>NC_140778.1:68219178-70846292 GCF_044657685.1 Stegodyphus dumicola
AGTTTTCCCCTTTTGGAATAGAATTTCCGTCAAGGTAGGCTACTTTTCCTCTTTTTGCATTTTTCATGTCATTTCATTTGTATTACAATACACTGAAAACGGGCGTTCGAACTGATTTCTAGGCTATTTCTATACAAATGGAGCTCGATCCAAGAAAGAAATGATGTCTTTTTTTTAATTTTGTGGACAGCCAATTTGTATTGGAATATACTGAAAACGGGTGTTTGAGTCGATTTTCAGTATATTTCAATACAAATAGAGCTCGGTCCAAGAAAGAAATGATGTCTTTTTTTTTATTTTGTGAACTGCCAATTTGTATTGGAATATACTGAAAACGGGTGTTTGAGTCGGTTTTCAGTATATTTCAATACAAATAGAGCTCGATCCAAGAAAGAAATGATGTCTTTTTTTTTTTTATTTTGTGGACTGCCAATTTGTATTGGAATATACTGAAAACGGGTGCTTGAGTCGGTTTTCAGTATATTTCAATACAAATAGAGCTCGAACCAAGAAAAAATGATGTCTTTTTTTTATTTTGAGGACTGCCAATTTGTATTGGAATATACTGAAAACGGGTGTTTGAGTCGGTTTTCAGTATATTTCACTACAAATAGAGCTCGATCCGACAAAGAAATGATGTCTTTTTTTTATTTTGTGGACTGCCAATTTGTATTGGAATATACTGAAAACGGGTGTTTGAGTCGGTTTTCAGTATATTTCAATACAAATAGAGCTCGATCCAAGAAAAAAATGATGTCTTTTTTTTATTTTGTGGACTGCCAATTTTGTATTGAAATATACTGAAAACGGGCGTTCACGTCGGTTTTCAGTATATTTCAATACAAATGGAGCTGGATCCAAGAAAAAAATGATGTCTATTTTTTATGTTGTGGACAGCCAATTTTGTATTGGAATATACTGAAAACGGGCATTCACGTCGGTTTTCAGTATATTTCAATACAAATGGAGCTGGATCCAAGAAAAAAATGATGTCTTTTTTTTATGTTGTGGACAGCCAATTTTGTATTGGAATATACTGAAAACGGGCGTTCAAGTTGGTTTTCAGTATATTTCAATACAAATGGAGCTGGATCCAAGAAAAAAATGATGTCTTTTTTTTATGTTGTGGACAGCCAATTTTGTATTGGAATATACTGAAAACGGGCATTCACGTCGGTTTTCAGTATATTTCAATACAAATGGAGCTGGATCCAAGAAAAAAATGATGTCTTTTTTTTATGTTGTGGACACCCAATTTTGTATTGGAATATACTGAAAACGGGCGTTCACGTTGGTTTTCAGTATATTACAATACAAATGGAGCTGGATCCAAGAAAAAAATGATGTCTTTTTTTTATGTTGTGGACAGCCAATTTTGTATTGGAATATACTGAAAACGGGCGTTCACGTTGGTTTTCAGTATATTACAATACAAGTGGAGCTGGATCCAAGAAAAAAGTGATGTCTTTTTTTTATGTTGTGGACAGCCAATTTTGTATTGGAATATACTGAAAACGGGCGTTCACGTTGGTTTTCAGTATATTACAATACAAGTGGAGCTGGATCCAAAAAAAAATGATGTTTCTTTTTTATTTTGTGGACAGCCAATTTTGTATTGGAATATACTGAAAACGGGCGTTCACGTTGGTTTTCAGTATATTACAATACAAATGGAGCTGGATCCAAGAAAAAAATTATGTCTTTTTTTTATTTTTTGTGGACAGCCAATTTTGTATTGAAATATACTGAAAACGGGCATTCACGTTGTTTTCAGTATATTTCAATACAAGTGGAGCTCGATCCAAGAAAAAAATGATGTCTTTTCTATATTTTGTGGACAGCCAATTTTGCATTGGAATATACTGAAAACGGGCGTTCACGTTGGTTTTCAGTATATTTCAATACAAATGGAGCTCCATCCAAGAAAAAAATGATGTCTTTTTTTTTATTTTGTGGACAGCCAATTTTGTATTGGAATATACTGAAAACGGGCGTTCACGTTGGTTTTCAGTATATTACAATACAAATGGAGTTGGATCCAAGAAAAAAATGATGTCTTTTTTTTATGTTGTGGACAGCCAATTTTGTATTGGAATATACTGAAAACGGGCGTTCACGTTGGTTTTCAGTATATTACAATACAAGTGGAGCTGGATCCAAGAAAAAAATGATGTCTTTTTTTTATGTTGTGGACAGCCAATTTTGTATTGGAATATACTGAAAACGGGCGTTCACGTTGGTTTTCAGTATATTACAATACAAGTGGAGCTGGATCCAAGAAAAAAATGATGTTTCTTTTTTATTTTGTGGACAGCCAATTTTGTATTGGAATATACTGAAAACGGGCGTTCACGTTGGTTTTCAGTATATTACAATACAAATGGAGCTGGATCCAAGAAAAAAATGATGTCTTTTTTTTATGTTTTGGACAGCCAATTTTGTATTGGAATATACTGAAAACGGGCATTCACGTTGATTTCAGTATATTTCAATACAAATGGAGCTGGATCCAAGAAAAAAATTATGTCTTTTTTTTATTTTTTGTGGACAGCCAATTTTGTATTGAAATATACTGAAAACGGGCATTCACGTTGTTTTCAGTATATTTCAATACAAGTGGAGCTCGATCCAAGAAAAAAATGATGTCTTTTTTTTATTTTGTGGACAGCCAATTTTGTATTGGAATATACTGAAAACGGGCGTTCGAGTCCTTTTTCCGACTATTTCTATACACATTCCACTATATTAAAATGACGTCATGGTTGAGTCCAAACAGAGTCTTCCCCGGATAGAGTCGTGTCCGGACAAAGTCGTCCCCGGACAATTTTATACCGAATTTGTATAGAAATATACTTAAAATGGGCTTGGAGGGGGGCAGAGTCCAAACAAAGTCGTCCCCGGACCATCTTGATGACCAGACATATTGGCTTTTCAACAGCCCGTATTATTCTGAACAAAAACGTGGAATACTTTTATAGAAAAGAGAAGAATTGAAAGTGAAAGTCAAAAAGCAAAATGGGATCGGCTGGGAAAAATTTCTGAGAGCCGAGAAAAAATTCTGAGTCAGAAAAAAAAAAGAAAAAATATATAATATATATATTATATAATATATATATTATAAATACTTTTTGTTAATTTTTATCATGTCTTCTAGACATGATAAAAATTAACTCATCCCCCTTTTGTCTGGGTATGTTGTCTCACCGTTTCTAAAAATAGACCAGAACCCAGTCTTTTCTTGGAATTTAAAAGGATGAGTCATGGTCTATTTTTAGAAAGTGGGAGACAACATTCCCAGACAAAAGGGGGGTGAGTTAATTTTTATCATGTCTAGAAGACATGATAAAAATTAACAAAAAGTTTTTTTTTTTTTTTTTTTTTTTTTTTTTTTTTTTTTTTTTTTTTTACATCTCAGAATTTTTTTCTGAGCTCTGAGAAATTTTTCCTAGCCGATCCCATTTCGTTTTTCGACTTTCACTTTCAACTCTTCACTTTTCCTATCCACTGTCGTTGGAATTGTGTTCACTGGAGGCTATTTCTTTTTTTGCAATCTCGCTTTTAGTTTTCTCTGAGATTCTTTAGAAATGGCTATACAAATTTCACCATCTATATAGAAATGATGTCCAAACAAAGTCGTCCCCGGACCATCTTGATGACCGAATATGTATAGAAATAGTCTGAAAATGGGCTTGAGGGCCGGTTTCTGGACGATTCCTCTACAAATTCGGCCGCATCCAGAAAAACAAAAATACATAGTTTCTTTTTTGGGTGGAGAGGAGATGATAAATTTCTTTTCTCTCTCTCTCTCTCTCCCAATATTGGAGGAGAGAGTGGCCCAAAAAAATGGGTCTTGGAAGGAATCGAATGCATTTTGAAATGCACTCATTCCTTCCAAGACCCATTTTTTTGGTATCCTGATTCAACTCTTCAGTCTGTGGAATAGGGAAAGCGGAGAACGTTTCCCCTTCTTTAAGCGACTGGAGACCATATCGCATCATCATCATCATCATCACCATCACCATCGTCCTCTTTCTGATACTTTTCAACGAAGGCTTGATGTCTCTGGATGATTTTGGGGAGATGATGGATCCCGAATTGAGTGATGAAAAAAAGAGGACTCTTTTTCCTTTCTTGTTCGTCTTGCACAGTCTCTCGGAGGGTGATATACGTTTCCCCGTCCTCCTCAATTTTCGTCAGAGGTCTCATGAATATTTTACACATCCAAGGGAAGAGCGACTTGTTATGCAGGGATTTCGAAGCGACGAAGGCCGCTTCATTCGAAGTGAGGACAATCTGGTTCGGTTGACCCCATTCTTTGGAGTAGTTGTCCAAATCGCCTAGTCGAAGAAAATGGTGTCGATTAGGAAAAAAGACTTGGAGAACACTCGTCGTATGCCAGACGTCCGTAGGCAAGAGAGTCAAGATATCTTTGGCATTCCAGTACAGGAATCCTAGATCCACATACGCGTGCACGTAATAGTCATCGTTATATTCCAGTTTGAGCAGCATGGCTTTTGCATTTTTTTTCCGTTCTCAAGGCGAAACACTCGTCTGATATGAACAAGAGCTCGCTGGCGATCCGTTTATATAGACTCCTCAGAGAGAGAGAGAGAGGGAGAGGGGAGGAGGAGGAACAAGGTTGATGAATTCTAAAATAAAAAAAATGATAACGAAATGAGATCGACTGGCAAAATATTTTCAGAGCTAGAAAAAAAAAAAAAACTTTTTGTTAATTTTTATCATGTCTTCTAGACATGATAAAAATTAACTCATCCCCCTTTTGTCTGGGTATGTTGTCTCACCGTTTCTAAAAATAGACCAGAACCCAGTCTTTTCTTGGATTCTATTCTTTAAAAGGATGAGTCATGGTCTATTTTTAGAAAGTGGGAGACAACATTCCCAGACAAAAAGGGGGGGTGAGTTAATTTTTATCATGTCTAGAAGACATGATAAAAATTAACAAAAAGTTCTTTTTTTTTATTTATTTTTTTTTATTTATTTTTTTTTTACATTTCAGAATTTTTTTCTGAGCTCTGAAAAATTTTTCCTAGCCGATCTCATTTCGTTTTTCGACTTTCACTTTCAACTCTTCACTTTTCTATAAAAGCATTCCACGTTTCTGTTCAGAACAGTGTCTCTCTCTACCCAAATCTGAAACCCTAGTCACGAGAGAATATGAGACTAGAAAAATAGTTTAGCTTATTGGTCTAAAAAATGTCCCATGCTAGAACTCAGAATTATAATCAGAGCGGGGCTTTCCAGTATCCACTTCCAAGATCTTAGATTTGTCATGGGTGACATGTTCCCAAATTCATAAATTCTTCAATTATAGTCCCCTTCTTTGACAAATGGCTAAGAAATTCTTAAAGAATATCATGATAAAGATTTAGCTATCTATATATAACATTATGTTTTCTTTTCAAAAAAAAAATCCAGTCTTGATCGAAATGGACTTTACGCACAATTTATTGTATCCCCCCTTTCCAAGATTGGTTTGAAGAAGTGATCAAAAAAAATGGGTCTGGAAGGAAAAGGGTGCATTTCGAGAAAAGAAATGAGGACCCTCTTTTTCTCGCAATGCACCCGTTTCCTTCCAGACCCATTTCTTTTGCCTCCTCAGAACTCTCTTTCTTTTCTCCTCCCTCTCTCTCTTAAGAGGGATTGGAAGAAAGAGGCTAGATGGAAAAGTTTCTTTTTTTTTCTTTCGAAAAGATAAAAAAAAATTTGGAGGAGGAGCAAATTTTTTTTTTGGGTGGTGGTGGTTGTTTTTTTTAGAAGGTGATGACTTTAGTGACATTTAAAGAGACCACCAGAGGATCCGTTTGAGTCTCGACGACCTTTTCTTGACGGGGGTCTGTCTGGCAATAAGCGCTGGCATATTGTTTAGGGTAAGTAGAAGAATTCGTCATGCCTGGATGAGGCGGTATGTAGCGCACTCCCAGATTAAAGAGGGTGATGAAGGGAAATTTCTCCCCCGGATAGAGCAGTCGGTAAACGGGTTGATTGGGTACAACTCGAACCAGCGGCTGAGTTAAAATGCTATACACCCAGGCCAGAAGCTGATTATTTTTAGGATTATTTTCGGCCAGATGTAACATTTCTTCGCTGGAGAGAACATATCCCTCTTGAGAACTGCCGAGACTCTCAAGATCTTTTATTTTCCTGAAGACGTGGTGTTCGTCGAAAAACACGGAGAGAATGTCCCAGGTTCTTTTACTGGAAGTATGAATCAGAGGCAAAATGTCCGTAGCGTTCCAAAACAATCTTCCGTCATCCACATAACAGCGAATGCTCACAAACTCATTATATAAGACGCGGATCATCATCTTGAGTAGAAATATGGATACGCACAGCAGTCTCTCTCTCTGGGAAATAGAGTCTGTCTTCCATTCGCCTCTCTATATATACGAGAAGACCACGTGATGGGTGACGTGACGGTTGACTTCTAGAAAAAAAAATCAACTTTGTCTACCTCTCTCTCTCTATGACCTTCTATTTTTTTTTCCTAAAGGACACCCCGTCACCTTTTCAAAGGTCATGGGATTGAGAGGAACGAAAGAAAAAAAAAACAACCATCCTTTGTATACTATCTATGACCTTCTCCTAGAGACCCCTGTCATTTTCTTCTAGAGAGCTACGTGATGAAAGCTTTTTTTTTTATTTTAGAGTTTATCAACTTTGTAGACACATGACCCCGTCACTTTCTCAAAGGCCATGTCGTATGGAATGGGACCCTTTTGGTTTTTTCTTTTGAGAAAATAAAAAATAAAACAACTCTATAATCATCTCTCTATGACCTTCACAAACACTCATGTTTTATCATTTTTTTTTATTTTAGAATTCATCAACCTTGTTCCTCCTCCCCTCTCCCTCTCTCTCTCTCTCTCTCTCTGAGGAGTCTATATAAACGGATCGCCAGCGAGCTCTTGTTCATATCAGACGAGTGTTTCGCCTTGAGAACGGAAAAAAAAATGCAAAAGCCATGCTGCTCAAACTGGAATATAACGATGACTATTACGTGCACGCGTATGTGGATCTAGGATTCCTGTACTGGAATGCCAAAGATATCTTGACTCTCTTGCCTACGAACGTCTCGCATACGACGAGTGTTCTCCAAGTCTTTTTTCCTAATCGACACCATTTTCTTCGACTAGGCGATTTGGACAACTACTCCAAAGAATGGGGTCAACCGAACCAGATTGTCCTCACTTCGAATGAAGCGGCCTTCGTCGCTTCGAAATCCCTGCATAACAAGTCGCTCTTCCCTTGGATGTGTAAAATATTCATGAGACCTCTGACGAAAATTGAGGAGGACGGGGAAACGTATATCACCCTCCGAGAGACTGTGCAAGACGAACAAGAAAGGAAAAAGAGTCCTCTCTTTTTCATCACTCAATTCGGCATCCATCATCTCCCCAAAATCATCCAGAGACATCAAGCCTTCGTTGAAAAGTATCAGAAAGAGGACGATGGTGATGGTGATGATGATGATGATGATGCGATATGGTCTCCAGTCGCTTAAAGAAGGGGAAACGTTCTCCGCTTTCCCTATTCCATAGAGTGGAGAGTTGAATCAGGAGACCAAAAAAATGGGTCTTGGAAGGAATGAGTGCATTTCAAAATGCATTCGATTCCTTCCAAGACCCATTTTTTTGGGCCACTCTCTCCTCCAATATTGGGAGAGAGAGAGAGAGAGAAAAGAAATTTATCATCTCCTCTCCACCCAAAAAAGAAACTATGTATTTTTGTTTTTCTGGATGCGGCCGAATTTGTAGAGGAATCGTCCAGAAACCGGCCCTCAAGCCCATTTTCAGACTATTTCTATACATATTCGGTCATCAAGATGGTCCGGGGACGACATTGTTTGGACATCATTTCTATATAGAAGGTGAAATTTGTATAGCCATTTCTAAAGAATCTCAGAGAAAACTAAAAGCGAGATTGCAAAAAAAGAAATAGCCTCCAGTGAACACAATTCCAACGACAGTAGATAGGAAAAGTGAAGAGTTGAAAGTGAAAGTCGAAAAACGAAATGGGATCGGCTAGGAAAAATTTCTCAGAGCTCAGAAAAAAATTCTGAGATGTAAAAAAAAAAAAAAAAAAAAAAAAAAAAAAAAACTTTTTGTTAATTTTTATCATGTCTTCTAGACATGATAAAAATTAACTCACCCCCCTTTTGTCTGGGAATGTTGTCTCCCACTTTCTAAAAATAGACCATGACTCATCCTTTTAAATTCCAAGAAAAGACTGGGTTCCGGTCTATTTTTAGAAAAGGTGACACAACATACCCAGACAAAAGGGGGATGAGTTAATTTTTATCATGTCTAGAAGACATGATAAAAATTAACAAAAAGTATTTATAATATATATATTATATAATATATATATTATATATTTTTTCTTTTTTTTTTCTGACTCAGAATTTTTTCTCGGCTCTGAGAAATTTTTCCCAGCCGATCCCATTTTGTTTTTTGACTTTCACTTTCAATTCTTCTCTTTTTTATAAAAGTATTCCACGTTTTTGTTCAGAATAATACGGGCTGTTGAAAAGGCAATATGTCTGGTCATCAAGATGGTCCGGGGACGACTTTGTTTGTACTCCGCCCCCCCTCCAAGCCCATTTTAAGTATATTTCTATACAAATTCTGTATAAAATTGTCCGGGGACGACTTTGTCCGGAGACGACTCTATCCGGGGACGACTCTGTTTGGACTCAACCATGACGTCATTTTAATATAGTGGAATGTGTATAGAAATAGTCGGAAAAAGGACTCGAACGCCCGTTTTCAGTATATTCCAATACAAAATTGATTGTCCACAACATAAAGAAGACATCATTTTTTTCTTGGATGGAGCTCCATTTGTATTAGAATATACTGAAAACCGACTCGAACGCCCGTTTTCAGTATATTCCAATACAAAATTGGCTGTCCACAACATAAAAAAAAGACATCATTTTTTCTTGGATCCAGCTCCATTTGTATTGGAATATACTGAAAACCAACGTGAACGCCCGTTTTCAGTATATTCCAATACAAAATTGGCTGTCCACAAAATAAAAAAAAGACATCATTTTTTTCTTGGATGGAGCTCCATTTGTATTGAAATATACTGAAAACCAACGTGAACGCCCGTTTTCAGTATATTCCAATACAAAATTGGCTGTCCACAAAATAAAAAAAAAGAGATCATTTTTTTCTTGGATCGAGCTCCACTTGTATTGAAATATACTGAAAACAACGTGAATGCCCGTTTTCAGTATATTCCAATACAAAATTGGCTGTCCACAAAAAATAAAAAAAAGACATAATTTTATTCTTGGATCCAGCTGCATTTGTATTGTAATATACTGAAAACCAACGTGAACGCCCGTTTTCAGTATATTCCAATACAAAATTGGCTGTCCACAACATAAAAAAAAGACGTCATTTTTTTCTTGGATCCAGCTCCATTTGTATTGAAATATACTGAAAACCGACGTGAATGCCCGTTTTCAGTATATTCCAATACAAAATTGGCTGTCCACAACATAAAAAAAAGACATCATTTTTTTCTTGGATCCAGCTCCATTTGTATTGAAATATACTGAAAACCGACGTGAACGCCCGTTTTCAGTATATTCCAATACAAAATTGGCTGTCCACAACATAAAAAAAAGACGTCATTTTTTTCTTGGATCCAGCTCCATTTGTATTGAAATATACTGAAAACCGACTCAAACACCCGTTTTCAGTATATTCCAATACAAATTGGCAGTCCTCAAAATAAAAAAAAAGACATCATTTTTTTCTTGGATGGAGCTCTATTTGTATTGAAATGTACTGAAAACCGACTCAAACACCCGTTTTCAGTATATTCCAATACAAATTGGCAGTCCACAAAATAAAAAAAAAAGACATCATTTCTTTCTTGGATCGAGCACTATTTGTATTGAAATATACTGAAAACCGACTCAAACACCCGTTTTCAGTATATTCCAATACAAATTGGCAGTCCACAAAATAAAAAAAAAAGACATCATTTCTTTCTTGGATCGAGCTCTATTTGTATTGAAATATACTGAAAACCGACTCAAACACCCGTTTTCAGTATATTCCAATACAAATTGGCAGTTCACAAAATAAAAAAAAAGACATCATTTCTTTCTTGGACCGAGCTCTATTTGTATTGAAATATACTGAAAATCGACTCAAACACCCGTTTTCAGTATATTCCAATACAAATTGGTTGTCCACAAAATTAAAAAAAAGACATCATTTCTTTCTTGGATCGAGCTCCATTTGTATAGAAATAGCCTAGAAATCAGTTCGAACGCCCGTTTTCAGTATATTGTAATACAAATGAAATGACATGAAAAATGCAAAAAGAGGAAAAGTAGCCTACCTTGACGAAATTCTATTCCAAAAGGGGAAAACTTGTATCCAGGTTTGCCCACAGCACGGCCGGAACTCAAGCGAAACTCGATAGGTTGAAATCGATCCATTAAATAATATTCTTAAAAAACAGTAAAGTTTTATTCTATTCCAAAAGGGGAAAACTTGTATCCAGGTGGGCCCACAGCACGGCCGGAACTCAAGCGAAACTCGATAGGTTGAAATCGATCCATTAAATAACATTCTTAACAAACAGTAAAGTTATATTCACATCGAGTCGGCTGGGAATAGTTTCTGAAAAATAAATTACCCCCCTTTTTAGTCTGAAAATTTGAAAATTGATGTCTTCAATTTTCGAAAAATTGAAGACATCAATTTTCAGACTAAAAGGGGGGTATTTTTTTTTTTTTTTTTTTTTTTTTTTTTTTCAGTCAGAGAAATTTTTCTCCGGCTCTCAGAAATTTTTCCGCACTCGACTGGATGAATAAAACATCCCCGTTTCTTTAAGAATGGGCTCACTGTTAACTATTTCAGCATTCGACGTTTCGCGTCCAATAATAACTGCCGGGTGTTCAAGAATGCAGATGCACCTACTAGATTTTCTACAGAGAAGCTTGACTGGATGGAGAGAGTGGATAACTTTTTCCAAGATTCTCGACTTTGGACCGTCATGAGGTAACGGATCTTTTTGTTTTTTTTTTTCTTTTAAGAAAATTTATGGATAGATTCATTTCTTTTTGAATGGACCTAGAAAAATAGGACAAAGTTCTTTTCCAAGATTGGATGAGAGAGGGACCCCCAAAAAAATGGGTCTCGGAAGGAATCGAATGCATTTGCACTCATTCCTTCCAAGACCCATTTTTTTTTGGTCTCCTGATTCGTCTCTCTCTCTCTCTTCTCAGTCCATTTCCATAAATATAGGGAAAGCGGAGAACCTTTCCCTACTTATTTCTAAAAATCTTTTCTTTATTTTTTTTTCTCCTGAGTTTATGTATATATCAATTCAAATACTTTTGAGAACGGTCATCCCAATTCTCTGTCGTCTTTTCGGTTTCATCGTCCCAACACTCAGTGGACATAGTCTCAGTCGATTTTGGAGCATGGGTCGTCCGTTCATTGTCCCAACATTCAGTGGACATAGTCTCAGTAGATTTTGGAGCATGAGTCGTCTGTTCATTGTCCCAACACTCAGTGGACATAGTCTTAGTGGATTTTAGAGCATGAGTCGTCCGTTCATTGTCCCAACACTCAGTGGATTTTGTCTTTGGATCCTCTGAAGATATTTTGGGGGTCTCATGAGATTCTTTGGAAGGTTCGTCCCAACAGGCTGCTGGATCGTAATGGGGAATATTTTCAGGTATGTCTCCCCAACCCTCCGTCTTCCTCGAGTTATTGGAGGAAGTTGACGACAAAGAAGAAGAGCCCATCAAGTTTAAAGGCGTATGCTCATCCGGATGTTCCATCACTTGGAAACAGGACAGATTATCCCATTTCTGGATGAGGTTATCGTACGCTTTTGGGGACGGATCCTTCTCTAACTGATCGTAGGCCTTATCAAAAGCATGCAGAGGATTGTCTGCTTCCTCCTGAATCCTCTCCTCTTTCTCCGTTTCGTCTGGATAGACGTGATTGATATGAAAATCTCCTTCCGTAATATGCCATCGATAGTTGCGCACTTTGTTTTCGGCACAATGGAAATATTTCATCCTTTGATGATGTCGGGCACATTTTTCCCGATACTTCCAAATGATTCCATCTGGCACATAAATTTCCGTCACGGGTTTTTGATAATCCAAGGCTTTAGCAAAGAATTTAGCTTTCTGGCATCCCACCACATAAATCGTGGAGAAGCTGTGAGTGAGCGATTGGAGAATGCGTCCTAAATGGTTGTAGGGAATATGACCCTCGTTCCAACGAAGTCCGTGCCGGTTTCTCGTCAGCCAGGCATTCGTCTTTTGGTTTTTTTCACTCAGTTGGTGGAAGGGGTGAGGAGGAGCAAACGTCAACGATCCCACGGTCAAAAAATCTTTTGTCGCATAGCCCAATTCTTTTAAAACGTAGGTAAATTCACCCTTCTTGTGGTTGTAGGACTGGAAACCCTCTAGATCGAGCACGATAAAGTTTTCTGAACACGCCATGGCGATGAATACGGTGATGTCTTCCACAAACAGGAGCAAAAATAAGAATCGAAAAGGTATATATGTATAACAGGGAAGATCTAGAAAGGGGGAAAAAAACAATAAAACGTTTTAGAGTCGTCGTCTTGAAAGAGACATTTTTCTTTTCAAAGGGTTAAGAAGAGAGTTCTTTTTAAATGAAGTTATGATTATTATGATTATTAAAAAAAGAAACAAAGAATCAAATCGAGTTTATAGATAACCATATTCATAGGATCAAAGGGACTTACCAGCTCAGTTCACGTCTTCTTCTGTTCTCTGAAGAAATCTCGTGGAGGACACACACTTTTATACTCGCGCGACATCTGTCGGGATCGCGACCCCATCTAAATGTCAGGGTCATTCCAACCTCTTAAAAGGATCGGAATGAAAGAAACACTTTGATAAAAAATATATTTATGAAAAGATATCTGAGGGTCGTGAGAATATTTTCTTTCCCCACCCCCCGCCTATTTCAAAAAAAAAAAAAAAATTCTTTCTTGGATCGCGTCAAGATTACAAAACAACTCACAGGACTTGTTTATCTCGATCTTGTCAGGGTCACCGTTTCACATAAGAAGATGGATGGACCCTGAACTTTAGACATGATAAAAATTAATTCTACCCGCCTTTTGTCTGGGAATAGGGTCTCACCGTTTCTAAAAATAGACCAGATCCCATTCTTGGAATTCTATTCTTTAGGAAAGGAGGAGTGATGGTCTATTTTTAGAAAGTGTGAGACAACATTCCCAGACAAAAGGGGGGTAGAGTTAATTTTTATCATGTCTAAGACATGATAAAAATTAACAAAAAGTTTTTTTTTTTTTTTTTTTTTTTTTTTTTTAAGACTGAAAAATTTTTCTGAAAGAGCTGAGAAAGATTTTTCCTCCCAATCTTTTTCGACGATGAAAAGGGAAAAACTACTTATCCGATCTCCCTACGCTTTAGGGAAAAAAATACTTATGAAATATTCATGTGTTGAAATTGACTATTCAAATAAGTGACATTTTGTTTCTCATTGGAACTGTTCAACGGCGAGTCCACTCGTCTCATTCTTTGGGGTAGGGGATGAAAGTACAGCGGTTTGTTGAAATCGATGATAATTTCCTCTTTAGTCGGCGGAACTGTAAATCTATCCCGTCTTAACTCTTCTAATCTCTTTGAAAGTCTTTCCACTTGCTCTGCTAAGGTTTCCTCGGTACTCATGGTCTCTCTTAGTTTAGGGAAGTCTTGACGTATTGGCTAGTCTTTTTCTCTCTATACATATATCATGTGGGAGCGTGTGATTTATAAATTCTTTGTAAAATCTTTCTACGTCTTGTGTAACTTGGAAGATTCGTTTTGTGTAACTTGGAAAATTCTTCTTCTTCTCGTCGATTGGGGTGGAGTTATGGAAAAGAAATGGGATTGGAAAGAAATCAACACATTAGAAAAAAAGGAACTTTTTTTTCTATTTTTTTCTCTAGGGATTTACATACCATTTCATTCATGAACATTCAAGGGTTCTCTCCAAGACCAAATTTTAGAAGAGGACCACAAAGAGTACACTTGAGGATCCTCTTTCAGGTCTAGGTGAGATAAGGGTTGAGACCAATATTCTTGGGTCTCTAAAGCATCCCAACTTAGACATTTATTATTATTATTATTAGAAAGTTCATCCTCCTCCTCCTCCTCATCGTCGCACGAGTTCTCCTGGGGAGATTCTTCCGCCTCCTCTTCGTCTTCGACAGCTTTGCTCTCGGAGGGGTTACAATGTAATTTCCGGAAAACGTAACTACCCTCCATCAAATGGTATCGAAAATTTCTCACCTTGTTCTCGGCACAATGAATCATCTTTTGGAAATATTGGTGTCGCGTGCATTTCGACTTGTTCCGTAACTCGGTTTTCCCTGGGATGTAAAACTCATAAACGGATCGCTGGCAGAGCTTGCTGAAAAATTCGGCTTTATCGTATCCATTGACGTAGATCGTCTCCACATTTTCGGTCAGTATTTTCAGGATTGTAGGAAGATGCTCGTAGGAAAGACGACCCTCGGTCCATTGCAGGCCGTGTCGGTTATTTGTAGTCTGGTTGACCACAGCTTGATTGCGGGACGATAAGTCATCGTAATGGACAGGAGGGAGAAAAATCATGGATCCGCATAAGGTTAAATCGCAAGTGATGTAGCCCAGTTCTTTCAAGATGAAACATATATCTCCCGTCTTTGGATCATAACAGTGAAAGTATTCCATGTCCAGAACAATGTAGGAATCTTTGAGAGGTTTGGCACTCAAAATGTCCATCTTCTTCAATTGAGGAAAAAAAGAAAACAAAATTCTCTCTCTCTCGCTGTGTGTCCTGAAGGAAAAAATGGATAGCGTTCTCTCGCCGTCTCCTCTTTTATATATATATATAGAGAGAAGGTTGCACGTGACAGGTCGTATGAATTCTGGGAAAGGTCACATTCGTATATATATTTGTTTTTTGATCAAGATCGTGCGTATCTCAATACACATCCATCATCATAATAATAAAGGTCACCTTGGAAAGAAAAAGAAAAAAAAAACATGGAACTCGTGCTCGACTTTGAAGGTTCCTACGATTCTCAAGGAGCCTTTATTGTGAAAGAATTGGCTTACGTCACATTGGACGGTACTTCTCGAGGGGTATTTGTTTTTAAATCCCCGTTTCCATGGCAAATGCTCACCGAGAAAGAAAAACGAACCGCTGTGTGGGCGAGTGATTATTATCACGGCTTGTCGTGGTACGAAGGAGAAATTCCGTACAGTTATTTTCCATGGGTGTTAACGATGTTGACGGAACCTTTTTCGATGATTTGGGTGCGAGGAGAAATGAAACGGCGGTTTTTAGAGAAATGGTTGCAAAGATCCATTTATTGCATTTCGGGATCGACGCAAGAGATTCTCAAATACAATGGGATCGAACACATGAATTGTCCTAACCATACAAAAGGTTTTTTCCATTGCGCTCTACAAAAAGCAGTTCGGTATCATTATTATTTAAAGACACAGAGAAGAAATTCGCAAGGTCGATCCTGCACAATTCAATCTTGACAGAACTCATTAAAAAAAATACATATATCACGTTACTTCTTCAACAGCATAGATGGTTCTGAAGCGAAACTTGGAATTTTGAAATAATAGATCAGAGAGAAATCATTCTTAAAAAGAAATGGTAAAATCTCGAATCGGCTGGGAGAAAAAAAATTTCTCAGAGCTGAAAAAAAAAAAAAAAAAAAAAAACTTTTGGTTAATTTTTATCATGTTTTAGACATGATAAAAATTAATGACCCTCCCTTTTTGTCTGGGAAGGATGTCTCACCCTTTCTAAAAATAGATCATGACTCATCCTTTCTCTAATAGCAATCATTCCATGAATGAATCACGATTTGTTTTTCAAAAGAGTGAGACAACATTCCCAGACGAAAAGGGAAGGGGGTCGCTAATTTTTATCATGTCTAAGACATGGTAAAAATTAACAAAAAGTTTTTTTTTTTTTTTTTTTTTTTTTTTTTTTTTTTTTGAGTTGTAGAATTTTTCTCAGCTCTGAAAATTTTTTTCCAGCCGACTCAAGACTTTACCATTTATATATACGAATAGTCTTTGGATTATTTATTTATTTTCTTTTAAAAAGAAAAATTCTGAGCTAGACCTATCTATTGGCTTAACATTCTGGTCATAGAAACAGTCTAGAATCTCATTTTATTTTTCGAGGCTAATGGGTTCTCCAATCAAAAGGGTTACTATAAAGGGATTGGTTTGAATGCATTTATCTGCAAATGTTGTAGGATTCTGTTGTTGAGAAGGGGGTATATTATTATTATGATGATGATGATGATTGTGGCAAATTCGTTTTCTACATGGAAGTCTAATCTCCTCCGAAGACCTTTTCTGGGGATCGTCGATAGATGGTTTTTCAATAGGAATCGTTTCCCTCGGATCCTCAAGAGATAGAGGGGGTCCTGTCTTGAGACATGGAGCGGTCTCTCCTCCTCCTCCTCCTCGAGAAGTCTTGAGAAAGGGAGAGGATTTTCGGTTCCCTTATTCTTGAGGGGTCTTGACAAATTGAGAGGTCCCTCCTCTTCGAAAGAGAGAGAAGTTTTGGTTCCCTTATCCTCGGGGGGTTTTGACAAATCGAGAGGTCCCTCATTTTCGAGGGGTCTTGATAAATGGAGAGGTTTTTCATCTTCGAGGGGGTTTGATAAAGGAAGAGGTCCCTCCTTCTCGAGGGGTCTTGATAAATGGAGAGGTTTTTCATCTTCGAGGAGGTTTGACAATGGGAGAGATTTCTCCTTCTCGAGGGGTCTCTCTTCCTCAAGGGGTTTTGAGGAAGGGAGAGGTTTTTCATCCTCAACGGGTTTTGACAAACGGAGAGGAATCTGAACAGGCTTCTCCTCATCCCCATCATTATCGAGGAGGATGAGGATAGGCTTTTGGAAAGGTTTTTTCTTTTTCTTCTGAACAGGCTCCTCTTGATGCTCGGGGAGAGGGATGGGGCAGTTGTTCCACCATTCTATTTTTTCTTGCTCGAGGATTTTTTCAAAAGTCGTGGCCTCTCTATGATGAGACGAAGGAGGAGAGTCCTCGAGAAGAATATAATAGGTATTCTTCCCAGTCTTCTCGATCGAGAGAGGTTCGTGCAAACATTTATGCAACCATTCACTAAAATGAACGAGAATCCCTTTTGTCTTCTCAAGACGATCCATAATCCTATTCATTTGCGAGACGGTTAGAAAGTGGGACGTGTAAAAATATTTGGCTCGTTTCATTAACAAAATTTGTGCATTCAAAGGTGGAATGTCACGAGCCATCAACACGTTTTCGTCGGATAAAAATTCGTCCCGCATCTTTTGATAACTCCCCACGGTATAATAACCCGCACATTTTGAAAAATCGGAGGCTTTCAGGTAAACGACTCCTTGGATGATATAAAAGGAAAGATCAACATATTTATATTTGAAAGGAATACACGTAGTGAGCTGGGGATGCCTCCTCATGATCCACTTGGACAAAAATACGACTTTGGGGCTCTCCCCTTTTATTTATAGAGAGAAAGAGAGTGTGACCTTCCCTTCCCTCCTCCTCCTCTCTCCCTGCTTCCTCTATCTCTGGACGTCCTTGGATTGGAAAGGTTCACTTTGAAAAAAAAAGGTCATGGTTGGATAATTTTTTTGTTTATTAAATTATTACTTTCACTTCCTCATTCCCACACACATTCATCTTTTTAAGAAAAGAAAAAGAGGTCATGGAGATAAGATTTCTTGGAAAGAAGAGAGAGAGAAACAAAAAAAAAAACAAATAAAACGGACGTCATAGAGCCTCTATGTGTGTCTGTGTGTGTCTATATAGATATATAAAAAGACGAGAGTACTGGGCGAGATCATTTCTTTTCCATTGGGAGCCATGTCGCTATTAGACGTTTTTCCAACTCAACGGATTTCGAACGGGGAGGATTTGAAGACGCTAAAGCAAATCTCCAACTTGAAAAATTTTTTGGCGTGTCATTGTGCGACATTTATTCCGCATTTACCACCTCATCAAGCGATCGTTTCTTTCAACCAAGATGTCGAATCCTCCAACCTGCTCGTTCAGAATATATACAGAAATTTATTCGAATCGCAACAAACGAAAGAGGAATCTCCCTTCTCTTGGAATCGGATGGATCGAGCTTTGAGACGGCCCATTCAAACAGACCGGCGATATACAGATCCGCGCACGAGTTTTCGGTGGAAGAATATTTTTCTCACGAAACGATATTTTACGTTTGGAGTGAGAACGACGGCTGAGGACGAAGTTCATATTGTTCAAACCACAGCCGCTCCTCTCGCCTATTACGAATCATCGTCCCCCAATCTGAAGGAAAGAAGTTTTAAAGTCAGCGACAGGATGAAATATAAGAAATATATTCTAAGACCTTTTCAAAACTATGTCGTTCCCCCGAAAACGCAATATCTCATCGTCACAACCCAGAAGAGTCTCTTTCTCGTCGATCGGTGCTCGTACTCGCTTTGGAAACAATTGAAAGAGGAGATTTCTTTCCAATCGCCGATGATGTTTCAAGAAAAAGAAGAAGAAAACCCTCCGCCACCTTTACCCATCCCTTCCTTAGATGATAAGAGGAGCTGGACCAAACCGTCGTCATGGCCCGAAACAAAATCGACCCGGCAACGGAATGAAATTGAAGTCATCACGATTGAAGATGAGGAGGAAGAAAAAAAATTACCTCTTAAAAAACGGTCGACTTACCGGAACCTACCTGGCGTGCAAGATCCGCTTCAGAATCCAGAAGCTTCTTCTTCTTCTTCTTCTTCCCCGACTTGTTCAAACAGGCAACCTCTTTCGGACTCCTCACAGACAGAACCTCTTCCAGTATCCTCTTCTTCTTCTTCTTCTTCTTCTCCTCCAACCTGTCCCGACATCGTAGAGGTAGAATGTCAGACGGGTCCACAAGCTTCAAAAAGTCCCGACATCGTAGAGGTAGAATGTCAGCCGGGTCCACAAGTTCCAACAGGTCCAGAAATCATGGAGGCAGAATCACAGCCGGGTTCACAAGTTCCAACGGGTCCAGAAAGCATGGAGGTAGAATTTCAGCCGGGTAAACAAGTTCCAACGGGTCCAGAAATCATGGAGGTAGAATCGCAGCCGGGTCCAGACATCCTAGATCCCTCCACTCATCCCAAAGAGACTCCAAGTGTTTCAAGACAGCCTTGTGAGGATCCAGCCCTTCCCGTATGGAATGATTATATGGACTTACAAAATTTGGTGCAACAGGAAGGAGAAGAAAATAATCATACAGATGGGTGGGTCAAAGACTGTTTAGATCATTTAACCTCGAATGAAATTGAACTGTCATGGAATTGCATTTCTGAAATCACATCGGAAATGGGATAAAAACCAAAACAAAAAAAAAAACAATTTTTTTTAATAACAAATTGGAGGAGGGTCATGATGTCATTTTTTAAAAAAAAAATATTATATAGAGTCCAATCTTGGTGGTTCACTTCAGTTTTCCAGCATGCGGTGATCCACGTTTCCCGAAATATGGATCCCATTCCAAGAGAGATTGTGTAGAGCCTTCACTTCAGTTCTTTTTTTTTTCCTACCAAGAGGAGAGGGTCCCCAAAGGGCTACCCATGTCCAAAGAGAGAAAGTGTAGAGCGTTCATTTCAGTTTTTTTTTCCAAGTTTAGGGGAGGGAGGTCTCAAAATGACACCCCCCCATTTTCAAAGAGAGATGGTGTAGAGCGTTCATTTCTGTTTTTTTCCAAAGTTAGGGAGTTTTCAAATGGCTACCCATTTCAGAGAAAGAGAGAGAGAGAGAGAGAGAAGGTGTAGAGCGTTCATTTCAGTTTTCCAACATTAGAAGGTCCCAAAATACCTTCTGAATTCAAAGAGAGATCGTGTAGAGCGTTCATTTCCAGTTCTCCAAGATCAGAAGAAGAGGGTCCGCTTTTCCCAAAAGGGCTTTCCGCATTCAGAGACAGCGAAATGCAGACTTCAGTTTTCTCCCTCCCCAAGAATAGAGGGTCCCAAAATGGCTTCCCATTTCAAAGAGAGAGGGAGAGGCGTTCATTTCCATTCTCCAAGATAGGGTCGTCTGCTTTTTCCCAAAATGGCTTCCCAATTCAAAAAGAGAGAGAGAGAGAATAAAAGGGTGTGTAGAGCGGTCATGTTCATTCTCCAAGATAGGGTCGTCAGCTTTTGCTCAAAATGGCATCTCCCCATTCAAAAAGAGATCGTAACCAATTTTTTCCAGTTTTTTCCAAGATGGGGAGGGGGAGAAGAAAACCTAGGATGGAATAACACGACACACAGAGAGAAAGAGAAAAAAAAACGCCATCTTGTCATTTTCTGATAGGGTACCGGTGTTCGAATACTTTTGTGACCGACTGTACATCAATTTCTTTTATTAGTTTTTCTACAATATTTTTCTTTTTAATTAAGATATATATTTACATGTTAAATAATGGTTATTTCTCATTTTCTGTCAAATAATATATTATTTTGATTTATGCTTTCCCTTTTGCACCTTCTTGTTCAGATGATTCATCATAAATCTATATATAAAGGAAGAATTCCTGATTTATTCATTTATAGATCATCGTCCAAATCTATTAGAGATACATATATAAAAACTTAAGAGCTTATTCCTTTTGTACTGAAGGGCGTCATTTAAAAAGAGATTTTTTTTAATTCGGCACCCAAGGAGGGCAAGACGTGTTTTTACGTTTTTTCATATAAGGAAGAAACAGATGTGCATAAGATTCTTGTTTTGAAATGTAATGGAACATTAATACCTAAAAACCAGTTTCAGAAGTTTACAAAATTGGGTCCCCAAGGGGCGGGGGGCAAAACGCGTTTTTCACATATTCCTTCATACCTCAGATATGCATTACAGTAATGCTTTAAAATGTAAGGAACACGAATAAATGCTGATATCAATATGAGTGAGGTGGAGGACTGATTGGCATAAACTACAAGTTTATATAATAGAAAGTAAGCCTTATTAAAAATATGTGAAGCTAGTTAGTATATAAAAAACTTTAGGTTTCTCTTATTAATGTTATTAATAATTACAATCACAAAATTAAAATGTAGCAATTCACAAAACTGTGATGCGATTTTGAAATTGTGATGAGATTGTTACGATGTTTAGTTAGTTTTAAAGAATTCTCCACATAATAAAAAGGCCAGTGCACAATATGTTAATGTATATGTGGTAGAATAATTAGAAAAAAAAAAAAAAAAAAAAAAAAAAAAAAAAAAAAAACTTGACAAATATTAAATAAAGAAAATATTGCTTGCCATTTAAATTTGGGAATGTTTCAGTGCCACGAAAATATATTTATGTGCATTAAAACTGTTGGTAATAATATATTGACTGAACAGTAGAAAAGTCAATAATTGATTGTATGAACAATATTTGATATTGTTGGTCTTGTGAATAAGGAAGGCAGTAAGGCAAGGAAGAGACACAATTCTCAATAATCACCGAATAATTCAACGAGCACCAGAGATAAAGTTTCAAGACACAGTTCTGACCTCCTGCACCATGTATTTGTTCCTTATCATTAAAAAGATCAGAGTTGTAATTATGTTATTATCTCTGTGCATTTTAATTTTGGCATACGCATATATACAGCTTCCATAACATGCGACCCACCCTCCTGCATGCCAGGAGTTTCGGTTGATCTTTACCATGTGACATTCTTACCGTGAAGACACCATGTTCATTGACACAGGTTCTGATGCAAATCCGCAAAAATTAATATTATGATACACATGTGGTTGGACACCTTTCCCCATATATTCTTACAGTGGCTCGTTCGGCTAATCTTTGGAATAGGGTAACAGGTAGTTTGGCGACATTTTGGTAAGGCGATAAAGGTTACTAGCTAGGACTTTAGCAGTGTACAAGGATAAAGTTAAAAGTGTGAGCAATGGGCCATTTTTGTGCAATTCTGCGATGTTTTTTTAAGTGAAAATAGGTCGACGGGTACATGCATGATACCGTGTATGTGCAATTCTTAAAAACGCTTCAAGCAGCGGACGATTTTGGACTTTGTCCCAATTTCGCACCTAATCTTCGTCATGATAAAGCACTTTTGTTCCATAAAAGTTCTACAGTCAAAAGTCGTTAATTCGGACACCCATAATACAGGATGATCTATAATAAGGACCTCAAAACTACAATCTTTCTGCGCATGCGTCGCGTTGACGCATGCGCGTAAGACCTTTACGGCAGTGAATATGCGTGTCCGAGTGCGCGTTTAATGTATAACGGACGGTATAAGCTAAGCTAAAATTATCTAATTCAGATAATGTTGCAGATTGCGTTGTTCCTTAATCTTCGAATTGGATCCGGCTTATTATTTTTTGCTGACTGTAAGAGCAATTTTATAAAAGTAAGCTTGAACTTTCGATTATGTCAAATAGAATTTCCGATATATATTTACTAATATGTAAAGGATCTACAAAGCGAAAGTATGTTTCGAAGTCCATTAAACAAAAAGTGGAATTGCTGCAAAAAATGGATAAAGGCATATACTTTGTTTATCTAACCATTCCAAAATCTGTTTATCAATTTCACTCTGCTCTGGGGCGGGGGGAGGGGGAAACGCCGCGGTACGCAATGAATTGGAAGTTGATCTAGCAGCACTATCCTTATCTTCAGGGCAGATGTTTTTATTTTATTTGGCTTATAATTGCTTACTAAATGTAGTATTTCATCTCGATGTACTCCGTCTTTGATATAATTTAAATCAAATTTCTCGTCATTATAATTCGCTTCCGATAGTGAAGAATGTGACACAGAGGTTATTGAAAACGAAAAATTTCGATTGACAAATTAGTCGGTATTCTCGACGCAGCAATTATAGTACTTCAAGAGCGGAACTTTGTAACTGAAGAAAAAATTATGTCTGTTTATAGAATTAAAGAGAAAGTATTATCACATAAAACGAAGCAACTTAAACAACTTACACTGAAAGAAATGTTTAATAAAGTAAACAAATAAATATTAGGCTTTTTTTGTAAATTTTGATACCCTTTAGATCATAATTGTTCTTTATTTCATAAATTACAGTTTCATATTTTTAATTTTATAATTTCTGCATGCCATCTTACCAGATTTAAACTGATGATCTATAATCAGGCAAAATCGATAATCCGGAATCGCCGAAGTCCCGACGAGTCCGGATTAACGACTTTTGACTGTAGCATAAGCATAATGCGGCTAGCAGATTGTTGGAAAAAAATGTTGAGTTAAAAAAAAAAAAATATGCCTTTAGTTCGTGAAAATAAAATGGCGTCCAAACAGAAACTAGCAGGTTGCTGTAGCAGGGTTGGTCGCCAAATTTTCGCCAAGTTACCATAATCCAAAGATTAACCGCTCGTTGTTTACCGTCAGCTGTTTGATACACGAAGTGAATGTCTTCAAATTCTGAATTCGTAAAACGGTATATACTCTGTGGTTGTAATCAGAAAGCTTTCCTAGTGCCTACCAGGAGCAGTGGCACACAATACAGATTTATCTGTTTCTGGCCTTGTTGCCCTATATAAATACGGTTTATTTCGTTTGACTTTTGTTAAAGATATGAGTTCTGAGTCAGCCTGTATATATAACAGAAAGATGAATTGTATTTTGCCGATGCACACGAGAGGTTAGCTTTAAAGTGGGGAACTTCACAAAGCAAGGTTATTTGCATTTATCTCATAACGGAAAAAAAAATGTTTTTAATATTATATAATCCTAACTAATATTATAAATGCGAGTTTGTTTGTTACGCTTTCCCGCCTTAATTACTGAACCGATCATCATGAAATTTTCAAGAAATATTTTTGATATATTAGAAAAGTTTATAGGCTATAAAATGTAACTTATCTGTTGGAACTTATACTATATAATAGGTTTTATAGTTAAAATGATTGTCGTGGTATAAACAGTAAATGTTAAACGATGTAAAAGTTTGTCTGCTCGCGCAGGTGCTTGGCTTAAACCAGGCAAACATTTTATAGACAATAGATATTTAATTTATAAACTTTTCTAATATATCAAAAATATTTCTTGATGATTGGTTAAGTAATTAAGGCGTGAACGCGTAACAGTTATTAATTTTTATTTGTTTAATTTAATTTATTATTTAAAATCCTACAGAATTTCCGGGTTTGGGCTCTTCTTTCACAAACATTTTTCAGTCATTACGAAATATACGTTGCAGTTTTACTAGATTTCGTGGCGATACACTCCGCGTAAATACAACATATCCGCTGTCTATAGGTATTGAAGAAGGGTAGTATTTACTGAAATTTCACGCGGAGTGTATTTTTAAAATTCTCTCGGAGTTGAAACTTATTTAAGGACATCAACGCGAGTGAAGCCGCGGGTAAAAGCTAGTAAAACATGACGCTATATTAATTTAATTTACTGGAAAACAAGTCTGAAAAAAATTAATCATTATTAATAGGAAGAGTTATAGGTATTTCTTCCTCTTTAAAGCGGTCCTTCATGGTATAATCGAAAGCCCGTCTGCCTAGCCATCATGAGGTTAGGAGTTCAAAAATAAGGCGAGGACAACGTATATTTTTCCTGTCTATTGGCGCCCGATGTAAAATGTGGTAGACTATAATATGTCACTATCAGGATTTAGCAACTGGGTCCCCACCTTCCTAGTCGCCCTTAAAGTGGGGGAGAATGTAGGGAATCTTCTCCTTTATTACCGCATGACCTCGTGGTGTAATTAGAAATAAGTATTGCTAGCAAGCGAAAATTCGGCTAGGGTATTGCACCTTTTCATATTCTGGCTAGGCAAAACAGCCAGGCCATGATTAAGAGGAGAGGCCTCCGAAGAACATTAAGTTTTTAAGTATATATTAAGGACGAAGTTAAAATGTGGTCTGTATTGGGAGAATCAATCCCTAACTCATATTTGGCACTAAAGATTTTTTTTGACAGTGTATGTTTCAGTTGCTTCATGCTAGAGAAGCTTTTGCAAGTTTAAGTGGATTAAAAGCTATCTTTGATCAACAATACGCCAAGATTTAACGGCTTGGCAGTCTTTTTGCATTGAAAATATGGTAGCTAAACATTGAATTTTTGACGCAACTATAAACAAACTTTTATAAGTCAAAATTCACTAAAAACAGTTATAGCTCTTTTATTTACAGAAAATTTAACAATCATCAAAAATAGCTGATTAATAAGCTTTTTTAAATATAAACTTGTTTGCTAAATGCAATTTTTTTCCTTAATCTTAAGACCTTTGCTTTTCAAATCAATTCAAATATTTCATTGTAATTAAATAAATGTTAATTTTATATTTGTGTTGACATTTTGTATGGTGATCATTCCGATAAGTGGTGCCCAAAAGAGATTTCCATCCTGAGCCTCGATAATTAAGTCTGGCACTGCATATTTGTTCTATTTCTTGCTTTGACAAACCTAAGAATTTTACAAAATTACATTTTATATTTTTACAACACTCTTCCATCCTTAGAACAGTCAATATACTAAACATAAAACCTATTTCAAACATTCTGCGTCTGTTTATTTGTTTTATTTAAGCTAACAGAAAATATTTAATAATGGAAATTTCCCTCATCCAGAGTCAGTTTACAATCCATAAAATATAATAAGATTAATAACAGTAACAATGTATAAATAATGTAAATTGCAGATGTGTTAATCTTGAAATAAATATTGATAAACAAAACAGAAAACAAATTTATGCTTATTTTAAAATCGAATGATAAAGGTAACATTATCTATGAAAAGTAACATTAATTCTTCTACATTAAGGGGCACCAAATGTGTAATCCCATTAGCGGTATTGATGACTTTGCACTCAAGGGGGGGGAATCAGAATTTTTTTTAATAGGTAAAGAAGCTTATGGGATAAATGAAGCTAAGGGAATTACAGATATGTTGTTCTCTATTGAAGACATATGTGTTATTTTGTTCCATTGGCCATACTCGTTTTCACATTGATCTCATGATTGAATTTTAAATTAAGAATGAATTTGTGTACTTTTTTCCTCAGGGAAGGGAGGTATGCTTTATAAAATTATAAGTATGCTATTACAATTAAACAGGAAATGAGAGTTGTATGAATAAACTACCAATTTAAAAGTGAAATTTAATTTTTTGACAGGATTAAATTTAAAATGCTTATCAACAATTAAATCAGAGTTAATAAAACTTAGCTGAATATTAAATACATGTATCAGATTTATTGAGAATAAAAATTGAAGCTAACACAATTAAAATAATAAATAAAAATTTTATTTACATGCATACAATTTTATGTTAAATATACAGAAAATTATCATACAAGAATAAATAATTGTTTTATTAAAGAGTTTCAAATAACTGTAGTTTTTTTCTTTAGCTTTCAAATTCAATAAATTTTAAAATTACAGTGGTTTTTAATACAGCATAATAAAAATTATTTGATTAAACTTTCCTTTTACATATTAGGTTAACTAATATTACATATCATGAAATTTTCAAACATTCTTCTTTACATATATATAACTATAAATATATCAGTTCATTTTTTCTATAATTATATTTTGTGAAAATATTTTTAAGCTATTGAAAAGAATGAAATTTCTTTCATTTTCAAATGATTATGAGACAGATTTTAATGTAAGACTGATAAAAAAGACATATTTCACATTAAAACAGAAAAATTTAAAAGAGCTAAAACATGAGACACCTTGGGAAAACATTTGTGAGGGAAAAATCATAAATATTAATGAAAATAAAATTTTTATAGCACATAATTTTAGCATTTTAGCAAAAAATTATAAAAATTCTATCTATACTTTGCATACAGCCACTTTATTAAGATATTTATTTCTGTATAAATATGTAAATTTCAGTTTCATTTCCTATTTATCTATTTCAGTATCTTCTAATTTACCAAATTTTGTCTCAAATCTCAGATAATGCAATATTCTAAATTCAACAGCAATTACTTTCACAGAACATATATGAAACTAACAAGATGCTATTAATTTTGCACGAAGGCTTTCCATAGAAAATTAACTTCTCAGATTTTCTATATTTATATAGTTCTATATAAAAAGTGCATCCATTCTGGAACTAATATGACCAATATGAAATAATAATAAACAAGTTAGAATTTTAATAGTGACAGCATACTGAGATATTATATTTGGCTGATTGTAAGAACCCATAGCCTTCACACCTAGCATTGCAATCATTACCATAGTCTTCATATCCAATGATGCTATCATTTTGCTTATCATCTGATAAGCTTGCTTTAAATTGATTTCATTGAAGGGTAAGATACAATATCTGTCATAGCTCTTCAGTTTATTCGCATCTAATTTTATGGCGGCACTAAGCCCAGCAACTGAAAAATTGGTCACAAGATTTGTAGCTTAATTGTCCGATTTCTTGTTTACGAAATTTAGGTATCAAGTTTTTTTTTTGACTGACATTCCTTTTTGGAATGTCATTGGGTTTGCTTGGTGCAGCCACTTGCCCTGAAGATGGTTAACTTGGCTGTGCACAGCTTAATGATGCTAAAATGAAGCTTGCTGCAGGATGGTGAATTTTACTGCACACCTAATCAGCTGGAAGTGATAAAAATTAAAAACATGAAATAATTTGAGTATTTATTACAAAATCGATTCACAATAAGTTTTATATTTTTAGTTCATTTATTTATCGAACAAAATAAATGCTAAAGTTATTAAAAAGCAGCACTGAATTAAAATATTAGTAACACTTATACAGTCAAAAGTCTTTAATTTGGACTTGTCGGGACTTCGGCGATTCCGGATTATAGATCATCAGTTTAAATCTGGTAAGATGGCATGCAGAAATTATAAAATTAAAAATATGAAACCGTAATTTATAAAATAAAGAGCAATTATAATCTAAACAGTATTAAAATTTACACACAAAAAAAAAAGCTTAATATTTATTTGTTTACTTTATTAAACATTTCTTTCAACACGAGCATGCGTAAAGCATACATTACGCATAGTCGAAATTAGAAAATTGCAACCAGAAAACTATTTGATGTGTATTCGTGATATTTATAATGATGAAGAATTTGATTTAAATCATATCAAAGACGAAATACTACATTTAGTAAGAAATTATAAGCTGAATAAAATAAAAACATCTGCCCTGAAGATAAGGGTAGTGCTGACAGATCAACTTCCAGTTCATTGCGCGCCGCAACGTTTCCCCCCCGCAGAGCAGTGTGAAATTGATAAACAGATTTCGGAATGGTTTTTGCAGCAATTCCACTTTTTGTTTGATGAACATCGAAACATGCTTTCGCTTTGTAGATCCTTTGGCAGCTCCAGAATCGGAAACTCTTTTTGACATAATCCAAAGTTCAAGCTTATTTATTATAAAATTGCTCTAACAGTCTGCAAAAATTAATCCAATTAGAAGATTAAGGAAAAACGCAATCTGCAACATTAACTGAAATAGACAATTAGATAATTTTAGCCTAGCTTATACTGTTCGTTATACATTAAATGCATATGCGTAAATGCATTAGCTTAGCTTATACTGTCCGTTATACATTAAACGCATTAGCTTAGCTTATTCTGTCCATTACACATTAAATGCACATGCATAAACGCATTAGCTTAGCTTATACTGTCCATTATACATTAAACGCGCATGTATGACGGACAGTATAAGCTAAGCTAAAATTATCTAATTACCTATTTCAGTTAATGTTGCAGATTGTGTTGTTCCTTAATCTTCTAATTGAATCCGGCTTAATTTTTTTGCTAATGCGTTTACACATGTGCAGAAAGTTTGTAGCTTTGAGGTCCGGATTATAGATCATTCCAGATTATGGATGTCCGGATTAAAGACTTCTGACTGTACTACAAATACTAAATTAAACTTTAAAGTATATGGGACTTTAAAGCATAAGAAATGAGTGAGTATTAATACAAAGTTAGCATTTTGAATGCATTAATTCATGTCCCACAGAGAAGAAGTTATAAAAAATTTCATGCAGCCAGTCTATTTCGCAAGATACAGAAGTAATAAACATGTTTAATAATGAAATATGATTGAATAAAAATATTAATAATAAATAAGGTGAAATTTATAGTTTTGTTCTTTTGTATTTCAGTTAACATTTTTAGTGTGAAAACTATCTGACTTAATACACTCTCTTCACTAGTACTAAACATTAATTTTGAATTATAATAAATTTTCTAGCTGCTCTTTTATTCATTCACAATGATAACAGCTTGAGTTAATTTCTTTTGCACAGAAAAAATTGCAGCGAAAATGTATGCGCAAAGGCGCCAAATCTAGCGTATGCTCTGGTTTCAGATTGGGCAAGTTTATAGTTCTATGTTTCTTAAGATGCCATTGAAATACTAGGTTAATTTTTAAATCCTTTTTTGATATCCCATGGGTTTAACAATTTGAGAATTGCCCATGATGAAAAGTCAGCAATAGAATTTTGGGTAAAGTGCAGAATCACTCAATGCTTGATGCGTTTTTAAGAATTGCACATACTCGGTATCTATGTGCACATTGACCTATTTTCACTTAAAAAAAAATCCCAGAATTGCACAAAAATGGCACTGCGCACCCCCTTGACTTTATCTATGTACACATCGACCTATTTTCATTTAAAAAGTAAAATAAAATTGACAAAAATCCAATTGTTTTTTACACTTGTAAAAAGTGGCAAACAAATAAGTGAGCTATTCTGCACTTCTGAATTTCGATTCTGAATATTTTCAAAGAAAAGGCATCATTCTTTATAGAAAATTACGTTTGAACAACCAACGAGATGAAATTATGCTTTAGTGATAAGTCAGTAGCGAAATAGTGATGCAGGCCTCCACTCAGTTATGTTTAGCAATTTTTATATAAATTATAATAATGTTCTGAAATAGTTATTTACTCTTATCTTCCATTCAGTCATGTTTAGCCTTTTTTATATAAATTATAATAATGAAAAAGTATCATATGAAATTAACCTTTCATTTAAATTAAAACATTAATCTTAGATAGTTATTTACTATTATACTTCCTTTCTTGCATTAAGGTTGCCGCAATTATTTTTGCAAGCATTGGCATCAACAATAGTTTGGCGATTTTTTACGGCCCTCAAAACCGATTAGTACCAATATTTCTTCTTCTATTGATAGATTCATCAGATGAATCACTTATTTCCATATCCCTGTTATCTATTACTTATAAGAGAAAAATTTAAAAAAAAACATTCTAACTGCTTTTCTAGTTATATTTATTGGCAGAAATCTGAGGTTAAGATGAAAAAATCCACACGAGTTACACAACTTGCAAAATTAGTACTCATAATACACTGACTACCAATAAGTATTTGGACACCTGTGATAGAAAAGAAAAACTAACTTAATTCAAAATCAATAGTTGGTAGAGCCTCTACGAGAGGTATTTACAGCGTGGACCCTCCAGGGCATACTTTCCACAAGTCTTTGTATGACAGCTAGTGGTATTTTCTTCCACTTGGCTTGGAGAAGACATAGAAGACATAGTTCCTTCACCGATTTTGCAAGGGTAGTGCACCCCTGAATTCGGCAATGCAACTCGTCCCAGAGGTTCTCGATAGGGTTCAGGTCTGGACTCTGGGCAGGCCAGTCCATTTGATGAACTCCATTGGCACCATACCAAGCCTTGGTTAACGTCGAAACATGACAACTGGCATTGTCGTCCTGAAAGTAACAGGGGTCCAACCCGTAAAACTGCCGCAACGTAGGAAGCACATTGTCATCCAAAATAGTGCAGTAGGCATCGGAGTTCAGCTTACCATGAATGGGGACCAAGGGTCCCAGCCCATACCAGGAGAAACACCCCCAGACCATAATTCCACCTTCGCCGAACTTGACTGTTGGCACAATGCATTCTGGCAAGAGACGTTCTCCAGGTAGACGCCAGACCCAGACCCTGCCATCCGAACGGTAAAGGGTGAACCCTGATTCGTCACTCCAAAGAATCTGTTTCCACTGATCTACGGTCCAATTTCGATGTGCTTTGCACCACATTAACCGAGCAGTGTGGTTGGACTTTGTGATCAAAGGCTTATGGGCAGCAGCATGACCATGAAAACCAAGCAGATGTGCTTCCTTACGGATGGTATTCATTGAAACAATACTCCAGCATGCCTGTTGAAACTCTTTGCAGATGAGGGCCATCGGTTGTGTGCGGTTCTTCCGAATTTCTCTGAACAGCACTCATCGGTCTCTATCCCCCAGTTTCGTTGGTCTGCCGACTCGGGGCACATTCCGACAATCACCCCTCACCTTCCACTTCTTAATCACATAGGCCACTGTCGATATTGGGTACTTCAGATCGCTAGATATGTCCCTTAAGGATTGGCCACATTTGTGATACCCGATAATTATACCTTTCTCGAAATCAGAGAGCTCCGAACTGCGAGGCATCTTGCATGCGACTAAAGCCGATGCTGTTTCCTACACGATATATACCAGCGGAGTCCGTGGCGTACCTTGGGACTGCAGATATCATCATTTGCATAGGTTTCCAAATACTTATAATTAGTCAGTGTACTATTAGCAAACGTACGACTCGTTATATAGGTCAGAACAGGTAATAATCGCGCCGTCAGAACATGGTGAAATGTGGAAAAAATTCGAGCACCACCTCGCGGCGAAGAACATAAAAATTGGCCTCGGTATGAATGCATTAAGCACTAAAAATTAAATATAACACAGTTATAGTTCTGAAGTTATGTGATAGATGCATCAAACGAAAGCTCTGAAGTCAGATTCTAATTAGTCGGGGTCCTACTTATTTTGCATATAAAACAATACATGTGAATTTTAGTTAAATAGAACCAATGACTAAAAAGCACTTGTTTTAGAAAATATGGAATAAAGAATGTGATTTTCATATTCCATATCAATACAAAATAGCATATTAAAGTAAATGTGTAAAATTAAAGACCAGACGATACAGTGGTTAGGGAAGCCTGATTACTATACCAAAGGGCCCAGGTTCAAATCCCGGAGAAGGCAAGGATGTACATTGTCTGTCCCTTCATAGGATGCAAAGATGGCCCACCTATTAGGTGCCTCCATAATAAAGAGACCACCATATCTGGCCTCAGGAGTGGTTAATGACGGCACAGGCAAGTGCTTGCCATTGGGGGGGGGGGAACGTAAATGTGCAAGAAATGGAGTTATTCTGATGCTGATGTTTTCATAAATTTAATCATTCTTTTCTGACAACTGAATTCATAATTATAATGTCAGGAAAAAAACAAATAAAGAATATCAAATTCCATTTACTTTACTGAACCAAAGTATGAAAGTGACAGCACTGTGTATAAAAATGTTGAATAACTGCATTGTCTGTTAACACAGTTATAACTGAAGTGTTGTTTTGAAGAAGGGTATGGAGTTTTAGAGGAATCAGCATAAATTATTATACTTTAATGCTTCTCATTTCATTACAGCTAATTTTTATACATAGGCATAATAATGTTTGTTCATCAGCATTTTATGAATTACTGACTATTTCAAAACAAATTAACAAGTATAAATATGTAAAATAAAATAAGGAGCTGCATAACTTCAAGCTTATATAAATTTGGATACCTTATGTTGGAGCATAAGGTATCCCAATTTATATGAGATTGAACTCATAATTAAAACAGAATAAAATGATAAATCAAAATCAAAACACTGCTATATATGCACTGTATGTTACTTCCTTATTAAAGCAGACAGAGTCTGGCAATGTTTAAAAGTTACAAATTTAGCAATTCAATCAGCTTATTTTGTTATGGTAATCACTTTAATAATCAAATGTCAACTATACATGTTCTAATATATTTTAAGAACATTAGACTTAAATAAAAATTTGTATTTTACCTTTCTGGATTTTGGGGTAACAAATTTCTGTTGACAAGAAAAGACCCAGGTATTGTCATTACAGGCCACACATCGAACAAAACCTTTCAATGAAGGGCAGTTCAACCTGAAAAATGATATTAAATCACCATTTAAAAATTCATGATCACAGTAAAAATATAAAGGTTTAGCATCTGGTGTATAAATAATCTTCCTCTTTCAAAAAAATTAATTGCCATGACAATAGATTTAGGTAGGTAATTTATTTCTGTAAAAAAAAAAAAAAAAAAAAAAAAAATGTTATGCCTTTCTAAAACATGAGCACAGATATTTACCATATATCATATTCCTCAAAGTATAACACAATGGCTTCAAATAACATTAATTAGAAAGTCTGATTTAATTTCTATATTAGCCGGGTTGCTTTCATCACCATATGACATACAATATATTCTTTAAAATAAAGACTAATGCAACAGGTTCAAATAACATAAATTTAAAAGTTTTGAACCATAAGTGAAAACCTAACTTTGTGAAATAAATCTTACATCCAATTTAAGGCCATGAAAAATGATATTTGACAAATAATACAGAAGGCTTATTTATATTTTTGATGCATTACACATGAACCTGATTTAATCAAAAAAATTTTAATATGGGGATAGGCGGCTGGAATAGCTTTAACTTCTTTCATAAGCTGAATTATGTATAGAACAAAAGATTTTAATGAAGTATGTATAGAACAAAAGGTTTTAATGAAGTATGTATAGAACAAAAGGTTTAAGGTAAATTTCCATCATTTGTCAATCCTTATATACAGTACAAAGTCTTTAATCCGGACTCGTCGGAACTTCGGCAATTCCGGATTAGGGGTTTTTCCGGATTATAGATCATCAATTTAAATCTGGTAAGATGCATGCAGAAATTATAAAATTAAAAATATGAAACTGTAATTTATGAAATAAAGAGCAATTATGATCTAAAGGGTATCAAAATTTACACACACACACACAAAAAAAAAAAAAAAAAGCAGCTTAATATTTATTTGTTTATTTTATTAAATATTTCTTTCAATGTAAGTTGTTTAAGTTGCTTCATTTTATGTGCTAATACTTTCTCTTTAATTCTATAAACAGACATAATTTCTTGTTCAGTTACAAAGTTCCGCTGTTTAAGTCCTGCAATTGCTGTGCCGAGAATACCAACTAACTTGTCAATCCAAATTTTTTTATTTTCGCTAACCTTTCAGTCACTTTCTTCATGCCTTTATCCATTTTTTGCAGCAATTCCACTTTTTGTCTGATGGACATTGAAACATGCTTTCACTTTGTAGATTCTTTGGCAGCTCCAGAATCGGAAACTCTGTTTGACATAATCGAAAGTTCAAGCTTACTTTTTATAAAATTGCTCTAACAGTCTGCAAAAAATAATAAGCCGGATCCAATTAGAAGATTAAGGAATAACACAATCTGCAACATTAACTGAAATAGATAATTAGATAATTTTAGCCTAGCTTATGCCGTCCGTTACACATTAAACGCGCCTGTGCTGACATATTATGTGCATTCATAAATGCATATGTGCATGCGTAAAGGTATTATGCACATGTGAACGCAACACATGCGCAGAAAGTTTGTAGCTTTGAGGTCCGGATTATAGATCATTCCGGATTATGGATGTCCGGATTAAAGACTTCATACTGTATTAGAAAATACATTTTAACATGAGATTAACAACTAAGACTTTATACATAAAAAGAGTAAAAATTAAGACAGTTTTTATTTGGCTCTGTGGTGTCATCAAAGCTTTGCTTTCTCCCAGCATAAATTCTTTGGTGGTACACTATATAAATTCTTTGGTGGTAGAGAATATAAATTCTTAGGTGGTACAATATACACATCTTAACTCTCTTACTATACTATCAACAATATTATTTTCATATTAGTTTCACAATAGTAAATTAATTAACTTATCCAGTTCAGAGTTTGAATGCATCTGAAAGGTTTTGTGCATAGTTCAAATTTAAGAAAAGTCTCTTTGCTGCAGACTTGTAATTTCAGCTTAATATTCTAATGGTTTACTTTTTTGAAATCGTACACTACAGTAATATCCATTTAACTTGGGAGGGAAGATTAATAACTTTTATCTTATATCCTACCAATATATCTTTTTGAGTAGCTATGGACAGAGTAAACAAATGGAGGGAAGTGCAGAATCACCCACTGCTTGACACGTTTTTAAGAATTGCACATACTTGGGATCCATGTACACATCGACATATTTTCACTTAAAAAACATTCCAGAATTGCACAAAAATGGCATTGCGCATTCCTTTGACTTCATCCATGTACACATCAATCTATTTTCACTTAAAAAATCAAAGAAAATTGACAAAAATTCAATTCTTCTTGCTCTTTGAAAAAGCGCCAAACAAACACCAATCAAATAAGCGGGAGATTCTGCACTTTAACCAAAAAATGTACAGATATCTAAAATTAATAAGAAAAAGTTATAATAAATTAAAAGCTGTTGCTATTGGTTTTATTTCTCAGAATAAATAGAAAAAAAATGTATTTTTTCAGAAGCACTTCCTCAAAGAACTCGGTAATGTAAACATTGCCAACTTTCGCGATAATAGTTCAAACTTGGTAACCCAGCGGATTCAACCTATGTATTTGCTTGTTCAAAAGTTGTAACCATTCCTCTTATGTTCATTTTGTCGAATTATGACCTTCATTATTTGCAATTGCCGATTTAAATTATTCTTCACTTATTTATTATTATTTTTTCATATTTTCACACTATTTTTAATGAACTTTTAAGAATAAATAGAAATATTTTCATATAATTAAGGAGGTTTTCGGTGACAAATACTGGTTCGCAGGAGGGGGTCAATGATAATTGGGGTTAATCTTTGGATTATGATAACTTGGCGATTTTTTGGTGACCAACCCTGCTACAGCAACCTGCTAGTTTTTGTTTGGATGCCATTTTGTTTTCACAAAGTAAAGGCATGTTTTTTTTTTTTTTTACTCGGCATTTTTTTTTCCAACAATCTGCTAGCCGAATTATGCTTATGCTAGAACTTTTATGGAACAAAAGTGCTTCTTAATCATGACGAAGATTAGGTGTAAAATTGGGAGAAAGTGCAGAATTGCAAACTGCTTGCCGCATTTTTAAGAACAGCACATACACCGTATCCATGTACACGTCGACCTATTTTCACTTAAAAAAACATCCCAGAATTGCACAAAAATTGCATTGTGCACACTCTTGACTTTATCCATGTACACTGCTAAAGTCTTAGCTAGTAACCTTTATCGCCTTACAAAAATGTCGCTAAACTACCTGTTACCACATTCCAAAAATTAGCCATAATTGGTAACACCGCTGTTCACAAAACGTTAAGAACGCAGAACAATGAGGTTTCCAAACCCTAAATTAATTTGATTTCATGGGCTGCCAAAATATGCATTATAAATAATTAATTAAGTAATGTTTTTATTTTTATTATTGGTTATTTTCATCTAAAATAATGAGAAAAACAATATTTATGGCTTAATGTACAATAACAATTTAACCAGATAATATATTGTTAATGCTTTTCCAAAAATAACCTTTGTGAAGATCTCAGGTGACACACACAATTAGATGATTAAATTGAATTAAAAAATATTATTGATTCTAAAGTGACAGAATAGTTTTATGGATCGCCAAAGTCATAAAAATTAGCAAACCACTACTAGTTGAAGTAAACGTGCATGGAAATAATTTAAATATTTGACACTAAGTATTTGTAACCATTTTTAATGATTGCGGTATACATTCGTTGGTGACATTTATAATATACAGTCAAAAGTCGTTAATTCGGACACCCATAATTCGGAATGATCTATAATCCGGACATCAAAATTAAAACTTTCTACGCATGCGCCGCGTTGACACATGCGCATAGGCGTTTACGCGTGCGTGTAAGACCTTTTACGACTGCGCATATGAGTGTGCACAAGTGCAGAATACGTTTTCGCGTGCGCGTTTTATGTATAATGGACATATAAGCTAAAATTATCTAATTATCTATTTCAGTTAATGTTGATGATTGCGTTGCTCCTTAATTTTCGAATTGGATCCGGCTTATTATTTTTTGAAGACTGTAAGAGCAATTTTACAAAAGTAAGCTTAAACTTTCGATTATATCAAATAGAATTTCCGATATATATTTGTTAATATGTAAAGGATCTAAAGCGAAAGTATGTTTTGAAATCCGAAATCTGTTTATCAATTTCACGCTGCTCGGCGGGGGGAACGCCGCGACGGGCGCATAATGAATTGGAAGTTGATCTGTCAGCATTATCCTTATCTTCAGCACAGATCTTTTTATTTTATTTGTCTTATAATTCCTTACCAAATGTAGTATTTCATCTCGATATGCTCCGTCTTTGATATGATTTAAAACAAGTTCCTCGTCATTATAATTCGCTTCCGATAGCAAAGAAAGTGACAGAGGTTATTGAAAACGAAAAAATTTCGATTGACAAATTACTCGGTGTTCTCGACACAGCAATTATAGGACTTGAACAGCGGAACTTTGTAACTGAACAAGAAATTATGTCTGTTTAATAGAATTAAAGAGAAAGTATTATCACATGAAACGAAGCAAAACTTAATCAACTTACATTGAAAGAAATGTTTAATAAAGTAAACAAATAAATATTAAGCTTTTTCTTTTTGCAAATTTTGATACCCTTTAGATCATAATTGTTCTTTATTTCATAAATTACGGTTACATATTTTTAATTTTAGAATTTCTGCATGCCATCTTACGAGATTTAAACTGATGATCTATAATCCGGAAAAATCGATAATCCGGAATCGCCGAAGTCCCGACGAGTCCGGATTAACGACTTTTGACTGTAATAGATAATTTAGAGGTAAAAGTTTTTGGATATTTTATTTATTTTATACGTCGAAATGTTCATCCTTGGAAAGGGTATATACTTTTTCGCAATCAGGTAATTTCATATATGTTCTTTTAACCAGATTTAAAGATTCACAAAATTTTCATGCATTTTCGTGAAATTTTTCTAATTTATGAGAAAAAAGCAGTGTACATGGATATAGTGAAGAGTGTGCGCAATGCCATTTTTGTGCAATTCCGGGATGTTTTTTTAAGTAAAAATAAGTCGACGTGTACATGGTTTAGTTATATTTTAATTAAATGATAGTTATTTTGTGAATTTTTTGGTATATGTTTCAGTTGAAGTAAACGTGCATGGAAATACTTTAAATATTTGACACTAAGTATTTGTAACCATTTTTAAAGCTTGCGGTATAAATTCGTTGGTGACGTTTATAATATAATAGATAATTTAGAGGTAAAAGTTTTTGGATATTTTATTCATTTTAAATGTGGAAATGTTCATCCTTGGAAAGGGTATATACTTTTTCGCGATCAGGTAATTTCATATATGTGCATTTAACCGAGTTTAAAGATTCACAAAATTTTCCTGCATTTTCGTGCAAATTTTTTTAATTTATGAAAAAATAGCAGTGTAGATGGATAAAGTCAAGAGTGTGCGCAATGCCACTTTTGTGCAATTCTGGGTTGTTTTTTTAAGTAAAAATAAATCGACGTGTACATGGTTACTGTGTATGTGCGATTTTGAAAAAAGCGGCAAGGAGTTTGCGATTCTGCACTTTTTCCCAATTTTGCAGTTAATATTTGTCATGATTAAGCAGTTTTGTTCTATAAAATTTCTAGCATAAGTGTAATTCGGCTAGCAGATTGTTGGAAAAAGTGTTGAGTAAATAAAAAGAAAAGAAACATGTCTTTACTTCGAGAAGACAAAGTGGCGGCGAAAAAAATAGGGGATTGCTGTAGCAGAGTTGGTTGCCAAATTTTCGCCAAAAAATCGCCAAGTTACCATAATCCAAAGATCAACCCTATTTTTTTTCACATGTGTTTTGTGACATTTTCGTGGTTTTCCTTAAGTGATGTAAATATGAGCCTATTTACCCTAGAAAATATTCACAAAAGCATGCCTTTTTCAGCTAGCCCTCACATGCTTTGCATATTTAATTAAATAAACACACAAACCCTTCTTATTCTTAAAATCATAAAGTAATTAATTTCACATTACATGCACCGAAGCTTTTTAAAAGTTAGGATACTTTCTTTAACAATTATAGAGCTATTTAGTGCTGTACTTCCCAGTTATATGTGAAATAACATCTCGGTGTCACTGCTTGTGACACAACATTTGTTTCACGTAAGTCTTCTTATGCAGTCATAAGCATGAAATAAACAAAACAGACGGCATGAAAAATGTAATTCATACATACACCCTTAGTGACTGATATCTGATATAGTTTTTATATTGCATCTGTGATCTACACTGTCAGATTTGATTGAGTGAAATTGTGACTAAATTTTAGAAGACTTTGATAAAATTATGGTATGAAAATTTAAAAGTGAAATTAAAATCAAAGATAAATTGAAAAGCACAGTCAAAAAAGAAATATTGTCCATAAATATATTATAATAATTAATGATAAAATAGACATTTAAAATATTCATACAATAAATATATGCAATTAATGTAATTAATATAAATACCTGCATTTAAAATGATCTAAGTTAGACCATATTTGTAATTTTTGTAATGTTATTAAATGTGGACTTTAAAATAAATTTTTAGCAACATACATCAGTTGGGTTTGGTTTGTTTAAATTAATGAAAAGCATGGGAGAGATATCTGCATAAGAAGAAAAATGCCTTCAAGGAGGTCTTTCTGAAGGTTTAAATCCACGTTACATATTGGGAATACCATAAAAACAACCATACAATTTGCCCATTAGCTTGGCTAAACAAACTACCAGACTTCAGTCACTTTACTGTTTGGCTTCTGATGAGCTGTATTATCAGTTGCAAAGCACTGAATGACAAATAATGTGTTCCTTGGTTTTTGTTACGAGTTAGAAAGCAAGTCTTTATATATAAAAATTAATATGCCAAATTTAGAGTGAATATGTTGGGTTTTTTTTATGCAATACATGAACATACACATAAAATTTTAAAAAACAAGTCAGAGCAGAATATAATTTATTACTAAAAAAACTTTTATGTAATCAGGTAGTTGCAATTAAGTTTTTTTTTTTTAAATGAGAATATATATTGATTTATGTGATGATAAAGAATTTTCAATTATAATTTTGGAAGTACTTTGAAATCATGCAATGAAGATATTAATCGTAAAATTGGCTTTTTGATTTTATACATTCACAATTTCTTTAGAAACTGCAATGTTAAAAACAGGTATATTTTGGAATTTTATAGCACTGAAAGATATTCAAAGACAGATCTGAATTTTACTATTTTTTTTTCATTAAATAGATAACTTTACCTAGAAAAAGAATCATTATTACATGATTATTTTACTTCCATTAAGCTTTATATATTGTTTTCTGTGCTAACTTGAATTCAGTATGAATTTGCTTTCGTATATCACGTTTAACCAATTAATTTTGAATTTTCACTTCCATATGCTTAACATATTATTTTCTCTGCTAACTTGAATTTATGTTACTTATTCTTTAATTATTTTGATTATATGTACTAAATACCACATTTAAATGGCTTACTTCCATGTGTTTTAATCTGATAACCATACGCCTATCATTCTCGGCATCAATCAACCGTTAGTGAACTTGGCGAGTAAAACTGCAATGGCGCCAATGGGTTCTTTGCAGATGAAAACCCATCTTAACCCGTAACAGGGGAGGTGAAAAAGTTGAACATAACAGGGGACGTGCGGTCTCAGAGACTGCGCATTATAATAAATTTTTAAAACTCGTCTAATTAAAATATCATCATGATATTTCACTTAGATGTTCTTTGAACATTTCACTCTGAAAAGAAAATATGTTTTTACACTTTAAAGTGAAATTAAATTTTTCCCAGAAAATTTCCCCATAGCCTTAAATTTTTCGATGAAAATCATATGCTGCACTAAATTCTATAAAACTAAAAATAAGAATGCATCTATTTTGAATTAACTATTTGGTACTTTTCCGTTTCGCCGGCGCATATCTCGCGAAGCAGACTTTATTGGCGACAACACACAGTATACACATAAAAAAAGTTAACAAATATTAGTTCTTAGGAATTTTTTATTTTGAAGGCATAAACATTTTAATATCGTTTGAAATTTTGTAAAAAGACAATAAATAAAGACGATAAATTTGTAAAAAGACATTAATTAAAGAATTCACTATGCTTTTATTGTACGACATCTTGATTTGCCGTTTCATATCACGTGACCCCAAGTGATCTCTTCTCACGTAGACTACGCTACAAAAATCTAATTCTTTCAGTAATTATCTACTTTAATTTTAAGTTAAATCTTAATTTGAAATACAAGTTTAAATGCAAGAATTATTTCAATTCCTATGAATAGCTTACTCAGAAATTGTGAAAAACCGCAGTGTTTTACTTCGCTAGTGCAGTGTCATTAGAATTGATGAATTTAACCCTTGACTTTGCTTTTTCTACATTTTTGGATGAGCGGTGTAATTGCATCCTAATTGACTTAATTACTGCGAATGGCCTTAGGGCATAAAAGTTAACTATGTGGTAAAAATTCTATGTAATTGTATGCCAGTATTGAAATAAACAATAAATCTGGTAAGAAATGGCTGCGACTTGTTTTGAAAATGAGGCGTAAAAGGTTACCAGCGAGGATATTCCGTTTGGCATCGGTTGTACTATTTTTGGCGACTTTATCATTTGCGCCGGCAAAATGGAAAAGTACCAACTATTTTATCTATATTATTTAATATTTAAAGCAAATTTTAACCGGAGAAAATTGTATGTAGCACAATAGAGAAAAATTTTGACAGTACCTGAAATATCAGTATCTCATTGATTTTCTGATAGTAAACAATTTAGTTTTCGTCTTCTTTAGCACATTCATTGCCTAATTTTCGCGTGCATTCCAAACAAACAGGGTCTTGGCAAGATAAACATAAATATGCTGTCTTTCTTTTCTTGCTTGGGGACCACAGACGACATGTTTGCTTTGATTTTAATTTTGCTTCTTTTGTGCACTGCTCCACATCCTTAGACTCAGCTTCTTTTCCTAAAATCCGCTTTATCGTCAGGCGTAATTGATTTATTCTTGGATTTTTCACTCTCGTGTGTAGTAGTGGTTGGACTAATTCTCTTGCTAATTCTTTCAAAAACACCATTCTGGTCATAACAGGGTTTTGGTTATAACCTTGGTGCAAAATGTATGAGTTTACTGTACTCATATCTACTAACCAGTAGGAAAGAGCCATAGGCCAATGCGTTGTTCTCCTACTACAGGAATGGACAGAACATTTTTCATCTAAAGCATCAACACCACCTTTGGTTCTGTTATAAAACGCAATTACTTCAGGTGTCTGTGTTTCCGAGTCTGTTTCTATCGAATGATGCAATGATGACATCAAGACCACTGCTCGCCTTTTCTTTGGAACAAATGAAATCAAGGTTATATCCTTAGCAAATCCATACAATGTTAAATTCTCTTTTCTTACATGGAAGAAAATCTTTCAGAATTTCTTCCTTATTTTTTTAACAATTCCAACGTATGTCAGTCCATTTTTCAACAATTCTGTGGTAAGTTCTATGGAAGAAAACCAATTGTCTGCTGTTACATTCCTGTTCGTATTAAAAATTGGTTTACTCAAACGCAGAATCCATTCAATTGGACAAAACCTCCAATAGGGGTGATGGGACGAACATGTGGCACGGTTCGTCAGACCGCACGTTCCCTGTTACGGGTTAACTCTCCATAAACGTTTTGCGAAAATATGAACTAATAATGATTTGCGATTTTAAAACTTTATTTTCTCTTACCGCAATGTTCGAAAAGTAAACAGAAAATTCCCTGTGTGGGTTGCAACAATTATCAGGGTTGCCATATTCTGGTACACATGCACTCTCTCCCGAGATGTCAACAAATCGCCAAGAGCCGGTTATCTGAAAACTGCCAATATAATATTAAATTAGATGCTACTTTTTTGTATTTTATCCATATCAGGATCAATTCATGAGTGTAACTATTATGCCTGATTAATCAATCACTTATAATATTCTGAACTTTGTCTTGTAAATTATAATACATACATAGATGCTAACATAAATATTTGCATCCATCTCTTTTTGGTACTGTTTTACTATTGGAATCATATTCAAAAATGTAATGTTGATATAGGAAAGTACAGTCAAAAGTCGTTAATCCAGACTCGTTGGGACTTTGGCGATTCCGGATTATAGATCATCAGTTTAAATCTCGTAAGATGGCATGCAGAAATTCTAAAATTAAAAATATGAAACCTTAATTTATGAAATAAAGAATAATTATAATCTAGAGGGTATCAAAATTTACAAAAAAAAAAAAAAAAAAAAAAAAAAAAAGCTTAATATTTATTTGTTTACTTTATTAAACATTTCTTTCAATGCAAATTGTTTTAAGTTGCTTCGTTTTATGTGATAATACTTTCTCTTTAATTCTATAAACAGACACAATTTCTTGTTCAGTTACAAAGTTCCGCTGTTCAAGTCCCGTTAATTGTTGTGCCGAGAATACCGACTAACTTGTCAATAAAAATTTTTTCGTTTTCACTAACCTCTCTGTCACATTCTTCATGTATTTATCCAATTTTTGCAGCAATTCCACTTTTTGTTTGATGGACATCGAAACATACTTATGTTTTGTACGATCCTTTGGAAGCTCCAGAATCGAAAACTCTATTTGACATAATCGAAAGTTCAAGTTTACTTTTATAAAATTGCTCTTACAGTCTGCAAAAAATAATAAACCGGATCCAATTCGAAGATTAAGGAACAACACAATTATCAACATTTACTGAAATAGATAATTAGATAATTTTAGATTATATCGTCCGTTATACATAAAACGCGCATGCAAAAACGTATTCTGCGATTGCGCACACGCATATGCGCAGTGGTAAAAGGTCTTATGCGCACGCGTAAACGCCTATGCGCATGTGTCAACGCGGCGCATGCACAGAAAGTTTTTAGCTTTGAGGTCCGGATTATAGATCATTCCGGATTATGGGTGTCCGAATTAACGACTTTTGGTACAACTCTGATATACGCCCTAATTTCACCAAATGTGGCGATATGTGTTCTGCGCCGGTTTTTGGCGCGATTGCGTGTTGTATGGCAACCCTGTTGACGTTGAAAAATCTTTTGCTGGAGTTCGTTGGTTCCCGTCATGCTTTGTGTCTGAGAAGCTAGGGGGGAAAGATTTAATGGTGAAAGTTGTTGAATTGAAGTTCGGCATAAGGAAATATCGTCGTGGCCATCCTGTTGAGGGGCAGTGAGTATTTGGAGATGTGGAAAGAAGGTATGGGAGATTATTTTTAGTGGCTATGTGTGATAGAAGTAGGGATTTGTGATTATTTGTTATTTTATTTATTTGTGAACCATAGTATGAATTTTCTGGATAGTGTGTCTGGCTGTCATATAAATACGATAGTGATTACGTGGCGGTATGAAATTGGTATTTCTGTTGTTCGAAAAAGCATTAATGGTAAGTGCATTTTATTTTATTCTTGTTCTTATTTTGTAGAATGTTATGTTCATTGTTTTTTTAGTATGAATTTCTGTCGTTATTGTTGTTTTTTTTTTTAATTGTTTGAAATTTATTTTAGTTATTTTGTTGATTAGTGCGTACCGTCTAAACCATGCAATTCGTAGATGTTTTTTAAAGTTGAAACAGAACGCTGTGTACATGGTATTCTTTGAAATTTATTGTTGTTATGTTAATTATTAAAGCGAGGTGTCCGTAGTTCATTCGTTGCTTAGATGGTGCCATTCGTATATTTTTTTTAAGTTAAAACATATCGCTGTGTACATGGACTCTTGTCAAATAATTTTGGGTAGAAACTTCATGGTTTTGTTAAATTTTTTGTTTTTGTTTCGGATTTTTAGTTTAAATTGTGTGTTTAAAACGTGGTTTTTGCATTCAAGAAAACTGTGTTTCTGGAGACATTTTAGGCTTAAAGTTCAAAATGTAGACAAAAAATTTAGATAGCAATATGGCAGTGTGGAGTTTCTCGCCAAAAATATTTGGCGAGAAATTCGGCGCCTTGAGGGCGCATATCGGAGTAGTTCCCGACTTTTGACTGTATACGCATGTGTATGTATGTGCATATATATGAATATGTACACACATACATACATTTGTATGTTAGTGCATACATGAACACATACACATATTTATTTCTGGATTTGGTACACTGCTAACAAAACAGTACCCTCTTTTGTTCTTTTTGTTTATTTGGGTATGTTACTCGCACATCTCACAATAAATAACTACTTGAAACTCTGCATATACTGAAAAATGTAACTTTAATTATTATATTCTATTAATTGAGAAATGCATCACAGATTTCAGCTAACTCTATTCCGATGGGTTAAATGCATTAAGAAGGAGAAATATATCAGAATCCCTATGGAAAAAAAAAAAGATTTTTTAAATGATAGTCGAAGGCTAAAAGATTATAGTCAGTGTTGTTTGAACTGAGAATACCTGATTTGTTATTCAGATTTAGGCCAGGATCGGTGCCAGAGCTAGTCTGCCACACTGGGTAGAGTTTAAGGCAAAATTTTGAGAATTTCAGACCTGCCGAGATTGCACCAAGCCATAAAATGGTAAAATTTTATAATTGGGTGTCCCTTGTCTTTTGGTGATTCTTTTTGACACCAACATCGGCACCAGGAAGGCACAATTTTAAAATGGCCACTACACCAAAATAAGAAGTTATGGGGTTTCATTGCCAAAATTTGCCAACACTCAAAGGGCCACCCAATTCCACACTAAAGCCAAAATATTAAAGAAGAGAAATGAAGTTAATCTTAAAATAATTAGAATAGCTTTTTTGCTTTTGCTCAGTCTTTCAGAAACTTCGATGCTTTCCAAAGCACCTAGGAAAAAAGGTACCTATTATGGCATTTATGAACTTGTTTATTATTTTTAGAATATGTGCTTTATAGCATTTATTATTTAATTTATTTTTTAGAGGCAAAATATTTTTAAGTTCCCAAAAGGGAAAATAATTTCATCTTCAAATATCACAGCAGAATATAAAAAATTAATTATTTCAGCTTTCTTTCACTATTACATCGAAAAAATATAAAACAGTTTTCTATTAGCAATTTTTTTTTTTTTCAGTTTTCTATTAGCAGTAGCAAATTTTGGCAAAATACATATCTATTATACAGAGATTTTTTTACCTGCAGTGAAACGATGTTTGCCAAATTTTTTCTTATATGAATTATATATGTGGGATTGCTCTATTTGACTGAAAATGTCTGAAATTTCATTTCACCTTTCTAACATTGCTGAAGAACACTGCACTGATTTTAGAAATGTTATACACTCACACATTTGATCTTGAAGGAGGATAGGCATGGTTTTCAGTACTTGTTCACGACGAGTGGAAATACCTAATACATTTTTCATGACAGACACCAAGAATGGCATTACTATATGTATTGACACAGCTGTAATTCATAAAAGTATGAAATTCAGACACAGTTAACATAAAACACGTACAATTTACTGCACAGATATTAGATGAAACATTTAGCTGCTTTATAGAATTTTAGGTTTTGAAGTTCTTACCCGCATTTCATTACACACAAGATATAAACACTGAACATTTATTATCATGTAAAAATATCTTGAAAAATATTTCATATTGTGGAAACAAATGGTGTATAATTTATTTTCATCAATTGAGAAGTTATGTTTCTCACACAGGGTCATCAGTAAGCTTTATGCTATTCAGACTTGCCTCTAAATTCCAAGAATTCTGTTAACGCAAGAGAAAAATACAGACTTGACCAAAATAATGATCTTTTCTAGTTGCAAAAACATTGCTTACTGCAAAGGTAAGTAAAAGTTGTTTGAAATACATATTAAAAACGGAGGAGGTTTTTTTTCTATGTAGTAAGATAAGTTTTTTCAACTTCTGCATCACCATAAATGACTTACATACGTAACTCATAACATTTGTCTCTTATGTTGTTATCCATATTTAAAACCCCTTTTATGAAAATGAATGAATTTACATACCACACACTCTCCAGTGTGAATAAGCATATGCTTGTTTAACTACACACTTGAATAACCATCTCCTTACATACTTCACACATATGAGGTTTCTGCTCTGTGTGAATACATGCATGAATATTTTGGTAAACTGCAGAATCGCTCACTTATTTGTTTGGCACTTTTTACAAGAGTAAGAAGAATTGCATTTTTGTCAATTTTCTTTGACTTTTTAAGTGAAAATACGTCGATGTGTACATGGATAAAGGGAGTGCACAATGGCATTTTTGTGCAATTCTGGGATGTTTTTTTAAGTGAAGATAGGTTGATGTGTACATGGATACCGAGTATGTGCAATTCTTATAAAATGTGCCGAGCAGTGGGTGATTCTGCACTTTCCCGGAATATTTAAATGGATTTCATTCATACAAGTTTTCTCTCCTGTGTAAATGCGCACATGGCCGTTTAAATGAACTCTTCGAATAAATGATTTCATACATACTTCACACATGATTTTTTGCTCCTGTGTGAATAAGCATATGCCTGTTTAAATTAGCTTCTGAATGTCTTCTTCTGAAGAAGCATATGCTTTTCAAATTATCCTTTACACTAAACTTTTCTTACATACTTCACACATATAAGGTTTTATCTCCTGTGAATATGCATATGCCTGTTTAAACTACCTTTTTGATTAAACGATTCCTTACATACTTCACACATATAAGGTTTCTCTCCTGTGTGAATAAGCATATGCATGTTTAAACTACTCTTTTTAATAAATGCCTTCTCACATTCTTCACAAATATGAGGTTTCTCTCCTGTGTGAATAAGCATATGTTTATTTAAACTACTCCTTTGACTAAATGACTTCTTACATACATCGCACATATAAGGTTTCTCTCCTGTGTGAATAAGCATATGCTGGTTTAAAATACACTTTTCACTAAACATCTTCTTACATACTTCACACATGTGAGGCTTCTCTCCTGTGTGAATACGCATATGCTTGATTAAAGTACCCTTTGCACTAAATGTCTTCATACATGCTTCACACATATATGATTTTTCTCCTGTGTGAATAAGCATATGCTTGTTTAAACTAGATTTTACATTAAACGTCTTATTGCATACTTCACACATGTGAGGTTTCTCTCCTGTGTGAATAAGCAGATGATTTTTTAAATTACTCCTTACACTAAACATCTTCTTGCATACTTCACACATATAAGGTTTCTCTCCTGCATGAATATTAAGCATATGCTTGATTAAACTATCCTTTACAGTAAATGTCTTCTTACACTCTTCACACATATATGGTTTCTCTCCTGTGTGAATACGCATATGCCTCTTTATGTAAGACTTTACACTAAACATCTTTTTGCATAATTCACACATGTGTGGTTTCTCTCCTGTATGAATACGCATATGCATGTTTAATGAACATTTTTTAGTAAATGATTTCTTACATTCTTTACACATGTAAGGTTTCTCATTTAAATACGCTTGCATATTTAAATGAGTTTTTTTGCTTAAATGACTTTAAAAGATTGATTGATTTAAATGAAATGATACTTCACACCTTGATGCTTCTCCCCTGTGTAAATTAAGCATATGCTTGTTTAAATTAAACTTGTGTCTGAATGTCTGATTACTTTTATGATACACAAGAAATTCGTTGTTTTATGGATACCTATTACATATTTCTTCTTCCAATTGCTGCACTGCATACACTTAGACATGAAAGTTCTATTCGATACTAATAACTATAAGCTTCTTATATAAATCAGGATGATATTTATGCTCTGCATGGATGGAAAATAAGGTAGTTAAGTGAATTTCACGCCAACCTACTCCTGGATATTTCACAATTATTTTCAGTGCCTTGTGTAAATGCACGTCTCCTTGATCAAAATATTAATATGTATTGTTCATGAGATTTATCTAACGTACTGCATAAGCTTGACTTGATTTCCAGGAACATTTTAGAAAAAATCTATTTGTTACATTACACAGAAATACGATTTCTCGCTGAAGAATATTTAGGCAATCACTCGTTAATTTACGCAGTTCATCATACATGCTTCATTATTATTATATGACGTTTGGATTCTTCTAGATTTCTTAGTGCTTTACACTTGCTTTTAAATGCTAAATAATTTGCACATTTCACCCCGTTAACGCTTACAAGAAAAAGTATCACCCACTTCTTCAGCTTTCAGTACTTAAAAATATAAATCACGCTTCAGCACGGAGAAGTCTTTAATCAAAGACTCTTATCGTACGTTTACAGTAGTCACTATCATTCAAACACTATAACTGCGATAAACCTTGACAGAACAGAATTATTATGACGAAACAAAGGTTACGTTGCTACATCGTTTTACAAAGTTGCGATGCGCAAACTACTAAACTATCCGCTATTCCAGCTCTCTGATGCGCCATCTAGTGGCTAAAAGGTGGAAATATTAAAAATCGGTATTTACGTTTAACAATGTAGAATTGAAATAAGAATTTACGTTAACTACGTAGTTTGTGAAGCGTGTTGTGATCGAAAAGTAATTAAACGTTTTATTTTTTTTTATTGTTGTGGGCATTATGTATAACTTAGAAAGAAGTACAGACCACAAGTTTTGTTGTGTACACCAATGTAAATCACGAGCTTGCAAGGAACCTGAATTATGCTTCTATCGCATTCTTTTGGTTCAAAAAATATCGAAAGAGATAGCAAAACGAAGAAGAGAGTGGATTCGCGTACATCGAATTGGAAAGAAAGTTGGACATTGTATGAACGCGCGTTCTAAGCATTTAAAAAAAAAAAAACTGATTACATTTTTTCTCGTAAGAAAAGTTTCCTTTATATGTGAAAAAGTTCCTTCTCGTGTATCATATATATAAATGTGTATGTGTGTTCTTCGAAAGTAAACATGCATATTTGTGTATTGAAGTATAAATCATTATAGCTCATTAATCTCTTAAATATTATTAATACAGATACATATACAATTATGCTTTCATGCATATTTTACCTACAGAAATTTAAATTGTATTTCAGTTTATGTTAACGATGATTTAAATTAAAATTTATAGAATGACACATATGAAAATAAAAGTTAATTATTTTAACGTTAATGATGAGCTTTGAATTTCATATTCTAGTAATGTTGAAATTTCTGTGTGTGAGCCATTTCCTGTTAAACTATTTAGAACTGTTTACAGTGGTTCAGGATAGTTAGCATAAAAATATTTCGAGTGAAGAAAATAACTATGATGATCTGGTATGAGTAATGGTATAAAAAGTATTACAGATATCAGATCTTTTCCACTACAGAATAGCATGCACCAAGCAATTTCTTATAGAATGATATACATACCATTGTTCATCGCTGAGCGCAGTTAAATGTTTTTTCTTATCATTTATAACAGTGTTCATTTTGAAGTAAGTATTAGTAATAAAAAGTTTTTAAAGTAGTTTAGAAAAATTTCTCCATGGTGAAAATTAGCTAATGATGAAAGTATTTTTTCTCACTTGAAGTATCAAACAGGCACATATATCTTTTTCGAGAAACTTTGTTGTTCTATAATGTAAAGCACTCAAGTATTTGTTCAGTGATAAATATTGATAGAGGAGAGACTTTTAGGTAATTTAATTTCTCAGCCATTATTCAAAATATGATTGCATATAACTAAATAACTTGGGAGTAAATGAAACAGCGTGCACAGACATCTGTATACAGTTAGCAAATAAAGGCAAGGACAGTGGATTTCGATCAGTTTAGTAATTTATTAGATTGTTTATGTATTCCTATTTTATTTATAACAAGCTTTTATTTAGTAGAATAAGAACATGTAGAACATTTAGTAGAATAAGAACAATACATGAATACACAGCCTTTTAGCAGCGCCGGATTTAGCATTTTTCCTAGGCGGGGTAAAAACTTAAAATTGCCGCCCTTACTTTCTGTAAGAAATTTTAGTTTTTTTAAATAAACATAGAAATAGGTGGTTTACGAGATAAAATTTAAAATCCGTTTTATAGTATGAAATTCTTTATATGCCATTTTTGTTCTAAAAGAAAGATACATAACAAATGGTTTACTTTCTTTACTTGTGGCAAAGCATAAGAGAGCTACCTGCCTAAGAAAGGAGATGTCTTCGCTGAGGTCTTTGTAAGAGTAACTGGCTCATAAGCAAATTACGCATGAGCGAAACGGCGGAAACACCCATGCAGCCAGCTAGAACTACATACCAAAAGTTACATAATTAAAAACCCGTGCGAACCCTCTTAATGCAGTTACTCTTAATGCAGTTACCGGGGCACTGAAATAATCAAATTTACATTTTCCCTGAAATGGGGATTTTTTTCAATATTTGCAAGAATACCTACTCATACTAATAAATGATGCTAACAGAAAACGATTCAGAACTAAACACTAAAATAGTTCAGCACAGCACAAAAATGGGAATCAGACATTACTGAATAATAATAATAAAAAAATCATTTAAACAAATATAAGCAAATTACAAATTACTAATACAATAGATTAAATAATTTTGTACCAATTTCTCGATACTAACAGTAACTTTAAACTAGCACTTTAAATATTCATTTCACAATAACGCCTTCATTTAGCCTTACTCAAGAACTCTACTATCGTCCTCACAAAGTCCAATAACATAATAAATGTTTACATATTCACGCAAAAGACTATTTTTGTACTGTTATAGTCAAAATTACAATTTCTCTGAAATACGCAATTTTGCAATATTTGCAGCACTAACTAGCCAGACCATGGAGGTAAGAAAGAAAGGATGGACCAACCCCGCATGGCGAGTGAAGCACTGCTCCAAGGGCTTGGGTCCACAGATGGAGTGTTTTTTGTATGCATTTAGAACCTCCCTTGACAGCGCATTGATAGTACTCGTATTTCGACACACGGTACTTCCATACAAATCGAAAAACTGGACACTTCCGCATAAAAGAAACATTCATTGTGTGATGGATAAAGTTTGTATAGTTATGCTTATGCAAAATGTTATGTTTAAAGAAGATTTTAGCATAAATGTTACGCTTAAAGAATGAAAAATACCTTATGATACGTTTAAAATTATATACGTCTTTCGATACCCTTGATTATGCACTCGTAATTAAAATAATGTTTAGTTACAAATAATAGATTACATAAGTTGGGACAATAGATGAGCTAATTAATTACGTAACTATTGTTGTTATGTATAGCTAATGAAGAATTATGTCTTTCATTAGCTATACATAACAACAATACGGGCTACTGCTGAAAGGAAAAGGTTAGTATTTGTACTTCTTTTCATAATTCTTATTTCAATAATAATTTTAAGTTCTTACCTAACGCTCTTAAAATATTACTGAATTAAAATTTTACTCTGCTACCCTTTTGTTCTGTAAATAAATCTATGGCATCGTCATAATTAACTTGATGTGCTGTTTGATTTTCAAGCCAGAATTGCGAGACTTGATAAACGCTCCTGGCTCATCGATGATCTTAATAAGTTTTAATTTGTTAAAACTTCGCTCACAGCTTGCGGACGTAGTTGGAAGCATAGAGTAAATCCGCAAGAGAGTACAAATATTGTGAAAGGCTTCCTGAAGATCATAGGTGTAGATTTCTTGCAAGAGATAATTGCTCTAGCCTTTTTTATGTCGACGAATAACACTGGGGCTTGTTCTTTAAAAACTGTAAGTTCCTGACAGAACTCAAATGCGTTTAGAGATCTCGCTCATATTTTCGTGCAAGATCTGCTCCATTCTTTTGTAGTTCTTCAGTTGACATATTCAATATTTCACAATCATTGGGAAATGGAAATTTGAATTTAGTGTAATAGCGCTGTTTACTCTCATTTTAATTTCTGATTCGTTCGATCAAATACAATTTTCATTGCATTAGAAAGTAGCTGAACACGATGAAATATTCTTGATTCATTCTCGCATAATTCATCAAATTCCTTTTTGCGTTTTAGAATTCGTTTATTTGTCAGAATAGGTTCAACCTCAATTTTGTTTCGGCTGCTGCTTTAAATTCTTCTATCCAATATCCGTAGGAATTTCTCTCCTTTTTTTGCAAAGTTTTGGTCAGACCTTCCATTAATGCGACGAAACGAATAAGAATAATATCCTCCATTTGAATTTCAGTATTTATTCGATTGATTTCTCGAAGAATATTAGCCCAAATTGTCAGGCTGATAATAAATTCAACATTTTTTACAACATGTAGCAGATGTCCTGCTTCGTACTTTGATAGATAATTAATTTTGAAATAATAATATAGTACTTTGAAAGATAATTAATTTCTTTCAAGGATTTTGTTACTTCTGGTAAATTCGTTAGAAGGGCTTTCACAGCCACATATTTTGCCGACCATCTCGTCTGGCTGCTTCCTTTTGAATTGGTTTTTGCACATCGTTTCTTAATATCGCATCAAATAGTGAATACGACAAAAAAGCTAAATATTTTCTGAATAATTCCAACGAAGTTAACTGCTTCGGAGTAAGACAAGGCAGAATGCACACAGACAAGATTCAAAGAGTGAGCCAAACATCGCACACATTTGGCCAGCTTATTCATTTCTGTAATCCTGGCTAACTCCAGGAACTAATACGGCTGGTTTACTCCAGGTAAGTACCGGCCATATTAGATCCGTTATCCTCAGATTGACCACGACATTGTCCATATTCAAACCATCAAGTGTCAGTTTTTCCACAATCTGTTGAGAAATACATTCTGCTGTCTTTCCACCAATTTCTATGAAATCAATAAAGCTCTCCTTTATTTCACACACATCACCACATATTTTTTACGTATTGAATCACCTGGCTCATTTGTTCTGTATGCGACATATCTGGAATGCAATCGAATATTATTATATAATATTTGGCTTCTTTAATATGATTTAAAATGCTATTGAGAACTGTTTTTGCCATTACATCAGTAATTTCATTTTAAATTAACTTTGTTACATATAATACTTGTCCCTTCTCTAGGTATTCTAACTGGTACTTAAGAATTACGTTTGGCTAGCCGAGTCATTAAATTCAAAACCTTGCCTTGACTAGTCCGAGGGCACTTTGTGAGCAGACTACCAGGGGTTTCATCAGACCCACGGAACGAAAGACAGTTTGTTAAAAGATGCAATACAGCATCCATACTCATCTGTAGGATCTTTCTCCATTTTTCTTCCTCTGTATGAATTAGACTCTTAATGTCATGATCGATGCCTTGACACGATTTCATTTGTTTGTTGTAGTGGAATTTTACACTTAATCATACACACACTCTCTCCGGATTTCAGATATTTCGTTCTCAGTTAACTTTTCTGAAGCTTTTTTTCCAATTAGTGAATCCTGTAGTACACAATGCTGATGTAACGGCAGTGGCATGTTTCTGGTAAATTTCACAGGGTGTACGAAAATTGCACTTTTAATTTTAGAATATATAAGTCAAAATCTTTTAAGTCTCTCATTATTTGCTAAAGTTCTGTGCCACAATGAAGATGTCAAATGTCTTCCATCGCGTTCAGTGTACCTAAGGGTTACGTTTTCTGGATATTTTTCGGCTAATAATACAGCTTGACCGCTAAGAAAGATCGTTGCTGATCGTTCACTCTTTTCTGTGATTGGCCAACTAGCTGGGTCCGACAAATCAAAAGATTTTAAGTCTTCTTTCTGCTGCCCACAATCACCTAAATGAGAAAATACTTTATATCCTAATTTCATGTCCTCTAGATGTTCGTTTGGAGGTCTATGAAGAAAGTTGTTCTCTCAGTTGCTGAAATGAAGTCTGAGGATGATAGATGAAAATTCTTCATCTTGGTTATGCAAATTGCAAGAAATATCAACATCGTTTAGAATCTCGGCACCCTCGGAAGTTGCGGCAGGGTCTGACGGTTCGTCTTTCCCGTGAATCCATTTTTTATTTTAGCTGCAATTTGTTTTCTCTGTTACGTCCTATTTTTTTGCACTGGTTCTATATTCTACCCCTGAGAGTGTTTTTCCTAGACCCTCTCATAATTTCTTGCAACCTAAATAATATACAGTATAACTTGCCTTAATAAGAAAAGCTAAAAATTGACGTAATTACATTCAATAGTACCGTGCGCGCGCGCTAACTAAATGGTTGCGTCTCGCTAAATATAGTGAGGAATACTAGAAACAGCCATGTTAAAAGAAAATGAGACAACAAAAAACCCTCCAAATTAAAAAACTAAAAAACTTTAAAAACTATAAAAATAATAAACCCATTTTTAAAACCTAGGTTGCTCACTGGCTGCAAAAAATCGAAATGCCTTTTTCATTTCTGTTGTATATTCTCGACGTACATTAATTTGAATTATTTCATTGTTTCAAGGTTAATTTGTATTGGGTGTTAGGAAAGAGTTACAATTTACAATGATTCTCCGTTTATTTCGCAAGTGGCGTTGGTGTAAAATCAAAGCGCCTATCGTTCTGTTTTTCATTTGAATATTCCCGTCAGGAGAGAGGACAACAGACGGACTCAAAGGCAAAGACATATAGACATTTACGGAGTACCTTTGTAATAAAATTACATATTGGGTTGGCAGAGGGACAGGGTACTTTGACTTTTTCAATGACGCCTGGAGTCCCTCTATTGTCCTCTCTCTGATCTTATCTTTAGAGTCGTGTTCGGCTGTACTTAGCTTACTTTTAATATTGTTTGCTCCATTAAAAGGTTTCGAGTAATTAATTATAAATATTCTTAAAAGAGGTTTTAAACCTAGCTTTAAGGGCTGCAAATACAAACAGATATACCCACTAGATCCGGGACTGCCTTTTAGTTGCAAGAAATACGATTTTGCATAGTTATTTAAAGATGTAACCATATTCATTATCTCAAACATATTCTATATTAGTTGTATTTCTGGGGCAAATATGCATTAATTCTCTTACCTATTATTATGTCATTATATAAATTTCATTTTATCGTGTTGCTTATATGTTCAAAACTAGAATTGGTGTCGATTCTATGCAGTGTTGATACCTGTGAATATAAGCCTCATCGAAAATATGTGCATATTGGATGCCTCAGTGCTAAGAAGATTTAGCGATTTTTTTTTACTTGTGGCGAAAAAGTGTTTATTAAACATTATTCTACCAAATATTTGCTGCTTTTTTGTGAAAAGAAAAACATCTTCTTTGTCAACAATGGCACAATCTCAAAATTTTCATTGCCAGTATGTAATTGTTTGCATACAACACTTTTACTAAGAAAATTATAGTACATATAAAAAATGCTAAGAATAATAAAACCTTTGGTAACACCAGATATACATATTGATTTGATATTATCTGATAAACATTGTAAATGAATGAATAAATTTGTCATTAAAATATTTCGGAGGAGAAAAAATACATTAAATTATTAAATGAAAAAGCTAGATGAAATATTCACATTGTCCAGCTTCTACATTTAGTGCGACAGTAAAAAGTCTGAAAATAATATTAATTCTTTAGTAAAAATACCTTTATTTATATCAAGTGTTGCAAATCAATCTTAAGTTATTTCTCAGAATGACATATAAAAATCCGCATGTGTATCGTGTATGCAGTGTCTTCTGGATGCATATGTGAATAAAGCGGGCGGAGCCGGCGCAAAACTGGTAGTTCGGTCCAACTTTCGATCCCGGCGAACGGGCTGACTCCATGGGCGTTTTCTTGATTTTACGCATGTATATCGTTTATGCACTATCGTCTACATGCATACGTGAATAAAGCGCTGAAAACTGGTAGTTCGGTACAATTTCCGAATCCCACCAAGCGGGCTGACTGCATGGGTGTTTTCGTGATTTTCCGCATGTGTAACGTGTTGGCACTATCTCGCGGATGCATACGTCAATAAAGCGGGCGCAGCCCGGGTAAAATCGCTGAATACTAGTAGTTCGGTCCATCTTTAAATATCCCGGCGTACTGTCCAGAAAATGTGGATGCATATCTGAATACAGCGGGCGCAGCCCGGGAAAAAATCGCTGAACACTGGTAGTTTGCTCCGAATTTCAAATCCCGTCGAACGAAAGCGGGCTTCGTTGGTAGTTCGATCCGACTTTCGAATAAAGGCCAACGAAAGCGGGCTTCAGCCCGCTCAGCTGGCAGGCTTGCCCGATTTTCTGCATGTGTATAAAGCGAGCGCAGTCCGCTCAATTGGCGGGCTTACCCGCTAGCAACATTCTGTCTTCCACCCTATACTGTTCTATCTACTTTTGACCTACATCTTGTAGCTTCAAAATTTGAAAGCACTGATTTTGTTCCAGCGAACCGCTGCGATTTCAGTATTTGAATCGAATTTCTGATAAACTGTGCCCCGACCCATCTTCCTCATAACTTTGATTGATTTTAGTGGACAATTGGCCATTCTGTTTTCCTTACAGTTCCAATAGCAAAAAAAATTGGTTTCTTTCAACTTAACAAAATGTACATAAAATGTAAAAAAATTGTCCATGTAAATTTTATTCTGTGTTGGATTTTTCACAATTGCCAGCAAACCTTCTACTACAGTATTTGATAGAGGCTGTCTCCGTTTCTGAGCTTGCGATGTTTTTTTTATTCTAACTTTTTATTCGCTTTTCATTTCCATTTGACATTTCTTTCCACATTTTTTTTGCTATCAGATGCACTACATTTCTATTCTGACACATTTTGAGATCCAGATTCTTTTACATTTCGTTGTGCTCCTTGATACGGAATAATATGGAAGGGATAACCATCATAAGAAGCTAATATCCACAGTTTGTATCCAAATTTTACTGGTTTTCTTTCATATACATTTCACAACCATGTCGACCGAAATAGCGCAGCATTCTTTCATCAATGTTTAAATGTTCGGAAAATACACCTAATTGTTGCAAAGCATCATTCAGTAAATCATAAATTGGACGTACTTTGTAATAGCGGTCCGAATCAATAGTGCTATTGTCATTGAATTGAATGTATCGCTTGATTTCAAAATATCTACTTCGTGGCATTGCTCGACTAATTAGTATAGTTCCTGTATCTGGCGCATTTTCCCAGTACATTTTTTCACGTGGCAAAACGTGGTAGCCACTATAAAAAAGTGTACCTAAGAATTGCTTGAATTCTGGTTTTGTCAATGAAAACTTATGATTATTTTTCTGCCCAGCATATCTGTTACTCTCAATAACAGCTTTGTCTATTATTTTTTCAGCGATATACTCAAAGAGTTCTGCAGGAGATTTTCCAGAAACCAAATCGGTTATAGACTGATTAGAATATTGAGAAAATAATTCTGAAGCACGGGAAATTTTAGGAACACAATCTTTCCAATCAGGTTTTGGCACATATATTTCCTCATCTTCATTTTCTACTAAAATTTCCACAGTTCCTGCTGTTTCTGTAGTTCCCGCTGCGTTTTCGTTGCAAGTCTAATCTTAGTGCAGTCATAGTCTATCTCTTCATTGTCACTGACTGCATCTGGATCGGGCGGTATTATTATCATTTCTGGCTCAATATCTTCAACATCTAATGTCATAAAATATTGCGAAGCTTCTTCAGCTGTTAGAAATCTTCGATTCATTTTGGATGCGTAAAATAAAACCTTATAAAATAAACATTCACGAAAGTAAATTTCTTTCAAACAAAGAAAACGTGTGAAACGGCTTTCAGGATAATTATTTGACGATGATTCTAAACGATACACGCAGCTGACACCAGTCTATATTGCAAGGTCTTTCATTGCAGCTACAGGAAATCGAACAGCTACGCAACCAGATGATACACCTTGAGTAACAGGCTGCATAAAGAATTTCTTCAGACAAGGGGAGCACGTAATTTCTTGCCTCTAATACTGACAAAGAAATAGGTCTGTTTGAATATTTGTGTAGAGAAAGATATCTGACATAGTAAAATCTGGAGGAAGTGAAACCCACACAAAAGCAGTAAAATGCATCGACAAAGAATCATAATTTTTACCAGCAGTTCTAACCTGCACATGTTTACTAATGCCACTGCAAATGCTGAAATAATCACATTTTTTATTCTAATGTTGAGTTGTTTAAGGATACCTTTTGCAATAAATATCAATAACTATCATTGATATCAACTGGTTATATTACAGTCTCTTTGTCCCTATCCAAATTTACTTTTTCCAGAAACTGGCAATTCTGCATTTTTAAATGTATCTGATATGAAAAAATACGGATGGTATGAAAGTTCTTACTCTTTTCTACAAAGTCATTCAAGTTGTACAACATTTTACATTTGCTTCTTCAATCACCCTCGCTAGTATCAGTCACAGTTCGAGGTTCCAGTCGAAATTTCAATAAGGTGGGTATTATAAAAAAGAATACCAACAAGAAGATCTTTATTTTATATTGCATATTCATACAGATTATCCTGAATTGTTTAAGCTGTCAGATTACTAGTCTTTCTTAATAATTTAATTCAGCCAAGCTTTGCTTTTAGTCTACACAGTAAGGAAAACGAAATACAGAAGTAGATTCAATACCAGATGGCAATTACTTTCCCAGAAAATAAACATACAGCCAGAATTCCGATATTTTGGATAAACAATGACCCAGTCCCAATATCTTACTCATTAAACTGCATAATACCATAGAAATTTATAAATTAAAACTGATACCTATTACAAATTAAATATGAAACTGGCACTCAGACAATTCATTATAAATATATAATTAAGGAATTATATATGTTTAATTTTCCACAGAAAATATAGGCGTTGCTGATGTACACTCACGTTTGTGAAAATTGCAACACCATGAAGGACTTACGCGAGTGAGCTGAAATTTTCAGGAAATGCAAAGTAGCGCATGATATGCAAATGATTAGAATTGCAAATCCGTAGCGCATGCGTATGCTGAGCAGCGCCCTCTGAACGGCTGATGGATCCGAATAAATAGACGGCTGTAGCGAGGCGTGTATGGTTATCGGTGGTTATCTGCTAGTGGTAAACGTTAACTCAATCTGTACTTATGCCTCGTCGACGAAAGAGAGCGAGATTTGAACAACTTACAGAGTTTGAACGAGGGAGAATCATCGGCCTTCGTGAAGCTGGATTGTCGTATCGTGCAGTAGCCTCTCGTGTGCAGCGTAACAGCAGCACAGTGATGCGCGTTTGGAAGCAGTGGACGGACGAGTGTCGGACAACTCGGAAATCCGGGAGTGGACCCCGAAATGTGACGTCAGCTCGCGATGATAGACACCTGGTCTGCATGGCGCGGACGGACCGTACAGCTTCCTCTAGACAATTGGCAGCACTGTGGTCAATAGCTACAGGTGTTTCATTGTGTGCTTCATCAATTCGTAGACGTCTGCTGCAGTGTGGACTGCGCGCACGGACTCCTTTATACAGGATCCCCTTAACGCACGACCATCGCCGCCTGCGGCTACAATGGGCCAATCAGCATAGAGACTGGCGTGCTGATTGGCAGCATGTCGTGTTTTCTGACGAATCCCGCTTTAATTTGTGGTACCATGATGGCCGCATTCGTGTCAGACGCTATGCCGGTGAACGCCACCTTCCGGAGTGCATTATCGAACGCCACAGTGGACGAACACCCGGAGTTATGGTCTGGGGCGCCATAGCATATCATAGACGATCTCAATTGCTACGAATTGTGGGCAATCTGAACAGCAACCGGTATGTCCGTGAAGTTCTACAGCCCGAAGCTGTTCCCTTCCTTCAAAGCTTGCCAGGCGCTGTATTTCAACAGGACAATGCCCGCCCTCATACTGCTCGGATTGTTAAATCCTTCTTTGCAGCGCAGCAGGTACAGCTTCTTCCTTGGCCTGCGTGTTCCCGGATATGTCGCCAATTGAACATGTGTGGGATGTCATTGGTCGGCGTCTTGCTCGTGATCCTCGTCCTGTTGCGTCTGCAGACGAACTTTGAGTACGCGTACAAACGATATGGAATGCTCTTCCTCAGTCAGACATTCAAACTTTGTTTGACTCCATGCCACGTCGTGTAGCAGCACTTATTTCGGCGCGTGGTGGCCACACAAAATACTGATTCTGATCTCTTGTTCTTGTTTGTTTGCTTTGAACATTTAATCATTTATTTGTACCACTACCACTCAACTGTGTATTAAATTGCATTCAATTATGACGATTCCTTCTTGGTGTTGCAATTTTCACAAACGTGAGTGTATTTTCAAAGGCAGTTTATGCTTTGAAGACAGCTGGTCCATATATTCCTTTATTAAGGAAACGTCAGTTCAAAGTCAAATCAAGACAAAAATAGTCTACTTATATCGCTAATGCAATCGCCGTCAGTCACAATGATAACACATGCAAGGGGCTAAAAGAAATATCCATACGACGACTAAATATGCAGCACTGCTATCACGTTTTGCCTTCAAGTCAAGCAGCACTTTAAGTAGCAGCTCAAAATGGTAATGCTCTTCCACTTGAAAAGTCGTGTACCAGCGGCAGAACGAGAAAGTCGCTGAATATTTACAGTTTGTTCGAGAAACAAATCTCGGCAATCAGGCTGATTGCACGGGCGTGATCGTGTTTTTCCTCGTGTGTCACGTGTATACGAGCCAGTTTGCTCTAGAAATTCCTCCTCGATGGCAAAACCTCATTAGGCAGAAGTCTTTGTGTGCTTTAATATAATCGGACAACACAAACCCACTCGAAACTCATCCAAGTCAGCGAACACTTTTGCAATTTTAATTCATATTTTACCATCTCTACTTACGTCAGAGAATATAGAAGAATTCTTCGGGAAAATGGAGAAATACTATACATAAAGAAAGCAATATATATAGCAATCCAGACGATTAATCGTGTAAATACAGTTTCGATATGAAATTCTGTTGTAACCTCCAGCATTTTGCTGAAAACTACAGAAGTGACTTCGGAAATTCTCGACTTATGCAATACCTGTTGTCGGACTGAAGACAGGAATTGTACATTTTTTGCTTTAAAAATGATTGAATTCTGTTGTTTTTACCTTCCGGTTAAGGATTTTTAGTAAATATGTGTGCAATACTTTTAGAATTATCAGCAATTTTAAAGTTGTTTAATTGCCGCTAAGCCTTTTTTAATGGCGGCCATTGATGTTTACATTTGAAACAGGAGACTAGTGGATTTGTTGCCAATTTAGAGAAACTTAGCTTCGCAACAACAAAGATAACGCCTTCATTTATTATTAAAATCATGCTTAATCCTTTCTGGAATTTTTTCGAGAAAATAAGCGTTTAAGATTTACTTCGTAATTTTTAATATAGATATTTTGAGGTTTTATGTATTTTTGCCTTCTTGCGAAGTGAGAACTGAATTAATTAAATGAGAAATACTCAATTGTCTGTGAAAAACTGTTTCTTTTTTGTTTTGTTTGCTTAATTTCTTTTATACATCATTCTAGCTTTATTATAGTATTTGAATAGAACATGTGGCAACGATTAGATAATTCTATTCTTTAAATGATATAAATTTTGTGCATTATGAGTTATAATATGAACGAAATATATAAGTAAACTGTTATATAATTTTTGGATTATATAACAGTTAACTTAGTTTCCGTAATAAAATTATTATATAAGTTAACTGTTATATAATTATTAATACTGTTAAGTGAATCTAGCGCCAGAGTGTCGCTATGGTAAACAAATACTAGAGTGAGTTTTAAAGAATGCATTTATTCTATTGTGGTTTATGCGCTGTCGGCGAAGTAGATTTAATTCAGTCCAATAAGTTTAAATGAAACGCAAGAAAAAATGCATATAATTTAATATTCCAATACAAGGAAGTCATGTGGTGTACACATCAGATTTTTTAAATATAGAATCATTAAAATTAAACAACGAAAGAAAACTATGAAAAATAGGCTAAAACCTCCAAACATCATACACCCTGTATAAAATATCTCTGTTCGTGTTTCTTTTATTTTAATTTTCTGGCTTAACTGTCGGAGTCTTTCGGCTTTCATAAGAATAAGATGTTTTTTAAAATCTCGAAAAGTGGTATAACGATGAAAAAAGTCTTTATAAGGAATATAGTCTTTCGTCAAAAAGAGTTTAGGAAGGTCTTTTGAGAAAGCTTCGTATTCGTTGATGGGAAATTTCTGGAAAAAATTTGAGCGTTGTGTTGGGATTTTAATTTGTGCCTTTGAATGCGGAATACTAGTAGCTATGGCATCTGATACTGAGCGTTTTTCAGAAGTTAGGAAATTTGGGAATGACTTCATTGTTCGGGTAGGTTCTGAAATTAGTATAGGAGGGGAACCAGCAACAGAATGCACATCTGGAATTCCTGCAAAAATAAAGTTTTAAAATATATTTACGATATTATATATCTATATTATATATATACTTGAGTATATTTACGGATTAAAGTAGAAATCAAAAATACATCTTGCATCTAATCACAATGATATATATCATAGTGAGCCTTAAATACAAAGATATGCAAAAATTGAAAGATTATTCAATGGCCTGATTTGTGTTTCAAGTCTGTGGTTTTGAAGCAAACTATAAAGTATATTGGATTTCATCATTCGAAACGAGTTATTCCTCGTTTCATGTGTTAAAGAGGTTACAATATATCCCATTCTTAGGACTTCAATTTTCATAATACTTCTCACCCCTATCAATGTCCGATAGTTCGCATGCGTTTACTACACTTTAAAATAAAGTCTAGTAAGTTGCAGACATCCTCTCATACTACTTCATAATGTGAGGAGGCCCACCAGCGGCCGAGCGGTAAAGTCGCTGAACACTTGTAGTTCGGTCCAGGGTTCAAATCATGGTGAACTGGCTGGCATCATCGCCATTTTCATTGTTTTCGGCATGTTTAACGTTAATACGAGCTGGGTTAAAGATTTCCACATCCCTTTTAGACAGAAAAACCTTCGATTTGCCATAATTAAATAAACAAAGCCTTTACCGGAAGTAATCGATTTATCAATTAATCGTACCTAAGGTTAATTAAAAAAAGTACGAATATGTTATAAAATGGTATTTTTAAACTGAAATTAAATGCATAAAACTAAATTGTGTAAATATTATTCAGATATCAAGAATTGTTTAAATAAAATCACTTATTCTAAAATATCAATTAGTCTTTAATTTCCTTGACGCCACTTTGTAATACGCCTTTTTTTTAATGCCTTATGACAGTTACGTAAAATATGTAGTAAAATAAAAATATGTGATATCAGTAAAAATTAGTAATACATTTCTAGTAACTTCCAAAAAAAGGCATACAAAAACCTGGAAGAAGAGAATTAAGTATTAATCATATTTCTGTTTAAAGGAATAATAGTAAGGTTTTTTTAACACCATCGGGAGTACATCTAATAATTAAACATTGCCATTATTCGATTAGGTTTATGAACCAAAAATGTGTATTTTAAATATATAATTTATTTACATGTCTCGATTTAGTATTCTCAATGCTGTTAAATTTTTTTTTTTTTTTGTTTAAAATAATAATTTAGCCTTGTTTCTAAAGTAAGTAATGTTGATGTAATATAATTTATTTATACGGTAATAAAAGATCGATATAAAATTGCTCAAGGTTCAAGCTAATATTACGAATTTCCAGAAGATTTTTTACGCCGAGATAAATTTGTATATTGGATAGTTTCGTAATGATAGGCCGATTTGAAGATAAATAATAAATAAAAAAGTTCAGCAAAAACAAAAATCGCGGTAAAAACATACAGAATTTAATTTTATTCAAAACAAATAATTCCCTTGCAGCCAAATACTTTAATGCAAAGATTTCTTTGCAGCAGAGGATGCCATCATGTTGCCATTATGATGAACTAAGAAATTTGCATTGGTATCAATACAGGGGCTTAGTGACCCAGTTCCTCTTTAAAAATTGGAACAAATTACTAATAGCCAATGCCAAACCTGAAACACTTAGGTTGAATTAAGTCACTAGAAGTCGTTCATTTTTTGCATGTTACACAGAGATGCATGAGTTGAATGTGGGGTTTGCCGATAACATCGTGGCAAAAACAGCTCAGACGAAACCATGGAGGTAGGAAGTAAGATGGAGTTGCCCTAAACAAGTTTCTCCCATAACCTGCTCTGAAGCACCGGCGATCCCTACGTGGTGACCAAAACATTGGATCATTTACCATTGAGTTCAATGGGATTTGACGCGTTCGGATGTAAATATTTTGTAATTACGTCGTAAATATACATATAAATGTATATATTTTCTTTTTCTACAACACTTCAGAGTCCTAAGTATATGAAAACAACATATTTTTAAACAACATTTCATTCTGAACGGAATTAAATGCTATACTTTTCACAGGACAGTTTTTTCAGAATGGTTTAATTTGAATGAAATATTTTCACAAGTTTGCGTTAATTACATTAGAAAAAAATTAAGGTAATTCGATTTTATTCGGTTAAGGTACAAAAATTAAGATAAAAGTTTATTGTATTATTAATATTAAAATTATGCATTATTTCTTTTCTATTTATAGAGCTTCTTCCTAAAATACTTTCTTAAATATGACATGATTTTTTGGCTTATGAGGCATCTTTTAAACCGAAAAATGTAAGTCAATTTATAATTAATGCTCTATTCGGTTCATTTTAAATTAGAGAATTATTAGGAATTAGCGTAATACTTTAAATAGCACTTGACTTCCTCTGAACATTTCTGAAAGGAAATAAAATAAGTTTTTTTTTTTAAAGTATTATTTAAAACTTGTAACTGAGTTATTATAAAATGAAAGGGTAATAATTCTTTTAATTATACTTATCAGATATTTTTTTACCCTTCATTTCAACAATACATATTCCAAAACTCTTTATTACTTTCTTAAGTGCGCATCTCATAGCATTTGCTTTACAATACCTTTTAACAGATTGCTTTCCAATACGAACAATTTTTGCTTAAATAGTTTTATAACGTATTTGTCAACAGGATTTCAATTTATGTTTACAATTCAATATTAAGGTTATTATATATTTAGATAACATTTATAATCATTATAAATTAGATACATTTAATAATTAGATTTCTTCACAGTACTTTCACAGTTGTTTATAAGTGAATAAATTCTTCATTCTTTATAAATAATTTAATGAATATTTATGTATTTTGTCAAAGGCAGATACATGCTTTTTGCAATAATATGCAACAATAATATATGGATGTGAAAAAAAAATTGTTTTATTTAAAACACTTTGGCGTTTGGAAAATAAAATAAAAGTAGCGAATACTCTATCAAGGGTATCGAAAGACGTATACAATTTTAAATGTACCGTAAGGTATTTTTCATTCTTTAAGCATAAAATTTTTCTTAAAATCTATATTTTTGTAGTTCAGCAGCTTAGAATTTTATAAAACAAATTTATAATCAAAATCGCGTGAGCAAAAAAATCTTGAGCAAAAAATCTTGATTAATTAAATTATATCTTGAGCAAAAAAAAAAAAAAATACTAATTGCCAATGGCAAACCTGAAACACTTAGGTTGAATTAAGTCACTAGAAGTCGTTAATTTTTTGCATGTTACACAGAGATGCATGCGTTCGATGTGGACTTGACCGATAACATCGTGGAAAAACATCTCGGACGAATCGTTGCGTAGGAAACAACTCATGGCGAAAACGTCGTGGTACAATAGATCATGGAAGAAAAGAAAGCGAAGAGAAAACATCGCAGTTCTAAAACATCGTTGTGCGAAATATCGACATCGAAAATAGTGCTGTTGAAAAACTTCGCAGTTTAAAATCAATCATCGTCGTAAATATTGTGGTAAGAAATAAAGTGCCTACCAATCATCGAACGGCGATAACATCGCACACATGCATTTTTCAGGTTTTAAATTCTGTAAATGCACTTTTCCCTTTTATGTCTCAGATTTTTGAATGAATTAATAATTTTTTGCTTAAAAATTGAGAAGAAAACTTAAGCATTAAAAATTGAAAATGAGTAGAAAATTAATGCATGTGGAACTTAATAGAATTTTATATTGATACAGTTAATTCAGAAGGGCCATTAATAAATAAATCCTCTTTCATAAAGATTTACTCATTATTTTTCTAGAAGAATACAGCCTAAAATGTTTACTAGTAGGAAGATAAATAAATGCAAGTGGTTACCTGTATAAAAATTGCTTAGTTAATTATCAAATTACTTTATTTCACGTTTGCTGGTCTGTTATTATTTTGGTGAAAATTATACCTTGTTTTGTTTCCGCTTATTCGTAAAGTGTCGTTAATATACCTTGCACTTTATATTAATATGCATTTAAAAATTTTCAAACCTCAAAAACGCATGTCTGCAATGTTATCGTCATGCGATGATTTGTAGGTGCTTTATTTTTTATCGCAATATTTTCGACAACGATGTTTTTAACCTGTGAAGTTTTTGAACCGCTTTATTGTCGAAGACGATATTTTGTACGACGATGGTTCAGAACTACGATGCTTTTTCTTTCTTTTCTCCCACGATGTTTTTTTACCACTACGTTTTCGGTTTGCGTTCCATCTCCGCGACGCTTTCGTCCGTGATGTTTTCGGCTGTAACTGTTCAATGTTCAGCCTTGCAAGAATGTCGGATCCAAAAACCTTCAAGTTATAATTGTTGATCCTGATCTTTTGGTTATGTTTGCTAACAGCTATATGTCAACTCTATTAAAATACTATAGACACTCTGCACAGGAAAAAAAATAATGAACAGCTTTATATCTCCCTTCTACTCCGATTGATGAAATTTAATTAAAAGTTTTCAAGTCTTAAAAGCGCGACTTAGGATATATATTAGATTTATAGATATTATTATTTTAAGATAGATATTTTGGGATATCGGAAAAAATCGGACTTTTCCTGAAATGACATGTCGAATTTTTTACATATTTCGATTCTACAATTCAAATTACCCATTAAAATTAAATTTTGTAACATTTGATGAGAAACTTAGCGAGCAGCTTAAAAATTTATTTTGGAGTGAATATTTCAGTTTGCTCCAGGTATAAATCATTTGGCGAATTTCTAATTTAGTGGTAACCTATTTTACTTTCCCTTTCATTATGCACGAACGGAAAAAAAGAACAATCGTTCATTCTTTCGTATAATATTAACAAAGCGTGTAAACCACATTTGACGTAAATCATCTCTTATAACAGGAAATTTCGAAAGGTGCTGTTACATAAATTCGCGTATATCCTAGAGAATTCTGAATAAAAAACTTTAATGTTTCGCGGTTATGCCCAGAAATACATCTAATTTAAGGTGATGATAAAAATGTTATAGTTCATAGTTCAAAAATGTTTTCAAAAGATTGATAAAAACTGCTGTAAAATACAAACCTCTAATGTAATCAGAAAATATCTGTAGTTAAATTAAAAAGAGATATTAAGCAATATATATCAAATTAAATTGATATTGAAGATCTAAAATTTTGAAAGGTAATTTTTAGTAAGATTTCGACAAAACTTGGTATTTTGCAAAATTAAATCTTAGAATATAAATATGAAAAAAAAATCGGTATGTCAATTCAGTAAAATTTATATTTTGTGTCGAAGTACCTAAGTCAGAACACTGCTATATATAAATATAATATACATCTCAAGTTGCGCTTCCGAGATGTGGAAAATGCAATTTAAATTTGGCTAATCGGCCCATTAAAAGGGGATATACTGAACTCACCCAGCATTATTTTTTATCCAGAGGGTACTTTGTGAAAACACAATTGACCCATTTTTTTAAAATCAAATGAAGGAATCGGTTTGCAAACGAGTACGCAAATCTCACGTCTTTCAAGCGCAATTCAGATTCCCTAAGAGTGTCCTCTGCTATTCTCTGAATGTAATGTGCAACTCAGGTACTCACTTCTTTAACCCAACAGGTAGCTTCTGAATGCTTGGAGCTGTATTTAATCATGCGATAAATATTGCATTAAGTTCACATAGTGCGAGCACTGGTTTGCTTTTTTATCTGTTACTCGGAATGATTTAGTTTCGATGTGTACATTATCAGCCTGAGACTTTGAATACATCCTATTTGCAATTTTTGGGAAACATTGTTTACGGATTATTAATATTCGCAATAAATTTAGACATTTTAAGTAGAAATTCAAAATTCCACAAAATTTCTAATATCACATTGTTTTATTCGGTGATGTCACAAGCCAAGTATTCGAGCAAGTTGCCCTTAGAATGTCTTCACGAAGATATCCCTTCATTTATGGAGATAACCCTCGAGTGCTTTGCCATAATTAAATAAACGAGATCATACCGGTAAAATAGGTAGACCTGCCACTATCGGCCATTAATTTCGAAAGAATTTTTATTATTTTAAATCTCAATACGTACATGTAAAATTACTTTACTTTAATGTTTTATATATAATATATCTATATATGTACAAAATTTATTGTTTTAGATGCATTTACATTTTAGCACTATCGCAACCACCTTGACAGAAGTCGCCCAATTTTCGGAAGTAGGCAAACTGTAGAAAGAATTTGCATATCAATTCTTCAGATAACGTTATCGATAACTGTAAGTTTGAATAAGCACAGTTGCCATTTTTCTACCTGCTGTTTTGGTTATATTTAAAGGTCTAAAGGCAAATTGGAATATGTTTCACCTTCAGCTGCATTCTGAAATATGCGCTTGTGAGACTTCCTGCAAACGAAGAACGTTCTGCGAAGTGTTTGGAAGGATATTATGTTTTGCCACAAAGGCTGAAATGTTCCAAATTGTATTGGATGATGATGATGTATTTTTGGAAAAAAGTTTGGAAAAGTAACGTCAAAATGTCTAGCGAACACATCGGCATTCGAATGCGTAAATGGTTCGAAAACAGTCGCCTGCCATTTTACTACTGCATCATATTTATATACGGCAGAAGAAAAGAATTAACGAATGCTAAAGTTTGCTTGGAAAACTTAGAAATGGCGATAAGTCTGTGGTATACAGGAATAATACATGTGGAAGATAATATTTGTAAGTTGTTTTATAAATTGTTTTCAGTAATAATTATCGAATTGAGATAAAAATATGTACATAATATTATGTATTATAATGAAATAAATTTCTCTGTTTTGAAATTACAATTCACTTACTTCTTCAAAAAGTAGCTGAGTTGCGCCAAGGTGGTTGCAATACTACGAAAGTACTCAAATCTATTGCAGATAAAAAAAGGCATAATATGAAAGCATATACTTTCACGTTATATGTATTGAATTTCTGTTATTATTCGCCCAAACTAAAATTATAATATATAGTTTTAGTTACTTTAAATTAGTTTTAGTATGAACAATGTATTTCAAACATCAAGAGGAACACGCCGATGTGGCAAGCAATGTTCAAGGATATTCGCAAAAATTTCGGACACCATAAGTGGAAATTTGAAATCCCCCAAATTCGGTAATATCACAGAGTTTTATTCCGTCATGTCACGAGCTACTTTGATTTGAATGTATAGAAGCAAGGATTGAATATTTTGGACTTTGCGGAGGTGAGTGTTATATTCAGTTTTAACATATCATGGGAAAGATGTAGATTTGACACAATCGGGCATTTTTTTGGAAACAATTTTTTTAGTATTGCATATCTCAGTACGCACATTAAAAAATACTTGGTTATTCTATATATAGGGTGGCCCTTGGTTTATCGCCAAGTTGTTGTTCCATTTATTGTCAAATTGTTTCATTAATGGTAGCCTGAGTAGTTGAATGTCTAAAGAATCAAACCAACACACACCACAAAAACGCTTACAAAACATCCCATGATTCAAAATTTCCCAGAATCATACACCCGATTACGTCACAATAGGGTTTCCATAACATTCAACTACTCAGGCTACCATAAATGAAACAACAACTTGGCGATAAATCAAACAACAACGTCGCCATAATACAAGAGGTACCGTAAAGTCTACTCTACGCTAAATCAATTAGTTTTAGTTTGAACAATGCATTTTCAAACATCATGAGGAACACGTGAACATGAAACTTAAAACATCAGCTATATTTTGGGGTATATATTAGATAAAATATCCTTAAAGTTTCATTTAAAATCTATGCCAAAATAAGACTGATGGTTTGCCTAATTTTACTGCATTTTCATTTCACCTGAAAACGGATTCCATTGCTGTTCGTGAAACATGCAGTTTAATAGTTTTCCCCGAGAAATATTTATAAAAGCATAATCACATTATACAGAAATTTACATTTATATAGAAATAATTCATGATTGAGAATAATCACTAAGAAAACAAAACTATGATATAAATACATTTAGCAAATAATCATAGTTATTACATTAATATGTAAATTTATAGTGATAAAGAGTTCATAAATTTTTTGAAATTTATTTATAATAAATTAAATTTAATAGTAAGATTTAATGCACATTTGACGATGGAAGAGGAATACGGTAATACGTTGATAAATTTAATTAAATCTGAGACGATGTTCATTGAATACCTTTTCAAATCTTGACGTTCATGATCACGGTATTTACAGATTATGAATGAAAGCAGCGACTCTCATCGTTTAAAATAGCTAATCATTTCTTTTTAAGATTTATAAATTGTTATCAGATAACATTAAATCTATTTAATGCAGCAAATAACAATATTTTAAATAAAAAATATTCATTACTCTTTATTTCATTCGAAATATTCTCTCAGACATCGAATTATAGCATTCGAGCAAATATTTTCAAGACATATACCGGCAGAAATAATTTTATAGATTGAAGTAAAACATTAAATTTAATAATATTTATTTTGAATCGTTCAGTCAGTCTCATGTTTGAATACATAAAATTACTCATTAATGCAAAATTTCATAATTCTAAAATTTACGTTCGAAACAAGGCATACTATTCTAAAAAATTAAAAGCTGGGAGCACTAAACAAAAACATTAAGCCTAAAAATTTATTTCCACTTTACTCTTTAAATGTGTCAAGTGTAGAAAATGGTGTCGGACAGCAAATAAATTTCATAAAATTATTCCAGAATGAAGACTTACTAGAGACACTCTTCGCAGCGCTAAAAGGTACGGCAAGAAATACACTCCCTAGAAAATATATGATGGTAAATGGGTGTTTCGAATGCATATTCAAACTCATCTTAAGATGGTATATATATACCATCTTAATATAATCAAAACTTAATACGTTTTTCAAATACGTATAAAATCGCACGAAAGTCTCAAAACAAGAAATTCGCTAGAAAATCTCATATAAGAGAAATATAACTCTTTGTTGAGTTGTCTGTTGTTCAAGAGACACAAATTGTTGCAAATATGCAAGTTTAACATATTCTTCGCAAATTATTGTAATCAAATAAACTAAGAACTAAATAAACTAGTCTAAAACAATGAATTCCCATATTTCCAACCAGATTTTCTGCGTCTTTTTTTCCCTTTATTTGAATAAATAACAACTATGATAAGAATTTGTTTTCTTATGAATTAATATCTCTTGATATCATTTTAGGCTTTGGATTTTAGGCACATGACATAAAAAAACTGTATTGCATACAATTTGTTTGGAAAAGTATCATTCTTATCAAATAGTAAATATATTAACATTTCCTTAATTTCATGGCAACACTTACATTAAATTTATTAGATTAAATTAATTTTGCTAATCGAAAATGGATGGAAAAATAATGCACTAAAATTTACACAGTTTGTAAAATAAATTAAGTTAGGTTGTATTCGCATGATAAAGCACATTTCCAAAGTGAAGGGAAACCTTCGGGAAGCACATTTGATGGGAAATTGACTTGCATTCCTGTTACACATTGAGAAAGCCACGATGATCATCCATGCAGCAACCTCATTTGCTTGGACTGGAGAGAGTCAAACTGTCAATCCTTAGCGTCTATAACCATTAGACAGTTGGTGGTAGAAAACAGGATTTCCTAAGTTGATAACATTTATTTATATAATGCGAATTATAGAATGTAGCAGAATTTCGTACATTTTTATCATATATAATCAAAACTTCTATTATATGATTAGTGAAAGAGCACTCACGTTTAAAACATGGGAAAAACCACTAAAACCAACCTCACGCAGCTACCCCATTTACCTGGATTGGAAGTCGAGCCAAACTACCAAAGTTTACCGGGTTTAACTACTCGGGAGCTGGTGCTGAGAGCAAATTAGGGATTTCTAATTACATTACATCTGAATAATGCAAAGTGCCGAGCAATTCGCATTATACATTTTTTTTTTCCATACTGTAAAATATTGTGCTCTTCAGATTCTGTTAAGTGTCCCAACAAAGTTCTCATATCCCCCCTTTGTTAATGTTAAAACGTTTTAGTTCAGAGTCGTTACGCATAGCTTCGACGGGAAATATCAAGAGCATAACCACTGGAATCTTGGAATTCTTCCTTAAGGTGCTTTGTCACTGGAACATTCATTCTCAGAAATTTGCTCTTAATGCAGCATCTAATACCCCGCAAGTAATCTTACATTACTGCTTTAACTAATTCAGTTTTTGGATCTAAGCCAAATTGCTGTATTTCTACGCTAAGTTGGGTTGATCTTTACAATATGGTAACTGGTAGTTTGGCGACATTTTGGAGGCGATAAAGGTTACTACCTGGGACTACCTGGGGTAATAATGTGAGCAGTACTCAGTTCCGATTACGCATTATTTTGCGTGAGGGAAATGAGAGATCATGGGATATGTCATGTGATATTAATGGACGAATTACGGTTCTTTAATCGGAAAAGGGAGGAAATCGGGAAAAAATGTGGAAATTTTGTATTTAGCTTTATTCTGTGTTGTGTGAAACAGTGTTGTTTAATTTTTGGATCCCATGGCCCTAACTAAAGTGAATTCGAAATGGGTATTTAGGCATTGTGATAAAGAGAAGTTTGCTTTTTATTTAGCGGAGGAAGTATGGAGGAAAAATTCGCAGAAAAAATCTTTCAATAATTTTATTGAATGAATTAGAAAAGTGTATCCGCACGTAATCAAGATTCTGAAGAAGATTAGGTAAGTTAGTATTTTTAATTATTTGAGGATAATATTTTTATGCATTGTTCTAAATGTAAGGTGGAAAGGAATTTGGTATTATTGGGAAAATTGTTATTAGCAATGATTTAGTTTAAAGTAATTAGGACTGTAAGGTAATTTTTATTAATTTAATGTATGTGCTCATTTATATTTTACGTAGTGTTTTTGAATTTAATTATATTTTAATGAAATGATAGTTATTTTGTGAATTTTATGTTTGTAGGAATTTGGTATACGTTTTAGTTGAAGTAAACGTGCATGGAAATAATTTAAATATCTGACACTAAGTATTTGTAATGGTTGCGGTATGAATTCGTTGGTGACGTTTATAATATAATAGATGATTTAGAGGTAAAAGCTTTTGGATATTTTATTTATTTTATATGTGGAAATATTCATATTTGGAAAGGGTAAATACTTTTTCGCAATCAGGTAATTTCATATATGTTCTTTTTACCGGGTTTAAAGATTGAGAAAATTGTCATGTATTTTCGTGAAATTTTTCTAATTTATGAGAAAAAAGCAGTGTACATGGATATAGTGAAGAGTGTGCGCAATGCCATTTTTGTGCAATTCTGGGATGTTTTTATAAGTAAAAATAAGTCGACGTGTACATGGTTTAGTGATATTTTAATTAAATGATAGTTATTTTGTGAATTTTATGTTTGTAGGAATTTGGTATACGTTTAAGTTGAAATAAACGTGCATGGAAATAATTTAAATATCTGACACTAAGTATTTGTAATGGTTGCGGTATGAATTCGTTGGTGACGTGTATAATGTAATAGATGATTTAGAGGTAAAAGTTTTTGGATATTTTATTTATTTTATATGTGGAAATGTTCATATTTGGAAAGGGTAAATACTTTTTCGCGATCAGGTAATTTCATATATGTTCTTTTTACCGGGTTTAAAGATTGAGAAAATTGTCATGTATTTTCGTGAAATTTTTCTAATTTATGAGAAAAAAGCAGTGTACATGGATATAGTGAAGAGTGTGCGCAATGCCATTTTTGTGCAATTCTGGGATGTTTTTTTAAGTAAAAATAAGTCGGCGTGTACATGGTTTATGTGTATGTGTTATTTTGAAAAACGCGTAAGGAGTATGGTATTGTGCACTTTTTCCCAATTTTGCAGTGAATATTTGTCATGATTAAGCAGTTTTGTTTGATAAAATTTCTAGCATAAGTGTAATTCGGCTACTAGATTGTTGGAAGAAGTGTTCAGTAGATAAAAAAAGAAGAAACATGTCTTTACTTCGTGAAGACAAAATGGCGGCGGGGAAAAAAATAGAGGGTTGTTGTAGGAGAGTTGGTTGCCAAATTTTCGCCAAAAAATCGCCAAGTTACCATAATGTAAAGATCAACCCTAAGTTGTATTTGTTTCTTGTTTGAGAAGTGGACAGCAGCTGTCATATTTAAATAGTGATACATACCCAGCTATAAAACCGGTACGTATATTTCACAAGTGCACATCTGTGTAGCCACCGAGGGAGTGGCTTTTAGGATGGACCAATGAGCATCCAGTAATATTTCTGTCATGTCACATGACTTTTCGCATGCTTTAATAAGCAAGATGTTTGAAAATATTCTGCCACGCAATTTTCTATACAAAATAATTAAAGCATCGTCGATTGCTTCTGAAAATTTTCATGGCGAAGTTAAATCAGTTATACGAAATTATGAAGATTTCACTACCTGGTTGAAATAAATACAAATACATGTTGGATACTTCGCAAAAATATCGAAGTGAAATATTACTTAATAAGTGGTAAATAAGATAAAGAAAGAAATATGTGATAAACATCTGAGCCCAAATGCAATCTTTACATAAAACTATGCGTATGAGAAAAATATTTACACCAATTATATATGTAAATAGAAGTCAGCCTTTTTTTATTGCAGTCTATATGAAAAAGATGTTCTATAATAATAACCAATGCAGAATTTTAATCAAAGTGAACTTTACTAATTTGCATTTGTATAAATTTAGTTTATTAAATTTCGCGTCTAATAACTGCTCACTCTAGTGACCCCTTGCCGCACAGACACTATACATTTACAAACATCCATGCATTCTCTCGGCGAAATATGTTGAAATGCTATACTGTAGAGTCTTCTTGTTTGTTTAGGGAGCATAAACTGTAAACCCCGAATAAAAGAAGGAGTAACGAATTTTCGCTATATCTTGAAAGAACAGATGATTGCAGTTGAATTTTATAACAGCTTTTTAATTTTAATTAAACAGAACAGAACATGCACTCAATCTGCGTTTGCAATTTAATTACTACTTGTGGCTCAGTAACGTTTGCAATTTAATTACTACTTGTGGCTCAGTAACGTAGTATGTGTAGGCACAATACATTAAATTTTACCTACACGACTGGCTCCTATTCAATTTAAACCGCTTAAATAGGCTCCAATAATAAATACAATGTAAAGTAAGTGTCTAACACAAAAATATTCAACTACAGAGCTTCTTGTTTGTTTATAAGACATCACATCTGTTTACTTATAAGACATCAATAATCTAAGAATTCTTAGGAGAATGGGGATTCGTGCTAATGGATTGAAAAGCTACGCAATTACTTGCGCATAAAATAGTTTAATGAATTTTCATCATCTAAGTTAAAAAAAGCAGTGCGGAGCAAACTCTCATGTTGCACAATTTATTGGTCCACGCAGTTCAGATTGCATATGTTTTAAATGTATAAAATTTTTAAAGTTTTCAGCATATAATTTCTTCCTACCCTCACGTGCATTTTAAACTAGAGCTACCTAATGAACAGCAATGAATTTCTAGTCTATGTTTTAACATTTATTCAAAATGTAAAGGCAATTTTTCTCAATATTTCTCATATTATGTTAAACGAATAGGTACCTATTATTAATATTGAGAATAAGTTCAATTTTCGTTTTATCATTCTTTTAGTGAGCACGTTTTTTATATATATAACTAGCAGCTTCTCTGCCAGCTTTCGTCCGGGAAAATGGCTGAAGGAAACACCAAACGTTCAATTTAAAAACTGTAGAATTTTACTCTGCAGAGCAACTTCATAAAAAAAAAGTTATTACGTATAACAAAATTGCAATGAAATAAGCAATATCCTTTAAAGCAAATATTAATTATCCTAATAAATAAATTAACCAATTTCCTTTTGCAAAATCTTAAGAACTCAAATGGTATAAAGGACGTTAAGAACTTTATTTCCTAAAAAAAATCACTCAAAACTTTTCAATATCTTAAAAAGAGTGAAATGAACAATAAATAATATAAAAGAATACAAAAAATTCTAAAAAGCAAAGTATAATTAATGGTATTTTATCTTATATTTTTAAGAGAAAAAAAATTACAATGAAATAAGCTATATCCCTTAATACAAATATTAATTATCCTAATAAAAAATTAACCAATTTTCCGTTGAATGCAAAACTTTTCAATGTCTTACAAACAGTGAAATAAGCAAAACATAACATGAAAGCAACTCGCAAAAACATAAAATTCCGCGCAGAATTTTACTCTGCAGAACAACTTTATAATAAAAAAATGAATAAAAATGTATTATATCTATATAAAAATGACAATGAAATATGCCAATCTCTTAAAAACCTTGACATAAAAAATACGATAAAAATTGCTTGCCAAACCCATATTTCTAAAAAAATGTAACTATTCAAATTGATGCGATTTCATCAAAAATCTATCAACAACAATAAGATAGGAAATTGTTGCCAAAATCACATTTTCAAACATGTGAGATGTGAGAAGTGTACTCGAAAGCTTCATTTAAAAAATTCTTTAAAAATACAAAATATTACCATTTTTCCAAAATTCTTTTTGTAAAAGCAGTCGCAAGGATTTAACGTGTCCAAAAATCAAAGAAAAATAAACTGTACATTTTTAAAAATAAACTATTTTAGAAAAAATCCCGTTGAAACTTGTTAAGCTCCCTTTTTTAAATAAATTGGTATTTAAACGATTTATTGAAACATGAAATTTATTTTAAGTTCGTAAAATAGCTAAGTGCTTACGTTTCATGACGATGTGAAAATGGAGCGTGTAGAGTAAAATCTCGCTTTCCTATAGCCCATTATATCTCAAAATGACGCGATTTCGTCACAAAACATAAAATAAAAAAATTCTAATTTGAATTTCGAAAAAATCGCTTCGAGGTGCATTGGCTCTTGTCTAGATGCACCCTATGTACCAAATTTCGTAGTCGTGAGTCTATTAGCTTACGCGCAAGCGCGAACGAAAGACACACACATAAGAAAATATAAAAAAATTAATAAACAAAATAAAAATAAATAAAAAAAAAAACAGTTTTGTATCTCCTGTTCTACTGGACCGAATGTCGAAATTAACTTTGCGTTTTCTGTCTCGAAAGCGCGACTTACGAAATATATTAGATTTTTATAAAGAATTATTCAAACACAAAATCGGACCTTTTTCTGAAATAACATACCACGTTTTTTCCATATTTTCCATATTTCGATACTACGACTAAAATTATACAATGCGAAGTTTTGTAAAAATCTCCTGAGTAGTTTTTGAAAAATTAGCTCTAAACATTTTAGCTCCTCCATATCGATTCAATACGGTATATATTTATTAATATCCCTTTTTTATTAAACTTATTTCATTCTTACTTCCACAATTCAAAATTTAAGTTCATTTCAAATAAAATTCGCCCATTTATTGTGATCTATTTTTAAACTTTGTATATTTATATAATTTTATAAATTTTTCGAAAACAATTTTGAATTATGACCTATAAATTTTTTTAACATTATCTTAAAGTGGATGTATTTGTAAGAATAACGGCAACAAATTACAGATTTTTATTCAAAATTTCCTAAGATATACGGGAATTTACATATTGGCGCGTTTTGAAAATTTGGCAAATTCGTTATGAGCAATAATAACGCCAAATGTAGTGAGTGTACTCTGTTAAAATTATTTGAAACTATGAAAGATTACATTTTTTCCTCTCCTGTACAACGAAAAAAAAAAAAAAAAAAAGGAAGGGAAAATAGGTTGCTTTAAATTAAGAAGTTCGCCAAGTGAGTTTTTCTTGGCTCAAACTAAAAAAAATGCACCAAAATAAATTATCATCAAAAGTTACAAAATTTAATATCTAGGCATAATTTGAGTCGTAGAATGGAAATACGAAAGAAACATTGGTGTGTCATTTCAGAAAAGTCCGATTTTGTGTCAAAATACCTGTGTTAAAACAATGCTATATATAAATATAAAATAAGTCACGCTTTCAAGACATGAAAAAGGCAGGTTAAATTTCGAGAATCGTCTAGTAGAACGGGAGATATAGAACTGTGCCATTTTTTTTTTTCGTGCTAGTTGTAGATAAAATACCTCACATTTATATAATTCAGAACTTCACATGTTTATGATATTCGTTTATTGTAGAAAATCTAATTATTAATTCTTCTGCTTACACATCTTCAACATGTCAAGATATTTACTACATAAATGCGGATGTATGAATTTAATAAATGTTTTAATTTTTCAGGTTTATTCATAAACACTTCGCAGAGCGGGTTTTGTAAGTAAAATGGACTCGACTGTAAGAACATCAGTGTATGCTTTGAACTTGTATAATTTTTCTTATGGAAATTTTTACGAAATTTAATTTATGAAATAATTAAAACAAAACTTAGTACCATACATAAAAATCAGACATCTCGCCTGTGTTGAGAACAGTTGTCAATAAAGTGGTTTTGCATTTAGATGTGTTTTGTTTTAACTGTCAAAATTTACGTACAGTCTTGTTAATGTGCACAGTTATGTTCCATGCCTTTCCTTCATATATAAGGTGAGTCAAAATTGTTTCAAAACTAAAGGGGAATTAAAACGTTTACTTACGCAAAGAAACTGCGTTGCAACAAACTTTGCCGTGTCGCTTTAGTGGGCAAAAATCTGTGTAAAAATGGGTGTCCAATGTGTAGCATCTTTAGAACAGGAATCATATTTTGAGTTGGAGCATAAGGCGGCACAGGGAAGCCAAGCTTCAAGAAGAAGAAGGAATCATATTCTTTTGAGGACGCTGGGAAAGCAGGCTAAGAAAGATATCTCTAAAATTGCTTGCTTCAACGACATTTGTTTTCAACTCGATCAGTTTAATTTTAATGCTTAAAAACCACAAACATAAGTGAAGAAAATAAATTTTTTTTCCCTTCTGATAGTGTTTTTTATGCCTATTTTTTTTTCATGAATGACATGCTAGAAGCGTGTAGACAATGTAATTGAGTGGTCATACAAAACTTCGCGTGGTTATGTTAGATTTCAGCTCAGACAGAGTTAATTATCTGTCCTAATAAACACCGTTTCATCCTTTTAGGAACTTTCACAATCAGGAACAAAACGTGTTAACGTTGAGCTACATAATAATTCAAAAATTTAAAACCTAACTTGCTTAAAGTTTCTATTGAAAATCGGGGAAGGGAGTGATAATCAAAATTATTTTTCGCTTTATCTCTTTAGACATGTGTGACTATAATAATCCAATAAAATTAAAATATAAAACATGTAACTGCATGTGTGTCGTATACGCATGCTTGGCCTGCTGTTATCGTGTACATACTCTTGCAATTTAGTGAAATTTGAAGCTGGGACTGAAGCTAATCAGAAAGTACCAAAGTTTTTTTCATGCATAAGAAAATACGTTTCTCATAATCGTATATTAATGTGCAAAGATTGTCCTCATAATCGTATCTTAATTTGCAGAGATACTAGGATTTTTTTAAATCGCAAAACTGAAGAAATGAGTAGTGCCTTCGCCGGGACTCAAACCTCGCACCACTCGAATACGCGCCGAGTATGCTGACCATAACACCATGAAGGCATGCTAAGAATGAGGGAGAAATACCTTATGTATTCTCACTTTTAAAGGGCGACTGGGGATTAAAGGACCCCAATCTCCAAATACTGATGGTGAAGAATCATCATCCACCACCTTTATTTAGTTCGGGCACCACTGTAGAGATATTAGGATTCTGGAAGCGAGAGAAGTGAGAAATGAGCAATGCCCTTCCCGGGACTCGAACCTCCAACCTCACGAAATACGGCCGAGAGTGCTCACCATTACACCACGAAGGCGTGCTAAGAAGGCGTAAGAAATACCACAAAAGTTTTTCGCACTTATATTTATGACAGTGCATTCGTAATAACTAGTAATATATATATAATAAAATGATAATTGCGCATTATTTAAGTTGAAAGAACAACAGCGTGTGCTTAAAATGAGATGAAAACAAGCTACATGCTTTTCGTGCAGCCTGATACATAGAGCAAATGTCGCTGATTGGGTCCTTGTCAGTTAGAGAAATTTGATTTACTGGCCTCCACTTGTGCCTCTTTCCAACTGAAGCTACGAAGTGGTCCTCTGATAGGTTTGTCTACGGCAGACAACTCTGTCCTAAGTGAAGAGGTAATTTCTCTGTCTAAATTGCTTCCTAGGAAGAGTGGCTTAAGTTATCCTATTTACCGCTTTATGTGGCAAACGTATTTTCTTCATAGTCTATTTTTCAAATCACTTTTTCAGTTTATGCAGCTCCATTATTCTTGATGATGAAGAACGCAACAGTCAAAATTTACCTTAATAGTAGAGAACGTATCTATAACATTAGTTTTATGGTACTTTACTCCACTCCTGCAATGAACTCAGCCAACGCTTTGTCAGTTTCCATGTATGTGAGTACATAGGACCGATCCAAATTATACAATACCGCGTAAAATGTAAGGCTTTAGTTAAAATGTGCACAAAATCCAATAATAAAGCACTTTGTTTTTTATCATACTTTATAAAGTGTTTCTCCAGCCTTCTTAGCAAGCCTTCGTGGTGTAATGGCCAGCACACTCGGCGCGTATTCGAGAGGTCCGAAGCTCGAGTCCTGGTGAGGGCACTGCTCATTTTTCATGTCTCCTGCTTCTAAATAAGCTAATGTCTCTAAAACTTTGAATTTTTTACTTGAGTGTTAAATCACATATTTAATGAATGTGCAGTTTCCATAGTCGTTATTAGACCCTTGTTCTGAATTTATTCTGTAAACTCCAATGATTCATAGTAGTAGCCCAGAATAGTTATAAATGATTAATATATATTTTGACTACTGAAATTTCAAATATTGTAGTTATATTACAGTATATATTTCACTATAAACTAGATGAAGATTGAGATTGATTTTCTTTCATAAAAATACATGAGAAAGCTCAGCAGTCATGAATAAATGGTGAATGAGCATATGTGTTATATCTTCCTTTTCTGCGATGATGAAAAGGCAGCGATAAGTAAGTTTGACATATATTGTTGGGTTATCTTTATTTTCTAAATACAAATGAATTTATTTTTCTGCATACAGAAGATTACATATGAGAATAACATAAGTAAAAAATGTACCTATCGTTGTTAAAATGAAGCTTCTTTTTACTGGAACTATTTTCCATACTGTTAACACAATTTCTTTTTGTGCAAAAGCGCGTATGGTCTGTCGAGTTCCACAGGAGTACCACTTTTTTTCGAGAAGTTCTTTTATTTCAGAACCGACGTCCACAGAAGCTTCAAATAAGAGAGAAGCTGATATAGTAATGGCAGAAAAAGGTAACAGGATGCATATAAAATGCACGGGATACATAAGAAAATATGCTAGTTTGTATTTTCTGGTAGGAAACAGAATAACTGATATTTCATAGTATACCAAACCTGTATTATCAAGCATAAGAAGAAAAACGTTGAAAGAGAACTGATTGTCAAACTGTTTTGCCAATTTTTTAAGATAGTTTATCAGGTTCAATGTTTCTTCTAACCTTCTTCGGAAACATACAATGACCTGACTAGGAACAGAGAGCTTACTAAAGCTATGTTCACTAATTGTAGTAAGTAGACAGGATACAGACGAAGGGTATACAAGACCCTTTATTTTTCTTTATATACAATGACTTCCGTACTTCGGAATACAATGACCCTCCACTCGGGGTCTAACGTAAAAGGTATAAAAATAAAACTAAACTCTAATTTAACTTTAGAATAAGATTGGCCTTATAATAACAGGAAGCGTATGTAGCACAGAGACTGTGAACACTACAATACGTTTAATTTATCAAGAGGATTAAAACCTCTGGCCTGGAAGGCAAATAGCAACTGCGTAACTTCTAAGGTAAGCGGCCTGCTTCGAACTCACTGCTTCCTCTCTCCTGCTTGGCAAAAAGGCCACACTTAAATACTTGGCGTTCGCCAGACAACTTTGCATAAAATCCTTCACGCTTATAATTCTGGCCGGAAGTAGAAAATAAGAAGTGATAGTAAAGATTTAAAATAAAATAAACGTTAGTAAAACTTAAGATCCTTACATACTTCCCGCCAGAGTTAATTTGTTTGAAACTGAGGTCTAAAACGACCTTGTTGAAAACTTTTAGCTCTAAAAACTAACGCGAGGCCAACCTTTTACAATCATAACTTAGCTAGAAACTAGAAAATTTAAAAGAAAGAAATTTGTTACAATAGTAGCTCCCGGGATATACAACAATCTTTTTTTTTTTTTTTTTTCATCTGTACTGCATCTAAACAGGAGCTTTATTCAATTCTGGTTCCTTCCAGAGATCTGGAAGGAAAACTAGTTTAATGAAATGTTACAGAATGACATTGCAATTAACATATAGAATATACTTCTCTTAACATTCTTATTTCATTCATGACTATTTTAATTATCTCTCCCCGTGCTCTCTGACATGTGTTGTAAAAGAACACCAAACACGTATGTGTTTCTGTCTACGTGTGCCACACTTCCTCCTACAATCAAAACACTAACGTGTTAAAATTCAACATACGAGACCTCTTAACACACCCTACTTTCAACTCTAAACCCTGAGGTACTATTCTGAAAGTGGCTAACTCTAAAGTGTAGCGTCAGAGAGCCTAACTACATCATTCAACCTTTAACACATATTCACCATGATTTAATCTTTACAGTCACACGAATAACAAATTTTTAACATTACTTTCACTTTTACCATATCACGGTATTTCTTAACATTCAAAATAACAGTTCACATGTATACAAGAACATATCAACATGCCGTTAATTTTACACATTTGAAAACATACATTAGTAGTACATTGTTAACTTCTATTCTTTTCAAAGCAAGTGCCAATTCTTTCTACATTGAAATAATACTACATTTCAAAAAGTCTTTCAGACTAAAACTTCTTTCTTGCTAGAATGTTTTAAATAAAATTTATACAATAACTTTTTACAATATTTAAGTCTTTACACAACGCTATTATACATCAACTTTAGTTTTACGCACGAGTAATTTAAAAACATAATACGAAAATCGGTCGCAACTCATTTCTCGCCCTTTTGGCGATAAAGGTAGACCTCGCATGAGGTAAAACTTCTTGAAATCTGCCACTTGCAGTAAGAATGAAAGATTAACTTAAGTTTGTAAAGTAACATAAAATTTTACTTATCTTTGTAATATTCAGTCATCCTTTTCTGGGCCCAGTCTTTAAAGGTATAGCTGATAGTAGCTTGGTTGATCCTCCTTCTTGTACGGGCTCGCCCTTCAGTGCTTTCCTCTGGAAGCTTCCGTTTTTCACCAGTACGGCCACCCTTGAACACCTTCCTTTTGTGCTCTGCTTATGGTCTTGGCCGTTTGAAGGCAGCTGGTCTTGGTGGAACCGGGAAACTTCTGTCGTGATCCTGCTTGGACCTCGTTGTTGGCCGTTCAAATTTTTCTTGTACTTTTTCCTCCGCCGCTGATGGCCCTTCCGCAGTTCGGCGACTTTTGCTGCGGAGAGTTCTGTCGGATGAGTCAATCTTCCGTTTCACAGCCGGGTTATAGTTGCCGTCCTTTCTCCCGGTCCTTTCCACATACGTCGTCCTTCTCCCTTCTTCATTCTGGGGGTGTTCGTGCACTCTGTTTTCTGGACGGTGGAACGGCTTCTTTTTCTTTTTACCTTCAGTTTTTCCGCGGGGCAATTTTCTTTTCACTTGCTTCTGTCTCTCATTGGCTTGCCCTTGTACTTGTCGTTTTCCCACCTCTGGACCTTGTACCTGCGGTGTCTGCCGTACCGGATCCTGCAAAAGATCTGAAAAGATTTTCATTTTATTACGATCGAAGTAGGGTTTAATTTGATCAATATTTGCGGAACAGGTTTCACCATTTCTTGCCTTTAACACTACAACAGCGTGAGTTATTTTTTCTATAACATATGGTCCTTCAAAGCGTGGAAAAAATTTGGCAGTTTTATCTTCTGGTGCTGAAGAAAGTGAATGCTTGATTTTTAAAACTTCATCCCCTACTTTATAAGTTACTCCCCGTCGTTTCAGATCATATTATAACTTCTGTTTTCTTTGTGCTACTTCCGTATTCTTTTTTGCTTCTTTTATTAGTTTTTCTATATCACCCATTTTAAATTCTGGGGCTCTTTGTTGCACATAAAATAGTTTATCTAACGGTGTTATAACCTTTCTGCCTAGAAATAACTCAGCAGGAGTTTTGCCCGTTGTATCATGTTTTGCGGTCCTAAGGGCGAAAGCAAATTCATTGACATAGTTATCCCAGCTTTTATGAAAATTTTTAACATAACTACGGATAATTTTCACTATATTTCTGTTGACCCGTTCCGCTATATTTGATTGCGGCCGATACGGGACCATTTTTAAATGACGTATGCCCAGTTTTTGGCACATGTCTTAAAATATATTACTTACAAATTGAGGACCATTATCCGATATAACTTTTAGGGGCGCCCCGTATTTTAAAATATATTTATTTAAAATAGAATCAGTAACTAATTTCGCGGAGGCTCGTTTTAAGGGAACAATTTCGGTCCATTTACTAAAATGATCAACCATAACAAGGAGATAGCGACTTTTGTTTAACTGACTTTTTGGGAAAGGGCCCAATAAATCGATGCCGATTATTTCATTTGGAAATTCGGATTTAATACTATTTAGAAACCCGGCCGGGCGGAAATTAATATAATTAACGGCTTGACATGTTGGCAGGACTGGACATACGCCCTCGTTAACTTTTGCAGTTCAGGAAAGTAGACTGCCTCGCGTACGCGTTGGATAGTTTTTCGAATACCAGCATGAGAAGCTAAAGGGCTGTCATGGAGCTCTTGCAGGATATTTAATCTAAGACTAGCTGGGATAACAGGTCGAAATTCGTTGTTGGAATTCGTAGTTTTTGTGTAGAATAATAGACCATCTATTAGTTCGTAATGGGCCGCCCTATTTCTTATCGCCACAATATCTTGGTGGCTAAAATTTTCAGGATCCTTCAAATACTCATAAATACTTCCAAACTCAGGATCCTTACCCAGTTCGGTTATTACAGTTTCTCGGGAATTTATTGTACACGCTGTCAGCATTGCAACTTTTACGGTATTACCCTGTTCGTCTAATTTAATTCGTGATAGGGCATCTGCTACGATATTTTCCTTTCCGGGGGTATGCTTGATTACCAGATTATATTCTTGCAGCTTGAGTGCCCATCTTATTAACCTTGGGGATAAATTTTTCCCTGAGTACAATCTAGTTACCGCCGCATGATCAGAATATACTGTTATCGGCGCCTTTCCAAAATAGACTCGGAACTTTTGCACTGCTAACAGAACTGCAAGTGCCTCTCTCTCGGTCGCGGAATAGTTTCTTTGTGTTTGATTTAAAGTTCGGCTAAAAAATGCCACGGGCTGCTGATTTTGCGAAAGTACCGCTCCTACCGCATAATCCGAAGCATCCGCTGAAATTTCTAAATTTTCCTCCTTTTCAGGAAATTTCAACACAGGGGCTTGCGTTAATGCTTGTTTTAATTTTTCGAAAGCACTATTGGCTTCAGCCGTCCACGAGAATCTTGCCTTTTTCCTTTTTAATTTTAACAATGGCTCAGCGATAGCCGCAAAATCTTTTATAAAGGACCTATAATATGAACAAAGTCCTAGAAAAGAAGAGAGCTTCTTTGCCGTGTTTGGAGTCGGATACTTTTGTACAGCGATTATTTTTGATTCATCTGTCTCGATCCCTTTTTGCGATATTTTGTAACCTAAATATTTTAATTCAGGGGCTGAAAATTTGCACTTTTCGACATTAACTTTTAGACCGGCCTCATTTAATAAAGAAAACACCTGTCTTAAATCCTGTATATGTTGGTCGAGATTATCACTAGTAATAATGATATCGTCTAAATAGATAAATGTGGACTTTCCAAGAACAGGTCTTAACACAATGTCCATGCATCGCTGAAATGTTGCCGGGGCCCCTGAAAGGCCAAACGGCATACGCAAAAATGCATAAGTGCCAGACTTGGTTATAAAAGCAGTCTTAGGCACGTCCTCAGGCCTGATCCCTATTTGAAAATAACCATTCGTTAAGTCTAAAGTCGTCATAAATTTGGTTGATTTTATGTTCCTTAAAATTTCTTCTATGATCGGTAACGGATATACCGGATATTTCGTTATGGAATTTAATTTACGGTAATCAATAGCGAATCTCCACCTTTTTGGATGCTCCAATGGATAATCATTATTTTTCTTACATAAAACCACCGGACTAGCATAACTACTTGAGATAGGCGTTATGATCTTTTTACGTAGCATATCGGTAATATGCCATTCTATAATTTTTTCCTTATTCTTATCATACCGGTATGGTTTTTGACGAACCGGCAATGCATCTCCGGTGTCAATACTATGGTTAGTAACCTGAGTAAATCCTGGAATATCACTAAATAAGGAAGCAAATTCACTTACCACTTGTCGGATTCTATCTTGCTCGTCATTAGGCAGGTGGTCAAGATTTAACCTTGGCGGTTCAACCTTTTCTACACGCACTGGTTTCATCGTCAGCTTAAGGGACGCTGCATTAAAATCCAGTGTAGCTTGTGCGTCTGAAAGAAAGTCTATTCCTAGGATTAAATTTGCTTGCAAATTCTTTACTATAAAAAACATCACCTTTACTTGTTCGTCCTTGATACGGATGTACAAAGGTACTTTACCTACGCACTTACATTGTTCTCCTTGCGCCGCTAATACTGTTGTATTATCCGCATTATATATGCGGTATTTGCGAAAATACTTTCTAAAAAAGACTTCTGCCACACAGGAACACTGCGCGCCGGTATCCAGGAGTGCGGTGGCCGGGATATTATTTACCAAGACTTCAATCTTCGGAAGAGTTAAATTTTTCACCATTACTGTATTTAACTTGTAGGAAGAGGGGTTTTCGTGGCCTTCAGATTTCCGCACCCTCTCGTCAGCAGAAATCCGTTTTAGTTTAAATTATTTTTCCTTTCGGTGCTTTCCTTCTTTCTCCACTAGCCTTGAGACTTTTTTTCCTGGGTTGCTATTGAACTGTCGACGTTCGCCGGCTGTTTTTGAATGCTCGGGTTTCCTTGCCCACTGATTCGCTTTTTCTCCGTAGCCATGTGCTTGAGTTTGCTGTAGTCTTGGCGTACCAAATTGGTTTCGCTGTTGATATTGGCGTCTTCTTTCGACGTCCGCCGTTCTTCTACTTTCAAACTGCATTGCTAGCTCAAATAACTTTTCCAGTATAGTCGGATTTCGTAATTCAATAAAGTCTTGCACTTGGGGTAGTAACCTCGGCAAAATCACTTGAATTATTTCAGGATCCGGACGGTTTCCATACAAGAGCTTGAAAACGTGAATTTTTCTTAAAATAAAGCTCGAGAGGTTTTCCATTCTTTGTTGATATATACTGAAAAGTTCTGTTTCTAATTTCGCACGATCCCTTACAACAGGGAAGGCTTTTAGTAGGGCAGTCTTGAAATTTTCGTAAGTATAGGTGGGACTTCCTGCTTGACCCAAGAGACTTCTGCCGATACATTTGAACCAGTTAAGCGCTTGGCCCCTCAAAGCGCTGGTAGCTAAGGTAACTTTTTGAAAGTCGTGCACGGGGTAGAGCATGAAGTGGTCATCCAATTTTTCCAAAAAACTGGTTACCTGTGAGTTTCCATTAAACGTTGCTTCTGTTTTCATGGAAGCGCGCATGGTCTGGACGATGTACCCAAATCCTTCCAGAGCGGCAGCTAGCATTTCTGGATTCTGAGCCGTTTCTGCAGGCAGCACAGGTTCTTCTTGAAATTCGGCCATGGTTATTCTTCGTCGGGCGCCACTATCAGGTTCAATGTTTCTTCTAACCTTCTTCGGAAACATACAATGACCTGACTAGGAACAGAGAGCTTACTAAAGCTATGTTCACTAATTGTAGTAAGTAGACAGGATACAGACGAAGGGTATACAAGACCCTTTATTTTTCTTTATATACAATGACTTCCGTACTTCGGAATACAATGACCCTCCACTCGGGGTCTAACGTAAAAGGTATAAAAATAAAACTAAACTCTAATTTAACTTTAGAATAAGATTGGCCTTATAATAACAGGAAGCGTATGTAGCACAGAGACTGTGAACACTACAATACGTTTAATTTATCAAGAGGATTAAAACCTCTGGCCTGGAAGGCAAATAGCAACTGCGTAACTTCTAAGGTAAGCGGCCTGCTTCGAACTCACTGCTTCCTCTCTCCTGCTTGGCAAAAAGGCCACACTTAAATACTTGGCGTTCGCCAGACAACTTTGCATAAAATCCTTCACGCTTATAATTCTGGCCGGAAGTAGAAAATAAGAAGTGATAGTAAAGATTTAAAATAAAATAAACGTTAGTAAAACTTAAGATCCTTACAAGTTATAACGGCAGAAATGCCGTTCGTTGTCAAATGTGTTTGCTTTCCTTATCGATTGCGCTACCACTCGAACTTCTGTTTTCAGTTGATAACAAATTAGCGCATAGGATAAGCCAAAAATTTCGTTTGGTAACCCAAAGAATAGTGCATATGTTGCGAAAAAAAGTGCTTTTATTATTTCGGTAATTATTGTCCCACTAATGGAAAATCTGAACGTTGAATAAAACAGTTGTTGGAAATCGCTTAAAGCAGAGCATGAGGCAACAGTTCCTACCGTATCCATCAAGATAATGAATATAGCAAATATACGTATCATATATTTGAGGCCAGTATTGGATTTAGAATTACGTGGGGAGACATTTCCTGCATGTTGTTCATTTTGAAACACATATTGGCTCTATGAAGATGAGCCCCCGACACAATGAATTAAGAAACGATAACGTCCAATAATGTAACTGCATCTTTTCCAAATTGCATCGAAAGCCAAATTGTGAAGTAAATATTGAGAAACGTAAAGAGACTCAGAAATAAATGTAATGTATACCTAGAATTGTTTTATAAGAATAAATTTAATTTAACTGAATAATTTAAATACAAATTTAATTAAATGTAAACAAATTTAAATTTTAACAAACATATATATACATAAAAAAGCAAATTAAAAGTTAAAATAATTAAAAAATGTGCAAACATATAAAAGATTTAATTTTCGAACTAATCTACAATATCATTTAAATTCAGATAGCATAAGTAAATCAAGTGCAAAACCAAACCATGAAAATAAATTCACCAATTTAGCAAATTAAAATTAATCTATTTTTTTTTTAAATGCATAAATGAATGACTGTTGAGTAGGCAGGAGACAGACTTATCAAGGGGAAGTTGCCTCCAAACCTATCTCTCCAATCATTCAATTTGTGTTTCGTCATTCATGCAGGCAAGGGTAAAAGTCAAAACCAAAAGTAAAGAGTGAAGAATGTCCAAAAAGAAATACCAATAAAGTGGTACCTTTAGAAATTAGCAATTAAAATTAAAGTTCTAAAAGGAAAATACCAATGAAGTTTTTTGAAAAATAAGCAATGTAAAGTCAAGTATTAAATTAAACTTTTTAAAAAATTAATTTTTCAGAAAAATTAATTTAGAAACCAATGCATTTTAGAAACCCTTGTCTACAGAAACCTCCCCGACACGAATATGCATATCAATAAAAAGAAACTAAAAAGGAACTAGACATAATTTCTATAAACCAATAAGAAACAAAAAAAAACTAATTCATAATTTAAAAAACAACAAATATATACTTAAAAATATAATTTCATATATAGAAAATACTTAAATACTACATAAAAATATTTAAAAAATAGATTTTTACCATTTTTTGCTCCCTGGTACTTGCTTTCATATTAATAATTCTACTCAGATAAAAGAACATAAATATCTCCTATGGAGATCTCATGTATGACATAATTTTTATTTCCGTTTCTTTCTTAAATTTTAAAACACAACTGATTTCATAAATTTCACAGTGCTCGAGATATTTTATAAACTGTAGTGGAAAATGCAACAACTATATAGCCAAGAATATATTTTGTATTATTCCTAAAGGAGCGTTTCTTTAATGTTTTGTGTGCTACATTTATGTATTAAAGATCATGTTCTTCGAACTTAAACCAAAAAATTGAATTCAACAGCAATATCACAAAATAATTCAAAAACAGCTTGTCTTTAGAATTTCCCGTACACAGTATCGCAAGCTGGAGATAAAAATGTTTTTTTCTTATAGTGTTGCTATTGTTCCATTTGAAATCGTTGAATTTGTTAATCAAAAATTCATTAAGGTTTACAAAATATGAAATAGGTAATAAATCAAATTCCAAATTCCAAATCTGGGCTTCCTGATACCCATATTCGAGTGAAGGACTACGTTATTCAAAATTTGCTGACTCTAGGCACCGTTGGTTTTTGACAGTGCGAGAAACATAGTACGCACATTCATGCAGATTCTTCATTATTTATTTTTTTAATTAATTATTAATCTTCAACTTCATTATGAATTTTCAATAATTTGAAAAGTGAAATGCCGTTTATATTGAACCAACTCAAAATGCGAACATGGAATTATTAGCCCATCTAGGGAAACTGTCCCTTTGGGATAAAAAAAATAAAAAAAAAATTCACTAGTCTTTCAACATTGGAGTCTCGTGTCCTCAAAAAATAGAAAATAATTTACAATTTTTGTCTTTGTTGATCAAATGTAAAAATAGAGTCTGCCCTTCAAATAGTGCGCCAAGTGCACTAAAGAAGAAAACAATTCATCAATCCCAGGAATCGCTTTTCTTTCCCACAAAATCTTTACAGAGTGTCAATACTTTATTGCAAAATCTTGCACTTATAAAACTTGCGCTCTTAAAACCCTGTTAATGAATACAAATTTAATATCTTAGCTGGAATTGCAAAACCTTCTAGTTCTAACTTTATCCAGACTTCTAGCACTAACTTTAACTAGACCTTCATCAAAATCAATGGTTTGCGCATGGCAAAAAGAATTTTTAATTCATTAAATAATTTGATAGATTAGGAAATCAATTTTGTTTATACTGCTTTCTTATATTTTTACTTGATTTGAAAATGCGTTTATCGATTTTCTTGTCTTCACAATCTTCATTGATGCTATTGAAATTCACCATGTTTGCGAATGACATTTTAATCTTAATACCCGTCCATTCATTATTTTGTTTCATTTTGCTTAATTTTTTATGAAATATAATGAGAAATTTTTATGTGAAATTTTAATTAGTTGCTAAGGGATTTTAGCTCATTGTTTTTGAACAAACAGAGAAATATATTTTCTGTTTTCAAAGTCTTTGTCTTGAACACTATGACTGGCACTTGGAAATTGATTTCCTTAAATAAAGGAGATAATACACACAATGGGAATATAGAGTAAACCGATAACGGTAATATGTAGAACAAAACTGCCAAGAAAAATTGATCTTCGTATGTAAAGAAATTGACGTGTAATAACTAAAGTACAGTATAATTTAATGCGTAGATCAATGCTGTGTAGTATCATATAAATATGTGAAATTTTTCATTAAGGAATGAAGTAAAAATTTAAGTACAAACGTTACTGAATGTAGATGAATGAATGATCAATTATTTTAATACTCTTTGAAAAACTTTCTATCAATATCAGTATTATCAGTACTCTTTAATATCTCATCGATAATTTAATGCGGTTGCATCCTGTAAAGCATATCAGTTTTCCTGCGAAAGAGGATTTATTTTACAAAAGTCAATAAAAGGATGATCAGACGACAACTTCTTAGCAAATCACTAATTATACTTATCAACTAACTAATCAAGAAAGTTCGTGCAGTTTTCATTCTCATCAAAATTGACGAACAAAAATCTTAAACACCTACTTCATTCTTCGATGTAATCATCATTGGCTTCAGTTACATATTGCCAACGAGACATAAGCTTATAAATGCCCTTTATGAAAAAAATCCTTTTTTTGAGTCCAAAAATTTTGGTACAGCTTTTGTGACATCGTCGAGTTTTCGCAACGACTGTTCCTGAAGGTCATTAATTTTGTATCAATCATAATTTTGTAGACCCCGAAACCGGATGCCATATCCAAATTGTGGAACGATTGTGAGGCAGTGCTAAATAGAGAAATGAACCTCAGCAGGACACTGTTCGTCACCATTTAGAGTCAAGAATTTATGTGGCCTCGGTTATATTAAAAAACTTAAATTTTTTCCATAACATTGAATGCTATTTGTAATTTTATGTCACCTGTTTAGACTGAATTTCCTTTTGCTTTGTTATTTTTCATTTATGTATAGAATATTCTTTTTGCCACCTGTTTAGATTAAATTTCGTTTGGTTCTGTTATTTTTTATTTATGTGTAGAATATTCTAGATTAAAATTTAAAAAAAAATTACTTTCTTTAAGAATTATAAAATGAAAAAAAAAAAAAAAACGTTTTACAGAAGTAATTATTTTTGCCAGTCTCTTGAACTCTATTCTTATTTTATAATTTTAAACTTGGCAACAATTTGTGGCAGAACAAAAGTGGCGCATTTTTAACTGACGCCGCTCTAACGGAATGGTCCCAAATTTTATTATAATGATTAAAGCAGAAAACTCTTAGCAACTGCGTAAGGAGGTAATCGATCATTAACATTACAGAAAAGTATTGACAAAAGAAAAATAGGAAATTAAAAAAATAAAGAGAGAAAAAAAAGAATACTTTAAAGTACTGCAGTTTTCTTCTGCTACAAACCGTGCAAGTGAAAAGGAAAGTTATTAGCGTTATTGCCCAGAAAATGGCAAGAAGGAGACGAGGTGAAATATGGCAATTATGCCTTCCTAATCACGTAATGGTTCCGTAGTAGCGATGTGAGTGGTTGCTCTGTAACTGTTTCCAATAAGCGGTCGTATTTGAAGCCACTGTTCAACGCATTTGAAGTTTTTGTAAGTTACATTCGAAGGGAAATCTCCAAGCACATTTTCATTTCAGTTTATTAGAATCAGCAATATGGGTATATTTTTCAATATTATATTGAATAACCAACGGAAAAAAATAATCTATCAAAGACTGAAGAAACTAAACGTTATGACTACAAAACCTAATGACGCAAAAGCAATTTCATTAATAATCTGTAGAAAAAGATATGTTTGAATGAATATTTGGAATACTCAGCCTATTGTATTTTAAACAATTTAACAGATATCTGGAAATAGAAAACATGTATACACTGACAACAATTTAGTTATTGACTTCGCCCTGCAGAAGAAATATAAATGATAAAATTAAAAAACGGAAAATGAAGTCGCCGTATAAATCTGTATTCGTGTTCTTTAGCATCAGTGGAATATTTGAAACAAAGGAGATGTCTAAAACCAATTATGTGGTCTACAATCTGAAACGTTTATTTAGAATGTTATCGTATTTCATTGTTTTAATCCACATTACTCTTTTAACATTAACGGTTTTGTCGGAAAGCAAAACACAACTAAGAAAAGTAGTTGTTATAGCCATGCTCTTAATGCTTCTAATACATAAAACTGTTTTATCCTTGAAAATAACTCGCTTACAGAAATTAATGAGAAATGTAACGATGTTGTATCCTAAGCTCAATAAAACAGTTAAGCATGCTATGCATATCGTGATTATATTATCGCGATTATATTATCTGTCTTGATGGAATGAGTACGTAGCTATCCTCATGCTACGTACTCATTCTGGTTACTACAAAAATTTCTGCAGCTTATTTATGCTATCAAAAGAAAGTATTACCACACGCATATTAAGTTTTCTTTTAGAAATAGCAGTGAGTGCATGTGGGTACTTCCCAATCTATATATTCTCTATATTCTATGCTATAGTTTGTTACCAACTTAAAGCAGCAATATGCAGCTTAGCTCAAGTCATGAGACAAGGCAAGTGCATTTACAACGACAAGATCATTAGTTATTACAATTTATTAAAGAAAACAACTGAAAATGTTGATGACGAATTATCATTTAATGCATTTTTGGTAATTTTTTACAGTGCATGTACGATGTTTTTCTGTGTTTCAATACGACGAAATGACAACACAGAAGATATTGCATTTTTTGGTGAAATACTTATGTCAAGTATTTTATGTTTCCTTATGATAGTCATATTTGGGTCACTAGTATTCGAAGCATATCTTAATGCACGTTCTGCAGCAGAGGAGCAGCTTGCTCAGAGAAGCAGATGGTCTTGCATACAAATGCAGAAATTTCGTGCGAGCATCGAAAGAGAGGTTTTTTTTAACAGTTTGGAAAATAGTTCCTATAAAAAGATGCTTAATTTTTGCAACATTTGGGACAATCTTTACATACATTATGCTCCTTAAAAGCATTTGATCTTGCGAAGAGTAATAATAGTAATATGTTTGAGGAAAATATGGAAAGTAGGAAAAGCAATGTGTATAACTTTTTAAAAATTAAATTTCTAATATTAGTGAGTCAAGTATCAGGTCTCATTTATGTTACGTGAGATAAATTTTTATGGTTTAAGATGAAAATTTTCTTTCTCAAGAGGACAGCATTTTGCCATCTTGTTTCAATCTTTCTTTCTGAGGCTGCTTTTAGATGAATATATAGTAAATAAAACTGATCAACTTAGTTCAAGAATTTAAGGTAATTTATTTAAATATAATTACATTCTAAATCATCTCTGTTCCCTAAACGAGAGACTCTGAGCTGTCCCATTACCATAAACGGTACAAAGGATATTTCAAGTGTACAAAGGATGTTCACACATTCTTAGACGATTTTCATTGCATTTACAGAAATATTTTACCTAAATTTTTTATGTTTTAAAGTTGTATTTGATAATCCTTCTCTTCTCTTTTTTTCTACAACGTGAAACTCAGCTCTCAGTACACTTAATCCACCACTAACAATACAAGTTGCTCTATGCAAGGAGACAGAAGCAATGATTTCAAGAAACCCTGCTCCTGAATTCAAAGTGAGTTTAAAAAACTTTTTTTTTTAATTACTAAAGAAATATGTGCCGGAATAGTGGCAAATATTTCTAAATATTATTTTCGTCCAACAAATGGATAATGCACAAAAAACAAAACCTGTGAGTGAAACTTTGTAAAATAATAACATTTTGACTATTATTTAGTCATAATATCATTTAGTAGAAACGAATAACGTTTTTTAAATACAGGAATCAACTTATTGGTTATGGAAAGCATGTCACTGCTTTTAGTCCAACGCTTTGTCTAAAATTTTAACATAAATCTACCATCTAAATTAACCAGATCGTCAATTCTTACTTGAAGAACCGAACTTTTCAACAACTCTTCACTACAGTCAAACCCGCGGTAGAGAACCCGGATTAAATTGAATCCGAGCATGCAACTTAATAACGTTTCGGTCCGGTCAAATTTCTTTTGCATTTAGTGTTAGTTTACACTTCAAACTTCCTAATGTATATAAATCCAATATAAGACGTATATTGCTTTGTGTGTATATTGGCCGCAATTTTAGTGTTATTTTACACTGCTAACTTCCCAATGTATTTAAATCAAATATGAGACGTATATTGCTTTGTGTATATATTCCGCTATTTTTTTTTTCACGTTTTTTTCAGAAATTCTGTAACTATAAAGTGAAAATGACACTGTGGTGACCGGGTGTGAAAGAACAGTATGTAGCTCATGCATGTCGTAAAAGGCGACTAAAATGGGTACCCAGCTGCCGGAGTATAGTCGGGCATCTTGCCCCTGGGATTATATCAGAGGACTGGTCCTCCAGGTTGGGGGTTGGACGTGGGGCCAACTACCCCACCCCATAAAAAATCTAACCTTTAAGAAATCCAAGGATAGAATTAGCCGGACTGTTTCTACTGGAAAATGACTTGGAAATGGCCTAGGGAGACTCTTCGCTTTGGAACCTGGAATGTACGAAATCTGTACTGCCTAAACTTAGGTGGCTCGACTATTTGGAAACAGACTTAGGAATTTTAAAAATAACTAATTGGATGTCCATGGCCAGGAATAGGAGAGCTTGGAATTTGATTCTGAGGAAGGTAAGGGCCCATCCTGGGCTGTCTGGCCATTAAAGAAGAAGTGAAAAGAGCTGGTATTTAATTTCATCCTGTTTAAGCTACATGAATAATGAAAAACACATTTAGATTATCCTGATTTATCTCCCCTTTTCTAAACAAAACTCATGAGAATGTAGCACACAATTCTTGGGAAAAGAGAAAAAACATATCTCACGAGATAATGTTGTCTTACGCACTAACCTACGAAGGCAAAAAAATTACTTACATATTGGAAATGTGGATGAAATCCCAGTAATGTGTGATGTGAAAGGAACAAAAATAGTACTTACAAAAACAACAAGTCACAGAATCTCACCTCACCGAAGTGCTTTCATGCTTAGTGGACGATACGAAATTAAAAGTCATTACAATTTTTAAAAGAAAGATGATGCCGAAACGTAATTTCACAAAGGGTGTTTTCATACATGTCCAAGAGAAAAGAGAGATGGACTAATATAGTTTGAATGGCAAAAGCGCCCTGTTGCCTAAAGAATCCAGAGAGTTTTTTAGTTTGCGACATCCCTTCTAACGGATGAGATCAGATCCCATTTAAAGGATAATACCACGAAAACTGTTGAAAAGTGTAATACAGATATGAGAGTCATTCCAGGCGGATTTACGCCATTAGTTCAGATTTTAGATATGTATATGTTACTGGCAAAGTCTGAAGTCCGACATTCTATAGAATGCCTAGGTATTGTATATAATGCCTAAAACTAACCACGGGACTACTGGCTGCTTAATCGCTAGGATGTGATGCTTGTGGAAAACAAAAGTACATTCATTTACCCTGTTCAAGAAAGCGTATTACAGTATTACATCGAGGATGCTTGAGTTATTTTCCGCATTTCATGAAAACTCATTGGAATACTGGACAAAATACTGGACGTGACAAAATGTTGAAAGAATGTTCAAAAAATTACAGAAACGATATACAGTAATGATACTGAGTACGATACAGTAATGATATATACAGTAATGATATTAAGTACGATACAGTAATGATATATACAGTAATGATATTGAGTACGATACAGTAATGATATTGAGATGTTCAACCGCCTTTGTGAGCCCTGCCAGAAAAACAAAAAGGTATTAAAAAGGCCATTGATTGTGAAACTTATGATTGTTTCTGAATGTATTTTCCGTTGTCAGGTAGATCTTACCGATTTCCAGTCTTAGCCAGATAGCAAACTTATTATGTTGTACCAAGACCATCTCAATATTTTTTTTACATATTTCGAAAAACAATTTTTTAATGGCACTCTTTCATTAATTTTGCAAAATAACATCTGTATCTCTGACGAATGAATGTCTTTTAAATAATAATCTTATCATAACCTATTTTCATACTTTGCCTAAAGCGCATTTGTCATTCTATTAGAATGCCTAGGAATTATATGCAATGCTTGGAGGAAGCATGTTATAATTCTCATATTTCATACTTTTGCCTAAAATCGCCCGGCATTGCATACAATGATTAGGCATTCTATAGAATACCGACGTTTCATACTTTGACAGTATCATATATAAATAAAATATTGAATGGAAATTAAAAATGACGCTGGAATATGTGAATGTTAGATGAACAAAATTTATAGAAGGAGGTTTATTTTATTTATAGATGAAGGCTTTATTTATTATTTATTTATCATTATTTTACAAATGACAAGCATTAGCGCTTAAGTTCACGAGCTTTCAGATACTTTTTAACAATGTTCTCATACCCAGAAAGTGCAATACAATTATTTAAATGTTCAAAAATAATTTTTTAAAATCATCATCAAAAAGAAGACAAGAGAGAGCGGCAAAGCTGTAGCAGATTTAGCATTATCCAGGGTGCACCATGAGGAGGCCTGCTACATTACACCAGAGGGAGGTCAAATGTGACATGTCGTTACTCTCCCACCTGATGATCTAACGAATTTTGTTAGTTAGTTCATTAGTTTCGTGATAGATGGCGCCACGTCTTTTTCCAGACTTTTGCTCGTAAAATCAATATTGATTTCACGTGCAATTTTTGCGTTGAATTTGCAAAAAGCTTTTAAAATGCTGTCTTCGAATGTTTATCAATTTACAGTGAAATAAATTTCGCGTTTACATTACAAAGAGTTGAAATAAGAAGCAAATGAAATAACTGTTATCTTAAAAGGCAACGAAGTTTAACTTATCTCTTAAATTATCTCTCTTTTTTAATACTCTGCCTTTCTTTCATTCTGTAATTTTATAGCACATTGACAATGAAATCTAGGGAATTTTATCTTGCAATAGCCACCGAAGAATTAATTGTTCAATTCCTTCGAAAACATCAATTACGACCATTACAAAATAACCTTCCTGCTTGTTTGATGTGTGGTAGAAACTCGGGAAGTCAAAAGAAAAAACAAAAAAGGAGAGGAATACAAATGTACGAGATGTTCCTGCAAATGTCAAATGATGCCAAATGTTTTAGCCTCTCAGAAAACCAAACGCATTGTTTATGTTTGAGAATAACTGTTTGCAAATAAGTATATCTTATACTTGTAAAAAGTTTAGTGGCGTCACCTGTCGATCCGTAAAGTAACTACACAGTTAAATAAGCTAGATGGCCTATTTGGACAATGCCGATATGTCTGTCTAGAAATAGCGTGCGATTATTTTAAATGCATGGAATGAAATTAAAGCCTACATAATTTAAAGGCCATTTAAAAATATAGTAAATCTAACAATCTAGCTGAAACATAAGGTGATTATTTGTTAATGGATCAAAGTAACAGTGATGGTGAAGATAAAACAGAATTCGATTGTCTGCCTGGAGATAAAACGGAAAACGAATACGACGAACTTTTCATATTTTCCATTAATGAAGGTATGTCATTTCTTTTAGACAAGCAGCACTTTAGTACTCGTAAAAATCTAATTTTTGCATGCTCATCTTTTCGCAATTTTTAAATTTATCTTTTTTATATCCCGCATATAACGTGCATTCTTCATTTGGAGCTAATTTTTTTTTTTTTTTTTTGGTATAAAAAATACGCGTTATACGTCGACCATACGGTATGCAATATTTTAGGATGAGAGGAAGAAAAGATATCAGTTATTTTTTTCGTCATAGCCGAGTTGGTTATAGATATTAGTGGCATAAAGACAGAATGTAGAGTAGAAGACTGAAGACTAATGTAGCTGTAGATTCACCATATAATAGTATTAGCTCACCAATAGACGAGCATTTAAAGTCGCTGAACACTGATAGTGCGGGCCGAGGTTCGAATCCCGCGAACAGGCTGGTTGCATGTGCGTTTTCGTGGTTTTCCACTAGTGTAAGTGTATAACGAGTCAGTTTTCCTTAGAAAGTATCTCCACGAAGGTATTTCTCCCCTTAGGCAGATAGCCCTTGAGGCTCTGCCGTAATCACATAAACCAAACCGTAATTTTATTTCGTGATGAATAATTTTTAGGGCACATATTCTTGTTTACGCATCGCAGCACGCGCGTTAAGCATCCCATAATTTTATATAACTAATTCCATCTTGTAGACGATATAGAGAGCAGAATGATACATGCAAGCAGAGCGAAAGGAATGCTGGGAAAGTGAGCGCGCATCTCTCCCAGAGATACTATTTTAGGATTTGTGTAAATTTCGAACGTTGACTGGACAAGAAGAATCTGCGTATCTACTGTTACATAATGACGGTTTATAGATTAATTTTCGGATGACGCAGACAGAAGGGGATGTAACCAAATTAAAATGAGGAATTAAAACGACTCTTGCTAAATTAAAGCTTGAGGTTTTCTTTCATATTTTATACCTGATATACATTCTGTTACTACTATATAATAATACTATATATAAAACATAGGAAACAAAATATGAAAAAATAAACATGAAGCAAAATGATACATAATAAATTAACATTTAAAATGTGAAACAAAAAATAACTAACTGTAATTTATAAATAATCCTTTTAATTCTTCATTTTAATTTTATATCAAAATCATACACAAATAATTTTAAAGACCATCGAAATAATTTAACTATAGGGTGTTTTATAATCTTAAACCAAACTAAAGCAATATGATCAGCAAGTGCAATAAAATGGCTTCCATGCAAATAGTATTAAAATTTCTCTATAGCTTCTAAATATCTAAACATTCGAATTGAGTAATTGCATAATTTCTCTCATATGATCTTAATTTTCTAGAATGGAAATTATATAAATTACCATCTGCCATGTTTTAGAACTTCAACATAGAACATTCTTTAGATACGTCTACAAATACACAATAGAGGTATTTTGGTTTAAATATAAAGTATCCTTTATATATTGAAAAGCTGTTTGACATTCAATCAAACAAATTTATATGGGGTATCCATTTTAAGTAAATTTGTCATAGGAGTGGACTTAATTTTTCCATAAATTAAAATAAGTTTATGATGCACATTAATACGTTCTAAGAATCTGAAGTTTTTTAGAGGGTTGAAATTTTTTAATAATTCAATATTCACCTTAGTGGATTGATATTTTCCTGCTTGAACTTTACATCATAGAGAATTTATTTTTTCTTTCGCGAAGTGGCATTTTGAAAGTTTTAATTTTTTTTTGTTATTCAGAAATATCGAATATTATTTTAAGATGTTCTAAATGTTTTTCAAAATTTTGGGAAAGTGCTACGATGTCATCAAAATAATTTAAAGCAAACTGAATTGGATATTTATTTATAATTTGTCTAAGAACTATGAAAAACAGTTGGGAAATTTTTCCAGCCAGAAGGTACGGTAATTTCGGGTACATAAGCCGCCCTGGCGTATACGCATGATAATTGACTAAAAAAAATGAAAGTTCATCGAATAAGCCGCACCGCCGTATACGCCGCAACAAAGCATTCCGAAACATGGCACTTAATATTTATTTATTTATTCAATAATTCCTTGCCATATTGATGTAATCATCATCGATAACATTTAATAGCATTTACATCATAAATATAGTCAGTAATATATTGTTACGAAATCTGCAGGCGCGGTAAGATGGCTTCCCCGCAAAGTAGTTTTAGGGTTGTCCTAAAATGGCAAGAGGTGGCAGAGTTGTCACGTTTGGCGAGAAATCGCCCATTTGGAGAAAAAATTGGCGATATACCATGGACGGTTGGAGAACCTTCTGGAACGAGTTCTTACCGGCTTAGCCCAGAATGTTCTCGAACACCAGTCAAAAGCTATATAAACCCTGCTGGTACGCGGAGAGTTAGTTACGAGTTACTTGGTGTCTCATCTAGCGAGTCAGTCCGTGCGGAGTCGATCGAGTTGACAGCCGGGCAGCGAGTAACGAGTGGGTTGTCGAGTTCACCGAAGGAGTCTCTTAGTGTATCGCGGTTAGTGCATCGTCGAGAGAGCGTGTTGAGCTCCGGGAACGACTCAGCCAAAGAGTCGGGAACCTTGCTCTGTGTGTCGTCGAGTGCATCGCGAGTTGTAGCGTGGAGAGTCTCGAGAGTACGTGGAGTTCCGAGAACGACCAAGCAGAATCGGGAGCTTTGCCGCGAAGCTGTCTCCACCGTGATAGCCTGATAACCTGAAGGCTGTGTCGCTGATTGTTCCAGCGAGTGTTTATAGTAGATCTTCGAAGATTGTAAAAGTGACTTTGGAGCTGTCCTGATTAAATATTGGCCCAATAAAGTGTGTTTCGATACTTCATCAAGTGTCTTCGTTATTCATTCCAAATTTACGAACCCCGTACGAGTGTGAAAGAAGAATAACGTAACAACTGGTGCCAGAAAAGAAAAAAACGCAACAATATAAATAAATAACGAAGAAATATCTGAAGTTGGACTTGCCGAAACGAGTTCTGATGAATTCTAATAGATATTACTTTTACGTGTTCGGTAAACTTCGTTTATCACCGTAAATTACCGTATCATGAAAAAGAATACGTAATTTAAATAAACAAACTGAATTTTTTAATTAAATTAAACTACATTTATTTATACAAAACCTTCAAAGTCAGACTCATCGATGTCAGAATTAAAATAAATTTAACATATGACCATCTAGGTCAATCTAAATCACTTCTTTCAACGTCACTATCTTCAGTTTCATTTTCTTTTTCGATGATTTCCGATTTTCGATAAAGCTTTTAAATTATAACTTACTAGCAGCTACGCGGCTAGCCTCCGTCTGGCTTTTAAATGTACCGGAAAAATGCCTAAAGGAAACGCTAAACGTTAAATTTAGAAACTGCGCAGAATTTTACTCTGCAGAACAACTTTATCAAAAAAAAAAAAAAAGTATTGCATATAACAAATTGCAATGAAATAAGCAATATCCTTTAATGCATATACAGTCAAAAGTCGTTAATTCGGACACCCATATCCGGAATGATCTATAATCCGGACCTCAAAGCTAAAAACTTTCTGCGCATGCGCCGAGTTGACACATGCGCATAGGCGTTTACGCGTGCGCGTAAGATTTTTTACGCGTGTGAGCAAGCGCAGAATACGTTTTCGCGTGCGCGTTTTATGTATAACGGACGGTATATGCTAAAATTATCTAATTATCTATTTTAGTTAATGTTGATGATTGCGTTGTTCCTTAATTTTCGAATTGGATCCGGCTTATTATTTTTTGCAGACTGTAAGAGCAATACTATAAAAGTAAACTTGAACTTTCGATTATGTCAAATAGAATTTCCGATTCTGGAGCTCCCAAAGGATCGTACAAAACGAAAGTATGTTTCCATGTCCATCAAACAAAAAGTGGAATTGCTGCAAAAAATGGATAAAGACATGAAGAATGTGACAGAGAGGCTAGTGAAAACGAAAAAATTTCGATTGCCAAGTTAGTCGGTATTCTCGGCACTGCAATTAACGGGACTTGAACAGCGGAACTTTGTAACTGAACAAGAAATTATGTCTGTTTATAGAATTAAAGAGAAAGTATTATCACATAAAACGAAGCAACTTAAACAACTTACATTGAAAGAAATATTTAATAAAGTAAACAAATAAATATTAAGCTTTTTTTGTAAATTTTGATACCCTTTAGATAATAATTGTTCTTTATTTCATAAATTACGGTTTCATATTTTTAACTTTATAATTTCTGCATGCCATCTTACGAGATTTAAACTGATGATCTATAATCCGGAAAAATCGATAATCCGGAGTCGCCGAAGTCCCGACGAGTCCGGATTAACGACTTTTGACTGTATTAACTATCCTAATAAATAAATTAACCAACTTTCCGTTGCAAAATCTTAAGAATTCAAATGGTATGAAGAAAGTTAAAAACTTTGTTTCCTAAAAAAAATCACGCGAAATTTTTTATATAATTAAAATTTTATATTGTTTTGTAATTCTTGTTGATAATTGCATCACTGGAAGTTTTCGTTTTTGTTTTGTCTAACTGTTGATCGATGACGTCATTGCTGAGTAAGCGATAATTATTATATTTACAGTAATTAATAATTGGCGGCATAACACTGTCAGTTTATTGATATTGCTTTGCGTTTGCTGGTTTCTTCTTGCTTTTCGTGAAGTTCCTTTTCAGTGATATGGAAATGCGAAGCTTTCTGTATAAGACGGTAAGATTTTTGTACTTTTAATATAATTTTTCAGTGTGAACGAAATATGTGTATCAGTGAGGTGTTAATAGTGTTTGAATTGTTACTCATAATCAGGGGTGTAACCTGAATTTCTATAAAGGCATGCTGCTGAACACCAAATGTTTCGAAAATCATATTAACAAATGAAAATTAGAATTACATGTACTGGAAAGTTGAACATTGTTTTTGCGAATTAATATGTTGTTGTTAAGGTCTGATTTAAGGTTTTTTTTAATTCATATTAGTGGTCCGCCAAATATAAAATTATATATGTAGTGGTCTGTGAAGTTCTAAGGGTTGACGACCGCTGATTTAAATGATTCCTCCAGATGTTTGTCGCCAGAACGAAAATTTAAAATAAATAAAAAAAAAACTATGTTTTTTGCTGTATTGTAGGAGCTGTGAAATCCCCCACTTCCGTAAAAGTAGTATCGGTCTGGTATTAGAAAGAAAAGAATTACATCATTTTGTGATAGAACTATTTCCTTGTGTCTGTTTATTATTATTTTTTTATTAATAAAATTTCAAAGATATGAATTCAAGGATTCAAATTTCAATGTCACTTGTGTTACGCAAGTTGAATTGCAAAATTTATATCATTTCCTTTATATCACAAGTGCCACTTCAGTTCCAGTTAACTACGTTTTCGCTTTCTTTCTGAAACTTATGCAACAAGGTGAACAAATACCTCGAAATCTTTTCAAAAAAGACAAGAACGGAAATTTTGACAAATGTAAATGTTGAACAAGTTAATGACGAGGTTTGTTTAGCAAGCAGTGTATCGTAAATCTTGGTATTCTGCAGGTAAAAGATTATTATTCTGCTCTTAAAATTAAATAAAAATAAAAATTTGTTATCAAATGCAAAAACCATTTTTAATTTGCTTGAAAACATGTTTTGCTAAATTTCCTTAGCTGTCGCTTCTTTGTGTACATCATAGTTACGTTATTTTAAAAGGTATTTCTCCCGCCTTCCTAGCGTGCCCTCGTGGTGCAGTGGTTCTGCACACTTGGCCGGTATTCCAGAGTTACGTGATTCGATTCCCGGCGAAGGAAGGCGATTGCTCATTTTTCATCTCTCTTGCTTCAAAAAAAAAATCCTAATGTGTCTACAGTGGCGCCCGAACTAAAAGGGTGTTGGATGATGATTCTCCTCACCCAAAATTTGGCGATTGGGTCCCCTGTAATCCCCAGCCGCCCTCTAAAAGGGGGAGTATATAAGGCATTTCTCCCGCCTTCCTAGCGTGCCTTCGTGGTGTAGTGGTTCTGCACGCTGATTCCAGAGGTCCATGGTTCGATTCCCGGCGAAGACTGTTGCTTATTTTTCATCTCTATGACTTTTCCAATTAACCTAATGTCTCTACAATTTTATATGAAAATATCTGATGTAGATACCACATGATTTCCTTGTAGGACTTAATTTACACACATTTTTCGCTGAATTTCATTTAAATTTATTTCCTCGAATTTCATTAGAGGTATATTTATCATTCAATGAATTCAGTTCTCACTTCGCGGCAACGCAAGGAAGACTATATTAATAACTCAGCGCATCTTCGTTAAGAATTGTAAAATACGGAAAAACCTTATCAAGTACAGTTAAAAACAGCTATTAGAGTTTCTACGCAAAAACAAGCAATTCGGCCAGAGGGCAGGAGGACAAAACTTTCGATGCAAAAAATTGAAAGTCAACCTTTCGGTAGAAAGACACTGAAATGGTTGCACGAACTGACATAATTCATTATTCTTCTGAGAATTTCAAATATAAACAAATGGCGACTTCGTTAGGCTTAGCGCCATTTAAACTTCTTGATAATTCTGTAACTATTGCATGCACATCAACTAAAAGCATAAAAACCTTAAACGTAACATAAGAAAACATAAATCAATCAATATTATGGCAAAAAATGCATATTTTACTGACACATAAGAATTAAAAAACTGATCTAACAAAGCTTTAAATTCTTATATACATGTGTGGGATACAGTCAGTCAACAGCCAACGAGGTCTGACGTCATTTGCCCACTAGCGCAGCGCAGCTCGCAAAGAGGCGGAGACGCCTCCAAAATGTAGAAGGGAATGAACGTGTTCCTCTCAAGACAAGCAGACAGCTTATAAAGGATGAATATTGGAATGGTTGGATCTTCGAGAAGCTATAATTTTCCCTGCTATGTCTTCGTAATTGATAGTTCTGTGAGAATTATTCAGTATTTCGGGAGCCTACTGTGACTTCCAAATCTTTGTGGGGTTATAATTTAATTACACCAATCTCATCCATTACCAGCTATAATGCTCATTTCATCTTTTCATTTCATCGTAATAATTCATAAATAAACTAGATTAGTTTATATCTGTCTCGTGCTCTATGTGTGGATAACCCTACATATACATACGGTTGGTGTTGCCAATTAAAAGGAAGGAAAGGTAAAAAATGCACATGTTATAGCAGTCCCATATACAAAATTTCAACGTTCTGCGTAGATCCATGCATACGTACAGACATCTTGAAAGGATTCTCTTCGGAATCCATTTCAAATACATTTTATAATCCGTTTTTGAAAAAAAAATATATTGTATTAAAAATATATCGAAATGTACAGGCGCGGTAAGATGGCTTCCCCGCAAAGCAGTTTTAGGGTTGTCATAAAATGGCAAGGGAAGGCAGGGTAGCCAAATGGGCGATTTCTCGCCAAATGTGACAATTCTGCCTTTCATTGCCATTTTATGGCAACCCTAAAACTGCTTTGCGGGGAAGCCATCATCTTTATGCGCCTGTACATTTCGTCACAATATATACTTTATTCTGTCCTTACGTACGGATTTCACGCAAAAACATCGTTCAGTAGATAAGACAGAGTTCAAAATGTATATTTTCTTTGAAGTGTGATACCGGAAATCTTTCGTAATTACAGTACTTCGTTTAAATGGTACAAGGAAATAATAATCAACTGTATTCTTTAAAGTTTTTCTATTATTCCAAATTTCTTAGTTATCAGTATCTAATTTCACATGATGTTACTCTATAATATAACCCTTACCCACCAATGGCCGAGCGGTAAAGTCGCTGAATACTGGTAGTTCAGTTCGACGTTCACATCCCAAGAACTGGCTGGCTGCATGGACGATTTCGTGGGTTTCCCCATGTGTAACGTGTATACGAGCCAGTAAAACTGCTTTGAGAAAAATATTGGTATTTGATCCATTACCGAAAGTTACTGACCAGTTGTGTCAACCAAATTTACAAAAGAAATCTACGGTGTATTGGTTACTATTCAGCGGAAGTTAAAGCAAAGGATAAAACCTTTTCAACTATCTTAATCCATCACACTCAATAATAAATATTTTTCTGCAAATCTTACTAAATTTGTAACTAGGCACGTTAATTTAAAATTAAATCTAAGGCGAATAGGGCTACCCCTTGCGGACTTGTGGTCCTGTAGCTTCGGGTGTGCGATAAACATTTGCTGTTCTCAAAGCTTAAGGAAGAAAAGAACTCATTTCCAGTTAAAGTCTTTAAATATTAAATTCATTCCCGCTCTTCGTGACATCCTATTTCTTCTGCATATTTAGCCGAAAAAGGACGTTAACTCATAAGGACTATTAATTTTGTTTTGCCGTTTTGCGTCGAAAATTTTAAAGTTCTTTCACTTTTCAAATTATTGACACCAAATATTATCGCCCTGTTATTTAAGGAAGTTAAATAATGAAGAATATGCATAATTGTATGCATGTTTCTTGCATTGTGATAAGACGGCTCTACCTAGAGTCATCCGATTTTGAATAACGTAATCCTCCAGCGAATATGGGCATCTAAAAGCCCTGATTTTGAATTGTGAATTGGTTTTATTATCGATTTCATATTTTGTAACACTTTAACGAATTGCTGATTAACAAACTCAACGATTTTAAGGCGAGCATAGGCAACATTGTAGAGTAACCAAAAAAGAGAGCATTTTTATCTCCAGCCCGCTAGACTGTGTATCTTAAATTCTAAAGATATGCTCATTTTAAAATTATTTTGCGATATTGCTCTTGAATTATGATGGCTTAAGTGCTTATCTATGGTTTAAGTCCGTAGAACATGTTACTTAATAAATAAAGGTAACACCCAAAATTTATTGAATTGAATTTGTTTTATTATCGATTTCATATTTTATAACACTTTAACGAATTTCGGATTATCAAATTCAACGATTTCCAAGTGAACAATGGCAACAAAGTACCATAAAAGAATTTTTATCTCCAGCACATGAGACTGTGTATCAGAAATTCTAAAGATATGCTCATTTAAAAAGTATTTTGTGATATTGCTGTTGAACTGAATTTTATGGTTTAAAAGTGAAGTACATGATATGTAATAAATAAAGGTAATAGACAAAATGTTAAAAAAAAAAAAAAAAAAAAAAAAAAAAAAAAGCCGTTTTGGACTTAATATAAAATCTGAAAGCTTTCAGATTTCTTTCTTGTGATAGATTATTTCTTATATTTCATCTGTGAATTTGTAACTTTATTTTATTTCATCATCTCTCCTTTTTTTCTACCTACCTCTGTAAGCTTTGTGTAATGATAATATTCCTTTGAATGTTCTATTTATAGATAACAAGTTACGTTACTCATTTACAATTCCGTATTGCGTCCCATTCTTTGCTATGCGTGTGCAGTCTGGACGTTTTCTTGTAAAAGTCATAGGGAAATGTTGCAGACAGTTGAGAGCTGCGTTCTGCGGCAGACTATAGATGCCATGTAGTACCTCCATAATAATCAGATCCACGTGGAACTAAATATTGTTCAGCTCAGGACTCATTACTATTTTCTTGCAAGGAGATTCCCCAAGAGGGTCTATAAGCAACCCTTATGATTAAAATGATTTAGCAAATAGTAATAGGCCAATGCCTGTCCTCAGTAACTATATATGTAAAATTGTATTCTTTTCTACTTGTTGTACCTAGGTATCTATATATTATTTGTTCTATATCTCACTTATCTAGTATTGCTCCTCATCTCTCTCCAGGTTATATAATTACCTAGGGCGCCAATGGCCACGTTACTGCCTATGTCATTCTATTTCTACGTTTCTAGCCAAATCACCAGCTCGAACTGGCTTTCCCGGTCTATGAAAGTACGGGGCTGTTTCGGATCAGCAAGAGTCTCACTTAGATAGCTCTTCTGTTACAACAAAACTTTATTACCAGTTATAAAATTTAATCAACTCTTAAAATATATATTATATTTTATATTATTACCAAAACAATTCTTATATTTTCCTTGTTATGTTCAACCATATAAGTATTCTTATATCTCTGTAAATTCAGTCAGCTACAATCTCTTTATAGTTCTCTCTTGCAATAATTAGGAAAGATAAAGTGTTATAAATGGAGCAGGGCGTTCGGCCTAGGTACCCACATACCAGCATCATTCCTAGAACTCTGTGTATGACGTTTTTCGGAAGCAGGCAGGATGAAAAATTAGCAACGCCTTCGCCGGGAATCGAACCGCCGAACTCTCAGTCACGCGCTGAGCGTGCAGACCACTACACCACGAAGGCTCGCTAAAAAGGTGGGAGAAATACCTTATATACTCTCCCTTTTAAAGGGCGAGTGGGGTATTTTAGGGGATCCAATCGCCTAATCCTGCCTGAGGAGAATCATCATCCAACATCCTTTTTTTAGTTCGGGCGCCACTGATATATTAGGTATTTTTGGAAGCAGGCGAGATGAAAAATATGCAACGCCTTCAACGGGAATCGATCCGTGGACCTCTCAATTAAGCGCTGAGAGTGCAGACCACTACACCAGGAAGGCTCGGTAAGAAGGTGGGAGAAATACCATATAATGTTAAAAAGACAAAAAAAAAAAAAAAAAAAAAAAAAAAAAATCTGAAATGTTTCAGATTTTAAATTACGTCCAAAGGGGCGTTTTTTTTAACGTTTTGAGTGTTACCTTTATTTATTAAATATCATGTTCTTTGCACTTAAACCATAAAATTCAGTTCAAGAGCAATATCGCAAAATAATGTTAAATTAAGCATATCTTTAGAATTTCCGATATACACAGTCTCGCGAGCTGGAGATAAAAGTATTTTTTTTCTATATAACGTTGCCATTTCTCGCTTTTAAAGCATTGAGTTTGCAAATAAAAAATTCGTTAAAGTTTTACAAAATATAAAATCTATAATAAAACAAATTCCAAATTTGGGATTTCAGATGCCCATATTCGCAGTAGGATTTCGTCATTCAAAATTCGATGGCTCTATGTACCATTGTTTTATCACAATGCGAGAAATGGACAATCATTTATGCAGATTTTTCATTATTTAATTTCTTCAAATATAATGCAGGACTCTAACATTTTGTGGCAACAGTTTGAAAAGTGAACCGACGTTTATGAGTCCGACGCAAAATCGCAAAACGAAAACAATAGTCCTTCAGGGACAAAGCGCCTTTGGACTAAAAAAGAAAAAGAAAAAGAAAAATTCGAAAGCTTTCAGATTTTATAAATTACGCCCAAAGGGTCGTTATCTAACGCTTTGTGTGCTACCTTATTAAATATTATGCTCTTTACACTTAAACCACATAAACTCCATTTCAACAGCAATATCATTAAATATTTAAAAGAGCATATCTTTAGACATTCCAATACACAGTCTCGCGCGCTGGAGATAAAAAATTTTTCTTTTTCGTACAGTGTTGCCATTGCTCGCTTTGAAATCGTTCAGTTTGTTAATCAGAAATTCGGTAAAGTTTTACAAAATATGAAATAGATATTAAAACAAATTCCAAATTAGGTACCCATATTCGGTGGAGGATTGCGTTATTCAAAATTTGGTTGCTCAAGGTACCGCTGCTTTACCACAATGCGAGAAACATACATACATTTATAAATAATCTTCATTATTGAATTTCTTTAAATATAACGCAGAGCGAGAATATTTGGTGGCAACAATTTGAAAAGAAATTGACATTTAAAACTTTCAACTCAAAATGCCAAAACGGAATTAATAGCCCTTTGGTCTAAAAAAAAGGGTTAGCACAAGTGATAATAGACTGTAACCTCAGCCAGAACATAAAAAACATTATCAGGTTCTTTTGTGCGACCGGTTGGACTTTGAAAAATATCAGATTTTGTTTTTTATTGTGCATATTTATTTTTATTTTGTTTAAGTTTCAAAGCTAGTTTTGTGTGAAGTGATAAAAAGAGGAAAGTGAATGCATCAGGAAAATGTCACTTAAATATTAAACAAATGGAGAAAACAACGTTCTTGATCGACGATAACGGGCATGTTTAAACCGCGTTTATCTGATCTTCAAATGGAACAAAAAATAAAAGTAGCAAATCTTATTTTAAGAATAAGGACGGGAATTTAGCGTCACAAGTCATTGTCAATACCAATCAGACGAAAAAGGTTCATCGACTCAAGGTCGCTACCGATAAGAGGCGCTTTGGCAGTAAAAAAGTTTGTTGGTATAAACATGAATCACGTGATATCAGACATGACCTTCAAACCCAAAAGGCATTAAGATTGGGTACTGGCGGAAAATTAAGCATTATTTCGTGAAGAACAGGATTACTGCCTTTTATCATGTATGTTATTCATAATGAAAATTGTGTATGTATGTATGCATGTATATATGCATGTTCTACTAGCACTGTTAAAAACGACAGCCACCAAATTTTTAATGCACGAAAGACAAGCATGCGTATCTCGAAGTCTGAATTGTGAATTTCGAGTTTGCTTCTGATTTATTTTATGTTTTGTTCAATTTTACTGATTTTTTGATTAACTTGTAAAGTATCTTATATTAATTAACGAGCTATTTTAATTTTGGCCTTTACTTCTTTTTAAATTCCTACTATTAGCTCACATTCTTCCTATATCTCGTTCAAATTTTAAATTAGTAATAAAATAATTTTAATTCGTCCACTCAAGTTCAAATATATATTTTTTAAACTTGTAGTGGATGACACTTGATGTTAATACAGTTTTTTCACATATTAAAGATAATTAAAATTTAAAATATTTAAAATTTCACATATTAAGACTTACAAATAATAACCATTTATTACGAATTCTCACGTGGTGTAAAAATTAATTTTATAACAACTTATAAATAATAGTACATAACTGTAATAAATGGAATTGTAATATTTAACAAAAATAATTGGCAACAATAAGGCCGATTTCTAAAAATTTTTAAAGTGTTTGGAATTAAAGAATTGCGTAGTTTTATAGAGTTGGATGAAACGGATATAATGTCCCATTATCTAGCAAAAATTCTCATAAGTAGGAAGTGACTCTAAATTTTTTTATATTACTTGTTTCCGTATTTCTCACCAAAATGCAGATTAGTTATTTGTGTATTTAAGCTGAGGATTTTGGATTTTGAAAGAGAGGGTGCTTCTAGCATGCACGCTACCTGGTTAGACACTAGCACTGTCAAAACTAGCATTGCCAGCTATAGTTAAATGTAATTATCTCGGTTTTGCGTTCTCTCGCCGCCGATGCTTTTGTAGGCAACAATTATTATTGGTCATTATAACTACAACTACTTCTACTAGATAATAACTACTACTTTCACTTCACGTATAGTTTCAGTCAAGGAGGTTAGAATAGAAGGAGGGAAGGTTCAATTCAAACGGTGAAGCTTGGCGGCCATCTTACTGTTATCGCTATGACTTGTGCAAGGAAGTCTGTAATTGTAACATTTTTTTTTTTCCTTTTCTTTTTGAAGCATGTCAGCTTATATTGCACATGGATGCACAAATAAATTTTCGAAAAATATTCCTGTGATTACTGTTCACTCGTAAGTATTGATTTTCTTTTTTTTTTTTTATGTAATTTCATAAATATGTTAAAAAATATCACAATGTCATGTTGTTTTCTTTCCAGATGTGACAAAAAAGACTTAATAATAATCGAAACATGTTAAATACATTTTAATGTTTTTGCTTACAGCTGGTATCTTCGTTCCTTAACACACAATGATATATGCTAGGATTTAAACTGTATAATTTGAACGCTTAGATAATTCGTTTTATAATTTTCATGAAAAGTAAGAAATCAATTGTTACTATTTTTATGAATTGTAAAGGTGTTAAATAAAGCAACGCTTTTCTTTATGTATTAATTATTATTCATTCTTAAGTTTTGTGAACTGTTACGAATATAATTTGTGCATTTGATCAAGATAAACTGTTCTGTTGTTAATGTTTTTGCATAAGCTTACAAATTTCTGGGCAGTATAGCGATAAACTTAAGTAAAATATTTACACAATTGAACATGTGAAAAGATATATCCAAAAATTTTATATAGGTATATGTCTGTAATTCAGCTTAATTCAAGGTAATTTCTTTAAGACTCATAAATATGAAACGCGCATAAACTGAAATCATTGAATTCACATAAATCTGTTTTATTTTATTAATATTTATTTTCTTGTTGATATAAGGTTGTTGGTTGTAAAAAGAACCTATTTAAAACTTTCATTTAAAAAAAAAAGCAACATGTTACCACTTTTTTAGATAATTATCTGCTATTAATTTTAGGTAAAAATGATTCTTTAATAAATTATATCGAGAAGTTGCTAATAAAACCTAAACGAATTCTTGAAATTATGCAGGAACATAATTTTTAAACGCTTTAATGTTATGCACATGCATTAGATTTCGAAATATTTCTTAATGATTTTCTGTACTTAGTAAATTACAGATATCATCTTTATAACTTTAAAACAAAAAACTAACAATAGCGAAGCATTTCATTATAAATTTAGCATATTTTTACTGGAAAATTCATGCATAGAATAGCTTACAAACACGTACGTTTCTCTACCATATTGCATGTTTTGAAGTAACAAAAATGGACGCCGTTTGTTCCGTGGCGTTTCATTCCCCAATAGTGGAGGAAACTGCGAAACCTCCCTCCTTCTATTCTAACCTCCTTGGTTTCAGTCCAGTTTCGAAGGTTGTCATGGCTGAAATCAGCAAAGAGTTAGCGACCGCTACAAAGAATAATAAAGTTGTTATATATGAAAAAAAATTGATTCTTGCTTTTGTTTTTTGCCGTTTAAATTATTATAAAAAAGAACTTTCCAAGCAACTACACTTTAATCTGAAGCGTTAAGACAAGAGAAAAAAAGATTAAACGATTTGAAAAGTCTTACGCCATTTATAGTGAACCAACGCAAAATCCCATTTGGAGACTGACAACCCTTTTAAGATTTAAAAAAAAAAAAAAAAAAATTGAAAAGGTTTCAGATTTTAAATTGCGTCCAAATGGGCGTTTTTTTAACGTTTTGTGTGTTACTTTTATTTATTAAATATCATGTTCTTTGCACTTATACCATAAAACTCAGTTCAATAGCAATGTGGCAAAATGATTTTAAAATGAGCAGATCTTTAGAATTTCCGATACACAGTTCCGCGCGCTGGAGATAAAAAGGTTTTTGTAGAGTGTTGCCATTGCTCGAGTTTAAATCGTTCAGTTTGTTACTCAAAAATTCTTTAAAGTTTTACAAAATAGGAAATCGATAGTAAAACAAATTCCAAATTTCAAATTTGGGCTTTCAGATGCCCATATTCGCAGCAGGATTACGTCATTCAAAATTGTTTGGCTCTAGGTACCGTTGTTTTATGACAATGCGAGAAACATACATACATGCAGATTCTTCATTATTGGATTTCTTTAAATATAATACAGGGCTCTAACATTTGGTGGCAACAATTTGAAAAGTGATTCGACGCAAAATACCAAAACGAAAACAATAGTCCTTTAGTGACAAAGCCCCTTTGAACTAATTATAATACGCATTAATTTTTTTAACTAATTACTTACTTTTTTGTAATTTTTCTAAACACACAACAGTTTGTTTTGTAGATAATAACGCAGTTTGGTGAAGGGATAAATTTCAAAATTCGATTTACAATTTTTTTACTTGATGTTTACAAACGAAATATACCCGAATTTTACTCTTTGCACCATCGAATAGACGGGAAAAGAAATTTCTCAGTGAAATTTGTATATATATTGTAAATTAAGTTTTGAATTTTGGACGAATTTTTGAGAATCGCTAAATATTTTAGGCTATTCGACGCGTATGATTTTAAAATTTCAATTTCTAAAAATGTGTGGGATATAAAGTTTGGAAATTTTCACAGATCACAAAACAAATCTTCCGCCGTCTTCTAAAATAAGAATGAATGTAAATATTTTTGTGGAAACAGCGTATAAATGAACTGAAAGACAGTAATAACTTTGCTTATGAAATTCACGTGAAAACGGTAACAGCGAGTGGGCGAGAGTGATAAATTTAAAAGGATAATGGCTTATAAATTTTACAACCACTCTATGTCAATTATATGCAATTAATATATTTTTTATTTAGGCGCGACGCGCTTTTATAATTCGTAATGTAAAATTGCAGATCTATTCTATAAATAGAATTATTTAATCTTTATTTTAGTTAAACGATATGATAGGGTATTTGTCTCCTTTCAATGCATTAATTATCAGATTATTAGATCATTAAATTTAAACCATTTTCAATAAAAACGTATTGAAAAAAAATTTTTTATTTTATTTCATTTTTCGTTTTTACTTCCTTGTACAAAGTAAAGGAAGTATTATAATTACGAAAAATTCCAGGTATCATCTTTTCAAAGAAAATATCCATTTTGACCGCTTTCGAATGCAATTTAATGATATTTTTGCCTGACATCTATACATAAGGATAAAATAAAGGAATTCCCCCCAAACGAATTATAAAACTGATTTAAAATGGATTCAGAAGAGATTTTTTTTGTGGCGTATGTATGTACGTATCTCGTATCGGCGTGTATATCTCGAAAACTCAAAAGTGAATAGCTTCAGAACGTTGAAATTTTGTATGTGGAACTGCTTTAACATGCGATGTACATCACTCATTTTGGTGGCAATCGGCCGCACCAAAAGTATATATATATATATATATATATATATGAAGTCTGTTACTTCTCTCACTGAGCTCAGTTTCTTTATTCTTATATGACTGTAAATTGTTTATTTTTTGCTTTAAAAAGGAATGAATTATGTTTTTCTTATTTATCGGTTAAGGTTTTTATGCGTTTAGTTAACCTGCATGTTATAGTTGTCGAATTATTAGTAATTTAAAAGTTGTTTAAATGCGACTAAGCCTAATTTTTTTTTTTACCATAGCAGTTATATTTGTTTACATTTGAAACTTAGCAAAATAGTGAATTAAGTCTTTCTGCACCTACAGTGTCTTTTTGTCGAGTGAGACCAAAAGAAAACTTTTAGTTTTGTGCACCGAAAAATCTGTCTTCTTGCCGAATAGCTTGTTCTTTCGGAGAAACTGTGACTTTAGTTGTAAATTTGTTTTAATTGTTTTAACTGTATTTCGTATTTTATGTTTTTCTATATCTTTCCATCTTTAATGAAGATTATTTGAAGTGTTATGTATTTTTGACTTGCCGTGAAGTGGGAACTGAACTAATTGAATGAGAAATATATCTCTAATGCAATTCGAGGAAATAAATTTAAATGAAATACAGGAAAAATTGCGTATAATTTAATATTATTCCGTACAAGGAAGTCATGTGGTGTACGCATCAGATTTTTTTATATCATTGCAGTTTTAAAAAGAAGTTGAAAACTTTTATAGCCTATGAAAATTTCAAAGCTTTACATCGGACACATTTTTAGATATTAAAATTTGAAAGTATTAAACGTCAAATATTTTTAGAAATCGTGAGGTTTTCAAAAATTCCTCATAAATACAGAAATTAAGTTGCAATTTTCGTGCAGGTTTAATTTAAAACATTTTTTCTTGTCTATTCTATCATACAAGCAGTGAAATTCTGACATGCTTAGTTTGTTCGTTAAGCGTGGATACGTTTGAAAAACCGTTTAAACATCAAATGAAAAAAAAAAAAAAAAAAAGATCAAAGTTAGAGAAAAATCCTTGACCACATTGTATTCTCATGACCAACAGTTATATACGAAATTTCAGCTGAATAGATTTTCGTGGTTTTCCCCATGTGTAACGTGTATACGAGCCAGTTTCCTTAGAACTTCCACGAAGGCATCCCTCCTCTTAGGCAGATAGCCCTCGAGGCTTTGCCATAATCACACACACACTCAGCTGAATAGCTTATCGGGAAGTAGGTGAAAATTCAACTGTCATGACGTGATGACCACGCGTGTGCAGTTTTAGCTGAACGGCCTGCAACGGCTCTCTCTCACGTGACTTACATTAGAAGAAAAGAGACTGATAGTAACGAAGTAATGAAAGTAATGAGATACATTCCAATGACCTCATTGATCACGTGACTTATGTATACCTTTTGTAAACAAATAATGCAGATGACCTCAGAGATCACGTGGCTTATGTACAGCTAATGCAAACAAGCAAGGTCATTCTTCCTCTTCTTCTCTTGCGGAATGTATCTCATTCTTCGTTACCAGCGCCAGCATAATAATGATAAACGTGGTTTCTAATTTTGTGTTAACTTATTTGTTCTTGTTTTGTTCCTGTGTCAATAAAGTATTCGTTTGTTAAACGTCTATTTTATGCAATGCCCGCATTACGAGCACGTCTACATTAAGAAGTAAATATATAGATATATAACCAGAACCCACACGCCCAAGAAGAAACTTATGATATCAATCTCTGTGAAATACCATGAGTGAAACAAAATGAAGCTTATAATAACGAATTAGGTTGTCAATTTTCAGTAGATATGAAATAAGTCGTATTATTGTACTCTTTGGCCACAACGATTCCTTTTGCCCACGCTAGGAATGTCGAAACCTGCTTTTGTTTTCATCCTTAACCCTTTGTGTCCCGTCTCGACACACCCAAAAATTTCCTTCTGTACCCACAGAAAAATTGAATGAAAAAGGATTCATATTTTACTATAGGTTACACTGAACCTTCTTTATTTGTAAGAGATGGCAGCTCAACACAAACCAGTCCATATATTTTAGCCATGTTTAGTTTTTTAAGACCTCATTTTTCAAAGAAATCTTCCAGATTTTTTTTAGGGTATAAAAAGAATTATTTGAAAAGAAATTTCTATGTTATGTTTTTGGCTGTATGCTAATCTCCTTATTCTATATTAGTTTTAATTTTTTTACCTTGAAATCTTGCCTAAAATCAAACGGCGAACCCCAGGTGTGCCCAGACCGAGCTCACCGATAATCTAGGATAACTAAGAGTCTATATACTTTGTTTCTCCGCATCTCATCGGTCAGTTCATTGACAACAATGCTCGTTTCAGCACTCTTTTCGAAGCTCTATTCAATCGGTGTGTCACTTTTGGCACACCCACAGAATTAAAACGATAAGTGCTATCTTCACAAAATTTTACTTGTGTACTCCTCTAGGCCTAGTTAGACTGCCTACTTTTTTTTTTAAATCAAAATTCCTACTTTAAAAGGTAGCGTACCGGAAAGGGTTAACTCAGTTATCTGTAAAAAGTGAATGAAAATTAGAGGCACAAATTTCGTGATTTCCGCATGCCAGAACGACTATTTCCTTTTGAAAGTTTATGTTCTATCATAAAGGAAAGATGGTTTAGAAGATGTACACTGCACAAACAAAAAATGGGACAGTTCTATATCTGCCGTTCTACTGGGGCAATTGACAAAATTCAAATTACCGTTTTCCATGTCTCCAAAGCGCGACTTAAGAAATATATTAGATTTATATATAGCATTGTTCTAACATATCTATTTTAACACAAAATCGGACTTTTTCTGAAATGACATGCAGTTAACATTAACGTTTTGTGTGTTACCTTTATTTGTTAAATATTATGTTCTTCGCATTAAACCATATAAAATTCAATTCAAAAGCAATATCACATAACATTTGAAAACAGCATATTTTTTAAATTTCCGATGGACATATTCGCGCAATGGAAATAAAAATGTTTTTTCTGCATAATGTTGCCATTGCTCGCTTTGAAATCGTTGAGTTTGTTAATCAAAAATTCGTTGAAGTTTTATAAAATTTAGAAGAGGTAATAAAACCAATTCCAAATTGAAAATTCGGTCTTCGAAGTGCGCATGTTCGATTGGAGGACAACCTTATACAAAATTTAATATCTCTAGGTTTTTCACGATGCGAGAAACATACATACATTTATGCAGATTCTTCATTTTTTAACTGCTTTAAATAAAATGCACGGCTCTAATATTTGGTGGCAACAATTTGAAAAGTGATTCAGACTTTTATAGTGAAGCAATGCAAAAAGCCGAAATGAAATTAATAGCCCTTCTGGGCTAATAAAACATTGTTTTACAAAAGTTTTGTTCCTATTCTTAATCTAATTGGTCATCCTCAAGTTATTTACGTGCAAAGATATGTATTACGATTACGTTGCATGCGGCGTATTAAATATAAAAATATAAAGGAAGTCTATGAAGAAAGCGTTCTTTTAAAAAGGGTCGATGAAACAAAAGGTTTGAAGATCTCTGTTTCACAATAAATGAATTATTCATTTTTAATTTAAAAAACATTTTGACAACAATGGTTCTTTGTGTCACGTGCTCTTGAGTATATTTAATTACTTTTTTCCGATTTACGTTTTGCTAAAATAAAGGGTCAGTTTCTATTTTTAATGTTTGTCTCCGAATAAGGAAAAAATTTGACGTATTTTGAAGATCCCATGCTAAAAGCATGTGATATCTTCTTAAAAGGAAATAGTCCATTAATATGTTTAATAGGAGGAACGTGATACACAAATAACATTTGTGATTAGTCAACAATTTGCTAGCTTTCTCTGAAGACCATTGTGCATTTGAATCACTGTCATATTGTGTTTTTACAATTTAAATTCCTCAAAAAATAGCAAATTTATTATTATTTATTAAAATTTGGTAAAAAAAAAAAAAAAAAAAAAAAAAAAAAAAAAAAGGTTTCCTCTCTGCATTTAAAATCTGCTTAAAATTCAATTATGATAAGATTTACGAAGAATATTCAAGAATAGTGGCACCAGCAATTGTGCTCCCTGTCTTCTGAACTAACTTGCTGTCATATAATAATAATAATAATTTGAAAGGTTTCAGATTTTTACAATCGAGCAAACACATTTGTTAAGGTTTTTTACACCCTCGCTCAATTTACAGGCCACCAGTTTGCTGTTGCTCCTGCTAAGCCATTTCTTTTCATTTTTTTAGCTTTATTATTAACCTATTAACTGCCATGATCCCAATTTGAGGATTTGTCTTAGTAGCGGAAATTTGTTAATTACGTTGGCAACAATAGTTACCTTTTACTTCCTTGTACGAAGTAAAAAGGAAGTATTGTAATCGCGAAAAGCTTCAGGCAGCATATTTCAACGAAAATATCCACTTTTACCGCTTTTGAATGCAATTTAACGATGTTTTTGCGTGATATCTGTACGTAAGGACAGAATAAAAGACTCTTTTCCTCCAAAAAAAACTAAAAAAACTGCTTCAAAATTAATTCTGAAGAGAATTTTTCGTGGCGTCTGTACGAACATATGTACGTACGTGCGTACGTAAGTATCTCGCATAACTCAAAAACGAATAGCCTCCGAACGTTGAAATTTTGTATATAAGACTACTAGAACATGTAGATGTTCACCTCGTATTTTGGTTTCAATCGGCCGCGTCAAAAGTATATAAATATATTTATAAATATATCCACTCTGTTACCCGGCTCAGTGATCTCAAATTCTTTACTCTTATATGTTTGTAAATTGTACTTTTTTTGCTTTAAAAATGATTGAATTATGTTGTTTTTATCTTCCGGTTAAGGATTTTATGCCTTTAGTAAATCTGTGTGCAATATTTTTAGAATTATCAGCAATTTTAAAGTTGTTTAATTGCCGCTAAGCCTGTTTTTAATGGCGGCCATTGATGTTTACATTTCAAACAGGAGACTAGTGGATTTGTTGCCAATCTAGAGAAACTTAGCTTCGCAACAACAAAGATAACGCATTCATTTATTATTGCCAATTAAATCATGCTTAATTCTTTCTGGAATTTTTTCGAGGAAATAAGCATTTGAGATTTACTTCCTAATTTTTAACACAGATATTTTGAGTTTTTATGTATTTTTGCCTTGTCGCGAAGTGAAAACTGAATTAATTGAATGAGAAATACTCAATCGTCTGTGAAAAACTGTTTCTTTTTTCTTTTTTCTTTTTTTTTTTTTTTTTTTTGCTTAATTTATTTTATACATAGTTCTAGCTTTGTTATAGTATTTGAATAGAACATGTGGCAACGATTAGATAATTCTTTAAATGATATAAATTTTCTGCATTCTGAGTTATAATATGAACGAAATGTAATACTGTTAAGTAAACCTAGCGCCAGAGTGTCGCTATGGTAAACAAAGTGAATTTTAAAGAATGCATTTATTGTATTATGGTTTATTCGCTGTCGGCGAAGTAGGTTTAATTCAATCTAATAAGTTTAAATAAAATGCAAGAAAAAATGCGTATAATTTAATATTCCGTATAAGGAAGTCATGTGGTGTACACATCAGTTTTTTTACATTGTTGTTTAAATCTTTCTCAAGCTTTTGTATGAGTTGTTGAGTAATAGTCGTTAAATGAGTGATCTGGAGAGTGAGAGAAGTGAATTAAATATGCCAATCCCCATTTGGGGCTCTCTGCAGATTCCATTTATATTCCAATTTCCAGTCTCTATGTCACTCTAAATACCCAAAAATAAATGTAAATTGTGAGAAAAATATTTCTGAGTTAAGTGAGTTGTGAGAAGTAAAAGTTTTGTGAACTTCGAGATTTCAAAGCTTTTAAAACGCGATATGTCATATTATTCTGTATATCATTTCCAACTCCTGTGTACTGCTGTTTTCTCTAATGGTTTTAGAATATATTTACTAACTATTTATTGTGAATCTGAATTTTATTTTCCTGTGAGGGTTACTTGAATGCCAATTCTCATTTGGGGCTCACTGCAGATTCCATCTATATTCCATTTATATTCCAATTTCCACTCTCTATGTCACTCTAGATACCCAAAAATAAATGTAAATGGAGAGAAAAGTATTTCTTAAGTAATGGGTTAAGCATCATTTTCTTCGTACTTACGCCATATAAAATACAACAGAAATATTTAAAATATTTTAAAAACAACCTAGCAGCATATGTTTAGAATTAATGATATAGTATTACATGCACTTTTCTACTATTTTTGCAGTCTTTCTACTATTTTTGCTATTTTCTACTATTTTTGCAGTATTTTTGCTATTTTCTACTATTTTTGCAGTTATTTTCTACTATTTTTGCAGTTTTAATGATATAGTATTACATGCTATTTTCTACTGTTTTTGCAGTATTTTTGCTATTTTCTACTATTTTTGCAGTCTTTTCTCAGTGCAGCATATCAACGTTCAGTTTTCTTAGTAAGATGGCTTGCAATTTTTTTTTTTTTTTTTTTTTTTTTTTATCTTTGTTTATTAACGTTTTGTATGTTAACATTACTTATGAGATACCATGTCCTTCGCGTTTACGCCACCTAAAAGTCGTTTCAAAAGCAAAAATCACAAAATATTTAAAACAGCATATCTTTAAAATTTCCGATGGAGAGTCTCGCGCGCTAGAGGTAAAAATGTTTTATTCCGGGGAATGTTGCTCGCTTTCAAGACACTGAGCTTGTTAATAAAAATTCATTAATGATTTACAAAATATGAAATACATACTTCGAAATTCAAAATTCGGACTTCCAATTGCAGATGTTCGGCTGGAGGACTGCGTTATTCAAAATTTGATGGTTCAGTATCGTTGTTTTTTCACAAAATTTGATGGTTCAGTATCGTTGTTTTTTCACAATGCGAGGAACACAGATACATGCAAGATTCTTCATTATACGTAGGTCAGTCAGAGAGTTTGTTGCACTACTGCGTAAATATGTTCCTTCTAAGACTATTGGGATGACACTGTGTGGCAACACTTCAGGCCTTTGTCGCGTGACGTAGCGGCTTCCCCGAGGCAAGTTTAGTTTTTCTGATAATCAGTCGCAAACATGTCTCGACAGCTGCAAATAGCGTCCAAATTGGAAATGCGTACAGTGATTCTTTTTTGTGGGCAAAAAGGTGCAACTGCACTGAAATTTATGGACAGTTGCTTGAAGTGTATGGGGAAAATACAATGTCACGTCAAGCTATCGCGAAATGGTGCAACATGTTTAGGAATGGACGTATAGATATTGACGACGCTGAGCTCGAGGGAAGACCATCAACTGCAACAAATTCGGAAATCGCTGCTTGCGTGAATGAATGCATTCTTGCAAACAGATGCATAACGAAACGATAGACGAAATCACATGAACTGGATATTTCTCATGGAAGTGTGCATAAAATTATTGCCGATCACCTTAAATTTCGTAAAGTTTGTGCTCGATGGGTGCCGCATCTGTTGACGGAGGAACATAAAGGAAAGCATTTTGAAACAGCATTTGCATTTCTGCAACGTTATCAAACGGAAGGAAATGAGTTTTGGACAAAATTGTGACTGGAGATGAAACTTGGATGGAAACACTTCTCGCCTGAAACGAAACGCAGCTCGCTCGAGTGGAAACATTGCAGTTCCCCGACACGAACAAAGTGTCGAACTTTTCCATCTGCAGGAAATGTGATGATGACGTTGTTTTTCGACAGAGAAGGCGTGGTACATACAGAGTTCATGCCGAAGGATGCCCCAATTAATGCATCTTCTTATTGTGAAACACTAAAACGGTTGCGGAAATCACTTAAAAATCGACGGCCACGTAAACTGTCGAAAGGCATTGTGCTCTTGCATGACAATGCAAGACCGTATGCAACAAAACAAACGTGCGAACTTCTGAAAACGGTTAACTTTGAAGTGTTGAATTACGCTCTTTATAGCCCAGACCTTTCACCTCATTACTTCCATGTGCTTGGCCCCATGAAACAGAACTTTCAAAGCGACGGTACCATTCGGATGCCGAAGCTCTAGCCCAACAATGGTTATCGGACATTGGACGGGATTTCTTTGCAGAAGGCATCGAAAACCCTGTACCACGCGTCGACAAATGCTTAAATAACGGAGGTAATTACGTTGAAAAGTACATTTTGAATGGAGCTTTAAGATATAAATATTGTAAAATTTTGCTCCTGTTTTGTTTCTTAGGCAGTGCAACTCACTTTTTGACTGACCCTCGTATAATTCCTTTAAGTATAATACAGGGGGATAATATTTGGTGGCAATAGTTTCAAAAGTGATTCGTCTTTTGCAGTAAACGACGCAAAATCTCATTTCGAGACAGGGACTGTTCGTACATTTTTTAGACGACTTTGATTGTATTTACAGAAATATTTCACCTAAACGATGTGTGTTTTAAATTTTCTATCTGATAACTCTTTTTTTGCACTACATTTCGGCACTGTAATTATTAAGACAATAAAGCCGTTTGTAATAATCGAAGAGATATTTTATGCCATTCGTCGTGAACAGCTTTAAAAAGTCCAAAGAAGGTTGTAGGTCCATCTTTGAACCATCCGCTTTTTAAATGTTCAAAAGCTCAAAACTCTATAGGTGATACAGCAGAAGATTTACTAAGGATATGAGTGAAATGTATGGCTTTGATAAAAGCTTCTTATTCCCTTTCTTCTAGGAAATTGACAGTGAAATTCGACGTATGGCTTCTTGCTTTGTTTTGATGCAATTATAGTGATTGATGGTACTGTGGATAAACAGAAGTTACTTTATATTTGAAAATTGGGTATAAAATATGTTATGGATAATATGTGGAGTTGATCATCACATGTTTTTTGCATTCTCTCTATGTTTAATTTACCATTATATGAAAAACCAGCAACAATCGTAAATCTCTTTGAAAAGCTTTCTTTAGATTCTTTCAACCATGATTTAAGATTTTTTCCTCCCCTTTGATGATAATAAATGAATCTCTTTTTTATTGCAGTCACCTAAATAACCTAATATTCATCTATCATCACAACATTTTTCAATTTTTTGTTGGGATAAATGTTTTTCAGAAAGAATTCTGAAGAGCTGTCTGCGTTCGGCGATATGTCATAGAGAAAGACGATGCACATTATGTTTTATCGCCTTTTTAAGATTCAAATCAGCATTACTTCCATTGTTTGCTTTTGTTAAATAGAATTATTTATGTTGTTCTTTTAATACCTTTAACTTTTAATGGTCAACGAAATGAGTAGGACGATCTGTTGAACTATCAAAATGTTTAAGACAATTAGTTCTCCCGCTGACTGTGAGATTCGTGCCGTGATTAAATATTTGAACGCGAGGAATGTTGAACCGGCCGAAATTTATCGTCAAGTGACAGAAGTTTACGGTGAATACGCGATAAGTGATGGAATGGTGAGAAAGTGGTTGAGAATGTTTAATGCAGGTCGAACAAATGTCCACGCCAAGTCTCGGAGTGGTCGGCCTTCTGTTGTCACCGATGATTTGGTAAGGAAAGTTGATGAAGCAATTCATGAGAACAGACGCTTCACAATGACAACTCTTTCAGAGGCATTTCCACTAATTTCACTTACTGTTTTGTTCGAAATTGTGTCTGACCGCTTGAATTATCGCAAACTGTGTTCCCGATGGGTTCCAAAAATGCTCACTGATGTTCACAAAACAAAGCGACTTGGTAGTGCCCTGACATTTCTCACGCGGTACAGTGATGAGGGAGAAAACTTTTTAAACCAAATTGTGACAGGTGATGAAACTTGGGTGTGTCATTTCACACCAGAGTCGAAACAAAAATCGATGGAGTGGAGAGACACTCATTCTCCGAAAAAACAAAAGTTCAAAGTCATCACAAAAAATCATGTGCACTGTCTTCTGGGATAGGAAAGGCGTTTTGCTTACTGAATTTCTTCCCAGAGGTGAAACCATTAATGCGGCACGATATTGTGAGACTTTAACAAAACTAAGGCGTGCCATTCAAAACAAACGAAGAGGAATGCTCAGTAAAGGAATTGTGTTGCTCCATGACAGTGCTCGGCCCCATACTGCTGGTGTCACTCAATCGTTAATTCGACAGTTTCATTGGGAGCAGTTCGATCACCCGCCGTACAGCCCGGCCTTGGCGCCGTCAGACTATCACTTGTTCCTGCACATGAAGCGAGAGTTTGGTGGCAAGCGCTTTGGATCTGACGATGACACGAAAAATGCTGTGGAGTCGTGGTTATCGAAACTGGCGGGAAGTTTCTTTGACGATGGTATACAAAAACTGGTCACCCGCTATGACAAGTGCTTGATCATTGGCGGAGACTATGTTGAAAAAATAGTTTAAGACATGTATTTACATGTAAAAATAAAATTGGATTCGAAAAAATTGTTTTACTTTTTTTTTTTTTTTTTTTTCAAAACGGTACTTAGTTTCCGAATACGCCTCGTATCTATGTAACGATAACTGAAGAAAAGCACTGTACTTTTATGAAAATATTTAAACGTAAAGTTAGTGTAGTAATAGCTACAATGCTGCAGGTGTCACCTACACTTGCATTAGATTGAGTTACGAGGCTCGGCTTGCATTTTTTTACACAAATTGTCGAAGTCTAGCCCTCTACAGACGCATTTCATTCACCTGTATTTAATTTGTTTTCATACTGTTCGTTGCCACATACATTCAGAAAAAAATTTTCACTTAAGTATGATGTTCCGAGTGACAGTAAAATGTTTATAACTGTGAGAAAAACTTGCAAGTATTCCTTACAGATCGACAATAAAAATATGATGTGGGCAGCAAATAACTTCCTATATGGCCTACCGAGTTATACACATTTTATACACAAGACACACTCTTTTACTTTACATGCTACTTTTATTACATATACAAAATATATCATTACTCGCATACACACTTCATAACGACAGCTACTCGCATTCCAGTCCTTTTCTTATTACTGCGCGCGCTTCGATGCCCGGCGCTGTGCCAGTATAAAGTCCGATTATGATATACCACATCGATAGTTATCGATATACCACACTAACCACATTTGCATTTCTGATACTGTTGCGATAGGAAGAGAGCACAGCTAAACTTCGTTCAAGCAGCACACAGAGAGTAGCCAATGTGCGCAGTCATCCAATGTGGAGGCTCACCAAGAGAAGGTTTGGGTTGACGTTAGAGAAGTTTCAGTTCTCGAAATTATAAGTTCCCAGTTAACTACGCCACCAGCATTACGCAAGCCATGTAAGATGGATTGATTCAGAAATGACGCAGTACATATTACAATTTTTATTATAGAAAGGGGGAATTAAGAGGTTACCACGAGTTTAAATTATAATTTTAATTTACATTATTTTTATTTGAAATATATTGTTGCGTGCGTACGGGCTCATAATAGATTGAAAACACAAGTCCTATAAAAAGTTAATAAAATTTAGTCTTATCAGAAAAAATATAACAAAACGTTGTATTTTTCCTTAAAGATATTCATACATTATTACAATATCACACAATAGTTATATTTTAAACTACTAAAACGTTAAACAGAACATAATCCAAAGCGCACAGAAAACTATTCCGATCTATCCGCGAATTCGCTACAATCAGCAACAACTAAATAATAATCAGCAACAACTAAATAAACAACTCAGCTGAGATGTTTCTCTCCGGCTTTTATAGCTTTCAAAATCGGCCGCGTGAGTCAGTTCTAGTAATTTCTGGAAAGCAAAAAGAGTAGAATTACGGTTACAGCTAACATATGTTATGTTATGAAGAAGTGAGGGGGCCACCTAATATTTACTCTAAGTAAGCAGGTATTAGCCCCACACATTAACTAGAAAACTAACAACATTCTGGCATGATTCCTCGAGTCGCGATGGAAATTGTGACTCCAGTGAGCACTACAAGTTCTGCCACCGGCGGCGGCAATCAACGGTACTCCTAACCTTTCAGCGTTAAATTAGCTCAAGTAAGGGATTAAACTACATGATATACATTGAGATATAGATAGTTGTGCAGGTGCATATTTCAAGATGTCATCTATTGTAGTGGGTTAGTAGTCAATTACATTAATTCAAATTAAATGAGATAAATTTTTATTCAATGTTAAATGCACGTGCTCTTGCATTTTTACTTTTTCGGAGTAGCTATTGCTTAAAATGTGTGACGCGCTGCGTTGTACGGGGGAATAAAACAATTTTAATCATAATTCTACTAAACACATCTAACTAAATGCAAAATTCGTAACAATATATATATATATATATATATATAAACAAATATATATATTTATATTTAAACAAATTTAAATTAAAAGTAAAAAAGCAAATTTAAATTCTAAAAAAAGAAAAAAGCCAAAATAATTTAAAATAATTTAAAAATATGCAAACATGTAAAAGATTTAATTCTCGAACTAATCTACAATATCGTTTAAATTCAGAAGCATAAGCAAATTAAGTGCAAAATCTATCCATGAAAATAAATCTACTAATTTAATAAATTAAAATTAAATTAAACAATTTTTTTTAAAAAATGCATATGTGAATGATCGTAGAGTAGGCAGGAGACAGGCTTATCAAGGGGAAGTTGCCTCCAAACCTAACTCTACAATCATTCAATTCGTGTTTCGTCATTCATGCAGGCAAGGGTGAAAGTCAAAACCAAAAGTAATTCCAATAAATTGGTACCCTTAGAATTTAACATTTAAGTGTTAACATTTAAGAATTAAAGTTCAAGAAGGAAAATACTAATTAAGTCTTTTGAGAAACAAGCAAGTAAAGTCAAGAATTAAACTTTTTCTTAAAAAAATAAATTTTTAAAAATTTAATTTTTATAAAATAATAAAAAAATCTAGAAACCAAAGTATTTTAGAAATCCTTGTCTACAGAAACTTCCCCTACACGAATATGCATATCAATAAAAAGAAACTATAAAAGAACTATACATAATCCATATAAACCAATAAGAAATAAAAAAACAAAAAGAAACAAAAAGAACTAATTCACAATTTTTAATCTATCTATCTATATATATGTATATATATTCTCCCACTGCGTTTGTACAGTCATTAGGTTATTTTGATGTTCGAGACGTGAAAAATGAACAATGCCCTCGCCGGGAGTTCAATGTGGACCTCTCGAATACGCGCGGACTGTGCTATCATTACACCTCGAAGGCATGCAAAAAGGGGGGAGAAAATACTTTATGACTTCCCCTTTTAAAGGGCGACTGGGGATTAGGGAATCCAATCGCCAGATTCTGGTGGTAAGGAATTATTATTCACCACCTTTTAGTTCGGGCGCCACTGTAAAGACATTAAGTTATTTTAAAGCAGCGTATTGTGAAAAATGTGCAAGGTCCTGGCAGGGACTCGAACTTCGAACTCTGGAATACGCGGGCAAGTGAGCTACCGTTACACCACGAAGACATACAAAAAGGAGACATAGAATACTTTATACGTTAGCATTAGTTAAGGTGAGAATAACAACAATGGATTTTTCATATAAACAGATTAACCTTTTATTGCATACAAATAATGTAGAGAAGTTAAACGAAAATGTTTGTACTTTTTCTACTTAAAATAACCTTAATAATAATAATAATAATAAAATTATTCAAATTTCGTTTTAAATAATTGCTACAGTTTTTTCACTACAGTAGACAGCATGCACATACATACATGCATACAAATCTCTTCCCGACGATTTACGGTCATTGCATTTCAAATCATTTCCTGCCTTGTTTGCAGTGATCATTACCATCTTCTAAACGGTAAATCTACAACTGACGTGTACATACAGATCTCCCAAAATACCTTCATTTCGTCGATTGTGATTGAATTCATTTTGCTACGATTTTGTAACCTGTACCTATTGGATTCAATGTCAAACGTTCTAGAAATTCCTTGCCAAACATAAACATTTCCACTGGTGTTTTGGTTTGATAAGCAGTACATTTGGGTTTCAATTCACTCTTTTCCGTAGATCTTTATCTGCTCACTCCACAATTTTCTCAAGATGACATTTAAAATAAAATGTCCAAAATTACTAATTATGAATAAAAAAATGGCAGTATAAGAAAATGTAAAGCAATATTATATAATGTTTACTATGAGAAACTGTACTAACTTGGAAACAGAAGTAGCAGCCATTTTCCAAATAGCAGTGCTTTACTTAGTGATGCTATACAGCCCTCTATGATCGACAGTTGAACGTTCTAATAATATAGAATGAATAAACACAGGAATGGAATCTGTTAAGGCATTTACAGAAGAATAAACAAATTTAAACTTTTGTCTACTAGAGTGGACATGATGCAACAAAGGGTTAATAATTTTCCCTTTATTTCTCATTAAAAATTTTTATTTGGTATAAGTCCAGTCTGATGGGGGTCCAAGGATGCGGAAAAATTTAATGACATTTACCGAAGTACTGCTGTAATCTTCCTTTTATATTCGTCCTAAAAAATGCTGATGTTCCATAGCAATATTTATCTGATAAATTTTCCTGTTTTGTACATGTGAGGACAAAACGCATCTTTAAATCTATTGTTCACTTGTTTTTCAGGAGTTTATTAGTAGCAATCATGTATTACTGTGCATACTTAGTTCTCCAATGTCGAACAAAATTGCAGTGACGATAAGGCAAAAGGAATTAGTCTTTATCACATCATGATCTACTTTTACGTAAAATTTTCTTCATACAATAGAAATATATGCCTCGAAGTAAGTTAGGCATGAAATTTATATGCGTGGAACGTCCTTCATACGTGTAAAGTCATAGATCGGAAAAAACATCCCTGAATGAAATGGTGCAGGAGAACTGAGTTTACAATAGATCATAAATTTAACCCTTTCATCATTACAAATTAATCTACTGCGCTGCCACATCACGAGAGCAATTTTTCAGAGGTCAGGTGACCTTTTTTATGTAAGATAGGTTGGCAAAATTTCGAAGTTTGCCTTGATTTTGGCTGATTTTGCGTTCACAAATAATTGTTTTCTTTTGCGAGTACGAAATCCACTAATAATATTATAAGGCACTTGCGAAAGTACCGGATGCCAGTTAAGTTAGATTGATTGTAATGAATCTAACAACAGAGAGGACGAAACCGCTGTAATCCTTCTCTAATCATTGATCTTTGATGCAACAAAATAGCGTGAGGATGTTTACTTCTGTTATGAGTATTGGCGGCTCGTAGCTATTAGTGGGGGTGGTGTTCCAAAAAATTTTAACCTTTGTTTTAAAACTGTGTAAACTGTCTTCACTATATCCATGTATACTGTTTTTTTCTCATAAATTAGAAAAATTTCATGAAAATGCATGAAAATTTTGTGAATCTTTAAATCCAGTAAAAAGGACATATAAGAAATTACCTGATCGCAAAAAAGTATATACCCTTTCCAAGGATGAACATTTGCACGTATAAAATAAATAAAATATCCAAAAACTTTCACCTCTAAATTATCTATTATAAACGTCACCAACAAATTCATAACGCAAACATTAAAAATGATTGCAAATACTTAGTGTCAAATACTTAAATTATTGCCATGCACGTTTACTTCTACTGAAACGTATACGAAATTCCTACAAACATATAATCAGTGGCAGCTCGTGGCTAAAATTAGTGGGGATGCTGTTCCAAAAAAATTTAACTATTGTTTTAAAATTCTCTAAAAGGAAATAAACATGTATAAAAAGAAAATTTATTTTGAAACTTCATGAAATATTACAAGAACAAAATTAAACACTTCTCAATTACTTTAACCTAAATTGTTACATCTCAATCTTTATCTATTCGTTTAAAAATGAAATCCATTCTTCTTGCTTTAATTTGAGCGAAAAGATCAATAATTTTCTCCTTGATCTTTGGATGACAAGTGGGGAAAATTTTTCTCTATTAAAAGCATTGCAAGCGCATTTAGTCTTTCCGAATTCATAGTGCTTCTTAGAAAAGTTTTCATCTTTTTCAAAAGCCGCGTTCTGCCTCTGATGTAGCCATGGGAACTGTCTAGAGAGTTTTTATCAGTTTCGTAATTTCACTAAGAACATCATCTAGATTATTTTCCAAGGTAAATTTCAGTAGTTCAATTAATTTGCAGTACTCATGAATATCAGACCTACAATAGAATACTCTTAGTTCAGTTTCAAGTTTTTCTTTGTCAAGTCAATCAATAGATATGCTTCAATGCTCAGTACTATTTCTCTGTAGGATGCTCATTCCTAAAACTAGCGAAACATTTCTTCTTGAACAACTCAGCAGCTGCTAAGTGTTTAGTGGAAGACTATCTGTACATTATATCAATACATATTGTAAGGATCTTAAGTTTTACTAACGTTTATTTTATTTTAAATCTTTACTATCACTTCTTATTTTCTACTTCGGCCAGAATTAAAAGCTTTAACTTATTTATGCAAATTTGTCTGTCGAACGCCAAGTACTTAAGTTGTGGCTTTTTGCCAAGCAAGAAGAGGAAGGAGTTAGTAGAAGCAGGCCGCTTGCCTTAGCAGTTTTACTCGGTTGCTGGTTGCCTTCCAGGCCAGAGGTTTAAACCTCTTGATAATTTTAAACGTATTGTAGTGTTAACAGTTCTCTGTACTACATACGGCTTCCTGTTAATATACGGCCAATCTTCTCGGAGGCCCTTGTTTGTTATTCCAAAGTTAAGTTAGAGTTTAGTTAATATTTTTATATTCTTACGTTCAGACCACAAAAGGTTGGTCTCTGTATTCCGAAGTCCGGAAATCATTGTAAAGAGTGAAAAATAAAGGGTTTCGTATACCCTTTCTGTGTATCTTGTCTACTTCCCACATTTATTGAACGTAGCTTTAGTAAGCTCCCTGTTCCGAGTCAGGTTCTTGAATGTTTCCAAAGCAAGTAAGGCGGAACATTGAAACTGATAATATAAAGTCACATATTTCCTTAGCTTCTGCCATCAGTGTCTTTGAAGAATTAGCTTCTTAATTCTAAAATAGCAATTTTAAAATTTGTTATATATTCCTTAACTTTAAACACACTAACTTCTCTGGATTGCATCAACTTCTCTGGATTGCTATTTCAACATGAGGCATAATCTGATAAAAAAGCTCAACCGAAACTTTAAATTATCATTTAGATATTTTTAAATTCCTGTTGCTTCTGCAAGAGTTTGATCTGCATTTGATGTTGATTGAATTTCAGCAAGGCAATTTTTTAAAGGTTGAAAATTTTCATCAACTCTGTTTATGGTTCGTATGTTGAAGTTAAACCTTGTGGAGGAAGGACGGGGAATGCTAACGTCCATATGCTTGTTTAGAATGGACACACGTTGAGGTGATCTTGAGAAGAATGTTGGAATAGCCAGAATGTTAGAAAAAAATATTTTCGCGTTTCGTGAAATACTTGCCGCATTTCTCATTATTAAATTAAGTTGATGTGCATAACAGTGAACGAAATGTGCATTAGTATAAGCTGCTTTTAGTTTTGCTTGAACTCCTGCTTTTTTGCCTTTCATGACATTTGCACCATCAAATGTCTGAGCTATCAATTTTTGTTCATTTCCCTGAAGGATTATATCTAATTGTTCTAAAATATAAATTGTAGTAAGCTCGCCTAAAAGTTACCAGGAGCTGTTGCTCCAAAAAATTCAGCATGTTTTAAAAAATTAATACATATGAAAATGAAACCATTAAACATGTAAAACATTAAAAAAACAGAATCAGATACAAAAGTAAGCGGAAAATGGTAAATTAGCCCAACTCGACTTCCAAACTGGCTTTTCAAGGGAAATTTAATTTGTTTGAACGTCGAATCAAGCTAACCCCATTACGCGTTTCGCCGAAACAGACAATTGAAACTTTTTCGCTACAAAAATTTTTTAATGTAGACAAAGTGTCTTGGAAAATTTTAATAGTCTCAATTTTCTGTTCCAATTTCCCGACGCGTCCGCACAAAATGACACATTAAGGTGTTAAAATATGTTAAACTATACCGAAACATCTTAAATCTAGACTATAATCAAAATCAAAATAAAAACAAAAATAAATAGCGGTCTGCTATTAGTCCTAAATATACAAAAAACATACGGGCTGGGCCTGCAAGCTTAAAGATTAACAATTTTAGAAATCTGTAATGAAAATCTGTAATTAAAATAAAAAGAAAATTAAGATGATAACTAACAAAGTGGGTCTTGCTAAGACCAAGAAAAAGTTGTAACAAAAGAAACAAAAAACTGACCTGTGGCGACGCAGAGCTCTCCCTCTTAAAACTAGTTGAAAAGTGGTTGTAATTCCCTTCTGTGTACTTCAGTCGTATGACGTATGTAAGGGGGAGCGAAGTTCTGTAGGCATTAGCCAATACGAAGAGATTGTCCGTTATCTGCAACTCGTCTCCTATTATCGAAGGGGGTCGGAAGACTCGGAAAAACGTGAAAAGATTTTAAAAATGGCGCCTGACATGTAGTTGGAAGGAAAAAAATTGTGGCTGAAAGTGAAAATGGCTAATTCAGCTTATATTTTGATATGCTATCTGCAGTTTGATTTTTTGTAATAAAGAATCCCCAGAAATGATCAAATATTTCTCCATTCAATACATACCGTAGAACAAGAACCATCTGAGTGTGTTCCGAAACATCTGTTGTGTCATCAGCCATTTAAGCTACAAAAGAAGCTTTTCTAATTTCCGTCCTTATCTCCTCATGGTATATTTGAAATAGGCAGTCAAGTATCTCATTCTGAATGGTCTTAGAAACACCTTTGAAGACTGCACTAGTTTCTAAGTGATTCTTCAAATCTGAATCTAATTTAGATGCAAAATTTACTAATACTCTAAATACACATAGATTTACTGTATCGTCTTTTTCATCATGCCCACGAAAGGAAGTTTTAAAGTTTCCGCAAAAGAAAAGGCAGTCTATTATTTTGCACAAAATTTCACTGTTCTTTTTAATCTTTATGTTATGTTCATTGACTGAAAGTCTGTATCCCTAAGTTTATCCTTAATACTAACGGTTCCTAAAAGTGACAGTGAAACTACATTATCAACGTGCTTCTTTGACTTCTCATGCTTTTCAGTTTTTTCTTTCATTTTGTTTATATTTCTGAAGCCATCTTTTGTCCACTTTACATCACCTCCAAACAGCAAGCACGAGAAGCAAAACAGCATTTTTTACTTCATAACCGCAAAGCAAACTTTTCCGTTGGTACCATTCAGAATTGAAACTACGAATATATTTCTCGTTGTTGTTTATGCCTGGCTGACATGTTAGAATACTGAGTGTCGAACGACTTCTTTCCTTAACTGTAACTTTTTCATGGAAAGACAGCTATGAAAACGAAAGCTCTTCAAGTTCACTTACAGTCACAGAATTTATGAGGATGCAAGGACATGGTTAAAATTTTCTGTAAAATAAAAGAACCTCCTCAAAAAAGAAAAACGAATCAAATAGAATAGCTGAAAAATAATCTAATCAAGGATATGGCGTATTGTTTTTAAACACAGCACAGGCGGAGTAAAGAAAAGAACCACTTCCCAACAGTACGCCAGATTCGGCACTCCAAGAGCGACAGTGCTCTTCTCTCTCCCTGGCTCGCGTGCTGTTTTCAGTGCGTGCATGCGCAGAACAACCAAAGACCACACCGCTGGAACAGGAAGCGCGCAGTTCCATACAAAGACTTTCGTACCGTTTTCGTAAACTGAGGAATGGCTACTGACATGAAGCTTAAGGATTAAATATTGTAGAACTATAAAGAAAGAATTAAAGAATAAAGGGCACATTATATTAAATATTAAAAATAATAACAAGTGGAAATAGATGGTGCTGCAGTTTCACAGTGCTTATTACGAGCAGCCACTGGTTATGAGTTATTTTTATTAAAGGCCTAACATCACTAGAAATCGCTAACGTATTTCACCTACACTGGTGAAATGGATTAAGAGAATTTCATTCGAATTGCATGAAAAGAACTTGAGAAAAAACCACTGCTTCTAGATAAAAATGCAAAACTTGTACGGCAAATACGTAAGCGTACACGTGTGTGTAGGCCGAGCCAGCAGAAAAACAGGCTTTATAAGCGCGTGGAGGGTAAGACGAATTGCGTTCGATAGCACACATCGGCGAATTTATTGGAATTATCTTGCAGTAATCGGTTAAATTCACATCGGAACAGTAAAAATAAATAACCACCAACGTTTAGATGATGGAATGAGGTGGCGAATTGTGGGGAGGCTAGAGGCAGGCCAATCGCAGGTCCAGCTATGCAAAGAGCTTAATTTAATGCCCAGCGTCGTGTGTAACCTATGGAAACAGTTCCAGGATACTGGATCCATTGAGAGAAAGCCTGGGTTAGATCGTCCAAGAGCCGCGACGGCCAGAGATGATCGCTATTTGTTCATTTTAGCGAGGCGTAACAGAGGGGCTACAGCTTCTCAGCTCTCTCGGGTCCTGTATGCAGCCACAGGAATCCCTGTAACAAGGGTGACTGTTTCCAGAAGACTGAATGAGGGAGGGTTATTTGCCAGAAGACCGGCTGTTTGCGTCCCGCTCACGTCTACGGACAGGAGAGTCCGATTAGCATGCGGCAGGCAGCATAGTGATTGGAGTACGGAGCAATGGGTGACCGTTCGGTTCACCGACGAGTCCCGTTTTAAACTAAACACCAATTCTAGCCGTACTTTCATATGGAGAAAGCCAGGGACCCGCTGCCTACCCTCCAATGTCCGCAAAATCAACAATTATATCGGGGCGGTGTAATGGTCTGGGCAGGAATCATGTTGGAGGGCCGCACACCTCTCCACGTCTTTGACAGAGGCTCTGTGACTGGTGTGAGGTATAGGGATGAGGTCTTGGAGCCTTATGTTTGCCTTTTCAGGGGTGTAGTGGGCTCGAGTTCATCTTAGATGATGATAAGGCGAGGCCACATACAGCTCTTCTGGTCGACGAATTTCTCGAGAGTGAGGATATTGGCCGGATGCATTGGCCATCCAAGTCCCCAGACCTCAACACTATACAGCAAGTTTTGGACGCTCTGGGGAGGGCAATCGCAACTCGCAACCCACTCCGAAAACCATCCAGGAACTGAAAACTTCGTTGGTGAATAAGTGGGACCAATTACCACAGGCACTGATAAACTGCCTTATTTCCAGTATAACATCACGCTGCGAGGCCTGTATGGCTGTAAGAGAGGACCATACCCTTGTAAGGATCTTAAGTTTTTACTAACGTTTATTTTATTTTAAATCTTTACTATCACTTCTTATTTTCTACTTCCGGCCAGAATTAAAAGCTTTAACTTATTTATGCAAATTTGTCTTGCGAACGCCAAGTACTTAAGTTGTGGCTTTTTGCCAAGCAAGAGAGAGGAAGGAGTTAGTAGAAGCAGGCCGCTTGCCTTAGCAGTTTTACTCGGTTGCTGGTTGCCTTCAAGGCCAGAGGTTTAAATCCTCTTGATAATTTTAAACGTATCGTAGTGTTAACAGTTCTCTGTACTACATACGGCCTTTCTGTTAATATACGGCCAATCTTCAAGTAGCCACTTGTTTAATCCAAAGTTAAGTCTAGTTAGAGTTTAGTTAATATTTTTATATCCTTATGTTCAGACCACAAGTGGTTGGTCTCTGTATTCCGAAGTCCGGAAATCATTGTAAAGAGAGAAAAATAAAGGGTTTCGTATACCCTTCCTGCGTATCTTGTCTACTTCCCACATTTATTGAACATAGCTTTAGTAAGCTCCCTGTTCCGAGTCAGGTCATGTAATGTTCCCGAAGCAAGTAAGGAGGAACACTGAACCTGATAGTGGCGCCCGACGAAGAAGAATAACCATGGCCGAGTTTCAAGAAGAACCTGTGCTGCCTGCAGAAGCGGCTCAGAATCCAGAAATGCCAGCTGCCGCCCTGGAAGGATTTGGTTACATCGTCCAGACCAATGCGCGCATCGATGAAACCAGAAGCAACATTTAATGGAAACTCACCGGTAACCAGTTTTTTGGAAAAATTGGAGGACCACTTCATGATGTATCCCGTGCATGAGTTCTAGAAAGTCACCTTAGCTACCAGCGCTTTAAGGGGCCAAGCGTTTAATTGGTTCAAATGTATAGGCAGAAGTCTCTTGGGTCAAGCGGGAAGTCCCACCTATACTTACGAAAATTTCAAGACTGCCTTAGTAAAAGCCTTCCCTGTCGTAAGGGATCGTGCAAAATTAGAAACGGAACTTTTCAGCATATATCAGCAACGAATCGAAAATCTTTCCACCTTTATTTTAAGAAAAATTCACGTCTTCAAACTCTTGTATGGAAACCGTTCGGATCCTGAGATAATTCAAGTGATTTTGCCGAGGTTACTTCTCCAAGTACAAGACTTTATTGAATTAAGGAATCCGACTACACTGGAAAAGTTATTTGAGCTAGCAATCCAGTTTGAAAGTAGAAGAACGGTGGACATTGAAAGAAGACGCCAATATGAGCAACGAAACCAATTTGGTGCGCCAAGACCACAGCAAAGTCAAGCACACGGCTACGGAAGCAAAGCGAATCAGAGGGCAAGGAAACCCGAGTATCCAAAAACAGCCGGCGAACGTCGACAGTTCAATAGCAATCCAGAAAAAAAGTCTGAAGGCCAATGGAAAAAGAAGGAAAGCATGGAAAGGAAAAAACAAGATTTAAACTAAAACGGATTTCTGCTGACGGGAGGGTGCGGAAATCCGAAGGCCAAGAAAACCCCTCTTCCTTCAAGTTAAATACAGTGATGGTGAAAAATTTGATTCTTCCAAAGATTGAAGTGTTGGTGAATAACATCCCAGCCACCGCACTCCTGGATACAGGCGCGCAGTGTTCCTGTGTGGCAGAAGATTTTTTTAGGAAGTATTTTCGGAAATACCGCATATATAATTCGGATAATACAGCAGTGTTAGCTGCGCAGGGAGAAAGATGCAAGTGTATAGGTAAATTACCGCTATACGTTCGTATTAAGGACGAACAAGTAAAGATTATGTTTTTTATAGTAAAGAATCTGCAAGCACATATCATCTTAGGAATAGATTTTCTTTCAGAGCCAAAAGCAACACTGGATTTTAACGAAGCGTCTCTTAAGCTGACGATGAAACCAGTTCGAGAAGTAAAAACAGAACCACCAATGTTAAACCTTGACCACCTGCCTAAGGAAGAGCAACAAAAAATCCGACAAGTGGTAAGTGAATTTGCTTCGTTATTTAGTGATATTCCAGGATTTACTCAAGTTACTAACCATAGTATCGACACCGGAGATTCACTGCCAGTTCGCCACAAACCATACCGGTATGATAAGAATAAAGAAAAAATTATAGAGTGGCACATTAGAGATATGTTACGTAAAAAGATCATAACCCCCATCTCAATAGTTATGCTAGCCCGGTTGTTTTATGTAAGAAAAACAATGACTATCCAGTAACACATCCAAAAAGGTGTCGTTTTGCGATTGAGTATCGTAAATTAAACTCCATGACTAAATATCCGGTATATCCGTTACCTATTATTGAAGAAATTCTAAGGAACATAACGTCTACGAAATACATGACGACTTTAGACTTAACGACTGGTTATTTTCAAATAGGGGTTAGACCGGAAGACGTGCCTAAGACTGCTTTTATAACCAAGTCTGGCACTTATGCATTCCTGCGTATGCCGTTTGGCCTTTCAGGGGCACCGGCAACATTTCAGCGATGTATGGACATTGTGCTAAGGCCTGTTCTTGGAAAGTCCACATTTATCTATTTAGACGATATCATTATTACTAGTGATAATCTCGACCAACATGTTCAGGATTTAAGACAGGTGTTTTCATTATTAAATGAGGCCGGTCTAAACGTTAATGTCGAAAAGTGCAAATTTGCAGCCCCTGAATTAAAATACTTAGGTTACAAAATATCTCAGAAAGGAATCGAGACAGACGAATCAAAAATAATCTCTGTGCAAAAGTATCCGTTCTTTTCTAGGACTTTGTTCATATTATATGTCCTTTATAAAAGATTTTGCAGCTATTGCTGAACCATTGTTAAAATTAAAAAGGAAAAAGGCAAGATTCTCGTGGACGGCCGAAGCCAATAGTGCTTTCGAAAAATTAAAGCAAGCATTAACGCAAGCCCCGGTTTTGAAATTTCCTGAAAAGGAGGAAAATTTAGAAATTTCAGCGGATGCTTCGGATTATGCGGTAGGAGCGGTACTTACGCAAAATCAGCAGCCCGTTGCATTTTTTAGTCGAACTTTAAATCAAATACAAAGAAATTCTTCCGCGACCGTGAGAGAGGCACTTGCAGTTCTGTTAGCAGTGCAAAAGTTCCGAGTCTATTTTGGAAAGGCGCCGATAACAGTATATTCTGATCATGCGGCGGTAACTAGATTGTACTCAGGGAAAAATTTATCCCCAAGGTTAATAAGATGGGCACTCAAGCTGCAAGAATATAATCTGGTAATCAAGCATACCCCCGGAAAGGAAAATATCGTAGCAGATGCCCTATCACGAATTAAATTAGACGAACAGGGTAATACCGTAAAAGTTGCAATGCTGACAGCGTGTACAATAAATTCCCGAGAAACTGTAATAACCGAACTGGGTAAGGATCCTGAGTTTGGAAGTATTTATGAGTATTTGAAGGATCCTGAAAATTTTAGCCACCAAGATATTGTGGCGATAAGAAATAGGGCGGCGGCCCATTACGAACTAATAGATGGTCTATTATTCTACACAAAAACTACGAATTCCAACAACGAATTTCGACCTGTTATCCCAGCTAGTCTTAGATTAAATATCCTGCAAGAGCTCCATGACAGCCCTTTAGCTTCTCATGCTGGTATTCGAAAAACTATCCAACGCGTACGCGAGGCAGTCTACTTTCCTGAACTGCAAAAGTTAACGAGGGCGTATGTCCAGTCCTGCCCAACATGCCAAGCAGTTAATTATATTAATTTCCGCCCGGCCGGGTTTCTAAATAGTATTAAATCCGAATTTCCAAATGAAATAATTGGCATCGATTTATTGGGCCCTTTCCCAAAAAGTCAGTTAAATAAAAGTCGCTATCTCCTTGTTATGGTTGATCATTTTAGTAAATGGACCGAAATTGTTCCCTTAAAACGAGCCTCCGCGAAATTAGTTACTGATTCTATTTTAAATAAATATATTTTAAAATACGGGGCGCCCCTAAAAGTTATATCGGATAATGGTCCTCAATTTGTAAGTAATATATTTGAAGACATGTGCCAAAAACTGGGCATACGTCATTTAAAAATGGTCCCGTATCGGCCGCAATCAAATATAGCGGAACGGGTCAATAGAAATATAGTGAAAATTATCCGTAGTTATGTTAAAAATTTTCATAAAAGCTGGGATAACTATGTCAATGAATTTGCTTTCGCCCTTAGGACCGCAAAACATGATACAACGGGCAAAACTCCTGCTGAGTTATTTTTAGGCAGAAAGATTATAACGCTGTTAGATAAATTATTTTATGTGCAACAAAGAGCCCCAGAATTTAAAATGGGTGATGTAGAAAAACTAATTAAGGAAGCAAAGAAGAATACTGAAGTAGCACAGAGAAAACAAAAATTATATTATGACTTGAAACGACGGGGAGTAACTTATAAAGTAGGGGATGAAGTTTTAAAAATTAAGCATTCATTTCTTCAGCACCAGAAGATAAAACTGCCAAATTTTTTCCACGATTTGAAGGACCATATGTTATAGAAAAAAAAAACTCACGCTGTAGTAGTGTTAAAAGCCAGAAATGGTGAAACCTGCTCCGCAAACATTGATCAAATCAAACCCTACTATGATCGTAATAAAATGCAAATATTTTCAGATCTTTTGCAGGATCCGGCACGGCAGACACCGCAGGCACAAGCTCCAGAGGTGGAAAAACGACAAGTACAGGGGCAAGCCATTAAGAGGCAGGAGCAAGTGAAAAGAAAGTTTCCCCGAGGAAAAATTGAAGGTAGCAAGAAAAAGAAGCCGTTCCACCGTCCAGAAAAGAGAGCTAACGATCACCCCCAGAATGAAGAAGGGAGAAGGACGACGTATGCAAAGAGAACCAGGAGAAATAACGGCAACTATAACCCGGCTCCCAAACGGAAGATCTACCCATCGGACAGGAGTCTACGCAGCAAATGTCGACGAATTGCGGAAGGAACACCAGCTGCGGAGGCAAAGAAACAAGGAAAATTTGAACGGCCAGCAACGAGATCCAAGCAGGAACGAGAGAGAAGTGTCCCGGTTCCGCCAAGACCAGCTGCCATCAAACGGCCAAGATCACAGGCAGAGGCGAAAAAGAAGGTCTTCAAGGGTGACCGAACTGGAAGGAAAATAAAGCTCATAGAGGAAGGAACTGAAGGGCGAGTCCGCACAAGAAGGAAGATAAACCAAATGCTAATCTTCGCTACCTTCCAGGACTCGGCAGAAAAAAGAGTGTCCGAATATCACAAAGATAAGTAAAACATTGTGTTACTTTGCAACCTTAAGTTAATCTTTCATTCTTACTGCAAGTGGCAGAATTCAAGACGTTTTACCTCATGTGAGGTCTACCTTTATCGCCAAAACGGCGAGAAATGAGTTGTTACCTATTTTGGTATTATGTTTTTCAATTACTCGCGAGTAAAACTAAAATTAATATATAATAGGAATGTGTAAATACTTGAATATTGTAAACGTTATTGTATAAAATTTTATTTAAAAGATTCTGGCAAGAAAGAAGTTTTAGCTGAAAGACTTTTGAAATGTAGTATTTCAATGGAGAAGAATTGGCACTTGCTTGGAAAAGAATAGAAGTTAACAATGTACTACTAATGTATGTCTTAAAATGCGTAAAATTAACGGCATGTTAATATGTTCTTATATACAATGTGAACTGTTATTTTAAGCGTTAAGAAATACTGTGATATGTTAAAAGTGAAAGTAATGCCAAAAAATTTTAACTTATTCGTGTGACTGTAAAAAGAGAAAATTATTGTGAATATGTGTTAAAGGTTGAATGAATGTAGTTAGGCTCTCTGACGCTACACTTCAGAGTTAGCCATTTTCAGAATAGTACCTCAGGGTTTAGAGATGAATATAAGGTGTGTTATGAGGTCTTGTTATGTTGAATTTTAACACGTTAGTGTTTTGATTGCAGGCGGTAGTGTTGAACACTTGTACAGAGATCACGGGGAGAGATAATTAATAAAGTCATGAATGAAATAAGAATGTTAAGAGAAATATAAATATTCATGTTACTTGCCATTTAATCGTGTAACATTTCATTAAACTAGTTTTCCTTCCAGATCTCTGGAAGGAACCAGATTTCAAATAACAACTCCTGTTTAGATGCAGTACAGATGAAAAGTAATTGTCCATGAAGTTGATAATGTAAAAAACGATTTTTTTTAAATTTCTAGTTTCCAGTGAGAACTGTTTGTAAAAAATTGGCCTCGCGTTAGATTCTAGAGCTTAAAGTTTTCAACAAGGTCGTTTTAGACCTCAGTTTCAAACTAATTAACTCTGGCGGGAAGTATGTAAGGATCTTAAGTTTTACTAACGTTTATTTTATTTTAAATCTTTACTATCACTTCTTATTTTCTACTTTCGGCCAGAATTAAAAGCTTTAACTTATTTATGCAAATTTGTCTTGCGAACGCCAAGTACTTAAGTTGTGGCTTTTTGCCAAGCAAGAGAGAGGAAGGAGTTAGTAGAAGCAGGCCGCTTGCCTTAGCAGTTTTACTCGGTTGCTGGTTGCCTTCAAGGCCAGAGGTTTAAATCCTCTTGATAGTTTTAAACGTATCGTAGTGTTAACAGTTCTCTGTACTACATACGGCCTTTCTGTTAATATACGGCCAATCTTCAAGTAGCCACTTGTTTATTAATCCAAAGTTAGTTTAGTTAGAATTTAGTTAATATTTTTATATTCTTACGTTCAGACCACAAGTGGTTGGTCTCTGTATTCCGAAGTCCGGAAATCATTGTAAAGAGAGAAAAATAAAGGGTTTCGTATACCCTTCCTGCGTATCTTGTCTACTTCCCACATTTATTGAACATAGCTTTAGTAAGCTCCCTGTTCCGAGTCAGGTCATGTAATGTTCCCGAAGCAAGTAAGGAGGAACACTGAACCTGATACCCTCTATTAACCCATTTCATTTGTGTCTTCTGCAACCGCTGTTTCAGACCTTCAGAATCCCATGAGTGTTACACACGAACATTGTGTCTCTATTATAACTATTGAATGTTTACTTTGTTTGTATTATATCAACCTATGTTCACACCAAATTTTATTAAAATCTGTCCAGTAGTTCTGGAGATCGCAGATCAAGTACGAAAAATTCTCTTAATTTTTTTTTTTTTTTTTTTTTTTTTTTTTTTTTGCAGAGGTGATTAAATGTAACATATAACTTTCATCATAACTGATCAGAAATCAACAAAACAATTCGTAAAATAATCGATGTTTTGTGGTCACATTTAATCGATCATAATCGAAATTAGTTGAAACAGTCGATAAAAATTCATCTTTGCATATTGTTGTTTCAAAACAAATTACAAATCGATAAAAATGTGTGCTTTTAATTTTATTTCCTCCATAACTTTTGATATTAGAATCTTGAGTTGTTTGTTTCAGATTAATCCCACATTTCTTTAAAATTTTCCTGCCGTTATACGTGCTTTCCCTTCTGCATTTGTGCATGCATATACATTAGATAGACAGTGATAGGCCAAAAACTTCACAAATCAAAATCAAAGAAACAGAAGATTTTTAAATTTCTAAAATATTGGCAATAGTGGATTTTGAAGAAGCGTGTTTCCACTCAGGCAGAGAAAATATAGATAAAATATGTAAATTCTAGTGCATGTGTGCCCAGATGGCCTTCGCTACCGATTAACTGAATGTTTTGCAATACTGCAATCCTATTAGTCAGTTCTATAGACTGCCTGTAGAAAGCAAACGATTGACCATTTTTTTTTTAAAAAGTAGGCGTCGACCTTTCCGAGGACCCAGAAAAATACTTTAGAATGTTTGGCGACGACATTTTATAGTAGTAATCATAATTATTAATATAGCTGTCGAAAAGAAAATAAGCACTATCCAAGTGCCAAGTGAAATGTGGTTACAAATGTAAATTTAAATAAAAATGGAATTTAATCTCCATCGACTGCCAAGTTTCCTCTTCATTATGGATTACCATTCTATGCAATTGGAATTCTTCAATACGCCATCTACATACTAAGCTATCAAGTATCTACGCCATCGGTATTACTGCGTTTCTACGTCTCCGTGTTCCTTCACTAGTATTTCTAAATTTTGCTTTTATTGCATATATGTATATATACGTTTTATTACATATATGTATATATAAATATGTAAGAAAAATTAAGAATATGTAAAAGATTAAATTAGCAGCGTAAATTAATTTCCCTCCTCTATTTTAAAAATAGCAACTTCTATTTGCGCTGGCTTATTTCGAGAAAAATCTGTGTCATATAACTCTTACGTAATTCTGTTGATGTAAACTGAACTAAAGCAGCCAATAATAATTTTGCAGCAATATTAACTATCCAATCAAAATGCTTTGAGAATCAAATCTAACTATTTTGAGTTGTAAACTAACTATGACTTCGGATTTCATTCTGAACATTACGCACTTTCCAGGCTTTGGCCTAGCTAGAATGTTGTCTGTCTGCTGCTGCTTTCTTGCTACAGAGTTATCAAAAATGTAAGCCTTTTGGAACAGGCACATTTAATGTGATTGTTATCACAGAATATCACAAAATAAAACCTTTACATAATCATTACTTATAATTAAATGTAACGCACATAAATATTTATGATACTAATTTTCATACTGATAAATTATATTTTAACACCAAAAATATAATAGAAGTAATAGTTTCAGAAATTATGGTTTCACCGTTATTATCTTTCATATGCCATTCCTGATTTTACCAAACTCAGCGTTGGCCTAGCTAGACTGTTATCTATCTGCTGCTGCTTTCTTGCTACAAAGTTATAAAAAATGTAAGCCTTTTAGAACAAGCACATTTAATGTGCCGACTTGTGTGTAGCCGCAACATGTTGCTGAAAATAAAATTGAAGATTTAATCTGCCTTTCTCTCCAATTTCCTGGTCATTGCTTCTGAGTTTGAATATATTACATGTACATATATGTTACCGTGAAAGTCCGAAATTGAAGAATGTCGACTTTCACCGGAGAATGTCAACATTCACCAAATACGTCGGTGAAAATTCGAATATCTCACTACATTCTTGTATATTCGGACCCTCACCGGTGTATGTCGACAATCACAGATATGCTCTAGTGAAAGTCGGAAAGAGAGGTCATAAAGTATCATAATAGTTTAAATTGTTGCAATAAATAAGATTTGAATCACATAATTTAGTAAGTTTTTAACTTCTATTATTTTCTTTTCTCATTTTGAATGTACCGTGGGTTTTAAGTTCTTATATTCTTAAGTTCTTATTTTAACTCTTAAGTGCGTTTTTTCGTGACTGAATTACGGAGAAGAAAATATAATATTGTTATATGTTCAACATTCACCATTAGTACATGGTGAATGTCGACTTTGACTGGCGTAAGTCAGAAATAAGAGTATTTTTAAAGTATTTCGGACATCACCAAGAGACTATGTGAATGTTGACATTCACCGGTGAAAGTCGACATTCTCCAGATTTCGGTGTTTCACCGTAACATATATATGTAATAATATATATAAAGGAATTTTAAAAGTTAAGATTAAAATACCTAGTAAAAGCCGAGGGAATATTTGAACTCTACCTATCTCTGTTTCCGAATTACATCGCAAAAGAAAAATTTTAATAAGCAAAATTTTAACAATTAACATCAGAACAGAAATTGCTAAATACATAAACATTTGCGATATATGTATACGTTTGGATCTGCCATTTGCAATAAAAAAGGAAGATGCAAACTAGATCTTATAGTATACATAAGTCCGTACATAGGCATACATACGTAGACATACGTACATAGACGTGCATACATACATACATACGTACATACATACGTACATAGACGTGCATACGTACATACATACGTACATACGTATCGCATGTATATATGTACGTATGTATGTACGTAACGTACATACATACGTACATATATACATGCGATACGTACGTATAAACATCATGAAGAAGACAATTTTTAATCCACTTTAAATCCGTTTTGTACAAACCAGTCTTTTATTCTGAACGTACGTACGGATGTCACATAAAAAAATCTCCCGATAGATATTTCTGTTCAAATACCATACCCGGAATTTTTTGCGATTACAATATTTGCTTTACTTCGAATAAGGAAGTATGAAAAGTTTATTTTATTTTAACTTTTTTTTTTTTCGACTTTGTTGTTATTTTGAGACTAAGCTATAATTCACTATCACTCTATTAGAATCTACAGGACTTTGACACAAATTTCTAGACACCAAATATTAACACATATAATAACTAAACCTACATATTAATTAATACACGTGGCTTATTGAAAAAATTATGCTGCTGAAACAAAACTAAAATAACAATAAAAAAGCCATAAATTGCTGGAGTTATCCGGCAGAAGACCTTAGAGCTGCGTTCTTGTTTGCTGACGAAACAACTGATGTCTCTTGATATACGTACATACATACGTACATACATACGTACATATATACATGCGATACGTACGTATAAACATCATGAAGAAGACAATTTTGAATCCACTTTAAATTCGTTTTGTAAAAACAAGTATTTTATTCTGAACGTACGTACGGATGTCACATAAAAAAATCTCCCGCTAGATATTTCTGCTCAAATACCATACCCGGAATTTTTTGCGATTACAATATTTGCTTTACTTCGAATAAGGAAGTATGAAGTTATTTTAACCTTTTTTTTAAGACTTTGTTGTTATTTTCAGACTAAGCGATAATTCGCTATGAATCTATTAGAATCTACCGGACTTTGACACAAATTTCTAGACACAACAACCACCACATATTAACACATATAATAATTATACCTACATATTAATTACAAATGGCTTATTGAAAAAAACTATGCTGCTGAAACAAAACTAAAATAGCAAAAAAAAGTCATAAATTGCTAGAGTTATCCGGCAGAAGAACTTAGAGCTGCGTTCTTGTTTGCTGATGAAACAACTGATGTCTCTTGATATCTCCCTTGCTCACAAAATAACTGATATCAGCTTAGATTTCTGTTGTCTTAATTAATCACTGACAGACGAACAAGGCGTCAGTTTACACCGATAACACGTCAGTTTTAATAAATAAATCGTATAAATTAGAACAAAATAATAATTTTAGAACTTGCTAAAACATCTACTCTGTAGTGTCCGGAAATTTCTGCCAATGATATTCAGAAAAGATGAATATGCGCTTTAACTTGTTAAATGTTACGTTTAAAGTACTCGTATATTTATTTCAAATTACAATTTGTTTTAAATTAAATACATAAATGCATGGAAGAAATATTGGCAATACAGAATATAACAGTAATCTAAAAATGCTATTTATACAGAACATATAAAAATACCATATGACTTCCTTGTACGGCCTATTCAATTATACACACTTTTGATGGACTTCGTTTAAACTTATTTCCTCGAATTTCATTAGAGATATGTATCAAGGTAAAAAAACGTAAAAATTCAAAACATCATCATTAAACATTGCAAAATGCAGAAAAACCAAAGCACCAAATACAGATAAAACAGGTAAAAAAGCAATTTTTATAATTAAAGTTCTGTTTAACTGTAAAAGTTATTACATGTTACAATTTACGTTACTGTAAAATTAAATTACATGCTCTAATTTTAATTATCAAAAATACAGCCCATTGGTTAGAGCAAGCAATTCGGCCAGCGGGCAGGAATACCAAATTTTCGGTGCACAGAATTGGAAGTCAACTTGTGGTCTCACTACGCAAAAAGCCACTGAAATAGGTGCACCAAATGACTTAATTCACTATTCTAATAAGAATTTCAAATGTAAACAAATGGCACCCTCGTTAGAACACTTAACACTTTTAAATTGTTGATAATTTTACAACTGTTGCATGCAGGTTAACTAAAGGCAAATAAAACCTAACAGGGACATAAGAATAACATAATTCAAATACTTTTAAGGGAAAATGCACAATTTATCAACATATAAGAATAAAAATTATAAGCTTTCCCAGCCGAGTAACAGGGTGTGAATAATCATTTATGTATATACGTTTGGTGCGGCTGATTGAAACGAAAAAGGGAGGCGCACAACTACATGTTATAACAGTTCCATATGATATGATATGAGGGACGCAGCCCGACCTTCCTGGCAGATTTTACGTCGCCCTATGGCTTTTTTACGGGCTGCGCCAGAGCAAGAGCAAGCAGTTCCATATACAAAAGTTCAACATTCTACGGTTCTCGCTTTCGAGTTAACAGAGATTCATACACTACAGGACAACGAAAATGCAACATTAAAAAATATTATTAAAATCACATACAGCAACAATTATCAAATAATCATTTAAGTAGCGGTAATATTCAAATTACTATCCAATATTACAGGAATACGCATATATTCATACAGATTCTTTATTATTTGATTTCTTTAAATATGCGGTAATATTGGATAGCAGTTTGACTATTACCGCATATTTAAAGAAATCAAATAATAAAGAATCTGTATGAATATATGTGTATTCCTTGCACTGTGAAAAACTACTACATTAAGTGATCAATGTATGAATAACGTAGTCCTCCACCCGAATATGGCACCTAGAAGCTCGAAACTTGAATGCCGAATTTGTTTATTATGTGTTTCATATTTTTAAGCTTTAAAATTTGTTTTATTGTGTGCTTCATATTTTTTATTAAGAAATTCAACGATTACAAGGTGACAATTGGCAACACACTGTACGGAATAAAATATTTTTATCTCCAGCGCATGAAACTGTCTATCAGAAATTCTAAAGATGTGTTGGTTTAAAAATTTTAGCTCCAAATGCTTTCGAAACGTGTAAACGTGTATGTATGTGCAAATGAAAAAAATGCCCTTTTGTCGTAATATAAAATCTGAAAGCTTTCAGAGTTTTTTACTTTCTTTATTTAATAATTGATTTATTCATTCTTTTTTCTAATAAAATAGCGGATCTTATATAATCGATTATCTAACAATTTTGAGAAATTCTATTTAAAATGCACTGCGCGTATACGAGCTTCATAGCTCAGTGGTCTTAAAGAGCCAACTGCTCAATATGTAACAATGTATTTGTTGTCAAGTGTTTCCTCTACTCAAATAGAAAATAATTGCACAAGAGAATGATTATTCACATGTTATCATTTATTCATGCAAAGCGAGTTCTCTCTTTCAAGGTCTTTTGAAAGATAGGCTACAAAATAAAAGATAAACTTGCTTTCCGAGGCAATGGGCATTCACACTATTCATTATTCAAATACGCGCTCATGAATCTTTTAGATCTGAAAATTGAGCCTCTTCCCAAGGCTCTCAAGAAAAGAGCAGAAGCGGAACTCGGGGAAACTCCGGAAGTAAAGGAAAGAGCATTAAAGGAGCTGAAAGACCTTATTAAGGGTTAGTGCAATTTTTTTTTTCCGATTTTGCAATTTTTTTTAATATCTTTCTCTCATTATTTTTACATTTAATTAAATTTTACTTATATTTTTCTCATTATTAATCCAAAGGGATTTGAATCCCGAAGGACTATTAGTTTCGTTTTGGCATTTTGCGTCGGACTCATAAATGTCGGTTCACTTTTCAAACTGTTGCCACAAAATGTTAGAGTCCTGCATTATATTTGAAGAAATTAAATAATGAAAAATCTGCATAAATGTATGTATATTTCTCGTATTGTGATAAAACAACGGTACATAGAGTCATCGAATTTTGAATAACGTAATCCTCCAACGAATATGAGCATGTGGAAGACCAAATTTGAAATTTGAAATTTGTTTTATGATCGATTTCCTATTTTTTAAAACTTTGACGAATTTTTGATTAACAAACTCTAGGATTTCAAAGCGAGCAATGGCAACGTTGTGCAGAAAAAACATTTTTATCTCCAGCGCGTGAGTCTCTGTATCGGAAATTCTAAAGATATGCTCGTTTTAAAACTATTTTGCGATATTGCTGTTGCACTGGATCTTATGGTTTAAGTGCGAGGAACATGATATTTAATAAAGAAAGGTAACACACAAAATGTTAAAAAACGCCCCTTTGGACGTAATTTAAAATCTGAAACATTTCAGATTTTTTTTTATTTACATTTATTTATAAGTAAAATTATTTACATTATTTTATTTAATCTCATATGCTACAAATGAGTCTCTCATTGTTTACATATTTATTAGTCAAAGCGGCTTTCTCTGTGAGGGACTATTGTTTTCGTTCCGCGATTTTGCGTCGGATCACTCTGAATGCCCGTTTCACTTTTCAAACTGTTGCCACCAAATATTATTGCCCTACATTATATTTGAAAAAATTAAGTAAGTAAGGATCTGCATAAATGTATGTATATTTCTCGTATTGTGATAAAACAACGGTACCTAGAGCCATCCAATTTTGAATGACGTAAACCTCCTGCGAATATGGGCAACTGCAAGCCTAAATTTTAAATTTGGAATTTGCCTTATCATGGATTTCATATTTTGTAAAATTTTAACGAATTTTTGACTAACAAACTCGAAGATTTCAAAGCGAACAATGGCAACGTTGTACCAGAAAAACATTTTTATCTCCAGCGCGGAAGTCTCTGTATCGGAAATTCTAAAGATATGCTCATTTTAAAACTATTTTGCGATATTGCTGTTGAACGGAATTTTAATGGTTTACGTGCAAAGAACATGATATTTAATAAATAAAGGTATAATGTATTTCTCCCGCCCTCCTAGCGTGCCTTCGTGGTGTAGTGGTTCTACACGCTGGGCCGGTATTCCAGAGGTCCGTGGTTCAATTCCCGGTGAAGGCGGCTGCTAATTTTCATCTCTCCTGCTTCCAAAAAAATACCTAATGTCTCTACAGTGGCGCCCGAACTAAAAGGGTTGTGGATGATGACTCTCCATACCCAGGATTTGGCGATTGGGTCCCCTAAAAACTCGAGTCGCCCTTTAAACGGGGGAGTATATAAGGTATTTCTCTCGCCTTCCTAGCGTGCCTTCGTGGTGTAGTGTTTCTGCACGTTAGGCCGGTATTCCAGAGGTCCATGGTTCGATTCCCGGCGAAGGCGGTTGCTAATTTTCTTCTCTCCTGCTTTCAAAAAAATACCTGTCTCTACGAAGGTATCACACAAAATGTTTATAAAACGCCTCTTTGGACGTAATTTAAAATCTCAAAACATTTCAGATTTTCTTTTCTTTCTTTTTCTATAGTTACTTTTAATTTCTTTCTCCTGTTATGTATATAAATTTACGGCTATTTTATTTTTACAACATTCTTATTAGTCCAAAATGGCTATTAGTTTCGAAATGTGATTTTGCGTCGAATCACTAAAAATGTCATTCATTTTTCAATCGAGTGTGTTGCCGCTAACAAAACGTAAGATATTTATTTATCTTTCAAATGGAATTTATGTGGTTTGGATTAAGAAACTAAGCTATCTGAAAGCTATAAATGGAGTTCTTAAAAATATAACCGTTACTTTTGAATCGTATTTTTTAGTAATAAAAATGCATTTCATTCATAATCTGTCTGATAAAAAATATTCAAAATTTTCGTAGAATGACGTTAATTTTGTAATTATTTATTTCGTATTATGTAAACTTTTAATGAATTTCTGATTAACAAATGGCAACGATTTGAAAGCGTGCAGTTGCAATGGTGTACGGAATGAAACATTTATAATATCTCCAACGGGGAGGACTATCTATCAGAATTTCTAAGAATTGTATGTTTTGTAAGCCATCCTACTAAGAAAACTGAAACTTGGTATCCTGAACTGAGAAAACACTGTAAAAAAAAAAGAACAAAAAAGTGCATGTCGTCACTCTATACTGTGTCGTGAATTCTAAACATATTCTGCTTTTAAAATTTTTAGCCCAAAGGACTACCTGTCTAAAAACGGCATTTTGCGTCGTTTCCCTTTCTCCCTTTCTGCTTTGATTCGCTTTTCCAACTGTTTCAACCAAATATTGCCGCCATATATTATATATAAACAAGTTAAATAATGAAGAATCAGCATAAATGTTTCTCGCATTGTGAAAAAACATCGGTACCTAGAGCCATCCAGTTTTGAATAACGTAGTCTTCCAACTGAACATAGGACACTAGATAGAATTTTGATCTTCGACTTCGTTTTATTACCTATTTCAAATTTGTAAAACTTTAACGAAGTTTCGATTAACAAACTCAACGATTTCAGAGCGAACAATGGCAACACTGTACGAAAAAAAAACTGAAAAGTTTCAGATTTTAAATTACGTTCAAAGAATCTTTTTTTTTTTTTTAATGTTTTGTGTGTTACCTTTATTTATTAAATATCATGTTCTCTGCACTTAAACCATAAAACTCAGTTCAATAGCAATGTCGCAAAATAATTTTAAAATGAGCATATGTTTAGAATTTCAGATACACAGTTCCGTCCGCTGCAGGCCCACCAGCGGCTGAGCGGTAAAGTCGCTGAGCACTGGTAGTTCGGGCCGAGGTTCGAATCCCGCGAACGGGCTGGCTGGATGGGTGTTTTCGTGGTTTTTCCCACGCATAACGTGTATACGAGCCAGTTTCCCTTAAAAAGTCCTCCACGAAGGCATCACTCGTGTGCTTAGCCATAACTCAACACACCAACACCACCGTGCGCTGCAGATAAAAAGTTTTTTTTTTTTTTTTGGTTTGTTTGTTTTTCTTCCGTAGAGGGTTGCCATTGCTCGCTTTAAAATCCTTGAGTGTGTTAATCAAAATTCGTTAACGTTTTACAAAATAGGAAATCGATAACAAAACAAAACAAATTCCAAATTTCAAATTTGGTCTGACCATATGCCTATATTCGTAGGAGGATTACGTCATTCAAAATTCGATGGCTCTAGGTACTGTTGTTTTATCACAATGCGAGAAATAGACATACATTTATGCATATTTTTCATTATTTAGTTTCTTCAAGTATACTGCAGGACTCTAACATTTGGTGGCAACAATTTGAAAAGTGAAACGGACATTTACATTGATTCAACGCAAAATCGCAAAACGAAAACTTCCTTCAGGGGCAAAGCCCCTTTAGACTGAAAAAAAAAAATTATTACATTTAAACATTTATTTTAAACATTTAAAAAACATTTAAAATCGCCTTTTTTGGCGTAATATAAAATCTGAAAGTTTCAGATTTTCTTTCTTTTTTCTCTAATTCTGTTCTTGAAATGTACATAACGTAAGTGCGAATAGATCGATGCTTAATAATAAAGCTAAAATGACAGGAAAAATGGGTTAGTAGAAGTGAGAGTAACAGCAAACTGATAGTCTAAACAGCTTAACAATTTCTTTTGCGCAACCGTTAAAATCTGAATTAACATACAGCGTTTAAAACGGCTGAAATGGTACATGATAATGCTATAGTTTTCAAATCTGTCGAGTATCTCTTCAAAATATGTATGTATTAATTCATTTTTTATTATTATTGTAAATTGTTAAAACTAAAATTCTGGAATTAATGTTTATGCGAAGGAACAAGTTTCAAAGCTTTGAGACGAAATGAGAAAAAAAAAAAAAACTTAATTTAGTAATTCAGGTACACAATATTGACTCATTAAAAATTACTATTAGTACGGCCACAAAAAGACAAACTCTTAGTACATTCATTAAAATTCAATAGGAAATTTAACTAAAAAACGAAGAAAATTTTTTTAAAAAATTTAATTTTTAAAGCTAAAGTAACCTTTAATTTTTAAAATTGTATTTGTAGAGATTTTTGAAAACTTGAAAAAATATGCATCATTTTACTTTCTCAGCATTTTGTAAACAGTTTTCTCTGAAATTAAATTACATAAATTATTCATTTTTTTTTAATTCAACCTACCACCCGTTTCACTCATATCGTCATTTACCGAGTGGTAAAGACGCTGAACACTGGTAGTTCGATCCGAGGTTCGAATTCCGCGAACAGGTTGGCTGCATGGGCGTTTTCGTGGTTTTCCCCATGTGTAACGTGTATACGAGCCAGTTTCCCTTAGAAAGTCCTCCAAGAAAGGCATCCTTCCCTTAGGCAGATAGCTCTCGTGTGCTTTGCCATAATTAAATAATCCAATCCAATCCATATCGTCATTTAGTTGACATGACGCAAAGCATTCTTTTATGTTGCAGGAATCGAAAACAAACGGAAAGTATTTTTAAAAATAAGAGGGTTGCTAATTTTACTTGTTGTTGTTGTTGGCAACTATTGTTCCATATTACATGGAACAATAGTTGCCAGAGCCTACTCCGAAGAGAGGTTGGACTTTTCCGAAGCTGACGGGCCTGAATTTTTGACGTGCCATTCATGGGTCATCCGCCGTACAGCCCCGATTTGGCATTCAAATACTTCTTTTTATTCTTGCACATCAAAAATACATTAAGTGTTCGATTTCAACACCCAAACAAGCAGTTAATGTATCGAAAAAGAATATTTTGGAATTACCTCAATCGGAGTTGAAAAAGTGTTTTAAAAATTCCTTCAAAGGCATTCGAAAGTGTACTGATCTTCACGGAGAATATTTTGTAAAAAAATGGAACCATTTTCGATCATAAATATTTGTTTTCCATTAGTAGACTAGAAATAAAATTACAGTCGCCCAGACGGTATAGTGGTTAGGAAAGAAGTTACCGAAGGGCACAAGTTCGAATCCCGGGTAAGACATGGATGTTTGTAAATGTATAGTGTCGGTGCGGCATAGCGGCACTCGAAATATGTAGCGAGCCGAAAGTCCCCTCGTGTGGATTGGTGGAGGAGGAGACGGGTGGGAGACCACCGGATTCCCCCCCCTTCCCTCTGCGGCGCTCTCCCTCAAAATTGGGTGCTGAAAAAATCCGAAGCTTTTCGGTTGGACTTTCGAAAAGTCTTTTTTTGAAAAAGGACTTTCGAAAAAGATTTTTTGGAAGCAGGAGATATGAAAAATGAGCAATGACCTCGCCGGGAATCGAACCGCGGACCTCTTGAATACACGTCGAGCGTGCTGACCACTACACTACAAAGACATGTTAAGAAAACGGGAGAAATACCTTATACACTCTCCCTTTTAAATGGCGACTGGGATTTAGGGGACTCATTCGCCGAATCCTAGTGGTGAAGAATCATCATTCAGCACCTTTTTTAGTTCTGGAATCACTGCAGAGTCATTAGGATTTTTTGGAAGCAGTAAATGTCAAAAATTAGCAATGCCCTCGCCGGAAATCGAACCGCGGACCTTTCGAATACGTGTTGAGCGTGCTGACCACTTACACTAAGGCATGCTAAGAAGGCGGGAGAAATAACTTATAGCTTTCGTTAGCTAACGCTCCTTTGGACTAAAAAAAATACCTACTGAGAATAACAAATAAATAAATAAATAAAATAAAAAAATAAAAATAAATAAATAAAATAAATAAATAAAAATAAATAAATAAAATAAATAAATAAAATAAATAAATAAATAAACGACATTACGAATAAAATAAATTGTAAATACTTATGACGTCATCTACTATTACTGCAGTTATTCCATGTTTTTTATTATAAGCTTTTAATCAGAAGATTCGTGGTAAAAGCTTTTGTTATTCCTAATGTCGCATGGTCAGAAATTTGTCACCGATTTTTAATCTACTTCCTGATAAGCAAACGAATTCAAATTTTGTACTCTTACTGTTTATGGGTGAAAGTGCAGTGTCGTAAAGCCATATTTCAAATATCTCATTTAGATTTTTTAAAATTTCCCGCATATTCGCTTTCGATTTTCGCACATATCTTCGTTTAACGAAAAAACTAAAAATTTTATAAATTTATTGTTTATACTAAATAGCGAAGCGCAGAATGTCTTTCAAATGAGCTTTTTAACATAATTTCTGATAATTCGGTATTTTTTTATAAATCGTTTGTTTATTTCTTTCTTTTTTGGACAATCTGATGTCTGTGATCTGAAAATTTCATCACCTAAAAATGTTTTCTAAAATTTTGAAATTTTCACAGATAATAAAACAAACTCTTTGTTCCTTTTTATTTCCTTGAACGACGTAAAGGTAGTGTAATCACGAAAAATTTCGGGCATCACATTTCAACGTAAAGGTAGTGTAATCACGAAAAATTTTGGGCATCATATTTGAACAACTGTCGAATATATAACTATATTCGATAGTTGAAAATATCCATTTCCGCAACTATCGAATGAAATTTTATTATGTTTTTTCGTAACATTTATACGTAAGGGCAGAATAAAGGACTCTTTATCTCAAAACGAATTATAAAACGGATTTAAGACGGACTCAGACTTTTTTCTTAACGTCTGTACGTACGTATGTATGTATCTCGCATAACTCAAAGATGAGTATTCCCAGAACGTTGAGATTTTGCATGTAGAACTGCTATAACATATAGTTTTAACTCCATTTTTGGTTCAAAAATGTCGCACAAAAAGCAATGCACAACCATTCTGTTACACGGCTCGATGAGCTCAGATGCATTTTATTCTTATATGATGATAAAATGTGAATATTTCGTTTTCAAAAGCGATTGAATTATGTTGTTATTATCTTCCGGTTAACGTTTTTATGTCTTAGTTAATCTGCATGCTATAGTTGTAGAATTATCAACAATGAGAAAGTTGTTTAAGTGCGACTAAACCTAATAGAGCAGCCATATTCGTTCACATTTGAAATATAGCAGAATAGTGAATTCAGTCAGTCTCTGCCCCTTCAGTGTCTTTTTGTCGAGTTGGACCAAAGGCAGTTTGTGCACCAAAACGTCTGTCCTCCTGCACGCTGGTCGAATTGCTTGCTCTTGCTCAGAAATTATAATTTCAATTGTAAGAAAAAAAATTAACTGTCTTAATTGCACTTGGTGCTTTATAGTTTTCTATATTTTTCAATTTTAATAAAGATGTTTTGAGTTTTTATGTACTTTTGCCCGCTGCGAATTGCGAACTGAATTAATTCAATAAAAAGTAAATCTATAATGAAATTCGAGGAAATATGTTTAAATGAAATGCAGCAAAAAATGTGTGTAAAATTTAATAGGCCGTGCAAGGAAGTCATTTAATGTCCACATCAGATTTTTTGAAACAAGAATGATAAAAAACTGCTAATTAGTCGGTGTTCTGCAATGGATAATTTGATTCATAACCTGGCATAGAAACTATACGGATGGAAATAAAAATATCTAAATAAGTTTCAATAAAATAAGTTTTTATTTAAAATTCATAAAATGATTAATTAACTAAAACGTTTGGTTTGGTTTAGTTTATTATGGGCACACAAAAGCTATCCGTCTAAGGAGAGAGATGCCTCCTTGGAGGACGTTAAGGGAAACTGACTACTGTTACACACGTTGCACATGAGAAAATTGACGAAAGCGCTCATTCAGCTAGTCCGCTCGACTGAATTCGAACTCAGGGCGGAACTACCAGTGTTTAACGGTTTTACCGCTCGGCCAATGGTAGGATTAAGAAGCTAAAATGGAGAAAAATAATTTATCATGTATTTTAAGGGGAGCAACTGACTAAATAATTCTGTTTACAAAATTCAGCTACAAAATATATATTTAATAATAAAAGCGTGGGCGCCAGAGCAACGCAATCTACGTAATAATTGAATTGAGTTGTTCAAAGTGTAAGTCGTTATCGTTGTCGAGGCCGATCTAATCTTTTGTTATTCGTGATATGAAACTGTAGATGAATTATCTAAAGAGAATTATTTAAATTATTTTTCTCCTTTTAGCTCATTAATGATTTTATGAATTTTCAATAAAAGCTTATTTTACAACACCATTTTTATTTCCTCGTGCGAAGTAAAGGAAGTATTGTAATTGTGAAAAATTTCGGGTGCAATATTTCAACGAAAATATCCCTCTTGACCTCTCTCGAATCCATTTGAACGATGCTTTTGAGTGAGATATGCACGTACGGACAGAATAAACGACACTTTTTCCGAAAACGGATTGTACGATTATTACGAGCGTTGTATTTTTGTTGCTATGAGATTACACTTCTTACAACACTAGTGCGGTGAACTTAATATAAAAAATGTAGCAATTTTTTTTCCTAGAGAGAAAAAGTATTCTTTCTTCACTTGCTAGCTCCGTAAATGTGTATTAAGTGCAGAGATTTTTAATAAATGTGTTCTTGATTTAAAATCTTTCATATTTAAAGTGTTGTGATTATTAATTCATTATATACCATTCTCTGCAGATACAATCTCCGAAAGTATGAGACAAGTCAGTTTTCCGCCCAGCTGCAATTGTTTTGTTCGCTAGCAAATACAACTTACAGCAATCAGTGTACATATATAAAACATAGACATCTTAGCAATATTGTGCGACGTACGACTAAAAGATGTCTTTACGCAAGCAAAAATAACCTTCAGATGATTTCCTACAGCGAAGGCTACGTTCAACTATTCAGAAATGACATCGTAGAGTAGAGTCTTTTAAAGTTCAAAAATTCATTTGTGCAGTCTTTTAAATATAAGACTAGTTAATATTGAAAACAATCTCTAAAAGGCCTAAAAATGATCATAATAAAATCTCTACGAACCTTTATATAGTTCGGAAGTAAGAGTTCTTTCCCTATTAAAGTCTTAATTCAAAAGATCGTAATTATTACTTAGACATCTAACTCCAATTACACAGGGTGTCCCGTAAATGTTGCTACAAACTTCTGAGTGAGGTAGGACAGATCATAAGGATTAATAATTGCATAGGAACCCACGCTTGGAAATGTCAGGAGTAAGTGGCAGTAGAGGTAGAAGATGGGAAAGGAAACAAGAGAGTGATTAATTTGAAACATTTATTGGACATGAATACAAAGGGTGCAAGTCAGGTTACAAGAGATGTTCGGTGTTTGCACCATCAGACGCCAAACATGCCTCACACTCGATGGACCATTTATTGCCAGAGACGTTCAAACACACCAGGCGTTTCTTTGATTGTAGCATCTGCGCAAGCGAGTCTTGCCACGAGATCCATTTCAGACACAAGATCGTGATACACGACACTTTTGATGGCTTCCCACAAAAAGAAATCAAGGCCCGATAAATCTGGTGTGCGTGGGGAAGCCAGAAACCGGTCCATCACGGTCAGTCCATCTATGCGAGAATGATTTGTTCAGATGGCTACGAATATCCAGTCTAAAATGGGCAGGCACCGCATCATGTTGGAACCCCATGTTGCTCCTCACATTTAGTGGAACATCGTCAAGCAAGCCGGGAAGAACTTGCTCCAGAAAGATCAGACAATTCGCAGCATTCAATTTGGATGGTACGGCCCGACGATGAAGTCGCCGACCAACCACCACACACATGGACTTTGAAACGTTGTTGTGCCGCACACCGTGAGTGTTTTCTTGAGGCCATAAATGCTGGTTACGGTGATTGAAATCGCCATCCCTCTTGAATGTGGTCTAATTTGTGGACACCACATTAGCTGGGAAATTAACATCACGGGCACTTTCTTGCAGAAACCACTGTGCGAAACGCACACGTTCAAACTGAACCCTTCGGAGACGAAGGGCGTGGAGTAATGACTCGGCGTTCAAGACACGCTGGATATTGGTACGAGACATTCTTAATTGAGAGGCAATGAATCATATCTGAAATAATCATAAACTGAAAATAATCAAGTGCTTGCTGTTCTGTAGGTGGCAGGTACAAAATTTTAATTATTTTTCAAAATGCAAGGAAACACTACAGACATTATAAATAATTTGTATCTCTATTCATAAAAATAAAATGTGACTTACCAAGAATCAATCCGGGTTAGGTTAAACGAAAGTTCAAATGTTATGAGTGTGTTGTTACGTCACGCTTATCCATAACCTGACGCTAAACACTTCCTGACGATAGGTATGATATGATGCGTAAAAATATCTTCTACCAGAAAAAAAAAAAAAAAAAAAAAATCTGAAAGTTTTCAGATTTTATACTACGCTCAAAGGGACTTTTTTTTTACGTTTTCTGTGTTACCTTTATTCATTAAATATCATGTTCTTCGTACTTAAACCATAAAATTCAATTCAACAGCAATATCACAAAATATTTAAAAGAACCTATCTGTAGAACTTTCCGATACGCAGTCTTGCGCGCTGGATAAAAAATGTTTTTGCCCTCGTACAGTGCTGCCATTCCTCGCTTTGAAATCGTTGAGTTTCTTAATTGAAAACTCATAAATGCTTTACAAAATATGAAATACATAAAAAAATTCCTAATTTAGGCTTCAGATGCCCATATTTGAATGGATACTACGTTATTCAAAATTCGATGTCTCTAGATACCGTAGTTTTCCCACAGGGTGAGAAACATACATGCGTTCATGCAGATTCTTCATTACTTAATTTCTTTACATATAATACAGGGCTCTAATATTTGGGGGCAACAATTTAAAAAGTTATTCGCTGTTTATGGTGAATCAACGCAAAATTAATAGTCCTTCTGGGCAAATTGCCCCTTTGGATTAAAAAAAATTTGCAGTTCTGCATCACCAGTTCTACTCGGCCGATTGACAAAATTTAACTTGCATTTTTCATGTCTCGAAAGCTCGACTTCGGATATGTATTACATTTGGTTCTAGGAAAAAAAGCACAGAGGAAAAAAGGCCACAGGAATAATGCTCACAGGTATAAATGCTCACAGGAAAAACGCCCACACAGAAATATGGCCACATTAGAAAAAAGCTCTCATGGAAAAATGCTCACTTAGAAATGTACTCACACGGAAAAAAGCTCACATAGAAATATGTTCACATGGAAGTAAGATCACTGATAAATAATTCACGTAGAAATATCCATGCATTAATGAATCAATAATTAATATATTTGAACATCGTACACCTACTCTAATTTTCTAAAGAAAAATTATTTAAATTACCAAAACATATATGGTAAATATTTCAAAAACTGTATAACATGTGTATATATTCAGTTGCTATATAAGATTGCTATTAATTATGAGCCGTTTTGAATTAAGAAAAGGAGAGAAGGAAGGAGGTAAAAATCAAAGAGAATATACAGTGAAACTTTTTTACAATTTTAATTAAAATTTAAAAATAAAATAATAATAAATATTATATTATGCATTTTATAATCATTTAGCAAAATAAACAAATAGAAATTATTATTTTATTTAAATTACGTAAAATAGTTAATTTTATCATCGACGTCATGATACTTTCTTACATGATTCGCGATTACCAAACGTCAGTTTTCGTATTTTCTTTTTTTTTTTTACTTCAGTACATCCTGTATTTACATTAAATCTTTTTTCAGTCTGTCAAATAAAAACCACATACTAGGATGGCTATAATTAAATGATGAATTTAATACGTTATGAAAGCCTTCGCAACAATTTGCGATTTTAGAAGATTTTTTTTCGAAGGCTGCTTCATAGTGTTCAATAGAGAGGCATTCTCAAAGTGGCTAAAAATGTTAATTCTATTTCTAAAATTTTAAATTTCTGCAGAAATTTTACAAATGTTTTATCTCTAAGCTTAAATAACTACATTCAAACAACAATTTGTATAGGTACACATCAAAAGTATGCAAAAATAGAGTAAAAAAGCAAAAATTAAATATTGGCAATTACAGGAAAACAACTTTGTACAGGGGCAGTGGTATAAACATATTACAGCACCTGCAAAATTTTACTACAGTTTTCATGCTTTTATTTATCGCTTCTGAGAAGGTTAATGTGAGCATTTGTCCATGTGAACATATTTCATGTGAGCTTTTTTCCATGTGAGCATATTTCTATGTGAACATTTTTCCATGTGAGCTTTTTTCTATGTGGGCATATTTCCTCGTGGGCATTTTTCCTGTGAGCTTTTATACCTGTGAGCATTGTTCCTGTGGGCTTTTTTTCCTGTGGACATTTTTCCGGTTACCATTAGATTTATATATAGCATTTTCTAACAAAGGTGTTATGGACTATGCGTTATTTAGCAGATGAACTAGCAAAAGAGGCTGCAAACAATTCTTCCCTTCCAAATTACTCAATTCCATATCCAATATCATTAGTAAAAACAAAATTAGGAACAGAATTAATGCACTTATGGAAGCAAACCTGGACTGAAGTAACAACCGGCAGAAGAACTTTTACTTTCGTATCAAATCCTTCCAGATCATTAATATTTACCAACCGTTCAATTACATTTTTCCTAACATCTCATGGTCCATTTACAGAATACCTTCATAGATTCGGACTTCACCATGCAAATCTCTGTACCTGTGAGAATGAAGGTACAATAGATCATTATCTCTTTCACTGCAACCTTACTAAAGATTATCACCTTAAAGCATACAATTTAACTTATGCTCAGTTATGGTTTCAACAGTTATTAAAAAGTAATATTCTAAGACATCCTCTTCATAATATAATAAATTATATCTCCGCAAACATCGATAATCTTAAAGGAACTTGAAATCATATTATTCTTTATTCATTTACCTTACTTAATCCGCCACCCTTTCTACTACCTCATTTTAATGCTTTCACTCAAGACCATCTTTATTTAAGTGCATCTTCAAGATCTCCCAAGCTCAATCAAGAATTTAAGAATATTTTCTAACTCCATCTCCTTAATATATTAATCTTAAAAATATATTAATAAAGTCTCAACTCAAGATTATTAGTCAAGACTTTTATTCAAGGGTGACTCTCTATCAAGAATTTCCAAGAACGTTTCCTTCAAGTCATCCTAATTCATTCAAATACTATTTCTCATCAATTTTTAATCAATTACTGCTCTTCATTCTCCATAAGGAAAACCTATACTCTTATTCTTTACTCTTTACAAAACTTATATTCTCAGCCCCTACTATTCTCATACATTATGTTGTTCATTTTCAAAATTTCTAACGATCTTCTTAAGCATTTACTTACGTATTTATGTTTCATTTATCATGTATGTTTTATTCATCATGTATTATTACTCTGCCCCTACTATTCACGTTTCCTTCACGTTTCCTTAAGTAAGTACTTAAGGTATTATTATTTAGGTATTGTGTATTTATATATTTAAATTTTAAAATTTTTATTATATAATTCTCAAAATCCTAATACTATATTGACTTCATATATAACAACATTGTATTTATCTTATTCTAAATTTTTAACTTTTATTTATTGTATCTATTTATGTTTATTATTTATTGTATTATTTATATATTTATTTCTTGATATTTAATTTTTATTATGTAATTATCCAAATTCTAATATTTTATTGTATTTTATATAACAACACAGCTGGTAGATGATTCCATCAGTTGGCCCACCAGCGGCCGAGCGGTAAAGTCGCTGAACACTGGTAGTTAGGTCCGAGGTTCGAATCCCGCGAACGGGCTGGCTGCATGGGTGTTTTCGTGGTTTTCCCCATGTGTAACGTGTATACTAGCCAGTTTCCTTAGAAAGTCCTCCACGAAGGCATCCCTCCCCTTAGGCAGATAGCCCTCGAGACTTTGTCGTAATTAAATAACCTAACCTAACCTAACGATTCCATCAGTTGAGCGTAACAGCTAAATGTCTTAAAGGCGGTGCAGCTGCTCATCTGATGGTAAATAAATAAATAAATAACAAAGATGTTATGACACAAAATACGATTTCTTCTGAGATGACATATGATTGTTTTCCATATTTCGATTCTACAACTCAAATTATGTCAAAGTGCCAAGTTTTGTTAAATATTAGCTCGTCAATGTTAATTGTATTTGCTATATATTTATTAATTTCTTTTTTATTTTGTTTAACCCACTTCATTGCTTCAAATAAATATGGAGATATTTTCTGAATTATTTTAAAAATTTTTGTTTTTCAATAATTTTTATAAATTTTTCGAAAACATTTCTGAATTGTACTCTACCAAATTTTTACAATCATCTTAAAGTAGATGTATTTCTAGGCATACCTGGTAAAATTTAGAGCTTTTTTTATTTAAAATGTTTTAACATGTACTAGAAAGTATTTATTGGTGCGTTTTGATATTTGGCATATTTGTTATAAACTATTATAACGCCACATGTGCTTCACGAACTTTGTTAAAATTATTTGAAAGAATGAATGATGCAACATTTTTCCACTGCTGCTCAATGGAAAATGGGAAAGGAAAGTAGGTTACCATAAATTAAGAATTTCGCCAAGTGAGTTATTCTCTGCGCAGACTGAAAAATGTGAGCCACGGTTAAATGTTTGAATTTCTCGCCAATTTCCCACCTAATTTTACAAAATTTAATATTTTGACATAATTTGCGTCGCAGAATTCGAAATATGGAAATAAAGGTTTGTCATTTCAGAAACACCTATGTTAGAGAAATGGGTACTCTTCTGTTTCGAGGCCCGTAAAAAAATTGCAGCGAAAATGTATGCGCAAAAGCGCTAAATCTAGCAAACGCGCCCATTTAACAGCGCGCCAAATCTAGCGTACGCGCTGATTTCAGATTGCGTAAGTTTATATAGTTCTATATTTCTTAAGACGCCATTGAAATACTAGTTTAATTTTTAAATCCTTTTTTGATTTTAAATCCTCTTTTGATATCCTATGTATTTAACAATTTGGGAATTGCCCATGACGAAAAGTCGGCAATAGAATTTTGGGTAAAGTGCAGAATCACTCACTGCTTGACGCGTTTTTAAGAATTGCACATACTCGGTGTCCATGTGCACATCGACCTATTTTCACTCAAAACAAAAATCCCAGAATTGCACAAAAATGGCACTGCGCACCTCCTTGACTTTATCTATGTACACATCGACCTGTTTTCATTTAAAAAGTAAAATAAAATTCGCAAAAATCCAATTGTTTTTACCCTTGTAAAAAGCGGCAAACAAATAGTGAGCGATTCTGCACATCTGAATTCCGATTCTGATTTTTTTCAAAGAAAAGGCATCATTTATTATAGAAAATTATGTCTGAACAAGCAACGAGATGAAATTATGCTTTAGTGATAAGTCGGTAGCGAAATAGCGATGCAGGCATCCATTCAGTTATGTTTAGCAATTTTTATATAAATTATAATAATGATTTGAAATAGTTATTTACTCTTATGCTTCCATTCAGTCATGTTTAGCCTTTTTCATATAAATTATAATAATAAAAAAGTATTATATGAAATTAACCTTTCATCTAAATTAAAACATCAATCTTAGATAGTTATTTACTATTATACTTCCTTTCTTGCCGCAATTTTTAGGGTTGCCGCAATTACTTTTGGCAGCATTGGCATCAACAATAGTTTGGCGATTTTTTACGGCCCTCGAAACCGAATAGTACCGAAAAATGTTATGAGTCAATCTTACTTATGTATACTAAGCCACGCTTTTTAGACATGCAAAACGCAAGTTGAATTTCGCCAATCGGCTCCGTGGAGTAGAAGATATAAAACTGTTCTTTTTTTTAAAAAGCTGTATTTTTATTACAGGGATTCCAAACATTGATCCATTAACTGAAGATGCTTTCCTGCTAAGATTTCTTAGGGTAAGAAAATATGATGTACAAAGAACATTAAAGACTTTGTTAAAGTATTACAATTTCAACAAAGAGTATTCCAAAGTTTACGCAAATCTTCTGCCATCGGAACTGAAACCAATTTTGGATCTGAACCTGCTATGTGTTCTTCCGAAAAAGCACCCTTCTGGAGCTATAATTTTCTGGAATAAATGTTGTAAGTTTTGAAGTTATATTGAATCAAATGATTTTAAAATGCTAGCTATTTATATATTTAAGAACTGACATTATATACAGTATTTCCTTGCGTATTTTCCCCTGTAGGTGTTTCAGCGCTAGATTCTGAAAATTTTTACATATTTCCCCTTCCTCTGTTACACATATATTTTTCTCTCTGAGGACTACTTGGTAAAATTTATTGCCTTAATTAATTTCATTTTTATGAAGTTTATTCAGTTTGTATTTGTATTTTACTTCATTCCCGTTTTAGAACTTTATTCCCGTTTATTTCTCCTTGCATTTATTATCTGAAACGTATTTTGTGCGTATTATTCTTTAAGCTATCCAGACATGGCGGGTATTCTCACACTGAAGAAACTTTCCAACATCCAAACTTCACCTTATTTCTTTTATTAACGTTCCAGTTCACTGTATCTTTAACTACTGCTGATACTTTAACTACTAGCATTTCGTTAATACGAATTAATATTTATTATTCTTATTTTTATTGATCGTCTGCTCTTTTTTAAGTTTGGGTTACCTAATTTTAAAAATTCTGCGTTGAAGTTAAATAAGATCTGCAAGAGAATAATACTGTTCTTCATAGAAAATGGAATCAAAACTAAATTGTTCTTTCACAAGTGAATACAGTACTCTTTTCGTATAAAGATAGGCCTTTTAAAGCTCCATCAAAATATATCATACTAAAACACATTATTTATTGTGTGTACCAGATTAAAAAAAAGTTAAATAATTTGTTGTTATCGTATAATATTATAAATTTTTTGTTATCGTATAATAAATTTGTTGTTATAATATTATAATAAATTTGTTGTTATAGTATAATATTATAAATATAAAAAAATCACAGTTACAATTTTCTACAATACCTCAAGTAAATAAAACTTTTACAGTTACTTATTGTAACTTCATGTAATATTCAGTTACTTTACCGAAATAAGACTTAAATATTAGATTTCGTTGGAATAAACAAGATTATATAATTTCGCCAAACGTTATGATTTAGGAAAATTAAATAAGCATAAAATGCGTACAGTTTTACATTTCACTTTTCTTCGAAATAGTATTTTTGTTTCATGAATTGATAAAAAATAAGCAACTTTCCTCAGTCCTCAGCGACTTTACAACTCGGCGGCTGGCGAGCCGCGCATACATAATTAGTAGCTATATTTCTTGCACCCATATAAACTATCTCTTATCTGTTCACTTATTGCAACTCTAGGTTACATTTTTCATCTACATAATGCAATGATGCAAAATTTACAATGTCACGGGCTAAACTACAAGGTGTGTTCGAAAAGTTTGGTGAATTTTACCATAAAAAAATGAAACAAGAGAAACAAGCAAAATAGCTTTACTGGCCTTTAAAGTATTCGCCATTAGCAACAATGCACTTTTGACATCGGGTGTACAATTGTTGGAAACTGTCTGCAAACGCTTCTTTCGGTATGGCTCGAAGCACCGTTGTCACACGTTGTTGGATCTCAGTAATGTCGGAAAAGTGTTGGCCTTTCAGAACTCCTTTGAGGCGGGGAAACAGGAAGAAGTCCGCGGGAGCCATATCTGGAGAATATGGAGGATGATCCAAAATGCTTGTCTTTGACATCCTCCTTTCCGTCTGTAAAGCGTTTAAACCACTCATAAACCCACTTTTTACTCACTGCTTCCTGAGCGTAAACTTTCACTAACATGTCATGTGTCTCCGTAAGCGTTTTGCCTAACTTGAAGCAAAACTTTATGTTTATGCGTTGCTTCATGTCACGCTGACAATCTTTCTCACACTGACTGTGTTAAACTGCTCATAGCATGCGCTTTCTCTTATCTGTTGTAAAATGGCCGTTAGGTGGCTCTAGATGACATTTCTCTCACTGCGTCTGCGTGAGTGCAAGATCCTAACCTGCGCGGTTTCATAATTATGAGACCAATCACCGAACTTTTCGAACACACCTTGTATATATTTTAATATCATTTTGGAATCCACAATTGCGGAATTATTTACTTTTTATCTTTTTAAATTTTTTTATAACTTAAAAAGAACTCTTTCTATTATTTTATTTGTTTTATAGCGAATTTGGATTTAGATGTGGGCAATTTGGATTTAGATGTTTTATTTGTTTTATAGCCAATTTGGATTTAGACGTGGGCAAGGTTGATGATGTTGGAGCTCTTGGAATATTGTTTGGAGAAATATACTTATTGCAGGAATCAGTCCAAGTGAGCGGGGCTCACGTTATTATAGATTTCAAAGACTGCAGTTTACAACAACTGTATAATATCTTGTCCATTACCTTTCTCACAAGGTTTTTCAAGTATCTACAGGTAAGCATTTAAACTTAGTTTTACTTTAATTAGAATTAGTTTCTAGTTAGATTATATTTTGAATCATATGAATATTATCAACGTAAATATTGATGAAAAATGTGAATCACTTTTATAGATAAATTGCCAATAATCATTGCCAATAATAATTTGCTTTATGGAAAAGTATTGCTGCGTACGTACGGGTTAACAATTGCAGATTGATAAAATTTATTTTACAAGAAGGAACACTTTGCAATTCTGCAAACTCCATCAAAAATACTCGTACAGCTCTTCTCAGTATCACAGAACCCAATCAGTGGTTACACTTGAAACTACCAAGAGCGTTAAACACAACGCAGTGCAAAGCGTATCTAAAAAGCAGAAGTTCCTACCGAGATCTCTCAATATTCCGAACTCACACTGAACTAAATAAATACTGAGAAACTAATATTTTCATCGATCTTACATAGTTTTCTCCGATCCTTAGTACCTTCCACTTCTCGAAATAACTGAAAGGCATATGAAGGCCAGATACGGTTACGCTTGTATATAGGATCAATTATAGGTACTCATTTACAATATCCATTATAAACATACAGCCACCGGACCAAAATGTCGCTTAACAATTGCCAAGTTTGGCAACTTTTGGCGATTTTTCTCCAAATTTTGGAATAAAAATCAGTGGATAAAAGCTATTGCCAGCTTGGCGATAACTTGTCAATTTAACGACATGGTCATTTACTCAGTGCTAAAAACACTTGTCCCTCTCCTGTTCTCTTATTTTCCGGTAGAGCATCTTCTCTTTCAAGCGTTTTATGGGTACTTTTCCATTTCGTCGGCGCAAATCTCGCCTTGGCGACAACACACAATAACAAATTTTTATTTTTAAGGCATAAACATTTTAATATCATTTAAAATTTTGTAAAAAGCCATAAATAAAGACAATAAATCTGTAAAAAGCATTAATTTAATAATTTACTATGTATTTATGGTTCAACATCCTGATTCGCCGGTTCATATCACATGACCCCAAGTGATCTCATCTCACGTAAACTACGCTACAAAACTCTAATTCTCTCAGTAATTATCTAAGTTAATATCAAGTTAAATCTTTATATGGAATAGATGTTTAAATACAAGAATCATTTTAATTCGTACGAATAGCTTACTCAGAAAGTATGTAAAAGCGCAGTGCTTTACTTCGTTAGTGCATTCTCATTAGAATTGATGAATTTAACATTTGATTTTGCCTTTTCTATATTTTCGCCTTCGGGTGAGCGGTGTGATTGCATCCTAATTGACTTAATTACCGCAAATTCCCTTAGAGCATAACATTGAACTATCTAATAAACTTCTAAGTAATTGTATGCCAATATTGAAGGAACCAATCAATTTGATAAGAAATGGCTGCGAATTGTTTTGAAAATGAGGCGTAAAAGGTTAGCAGCGAGGATATTCCGTTTGGCATCAGTTGTACCACTTTTGGCGACTTTATCGCCAGCGCCGGCAAAATAGAAAAGTACCGTTTTATGTTACATCATGTAACAAATACTATAATTTTACATACAATTTCACTAAAATTATTTACACATGTACAAATTAGTAACAGTATTGTTTATAAAGTTCTAATTTTTTTAGAAATCTTAAAAAAAGAAATGCCATTTATCCTCAACGCACGTAGCTTCACCCATTCCCAGACAAAAAATCCTTAAACACTGCAAGTTATATTTAGTAGTTTCCATTCAATGCGGTTGCTATTAATGTTATTATTCGCATCACGATATCGAATTACAGAAATTAACTGGTTCCTTCGTTAGTAAAAGTCAACCTGTTGTTACGAATTTGTATTTAGATAGCTAATTTTGGTAGAATTATATTTAAAATTGTTTTATTTCCCCGTGCAATGCAGCGTGAGACAAATTTTCAGAGAAAGCTATGCCGAAAAAGTAAAAGTACAGGGGCACGTGCATTGAATATATCTCGGCACACTCTTGACACTGTGGATCTCGGAATGTTGAATTCCCTAACGATATCCGAAATGGAATGACCCATGCGTCTAGCTCCAACTACCATTCCGTGTTCAAAGTCTGTTAATTCTCGTCGTGCGGCCATAATCACGTCAAAGCCTCTTCACATGAATAACTTGAACACAAATGAAAGCCCTGCCAAAGCACTTCGCATTTATACATTTTCTACGTGATACTACTGCCATCTGTATACTTGCATATTGCTATCCCATGACTTTTGTCACTCCAGTGTATATATATCCAGAACCCACACGCCCAAGTAGAAACTTATGACATCAATCTCTGTAAAATAATACCATGAGTGAAACAAAATAAATCTTATAATAATAAATTAAGTTGTCCATTTTCAGTAGATAATAAATAAGTCTTATTATTGTACGCTTTGGCCACAACGATTCCTTTTGCTCACGCTAGTGCATTCGCTAGGAACGTCGAAACCTGCTTTTGTTCTCATCCTTAACGCTTTGCGGTACAGTGTGTTCCGTCTGGACACACCTAAAAATTTCCTTCTGTACCCACAGAAAAATTGAATGAAAACGGATTTATACGTTACTATACGTTACACTGAACCTTCTTTATTTATGGCAGCTCAACACAAACCAGTCCATATATTTTAGCCATGTTTAGTTTTTTAAGACCTCATTTTTCAAAGAAATCTTCCAGATGTTTTTTAGGATATAAAAAGAATTATTTGAAAAGAAATTTCTATGTTATTTTTTTGGCTGTATGCTAGTCTCCTTATTCTATATTAGTTTTAATTTTTTTACCTAAAATCAAATTTTAATCAAATTTTAATTTTAAATCTTGCCTAAAATCAAACGGCAAACCCTAGGTGTGCCCATACGGGGCTCACCAATAATCTAGGATAACTGAGAGTCTGTATTCTTTGTTTCTCCGCATCTCGTCGGTCAGTTCATTGACAACAATGCTCGTTTCAGCACTCTATTCAATCAGTGCGCCCCCTCTTCGGGCACACCCACAGAAATAAACGATAAGTGCTATGTTAACAAAATTTTACTTCTGTACTCCTCTTGGCCTAATTAGACTGTCTACCTTTTTTTATCAAAACTTCGACTGTAAAAGGTAGCGTGCCGGAAAGGGTTAACTGAATTATCTGTAAAAAGTGAATGAAAATTAGAGGCACAAATTTCGTGATTTCCGCGTGCAAGAACGACTATTTCCTTTTGAAAGTTTATGTTCTATCATAAAGGAAAGATGGTTTAGAAGATGTACACTGCACAAACAAAAAATGGGACAGTTATATATCTGCCGTTTTACTGGGCCGATTGACGAAATTTATGTCGTGCTGTCAGTAAACGCACTCGAGTCGGTCTTCTGTTGGCATAGCCCAAGGAAGACAAATTTCGCCGCACTGTCCTATCGGACATGTCCCTCGTACGTCCCACATTGATTTCTGAGGTTATTTGACGCAGTGTTGCTTGTCTGTGAGCATTGACAACTCTACGCAGACGTCGCCGGTCTCGGTCGTTAAGTGCAGGTGGTCGGCCACTGCACTGTTCATGGTGGGATGTTATGCCTGAAATTAGATACTCTCGGCACACTATTAACACTGTGGATCTCGGAATGTTGAATTCCCTAACGATATCCGAAATGGAATGACCTATGCGTCTAGCTCCAACTACCATTCCGCGTTCAAAGTCTGTTAATTCTCGTCGTGCGGCCATAAACACGTCAAAGCCTCTTCACATGAATAACTTGAACACAAATGAAAGCCCTGCCAAATCACTTCGCATTTATACATCTTCTACGCTATACTACTGCCATCTGTATATTTGCATATTGCTATCCCATGACTTTTGTCACTTCAGTGTAATTTCAGGCATAACATCCCACCATGGGCAGCGCAGTGGCCGACCACCTGCACTTAACGACCGAGACAGCGACCTCTGCGTAGAGTTGTCAATGTTCACAGACAAGCAACACTGCGTCAAATAACCGCAGAAATCAATGTGGGACGTACGAGGGACGTGTCCGATAGGACAGTGAGGCGAAATTTGTCTTCCTTGGGCTATGCCAGCAGAAGACCGACTCGAGTGCCTTTACTGACAGCACGACATCGCCTGCAGCGACTCTCGTGGGCTCGTGAGCATATCGGTTGGCCCCTAAACGAATGGAAAACCGTGGCTTGGTCACCTAGATCGCCCGACATGAATCCCATCGAACATTTATGGGAGATCATCGAGAGGTCAGTTCACGCCCAAAACCCTGTACCGTCAACACTTTCACATTTATGGACGTCTATAGAGGCAGCATGGCTCAATATTCCTGCAGGGGACTTCCAACGACTTGTTGAGTCCATGCCACGTCGAGTTGCTGCACTTCGCCGGGCAAAAGGAGGACCGACAAAATATTAGGAGATATCCCATGACTTTTGTCCCTTCAGTGTATATACTTCTTAATGTAGACGTGCTCGTAATGCGGGCATTGCATAAAACAGACTTTTAACAAACGGATACTTTATTGACACGCGAACAAAACAAGAACAAATAAGTTAACACAAACAGTGTATATGATAAAGTTTTTCTGCAGAGTAAAATTCTGTGCAGATTTTAAATTTAATGGTTGGTGTTTCCTATAGGCACTTTTCTGATACATTTAAAAGCCAGACGAAGACTGGCAGCGTAGCGGCTAATATAAATAGCGGTAATAAATAATAAAATAATAAAATTTTCAAATAAAGTAGCGGCTTGCTTTGAGCAACGTTTGGGAAGTAGAAATTTAAAACCTTTTTTATAATCATTTCTCAATATTGTTGCTTGCATACGGGTTCGTAATAGATTGAATGCATAAGTCCAATAAAATGTTAATAAAATTTGTTCTTATCAAAAGAAATATGACAGAACACTGGAATTTTCCCCAGAGACATTCGTACAAGTGTTCACAATATCACGCAATATAATCAGTAGGTATAATTCAAACTACTGAAAACGTTTAAATACAACGCAATACAAAACGTTATCGAAAGCTAATTCAGATATCTCGGTTTCCGTGGAATCAAATAAATCGCAGCAACAATAACTAAACAAATATCTAAACAACTGAGCTTAGATGTCTCTTTCCGCCTTTAAACAGTTTCAAACCAGCCGGGAGAGATAGTTCTAGCATTTGTTGCTTCTCGGGAGATTTCTGGAAATCAACAAGAAGATGGAATGACGGTTACAGCTAACATAATGGTCAATTACATTTATTCAGTTTCAATACGAATTACCAAGATAACCATACTATATCATAATCATAATTCCTAATGCTTTCATTAGTATTTATTGTTGCTTAAATTTGGAAAACACTACTTAAAATCTACTTTGCAGTAAGTTCTAGGCAACAAAATATTTCAAATTATTGGGAAATTTCTTTAAAGAAAACTTCTTAAAATCTATTTTAACTAACCTAGAAAATGTTAAGGTGGCTTTCACAAGCTGTTTCCTTCTCTGATCATAACTCAGAGAAGGAAACAGCTTATGAAAACGATATAAATTGCATTACTCTTTTCAAGAATAGAAGGAAAATTATTCTAAAGGCGAATTTCTTCTTGGAAACATAGAAAGGCGAAGAGAAATCTTTTCTGTTTTACCGCGCCGAATTAGAAAAGAAAGGAAATTCCACTCAAGAAATTTAAGATTAATTCTTTTTTTTTTCCTCTTCGAATTCTCCTTAAAGTTTCAATCCAAAGTTAATTCCCGATAAAAATTTTAGCCTCTGTGCTCCCCAAAATTGTGTGTAGATACATATAATGACGCGCTCATTAAAAACGGTACAATATTCTTACCTTAAGCGAGCACTGCAGTGATCATTTTTAAAAGAAGAAAACTTCCCTCCATCTTGGAATTTACCATCGTAATAGACGTGAGCGAATTTAAAAAAAAAAATAATATGGTCATTTTTCCAAATAGTTGATATTTGTTCATGGACTTTGCCTTTACCAAAACAAAAATTAAAAACATTTTTACGTCCAGCACGCAAGACTGTCTGTGGGAAATTCTAAAGATATGCTGTTTGTAAATGTTTAATGGTTTTGCTGTTGAATCGTATTTTATGTGGTGTAAGCACCAAGAACGTGATTTTAATAAACAAAGAAAACATACAAAATGTTAATACTAAAAAGACATATAAAAGTTTTTTAAAACCCTCTTAGTAAAAAAAAACTGAGCGTTGATATAATGAACTGAGAAAATGAAAAAAAAAAAAAAAATCTGAAAGGTTTCAGATTTTACATTAAGCCCAAACGGACTTCTTTTAAGGTTTTGGGTGTTACCTTTATTTATTAAATAAAATGGTCTTCGCACTTAAACCATAATAATTCAAGAGCAATATCGCAAAATAATTTTAAAATGAGCATATCTTTAAAATTTATGATACACAGTCTCGTGGGCTGGAGATAAAAATGCTCTTTTTTTACTCTACAGTGTTGCCAATGCTCGCTTTGAAATCGTTGAGTTTGTTAATCAACAATTCGTTAAAGTGTTACAAAGTATGAAATCGATAGTAAAACAAATTCACAATTCAAAATTAGGGCTTTCAGATGCCCATATTCGCTGGAGGACTACGTTATTCAAAACCGGATGACTCTAGGTAGCGCCGTCTTATCACAATGCGAGAAACATACATGCATTTATGCAGATTCTTCATTATTTAACTTCTCTAAATATAACACAGGACTATAATATTTGGTAGCATCTATTTGAAAAGTGATACGCCGTTTATAGTGATTCAACGTAAAATGCCAAACTAAATTAATAGCCCTCTTGGGCTAACACCCTTGGGGCTAAAAATTGCATAAGAATATTTTTTTTATAAAAGACAATACTGAGTACGATTTTATACAGGAAAGGAAAGTTTACTTACGGAAAAAATGCAGTAATGAAATAGGGAAATGAAACGTAAATCATTATGAAGTCTTAATGTAATGTTTTTCTATTAGGTTAGGTTGTTTAATTACGGCAAAGCCTCGAGGGCTATCTGCCTAAGGGGAGGGAGGCTTTCGTGGAGGACTTTCTAAGGGAAACTGGCTCGTATACACGTTACACATGAGGAAAGCCACGAAAACACCCATGCAGCCAGCCCGTTCGCGGGATTTGAACCTCGGACCGAACTACCAGTGTTCAGCGACTTTACCGGTCGGCCGCTGGTGGGCCCGTTTTTCTATTAAATGAAACGCTACTTACGTATTATCACAATCAGCATAAGTAGCTGTCGCCAAGTTTTCAGAATATGAGAACTTTGGGAACTGTTGTGTAACTTGTTATCTAATTTAACTAATATTAATTTTAGTAACTGATTGGTTTTGTTAAAGTGGTTATTTAAAAGTTTGATTTCAGCTGTAATTGTGTTTGGTAATGCTAATTAACCTTTTTAACTTGAAAAAGGTAACTGAATTAACTTATTTACTTTCTTTTTGTAAAACTTAATTTAGCTCATGTTTGGCTTTATCGCTTTGAATTCATTGGTGGTTTGTTTGGATGTTCCTCAAGGCAATTAATTTCAATTTTTGTATGTTTATTTTAGTCCCCCACGTGATCCTTAAAAGAAACATGGATTCTTCCAGAAGGACCCGACTAAATAATATCAGTGTAGTTTCGAAATTAATTATTTATGTGTATTTGAACTATGCGATAGGATATTTTTATTTTTATTTTAACCCGTGACTGAATTTTTCTCGTGTGGATTATCCTTCCCTAGTGTTTTGAGGTGTTACGTATTTGTCTTTGAATGAAAAGTGTTTGTGAGTATCAGTAGAGTTTAGGAATTATTGTACTGAGATTTACTTGTTCAGGAAAGTCAGAGGATGTAGTAAGAGAGAAAGTATTTATAGAATTTGAAAATGATTTGCATTTTCACATTTTATTGAAAAATAAACTTTTGATTTCACGTCAGAACAACAGAGAGGATATTATCTCATTTCAGTGTAAAGGTATTGACTTAAAGAGTTTGAGGTTTGAAGCAATATAATTTGCTTTACAAAGATGACAGTTTAGGTTAAAATCTAAATGGTTTAAACTTAATAGTTATTAAACTAAAAACTTTTTAAAAACTAAAAGGTTTTTATTTTTTTAAAACATTTTAGAAACCAAATAGTTTAAACTAAACAGTTATTAAACTAAAAACGTTTTAAAAATTAACATTTTTTCAGTTTTTTAAAACATTTTTAAAACTAAAATATTTAGTTTAAAATAAATAGTTTAACTTCAATCACCAGTCAGTAGATTCCAGATATTATGTCAATTTAGTTTTAAATTTAGTTGTCCACCACCAGTTGTTCTGTGTTCTGAGAGTTAATTTAACAGAACAGATCAAGTTAAATGTACATAAACGTATTTTTAAAATTTAATTATTTTTACTACATAACAAAATCAATCGCTCTTCAAGCGACCGTGATCATAATAATCCTCTAGTCAAGCAACGTCGCCATTTTTCGTAGCATTCTTTCCACTGCATTTCACGTTCTAACGGATAGAAAAATTGTGATATTTTTTGCATTCAACTCAACTTTAGTATAGCTTGAAGCATTTGTCAGCAGTAGAAGAAATTGAGGTAAAAGTTCAGGATTAGAATATTTTATCAAAAGATTCCTAAAGGAAATAATAATGCGATATGTCTGGTAGATGGTACACAATGCCAAATTTTTGCAATCTTTTCAAAGCGGAAACTGATCGTTGTGTACATGGGCAGAAGAAGAGTTAAAAAATTAGAGAACGAGTCTGTAACAAATACGTGTTTTGTATTTTTTAATGTATCATACTATTATCCTTAGTTAATAATTTAAACTTGCATTATAAAAATTTTAAAAAGAGATTATCCTTTTGCATGTTGATAATGTTTAATAACTTTCAATAAATACCGATAATTTGAGTATGTTATTGAAACAAATATGGGAAAATCACCCACTTGAGCGTGATAAGTAATTTTTACCTTTTCAAATGTAAAAACCCGCCATATTGGGCGAAGGTGGTTGCGTTAATACGAAAGCACCAATAAAACGTTTCTAAATTCGAAGACCAGGACGTAATCGTGTCCATTCTCAATCTGTGCAGTCCTAACACATATGATACTTAATATGAATTATATTTTGCTAAAATTACATTCAAATGATGGACCAGCGAATTATCGATCAAGCCTGAAATCAAGCAACTATCTTAGAAATTTTATAAACTCTTTAAAGTAAGACAAGACTTGTGCTACAAAATCTAACATCGCTACTTATGGGTTTTTAAAAAAACACACAACTGAAAGTTTAAATTCGAGAGGTGCAGTCTAATACTACACGCAGAATAGTTTACTTAAGCTGGTTCAAGTAATTAACTCTGCGTATTTAAACGTCGGCTAGCAAAATGGCTAAAGCCGGAAAAATCTTTGAAAAAATTGAGGATAGTAACTGCAAAGCAAAGCTGCCAAAAGCACTACCTAAAACATTCAAATCATCGGTTTAAATATACTATAGAGTCGTTAGGGATTTCTGAAGTAAAACAGAAGAAAAATGAGCAGTGCCATCGCATGGACTCGAACCGAACCTCTCGAATATGCGCCGAGTGTGCTACCGTTTTACCACAAAAGCATGGGGAAGGAAGGAAGAAATTAGCTTAAATACAACAACCCATTTGCATTCTTTTTGGACAACGGAAAGAAGTTAATATTCAAATTATAATAACTGGTTAATTAACATAAAATCCTACGAATTTATCTTTCAGTAATGCTGCTTTATCCTTACAGGAATGTTGGCCATATCGACTCAAAGGCTTCCATATAATAAACGAGCCTCTATACGTGCATTATGTATACCGGATTATAAAGGTTTTTCTGACAAAAAAATTAAAAGAAAGGGTAAGTAATAATAAATATACAATAGGTTTTTAGATAAAGTTATTTCAATTTTTTTATTTTAACAATATTTAGTTCTGCTATTTTCTAATTTTGACACGATATCTTTTTCTTTTAATTGCAAGGAAATATATAATGAAATTGTAAGAAATATGAAGAGCGATTTAAAACAATTGTGCGCATGACCGATAATTCAAGAGAAGTAACTACTGTTGCGAAATGCCCGGCCGTGGTAAGATTACTTCTCTGCAGAGCGAGTTTAGGATTGCCAGAAAATGGAAAGAAAGGGCAGGGTTAACAAATTTGGCCCGAAATCTCCCGTTTGGGAAATTTGGCTACAGAATTGGCGATGTGAGATGGAACGAGAATATTCTAGAACGAATTTCTACCGATTTACCCCAGAATGTTCTCGAAGGCAGATCAAAAGCTATACAAAACACTGCCTGTACGCGGAGTGACAATGTATCGTCGAGTTTATCTTCAGTGTTTTGAACTCAGAGATTAGCTTGAAAGCGATCGACTGAGTCGGGAGCTGGATTTTAGTGCTTTGCCGTGAAGCTATCTTCACCGTTATTGGCTGTGTTGCTGATTGTTTCAGCATGTTTACCGTAATTTTTCGACTACGGTAAATAGTCTTGCAAATATCCTGTGAAATACTGACGTATGGATTGTGTTTTGTTTCTTCATCAAGTGTTACCACCAGTCACTCCAAATCTACGAATCTGTAGAACGCAACAATATTAACAATTATTGTACAGTTCCAATAATAAAAATTGCTGCAGACCGAGCTTCGACTTAGCCATAAAGTTAGTGTTATTATGTCAGTTATTGACTACACTTAGCTCAGGTTCTCAAGTTTTTGACTAACGCGTAAAACTTTAGTATTCCCCTACATTTTACAATGACTATTTTTCAATTTATAAATAGAAATATAAAATAAAATATACATATGTTTCCATTTGCACAACCTATGGCTATATTAAATGTGTGCGCATAAAAAATATTAAATTAAAAATTGGTTACCATTTAATTATCAAAATTTAAGTTATAATACTTTAATTCTGAAATTTAGTGTGAAATTTGGGCCTGTTTAAGAGAGAGCATTTTTTTACGTCTGGACTTATTTCACTTAACTTTAATCATAAATTAGGATCCACTTCTAATTTTGTTCTGCATTTCTTTTTTAAATAAAACGTAGAAGGAAATCCTTGTTCACATAAATAGGTTGTGCAAAAATGCAATAAAAATGTAATAGCTTTATTTGAAACGCCTTTAAATTCTTTTTGGCGGTTCAGCCAAAAGTTAACAAGTGTGTTATTTTCGATCTTTAACACGTTGAGCCCGGCGCCGAATTTGCTGTTCTTTCCGTTCAGCCGGTAATCGGCTGGTTTCGGTTCAGCCGATTATCTTGGTAACAAAATCGGCTTAATCCACATTCATAACAAAATGTTACCAAAAAAATTGTTACGTGTTGTAATATGTGTAAACCTATGCCGTACTTTCGTTAGAATGTTTCAATAAATTTCATTAAAACTACATTTGGGAACTACTCTTATAAGCGCCCAAACTCCACGGTGCCATATTACTACGTCTACATTTCGAACTTTAAACCTAAAATGTCTTCAAAAACGCGGTTTTCTCATGGAAAAACCACGTTTTCAACACACAATTTAAGCTAAAAAACCGAAGCAAAAACAAAACATTTAGATAGCGAAAACGTAAAGTTTCTAACCAAAAATATTTGACAAGAATCCATGTACACAGCGATATGTTTTAACTTAACATCTACTCGCTTTAATAAATTAACATAACAGCAATAAATTTCAAAGAATACCATGTACACAGCATCCTGTTTAAACTTAAAAAAATATCTACGAATTGCACATAGGTATTGAACACGAATCAACACAATAAACTAAAATAGCTAAAATTACAAACAATTCAAAAAACAACAGTAACAACAGAAATTCATAGTAAAAAGCAATGAATATAATATTCTACAAAATAAAAACTGTAAAATAAAATGCACTTACCATAATATATTCGTTAATAAAATTTCACCAGTCACACAACGTCTGTGAACAAAAGTGCCACAATTTTGCTATATCACATCTCTTTCTACGATTCAAAATTTCGAAAGTAACAATAAAAACTTCCTCCAACGTTAACTTGCTACACGAAATCCACGATCCAAATTTTAAACTCCGCTGACAGTCATATACTCTATCAGCAAGCATTTAACTGCAAGTCCACAGAAGAACTATCAGAAACGCCTTTCTTCGTCCGAGTTCTCCAACTCCGCATTTCGAACTTCATTTTAAAAGTCCCACAGAAATTCCAAACACTCCGATCCTCGAACAATTGTGAACAATGTGAACAAAAGACTCTTTAACAACTCCAAAATCGTACCTTTTAATACTAAATTTACTTTCCACACAATCTAAATACGCAACTGAAATCTTGCCACCACGTCTATCATTGCAACATAGGCCATTTCAAAACACGCACGACACGAATCAATGAGCAATTAAACCCCTGCAACAAAAGAGTTAAGGTTCAATATCTAAAAGGGTTGCCATACAAACAACATCGTCCCCCAAACCACCGCAATCGCGCCAAAAACCAGCACAGAACATATCTCGCCACATTTGGTGATCTTAGGGCGAATATAAGAGTAGAGCCTACATTTGATCACATTTCATTAAGACTATATTTATTTTTTAAATTTAATACTGCCGGTCCCGCGGACAGACGCCAGCCAAACAAAAATTCCAGTGCCGTTCCCCAGTGGCCGATGCTGGCCACACGGAAAGTTCATTGCAGGACTCAAAGTGGTAAATGTAGTTGTTATTTATTTACGACCTTATTCGTGCTTCTTTAAAGAGTTCCAGAACTCTGAAATTTTTTCCATTGCTTGGAGACTTCCTGTTTTGACACATTCACACATCTCACTGCTTCCATGATTTCTTCCCTGCCTTTAAATGGCCAATGATTAGCCATTTCACAGATTGCTCCAAATTTCGGAGCCATAACAAATCTTTTTGAGGTTCGTTATGGCTCCTTTTTGGCTTACGCACTAAAATCAAAAGCCGTATTACAGAAATTTACTCAGATTTTCACTTTGCGCAAAGCCCTTGATTCACCGTCGGATATCGTAACACTTTGATTTGCTTTTCTGAAACCGTCATTCGCTTTGCGCAGAACACTTTATTTACCGTCAGATGATGCGACGCTTTGATTTGATTTCCTGAAACCGTTTGGATAAAAAAATCAAAAGATCACTTTTGATTGGATAATGCTAATTAGGCTTGTCTTTCTTGTATTCTCTGTAAAAATGGATTACATTGATTGGATAGCTCATGTAATAACGCAATTCTTTGGTACATAAAGATAAATGTGTATCTTTACGTACCAAAGAATATTTGTGTACCAAAGAATATTGAGTGTATTTTACAGAAATTTTAAGTGCATGGATATGTTCATAATCGCTGTTTTGTTTATCAAAATAAATTTCCATTACTGAATTTTTAGAGTTTTAAAAGCATTGTATGTAGTGATAATTTATTAGCATCTCACTTACCTGTCTTATCTTCAGAAATATTAAACAATTGAAATTAATGCAATTTGTTCTTATATTTCAGTTTGTCATGCATGGTACTGATATGAAATCTTTATATAAATATATCCCACAAGATGTCCTTCCCTCAGAATTTGGAGGAACAGGCGACCCAGTTAACGACGAAGAATTCCGGAATTTCATTCTCAGTTATGAATCTTACATTCAGAAGCTCAATCAGTTTGGTTTCAAGACTAAGTCAACAGAAGTGCAACACAGTGACTCTCAAATCTTAAACACACAGTGACGTCTATCCTTTTCTGGGATATTTTATGTCACACCTTTCCAGTGCGCATAGAAAATTGACTACCGATATGTTAAAGCTATATTTATTCTGCCACATAAAATCGCAATTTAACAGCAGAATTAACATACTGCATTTCTCTAAATTGCTCTATGCAGGGTAAGTGGAAAAAGAATCATCCTGTTATAAATTATTGTAGTTAACAATGCAACAGTTGTCTACTTATCTGTGATGCATCAATTAAACTATAACTATCCAAGCTTCATAAATATGACACTGGAATACCCTTAATGAGCGCGTGAGCCATAATACACTTGGCTAGTATACAAGTTCTGAGCGAAACTTTTTTTAGTGTATCTGTGTGTATGTGTTCTGCAGTATGCTACAGACAACATCTTCAATTACGGTTCAATTAAATTTTTGCCGACTGAGATCATTCAGCAAAGCAGAGTATGTTACAATGGTTTCGCCAATTTTAAGTGTACAGGAAGTCTACATTAAGAGCGACAGTGTGGATTGGCTACAAATCAGAAAATGATGATGCGTTTCTCAATACCTTTTTTACCGATTTAAGTATTATATTATTTATTATTATATATTATGTTATTTATATCGAGCACGTCCCATCGGATATGCCTTAACGTCGGTGGACCAAAAATGACTATAGAATGAATATGTGGCATGACAAAATGATCTCGTGTAGATCATCTACGAGAGATGATTCTGAGGTTCTATTAATTTAAATATACTTTTTTATTTCATCAGTTTTGCTGAATTATTGCAGTTTTCCATCATACCTCTAATTTAACTGAATACTATTATTCCAAAGGAAAACTAATCTTTAAACCGTCTTCAAAGAACAATTTTGGAACATTTTTGTTGAACCTCAATCCATCTATTTATGGCATGGTTAAAATCTTAAATCGAACACACCGTAAATTTTTATCAAATGGGGCAATAGAATACTCCTCGCAGACGTTGGAAAACTTCTGAAGTTTCCACTTTCTTTTCCCACAAGAAAAACGGATTACTCCTCGCACCTTCCATGGTTACGAGAACAGTGCTACAAAACTCCACTTTCAATCGCCAACAACCGAATCCAGAAAAACAGTGATACATGGGATAAACATGGCAAGACTTGTCTGTGGTCGGTAACCTTGACTACAAGTTATAGAAAATGAACTACAGCTCAATTCTTAGAACTTTGAAAAAACATCTTACATATAATATATGACAAGAAATTTGAACCAAAAAATATACCCTGAGCGTCAGAGTAGCTATGTATGTTCCAATTAAATTGTATATTACTATCATTGGTAAACCTGTTTTTTTCCTTCATAATAGACATAATAGTCATTGATGAAGTAAAACACATTCTTTCAGAAGCCGGAGTGTGTTGGACGTTAAGTCTAAATCGACCATAAGGTATTTCTTCCGCTTTCTTAGCATACCTTCGTGGTGTAATAGTCAGCACGCTTGGTGTGAATTCGAGAGGTCCGAGGTTCGAGTCCTGGCAAGGGCATTGCTCGTTTTTTATGTCTCCTGCTTCGAAATAACCTAATGTCTCTACAGTGGCGCCCGAAGTAAAAAAAATGGTGGATGATGATTCTCCACCACCAGGATTTGATGAGTGGGTTCCTTAATTCCTAGTCGTTTTTAAAAGCATAAGTATATAAGGTATTTTGCCCGCCTTCTTAACATGCCTTCATGGTTTAGTGAACAGCACACTCGGCGCAAATTCGAGAGGTCCGAAGTTTGAGTCCCGGCTAGGATATTGCTCATTTTTCACGTCTTCAGCTTCGAAATAACCTAATGTGTCTACAGTGGCGCCCGAAGTAAAAAAAAAAAAAAAAGATGGTGGATTAGGATTCTCCACCACCAGGATTTGATGAGTGGGTTCCTTAATTCCTAGTCGTTTTTAAAAGGATAAGTATATAAGGTATTTTGCCCGCCTTCTTAACATGCCTTCGTGGTTTGGTGAACAGCACACTCGGCGCAGATTGAGGTCCGACGTTCGAGTCACGGCTAGGACATTGCTCATTTTTCACGTCTTCAGCTTCGAAATAACCTAATATGTCTACACTATCACTATAAACTGACAGTCTAACGTTGCTTCAGTTTCCATGGTAAGGGAAAGGAATTTACATGGATCTGTGAGTTTTCCAATTGGAATGCGAGTACATTCCCTTGGGAAGTTTTCCCAGAAAACATCCCACTTAAGAGGAGCAGCTCTAGAGGGCTTGTTTGTAAGGGTTAGGTTTCTAGATTTCGTTCACACCGAATAATATTTTAGAAAATTTAATATAAAGAAATTATTTCAAAATTATAGTGCCATATTTTACAAAACTCTTTTTCTGTTTTATTCGTGAAAATTTTCCTGAAATTGTATTTTCCTCGAAAGTAAACATATACTGTAAATCAAAAGTAGTGGCTTACAAAAGCAGTTACTGTTCAATGATACAGAATCAAGTTATTGATATGCCTACAAATGCAAAACATGTTTACAAATGCAAAAATTGTATCAAGCATTTAAAATGTATTTATAAACATTCATAATTGATTTAAAAAATGACAAATTTTTTGGCTGAGGTCACCTCTAATGGCACTGCTTAAACGAGTTAAAATGATACATCATGTTGCCATACAAAACACTTTATCGCTAAATAAATTAAAGCTTGGGTAAAAATTAGTGTTTGAAATAATTAATATATATAAGGCGAACTTGTTCTAATTACCGATTCTGTTACTATTATTTTCATTTTACGGCACAGATATGTTTTCATAAAAACAAAGTCTCCTGTTTTCTGAAATCTAGAAATGAAATTTAGTTTTTTAATTACGTTCTAGATAATTTAAAAGGCAATACGAATAAGGCTAAAAATCCTTAATTTAATTAAAGTTGTTCCAAAGCCTAATTTTTTTCCAAAGCTCGGTATATGATTAAAATCAGTACTACTTATGAGGGTGTCCGCCGATAACATCGCGTAAAAAACATCTCGGACGAAAACGTCGCGGAGAAAACAACGCAAGGCGAAAACGTCGTGCTACAAAACATCGTGGGAGAAAACATCGCAAAGAGAAAACATCGCAGTTCTAAAACATCGTGGTACAAAACATCGACGTCAAAAATAAAGCGGTTGAAAAACTTCCCAGTTTAAATACATCGTCGGCGAAAATATCGTGGTAAAAAATAAAGTATCTACAAATCATCGCATGACGATAACATCGCCGACATGCTTTTTTCAGGTTTTAATAACTGTAAATGGATATTCCTATAATGATTTGTGAGCGCAAAATGCAAAGAAGGATAATATTTACTTTCACATTTTTTTATTAACTAACAAATTTTTGCTGAAAAAGTAAGAAGGAAACTTAAGCATAGAAAATTAAATGCGCCTTATATGATTATTAATGGCCTTTGTTAGTTAGTTAACCATGTCGGTTTAAAATTCTATCAAGAGCTATAAGTTGCATTAATTTTTTATGCTTAAGTTTCCTTCTTATTTTCTCAACAAAAATTTATTAGTTAATAAAAGATATGAAAGTAAAAATTATTCTTCTTTCCATCTTGCGCTTACAAATCATTATGGGAATATCCATTTACAGTTATTAAAACCTGAAAAAAAGTACTTCTGCGATGTTATCGTCATGCGATGATTTGTAGATACTTTATTTTTTACCGCGATATTTTCGCCGACGATGTTTTTAATCTGAGAAGTTTTTGAACCGCTTTATTTTCGACGTCGATGTTTTGTACAACGATGTTTTAGAACTGCGATGTTTTCTCTTTGCGATGTTTTCTCCCACGATGTTTTGTAGCACGACGTTTTCGCCTTGCGTTGTTTTCTCCTCGACGTTTTCGTCCGCGATGTTTTCGGCTGTAACCCTTATGAGGAAGAATTTTAGTTTTTATATTTTGTTATTATCAGTCCAAAGGGGCAACTTTCACACAAGAGCTATTACTTTTGTTTTGGCATTTTGTGTTGATTCACTGTAAACAACGAATCACTTTTTAAATTGCTAAATTTTTAAAACCAAATAATAAAGCCCTGTATTATATTTAAAGAAATTAAATAATGAAGATTCGTCATAAATGTATGTATGTTTCTCGCATTGTTATAAAACAACGGTTTCTAGAGACATCCAATTTTGAATAACGCACGTCTCCACTCGAATATGGGCATCTGGAAGCCCAAATTCGGAATTTTTTTATTATCTGTTTCATATTTTGTAAAGCATTTATGAGTTTTTTTATTAAAAAACTCAACGATTTCAAAGCAAGCAATGGCAACACTGTACGAAAAAAAAATTATCTCCAGTGCGCCAGACAATATATCGGAAATTCTAAAGATATGCTCTTTTAAATATTTTGCGATATTGCTATTGAATTGAATTTTATGGTTTAAATGCTAAGAACAAGATAGTTAATAAGCAAATATAACACACAAAACGTTAAAAAAAAGACCCTTTCGGCGTAATATAAAAATCTGAAAGCTTTAAGATTATTATTATTATTATACAACGAAATCAACAGTCCACTGGATGTTCATTGAAGTCAATTTTAAACACTGAAATTAACCCATTAACTGCCAATTTTTTTCCTCTCAATTTACATTTATTTCTGAATGGCTCGATTGACATAGAGACTGAATTTGGAATATAAATGGAATATATACGGAATCTGCCATGAAGCCCTAAATGAAGATCTACATTTAAGTAGCCCTCACCGGAAAATAAAATTCACATTGACAATAAATAGTTAGTAAATAGTATACTCAAAAACTATTAGAGAACACGGCAGGACGCAGGAGTACGAAATGATGTACATAATACACTACTCGACATTGAAAATGCAACACCAAGAAGGAGTGGTCAGAAATTTATGCAAATTCTAGAGTAGACGCACGTCACTGAGTTATGCGAATGATGTGAAATGCGCAGCTCTCCGGCGCACGTTAAGTAAGATATAAGGGAAGGAACGTGCAGAATGGGCAATATTCGTGTCGTTATTTCTCCGGGACGAATTATCGAAGAAAGTTGGTTTTTTGTCCCGGAGGATACGTGTAATAGGACAGAATGCCAGGCCCCCGTCAACGAAGGCACTTCCAGCAGATAGGCGATTTTACGAGGGGTATGGTGATCGGACTGAGAAGGGCGGGTTGGTCATTACGTCAAATCGCAGCTGATACCCACATGGATGCGAGCACGGTGCATCGGCTATGGCGAACATGGTTGGAACAAGGAATTGTAGGAAGAAGGAGGGGTGCAGGTGCAACCAGAGTGACGTTAGCACGCGTGGATCGACGCATCCGCCGACAAGCTGTGGCGGTCCCGCAAGTCGCTTGTACCGAGATTCTGCAGCATGTGCAAGATACCCTGAATGTTCTCGTGATGACCAGAACCATTTCCCGTCGAATGGCTGAACGTGGCCTGCACTCACGGCGTCCGTTAAGAACACTGCCATTGACCCCCACAGCATAGACGCCAACGTTTAGAATGGTTCCGGACTGGAGCGATGTGAATGACAGAATGGCGAAACGTCGTGTTCTCAGATGAGTCATGCTTCTGTTTATCCAGTGACAGTCGCCGCATATGTGTGTGGCGTCGACATAGAGACAGATGTAATCCGGCAGTAACTGTGGAACACCCCACCGCGCGACAACGTGTCATAATGGTTTGGGGCGCTATTGCCTACGATTCCACGTCCCTCTAGTTCGTATTCAGGGCACTATGACGGCCCAAAGATGCTTGGATAATGTACTGCGGCCGGTGGCATTCCCCACCCTTCAGGGGCTGCCTAATGCAATTTTTCAACCCGATAACCCCCGACCATACAGTGCTCGTATCTACCAACATGCTCTGCAAGGTATACAGATGCTTCCCTGGCCACCGTACTCACCTGACTTGTCACCAATCAAACATGTGTGGGATGTGATTGGACGCCGTTTACAGGCTCTGCCCATGCCTCGTTGAGAAGGCGAACTGTGGCAAATGGTTGAAAAGGAATGAAGAGCCATCACTCAGGACACCATTCGCACTCTTATTGACTCAATGCCTAGACGTGTTTCTTCGTGCATCGCTGTCCGCGGTGGCCCTACATCCTACAGAGCCGACGCCGTTCTCGTTCTGTATTCTGACTATCATTTTGAAATAAAGATCACTTATTGTTGCTTTCTATCTCTGTCTTTTTTTCCAAATTTCATCACTTTCTGACCACTCCTTCTTGGTGTTGCATTTTCAACGTCGAGCAGTGTAATATGACATACCGCGTTTTGAAAATGTTGAAATCTTGCAACTCACAAAAATTTTACTTCTCACAATTAATATTCTCCAGCTCACTCGTTTAACGACTACTACTCAACAACTCATGCAAAAGCTTGAGAAAGGTTTAATCAACGATGTAAAAATTTAACCATTGTTGCCAACCTATCTGAAGTTCACAAACTTCCGCTACTAAGACAAATCCCCAAACGGGAATCATGGCAGCTAATAGCTTAACACTTCATTTAATTCCACTCATTGAGAATATCGAAAGACGTTACTTCTAGCAAGAAGAAAATATTTTCATATACCACCAACTCGAAAAATAAAGATTAAAAAACAAAACTGCGGTACGTCTAAATAACCATATGTTGCTGTTATTGTTTGCTCATTGCCAAAGACCAACAGGACTAAATATGGTGTATAACACTGGGCACCCCAAAGAGATCCAGAACCAACAACGAATTGTCAGTAAGTTCTTTCTTAGAGAACCTCAGACAAGCAAGAATTATAATCAGGGAAAGCTTGCTCAGAAGAACACTTGATGCAGACTTCAAAACGTTTGGAACCCTTAAAATGTGAAAGATCTAAGACGCCCACTGAGGAAGCGGCTGAGGGTGATTGGATCTTGCCTATCGCAATCAAGTGCCAGAGAGCCATGTGGCCGATTACTCCGATATCAGAGATGCGCCGTTGGAACAAGCCAAGTGGTTTTATTCTTGCACTTAAATCATGGAACAAAGTTCCATGCAGGTGACAAGCATAGAAGGCACCAAAACTCCAGCACCGGCCTTAGCCAGGGTGTCTTCAATATCACTGCCATTGATGCTTCTTAGCATGCCTTCGTGGTGTAGTGGTGACAAGGCTCGACACGATTTCGAGAGATCCGGTGAGGGCACTGCTCATTTTTCATCTCTTCTGCTTTAAAATAACCTTATGTCTCTAAGTATTTATAAAAAATTTGAAAATATTTTGACGAATTTAGTATATAAATAGCTAATGTCCGCATACAATGCAGGGCGTGAGAAATTTTCAGAGAAAGCTACGCCGAAATATAGAAAAAAATATAAAAGCACGTGCATGTAACATTGAAATAAATGGACATAGCTTTCATTTGTACTGAAATTTAATATATGTAATTGACTACTGTGTTAGCTGTAACCGTAATTCCATCCTCTAGTTGGTTTCCAGAAATCTCGATAAGCAAAAAAATTACTAGAACTCTCTCGCGACCGATTGAAAGCTTTAAAACGCCGGAGAGAGACATTTCAGCCCAGTTGTTTGTTAGCTGCTGTTGTTATTGTTTATCGGATTAGCTTCTCTTTGCTGTGCTTTGCATTATGTTTAACGTTTTAGTTGTTTAAAGTATAACTACTGATTATTACTCTGATTACTGTGAATTACTTGCACAAATTCCAACTTTCTGTTATATTTCTTTTGATAAGAATGAATTTTAACCTTTTAACGGACTTTTATCAGATCTGTTACGAACGAACCCATACGCAAGCAACAACGTACTAACGAAATTAAAAGTCTGTTTGGATGCCACATGATTTTCTTATACTGCCCATTAAATTATACACATTTTTTGCTCGCTTAATTTAAACAATTTTCCTCGATTTATTCTAAATTAATTAACCGATTCCACAAGGCAATTTGAAAATGAAGACACATATTGCAAATTTTGAAAGTAAAATTTTATCTTACGGGAATCAAACTTTTTAATAAATTTTAATTTAAATTTTACTTCGTATAAGAACCGAGAGACCGCATTCAAAGTTAGATTTCGTTATTTGTCCAAAATTTCAATTTTAAAAAGATTCGACGTTTCCAAAACATGAGTACTTTCTCATTTAAAACACTTCTGTAATTAGAAGCATATACTGCTACCAACGGTAAAGAAAATAGACGCAGGGTGAGGATTTTATATATATGTATTTGTATATATATAAAAACGTATGTATATATGTGCGTGTTTATATATATATATATATATATATATATAAACGTATATATATATATATATATATGTAAGATAAAAATGTATGAATCAAAATTATAATATAACCATAAACATTAATTCTTCCTCTCTATTCTAAAATCGTAATAACTTATCTGCATTGCGTCATTCAAATTAATCATGCGATCTTACATAACCGTTAATACCAGATGCCTCTTGACGACCAATCACCGAATTGTAAACCAAAACTTTTCTCTTCACGTGCTTCCATCTTTCATAACTACGCACTTCAGCTTTTGCTCTCAACTTTGCTAAGATGTAATTTCGCTGGCTTGCTTTCTATCTCAGCAATATTAAAAATGTAAATCTTCTGTGGAAAGGCACGACTAGAGTGCCAAGTGATTGTGGCCACATATATCAATTGGAAATAAAAATGGAATTAAAACTGCTTCGACTGCCAAGTTCTTTAAATACTACGCAATCAAAATTCTTCTTCAATATGGGTCTAATCACGCATCGACAGTGTTCTGTCTTTTCCTGTGCTTTTATTATGACATATATGTTATTTACATATATATATCTAATGAGAGTGCTTGAAGTTCTTAATTACTTCTAGTGTGTTTCAATTAGGTTTTATTCAACTATGCTTTTTATTTTCACTCACGTTTTAGTCTTTGGCTTATCTGCTTAAAGGTAAACATTTGGATTTAAATTTTTCACTGAAATATTTTGTTTTTTCACTTTCGTTTTCAATTCCTTTAATAAGATAAAATTCTCTTTATTAGAGGTTAGTCTAATTAATTCGAATTAGAATTTACTTTGTTTTCTCCTTGCTTTGTGGAAGGGCCAGAATTTTCGGGTGAACTATTATAATTAAAATATTATTATAACTAAAGAGATCAATTTATTTAAATGTTACTCCCCCCTTACGAAGTATCACTAATGTTGATTGAATTCCTCTTCTGGTTTTGTTCATTTTTCTTTAAGTTTCATTAATTTTTTTAATGGGGTTTTGCTTTAAATGTAAAAAGTTTTGGTTTTAACGTTTTAAAATTCTTTGTGGTATTTGTAAGATTATTTGAAATTTATTAGTTATGAATTTCAATTTTTAGCCTTTGTGGAAAATTAGTTCTAAATTTCTTAAATTATGTCTAATGATAGATTTTCTGCAGCTTAATGCGCGAAAATACTAGGTATGTTTAAATTTTGTTATCAAAAGAAATGTTTTGTAATTATATATATTTCCGATTGCAATAAAAACGGAGGTGCTCAGTTAGATGTTATAGCAGTGCAATGCATAAAATTTCAACTTTATGCAGCTAATCTTTTTTGAGCTACCAAGATACATACACACATACATACATATACACCCAGAGTTGTCACGAAGAATTCCTTTTAAATCCTTTTTACAATCCGTTTTGAAAAAAGGTATCGTTTATTCTGTCCGTACATACAAGTGCCACGCAAAACAATCTTCCAAATGGATTCGGGAAAGGTCAAAATAGATATTTCTATTCAAGTATGATACCCAAAGTTTTCGAGATAACAATACGTGCTTTACTTTGTACAAGGAAGTAAAAGGGAAAACTCTAATACTATGGCTGATGTTCGACCACGTAAACCTTAAAGGAGAACTTTATAACAAATAGTGGCCATAACGGGAATATGTTTACTAGACTTTTAAATGTTGGAAAAATTTTTTGCTGATCTTCGTAGCGAACTAGTTTCTGCATTGAACGGTCATTAAAACAAGCGTCGACAGTATAACAGTTATGGATTATATGTAACAGTTATGGAGAATATAAGGAATTTTGTCCTTCCTTTCCGCCTGCCTTCGTGGTGTAACTGGAAGCACCTTCGACGCGTATTCCGAAGGTCGAAGCTCGAAACCCTCGGGGATGGCGCTGCGTATTTCGTCAGTTTCCTGACCTTCGAAAATTTCTTTTAAGTCTCTACAAGTGGCGCTCGAACTGAAAAAGAAAGGCGTTAACGATAATTTGTCACCACAAAGATTTGGAGTATAGTCTCCAAATCACAAGTTGTCTTTAAAAAAGAGGGTGTATGTAATGTATTTTCTCCCTTCTTTCCGCATGCCCTTGTGGTGTAATTGGCAGCATAGTCGATGCATATTCCAGAAGCACAGGGCGAGGGCTCTGCACGTTTTTCACTTGTACTGCTGAACGTAAAAAAGCTCCGTTGCTTATCGCTTATCGCTTCAAAATAACCTAATGACTCTACAAGAGACCACTCTTTTAGTTCTCGAGCCACTTGTAAAGTCGGTAGCTTATTTTGAAGCAGGAAACATAAAAAATGCGCAGTAAAGTCACGGAGACTCGATCCCTTTTCCTTTCCAATACATGTCGAGTATGCTTCCAATCACACCACGAAGGCAAGTGGAAAGGAGGGATAAAAATAGCTTATAACTAAACAATTGTTCTATGCTTAACAATTCAGCTTATTTTGCTTTATTCTTCAGCACTATTTTTAATATATCAGGTATTTTTAAAAATGCTTGAAAGTTACCTTAAAAACGTATACTGCCCAGAAAAACTAAAGAAATAACTCTAAAACTCACAAATCTCCAATGAATTTTGCAGGTAAAAAAACAGAACTTTCGCTTGATGTCTACATTGACATTCTTGATGTACCTCAAAACTCAGAATCGCCTATATCTGAAAAAAAAATTATTTGAATAAGAACATAAGAAATATGATGTAAAGTCCGTTATGGAAACGCTGGTTTTATAACTTCTTAGGAATACAAAGAAAGCATTAATAAAGTTTGTGGGCACTCTTGCCCGAAATCAAGCTTTACAAGGAGTTTTCATGCTCTCCATTAGGCAATCCAGAAGTTTCTGCGGCAAAGTGGATATTGACGTTAAACAGCTTCTTGAAACTTCTAGAAAATGCCGTATGGGAACTGCAGTGTTGCAAGTCGTAGTCATAGTGCGTCGTATCGGAATATGTAATGACTCTATATTAGATAGTCCAGAAGATCCTGCAGCGAAGTGAATATTCATGATGAACAGCTCCTTGATGACTCCTGAAAAGTGCCAAGTTGGAATTGTAGAGAATCAAGTCGTGGCCGTAGTGTGTCCTATCGGAATATGTCTTGCTTTTCTATTAGATGGTCCAGAAGTTTCTGTGACAAAGTTAATATTCATGATGAACAGCTCCTTGAAACTCCTGGAAAGTACCAGTTTGGAACTGCAGTGATGGAAGTCGTGGTGGTAGTGCACCCTAAAGGAATATATAATGCCTCTATATTTGATAGTCCAGAAGTTCCTGCCGCAAAGTGAATATTCATGATGAACAGCTCCTTGAAATTCCTGGAAAGTGTCAGTTTAGAACCGTGGTGATGCAAGTCGTGATCGTAGTCTGTCCCAGCGGAGTATGTAATGTTTCTCTATTATATAGTATTATGAAGTAAAAGTTGCCCTTTATTTTGCCTGTACGTACAGATGTCACACAAAAACTTAATTAAATTGGATTCGAGATCGGTCAAAATAGATATTTTCGTTGAAATATGATACCCGAAATTTTTCGTGATTACAGTAATTCCTTTACTTCGCATAACGAAGTAAAAAAACGTTGATAACATTTAACGCATTGAATGAAGTATAAATAAATTCAATAATGGAGTCTGCGTTGATAGGCGCGACTAGATGTTGCAATGCCTGTATGACATTAAAGAATTGTAAATCCAGGATGTTAAAGTCACCAGTTATGAGATATTGACAATATTCTATATATCTTCATCTCTGTCATAGCAGAACTCAGATTGTTGCCATATATTTGCAACTACTGTAAGTTGCCAAAAGAACCGAAAATCAGTGTTAACAATTAAACATATTTATTAAGGCGTAATCTGATAAACTACAATCGATTTTTTAGCAAACACTTCTGTTGCATTAGTATTAAAACTCACTTTTTATAAGTACCACTTTGTGTCCGAATCACTTTTCAAAATGTTGCCTGCAAATGTTATCACTGAGCATCATTTAAACAAAAATAAAATAACGAAGGATTTATATTTATGGATTTATGCTTGCTCCTCGCATTTGGTAAAAACGACGGAACCTACAGACACCGCATTAATATTTTTAATATATTTCATGCTCCACCTGAAGACGGACCCACAGAAATCAGAATTTTGAATTTCGAATTTGGTTTACTTATTTTAATCAACTTCAGTGATTTGAAAACTAGAACTGACAAACTGTTCAAAATAAGGCATTTTTATCTGTAGCGCGCAAAACTGTTGCTATTTGGCAAAATGTAAGATATTTTTCTTTCAATTTTAATCCACAAATTCGGCTTTTTGAATGCCTCAAATGGCGGTTGGCACTGCCTCAAATAGAGTACAGTCAAAAGTCGCAGATGTTTTTATTTTATTTGGCTTATTCCTTACTAAATGTAGTATTTCATCTCGATGTACTCCGTCTTTGATATGATATAAATCAAGTTCCTCGTCATTATAATTCGCTTCCGATAGTGAAGAAAGTGACACAGAAGTTATTGAAAACGAAAAAATTTCGATTGACAGATTAGTCGGTATTCTCGACACAGCAATTATAGGACTTGAACAGCGGAACATTGTAACTGAAGAAGAAATTATGTCTGATTTTAGAATTAAAGAGAAAGCATTATCACATAAAACGAAGCAACTTTAACAACATACATTGAAAGAAATGTTTAATAAAGTAAACAAATAAATATTAAGCTTTTTCTTGTAAATTTTGATACCCTTTAGATCATAATTGTTCTTTATTTCATAAATTACGGTTTCATATTTTTAATTTTGTAATTTCTGCATGCCATCTTACCAGATTTAAATTGATGATCTATAATTCGGAAAAACCTATAATCCGGAATCGCCGAAGTCCCGACGAGTCCGGATTAACGACTTTTGACTGTATTTATTATCGCTGCGAACCAGCGTGTTGCCTTTTATTAAAGCATAAGATTTACAATTTATCTTCCGAATTTAATCTTTCTGTCAACAATTATCAAACCAGGTGATTGAAACACAATACGCTCAGTTCTTAAAAACAATTTTTGTGTTTTTTAATTTGTTTGATTTAAATGAAAATGCCTTTATATCATGAGATGTCTATTCCAACCTCCAAATGGCGGGCCCGAGTCGTCCGTAGACTTTGGCTATTACTAAGGCCAAAAGCAGTGGTCCCTTAGTACTTAGTTACTATAGTAAGTGGGCAACGTTTCCCCCTATAAGGGATAGACAAATTACATCCATGCCTTGTCTGAGATCCAAATCTTAGTACTTCGATAGGGCAGTCAGAGTTACTAACCATTTTTCCGTCTGGGAGGCGAGATGCGTAATTTGAAATATGCAATATTTTTTGGAAATAGACTCAAGCTGGACTCATTAAAATCTTTATGTGTTTTCTCTTTTTTATGGTAGTCATTAAGTTTTTTATGCTGCTAGCTGCCTTAGTGGTTAGTTATCAAAAATATTATGCATAACGAATACAAAAAAGTAAAGACTTACCATTCTATAAGGAATTCTAAAGACATGCTGCTTTAAAATATTCTGTGACTTTGCTCTTGAATTTTGTGAAGCGGAAGTGAGAAGAAAGTGATGCTTGATAGTAAAGCTAAAAAGACAAAAAAAAAAAAAATATGTTAGCAGAAGTGAGTCCTAAATCAAAGCGGGAACCTGCGATGCTCAGCGAAAGCATAAGAAAACGATATCAATTCTTCTGGTGCGAAGTTGAAATCTGATTACTTTCAAATTTTCCTTCTTTTAGCATTTCATTTAGGCCACTTTCATCATGCATATTAGAAATTACATCCAAATCACTTTTTTTTAAATTTTAAAGTGTCTTCACATGCCTGAGCCCCTGTGGAGTGACTTTTAAGAAAGACAATATTATATTTGAGCTAAAATGGCATTTGCGTTTTTCAGATGATATTCGTTTTCAGAAATCATCCTCAAGATTTTTTAATATCCTGTTAGACGCTGATGTTATCAAAAGCTTAAATAACTAAATTATACACAAAAATATTATCCAAAACTCCGTTTATGTAATTTTATCTCAATGTCGAGTCTGCTTATCAGTCAATTGCGTATGCTGTAGAAAAAAAGTGGATTAGTTCTGGCGCATCACCACTTGTATTTTGGCAGTAAAATAATATGAAAATGGAATCCTTGACCGAAGTTCATTTTTGTTATGTATTCACAGATAGTGAAAAAACAGACACAAGGAAGTGTTTTTAAAAAATAGTGGAATTTCAGTATATCTGGAAAGCATATGAGATACGACTTTCAAAGAATTTTTGCTGCTTTTTTCACGGTAAAAAAAGATGCCGATAAACATTGTTTGTTATGTCACTGTCAGTAAGACGCCCATGATGTAATCTATGAGATAGGTAATTGGACAATGGTATCACGAGACAAATTAATCATGTCTCAAATATTAGTTCATACTCTTCAAATAATAATAAAAAAAAATCTGAACGAGTTCAGATTTTGAAGATCCCCCAAAAAGATGTATTACGATTTTTTACGTTCTCCTTCAATTCAACAGCAAAATCACAAATATTTAACAACATCACATCTTTAGTATTTCCGAGAAACAGTCTCGCACGTTGTTGATTAGTCCAAGAAAAAGAAAATAATAAACAAACCTATTAAGCAAAAGTAGCCGACGAATTCTCCTGAACGCTTTCGTTTTTGTTAATAGAGTCAGAATAAGAATAAGACAGTCAAAATAAGATAAGATTTTTGGCTGCCCTGTTCCGTGAACTCAGCACACTATATGGAAACTCTTGACAAGTTGAAATCCATTGTATAAAGTATACCTCCACTATTACCCCTCCAGAGGAGCAGCGCACCACCTGTATACGACACCAGGCAGCACTGGTTGTCAATTGCTGATGCCAGTCGTCAATTGCTGATGCCAGGCAAGATGAAAAATAGCAAACGCCTTCGCCGGGAATCCAACCACGGACCTCTGGAATACCGGCCCAGCGTGCAGACCTACTACACCAAGAAGGACGCTAGGAAAGTGGGAGAAATACTTTATATACTCCCCTTCTTAAAGGGCGACTGGGGTTTTAGGGGACCTAGTCGCCAAATCCTGGGTGCTGAGAATCATCATCCACAACCCTTTTAGTTCAGGCGCCACTGTAGAAACATTGGGTATATTTTAGAAGCAGTCAAGATGAAAAATAGCAATTACTTAGGTTTATTTATTTAGGTTTATTTCTTTCAAATTGTCCTAGAATAATTCTCGAACACTTGGATTGCAGGTACTGTAACTTTGCAGTTTAGTGGTTTATTTATCACTTTAAAATTTGTTGCGCGTATAAAATGGAAACTCTTGACAAGTTGAAATCCATTGTATAAAGTATACAAATCCAAACCTATATAGGTTTGTATTTGCTCCCGACATTATTTAAAGAGCCGACTCGCAGAACGAAAGAAGAGTTAATTCCACAACACGGAGTCTGGGCTCTTTTACAGTTAAGAAACAGCTCTTGTTGAAAACGTGATAGGGAGAGCGATGCGCTTTTTTTTTTTTTTTTTTTTTTTCGTTCACGTAGTGCTTCACTTTACTCAGCAAAGGATGGCTGATTCACCAAAAAAGAGCAGAGCTTTTGTTCGAAACATGCAGGAAATTCCGATTCCCATTTTAGGGAAAACAGACTGTTTACTCTACCATCTTAACAGTGAGCTTATTTTTTATCATTTCCCAACTGTTTGAAATTTTTAAGTTTAGAATATTATTTTTAGTTCTTTGTAGAAAGAAGATTTTAGTAAGCCCAAAAATTACAGCTGAAAGAAATCAATTCAGGAAGTTGACCTTTAAGTCTGTTCCCTCAACTCGTTGCTCCATCCTCACTAACTTTTCTTGATTTGTTATTGTGCAATATTTTGCATCAAGGTTAGGGAATGGTGAGCCATAAAAAAGAAACGACTCAATTTTAGTGAGCGAACGGATGTCTTGTTCTGCGATATTTTGCATCAAGATTATTGTCATTGAATGGTGAGTTATAAAAATGAAATAAGAAACTACGCATTTTAGTGAGCGAACGGACGTCTTGTTCTGCGACATTTTGCATCAAGATTACTGTTAGTGAACGGTGAGTTATAAAAATGAAATAAGAAACTACGCATTTTAGTGAGCGAACGGATGTCTTGTTCTGCGATATTTTGTATCAAGATTATTGTCAGTGAGTGGTGAGTTATAAAAAAGAAACTACGCATTTTAGTGAGCGAACGTATATCTTGTTGTACGATATCTTGCATCAGGGTTATGGTTAGTGAGTGGTGAGTCATAAAAAAAACGACGCATTTTAGTGAGCGAACAGATTTCTTGTTCTGCGATATTTTACATCAAGGTTATTAGACTAGAAGAGAAACACGCTAATGTGACAATCAAAATCGTAAAAACAACCTTGTATTTAGCGTAGGTATAATGAAACACTCAATCGATTTCGAGGGCAGCTAAAGGTCCCTCCTCTTCAGGAGAAAGAAATATTTAGAAAGAAGAAATTAAAGGAGTCACAGAAACACGTGGTCCTTATCAGCACTGCACGTGATTATAACTAGATTTTTATTCAGAGTTGCACTGGCCGCCTACTTTTACTGAGCCAGGCTATCTGATCAAGCATAAAGGACAAGAAAAAATTAGCGAAGTTAAAATAGGGAGCGAGGGGCAAATGCACCTTACGCTCAAAATCTGAACTTCAAATAATGGAAAGCAACCACTGAACGGATTTTTATACCCTCTGGTAGTACCAAACGCGAGGAGGTAACGCCATCTTTCGGCAAAAATAACTGAATTAAGATAGTAGAATTTTAAAGGCATTAGGAAGGACTGGATTGGACTTCAAATCATTAACTAAACCTGCTAAATCTTTGTGAATGTGAAAAGCCTCAAGAAAATTCAACTCACCTATGGAAGAAGCCTTTTAGATAATTTTTGCTGACCCAAAATCAAAATTATGGTTAAAAGTCCAACTATGATACGCTATTGAAGACTTGTTAATTTCGCCTTTTCTGACATAAGATTCATGTTCCTTGATACGAAACTTCAACGCTCTTTTTGTTTGGCCAATATATCTTAAACCACACTGACACGATATACTATAAATTCCCCAAGAATTCAAGACAGAAACGCAATCTTTTAGAATCGAAGGGTGAATTTTATTAATAGGGGAGAAACCGACTTGAAAATTGAATTTCTGGAGAATCCGTGCAATTTTATAGCTAACAGAAGGATAAAATGGAAGCACGAAAAGGTCATTAATATTATTTCTAACAGTGGAATGTCTTCTTTAATGGGAATCTGAAATTTTTTTAACGGCTTTATCAATAATCATGGGAGAAAAATCCACGGTCAATCGCAACTGCTCTCAAATAATTAAGTTCATTGGTAAGCAAAGATTCAGAGGAACAAACTTTAAGCGCGCGGAATACATAATAGTAAAAAGAAGCCATTTTTTGCTTAACAGTGTGGCATGACTTGGCATGGGGTGGTAAACAAGCTGCAAAGGTTTTACGGTACACAGTGGTGCTAAAATCAGTTTCATTGCGGATTATAAGAATATCGAGGAAGGGGAGGGAATTGTTGGCTTCAATTTCAAGAGTGAATTGGATGGCTGGATCAATTGAATTCATAATAGATAGAATCTCGGATAAATCCTCTTTATAACCGTCAAAAAGTGCGAAAGTGTCGTCGGTATGTTGACGTCGGTATGTTGATTCGGTATGTTGACGACACTTATTGACTTGACGCAAAAATTATCCAAAAGGCTTCTTCCATAGGTGAGTTGGATTTTCACATTCACAAAGATTTAGCAAGTTTAGTTAATGATTTGAAGTCCAATCCAGTCCTTCCTAATGCCTTTAAAATTCTACTATCTTAATTCAGTTATTTTTGCCGATAGATGGCGTTACCTCCTCGCGTTTGGTACTATCAGAGGGTATAAAAATCCGTTCAGTGGTTGCTTTCCATTATTTGAAGTTCAGATTTTGAGCGTAAGGTGCATTTGCCCCTCGCTCCCTATTTTAACTTAATTTTTTCTTGTCCTTTATGCTTGATCAGATAGCCTGGCTCAGTAAAAGTAGGCGGCCAGTACAACTCTGATTAAAAATCTAGTTATAACCACGTGCAATGCTGATAAGGACCACGTGTTTCTGTGACTCCTTTATTTTCTTCTTTCTAAGTATTTCTTTCTCCTGATGAGGAGCGACCTTTACTTGCCCTCGAAATCGATTGAGTGTTTCATTATACCTACGCTAAATACAAGGTTGTTTTTACGATTTTGATCAAGGTTATTGTTAGTGAGTGGCGAGTCATAAAAAACAAACTAAGAAACTACGCATTTTAGTGAGAGAACGGATTTCTTGTTGTGCAATATTTTGCATCAGGGTTATTTTTAGAAGTGGTGAGTCATAAAAAAGAAACGACGCATTTTAGTGAGCCAACACATCTCCTGTTCTGCGATATTTTGCATCAAGGTTATTGTTAGTGAGCGGTGAGTCATAGAAAGGAACGACTCGTTTTAGTGAGCGAACGGATCTCTTGGTCAGCGATATTTTACATCAAGGTTATTGTTTAGGAGCGATGAGTCATAAAAAAAGAGCTGACTCAATTTAGTGAGCGAACGGATCTGATTCGATCCCATAAAGGAGAAGTATTTAAAACCTATATGTGGTATGGTCATCTCATTTGGTGGCGATATCTAGAATTGAAAAGTAGAAAAAAAAATCATTTACTGAATTGTATTTAATTCTTTTTAAGCAGGTTATGATTTTGCATATAACTTATAAGGCATTTTTTCGCTCCTTTCTGCATGCCTTCATGACATAAAGATAGCACACTCGGCGCCTATTTCAGAGATCCAGGCATTGCTCATCTTTCACATCTCCAGCATAAAAAAATCCTAAAGACTCTACAGAGGAGCCCGAATTAACAAAAGGTGGTGGATGATCGATTCTTCACCACCAGGATTTGAAAATTGCATTCCCGAATCCTTATATGTAAGGCATTTTCTCGCTTCTTTCTACGTGCCTTTGTAATATAATGTTAGGACATTTGGCGCGTGTTCGAGTGTCCAGACTCGGAGAGGCCATTGCTCATTTTTCCTGTTTCCGGCTTCAAAATTCCTAATGGCTCTACAAACTAAATGTAGCTTTTAACAAAATACTTTTGATTACCGTAATTGACGGCATATAAGACGCACTGGCATATAAGACGCACCCTTATTTAGACGGCCACACACTAGGAAAAAAAGTTTCAATAGTCCGCGCGATAGCGCTGTACCACAATAACTTAAAATGTGGTTTCTTTTAGTTCTCACGTTTCGTAAAAGCCAAATAAACAATCATTGAATGCAATTACCAAACATATTTTTATTAAGGAAAATAAACAAACGGCAAGCTATTTTTTTCGGTAGGTGGTGGACCGAAATCCCTTGCTGCTGCTCTGTTTCCATCCATGCACTTTGGCGTAGTTTAACACTCTTAGTTTATACTGAATTGTACAGCTTAATCTTTTGTTTCCTGTAGTAATATTTTACAGGGTATTTTTTAAAACAAACAGTTTTAAGCACCGATACCGACACATTTATACAGAGTAGCACCGATACCGACACGTGTGTCGGCTGAGTCAAAGAAAGTCTATGTAAGAAGAAAAGGCTCCATAGACGTAATGTGACCGTCGAACCTGTTCGAACTTCGACATCAGCTTCGAGCTTTGGCGCTTTTCGGCGACAGATATTTCACGCATGCGCAAAATAATTATGGCAGATATAGAAAACGTTATGCGTGTCTAGACCTTTATCCGGGCTAAAAATAGCATTCAGTATTTAAAGTTAACCTGTGTCCTTCACGTATAAGACAACGGTAACTTTTTTGAGACCAAATTTAGAAAAACGTGCGTCTTATATGCCGTCAAATACTTTAATTTTTCCTTCTACATTTAAATTTAAACAAAATATTCAATAAAAACTGATGATATTTTTCAATTTTAAGCTTTTATAGGCATATACATGAAATGAAAAAAATTTTCATTTCAATCTGAATTCAAGATTTAAAAAAAAAATATATACCATTTCCTTTAACTGAGTGTAATTGAACCCACTTTTATTTTGAGATTTCTTCTTGTTTTGTTTTTGCACTTATTTAAATTCTTATCAAATAAATCTTAATCTCTATAAACGATATTTTTATTATTCTGCCAGAAACTTAAAGATATCCAAAACCTACTTCTGAAATATTCGACGAAAAATGCTCCAAATTCGGATATGAATGATAGCCTAATGTGCTTAAAAATAAAATTGTGCAACTCTTATCAATCCGGTTTTTAAAATGCAAAGTCAATTTCAAGGCCACTGAAAATAGAATACGATTGTAAGAGTAGCCATCCTTTTAGAGCCATATTGTTCGTTTTCTGTCGATGCATGGATTGTTTAACGTCAAACACAGAGCTTTCTTTTCCAGCTCTAATGAAGCGAGCTGAGTTGGAGTTAGGTGAGACCCCGGCAAGAAGAGCAAAAGCTCTCACGGAGCTAAAGGATCTCATTAAGGCTTAGTGCGCTCTTAATTTATTTTTCACTTATTTATTTATTTACTATATCTCGCGAATAATAAGATTTCTCAGAATTATTAAAGGAATTTTTATCGGAAAAATGTATTTTAAAAACGAGTGCTTGGATTTAAGACGTCCTCACACTTTCAACTCTAATAGGTTGAAGTTAGTTTGCAGAAAAAGTAATAAACTGTTAAAATATCGGCTTAAATTTGAATAAGCGTGCTTTCTTGTGACTTAGATGTTAAGTGATAAGATTTAAGTTATTTCATTTTTCATAGATTTTTTAATAAAAGGCTACGCTTTAAGAGGGGTGATAACTTTAAAAACATATTTTAAGATATAAAATTCACAGTTAGTTTATGAGTTAGGTTTATAGAATTGGCATTCGAAGGTATGCAAATTCAGTGTTGCATCTGCTGAAGAATTAAAAATTCATTGAAACCTGAAATGAAAAATTGAAAATTGAGTTTTCATTGAAAATTAATGCAATTTTGCTCCATTTTTTAAATGCATAAAGAATAAAACCGTCATAAATTTTAATTAAAATAAGTTGAATTTTGATTAATTTTAAATTTAATATTTAAATGTTTTTAGAAAGATATTTTAAGATGAAAAATTCAGAGTTAATTTTATGAGTTGGCTTCATATAATTGTCATTCGAAAGTACGCAAATTCAGTGTTGCATCTGCTGAAGAATTAAAAATTCATTGAAACATGAAGTGAAGAATTGAAAATTGAATTTTCATTGAAAATTAATGTAATTTTGCTCCATTTTCCTAAATGCATAAAGGCTAAAACCATCATAAATTTACAGTTGAATTTTGATTACTTTTACATTTAACATTTAAATGTTTTTAGAAAGATATTTGAAGGAGTGTGGTGTATTTAATTATGGCAAAGCACACTAGGGCTATCTGCCTAAGGGGAGGGATGCCTTCGTGGAGGACTTTCTAAGGGAAACTGGTTCGTAATACACGTTACACATGGGGAAAACCACGAAAAAACCCATGCAGCCAGCCCGTACGCGGGATTCGAACCTCGGACCGAACTACCAGTGTTCAACGACTTTACCGCTCGGCCGCTGGTGGGCCGATATTTGAAGGTGAAAAATTCAGAGTTAATTGTATGAGTTGGCTTTATAGAATTGTCATTCGAAGGTATGCAAATTCAGTGTTACATCTGCCGAAGAATTAAAAATTCATTGAAACCTGAAATGAAAAATTGAAAATTAATTCAAGTTTGATCCATGTTTTAAATACATAAAGAATAAAACCATCACATGTTTAAAGTTGAATTTTAGTGACTTTTAAATGTTTTTAGAAAGATATTTAAAGGTGCGAAATTCAGAGATAGATTTGTGAGTTGCCTTTATTGAAATTGGCATTTGAAGGAAAATGAACGCAATAAGGCATAGGAAAAACCACGAAAACGCCCATGCAGCTAGCTCATTCGCTGGAACTAAAACCTACAGAGAACTACCAGTGTTCAGCGACTTTAACCCTCGGCCGCTGGTGGGCCGTACTTAAAAATGAATTGAATTTTACTCCATTTTCCAAAATGCAATAAAGATAAAAAGCATCATAAATTTAAAGTTGAATTTTGATGACTTTTAAATTTAACATTCATGTACTTCTTTACATAGAGCATTTTTAGTAAAATCATATTGTCTAAACATTCGAGTCAATGCAAATTTGCTTATTTATTTGATTATCAGGGATTTGACTTTAAAGTAATTTTCCATTAGTAAATTTAATTTACTCTAAAAATAATGCTTCTGCGCAGCGTATCAGATCTAGATAAACTGATAATAAAACGTCAGAACATTATTATGGTTTTAAGTCTTGATAATGGCTTATCATTAAATCATTTAACAAAAATTATAAACAACTTCAAATATCTAGAACTAATGTTTTCAATTTCATAATGCTGATTTCAATATGGTTTCAGGACATGTTAGTGGCGGAGTGGATGAGATTGATGAACAACGGTAGTTCAACCCAAGTTCAGATTTTTGCAGATCAGCTGGGTGCTTGGGGTTTCGTTCTTATTTTATATGTGTAACATAATTACAAGCTAAATTACCTTAGATATTCTTTTCTGAAAACTTCTGTCCTCTTAGACTTAAAGCTGTTCCAACTTTTTATTAATGAATGAACTAAGCAGTTAATTGATATTAATTAACTTATTAATAAGCAGTTAGTTGATGTTAATTAACTACTTAGTTAATTTATTCATATTAATTAACTGCTTCACTTAATTAAATGTGAAGCGATTCTTATTTACAATTTAAGCAGTATTCAATTTGTCACTTAAGACAGTTCAAGCTCAGATTGCATGTTGGTCGAATGTGCAAAGTAAAAACAGCTGACTGGTCGAAATATTATTTTTTCGGGGGGAAGGGGGGGAATAAAATGAAAAGTTTTTTACTTCCTTGTACGAAGTAAAAAGGAAGTATTGTAATCGCGAAAAGTTTCAGGCAGCATATTTCAACGAAAATATCCATTTTGACAGCTATCGAATGCAATTTCGAATTTAACGATGTTTTTGCGTGATATCTGTACGTAAGGACAAAATAAAAGACTCGTTTCCTCCAAAAAAATTATAAAACTGCTTTAAAATTAATTCTGAAGAGAATTTTTCGTGGCGTCTATGCGAACGTACGTACGTATCTCGCATAACTCAAAAACGAGTAGCCTCAGAACGGTGAAATTTTGTATATAGGACTGCTATAACATGTATATGTGCACCTCGTATTTTGGTTTCGATCGGCCGCACCAAATGTATATAAATATATTTATATATATATCCACTCTGTTACCGGACTCAGTGATCTCAGTTTCTTTACTCTTATATGTTTGTAAATTGTACATTTTTTTTTTAAATGATTGAATTATGTTGTTTTTATCTTCCGGTTAAGGTTTTTATGCCTTTAGTAAATCTGTGTGCAATATTTTTAGAATTATCAACAATTTTAAATTTGTTTAAGTGCCGCTAAAACGTTTTTTTTTTTTTTTTTTTTTTTTTTTTTTTACGGCCATTGATTGTTTACATTTGAAACAGCAGACTAGTGGACTTGTTGCTAATCTAGAAGCTTCGCAGCAACAAAGATAACGCCTTCATTTATTATTGCCAATTAAATCACGCTTAATCCTTTCTGGAATTTTTTTGAGGAAATGAGTGTTTAAGATTTACTTCGTAATTTTGAATATAGATATTTTGAGTTTTTATGTATTTTTGCCTCCTCGCGAAGTGAGAACTGAATTAATTGAATGAGAAATACTCAATCGTCTGTGAAAAACTGTTTCTTTTTTGTTTTGTTTGCTTAATTTCTTTTATACATCGTTTTAGCTTTATTATAGTATTTGAATAGGACATGTGGCAACGATTAGATAATTCTATCCTTTAAATGGTATAAATTTTGTGCATTATGAGTTATAATATGAACGAAATATAATACTGTTAAGTGAATCTAGCGCCAGAGTGTCGCTATGGTAAACAAATACTAGAGTAAATTTTAAAGAATGCATTTATTCTAATGTGGTTTATGCGCTGTCGGTGAAGTAGATTTAATTCAATCCAATAAGTTTAAATGAAATGCAAGAAAAAATGCGTATAATTTAATATTCCGTACAAGGAAGTCATGTGGTGTACACATCAGATTTTTTAACAAAATCAAAGCATATGCATATGATTCTGCGATACCGAAGGGCCTGGGTTCAAATAATATTTTAATAACTATAACTAAAATGAAACAAAAAAACTGCGAATTATACTTATTTTCTCCTGAAATATAAAGGCTGATATCTGTAAGAAATTTCTGCTGGTTACACTTGTGAATTCAAACGTATAGACTTTTAAATATTCAAACTGAGATCTACTACTATGATCAAACAATTCTAATACGTTAAATAACTTATTTAAACTAAAAATAAACAAATTAATGAAGTTTGGAATTTGTCAATTTTCGAACACCAATTCAATGTAAAAAAATTGATGCCTTTTAACCAAATAAATTCAGTTATTTATAAATCTTCGCGTGATTCTCAGAAAACCGATAAAAATTAGATATAAAATTTTTTGAAAGTTTATGCAATTATATACTCTATTTGATGTCTTTAGATATCTATTTTTCCCTATAAATAACATAAAAGATTTGCCGCTCAGACGGTATAGTGGTTAGGGGAGCCTGACTGCGATACCGAAGGCCTGGGTTCGAATCCCGGAGAAGGCATGGTTGTAACTGTCCGTCCCTTCATAGGATGCAAAGGTGGCCCACCTATTAGGCGCCTCCGTAATAAAGAGACCACCACGTATGGCCTTAGTATAGATTAATGGACTCTGCTACAGAATTGTAACTGTCCAAAATCTGCCATTGGGGGGAAGAGATTTGTTTCACTTGACGGAAATGTTAAATAAAAAAAAAAATTATGATAATTTATTTTTCTTGCAGAAATTCCAAACCTCGATCCATTAATGGACGATGTCTTTCTACTGGGATTCCTTAGGGTACGAAAATTTGACGTCCAAAGAGCTTTAACAACTTTGCTTAAATTCTTCAAGTTCAACAAAGAATATTCCAGAATATATACCAATTTTTTGCCATCAGAAATGCAAAGAATCTTGGATATGAATGTGCTAACTGTTTTGCCGAAAAGACACCCTGGTGGAGCACTTATCGGTTACTGCAAATGCGGTAATTTCACTAAATATTTAAAACATTTAATTTAATTAATTATTTTACATTCGCTGGTTCTCAAACTGTGGTATACGTACTACTGGTGGTATATTATAATATTTTTAGTGGAGAAAATTTTACAGAAAATTAAATGAATGTTCAAAATGAATTTAAAATTGGGCCCCTTTCAACATTTTGTTTTAATATTTATTATTCAGAAACACAAATATTTTTCAAATTTATGACATTTGCGGCTCTCGCTTTTAATGTCGAAATGACGACTTTTTCAAGAGCATAACCTAATATTTCTTTGAACTAATGGCAATGATAGTTTGGTATACAGTCCCAAGAATAAACACTCATCTTAAATTTCCCGTGTGATTCGATATTTAGTTTGTCTATTTTTCAGTGTTTCATATGAATATAATTCTATTTTTACTTCCTTATACGAAGTAAAAAGGAAGTATTAAAATCGCGAAAAGTTTCAGGCATTACATTTCAAACGAAAATATCCAATTTCACCGCTTCCAATGCAATTTAACGATGTTTTTGCGTGACATCTGTACGTAAGGACAGACTAAAAGACTCTTTTCCCCCCAAAAAAATATAAAACTGATTTAAAATGAATTCCGAAGAGAATTTTTCGCGACACTCGCATAACTCATAAATGAGTAACCTCGGAACGTTGAAATTTTGTATATAGGACTGCTATAACATGTAGATGTGCACCTCGTACTTTGATTGCAGTCGGCCGCACCAAACGTATATAAATATATGTATATATATATATATATATCCACTCTGTTACTCGGCTTATTGATCTCAGTTTCTTTATATTTATATGTTTGTAAATTGTGCATTTTTTGCTTTAAAAATGAATAAATTGTATTGTTCTTATCTTTCGGTTAAGGTGTTTATGCCTTTAGTAAATCTGTATGCACTATTTGTAGAATTATCAACAATTTAAAAGTTGTTAAAGGGCGGCTAAGTCTAATTATTTTTGCCATGGCGGCCATTTTGTTTACATTTGAAGCTTGGCAGAAAAGTGGATTTGTTTCTAACCTAGAGAAACTATGCTTCGCAACCACAAAGAGAACGCTTTCATTTATTATTGCGAATTAAATCATGCTTAAGCCATTCTGGAATTTATTCGAGGAAATAAGTGTTTAAGATTTACTTCGTAATTTTTAATATAGATATTGAGTTTTTTTGTACTTTTGCTTTGTCACGAAGCGGAAACTGAAATAATTGAATGAGAAATACTGAATCGTCTGTGAAAACTGTTTCTTTCTTCTTTTTGTTTGTTTGTTTGTTTGTTTGTTTAATTTCTTTTATATATCGTTTTAGATTTATTATAATATTTGGATAAAACAGGTAGCAATGATTAGATAACTCTTCCCATGATATTAATTTTGTGCATTCTGAGTTATAAAATGAATGAAATGTAACGCTGCCAAGTAAACCTAGCGCCAGAGTTTCGCTATGGTAAACGATTATAGGGAATTTTAAAGAGTGCAATTATTCTTTTCTGGTTTATGCGCTAAAGTAGATTTAATTCAATCCAATAAATTTAAATGAAATGCAAGAAGTAAATGAGTATAATTTAAAATTCCGTGCAAGGAAGTCATGTGCTGTACACATCAGATTTTTTTTAACTAATGGCAATTATAGTTTAGTATACAGCTCCAAGAATAAACACTCATCTTAAATTTGACCATGTGTCCGACACTTAGTTTGCCTATTTGACGGTGTTTCATATGACTACAATTCTATTTTTCACTTTTTTAAGGATTAAGTTATTTGTACTTGTTAATAATACGAGTAGTGTTAGAGTTAAATAACATTGTTAAGGTGAGCTATTGCATTTTATGTTCTTGGCTTATATTAATAATTTATTTTACACCTTAACCACAAAACTTGGTAAGTACGTTTAATCACGTGTTTCAGTTAAAAGAAAACTGGCTAAATCTCACGACATTCACCATTTTTTTAAACCTTGCAGTATCTAAAATATAAAAAACACAGAATACATATATTTTTTTAAATATATCTTGTCAATGACGGCGCTGTGACTCGGGTGTCTTCTTTGCTTTTTACAACTGTATTATTTGCTTACTATATGTATTATTACTCACTTTTTGCCACAATTGTTATATATTTGTACTCGTAGTACACTTATTTATATTTTATTGTAATATAAAGTTTCATTTACGAATATAATTATATAATATAAATTTAAAGGTTTTTGCTTTTCGATTATGTACCTTTCACTTAGGATGCAATGATTTTTAACGGCAAAATGCTTTTATGGTGGTACATTTGTTTTAGTTTCATATTCTTACGTTGTTTCTCTACTTTACGTACATACGGGGTTCGTGGATTTGGAGTGAATAACGACGACACTTGATGAAGTATCAAAACACATTTTATTGACCAGTATTATTCAAGACAGCTCCAAAAACACTTTTTACAGTCCTTGAAGATCTACCATAAACACGCTGGAACAATCAGCGACACAGCCTTCACACTGTCAGGCAATGACGGTGGAGACAGCTTCCTGCAAAGCACCCGACTCTGCTTGGTCATTCGCGGAACTCCACCTACTCTCGAGACTCTCCTCGCTACAACTCGCGATGCAGTCGACGACACACGAGCACAGCTCCCGATTCCTTGGTTCGGTAGTTCTCGGAGCTCCCGGATTATAGACTTGCAGTGTAACCTAATCAAAATATTATTTATATTTTTCAAACTTAGTTAACATCTCCAGGTATGTCCGTGCACATTTTAACTGACTCAAGAGTCATTAGTAGTAGTAAATGGTGATATCTATCACTCTAATATCCTAAGGTCATAAATTTCGCTCATGTCATGATGAACGTGTCATCGTTCATCGTTTCATTAACCAGCATCAACCTGCATGAAAAACGCTTAGTCCATTGCAACAGTTCAATGGCAATTGAGTAAACAGAAACTTATTTTCAATTAGCAATAGAAACAAAATCTGAAACTAGTTGAAATGCAAGTGGACGAAATAAATGCTACTAGAAATATTGTACAACATTTATGATTATTAACAAGATTAAAATACCTTGCTCAATACATGTTGTAAGGATCTTAAGTTTTACTAACGTTTATTTTATTTTAAATCTTTACTATCACTTCTTATTTTCTACTTCCGGCCAGAATTATAAGCGTTAAAGTATTTATGCAAAGTTTGTCTGGCGAACGCCAAGTATTTAAGTTGTGGCTTTTTGCCAAGCGAGAGAGAGGAAGCAGTTAGTCGAAGCAGGCCGCTTACCTTAGAAGTTATAACGTTGCGCGCCTCCAACTTGCACGCAACCAAGAGGTGACTGTGAAAACTTGTATAAAGGATAGAGCCTTGTGAAGGGTTTAAGTCCCTTTTTATTCAACGTAATAAAATTACAATTGCGTGCTCTTGACGCTCACAGACTGTGCCAACTTGGCAGTCAAATAAAAATAATAACCTGAAAAGAAAGTAAAGACAAGATTCTAACTACGAGGCTCTCTAAAATAACTAACTCACCGCGTTTTACAATACCGCTGCTAATTCAGCAGACTTGAAGCTCACTGGAACGATTACCACTACTTCCCGCCAAGCACATAGGCCGCAACGCGGGGTTCTTCAATTCTCGCTAACTACCTCCGCGCTCGTGCAGTAAGAATATCACACCGAACTCGTTTCCTTCTATTTAAATCAGTATACTTCCGCTGATAATTTGAATCCTTGCGCGTTCTACTAAAATTTACATATTCTGGCATTGGCAGTTCCAGGGGAAAGTAAGGCTTGACAGGAAAGATAGTTTAAACTTAAAATAAATGTTAGTTAAAATAAATATAAACCCTACAAAGTTTTACTCAGTGTCTGGTTGCCTTCCAGGCCAGAGGTTTAATCCTCTTGATAACTTTAAACGTATTGTAGTGTTCACAGTTCTCTGTACTACATACGGCTTCCTGTTAATATAAGGTCAATCTTCCACATTTATTATTTCAAAGTTAAGAGTTTAGTTTTATTTTTATATTTTTACGTTTAGACCACAAGTCGTGGGTCTTTGTATTCCGAAGGACGGAAGTTATTGTAAATAGAGAAAAATAAAGGGTTTTGTATACCCTTCTTGTGTATCCTGTCTACTTCCCACAGTTATTGAACATAGCTTTAGTAAGCTCTCTGTTCCGAGTCAGGTCCTTGCATGTTCCCGAAGAAAGTAAGACGGAACATTGAACCTGATAATGTATATATACACTATATTACCAAGTAATATTTACATTTTTGTGCGATATTTGCATTTTTATATTCAAAGCTTCTCGATCTCCATTTAAACTATCAGGTTCAGTGTTTCTCCTTACTTGCTTGGGGAGCATTCAATGACCTGACTCGGAACAGGGAGCTTACTAAAGCTATGTTCAATAAATGTGGGAAGTAGACAAGATACGCAGGAAGGGTATACGAAACCCTTTATTTTTCTCTCTTTACAATGATTTCCGGACTTCGGAATACAGAGACCAACCACTTGTGGTCTGAACGTAAGAATATAAAAATATTAACTAAATTCTAACTAAACTAACTTTGGATTAATAAACAAGTGGCTACTTGAAGATTGGCCGTATATTAACAGAAAGGCCGTATGTAGTACAGAGAACTGTTAACACTACGATACGTTTAAAATTCTCAAGAGGATTAAACCTCTGGCCTTGAAGGCAACCAGCAACCGAGTAAAACTGCTAAGGCAAGCGGCCTGCTTCTATTAACCCCTTCCTCTCTCTTGCTTGGCAAAAAGCCACAACTTAAGTACTTGGCGTTCGCAAGACAAATTTGCATAAATAAGTTAAAGCTTTTAATTCTGGCCGGAAGTAGAAACTAAGAAGTGATAGTAAAGATTTAAAATAAAATAAACGTTAGTAAAACTTAAGATCCTTACAAAACATTAGTACTGAGTTACTAGCGATTTTGTCATTATTCTTAAAATGGCCTTAATTTATCTTTACTTAACGTATCATTTCTCTCTGTATAGTCAATGCTTTTCTCTAGAAAATGAACTCTGTGCAGCCAGACTAGTTTTCAAGATGCAAACTGTAAATACGTCTTCTCCTTACCAACTAGAGTAGACTAAAATCTCATACTAGGAGTACTTCCATGGAATAAACTGGCTGGTAGCATGAAGGTATCAAGATTTTCCTCGCTGATGCTATGCAAAGACTTTTATAGTTTGTAAGTCGACTAAAATCTCATACTAGGAGTACTTCCATGGAATAAACTGGCTGGTAGCATGAAGGTCTCAAGATTTTCCTCGTTGATGCTATGCAAAGACTTTTACAGTTTGGTTCTTAGCAATTCCTTTCTTGTTGATGCAATATCTCTTGAAAAATACGATTTGAATTGCTATTTTTAATTCCATATGCTCTCCAATAAGATTATTTCCTCCGTCTCTTTAGTACTTTAATTATAATTCTAACATGTTGACTCGGTTTTTCTTTCTTTTATAGACAATCTAAATTTAGAAGTTGGTACCATTACTGAGGTTGTAGCCCTTGGTATAATTATAACTGAAATATATTTGCTGAAAGAGACAGCGCAAGTTGTGGAGTTTACCTTGTCATCGATTTCAAAGGCTGTAGTTTTCAACAAGTGCTCCATATTTTATCCATAAAATTTCTCACAACACTTTTCAGATATTTACAGGTAAAAATCAGAATTTATTTATTAAAAAGTGTAATTATATTGGTTTTGGTAACAATACATGGCACTCGACGCTAAAACTAAAAGTGGGAAAAATTGCAAATTATTACATTATTTCTGTGTGTTATTACATTTATCAAGTTATAAGTATTTTAGAATTTTACAATATTTTTTAATTCGTCACTCACTTTGAATTCTTAGATGCAACTAAAAACGAAAGAGTCTCTCATATCACAAAACGAAAGAATTTCGAATTTCCTGGTACAATCAAATTTCAGTCAGCAATGAAGTACTGATTTCTCAAATAAATAAATAATAAAAAGTTATTTGCATTCGAAGATAAATTATTGATACTTTAGTCTTTTAACTACTTTAAACACATTTCCTGTTACTAGTGATTTACTAAATCGCACTGCTGCAGAAAAGATAAAGTTCATTAAGGATTAAATTTTCATTCTGTTAAGAGACTAATAAACGAGAATTTTAGTACGATTTATGACTCATATTTGTGGGTGAAAGCTAAAGACAATGTTTGGCACTGTTTACTGGACAAAAGAATATAATATCCTGGATTCTCCTTCTGCTACAGCTGTGGCATAGGCTGTTCCACTCGAAAGTGGACCTGGGAAATGTGTGATAAAAACTTTATGACGCGTATTTTAAAAACGAAATGAAAAAATATTACATGACATGCCTTTATGTTTGGAAAATGAAAGTTCATTAAAGCCGGCCTGGAAGTGACCTTCTCTAATATGTGATTCTGGACAAGAGGGAGAATTATAGGGAATGCTGCGAACACTATTCGTCATAGAATGTATAGTCTGAACGCAAATGGCGTGAAAACTAGGTGACTTTGTAACTAAATGGTATAAAAAGTCTGTTCTTGCACCCAGCAGCATTTGTAACCTTGGAATGCCGAGAGGATTGCTGGTTATACAATCCGCGAGATTTCCAGGGGGATGGATTGGCCGAAGTGGTCCCATAGCGTGGCCACCAACACCGGATCTCTCGTGTTAAGTGTTTCTCCTGTGGAGTCATATGAAAAGCCTAATTTATGACTGCCCGTTGAAGACAATATGGAAGTGGTTGCCAGGATCGCCGTTGTTGCCGACGATATTCGGGAATTGAGGTGTGAATCCTGCATTACAGATGGCGAAAGATCTTTTGAGGAAATTTTATGAGTACTTTCTGAAAGTAAAATGTTTTCTGAAGTATATCCTTTTACTCTTTTGTTAATTCTTTAAATGTTACAGCGGAAAATTACCCTTTAATTTCTCATCGCTTGCGTCCGACCGTGCATTCTATGAAGAATGTTGCTCGTATCTATCATCCCCTAAAGTTTTTCCCTCTTGTTCTGATTCACCCTGTACATATAGTTCAAAACAACGTTGCATTTTCGTGCATGCTGCTGCCAGAGCACACGTGGTGTAGTGCTGAAGCGTGGTTCTACTTGCCAGGATAAGTGAACTAACAAAACACATTTTTGCAGAGTATTAAGAACTAACAAGCAGTCTTCGAGGAACCCCTTCATTCATAAAAGATGGGCGCATTCTGTGCATTATCCCAGTGATGCATCTTCGGCCAATTTTTTTTGACATTACTGGCACCAATGAAGTGTACCAGGGACTATTTCGTGAATTTGTGAGCTGAGGAAGAGCTGACATTTGTCTAGTACAAGCAAGATGGGGAAATATGCCAAACATCTACAAAGTATTTCTCCCGCCTTCTTAGCATGGTTTCGTAGTGTAGTGGTCTGCACGCTGGGCGCGTATTCCAGAGGTCCGTGGTTCGATTTCCAGGGAGGCCGTTGCCCATTTTTCATTCTTCCTGCTTTAAAAAAAACTTAATGACTCCACAATGGCGCCCGAACTAAAAGGGTGGTGGATGATGATTCTCCACACCCAGGATTCGGTGACTAAAAAAAACCCAAGTCGGCCTTTAAAATGGGTAGTTTGTAAGGTATTTCTCCCACCTTCTTGGTATGGCTTCGTAGTGTAGTGGTATGCACGTTGGGCGCGTGTTTTAAAGATCCGTGTTTCGATTTCCCAAGAGCGTTACTCATTTCTCATCACTCCTTCTTTAAAAAATAACCTAATGACTCTACACGTCTAATGCGGATATAACTGCATAGAATCATTTTTCCAGACTTGACCCTCTTAACATTTTGGTATGGTGGTCGCCTTAAAGGTAATACGTACAAACGCGAACCATGCACATCGACGAGTTACATGAGAGCATTCGCTGTGATATCCAGGCAGTGACGCTCAATAGCAGCAGCATACACGAAATGTGCATGACCGTGTTGAACTGTGTGTACAGGTGGGGGAAACTGCCTCCAGCACCTCTTGCAATGCACTTTCATCTGAATATCCTCAAAACCAATATAATTTTATTTAAAATCTACACCAATCTAAGATTTTCTTTTTGCGAAATTTTAAACAGTATGCCAGCTAACATTCTATATTGTAATAAAGATGTTTGTTCCTTTGATGTACCCAAAGGTTTTTAGTTTATTCAAATATACTACGAGAGACGCAAGCAATTATGTACGATAACATTTTACTTAACTTTGCAATTGATTTTATAACTCTGGTGTGCTAAAATCTTCTGAATCTGTATTTAAAGACGAGGTGAAAATGTGAACTCAGTATTCCCACTGTATGTCTGTGAAGAATTTTTTTAAAATATCAATTAATTTTTTATATATTTCTAAAACTATGAAATATTTGAAGATTTCATTAGTTCTACTTTTAAAGAGTTTCGTTTCCTTGAAAACAAATGAGAGATACTTATATTTGTGTCGTGAAAAACCATTAGCTATTTATAAAAGAGTGCTTTTGTTGTGACTAATCCAGCTTCTTTGAAATCAAAGCAAGCCCACGAAATTCATCTTGGCAAGGAGACATGATGGCGCCCGTTGTTGGCCAGAGCCTTGGCCACCATAGAGGTGCGAGTACGACTTTGCTCAGTTCCGCCTGTTGTTGGCAAGAGAATTGGCCACCATAGAGGTGCGAGTACGACTGCTTAGTTCCGCCTGTTGTTGGCAAGAGCCTTGGCCACCACAGAGGTGCGAGTACGACTTTGCTCAGTTCCGCCTGTTGTTGGCCAGAGCCTTGGCCACCATACAGGTGCCAGTACGACTTTGCTTAGTTCCGCCTGTTGTTGGCAAGAGCATTGGCCACCACAGAGGTGCGAGTACGACTTTGCTCAGTTCCGCCTGTTGTTGGCAAGAGCCTTGGCCACCATAGAGGTGCGAGTACGACTTTGCTCAGCTCCGCCTCCAATTTTGGAGGAGAACACCCCTGAAGAAAGAAAGAGGATCTCCCAAACTTCTTCCCCTACCACCAATCTCTCGACAGGATTTTTGACTCACCGCATATTTTGAGTACCACATGCCGCACAAACAGTATTCATTTAGATAGACATCCTTGCCATCTCCTGGATTCGAGATAGGGTTCTTCAGCGCAATAGTCAGAGACACTTACCACTATCTTGTTTGGGTGGCATAAAAGAATTGAACCTGTACTAAGACTGGAATTAAAATATTATGACTATTAGAAGGCTCAAAACTGAAATATTATTTAAATACAATTTCGAATTTGCATATTAAACAAATCTCGTAATTTTATTAACAAACAATTTTATTTATAAAAGAACCCTTAATCTTTAATTTTATTTAACTTCTACGTTAGGCACCTTGTTGTAAAAAATGATAGATAATTTATTTCAGTTTTGGTACACAATTTGTTAAAAAGTACTTATTTTTTATTTCCATTGAAAATAGTATGTATGTATTTTTTCACTCAGAACACATGTAGATGGAACAGTTAGTGGGCACGTATTGCCCTGCGCTCATTATCGTATTTATTAAGTGTATTTTGAACTTTATACATACTTTTCAATACATACTCATACATACTTTTCAATACATACTCATACATACTTTTCAATATATACTCATACATACTTTTCAATACTACATACTTTTCAATGAGAAATTAAATGGTTATTAACATTAACAATTTACTTAAGTTTTAATGGGATACATTAATACATAAGGTATTTTCCCCTCCTTCTTAGCATGCCTTCGTAGTGCAGTGGTCAACACGCTGGGTGCGTATTCCAGAGGTCCATGGTTCGATTCCCGGCGAAGGTGTTGCTTAGTTTTCATTACTCCACCTTCAAAAATATACCTAATGTTCCTACAAGTATCGCCCGAGCTAAAAAGGTGGTGGATGATGATTCTCCACACGCAAGATTTGAAGATTTGGCGATTGGGTCCCCTTAAACCCCAGTCGCCCTTTAAAAGATCGAGTACATAAGCTATTTCTTCCGTCTTCTTAGCATGCCTTCGTAGTGCAGTAGTCAGCACGCTAGGTGCGTAATCTAGAGGTCCGTGTTTGATTCCCGGCGAAGGCGTTGCTCATTTTTTATGACTCCTGCTTCCAAAAAATACCTAAAGTTTCTACGACATACACTATATTAAGGACCCAAAATGACAGATAACTACTATTTCATTAAAATATCACACGGCGCTCTAATTGGTGTTAACAGTTTCAAAAGTGAATCGACGCAAAATTCCATTTTAAAATTAATAGCCCTTCTGAACTTACGCCCTTTGGGGTAAAAAGCACCATTTGTTCGGATTAATTCACTTACCAGTGCAGGTATTCTTTTCTTTCAGATTTTATACAGATTAAAAGCAATTTTACAATATAAATTTAAACTTCATTTCAGTATAGCATGACTTTTGCTACATATTATTGCACCCAATTGATTTCATTGTTTCCTTGCAACAGGAATGTTGGCCATGTCGACTCAAAGGCCTTCATATAATATACGAGCCTTTAGCCGTTCATTATGCATACCGCATTATAAAATTTTTCCTTTCAAAGAAGATGAAGGAAAGGGTATGTAATTTTCATTAATTTATATCTGTTTCTAGCATTCTGAATTTTGTTCTGCCGTTTTTGTTACGAGTAATACTTTTAATTGCAGGCAGAACTAACTTGTATACATTTCCCATTGAAATAATCACATTTTCATAAAATTTTCTTTATGTCCATTTTTATTTACTTATCGAAAACCTATTTCAGGAGTAAAACAGGCAATATATATTTACGGTATTTCCTCGCATTTTAGAACCAAATTCTGAAGATTTAAAAATGTTCGCGTAGTTTTCTCTTTCATGAATGCTTTCAGGGAACAAGCTCCCCTAAATTTTAAAATGCATTTGTTTACATAGTCATTGTTTCCGTCTTTCTAACAAATACAAGCGTTCGCAAAGTGCCTGCGAACGTCACGTCGAACCTTTCCTCTCTAAATGATGAACTTCATGCCAGACTAATTCAATAAACGAGGCTGTGATAGCCAAAAAAAAACAAGAACTGATATTACCTCTGCGCTGAATACGCTACACATTCATTTTAATTGATGGTTTATGAAGGATTTGAGGACTAAAGAGTAGCAGAGATAATAATAAGAACGGAAGAGATTCAAGTTACAGAAAAATAGAAATGACTATATCTTAATATACAATGTCTGTCCCAAAAGTAATGCGCCCCGTTTTCTTCTGGTGCGACTATCCGTCGCACAGCATTGCCGCTTGCACGGACGGGTGGGTGGAGTCTTCGGAACACAGCGTGACCAGCGCCAGTCGGCTCCTAGCTCCTGAACAGTCACAGAGCCTGTTTCAGTGAACCCTTGTGTGAGTGCTCGGTCGAAATCAAGATGGAAAAAAACTCTCGAGCAACCACATGCAAACTTTTGTTTCAAACTTGAGAAAACGCCGTCGGAAACTTTCGCGTTACTTCAGTCCTTATTTGTCCCCCACCCCCGACTTTTTTTGTTCCGAAGATTAAAAAAAATCCCTCAAATGAATCCTCTCCTCATTTAGGAACAATGGAGAACATCAAGGCAGCTACGACTAGGTTACTAAGGAACATCCTTGTGACGGACTTCCAGGACGCATATAAAGCACTTGGAGTGATTACCTATGACACTTAATGGAGTATCAAAGCACAATTTATTCAGCTAATATTAGTCAGGACAGTTACAGAAAAACATTTACAGTCGTCAAAGAACTACGACAAACACGCCGAAACAATCAGCAACACAGCCTTCATGTTCTGATGCTTCAGGACTAGCAGAGACAACAATAAGAACGGGGGAGATTCAGTTTCAAGAAAGTAGAAATAAAAGCATGACAAAAATGCATGATTTATGTATTTGTAGGCTTAATTGAGAAGACACCTTCACGACAAAACACTAGAATACAGTTTCTGATCTCGAGCTCAAGTAGGAACTCCTCTCGGAGCTCAACAATTCGATGAGGCACTACGATATACTCGACACTAGACTGCTACTCTGCGAATAGGCAGAATTTATATAGCTTTTCGCTTGTTTTCGAGAACACTCGGTAAGAATCGGTAAGAATGGGCCAAATCGGTAAGAATTCGTTCCAGAATGATCTCCATCCGTCTACGGCATATCTCCAATTAAGGTCTCATTCCGAATGAGTAAATAGGACTTATTTTCAATTAACAACGAAAACAAAATTTCAAACCAGCTGAATGGCAAGTGCGCAAATTAAATGCTACTAGAAATACTGTACAATATTTATGATTATTAACACGATTGAAATGCCTTGCTGAATATGTATATATATATACCTGTATATTACAAAGGTACATATGTATGTATATATATATATATATACTGTTATGTTTCACGGGTTCGTGGATTTGGAGTAATTGACGATAACACTTGATGGAGAATCGAAACAAAATTAATTCGCCAATATTACACAGGACAGTTCAAAAAACACGTTTACAGTCGTCTAAAAACTACGATAAACAAGCTGAAACAATCAGCAATACAGCCCTCAGGCTACAACGGGGACGACAGCTTTAGGGCAAAGCACTAATGTGCAGCTCCCGACTCGGTTCGGTCGCTCTGAAACTAATCTTTGAACTTATACCACTACTGAACTCAAGACACTCCGCGTACAGGCAGTATTTACTTTTTGGCCTCACAAGGATTTCCAGAATATTATGGACCAAATTGGTAAGAATTCGTTCCAGAATGATCTTCATCCGTCTATGGTATATCGCCAAATGGGTAATTTCGCACCAAATATGACAACCCTGTCTCCCATTGCCATTTTATGGCAACCCTGAACCAGCCTTGCAGGGAAGCTATCTTACTGCGGCTGGCATTTCGTAGCAATATGTTCTCACTCTGCTCGTATCTGTCCTTTCTTGTGTTTTGCGTCGTTAGTAACTCCCCCCCCAGGAAGGTGTTTCCGACTATGCATTTCTATGTGCTATTCTATCGTCTGTTTGTACTCTACCTCTCATGAAAGTTTTTATAGGATTTGTTGAAACACCCTGTAGAATTACTAATTAGTGGAATAGTTAAGAGAGTTACAGTTTTAGAGGAATGTGAGTAGTAAAGCAGCCTGAGATCAGTATTATATCCAAACATGATGTATGTAAACTGTTCTTCGGAATCGAGGGGTTTATAAGCAGAGAGATTGCTTGCCGTAGCTTAAGGTAACAAATTTAAAATTAGCAATTTTGTAAAACGTCATCGTGACTTTTACAAAGGAATAATTTGTGATCATACTATTGAATATAATTTTTTCGGTTAAGAGATTTTATCCGGCTAAACAATTTTAATTAAGTCTGAAACTTGCTGTCTAATTTCTAATGATTGCCTAAAAAAAAAAAGCTGATGTGTGCACCACATGACTTAATTGTAAGGAATGTTAAATTATACGCGTTTTTCCTGCATTTCATTTAAACTTATTTCCTCGAATTTCATTACAAGTATATTTCTCATCGAATTAGTTCAGTTCTTATTTCGCAGGAGGCAAAAATACATAAAAACTCAAAATAGTTTCATTAAAAATTGAAAGATATAGAAAAAATAAAGCACCAAATACAGTTAAAACATTAAAAAAAAACTTTACGATTAAAATTACAGTTTCTACACAAAAGAATTTCGACCAACGGGCAAGAGGGCAGATTTTTCGGTGCCCAAAAATAAAAGTTTCTTTTTGGTCCACTCGGCAAAAAGACACTGAAGATGCTGAAACATCTAATTCACTACTCTGCTAATTTTCAATTGTAAACAAATATGGCTGCTATGGTTAAATAAATTAGGCTCAGCCGCACTTAAATAACTCATTTTTCTTTGCACCTAAGTCAACACCCATAACTGTATCCTGGCAAAGGAGAACCCACGTACCCATACTAAAGAGCCCTACATTCACTGCATTTAACTGTTTGGCGTGGCTTCACTACGTCCAGTACTGTGGGCTGTTTTCTCTTTGAAGAGCGCTGTGCAAAAGCTGTCTAGGGTTTCTCGCCCTTTGTCTATGATAAAACACTGAGGACCCTGGAGAAGTATGTAGGGACTTATCGCTGATTTCAGAACAAGTAAACTTCTAGGAGAGGACAAACTTCTATGGGAGGTAGGGCACATAATAAGGATTTAGAATTCCATAAAAACCTATACACGGAGATGTCAGGGGTAAGTGGTAGCAGAGGTAGAAGATGGGAAAAGAAACAAGAGTGATTAATTCGAAACATTTATTGGACAGGAATGCAAATGGTATACGACAACTTGAGTGTTACAACAGTAGCTCGAAGTTTGCACCATAAGACGCCAAACATGCCTGACATCGACGGCCCATTTGAATGCCGCGAAATATTTTATCTTTATGGAGCAGGTGTTTTTCGATTTGCTTGACGATGTTCCACCAAATGTGAGGTGCAACGTGTGATTACAACATGATGGGGGCCCCTGCTCATTTTGCAGCGGATGTTCGTAACCATTTGAACAGATCATTCCCGCATCGATGGATTGGGCATGGTGGACCGGTTCCCTGGCTCCCGCGCTCACCGGATTTATTGAGCCTTGATTTCTTTCTGTGGGAAGCCATCAGAAGTGTCGTGTCTGAAATGGATCTCGTAGCAAGACTAGCCTGCGCAGCTGCTACAATCAAAGAAACTCCCGGTGTGTTTAAACAGGTCCGACAATAAATGATCCGTGGGTGTCAGACATGTTTGGCATCTGATGGGGCAAACTTCGGGCATCTGTTGTATCGTTAAAGCTGTCGTACACCATTTGTATTCATGTCCAATAAATGTTTCAAATTAATTACTCTTGTTTCTTTTCCCATCATCTAACTCTTCTACCACTTACCCCTGACATTTCCGGGCATGGTTTTCTATGCAATTCTTAATCCTTATTATAAACCCTACCTCCCTTAGAAGATTGTCGCAACATTTACAATACACCCTATATATATATATACACACACACACGTTTAATGCGGATGAAGTAAAAGTGGTAGAATTACGTTGTTCTTTTATTGCAGCTAAGGTTTTCCTGTGTTTATCGTATCTGCATACAATAGTTATAGAATTATGAGCAATTTAAAAGTTTCAGTGCTGCTAGGCCTTACGAGGCCGCCATATGTTTACATTTGAAATTCTTAGCTGAATAGTGAATTCAGTTAGTTGGTGCTCCAGTGACATTTTGCACAGTGAGACCAAAAGTTAACTATAAGTTTGTCGTTGGCCGAATATCTTGTTTCGGCCAACGACTAATTTTAATTGGAAATTTTTTAATGTTTTAACTGTATTTTGTGCTTTGTGTTTTTCTATACTTTTAATGAAATTATGTTTGTAATTTTTAATGAAGATGTTTTGAGTTTTTATGCATTTTTAATTTGCCTCGGTACCAGAACTGAATTGACTGAATGTGAAATTTATGTGTATTGAAATTCGAAGAAATACTTTTAAATGAAATGCAAAAAAAAAAAATGTTTATAATTTAATAGGCCGGCCGTGCAAGAAGTCATGTGCTGTCCACATCAAATGTTTTCCTTCAATATCAGTCGCCAACATAAGGTAAATCCGTATCTTTAACCCTTTGAAGGCCAAAATGGAGACGGCCTTCATTCAAAAAACCACAACCGCCCGAAACGCCCGAGAGTCGATGTTGTTTTCTTCCTCCTTTTAAGGTATGGAATAGCAGGGACAGTTTGCCCAAATGCATTGTGTCAGTTTATTGAAGACAGCTTGTTCTATAAGGCTAATGGAAGATCCTTTGTTAGGAAGTAGAAAGGATGTCATTTGAAATCTTCACACCTGTTTGTACGTTAATGGTCGGAGAGAGGAAGAACGGACGGAACGGGTAATGGAGGGAGACGGGAGTTTCGGTATTTTAAGCATACAGCTCGGTGAAGGCTTCGATTTTCGAAGGTTGAAGTCTCTGGAACTAAAAGCACCGTTTTTGCAACAAATACGTAATTAAAATATAATCGCTGGCTGCATAAAAATTGTCTTTGTAGGAGCAGGCATGCGGGCCGAGAATTTGAGTCCACTGCCTTAGAATATAAGGCATAGCTGCATGAAAAAGTTTACAAACTTTGTTACATATAGTAATATACTTTATCTTTGCTTTTCTAAACCTATTAAAAGAATTTTTGTCATGTAAAAATGTGCATTTTGGTATCGCATTTGTCACGTTCGCATAGATTTAAATCAGTAAACTGAATTTTTTTTTATATTGCAGTTTTTTATGCATGGTAGTGATATGACATCTCTGCATAAACATATTCCCCGGGATACTCTACCCCAAGACTGTGGAGGAACAGGAGAGCATGCCAACGAAGATGAATTTCGAACACTCATTCTCAATCACCAATCTTACATACAGAAACTGAATCAGTACGGCTTTAAAATCAACTCAGTACATACATAAAATCTCTATTGTGATGTGCATTGTATAATATGCATGTCTATTCAGTGATAATGTGACACTGATTATTAACGTATTGGTATGCTTTTCTAGCCTTCTAAAAATAATAATTTTTGTGGTTAAATTTGATGTATAAATTATGGAATATGTAAAATATTTAATAAATATGTGAAATATTTAATAAATGAGATACTAAATTATTCAGAACGTAGTTGTGCATTTATTTCAAGGATGTTTTGGATACGTAAGCATCAACAAATATGTTTAACAGACAAAGAAGCAATATCTGATGATTGATTAATTTTCTTGGCTTCAGGATTGTTCCTGTGGAGTACACATTCTCACTGCCAAACACACGACCTTCTTCGATCCTGATTATGCTTCTCGGCATTTGCGAGCGCAAGATGGAAAGAAGGATAATTTTTACTTTCACATTTTTATTACCTAATTAAAAATAAGAAATTTAAACAAAATGGAAATAATTTTCACTATAAGAACAAAAGTTTAACAAAAGTGAAGAAAATAATCTCGTATGTTACTCGTAAAAAAGTTACTAAGTTACTTTTTTATAGATAACAGTACGCAGTTACTTATCTTCCTTTTTCTAATCTTTTTCAGAATATACTTTTCATGAAAAATTACCACTGAACCTTTATAAAAAAAATAATTTAATGGCCTTTGTTAGTTAACTATGTCAGTCTAAGACTCTATTATGTGATATAAATTGCATTAATTTTCTATGCTTAAGTTTCCAGTTTTCATTTTGCATTTTCAGCAAATATTTATTAATTAATCAAAAAATATGAAAGTAAAAATTATCCTTTTTTCCATCTTGCGCTCAGAAATCATTATGCGAGCATCCTTTCACAATTATTAAAGCCTGCAAAACGCATGTCTGCGTATTATCGTCATGCGTTCGCTTGAAGATACTTTATTTTTTTACCACGATATTTTCGACGGCGATGTTTTTAAATTGCAAATTTTTTTAACTGCTTTATTTTCGACGACGGTATTTTGTACCACAATGTTTTTAGAACTGCGATGTTTTCTCTTTGCTTTATTTCCTACCACGATGTTTCGCGCCACGACGTTTTCGCCTTGCGTAGTTTTTTCTCCGCGATGTTTTCGGCCACCGCAGTTTGGCCATGTCTGGTATATACCATGAAGAGTGCAACGACGTTCCGAGACGTTGATTTGAGGATTTAAATGAACAGTTACCGAAATGAATAAAGATGCCGGCACTTTTATTCAAGTTAGGAATTGTTCTCTCAAACATGAGGAGTTCATGGCACCTGTATAAAGTTAGCAATTGTACGCTCAAACATGAGGAGTTCATGGCACCTATATAAAGTTAGCAAGTGTTCGGTCAAACTTGAAGAGTTCATGGCACCTACATAAAGTTAGCAATTGTTCGCTCAAACATGAGGAGTTCATGGCACTTATATAAAGTTAAATTTTTCATCACGAAAATTGCAACTATCAGCAAAGCACCGGGACACCGATATCAACATCTAAGAAGTCATCGAATTTAATAAAATTGCTGGCACCCAAAGGAAGTACAGTTTATCTGTAACTGCTCTTCCTGAAATGGGGTCAAGATATGTAATTTATTTTTCCCATTTCTGTATAAGAATGGCTGCAAAATGTTTTAGTATTTTGCCATTATTTAGCTCATTGTTTTCCTGTAAATCTCGTTATAACGTTGACTGAGCATCCGTTTCCCAGCAAGTGTAGAAAGCTTGCGGAGAAGTCATAATGACTCAAGCGTCTTAAGTGTATGAAGTAACGGCTCTGTAAACAGCATCCTCACTGGCAAATTAGGGAAGTTTGACTTATCTCTTTAACTATGTCAATTTATAATGGCACCCGAACTTAAAATTCGGCACTTCGTGTATTCGGTCGATTTGTGTCTCGATTTCCTCGCAGTCACCGTTTAACTGTGGAGGTAGTATGTAAGGAATTAATACATTCCCCCATGAGCGCTCTGGGTTGTAGAAGTGTAAAGAGTTTATCACATCTAGTGACGGTTCCTGCTAGACGAGACTTTTTTGAGAAACGAGATTGTTGTAGCACAGGTTTAAACTGGAGGATTTCTAGAAAGAACAGCTCCACTGGAAGCGGAGTCCCGCCTAGCTACGGAAACAATGTACCGGCTACATGGGATTTTTGTAGCCTCGCCAAAAATGTTTCCTGCGCAGCTCTGTCCAGGGTAAAGATCAAGCAATCAGACAAAAGTTCTGCTTCTGAATTATCACGTGATCCCAATCTGAGTGATGATCGATTACTGTTTGGCGTTCAACTTTTTGTAGTAAGTGAAAATGGTAACCTAGCTACCTAAGTTTCGTGGAAATGTGCGGGTTTTGAGATTGTCCCTTTTGACGTCCAGTCCCTCGTAGCGGAAAATATGTCATTGGGACTTAAGTGACTATAGAAGTGTAAGCGTCTGTCTGGCAGTCAGCAGATCCGCGACCCAAATTTCGATACGTAGTAGATTTTTCATTTTTAGATTTTACTTTTACGTCTGCAATAATTAAGAAACGAACTCATAATCAAGCTGGTAATTCCACACATGTCTATGCATTATCAAATTTTACGGTACGCTACGCTGCGATGCATTTACCTTTCACGTGAATTGCAGTTAGTTGATTAAGGCAAGACCTCGAGCGCTATCTGTCTAAAGGGAGGGATGCCTTCGTGGAGGACTTTCTAAGGTAAACTGGCTCGCATACACGTTACACATGGGAGAAAACCCATATAGTTTTTCTGTTTTAGTAGTTTACTGTAACCTAACTTGCTCAGTTATATGACCGCCCTTCAGTTCCGTCAATGTCGAATAAACGGAAATCTTTGTAATTAAACTGATGGAATTAAATTTGAAAACACGTTAATAGCATATTCAATTTTAAACGGTTTCAAAAGAAGAACGAGTGACCAGCATAATTAAAACTTCGGGTAACTGGAATCTGGATAATTTAAGTTCTACTGCAATTATTAATAAATTACACGTATGCATAATGAATAAATTTTATTACTGATAACTTCGAAATGCCTGACTAATGATATTAAATGACTACAAGAATTTTAATTAAAATTAAATAGAATCTGAGTGCCGCTTGAAAACTTTTGCCTCACTATTTTTGCTTAAAGTAAGCATTAATCTTTTAATATCCAGTTACGGATGAAAATGGCCCTTCAGCGAAACTTCTTGATCTAAAATAATGATAAATTTACATGCTTTCTTATACTGGTCTCAGTATGGTTAACAAAAACATGATGTGCTTAATTTTTAGTATTTTTAAATGTATTGACTTGCGATGTACTTCTAGACGAATTTGTTACTAACAATAAAATATGTCTACCCACGTTAAGTTAATCTCAGCAATACTTCTGCTTATGGATAAAAAAATCTGAATCTATTTGCAAAACAAGGCCATCAGTTTCATCGAGATGCGTTGATTTATTTCATATTTTGGTGAGATTTTGTTGCAGCCGTTTCCAACTGGAGATTTAAGATTGGTGAGCAAACTGTATATAAAATTCATTAAACATTATAATAACACTACTCTACCAAGAACTTGAAAACTTTATTATCTACCTCAAAACTTGAAATTCTTTTATGCACTATTTCTCAGGATAAATAGTTGAAAACTGAAGAAAAATGTATATTAGAGCATCATAAATACTTCCTTTATTCAGTGATGCACAATTATTTTATAAGAATTCACGTATCAAGAATAAAACGATCCAAAAATATATATGCTGATTTCAGCCGCTGCGCAGATGATGCCAAAATCGTGGCCAATCGGCACAATGTAAAGTACCGTTTAATTTTCTAACCCTTTATTTTAAATTAAAGTTTCCTTCCTTTCACTTCTCATTGTATTTTCCCAGAATGCAAATTCCCAGCCTACGCGATATTCAAATTAGGTAGAAGGAAGGAAGTACTGTGAAAATGAGGGGACACGAAAATGAGGAGACTAAAATATTTTTTCGTGTTAAAAGAATTCCGTGTTAAAGGATATTAAAAAAGAAACATATTGTTGCGTGCGTACGGGTTCGTTACGAAATGAATGCACAAGTCCGATGAAAAATGAACAAAAATTTATTATTATCACAACAAATATGCTTAAATTTCCTCAAATTATCGCGCAGTATTACAATATATATCTTTTAACTACTCAAACGTTCAATAGAAATTAATTCAAAAAAGCTAAAGAAAGCTAATCCGCGAATTCGCTACAATCAACAAGAGCAGTTTTCTAAACAAACTCTTAAATCAACAACAAGCTAACTAAAATAACTGACTGACTGAATTGAGAGGTTTTCCTCCTTTTATAAGATTTTTAAATCGCGCGCGAGAACTTTCTGGAACTTTCTCGAAATCAGAAAGAGATATTTATTAAATGTTAAATGCACGCGCTCTTGTATTTTTAATTCTCCGGCTTAGCTTTAATATTCGTCACGCGCTGCACTGCGCAAGAAATAAAACCATTTAATTTACAATTCAACTAACATTAGCTATTTAAATACCAAATCCGTAACAATATATTGAACAAAATTAAGGATATTGCAAAATTTTCAAGTTTTTTGAAAAACAAAACGGTACTTTTCCATTTTGCCGGCGCAAGCGATAAAGTCGCCAATAATGGTACAACCGATGCCAAACGGAATATTCTCGCTGGTAACCTTTTACGCCTCATTTTCAAAACAAGTCGCAGCTTTTTCTTATCAGATTGATTGTTTCTTTCAATACTGGCATATAATTACATAGAATTTTTATCAGATAGTTCAGTGTTATGTCTAAGGCCATTTTCGGTAATTAAGTCGATTAGGATGCAATCACAGCGCTTACCCGAAGCCGAAAATATAGAAAAGGTAAAGTCAAGGGTTAAATTCATCAATTCTAATGAGAATGCATTAGCGAAGTAAAGCACTGCAGTTTTACAAAATTTCTGAGTAAGCTATTCGTGCGAATTAAAATATTTCTTGCATTTAAACTTGTGTTCCAAATTAAGATTTAACTTGAAATTAATGTAGATAATTACTGAGAGCATTAGATTTTTGTAGAATAGTTTGCGTGAGATGAGATCGCTTGGGGTCACGTGACATGAACCGGCGAATCAGGATGTTGAACCATGAAAGCATAGTAAATTCTTAAATTAGTGTCTTTTTATAAATGTATTGTCTTTATTTATTGGCTTTTTATAAAATTTTAAGCGATATTAAAATGTTTATGCCTTCAAAATAAAAAATTCTTAGAACTGAAATTTTTTTAATATTTTTTATGTGTATACTGTATGTTGTCGCCAATAAAGTCTGCTTGGCGAGATATGCGCCGGCGAAAAGGAAAAGTACTAACAAAACATTGAGTTTTTGCAAAAATAATTTGATATTTTTCTTTTCATTGTCTTTTTTAGTATCAAATTGTTCAGTGTCGTCCATTTTGTTATTCATTTCACCACTGGAATGTGCGCCTAAATAACTTCGCATACTTTTAATGATGTTCCTTATTTCGGATGAGGTGGGAACAGGAGCTGCATTATTCATTTCCTTTTCGTCGTCGGAATCTGCATGAATGATATTTTTTTAACTTTGAACAAACTCCAAAATGTCTTTGTCTGCCATAATTGAGGCTGTGCACACATTATCATCAACTACCGCAACGAATTCCCCCGATAATACAGTAGGACAGTCCAATAATATAGAAACTTTCTCAAACATTTTAATAAATGTCGGCTCAGTTTCAATATCCTCCTTCTCCACTTCTGTTGACGCCAAAGAATCTGATACTTTTGAGAATCGTGCATGACGAAAACAATTTTCATTCGTCCTTCGAGTCACTGAATTCCATGCAGAGTGCAACACATATGAACCAAACTCACAGATTTTACTCACACTGCAATGTACTCGTCACCGAATTCCAAAGCCAACTGATGAGAGATGAGATGTTTGAGTGGCGTTTGTAGGGGTGGAAGGTGAAAGTAGCTTAGTTAAACAAAATTGGTTCGTGTCGCGGGTTATTCAGAGGATATTTTAAAGCCAAGTTAGACTCGTATTAAACATCTGAAACCATCTATCTTTCATTTCGCAACCCTCTTAAATCTCGCCTGCGAAGCTGATGTTTTCCGTATTTTGTTCATTTCCAGAGAGGATATCTTTTCGTGTTAATCTCCATTCTGCTCGGACTAATTTTTATTTTTATCCTCACTTTATTGAATGATTTTTGTCATTATTGGTCTTTTCGTCTCCGTGTGCAGTGTTAAAAATTTAAGACCTTTATTTTCTCTATTTTTGTTAATGCTTAATTTTCTTATTTACTAGTTTGCACTCTTTGTAGTGTTATCAGCCGATAGATGGCATTGTAGAAAAGCCGCCGATAGGGGGCGCACGATATCAATCGAGAATCAGAAAGCGAGAGACTAAGATTAATGTTAAGAACGATCCGTAATGATATGTATATATTTATTGTAATAATAAAGCATTTATAAAATGCAAGAGTTATCCCGATTGAATGAAAAGTGAAAGCCCGACTTACCCCTAGCTGTCCTGAGATTGATAACGGAGATTAAAGCTAACAGTAGTAACTACCAGTAACAAGATTACAATCGAAGATCCCGAAAAACGTTACAATAGTAATAGCGCATAATGGAATAAAATATAATTTTAGTTATACTTACTTATAATTTAAGTAAAAAAAATAGTATCAGATACCCTTAAATGCTTATTGAATGTCTTCATTTGGTTTATTTTTTTAATATTCCTTTATTTGTATAAATTAATACGCTATGGAAATTTACACAATAGACTCTTCCTAACAGAAATGACGAAAAAGTACATATGCCATTTCCATGTAACCACTTTTTCTTGCAAAACAATTATCGTACTTTTAACAGTTTAAATACATTCCTCAACCGAATAGAAATAAACTAATAATAAGATTAGTAGGTTATTTAAAATATATTTCACAAAATTCCCTTTAGCTTTCATTCATAAAATAAAAATTGTCGAAAGAAATAAAGGCTGTTTCTCCTCGCTTTGCTGAAAGCCTGCAAGGTTTGTTTGACGTTAATTACCAAACTTACAAGGCGATAACTCGCTATTCCAACTATGCCCACCACGCAGATGTTTCATCCAATGAGAGCAAATCATAGGAGAAAAGGTATTAGGCTCTAGGCATTGTGAATATGCCTGAGACTTGGGTGAAATGAATCATACTTGGGATTTGCTGAAAACGATCAGTTGATGCAAATATTGTTGTCGCTTAGTGTAAAAGTAAATTTTATGGGAATAGGGAACAGAAACAAAAAAAATAAATAAATAAATAAATAAATAAATAAATAAAATAAAAATAAAATAAAATAAAATAATACGAAGTGTTGGCAGAGTGCTTCGTTAGGTTCCAAAAACCCTGAAATATGTTTCCATAAATGTCTGAATGTTAAGAATAGCCTAAAACGTCTTTGGATGTAACGTTCTTGCTGGAGTAGGAATAAGAGTGCGACGCTTCGGATAATGAATAGTGTGTGTATTCCAAGCACTTCTTTTCCAATAATTGTAACTTGCTACGTAAGTGTATTTCTTACTTTCTATTTATTATTTTAATATCACAATTTGCAATTTAGGGGTTTATAAATGTTTTCATTCGAAAGGGGTTTAGGGGTTTATAAATTGCTAAATTATTAATTATTTTAAATTTAGGGGTTTATAAATTGCTATTGTTAGTGTAATTCTGTTCACAATAGCAATCAGATAATTTTGTGAGTGTTCGGTATTCATTTTAAAGTATTTCTTTCCCTCACTAGATGGAGCCAGAGGTATCACTTAGGAAGAGAAAATTAAAACCTTGTTTCTTTTCTTCTTTTGCCCACCAGCGGCCGAGCGGTAAAGACGCTGAACACTGGCAGTTCGGTCTGAGGTTCGAATCCCGCGAACGGGCTGGCTGCATGGGCGTTTTCGTGGTTTTCCCTGTGTGTAACGTGTATACGAGCCAGTTTCCCTTAGAAAGTCCTCCCTTTAGGCAGATAGCCCTCGTGTGCTTTGCCATAATTAAATAATCCGATCTTTTCTCTTTTTTTAGTCTTTAGTTTTTTTTTTTGTCCCTGAAGGACTATTGTTTTCGTTTTGCGATTTTGCGTTGAATCACTATAAATATCCGTTTCACTTTTCAAACTGTTGCCAGCAAATGTTAGAGTCCTACATTATATTTGAAGAAATTAAATAAGAAAAAATTTGCATAAATGTGTGTATATTTCTCGCATTGTGATAAAACAACGGTACCTAGAGCCATCGAATTTTGAATGACGTAATCCTCCTACGAATATGGGCATGTGGAAGACCCAAATTTGAAATTTGTAATTTGTTTTATTATCGATTTCCTACTTTGTAAAACTTTACAAACTTTTTTTGATTTACAAACTCGAGGATTTCAAAGCGAGCAATGGTAACGAAAAAAAAAAAACATATTTATCTCCGCGTGAGTCTTTCTATCGGAAGTTCTAAAGGATATGCTCATTTTAAAACTATTTTGCGATGTTGCTGTTGAACTGAATTTTATGGTTTAAGTGATATTTAATAAATAAATGTAACACACAAAATGTTAAAAAAACGCCCTTTTGGACGTAATTTAAAATCTAAAACATTGCATTTTTTTTTTTTTTTTTTTTTTTTTTAGTGGGAGGGTGTGTGTTTTGTTTTTTGTTTTTGTAATAAGACAGTGAGTTTTCAGTTCCATTTCGTGTGCCAATATGGATGAGCAGCTGATTTTGCAGACATGAATGGGAAAGAGAGGCTATATAGGAAAAGAGCATTTCAATATTTGTTTTCCTTTTCAATGCTGAATGTTAATTAAAATTTGGTGTCAAGAAATAAATTGTTTTTTCTGTGGACAAAATGCTTTTTTCCAGCTGAGACATCATCAGGTTTACAGTTCCAATTTACCAGAAGAGGTAAATGCAGCTTTTTCTTATTTTTAAACAAGATTAGTAAGTAGAACCTGCATGCATCAGCCGCATTCATATAAATCGTCTACCGTCCGCCACTAGGACGCGTTGTCACAAATAAAAACACATGAATGTAAATTATTTATGCTTTTTAAAACTAAATCACTTGAATTTCGTTTAATTTCTGAAGTTGCATTGAGTTAAATGAAAGCATGTTAATATTTAAGCTGAAAAGAAATAGATATTTAATATTTTCAGCTTAAAGATATACTAGAAGTTTTATATCTTTGAATAAAGTATGTGTTTTAATTTTATAAAAGAATGTTATTTATTGAATTTAACATTTAAAGTTTTCTTAAGGTACTGAAACAAATTTGTTATTGAATAGTGTTTATTCTTAGTTAGTCACAGTCAGTAATAATAGAACATGGATAAATTAAAAAAGAAACGTGCTCCTTTACGTGCATCGTTTATTAAAACATGTAATATTCTGAAATCGAAACTAGAAAAGGTTTCTTCTGATAAAGGTGAAATATCTGGTTTATATGCTAAAATCGGGAGCATCATGAGTGAATTAAAGGTTTTAGATAACGTATAATAGATTTATTAGTAGATGATGATAAATCTCATGAGTCCGTCATTGCGAAAGAGACGGATGAAAATAAGAAATGTTCTGATGAATTCATCACAATTAAAAGAAAATTTAGTGAATTACTCAAATAGTTCCGAATGACACAGTAATTCTGATGTCAGTAGTAACTCTAAAGCTAAACAGCATAAATTACCTAAATTGAATATAAGAACTTTTGATTCTCATTTAATTAATTATTTGCTCTTTGGGCACAGTTTAAGAAGATGTATAAAGATAAAGACTTAGATGATTTTGACAAGTTAAAATATTTGCTGCAAGCTGTAGAACCTGAAACTCGACCTAGGCATTTATTAGAAAGTTACCCAATCAATACCTTCAGAAAATTACTCGACAGCTTTAAGAGCTTTTCAAGAGCATAAAATTACTCGAAAGCTTTAAGAGCTTCTCAAGAGCATTATGGGGATAAAGAAAGATATTCTTATCGAAGTGTGCGTCAGGGAATTTTTGAAATTAATGACAGCAAATGTTCTAACTAGGAATAAAGACATATTATCATCATGTGACTTGTTTACCACGTAGGAGCACATTTAAGATTTCTAGAATCCACGGGGCTTCATGCAGAAAGTAATTCCGCCTGGTTCTACCCCATGATAGAATTCTGCTTACTTGATGACATTTTAAGAGCATGGCAGAGATACAGTGTTAGAGGAAAGGAAGATTCTGATATTGAAGCGAGTTTTCCGATGTTGAAATTAATGTCCTTAATGCATTTTTTGAAGAGAGAGGTATCGCTTGAAGAGAGGGATATCGCGTGAAAAAAGATTACAGTTAGCTTGGTCAGGCTTTGAAAGTATTATCTCAAAAGATAAAGTAAAAGAGAAAATGCTGAAAAGGGATAACAAGTACCCTACTGCAGCTGGTTTATTCGCTGCTAAAGAAATGTGGTGTTTGTTCAGTGGTAAATCGCATGAAAGGAAGGACTGCGTAGTCGCCAGATTGTTCTCTCTGAAAGAAAAATAAAGGAAGTTAGGGAAAAGATCTGTTGTCTGAAATGTGTAGGTCCAACCCCCGTGCTAAAATGTATAAAGTTTTTGCGCTTTGTCATATCTGCTCAAAGCGTCATACAGAGCTTTTCTATTCTGAAATATGCAAAATGAAAGGAACTAGTGATACAAGCAAACCCCAGCAAATGTCCAGAACACATTCGCAACTAAACAGTGTTGAAAGGAAGTAGCATTTATAACACTAGAAATATTAATTAAGGGTAATAAGAAATTTAAGAAATTCCTTACTCGGCTGTGGGTTTCAAATGGGTTATGGGTTATTCCTTACTCGGCTATGGGTTTTTATGATGGGAGAAGTCAGATAAGTCCACCAGCATAACAGAGTGGTGTTTGGAGTTACTTGTTGCCCATTTTTTCTCAGCGTGTTTATAAGGTACCATTTGAACAAGTATCCAGAATAACTCAAAGCAGTTCATGATCAGACTGAGTATCCCTATTTTACAAGAATTGGAAAATATGTAGTGTAGTAGTACTTAAAAGCTGAAATAGAAGAAAAAAAAAAAATAAATAAAGGCCATTTATTCTGTATCTAAAACCCTGTCCGATGTTTAAAGCTCTACCAACTTGTCTCTAATTTTTGGAATCTGATTTGGCTAAGATTTAAATTTATTTATGTCGCTAGAGTCTTATTTCGGTCTGATCGCTTCTCTTTTAGCACATTATACCACGACTGCTTCGCCTGCTTAGAGCATGCGCAAGAATTCTACAGTGAAAACTAGTTGATTTTTGAACAGCACCGCGAAAGAACTTAAACTTAAGCCTCTCGCTATAGCAACTATTACTCAAACGGTATTTGAAGGTTCATATACAGAAGCTAAACCTCATAGTAAATATAAAATGAAATTCAGTGCACCGACTAATAGTCACAAATCAGTTCCCACAGCCGAATTCTCTAACCAAGATAAGCTACGTGGGAAAATTCCTCGCATTCCAAAGGAGTGTGTTCTAAAAAAGCTTAAGAAAAATATCCTGTGGGCATCAGATATTGGGACTGGGTGTCCAGAATAGAAATTTTAATTGGCAGAGACGCTTATGGTCAACTCATAAGGGGTCAAATGAAAAAGCCAAAGGCAATTCAGGTAAAATTCGGATGGACAATTTGGGGTGAGTTAGAGAATCCATCCAAAGGTTACGTGAGCAGTAGCACAATTGCGCTGATGATTAATTTTTCTCTGAGAGAGCTGAACATTCCAGATGTGTGGAAGCTAGAAACAATAGGAATTAATGCTCCTGCTCAAATGTTGTCTAAGAAGGAAGAACAGCTAGCCAATGACATGTTCCTCAAGGAACTTATTAGAAGTGAAGGGGGCAGTTATCGTGCTGGTCTTCCATGAACTTCTGTTAAACTAAACATTCCCTCAAATAGAAATGAAGTAGAAAGAAAATTTGTTTAGCATTACCAGAAGACTAAAGAAGTTATATAAATTTGATGATTATGACCCAGCCTTTAAAGAATGTAAGAAAGAGAATGTCATACAGGAAGTCAAAAAAGAGGAGTAGGTAAAAGGCCGCTATTTGTGTCAGCACAAGTTATTAGACTACCACTACATCTATCAGACCAGTTTTTGACTCCTCGTGAAAAGGTGAAAGAGCAACAACCCCAAATGACTGTATCTTAAAAGGGCCTAACTTCATAAAAGAAATTCTGGCTACATTATTGAGATTTCGAGAAACGGCTCTTGCTGTTATGTCAGACATTAGAACCTTCCCCCAAACTGAAGTTGAAGGAAAAGATTGCTGATTTTTGAGATTTTTATGATGGGAGAAGTCAGATAAGTCCACCAGCATAACAGAGTGGTGTTTGGAGCTACTTGTTGCCCATTTTTTCTCAGCGTGTTTATAAGGTACCATTTGAACAAGTATCCAGAATAACTCAAAGCAGTTCATGATCACACTGAGTACCCCTATTTTACAAGAATTGGAAAATATGTAGTGTAGTAGTACTTAAAAGCTGAAATAGAAAAAATAAATAAATAAATAAATCAAGGCCATTTATTCTGTATCTAAACCCCTGTCTGATGTTTAAAGCTCTACCAACTTGTCTCTAATTTTTGGAATCTGATTTGGCTAAGATTTAAATTTATTTATGTCGCTAGAGTCTTATTTCGGTCTGATCGCTTCTCTTTTACCACATTATACCACGACTGCTTCGCTTGCTTAGAGCATGCGCAAGAATTCTACAGTGGAAACTAGTTGATTTTTCCTTGATGTCAAAAATTCACAAAATAGGCTAAGTTTGAAAATACACCTCTTGACTTTGTGCAAACTACCAACATCGTCTCGGTGTTGAAACTACTCAGCTTTCAGGTTTATTCGATGATACAGAAGAATTTGAAACACCACCTATGTGTGTGTGTGTATTTAATTATGGCAAAGCACACTAGGGCTATCTGCCTAAGGGAAGGGATGCCCTCGTGGAGGACTTTCTAGGGGAAACTGATTCGTATAACCGTTAGACATGGGGAAAACCACGAAAACGCCCATGCAGCTAGCCCGTTCGCGGGATTTGAACCTCGGACCGAACTTCCAGTGTTCAGCAACTTTACCACTCGGCCGCTGGTGGGCCTGAAACACCACCTATAAATCATAAGAGTCACCAATTTATGCATCAATTCGGCTCCTTCTTCTGGTAATCTTTTACAGTTTTATTTTTTCAGGCCAATGGCTTAACCATTGCCTCATGACAATTTCCTCTTGACCATTGCCTCTTGACAATGGGTCAAAACTTTAATTATAATTAGTTAAATGCCCACAGAATGTCCGTGAACATGAACGCCCATGTCCGTGCCCATCATGGACGTTCTATGTTCGAGATTTACAGTACGTGGAAGTATTTATAGCGAGTGGCAACCTCTCATCGCGGTTCTCGAAAAGTGATGCAATCGTTGTTTTATTTACTTTGAGATTGGGTGAATGGATTATCAGTTTTCAGCTTATAACATATTAAATTTTTGTGGTTATGCGTTGTTTTATGGTTACTCAGACGAAAAGAAATCCGCCAAACAATTTTTTTTCTCACATTAAATATGAGCATCTCTTAGCGGGAATTAGTGGCGGCGTTACCTCGACTTTAGTTCTTCATCCATTGGATTTATTGAAAATAAGATTTGCAGGTAATTTTTGCATTCGAATTACTACCTGGTGTCTTGTTGACACAAAATAATGTAAATATTAATTTTATTATTAATACTATAATTAGTTCTAATGATAACTTTTTTTAATTGAATAGCAAAACAAAATTTTTATTTCATGTAGCCAGGGCCGGATTTAGACTTAATAAAGCCTATCTGAGATATAGGGCACTTTATAAGTTCAGGTATTGTATGTCTGTGCCAAATATGATTTTCGGATGCCTAGAGGGTTTTTTTGGGGGGTCTCCCAAGAAAGCTTGTGTAGCTTATACGTAAATCCTGCACTGCATGCTGCCTACCAGTGGCTGAAGCTGTAAAACACTGGTAGTTCATTGTGTTGACTGAAGATGGTTTTTATATTTGTCATGTGTTACCGAATTAGGGACAATGCCATTAGAATCGTTTATGATTCTATTTCTGTTTCGCAACTATCCCTTCAATGATTTGCTATAATTTAGTTGTACACTCTAAATATATATTCGTTTGCATATAATGTATTTAAGAGTTAATTTAGTTTTTGCCTTTTTTCATTACACTTTTAAGAAGTTAATTGCATGCTGAGAATTTACGTCTAAAATTAAATAAATATTTATGGTTTTTGTGATTGTTCGAACTTAGTTTATGCTGTTCTCAGTTTGGATCTATTTTAGTGAGATAACTGGACTCTCTTTTATTTCTTGTTAAAATGGTATTTGTATGTAATGCAGTTCATGTGCTTAAATGTGTTTTAAAGCAGTTTAACTCTGCTGCTGCTTTAAACCAGCTATGCTTTTCATGAATTGTCAGTAATTATTGATGCCAAATTTTTTAAACCAATGCACTATTTCAGTAGTAAAAACTGAAAATTACTCAATTCATTTTAAATAATAAGACTTATGTTCTGTATATTGTAATTTAACCGATATTAGAAATCCACAGCTTAATGTAAATCAGTAGAGTTTGATTTCTGGCTACTTCAGAGCTAGTTTTAGATGTATATTAGCATAATTTGCTGCAAAATATGTTACATTTTTCAAACCTATAAATGTTCTTTGGTATAATATTTACTAGTAATTTCAATATTTTAGTAATACTTATTTCAAATTATCTTTTTGTATAGTTTTGTTGGTAGAGTGATGCTGGTACAATGCAAGATTAAGTATGAAAGAAATTCAGAATGCAATATTTTTAGTTGAATAATTTTGTCTTTAAATTATAAGAGTTATAATGTATTGTAAATTAATAAGAAAAACTGAGCCATCGTGCTGAGTACAAGTTTATCAAAATTAGTTTTCAGTTATATTGCTGATATTTTCAGTACATCTCTAATACCCTTAAAAATATGAAAATGTACGTGCATTAGAAAATCGAGGTAATTAAAAATGAATTTTCTTAGTGTAGTAGCAGGTTCCAAAAAATGACCTTGGAGGTCATATGTAGGTTGCAGATATGCAAGCTTCATTATTCATTAACTTCCATGATTAAATTAGTTAATAGAAAAATAAAAGTTGTGTATTTTGTAAATGTTATGCTATTCATAGTGCTATTTATTTTAGTTTCCCCATTACTGAAATATGATTGTACTTAAAAACAGATAATTTTGAATCAGTTAGGTATTTAAAATATTTATTTATAGTTAATGATGGTCAGCTCTTAACTAGACCCAACTACCATGGACTGGGAAATGCTGTTTCTACAATAATCAAAGAAGAAGGCATTCGAGGTTTGTACAGAGGTGTTACACCAAATTGCTGGGGTGCTGGTGCTTCATGGGGCTTCTATTTCCTTTTGTAAGTAGCGTGAACTTTTATTCCAGTCTTATGAGTCATAACTGTTTTTTGTAGCTCCATAATATTTTAGGAAAATTTTAGAAACTTTTGTTTTCAATTTAATAAACAGTATGTAAGCAGTTTCGCTCTACTTAATTAATTTCATGAGTACTTACATATTAATGCAATTTCGAGCAAAGGGTTAGAGTAGATTGAAGGGTGCCTCTTGGATTATCACTAACTTGATCATTAAGTTTCATTTATCACCAAGTTGTTGTTTCAATTATGGTAACTTGAGTAGTTGAATGCTATGGAAACCTTATTTATGACATAATTGGCTGCGTGATTGCGGTGAATTTGAATGATGGGATTGATTTTGGATAAAAAGTGTGTTGTTATTTTGTGGTTTACATGGTAAAATGGTTGAATGTTATAATATTAATTTGAAGTTTCTCTAGGATTTGGAACGCCAGCAGCCGAGCGGTAAAGTCGCTGAACACTGTTGGTTCGGTCCGAGGTTCGAATCCCGCGAACGGGCTGGCTGCATGGGCGTTTTCGTGGTTTTCCCTGTGTGTAACGTGTATACGAGCCAGTTTCCCTTAGAAAGTCCTCCCTTTAGGCAGATAGCCCTCGTGTGCTTTGCCATAATTAAATAATCCGATCTTTTCTCTTTTTTTAGTCTTTAGTTTTTTTTTTTTTTTGTCCCTGAAGGACTATTGTTTTCGTTTTGCGATTTTGCGTTGAATCACTATAAATATCCGTTTCACTTTTCAAACTGTTGCCAGCAAATGTTAGAGTCCTACATTATATTTGAAGAAATTAAATAAGAAAAAATTTGCATAAATGTGTGTATATTTCTCGCATTGTGATAAAACAACGGTACCTAGAGCCATCGAATTTTGAATGACGTAATCCTCCTACGAATATGGGCATGTGGAAGACCCAAATTTGAAATTTGTAATTTGTTTTATTATCGATTTCCTACTTTGTAAAACTTTACAAACTTTTTTTGATTTACAAACTCGAGGATTTCAAAGCGAGCAATGGTAACGAAAAAAAAAAAACATATTTATCTCCGCGTGAGTCTTTCTATCGGAAGTTCTAAAGGATATGCTCATTTTAAAACTATTTTGCGATGTTGCTGTTGAACTGAATTTTATGGTTTAAGTGATATTTAATAAATAAATGTAACACACAAAATGTTAAAAAAACGCCCTTTTGGACGTAATTTAAAATCTAAAACATTGCATTTTTTTTTTTTTTTTTTTTTTTTTAGTGGGAGGGTGTGTGTTTTGTTTTTTGTTTTTGTAATAAGACAGTGAGTTTTCAGTTCCATTTCGTGTGCCAATATGGATGAGCAGCTGATTTTGCAGACATGAATGGGAAAGAGAGGCTATATAGGAAAAGAGCATTTCAATATTTGTTTTCCTTTTCAATGCTGAATGTTAATTAAAATTTGGTGTCAAGAAATAAATTGTTTTTTCTGTGGACAAAATGCTTTTTTCCAGCTGAGACATCATCAGGTTTACAGTTCCAATTTACCAGAAGAGGTAAATGCAGCTTTTTCTTATTTTTAAACAAGATTAGTAAGTAGAACCTGCATGCATCAGCCGCATTCATATAAATCGTCTACCGTCCGCCACTAGGACGCGTTGTCACAAATAAAAACACATGAATGTAAATTATTTATGCTTTTTAAAACTAAATCACTTGAATTTCGTTTAATTTCTGAAGTTGCATTGAGTTAAATGAAAGCATGTTAATATTTAAGCTGAAAAGAAATAGATATTTAATATTTTCAGCTTAAAGATATACTAGAAGTTTTATATCTTTGAATAAAGTATGTGTTTTAATTTTATAAAAGAATGTTATTTATTGAATTTAACATTTAAAGTTTTCTTAAGGTACTGAAACAAATTTGTTATTGAATAGTGTTTATTCTTAGTTAGTCACAGTCAGTAATAATAGAACATGGATAAATTAAAAAAGAAACGTGCTCCTTTACGTGCATCGTTTATTAAAACATGTAATATTCTGAAATCGAAACTAGAAAAGGTTTCTTCTGATAAAGGTGAAATATCTGGTTTATATGCTAAAATCGGGAGCATCATGAGTGAATTAAAGGTTTTAGATAACGTATAATAGATTTATTAGTAGATGATGATAAATCTCATGAGTCCGTCATTGCGAAAGAGACGGATGAAAATAAGAAATGTTCTGATGAATTCATCACAATTAAAAGAAAATTTAGTGAATTACTCAAATAGTTCCGAATGACACAGTAATTCTGATGTCAGTAGTAACTCTAAAGCTAAACAGCATAAATTACCTAAATTGAATATAAGAACTTTTGATTCTCATTTAATTAATTATTTGCTCTTTGGGCACAGTTTAAGAAGATGTATAAAGATAAAGACTTAGATGATTTTGACAAGTTAAAATATTTGCTGCAAGCTGTAGAACCTGAAACTCGACCTAGGCATTTATTAGAAAGTTACCCAATCAATACCTTCAGAAAATTACTCGACAGCTTTAAGAGCTTTTCAAGAGCATAAAATTACTCGAAAGCTTTAAGAGCTTCTCAAGAGCATTATGGGGATAAAGAAAGATATTCTTATCGAAGTGTGCGTCAGGGAATTTTTGAAATTAATGACAGCAAATGTTCTAACTAGGAATAAAGACATATTATCATCATGTGACTTGTTTACCACGTAGGAGCACATTTAAGATTTCTAGAATCCACGGGGCTTCATGCAGAAAGTAATTCCGCCTGGTTCTACCCCATGATAGAATTCTGCTTACTTGATGACATTTTAAGAGCATGGCAGAGATACAGTGTTAGAGGAAAGGAAGATTCTGATATTGAAGCGAGTTTTCCGATGTTGAAATTAATGTCCTTAATGCATTTTTTGAAGAGAGAGGTATCGCTTGAAGAGAGGGATATCGCGTGAAAAAAGATTACAGTTAGCTTGGTCAGGCTTTGAAAGTATTATCTCAAAAGATAAAGTAAAAGAGAAAATGCTGAAAAGGGATAACAAGTACCCTACTGCAGCTGGTTTATTCGCTGCTAAAGAAATGTGGTGTTTGTTCAGTGGTAAATCGCATGAAAGGAAGGACTGCGTAGTCGCCAGATTGTTCTCTCTGAAAGAAAAATAAAGGAAGTTAGGGAAAAGATCTGTTGTCTGAAATGTGTAGGTCCAACCCCCGTGCTAAAATGTATAAAGTTTTTGCGCTTTGTCATATCTGCTCAAAGCGTCATACAGAGCTTTTCTATTCTGAAATATGCAAAATGAAAGGAACTAGTGATACAAGCAAACCCCAGCAAATGTCCAGAACACATTCGCAACTAAACAGTGTTGAAAGGAAGTAGCATTTATAACACTAGAAATATTAATTAAGGGTAATAAGAAATTTAAGAAATTCCTTACTCGGCTGTGGGTTTCAAATGGGTTATGGGTTATTCCTTACTCGGCTATGGGTTTTTATGATGGGAGAAGTCAGATAAGTCCACCAGCATAACAGAGTGGTGTTTGGAGTTACTTGTTGCCCATTTTTTCTCAGCGTGTTTATAAGGTACCATTTGAACAAGTATCCAGAATAACTCAAAGCAGTTCATGATCAGACTGAGTATCCCTATTTTACAAGAATTGGAAAATATGTAGTGTAGTAGTACTTAAAAGCTGAAATAGAAGAAAAAAAAAAAATAAATAAAGGCCATTTATTCTGTATCTAAAACCCTGTCCGATGTTTAAAGCTCTACCAACTTGTCTCTAATTTTTGGAATCTGATTTGGCTAAGATTTAAATTTATTTATGTCGCTAGAGTCTTATTTCGGTCTGATCGCTTCTCTTTTAGCACATTATACCACGACTGCTTCGCCTGCTTAGAGCATGCGCAAGAATTCTACAGTGAAAACTAGTTGATTTTTGAACAGCACCGCGAAAGAACTTAAACTTAAGCCTCTCGCTATAGCAACTATTACTCAAACGGTATTTGAAGGTTCATATACAGAAGCTAAACCTCATAGTAAATATAAAATGAAATTCAGTGCACCGACTAATAGTCACAAATCAGTTCCCACAGCCGAATTCTCTAACCAAGATAAGCTACGTGGGAAAATTCCTCGCATTCCAAAGGAGTGTGTTCTAAAAAAGCTTAAGAAAAATATCCTGTGGGCATCAGATATTGGGACTGGGTGTCCAGAATAGAAATTTTAATTGGCAGAGACGCTTATGGTCAACTCATAAGGGGTCAAATGAAAAAGCCAAAGGCAATTCAGGTAAAATTCGGATGGACAATTTGGGGTGAGTTAGAGAATCCATCCAAAGGTTACGTGAGCAGTAGCACAATTGCGCTGATGATTAATTTTTCTCTGAGAGAGCTGAACATTCCAGATGTGTGGAAGCTAGAAACAATAGGAATTAATGCTCCTGCTCAAATGTTGTCTAAGAAGGAAGAACAGCTAGCCAATGACATGTTCCTCAAGGAACTTATTAGAAGTGAAGGGGGCAGTTATCGTGCTGGTCTTCCATGAACTTCTGTTAAACTAAACATTCCCTCAAATAGAAATGAAGTAGAAAGAAAATTTGTTTAGCATTACCAGAAGACTAAAGAAGTTATATAAATTTGATGATTATGACCCAGCCTTTAAAGAATGTAAGAAAGAGAATGTCATACAGGAAGTCAAAAAAGAGGAGTAGGTAAAAGGCCGCTATTTGTGTCAGCACAAGTTATTAGACTACCACTACATCTATCAGACCAGTTTTTGACTCCTCGTGAAAAGGTGAAAGAGCAACAACCCCAAATGACTGTATCTTAAAAGGGCCTAACTTCATAAAAGAAATTCTGGCTACATTATTGAGATTTCGAGAAACGGCTCTTGCTGTTATGTCAGACATTAGAACCTTCCCCCAAACTGAAGTTGAAGGAAAAGATTGCTGATTTTTGAGATTTTTATGATGGGAGAAGTCAGATAAGTCCACCAGCATAACAGAGTGGTGTTTGGAGCTACTTGTTGCCCATTTTTTCTCAGCGTGTTTATAAGGTACCATTTGAACAAGTATCCAGAATAACTCAAAGCAGTTCATGATCACACTGAGTACCCCTATTTTACAAGAATTGGAAAATATGTAGTGTAGTAGTACTTAAAAGCTGAAATAGAAAAAATAAATAAATAAATAAATCAAGGCCATTTATTCTGTATCTAAACCCCTGTCTGATGTTTAAAGCTCTACCAACTTGTCTCTAATTTTTGGAATCTGATTTGGCTAAGATTTAAATTTATTTATGTCGCTAGAGTCTTATTTCGGTCTGATCGCTTCTCTTTTACCACATTATACCACGACTGCTTCGCTTGCTTAGAGCATGCGCAAGAATTCTACAGTGGAAACTAGTTGATTTTTCCTTGATGTCAAAAATTCACAAAATAGGCTAAGTTTGAAAATACACCTCTTGACTTTGTGCAAACTACCAACATCGTCTCGGTGTTGAAACTACTCAGCTTTCAGGTTTATTCGATGATACAGAAGAATTTGAAACACCACCTATGTGTGTGTGTGTATTTAATTATGGCAAAGCACACTAGGGCTATCTGCCTAAGGGAAGGGATGCCCTCGTGGAGGACTTTCTAGGGGAAACTGATTCGTATAACCGTTAGACATGGGGAAAACCACGAAAACGCCCATGCAGCTAGCCCGTTCGCGGGATTTGAACCTCGGACCGAACTTCCAGTGTTCAGCAACTTTACCACTCGGCCGCTGGTGGGCCTGAAACACCACCTATAAATCATAAGAGTCACCAATTTATGCATCAATTCGGCTCCTTCTTCTGGTAATCTTTTACAGTTTTATTTTTTCAGGCCAATGGCTTAACCATTGCCTCATGACAATTTCCTCTTGACCATTGCCTCTTGACAATGGGTCAAAACTTTAATTATAATTAGTTAAATGCCCACAGAATGTCCGTGAACATGAACGCCCATGTCCGTGCCCATCATGGACGTTCTATGTTCGAGATTTACAGTACGTGGAAGTATTTATAGCGAGTGGCAACCTCTCATCGCGGTTCTCGAAAAGTGATGCAATCGTTGTTTTATTTACTTTGAGATTGGGTGAATGGATTATCAGTTTTCAGCTTATAACATATTAAATTTTTGTGGTTATGCGTTGTTTTATGGTTACTCAGACGAAAAGAAATCCGCCAAACAATTTTTTTTCTCACATTAAATATGAGCATCTCTTAGCGGGAATTAGTGGCGGCGTTACCTCGACTTTAGTTCTTCATCCATTGGATTTATTGAAAATAAGATTTGCAGGTAATTTTTGCATTCGAATTACTACCTGGTGTCTTGTTGACACAAAATAATGTAAATATTAATTTTATTATTAATACTATAATTAGTTCTAATGATAACTTTTTTTAATTGAATAGCAAAACAAAATTTTTATTTCATGTAGCCAGGGCCGGATTTAGACTTAATAAAGCCTATCTGAGATATAGGGCACTTTATAAGTTCAGGTATTGTATGTCTGTGCCAAATATGATTTTCGGATGCCTAGAGGGTTTTTTTGGGGGGTCTCCCAAGAAAGCTTGTGTAGCTTATACGTAAATCCTGCACTGCATGCTGCCTACCAGTGGCTGAAGCTGTAAAACACTGGTAGTTCATTGTGTTGACTGAAGATGGTTTTTATATTTGTCATGTGTTACCGAATTAGGGACAATGCCATTAGAATCGTTTATGATTCTATTTCTGTTTCGCAACTATCCCTTCAATGATTTGCTATAATTTAGTTGTACACTCTAAATATATATTCGTTTGCATATAATGTATTTAAGAGTTAATTTAGTTTTTGCCTTTTTTCATTACACTTTTAAGAAGTTAATTGCATGCTGAGAATTTACGTCTAAAATTAAATAAATATTTATGGTTTTTGTGATTGTTCGAACTTAGTTTATGCTGTTCTCAGTTTGGATCTATTTTAGTGAGATAACTGGACTCTCTTTTATTTCTTGTTAAAATGGTATTTGTATGTAATGCAGTTCATGTGCTTAAATGTGTTTTAAAGCAGTTTAACTCTGCTGCTGCTTTAAACCAGCTATGCTTTTCATGAATTGTCAGTAATTATTGATGCCAAATTTTTTAAACCAATGCACTATTTCAGTAGTAAAAACTGAAAATTACTCAATTCATTTTAAATAATAAGACTTATGTTCTGTATATTGTAATTTAACCGATATTAGAAATCCACAGCTTAATGTAAATCAGTAGAGTTTGATTTCTGGCTACTTCAGAGCTAGTTTTAGATGTATATTAGCATAATTTGCTGCAAAATATGTTACATTTTTCAAACCTATAAATGTTCTTTGGTATAATATTTACTAGTAATTTCAATATTTTAGTAATACTTATTTCAAATTATCTTTTTGTATAGTTTTGTTGGTAGAGTGATGCTGGTACAATGCAAGATTAAGTATGAAAGAAATTCAGAATGCAATATTTTTAGTTGAATAATTTTGTCTTTAAATTATAAGAGTTATAATGTATTGTAAATTAATAAGAAAAACTGAGCCATCGTGCTGAGTACAAGTTTATCAAAATTAGTTTTCAGTTATATTGCTGATATTTTCAGTACATCTCTAATACCCTTAAAAATATGAAAATGTACGTGCATTAGAAAATCGAGGTAATTAAAAATGAATTTTCTTAGTGTAGTAGCAGGTTCCAAAAAATGACCTTGGAGGTCATATGTAGGTTGCAGATATGCAAGCTTCATTATTCATTAACTTCCATGATTAAATTAGTTAATAGAAAAATAAAAGTTGTGTATTTTGTAAATGTTATGCTATTCATAGTGCTATTTATTTTAGTTTCCCCATTACTGAAATATGATTGTACTTAAAAACAGATAATTTTGAATCAGTTAGGTATTTAAAATATTTATTTATAGTTAATGATGGTCAGCTCTTAACTAGACCCAACTACCATGGACTGGGAAATGCTGTTTCTACAATAATCAAAGAAGAAGGCATTCGAGGTTTGTACAGAGGTGTTACACCAAATTGCTGGGGTGCTGGTGCTTCATGGGGCTTCTATTTCCTTTTGTAAGTAGCGTGAACTTTTATTCCAGTCTTATGAGTCATAACTGTTTTTTGTAGCTCCATAATATTTTAGGAAAATTTTAGAAACTTTTGTTTTCAATTTAATAAACAGTATGTAAGCAGTTTCGCTCTACTTAATTAATTTCATGAGTACTTACATATTAATGCAATTTCGAGCAAAGGGTTAGAGTAGATTGAAGGGTGCCTCTTGGATTATCACTAACTTGATCATTAAGTTTCATTTATCACCAAGTTGTTGTTTCAATTATGGTAACTTGAGTAGTTGAATGCTATGGAAACCTTATTTATGACATAATTGGCTGCGTGATTGCGGTGAATTTGAATGATGGGATTGATTTTGGATAAAAAGTGTGTTGTTATTTTGTGGTTTACATGGTAAAATGGTTGAATGTTATAATATTAATTTGAAGTTTCTCTAGGATTTGGAACGCCAGCAGCCGAGCGGTAAAGTCGCTGAACACTGTTGGTTCGGTCCGAGGTTCGAATCCCGCGAACGGGCTGGCTGCATGGGCGTTTTCGTGGTTTTCCCTGTGTGTAACGTGTATACGAGCCAGTTTCCCTTAGAAAGTCTGGCTGATCTTTACAATAAGGTAACTGGTAGTTTGGCGACATTTTGGAGGCGATAAAGGTTACACCTGGGACTTTGGTAATAATGTGAGCAGTACTCAGTTCCGATTACGCATTATTTTGTGTGAGGGAAATGAGAGATCGTGTGATATGTCGTGATATTAATGGACGAATTACGGTTCTTTAATCGGAAAAGGGGGGAAATCGGGAAAAAATCTGAAAATTTTGTATTTGCCTTTATTCTGTGTTGTGTGAAACAGTGTTCGTTAATTTTTGGATCCCATGGCCCTAACTAAAGTGAATTCGAAATGGGTATTTAGTGGGATTGAAAGGGGTAATAAGTGTTTCTTTAAGGTTGTGCGAGATAGAAGTAAAGATGTTTTATTAAGTTATTTATTTTACCTGGTACCTTGGTGTGAACTATAAGTATGATTTTAAAGATCCTGAAACAGAAATAAGAAAAGTTTATCGGACACATAATCAAGATTCTGAAGAAGAATAGGTAAGTTAGTATTTTTAATTATTTGAGGATATTATTTTTATGCATTATTCTAAATGTAAGGTGGAAGTAAAGTAATTTGCGTAAACGTGCATAGAAATAATTTAAATATTTGACACTAAGTATTTGTAACCATTTGTAATGAAGTAAAGCTATGAATTAATTAGTGACGTTTGTAATATAATAGATAATGTAGAGGTAAAAGTTTTTGGATATTTTATTTATTTTATACGTGGAAATGTTCATATTTGGAAAGGGTATGTACTTTTTCGCGATCAGGTAATTTCATATATGTTCTTTTTACCTGGTTTAAAGATTCAGAAAATTGTTATGCATTTTCGTGAAATTTTTCTAATTTATGAGAAAAAAGCAGTGTACACGGATATAGTGAAGAGTATGCGCAATGCCATTTTTGTGCAATTCTGGGATGTTTTTTAAGTAAAAATAAGTCGATGTGTACATGGTTTAGTGATATTTTAATTACATGATAGTTATTTTGTGAATTTTATGTTTGTAGGAATTTGGTATACGTTTTAGTTGAAGCAAACGTGCATGGAAATAATTTAAATATTTGACACTAAGTATTTGTAATGTTTCCGGTATGAATTCATTGGTGACGTGTATAATATAATAGATGATTTAGAGGTAAAAGTTTTTGGATATTTTATTTATTTTATATGTGGAAATGTTCATATTTGGAAAGGGTATAAACTTTTTCGCGATCAGGTAATTTCATATATGTTCTTTTTACTGGGTTTAAAGATTCAGAAAATTGTCATGTATTTTCATGAATTTTTTTCTAATTTATGAGAAAAAAGCAGTGTACATGGATATAGTGAAGAGTGTGCGCAATGCCATTTTTGTGTAATTCTGGGATGTTTTTTTAAGTAAAAATAAGTCGGGGTGTACATGGTTTATGCATATGTGTTATTTTGAAAAACGCATAAGGAGTATGGTATTGTGCTCTTTTTCCCAATTTTGCAGTGAATATTTGTCATGATTAAGCAGTTTTGTTAGATAAAATTTCTAGCATAAGTGGAATTCGGCTAGTAGATTGTTGGAAGAAGTGTTCAGTAGATAAAAAGAAAAGAAACATGTCTTTACTTCGTGAAGACAAAATGGCGGTGGGAAAAAAAAATAGAGGGTTGCTGTAGGAGAGTTGGTCGCCAAAAAAACGCCAAGTTACCGTAATGTAAAGATCAACCGAAAATCCTCCACGAAAGGCATCCCTCCCTTTAGGCAGATGGCCCTCGAGGCTTTGCCATAATCACACACACACACTAGGATTTGGAATGAAAGGGAAAAAAGCATTTATTTACTGGTGTGTAAATGAAGGTTTATTTAGTTGCTATTATAAGTGTCTTTGTAAGAAAGAAACGTGGGTAAAAGTATATTTTGTGGTATTTCTTGGCGAAACTTAGCAGTTTTTAGTGGTACACGGATACCGAGTTTGTGCATTTCTCTGACTTGCAAAAATCGCCACTACACAAAGCAAAAATAACAAGAGAAAGAATTGCACAAACTCGGTATCATGTACACGTCGACCTATGTTCACTTAAAAAAAAATCCCAGAATTGCACAAAAATAGCATTGTGCACTCTCTTCACTTTATCCATGTACACATCGACCTATTTTCACTTAAAAAAATCAGAGAATTTCACAAACTAGGCTTTGCGCACTCCTTTGACTTTGTACACATTGAACTATATTCACTTAAAAAGTCAAAGAAGCAGCCAACAAAAAGGATATATAATCTAAATAAACTACATTTTAAATCAAACAATGAAATAACATAAAAAAGGAAATTCATCTTAGCACTACATGAAGGAAATATCCACTTACCTTATTTACGAATTTAAAAAAATCAGAGAATTTCACAAACTAGGCTTTGCGCACTCCTTTGACTTTGTACACATTGAACTATATTCACTTAAAAAGTCAAAGAAGCAGCCAACAAAAAGGATATATAATCTAAATAAACTACATTTTAAATCAAACAATGAAATAACATAAAAAAGGAAATTCATCTTAGCACTACATGAAGGAAATATCCACTTACCTTATTTACGAATTTATGCGTCTTTAGTCAAACACAATTCCTTAACAGCATCCAAACACTTCCTAAAGTTATCTGAACTAGAATCTGTATACTGGTGTAGCCACATAAATTCACAAAAATAAGAGTAAAAAATATCTGATGTTCAATCATACGCATTTCCTTCCTCCAAACAAGACACTTAATAATGGCTACTAAGTAAACCTTCATTTACATACCAGTCAACTAATGCTTTTTTTCCCTTTCATTCCAAATCCTACAGAAATTTCAAATTAATCTTACTACATTCAGCCAATTTACTGTGTAAACCACAAAATAACGTACTAATCCATCACACACAAGCCCTTACCCAAAATCCGACACACACTTTCCAAATTTATTCCCATGATTCAAATGCACCGCAACGAATTAAGTTATAATAGGGTTTCCATAGTATTCAACTACTCAGGTTGTCATAAATGAGATGACAATTTGGCGATAAAGGAAACAACAGTTTCGCGAAAAACAAGGGGTACCCTAAAGTCAACTCCAAGCGAAACGTGCTTGTACATCAGATGATATCTGCACTACAGGGGTTATTTTTTACTCTTAATTTTTGTGAATTTATGTGGTGAGGCCAGTGTACAGATTCTAGTTCAGATAATTTTAGGAAGTTTTGGTATGCTAGGAATTTTGTTTGGCTGAAGACAGGGAAATTTGTAAATAAGTTAAGTCGATATTTCTTTTGTGTAGTGCTAAGATGAATTTCCTTTTTTTTTTTTTTTTTTTTTTTTTTTTTGGTTTATTTCATTGTTTGATTTTAAATGTGTAGTTTATTGAGATTATATATTTTTTGTTGGCTGCCCCTTTGACCTTTTTAAGTGAATATAGATCGGTGTGTACATGGACAAAGTCGAGGGAGTGTGCAATGCCTAGTTTGTGCAGTTCTCTGATGTTCTTTTAAGTGAAAATAGGTCGATGTATACATGGAATACTGAGTTTGTGCAATTCTTTGACTTGTTTTGGATTTGTATAGAGACGGCTAAAACTCTCTGCTACACAAAGCCAAAATAACAAGTTAAAGAATTGCACAAACTCGCCGTCCATGTATCGCCAAGGGGCACCGTAAATATATTTTTACTGGGCAAAGTTTGGTGATTTCTTACAGGTACAAAACAAATTATGCTATAAATCATCATTCATGAATTCCAGTCGTGAATTTGCTATATTATTATATATTTTAATTAGGTATTTATTTTTAAAAAATCAATAAATAAAACTACGTACAAACTGGTATTTTATTTCTTTTGTTCTGGTGGGAATTTAGTGCTAATTGCTTTAATATCAGATTCAGAACAGTAGTTCCTGTGGTGGTTTACATAAAAAAAAAAAAAAATACCATATTTCTGCAGAAATTTTACTGCAGTTTCTTCTTTGCTGGCAAATTATGCAAGCAGTATTTTAAAATTGAGTTTAAGGCAAAAAAGTATCCTGATTCGTATATAAAAACTATTGTAATTTTGAACACAACAAAAAGAATACATGCAAAAAAGGTGACATTGCTTGGCTGAAAAATTGTAATGCATATGTTGCCTGAAGAACTGTTATGTGCATAGTTGACACATTTTGAAAATTTGGTGACTTTACTTAATACTTTTCATGCTTTGAGTAGTATACTGGTGTTCAGTAGAGATGACTTTTCCTGCTCATACCAGTTTACTGAGGGAGTCCCTTAAAGGGCCTGACTTTTGAAGAAAATCTGAAAAAATTCTCCATGCGAGAAGAAACTTAGTCGGAGAAAGAAGAACAGAAAGCAGTTTGCTTTCGGATTTGGTGACTTTAATTAAAATGGTTACTTTAATATGCAAGTACTACTTTGTGCGTAGCTGCGAAGATTTAAATAGTTTTAGCTGTTTTATTTATATGGTCAAATACAAAATGGTATATCCATAGAGCTTGATTTTTGTTTCAGTACATTATTACATATTTTATGTTTTATTGTGTTTGATATACCATTTGTATGTATGTTAAAACAATTTATTCTTACAGGATGTTCAAAATATGTGTTGTATTAAAGCTAGGTGCGGAGTAAACATCTTTTATCACATTTAAAAAGAAATTCATAAAAATTCTTTGTGATATAAAAGGGCATTTAAAATAATTCATAGAGATTTAAAAAATATTTTGTGACGTTCAGTGAATTGCCTATTATTTTTCATATTTTTTAATCCTCTACACTGCATAATGACCTCTGTAATCATGAGATTTTCTGTTATTTGCATATGTTGGCTTGTTATTTAAAATATTGAGCTTTCTTATTTTCTTTAATGATATGGATGTAAGTTATGAAAACATACAGTCAAATAAATAAATTTGCAGATCTAGCTAATAAATGCAGTTGAAATAGAAATTTTCATGAAAAGATCCAGAAAGCTGTGCTGTTGAGAGGGTTAAATCCAAAATTCAGGAGCATTAAAATAATATTTCGTTAAGATAATGTTCATGTACATAAAGACAGTAAGTGGTTTTTAATATTTAAATGGAATCTGAGATGTTATGCTATCATATGATATATAGAAGAAATGAGTTTCTTTTCTATTTCTTTTTTGAACTGCTCTTATACACACTTTCATTTGCCGGCAAATTTCTTGCCAAACATTTTTGGTGAGAAACTCCAGGCGCCATATTACTATCTAAATAAGCCTCAAATGTTTGCAAAAACCACGTTTTTAACACACAATTTATGCCAAAAATCCGAAAGAAAAACAAAACATTTAAATAGCAAAAACATAAAGTTTCTAACCAAAAATATTTGAGAAGAATCCATATATATAGCGATCTGTTTTAACTTAAAAAAAAAATCAGAGAATTGCACAGTCTATGAATTCTGCACATCTCACTAAAATAAACTAACATAACAATAAATTTCAAACAATACCATGTATACAGTGTTCTGTTTTAACTTAAAGAAACTCGGCTTTGTGCTCAAATCATCAAAATAAACTAAAATAAATTACAAACAATTCAAAAAACAACAATAACAACAGAAATTCATAGTTATTCTATGAAATAAGAACTGTTCTACACTGTGTTCTACAAAATAAAAACAACAATGAAATAAAATGCACTTACCATTGTGAATGCTTCTTCAAACAGCAGAAATATCAATTTCAAACATCTGCAAAACTCATTAATTTCCACCACTTTGTCCTTCCACCTTATCTTCTGAAACACAGAGCAATCGAAGTCCAGCATATGTTCATGAATAAAATCCACATAAACAAAAGAGTCTTTAACAACTGCAACGTCATACTTTTTAATACTAAATTTACCTTCCACCATGTCTTTCATTGCAACATAAGCCATTTCAAAACGCCCACCAAACCAACCAACCATTCCAACAAAATAAAGTTTAAACATCAAAAGTGTTGCTCTACGATCAACGTAGTACCAAAACCAGCGCAGAACACATATAACCACATTTGGTGATGCCATACATCTGAGGGCATATATAAGAGTAGTACCTTAAAATATTCTAAACTAAAACACTACTAGATACCATATACTGATTTTGTTTTTTATTATTAGAAGATTGCTTTTTTCTCTTATAGAGTACCTCTATATCCAGCAATAATCTGCAGTCGCAAACATTTTAGTGACATTGATGACATTTCCCTGCTTCTTCAATATCATATTGGAAGTACACTTCTTGTATCACACTGCCCATAGCAATATTTTCTAGAAAAATGTCTAAACTAAATTTAAACCTATTGCCATTTTCTGCCAATTCATTTATAATTCAACATAAGCCAATTTTCATTGCAACATAAGCCATTTCAAAACGCCCACCAAACCAACCAACCACTCCAGCAAAATAAAGTTTGAATGTCAAAAGGGTTGCCCTACAAACAAAATCATGCCAAGAACCAGCGCAAAACACATATCGCCACATTTGGCAACGCTATACATCTGAGGGCGTATATAAGAGTAGTATCTGAAAAGCTTCTTTTTCTTTAGGTGCAGATGATAAAATTATTTCAGATATTTCTGAAAGTTTATGTGCTTTTTTTGTGGTTGGATAATTCATTAATTTTTGCGATTTTAATTTGTTATATTAAGGAGTATTATCTGAAAGTTAACACCAATATTAATTGATTATAATAGCTCATTTAAAGGACTGATTATACTTAATATATTATTCAAGATGGTAATATATTGTAAGTAAAGTTATACATTATGAGGGCTTATTCAGAAATCACTTTCAGTTGTTGCTTGAAATCGATCTTTCTCTTTCAAATGTTAAATTTGATAAAATATTAATAGAAGTTTTTGACTGGTATCTGATTTTTGACTGTATTCTTCAGTGCCCGATTCCAAGTGTATAGTTTAAATTTTTTCAACAATAAAGTTAATAAAACTTCTATCAGAATGTTCCATCCTCTCCCCTGTTCTCTGAAAAAGTATAGAACGCGAGATTGCTGTGTTGCACCAGAAGTTCAGGTCTAGTTTAAGTAATTTCAGTGCCTTTCACAAGCTGGAACCTATGACCCCATGGTTCCCTTTAAAATTGCATTTTCTATAACATGTTTATTATTTAATTTAGTTCCACTGATCATTTTATTTTAAAATTAAAAAATATATTTTGTATATTAATAGTTTTCAAAATTATGTAATACACTGATTATCATAAATTAAGGAAAAATCACAAAAATAGCGATAACTCCCTCAAAAATAAGCCAAACCGTGTAAAATTTGAATATGTTGCCAAGTAAGAGTAGCTGTGTAAAACTGCAATGTGCAAATTAGTGGCGCTGCACTCGGAATATGTCATCTGCGAGGAGAATAAAAGTCCATGTTTGAGAGCAAGCCCACATATTTCACTGTGATAGTGACATCAGAAATCTGAGATAGCCAATTCGTATCAATGACCTCCATGCATCATTTGCCTCCAGAACTATGATGGAGAGCCATTAGGGGACTAAAGGCAGGATAAAGTCAAACAGAAGTGACCAGATGGCTAAATGTGAGGCCTTCTGTGGCCTTTGACTTGGTCTGTGGTCTCTGTGGTCATAGACTTTGATTTCAAACCACAGATTCGGTCTCTAGGAGGTTCAGCCAAGGACGGCCAACTGCTACGATGAGCACTGATGACCGATATTTGACATAATGTGCATGCAGGAATAGAACCGCTACTCCGACTCTTCTTAGATCCTTCCTTGTTGCAGCCACCAGAAGGTTGGTGTCAACTGTGCGTAGAAGGCTTCACGAAGGTGGTCTGTATGCGAGATGACCAGCCATTTGCGTGCCGCTCATGTCACGCCATAGGAAGGACCGTTTGCAGTAGGCACAACAACATGTTCACTGGACGCTTGATCAGTAGAAGACTGTTCTCTGTATGGATGAGACCAGGTGTAGTCTAGAAAGCGATAGTAGGTGTTATTTGACATGGAGAGAACATGGAACCATTATCATCCGTCAAACATCCGTTAAAGAGATGCATATGGAAGAGGCAGTGTCTGTGTTTGGAGTGGCATCTCTTTGTGTTGATGCACAGGCCTCCATGTCTTTCCAATGGAAACCATGAATGCTCCGATTTAAAGAGATGACATCCTTGATACTTATGTGCGCCCATGTGCCGGGGCAATAGGTGATGCTTTCCTGTTACAGGACGATAACTCAAGACCACACAGGGCTCGCATCATAGATGATTATCTTCAACAGGAAACAATTATGCGCATAGAGTGTCCAGCTCAATCCCCGGACTTTGAGTCCTATCGAGCACATTTGGGATGATTTAGAGAGACATCTAGCTGTTCTCAGTCTGCTGCCTCAGACCCTTGCCGTGCTTGCAACAGCTTTGCAAGAGCAATGGCTCTCGCTTCCTATGGAACTGATAGACCACATAATTGAAAGCATCACACGTCACTATGTGCTGTATTGCTTCTAGAGGCGACCATAGTTCCCATTGAAAATACTTTTCCTATAGCAAACTGACACCTTCAATTTGCTACCATAATTTCATTTGCTACCATACATTTTCATTTCTTTCAATTTGCTACCATAATGTGGTGCTAATTTCTATACTACCATAATTGTCTGGTAATTTATTTTTATGTTATTTGATACCTCACTATGTGTTGTATATAGTGGGTAAGTTTTATAAAATTCTACATGTAACTTTTTCAATAATCGTGATTTTTGTGATTTTTCCTTAATTTATGATAACCAGTGTAGTTAGAACACAAGCGTAATATAAAACTCTATAGTGCCACTTTCTTTCTCTAAATTATGCATCCCCCCAAAACTACTTTTTTAAATTTTTGTAATTGGGATCTTTGCATCGAACAGCACACACTCCAAGATATAACTGGTTCATTTTGTAATAGCTTTTTCAAATCCATTTACATGGACCTTTCAATAACACTTAGCATTGTATTTAAGTTTTATTGTGTGTCTAACTGCATGCCTTTCTGTGAAATTACTTTATTAATTTTGACATGAATAAGATTGTTTTATGGTTATGTGATACTGAGTAAGATTGTTGTATGTTATGTGCACTGTTTTATGGTTATGTGATACTGAGTAAGATTGTTGTATGTTATGTGCACATGCGGCAAATCCACATAAGAGGTATTTGTGCACATCATTCCTGCAGGAATATGAAATTTTCTAACCTGTATGGACAGTTTGCATGTATAACAGTTGTGAACAAGAAGCGATGCTTCTGCACAGCCTGATCCGAAATAATCAATCAACTTTATGATTTATTGACTTGATCTTTCTTAAGTAATGTCTATTCCTGCTCTGAGTCTTTCTTGTTATTATTATTTTTCTAAGTTCTCTATAGAATATTTACACAAAATTAATAATATCATTCCTACTGAAATATCTAAAGGCAATCTGTAACCATTATCGGTATGTATGCAATACTATTTAAAAATATAATTATGCATACTTACAAACTTTAATTTATAAGTACATTTTTCCTGATTTTCTTGATTGCATGCATGATTTCTCCGAGATCAGTGGTCAGAATTTAAAAAGAAAAAAATCCTGAAGGAGTTTAAAATGAGCAACTACTGTGCTTTTAGCTCAAAAAGTTTTAGAAATTATCTTTAATTATGTTAAAAATTAATCAATTTTGGAGTTACAAAAATAAAAAATGTTATTTTGTAAGGAAATATAATTCAATTATTTTGTATTGACTATTCCTTACAAATACATTAAGTTACAAGTGCACAGCCATTTAAAACAACTTTCAGTTTTCATTTCCTAACTAGTTTTACAGACAGGCTTCACTGCCAATTACACATGGCTAATCAGAATTTCTCAGTGCTTCATAGATGCAGAAAATAAAGTAAACAATCCCTTCCTTCAGCTGCATCATCAATAACCAAATTTGTGCTATGGGATGAATAAGATATGCAATGAGCTCTTGGGTTTTCTTGAAAAATAAGCCTGTTGTGTCCTGCTTTTTTTAACGATATCTTTAATGCTAAAGTTAATTTTTGAACTGTTTATATTGCTTCTGGAAATCATTTGACTGATGTTTCTGAAAATTATTTGATCTCTAATCGTAGTACTTGGAGTGCATCTCTCATTGCCATTGTAAAGTATCTGCCATAGTAAAGTATAAAATTTGGCAAAAATGCAAACTTAGCTTGGCATAGATGTTTTAGGCCATTTTTTTTAATGCTCGTAAGAAAAAGCACCTATATCGGATCACTCAGAAATCTGATAGTGTTATTTGAAATCTACACCAAACTAAAGTTTCTTTTTGCCTAGTTATAAGTAGTTGACCAAAATTGAAACCAATCTGTTTGGCAGTTTATTCCCTTACTTGGCAACATTTTTGCATCACTTGGCTAATTTAAATAATTAGCCCAAAGGGCATTAGCCCTAGGCTATTAATTTTGTTTTGGCATTTTGCATCTAAAACTTTAAATGTCGGTTCACATTTCAAATTGTTGCTAACAAATATTATTATATTAACAAATATTATATTTAAAGAAATTAAATCATGAAGAATCAGCATAAATGTATGTATGTTTCTCGCATTATGATAAAACAACGGTACCTAGAGCCATCAAATTTTGTATAATGTATGTTTCCACCTGAATATGGGCATCTGGAAGCCCAAATTTGGCATTTGTTTTATTATCTGTTTCATATTTTTAAAACATTTAATGAATTTTTTAATAACGAATACAACCATTTAAAAACAAGCAACGGCAACACTGTATGGGAGAAAAAGTGATTTAATTGCTGGGCGCACGAGACTGTATATCCAAAATTTTAAAGATATGCTCAGTTTAAAATTATTTTGCGATATTTTTATTGAATTGATTGTTATGGTTTAAGTGAACATGATATTTAATAAATAAATGTAACACACAAAACATTTTAAAAAGGCCCGTTTGCGCATAATACAAAATCTGGAAATTTTCATATTTTTATTTTTATTTTTTGGTGACTTCAGTTTAAAACAAATTTATTCTCTAATCCTTTGATTGTATGAACCAAATTGCTGATCACAATAAATGATGTATTTTCCATGTTTTGGTAGGACAGCGGCATTCCGATAATAATACATGAATGATAAAATTAACCACAAAAACATTAATCAATGTCTGCTATATTTAAAACAATCATTCAGTGAGCTTTTTTTTCCAAACTGTGTGGTATCTCCGGTTTCAAAGCAGTAAAATTACCTAAAGCACACAGTTAACATTCTGAAAATTACATTAGGCTTTTCATTGTGACTTCCATTTAGTGTGCATATTTCTACCAATCTTTATTGTACGGTACCCTTTTCTTTCTGTCTGAAAAAAATCGCCAAATGGTATTGGTAGTTTGTAAAATCTGGAAGCCCACTGCGTGAAATAGGTTTTTTGGTAACCCTAATGTGGATAATGTTGGCGAAACTAGCTTTGGAAATTTTTTTTTTTAGTTTTTGTAATTAAAAATGGGTTATTTCTGTGAATATCACCAAACATGTTATGTTAAATTTAGATTTTGGCTAATTTTTGTAATAGTAAACCTTTTCAAATGGACTCTGGTGTTTGTTTCTTACTATTATTAGTCCAAAGGGATTTCAGTCCCGAAGGACTATTGCTTTCGTTTTGGCATTTTGCGTCGGACTTATAAACGTTTGTTCACTTTTCAAACTGTTGCCACAAAATGTTAGAGTCCTGCATTATATTTGAAGAAACTAAATAATGAAAAATCTGCATAAATGATTGTCTATTTCTCGCATTGTGATAAAACAATGGTACATAGAGCCATCGAATTTTGAATGATGAAATCCTACTGCGAATATGGGCATCTGAAATCCCAAATTTGGAATTTGTTTTATTATAGATTTTATATTTTGTAAAACTTTAACGAATTTTTGATTTACAAACTCAATGCTTTAAAAGCGAGAAATGGCAACGTTATATAGAAAAAAAAATACTTTTATCTCCAGCTCGCGAGACTGTGTATATCGGAAATTCTAAAGATATGCTTAATTTAACATTATTTTGCGATATTGCTCTTGAACTAAATTTTATGGTTTAAGTGCAAAGAACATGATATTTAATAAATAAAGGTAACACTCAAAACGTTAAAAAAAACGCCCCTTTGGACGTAATTTAAAATCTGAAAAATTTCAGTTTTTTTTTTTTTTTTTTTATTTTCAATTGCTGTGTTTGGTTGCACGTGCATGGTATGGTCTTGTATTTTGAACTTGCTATTATTTTGTTGTGGGTATCATCATTTGAGTATGTTTGAGGTGACTAAGAGGATGAATATTGATGGATTGGATTATGATGAAATTGTGAATTTGAGGTTTTGGTATGGGTTGGATGATGGACAAAAGATCTTTGATTTTTGCATGAAAGGGGGTTTAATTGCTGATAAATATGAATGAGCCGAAACGACAAAAATTTTGATTGAATTGCTTACCTGGAGGAGGGAGATGTTGGTGGGAAACCTAAAACTGTGCACGTGAAAAAAAGGTATGTTAAAAAATTGACGTTTATTTATTCATCTCTGTGTGTTAATTTTTTTAAAGATTTGTTGCTTAATGTTTTTATTTTAGGAAATATGTCTTTTTGGTTATTTGTTGTCCGTCTCTGTGTGTGTTAAGACTGCAGTGAATTTTTTTCTGGTTACCGTGATAGTTTTAACTTTGTTTTAACTTCCTGATTTTGTTTTTAAGTGAAAATAGATCAATCTGTACATGGACAAAGTTAAGGCAGTGCGCAGTGCCTAGTTTGTGCAATTCTCTAATTCTTTTTAAGTTAAAATAGGTTGATGTATATGTGGACACCGAGTTTGTCTGAATCTTTGACTTCTTATTTTGGTTTTGTGTAGTGGCCATCTTAAAATTGGTGCCGATCTTGGCATAAAAAAAGGAACAATTGACCAAGGAGTACCGTAGAGTAAATTTTTACCTTTATTTCAAACACAATTTTCATAAAGTTTCTTTCCACTGGAAACATAACAGAGCAGTCTATCTGAAACTAATTTCCATATTTTTCTTCCATCTCAATTTGTTATTGTGCTACTTTTACCTATTAATTTTGAGGTTTGAACTTGTAGAGGCAATTTTTTTTTTTTTTTTTTTTTTTTTTTTTTTTGCTGCCATAAATATTTTATTTAATTTTAAAATTAATAATTAGGGAGCATCTTTGAGAGTCCATCTGATTTCAATACATATGTCTCACAAAAAAGCTACAGTTAGAATTGAAAGATTTGTACAAACAGCAATATACCCTTTCTCTATAAGAATGCAAACCAATAACGCTTCATCTTCTCACTATTCGAAAGCCAGCAACAGAAGTATTAACTCAAAAACTTTAAAAAGGGGAGAAAAAAGTTGCATTTTGGATTAATGTAACCATTTTGCTTGCACAAAATGTTACTTACCAATCCAAACCAAAAGTTTATGCAGTAGTTCTGTTTTATCTTTCTTCCAGTTTAGCCCATTAAATAGGTCCAATTTCACCAATATGCTGGTGGTTGGAGGTCTATGTAGAATTTGCTAGAGTAACATAATTCTTCAAATTGTCAGTTGACAGTGAGTAACGTGGCCTGAAAAAAAAGTACACTGTCAGTCACTGTTGATTGTCACGGTCTAATGGAAAGTATGCTGTCAATAGGTGGTGACTGACCTATCTCCTTAACCTGTTAAACATCTGATATTTCTCCATATTTGAAAATTTTATTTTTGTTTTACATTAACAGTTTCACTTTAACTTCCAATCTGTTTTAAAAAAAAATGCCTCATTAATGCAGCAATTGCATGAAAGTGAAAATTAAAATTCTGCTGAAATTTGTTAAATGATGTAAGAAGTGTGTTTTTCACCTACTTGCCCTTTTCATGGGATTTCCAAAATATTTGTGTAAATGAAAGCTAATGTTTATCAACATGATTTATAACATTATTTTTATGTCATAAAATAAAGCAAGGTGAACCTTAACAGTATGTTACATGTTGCCAAATGGGCGAGATATGGCCTGTGTTATAAGCCTATTAGGGCAAATATGATCCACAAAATAAAACTGATAAACTTTGTTTGAAAACGTGGGTTACATTTGAAATTGCTAATATTAATGTAAAATAATGTATTTTTAAATGAATACAGTTACATTATAGAATAATTGGTAATGCTGTTGTATTGTTCCCTTATTTTGCATAACAAATTATGTAAAGTTTGACACATTTTCTGAACCTCGCATTTCCTTACAAGGATGCAAATTTAAAGCTAAGTGAAGTGAGCATTTAAACGAGTGAATGTTGCAGTTTATTCAAAGCATGTTTTTGCTAGCCAGTGCAGGTTACGAGTCTGTCCTTGCTATTATGCAAATTTGCCGATATGCATTTTTGGCCATTTATTAAGTATAACACCGGGTAGGTTGTTGAGTCAACCTTGTTAGCCTTAACTTAAATTGTTAGTATAGCACTACTCTTTATCCCTTGAATTTATTGAGTAACGATTCTTAAGTTCTACCACAAGTTCTTATTGTAAGCATGAAGTATGTGCCTTTTCTATTCAGAGTTTGGCGAATAATAAAGGGTTATTTTTACTCTTCTTTTCTTACACATTCTGGTAACAATAGTTTCACTTTTTCATTTATCTGGGAAATAAATATGCCCAAATGATAAGATTTTACTGTAATTTCCGGAAGAAACACTGTCGCATTTACATGTTTAAAACTTACGTTTTCAGCGGGTTTCTACCCATGCAGCATTTAGGTGCACTTAGCTGTTATCACAGAAAAGACCACTCAGTTGCTTTCTGCGAACTTTATTTTGTTTACATTCTTTCCCTTGAATGGGCCTACGTGCCTTATTCACCTTAAATGAGATCTCAGAACAATAACATTTTCCCCTGTTTCAAATTAGCATTCTCATCAGTTTGAATAGTCTCTCTTCTCTGCCATTGGATGAATCTTCCAGGACCCATCCTGTTCCCTACCTTTTCTATTATAAATCTACTGCGATTTTTTTCAGAAGCGGACACAACTCCATCTGCATTGCAATAACGAACTCTGACGTGTTCCCACTTTAACATGAATAAATTTTTCTTGGATAGTTTTTAAATAAGAAGGGAGCGGAAAAATTTTGAAAATGGCATCGAAGCTATATTGCTGATTAAAATCGCAGTAACAACCTTGTATTTAGCGTACATATGTTAAAACACTCAATTGATTTTGAGGGCAACTAAAGGTCCCTTTTCATCAGAAGAACGAAATTACTAGAAAGGGGGAAAAGAAGAAAAATAAAGCATTGGCCAAGGAGTCTCAGAAACACGTGGTCATTATCAGCACACACGTGGTCGTAACCAGATTTTTAATCATATTTACATTTGCTGCCTACTTTTACTAAGCCAGGCTATCTGATCAAACATATAACACATAGACTAAAATGTAAACAAATCAAGGAAGTCAAAAAATAGGGAGCGAGGAGCACCTGCACCTTCACGCACCAAGACTGAACCTCGAATAAAGGGATAACCCCCCCTTTATAAATAATAAATACAATACATGCTAAATACAAGGTTGTTATTGTGATTTTAATTGTCACATTGGTGTGTTTCTCTTCTATTATAGCTATACTGTTGGTTTTAAACTTAATGTAATTTCATGTGCTCAACAAATTGGAAACAAAGCAGCAGCTCAAGAATTTGAAGTGGATGAGAGATACATTCGACATTGGAGAACTGAAAAAGAACTTAAAAATATGCCACAACAGAAACGAGCCAAAAGAAATGGTACTGTAAAGGTGGCCAAATCTAGAAGACGACTTTGCAAACCAGATGAAGAAGCAACAAAGAAAGGGAATGAGAATTTCAACTGTAAAAATTCACTTAGAAGCAAAATTTATGGTAAAACAAATGAACATAAATGATTTCAAAAGAGGACCTTGCTGGTGTAGCAGATTTACAAAAAGAAAAAATATTTGTATGTGGACTAGAACAACAGTTGGGCAACAATAACCAATGGACTGGCTGGATAAAAAAGCATCTTTTCTAAAATATATGACAAATATTATTGACAAACAAAACCTTCTTCCATCACAGATAATAAATATGGATGAAACGCCATTAACTTTTGACTCGTGCAACGTTGCAATGTGGGTAAAAAGTGCATGGAAATTGGTGAAAACATTGTCAATAACAGCAAAGAAGCTGTTCAAAGAAGCTGAAATTATATTCTCAGATAAAGAGACAAACTAAGAGGATGAATGTGACGATCTGGAAGACTTGGACTATTTAGATCAAGATTTGTTAAATCTTTTTAATTCAGATAGTGAAGAATCAGACTTTGATGGCTTCATATGATCAGTTTGCTTTAATTCTCTTTGTATGTAAAATTTCCTTGTGTCATTTAATATCTCATTGTTGCAATATTTTTTATGAGTAATACAAGTATTAGTGGTAATAATACAAATATTAGTGACTAATACAAATATTCTTTAGTGGGTAAATATAAGTATATTCATGAACATAAGTATATTTTCAAAATTTCTTACGCATAATTTATTTTTAAGTTATGGTTTCATTTTTCTTAACTGATATGTCATATATCAGGACATAAAACAAAATTTTGTGTCTACAAGGTGTATGACGATGTCGACGTGCAATTGCATTTATTGCAGTGTTCCTGTGTATTTTAGTTTCCCCTCTCGCCATTTTTCCCAATTGCGCCGTTTACACTGATGAGGCCTTTCTTCCAGAAATTACATTAATTAGAAGAGACATTTTTGGGGCAAATGATAAAGAGTTTTTAAAAAAGTTCTTGATGAATGTATTATTGGTGTTTTTCTTTATGTATTTGTTTGGTTTTTGCAGTTACAATGCGATCAAAACTTGGATGTTAGAGGGCAACACAAAGAAGACGTTAAGTGCTGGAAGTCATATGTTAGCAGCTGCTGAAGCAGGTTTGCTCATTTTGTAGCATTTGTGTTTCTAAAACTGTTGAAGTGATTATGCATATTATATAAATTAGAATATTTACTTTACAGTTAATATATCTGTTCTATTCATTTTGAGTAATTTGAATTATTTGTATTGCTAATAAACCATTTTTTATGCATTTAGAAAGGATAATTTTTTACGTTAGTGCAGAAAAATGTATTATTTTCCTACATTTCATACAGTGCCACATAATAGTTTAAAAAATCATATTAAATTAGCTGACTGGCATTTCAGAACACAGTTTGTACCTAATCACTTATTGTACTAGCAGATTTTTTTTTTTTTTTTTTTTTGCAAAGGTATATTTTAATTCTGATTTTCACTAATAGTTTCATCAATTAATTTGCTGTACTGTTATATGAGTACTGCTATATGAATATGTGAAGTATTACATATATTTTGCTTAGGGCTGAGGGGAGACATGGCAGCATCAAGTTAGTCATTTTCTTAGTGTTTTAGGCCATAACGTAAAAAGCTTTGTCATGAGTGCAATAGAATCAAATTTTATTTATTTATTATATTGAATTATAAGTTTTTTCTTAAAAATAAATTTTTAAGTAGGGATAAAAATTTGAGACTTAATCAGGCAGGTTGGAAATGAGCATTATAAAGTTATAGCTTGCTTACGATACTTTGATTACTTAACCATTAACCGCCAAAACTACAAGAAATGATTTTTTCTTATACAAATAATTTTAAGTATTTATAAATTAAATTAACACTGAAAACAAAAAAGAATGCTCTTACTAGTGGAAAAATCGAATGTTGCGTTCGCGCAACATCAGCAGATTAGGAATATTCGTGTTAAGTGAGTATGATTGTACTCGTGAAGTTTTCTTTGAGTGGAGAACCAGATTACTTTGCAGCTGTTTAACATTTTATAAATCTACAAATCACTTTACTTGTAATTAATTTAATATTAAAATTTGCATTGTATTTCTTTTACAAATGCAGATTATTTTCAACTGAAAGTTTCAAGCACAAAAAGCTTCACTACAATCATGATGTAAAGCTGCATTACATACTTTGCAGTAACAATCTGGTTATGGCATTCTTTACAACAATAACAAACAATCTGGCTATGGCATTCTTTACAAGTCTTCTATTATCCTCGGACTTTACGATAAAATTTCTATCATCTCCATGCAATAGCTTTTGAATGCAGAGTTTACTAGGTCTTCCTGTTGTTGATCTATTTCTGGCTAATTCTACACTCTCAATAGGAATTTGCAAAAGGAATAACGCAATCTCGGGTCTGAAATCTAAGACAGACTTTTTATTTCCAGTAGCAAAGAGTCAAAATATTTTCTATGCATTTGTCAAGGATGCATCAATGTAATTAGCAAATATTGACCACCACCATTTTTTGCCTCGAACTCTTATCCTGTAATTGGCTACTAAATTGTCTCATAAATTAACTCCTCTCATTTTGGTATTGTATTGTTTAATAAGATAGAGCTGAGATACAAAGCCTTTTTCCTTTTCGTTTTTGAATAAGGGGAAACACTTTTTACGGGCTGAATTTTTCCAAATGTTGAACCAGTGGTTAGAATCGAATTGTTGTTCCATCAGACAAAAATTATTTTGTTTTTCTCTTCATATTGAAATCATAAAAATCATAATTGAATATTATCATAAATTGAAACCATAATAACCATTGTCTTTCTTCTGGGCACATTTCAGCATTTCTACTGGGCACATTTGTATGCAACTTTTTGAATTGTTCCTGTAGCACTAAAACCTTTATTTCTTAGGTGATAGAGAAGATGAAATTATGACTGACGGTTCCCTTTTATCAATTTCAAGTTTTCTGTTTTTTAAACTTTTTCGTACGGCTAGCACCGTTTTCAGAAGGTTGAAAAATGTGCCATACTTCTGAACTTCAACTTCCCCAGCAGTATCATTTGGTAAAATATCATTATTCAAAACATATTTTCCTTCATCAGTATCATCATCTGTTTCTTCATCAAAAAATTTTTGAAGTACTTCTTTTATTGTACGAGTTGAACAGTGCTTAGCACCAGGGTACCCGAACATGGGGCCCTACCCCAATTCGAATGAAATTCAAAGTTTCTAAATAGATTCCTGGGAATAACTGGTCCAATAAATTTATGCATTTTTATAAGGTTAATATATATGAAAATTTAAAAGTAAGGTGTGAATCTAGAAAGCTGTTCGGCTGATGAATACACAGTAAATACATAAGATAAGTGGGAATTACTTGATGTCAGAGAAAAATACATAATATTTACAAAGTATAAAATACAAAAAATTAGAAAATTTACAAAACAGTATATGAAAAGATACATCAGTCCTCTAAAATTATACTAGGGTTCAGTGGCGTAACTAGAACTCTTAGGCCCCTATGCAAAAAAAAAAATTCCTATGCCCCTCTCCCAATAAATTTAATGTGCTTAAAAATAAAAATAAAAATCTTAAAAAAATAAATAAATAAATAAATAAAAAGGATTCCAGGAGCCAATGTTTTCATCATTATTTTTATCACATCTGGATTAATTGTTAAAGAATACAAGCACGTTTTTAGGAAAACAGTTGAAAGGTTATGAAGAAAGAATAAAACGAAAAATATTTTCCCTTGATCAACTGGTGAAATGCAAATTTGCTTTAGTCTGCGTATTTGATGTCTGATGATTTTAATTCAGTTATTTAAGACTTTTTGTGTGCATGCGTTTTGAGTACGAGAGACAGATTTTTCTCTTCTTTCATTGAGATACATACTGATAATAAATGTATAAGTCTATATATATATTAAAAAAAGGAACATGTTGACATAAAGTATAGCATTAAGAAAAGGAAGAAAGCCTAGATTTGCGGAGATTTTTATATAAAATCCAAGAAGTTTTACATACTAATGTTTTAAATTTTTATACAAAATCTGCGCCTAAGTTTTTTTTCGCTTAATTTAGCAAACTTATAATTGGTTATATTATAAACTGACAGACAAGAGAATTGATAAATGTACAGAAAAGATATTGCATTAATGCAGAGTACTCTGTGATTTACCCAGCTTACGAACATGATTTATACAATGATATACAAGTAATAAATAAGAACTTTTACAATGTAAATGATATATTTGTTAAACTTAAAAAATATTGATCTTAAACTTCATAAAGAAAACTATTTGAAGTATAGAGACATTAGATATTTTTGGAAGCAGGAAAGATTTAAAATTAACAACGCCTTTGCCGGGAATCGAACCGCGGGCCTCTGGAATACCGGCTTAGTATGCAGAACCATTACACCACGAAGGCACGATAGGAACGCAGGAGAAATACCTTATATACTCCCCTTTTTAAAGGACGACTGGGGTTTTTTAGGAGACCCAATCACCAAATCCTGGGTGTGGAGAATCTTCATCCAACACCCTTTTACTTTGGGCACCACTTGTAGAGCTTTTATGTTATTTAGAAGCAAGAGACTTGAAAAATGAGCAACGCCTTTGCCGGGAATCGAACCACAGACCTCTGGAATACTGGCCCAGTGTGCGGAACCACTACACCACGAAGGCACGCTAGGAACGCGGGAGAAATACCTTATAGAACATACAATTTTTGCAGAAAATGTGTACGGTAAAATTTTTTTCTGTCTTTTTAAAAAAACTTTTGGTACACTAAACTACTTAAATACATGATTTTTATAAAAAAATATGAATGCTAAAGTTGTTTCCTGTTTCTTTTTAATTTTTCTCAGTCGTACTGCTTTCCTTCTTTAATTTTTTGCCCACTCAATATGTGTAATTACAACACTGGTGGCCAAAATTCACCATAAAGACAAAAATTATTCTTTATTAAAATTTGCGTCTCCTAACCTTCATTTCCTCAAAATTATTTATCAAAACCTGGATGACCATTTTCTCAGCCATCTCAGCTTCAACGCTCAATACTGATAGTTTTGACAACCCATCTTGTGTCATAGTGTTTCTTAAATATGTTTTTATTAGTTTTAGTATTGAAACGACCTCTCACTCGTGGCTGTGGTTACAGGTAATAATAAATACAATTTAAGTGAATTGCAGACTCCCGAATAACTGCTTGTCATGCCCATAGTATTTTACCATTGCTAATTTGGCTAAATCCTTAATGGATTTCTATTCTGAAAGTATTTATAAATAATAAAAGTTGTACTTCTAGTGCATTAGTAAAATCTTCTTTATAAGTTTTCTGTATTTTTCAAACATTATTAATAATTTCGGTATTTGACAGTGTTTTAGGTTTCAAAAATGAAAACATCATTGCGATTTTTATCATTCCAGTCATTCTGTACTTTAACTGAGTATTTAAAATGTCGAGAGCAGCATAAAAAACTGTTACTTTAAAAGACACTTCGGAATTTTCAAGCCTATTATCCACATATAACTCACGAAAAAAAAAATTTGTCTTTATTTTTCTTTTATTTTTCAAATTTAGTTTCTGTGCCCTATTTATTTGCAATAAATTTGGCTTCTTTCATAATGTCTTCAAACTTGTTTCTCATATCTTGCATATTAATAGAAACGCTTTTTTGATGTTGATGAGCTCCATTCAAGTCGACTGATTTTCGATTGTCAAGTCGATTAATTGACTGATCGATCCTGCAGCTAAAGCGCAGGATGTGTAAAAAAATTTTTTTTTTAATTTTTGGCCTGTTATTATGTTTCTTAATGTATGGAAACATATGTTATATTTATATTTCATATTTATCATCAAAATATTTCATGTTAATATAACATTACGTATTAATATTCGTAGATATTTGCATTATTAATGGTGATAAGTTTGGATTTTCAGATAAATGGATTAAAATTTTAGCTGAACTGAATTTTTAGCAAGTTTTAAGTTACAGAAATTTAGTTTATATTAATATTACAAATCTATCACTTACCTTTATAATGAAGAATTATATTTGAGATTACTTTGAAATTTAATTTTAAAGACAATCTTCTGTTCGTCCTTGCCATAGACTAGAGAAATGGCATTAGAATAAGAGCAAGTTTAAGTTCAGTTTACTGTTCTGAGTCATCAGCCAATTACAAGTTTATTTGAGGGCTAGCGTTTCACACTTCAACGCAGATGTTTAGCAAAGAAAGGGACTCCGCCTCCACTATGAATTTCCAGTGTCTTCCCAAGTTGAGTCACAATAAAACTTTCATCTAAGATTTTACTGTAAAGATGTCCACTTCCCTTTTAAAACACTGAAACATCTTTTTTTTTTTTTTTTTTTTTTTTTTTTTTTTCAGTCAAATTGTACTATTATTATTTTCATATTCCAATGATACATAATGTATGACCTGCAATATCTTTCAACATTTCCTCTGTACTATAAATGTATTTCAGTTAATGTATAAATATTAAATATTTAACAGTAAAAATTATGGATATTCGAATAATTTTAGGAAATTCTTCACAAGTTTATGATGAAATAGTAAACAAGTAGAAACAAATTTTATTGATATGTATCCAAAGAGCTTTAAAAATGTCTGTGTAATGCGAAATGGAAATTTTAAAATTAAACACAAAATACTTATGGTGTGAGGATTTTTCTAAATTTAAATACCCACTGTAGCAAAATATGACGATTCTCTTCCAAGTTTCAAGGTTCCAGAAATGTTTAATAATTTGGAGTTAAGCTTATTGACACTAACGTATATTTGACGATGATTACTCACACTCTGTAGCATGGATTCTAAAAGTAGTACACATAAATACTTGTTTAGGAAACAAGTATAAAGTTTCTTCATAATTAGTAAAAATAAAGTTGTATGAAACAACTTGTGTACTTCGTAGAGAAATGCGCGAAACTTCATTTAAGGAAAATAGGTTTGTTTTCACCCAGGTGGATCAAAAAGCAAAAATCAATTAGGAAAAGTGGATATAGTTTAGGAGCATTAATATTTATGATTATTTATCTGTTTTATTTGCATCTTAGAAAGCTATTTATGTCTCAGAAATTAATTACCTCAGATTTCTAGTCTTTACATTGCTTATAAAATAAGCAGTGTCAGTTTTACAGCTTAATCATTAATTTACTAATGACAAAAATGTAAAAATAAATATAATGTATGGGAATATATATTAACGGAAGCTACTTGTATTTATGTCTTAGAAAAGTTATGCAGTGGTACTGAAATGAAAGAGAGTAACGTACAAAGGGATTTTATGAGTGAAAAATCGCATCATTTACTATTAAAATGTATTAATTAAATTTTTCAAATTGTGAAAATTATTAAAATATTGCAATAACGGGGGAGAATTCTTTTCTGAAATATTCCATTCATTAGTTTAGTGAAAATAGCAATGTAATTCGTGTTCTTTCAGATGTTGCAATGCAACTTAAAACTATTAGATTATTATTTACGATTTCACGTACTGAATGGTGTGGAAAGTAAATTAAAAACAAAAGCAAAGTAAATTGTAAAATTTCATTCCAAATAACAGTTAGAAAGTTCTCCACGAAGGCATTCTTCCTCTTAGGCAAATAGTCTTCGAGTGCTTTAATAATTCAATTCTGTTTAAATTATGTACAAATTATTGCGCATTGCTGAATTCGCAATAATTTTAATGCGCTTAAATGTTTCACGCTGTTAAAATGAATTGTAATTTATTGTATTTTTTCAAACAAAGGGAAATTAATATATTACTTTCAAAACAAATTTAATGTCTTCAAAATTATTTTTACAGATAAGTGTGAATTTTTGGTAAATGGGTAATTTACAGGTTAAGAAACACCTCAGCTCTTTTTTTTTCTAAAGCAAATCGAGTAAAACCTCAAGCATTAAAATATGCTTAGTAAGTAAGATATAGTTTACGAGTCCTATGCCTTCAGATTTAATTCTCGATTAGGGAATTTAAAGAATTCCTAACCTGCATTTTATCTGAAATGTGAGAATATTTCGAAAATTTTGATATGAAAAGTTGGATAAATATTGATTTACTCATTATTTCAAGTAAAAATATTCATCCATTCCATTTCCTCCCCCCCAAGAGTGAAGAAAAAGCAATGAATTTCGATAAATTTAATGAAAAAAAAAAGCAATTTTTGCTGGAAATTAACTGAAATATTTGGCCGCTTAATGTTTGAGCATCTGAATGAACGTCTGTGTTCTTAGCCTGTCGTAAAACTTCCCCCTTTTTTTCTGACCTTGAATTCGTTCAAAGATCCCTAAGCCGAATGGGAAATCTCTCCTTTCCAAATGTGGTGTCATAAATTCTTTGCGTTTCTTGGACTAGAACGGCATTTCGACATGTGGGTTGGGCAAAGTCCTTCCATGCCACAACTGCTCAACTTACGTCAATGATTTTGTGTCCTTAAGAAAGGAAAGCATATACTCTGGAGTTAGCAATTGATACTTACGAATCATTCCCTCCTCCAGCTTATTAGTCTAAAAAACGGAGAAAAAAACAACAATCTGCCGTTAACTTTGCATGCAGATTCTTCCTTATTTAATTTCTTTAAAAATAATACAGGTTGAAATTATTTGGCAGCACAATTTGAACGATTACTATTAACTTGCAAAGTTCATTCCAAATTAAATACCAAAATCCTGCCTAGTTGCTTCTTTGCTTTATACTTAGAAAATATGTCTATTGATTATTCAATGATAATGCAAATTATACAGAAATAAATTAATATATAAAATAAGTACTTTATAATAAATAGTTACATTTAATTTCCACTTCCAACTCTCTTTGATTTCGGATTGCAAAAAGGAGAAACCTTTCCTTTAGGGGGTCGCCTTTAATAATTTTCAGGTTAGAGAGTAAGGAGTACAAAAGAACTTTTCCTATTTGCTGCTGACTGCTATCCCTAAACTGAGGTAGGTCATGAAGTTACTATTTCATAGTCGAATGATGGCACATGAACTTTCGCAAACACTGAATTTAGCTGTTTCATGTGATTCCAAGGGCCTCCTATCTGTGTCATGTAGAGAATTTCGTCACTGCACCATATAGGTAGGGGGCCCTTAAAAACTTAATAAAAAACTAATTCTATTATCTACATATAAAGATTCTAAAGTTAAAAGTAAATTCGAGTCAAAGCAAGGCTATTCCTCAACTATATTAATATTAGCAATCGTGTAAAAGGGGTTTAACACAAAATCCAAACTTATCAAAATTAAAATAAGACTGCATAGTAGTACAAATTCTAAATATAAAAATGAAAAGCAAAAGGGAAAAAATACAAGATAAAAAATATAAAAATAATAATTAATCTTCTTTTATTGAAACTCCAATTCCGAACTAATCAGGGAAAAATGATTTAAAGCATCTATATGTGTAATAGAATCCGTCTTTTAAGTTTAAACATATAAATGTAGTTAAGCAGGACATTTAAGGGCCCTCTAAACCTTCGGGTCCGTATGCGACGGCATACCTTGCATACCCTTATTTACGCCACTGCTAGGGTTCACAGTATTGCCACAGGCCTTTAGTTATTAACAGTACTCTTGTAATCATGTAAGGTACCTCATTCTAGGAATTTTTAAAGCATGGAGTGACTATCAACCAGAGCATCTAAAGGCATTAAAAAAACACTGACCTTGCACCAGTGCAACATGTATTTTCTCTTCCATCTCCACACAAATACAAACATCTGATTGATCAAATGTTCTGGTGACCCTGTCTAAAAATAAATGCCCTAAAGACAGCAATTCTTTCATTAATTTTTCGGCAAAAATACCTGGTCACCTTAACTATCCAGTCACCTCATCCCTTTCAGAGATCTACTACTGTCATCAGAGAGAGGATTGTAAGAAAATGGCAGTGACTTTGATACATACAGATGCATAACAAGTTGAGACGTGTAAAGCCTAGATTTGAGCTTTGGGGTTCTACGAGAAATCGTAAGGAGAAAGTTCTTCTGACTTGCCTTAGAATTGGTCACACTAGAGTGACACACTTTTTGTACTGTTTGTTTAAATTGCAATGTTCATCTATCAATCCATCATATTTTAATTGAGTGTTCATGTTTTAATAGTCTTCGGCTAATCTTTCTTTAGAATATGGTAACAGGTAGTTTGGCGACATTTTGGTAAGGCGATAAAGGTTACTAGCTAGGACTTTAGCAGTGTACATGGATAAAGTAAAGAGTGTGCACAATGCCATTTTTGTGCAATTCTGGGATATTTTTTTTAAGTGAAAATAGGTCGACGTGTACATGGATACCATGTATGTACAATTCTTAAAAACGCGGCAAGCAGTTTGTGATTCTGCATTTTCTCCCAATTTCGCACTTAATCTTCGTCATGATTAAGCACTTTTGTTCCATAAAAGTTCTAGCATAAGCGTAATTCGGCTAGCAGATTATTTGGAAAAAATGTTGAGTAAAAAAAAAAAAAGCTTTTACTTTGTGAAAACAAAATGCCGTCCAAACAAAAACTAGCAGGTTGCTGTAGCAGGGTTGGTCGCCAAATTTTCGCCAAAAAATTGCCGAGTTACCATAATCCAAAGATTAACCTAGTCTTCATCAGAAATACTTAAATAGCTGTGACTTACCTCTCAACCATGTAATCGGAAGAGGGATCAATTGTAATTAATTTTATTATTTAAAAGAAAGTGGCTTTTATTATCTAATCTACAAGATTGTATTTTCATGTTTACCACTTGTGTGCTTTTTTACCTTGTTTTCATGTGATTTCATCCTCTGGATTTGGTACATTTGTCCACCTTCCTATTTTATTTAGTAATAATTTGCTTTGAAGTCATCAAATTATATCATACTACCTCATGTTTAGCACATTATAATCATTTTTGGTTTTGTGCCAATAATCTCACTCACTCAAGGTGTTAAAAAGCTGTCATATTACTCTCATAACAGGAATTTAATTAGAGAAAGCTATAAGATATTGCAGCATTAGTTCTTCTCTTAACAAGAAATGAAGTATTAATTTCAGCTCTGTGTATTTGTGATAAGTTCTTTATTTAAAATGTTTTTGCCAGCATAAGTGATAAAAGCTATTAAATCAGTCAAATCACATTTAGTGTTTGCTTTCCTTTGTCTCAGATTTCCTATGTATTCCTGTATTATATATTTGAAAAAGCAGTTTTTGTGTGAAGTCTTAACATAATATTGGCTACCAGTTTGAAAGTGTAACGTGTTAAATCTTACTCCAGATCCTGACATACAGGATGTATATCAAATATATTTAATACTAATTAAGACACAATAACACGCCGAATAAATGCTAAATCAGAAGTCAAACAACAAAAATCAGCGTTATATTTTCCAAATGTAACGTTGATTACACATAATGTAACGTTGATTATATTTGAAAACATTTAACACTGTTATACTTAAATATTTGTTTTGCAGTATAGTATCGTGTGTAAAAATAATTATGTGTATTATTTATTATAATGCAATGATGCTTGCTGGTAAAATTAAATAGTTGTTTTTCTAATATAAAATTTTATTTTTTATTAGGTGTAATTACTCTTTTTATTACTAATCCAATATGGGTGGTCAAAACAAGAATGTGTTTACAGTATTCCACAACTGTAGGCTTGCCACCATCCAAACATTATACTGGGATGCTAGATGCTCTAGTGAAAGTATATAGACATGAAGGTATTCCTGGCATGTATAAGGTAAATTTTGTTTTTGATTGCCTTCTTGTTTTCCCCCCTCATGTAATTTATTTTTGAAAATATGCTGACATATTTTTTTAAATTTTAAATTGTATCTTAATTTCAATTCTGTTTTACAGCCTGTATGTAGGCAAGATAGTTTTAATTTATATTGGTGTTCATAAAAACCAACAGTTGGAAATATTAGTAAGTTCAGCTAAAAAAACAGCATCGTAACTACATGTTGGTTTCATAGCTGAATATGCGTTATATGTAAGAGGTGTATGTGTGCCTTATAGCCTGCAGGAAAAATTTTGCAAGCAATTTTATAACTGAGAAACATGTTAAGATAAAAACAGCTTTTTTTTGTGTGGGGGGAAGGGGGACTGATTTTGGGAAGAAAGTCAGAATGGATTGAATTTTGTGAAATAACATCGTGTAAGTAATGATAAATGTTGGGGGAAAGATGTCTTGAAAGGGGTTGGTAGCGGGGAGTAGTCAGAGCCATGAAAGTAAATTTTTCCGTCATGTGCTATCTATGGCTATGGTACTGGAGTAAAGCAACTCTATGTTAAAAATCAGTAATTGGATGGCCAGTGGTCTTTTTTCTTCAGAATGATCACATTCTGTATATGCTGTCACAATGCCAGATTTCTGTTGCTGCTCATGAGCTTGCTTTCAACTCTGTAGTGTTGTTAAGAAGAGCTGTATCTGAAAACTATTTACACATGTGCATACAAGACAATTGTATGCAAGATGACCATGCACAAGTTCTTTGGGGCTGTCATTGTTGGTTGTTAGAACTGGGAATACTGCTTTTTATAGAATGGCCATAAGGATTACTGATATTTAACCACATTCAACATGTATGGAATACATTTAATTTCTCTCTGTTACTGTCTCTTGAATCTTTCTGAGCTAAGAATGCTTCTGCATGAATGGACAGAAATATCCTGAATTGCCATAAAGGGTTTTATTCTTAGCATAAATTGATGCTGTTGGGCATGTTTCCTGCAGAAGATATCATGTTCTATATAGACAGACCTGTTTACCACTGTCATTTAATGGTCATTTTCTTTATATTTCCTATTGCTAAAACTAAAAACTAAACTCAGTGGCACAACAGCCCTAGTGGGCCACGGCCTGCAATGTCCAGAAATCTGCTTTCTTGACCTTGGGCCCTGGAGTGATTAGCATATTCCCTGGGCAAGTGGTGAGCTTGTTGCAGGAACTCTGGTATTTAGTCCCCAAGTGAACCTGGTACTCATTTTATCAACCCATTCAAGAGATGAAAGACTGAGTCATCCTTGCCTGCCTGAGGATTGAATCCTAGATTTGTGGTGCAGCTGTGCGACATACCAGCCACCTATTTTCCATTGCTATCCTTTTTTTTTTTTTATTATTATTTTCTTGCTTAACTTTTGGACATGACTGTAAATTAACAGTTAAGTTTTGAAAGTATGCCTAGGTAGATATTTTAAAAGTGAAAGTAATTGGCATTCTGGTGCTGTCTGATGAAGACCAGTGTGAGCCAGATTAGGTATATGGTCAAGCACTGGTTCAGAACTGACACCTGATTCACTGCTCTCTCAGTATGGTGTGGTAGCTGGATGCATTGCTCTGTGGGGACAGGCAATTCATGCTGAAAAAAAGCATTGAAAAAAATTCACATAAATTAAATTTATTGCACAATTGCTCCAATTTTTGATACATTATGAGAGGAGTGCTCATGTAGCTATCAGAATTAATTTTTAAACTTTATATTTTCCTTAAAAATTTTATAAAATAATCAGTTTTAGCGAATATAATTGTTGACTTACCTCAAATAATATATGTCAGAAATATCTTGTCACAGATTTTATTTATTACAACACATGAATAAATATAAAAGTTGTTAAAAATCTCTTTCATAAAAAGCCAGCATATATAATTTTTGACTTACTTCACATAAATGTATATAAACAATTAAATATGTCTGTATTGGAAGCTCTATAACTATCACTTTCCAATGCTGCAGAAATATCAGCACTGTCATCAGTGTGGGAAAAAGACTCATTTATCATTTGTGCATACTCTTCTTCTGTTAATATGGTTTTTGTTTTGCCATTTAAGTGTAAAAATGATTCATAAAACTATACAAAATATCCGTCTTAATGCTAGACAAAAGATCTATGAAATAAATAACACCTCTAAAGCAATAGAACATCTACCTCATTATGTCGGGAAAAAGTATTCTGAAGCATTGTGTGTGAACACGTGCATTTGTTTATATCAACTGAAGCAGTTAAAGAGCCGTTGCATCGCCCAACATCCATGAATCTCGTTCTGATTCTGAAACAAAATACCGAAAGTAAAATAATTGCATAGGAATGAAGGTCAACATAATTCACTTCTGATAAATTTCATCATAACAGACATACATCTAGTGGCTGCAAAAAATCTAATTAAATGTTCTATCTAAAAGCTCATGAGGTACGCTCAGCCACAGAGTGAATTAAAGCTCATATGACACACCCAGCTGTGGGATAACATTTGCTGGCAATACACCTATGACACGCATGTCCCGAATGGATTAAACCATTGGCTAGGAAAAATACTTGTCTGGAAACTGATAAAAAAGCAGGATGAACTTTTTACTTTTAAATATGCTTGGAAAAATTGCTCGTCAGAATAAATTAAAAAAGTACTACAATATTATCTACATGGTTAATTAACATTGTATTTCAAATATTCTAAAAATTTCTAAATATAATAGAATCACCTGGAATGTTTTAAAACTCCTAGATATATTTTATTGTTGTTAGTAACTAACGATTGTCCTTGTAATTGTCTTTTTTGAATAAAAATAAAATACAGTAAAAAGTCCAACATCCAGACTATTCGGGGCTTAAGCAATACCAGATTTTGAATTCATCATCCGAATATTAGGCAGTTTAAATCTGGTAAGTTGATATGTAAAAATTATGAAATCAAAAGTATGAAATGGTTTATAAAATAATGAAGTATTTATGACCTTAAGATAATTGAAATTAGGAAAAAGAAGAAAAAAGGAAACTAAATGTATATTTGTTTTCTTTATTAAAGATTTCTTCTAATGTAAGTTGTTTCAGTTGCTTTGTATTTTGTGCTAATACTTTCTCTTTAATCCTTTATATAGTCATAACTTCATGTTCAGTTATAAATCTCCATTGTACAAGTCTTGTAATTGCCATTTCCAAAATTCCCCCTAAATTGTCAGTTGAATTTTTTTCTCTCTCAACAATCTCTGTATCACTTTCTTCACTATCGATAGCGATGTTTTCTGGATTTAGAATTGTACTACAAATTTTTTTGTCCATTAGTTAACTGATGATTGGGATATTGTTATTGCAATAAAAAAAACTTTTTATATCATTTATTACTTCTGTTTCTTCATAAATTCCATTAATTGGAAAATTTCACTTTTTGTTTGCAGTATCTGAAAACCTTCAAATTGGTGATTGTCATAATAAAAGTTTACTAGTGTTCTGCTATGCATTTCTGGCAATATATCACAAGATTGGTGACTGAAGGCATGTTGTTCCAATAAATTGGGTCTTGTTTCTATCGCATGCTGACTAAATTAAGCTTTAATTATATTAGTTTATTTATTATACTTATGTCTATTTCCTGCACTTGTTTAAGGCTTATTTTTATCCCAAATAAATAAATTCCCACATGTACTTACCGAGTAGCACTTGCCCAGTGCTACTGGTAGTCATTTTGTGGTTGGACTGGTGACATTTTTGCCTGGCTCTGTGGGATCTAAGTTCTGCTGCCAAGCCCCTCCCTAAATTCTAAAAACTTTGCTATCCTTTGTGTTACAGTGCCTTCCCTAAATTCTAAAGATTTTGCCATCCTTTAATTCTGTTGATTAATGCTTCTTCAAATCCTAAGAATTTTGCCTACCCGAAATAGTGCTGCTTAGTGCTCCGTTCTAGGCTTGTCTTAATAACAAATCAGTTGTTCTTAATTTAGACAGTACTAAATGTAGTCTTTCAGCTTAGAGTATCATTAACAAAATCTGTTTTCTGCATATGGAAATAAATTTAGGTTAAATTTATCTTCATCAATGGTTCAACACTTTGCAATGCATTTAGTGGAAGTCTGTAATCATAGTCAAGCATAAAGACAGCATAAAAGGTTATTGTACTGTTTGGTATTCAGTTACTAATCTTTTACCCCCCAAAAAAAGTGTTTAGCCATTGCTGTCCTTTCTCAAGCTGCCGTATGTTGATAGTATGAGGTGTTGAAAGCAAATTATTCAATAGGTGTAAAATCAACAATATTCAATGTAGAATGCTTCAGTTTGAGATGTTTGCCAAGGAAAAGGTGGCTGTGGAGGATTTAAATTATTGGTCATATCGATTTATGCTAATAAATAATTGTTTCTTTCTTATGGAGGTGATTTATAAGTGACGAAGTGAAATTAAAAATTGAGACTGTCCCCATGTTTTGTTATGAAAAAATGTGAAATGTACATGCATAAAGCATTCAGGAGAAAAACGCTTGATGGTGGTTTGGAGATTCGCATTTAAATCATTCCAAATATTGGACATCTGGATTTCAAACTTTTCAGTGTAGTTCACAGTCATTTGCCCCTCCTCCAAAAAAACACTTTCAGTGATATAAATGAAATTTAGATTATATGCATGCGTTTTTAGCAGTTTTTTGTTCTAAGTATTCCAATATTTTGAAAACTGAAGATGTTTGAAAATTTAGACACATAAATGTAATTTGCTGGAGGAAGATAACTGTGCAATAATAGTAAAGAAATTCAGCTTTATAATTAGCAAATTAAGTCTAACTAGTAAGCCCCTAACTCTCTAATGAATTGAATAAGCGAACATGTGAAAGTTTCTATGGTGTGAAATGCACGGGGATGAGAATGGGAAAATAAAAAAGTAGAGAATAAATTCAACTTTGAAGTTGTGCATCCATTTTGAAACTTGGTGATGTAGAGGTTTTGGAGTGAGGCAGAAGACAAATTTATGAAAAATAAACTTTTTTGATCATAGCCAATGTAACAACACCATGACAAAAAGTAAGCTGCGGTGTCTCTCCGCATACTCTGCAATATCTCATAGAACATACAAGATAAAATTGCAGCTCAGTTCTACAAAATGAAAACTTTGTAGGTTGTTCCCATAACAACACCTCAGAGTATTCTCCTCAGAGTGAGAGAGACTGAACAATACACGACAAATATAACTGAAATTTATATGAGTGGTGTAGAAGTTACAAAAATAAAACAAATGATAAATTACTTAATGAAAATATTGAATAACATATACAAGTTGATTTTGTGACAGCTTTAGGAACAGCTCCATGTGTCCGTCTTACTGGGAGCTTTAATGTTATGTACAACTGCTTTATCACATTAAAAGATGCAGGTTGAGTTGATCAATTGAAACGGTTTGATTCTTACTGTGCACAGAGATCATAAAAGTTTTGTTATATTGCTCAGTGACAGGATGGGGACCTGAGTAGGGTTTTTGGAAAGGAGGCTTGACAGAGTCAGTTCTGAGATAAACATGAGAACATGATTTAAAGGATGGCGTAATGCGGACAGGTTTTAAATAGTGTTTGTTGCAATGGGAATCGGAGCTTGCATCATAGATTATAAATGATTAACATATGTTGGTGTCTGGGATGGTGGAGTAAACTGATTTGAGCAGAAGATATCCAAAGACAACCTTGAGGTAGTACCGTATACTAGCTCAGAACAAGTTGCTTGGGTGTCATCTTTAATGGAAGATTGAATATCCAAAAGTATAAGAAATAATGATTCTGCCCAGCAAGGTTTTTCTTATTATTTTATTCTATTTTTCAGCTGGCAATGGAATGTTCAATGTCTCCATTTGCCTGAGGTCTATAGGCAATGGCACGAATATGATGAGTGCCCAGCAGGTTTGTGAATTCCTGAAAATAATGCGACTCAAAGTTTCTCAACCCTAATCAGTAGTAATAGCAGAAGGACGATAAGATCCCGCCTTATCGCGTATGAACCGCGCATGTAGGATTTGCTGCTACTAGATAGCAGCACCATTCCAATATTTTTAAATTCAAGTATCATGTTCATTTTCTATATTGATCCTGCAAATTTATATTTTTTAATAAATTGCATTAATGTTAAAACTTGAAAAATATTTAGTAATTTTTCCAAAAGAAATGAAAATATAACTCTGTAACATAAAATGTCATTGGATAAAATGGATATGTGAGTGTGATTCACCATAGAAAAATAATCCTAAGCAAAGGAAAGAGGGGTGAAATGTAAATAAACATGACGGTCTTCTAAATATCTTCCTTTTCAAACCTGTAGCAAATAAAGTACTGGAATGAAAATCTTCCCTGTTTCAAATCTATTATATTATGAAATCATTAAAAAATATCTAAAAAGTCATACAGAGAGCGATTTTTTAAAATATTTTTTATTTTGCAAGTATGATCAATATTTTCTAGATAATTATTCAAAAACGTTTTTTATATCTTGTGTTTTCATTTGGTTGTTAAAACTAGCACTTTAGATAAGCATGTTAGGAGAATTTACACTCAGGCAAAGATGCCATTTTACTGCTCTAGATGTGTGGTGGGACAAGTGGTATCCCACCATATCATGAATTACCTTAAAGATTTACCTGTTTTTTTTTTTTTTTTTTGTTTGTTTGTTTGTTTGTTTCATTGCATTGTATTGGGGCGCTAATAATCTAAGTTATTTTTTCCAAAAAAAAAAAAAAAAAAAAGTATACACCGAACCTCAAAGGGTTAAATCATGGAATAAATTTAAAAGTTGACATTACCTGGTGTGCACCTGAATTATGTTAGTATTTGAATCCTGTTTCTGTCATTTATGCTTCTTCATGTTAGTGTCACTTCAAAATATATGCAGATAAAGTGTGGTGTGTTTCTTGGCTAAAATTTTATGAACATTCCTGAAAACATTGCTTATGCTGTTTGCTGTTTTGGGGACATCCAACTTTAAGGTGAGGAGTTTTGCAGTATTTTATGTAGTATGGCAATTTTCGTATTGTATTTAGCGCAGAATTGTTCAGCATGCTTCCATTTTTTGTATACAGGGTGTCTCAAAAATATAGCAACAAACTTTTAAGGGAGGTAGGGCATATCATTAGGATTGAGAATCGGCAATCCATTACCAGAAATGTCAGGGGTAAGTGATAGCAAAGTTAGAAGATTTGAAAGGATATAAAAACGTCATTAATTTGAAAAACATTTACTTGGTATCATAATTACAAATGTCATACAAAATTAATATAGGTCTAATATTGGCAACAGATGAAGTTTGCGCCATCAGACGCCAAACATCCCTAACACCAACATAACTTTGACTGCCGGACAGTTTGAATACACTGGGAGTTTCATTATTGCAGCAGCAGCACAGATGAATATTTCCACGATATCCATTTCAGACTGCACAGGGACATGATACATGATAGCTTTGAGTACTCCTGGCAGGAAAAAATCAAGGCTCCCTAAATCAGGTGAATGCAGAGGCCTGAGAACCAGTCCACCACGCTCACTCCATCGATGCAGGAATGACCTGTTTAAATGCCTGCAAACAAACAACCTGTCAAAAATAAGCAGGCATTCCATCATGTTGGAGCCACATGTTGTACCTCACATTTGCTGGAACATCATCAAATAAGCCAAGTACCTCCTTCAGAAAGATCTAATAATTTGCGGCATCATGCGGATAGTAAACAGTATGTCCTGACTAAGCAGTTGCTGACCAAACCTACCCACATATTTACTGTGAAGTGTTGTTGTGCCACATGGTGCCACAAATATTGGGGGTTATCTTGAGCCCGCAAACGCTCATTGTGCTGATTGAATACGCCATCCATATTGAATGTACCTCATCAGTGAATAACAAAAACTGAGAAATTCACATCTTGGACACTTTGTGGCACATACTGCTGTGTAAAACGCACATGTGCAGAATGATCTTTGGAGAGCAGTAACTAAACCCTTTGGAGATGAAAAGTGTTGTAAGGCCTCGACATTCAAAACATGCTGTACATTGCAACGAGAGACTCTTAAGGCAAAAGCAGTGCCACGTATACCGGTACTGGGATTAGTCTCCACGGCTTGCAACATGCTGTAAAGACTGCAAAATTGTTTAACATACTATTTAAAGACATGGGGAAATGGGTAACACGGAAAAAAAGAAATTTTCCAGAAACACCGATAGATAGCGCTGTACGACAGAAAATATGCTGAAAAGACACATAAGAAGATTAAAAAAAAAGTGAAGAAACTTAAATTGTCATTGTAACTGCAATTTTTCACTGTAGGCACCAAAATTTGCATAAACCCCTGGTTCACAGCTACTGTTCTGGGCATAAAGGGGAATAAAACTATGAAAATTTCATGCTTATCAGCGATGGCTGTCACTACCAGAATGTGCTTTGGTTATAAAGTTAATCTCTAGATTCGAGAAAACTGGAGATCTAAAGGGCCGTTCCCGCTGAGGTTTATATGAGCTAACGGGGACAACTAACATAGCCGACCCATCTCTAAAACCAGTTTTTTCCCCCATAGGGCAGCAAGTTGAAAAATCTGAACTGCAAGCATAGCGGAGCTAGTCGACACAGGGAACTTATTCTGTTAGCTCAGATAAACCCCAGTGGAAATGGCCCTTTAGAGTTCAGCCAGGTCGATGACACAAATTGACTCATTCAGATGTCATTGAAGATGTTATCACTGCTAGTCATTGAAGATGTTATCACTGCTATTGCTGAGCAATGGATAAACGTTGTAGGCTGTAGTAGTGCACATGCAGCGAGTGTCATGGCAAATAGGTCTTCCTTACAGTACAGTGCAGAGAGTATTGAGAAAAATCGTACAAATTTACCCGTACAAATTTCATCACAAGCAGCAATTGCAGCCCATCAACAAGAAGAAGCGACTGACCTTTGCATTGACATTTCTAGGTAGAGTGCATCATGGCCATGGCAGATTCTATGGAGCAATGAAGCACATTTCCATTTAAATGGAACAGTCAACACCCATAACTATCATATTTGGGACACAGAAAAACCTCATACCTTCCAAAAGGTTCTACTTAAATCACTGAAAGTTACAGTCTGGTGTGGATTCACAGCTACATTCATTCTAGAACAACCTTTCATTTTCGAAGAGGCTATGTGCAATGGCCCTGTGACATGCACCATAATGGCCAGCAAATACAAAACCATGCTCAGAAGTGTTGTTGTGCCCCAAACACAGCAGCACCAATGTCTTGATTCAATTACCTTTGTGCAAGATGGAGCACCTCCACACATTGGACTCTGTGTAGAACAGTTTCTTCGGCAACATTTTACTAATGGTTGAGTAATTTAGTCATGCGTTTTCGACAATCTGGTCATCTCGCTCTCCAGATATTAATCCCTGTGATTTTGGACTGTGAGGTTACTTAAAAAATCTTGTTTATCAAGGATGTCTGGTAACCTTAGCAGATTCAAAAGACAGTATCACTCTGCACGTGAGAAACATTTCAATCGACCAGTTACGATCCGCAGTTGAACAAGCTGTCCACAGACTGTAGATTGTACATCTTGCAGAAGGGAACCATATTAATCAGCTTTCTCTGCATTGATAAGGTCCTTGTGATATGAATGTTTGGTACTTTGGAATAAAATGTGTTACAAATATGTATTTTCTGTTGTACAACGCCATCTATCGATGTTTCTGGGACTAATTTTGTTTTCACGTAATCCATTTCCCCCCGGTCTTAAATAGTATGTTCAACAATTTTGGTGCCTTTACACTTAGTAGTTAGATGTATAGAGAGCTCAGAGTAGGGGTGTTTTAATTTTGACTACCTTGTATATACAACATTTGGTTTTGCTTTTGGTTTTGAATTTTCATTTTACACTTGCCTACATGAATGACGAAACACGAATTGAACAATTGAAGAGTTGGGTTTGGAGGCAAATTCCGCTTGTTAAATCTGTCTCCTGCCTACTCACCAATTATTCACTTAAGCATTTTTATAAATTTTTAGGATTAAAAAATTTATTGGAATTTTATATTTATTCATAGATTTTGATACTTGCACTTGATTTACATATGCTCTCAGAATTTAAATGATATTGTAGATTAGTTTGCAGCAATAATTAATAATTTATTTGTAATTCAATTTCATTTAAAATTTAATTAACTTTAAATTTGCTTTTTACGAATAGAGAATGTTTGTGAAATTCAAATATATGTACATAGATATAAAGAAAGAAAGACTTTATATATGTAGAAAGAGAGAGAAAATATATATATATATATATTATCTGTAAATATAAAAATAATTCACATAACATGCAGGTGGTTATTATTGTAATAGATGCTTTGACTTTTGTGCATAAGTGTTTCCTAAAAACTTGGAAAAAGAATGGTGCATGTTTGAAAGTGCAGGGATTTAAAAAAAGTTAATTATGTTTTAGAATATTAATATATCAGTAATATTATTTGTTTATCAATATACATGATTTAAGCTAACAAATGTGTTTAAGCACTTCCAGGTTTTTTTTATAAACTTATCAAGAGTTATCTGAATATCACCCATCAGCTTCTTCCTCACTTTCATTGTGTATTTCATTTAACTCATGTTGATGATTTAAATATTCATTTGGCAGAGGTACTGACTGAGATTGGATCAACTCATTAATATCTTCATCGTTGTCTGCCAGGTGTGGTTCATTCATTAGGCTAATGAATTCATCTATGTTAGTTTCTGGAGTTACCTGTGAATTTATAAAATCACTCATAATTTGTGGTTATAATTGTTTCCTGGAACCTTTCATTTGTTGATGTTTTTATTTTGATTCTCGAGTCTTCGGTATTGTTTATTGCATTGCATATATTAGTCTTTCAAAAATCTCTAAAATGTGTGCCAAATTTCCTACCAGTTGCCTTGATGGCCTGACTCATTATTGTACTAATATAATAGAGTTTAAGAGTAAATATTACTGTTATATCCAGGGGCTGTATGAGACAGATAGTACTGGGATAAGGAAAAACAACTTTGATGTCCAGGTATACATTCTACAGAGATTTAGGTGTCCTGGAACATTGTCTAAGATTAAGAATGCTTTAAAATGTAAATTTTTATCTTTACTATATTACTTAACTATTGGTTCAAAATGAAAAGTAAATTAAACTTCAAATATTAACGCAGTAACCAATTCAACAAGTTGTTTTTCTGCTCTGAATGCATAAAGAAAATTCTTGTAACATTACATTTTAAATTTTGTACACTATGTATCATGAAGATGTTCAATAACATTTATTCCTTCGCACATACTATATGTCAATGGAGTTTGGGCTCCAAACCTGCACCACTTTTATCAATGTTATTAGGAGTGACTGCTTGGAAGTGAAAAATTTTTGCAATACCGACGAAAATCTTCACAAAATTTAATTTTTAAAAATATGTGAAATAGCAAAATGTGCAAAAGCAAAATGTGCAGAATTCAAGGATGACATATTAATAAAATGGTTTCTTATATTTAGGGTCTTGTCCCTGGAATGTTTGGGGTTTCTCATGGAGCTCTACAGTTTATGGCTTATGAAGAAATGAAAAAGAAGTATATAAGCTATTATCAACTACCAGTTGATGATAAACTAGTAAGTATTCCATATCCCTCTTTTAATCTTTTTCCATGTTCTCCTAAATGTTGTGTAACCTCATAAATGATTTTATGTATTATTTTATGTTTTATTTCGAATTAAAGATTTATTCCATGTGTATACAGTACAAAATCTTTAATCCGGACTCGTGGGGACTTCGGTGATTCTGGATTAGGGGTTTTTCCGGATTATAGATCATCAATTTAAATTTGGTATGATGGCATGCAGAAATTATAAAATTAAAAACATGAAACCATAATTTATGAAATAAAGAGCAATTATGATCTAAAGGGTATCAAAATTTGCAAAAATAAAAAGCTTAATATTTATTTGTTTACTTTATTAAACATTTCTTTCAATGTAAGCTGTTTAAGTTGCTTCGTTTTATGTGCTAATACTTTCTCTTTAATTCTATAAACATAATTTTTTTGTTTAGTTACAAAGTTCCGCTGTTCAAGTCCTGTAATTGCTGTGCCGAGAATACCGACTAACTTGTCAATCGAAATTTTTTCATTTTCACTAACCTCTCTGTCGCTTTCTTCATGCCTTTATCCATTTTTTGCAGCAATTCCACTTTTTGTTTGATGGACATCGAAACATGGTTTCGCTTTGTAGATCCTTTGGCAGCTCCAGAATTGGAAACTCTTTTTGACATAATCAAAAGTTCAAATTTACTTTTTATAAAATTGCTCTAACAGTCTGCAAAAAATAATAAGTCGGATCCAGTTAGAAGATTAAGGAACAACGCAATCTGCAACATTAACTGAAATAGATAATTAGATCATTTTAGCCTAGCTTATACCATCCATTATACATTGAACACGCATGTGTAAACGTATTATGCGTAAACGCTGCGCATGCGCAGAAAGTTTGTAGCTTTGAGGTCCAGATTATAGATCATTCCGGATTATGGACATCCGGATTAAAGACTTTGTACTGTATTATGTATATGAATTAATTATAATGCTCAAAGAATTCATGCCAAATTGCGAGTGAAGTCTAAAATATGTTTGAAGTAATTTAAAGAACATCAATAATGAAATTTTTTTTATTAGAAATGCTTAAATTTCTTGAAACTGTGCAATTCACTTTTCTTGAAACGAAATAATACGAGGGCTATCCAGAAAGTAGATTACGTTTTGGAATAAAAAAATAAACAAAGTATAGGAAACAAATTTTATTATATACAGATGAAAGCCACACTCAAATACTACTTTTCTACATAGTCACCATACAAATTAAGGCATTTATCGTAGCGATGTACGAGCTTGGAAATTCCTTCGTCGAAAAATTCGGCCGCCTGCGCCTTCAACCACTTCGTTACCTCTTCTTGCAGCTGTGCGTCGTCATCAAAACGCTGCATAGCCAGCCACTTCTTCATTGCTGGGAATAGGTGGAAGTCGCTCGGTGCCAGGTCGGGACTGTACGGCAGATGAGGAAACAACTCCCACTTAAAAGATTCAAGAACTTTACGAGTGACATTTGCCGTGTGGGGCCGGGCGTTGTCGTGAATCAACAAGATCTTAGAGCTCAACATTCCTCTGCGCTTGTTTTGAATTGCTCTTCTGAGTTTTTGGAGAGTTTGGCAATACCTTTGAGAGTTTATTGTAGTGCCTCTTTCCAGGAAGTCCACCAAAATTACACCTTTTCTGTCCCAAAAAACAGTCGCCATCATCTTCCTTGCCGACATTGTTTGCATGCATTTCTTGGGTTTTTGGGGAGAACTTGTGTGCCCCCACTGCATTGATTGCAATTTCGTTTCACAGTTCACATGTTTCACCCATGTTTCGTCACCAGTAACGATGCGATCGAGTAAAGAGTCACCATCCTTATGGTAAGCGTCCAAAAAGTTCAACGCTGCAGCCATTCGCTGATTTTTGTGGTCCTCTGTCAAGATTTTTGGAATCCATCTTGCACAAAACTTGTGGTAACCAAGCTTTTCACTGATGATTTCGTGCAACAAACTTCGCGAAATTTGTGGAAAACTCAAAGAAAGTTCCGTTATTGTGAAATTTCGATTTTCACGGACTTTAGCATCGACTTTTTCGAGAAGTTCGGCGGTCACTATGCTGGGTCTCCCACTTCGATCTTCGTCGTGAACATTGGTTCGGCCATTTTGAAATCTTATGACCCACTGACGCACTCCACCTTCAGTGATAATGTTGTCCCCATACACTTCACGAAGCTGCCGATAGATTTCTATCGGTTTACAGTTTTTTGCAGTCAGAAACCTTATTACTCAGCGCACCTCGCGGGATTTTCAATTAACGCAGACATTTCAAACTGTCACAGTATCTGAACAGAGCACAGCACGAACCTCTCACTAGCACGGCTAGATGCAGACTGAGCTGCGCAACGCTCTGACCCCAAGATGGCCGCGCTAGCCCCGCCCCTAGCGGACACAGACGGAAACGTAATCTACTTCCTAGATGGCCCTCGTACATTTTAATAAGTTTATTTTGGGGATACAGGTTGTTAATTAAATATAATGATGGTTGAAGATATTCTTCTAAAGGACAACTAAAAATTCAGTTATTTTATGAAGGATAGTTTTTGAAAAAAATTATAATAAATATGTTTTGTGTTCTATTTAATTTATTTTATTAAAGTACAAGTATTTATCCTGTGGAGCAAGTATCATTTCTAATGTGTTATTTATATTGTAAAAATTCTTTTGTGTGTTGCATATTTTCCATGTATGCATTCTAAAACACGATTGACATATCAAGGAGTTTGAGTTTTGTTTTTTGACATATCAAGTTGTGACAAAATTTGGTAGATGTATACGTGCACTTAATGGCAGAATAAAAGAAAAGGTTAGTTCCAGAAAAATTGGATTCTTTATTTTAGAAAACTATACAAAATGAGTAATTCAGTAAGGCATTGATCTGCTTATAGTTTAAGGCTCTTGGCACATCTACTTCTTTTGTGTGTTGGATGGTGTCCAGCACCAGATGGTGTCCCGTGAAATTTCTTTCTAGCTATCATGTTAATTTCTGGATTGGTTAGGCTAGCATTCTAGATTGGTTAGGGTATTTTCCCATGAACCCCAAAATATGCTGCATGGAGATAGGTCTAACAATCTAAAAGTAGTTAATGGGCTGCAATTAAAAAAGAAAAAAAAATTTAATAAAACAAAATAATTTTTCCTAATAACTAAAGTGAGCAAAGATTAGTACACGTTTGTCAAAACATGCATATACTTTTTTATATTACCAGAGACTAGTATGAACTGTAAGTGCTCATCAATCAGTCTGATTCTTTTGTTAGATTTATTAAGTTTTAAATGCGGAAAAAACCGTTCACATATAATATTCCCAAACAAAGTGCTTTTATTTTTATTACAAAAAATCATAACTGAGGGTATTTGTCAAAAAAAGTGCAAAAAAAAGATTTATGAAATGCAACTTTAAATTTTTGAATAAGATATTATATTGTGTAAATTAATTAGCTTCATCTGTAAATTTTTATGGGCATTACTTAACATTCATTTATAATGGCAATGAAAATAATGTAAAATTGGACTAAAAATGATTTAGAAACTTAAATCTTACCCAAATTCTTGCCATAATAATTAATGTCATAATGATGGCAATTAATTTACTGGAAATCTATTCTCAAGCTGTGTAAAATTGCTTTAATGGTTTCATGAGGCCTCCAGACCAGCAATTTGAGACCACTTTCGTAAGTCACTATCAAAGGAATGAGGTTATCACAAGAAAGTGGATTCTAGACTTTAATTCCCTGTATGTTCATTGTACACCTGTATGGCATGCAGCAGTAAAGGTATATCTGAGCACTGAACTGGGTGTTTCCAATCACATCTACACTGGTCATCAGAACTCAGTTCAAAACAGAAACTCATCACTGAAGAAATTGTGTCCAGTTAGTGCAATTCCATGTTGCTTGAGCTCAACACTACTGCATTCGCATCAAGGGTGTGCATTGGTGAGGGATAAAAGCATAACAGGCAGTATAAGCATACATACTATTGAGTTAGTTGTCAGTGCTGCTAGCATTCATTCATATGGAGGGTTGCACATCAGATCTTGATAAAGACAAAATGAGTGCTTCAGGAGCCATTCTGAAAATCAGTTTGCCTTCCAGTTCTTTTGTCACCCTAGATCGACTGCTGCCTGCCATTATTTACCCACTCCTGTCAACATCATGTAATTGCCACATCTCTCTACCTAGTTATTGAGCTATTTTTTATATCTCCATCCTGCATTCCCTTGGTCTCATGCTTAGATTCTGTCATATTAGGACCTGTGCTTATAATGATTGCACTTCAGAAAGGCAGTGTTCTATTTAAAGTGGGTAGCTGCACTTAAAATCTAATGTAAATTTTGCCTTTGAAAATCAAGTTTTGCTGATTAATACACCATCAATGTGTTCTGATTTGATGTGTTGGAGCTCTGGCTAATTATTCATTGGATGTAAATTTTAATCATTTGCATGTTAACTTGAATGGTACTTGCACACTGCATTTTATTGCATTCAGATTATTTTTTATAGGTGCATCAATTTTAAGTTTTAGATCATATAATGTAGGCTAAAAATTTGTTACTGATTCTATAATGTCTTGATATGTATCATATGTTAATAGTGTTAGTTATGTTTTCACATTACTTTATTCATAGGGTACAAGTCAGTATTTATCATTTGCTGCATTGTCTAAACTGTTTGCTGCTAGTGTTACTTATCCATATCAAGTCATAAGAGCAAGGCTGCAAGATCAGTATAAGGAGTATTCAGGAGTACTTGAAGTTATTAAAAGGACGTGGAGGTAAGCTATTTTTTAACATGAATTTTGTTGTATGTATATTTTTTATCAGTAATACTATTTAAAATTAGGCTATATGTTCACTTCCACGCCTATCGAATTAATTTCCACCTTTTTGTTGCCCTGCTTTGGCAACACGCTTTTGAGATTTGTCGTTCATAGAATTCGGTCGCTAAAAGCGTAGCTGGCGTGTAACGGTTATAATTCTTATTTTATAGCTTATCTGTATAGTGTTGAATTATTACTAAATGTTTACATATGAATGGTTTATTATTAAATGTATTCAGTGTGATTTAAATAGACCAAGAGTCATTGAATTTATTAAGGATATTTAAAATCTAAACGACATCATCCATTTTGGTGCCATTCTAACACAGGAACGTAAACACCGTCCTTGCCTGCCGATATGGGCCAATTTTGCAAAATTTCTGTGTGACATGTGTCAGTGGTAGTGCTTTTAAGTAAACAATGTTTAAGATAGTGTGCAAAGTGTTGAAAATGAAATACAGTAGAACCTTGATTATCCAAGGCAATTGAGACTGTGATCACCTCAAGTAATCAAAAACTGGGTTAATAGAGACTTAATTTTGAATCATGCCCGTTTTTCTTTCCACAAGGTTTTCTGAAATTTTGATATTTAAAAAGCAAGTGCACAAATATTACAAATCATATTTGAACAAAATATTTTGTTAACGAACAATAATTTCTTTTAATTAAACATATAATCCATGTAAGATTTTACTTCCTGGCAAAAAGATTTGTGAAACAATTGAAATAAAAAAAAAACCCATGAAAATTCGTGCGGCTTGTGAAATCTTATTAAGTTTCTTTCATACATATTTACAGAAGAATTTTTGAAAAAAAATTAATACCCTATTTTATAGTTCTATAATTATGTTAGCAGTTATCTTTCTGTCAATAAAAGATTTATAGGAGAAGCATCAGAGCATTGCTTTAAAAATTAAAGAACTTGGTTTCAACATGGCTGATTTTTCAGCTTATTATATTCACACATTGCTGCTTCATTATCATCTTCAGCATCTCTCTCATTACTTCAATTGTTATTGTCCTCAGGATTTATGGCACAGGTGATATCTTCATCTTCCAAAACTTTGTTTTGCTATTTTCTACAGTTATCAGTGGCGTAGCTAGGGTGGGGCAAGGGGGGACATCTGTCCCTGGGCACAACATCCAGAAGGCGCCAAATTGATGCTACAAATTTTAGAAAGAAACGTTTTCCATTCTTGTAACACAGAATGTGGCGCAAAATCATTAGTTGTCCCCAGGCACCGTAAACCTTAGCTACGCCTCTGACAGTTATCTGTTTCAAAATCCCGTCTTCAAAGCTATCTTCACATCTTTTGAAACGTGCTTCAAAATTTATTGTCATTTGGTGTCCGTGCATTAGTGTAGCTCCTGTCTTTAACTCATGGAAATCGTATCTTTTATCCTGATGCACCATAGGAAGATCACTAAATAACTCATCACTGGTAAGGAAGGCCAAATGATCAATTGCTGATAAAAGAAATTGTGATATTAGTGATTTTCATTATATCAGAAATGATATTACTGTGTTTTCCCATTGATTTCTTGAAGCTGGTTGCAGATCCAGCTAACAGAGACCTTGAATGATAAATAAATCTCTCTCCTTGTCTTGTTTTTAGATATAGATGTAAGCACAAAGATGCACATATATATATATATACATTCATATGGGGGTTGTTCTGTTCTTCCAAAGAGAATTTAATCCTAGCAACTGTACCATCAATGGTAATGTCCATATTTCCTTTCAGTTGGAGCTTAAGTTGCTATTGATAAATATTAATACTGCTTTAAAAAAAATCCATGTTCTAAACTTTCGGTAAGTTGTCGCAGAACCCAAGGAACATATAAATAAGGAATTATTGTTATTGGAGTTTTCATGTACATGACTCTTATGCTAATGGGTACAATGAGATTTATTTGTATCTTTGATCATATTTTAAAATGAAGAGATTTGCTTAATATCTGCAAATAGCTATGGTCAAAACCCAAAGATTAATGCAAGGCAGAAGATCACTGATTGAATTATGATCAGAAAACTCAGAAGTACGGAGATGCAAATGACTGCTGCATCGATTGCAGGTTAAGCGAACCTGTATGTATGACCAACCATTATGCATGCCCTGTGCAAAGATATTTATTTCTGCAGGTCTCTAATAATTATATGTTTACACTGAGATGTTAAATAGTGTTGACTGGAACAGAAACTGCTAAAAATATACAAGAGAGATATAGAAATAGGTGATACAGTGGAATAAGTCAATTTTCATTGTATTTGCCCCTTCTGGTTTGTGTGTTCATTTAGAGCAGCAGTGCTTAACTTTTCTTCTGTTGCACACCCCTTAATGAGACACTATAATTATACAGTTCTCCTTAGAAACCTGTGATCCCTTGAACTCATTCAGTATCCTCATAATATATCTTACAGAGCTTTAATTTTAATACCACAAAATTGATAAATTGCAATAAATAAAGTCAGAAAAGTATAAGTTGTTCTTTTTCAGAGAACATTAATTTTGAGACTTTTTTAAAGGAATTTTCATTGATAGGATCTGAAATCCAATAGTCCTTACTTTGTTTTAGCAAATAATGCATAAATGACTCTTGGAAGCCTTTTAAGTGCTTTTTATGCTATCTATGACTTCGTTTGTAACTTCAAACTAACAGAAAAATAAATTTTTTAATAACTAACAGAAAAATAAATTTTTTTTTCTGACAAGAATTTGTAAAGTGCCTTTTGGTGTAATTTATTTTCAGTTCATCATTACTAGAAATCTAACTTTTTCAGTTTATTGAGCCTAGCATCAGTTTCATTAGATGCTTTGAAAACAATTATGGAATTGTTTAGTAAACCTAAGCTCAGTTTATTTTACTTCTGAAAAAAATAAGATAGTTATGCAAGTTATTGAAGCTCACTGTGCATTTTCAAGCTCGTTTGAAAAAGAGGTTTCCCGAAACTTGCTTGGCACAAATGCCATACCGAAACTGTTTGGTGGGGCTAGCTGCAACTTATTACATTCTTTTTAACTCTTTCTGGCATGCTACCTTTAAAAGTTGAAATTTCAACAACAACAAAAAATTTTGTAAAGATAACACTTACCATTTTAATTTTGTGAATGTGCCCGAGACAGGCTCACTGACTCACTGATTGAACAGAACTTCAAAAAGAGTGCGAAAACAGGCATTGCTGGGAATCATGTAATTAAAAAACGTAATAGAGTAAAAGATTTTGCCTGCAATTAAAAAACACTAGATTCCGTTTACAGTAGCAGATTTAGCATTACCCAGGTTGCACCACAGGGAGACCTGCTACTTTATATCCTCCCAAAAGCACTTCTTCACATAATGATTACATGCATATAAATGAAAAAAAGCCCTCTGTGATCCATTTGCAAATTAATTAAAAATCAGAAAAAATAAACTAGTAAATCTACAATTAAGAAAATATAAACTGTCAAAACGTAAAGCTAACAAAACTTCTTTCAATGAAAGTGAGAGAAAAAAGGAGAACTGGTCTAGTGAAAATCAAAGAGTTAACTGATAAAATTACTCCTAACCTTCATAAAAACACCCCAACAATTCCTTAGTTGATAACCAAACCTCTCCTCCAAAAAAAAAACCAAAAACAGAGACAAGGAAAAGAAAACAGGAGGAAACGCAGCTGTGTGCTCACCTTCCTGTTGTGAATGGACTTGCTGAAGAAAATTCTGCAGTGAAACAGCAATACAGTTGTTGGTCTGGTGTTTCAGTGATCTCACTATGGGCACAACAGATGTTGGTCATTCAGTTTTAGGCAATATATAGTAATTATATAGTAAAAATTTAAAAATAATATAGAATAAAAAGATCAGTATACAGCCAAGAAAATAACATACAAGTTTCTTTTCAAACAATTCTTTTTATATCCTAAAAAAAAAAAAAAAAAGGGGGGGGGTCTTTAAAAACTAAACATGGCTAAAATGTATGGACTGGTTTGTATTGTGCTGCCATCCAGCATTAATAAAGAAGGTTAAAAGTAACCTATAAAACCCTATCAATTTTTCTGTGTGTACAGAGTGAATTTTTTTGGTTGTGCCCAGATTGAGCCAACTGTGCTGGAAAGGGTTAAATACACTTTGAATAGTAACTTTCATATCAGAATTAATCAAATTAATTCTTTTTCTAATCACCGTCAAATTTAAATTTTCTTAACACTTTGAATTTATCAGCATTTATTTCCTCCCTTTACTGATAATTTTTTCATATACTCCTAACTCTACCATCATGTACCCCCAAGAGTATGCATACCAACAGTTAAGAATGTCTCATTTAGAGGGATCACCAGGGTAAGCCTGCTCTGTTGACTGCTTTAACCCCTTAAGGAGCAACGGCAGGAGAACAAAGCGCAGTCACGGGACTGGACCCGCTGAAATGCATCGTCACCACTGGCCCGTCCATTTTCAGCGGTTAAGCCTAATTTTACAAAAAAAAAAGAAAAAGAAAAAGAAAAGTCGTATTAAATCAGCATTTGGATATTACGACTTCAATTTTTTAAGTTGCGTATTTAATATACTTGTTTGTAATGTGTATTAATATAAAGAATATCACATTAATAGAAATAAAGTAAACAAGAAAAATACTAAAATCATTACTGTACACACAGAAATATGTACTATAAACATGAAAAAAAATTACAAATAAGAAATTTAAAAAAAAACTAAACAAGAATTACCTGTAGGTAATTAAAGTTCAATTTAAAAATTCTGCTGTGTGTGAAATAATTCGAAACAAGGATCAACACACTGTCCTACATTGCATATTTCGCATTCAAAATACGTCGTTTGCTTTTGTTTTTTCTTTGTTTTAGCGCAGACAACGCATCTTCTCCTACTTTTATTATGTTTTCCGTCAAGGTAAATTTTCGGAAACTGACTTCCAGTTAGATGGAAATGTAGAGTGTTGGTGATTTTGGACAAATTTTTATGTTTTTAAATAAGGTCTCCTAGCCATGGCTAACACAATGAAACTGAATATAATCCCAACACATGTCCCAAAACTTGTTCAAAAGACACTCAAAAATGTTTCATCCTCGAACCCTGTGTGACGTCAGGTTTATATTAGAAAACTTCCTGTTTCTTCCTGTTTCGAAAACAGCGTCCACGATGACCGGAAAGTGATCAAGGAAAGACCTCCACTGGCGAGATATTCATTACTGATCACATCAATCTATACATTATATATAATTACATTATATGTAAAGTAAATGCATTATATTCCAAAATATAATGCCTGTGTCATTATATATAATGGCCATTCAGGGCATTACATATTAAACCATCTTTCCTGAGAAATGCGAGCAAGGCGCATTATGCGTCGAGAAAGCTGGTAGTCTTTCCCCTTCTGTAATAATGTTGTAATGTTACTTAACCAAGAAAGCTTGAGTTTCAAAATAAATAGAAAAAAAAGGGGGAAAGAAAATCCTAACGAAATAAACAAAAACGCCTGTGCCCCTTTAATTCACAGGCGCACCGCACTTATAAAGAGCCGTCATTTCCAGTTTGTTTATTTCAATAAATCTCTCAAAACCAGAAGCACAAAACAGAAACTAATGCCAGTACAGGAAGGTGAAATGCCATATTAATCAACCTATGTGAAAACAATTGCCGCTTAGCTCTATTTCCTGCCTCTTAAAAATTCAAATAAATTGTTCCATTTTAATGTCACGTATACGCGAAGCTGGACTTTTAGGAGCAGAATCATTGTGTCACGTATATGGGACACTGGGGTGGTAGGAGTGGAATTGTTGCGTCGTGTATACGGGACGCTGGTCCTGAACTGGTTAAATGGAGATGTGTTTTAGGATGTCATATTAAGAAATTCATTGAGACCACCTGACCTACTAGAATTCAGAGACATCTGGAAATCCAACTAGACGAGCTGCTTTCATCAACTAGATACATAGCTTCCAACTGTCCCACATTTACTGGAAGACTTCCAGTTTTTCATCACATCTCCTGGTTTTTAATTTTTAGCCTTTATCAAGGAAAGTATTTTTCAGCAATTAGTGGAACTTAAATTAAGCAGGTGTCATGTATCCACCCCTAATGATTTTCCGCATAATTTTTCACACTAACTTTTATTTGATCTGAATCGTCTTTATATTCTTCAGGCATCTTTTGAGAACTTTTTGTGAAGAATCAGCCAATTGTTTAGTCTAGTAATATTTGTATATTATTTTACTTCAGCATATGGAAAATTGTTGAGTATATCCACACAATAATAAGTATATTAATTATTAATTTTATTTTCATCATGTTTAAAAATACTCTAGTAAACTAAAGCTTCCTTTCCATGCACAGTGTTTTCTGAGTATAAAAGTGTAAGAAAATTACAAAGTGAAACTAGCCAAAGAACGCAAAATTTTAAACATATAGTTAAATGTTAATATATTTAACAGTAAAATAGTATTATAAATAGTTGTGCAACCTGAATTATCTATTCTAAAGTGAATTTAATTATCAGAGTTCTTTTGAAATGCTACTGGTTTGGAACTTCCAGTTATGTCATATTTCAAGGTTGAAAAGTATGTAGATACTGTTTCCTGATCAGAGTGGAATCTTCTGTCCCCTGTTGGTAAATTAAATGTGATCTTCTGTTGGTTTTCAAATTTTCTCTACCCTCTAAATCAGTGGTTCTCAACATTTTTTGTCTCAGACACACCTTTCAGCATTGCCATATGATCATTCCTCCTCTTCCTTTCCTAAACTTGAAAAAAAAGAGTATTTATTTAAATTTCGATAATTTTTTATGTTTCATAAATTAAACAAGAAAAATCATAGAAAATATTGATAACTACCAAAACTTGAAGAAAAGTAGTTTTTTATGTTCATAAACTAAGTACTTAACAGGTAAATAAAAGAATGACCATATTCTGCCTGAAACTATGAAACTCCCCCTGGTTGACAACTGTTGCTGTAAATGCATGTAATATTCATAATTTTTAATCTTTCTGAAATATTAGAAAACATTTTTAAACAAAAAAATTCTTTATATAATACAAAGATAAAGAAAGTGATGTTCTCATTTTAATCAGGAGCTCTGTTTTCTCTGAAATAATATTGATATAAAGTAGATGGCATTGTTGTGATGCTAGTAATAAATGCATAATTTTGTAAAAAATAGAAACTTATGGGTTTGAATTTATCCAATCCTTAAATACTACTAAAACATGTAGTGATTTAAATTTTTTTTCAGTTGATGACACACTTAAATGAACTCTTAGGGTTTTGTAACAGATTGATTGAGATTTTAATTGTTATTATGTAGGACCTTTTTAAAAGCTGCTGCAAATTTAATAACAGTTGTGTGCATATTTTGTTTGTAGCAGCTCTCCACTTACTTTATTTTCACATAATTCTTTGCTTCCTATATATTTCTATGTTATGTTTCATAAAAAGACACATTTTCTCTCATATGTTTACATTGACTGTTTCTAAAATGGGGCCTCTTTTAAATATTCTGTAGTAATACTGACTGATTGTTTTTGAAATATGTTGCTAGTTTTCTATGAAATTTGCCAAGAACATTGTCATATGTTTCACAAAGCAAGGCATTAGAGTTTGGCAAGTCCAAAATTAAACTAAGTTTTAGATCAAAGCCTTTAAATGACCAGTTTTTTCAGTATATCAAATATTTAATTCATTAAGTGATTTGGAAAGAAAATGAACCTCTGAATATCAGTAAGTCTTTTCATCTAGATTTTAATTAATATAAAAATTAAATTAATATTGTATGTTTTTAAAAATGTGGATTGAGAATATATCAATAAACAAACACTTTTATTAAAGAAAATTCTATTATCTCACTTTCCAAAGTAAATTTTTAATAGTCACTTATTGTTAAGTAGAATAAATTTTTTGTTTTATTCAAAAACTGTCATTTAAAATCAAAATTTAGTTATTTAGTGATATATCGGATAAATTAGAACCGACACTATGTGTAAAGTTTGAAGTCATTTGCTCAACAGTTGTTGATGTAAGTTGAATTTTTCACAAAACAGCATTATTTATATAGTAAATTCATGCTTTAATTTAATAACCTTACAAGGAGCTTATGTAATTATTTAAAAATCTGTAGCATTCACCTGTTCTGTTATATTAAATTTTCTTATAGGCATCAGTTTAGTTCTTATGAAGGTGGTAGTTGATTGCTTAAACAGATAGCTAAATTTCTGTTTGATATGAAAAATTGTATTTAAGGGCTTTTGTTTAATTTCCTTTCATTCGTGAATGTTTTCCTTACATTCCATGAAGGAAAAGTGACTTTTGTAATCTTTAGATTTGCCTGGAGAATTAAAATTTGGAAAAAGAATTCTATTTATCTGGGAAAACATTTCAGTGTCAACAGATCCACAAGAGATGAGGTCATTAGTATAAATTTTAGTTTGTTTTCTGGTCAGAGTTTCTAAAAATTTGCTCTACATTTTAAATCTCACATCGAGAGCTTCAGTTTCTTTTATGCACTTCGCTCCTCAAATAGCTATGATTTGTTTTAGTGTTTTATATAACCTGCTCATGAGACAGGTGCTATGTCTTTATCTTTAGGTATGAAGGTCTTCGGGGGTTTTACAAGGGTTTGCCTGCATACTTCCTCCATGTAACTCCCAACATTTGTATCGTCTTCCTTATTTATGAAAAACTCACCTATACATCTGAACCAGAGAGCATCTTTCCTGAAGAAGACGTTCTATGACCATTACTTTTTAGTAGACATTTTAAAAGCTTTTTGTGGACTATGTAAAATATTGTGTATGCTTGGTATCAGTGAGACTGATACCATGTGATAGGAGTAACTATGTTTTTTCTAGTTAATTCCATGATTTTATGAAACAGGACTTTGTATTTCTTGTGAAAGAAACGGTGATTTTATAAAGGGCTACAAACTGCTAGCCCTATGGATACATACATTTAGTTACATTTTTCATTATTTCATCATTGTTGAATTATATTGTAATTCAAATATAATCATACCGTATAATGTGTTTTATGTATCTAAAATTTTGCATAACAAGATATTTAAAAACTTAAATGTTGTAATAATTTAATGTGTGTACTTTTTTCCTTGTGGCTAGAGTTTTCTACTTTGTAAGAACAGTTAATTTATTTAATCCAAAAATATAAAATGAAAATTGGAAATAAGATAGAAATTTCTATATAGATTTTTCTGTAACTTGAAAAGTAGTTTCATAACAAATTCAGAATTATTCCCCTTTGAAAAATCAGTGTAATTTGTATAGCATATTGAAACAATTTTATTAGTTTGAGAAATTCAGTTCAAACAGTTTTGTGGAAAACATTGTACAGCATATCAGGGAAATGTTTAGGTGAAACTTTAAGGAATATTCATTATAAATCTGAACACGGCTATGATCTATGCTACTTTTAAAGAAGATATTTAGTTTGATTTATTATTGTGTGTTCTAAATTATTTAAAGGTTACTACTGATATATCCAAGTTCTTTTATAATGCAGTCTTTTGTTATGTACTAATTATATAGCATTTAAGTAATGTTGAAGAAGAATTAGTTCTCACATATTTGTAATAACCCTATAATCTTTTAAATATATTTGCAACACTTTGTTTCCATTATTTATTGTGACAGGTGAAGGAGAAACATTCCTTTAGTACTTCCAAAAAAATCATTGTATTTTTTGTAAAGATTTGAGGAACAGTATTATTCTGTACTTCATATTTTTGTATCTTGAATTTTTGTACTGTACTACTTAGTTCAAAGAAAAAATTTTTGTCTCAGAAACAAAATAGATATGCTACCTTTACATTTTATAAGGCGAATTTTTTGAATTACTAAGTAAGTAAAGGAGCTGTAACATAATTTGCAAAGTTGTAATTTTAGGTTATATTTATTTCTTCTTTGATTGGGAATTTTTTGTGATAACTTTTAAATGTCATTTTACCCCACCCATCCAAGCATTAAAAATATAAACATTTTTATTTTATGCATATTGATCTTATGAAATCTGGAAACTTTATTTCTGGTTTTCCCTCGCTATTTTGTAAATTCAGTTTGATAATCGGCTACAATTTATATGATAAAATTGCATAAAATCACTAGTTTAATTATATTGCTATAATATAATTAAATATCTGAATGTACATTAACACATTATCCATATATTTTTTAGCAATAATTTTTATTTCAAGATAAAGCATAAAGTAACTGAACTTGAAAATTTATGTAGTCTTTTAATCATAAGCATAAGCAAAATTTAATGATTACCAATCATTGTTAATTTCATTACAACACAGAAACATAAGTTTCAGGAGAGTTGTGTTATGTTAAGGTACAAAAGGTTTGCTCTTATGCTGTGAAAATAATGATCTTGTTTCAGATTTACACCATTGCAGTTATAATTTAATACTTCTCCATGTCAGACTATATTGTTTCTTTTGTTTTGATTGAAGTGCTTTTTCAGTAAGGAAGAAGTGAAAAAAACCACTTTGCATAATTTTAGAATAAAAGGTATAAAAAGCTATTGCTTAATTTGAAATGGTTATTAGAAATTAAATAATAGGTTTAAAAAATGTGTCTGTATTAAATATTATTCCTGGACATGTACTTTCAATTACATATTTCTTAAAACAAGTTGGCCAGTTTTATGAAAACTGTTTGTATGTGAAGTGAGGGTATTATGTAAATGTGAAATCTTTTCATAAAGTCCCAGCACAGTAAAAGTTCAAATTAGTCCAATGTTCAGTATGCTTTAGTATGTTAAATGCCAAAGTTCCATATTTTTATGTGTGAAATTCCTATACATAATTAATGTTTACATGGGATGAGCTACAAATTATTCCAAGTATTGCCTTATTACAAATGGAATCTTTTGATTTAATTTTTGGTGATATTGAGATTATCTGCATAGTATAAAACTTACCTACCAAAGCAGCTTACTTTCTGTAAGTGAAAGATAAATTTTAATGAGTGCTTTCCTTGAGCCTAACAAAACAGATGAATATGATATGTCAGTCTATGATATGTGAGGAATAACATATGATGAATAACAGTGATTGACTAGTATGTTGGCAGATATTTGGTTGCTATTTGTTTGTACAAATGCTGTCTGGGACACTACTAGATTCCTATTTTAGTCTGACAGCTATATTCCATGTCAAGATTCCGTGCATCACAATGCTGCACCATGCTGGAAAGAATCAAGGCTTCTAGCCATGTTGATAACCTGGACTACACATGCCAGATAAACACATTTGGAGGACAAACAGTCTTCACAGATTCCATACCTTCTAACATGGCATTATATAGCACTGAACTTTTCGCCTCTCCAGCACTTTGCCTTAACAGCCACAAGGAAGAATGCCCATTTCTCAACAGAATCATTCCTTGCCATAAACAAGAATGTTTTGCTTTGCCATTTCCTTTTAAAAGTGACAAAATACTGAAACTTGGATAGAAATACAGATTTTATGAGAAATTTTATTTTATGGTACCTTCTGAATTTTGAGCATAATGCATAGCATCTGCATTTATGAATGAATTTTCTAATTGCAGTTGTAGCTATACTTGGATCATATAAAAGGTAGTTTTTTTTTTTTTTTTTTTCCCCCTCCAGGTTTTCATGAGTGTGAGTGTTAAACTGTTTTCATAAAATTATATATTTTGAAAAACTTTGTCAATGAAATTTTAGTTCTAAGATCAATATTTAAACAAGTAAGAGTGTTTTCTCAGTTGTTGATATCCTCCATATATAGGTAGTAACTAAGAAGTTAATAAGCTTTCATTCTTAACTCGAAATTAAATTATTGAAATCTTAAAGAAATTTAAAACAAATATGCTTGCTCTTCAGATGCTTATCTTCTTTCTGATAAAAATGCTATGTCAGTTATGTAGATTAGAAATATTGTAGATGCAGTGTTTCTCTTTTGTGCTTAGGAATTTCTTTGGGAAAATTTCTCATTAACCATGGGAACTTGATTACCTAAAGAGGTTTCATTTTTTTTTTTTTTTTTTTTTTTTTTTTTTTTTGTTTCAGATAATAAATATAATTGCACCAGAGAGTTTTGTTTAATAGTAAAATCTTTTCTTTTCGTTTGTAAAATATTTTCATCAGTTATTAAAATACAAATGGGTAATGTATTACTTTTAATTTGAGCATTCTGAGTGTGTATAGTTTTGTAAAACGTAACAAGTAGCTATTTATAGGTTATTGATGTCTTTCCTGAAGTTTTCTTATTTGTTAATACATTGTTTTCTTACTGTTTGTTTCATGTTCTGAGGCAGTTTAATAGTGAAACTTTTAAGAGAGAAAGTTGGAAATATTTTTACTATATCTATATGCTTATAATTCAATTCTCTTCCCCCCCCCAATGTCTTTATTACATCTTCATGTTCTACATGTTTTTACTTCGTTATATCTGCTGTAGATTCCATTTTTGTAAGAAGGGGGGGAGAATATATAAAACTGGATCGTCTGATGCCAGTTCGTCCAAGTAATGTAAGCTTAAGAATTAAGGATTTTTCTTGAAGCATTTTGAAAATTTTATAAATTCAGAGTGTTACATTATACTTTAATATTTTTTCTTGGTTATTCATTTTTTAAAATTTTATAAGAGTCTTACAAATGAAAATCTGAAAATTAAAACTTAGGTTATTACTTACCATAACATTTGAAAGCTATTTTAAATCCTATATGTAACTGTACTAAAATGAAAAAAAAAAAAAAAATATGAACCAAGCAAGGAAAGAAATTTTAAAACTTCCATAAAAACCTTGTATGAGTTATTTGTAAGTGTTAGTAGATGTACAAAGATTAGGAGCGTTCTTAAATTTTTATGAATGTATGCAATGCAAAATGTAGTGGCTAGCCTCTTGCTATTAAAACTGCAGGAAACTATTTGTAAGTTTTCTTTGCAGAACGTTAATCCATATTCTGTTACAGGTGACAGATGCTGTAATTATGTACTTAATGGTTTCATAACTAAATGATTTTAAGCACATGCTGTCAGTTTCATTTGTGTGTTTTGGAAGAACAAATTACTGTTTAGACTTGTCATATATCAGAAGAACGAATGAAAATGCCACCTTAATAAATGTTAGAGCTTGCACATTCAGGAGGCTGTATGTAGGGAAGGATTATCTGTTCTTAGCTGTTAAAGAGATTGCTATATGAAAACTGCAGAACTTTTGAAAAAAATCATAATTTTTTTTTAAAATAGTGCAGAAAGTAATAATTTTCTATGGAGTGTGAAAAAGGTGAATGCAGGATTTATTTTCGTAAATTTTGATGAACTTCCAGTTTATTAGTTTCCAAAAGTAAAATAGAAAATTGTATAAAAACTGTTTCAGAATTTAGTATTGACTAGTTTTGCAAATACAAAATATGACTTTTTATATAATCCTCATAAAGGAAAAGGTTAAATTAATAAAACATTTATTTTTCTTTAAGAAATTAAATGTGAAGTTCCTGTCAGTTTCAGGTGTTAACTCATTTGCATCTTGATCTTTTTCTATTTGCTCGTGTTGGCGTCTATTAGCCCAGATAGGAACTAAAGTGTTACAAGGTTCTTTTCTGCTTTGGCATGTCTGACTCTCATCGTTTGCCCATAGATGGACTGAAGTGCTTGGGTTCGTCATATTCAAGGTCATGAATGTGGCATCTCGACTGTTAGCTCGTGTTCCTGGTGTTTTGATATTTAATCATGTTTCTATCTATTAGCACAGGTGGAAAGGGCAGCATAATGAAGCCCCTGTGATCTTGAGGGTATGATGGTGTATCTGTTCTGTAGCAGTCAAACATTATTACTGCCATAGCAAAAGTGCCTTGGATATTGACTGCTGTATGGTGTGAGCATCTGATTTGCAGGTTCTATATTTTTATCTGAGTGCTGCAGGTTCTATATTTTTATCTGAGTGCTGCAGGTTCTATATTTTTATGTGTAAAATTTTTGAAGATATTTCAAAGTATATGTACTGTTTTGTATCAGTTTTCAGTGCATATTTTCAGTTATGTCAATTTTCAATCAAAATTAAGCATTTTCGAAAGTTTGCTGTAAATGTTAGAAGTAGCTTGCTTTCATGAATCAAACCATGCTAGGTAAAATACTGCTACTTAATAATTTTGGCCCCAGGAAATTATTAATGTCTCATATTTCACTCAATTTTGTATATAAAGGTATGGAATCTTTTGCATTTAAAAAAAATTTTAGAAAGGGATTATTTTATTAATAAAGAAATTGAAAACTTACAGTTTAAAAGATTCATCTAATATTTCTTAATGCATCATACACATAGCTGGCAATAGGAATTTTCCCACCTGATGCAATCTCTGTGGATCCTATATTCTGCTGCCTACTACCTTTCTAAATTCTGCTACCAACGCTTGCTTTAAATTCTAAAAGTTTTGCCATTTGTAGATTTTGGTGTTCGGTGTGTTACTAAATTCTAGAAATTCAGCCACATCAGCTCTGTAGCCGTCCTTTACTATATATATTTCATCTTGCTTCTGAATGTTCATATTACTAAAGAAATAAAATTAGCCACTTTTTCTGTACTTTCTAAATGCATTTAGTGTATTTAGAATAACGGAAATCCTTAATTAAATCCAAAAATTATAAAATGAAAGGGAAACGCGTTGAAGAAGGAAACTGAGTACATAAAGAAATTATTCTTCAAAGATATGTGCAGTTATTATTATGTAAATTACCCAATTGTTTGATTTCAACCTTTACTATAATTTCCAATTTCTATTTCCTCATATGATAGAGTTATTGAGCCAGATTAAATTACAATTAAATTGTATAATCTTCGACCACTAGTCCACATTATTAGTTTGAATTTGACTGTTCTTGTTTAATTACGTCACTGTGAGCTGTAATTGATTTTGTTAGCATCAGAACATGCCTTTATGTTCTAAGTTCTTTTTAAATAAGAGGCTTATTTAAACCTTTGTCTGATATTGTAGTTAATTTCAGACATAGCGATAATATGCTTCACGTCTGTTGGGGGTTATTTAACTTTTACCAGATCAATTAAACCCTCATAGGTACATTATGGAGAGATTGATAAGTTAGGAGATGAAGCACGCAGAAACTAGTGAGAGCATTGGTTTGCATATTGAGACAAATCTCTAATTGTTAGAAAAGATGCTTAAAAGAGAAGGAAATCGATATAAACGTTCAAATATGAACAACTATCATAAATGTAAAATATTTAATGCTACTTGATAAATTTGCATATTTTATTTTATTCTCAAACTTATTAACAATTGTGTTAATTCATGTTTAGTAATAATGCGTACTACTTAGGGATCTATTTTATTTTTAGGATGGTATTATAAAAGTGAAATTCAGGCATAGATAATATCTTCCATTGAATTTATTCAGTTCCCGTTTGCTCATAGGTCCTTAATTTTTTTCATTAATGGTCCTTAAAAGTCCTTAAAAGTACTTAATTTACGTGTGCAGAAATGTGTACGAACCCTGTTATTAGTGCTTAATGAACATTTTATTAATTTTGCAGCATACAGACCACATAAAAAATTAAATTTTGTATTTTCAAAACTGTTCCATCTCCAATGCAGAAACTAGTATGATAAACTACTTTCTTATGTTGAAAAACTTTGTAATTCAGTATTTAAGGAAATGAAATCTCTAGTTACCTTTTCCATATACCATGTACATCATTATGTATACAGATATGGAACTTTAAGAAGATGTGTGTTATTCATAACTAAAGTATGTTTTACAATTTGCAATTTAATGCCGCTTTGATTGAAAAAGTTCTATTAGTGGCGAATAAAGTCGGTTGTAAAGTTAAGAGAATAACATTTTTGGTGACAGATTTATTTCATATCTCAGTTTCAAAATAAGAAAAACTGATTTTGAAAGGTTAAAATGAGTTTTGTGGTATGCCAAAAATTAGACCATGAAATATTACTGTATATTTTTTCACTGTTTTGCATGAGAGCATTTGAAATTAAAGTGCATTTTTGGTGTGTGCATGTGTGTGTGTGTGGTATTTCTTACTGTTTTTGTACAGTTGTGTGACTGATCTTTTATATATATATATATATATATATATATATATAATGTGAACTAGCTTGAAAAAAAAAAAAAAGAGTTTAAAAATTTTAGCATTGTTGAGTTTATTAGTATAGAAATAGCATGGAATGATGATTCATTTTATGTGTTACAAAAGAAGCATCTAAAATAAGTTAATGAATTATCCATCTGAAAATATGGTATTTTTTTGTATGTATTTCAAAAATTTTGGTAATCTATATCTGCATTTATATTTGAAGCAATTTCTACAATTATTTAAAATGTACAGTTATTTTTACTGAAGTAGAAAATATAATTTTAATATATTTTGTTTTTAAAGTACAGCTCAAATACTTTGTACAGTATTTGTGAATAATAAAAATATTCAATGCAGTATTATAAATATTTTTTAAAGAAAAAAAAAAATTATTCCAAAATGTGAAGTTGAAAGGAATAAAATAGCAACTGCAAAAAATGAAGGTATTTTATTCAAGTATTAATTTATAAAGCAGTTTTAAGTGAAAATAAACTCGTATACACTTTTTTTCAACATATCATTATATTGGGGGATGAATCTTTATTCCGAAACATTTCTTATGGTCTTTTTTTTTTAAATAAGGGCATAAAAAGTGTCTGGTTGATGGTATTAATTAATTATACATGCTGATTTTCAAATTTAATATAGTGTATGCATGAAATGCTTAATTTTTGCACTTTAAAAACTAACTTGTAATTGGAATTTCCATGTGTATGTATATATACCTGATTATTGATTGTAATAATTAAAATTAATTTAAATTAAAATTTCTCTAAAAGCTATATTAAAAATTTTGTTGTAATTTTATTAAGCTTGTTTTTTGCTGCAAAAAATTTATGTGCATAATAGTTTTCTGCAGAATATGCCTATAAAAAGATTGTTTGATTTGTACATTTATTATGAAATATGCTTGAAAATATTTGTTTTTATATTGAGTAATACCCATTTTTGTTTTCAAGCATATTAAAAATTAAGGTCATAGATAATAGTTTAATTAGCTACATTATTTGCTATTTAGTGTGCCATCAAATTAACAGGCAAATTAGATAGATGCATTTGATGCATACTTTATCACTTATTAATAGTCTTAATAGTAATCTGTATATATCGATTGATCAGAAATAGCCTTTTACATTAATTACATTACAGTAATTGTTTGATTATTGTAAAATATATAGTTTTGGATAAACATAGTTATTACCCATGTTTTTACAAAGTGTTCCAATTTTTTTGGAATGTTTGTTTAGGTATGAAGGTCTTAAAGGTTACTACAAAGGACTTGTGCCAAACTTGCTGAAAGTAACTCCTGCAACAGCTATAACATTTGTTGTTTATGAGAATGTTGATAAAGTCTTGTTAAAAGGAAAAGATTCATTAAAGACATAAACTGATTTATGTAATAAGATTCATAGAAGCACAATTACAAGTATCTAATTAGTTTGCAAATAAAAAAATTTAGTCTCAGGTTTTTGTCATGCTTTCAGATACCTATTACATAATTATCCATTGTTATGCAAAATAATACAGAATATAGTTCATTATTTAATTCTTTTTACAAGTTTTATTTATTTTAAATCTTAAGTTTAATTTTAAAACTGCTTTCTTTAAATATTAGTTATCTGATTCCAAGTATTTTTAGATTATTGAAAATGTTTTGTAGATATCTGTAGATTGTTCAATATGTCCCAAATAAAACAAAACTTAATTTAGTCTCAGATTTTTGTCATGCTTCATTGCAGTGCAGCTCTAACAGCTCACACTAAGTAATCTGTGTTGACTGTAACAGAGCATCAGATGCTTGTAGTTTGGATGCTATTCTGTTTTCCACGTTCTTGTAAAATATTCAACATGAAACTTCTCGCACTTATCATTGAGCATTATTTCACTTTTCAATCTCATAAAACTGTTTCTGAAAGCTAGTTGTTAAGTATTTGGTTGATACATTGTGATGTGAATGTATCGTAAGAAATTTTTTGGTACTTTTCCGTTTCGCCGTTGTAAATGTCGACAAGCAGACTTTATTGCCGACTACATACAGTGTACTCGTAGAAAATGTTAACAAATGTTAGTTCTAAGAATTTTTTATTTTGAAGGCATAAGCATTTTAATATTGTTTAAAATTTTATAAGAAGCTAATAAATAAAGACAATAAATTTGTAAAAGAATATTAATTTAAGAACTTACTACGCTGTCATGGTTCAGCATCCTGATTTGTCGGTTCATGTCATGTGACCCCAAGTGATCTCATCTCATGTGAACTACGCTACAAAAATCTAATTTTCTCAGTAATTATCTATATTAATTTCAAGTTAAATCTTTATTTGGAATACAAGTTTAAATGCAAGAATTATTTCAATTCGTACAAATAGCTTACTCAGAAATTATGTAAAACCACAGTGCTTTACTTTGCTAGTGCATTCTCATTAGAATTGATGCATTTAATCCTTAACTTTGCCTTTTCTATATTTTCGCCTTCGGGTGAGCAGTGTATCCTAATTGACTTAATTACCGTGAATGGACTTAGGGCATAAAATTGAACTGCTACTTGTTTTGAAAATAAGGCGTAAAAGGTTACCAGCGAGGATATTCCATTTGGCACCAGTTGTACCATTATTGCCGACTTTATCGCCTGCGCCAGCAAAACTGAAAAGTACCAATTTTTTTTCATCAAAAATCTGATTGTTGTATTAAAATGTGTATGTAATAATAATAAAATATCATTGTTGTATTTTCTCTGTAAATTTCTCAGTTTTAAGCTTGTGTTTTACTTGGGACGTGATGTATAGTCAGACCAGTATGCTACAGTAATATTTTAATAGAATACACATTAAATTTTATGCAACATCTAGCAAGTATGTTACATCAGATTATTTTAATGTTTCTGATGTACTTTTCGAGCAGATGATTCAGAGCCATGACTCTTGATAGAAAAAATTTATTTCATTATCAGCAATTATCCTAAGTATAGTGATGTCCAAAACTAAATTCCAAAAGACATTTTAAATCAGTTTGTTGATTATTAATAAGCGTCTAAAGGCTTGTCATTTCTGATGCTTTTGTGAGAAAAAGGTATTTCATATTTCCGTTAAGACTTGGGGAGAATCTTATGTAGATAGCCGAATTGCAGGAGTAAAGCGTATTTCCGGCCTCATCTATGAGGACATCACTTCTAGACAGCGGTGAAACAAATACTTTTAATGAAAAGCAGTATTGCAGAAATTTCGATATATAAACAAAATTTAATAAACACTTGCAAAAACCAAAAGTATATAGGCATTTTGATTATATTACATTCTAAACTTTTGAACTGATTATTACACTAAAAAGACACAGAATGCGATAACATCTTAAGTCTTGCATTAAATGCATACACAACGCAAAAATGACGTCAGCGCGAATAATGGATTTCTCTTTCTTAATGAGGTTCTTTACTAACTGTTCAAAGATAGGTAAATTTGAATTAACTAAAGGTACAAAAGTGTGTTTAACAAGTGCTCTTGAAAACTGTCAACAATTCTGACAAAAAGGATCACATGTCTTAGGGAACTATTGATTTTGCATAATTATAGGATACATTAGATTAGCTGTAGCATATATAGGAGTATTCTAAAATATAAGCAAGAAAATCCTCACAAAAGTATTAGTAAAAATTTAGATAATCTCGTCTAATGAAATTTGAATTGCAATTGTATATAAATGTTTTTCCCCCATGCACTTGTGCACTGTTTGTCCGTTACCAACTTTGTTGTCTCAGTTCCATTTACTCGCCTCTATACCTCATGAGTAATGCAAACCTTTTAACACAGTGTGCTGATATCTTAACAATTTACCGACCGATCGCCTATTAATCGGCCTTTTTTCGCCAACACCTACCGACCGATCGCCTTTTTTTCGCCGACGCCTACCGACCGATAGCATATTTTTTTTTTTTTTTTTTTTTTTCCTTTGAGAACATACAGACTCCCCGTGCACGACATATGTACAACACGGGGCTTACAGAAGTAAGTTAACTAGAACATTAAAGGTTACATGTATAAAAAAAACATTAAAAATTACATGCATAAATAAAGCGAACAAAAGCAGAGAACAGCAACCGATAGCCTATTAATCACTTTTTTCTCGGAGTTACCTAAAAGCAGGCTGTCAATCGGTAGCCATGGCGATAAATAAATGCCATTTGCTATATCATCTGCATTTTATTATAGTCACATCATCGTCGAAAATATGGTAGTAAAAAATAAAGTAACTATAAATCATCGTAACACGATAATATCGCACGCATGCTTTTTTCAAATCGCGTAGTAACAGATTATTTAATTAACTTTCGTCATAACTAACAAATCAACATCCAAAAAATTTATTGCACGCTATACATAAAAATGTTAGCGCCACTTTAAGTATAAACAAAAACAAAAAAAATATGTAATTTTCATTAAAACAATATCAGATTAACAAATGTGAGAGAAAATAATTTGATCATTAACTAAGCAATTTTTATAGAGGTAACCTCATGCAGTTATTTATGTTCCTTTTTCTAAGCATTTTTAGACTCTATTTTTCATGAAAAATTATCAGTTAAACTTTATAAAAAAAAAGCTTAATTTATTAATGACCTTTGTTAATTGCCTATATAAATTTAAAATTCTATTATAGTCACATTATCGTCGAAAATATGGTGGTAAAAAATAAAGTAACTATAAATCATCGCAACACGATAATATCGCACGCATGCTTTTTTCAATTCGCGTAGTAACATATTATGTAATTAACTTTCGTCATAACTAACAAATCAACATCCAAAAAATTTATTGCACGCTATACATAAAAATGTTGGCGACACTTTAGGAATAAACAAAACAATATGTAATTTTCATTAAAACAATATCAGATTAACAAATGTGAGAGAAAATAATTTGATCATTAACTGAGCAATTTTTATAGAGGTAACCTCATGCAGTTATTTATGTTCCTTTTTCTAAGCATTTTTAGACTGTATTTTTCATGAAAATTTATCAGTTAAACTTTATAAAAAAAGCTTAATTTATTAATGACCTTTGTTAATTACCTATATAAATTTAAAATTCTGTTAAGTTTTTTAAATTGCGTTAATTTTCTACTCATTTTCAATTTTTAAAGGCTTAAATTTCCGTCTTATTCTTTCAGTAAAAATTTATTAGTTCGTTCAAATATATGAAATATAGAAGTAGAAGAATCCCTCTTTCCTTCTTACGCTCTATGATCTTTGTACGAACATGCATTTACAACTTTCAAAAACTGAAAACGCATGTGTGCGATGTTATCGCCCTGCGATGATTTGTAGGTACTTTTATTTTTTACCACAATATTTTTGACGACGATATTAAACTGCGAAGTTTTTGAACCGCTTTATTTTCGACCACGATGTTTTAGAATTGCGATATTTTCTCCCACGATGTTTTGTACCACGACGTTTTCTCCTTGCGTTGTTTTCTCCGCGATATTTTTGCCGGGACGTTTTCGGCGGACACCGAATCTGTACAGATAAGATATTTAAGTGTCTCATTCTTACAATAAGTTTCGTGTCCATTTAACGAGAAGATTTAAACTCAGATAGTAGAACATTCATCTGGTATTCTATATTGGACAGTTATGTTCTGTGTGCCATCATCATAGACAACAAATGCAAGATCAATCTTTTCATTTAACTTACTATAAGTAAAATAAATAGTTCTATAATTTTTAGAAACATCGTTATCATCGGTAACGACAGTCACAGGTTTTCTGTTTGAAGGGTGAGGCAAATTTGAAAAAGAAAGCTTCCCATTCAAGGCATTGCAACGGTTATCATTGAAAGGGTCTCTGACATCAAGATATATAAGATTATGAAATTAAAAGGTGGGAGACTAGAAATAACGAATGCTGCATCATAACCAACAGTTCTCTAACGGCGAATAATGCAAAGGAGAAATCTTCTTTGAACTCTTTTGAGAAGTTAACTGTTTATTTTTCCCTTAAGGAATTCCCCCAAGCCCTTAACCTTTTGAGGCCGGGGCTTTGGTAGCAGTAAAAGCTACCAAATGACGGGGAATCTTGAACCGAATGGTTTCCCCCCTTTAAGAAATCACCTCCTATTTGCAACAAAGATTCTTGTGTGTAGTTTAATGGATTCTCAGAGGGGTGCATCTATGTCGCAAAAGGAAGTCTTTTGAAAGAGATAAGTGGTTAAAACCCCAGGGAACGTCAAATTTGACATTTCACCCCACTTTTCAGCCTGGGAAATGGGGGGAAAAAGACATGGCCACTAAAGTGGACAACCCCGTCTTTTCAAAGAGAGGACTCTATGGCCACTATAATGGCCATCCCGTCTTTAAAAGTTTAAATGTGTATTAGAAATTAAATGTATGCCAAAGTACATCAGGTGGAAAACAGAATAAATATTTAAACGATGTATTAAGCAAGCATAGGAAATGAGGAGTACAATGCTTCAGTTGTAAATCAATATCAAAACATCAGTTTTAACCCCATAAGTGTTCTTTGAAATTTGCGGTAGACCAAGAACCTTTTCACTTTTACTGACTATACTTGTATAAGAAATACGTTGTTTTCACTGTAATTTATTGTCCACAATAATTAAAAGGCCCTGCTTCACATTTTTTAATTTTCGGAAAATTTCAAAAGAGAATTTTTTTAACTTATAATCTAAACGTTTGTCCTCATTAAAAGTTCTAGTTAAAATGATTTTTTACGGCTACTGCACTGGCTTTTTACTCCAATGCAAAGAACGATTTTTTTAACAAAAAAGAGCCATGAACAAAAGATGAATATTATTCTTTTTGCAAAAAGGTTATGAAAGTACTTTCAATTTGCTCTTTTCATATTGAAGAAATTTGTTTTCCCAGAGGCATTTAAGGAACAGTTACAGCTGGGAATTTTCACTTCAAATCATTGTGTGATGAGATAAAGAATTATAATCGGGTATACACCATTTCCCAACATGCTGCAGAACTCCTGTCCAACACCAGTCACATCAATACAACTGTTTCTTTGAGTCGCGTAGAAGATAGGTCCATAGACTTCATTTAGTCACGAAAAGCTGCCAGGTACTGAAGAATTCGCTTAGTTTAATACCTCTGAAAGCAGTCACAGGACTACCAATTAAAGAAATGCTGTCTCATACTATGCTGCTAATTTTTGAAGTGTGGGTTTTTATTATTTATGTCCTTATGCTGTAAAATAATTCTTTTTAAATTGAATGAGATGAATGTGGTTTCTTTTCAGGCATATTATTTATTTCCTAAAAAACCAGACTAGTGTCTGTATAGCGGAATAGTTTGTCCATATAGAAATACAGGGTGTTGCAACAGTGAAAGATGCTTCAAACATTTATTTTCAATGAAGTAATTTGAAAAGAACAACCAAATAGTCAACAAAGGAAAGGGGGAAAATGTTTTGACAATTAATTTTCATTTCATTACAGCAACTCTCTCTCAGATCTGTGTGTAGTATGTCTGTTTTTGCTGATGCTGTTGGAGGTCTCACAGGGTTTGAAGTAAAGCGACATATGAAGTCCAGCAGTGTAAAGAATTTACCTGAAGAGATGGTTTGTTTTCTCTTTTGGTTTTTTGCGGCTGTGTTACCGAGTGTGCGACGCAGCAATGTTAAGTTTGATCCCTTCAACTGTAAAATTCCTAATGCTATTAATTAAATGTAATTGTTAAATGAATTTCTTAGTGATTTATTTAAATGATTCGACGGCTGTTAAGCATCAGTTAGATGCGCGTAAGCCCCTTTAGAATAGTTCGATCCTACAGATGCAAACCTTAAAAGTTTGCACCAAAGATGGGTTTTGTGCAATTCATTATCAAACTCGTAGCATGGAAGAATATGCCATTGCTTAGTTTCCGATTGATGCCCTTCATTTAACAGAAATTTCGTAATGAAAAACAACTGCTGGATTGTATGTAGAACGACTTTTCAGTTAAAGACATCCATCTCACATATGGATCTCTCAAGCGGAATTCCGGAGGGACAAATATCATGATACTGTGGATGTTAAGACAAAAATTCTGGAATATGATGAACAGCTGTCGACATGTACACTGCCGGGGGGGAATGGGACAGTTTTATATCTCCCGTTCTACTCGGCCGATTGACGAAATCGTTTATCATGTCTCGAAAGCGCGACTTAGGATATGTATTATATTTATATATAGCACTGTTCTAACATAGGTATTTTGACACAAAATCGGACTTTTTCTGCAATGACATGTCAATTGTTTTTGCATCGCACGAGTAGTTTTTAAAAAATTAGCTCTCAAAATTTTAACTCCTCAGTGTTTATTCAAATTGAATATCTATAAAGTATGTATTTATTAATATCTATTTTTTTATTAAACTTATTTTATTACTTACATTACTTACACAATTCGAAATTTAGGTTCATTCCAAATAAAATTCATCCATTTTTTAAGATGTATTTTTTAAAATAATTTTTCTAAATTTTTCGAAAACAATTTTGAATTATAACCTACAAAATTTTTTACCATCATCTTAAAGTAGATGTATTTCTAGGCATACCTGCAAAAAAATTAGAGTTTTTAATTCAAACTTTCCGAAGATATACGTGAATTTATATATTGGCGCAATTTAAAATTTGGCATATTTGTTGAAAGCGATAATAATGAAAATGAGGTTTACACACTTTGTTAAAATTATTTGAAAGTAGAAACGATGTGACTTTTTTTCCCGATTATCTACAATGTTAAAAGATAGGAACGAGGTGCCTTTTTTTTCCTTTCCGGCATAATTGAAGGGTAAGGAAAAAAGGTTGCTATATATTAAGAAGTTCGCTAAGTAAATTATTCTTGGCGCAAACTGAAAAAATTGCGCCAATATAAATTGTTGAATTTCTTCGTAAATTTCGCACCAAATTTTACAAAATTTAATATCTAGGCAAAATTTGAGTCTTAGAATCGAAATATGAGAAAAATTCATGTTATTTCAGAAAAAGCCCGATATTGTATCAAAATACCTAGGTCAGAACAATGCTGTATATAAATCTAATATATATCCTAAGTCGCGCTTTCGGGACATGAAAAACGCAATTTGAATTTTGTCAATTGGCCCAGTAGAACGGGAGGTATAGAACTGTCCTTTTTTTTTTTTTTTTTCGCAGTGTACAATTCAGCTTATGGCACTTGAGGTGGGAAGAGTCTTTTAGCAAGAATATGACGCATCTGACAATAACCAACATGCTTCAGGACCTTTTGAGAAGTTATATTAATAACATCAATATTTCAAATGATTTTTGTAATATCAAGGTGATAATCTCTTCAATGAAACTGCAGACAGCGATAATAAAGATTTTGCTTATTTGCGCTAATTATTAAGCAGAACTTGTTTTTGCTGTTTAAATGCATAAAGTTATTTCCGTTAAGTTTTTTTACTCTCAAGATATCGTTCATGATTAATTAATAATAAAAATACTGTAACGAAATAAAACCATAAGAAGAAGTACTGGCGTCATTAGCGAATAATGAAGGTGATTATTTTCCAGTTAAATTTCTGGCTTTTCAAACACGGTTTATTAACAATGATAAATTAGACAAAAATCAGCATTTAATTTGTGTCGATGTGATTTAATTTGCGTTCACATATTTTAATCTAAAGCACCTAAAGACGCGTCACAAAATTTTCCACCTTACGTCATGAATCAGCATTTCGGTAAAATGTACTCGGTTTTTGTATCACAACGCCGCCACCTATTCGTCCTGAAATAGCGGCGGCTAAATTAAGTCAGTAAAACTCATTAAGGACACCGTGCATATCTGATTACAGGATATAAAATTTTTAAAGTTATAGCTGCAACTGTTTCGATAAAATAAAATATCTTGGAAACTTAAAGAATAAAATCGAATCTGAATACACTTGGTTTATATAGTACTTAAAGCATTTTAAAATAAGACTGGTTTACAAATGGATGGACTGAGCATCCAAACAAAAATGTGGCCGGAAGATAATTAAAAATTAACCACATGAATATTTTACAGTATCAATATTGCTACGTGTCAACAAATGCCAAATGGCAAATCACATTTCAGATGACAAAGGATCGCAGATAGCTCGCGGGCCACAATCGGAGAGCTGCAGTTTGACCATGTCTGGATCTTGAGGAGTGCAATGATGTTCCGCGACGTTAATTTGAGGATGTACTTACATTGTTACCAACTTGAATTACAGTCGACAATGAACAGTTACCGACTTGAATAAGCACTAGATTATTGCAGACTACTACTACGACAAATAATAAGATACCGGCACCTTTATTCAAGTTAGCAATTGTATGTTATTTATAAAGTTAAATTTTTTATAGATGTCATCGAATTTAATGAAGTTGCTGGCAGCCAAAGGAAATACAGTTTATCAGTCACCGTTCTTTTTACAATGGGGTCAATATATATAATTTATCTTCCCCATTTCTGTATAGGGATAGTTGCAAAAAATTTTAGTATTTTGCCATTATTTAGCTCATTGTTTTCCTGTAAATTTCGTTATAACGTTGACTGAGCATCCGTTTCCCAGCAAGTATAGAAAGCTTGCGGAGAAGTTATAATGTCTTAAGTGTGTGAAGTAACGGCTCTGAAAACAGCATCACCACTGCCACTTTGGGGAAGTTTGACTTATCTCTTTAACTCAATTTATAATGGCACCCGAACTTAAAATTCGGCGCTGCCTGGATTGGGTCTCGATTTCCCCGCAGTCACCGTTTAACTGTGGAAGTAGTATTTAAGGAGTTATAACATTTCCCCATGCGCGCTCTATAAGTGTAAGTGATTGTAGGAGTGTAAGCGTCTGTCTGTCAGTCGGTGAGCTGCCTTTCTTTCCATTACAGTAGCCAATACTACTCTCCCCACCCACTCCTCGCGCTTCGAAAAAGTTCTCCAGTTATTTTCGCAGTTAAGCGACTAACGGCTCCCTGCGGGCGGTCGGAGTGCAAACTTCCCCCCCCACCTACCCTTGCGCTCCTCTCTTCTCTCCCCTCCTCTGCCATTTTTGGCCGCCTCTTCAGCCATCTTTGGTCGTCAGACCGACTCCCTTCCCCCGCTCATCCCAAGGCATTAGCGAATCTGCTGCTTTTCAGAGTAGCTATGACATAACCTTTCCCGGGGCCGGAGGCAAGTTCCTCTCACCCCATTTTCTTTCAACTGTTTCGATTTCATCCACGCAATGCGTGCAGAAATCGCCTCTATTCTTCTTCTATCTTTCTTATCGCTTGAGGTCTTTTAACCCTTTCCTAAGCGAAATTGAAAGATGAAGGAATTTTTCGTCCCTTGAGTGGACCTCTCATTCACTTCTGGTATTTAAACCCTTAACGGTTTCGTTCTTCACTTTAGCTATGCTCACTCTTAATTATTCAATTTATTTTCTTAGCGAAGTTGTGGAGGTTATTGCATTTATTTGCAAAGGTACTCCCGAAGCAAAACGCCTTGGGCCTTGGGCAGTCGGTGAGATAAGGGCATTCCCCGTTCCGCATAACAGAGCTGCACTATGAGTTCCTTCGCCCCTTAGAACCAGGCATAGAGGTTCAACCTCCGCCCTCACACCTCGGACAGAAAGACGCATCGCTTAAAGCGATTTGCTACCTGCCAATCGCTCGGATCAAGGATCAAGGAAGTGCAATTTACGGAGTTCATAGGCAATTACGCCTTTACCTCCACATCTTCAAAGGAAATTTAATCGTCCGAAAGAGGGTATTGTCAAATAAGGTAAAAATTTTGATAAGCCGAATGACTTGGAGTAAGTGCCTTCACACTGAGTCAAAAAAAGGCAAAAAACTCAGAAGGTCTTAATTTTGCGCCGAAAAAGGGCCAGAATAATTTAGATAGGGGCAGCCAGAAAATTTTGACTAGAAAAATAAAAGGTGAAGTTTCCTTGAACCTTGATAATCGTTTTCTTTGCATACGTCAGGTGAAGGACACGCATGGGAATTCCGATGCGCGCTCTTCGAGGTGGGGGGGAACCTGTTTACAGGTCGAAAAAGTGGTTCTGTCAGTGATCAGCTGGGAGGGAGAAGTTTCATTTTTTGACCGCTATTCATTGCGGTTTTTAAAAGCCAAAAAGGACGCTGTTAAGCGCCTAAGAAAGTTCCTTCTTAGAGGAAGAGAGAAGTTAAAGTTTAAAGAATCTTATCAGTTTTAGAGAGAACTTTTTCAGTTTTATTTTAGTTGAAAGATTAGAGTAAGTTAAATCAGTCCTATCTGACTGTGATGTTTCTTGTTAAAGAAACGCTAAGGAGGTTCCTCGAGTTAATGCCGTGTGCATTAAAGAACTTTAGAGGCGCGGGGGGTTAAGGAACGAGAGGTAGTTATTCACGTGGTTATCAGTGTGCTCATATCTAGCCCGTTTAAATGGCAGAGCCGAATATTCCCTATTAAGTACCGCTCTGGGCCTTTTTCGGGAAGAAGCAACTGCAGGATCGTATACGGGTAGCATATGAAGCACAGGATTAGCGACACGTTGAATATTTTTGAAAAATTTTTCCGAAAGTCGCTGTATATAGCGATTAATGGGCATAATTTTGAGGTCGTTATGAATCTCTTCGTTCCGTACAAACCACGGAGCTTTTAGAATTTGCCGAAGCATTTTAGATTGAAAAATTTGGACATGTTTTCTGTTAGTCAGTGCGCATGGGCCCCATACGGGACACGCATACGTAAGAACCGGCCTAATCATTGATTTGTAGAGCAAGATTTTGTTATCAGTTGACAGGTCGCTATGACTAGCTAAGAGGGGGCGTAGGGCAGTTTTGACAGCTGTCGCACCCGCTATGATTTTGCGGATGTGAGGCTGCCAAGTTAATTTTGAGTCTAGTAAAACACCTAGATATTTGTAGGAAGAGACCCAGGGAATGGGTTCACCGAAGAGCATTAAGTTGGGTAAATTTGGGATATTTCTTCGGATGAACATGGTGGTAGCACATTTTGCGACATTAATTTTGATTTTATACAGACCGAGCCAGAGTTCTAAGGTCGAAAGGTAACTCTGCAATTGTGAGATTACCTGGAGGCCCGTCGCAGTAGGACATTACCCAGCGAACCCGAGAGCGCTATCTCCTGATCTACTACAGCCACACCGCTCTAGGACTCGCTAGACCACCGGGCCGGCCAATGAGTGACATTTCCGGCGCTTCCAGAACCACTAGGTTCATAACTTTTATAGCCCCGTGTCCAAGACTGCCTAGGTACAGATCCTAGCCAGTAACTTCGCTGAGTTCTCTACGTCGACCCCGGGGGAAGAGACTGTCTGGCAGTCAGCAGATCTGCGACTCAAATTTCGATACGTAGTAGATTTTTCATTTTCAGATTTTACTTACGTCTGCAATAATTAAAAAGCCAACGTATAATCAAGCTTGTAATTCCACACTTATCTATGCATTATCAAATTTTACGCTACGTTACGTTACGATGCATTTACCTTTCACGTGATTTGCTAATGATGTTTAACTTGGTAATCAATATCTTATAATATTGTAGTGATATGCTGGACTTTTCATTACTTAATACTCCATGCATGTTTTTCTCTTTGTCATTAAATAAATTTATAATGTATTTTTAATCAGATGTTCTCTCTTTCTTAAGAATTTTTATAATGCTCATTTGGATTAATTGCACAGTTATGATCTTGCTTTGGTTTTAGAGAATTTTATAATATATTTTTGGATATGCTACAAGATTTATAGTATAATGTTCTTGCGTTAAAACAGCTTTAGAATCAAACTTTTTTTTTCATATATTTCCATAACTGTATGTTTGTTCCCTAAATGTTCCCCACTTGTATGTTTATTATTAAACAGTATTTTTGGATCTTGGATTGAATGTTGAAAAGTCTTTATGAGAAAGAAACAAAATAGTTCAGTTTGCTTCAATAGTTTTGTATATAAAATCATAATTGTAAAGCAAAACTTTTTTAATTTAATAAATTGCTATTAATTTTGTTATGCAATACTGCATGTGTCTATTTAATATTTAAGCAATACAAATCAATCATAAATTAAGCAATACGAATTAATCTCAGAGTTTTAGAATATTTTGTAAAATTAATGATCTATTTGGACTAGTTGTTTTTAATCACGGTTCTAAACTCTATAAAAAACTGCCAATGAATCAATGTTTCCCAAGCTGAATTACTGTGTATTTGCGAATCAGTTACGTGGATTATCTGATCATAACTTTCTTATTTGCACTGATTCCTTCCATCCGTATATTCTCTTATGAGTATCTTGTGTAATAAATTAATTGTCACTTCTCGAGCAGTTCTGAAGTATCTTAATGATAAAGGTGTTGATGTCACCTTCTGTCATGCACCTAGCTACAAATGTCTAAGTTAACACCACAGTGACACTGCTTAAATCATTCTTCAAGGAACAAATTTCGAATAAAATAATTCTCAAGTGGAATGAGTTCTACAGAAATTCTTCTACTGCCTATCTGACAAAAATTATTTTTTCTTTCTATTCCTCACACACACAAGTTTTCTGAAATTACTAAATTTCTAACTAGAAACAGTAATTTGAACTCATATTTGAAGTGGGCTACCTGATACACAGCTGTGTTCCTTTAACTTTGGGGAATGCAAAATGTTGAACATTTATCCTTCTTCTGCTGAAAGCTTATGAAAGAACTCATTCTTCAGTTAAATTCTTAAACCATTAAGTTTCCTACCTTTCTCCACGTGTTTGTTGAAAATAAAAATGAATTCTCTTCTTTCTGCATATTTATTTTGTATATTTCATATGTGAATTTGTAAATTAATTTCACTTTGTGTTGTGCTGTATTTTTTTTTCCCCCTTGCTTCTGTAATTCTTATGTAGTAGTATGTAGTGTATAAAGAGTTTATATATTCTTAAAAGAAGGGAAAAAAAGAATGCCTAAATTACTTAAATTATTAGCATTTGTAAACTATATCCATTATGGCATACAGAGTGATATAGTATACTGTAATATTATTGAGTCATAGAAACTTGTTAATTAAAGTTTATTTTTGTGGATCTCTCATCAGAGGTTACAATAATAAATCTATTTTGTCATTAATTTTTAAAAAAATTAAATGACAACTAAATTGCAGATGTGAACGAATAATTTCAACTTGCTAATTCGTATCTTGTAATATCGTAATGACTTGCAGGATTTTTCATTGCTTAATGTTGTGTGTGCGTTTTACTTTTCTCTATCATCAAATAAATGTAGAGGGTATATTTAATTAGATGTTCTTTCTTTCATAAGAATTTTTAAAGCATGATATCATGCTCATTGGGATTGATTGCATAGTTATGATCTTGCTTTGTGTTTAGGAGAATTTTAAATATAATCTTGGATATGTTATAAGATTGACTGGATAATGTTTTTGCTATAAAACATCTTGAGAATCAATCTTCTTTCAATATGTAGATTAAACTTAAGATGTAGTAACCAACATAACATATTAAAAAGATTTATGTATTTCACTAAATGTTCACCTGTGTATTTATTATTAAAAAGCATCTTAGGATCTCAGATAGAAATATTGAAAAACTTTCATGGGAATAAAGAAAAGAAATAGCTCATTTTGCTTTATCATTGCACAGAAAGACATAGTGCAATATTTTATTATATTAGAATTGATGTGTTGATATTAATTTTGTTATGAAATACTATAGTACAGTAAGACCCCGCTTAACGCTGTTTCGGTTTAGCGCTCTTTTATTTCAACCCGGGGATTCTCCGAAATTGTGCGCAGCGCTAGGTTTCCAAATAACATATCCGAAACAGTGTAGTTGTGTTTCTTGCTTTGTGGACGCATTTTTATCATTTGAAACATTTGTTGACATTATTGTAAGTTTAAATTTGTATAATACTATAACGATTAATACAGTGACAAATATTATGATCTTTAGTTTTTATCGTGGGTGATAATAAAAAACAAGAAAAGAAAGCAACCAGAAAAAGCATTTCACTGGAAACTCAAATGCAAGTGATTAGAAGATTAGATTCTGGTGAACGTCAATCTCAAATTAGTGCTGCATTGATTTTGGCAACTTCAACAATAAGGACAATTCTTAAGAAAAAAGAAAAAATACTGTCATCGGCAACTGCAACTACGTCGAGCTCTGCAACTAGTATTACCCGTTCTAGAAATAACATTATAGAGGAAATGGAAAAACGACTGTCTATATGGATTGACGACGAAATTGAACGCAATATGCCATTAAGCCAATCTATCATAATGCCTTCTTGACAAAAAGGCAGAAAATTGGAAACCCAGAATAGACTGAATGATCTGACTGAGAATTTTATTTGTTTTTAAAAGTATATACGTTTATATTGTTTTTATTTTTGTAAGAAATAAATGTTTGATTTTATTTTTATTAAAAAAAACATTATTAAATTTAATGCCTAACCATTTTTTATCCGTCTTCCCCTAACCCCGTTATTTACATGTTAAGATAGCCTCGCTTAGCGCTGTTTCGCATTACGCTCTACTTCGATGGAACGTATCCCCCGCGTTAAGCGGGGTCTTACTGTATATGTTTTTTAAATATATAAGTAGTATAAATCAATCTGCTTAATTTAAGCAATATAAATTAATCTGAGAGCCTAATTAATATTTTTTTCTTTTATTACGAAATATAAAATATATTAATCTGAGAGCCTAAATTCGTTACATTTGTTATATTTTCATTGATATCAACATACTGTATAATTTTTATAAAATAATTTTGTGTGCATATGTTTCACATTTAATTTTTCAAATTTTATTTCTGTATAAAAGTTCAGATAAGTTTCAGTTTATTAAAATCAGTTTTGCTAAATTTACAACAACACTCAAATCTTATTTTATCTTCTGTTTGATACATTGACAGAAAACTATTTAAATATCGTTACGATATAACATAGTAAGTTATTAACCCTAAAAGTCAAAATATTTAGTTGTACAAATTAACTTCACTTGACTTTTGTGCTTCAAGTAAAAAGCTGTGAATGAGATAAATGAAACAATCACCCACATGTACTGTAGAAATGATCGTTTTCGCTTTTGACATAACAAATCGATGTAACAGGCCCGTAGATATCTAGCTGGCTTTGGCTAGAGTTGGGTCAACACCTTATTGAGCTCGCTACTTTGTACCTATGTAACTCTGAAATAAATCATTCAATTGTTCTGAAATTTTAATCATTTTGTATTCTGTACGTAATCTTACTATTCACCAATTTTTGTCTCCATCAGACAACTCCTTCTTGGTGTGCTGATTTTTTTGTTATAGAGTGTATGTCACTGGTTGCTTCCTCGACACCGAAAAAGCCTCTGAGAAAGTATAGCATCCTGGCATTATCAACAAAATGATAAATTATAACTTTCTTACATCATGAAAATCATCAACAGTTTCCTAGAAAGCAGAAAATTCATGATTAAAATAAAGAAATGTTTTTTACTCTTAAGTCAATTCCAGCTGGTGTCCACAAGGCTTCGTTCTTTCAACTCTTCTTTTCAATATTTTTATTAATAGCATGCCTAATCCTCATAATACTCTTCTCGTCAAATCTGCACATGATACAGCTCTATAATGCAAGCCTGACATTGCTTTTTAAATTCCTGAGAATGCTCACAATTATGTGGAAAACTAGAGCAAGATGTGGCACATTAAAATCAACCTTTCTAAATGTGTTGCAATTCTTTCCCATATCAATTAAAGCAGCTGTTTTTTACAATTACCTCAGCTACAATTTAGAACTGAAAAATATCCACTCGACAACTCAGTAAAGTATTTGGGAGTGTATCTGGACAATAATTTAGCATTCGAGGAGCATATAAGTAACATCTGAATCAAAGGTCACAAAGCTTTTCATTTTTATCCTCCACTTAAAAGACACTCTCACCTAAACATTGAAAATAAAAGAGTTATTTTCTAAGTATGATCGACTTTATTATTCTGTATGCAGCTGCAACATGTGTTGGGACCTCAAACGGAAAGTGAAAGAAGTTACAAATACAATAAAATATGTTTATCCGCACTATCTCTCATACCCCATGGTTTCTTCGATAACAGTATCATCCACGCTGACCTCAAGATCATCACCACTGAACAGGAACTTTGCCAAAAACTGTTTTGCAACCATGCTGATGTCTAAATTACCTGAAATTTTGGAGACTTTGAATTATGACCACACAGATTAGCAGAGGTACAAATGACCTTGCACTGTATAGCATGACTCATCTCAATGACTACCCTGTTTTTCAACTTTTCTCCGCGCTCTCTTAGCGCAACTAGTAAAGTTCTCACCTGCGAATTGTCAGACCCAGAGTTCGAGTCCCGCTTTTTCTCAAATTTTTATTTATGCATATTTAACTGAGCTCTTTTCGTACAACTCTTTATCCCAGATTCTTTTATTTCTTCATTATATTTTTGTAAATGGTGTAAAAAGTCTTACTATCCAAGAGTTTTTATATATTTCTCAACAGCAATTTTAAATTTAAGCAATGACTACTGTTTATCACGTCAGAATGGCTTTTATGATCTGTGCCTTATAGATGCTTTGTGCTTCATTCTTTTTATCCAAAGTTCCTCGGGCTCAATTTTTCAAGATGATCTGGTTAAAGCCCCAAAGCTTATGCTAGACATGCAACTAAGATAATGGTAATGGTATCACTACTCATGAGCTGATGCATAGTCCAGCATTTCCGTTTTTTAGGTACTGTGGTATGAATTCAGGATTGTGTTTTAAGATAATTTTGTCTATTTACATTTGACAACTAAAATTATCATAAAACTGATGCAATCTCTACCTAATTTATAAACTGTATGTTTTAATTGCCCTTTTTTACATTTGTTTACCTTTTCTTTTAGCATTTGTTGCTTATTTTTTCATTTACTTATACAAAATAATTTACTATTTGTGCATACATCTTGCCTTGCTATGATCAATCAGAAGTCTTCAGATGATATTCTGAAAAAATAAAAAACTGGGGAAGGGGGGACAAATATGTGAATAAATACAATATGCCTTTATATATCCTGGTAACTGCCTACGTCATCTGTGCTTCAATCTGGCTCTCCCCTTTTTATAAAATAAAAATAATATGTGAGAAATGTGTGTTATTATTTGTTTAAAAGGACATATTATAAGCTGTTATTGGAAAGAAAAGGTAAGCATAATTTGAAGTTATTTGTTTTAAATATAGAAGGCATAAATGTTAGTCTGATTAAAAAGGCCTCTGTTTAGTTCATGTCAACAAGTACTTCTATCAACCAGATGAGAGCTATGAAGATTTTAACAAAGAATTCACACATTATCCTATAATGACAAAATGTATTTTTAATAATATTTTTTATTGTTTTCAGCAACAGAAAAGATAAATCAGAATGCAACAATAGAAAACATTTTAAAATCAAAACAAATCACAAACTATACAGATTATAACTGATGTTTGATAACAATCATCAGTGTCCGGTCTTAAAAAATCCAACTTGTAAGTTAACTAATAAAACACTTATATTTATCATTCAATGCAAAATGCTGGCATAAAGTTGGCTCACTTATCCAAATAGCAAGAGTATAACACAACATGCTCTCATGTTCCAAAATAGTCAATTTTTTTATATTTCAACACATTGATCTTTATTAAGGCTATTTAATTTTTGTTGATTTTGGTTGTGGATTTGAGACAAGTGGAAGCAAATTTATCAACAAAAATTCGAAAATAATTCTTTTCATGACGATTTTTCAACCAAATCTTCTAATTCTAAGCAATGTGGTTGGAACTCTGATTTGAGTAGTAAAATTTTATTGGGGGTTGTATGCATTTTTATGAGGTCACAACTACCATAAAGTTGAATACTACAGGTATGCATGAATGTCAGTTTTATTGGAATGCACTCTGGAAAGGCATTGCATATGCAAGTATGTTAAAGGCACATACTGCTTTCCACATAGGTGAGAAACAACATGTATGTGCTCATGCCATTTATACTTAAAAGTCATATAAAATAAGCATCCTAATCACACTCAAGGGAAACCACATGAACAAGCTGCATGCAAGCATCATTAAAATAAACATGTTTTCACACGCTGGGTATAAATTATACAAATGCAATGTTTGTAAATCTTCTGCACACTTAAATGCATTAAAAAGACAAATACTGATCTATAACAATGACAATTGACATGAATGTGATATTTGTAACTAGGTCAGGTCACAACATTAGACGTCAAGTTTTGTACTAATGAAAGTGCATTACTTCACCTGATAATATCCATTTAAGGCTTTAAGTAATGTAGTAGTGCTTGTCCCGAAATGGGTGCATGTTAGTAGAGAATGAGTTTCTTGAATTACGGCAGTATTTCGAAGATGTTGATTACAAATGTGGCTTCTATGTACCAGAAATGCGAATACAATTTTAACGTCGTAAAATCAGAAGTGCTGGTCACGTGTGCAATTTCCATGATGTTGATTGGCTGAGGCAAAACAAACTTAAGATACATATTTTGCTTTATATTAAAATAATGAAGTCTATATACAAAACTAATGTACATAACTATTGTCTAACATTCTAAGTTATCTTGGAAAAATATCAGTATAATGATGCTGACGCATGATAATTGTAGAAAAACAAAACTTGAGTTTAAGGGTGTGGCCACTAATCAGCCGACACAGTTGCAAATAAGTAAATTCTTGAATAAATACAGAATGAAAAGTGCTAATATTTCAATTACAGTTCAAATTCAATAGTATAAGTATTAAAGCATAGCAAATCTTGATTAAATACCAAGTGAATAAGAAAATACTAAAATAATAAAATACAATGATGAATATATACAAATGCTACCAATGAACATTGTGATGAATTGCCCACAGTAGTTAAGGTGTGGTGTGGTGTGGTGTGGTGGTGGTGTATTTAATTATGGCAAAGCACACTAGGGCTATTTGCCTAAGGAGAGGAATGCCTTCGTGGAGGACCTTTCTAAGGGAAACTGGCTCGTATACAAGTTACACATGGGGAAAACCACGAAAACGCCCATGCAGCCAGCCCGTTCGCGAGATTCGAACCTCGGACAGAACTACCAGTGTTCAGCGACTTTACTGCTCGGTTGCTGGTGGGCCCGGTCGTTTATAAGGTTGTTCAATTAAGTAATCGTAATTGCCTATGTTTTTAATAAGATTTGAAGGGTGATTTTCTATTCTATTGTAGAATGTGTAGACAGTCTTTAGGATTTCTTCATCTATTGTGTTGATTTTCATATCTCTATGAAGAACTTCATTTCATACAAACCAAGGAGCACCCAGCATGATTCTTATGATTTTATTTTGCAAAGTTTGAAGAGGCTTTCTGTTCGTGCGTGCTGCTGCCCAAACTGGTGAACCGTATAGCATGACAGGTCTTACAAGTTGTAGATAAATGATTCTTTTTGTGCTTATGCTCAGTTTAGAGTGTCTATTAATTATAGAGTATTATTTGTTTAGAAGGACATATTATAAGCTGTTATTGGAAAGAAAAGGTAAGCATAATTTGAAGTTATTTGTTTTAAATATAGAAGGCATAAATGTTAGTCTGATTAAAAAGGCCTCTGTTTAGTTCATGTCAACAAAAAAAACACTCATAAATGCTTGCATATGCATTGCAGATGAATTTTAAAGTTAAGTTTGGAATCTAGATTAATTCCAAGGTATTTGATTGAGTTTTCTCTGTTGACCGGTTGGTTATTTATGTAAAGATGTTCGCATACAGGTCTTCTATTTGTGCGTTATTCACAATTAAATGTCTGTTAGAAACATATTTTTACCCACACTGGTGAGAAATCATAAAACATGTGCTCAATATAGCAGTTCATTTAAATTCAAAGGTCTTTTTCCAATGCATGTGCTTATTTACTGTGTTGTATCTTATATGTGTTGGGTACGTGCTCAGTGATGATTACAAGATGTACACAAACATCGTTTATTCTACATTACTCATCTACTATACTATATTACAGTTATAGTTAAAGATAATAATAGATACAGTTACAGTTACATATATAACATCTCCCTTTTTTATAAAAAATAATAATAGTAGTAAAATTAAACATATTCTTTTAAATAATAAGGTTTCTTAACAGTCCTACCAGATCGAGTGACGTAGTTATGTCCATTTGAAAAATTTGATGATACTATACCTCTTTCACTATTTGGTGACACAACACTTCTGTTAGATTTTGAAGGACTTACAGGCACATCTAAATTTGTAGTGCTCCTACTATTTTCATGTATCTCGGGTTCATCTATAACTTCATTCTCATAGTTGTTTTGTATTGCAAACTCTTCCTGATTAGTTCCTTTAAGAAGGTCTCTTCTGTTCCTTTCTACAATTCTTCCATCTGTTCTTATAATTCTATATGAACGTGGTCTTTCTGCTTCTTCTATAATTTTCCCTCTTTCATTTAGTTTTTTCCCTTTCTCTTTTATGTAAACATGATCTCCTGTTTTCAGTGGTTTTAATGGTCTTGCATTCTTATCATAAAAACTTTTTTGTAAGGTTTGTCTCTTCAGTAAATGTTGTTTATGGTCTTCATATCGTTTTGCTTGGATGAAATTCTCTTTTATAGGCATCAATCCATTTACTTTTCTTCCAAACATCAATTCTGAAGGTGACTTAATTTCATCTGAAATAGGAGAGTTACGATATTCCAGTAAAACTAAATATGGATCCTTGTTGTCAACTACAGCTTTTTCTAACATTCGCTTGACAGTTTGAATATGTCTTTCAACCATTCCATTAGACTGTGGGTATTTTGGACTTGAAGTTCTGGTTTCAAAATTCCATCTTCTTGCAAAATCTTTATATTTTCTACAATTATATTGTGGACCATTATCCGAATATACTATTTTCGGAATACCATGTCTTGCAAAAATTGATTTCAATTGCTTTATCACTGCTACACTTGACAAATCTTCCAATGTCCAATTTCAACATATTTGCTAAAATAATCTATAACTATTAGATAATCCTTTCCTTGAAAGTAAAAGAGGTCTGTTCCCAATACTTCCCATGGACCATTAGGTATTTCTTTAGATATCATTGGTTCTTTAGTATTAGCTTTTTGTAAACTTAAACATGTTTGACAATTCAGTATCAAATCTTCAATTTCTTTGGACATTCCTGGCCAATATAATATTTCTCTTGCTTTGATCTTGCATTTTACTACTCCTAAATTACCATAATGAATTCTGCTTAACATATCTTTTCGTAAACTTCTTGGTACAACAACACAGGAATTTTTAAATATTAATCCATTTGCTTCTGATAGTTCTTCTCTGAAGTTAAAATATGGTTTTGCCAGTTCTGGAACCATACGTTTTTCATCTGGCCATCCAGTTTTAATTAATTTTCTTAAAACTTGTAGTTCTTCATCTTTTTCTGTTTCCAGTTGAAAAACTTCCATTTTACCGTTAGACATTGGTATACATTCTACAACTAATCCAACATGAGCTTCTATTTCTCCTTCAAAGAAATCAGATCCTTTATCAGTGAATGATCTTGATAATGCATCCGCTATAAAAAGTTCTTTTCCTGGTTTATATTTTATCTCAAACTGATATGGCTGTAATCTTATACGCATTCTTTGTAGTCTTACAGGGCATTTATTGAATGGCTTTTTAAAAATTGATTCCAGTGGTTTATGATCACTTTCCACAGTAATATTTTTTCCAAATATGTACTGGTGAAATTTCTCACACGCAAATACAATAGCTAAAGTTTCCTTTTCAATTTGAGCATAATTATTCTGTGTATCTGTTAATGCCTTAGATGCATATGCCACTGGTAAATTATTCTGCAGTAAGACTGCTCCTAGTCCTTCTTGAGATGCATCTACAGATAAAACTACTGGCATGTTTATATCATAATACTGTAAAACTGGTTTATTTACCAAGACATCTTTTAGTCTTCTAAATGCTTTTTCATGTGTTGCATTCCAGTTCCAGATAACTTGTTTTTTCAACAAATCTCTTATACATGATGTCAATTCTGATACATTAGGTATAAATCTAGAAACATATGTAATCATTCCTAGGAGAGTTTCTAATTCTTTCACATTTTTTGGTGGTTTTATATCTAGAATAGCCTTAATTTTGTCTTCATCTGGTTTTAAACCATCTTTAGAAAATATATGTCCCATATATTTCACTTCATTCAGCCCAAATTTACATTTATTTAAATTAAATTTAACATAATGAATTTTCTCTGGCTCTGTCCAACAACTTCTTTAATCTTAAATCATGTTCTTTTTTATCTTTACTCCAAACTAATAAGTCATCTATATATATTTGAACTCCTTCTAAATCACTAAAAATTTCAGAAAAACTTCTGTGGAAAACTTCTGGTGATAAACTCAGTCCATATGGCAACCTCAAAAAACAATATCTACCAAACGGAGTGTTAAATGTAGTAAATTCACAACTTGAATCTGACAGTTTAATTTGCCAAAATGCTTTGTTTGCATCTAAAATACTAAAGACCTTTGCATTTGTCATTTGAGATGAAATTTCTTCAAAGGTTGCTATGTGATAATGTTCTCTCAGTATATTTTGGTTAAGGTGCTGAGGATCTAAACACACTCTTAAATTTCCATCCTTTTTCCTTACTACCACTAATGAATTCACGAATTCTGTTGGTTGGTTAACTTTCTTTATAATACCATCTTTTTCCATTCTTGCTAATTCCTTTTTTAATGGATTTAATAAGCTAAGTGGAATTTTCCTACAGGGTTCTATTTTACCAACAGCTCCTGGTTTTAATTTAATATGATATGTATATCCAGTTAAATTCCCAGTTCCTTTAAACAAATCTTGATATCCTTTTAAAAGTTCTGGTAACCTTTCATTAGAATCAGGCTTTACTGTACAAATCCTTTGTATTAGGTTTAATTTTTGCAATGTAGGTAAACCTAAAATAGCTGGAACAGTTTTATCACATGCTACGACTTGAAATTCTATTTCATCCTTGTCTCCTTTCGATGTTTCACATAATAATTTACATTTTCCAACTACATCAATTGTAGTACCATTGTAATTATTTAAAGTGACTTTTGATTTAGTCAAACATTTCTCTCTTAAATTAAATTGTTTAAATTTAGGCAATGGTAGCACATTACACTGAGCTCCAGTATCCAACTTAACAAATAAATATGTAGATATGTTTACTTTTAGTTTCTCAAACCATTCGGTTTTATTTTTAGAAAATGGATTTATATCTTCTACTGACCCTAAAATATATTCATTACCATTATTATGTAACTCATGCTCTAAATTATTCTGTACAACATTAACATTTTTATAAGTGCACATTTTAGAAAAGTGATTTTTCTTTTTACAGTACAAGCAAATCTTAGTATAAGCAGGACAGTTGTATAATTTATGAAAAGTTCCACATTTTCTACATGGTTTTGGATTATTGTACTTATTTCCTTGATAGTTTGAAGAAGATTTAGTACTTTGTTGCTTTTGTTTTACATGAAAGTCTTTCTTACAAGGCTGACTTTTTTCCTCTGAAGGTCGAAATTTATTACGTTTGATAGCTTCTATTTTATTTTCTTCAGTTAAAGTTTTCAGCTGAAGTTCTGCTAATTCAGAAGCTTTACACATTTTAATACATTTCTCCAATGTTAACTGATCTTCCCTTAATAATCTATCTTTGAGATTTTTATTTAGAATTCCACTTAGTATTCTATCCCTTATTAAACTATCTTTTAATTCTGCAAATCCACAGTTGCTACTTAATTTCTTTAAATCGGTTGTGTTCGACAGAAAAATATGTCTATCAACACTTTCGTTTGCTTTCGGTATGCAAAAATTTTCGAAAGCTTCAATTACTTTGTCAACATCCTTCTTATCTTCTTCACTTAAATTAAAAGTATTAAATTTTTCAAGTGCTTCTTCACCAATTATATGCAATAAAATAGCTACTTTAATTTCAGGTGATTTAGTAATACCACCAGACGCTAACATATAAATTTGGAATTTTTGTTTCCATTTCTTCCAATTTTTGCTTAAATTTCCTTCGAAACTTAGATTACTTGGTGGCTTTAATCCATCCATATTTAATTTAGGACTTTAAATAGTTTATATATACGTATTTTTAGCCACTTCCAATAAAAATAAACAACTCACTTACCAGCGATATAAGTTTCGATTTCACAGTAAACAACTTCCCATGATGTTTTTGTTTAGAAAATCTTTACGGAGGCTGCATGGTTCTTCAAAAAAGATTTTCTTTTTTAATCAACGACGAGCTGCGCCATGTGTTGTATTTTATATGTATTGGGTACGTGCTCAGTGATGATTACAAGATGTACACAAACATCGTTTATTCTACATTACTCATCTACTATACTATATTACAGTTATAGTTAAAGATAATAATAGATACAGTTACAGTTACATATATAACATTTACGCTTACGAAAAATCACGCTTACAATAAATCATTTGCATTCAAGAATGATTTAGCTAAGGAATGCTGCCTTTGCAAGTGGATTACTCAAATTCAATCTTCAAATGTTTCATGTTGCATGATTTCTGTTCTTATGAAACTTCAGCTGATTTTCACAACATTTCTTTATACTAATCATCATGATCCATTTCTTGCAAACTGTAAATACAAATAAGAAAATATCTAAAATTACAAAATAACCTTACTTCTGAAATTTTATTTGAATTTTTAAAACTGAACAGAACATAAAGCCAACGATTAAAAGTCAAGAAATTATCCAAATTGGTGTACACATATTTTTAATTCATTTTTTAAACCTGGAATACAACACAATAGCATTCTGAATTAAACTTATGAGAAGCACAAAATATTAATTAAAATTTGTTAAGGTTTACTAGAATATATATATGCATGCAGATATTTACCTAAGTGAAATTTGGATGGAAATTAAGGAAGCATATTTCTAAATAGATTAAAAATAAATAGAATAAGAAAAACAAGCTGAAACAGAACATTTAAAAGAGACTGGTGAATAACATTTTGAATAATTCTAGAGTTCCATTTAATTAAATGAAATTTAAAAGAAAATAGTTTAATGAATTTCGTTTGAAATCAAATTATACTGAATTACCTAAATCCATATACCCCATCCTATTATTTATTTAAATATGATTTATAATGTAAAATGACATTTTCCTTATCATTACATAATTATACATATAAGATAGCATTATTTTCAGTACTTTTCAAAATAATTTTTGAAAATGACTAATCTACACCAAATATGCGACTTTAAATTTTCATTTGTAAAAAAATTGGCAGATTGCCTCAGCATGGTTGCATTAATACTTAAGTACCTTATATTTAACCTAATAAAGTTATATCTTAACATATAAATATCAGACTTTTCCAGCACGTTATTAATACGAAGAACAAGGAACACTATTTTTAGCTTCAGATTAGCTTCATTTTCCACTCTACAAATTAGGACGTTAGTGCCCATTGTTGAAGGAAAAAGACAAAAGTATTTTTTTTCTTTCTTTATCTGTTAAAATCTAATTACGAAAGAAAAAATGTAAGAGGGGAAAATTATATTTATTCATATCAAAATCTTTGAAACATTTGCTATACAAAAGCACATTACATTTATTACAACCATTTATCATTTGACTACCATAATATCTGCATCTCTTTCTTTTGATTGCTCAATTTTTCTCGATGTGCTTTGTTAGATATTTTCTCGTTTTGCTTTAGGCTTTATAACTTTAGCTAACGGATATACAGTGCTTAGTCAGGGAAAAGGTAATTGCTTGGTAAAGTATCAGAATAATCACAATGAGGAAATACATATTACGATCAAAGATGTGCTTTTTGTTCCACAGCTATCTGGAAATTTATTATCCATAAAGAAGCTGACTGACAATGGATATGATGTGGAATTTAAAGGTGCAGAATGCCATATTGTGAAAAACGATAATATAATATCGCCTACGTCAGAGGAGGTTTGTATGTTCTTAAGGAAATTGAGCATGCTCTTCATACGAAACAAGTCCATACGAAATGCATTCACGACTGGCATATAAAATTAGGTCATAGAAATCCTGCTGATATTTTAAGGATGTGCAATGAATCTATGGCTGAAGGTATTAATATTGCTCCCTGTTCTGCTATATTGACATGTGAGGATTGTATTGCTACCAAAGCATGCAGAGAACCATTTCCGAGAAAGTCTACTTCGCGAACCTCCGAGATACTCGATTTAGTGCATACATATCTTTGTGGACCAATGCAAACTGTAACTCCAGGTGGTGCAAGATATATACTAACAGTAATTGATGATTATAGTAGATACACTACAGTTTACCTCCTGAAGCACAAAGTAGAAACTAAACAACGTATCGCACGCTTCATCAAACAAGTATTAACACAAACACATTTTGTTTTCCAAAATAAATATTACAAGCAAACTGAGGGATTAGCCATGGGAAGCCCCCTCAGTCCCATCCTGGCTGATATCTACATGCATTATTATGAATCAAAATTGTTTGAAACTTTAAACTTCCCGGCATGGTTCCGCTACGCAGACGATACTTTTACCCTGTTTGAAGGTAATAAAGATGATTTAAATAGAGTTCTTTCAACAGTGAATTCTATTGATCCTGCTATTCAGTTCACTTTTGAACTTGAGACTTGCAATTCTCTTCCGTTTCTCGACATTCTGGTCACATGTAACACATCCAACTTCAGTACTACAGTTTACCGTAAACCTTCATCGGTTTGCCTTCCACCACACTTTAAATCATGTCATCCGACTAAACAAAAGTTAGCTTCATTTTATACCTATGTTTTCCGTGCTCTTCAAGTTTGCTCCTCCAAACTAGCCCTTGATGAAGAACTAAATTATTTAAAAGCAATAGCTATTGACAGGGGCTTTTCACCCAACATTATTAATCAAGCAGTTAAAAAATTCTCATCTCAACACACTAAAAGCCACACTCTTATTTTAGGAGATTATAAAAATTCTGTTGTCATTCCCTTCTTTCCATCAATTAGCTATAAAGTTGCACATATTTTGCAGAAATTTAACTTTCGGGTTGTTTACTCTCCCATCAATAAAATTCCAACTTCTATACTCAAGGACCCCATTCCGGATATGAATTCCTGGGGTATTTATAGGATTCCTTGCCAGTGCGGTTTAATTTACATTGGCCAAACTAAGAGAGCCTTAAAATTTCGCGTCAAAGAACACGAGGCATATGTTAGAAAAAAGGAAACACAGAAGTCTTCTGTTGCTCAACATTGTTGGTCCGAAAATCACACTTTCAATTTTTCTGCTGCCAAAATTATTCAAAAAACATCTTCCATTGGAGAACTGGATTTTCTAGAGGCATTTCACATTCATAAAAATCTTTCTGTTCTAGTTAACGATCCTAATTCCAATCCAAATTTGCCTTCGGCTTTTAGAGAAATTATGTTTTAGTTCTGGTTTCGCCAACAGATGGCGCCACTTGCTTATTCTTGTCCAGGCTTTCTTATCTTATCTAAACATTATTTCCTATCTTATTCATTTGCGGTTTTGCAGCTGAAGATGATGGTTCGGTAAAACCATCGAAACTAGTCCTGTGAAAATTTTGCAAATTTACGCTGATTTTTGTTGTTTGACTTCTGAATTAGTAAGTATTAACACAGTTTAGGAAAGCACCAAAACGACTGAGATCAGATCGAGGAGGGGAATATACAAGCAACGACTTTGAAAAATTGCTGAAAGAAAATGGAATAATACATGAGAAAACTGTTCCTTATTCTCTGCAACAGAATGGGATCACTGAAAGAAAGAATCATACATTAATTGAGATGACAAGAGCAATGCTAAAAAGCTCTAATCTTCCTAACAAGTACTGGGGCGAAGGTGTTATTACAGAAAACTACCTTCAAAACAGGCTGCCAATGAGAGAACTTAGTTACACCTTATGAAAAATGGTATAAAAGGAAACCATCATTGGCACATATACAAACATTTGGTACTCCAGCATATGTGCATATAACAAAAGAGAAGATCCAAAAACTTGATGACATGTCTGTTAAACGAATCATGGTTGGATATGAAGAAGAAATAAAAGGTTATCTCTTGCTGGATACAAATACCGACAGTATTGTAATTAGTCGGGATGTGACATTTATACCAAAAGATCCTAAGGATAAACAGGAGGATACAGAAGATCTAACTATTTTTAAAGGTAATTCAGAAAAGGAGTATACAGTCAAAAGTCGTTAATCCGGACTCGTTGGGACTTCGGTGATTCCGGATTATCGATTTTTCCGGATTATGGATCATCAGTTTAAATCTGGTAAGATGGCATGCAGAAATTATAAAATTAAAAATATGAAACCGTAATTTATGAAATAAAGAACAATTATGATCTAAAGGGTATCAAAATTTACAAAATAAAAGCTTAATATTTATTTGTTTACTTTATTAAAGATTTCTTTCAATGTAAGTTGTTTAAGTTTCTTTGTTTTATGTGATAATACTTTCTCTTTAATTCTATAAACATACATAATTTCTTGTTCTGTTACAAAGTTCCGCTGTTCAAGTCCCGTAATTGTTGAGCCGAGAATACCGACTAACTTGTCAATCGAAATTTTTTCGTTTTCACTAACCTGTCTGTCACCTTCTTCATGTCTTTATACATTTTTTGCAGCAATTCCACTTTTTGTTTGATGGACATCGAAACATACTTTCGTTTTGTAGATCCTTTGGGAGCTCCAGCATCGGAAATTCTGTTTGACATAATCGAAAGTTCAAGTTTACTTTTATAAAATTGCTCTTACAGTCTGCAAAAAATAATAAGCCGCATCCAATTCAATGATTAAGGAACAACGCAATCATCAACATTAACTGAAATAGATAATTAGATAATTTTAGCTTATACCGTCTGTTATACATTAAACGCGCACGCGAAAACGTATTCTGCGCTTGCGCACACACATATGCGCAGTCGTAAATGTCTTACGCGCACACGTAAACGTCTATGCGCATGTGTTAACGCGCCGCATGCGCAGAACGTTTTTAGCTTTGAGGTCCGGATTATAGATCATTCCGGATTATGGGTGTCTGAATTAATGACTTTTGACTGTATCTCTGAAAATACAAAATTGAGGCGATCTCCTAGGCAAAACAAAGGTATACCGCCTGTGAGATATAATATTAGTTCATTCTCAGCACAGTCAGAGGAAGTAGCAGATCCAACATCATATTATGAAGCATGTTCGGGTGCCAATTAGGAAAACTGAAAACAAGCCATGCAGGAAGAGATTAATGCTTTAAAGACAAATGGCATATGGATTTTGACAAATGCACCTGAAAGGAAAACCATTATAGGCTGCAAATGGGTAACAAGTCCAAAGGAGATTGCGAAGAAAAAGTATTTCGTTACAAAGACTGGTTGTTCTGGATACCAGCAGAAATATGGTCATGACTATAATGAAGTATTTGCTCCGGTAGCCAACCAACTACTTTGAGAATGCTTCTTACCATAGTAGGAAAAAGAAAAATGGCAGTAAGACATTATAATATCCAATCAGCATATTTAAATGGAGATTTATCTCATGATATATACATGAAGCAACCTCCCGGATGTGAAGAAGGTGAAAAAGTTTGTAAACTCGTAAGACCTTATATGGACTCAAGCAAGGGCGAATGAATGGAACAGAAAACTTAATAAAATTCTCTTAAGCAAAGGATCTGAACAAAGTCAAAATGACCCTTGTTTATATACAAGACAGGATAAAGAAGGATGTGTATACATCACTGTACATGTGGATGATATGGTCGTTGCAGCAAGCACAGAGGACACAGTTGAAAAATTTGAAAGTGAAATTGATGAACATTTCTCAGTGAAAAATTTGGGAAATCTTCATTACTATTTAGGCATGTGTTTTCAACGTGACAAACATTTGAGGGAATCTTCTACCTAGACCAATCAAGCTACATTTCGAGAAAGCTGAAACATCACATGAACGATTGTAAAACATCTACGTTTCCTATTGATCCAGGATATTATAAGCAAAGGAAAGATGCAAAAGCTTACAGTAAAATTGAGGAATATAAAAGTGCAATAGGATCTTTACTGTACCTAGCAGACAAAACTAGACCAGACATAGCAGCTGCTGTTTCCATATTAGCTCGAAAGTTGTCAAAACCAACGGAAGCCGATTGGATCGAAGTCAAAAGGCTCTTCAGATATTTGAAAATATTAAACTGTGTCTGGGAAATATAAACGAGATAGAAAACAATTCGTTGTTATGTTATGTGGATGCAGATTGGGGAAATGACCCTACCGATAGGAAATCCAACTCCAGATATTTCTTTAAATATCAAGGCAGTGTATTTACATGGAACTGCAAAAAACAACCGTGTGTGACTTTGTCGTCAACCGAAGCAGAATTTATAGCACTTGCCGAGACAGCAAAGGATGCAGTTTGGCTCAAAAGACATTTACAAGATTTCCATGAAACGGACACCAATTGCATTTTTTATAAGGACAACCAAAGTTGTATCAAGATGTTAAACAACGAAGGAGACAGTGGTAGAACTAAACATAATAGTGGTAGAACTAACAGACAGTGGTAGACACTAAATACCATTTTGTAAATAAACATAAGATCCATTTTGTTAAGGATCTTATTAAAAGTAAAAATTACCAATTTCGATATCTGCGCACTGATGAAATGACTGCTGACATTTTAACAAAGCCATTAGGACCAAACAAACTAAAAACTTTTAGGCAAAACCTTGGATTATGTTAAAGGAGTAATTTCATATTATATGTTGATTTATTGTTTTTATGCATCTTTAAGGTAAGTTATTTAGCTTTACTAAAGATTAATCATTGAGGAGGGGAGTTGTATATTTTATACCTCCGAATGTCAGGAGAAGCAATGATTAAGGTGAAGCAAATAAATATTAAGTTTTTTTTTTTTTTCCTTCTAAATTTCGATACCCTTTAGATCATAAATACTTCATTATTTCATAAATTGCGATTTCATATTTTTAATTTTATAATTTCTACATGCCATCTTACTAGATTTATGATCTATTATCCGGAAAAATCCCAAATCTGGAATCGCCGAAGTCCCGATGAGTCCGGATTTTGGACTTCGTACTGTATTCTTAGAATTTCTCAGACTAAATAGTATTACAGTATTATTCCTCCTCTGTAATTTCAATAATTTCAAAATTCGGGTTAGATGCTAACACCATTAAAGGTCAGAGTTATGATGGAGCACATAACATGCCATCAGAAAAAGTTGGAGTTCAGTCTTTGGATTAAAGCTTTCACTCCAAAAGCAATCTATGTGCATTGCACTTCTCATTGCCTGAATCTTGTAATCATAGACTCATGTAAAATTCCTGAAATTAACAATATGCTGAACCAATTGAATTTAGAAAAAAAAAAAAAAAACACTTGAACAAAATTGTATTCTTACTCAAATTGTGAATCAGAATGTAACACATGATTTAGGTCGACGAAAAATAATATTAGACCTTTGCCGGACAAGACGGGTCATGCGGCATAAGGCATACCAGGATTTTTATCAAAGTTTTTTTCGATATTATTGAAGCCATAGAGCAGATTGTGTACTCCATAATCAATGGAGTGCGCAATGTGAGCAAGATGCTATGATTCTGCTGAATTCAATTATTTCACGTGCTTTCATTTTAACATTCATAACAGCATATCATTATCTATCTCATTTATAAGGAATTACAGTTAAACTTCAGGAACGAGCTGTTGATATTGTGGAAGCCTATAACATGGTCCAGAAAACAATTAAGTTCTATATTTGTTTGAGCGTGAAATTTTTTTTTCACCTCTAATGGCGGGACCTCAGCTGACTTCGACTTGACCATTATTTAGGCTAAAAGTGGTGGTCAATTTATTATGGAGGCACCTAATAGATGTCTGCTATGAAGGGACGGACAGTTACAAGCATGCCTTATCAGGCACTCGAACCCGGGCCTTTTGGTATTGCAGTCAGCTCTCCTAATACTGTCCGGGCGGCGATGTGAAAATGTAGAAAAGCGTTTTGAGAGTACTTTTGATCATGCTGTGGAAATATGAGAAAGATTAGATGTAGAGCTTAAAATATCACGCATCATTCGAAAATAAGTCTATTGAAATAATGCTCATATTTTACCAATCCTTTAGCTTCGAATAAAAACTTTTCCCCAAATATTGATGAGCTTTTGCACAGAGCAACTACACTGCTGATAACATTTTGTGAATGCGAATGCTCCTTAAGTGCTTTGATACGGTTACAAAATTATAATAGAGACACTAAGACGGAACAGCTCAGAAGTTCTTTGGCATTAATCCATATTCATTATACTAAAGAAATATCATTTGAGAACGTTATTGCTATATCTGCAGTTAACAGCCACGAAATATGGAATTCAGGAATATTTTCATTGCCTAACCAAATTGAAAGAGGAAAAAAAATTTTTGCTTTCTTCCCCCCCCCCTTTTATTTGCAATTTAATTTTATGTCCAAAATAAATGCGGCACTCACGAAGTTTATGTATTTATTACAATATGTGGATTCTGTAATCATATAGAATAGAAATATGGATTTTATATATTTATTTATCTTTATAGTAGTATTATGAAACCAAAGTAACATAAATTTCAAAATTTTTTTAGCATTTCTTTTTGTATGTATGTGGGGATGTATGTCAGAAATGAGTGTAAAATACTAGAAGTACTTTTACGAGCATTATTCAATTTTTGTTATTTACTATTTCTTTTATAATGCTTTTTAAAATTGCTTTGATGAAGGTTAAAGCAGTTAAGGTGAAAAACAAATATATTGAGTTACGCATTTAATGTTTGTAAGGTAATAATTATGAATACAATAATAAAGTGCAGTATATCCATAATTATGATATATAATTTTATTATTAATAAAATTTATTATTATTTATATTAAGATAACTGTTATTAACATAATATATTTGTTGCATAATAATTACCATATACTTGAAGACGTTATAATAGGCAGAAAAATAATAGGGTTGATCTTTACATTATGGTAACTTGACGATTTTTTGGCAAAAATTTGGCAACCAACTCTCCTACGGCAACCCTCTATTTTTTTCCCTGCCGCCATTTTGTCTTCACGAAGTAAAGACATGTTTCTTTTCTTTTTATCTACTGAACACTTCTTCCAACAATCTACTAGCCGAATTACACATATGCTAGAAATTTTATCAAACAAAACTGCTTAATCATGACAAATATTCACTGCAAAATTGGGGAAAAGTGCACAATACCATACTCCTTACGCATTTTTCAAAATAACACATACACATAAACCATGTACACGCCGACTTATTTTTACTTAAAAAAACATCCCAGAATTGCACAAAAATGGCATTGCGCACACTCTTCACTATATCCATGTACACTGCTTTTTTCTCATAAATTAGAAAAATTTCACGAAAATACATGACAATTTTCTCAATCTTTAAACCCGGTAAAAAGAACATATATGAAATTACCTGATCGCGAAAAAGTATTTACCCTTTCCAAATATGAACATTTCCACATATAAAATAAATAAAATATCCAAAAACTTTTACCTCTAAATCATCTATTACATCATACACGTCACCAACGAATTCATACCGCAACCATTACAAATACTTAGTGTCAGATATTTAAATTATTTCCATGCACGTTTACTTCAACTAAAACGTATACCAAATTCCTACAAACATAAAATTCACAAAATAACTATCATTTCATTAAAATATAATTAAATTCAAAAACACTACTTAAAATATAAATGAGCACATACATTAAATTAATAAAAATTACCTTACAATCCTAATTACTTTAAACTAAATCATTGTTAATAACAATTTTCCCAATAATACCAAATTCCTTTCCACCTTACATTTAGAACAATGCATAAAAATAATATCCTCAAATAATTAAAAATACTAACTTACCTAATCTTCTTCAGAATCTTGATTACGTGTCCGATAAACTTTTCTTCTTTCTGTTTCAGGATCTTTAAAATCATGCTTATATTTCACAGCAAGGTACCAGGTAAAATAAATAACTTAATAAAACATCTTTATTTCTATCTCGCACAACCTTAAACAAACATTTATTACTACCCTTTTCAATCCCACTAAATACCCATTTCGAATTCACTTTAGTTACGGCCATGGGATCCAAAAATTAACCAACACTGTTTCACACAACACAGAATAAAGCCAAATACAAAATTTCCAGATTTTTTCCAGATTTCCCCCCTTTTCCGATTAAAGAAACGTAATTCGTCCATTAATATCACATGACATATCCCATGATCTCTCATTTCCCTCACACAAAATAATGCGTAATCGGAACTGAGTACTGCTCACATTATTACCAAAGTCCCAGGTAGTAACCTTTATCACCTCCAAAATGTCGCCAAACTACCAGTTACCATATTGTAAAGATCAACCTAAACAACACTGTTTCACACAACACAGAATAAAGCTAAATACAAAATTTCCAAATTTTTCCTGATTTCCCCCCTTTTCCGATTAAAGAACCGTAATTCGTCCATTAATATCACATGACATATCCCATGATCTCTCATTTCCCTCACTCAAAATAATGCATAATCGGAACTGAGTACTGCTCACATTATTACCAAAGTCCCAGGTAGTAACCTTTATCACCTCTAAAATGTCGCCAAACTACCAGTTACCATATTGTAAAGATCAACCGTAAATATATATCCGAAATTCTATTTGACGTAATCGAAAGTTCAAGCTTACTTTTATCAAATTGCTCTAACAGCCTGCAAAAAATAATAAGCCAGTTCCAATTCGAAAATTAAGGAACAACGCAATCTGCAACACTAACTGAATTAGATAATTTTAGCTTAGCTTATACCGTCCGTTATACATTAAACGCACATTCGTAAACGTATTTTGCGGATGCGCACACGCATATTAACGACCGTAAAGGTCTTACGCGAATGCGCAGGAAGTTTGTAGCTTTGAGGTCCAGATTATAGATCATTCTGGATTATGGGTGTCCGAATTAACGACTTTTGACTGTATTCGGTTTCGAGGGCCGTAAAAAAAATTGCAGCGAAAATGTATGCGCGAAAGCGCCAAATCTAGCAAACACGCCCATTTAACAGCGTGCCAAATCTTGGGTACGTGCTGATTTCAGATTGCGTATGTTTATATAGTTCTATATTTCTTAAGATGCCTTTGAAATACTAGTTTAATTTTTAATTCCTTTTTTGATATCCTATGGATTTAACAATTTGAAAATTGCCTATGATGAAAAGTCTGCGATAGAATTTTGGATAAAGTGCAGAATCACCTACTGCTTGATGCGTTTTTAAGAATTGCACATACTCGGTATCCAAGTGCGCTTCGACCTATTTTCACTTTAAAAAAAATCCTAGAATTGCACAAAAATGGCACTGCGCACATCCTTGACTTTATCTATGTACACATCGACCTATTGTCACTTAAAAAGTAAAAGAAAATTGACACAATTCCAATTGTTTTTACCCTTGTAAAAAGTGGGAAAGAAATAAGCCGGCGATTAAGCACTTTACCGAAAATGTTTTCGAAGAAAAGGCATCATTCATTATAGAAAATTATGTTTGAACAACCAACGAGATGACTTTATGCTTTAGTGATAACTCGATAGCAAAATATTATATGAAATTAACCTTTCATTTAAATTAAAACATCAATATTTAAATAGTTATTTAGTATTATACTTCCTTTCTTGCATTAGGGTTGCCTTAATTACTTTTGGCAGCACTGGTATCAACAATAGTTTGGCGATTTTTTACGGCCCTCGAAACCGAATAGTACCATCAATTTAAATCTGGTAAGATGGCATGCAGAAATTATAAAATTAAAAATATGAAACCATAATTTATGAAATAAAGAGCAATTATGATCTAAAGGGTATCAAAATTTACAAAAAAAGCTTAATTTTTATTTGTTTACTTTATTAAACATTTCTTTAAACGCAGGCATGCGTAAAGCATACATTACGCATAGTCGAAATTAGAAAATTGGGGTAGAGTAGAATTTAAGGTACCCCTTGTATTATGGTGAAGTTGTTGTTTAATTTATCGTAGCCTGAGTAATTGAATGTCATGGAAACCCTATTAAAACGTAATCGGGTGCATGATTCTGGGAAATTTTGAATCATGGGATGTTTCCTAAGTGTTTTTGTGGTGTGTGTTGGTTTGATTCTTTGAACGGTAGAATGGCCAAATGTAGTAAGATTAATTTGAAGTTTCTGTACAATTTGGAGCGAAAGGGGAAAATAATTTTAATTGACTGGTGTGTAAATGAAGGTGTACTTAGTAGCCATTATAAGTGTCCTGTATGTAGGAAGGATATGCGTCTAGTCGAACGTAAAAACCATTTAGATGGGTTTGTAGGAAGAAAGGTTCAGATGATCACTATGTGAAGCGTTCGATCAGAAAGAGTACCTGATTTGAAAAAAGTCATTTGAGTATGATTGATATTTTGATTTTTACGTGGCTCTGGGTATACGAAGCGAACTCGAAAATCATGGTAAGTCAATATTTGCTTTTGGTAGTGCTTAAATGTATAACATGTTTTTCCTTTTTTTATGTTATTTTATTGTTTGGTTTAAGATGTATTTTATTGAGATTATGTATTTTTGGTTTGCCTATATTGTAGAATTTGGTGCTCCTTTGACTCTTTAAGTGAAAATATATCGATGTGTACATGGACAAAGTAAAGAGAGTGCACAATGCAAGTTTGTGTAATTCTGGGATTTTTTTTTTTAAGTGAAAATAGATCAACATGTACATGGATAAACTTAAAAGAGTGCACAATGCCGTTTTTGTCCAATTCGGTGATTTTTTTTTAAAGTGAAAATAGGTCAACGTGTACTTCGATGTAGTCAGAGGAGTGCTCAATGACATTTTTGTGCAATTTGAGGATTTTTTTTTAAGTGAAAATAAGTGGATGTGTACATGGATACTGACTTTGTGCAATTGTTTGTCTTAATGAGTCAAAAAATTTCACAAAATCAGTATCCATGTACCGCCAAAAATCGCCAGTGGGTACCCTAAACTACACTTTTACCGAAAATTGCAACCAGAAAACTATCGCATGTGTATTCGTGATATTTATAATGACACAGAATTTGATTTAAATCATATCAAAGACGGAGTACATTGAGAAGAAATACTACATTTAGTATAGTATAATAAGCCGAATAAAATTAAAACATCTGCCCTGAAGATAAGGATAGAGCTGACAGATCAACTTACAGTTCATTGTGCACAGCGACATACCCTTTACCCCCGTATGATAAATTCATGTTATCATACAATGGCAGTAAATAAAAATGAATTATTTTAGCTTTCTTTACTATTACATGAATAAAATATAAAACAGTTTTCAAAATAAATATCTATTTATACACAGATTTCTTACCTGCAGACAAATGATGTTTCTCAAATTTCTTTTGAGATGCATCACACACCTGGCATTGGTCTACTTGGTATGCTCAAAATTTGACTGAAAATGTCCGAGATTTCATTTTGCCTTTCTATCATTGCTGTGGATCACTGCACTAATTTTGTGAACATTATACTCTACTGAAACACGATGAGCATGGTCTTCAGTACTTGTTCATGACGAGTGGAAATACCTAATACATTTTTCAGGACAGGCACCAAGAATGACATTTCTACCTGTGATGGTGCAGTTATAATTATGCAGTTATAATTCATATCTGTATGAAATTCAGAAACAGTTTAATACAAAACACATAAAATTTACAGCATACATGTTGGATGAAACATTTAGCCACCGTTTACAATTTCAGTTTTTGAAGTTCTTATCCATACTTCATTATGCAGCAGATATAAACACTGAACACTTATTATCATGTAAAAAGAACTTGAAAAATATTTCATCTTGGGAAAACAAATAAATGCTTTATAATTTACTTTCATCAAATGAGAATTCATGTTTATCCTACAGAGTCAGTAGATTATGCTATTCAGATTGTTTATGCCATTCAATGCTGTTCAGATTTGCTTTTTTGAATTCTAAGAATTTTGCTGTTTTTAAATTCTGTCAACTGGTGGGATAAAAACCAGACTTGACCTCCAATCATGAGGTTTTTCAAGCTGCACAGACAATTGCTTACTGCGAAGGTAAGGAAAAGTTGTTTCTAATATATGTTCAAAAACAGGAAGTTTTGCTTCTGTGTAGATAAGAGATATGTTTCCTCAACTTCTTTATTGCCCTAAATATCATGCCACATACTAACTCATAACATTTGTCTCTTATGTTGACATTCATATTTAAATGTTCTTTATGAAAATAAATGAATATTTACGTACCATGCACACAAATTTTCTCTCCAGTGTGAATAAGCCTATGCTTGTTAATCTACCCATTTGAGAAAAATTCCTACATATTTCATACATACGAGGTTTCTCTGCTGTGCACATGTGCGTATGCAACTTTAAATGATTTTTTTTTTTCATTAAATGGATTTCACTCATACAAGATTTCTCTCCTGTGTGAATGTGCATTTGGCTGTTTAAATGAGCTTTTCGATTAAATGACTTCTTACATATGTCATAAATAGAAGATTTCTCTCCTGTGTGAAAAAGCATATACTTTTTTTTAATAAACCTTTACTCTAAATGTCTTCTTACATACTTCACACATATAAGGTATCTATCCTGTGTGAATGAATACGCCTATGCATTTTTAAATGAGGGTTTTTTGATTAAATTATTTATTGCATATTTCACATATATAAGGTTTCTCATCTGAGAGAATAAGCATATGCTTCTTTAAACTATTCTTTACACTAAATGTCTTCTTACATACTTCGTACATAAATTTCTATCCTGCGTGAATACGTATATGCTTGTTTAAAGTACCTTTTTCACGAAACGTCTTCTTACATACCTCACACATGTAAGGTTTCTCTCTTGTGTGAATGCGCATATGGTTGTTTAAAAGATGTTTTCGATTAAATGATTTCTTGCATACTTCACACATATGAGGTTTCTCTCCTGTGTGAATCAGCATATGATTGTTTAAACTACCTTTATCACTAAATGCCTTCTTACGTACTTCACAAATATGAGGTTTTTCTCCTGTGTGAATATGCATATGCATGTTTAAATGAGCTTTTAGAGTAAACATCTTCTTACATACTTCACACATATAAGGTTTCTCTCCTGTGTGAATACGTCTATGCATGTTTAAATAACCTTTTTGTTTAAATGATTTCTTACATACTTCACATGTATAGGTTTTCTCTCCTGTGTGAGTATGCATATGTATGTTTAAATGAGTTTTTTGTTTAAATGATTTCTTACATACTTCACACATATAAGGTGTCTCTCCTGTGTGAATAAGCATATGCTTGTATAAACTACCCGTTTCACTAAACGTCTTCTTACATACTTCACACATATGGGGTTTCTCTCCTGTGTGAATACGCATATGCATGTTTAAATTAGATTTTCGATTAAATGATTTCTTACATACTCCACACATATAAGGTTTCTCTCCTGTATGAATACCCATATGTTTGTTTAAATAAGCTTTTTGTTTAAATGACTTCTTACATACTTCACAGGTATAAGGTTTCTCTCCTGTGTGACCACACATATGCATGTTTAAATAAGCTTTCTGTTTAAATGACTTCTTGCATACTTCACAGATATAAGATTTTTCTCCAGTGTGACTAAGCATATGCTTGAATAAATTCCCCTTTTCACTAAACGTCTTCTTACATACTTCACACATATAAGGTTTCTCTCCTGTGTGAATATACATATGCCTGTTTAAATAAGCTTTTTGTTTGAATGACTTTTCACAAACTTCACAGCTATAAGGTTTCTCTCCTGTGTGAATATGCATATGCATGTTTAAATGAGTTTTTATACGAAACGTCTTCTTACATACTTCACACATATAAGGTTTCTCTCCTGTGTGAATACGCCTATGAATGTTTAAATGAGTTTTTTGATGAAATGATTTTTTACATACTTTACACATCTAGGGTTTTTCCTAAGTGAATAAGCATACACATATTTAAATGATTTTTGATTGATTTAAATGAAAAGCTACTCCACACCTTGGTGATGGTGGTGGTAGTAATAGAGTTAATGGTGCATAACCAGAAAGGTTACATGCGCCAAACACGGTAGTTTAAACAAGTGCAGCTTTCATTCCAACTAAAGTTTATATGAAACCTAAATTTAAAACAAAAAAACAGTGAAGTTAAAAAATCCAAATGAAAGAATAAAATGATGAACACTAAGATGAATAGCTATATAAACTCAACAAATGATATCCATCAAACGAAGAAGCACATTAAAATTACACTCTAATAAAAACTAAATCAAATTAAATAAAATCACCCCGTTTCTTTCAGGTATAGAAATAAATTATAACTAGCTTCTTTCCGGATTAAACGGTTAAGAGGCAAGTCACTCTAAAACAAATTCTCTAGTTTCAGTCTACTAAAATTCGTATCCATGTGCACATCGACCTATTTTCACTTAAAAAAAATCCGAGAATTGCATAAAAATGGCATTGTGCACTCCATTGGCTTTATCCATTACACATCGACCTATTTTCACTTAAAAAGTCAAAGAAAATTGACAAAAACTTTTACTTTTGTAAAATGCGCCAAACAAATAAGTGGGAAATTCTGCACTTCAGCCAAAATGTTTATCAAATAGGGACAGATTGCCTCATCTTCTGCTTTGAGTGATTCCAGGCCCCAAGAATCACGTTGGATGGTAACCGGTTTTTTCCCTTACCTGGGAAAGGGAAAGTAGATTTTGAATATAGGGAATTTTTGTTCATAGCGTTGTTTCTATATAGGTCCCTTACAATTATGCATCTACAAACGCTGACGGTTTACATAAGTTAGCGGGTCTCACGTCAAGGTTCTTTAATATTAAAGATTAGGCCAGGAACGGAAAAAGCGTGCCATTGATTACTGGTAGTGACGTCACCCGAGTGACAAGACCATGGAGGTAGGAGGTAAGATGGAGTCGCCCTAAACAAGTTTCTCCGTACCCTGCTCTGAAGCACAGGCGATCCCTACATGGTGACCAAAACATTAGGTCATTTACCATTGAGTTCTATGGGATTTGACGCGTTCGGGTGTAAATATTTTGTAATTACATCGCAAATATACATATAAATGTATAAATTTTCTTTTTCTACAACACTTCAAAGTCCTAAGTATGTGAAAACAACATATTGTTAAACAACATTTCATTCTGAACGGAATTAAATGCTATACATTTCACAGGACAGTTTTCTCAGAATGGTTTAATTTGAATGAAATATTTTCACAAGTTTTCGTTAATTACATTAGAAAAAAAAATTAAGGTAATTCGATTTTATTCGGTTAAGGTACAAAAATTAAGATCAAAGTTTATTGTATTATTAATATTAAAATTATGCATTATTTCTTTTCTATTTATAGAGCTTCTTCCTAAAATACTTTCTTAAATATGACATGATTTTTTGGCTTCTTTTAAATCGAAAAATGTAAGTCAATTTATAATTAATGCTCTATTCGGTTCATATTAAATTAGAGAAATATTAGGAATTAGCGAAATACTTTAAATAAGTAATTCGCTAATTCCTAATAATTAAATAGTATTTGACTTTCTCTGAACATTTCTGAAAGGGAATAAAATATTTTTTTTTTTTTTTTTTTTAAGTATTCTTTAAAACTTGTAACTGAGTTATTATAAAATGTAAAGGGAATAATTCTTTTAATTATACTTATCAGATTTTTTTTTTACCCTTCATTTCAACAATACATATTCGAAAACTCTTTATTACGTTCTTAAGTGCGCATCTCATAGCATTTGCTTTACAATACCTTTTAACAGATTGCTTTCCAATACGAACAATTCTTGCTTAAATAGTTTTATAACGTATTTGTCAACAGGATTTCAATTTATGTTTACAATTCAATATTAAGGTTATTATATATTTAGATAACATTTATAATCATTATAAATTAGATACATTTAATCATTAGATTTCTTCACAGTACTATCACAGTTGTTTATAAGTGAATAAATTCTTCATTTCAAATACATTTATAAATAATTTAATGAATATTTAAGTATTTTGTCAAAGGCAGATACATGCCTTTTGCAAGCACATGCATAAATACCCATACATGTTTCCTATTTATCATTTCCGGCATGTGCAAATCTTTAATTTCTGTGCATTCACTATATTTTTCGTGTAAAGTAATTTACACTAATTTAGCATACACCCGAAAGTTTTACATAAAAAATATATATGAATATAATTTGAATGAAAATTATAAGTATTATTTTTAATACCCACTCAAAGGTCAGTTTTTCTTCAAAATTCCTCCACGATGGCATCTCTCTCTTTAGGCAGATAGCCCTTGCATGCGTTACTCTATTTAATAAAAACTTAATCTGACCTATGTGCCTAATTACAAATATTTTAACATACATAATTTTATATTTACATTTAGCCATCAAGTTTCAAACTTTTAAAATCTTCTAGAAAATAAATTTTGGCAGATCTCTTTTAGCAATTTTCTTAAAATCTATATTTTTGTAGTGCAACTGCTTAGAATTTTATAAAACAAATTCATAATCAAAATCGCTGTTGTTAGTTATCGAAAAATAACCAAGATGTGATTTTTGCGTAAATGTCAGTAAACTGTACAAATTGCTATTATCCATCACACTATGAATGTTTCTTTCATGCGAGAGTGTCCCTTTTTCGATTTCTATGGAACTGTCGTGTGTCGAAATACTATCAGAATCTTGTCAAGCGAGCTTCTGAATGTAAACAAAGAACACCCCGTCTGGTGACCCAAGCTTCAAAGCAGTGCTTCACTTCTAGCGCGGAATGGCCCCTCCTCCCCTCCTCCATGGACAAGACATATGGGTCGGCGCGTCTGCTACATGATTTTGATAATGGGAAAAATGTGAACTAAAGCAAAATGATCCTTTTATATGTCGGAATTATAATAATATACCTTAAATACCGGGTATATACTTTCTGATTAAGCATTTTGTTAAAGCGAATGTTTATTTTATGCACAGAATTCGTACGAATGCTCAAAATAGTTGTAAACATTACATCCTTTCCTTAAAGGAATGCATTAGAAAATGAAAACAGATATTTAGGTTAATTAAGGGACATAAATGTTGTAAAACGAGGTATTTTCCAATATATTTATGCTGTATTGTTTGCACTAAGTAAATTTTTTGAATAGAATACATGAAAGCATAACTGCTAAAACCATGGTAATAACATAATAAAAAAGTATTTTCCAATTTATTTCATTGCTCATGCATTTTTTTAATACAAATGAATTTTGACATTCCATCAGAAATAGATTGTGATTTTGAGTTAGAATTACATAAGAAAAAATATATATAAAAAGGTTTAAATCAACAAATTTATATTTAATTACCCTCAAATTCTACAAATCTCTTAATATCACATCCTTACACTTTTAAATAGACTTATCACATTCTTTTAAAGTCATTTACTTATACTGATTCACTTCAGATTTCAGCAGAAGTGTATATATTTTCATTATTATCTAAAACACTCTTATAATCCCTTACACTCCTAAGATTTCTATATAAGCAGGGCTTAATTTCTAAAATTAGAAATGCCGGAGCCCTCTGGAAGACCGTCAGCAAAGAGGAACAGGAGTAAATAAATAAATAATGTGACTGTTAAACTCATTAATAATTTTAAAATTAAATAGTTAATTATTATCAAATTAATTAATAGCTATTTAATTAATGTTTATAAATTGCTGTTTAATTAATAATTAATTATAATTTAATTGATAATTGTTAGAAAATTAATTAAGTATTATTTATTGAAATCATTAAAGACTAAAGTAATTAAATAATTAAAATTAAATAAAATGTAAAGAGTAAAATTATAATTTAATAAGCGATTTTTAATAAAATTTTATTGTTGAAATAAAGTGTTGGGAAATCTTGCATTCTCATTTATCTCCATGAAGTTAAGAGGTTCGTCATGCCACCAGAAGTCATGGGCTGGTAAAACTTGGCTCATGGCCCATCTAAAAAGATAAAATAAAAATAATGAATATCAAAAGTAAATAATAAAAAAATATTATATTGTTACGAATTTGGTATTTAAAAAGCTAATGTTAGTTCAATCATAAATTAAATGGTTTTATTTCTCGCGCAGTGCAGCGCGTGACGAATATTAAAAGAAAGCTAAGCCGGAAAATTGAAAATACAAGAGCGCGTGCATTAAATAAATAAATATCTCTTTTTGATTTCGAGAAAGTACTGGAAAATTCTAGCGCGTGATTTTAAAATCTTATAAAAGGAGGAAAACATCTCAGTTTTTAGTAGTTGCTTAGTTTGTTGTTGTTTAGAAAACTGCTGTTGTTGATTATAGCGAATTCGCGGATTAGCGTTCTTTAGCTGTTTTGAATTACGTTCTATTGTACATTTGAGTAGTTAAAAGATAACTACTGTGAGATATTGTAATACTGCATGATAATTTGAGAAAATTTAAGCATTTTTGTTGTGATAATAATAAATTTTTGTTCATTTTTCATCGGACTTGTGCATTCATTTCGTAACGAATCCGTACGCACGCAACAATTTTTGGTGTCAGAAGTGGGATTTGAATGCCAATAATAAGAGCGATGGAAGAGCAATTAAGGCAGTTAATATCAGCCTTTGCCTCATTTAAAGAAGAAATTAAAGAGGAAATGAAATTGGGCCAGGAATCCGTTAAGGACGAAATGAAAGCCGTTCAAGCTGGTCAAGAAAAGATTGAAGCATGTCAAGAAGAAATGAAAATAGAAATTACCTGCATAATAGAAAATAAATTTGAAGCTATGGAAGGCAGAACTGACACAGTTGAAAATAAAGTTGGGCAAATTCAAGAAAAAGTTTCTTTAGTAAAAGATCAAATTGAAGAAAAAGAGTTTCTTCGGTGAAAGAAGAAATAGAAAAAAGAGTTTCTTCTGTAAAAGAACATATAGAAGGGAGAGTTTCGGCTGTGGAGGAACAAATTGAAGGAAGAGTTTGTGCCGTCCAACACCAAATTGAACAACAAATTGATGAGAGAGTTTCTGCAGTTGACAAAGAAATGGAAACTTTAAAGAAATTCGTAGCGACGGCAGGGAGCAAGAGTGATGATTTTAAATTCTTACCGATGCCTGCTCGTCCATCTCTGAAGCTATCCACATATGATGGGAATACATCTTGGCAAGTGTACAAGACCCAGTTTTCTATCGTTGCAGATGCGAATGGATGGGATTCCCAAGCTAAGGCCTGTCATCTCGCCGCTTCTTTAAGAGCCCACGCAGCGGATATCCTTCAGACTCTTTCCGAAAACAAAAGGTTATATTTCGAAGCTCTGCCCGGCGCCTTGGAGTTGCGCTTTGGGGAGAAGTGTTTAAAAGACTACAGCAGGCTCCAATTAAAATCCCGTCAACAGAAGCCCACAGAATCACTCCAGGAACTCGCCACGGATGTTGAAAGGCTATCCCACCTCGCCTTTACGGTGTGCCCGAGAGAAACGAGGGAAATTCTGTCGCTGCAATATTTCATCGATGGCATCCGGGACCCTGAAATACAGAAAGCACTACGAATGGCGGATGTTAAAGATTTGAAAAGCGCTTTAGTGTACGCCATCAAGTTCGAGGCAGCCCAGCACGCAACTAGTAGAGATCGCTACCCAGTTAGAGCTGTGCGAGTCCATGAGCCAATGGATCAACTGATGGCTCGTTTTGATGATTTAGCCAGAGAATTCGAGGCTTTGATACGGAGTAGGAGCGAGAAGAAAGTGGCTCTAAGGTGTTGGAGATGTGGTAGTGAAGGTCACCTAAGACGGAATTGCAGAACACCCCAGGATACGGAGTATAAAGCAGATGATTTTACCAGACAAGTCAGTGGCTTGAGACGGAACAGAAGTGAAAAGAAACTAATTCTAAAGTGCTGGAACTGCGGAATTGAAGGTCACATACGAAGAAACTGCAGAACACCCCGAGGCACGGAAAATAAGACCTTTTCCCAGCAACGACGCAGTAAACAAATTAGTGATCATATCGAGGAACGGAGGTTGCCAGATAATGAAAAAACTTGTTTTAAAGCGCTTAAAATTTATACAGTGAGTGGCAACAGTAACGGAATGTCCATTAATGGGAATATCGATGGAGTTCCTTGCAATATGATCGTTGACACAGGAGCTAATGTTACCATCATTAGGAAAGATTTAGCTCAACAGTTTAAAGATAAACTTATTTGGACGCCATCCTGTGTTACCCTTCAGACTGCGTCTGGTGACAAGCGAGATAGCTGGGAAGTTAAACGTGAACATCACGTTTGGAAGTGCCGCCTACCATCACACGGCATATGTGGCGGATATCACAGATCCATGCATACTCGGATTGGACTTTTTAAGGAAATACAATTTTTCCTTAGACTTCAAAAACAACAAACTGCTTTCAGCATCTGGTGACACGATTATCCATCCTCAGAAGAGATCCTCACCTGGAAATGCCGACGCCTTGTCCGAAAGACCCAGCTCGAGGAGCCGCCGAAATCATGCTAGGGTCGAAACGAAACGCAAGACTACCAGCTATTCTCCATCCCAGAAGCTCTTCGGTCGATTCGTCTGCCTTGTTACCGCCTGTTTGGTCGCCCTACGGATCCGCCTTCATCGCCTGAGGAACACATCCAAGATGTCCAGGCCCGGTTTGAGGAAATGCACCGTTCTGCACGAAAGCGAGTGAACTTGGTCACGGAGAAAGTGAAGACCAGATACAACATGAGAGCTACTGGACATAGATCCAACAAAGGAGACAAGGTGTGGTTGTGGAACCCGATTCAACGAAAAGGACTCAGACCTAAATTACAGTCATCTTGGGATGGTCACCACACAGTCCCAAACAGTCTGAATGACCTTGTAGTTCGGAACCGTAAGTCTTCGAGCTCTGATCCTAAAGTCGTTCTTTACGACAGGTTAGGTTAGCTCATTACTATGGCCATAGTGCGTAATGTAAATAATTGTAAATAGTATAAGCCCATGGTCCTTTTTGTTTTTAAATGTGTATTTGATTTGATTTGTATTTAGTATTTGATATGCATTTAGCATTTGATTTGTTTAAGTTAGTTATTGCATTTATTGTTCATGTTGTTTGATATTGTAATGTAATGTTTATGCCTCAGTTGCATTTATGCCACAGTTGTAAGTTTAGCTTCCTGTCCAAGGATTGTACTGCCCGGGACGTGCAGTCCTTGGGAAGGGGGCAGTGTTACGAATTTGGTATTTAAAAAGCTAATGTTAGTTCAATTATAAATTAAATGGTTTTATTTCTTGCGCAGTGCAGCGCGTGATGAATATTAAAAGAAAGCTAAGCCGGAAAATTGAAAATACAAGAGCGCGTGCATTAAATAAATAAATATCTCTTTTTGATTTCGAGAAAGTACTGGAAAATTCTAGCGCGTGATTTTTAAAATCTTATAAAAGGAGGAAAACATCTCAGCCCTTGTCTCTAGTTCGAAATTATTTTCCTTTAAATTGTGGTTCAGTTTTATAAAAAGAAGTACCGGAGCTTATAAGGTATTTCTCCCACTTCTCTAGCGTGACTTCGTGGTGTAGTGGTTCTGCACACAAAGCCGGTATTTCAAAGGTTCGTGGTTCGATTCCCGGCGTAACTTAATGACTCTACAAGTGGCGCCCGAACTAAAAGGGTTGGGGATGATGATTCTCCGCACCCAGGATTCGGCGACTAGGTCCCCTAAAACTTTAGTCGTATTTTAAAAAGGGGAGTATATAAGGTATTTCTCCCATTTCCCTAGCTTGCCTTCGTGGTGTAGGGTTCTGCACACTGAGCCGGTATTTCAGAGGTCCGTGGTTCGATTCCCGGCGAAGGTCATCTCTCTTATCTAGGGCTCATCTTATCTAGGGCTCCGGCTAGAATTGTAATTTATCTTAAAAATTAATAAGTACCGGCGAAATTTAAGCACTGCCTATAACATTTATCCTGGCGTGTTTATTTGCTATGGCAAGTAATCTTCGATTTTCCCGCCCTGTTCTTCCCTCCATACATTAAAAATGGAATAATTAAAATACATTTCTTACACATAAATGCACAATAATAAAACTAATAAACTTGCCCTATATTTTAATTTCAATTCAGCCTGTATTCAAATTAAATATTTTTAATTACTAATGTATTTATATCCCGTTGTTCCTTAAAATTCTTTTTTTATTCTCAAAATAGTGCTCAGTATTTAATTATTTGTCTTTCTCTTATAATTAAAAACATATTATATGGAATCAAAATTAAAACATATGCAGCAGTTAAATAACACTGAAGACATTATCTTACTTAATCTTTCACTATTTGTATTCCAGCACAATACACAGATTTGTTTTCCTTCAGGGTCAAGCATGTGTAAGTTCACTTAGTTATATCAATTAAATTACACCACACGTACCTGTATTCATCAGTTAAATAACACTGAAGGAAATATGTCACTCACTCATTCGAAGTTTGCATCACAGTGTGGTTGAGAAATTGTTCGTTCCTCACGGTGAGGCATGTATCAGTTACTTAGTTCGCAAAGCTTAATCCAGACGCTGCTTCAATACATAGAATTACGTTTGGGATGTAAGGAAAGTAACCAAAACATGTGAATGAAGTTGGATAAGCTAATTTATTAACTAATCATTCAGGTACTCAGTATTGGTAAACATGACACTGAGTTTAAATATCTCACTACGATGTAAGTCTCATACACAAAATGAAGATTATGATAAAAAATTACTTAAAGTGAGAAATTTTTCAATTTAAATGTAAAATAGCAGCAAAATGAAAAATAAATGTAAAATTACATCACAGTTATGTATGAAAACTACATAAATTCATTAAAAATATGGTTAGTTATTTTATCTGGTTGTAAAGAGTGTTTTCTGTCAAAAAAAAGTATTAACGTGTATAATTCTGACACAACGCTATAGCACAATTTGCCCCTTCCGCCTAGGTATAATAGCAAATTAACAACACAAATCAAATCAAACTGTTGATGCAACGAGAGTAAACAAACGCCAAGAACTAACGATGTCAACCACATGACGCCATCCGTATGTGGCCTAATTTTCTCCCTGCCCTACGCATCGCTCTTGGGCACCCCCCCTAGTCTCACGCATGGAGGTAGGAAAGGGAGGAGGGGCCATTCCGCGCTAGAAGTGAAGCACTGCTTTGAAGCTTGGGTCACCAGACGGGGTGTTTTTTGTTTACATTCAGAAGCTCGCTTGACAAAATTCTGATAGTATTTCGATACACGACAGTTCCATAGAAATCGAAAAAGGGACACTCTCGCATGAAAGAAACATTCATAGTGTGATGGATAATAGCAATTTGTATAGTTTACTGACATTTACGCAAAAATCACATCTTGGTTATTTTCCGATAACTAACAACAGCGATTTTGATTATGAATTTGTTTTATAAACTTCTAAGCAGTTGCACTACAAAAATATAGATTTTAAGAAAATTGCTAAAAGAGATCTGCCAAAATTTATTTTCTAGAAGATTTTAAAAGTTTGAAACTTGATGGCTAAATGTAAATATAAAATTATGTATGTTAAAATATTTGTAATTAGGCACATAGGTCAGATTAAGTTTTTATTAAATAGAGTAACGCATGCAAGGGCTATCTGCCTAAAGAGAGAGATGCCATCGTGGGGGAATTTTGAAGAAAAACTGACCTTTGAGTGGGTATTAAAAATAATACTTATAATTTTCATTCAAATTATATTCATATATATTTTTTATGTAAAACTTTCGGGTCTATGCTAAATTAGTGTAAATTACTTTACACGAAAAATATAGTGAATGCACAGAAATTAAAGATTTGCACATGCCGGAAATGATAAATAGGAAACATGTATGGGTATTTATGCATGTGCTTGCAAAAGGCATGTATCTGCCTTTGACAAAATACTTAAATATTCATTAAATTATTTATAAATGTATTTGAAATGAAGAATTTATTCACTTATAAACAACTGTGATAGTACTGTGAAGAAATCTAATGATTAAATGTATCTAATTTATAATAATTATAAATGTTATCTAAATATATAATAACCTTAATATTGAATTGTAAACATAAATTGAAATCCTGTTCACAAATACGTTATAAAACTATTTAAGCAAGAATTGTTCGTATTGGAAAGCAATCTATTAAAAGGTATTGTAAAACAAATGCTATGAGATGCGCACTTAAGAACGTAATAAAGAGTTTTGGAATATGTATTGTTGAAATGAAGGGTAAAAAAAAATCTGATAAGTATAATTAAAAGAATTATTCCCCTTACAATTTATAATAACTCAGTTACAAGTTTTAAATAATACTTAAAAAAAATATTTTATTCTCTTTCAGAAATGTTTAGAGAATGTCAAGTACTATTTAATTCCTAATAATTCTCTAATTTAAAATGAACCGAATAGAGCATTAATTATAAATTGACTTACATTTTTCGATTTAAAAGATGCCTCAGAAGCCAAAAAATCATGTCATATTTAAGAAAGTATTTTAGGAAGAAGCTCTATAAATAGAAAAGAAATAATGCATAATTTTAATATTAATAATACAATAAACTTTGATCTTAATTTTTGTACCTTAACCGAATAAAATCGAATTACCTTAATTTTTTTCTAATGTAATTAACGAAAACTTGTGAAAATATTTTCGTAATTTTCGATTTTCGTAATCATCATAGCACTTGCCACCAACTTCCTAGAGTTATCAACATTGTCACTGAAGGCTACAACTGCAAGCTTCCGACGGTGCTATATTCCTCGATATCGCGAAAGCTTTTGACAGGGTATGGCATCGAGGCCTTATTTACAAACTAATCACTCTCAATTTTCCAGATCATTTTATTCGCTTAATAGCCTCTTTTCTCAGCAACAGAACTTTCAGTATAGAAATCGGTACTGCTTACTCGACCACCAGAGTAATGAATGCTGGTGTTCCACAGGGGTCGGCACTTTCGCCGTACCTTTTTAATATTTATACACAAGACATCCCTAAAGACCCTTCTGTTCATCTTGCACTCTTTGCCGATGATACCGCCATACTTACTAAAGCCTGCACAGTTATCGCTGTAAGAAACCAACTCCAAAACTATCTCATAAATCTGGAAAAATGGCTCACCCTTTGGAGGATTAAAATTAACACTGATAAAACTAAGGCAATAATTTTCCGTAAAGGAAACATGAAATACTATCCTCCACCCCTGAAATATTTGACGAAGAAATAGACTGGATTAATGAAACCAAATACCTTCGAGTCACTCTTGACCAAACACTTACCTTCAGAACCCACTTCCGGCCCGTAGAACAAAAATTTAAAATCACCACAGCTACTATGCGACCTCTTCTTGGCAGAAAAAGCAACTTATCTACTACAAACAAATTAATTCTATATCGCTCCATACTTCGCCCAGCCCTCCTTTATGCAGCACCGATCTGGGGACATGCAGCTAAAATCAATATTAAACAATTACAATTCTACGAAATAAAATTCTACAAGAAATTATCTATGCTCCTTGGTATATTCCAAACATCTATATTCATAGAGACCTTCGAATCGAATTTATTCAAGAGTATATCAAACGACTTGCAGTCAACTACTTTTATTCAGTACAAACCCACAGTAATAGCCTTATTAGCACTCTCAGACATTCCCCGCATCCCAGAGAAAAACATCGGTACCCAGTAACATCCGGCCGATTCTATTCGCACCAGCGGTACGATTAGCCGCTTGAGCTATTCGCATTAACATTAACCACGCATGCGCATTGAGTTGTCGGATCCGTCATTTGAACCCAATTGAAAAGAACGGATTCTACTTACGCGAACTGCCTAAGTGTTGTGATGAATCTTTTTTTCAAAAGGCAGGTTACTACCTTGACGTAGTTTATCATCTTTTAAGCGTTGGCGACTTTCAAAAAGTTTAGAAAAGAAAATGGGTACTTTTCCGTTTTGCCGGCGCAAGCGATAAAGTCGCCAATAAGGGTACAACTGATGCCAAACGGAATATTCTCGCTGGTAACCTTTTACGCATCATTTTCAAAACAAGTCGCAGCTTTTTCTTATCAGACTGGTTGTTTCTTACAATACTGGCATATAGAATACATAGAATTTTTATCAGATAGTTCAGTTTATGTCTAAGGCCATTTTCGGTAATTAAGTCAATTGGGATGCAATCACAGCGCTTATCCGAAGCCGAAAATATAGAAAAGGTAAAGTCAAGGGTTAAATTCATCCATTCTAATGAGAATGCATTAGCGAAGTAAAGCACTGCAGTTTTACATAATTTCTGAGTAAGCTATTCGTACGAATTGAAATATTTCTTGCATTTAAACTTGTGTTCCAAATTAAGATTTAACTTGAAATGAATGTAGATAATTACTGAGAGCATTAGATTTTTGTAGAGTAGTTTACGTGAGATGAGATCGCTTGGGGTCACATGATATGAACCGGCGAATCACGATGTTGAACCATGAAAGCATAGTAAATTCTTAAATTAATGTCTTTTTACAAATTTATTTTCTTTATTTATTGGCTTTTTATAAAATTTTAAGCGAATATTAATAATATTAAAATGTTTACGCCTTCTTTTTTTAAAAGAATTCTTAGAACTAATATTTTTTTAATATTTTTTATGTGTATACTGTATGTTGTCGCCAATAAAGTCTGCTTGGCGAGATTTGCGGCAGCGAAACGGAAAAGTACCGGAAAATGGGTTCCTTTTCTTTTATATATTAAAAGAAGGAACGCATTTCCTTTTATTAAAGTATATATAAAAAGGGGCAGATTTTTATGTTCACAATGTTTATTGTTTTCTTAAACGGTTGCAATAGTTTAAATGACTGATTTGGGGGGGACAAAATCCTGTTTGCATTTTTTGTATTTCTTAGAATACATTTAGCTTTAATGATGTGTTTTGCACAATCAAGACTAATTCATATTCTCTGAGAAAAGATAATAAAAATTAGACAGAGGATTTCTGTACAGAAAATTTAGACATGAAATAAGTTAAAAGCGATTAAATCAGCTATTAAATGAATAATTAATCATATGATACTGGTTATTATCAATTTTGTATGTCTGTTTATTTTTTTATGGAAATACTTCGCATTTTAGGACGCAATCAATATTTCAAAGAAGTTTGAAATATTAGTAAAACCACATTAATAAATTAAAGTGAAATAAATGATGGGATGCAATTTAAAAGACAGTGTTCCTGCCGAAGATAGCTCGGACTTATTTAATGAAACTTAACTTCAGAAAGTGGACTGTAATATTAACAATAATAAATTTATTTTAACAAAAACAACATTATTGAATACTAGCACACGCATGTGCTTATGCAGCTTATCTAAAATCGAGCAAACATATGCTCTTACATCAAGTCATAAATCATACATACTAATAAGGTAAAAACGAAATAACTTTAGGGTTACACTAAAGCCAAACTCTGCTTGGCGTAAAACGATGCTGCCAAGCAATACTCTTTCAGACACCGAACAGACAGAAATAATTTAATGTAAGAGATCAATATTTAAAAATTTGCACACACAAATGATTTATCAGATTTTATAAGGTTTTATTTCATAAATAACTTCGATTTTGAAATATGGCATTTGAACCTATAAACATGTATGGATACTGAAAAAGTGATGAATATATAAGAATATTATAATGTTCAATAATTTTTCTTATTGAATAATAAATTCTGACAGTCCTATAAAACTAGGGTCTAAGTTTGCATAAAAATTCCTCAATTAAATAAAAGAATTTAAGTAATTTCTGTAGCCTTTTTGTCAATACATTAAAGATTTTTTAACTAATTACACGTCCTCGCTTGCAATTAGAATCATCATTAAATCCCTATTTCATCTAATCATTTCCTGAATATTATCATGTATATAGATTGACCTCGTCTTTGTAACTGATAATTATTACTTGCAAATTATTCTCTTGCTGGTGAACTATTAACAACCTTCGCTCTCGCTACCGCCTGCCTTACGAAATCGGCGTAAAATGCTGGTACTTGAGCTGTTTGTACGCATGCGCGAACGTAGGTGGTGTGAATAGCCTCTTAGCTATTCGCACCGTCGGCCTGTTTACCCTAACGGAACTTTGGTCCCAAGAAATGTACGCTAACGTTAAGTTGTTACTCCCAAGGATCCCACCCGTTTACACTTGTAAGTCTCAAAGCCTAAGAATTACTACCCCCAACCAATCAAGTCGCTTTGATTTGCGCATGGGCAATATTTCCTATTTTGGGGTACAATGTCGAAAGTTTGCGGTAGAATGTCTGAAGTTGAAAAAGCTGAAGAAAAAAGCGCGTTATGCATTTGAGAAGTAATTTAATATGTATGTATTTGCTGTACAAAAGCGTTTGCGTTCCAAGGCGGGAATGAGTTCGGTCAATATTTCAAGAGCAAGATACATATTCCGCTCATGCAGCATTGTTTCCGTCACTGAGGCAGAAGTACCTAGAATTATTTTTCAATATACTCGAATGATGGTAAGTTATTTTTATTTTTTAGCAAAACCTGAAAGTAAAAATTGAAGGAAAGACTGTCAAATATTTCTTTTTATTATAATATATATATATTTAATATCATTAAATTAGTAATTTTCCTCGTAGTAATTTATACTAAGGAAATAGGATTAATGATTACATTGCGATTTAACTACCAACAAAATGAATAAGCTTCAGTGTTTATTTTTTATATAATTATGGACTAGCATTAGTTATAACTAATTAGTTTATTAAGCACATTATTAGTGAAGTTTGTTTATAATTCGATTACCTTAATGAAACATAATATCAGATTGAGTATAATGTAAAATTACTAGATGTGCCAGACGTCGGATAGTCAACATTTTAATGCACTATCATGTATTAGGATTTGTTCCTCTGTTAGAAAATACCCAGCATTCTGTATCCGTAGATTTTTGTAATTATTACTGTCATGAATTTTATTAGTATTGCTTCACTTTGTCATGAAAATACTTTTGTAGGATCAGAAATATAAAATAATTAGGCTTTTAAATAATATATTTTAGAGAATTTGGGAGATCCATAAAAAGACTTGCTTTTAAAAGATTTTCTGTATTCCTGTTCCACCTGTGTTTTGTATTTGACAAATAAGCAATGAAATTAAATCATGTCAATATTTTAAAAAATCATTTTTGGCGAATATTGTAGAATATTAATATGATGAAAAACACTTACCCTCCAAAAGAATGCAAGAATAATTGTATCATAAAAGATTATTTAGTGAAATTCTACTACCTGAAAAAATAAGCGATTAGTAGAGTATAAGAGTGAAATTGAAATGGAGAGTAATTTTCCTTTTAATCAGAATTATCATATTTTATTTTTTCAAATTTGTAAGATAAATAACTGAATATTTTTCACTGATCATAGTTGCAGCAACACAGCATATATTTCGGCAATATAGCATATAGTGATGCCTCTCATGTTGAGCACCTTCAATTGTCAAAAGTATTCCTGAGAATATAAACAAACATTGGTAGTGACAATCACACATAACCATATTCTCTGAAGGTTGCTATAATATCCCGTCGGTGGCTAAATAAATAAAAACACTGAACATTAATTGTTCAATACCTGATGAATGGGTTTTGAACATAGGCATTTTGTGCATATCTGTCCAAGATATGAATGTAATTTAGTTTACCTTAAAAAATCTTCCTGATGACATTATTTAGGTTAGTAGGGTTACCTTTAGGCAGGTAACCCTAGTGTACGGTGCATAATCAAATAATCATGTTGAAGGTGCACAGAAGGCTGAAATCATTTCTAATTATGGAGTTTATGTTATTTTTGTTAATAACATGCGAGTAATCGCTAAAAGTGTTAATTGTTAGAAATAGTAAGATTATACTTCAAGCAATTTTTCAAGACAACAAAATTATTTTCTCTTACTTTGGCTAATCATTTTAACATAATATAAACTATTTTGTATTTGTTTTTATATTAATTAGATTATTAAATATATAGTTTTGATGTCCAATTTACTAATAAGTATAATATTATTGAATTTACAGGTAGGGAGAACAATATGATCATCTACATTTACTGCAAGCTAAACTAAGAAGCAAGAAACACGTTTTAGGAAATCAATTTCAGCGTCTGAGAGACTTGACGTCTGTTTAAGGTAATTATAAATATATACATTTGTTTTGAAAGCAGTGTCGACGCTAGACAATTTACCTCCTGGTGTAAACTCCACAAATCCGAAATTCTGCCACCCGATTCCTTCCTAAATTCTAATAATTTTGCTATCTGGTGTGGTCACACTGGTTGCATATGCTCTGGCGCCAGCTCTAAAAGTCTTTATTACATCTAATTCCAATTTTGTGTAATATGTATGATTGAAAATTAATGTTCTTCTTAGAACATTTTATACTTCCGTCTAATTGAACATTTTTAAATTCATATTTTTTTTTTAATTCGTAATGCATTTAAAAAAATTATGAATAGGAACGTAATTTTATCAAAATAAGTTACATAAATAAAGCATTTATTTTCTGTGGTTTAATAATAAGAAAAAAGAAAATTTCAATCTCTTTAAAACTGACCCCCCCCCCAAAAAAAAAAAAAATTCTTAAAACTTGCATACTGCTACAGATTGCCCTTTGTTCATTTTTATACGACATGTTTCTAAAACTGCAAAAATTTAATTACTGATTCAGAATGCTTTTGTAGATTTCTAGCATTTGGAACTAATTATACAGACCTGGCATACAGTTTCCGAGTTTCTAAATCTTCAGTTTCACATATTATTCGAGAGACCTGTGATGTCATATGGCAAGTCGAACGGGCTGTAATAGCAGGTTTTGAATATAAATGGAATTTTCCCAACTGTGTTGGTGCAATCGATGGTATGTATTATGTCTTGCATTCCATATTTATCTGTCAGTGAGTACTTTTGAAATACAAAAATTGCATTATATTAAAATTAGGCAAATGAAGATTCTTTTCAAAGATAAATATAAAATATTGCAGAATCATCTAACTTGATATATGAGCTGTCTTAAAATATCAAAAGACTGGAATTGTTTCATAATAAATAAATGAAAGTGTGAAATGAAAAACAAATTTTAATATAAAAAGGAATTTTTTTGCAAGTTAATTTAAGAACTTTTTTAAGAACTGAATTTATTATTGAAAAAAGTATTTATATTAATTTTTATCATTAAAGTGTATATTATTTATCTTTAGGCAATTGATAATTGTTGCTTTTCTTTTCTTGTAGGTAAGCATATCAGAATACAAGCTCCACCATCAGCTGGATCAACATATTATAATTATAAGAGCTATAACAGCATAGTCCTAATGGCAGTGGCAGATGCTAGTTACACTTTCCTTTATGTTGATTCAGGCAACTATGGACGCATCAGTGATGGTGGAATTTTCAGTAACTGTTCACTAGGTAAAGCTTTGGTTAGTGAAACTTTGTTTTCATTGCCAAATCCAACACCATTATTAACAACCCACCGGGCGGCTCGCATTCAAATCTATTTACGTCTCGAAAACTGCAGTAAAAATTAACCATGTTTACAATTTTTTTTTCATTTAGAGTGAACCAAAATTGTCCTGAAAACGGCTTTTGTTAGATTTTCTTCCCTTCTTCTTGTAGGGCGACCAACAAGGAAACCATCACTTAAGTGATGGTTTCCTACTGTCCTTTAATTACTGCCTAGAGGCGATTAAGCAGATGGACTGCTGTGTCCATGCTTTGGTTAGACAAAAAAGATATTTTTTTCTGGAAATCCAAAACAGAAAAGGGAGTTTTGTATTTCCTTGTTACTAATTTTGTGCATATTTCTGATCTTAATTGCTTATCAGAGCCGTGCCAACATATTTTTTCACCTCAGGCAGAAAGGTAAACGCGCGTCCATATAAATATAAAAATAGCTACACTTATATTAAGCAAAAGTAATTGTATTAAATCAAAATATCGTAATTCTTATAACATAATTATACCATAATTCTTAAAGTATTTTTTAATCGTAGTTTTATAAATTCAGAGAAATAATGTAGCCAATTATTTATAATTTTCAAATGAAAACGTTAAAAAATTCGTTTTTGATAAATAAGAAAGAACACTGAAATGCATATTGCATTAATTTCCAGGTTTTCTTGCAATTTTTTGGTTTGTTTTATTGATTTAAGTTTGACAAAGCCTATTTCCCCCAATAATTAAAGTAATTTTCCAATTCGTATAGCCAACTTGGCGCCTCTTCTAGTGATTGACATGAGGCAAGTGCCTCACTTGCCTGACCCTTTTCCCGGCTTTGTTGCTTATTAAGTATAAATGTTATTGATTTTTATTGCGTTTCGGTATTTTAATGTACGTTTATATAATGTTAATTTGTTTTTATATGCATATTTCAGTAATATAATCTTACGACTAATGAGACAGTGTAGTTTAACTAATTTTCTACTTTTGTTTCATGCTATCAGCTTTAACGCTAAGAAAAAATTTATAAGAGGCTTAAAATATCTAATTCCTATTGAAAGCTACATGTAATTGATAATTAAATTACTATTAAAATAACAAACACATGCTCAGTGTCAGTCATTTTGACATAATGTTTGTAATTCATTTTACCACAAATTTATTTCGTTTATCTTGTTTCATATTTATAAAAGGGGAGTTTACCTTTATCGCATTTATTGATTGATATAGTTATGAAATATTGAATATTTTGAAACAAATTTCAGTCATAATAACCTTATTAAAAATTTTCTACATATAGACAAGATGTCACAGATACCTCTCAGTTTCCCAACTAAATTACATGGTACTGAAATTCGGTGCATTTTCATATGATTATTTTTGACAGAAAGAGTTACGTTATGTAAATCACAAAAGAACATTGTTTTAATTCTTAATTAAGTATAGCACTTGTATTAAATTGCTAAAATTCATTGTTAGGAAAATCTCGCTCTAAAAAGACACTTTTACCTTTCAAAGTGGAATTTTTGTGGTTTTCCCTGTGCATAATGTGGGCGCGAGTAAGTTTTTCTTAGAATGTCCTCCACGGAGGCATTCCTCCCTTTAGGCAGATAGCTCTCGCGTGCTTTGAAGGAAAAATAAAGAAAACCAAAACAAAAGCTTCAAAATTGGTGTTTAACATTTTTTGGGGGTTCAAATACGCAAATTACTTAGAGATCTCAATTCACATTATCAAATGTTGTTATTTAAATAAATAAAAGCAAGCTGAGGATTTCCATTTAAATTGTTTGTTTTAAAATAAAAAATAAGAACAGTAAGTTTTGAATAAATCTTGTCAACATCAAGCAGGGACAGGAACATGCCAATGTAAAATTTAATATTAGGCCAAAAAGAAACGCTTTGACGTAGATTTTGGATAAAACTTAATCAAATTCGCATGTAGTCAGAGACAGGCCTTTCTTCAGTAGAGAGAAAAAAATGTTTCTGAAGTATTTGTGTACTTATTACATAAATGTTTTAATGCTTCCACAGCACTGCAAATCGATAAAATTTATTTGATGAAAAGTAGGAAGTTTGCTTTTAAAATTCCGATTTTTCAACCGTTTTCAGTGCCATATGTGGCATTGAAAAACACGTCTGGCCAGAAGGCAGATTAATGGCTGAAAAATTCTTAGAATTTAAAGAGGCATCGAACAAGAAAATTTAGGGATGGCGAAATTCTAAGAATTTGGATCTGACAACAAAAATTTATTGGACGGCAAAAGTTTTAGAATGTAGAGAGCTCCTTTTGTGAGGAGATTTTTTCCGCTTTGTTTTCAACATTTGGTTGAAATGCAAATTAAATAAATATTTACAAATTCAGAATATTGGATAGCTATTGATGCTTTCGAGATTCAGTTTCTGAAATCCATTTCATGTGTCATTTCCTTAAAAAGGTGATACTGAAACCAACTTTCGAGGAGTAAAATGATTACTAGAAAAGAGTTTCCGATTTCTTTCATTTCTAAATTTATCCCGTAGTTCTTAGAACATTTTTCTATCCGTAAGTGATGATTTGCTTTCCGAGAAAATTTTCTGAAAGGAATAAATTACTTAAGTCTTCACACTATGGGAAAATCTTGCCATCGCCGGTACTTAATTCCCTTCATTTACTGAGATAACCTGCTTTGTTATAAGTATGGTACTTGTTTTCTGATTTTTACTGAATTTGCATGCTCAAAGCTATCTAAATAAAGAAACGCTATTGTGAATATCAGGGTATGAGTACATATATGAAAGGGTTATATATTTTTCAGAATTTCCCTATGAGCTGTTTATTCTTAGGGCCGAAAGAGGAAAAAGCTTGCATACATCGTCATTCCCGGAAAGTAGATAGTACCGAAAGCATTACTAGACAGTCCGGTTTACCAAACAATAGAGTTTATCTGATTCCTAGTTGTAAAAGCTGACAGTTATAAATTGCTATGTTCATGGCGACCTTCAGAAGGCATCAAATTACTTCAAAAGTTCCGCTGCGATAAATTTTCAGACTGCAATTTTGTTCCTTTAAATTTTCGAAAATACCTATTTTTTAAGTATTTTTCTGTACTTATATTAATATTGATACAAATAATATAGAAAGCACCAAACGTAGCTATGATGTGTTTCAATTTGTCCTTAGTATTTTCTCACATGTAGTATTAAAACTTTGTCTACACGTTTCTAATGTTTCACCATAGTAAGCCTTCTCTTTCCGAATGTATTCAGTTCCTTTTCGCTTTCGTTTTCTGCTTCTTCTTTTATTTTTTAAATTTTATTTAAAGCTAGAGTAGCTACTAGGTAGCATTCATTATAGTACATTCATTATATTCATACAGCTACTAGCTAGCATTCATTATAGTAAAAAACTAATATAGCTTGCCAATATCAACACACTTTTATCTTCAATAAAATCCACTAATTCGATTGATGCTGTAAAAATTACAATTTAATACTTTAGCCAATTATTCTGATTATAGTGATTTAAATTCGATTTTAGGCAACATATGCATTCTTTCAGAAAACGTGATATATTGAGCACCGCTGTTACAAGTAAATACTGTACATTCAACCATTTCATAAATATGAAAATGTAGCATAACTTCTTTTCGAGTGCTTGCACTGAGAGTCTCCTTCAAGTAAACCTTAATGGAACTTTATTTCATGAAAATTTAGAAGTATTATAATAGCTTCAGAATTATTTCCATTGCAAACATTTATGAAATATGCAGAAAAATATATAAGGAAAACATCAATGAGGAACTATTATCGAATATACATTTCATGACAGTAGTAAAATATTTTTTCAGTACCGACGGTATTAAAAAGCTCAATATTGTGATAAGCTAAATAAAATAAAACGGTATTAAAAGTTTAATATTGTGATAAGTAAAAGTATACTAATCTATAACACTCATTTGCCATTAGAACTATAATGTAATTCTAACCGTTAAAGTAACATTGTATTTGTATTAACTAGAATTATAATTTCAATTAAATTTATCAGTACTCGTTGTTTCCTGCACCTTGAGGGAGACGCATTATTTTTTTTTTTTTTTTCTATTATATAAAATACTGTCCTCGGAAAAAAATGTCTCTAGACATGATTCTGTCTCCAAAATTAACGGATGAGATGAACAGAAATAATCTTGGAATAGCCTTTGGGCAAGTGCTGCGAGTATGCGAAATGTAAGACTGTAATTAAACTTCGACCATCCTGGAGACTATACTTTCTTAATATTGCCATTCGACAAATTATAAGCCCTTCCATTTATCTTTAAAGTTTAAGTTATCTGTTATTGACTGAGAAAAGCTTTTAATTCATTGTAGTTACTTTGTAGTTAAAACTACAACTAATGCAGTTATAATCGTAATTGTGCCGCCCAGATGGTATAGTGGAAGCCTGACTGCGATATCGAAGGGCCTGGGTTCGAATCCCGGAGAAGGCATGGTCATAACTGTTCGTCCTTTCATAGGAGGCGATGGTGGCCCACATATTAGGTGCTTCCATAATAAAGAGACCACCCCATCTGGCCTTGTATATACTAATGGACTGTGTTACACTGTAACTGTTCACAATCTGCCATTGGGGAAAAATAAAAAAAAATAATAATTGTAATACAATGATTGTTCGAATTACAATATAACTTCAAAAGCAATTAGATTTTTCGCTCAGCAGAGTAATAAGTCGTCTTTTGAATACTACTAGTTCAAATCGGATGCCAATTTTGGCAAACAATCTAAATGTTTAGATAGCTCTGTGGATTTCCTTATGTGTAACATGAATACAAATCATTTTATTTTAGAAAGTTCTCTATGAGTACATCATTCTTCTTAAACGTTTCGTTGCATTCAATTAAATAAAGATCTTTTCCTGCTTTTATTAACGGGTGATGTGAACATGAGCCAGTTTCCCTTAGAAAGTCCTCCACAGAAGCATCTTTGCAGTCTTTACCGTAATCCAAATAATATAACAATCACAGATGCATAAGAAAATTGTACTTTTATTTGTTCTTACGTGAAACAATGATGGAAAATAGTTCATGCAAGTACTTTCACTTGTAACTGAATAATGCATTTTTAACTATTTATGGAAAATGTGTGTTATGTTGAATAAAAGACCAATTCGTAAATTTTTTTCCCGTGGCAGGTAGTAGCCGTTTATAGACATTGATCACTACTAAGGCCGGTCATGTTATTAAGGAGGGAACTAATACGTGGGCCCCCGTTGCCACCTATGAAGAGAACGAACAAATTACATTCATGCCCTATCCGGGATTCGAACCCAGGCTCTTCGATACGGCAAACAGAGACACAAACCTCTTTACTGTCTGGGCGGTAATTCATAATAAATGGATTTAGTAAAATGTCTAGTACACACAGCAATTAAGCGTACTGATTGCTGATCAGAATCCTTTTTTACCAGCTAAAGCAATAGGTTGGATAAAATTATGAGACTTAGATTAGTCCTTGATGATCCCCTTTCTGAAAAGAAAAGGAAAAATGTAATTTTTATGATTTATTTCTTGTGTAATGTAAACAAGACAAGCAAGTTTCCCGTAACAAATCCTTTGGGAAAACATCCCTCTGCACTGGCATAAACTCTTTGCTTGCTTTTCCTTAATCTTATAATTTAAGTTCACATGTATATCGAAGATCATAAACATACATATTTGCTTACTAACGTTATGTGCATTTCGGTCTATATAAAATATTTCCTTTAAATAAACTCCAATTTATGCTGGTACCACAAACTACAATATATGTAAGATTATTCAGAAGACATGACAGAGAATATTAATATTTTTCTTATAGGTGATTATCCCGTTGCATTATTTAAAAACTCATTATACAAAATGCAGAAACATTTCGAATATAATATTATTGACTGTAATTTTCAAATATTATCACGATTTCCTTAGCCTATGTCACTGAAATTATAAAGGGCAGTTGTTTTTCTGATTAAATAGTTACAATCATCTGCTGCGCAATTTGAACTAAGAGGTCATTACAATTGCATTGTAATTTTTATTAGATTATATAATTACAGTTATACTGTTTATTCAATTAGATTTCACAATTAAAATGCAATTATAATTAAAATGCATTTGCGTAAATTGTATATATAATTAAAATTGTTACATTGTAATTACAAAATAATTGCATAATATTATTACAATTACTATGTGTTTTCAATTGCATTCTACAATTACATTTGCAATTAAGATCATGATTTTCCTGGGTTACTTAACTGCTTTTATCAGAAACAATTACTATCCTAATTACATTATTATAATTACTTACTGGAGTTACAATGACAGTGTAATTGTAATTAGATTATATGATTGCAGTTGCATTGAATATGAAATTGAATTTCACAAATATAGAGTAATTGTAATTTAAATGAAATTACGTAAATTGTAATTGTAATTAAAAATCAGCTACTTTTTAACTATAACTACTTTGTAATTGCATAATTTTATTACAATTGCATACTACACTTAGAATTACAATTATGATAATGATTTCACTAGGTTAAGTAATTCTAATTATCAGAAACAATTACTTTCCTAATTACGTAGTTATAATTACCTACTGCAATTTCAGTTAAAATTACGTTGTAATTAGCTAATATTAACGTAGTTGTGATTAGATGCAATAAAATTTGCAATTGTAATTAGATTATATAATTATAATGTTTGTGATTATCATTGCATTGTAATTGTAAGACTTAAGAATTAAAATGCAATTACATATATTATTGTTGCATTTAAAAAGTATTTACTTTCTAATTGTAATTGCAAAGTAATTGCGAAGCTAATTACAATTGCAATATAATTGAAATCACATATTTCAAAATATTTTTTGCAGTTTCTTGCAATTTTAATTTTAATTCCAATTACATTTTGCCAAACTGCATCTAAAATTTGGAGAATAATTAGTCTGGAAAATGAAAATTCTCTTTACGAACATAAACATTTAAGTTTACTATAGCTTGTATAAGCACAGAACAGCTGGAAGTTTTGAACGAGCTATTTATTCCGAGTTGTTATTCAAAACCTCACGATAAAACCCATTTGCCCTTAGCGAATAGATAGTTTCCTCTCCTCAATTACCTCCCGCAGAGAAAAATTATCACCTGTCAGTTTACATTAAGAGCAGAGAGGGGAGGGCACTCTGAGCAGGCCGTATATATGCTGCTTTGCCGTTTCATGCCAAAATTTAAGTTTACGCATATATGCTGCCTTGCCGTTATGAGGACCAAAATATTTGGACGCATATATGCCGCCTTGCCGCTATGAGAGCCATTATTTTCGAACGCATATATACGGCCTTACCGCCTAGAGGGTTAAATAGCGATTGAGTTTTGCCTTTTGTATTTGTTGGAGATGAGGCTTTTCTACTCAGGAAAAATATTTTACTCCCTTATCCTGGCAAATTTCTGTCAAATGAAAGAAAAATTTTTAATTACAGACTTTTTCGAGCAAGGTGGTGCGTTGAAAATGCTTTCGGCATATTGGCGTCTAGGTGGCGAGTACTTCGTACTGAAATTGCCCTGAACCCAGAGCATGCTAATAAAGTAGCTTTGGCATACTGTTGCCTTCATAATTACTTAATGAAAAATGAGTTGGGAAAGGCAGCTACGAAATACTGTCTAGTGAACTTTGCTGATTCTCTTCTTTCAAATGCCACCATTAAAGAAGGTACGTGGAGAACAGAAGAATTTACATGGCAACCTCTTGGCCGTCTAGGGGCCAATAATTCATCCCGTGCTGCATCTGCAGTTCGAGATAATTTTTGTGAATATTTTTCTGCAGAAGGAGCAGTACCATGGCAAGAAAGGAAAGCATTTCTTGTGTAAATTTTTTTTCTCGAAAATATTTATGAAATATGTAAATAAAACAACTGATTAGTGTTATGTACAAATAATTTCATTTTATTTCTTGCCAAAATTTGTAAAAATTGTATTTTTGTTTCCAATTTTTTTTTCATCAGTCATTTTTTCAAATCACTATGAAGACTCAATAAAAATAGTTTATCATCATCGTCATCATAATTTTTACATCGATGGTGATTTTTCAAATATTTATTCGTTTCATCAATAACAGAAAGCAATGAACTTTCAATTGTTTCTTTCTTTTTTTCTTTTCTTCCCTCTAGGAGTATTTTCATCAGTATTTTCATCATTATTATTTGAATTAGTGTTACCTAAGATTTGTCTGGAGCTTGATGCGGGTGATAACAGTGATTCACATGAGGGCATAACATGAATAACAGATGTCTACACATATTCACGTTCTTTCGGATGTTCAATATTATCTGAAGACTCGGAGACAGCAGATTTTACTGTGAAATTAAGCTCCTCGAATTCTTTGTTTCCTTGAAAGTTTGTCTGTGTCCTATTTGGAAAGAAAGCAAGGAAAAAAATTAAATGCACATGAAAAATATTTTTAATGCATTAATGATTATTTTGTGATACAAAGTAATTAGGTAGTGAAATAAGCAAATTTAGAATCTTATTTGTTATTGCATTAAATAGCTTATTTTTTTAATTTTTATTACTTATGAACTGCAAACAATTTAAATAGATATGAAAAATAATGTAAACCAAGAGTCTTCTTGCTTCACCTGAAACTAAAAAGCTTTTTTTTTTTTTTTTTTTTTTTTTGTTAATTTGAATTATAACATCCCATTGGATTCTTTTCTTACATAATCTTGTGTTTATTAATATTTGGAAGAATAATTTCTAAAAAAATACAGTTTGTTACATCCAGTTGTATGGGGTAATTCCTAGTCATCATGTTCTTGGAGCAATGCTGGATCATATTTTGTTTTTAATTAAAATAGTATTTTATCAAATGTGGGGAGGGGTGAAATCATCATCACTCTTTGAATCTTTTGTACTGCAATATACAACCGAATTGTCATATTTATTCACTAATAATTTTATCGTACAAATATGGAGAAGGCAAAATGACATGAATAATTTATTTTCCAATGTATGGTGATTATAGAAGGAACATAACGAGTGAAAAGTATTCATGCATAAAGTATCAGCAACTATCACAGTATTATATATTTAAAATAAATCTATACCGCAATAAGAATACATAATCATATTACAACATTTAATAAGGTATTTCTACTCCCTTGTATCTTAAATCTTTCCCACTCTTTTAATTATCATTTACTACTTACACTTCATTGCTGCTATCTGTTTTAGATTGCATATCATTGCCACTCTCACTGTTGTTATCATTCAGTCTGTCTTCCTAAATGATACGATCTTTACAATTATCAAAAGCATTAAATATTCCAGTTTCATATTCACACACTGTTGCATATACAGAGAAGCTTTGGCAACACATAAGATGTCTGTTGATCTACAGAAAGTTCTGGATGACGCATGAAAATCATTAACTACGTTAAAAACTGTCCTTTGAATGCACATCTTTATTCGCAAATATGGGAAGAAGTGGGAAATAATCATATCCAGCTTGTTTTTCATACCAATGTTTGTTGGCTAGCTCGAGAAAAAAATTCTAAATGTATTGTTTGAACTTAGACATGAACTTCAATATTTTCTTGATGATAGATTTGAGTTGAGAAATTATTTACATTACTGGAAATGGCTTTGTAAACTAGCATACTTAGGAGATATATTCTCTGTTTTAAATTGCCCCAACTTATCATTACAAGGCAAAGAAATTTCATTATTTCATGTTCACCATAAAGTGAACGCTGCCATCGCAAAAGAGATTTATGGCAAAAGAGAGATGGTAATGGAGAAGTAGACTCGTTTCCCTCTCTGTATGAGTTTGTAACAAGTTCGACTATTAAAACTGACGCTGATACTGTGAAATACATAACACAGCATTTGGACAGTTTGCAAGTGGGCTTGAAAAACTATTTCCCTGATTTAAACAAAAATATTGAATGGATAATATATCGTTTAACATTAACACAACATCCATGCCAGAAGACTTATCGCTTGCGGAAGAGCCAATTGCTACAATTGACTTCAGACAGATTCTTGAAAAATAAACATAAGGCATGTACTTTCTAACATCATTCTGGTTACAAATGCAACATGTGTATCTGGTTTTAACAAAAAAAGTTCTGAAATACATCTTGCCTTTTATAACTTCATATTTATGTAAAGGTTTTTTTTTTTTTTTTTCTTCAGTACAGTAGAAGTCCAGAAATCCGCAAAGCTTGGGACCAGAGGTTGTGCGGATTTCAGGACAGAAAAGATAAAGCACAATATTCGGACTAAAAGTACAAAATAAATAAGGTGTATTAGACACATTTAATTAAATTATATACATTACTGCAATAATTTATTATATGCATTAAATTATTATTACATATATGATTATATTATTCATTGTATTATATGTACACAGCATTGTGGTTTGCCGATTTCGCCTCATGCAAAGGTATCCGGTTTCAGAATTTGCACTTTTTACGTTACTGTCAATGCAATGTGTTTATGTTTTTCAATGTTGCAAGCAGTAAAATGAGTATGTTTCTTATCTGTCATTGTATTAACAAGGGCTGAAATTTAAAATATTCTTAATTTATCCACAAAATATCCGGATAAAAAAAGGCAGCACTAAAGAATCTCGTGAAATAACAAAGCTCAGAAAATACAACAACGTGAGTCGTGAACTTGAACAAAGAGTTGAGTGAATCGTCCGCTTTTGTACCTCGATGCAGATTAGAAGAAAAAAAAACTAATCTTATTTTTTAAACTTTTTTATGTCAATAATTTGGTATTTCCCTTATGACTCATTATTATTCGGTAATTATGACATCATTATTCGGTATTTTTTCTTCGATATTTCGTACTCAATGTTGCGGTATCCGAAACCTATAAACTGAATGTTTATATTCTAAGAAGCAACGCGGATTTTCGGTATAAGGCCCGTTTACACTAGCGGAACTTTGGTCCCAAGAAACGTACGCTAATGTCCTAAGAAACGTAACCTAAGTCCAGCGGTTAATTTTCAAACGGAATTGACGTAAACCCAAGAGATGGAAAATTTTAACTTCGAACCTATGAGATGAAAGCTTTGGCCAATCACAGACTTACAAACTATCACGAGGGTTTTGTTGATGTTATATGCGAAAAACATGGCGGAAGATTTGACTACGTCTGACTGCAAATTAATTGCAGAAGTGCAACAACATCCGATTTTATGGGATAATAGAAAAAAAGAATATCGAATATCGAATGAAAAGAGGACAAGACGTTGCTTGGCTACTGGTTGCCGAAAGACTAAACTGAGATGGTATGTATCCATTTATTTATTTTTTGCTCCTCTCGGATTGCAATGTGCTCTCTTTTATTCCAGTTCTCTTTCGACTAACGCAATTGTTCGAGTACAAAATAGGTTTAATAACGATTACACGATAAAAATTTGTTGACATATAGCATTTTAGAACATTTCTGAAAATCTGAGTTTTATCAAATTTAAATAAGCTCAGTAGCTGGATTTTTTAAAATTAAAGTTTAATAACTGCTTTAAACTGTATCTAAATGTACACTGTTCTATGAAAATTATATGCACCAACCTTCAATTATATATATTTGAAATTTTTCCCAAATTATAGCAATTCAGATGATTACATGTTTTTAGCAATTGTTTTTACATTAGTTTGCTCTTCTTTTTTGCAACATGTTACTAAAGGCTTATGAGAAGAAGAAAGTAAAAGTAGTAAGTGTGAAGATCAACAGTAGTAAAAATTTGATTAAAGTTTTCCTTCTCAATTTTCAGAAATACATTTTCTTCATTTCTCATGCAAATGTTTATTCCGAAATACATAAAAAATCCATAAGTATACAAATATCCATGTATAAAAATATATAAGATCCATATTTCATTTTCGTATGGATACATTTTGATTCTCACATAATTAGTATAATTGTTTGCATAAAATATTAATAATTAAACTAATTAATTGAAGTGGTTGAATTAAAATTTCGGTTATATTTTTCTTTATTTCACAGTTGAAGAGGTTACTTACCGGTGGCAGGATCTGCATAAGCAATATAGCCGAAGAAAAACAAAATGCAAAAGTGGAGCTAGTGCAGAGTCTGCAGAGCAGCAATGGCATCTGATGCCCCAAATGTCATTTTTGGATCCATGTATCCGCCATCGAAGGTAAATATTCAGAACCAAATTATTTAGTTATTTTAAATATAAAATGATAAATTTTCATATTAACAAAATACAATCTTACGTGTTAGTAGTCTGAAATATTATAAAGCATAAATGGATTTTTTAGAGTTTATTTATAGAATGTAAAATGTGTAAGCCAAGATTAGATAAAATTTGTTTTAAACTGTAAGATACAAAAAATTTGATAAAATTCTCTTGTGATTGTGTTTCTATAAAAAGATATATGAGTTATTAGTGGCTCAATATTTTCATTTATTACGTAAGGGCTTTGTATGCATATTCAAAATTTCTACAATGAAGGCAAGAGATTCTTCTTTTTCATCTAAAATATTGATTTCTTTATAATTAATTTATTAAGTCATTTAAAGTCATCTCTATTTAGGGCATACTACATTATTGTTACTGTCAAAAACACTACTGTTATCACAACTGTTCAATTGCAGCCTCCAATATTAATATTTATATCCACGTTATTTAACTCATAATCCCGCTCATCTTCACTACTATAAATTTGATTTTCTATGGCATTAATATAAATAAATGTTACATTAAAAATAACATTTATTTGGATTATTGAGAAGGATGAAATTGTTTGTGCTGAGATGACAGATTGTCATAATTTTGTTCCCTGGTAGTTAATTTTAATCTGAGATACGATTCCACGTCTAATAATCTGTTCCATTTTTTCCACTTGATGTCTACAAATACAGTCTTAGCTACCGGTGCGATTATCCACTGCCTTCGCACCTAAGCTTGATTTTTCGCCCATGAGTGCAGAAAGACTGAGCGGGTGCAAAACAAGACATCTGTCCACCTTGTCGGGACACGTTATTAACCGGACCTCTTCTCGCTCCTCTCACTAAATGGCACCCTCTCATTGGTTATAATGAATGTCAATCACGCATGACGTTCAGATGAAGAGATTTGGCTCCGGGTTACTAGAAGAACTTTATGTTTGTCATAGTAATGAAGAGCAACTCAAATGTCGCCAATTTGTCGTGATTTGGGGATCTTCGCGCATATTCTTTGTTCTTTACTGAAATTTTTTGTTCGTTGTTGTTCGTATGCAAACAGAAATTTTTCATAAGCTAATCACTAATTTTAATGCTTTAACGTATTAAACGCTATTTTATAAGGAGAAGCATTTACAGTATACTCTGAAATATTTTTTAATCACTTAATACTTTAACAATAATTCGTATCACTGAAATAATTTTTCAGTATTTCCTGAATTAAGTTTTTATCAGGATCATCAAAAGTCTTTCGATATGAAGCATGGTTTATTAATCTTTGAACAAATGTAGTTTCAAAATATTAGTCCTAATTTTATTTTCTAACATCTCATAGTTAGATTGTTCTTTTATAATTTTGAACTTACGTTATCTTTTCTCAAATAAAATTCGTAAATTGTGAATGATCAGAATAGCTATTACTCTACACCGATTTCAGCAGGTTTTTATAACACAAAACAAGTATAATAATAAATGTTTAATAAATTTAATTTGATCCTGTGTTTATATAGTAACAGATATGCAACAACAAAATATCCTTGATTCAACTTACTTATGTAAACTTGTCATTGTGATATATAAATTATACTTTATAATTGAGATTTTCATCAAATTTCTATGCACCTCATACAATTAGTTAATAATAAGTAAATGGTGTATCATGTTATATATGGTTAAACTTTGTAAAAAATTAAGAAATCACATTGCATGGTTTCAAATTATAAATAAACTGTTTAAATCTCTTTTAATTAGCAAATTAAAATGGTTTGGATAAATTTATTTTACTTTTGTTTTGGATAAGTAATTATCATTTCTTTTAGAATTTTCTGTTCAATAACTCATTTTAATAATTAAACATATGTTTGATTTGGATTCCATCAGTGGCTAAGCACTAAAGTTACTGAATACTAATAGTTTGACCTGAGTTGGATTCCAATCGAAAGGGTTGGCAACATAAGCATTTTTGCAAATTTCCAATGTCTAACTTGGATACCAACCAGTTTCCTCTAGAAAGTTATCCACAAAAGCACTCCTCCCTTTTGACAAATAGGACTCACATACTTTGCTGAAGAATTTTCTGTTGAATAGCTAGCTTCATTTATAAAGCAAACTGAACTATGTTTGATTTGAGATTAATTAAAAAATGAAAGGCAACTAAAAGCTAATTATCATTTATTTTAATTTTTTAATTTTTCTCTTCAAGTTAAACAGCAAAATACAACTAATAAGTTAATATAGTATAGAAACTAATACATAATGATCATACTGGATATTTTCTGGGCACTTGATATAAGAAATACAAAAATAAACTGTTGATTGACTCCATGAAAATAAACAGATTTAAAGATTTTATTCCAGTTATTGAAAAATTAGTATATATATTGATTAAATCTGTGCAAATTAAAGATTAAAACTTTAACGTGCAACTGATTTAATAGCAGAGTAGGTAACACTGATTTCTTGAATTTATGGGTTCCTGTGCTAGGCGAGAAAATGCTGACATCTTTAGCTATTTATAATTCATTCTAAGGAAGCTTTAGATTTCTGTATAGTTAATTTCCTTTTTAAAAAATGTACATTAAGATGGTAAATAATGATTTAATGTTTCTACTGGGTTACTAGAACTTGTATTTTAAGGTTATTTTAGTAATGAAGATCAACTCAAATATTACCAGTTTGTCCTGATATATTCTTTGTAGATGTATTCTGTTCCTTTCAAAATGTTTGTTGATCATTTACTTGTAAGATAGTTATAAAGCATTTTCTTCTGTCCTTCCACATGTCTTCATGGTGTAATTGAAAACAGACTCGATGTATATTCGAGAATTCCAGGGTTCCTGTGAGAACATTGCACATTTTTCACACCTCCTGCTTCAAAATAATCTAATGACGTCACATAGTACTTAATTGTTCAAAAGCTAGTCAATAATTTTAATGCTTTTGCCATTTTGTAGGGAGAAACATTTATATTATAATGTGAAATATTTTTATAATCACTTTAAATTATTGAAAAATTATATAGTCAAAAGTCGTTAATCCGGACTCGTCGGGACTTCGGCGATTCCGGATTATCGATTTTTCGGGATTATAGATCATCAGTTTAAATCGCGTAAGATGGCATGCAGACATTCTAAAATTAAAAATATGAAACCGTAATTTATGAAATAAAGAACAATTATGATCTAAAGGGTATCAAAATTTACAAAAAAAAGCTTAATATTTATTTGTTTACTTTATTAAACATTTCTTTCAATGTAAGTTGTTTAAGTTGCTTCGTTTTATGTGATAATACTTTCTCTTTAATTCTATAAACAGATATAATTTTTTGTTCACTTACAAAGTTCCGCTGTTCAAGTCCCGTTAATTGCTGTGCCGAGAATACCGACTAACTTGTCAATCGAAATTTTTTCGTTTTCACTAAACTCTCTGTCACATTCTTCATGTCTTTATCCATTTTTTGCAGCAATTCCACTTTTTCTTGATGGACATCGAAACATACTTTCGTTTTGTACGATCCTTTGGGAGCTCCAGAATCAAAAATTCTATTTGACATAATCGAAAGTTCAAGTTTACTTTTATAGTATTGCTCTTACAGTCTGCAAAAAATAATAAGCCGGATCCAATTCGAAAATTAAGGAACAACGCAATCATCAACATTAACTGAAATAGATAATTAGATAATTTTAGCTTACACCATCCGTTATACATAAAACGCGCACGTGAAAACGTATTCTGCGCTTGCGCACACGCAAATGCGCAGTCGTAAGAGGTCTTACGCGCACGCGTAAGCGCCTATGCGCATGTGTCAACGCGGCGCATGCGCAGAAAGTTTTTAGCTTTGAGGTCCGGATTATAGATCATTCCGAATTATCGGTGTCCGAATTAACGACTTTTGATTGTAATTATATTTGTTATTTAATAGCTGATTTAATAACAGAATTGTTAGTGCTGTGGTTTCGTTAATTTTGGTTCCATTTCCAGGTGAGGAGATGCTGATGTCTTTAATTATTTATAATTCATTCTAAAAAAGCATTAGATCTGTGTATAATCAAGTTTCTTATTCAAAAATGTGCATTAAAATGCTAAATAATGATTTAATGTTTCTGAGTTAAATTATAAAAATAATCCAGTTTCTTTGTGATGATCTTGCATTTCATTAAATTATAAAAATAATCCAATTTCTTTGTGATGATCTTGCATTTCATTATTAGCTTAAAATGTATTATGACATGGATATGTATTAGTTTACTACTCACACATTTAAAAAATAAATACCTTAAAACTTCCAAAGACTGATATAATTAAAAGTTCAAGATAGTGTGGTATCTTGCTATTGTGCTTAAATCAAAATTTTAACTAAGCTTTACACATTTGAGCAATATAATCACAAATTAGATAACTGACCTAAATTTCTGTAACATAACATTTAATGATTATGAAAAAGCACACAATGACTTAACTATCTGAAGATAAAAATTACCTTTATGGGTGGTATTCTATTTAGGATCCAGAAAAACCACAAAACCACCTTTATGGCTAGCCCATTTTTAATGATTTCAATGTGCTTTGAACTATTAATGTGTGGATGGAGAACCCCAACATACTGTTTTTTTTTACCCAAAAGACTTCTCCTTAACAAAAATTTTTCTAAAAGACATATATTTCATACATAAAATATCAGTAAATGAAATATTTAAGTTTATATATATATATATTAGATTTACCTAAAACATTTTAATGAACACTATATATTATACTTAGATTCAAGTCATAGAATATCTAAATATTAATCCTGATTATTGATTTAGTCCCACACGTAGCTGAGTAGTTCAGACTGCTGAATGCTGGAAGTTTGATCATAGGTGAAAGTACTGGCTGTATGGTTTTTCCTGTGTGTAACGTAAATGTGAGCCATTTTTCCTTAGGGGAGGCAGATAGCCCTCGTGTTCTTTGTTGTATTAAAATATCCTAATCTAAACTTTTATTCATTTTTTCCATTTAGTGAATATTGCAGAGATAGTTATAATTCTTATGTATTACAGTGCAAGGATAAATTGATGTTAATAAAAATAAAAAAATAAGTTTCATCTTTACCCTCCCCCCTGTGTGTGTGTGTGCATGCATAAAATTTTGATTTTTCCATCTAAATTTGTTTTTGCGTTTAATTATTAAACTTGAAATGTCAATTTAATGCCGCATATACAACTCAAGTGCATTTTTATCCAACAACAACTTTTTTTTTTTTTTTTTTTTTTTTTTTTACTGCAGTGTGTGTACAAAACTTATTTCATTTTACATTTCACTAGACTTTTTAATTCAATACTGCCATTTTACCTCTGCAAGATGATTGTTTTCAGAGATAATCAAATCTTGAGCTTATGAGAAAACAAATCACTCGCGGTAGTTCTAAATTTTTTTTAGCTTAAGGAACAAAGTAATAAAAAACATGAGCATTTCTTAATCTTTTTCTTGAATCTTCATTGGGCTACATTTTGTTATTCTATTGAAGTATTTATCATCCTTGCTGCATAATACAGTCAAAAGTCGTTAATCCGGACTTGTCGGGACTTCGGCGATTCCGGATTATCGATTTTTCCGGATTCTAGATCATCAGTTTAAATCTGGTAAGATGGCATGCAGAAATTATAAAATTAAAAATATGAAACCGTAATTTATGAAATAAAGAGCAATTATGATCTAAAGGGTATAAAAATTTAGAAAAAGAAAAAGATAAATATTTATTTGTTTACTTTATTAAACATTTCTTTCAATGTAAGTTGTTTAATTTGCTTCTTTTCATGTGATAATACTTTCTCTTTAATTCTATTAAACAGACATTTCTTGTTTAGTTACAAAGTTCCGCTGTTCAAGTCCTATAATTGCTGTGTCGAGAATACCGACTAATTTGTCAATCGAAATTTTTTTGTTTTCAATAACCTCTGAGACACTATCGGAAGCGAATTATAATGAAGAGGAACTTGATTTAAATCATATCAAAGACCGAGTACATCGAGATGAAATACTACATTTAGTAAAGAATTATAAGCCAAATAAAATTTTAAAAAAATCTGCTTTGAAGATAAGGATAGTGCTGACAGATCAACTTCCAATTCATTGCGCGCCGTGTCGTTTCCCTTCCCCCGCAGAGCAGCGTGAAATTGATAAACATATTTCGGAATGATTAGATAATCAAAGGATATGCCTTTATCCATTTTTTTGCAGCAATTCCACTTTCTGTTTAATGGACTTCGAAACATACTTTCGCTTTGTAGATTCTTTACATATTAGTAAATATATATCGGAAATTCTATTTGACATAATCGGAAGTTCAAGCTTAATTTTATAAAATTGCTCTAACAGTCTGCAAAAAATAATAAGCAGGATCCAATTCGAAGATTAAAGAACAACGCAATCTGCAACAATCACTGAAATAGATAATTAGATAATTTTAGCTTATACATTAAACGCGCATGCGTAAACGTATTATGCGCATGCGCACATGTATATTTGCAGCCGTAAAGGTCTTACGCGCACGCGTAAACGCCTATGTGCATGCGTGAACGCGACGCATGCGCAGAAAGTTTTTAGTCTTGAGGTCCGGATTATGGGTGTCCGAATTATTGACTGTAATTGCCAGTTTTCAGAAGTTATAATTCAGTGTAGTGTAATATTTAATTTATCTTTCACATTAAAACTTCAAAAATAATGAGTATCCTTTTTTATATCTTTATTTCATTTTGATTTTTATAATAATTAAGAGATAGAAGTCTTCAAAGGAATATAACTGCAATTTGTTTTAAAATTTGTTAAGATCTATAAAGAAGGCAATACAAGAACATGTCATATATGCATAAGAATTTTGGTCCTTGTTCAGTAGCAAGAGGTTTAAAAAAGGAAGAGAACGTTCTGACTAGCTTCCCAATGTAATCTATATATCTTCAAGATTTTGCCATCAAGTAACTTCCTGAATTCTAAAAATTATGTCACCTGTACTTCACAAGGTGACTAGTCCTGAGTTTTAGACACCATACACCAGTGGCGTAGCGGCAGGGGGCAAAGGGGTGCATGATGCCCCGGGCGCCGCTCGTAGAGGGGCGCCAAATGGTGTCCAAACAAGATTTTCCGGAAAATTTCAGTTTTTATTTTGTTCGATTTCTGGAAAATATATTTAAAACTAATAACTATTGTAATATAATTAATTATTTATTTTCTTGATTTGTCTGATAAAATGTGTAATAAAATGTTTGCAGTACATCAACCAAAACGTTCTTTCTGACCATTTTATTTCTCCAAAGTAGAGACATATTTTTATTTTTTTACACGAAATGCACGCATATCTCTCGCTTTTTATTTTAAAACGATAATACGACCTTCTCCCGAATTTCTCAAACATATCTAGTTTCCAAAATCCGATTCCATAATCTGGAAATGACATTTTGGGAAAATCCTAACGCTTCCGCTACAATGGATTGCATTTGACTCTCCTGTAAACGACTGATGGCCTTCTAGTCTACTGTTTCTACTAAGTCATCTTGCTGAGACATCGGACTGACTGCTGCAAACAGTCAACTCTTGTCAATTGTTTTTAATTTCCTACTACAAAAGGAATGCTGCAGGTCGCTTTTCACTCCTTATCTTAAACTCATAGTTTTCGACGTCACAGACTAAATTTGCATATTCCCAACTTTTTAAACGTTATAATTTCCCTTTGTAATCTCTTCTATTGCCTTTTGTTCAAAAAGGTTATCGATTATATGGTTTTCATTCCGAACCCACAATATCCCCTAATTGTTTTGAGCAGTGAATGTTACTTCATGACGTTACTCCGCAGTAGAAAGAAACGGAACCTAAAATTCCACTACAGATCTATAGAGAAAATGTTTTTCCAAACCTAAGAGTCGCACTTTAAATACTACTTACTATTTCGTTATTAAATGCTAGATATGAACGTTCGTTCAGCAAATTAAAATAAATTTTCACATATTTACAATCAACGATGGGCCAAGATCCCCTAAGTCATGTAGCATTTTTAAGTGTGGAAAGAGAAAAATTTGAAAGGATCGACTTTGATGAAGTAAATGATAAATTTGCTTCATCCAAGGTAAGAAAAATGTATACATAGTAATTAATTGTATTCATGTATTATATTATTATTAATAAATATAAGTGCCCATGTCGAGGTGCACGTGATTGAAGCGAGATGAGAGCAAATTAAAATTTTTAAGTTGGCTGGTGGTGTGTCTGACAATTTTAGATCTTTGGCACTCCAAGCACAAACGTGTCCGGTTGGCTATGTCCTTTTGCGTGCTAGGCCATACGAAACGTTGCTGTATCAGTTTCCTCGAAGCCTTGATGCCAGGATGTGACAGACGATGTAACTGACTAAAAATGTCATGGCGAAACCTGGAGGGAACATAAAGTCGAAATCTTGAATCCTGAACATCACAATAAAGTGATTTTCCAGGTGACAGCTGCATAGGCTGCAAGTTGAGATTGGTGGAAGATTTGCTTTTCAAGAGGGTTTGTAGTTCTGAATCCCGGTGTTGTTCATCCGCAAGGGCAGCAAAGTTTATTGGCGAAGGAACGGCTAGTTGTTCAATACGAGACAAGGTGTCTGCAACAATATTCTGCGAACCCTCAATATAACGGATATCTTTTGATATATATTGCTCGTAGCATATGTCGAAAATATTTCACAGCTTCATAAATTCCTAATAATTCGCGATCGTTAGTGCTGTATCTGGTTTGTGCTGGTGAGAGTTTTTTAGAAAAATATGAAAGTAGTCTCCATAATTCTTGATATTTCTGTTGTAAAACTGCTCCTATACCTGTTGTTGATGCATCATCGTGTAGAGGCATTAGGTTATTTTTTTGGAAGCAGAAGATATGAAAAACATGCAACAGCCTTCGCCGGGAATCGAACCGCGGATCTCTGGAGTACCGGCCCAGCGTGCAGAACCACTACACCACAAAGGCACGCTAGGAAAGCGGGAGAAATACCTTATAAACGTAGAGTGATAATTGTTTAGATGCGGAAGGATACTGCAAATTTGGTGCTGAAATTAAATCATTTTTGGAACGCTTCGCGAGATTCTGTGATCCAGGTTATAACACGTTTATCGTTTTTCTTGCTTCCAACCGAAAAAGAATTTAGAGGTGCTTTTGTATGGTCGCTGCATGAGGTAAGAAACGTCGATAAAAATTGAGCATGGCAAGATTCTTAAGTCCTTCACTGAAGATGGTTCGGGTATATCGTGGATAGCGGTGACTCTATCTGGAAGGGGTCGAACGCCATCAGCGGAAATTTCATGACCAAGAAAGGATACTCTTGGTTGGCCAAAAACGCATTTGGAAGGATTAAGACTGACATCGTACCTTTGAAAACGTTCAAAAACTGTTCTCAAATGTGATAGGTGTTCTTGCTCTGAAGAGGACGTCATCAAAATAAGGTACACAAAAGTCGAGGCAGATTAACACCTGATTCATGAAGCGTTAAAACGTTTGAGCAGCATTGCAGCAGTTTTTGGAATATCAGCTGGGTGATACGCCCGCTCAAGATCAAGGGTTGTAAAAATAGCTTTTCCGTCTGAAACTTGCATACAGTCTTGAATGTGCGGGACTGGGTAACGATCAGGAATTGTAGCTGCATTTAACCGACGATATTGGCCACACGTGCGCCAGTTACCATTTCGTTTCCGAACTAGATGGAGCGGACTGGCCCATTAACTTTCTGAACGACGGCAAATTCCCTGTTCCATCATGTATTGAAATTCCTCTTTGGCGGCTTTAAGCTTGTCCGGAGGTAAGCGTCTTGGTTTAGCTACAATTGGAGGTCCGGTCGTTTCAATATAATGTAGTACATCGTGTTTGGATTCGGAACTACCCATAACTGGGCGCGTGTTTGTAGAGAATTCTCTGAGAAGTTGACGCCATGGGGAGTTACCCGAAATCAGTTTAATGCTCAAATCTTGACTATTGTGAATTACTCCCGGATAAGTTAAGTTGGTTGTGGAATATATCAAACGGCGATTCTTAAGATCGACAAGCAAAGACAATTTTTGAAAAACGTCAGCGCCACTAATAGGACTTGAAACAGTAGGACTTGAAATGAATGGCCATTGGATGTTGCGGCGCAATCCTAAATCAACAGATATCAGGCGTTCACCAAAAATTTGAATAGGAGTTCCATTTTCTACATAAAGTTATAGCTTGGTAAGGCCCTTTTGTTCGTGAAAATGTGGTGGAACGACAGAAACATCAGTCCCGGTGTCTACAAGAAACCTTAAGCCCGAATTCTTTTCGACACAGTGGGTGGCATTTGTTTGCCTTGTTTCCAAATTTGTGGTGGTAAAAACAAATAGCCGTGTTACGAATACCCGGCTTTCATAACGTTTCCTCAGTGGGCTACGACGTGTATTTCGACCACGGGATGTGGAGCGGTTACGCTGAAAAGGTTCAGCTTGGATGGCTACTAACTGAGCAACCTGTTTGGACAAATCATCAATTTGAGCCTGTAACGCCACAGTACCTGGACCAGGAACCTGCACTGCGTGTATTTGCGCTGGAATGGCCAACTTGTGAATTTTATCAGCGATTTCGGGAAGATTTTTAAGTGGCTCCCTGCTGGCCGCTAAAATGGTTTGCATGTTAGATGGGAGTCTATGTATCCATAATGTTTCAAGAATGTTATCCGTTAGCTTACCGGTGGCTAAGTCTGACATTTTAGACAGCAATTGAGAAGGCCTCCTATCACCCAATCGTAAATCGTGCAACAACTGCTTGATTCTGTCTATGATTCTTCACAAACAGAAATTAATATTTTTTAAAGATTTGTATTTGTCCGTCGCCGGTGAATTCAAAATTATTTCACGAGCTGATTGCAGTACCTCTGATTCTAACACGGAGATCGTTGTATAAAATTGAGTTTCGTCGGCAGTAATGTGACTTAACTGCGCATCCAATTGAATGAACCATAACGATGGGTCTCGGCGACAAAAAGGTGATGGCTTAACTGCCACTCGCGCCAATTGTGAAGCAGCATCGTTGTCAACCACTTTATATCAATCAAATACGCACAATAATAATATGTATAGAAAAATAATCAATATGTTTATAGTGACACAGTTTCTTGGTACTTGAAATCAGAGAAATTGGCGGCTCAAATGCTGTACACGATACATATATCCACTGAAATTATGACAGAAATATGTTGACTCACCGGAATGCTGCACAACTCTTTAAATGACAGGTGAAATGTCTTACTTCATCACACTGGATAACTTACTGCTGCTCAGAATTTTGACATATGAACTCCATATTCGTGCAACATTGAAGGTTGCTATTCGTAATAAGTACGTGTCACCAATTATGATAGTACAATTTTTTGAGACAGATCATTAAATAATTATAACAGTTGAATAGAATAAATATTATTTTGTTCTTTGTTGCTATGGGTTACCAGACTGGCAGAGTTGAGTTGTAGTAGGCAAGTTGCTACATATCTATTTATCTATAATGTATATTAAACTTTTAATTGTTTAAAACCTGCACTTTTTAAAAACACTTATAACACCTTTTGAACTAATTCTAGATCATCGTATGTCTGATTTTTCCTAATCCAAGGATAGTGTAGTTAGGTAGTGACTATTTTTAATATATTTTTGAGTATTTTATTGCAGATTCAGCATTTTATTATTATTTGCATTATTTTCTTATTACGAATATATTCTATACATTATATTGCTGAAATTTTTTATTGTGGGGGGGGCGCCGAAAAGGTATTTTGCCCCGGGCGCCAGTCATGCTTGCTACGCCACTGCCATACACTGACAATACTGAAAGAGAATTGTCATTTCATTAAGCTCCAGACTTTGAATGCTGTTTTCAACTTTGAATTAACAATTTATTTTATTAATTTGATCTGAAGTGTATGAAATTGGGAAAATTTATCTTATATTAAAATAAAAAAAGAAAAACAATATTTTTATTTGCATGCATATAAGACCTGGGCAGTTTGGAAACATACACTAAAGTTTTAGCATTTTCCTAAAATATGATTAAGTAAAAATAACCTCGACTTGACAATATTCTGATTTAATGAACAATTTCATGAATTATGTCACACTTGGATTACTATTACTTGTTTGAAATGATATTTTTGCATCCTTAATTGACAAACTTAATGACTAGAGCACATGGAATTAAAAAAAAAATTACTGAATTTAATTCAGTGAACTTTTCATTAAGTCACTCGGGGGCAAAATTAAGAGAATTTGCAAATTATGTTTATTTTTAAGAAAAGTTGTGAATCTAAGGTACTAATTATGCGCCAAAGAATTATGCAAATATTCAGAGTCGAATACATAATCGTACATGTGCGTATCTGCGGAGCTATGATCGTGAAAAGAATGTCAGCGCACGAGGGGTTTTCAACAATTCATTACAATACTGGATATTAATCTGCATTGTGATTGCACCTGTATATATTTGTGTGTTTGATACCTCCTTTTTTAATATCTAAATTGTATTACACTTCATTTGCATTCTTATTTCATTGCCCCTTTGCTGTGTATATCAGAGACTTCGAGGATTTTTTCATCCCTCCATTTCATGTGTTCTATAACGACTAGTTGGCACCACATTACAGTAAATCACCTATCTGCATGTTGTAAAATTTTTTATCACCAGTCCGGACTAACGTCCACTTGTGCGATGGAATCAAAGAGTTAAATGCAATGGTAGCCACAGTAATTTGCTATAGAGTTTCGCCTATTACGGTATGTATGTATAAAGCCAATGGCCTAGAAGAGTTCTCCCAGATTCGACCAGTTAGTTACATGCCTGTTTCAAAGCCACGCTCGGCGATTAACGGTAGATTGTCGCCAGATCAATCAGAAGCGCAGGTAGTTAAAGAGCTCAATGTGACACCCAGTGTCGTCAGCAATTTATTGAAACAGTTTCAGGACTTTGAAAAGTTCGACCAAGATCCACAACCAAGGTCCAAAGCCGACCAAAATCCGCAACGACGATTGAAGCTCACCATTTGCCTCTTTCAGCGCTGCGACACAGAACTGATACAGATTCACAACTCTCACCTGAGCTATATGCTGACGCTGAAATCCGAGTTTCACGGTTTACAGTTATCTGAAGGCTTCATGAGATAGGGCTGTATGCCAAAAGACCTGCTATTTGCGTTCCGCTCACTTCAATACACAGACTTCAGTGCGTGCTTTTTACACGAGCTGAGATATGCCTGACCATTGATTCTTATTGTGTCTGCATTTGGAAAGAGCCTGGAACACGATACCATCCCTCCCTCATCATAGGAAAGGATCATTACGATGGTGGAGGTGTAATAGTAGGTAATAGTAGGGTAGGTATTATGCTGAACGGCCCCACACCCACTTCATGTGTTTGACAAAGGCTTTCTGATTTCTATGAGGTATAGAGAGGCAATCTTAGATCGTATGTTTCAGGAGCGCAGTTGGTCCGGTGTTCCTGTTAATGGATGACAAAGCTCGTCCACATAGGGCTCAGCTGGTCAACAGTAACCTGGAAAGTGAGGATATTTGCCACCTGGCTAAACAACGCAACACCTAACTGAAATAATATATCCCTATAAAGCATGTCTGGGACGCTCTTAGGACGGCAATTTTCCCCCTCCAAGAACCATCCTGGAGTTGAAAACTGTCTTGTTGCAGGAATGAGACCGACTGCCATAGGGGCTCTTCATCTGCGTCCTGTCTAGTATGCCGTCACGCTACATGACCTGTCTGGCTGTAGAAAAGACCATAACTCATATTAGATCTTAGAGAGATGTTAATTTATTTTACCGATGTTTATTTAGAGCTTTATTGATAATCATGAGACATAAAATGACTTGGAATGTCACATTCCTTTCTCTGTTATAAATGCATATTCATAGTGTAATTTTAAAATAATTCATATTCAGCGATTTTAAGTGATTTACAATAAATTTGACAGATGAACTCCTGTGTAAATAGAAAGTTTAAGAAACATTAATGAAGTTCTCCTGTATTTATGTCTTTATTCTAAACAACGCAACACCTAACTGAAATAATATATCGTTAGTTTCGCTTTCAGTTTCAGCACAGTTCTAAAAAATTAAGTTATTTCAACTTTTTAAAAAAATTAACAGTATTCAGGATCTTACCTGTTTTTGAGGTGATCCTCTCTACTTCTCAAGGTTCCATATGATTTCGATCTTGTGCGAAAGTGATTTTCAGTACCGATATTAGTCTTAGAAATATTTTATTCTTTTCGGAGATGAACGCAACTAGAGAGTTTACTGCATTTAGTTTTATTCCGTCACAAATAAGGTGATGAACGGTTTCATCACGTTTAAATATTTGTGAATGATCTCATGTTATACCCTGTTAATTAAATAAAGGGAAACTTTTTTAAAATTATTTCGTGTGATATTTGAATATGATGCAAATGTTATGCCATTTTTTAATCATATTTAAAGACAATATCCACATTTTTTTTTTTTTTAAAGCTAACTTTTAACATTTACCGTTATTGAATCTAAGAATCTCTAGAAACTATGCATTTTCGTCTCACACAAATATAATAAATAATGTAACTTTTCAATAACAGACTGACAATACTTTTTATAAATTTTAAATAAGTTTGAATAATTCGTACATTTATCAGTTAACCAGATTTTTAAATCGCTATAATTTAAACACTTTTTTTTTTAATATGCTTGGCACTTTTTTCATTTTTGGCATTGCGAACTTGGTATATAACATTATTCGAATTATCGAAAACAGTTTTAAAAAATTATATTTGAGAATGCAGTTCATGATATAAAGAATTATCGCATTTGGCCTTTGCCTGTTTTCATGACTAGCACGTCCAGCTGTCATGAAGACCAAACATTAGCTTATTCTTGCTGACTTTTTATGGCAGTTTATGTAGCACCGATGTGCGTAATAAAAAAACTGCCTATTAAATTATTCATAAGTCAAATGAAACAGTTTACACAGTTCTTTTTAAGGTGTACAAATATTAAACTATGCACGATTAGCTAAAAAATTATTTAATTTAGTAACTGAGTTTGTACATGCACTTTAACACATTGACTGCCATCATCGATGTTTCATAGCGGCCTTACTTTTCAAAGCCATGCTCATCGAATGTGACTCAAATTTTGTATTGTTTGAAGCTGTGTGAGTCATCGGTGCTTCACAAATGGATCAATTTATATGGTTAAAATTATTTCTACATTCAGGAAGTTGTTCGTATTCTTGGTTTCGGCTTCTGGAATCTTTTTTTCATGGATTATTACCTGATTTTAATATAGATTTTGCTGCAATAAGTAATCATTATTTATGAAGTAAAACAACGAAGTTATAATTAAATGGGATTGTATTGTTTATTGAAAGAATACAAGACTAGCGATATTTTTTAAGATGTGTACACATTCACTAAGTTATTTATATTTGGTTATGTATTATGTTTTATTATTTGTATTGTAATACAGTATTTGTCTAATTTTACCAATTTTTCCTATTGATACATAGAACTCTTGTGTTAATTTACAATGAACTGAAATGTAATAAATTTATTGTTTAAAATATAAATAGGATTTATATTTTAAACCTGTATATATTTATTAAATATTCATAAAAATATATTCAGATTAGGTACTGAACTGATTTTTAAGATAAAGGCGACACGAAACCACTATAATTTAAAAAATGATCCGACAGACTATTTTACCAGATTTTGCTGTGGCACTGTGTTAAATAAAGATTACACACCCACGTGTTAAATATTCTTTTCAAGTACCCTAAAAAACTTTGATTTTAGAAAATATCAATTAAGTCCGTGAAGTATTAGCAAGTTTGTTATATATATAATACCGCTGCCATGGCTGAAGCCATGGCATGCGAATCCCCAAGAGCAAAATAATGATATATTTCATTATTTCGCTCTTATTATCCATTAAAATGGGGGTCTCGCCTCAACCAGAGGTTCATTGTAGCCCAAATAAGTCTGTAGAGTTCCAAAAAAAGGTGAATTTGAAGATTTGATAATGTCCTTATTCTTCAGAAACACAATTTGGGTACAGTAAAATTAAATAATCATGCTAGAAAATTAATTTCTTTAAAGTTGCACAGTAAACACCACGTGATGCGAGGTGGCCAATAGCGAGTGAAGGAAGTCATAAGACTGCGAACTAAAATTTTCACTGAAAGCAAAGTCTTTGTTTTAAAAAACACTACACAGTACTAAATAAATTCTTGGTTAAATGAAAATAATAAGTAAGAAATATAAGTTGCAATCAAAGTCCATAAGCTTTGTCAGAGTTTAGTCCATAACGTAAACTGATCTTGAGTAATGAAAAGTAATAAGATACGTAAAATAAGTAGAAATAAAAGATATACACTGTACACTACCACCATAATGCATTATGATGTATAGTTCGCCGTCTTTTATCTGTGGGTTCTTTAATGGCTAGGTATTGTGAGTTTTTCAGTTTTTCAAAGAAGTTGTGGGCTGTAGTTAGTATTTGATCATGAATCGGGAGAATCTTTAAATCCTTATGGATTTGCGCCTTCCGCACAAACCAAGGTGCATTTGTTACGCTACGGAGAATCTTATTATGTAAGACGTTTCTTTTCTAGCGTTCAGTTTATCCGACAGTTGCTCATGCAGGAACTGCATAGAGTAGAATTGGTCTGATGAGGGTGATATAAAGATTTCTCTTAGTATTCAGATTTAATTTAGATTTCCTTCCAAGCAGGGAGTAAAGAGACATAAATGATGCATTAGCTTTATTGATGGTATACTGGATATGGTCCTTGAAATTTAAAGCTTTGTCGATGTACACTCCTAGGTATTTATATGAGCTTGCTACTGAACAGGTGAATTATCTATTTTAATATTGGAATTAACTGGAAAATTTTTTCTGTATCTGCGATATAAAACAACACAACATTTATCTGCGTTAAGTTTAATTTTCCAAATTTCACAGTATTTGTTGATTAGATTAGCTTGCATTTGGAGTTTGTCAAGACCATTTTGTGGATTTCTAGAGCTGGTTAAGATAACTGTATTGCCCGCATATTTATAAATACTTGAGTGTAGTGGGACAGGCATGTCATTTATAAAAATATTAAAATATTTCGGTCCTAAAACAGACCCTTGAGGGACGCCTCGGAAAGTCTCTTTCTTGATGAGTGAATTTCCCCGCATCTTTACTTGAATCGTGTGACGGTAGAGATAAGAGTAGGTAAGTTTAATGAAGCTATTGGGCAGAAGGAAATTTGACAATTTGTGGAGTAAGCCAAGCATGCCAGACTCGGTCAAATGCCTTCTCAAAATCGAGAAAGTATGCTACTACTCCATTCTTTTTTCTAAATTCTTGGGTGATAAACTTTACCAGGTGGAGTATCTGATGAGTAGTACAGTGTCCCTTTCGGAAACCAAATTGGTTCCTATCAATGCCAGTTTGGTAAGTCTTGTACTGATGACACGTTCAAAATCTTTGCAGAGAGCCGGTAATAGGCTGATGGGTCTATAATTTTTGGCATATTTAAGGTCTTTTCCAGGTTTCAAGATGCTAATAATTACTGAATGCTTCCACTGAGAGGGAAAATAGCAGTGACGAATGCATGCGTTGAAAATATTGGTGATAAGTACTATACATCTGTTAAGCAGTGCTTGTAGCCCTTCATTTGAGATATTATCTATTCATTTGAGATATTATCTATCAACAAACGTAAGCCTTGGCTTTACGTTTGTTGATAATTTAGTGGTTTTATTATGGCTTTTAATTATGATAGCATTTTCGCCTCCTCTGTTGTGGGGTTTATCCTCTCTGATGATCTGATAGCCATGAATTCTGAATCTGTCACAAGCTCGAAGATGTGTTTCATTGACTAACATGACATCAATGTCATGTTTTTGGAGGTCGGAGATCGGAGATCATCATTCGTTAAGTGGTGTTCAATCCGAAGGCCTTTACCACTACATGTTTATCCATCCCCTAAGGACCTGTAAAAGTTATTTTTGGAGGTAAGAGATGAGCTGAGGTTGTTGCTTACGGATACCGTTAGCATTGAAGAAATTAATTTTTATAAAGCTTTTGCTAGCTGAAATAAGATTAGGAATATTATAAATCGGCTTAAATTTCATAATCAATATTTGACAGATAATCAAAAACGGCCATGCCGACCTCTAGTTTTTCAAATATTCCTTTAGCATTTTTAAAATTTTAGAAGAAATCTTTAATTTGTAACTTTAACCTCTCATAAAATCCTAATTGGCTAGTTTTTGATCCTTTCGGTTGGTTTTCATCTCTGGATGGCTGTTGCCAGGCAGGACTACGTTTAGAGATCTCCTTCGGATTGAGCGCCGGGAATTCATTTTTGTCGTAATGGAATTGACTCTTCGTCGCTTCTATTTTGGCTTTAATTTCTTCAATCTGTTTCTGTATATTAAATGAGTGCTTAGGGCAACCTTTAAAAGAAGAAATGTGATCTGCTCTGCAGAGGGCACAGACTGGAGGTTTATCTTTATCATTTTTTGTTTGGGAGCAAGTATAGGACTCGTGAGGTTTTGCACATTTTAAACAGTATGCTTTGTATTTGCGGCGATCCCGTGTATGCCCGTACCGCTGGCACTTATGGCATTGCATGGGGCCAGGGCGAGATTTGTAAGGTTTCCACGAACACGTCGAGTCCTCTTAATTCCTTTATGTCATATATAGCTTTACCTTCTTTATTGCGGGTGCATTCAGCTAAGTATACAGGTAAATGGATAATTTTCCCCTCAATAACATGAGTGATTTGACGGTTTTTTGGATGGGTATTTCCATTTCTTTTATTTCAGATTTGATACGTTCAATATTAGCAGTCTTTGGCAGTTTCTCGATTATAGCTTTAATGGGTTTCTCGGTGTTCATTTTAAAAGTATGGTAGGGAAGTTCAAGTTTATCTAAAAAATCAGTGAGCATTCTGTAATGTTCAGAGTCGTAAACTCTGATGGTAAGAGTTCCACCGGATAAATTTCCGCGGAATTTTTTGATTTGTAACTTTTCTTCAATAGCATCTTTTAATTTGTCCCAGTCGCCTGCAAAGTCGGCTAGGAGGGGAATATGCCCTTTTGTTGGGGCTATAAAATCACCCTGCTCGTTAGTAGAATCCCTATTGTCTTTGAGATTTAATTCCTGGAATTTGTTTTTCTGTGCTGGCTCATTAACCTCTGCGTTTGAAAGAGTGCGTTTATGTGTTATGCGAGGTGTAGTAAAACCTTCTTTATCCATTATGTTTTTCTTACGCTTAATTTTAGCGTTAGTAGATTCGATAGATTTATTAGTTTCCATAGTAGCTGGGAGTAATTAGTGGGTTCATCCTCAGTTTGAGTTCAATAACGTACTGGCTTAGTGCTGCGATTTGATTTTTGAGATCATTAAGATAAGCTAATTATTCCTCGGACTGATTGGGAACATCTCTAAGTGAGTAATATTCGTCCTCTAGTTTTTGCATAATAAGCGTAAGATTACATGGATGTAATTCTATAGTATGATTTAAACACCATTGTTCGGTCCTTCTGAAAGCCTCCTCTCTCTCCATGATAATCTGTTGATCCGTTCACCTAACCAAATGGCTAAAGATTGAATGAAAAACATACTTCTGGGACTTAATAGCCCTTCTGCGCTGTTACATTTATTTTGTGCTCCAGAAAAATCTTGTTTACAAGCATTTTACATTATAACATAAAACTCAACTTGTGTTAAGAATCACTGAACTGTTGTCTCATCGTACGTACCAGGACCACCAGTATGTCTGATTGCGATCAATTTCCCCCTTTCAATCTTCCACGAGATTTTCCTTCTCCTGAATGAACTACAACAAGTGCCACTTCAGCATTACCAGATAGAGCCTGGTATGTCATACCGAAGGTATCATATTTTGCCAAAAAAATAACGTTCTGCTCAATTTATTTGCAAAATAAGATGGAAAGGTGGGAAAGAGCACATGTGGTGTAATTTTCTTTAATTACCCTAAAGAAATCACCAGTGGCGTAAGGGGGAACATCTGTCCCCGGGCGCAGCATCCAAAGGGCACCAAATTCATGCTACGAAATTTTTTAATGAAATGTTTTCCATTTTTGGCACACCGAAAGGGGCGCAAATTCTTCAGTTGTCCCCGGGCGCTGGAAACTCTAGCTACGCCCCTGGAAATCACATATAGTGCAGTCAAATTGTCTTTCTACTATGACATTAATGTAAATTATTTTAAGATATGAAGTCTAACATATCGTATGTCTTTAAAAGTTCTTATGCCTTATGTAACTGCCAGCCATTTAGACATATATACTTGCACTTACAAACATGTTCTGAATAAGACAAATATTCATGTTTTTGTATTTTTAAATTTAAAATCAGTTTTAACTCATGAAATTATAAAACCTATGAAATTAATTTTGTAACACTTGCATTCTTTGATTTTATTTCCAAATATCAGTTAATAATAATCAGTAGAATGACTTTTCTTTCACATGTACTATTGTTCATTATTTTGAAAAAAAAAAAAAAAAAAAATAAAGTCTAAGAGTTTTTGGTTAAAAAAAGATATTTAAAATGTTTTGAAAATGAACTCATATAAGTATTCGAATACTTTGAAGAAAGAGTCAATAAAAAATAAATAAATAAAATAACGGGACATTCAATACTCATAATGGTTAGATATCGTTTAGCTAAAGTTACACTTTTCACATGCATTTATCTATATTTTTTGAGTAACTGTTGTTCCATTCCTTCACAAGAATAGCTTTAAACAGAACTTTTGAAGAAATGTTACATTTACTTATTCTTTTCTCCAACTCACTCAATACATGTTCAATTTGATTTAAGTCTGAAGACTAAATGAAGGAAGAAGTTGTGATAACTTCCGGACAGTTGTATGAAAACCACATGTGAACATTTAGGGCTGCATGTTTAGAATCATTATCCTGATAAAACATGAATGTATTTTGCATTCCAATTTTCTTGCAGATGCTTTCAAATTTTCATAATAGTTATATACTGATCTATATAATTTTCCACTATAAATGATACAAGATTCTAGTAAAATTTGCTGCCTTTGATATCTAGAATACTTGAGAATTGTGTAGCGACTCTTCATTGACTTCTAAAAGTCTAGAGCGACAAGTCCAAAGTAGGGTTTAAATATCCTTTTATTTAACTTGAGACCATTTACAGTTGGCCAATCCTGGGCTTACATGAAGTCTCCACTTGGGCTTTAACTTAAAATAGAAAATAAGAAACTAATGCTAACTAACTAAAAACTAGAAAAAGCTGTACAGAAATAACTAACGGAGTTGGCCTTTAATTAAACCTCACTGGATACTAACAGGCATGTAACAATACGGCTGAACGTAGTAAGATTTAGCTTAAAGGCAATGACGTGGCCAGAAAGGAAGACATGCATTACTAAGCTTTTCCACAGAAGTAACTTCCGTAGAAGAAAAAAAAATTTACGTGGTCATTATTTTACCCTGAGACTTCTTATTAAATACTGGTTCCACCTCGTTTATATAAAACGGGATTTTGAAAATTCATTTTGGTAGGGAGTTGTAGGTGAGAAACAAGAAAATACAGGAAAGCTGTTTAAAATAAAAAATAAAAAAATAAATAAATAAAAAATAAAATTTAAAAAAAACTACAAACGTAAATTTTCCATTCCAGGAGCAGCGAGAAATATACAAACCATTTTGCTTCCAACTTCATGCTTAACAGTATGCAGAACCATATTTAGACTTAATAAGGTCCTAAGCTATTTGAGATATGGCGCTCTTTATAAGTCTGTTATACAGTACAAAATCCGTAATCCGGACTCGTCGGGACTTTGGTTATTCCGGATTATAGATCATCAATTTAAATCTGGTATGATGGCATGCAGAAATTATAGAATTAAAAATATGAAACCGTAATTTATGGAATAAAGAGCAATTATGATCTAATCCATATCAAAATTTACAAAAAAAAAAAGCTTAATACTTATTTGTTTACTTTAGTAAACATTTCTTTCAATGTAAGTTGTTTAAGTTGCTTCGTTTTTTGTGCTAATACTTTCTCTATAATTCTATAAACAGACATAATTTCTTGTTCATTTACAAGGTTCCACTGTTCAAGTCCTGTAATTGCTGTGTCGAGAATACCGGCTAACTTGTCAATCGAAATTTTTTCGTTTTCAATAACATTCTTTGTTACTTTCTTCGCTATCGGAAGTGCGTGTGGGTAGAAGCTTTACTGGCTTTAAGCGCATGCGTAAGTTTGTGGCTTTGAGGTCCGGATTATAGATCATTCCGGATAATGGACGTCCGGATTACGGACTTTGCACTGTAATATATTTTAATATTATTTATACTATATCTTAATTTTTGGGCCCCCACCCAAGAAAGTGGGGGCCCTCAGCTATAGCTCGTGTAGCTTATACATAAATCCAACCCTGACAGTATGCAGTAAGATTTTAAGCTAAAAAAATTTTAATTAGGAAACACTCCTACAGAACAGCAAGCAGCAGATTGCTTTCAAAGTTATGAAATCTGACATAAAAAAGTGTAGATTAATCTATACAATATGTTCAACAAAACAGTAAACTACCTGCAGAAAGTCTGCACTCATAGCATTCTACACAGAGCTTCAAGTAAAATCAGGAAGGCAAAACAAACTAATAGAAATTGATGAAAGCTTTTTTACAAAGCAGGTTGAACACTGATTTTTTGTTAAATAAAGATGTGTCAGGTTTTCAGAGTTCCACAGGAACAACTAACAGAAATTTGGTAGCATCTCCCTAACTTTCACAGTCGATGAGATAATATGTAAGTACTGCAGAATGTTTTAGTGAAGAAATTGAATAGCCACAAAATATAATAACTACTACTGAAATATAAATGAATTTTTCTATAAAAAATAAACCTTTATTTATTCCCCCCCCTTTTTTTAAGCCTCAGGTTCTTAAAATACCATTTGAACTTTACCTACAACCAAGAACTAGCAAGTCTACTCTAGGAACAGGATTTAAAAATTTAAAAACCTTGCTCCACAGAACATCCCAGCTGGTTTTTTTTTTTTTTTCTTGAAATAAAATACCAAGTATTTTCCTGTGATAAGAGATAACATATCATCATCACAGTCATTAAAATAACTCTGATTTTTTTTTTCTATTATGTCATTCACATTTAATGATTTGAGCTTAACTTAATTGCAAAACAAATATTAGATACTTATGCTTCATAAAACGGAACTCTTAGTATCTAAGCCTGAATTTAAACCAAAGTTTTCCTAAAATACCTACACACTAATGATTTAAAAAATACTGATAATTCTTATATTGATTTAAGAATGTATAAAATGGAAAATTTATTGGAATACTGAATGCATAATTCACTTCAATACATAATTTATCTTCTTTTAATATGTTACATTATTCCAAAAATTCATATATACAGTTTCATTTTTTAAAAGTATGTACTATACTTAAGAAAGATCTCTCAAATGATGTTGAATTTTAATGATGGCTGTTACATTTTTCAGTCAGTTGTACACTTCTATCAGAAGCAAAAATGTTTTATTCACTACATTCTGCCCTTTTGTAGTTCTTTGAATACTGTATATATATTAATAAAAGAATTTGAAGGACCAAAGTCCACAGCTATCCTATAACAGTTAATATGCATGTATGACACAAGCTCTTGATCATCCAAGGTGACCTTGGTGTATATTACTTTGAATAATCAGTCTATCATATAAAAAAAGCTGAAATTTATTAATTCTTGAAACTATTTTTAGCATAAAGAATATCAAAATTTTCTCAGTATCTTGCAGAGAAGATCACCCACCCTGTGAAATTCCTAAACAAATATGAAGTTAACTGAATAATATTACTACAAACTGAACATAAATTTTAGAAGTTTTTTCCCACCAAAATATACTAAGGAATGGGTACTTGCCATTTTATTTACCATGTTCAGATTCTAGGCACCTAAATAAATGTAATGAATTAATAGAAAAATCAAATTAAAATTCAGTTCAAATTTACATGGACTAGATTATTGAACTATTTGAAATTCAATTCTGTTGTAAAATATATTAGCATTTAATTCTTATATTCTTTGGCTAATTACATTTTTTAAATCTTCATATAAAAATTTAGAAATGAATACAGATTAAGACAACTCTGACCAAATGAAATTTAATAGCATGAATAAAATGTAACAAGAAAAAAGTACAATTCAAATGAAATAGAATTTAAAAATTCTGAAAATCATTAGAGATTGAGGGAATGGAATTTACCTAATTTAAGTTTAATGAATTAAATACATTCCATTTATTTCTGAGAAACATTTTCCTTTGTTAAGACTAAAAATTAAAAAAAGGAGAGTAGGCAGCAATGAATTATTAGTCTTCAATATCAAAATGTCCTAATTTCCATACTGGCTTTAGTTATCTATTAAATGAAAGTCCACAGGAGACATTCAGATAAATTTCTAAAATTACTACACTCAAAAGTCTTTAATCCGGACTCCTCGGGACTTTGGCGATTCCAGATTACAGATCATCAATTTAAATCTGGTAAGATGGCATGCAGAAAATATAAAATTAAAAATATGAAAACTTAATTTATGAAATAAAGAGCAATTATGATCTAAAGGGTATCAAAATATACAAAAAAACTTAATATTTATTTGTTTACTTTATTAAACATTTCTTTCAATGCGTGCATGAGTAAAGAATACATTACGCATAGTCGAAATTAGAAAATTGCAATCAGAAAACTATTTGATGTTTATCCGTAAAATAATGACGAGAAATTTGATTTAAATCATATCAAAAACGGAGTACATTGAGATGAAATACTACATTTAGTAAGAAATTATAAGCCGAATAAAATAAAAACATCTGCCCTGAATATAAGGATAGTGCTGAAAGATCAACTTCCAGTTCGTTGCGCGCAATGATGTTCCTCCGCCCCCCCCCGCAGAGCAGTGTAAAATTGATAAACAGATTTCGGAATGGTTAGAGAAACAAAGGATATGCCTTCATCCATTTTTTGCAGCAATTCCACTTTTCGTTTGATGGACATCAAAACATGCTTTCGCTTTGTAGATCCTTTGGCAGCTCAGAATTGGAAATTCTTTTTGACACAATCTAAAGTTCAAGCTTACTTTTATAAAATTGCTCTAACAGTCCACAAAAAATAATAAGCTGGATCCAATTAGAAGATTAAGGAACAACGCAATCTGCAACATTAACTGAAATAGATAATTAGATAATTTTAGCTTAGCTTATACCGTCCGTTATACATTAAACGCGCATGCATAAACGCATATGCGCATGCGCAGAAAGTTTGTAGCTTTGAGGTCCAGATTATAGATCATTCCAGATTAAAGACTTTTGACTGTATTCTTATAATAGAAAAAAGGTGGTCACTATGCTGCAGAAAAGTTTCTCGAGCAGAAAGGTGATGATAAAGAAAAGCTAATTTATTTTATGAACTTGAGCATACTCTCTATAGCCACACTTGGAAATTTTCATTTTTGGGGGGTTAAAAATCTATTATCACCTGTGCTATTAAAACGAAAGGTAAAGTTCAATAGGAAAATTTTTCACAGATAACAGCAAGTTTAACGAATTAATCAAATGAAAGAAAATCCAGATTGACTTAAAATTTACACACATGCTCAAACATTCATACCCAGAATTAAAAAAAAAAAAAAAAAAAAATTTGTCAATAACGAAATTCTGAATTTAGTTTCAGTATTGCATGATAATCAAAACCAACACTTAAATGTCACTAACATATTTAATGAACTTTTGTCATTATGCAGAATGATACTGGCACAGCTATAACACATGATTTTTACTTGAAAGAAATGCTCAAATTACTCAATTTTTTTTAGTATGATTAGTCTTCATACTAAAAAAATGCTGGATAAATAGCTCAACCACCATACTCAAATAAAAACTGCTATTGATTGGAAACTTGCCTTTACTAGAAAATCCACGAGCATAGCCTTTACACTTTAATATCATAAATTACATAAAATAAATAAAACTATTAAAACTAAATTCCATATTTATTCAAATTGATAGGACCATCTGCTACTACTTTTTTTTTATCCTAAAAACAAATAATTATTAAATGATATGCATGGCTGGAAATTTATGAATACAGCAAATGAATAATTAATAAATTCATTTCAATCTTTATGCTCTTTAATAAATTGATTTCACATTTTGTTCCAATTGATCGATTTACTAGGAGAAAATTTAAATTATGGACATATCCCATATAATTAGCAGAATTCAGTAGTTAAGGCCAAACATTTCGCCAATCTGTTTAAGCCTTGAATTTACCAATAATGATACTATAATTAAGGCCTTTTTACGAAAAGTTAACTTCTATGCAATCAAATAAAGCATGTTAACCTTTAGAACAAGGCACAGAAGTCAACCTTGAAATCTGAAAAATAGCAAGACTTCTGGGAGAAAGTAGAGATGCTTTTACGCTGCGTGGCAACATTAAAAATATATTGATTTATAGATATATTTTAATGCCTTTATTTTTTAAATTGCTTCCAAATGAATTCGTTCTTAATTATATCCAAAAAATTAAAGATTAAAATTGCGATTTAAAAAGCCTACTAGACTTTTCGAGAAATGAAATACTCAGCAGAGAATTGCACAGCTTATGATAATTATAATTCTGAAGAGAAATTCTTGCAATTAGAAAAGCCACTACCTTTCAAATTGAAACCTTTTCCCGACTGCGATATTTTAAGTTTAGAAATGAAAAGGCAGATGTTATTTATGTCTGGATAAAAGGTACAGAGTTAAAAACTGCAATCAAAAAGTAAAATTAGCTTCTATAATTAACAAACATTCGAAAGTGAATTGTTGGGCATTAAAATAACACAAACAAGAACTAAGTATTATACTTATTCAAAAAAGGTACAAAGAACACTATATAGACTAAATAAAAATAATATTCACAGGAAAAGTGCACAGGGCTCTACTCTTATATGCGCCTTCAGTTCACCAAATGTGGCGATATGTGTTCTGCGCTGGTTTTTGGCGCGATTGCGTGTTGTATGGCAACTCTTTTGCTGGAGTGTTTTAATTGCTCGTTGGTTCGTGTCGTGCGTGTTTTAAAACGGCCTATGTTGCAATGAGAGACGTGGTTGCAAGAGGGTCTGGGAGGTTATTTTTAGTGGCTGTGCATGATAGAAGTAAGGAAACGCTGATGTATTAAAGAGTGGATTGATCCTTGTGCAACTTTTTTTCGGATGGCCGTAAATCTTACAAGGATTTAGGAAAAGAAGGTTTTTGAACCTTTATTTACGAACATTTATTTGTATGAATTTTCTGGATAGTGTGTCTGGTTGTCATATAAATACGATAATGATTACGTGGCGGCATTAAAATGGTATTTCTGCTGTTCGAAAAAGCCTTCATTCATGGTAAGTGCATTTTATTTTATTCTTAATGTTATGTTCATTGTTTTTTGAATTGTTTGAAAATTATTTTAGTTTATTTAATTGATGAGTGCATAGTGCCTAGATTGCGCAATTCGTAGATGTTTCTTTAATTTGAAACAGAACGCTATGTACATGGTATTCTTTGAAATTTATTGTTGTTGTGTTAATTTATTAAAGCGAGGTGTGCGTAGTTCGTAGATTCTTTCGCTGCCTAGATTGTGCAATTCGGAGATGCTTTTCAAAGTTAAAACATATCACTGTGTGCAAGGATTCTTGTAAAATATTTTTGGTTAGAAACTTTACGTTTTTGCTTTCTAATTTTTTTTGGGGGGGGGGAGGAGTTTTAGCTTAAATTGTGTGTTCAAAATGTGGTTTTTGCATATGCGAAAACCTCGTTTTTAGAAACATTTTAGGCTTAAAGTTCGAAATGTAGACCAAAAAACTTAGAAAGTAATATGGCACCGTGAAGTTTCTCGCCAAAAATTATTGGCGAGAAATTTGGCTACCTCAGGGTGCATATAAGAGTAGTTCCGAAAGTGAATTTTTGGGCATTAAAATAACACAAATAAGAACTAAGTATCATACTTATTCAAAAAAGGTACAAAGAGCAAATTCTATATAGACTAAATAAAAATAATATTCACAGGAAAAGTGCACAGCAAAAATGGATGAGAAAAATACACATGTAAGAATAAATTTTCAAACTGATACATTTTCAAAAGAACTGCATGACGAACAGCAACAACGAACTAGCTGCACACAGAAATGGCATTTTTCTTGAATCATTAAATTTGGCACATAATCAGATAAAATAAATATTTTCACACGTAAAAAGCAGACTTTTATCCTACAATATAAAAAAAATTCAGTAATTAAGATCAGAAAATCTTTTACCAATCTGTTAGGCCAAGAACTTACCCGCATTAGTTTTAATGAATATTCTCAACAAATCGCATCTCAATCTGTCAAATAAACTGTGTTAATATGCAAAACAAGCTTTTAAATAATACAAACAAGAATTGACATATTTATTCAAAAGAGGCATAAAGAAGAACAATTTTTACGCAAACTAAGTAAAGGCACATATACTTGAAATTTTCTCAAAAATTTACAAGCAAAAACTTGATGAATCTCTACATGAGCTAAAGAAAATATCGCATTCAACTTGAAATGAGTTCAGTCAGAAATTTACCAGCAAAATAAAAAGAGACATGGAGGGAAAAAAAAGAATTAATTTTTATATCTACTAAAAAAATGCAGAATGAGCAACAGCAACACAAAACAAAGTAGACAATTAAAAATAGCAATTTTAATGAATCGATCATTAATAATGAAATTCTGGGCATATACCACATAATCAGAGATAAAGCACAAATTTTCATACATAAACAGCAGATTTTATCCTACAGTATGATTCAGTAATTAAGAGCAGGTAATATTTTACCAATTTGCTAGACCAAGATCTTACCATCATTGGTTCTAATGTATTTTTCAACAAACAGCATTACACATCTGTCAAATAAACTGCATTAATCTGCAAAACAACACATTAAATTAATACAACTAATTAACATATTGGCTCAAAAAAGGCATAACGAAGAGCAACTTCTACACAAATTCAGTAAAAATGGCACATTTACTTGAAATATCCTCAATTAAAAGTTTACTATTAAAGCTTTTACGTGTGTTAGAATTTTCGTGGTTACTTAAAAAAAATGGAAACAGTAATCTCTACGCGACTTAAATGAAAATGGCACATTTATCTAAAAACACGGTAATCGTAATCGGCCAGAAATCTACCAGCACATAAAACAGAAAATGAGAATGAAAAAATATACGCATGCAAAAATTACTTTTCATATTTAATAATAAATATAAGATATAAAGCAAACACTTACCAGAGAAATAGAAACCTTGGTTATTTGACGAATAACCTGAAATTTGCCATTGCGCGCATCTAAAAACAAACAACTTCAAATTAATCAAGCAAAATGTGTAAATTTGGAAAACAAGGTATTAAAAATTTATGGTAGAATTTTAGCATACTTACGGATCAAAAACAGACCACTCTTCAGTCTTCAACCACAGTTCCAGAAATAAGAATGTGCCGATGACGCCAAATTACTTGGCGAGAAAGTTAGTAGATCTTCATGCAACCCAGAGAATCTCGTAACTCCTCCCATTTTTACCCTTTTTTTCTCGTGAAGATAACCTGTCAACAACGAATTCTCACCTTGTCTGTCTGTGATGATAGTTCTATGGTATTGCGCTTATCTGCCATAAATATGATTGAGCCAGATAAACTACTGATGTCAGTGGTATTCTGGCTATAAGTTATCAGTCATCCAGTCTATATATAATACTTGCGTGTAGTCTTTTCTTCATTAAATATATTTAGTTAAAGGAAAGGGTCTTTATTGGGTCAAAATAATACAAGAACCACCGATTATGGATTATGACGAAAGTTATTCCATATGTGTAAAGTATACAAAATATCATTTAAACAAAAAGCTAGTTTAAACATGCATATGCGTATTCACACAAGTGAGAAACCTTATATGTGTGAAGTATGTAAGAAATCATTTAATCGGAAAGCTTATTTAAACAAGCATGTGCTTATTCACACAGGTAAAAAACCTTTTATGTGTGAAGTATGTAACAAATCATTTAATGTGAAAGGTAATTTCAACATTCATATACGTATTCACACAGGAGAGAAACCTTATGTTTGTGAGGTATGTAAGAAATCATTTAATCAAAAATCTAATTTAAACACGCATATGCATATTCACACAGGAGAGAAACCTTATATGTGTGAAGTATGTAAGAAGACATTTACTATAAAAGCTCATTTAAACCTGCATATGCGTATCCATACAGGAGAGAAACCTTATATGTGTGAAGTATGTAAGAAGACGTTTAGTGAAAATAGTAGTTTAAAAACGCATATGTTTATTCACACAGGTGAGAAACCTTATATGTGTGAAGTATGTAAGAAGACGTTTAGTCAAAACAGTAGGTTCAAAAAGCATATGTTTATTCACACAGGTAAGAAACCTTATATGTGTGAAGTATGTGAGAAGACGTTTAGTGAAAATAGGAATTTAAAAAACCATATGCTTATTCACACAGGTGAGAAACCTTATATCTGTGAAGTATGTAAGAAATCATTTAAACAAAAAGCTTGTTTATACAGGCATAAGCGTATTCACACAGGTGAGAAACCTTATATCTGTGAAGTATGCAAGAAGACGTTTAGTGAAAATAGTAATTTAAAAAAGCATATGCTTATTCATACAGGTGAGAAACCATACATGTGTGTAGTATGTAAGAAGTCATTTAATCGAAAAACTGATTTAAACATGCATATGCGTATTTACACAGGTGAGAAACCTTATATGTGTGAAGTATGTAAGAAGCCATTCAGTGAAAAAGGTTATTTAAAGCAGCATATGCTTATTCACACTGGTGGAAAACCTTATATGTGTGAAGTATGTAAGAAATCATTTAATAGAAAAAATAATTTAAATAGGCATATGCTTATTCACACAGTAGAGACACATTATATGTGTGAAGTATGTAAGAAAGCATTTAGTTATAAGTATAATTTAAACAGGCATATGCTTATTCACACAGGGAAACGTTATGTTTGTGAAGCATGCAAGAAGCCATTTAGTCGAAAGTGTAGTTTAAATAACCATATGCTTATTCACACAGGAGAGGAACATGCTTATTCACACAGGTGAGAAACCAAATATGTGTGAAGTATGCAAGAAGGCGTTTAGTGAAAATAGTAGTTTAAAAAAGCATATGCTTATTCACACAAGTGAGAAACCTTATATCTGTGAAGTATGTAAGAAGTCATTTAAACAAAAAGCTTGTTTAAACAAGCATTTGCATATTCACACAGGTGAGAAACCTTTATATGTGTGAAGTATGTAAGAAGTCGTTTAGTGATAAAAGTAATTTAACGCAGCATATGCTTATTCACACTGGTGAGAAACCTTATGAAGTATGTAAGAAATCATTTAATAGAACCTTGTATGTGTGAAGTGTGTAATAAGACATTTAGTGACAAGTCTAGTTTAAAAAGCATGTGCTTATTCACCCAGGTCAGAAACCTTATATGTGTTAAGCATGTAAAAAGACATTTAATGTAACCAGTACTTTAAAAAAGGTAGGTGAAAGTGCAGAATCACCCACTTCTTAGCGCATTTTTAAGAATTGCACCTACTCACTATCCATGTACACATCGACCTATTTTCACTTAAAAAAAAAAAAAATCCCAGAATTGCACAAAAAAAAAAAAAAAAAAAGGCATTCTGTACTCCCTTGACTTTATCCATGTACACATCAACCTATTTTCACTTAAAAAGTCAAAGAAAATTGACAAACCTCCAATTCTTGCTCTTGTAAAAAAGGCCAAACAAATAAGTGGGCGATTCTGTACTTTAGCCAAAAGGCATATGCAGAGTCGTAGCTAGGGTTTTCAGCGCCCAGGGACAACTGAAGATTTCACGCCCCCTAGTGCTTGCCAAGGATGGAAAATATTTAATTCTAAAATGTCGTAACATCAATTTGGCGCCCCTTGGATTCTGCGTCCGGGGACATATGCCTCCCTTGCCCCCGTCTAGCTATGCCCCTAGGTATATGCTTATTCACACAAGTCAGAAACCCCATATGTATGAAGTATGTAAGAAGACATTTAGTGTAAAGGGTAGTTTAATTAGGCATATGTGCATTCACACAGATGGAAAGGGGAAAGTGTGGAATCGCCCGCTACTTGGCGCACATCGACCTATTTTCACTTTAAAACAATCCCAGAATTGCACAAAAATGGCATTGCACACCCCCTTGACTTTATCCATGTACACATCCACCTATTTTCACTTAAAAAGTCAAAGAAAATTGACAAAAATCCAATTCTTCTTGCTCTTGTAAAAAAGGCCAAACAAATAAGTGGGCGATTCTGCACTTCACTTGGGGGAAAACCTTATATGTGTGAAATATGTGAGAAATCATTTTTTGAAAAAACTTACTTAAACATCCATGTGCATAATCTTATGTGTGGGGAGTATGTAAGAAGTTATTTAATCGAAAAGCTGATTTAAACATGTACATGCGTATTCACACAGGAAAGAAACCTTATGTGTATGAGGTATGTAAGAAATCATTTATTCAAAAAGCTCATTTAAACATGCATATGTGTATTCACACAAGAGAGAGCCTTCATATATGTGAAGTATGTAAGAATATGCTTAGTGAAAAGGGTACTTTTTCATTTTTCCAGCACAGGCGATAAAGCCACCAAAAATGGTACAACCGATGCCAAACTTAATATCCTCGCTGGTAACTTTTCAAGCTAAAACATAGAAAAGGCAAAGTCAAGGGTTAAGTCTATCAAAAGCTATCAAAGTAAAGCACTGCGATTTTAAATAATATCTGAGTAAGTTATTCGTGCGAATTGAAATAATTCTTGCATTAACTTGTATTGCATATATAGATTTAACCTGAAATTAATGTAGATAATTATTGACAGAATTAGATTCTTGTAGTGTAGTTTATGTGAGATGAGATCACTTAGGGTCACATGATATGAACCAGCGAATCAGGATGTTGTACCATGAAAGCATAGTAAATTTTTAAAATAATGTCTTTTTAAAGTTATTGTCTTTATTTATTACCATTTTACAAAATGTTCAACGATATTAAAATGTTTCTGTTTTCAAAATAAAAAAATTCTTAGAATTAACATTTGTTAACATGTTTTACGTGTATAATGTATTGTTGCCAATAAAGTCTGCTTGGGGTGATCTGCGCCAGCGAAACAGAAAAGTACCTTGAAAAGCATAGTTTTAAGAAGCATATGCATATTCACTCAGGAGAGAAATCTTGTACGAATGAAATCCGTATAATCAAAAAAGTCATTTAAGTATACATATGAATATTCACACAGAGAAACCTTATATGTGCGAAGTATATAACATGTTTACTCAAATGGGTAGTTTAGCAATCATATGTTTATTCACACTGACGAGAAAATTTGTGTGTGTTGTACAAAAATATTCTTTCATTTTTATAAAGAGTATATGGATATCAACATCAGAGATAAATGTTACGTGTTAGGAGTTAACAGGTCACTTAGGGCAATGAAGAAGTTGAAGAAACATATCTCTTACCTGTACAGAAGAGAAACCTGCTGTGTTTTGAACATATGTTAGAAGCAACTTCTCTGTGCAACTTGAAAACCTCAGTATTTGAGGTCAAGTCTGGATTTTTCTCACCAGTTGACAGAATTTAAATACAGCAAAATTGTTAGAATTTAGAGTGGCAAATCTGAATAGTATAAAGCCTACTGGTGACCCTGTGAGAGAAGCATGATTTCTCATTTCATGAAAATAAATTATGAGCCATTTATTTGTTTCCTCAAGATGAAATATTTTTCAAGATATTTTTACATGATAATAAGTGTTTAGTGTTTATATCTGCTGTATAATGAAGTGTGAATAAGAACTTCGAAAACTGAAATTCTAAAAGGTGGCTAAATGTTTTATCTAATACACAAGCTGTAAATTATATGTGTTTTGTGTTAAACTTAACTGTTTCTGAATTTCATGTAGTATGAATTACAACTGTGCCATTACAGATAGAATTGTTATTCTTGGTGCATCTCATGAATAATCTATGAGGTATTTCCCCTCATCGTAACAAAGTACTGAAGTATAATATCTATCCAGCTGCAGTATCAAATGTGTCAGTGTATAACATTCCCAAAATTAGTGCAGTGTTCCACAGTAGTGTTAGGCGAAATGAAATTTCAGACATTTTCAGTCAAATCTTGGTCATACCAAGTTGAACAATCCCAGGTGCATATAAGAAAAAATTTGGGAAACATGATTTCTCTGCAGGTATAAAATCTATATAATAGATATTTATTTTAAAAACTGTTTTATATTTTTTCATGTAATAGTGAAAGAAAGCTAAAATAATTCATTTTTATTTCCCACTGTCATATTTTAAGATGAAATTATTTTCCATTTTGGGAACTTTGGAAAATTTTGACTCTGAAAAATTAAAGGAATATTTTGGCTTTGAAAAATAAAATACAGTCAAAAGTCGTTAATCCGGACTCGTCGGGACTCCCGCGATTCCGGATTATAGATCATCAGTTTAAATCTGGTAAGATGGCATGCAGAAATTATAAAATAAAAAATATGAAAACGTAATTTATGAAATAAAGAACAATTATAATCTAAAGGGTATCAAAATTTACAAAAAAAAAAAAAAAAAAAAAAAAAAAAAGCTTAATATTTATTTGTTTACTTTATTAAACATTTCTTTCAATGTAAGTTGTTTAATTTGCTTCTTTTCATGTGATAATACTTTCTCTTTAATTCTATAAACAGACACAATTTCTTGTTCAGTTACAGAGTTCCGCTGTTCAAGTCCTATAATTGCTGTGTCGAGAATACCGACTAATTTGTCAATCGAAATTTTTTCATTTTCAATAACTTCTGTGTCACTTTCTTCACTATCGGAAGCAAATTATAATGACGAGGAATTTGATTTAAATCGTATGAAAGACGGAATACATCGAGATGAAATACTACATTTAGTAAGCAATTATAAGCCAAATAAAATGAAAACAGCTGCCCTGAAGATAAGGATAGTGCTGACAGATCAACTTCCAATTTATAACGCGCCATGGCGTTGAAAGCATCTGCCCTGAAGATACGGATAGTGCTGACAGATCAACTTCCAATTCATTGCGCGCCATCCCCCCCATCCCCCACCACAGAGCAGCGTGAAATTGATAAACAGATTTTGGAATGGTTAGGTCATTTTTTGCAGCAATTCCACTTTTGTTTAATAGACTTCGAAACATACGTTCGCTTTGGTAGATCCTTTACATATTAGTAAATATATATCAGAAATTCTATTTGACATAAGCGAAAGTTCAAGCTTACTTTTATAAAATTGCTCTAACAGTCTGCAAAAAATAATAAGCCGGATCCAATTCGAAGATTAAGGAACAACGCAATCAGCAACATTAACTGAATTAGATAATTTTAGCTTAGCTTATACCGTTCGTTATACATTAAACGCGCATGCGTAAACGTATTTTGCGCACACACCTATTCGCAGCCGTAAAGGTCTTACGCGCATGCATCAAGGTGACGCATGCGCAGAAATTTTGTAGCTTTGAAGTCCGTATTATAGATCATTCCAGATTATGGGTGTCCGAATTAACGACTTTTGACTGTAATATAATAAATGCTATAAAGCACATATTATAAAAAAAACGAACAAGTTAATAATGATATAATTGGTAGATTTCAGCTAGGTGCTTTGGAAAGTAGGGAAGTTTCAGAAGCAAAACCAAAAAAGTTACTGTAATTATTTTAAGATTATTTTCATTTCTTTTTAATATTTGCTCATGATAACTATATCCTGTATAATTGTTTCTGTATATTTGAATGTGTATCAGTTTTCTCGGCTACAATGTAGAATTGGGTGCCCTTTTGATTAGTGGCAAATTTTGTTCTGTTTTGCCGATGAGATCCCCATTTCTGTTTACCATGATAGTTTTAACTTTATTTTAGCTTCCTCATTTTTTTAAAGTGAAAATAGAATGAATTGTACATGAACAAATTTAAGGCAGTGCACAATGCCTAGGTTGTGCAACTCTCTGGTAGTTTTTTTAAGTGGACATAGATCAATGTGTACATGGATACCGAGTAAATGCAATTCTTTGACTTCTTATTATGGTTTTGTGTAGCAGCCACCTTGAAATTGTGACTTCTTGGTGCCGATGTTGGTGTCAAAAAAGAATCTCTAAAAATGAAAAAAAAAGGGGGGAGGGGACCCAATTGTAAACTTTTACCATTTTGCCATTTTCTCTATAAAATTCAGTCTACACTTTTCTGATTTCTCTTCTTTTTTTTCTTTTTTCAAAATTCAAAAATATTCTTTCTGTTTCCTCAATAAACATTTGTAGAGATGCTTTTTCTTTTTGATTTTAGAACTTGTATCCTCAGGCTTTGAAGGCATTATACATGGGCATATAATTCCTAAAAGGTGTGACAAAATGGCTAAGTCTTCTTATTGGTATTATCATTTAACCTTTAACTGCTGTGACAGTTTTTTCGACGTAATAACTGTGAACAGTCTCACAGACCGCTTTTAAGAAACACGTGAAAATACATACTTTTATGCCTTTTTAAGGAATTATGCATATTTATGGAATTCTAATTCATTTAAATCAATATATTTTAAACATAAATGATTTGATTTTATGCAGTTAAATTCTTATAAAAATATGACTATTTTCTTCACTTTAAGGAAAAAAGTATTTAAAGAACAAAGATTTTAATAAACATACATGAAAATGTGGGACTTTATTAAGTAATACTGTCAATTAAACCATAATTCTACAAGAGTGAATTCAATTATTAATAAATAATAAATTAGTATATCTTTGTTTACAAGAATGAATCATACGATGATATACAGTCAAAACACATTTTTTGAGAGCACTGAAGACACACTGGTTCCTTGCATTCCAAGCATTTGTATGTTGTTTTTCTGCTCTTACAAGGTGGGCACAGATTACATGTTTTTCTTTCTTCTAATTTCGCTTCTAATTCTGATAAATCCATTTCCTTAATTCCCTTCTGTCCAAGGATTCTTCTAATTGATATCTTCAGTTCCCTTGGCAAGAAAGCGAAACTTATCCAAACTTTCAGATGTGGTTTAATAAACTGATTAGCTAATAAAAGCATTTTTTTTTTTTTCTTTTCAGTTTTGTAGCATCAGGATATGACTGGAACAATATGTATGAACATAAATTCTAAGTATTTTTGTAGGATGTTTCAGACCTCAAAAGCTTTGATATTACTTTTCTCGTTATTACTTTCTCGGAAGCTGAACTATTGTGTTATATTTTGGTGTTCGTACTGCCCGACTTGCGTTCACGTCGCGTTCACGCATGCGCATAGGCGTTTACGCGTGCGCGTAAGACCTTTACGGCTGTGAATATGCGTGTGCGCATGCGCATAATACGTTTACGCGTGCGCGTTTAATGTATAACGAACGCTATAAGCTGATCTAAATTTTTTTAATTCAGTTAATGTTGCAGATTGCGTTGTTCCTTAATTTTCGAATTCGATCCGGCTTATTATTTTTTTGCAGACTGTTACAGCAATTTTATAAAAGTAAGCTTGAACTTTCGATTATGTCAAATAGAATTTCCGATATATATTTACTAATATGTGAAGGATCTACAAAGCGAAAGTATGTTTCGAAGTCCATTAAACAGAAAGTGGAATTGCTGCAAAAAATGGATAAAGGCATATCATTTGATTATCTAATCATTCCGAAATATGTTTATCAATTTCACGCTGCTCTGCGGGGGGAGGGAAACGACGGGGCGCGTTATAAATTGGAAGTTGATCTTTCAGCACTATCCTTATCTTGAGGGCAGATGTTTTTATTTTATTTGGCTTATAATTCTTTACTAAATGTAGTATTTCATCTCGATGTACTCCGTCTTTGATATGATTTAAATCAAGTGTCTCGTCATTATAATTCGCTTCCGATAGTGAAGAAAGTGACTCTGAGGTTATTGAAAACGAAAAAAATTTGTTTCACAAATTAGTCGGTATTCTCGACACAGCAATTATAGGACTTGAACAGCGGAACTTTATAACTAAACAAGAAATTATGTCTGTTTAATAGAATTAAAGAGAAAGTATTATCACATGAAACGAAGCAACTTGAACAACTTACATTGAAAGAAATGTTTAATAAAGTAAACAAATAAATATTAAGCTATTTCTTTTTGTAAATTTTGATACCCTTTAGATCATAATTTTTCTTTATTTCATAAATTACGGTTTCATATTTTTAATTTTATAATTTCTGCATGCCATCTTACCAGATTTAAACTGATGATCTTTAATCCTGAAAAATCGGTAATCCGGAATCGCCGAAGTCCCGACGAGTCCGGATTAACGACTTTTGACTGTATTAAGGTATATCAGTTAAATGGATGTCTCAGTGCTCTACATATTGCAATCACAAGGCATTTTTCCTCCTTGTACAATCTCATACCTGGTACTGCATAAGTTGTTATTTGCTAGCGAATGTACTGTAAAGAGCAGACATAGGTTATTTTTTTAACAAGATATATTGTTACTTACATAGTGGAGATAATAATGCATATGAAAATGTGTGTGAAATCATATTTTTGCATTGTTTCCTGAGGAATGGAATTACAGTTTCCCTTCTAAAATTTCATAATTATATTTACATAATTATACATTCATTTATGTAATTATATTTATCCACTGTTTCACAATTGTTGAAAAACAATGCCATTTTTTGTAATAACTGAGGTAGACATGTTTAACAAAATGACAGCATATATTAACCCGCGATCACGCGATCCTGTTATCTCATACCCGGGGGATATTCTTTGACCCTTATCTCCAAACCCCTTTCTTGGAAATAGGCAAAACCTTTTGTAGCTGAATTCAAGGTGACATTCTTGAAGCTGGGAAATCCGTGGAGTGATTCTTCGAATACTTTTCTAGAAATTGTACCGTTTGGGTATGTGACACTCGAGCGCCTTCTCTCGTCTCAGATTTTCATGCTAACTTTCTTAGTTATTCAGCATGGCGCGACATCTAAGTTATGATATAGAAATGGAAAGGTTGAAAAATATGCTAGACATTTCAACAGATGATGAATCGTTTAGCGAAGTTGAGGAAGAATTAATAGATGAAGATCGTAATTCATCAATTGACAGTGTTACAGATACTGAATTAGCGAATTAGAAAATCAATCAAATTATGATATGTCCTACTATCACTTATGCACAATGATAATAAAATTGATGAAACCACTGGAGTACTAAAAAAGCCGGAGATTATTTCATTTTATAATCTAACCAAAGGAGCAGTTGATGTTGTAGATGAAATGGGAGCAGCATATTCTACAGCTAGAGTATCGAAACCGTGACCTATGGTAAATTTTTTCTCAATTTTAAATGTTGTAGCAATCAATGCAATAATTTTACTTTCTACAAAAGAACCACCAACTCGGTTTAGAAACAGGTGTTCTTTTCTCATATCATTAGGGCTGAAGTTAGTAGAAAATTGCTCAAATCAACGGCAGCAATAAATCATACTCCCTTTGAAACTAAAAGAAAAGATAATTTCACGAGATTGCAGCATGAAACCACCATCTAAAAAGATGAAAAATATTTAAAGAAGATGCGCTGAGTGCCTTAAGGACAGAAAGACACAGTTTCTGTGCGAGAAAAGTAATATCAGTATTTGTATGAAGCATATGTGTTAAAGCTGTCAGAGATGTGAAAAATAATTGTAAGTTAAGTACTTCATTTATTATATTCTTTAAAAATATTCTAAAGTTCATTGTTTTCTATGTTAAGCTACATTTATAATCATAATTATATCATTAAAGCAATTTAAAACGTGAATTGCTTTCGGGTATGACATACCCAGTGTGCTTTCTCGTGTTCGTAAGTTTGGCACACGTGCTCGCGGGTAAATAAAGATCCTGATTTATCATAATTATGCAGAATTTCACAGGTATTACAACATGGTAAAACAGAATAAGCAAGAAAAAACAGACATTTTGCATATAGCTGTTTTCAAGAATTACAAAAAATTCTTATTCTTCTCAAATTAAGGACAGATATGAATTTCTCAGTGTAATTTCCTTAAACTGTAAGGCATATTTGGCATATTATACGTGCTATTCACTAAATTGTCAAGCACAACTTCAAGGATTCTGTCTTTCTCATCTATCAGATCAAATATGAGTTCTTGTACAATTTGAAGAGTACTCTTTGAAGTACTCTTTGAAGAATATGACATTTAGGTCTTACTCATTATCTTCCCTTGCTAGTGTTTGAGACACTTCAGCTAATCCATGGTGGTGGGTACTGTCATTCATTTTTAAAATGAGCATACTTTTGGAATTTCGTGCGCTTATTAAATTCATACAGTCTCGTGCGCTGGAGATAAAAATGTTTTTCTTTCCATACAGTGTTGCCATTGCTCGCTTTGAAATCATTAAGTTTGTTAATGAAAAATTTGTTAAAGTGTTACAAAATTTGGAATCGATAATAAAACAAATTCAAATTAAGGCTTCCAGATGTCAGTATTCGGTGGAAGATTACTTTATTCAAAATTTTGTGGCTCCCGGTATTGTTGTTTTATCACAATGCAAGAAACATACATTTATTAAAATTCTTCATCATATTTCTTTATATATAACACAGGGCGATAATATTTGGTGGCAACAATTGGAAAAGTAAACCGACATTTAACGTTTTCAATGCAAAATGCCAAAACGAAATGAATAGCCCTTCTATGCTAATACTCTTTGGGTTAAAAATAAGTTTCTTTGTTAAAAAAATGTACAAAAAGAAGTAGTTGTAGGATTTGCTTTAAATATGCAAAAATATATGAAAGAAATTCGTGTTTTAATGAGATCTATGTGCTTATGTTTTGCTGCATAACAAATGAAATCTTAGTGTAGTATTTGATACTGCTCGACATAAAGCATGTTAAACATTTAATAATATTGCATTAACTGTGCATTAAAGGAAAAAAAAAATCACCTGACATAAGTATGTGGTGCTGAATGGCAGAAGAACATTCAAATATTGTCGAAAATTCAGTTCCAGCTCCGGTTCAGAATACAGTCAAGTATTTTTGTGGAAACTCTAGTTCTAAATTTTAGTCACTCAAGAGCTCAATAAGTTCCTCTTAGTACAGCACAAAGTCTTTAATCCGTACTCGTTGGGACGTCGGCGATTCCAGGTTAGGAGTTTTTCCGGATTATAGATCATCAATTTAAATTTGGTAAGATGGCATGCAGAAATTATAAAATTTAAAATATGAAAATGTAATTTATAAAATAAAGAGCAATTATGATCTAAAGGGTATCAAAATTTACAAAAAAAGCTTAATATTTATTTGTTTACTTTATTAAACATTTCTTTCAATGTAAGTTGTTGAAGTTGCTTCGTTTTTTGTGCTAATACTTTCTCTTTAATTCTATAAACAGACATAATTTCAAGTTCAGTTTCAGTGTTCAAATCCTGTAATTGCTGTGTCGAGAATACCGACTGGTCAATCGAAATTTTTTCGTTTTCAATAACCTCTCTGTCACTTTCTTCACTATCGGAAGCGGTACATCGAAATATGCTTTCGCTTTGTAGATCCTCTGGCAGCTCCAGAATCGGAAACTCTTTTTGACATAATCAAAAGTTCAAGCTTACTTTTTATAAAATTGCACTAACAGTCTGCAAAAAATAATAAGCAGAATCCAATTAGAAGATTAAGGAACAACGCAATCTGCAACATTAATTGAAATAGATAATTTTAGCCTAGCTTATACCGTCCGTTGTACATTAAACGCGCATATGCGCATGCATAAAGGTATTATGCGTTTACGCATGCGCAGAAAGTTTGTAGCTTTGAGGTCTGGATTATGCACGTCCGGATTAAAGACTTGTACTGTATTTATATAGTAAATGTTTAATCTCATTAAAGTTGGTCAAAATATTCTTTTTTTTAATCCAAGTTACCTTTTTGAAATCAAAATTTCATAAAAGGTATTAGGAAACTGCATTTCTGTGTTTTTTAAGTCATCTACAGTAAATTTTGCAGTTACTTTTTCTTTTTTCAATAATAAAATTGTTAACAGAGGAAAGTGTTTCGAATGAAACATTTTCTGTCCTATTCTCCCAAATATTGATCATTTTAGTAAAAACAATTTTATTATTTGATATATATATTGCTAACGTTTCCTCAAAGAGACAAGCTGAAATAATTTAGTAACTCATAATTATCTGAAAAAATGAAGTAATCAGAAATAAAGTATCTGACAAAATGTAAAGTAAAATGGAAAGAGAAGAAGAACATTAGAATAATTTACACTTTCTTGGGTCATATGTTACAAAAGACTCTGATTAAAATTGTAAAAATACATCTATGGGAATATATGCATTTTTTTCTCAAATCAATTCCTATTTTTCCTTTTCTATGGATTCTCTTTTGACAAGTTTCACTAAGTGCATAGGAGAACAATTTTTCCAAACGATTGTTAGAAGATATATAGAAGAAAGTCTGTGTGTTTGTTCGTTTGTAAATAACCAGTCGTTACTATACGTATTGTCGCCAAACTTTCTACAGTTCTTTTCTGGTCCTGCAAGAGACTATGTCCACTTTTTCCAAAAAAGAAGCTAAAATCAGAGATACTAATTAAAAATGCTAATTTTCACCTTCATTTTTGAGAAGTCGCAACAGTTCTGATATCAGCAACAATGGCAATAGGGATATATCAGCAATAATGGCTGCATGCCATTGTTCCTGATATAATGAGAGAATTAGTTTTTTTCCTATCGAAATTTTTATGTGGGTTCCATATCACTTAAAATAATAATGTATTTGTTTTTATTTTTGCTGACCCAAATGGCAATTCCATAGGGTATATCTACTATATGATTCTATGATCATGTAGTTAGTTGTGGTACATGTATTGAATATTACTTTGCTCCTTTGGCATTTTTTATGCTTAACAATAACACAGTATATTCCTTATGACGTGTAATATACTATTACAGAGTTACCAACTCCCGATTTTCGACCGCTCTCCCGCCAACCCGATTTACAATATATTTCTCCCGACTTTTTGTTATTGTTAAAATTTTTCACGATTTTTATAGAACTTGGCCTAATACTTCGTTATATGAACAAAAAAAAAAAAAAAAAAAAAAGTGATTTTGGATGTCTGAAAGCAATTGAATTTTCTCTAGATTATATCTAAAACAAAACCTCGCGAATCAGATGAGAATTTCTGCTTTGTGAGGGAGAGCATACGTCGTTCTACAGTGGGCATCGACCTCCACTGCGTGTCATCTGGCATATATTAGCCAATGAGCACAAAGCAAGCTAAAGGCTGTTATGTGGATGTTTTTTAGTTATTTCGTTTATCTTGTCCTGAGTCGTGTGAGTACACGTGCCTTCGGGAAATAGTTTTAGAAATTCTTTCGTTATGTCTGCGAGAAAGGTGAAATACTCCTGTACGTTTCAAAAACCGTACACAATTGACGTTCCTTCCATTATTTCCTCAAGGAAATGTAATTAATTTGCGATGTGTACCGCCTGTCGTTGCGATTTTTCGATTTCGCATGGTGGAAGGGCAGATGTTCTCAATCATGTGCGTACACAAAAACACAAGAACAACATGAGTTGTTTTGAAAAAACGAAAAATTTTTCTTCGGAAGCAAAGGACCAAAAAGTTATTAATGCAGAATGTCTGTTCTTTGACTTTTTACTGGAGCACAACCTGCCACTGAATGCATCGGATCACGCTGCAGCTTTATTTCTAAAAATGTTTCCCGATTGTGAAATCGCTAAGAAATACTCAAGTGCAAGGACCAAAACAGATGCAATTTATTAAAGAAATATCTTCAGTTATTGATTGCATTAAAACAGCTCCGTTCTGTCTCTCTGCGGATGGAAGCAATAATAATGATTCAAAACTGTATCCAATTGTTTCTTTTTTTAATCCAGAGTCTTCAGAAATTGAGTGCAGTTTACTTTCTGTCCCCACTTTAGAAGGACATTCGACAGGCTTTAATATAGCACAGCTAATTATTAAAACTTTAAAAGAAAATGCGGTCCCTCTGGATAATTGCTTAGCACGGTGCCGATAATGCACCAGTAATGGTAGGCTTGAAGACTGGTGTTGCAGGCATCTTAAGAAAAGAAAATTCGGATTTGCAGATTATGAAGTGGACCTGTCACCTCTTAAATTTAGCAGCTGAAAAAGGGGGAGCTTCTTTACCAATAAATGTGGATGAACACGTTGATATTTATTATTATCTTGAAAGGAGTTATAAAAAAGGAAGGAAAAATTGAAACAGTTCCAACAGCTGCATAATACTGAAATGAGAAAAATTTTGAAACATGTGGTGTACACGCTGGCTGGCTTTAAAGAAATGCTTATCTAGAATCCTCGATCAATGGAACCCACTTCTTGCATTTTTTTAAAGAAGAAGTAAATGCTTCGAGAGTTAAGATAAAAGGCTCTCTTAAAAGTTATAAAATACATAAATTAAATGGAGATGTAATTACAACTTCCATTGTTAAAAATAGGTTTGAGTAAAATAAAGTAATTTCTGCACCATTCAGCAATTCAGCTGGCAGTTCTCAAAATATTACTGCAAAATACAAGTGTAAAGCTGATACAAATTTCTCTCAAAATAAAAAAAAAATTGCTCAACACACGAAACATTTTCCGATTATTGTAAGTTTATCTAAGCACGAGTCTGCCACTGTTCATAACATTCTGAATACGAAAGCAAAATCTGCCACTGTTCACAACATTTTGAATACGAAAGCAAAATCTGCCACTGTTCATAACATTTGTACGAAAACTGATTAAAGTGTCTTTTTTTTTTTTTTTTTTTTTCCTTAAATGATGCAAGTAATAAAAATGTTTTTTATATATAAGGTATTTTTGTGTTGCTTGCATTTAAGAATTAGTTACTATTTAAAGTTAATTCATTATTAAAAACTATATTTTTATCATTTAAAAGTCTTTTTAACATTGTGGAAAATCTCCGATTTCTTAAAAAAAACTCTCCTGATTTTTAAGTATCATAGGTTGGCAAATATGCTATTATACGAATTTTCAAGTGATGTCTTGAGTAAAATAATACATAACTCTCAATATAACAACTGGCATCGGGTACTTCTGCTACTATATTAATATACAATGCTCGAAATTGAAAATGCAACACCAAGAAGGAGTGGTCAGAAATTTATGCACATTTTAGAGTAGACGCATGTCACTGAGTCATGCAAATGATGTGAAAGGCGCAGCTCTGCGACGTACGTGAAGTAAGATATAAGGGAAGAAACATGCAGAGTAGGTAATATTCGTGTCGTTATTTCTGCCAGACGAATTATCGAAGAAAGTTGGTTTTTTGTCCCGGAGGATACGTGTAATAAGAGAGAATGCCAGGCCGCCGTCAACGAAGGCAATTCTAGCAGATAGACGATTTTATGAGGGGTATGGTGATCGGACTGAGAAGGGCGGGTTGGTTCTTACGTCAAATCGCAGCTGATACCCACATAGTTTTGAGCACGGTGCATTAGCTATGGCAAACATGGTTGGAACAAGGAAATGTGGGAAGAAGAAGGGGTACAGGTGCACCAGAGTGATGCGTGGATTGACGCATCAGCCGACAAGCTGTGGCGGTCCCGCAAGTCTCTTGTATCGCGATTCTGCAGCATGTGCAAGATACCCTGGATGTTCCTGTGTCGACCAGAACCATTTCCCATCGATTGGTTGAATGTTGCCTGCACTCACAGCGTCCGTTAAGAAGACTGCCATTGACTCCAAAGCATAGACGCCGACGTTTAGAATGGTGTCGTACTGGAGCGATGTGGATGACAGAATGGCGAAACATCGTGTTCTCAAATGAGTCACGCTTCTGTTTATCGAGTGACAGTCACCGAATACGTGTGTGGCGTCGACGTGGAGACAGATGTAATCCGACAGTAACTGTGGAACGCCCCACTGTGCGACTACATGGCATAATGGTTCGGGGCGCTATTGCCTACGATTCCGGGTCACCTCTAGTTCATATTCAGGGCACTATGACGACCCAACGATACTTTGATAACGTACTGTGGCCGGTGGCAATCCCCTACCTTCAGGGGCTGCCTAGTGCAATTTTTGAGCAGGCTAACGCCCGACCATTCAGTGCTCGCATCTGCCAACACGTTCTGCAAGGTATAGAGATGCTTCCCTGGCCACCGTACTCTCCTGACCTGTCACCAATCGAACATGTGTGGGATGTGATTGGGCGTCGTTTGCAGATTCTGCCCCTGCCTCGTTCAGAAGACGAATTGTGGCAAACGGTTGAAAGGGAATGAAGAGCCATCCCTCAAGACACCCACACTCATATTGACTCTATGCCTAGACGTGTTTCTTCGTGCATTGCTGTCCGCTGTGGTCCTACATCCTACTGAGCCGACGCCGTTCTCGCTCTGTATTCTGACTATCATTTTGAAATAAAGATCGCTTATTGCTGCTTGCTATCTCTGTCTTTTTTCCAAATTTCATCACTTTCTGACCACTCCTTCTTGGTGTTGCATTTTCAATCTCAAGCAGTGTAAAACAGAATTTGCATTTAGCTAAAAATAATGCATTAGATAAAACTTAAAAACTTTTCCAGTGTTCATCCCTACTTAAATATTTTAAGTGTTAATTTCATGCAGTATGAGATTTTTTCAACAGATCTTTCTGTAGGTAAGCAGATCTTTCTGTAGGTTGTATATATTTGTGCAAAATATTTCTCAAAGTAAAACTTGTTCATTCAGATACAAAATTTGTTGTTTGTATTCTTCTGAAGGGTACATATTTCATTTTGGTATATACTCAAAAAATATGCAAAGAAACTGACTGGTCTTGGACTAGGGGGAAATGCTGTAACACATGTTTTTAGTCTGGTGGAAGTTCCCTCAAATCATTGACATGTATTTTGACATCTATTTTATGTTCCATTCGTTATTGTCAGAATTGAATGAGCTGAAATTTATGCCATTTGAATAATTTATGAGAGCAAGTTTGGAAATTGTCTCATTGTACCTCTAAAGAAAATCATAAAAGAAGGGCATGAAAATATGTGACACCACATTTCATAAGGAGTATGCTATTTGTAGTAGTTCAGTGGAATCACAGTCCCGTTGTAACTATGGAAACTAACTTGTCATTGATCCACTTTCCGTGGCCAAGAGATACTCAGGGGAAAAAGTGCCTTTAAAGCAAACTAAACCCATACTAAATTACAACAATCATATGGGTGGCTTGAACCTTATGAACAGTTTTGTTGTGCTGTGTGCTTTGTTCAAGCACAAGCAGAAGGTAAGAAAGGTGGTGGCCTATTTTGACGAATTCACATAGTTGAATCAAATGCATGGAAACTATAATATTGATGGATATAATATGCTGAATATGTTTGTCGACCATTTTTCTCTCATGATTTAGCCTGAAGCAAGACAAAAAAGGATCCAGCAAACCACGCTATTGAGAAAAGTTGAACAATCAAAAGAAAGAGATGCAAACACTATGATAGTCAAACGATAGATGGTTGTAATAAATGTAATGTGCTTTTGTATAGCAAAGGTTTCAAAGATTTCAGTATGAATAAATATAATATGATCAGTATAATATGATTTCAAAGGAAAGTAATTAAACAATTTTTTTTCATTTAATTAAATGGAACTCGAGAATTATTCAAAATGTTATTCACCAGTCTCTTTTAAATGTTCTGTTTCAGCTTGTTTTTAATCTATTTAGAAATATGCATCCTTAACTTCCACCCAAATTTTGCTTATCATATAGGTAAATATCCTTAAAGAGCACATAATTTCTAGTGAACCTTAACAAATTTTAATTACAGTTTTGTGCTTCTCATAACTTTAATTCAGAATGCTATTGTGTTGTCTTCCATGTTTAAAAATGAATTAAAAATATGTATACACAAATTTGGATAATTTCTTGACTTTAATTGTTGGCTTTATGTTCTGTTCGGTTCTGAAAATTCAAATAAAATTTCAGAAGTAACATTATTTTGTAGTTCTAGATATTTTCTTACTTGTATTTACAGTTTGCAAAAGAAATGGCATTATGATGATTAGTATAAAGAAGTGTTGTGAAAATCAGCTGAAGTTCCACAAGAACAGAAGTCATGCAACATGAAACATTTGAAGATTAAATTTGAGAGATCCCTTGCAAAGGCAACATTTTGTAGTAAATTCCTTCCAAGTCACTCTTGCATGCAAATTGTTTATTGCATATAACATTTTTGTGTGAATTTTCATGAGAGTAAATAAGCAGATATATTGCTAAATGACCTTTGAATTTAAATGAACTGCTATATTTAGCACATGTTTATGATGTCTCACCAGTGTGGGTAAAAATATGTTTCAAACAGACGTTTAACTGTGAATAACTAGTTACAAATATTACATTTGTGTCATTTGTCATTCTTATGGATCAATATTTGTCTTTTTAATGCACTTAGTGTGCAGATGATTTATAAACATTGCATATATATAGTTTGTCCCCAGTGTGTTAAACATGTTTATTTTAATGATGCCTGCATGCAACTTGTTCATGTGGTTTCATTTTAGTATACTTAGGATGTGAATTTTAATATGACTTTTGAGTATAAATGGCATGAGCATACTCATGTTACCTGTATGAAAAGCAATATCTGCCTTTAACCTACTTGTATGTGCAAATAACTTACTATAGATACCAATCTTATGATTTCTTATTTCATTTGAATTAAAAATATGAAAAATGTTTTTCTAGAGTGCCATTCCAATAAAACTGACATTTATGTATACCAGTAGTATTCAACTTTATCACAGTGTGACCTCATAAAAATGCAAACAACCTCCAAAAAATTTTACTATCCAAATGAGAGTTCCAATGACATTGCTTCGAATTAGAAATTGGTTAGAAAAATCTTTGTGAAAAAATTATTTTCCAATTTTTGTTAATGAATTTGCTCCTATTTATCTCAAATCGACAAAAATAAAAAATTAAAATTTGAAAGTTTTCAGATTTTAAATTACGTTGAAAGGGGCATTTTTTTGTCTGTTACCTTTATTTATTATTTATTTATTAAATATCATGTTCTTCACACTTAAACCATAAAATTCAGTTCAAGAGCAATATTGCAAAATAGTTTTAAATTGAACATATCTTTAGAATTTCCGATACAGAGTCTCGCACGCTGGAGCTAAAAATGTTTTTCTGTACAACATTGCCAGTGCGCTTTGAAATCCTTGAGTTTGTTAATTAAAAATTCGGTAAAGTTTTACAAAATATGAAATCGATTATAAAACAAATTCCAAATTTCAAATTTGGGCTTCCACATGCCCGTATTTGCAGTAAGGTTTACATCGTTCAAAATTCAATGGCTCTGTGTTATGTACCATTGTTTTATCACAATGTGAGAAATATACATACATTTATGCAGATTTTTCATTATTTAATTTCTTCCAATATAATGCAGGATTCTAACATTTGGTGGCAACAGTTGGGAAAATGAAAGGGGCATTTATAGTGAACCAACGCAAGATCGCAAAATGAAAACAATAGTCCTTCAGGGACAAAGCCCCTTTGGTCTAATAACCTTAGTAGAGACCAGCGTATTGAAATATAAAAAAATGACTATTTTGAAACATGAGAGCATGCTGTGTGTACTCTTGCTATTTGAAAAATTCATCCAAATCTATGCAAGCATTTTGCATTGAATAATAAGTATAAGTGTTTTATTAGTCAACTTGTAAGTTGGATTTTTTTAGACTGGACATTTGTGATTGTTATCAAACATCAGTTATAATCTCTAATAGTTTTTTTTTTTTTTAATGTTTTCTATTTTTGCATACTGACACTTTACGGTCTTTTCCATTGCCGTAAACAGTAAAATATATTATTAGAAAAGGCATTTTGTCTCTTAAGCATAATGTGTGAATCCTTTTTTCACATCTTCATAGCTCTCCACTGATTGGATAGAAGTAGTTGTTGACATGAACTAAACAGAGGCATTTTCAATCATATTAACATTTCTCTCTTCTATATTTAAAACAAATAACTTGAAATTATGTTTACCTTTTCTTTCCAATAACAGCTTGCAATATGCCCATTTAAACAAATAATAACGCACATTTCTCACATACGATTTTTATAAGAAGGGCAGGGCCAGATTGAAGCACAGATGACCGAGGCAGTTACCTGGCTATTTAAAGGTATACTGTATTTACTCACATATTCTTCCCCACTCCCCAGCTTTTTGTGGAGCAATTCATAATGACAGCGATGAAGCTGTACACTCCGACGTTAATTTCCCCCTCACCCGCGCTAACTGTCATTGGACTTGATCCAAAAAAAAGGAGAAACATTCTCTCCTTGTATGACTCACTTCTCGCGTTATGCAATGGATAGTAAACAACGCTTGTAATCATCGATATATTTTTTTTCTTCATATACCTAATAAATATGTTATTTTGTGTTTGTTAATATAATGATCGTGTTCCTTACATCGGCAGCTTGGATTACACTTTATTAAGGAAAGAACTTTAATTCTGTTTTATTCATCTGCTCGTCTCGATTTAGCGAAGTTGTAACAGTAAACAAAAATGAACCACGAATACCTTCAACATTTTTATCTTTTCAGAATATCATCTAAAGACTTCTGATTGATTGTAGCAATGTAACATGTATGCATTAATAAATTATTTTGTGTAAATGAATGAAAAAAATAAGCAACAAACGCTTAAAGAAAAGGTACGAATGTAAAAAGGGAATTAAAACATACTGTTTACACATTAGGTAGAGATTTCATCACCAAATGTAAATATACAACCAAAATTAGCATAAAATGCAATCCTGGAGTCATACCACAGTTGCTAAAAAAGGGTCATGCTGGACCTAGGCATCAACTTGCAAGCAGCGATACCATTATCTTAGTTGCGTGTCCAGCCTCAGCCTTGAAGGTTTAACAAGATCATCTTGAAAAATTGAGCTGGAGGTACTTTGGATAAAAAGGAGGAAGCACAAAGCCACCTAAAAGGCTTTTAAATTTATCATAAAAATCATTCTGAGATGATAAACAATAGTCATTGCTTAAAATTGCAGCTGAGAAAGTTATAAAAATCTTGGATAGTAAGACATTTCACAGTATTTACAAAATTATAATGCAGAAAGAAAAGAAACTTGGATGAACAGTTGTACGAAAAAGCTTGTTTAAATATGCATGAGTAAAAATATAAGAAAAGTGAGAGAAAAAAGTAGGACTCGAACTTTGGATCTAAAAGTTCAGAGGCGAGAACTTTTTCTATTGCTCTAAGAGAGTGCAGAGAAAAGTTGAAAAGCAGTGTAGTCATTCAGACTTCATGAATTTTGTGCTTTCTAGGAAACTGTTGATGATTTTCATGAGGTAAGAAAATTATAATTTATCATTTTGGGGACAATGCCAGGATGCATACTTTTTCGGAGGCTTTATTGATGTCGAGGAAGCAGCCAGTGACATACATTCTATAAAAAACAAAAAAAAAATTAACACACCAAGAAGGAGTCGTCTGGTGGAGACAAAAATTGTTGGATAGGAAAATTATATACAGAATAGAAAATTATTAAAATTTCAGAACAATTGAATGATTTATTTCAGAGTTACAAAGTAACAAGCTTAATAAGGTGTTGACCCAACTCTAGCCAAGGCCAGCTAGATATCTACAGGCCTGCTCCACCGATTTGTGACGTCACAAGCAAAAGCAATCATTTCCATGGTAGATATGAGTGACTGTTTCATTTATCTCGTCCATAGCTTTTTACTTCAAACACAAAAGTGAAGTTCATTTTTACAACTAATATTTTGAATTTTAGGATTAATAACTTACTATATTATATCGTAATGATATTTAAATAGTTTTCTACCAATTTATCAAACAAAAGATAAAATAAGACTAGCGGGCAAGCCCGCCAGCTGAGCGGGCTGAAGCCCGCTTTTCATTGTTCAATGTTCATGAGTTCCCATGTTCAATTTCAAAATTCGTAAGTTGGACCGAACTATCAGTGTTGAGCGGTTTTGCGCGGACGTCCCCCGCTTTATTCACGTATGCATCGAGAAGATACTGCATACATGATACACATGCGTAAAATCACGAAAACACCCATGGAACCAGCGTGTTCGCTGGGATTCGAAAGCTGGACCGAACTACCAGTGTTGAGCGGTTGTGCGCAGGCTGCGCCCGCTATATTTACACATGCATCCAGAAGATACTGCATACACGATACACATGCGTAAAATCACGAAAGTACCCATGGAGCCAACCCGTTCGCCGTTATTCGAATGTTGGACCGAACTACCGGTGTTCAGTAGTTTATTATTCACATATGCATCCAGAAGATACCGTATACACGATACACATGCGGAAAATCACGAAAACAGCCATGCTGCCAGGCCACTCGCCTTTATTCGAAACTTAGACCGAACTACCAGTGTTCAGCGGTTTTTTCCGGGCTTGCGTTATTGACGTATGCATCCACAAGATACTGCCTACACGCTACACATGCCGAAAATCACGAAAATACCCATGCAGTCAGCTCCTGCGCCGGGATTGCAAAGTTGGACCGAACTACCAGTGTTTAGCGGTTTTGCGCCGGCTGCGCCCACTTTATTCACGTATGCATCCAGAAGATACTGCATACACGACACACATGCGTAAAATCACGAAAACACCCATGGAACCAGCTTGTTCGCTGGGATTCGAAAGTTGGACCGAACTACCAGTGTTCAGCAAATTTAGCGAAACTGATTAAAATAAACTGAAACGTATCTGAATTTTTATATGGAAATAAAATTTGGAAAATTAAATGCACACAAAATTATTTATAAAATTTATACAATATGTTCATGAATATGAACTAAACACAAAATGTTTTTTATTTCGCAATAAAAGGAAAATATGTTTACTCTCAGATTAATTTATATTTCTTAAATTAAGCAAACTAATTTATACTACTTGAATATTAAAAAAACATATATAGTATTTCATAACAAAATTATTATCAACATATTAATTCTAATATAATAAAATATTGCTTTATAATTATGTTTTTCTGTGCAATGATATCGAAGCAAAATTTCTTTTCTTTATGCCCATAAAGATTTTTCAATATTTCAATCCGAGATCCTAAGATGCTTTTTAATAATAAATACAGGTGAACATTAAGTGAAATACAAAAATCTTTTTAATATGTTATGTTAGTTAATACATCTTAAGTTTAATCTACATATTGAAAAAAGTTTGATTCTAAAGATGTTTTTATTATCCAGTAAATCTTATAACATATCCAAAAATATATTTCAAATTCTCCTAAAATCACAGCAAGATCATAACTATGAATCATTTCCGATGAGCATGATATCATGCTCTAAAAATTCTTATGAAAGGAAGAACATCTAATTAAATATCATTTATTTGATGATAGAGAAGAGTAAAACACACACACAACATTATTCAATGAGAAATCCTGCAAGTCATTACGATATTACAAGATACTAATTAGCAAGTTGAAATTATTAGTTCACGTCTGCAATTAGTTGTCATTTGAATTTTTTAAAAATCAATGACAAAAAAGATTCGTTATTGTAGCATCTGATGAGAGATCCACAAAAATAAACGAATTAGCAAGTTTCTATGACTCAATGCTATTACAGTATCATCTATATCGCTTTGTATGCCAGCATGGATATAGTTAGTTTACAGATGCTTATTATTTAATTAATTTAGGTATTTTTTCCCTTTCTTTTAAGAATATTTAAACTCTTTGTACACCACATACTACTACATAAGGCTTACAGAAGCACGGGAGGGGGGACAAAATAACATAAAGCAAAATAAAGTTACAAATTCATATATGAAATAAATATACAAAAAGAAGAGAATGTTCATTTTTGTCTTGAACAAACACATGGAGAAAGGTAGGAAACTTAATGTTTTAAGAATTTAACTGAAAAATGAGTTCTTTAATAAGCTTTCAGCAGAAGGATAATAGATGTTCAACATTTTGCCTTCCCCAAAGTTAAAGGAATGCAACTGTGTATCAGGTAGCCCATATCTCAACTTTGTTCCTTGAAGAAAGATTTAAGCATTCTTCAAGCAGTGTCGCTGTGGTGTTAACTTAGACATTTGTAGCTAGGTGCATGACAGAAGGTGACATCAACACCTTTATTATTAAGATACTTCAGAACTGCTTGAGAAGTGACAATTAATTTATTACACAAGATATTCATAAGAGAATATACGGATGAAAGGAATCTGTGCAAATACCAAAGTTATGATCAGATAATCCACGTAACTGATTCGCAAATACACAGTAATTCAGCTTGGGAAACATTGTTTCATTGGCAGTTTTTTATAGAGTTTAGAACCGTGATTAAAAACAACTAGTCCATCATTAATTTTACAAAATATCCTAAAACTCTGAGATTAATTTGTATTGCTTAATTTATTAGATTGATTTATATTGCTTAAACATTAAAAAGACAATGTAGTATTTCATAACAAAATTAATATCAATATATTAAATTTAATAAAATTTTGCTTTACGATTATAATTTTATATTCAAAACTATTGAAGCAAAATGAGCTTTTTTTTTTTTTCTTACTCAAAAAGGCTTTTTAGCTATCAGTCCAAGATCCAAAGATACGTTTTAATTATAAACATACAAGTGAACATTTAGTGAAATATAGGAAAATTAAAGTTTGATTCTAAAGATGTTTTAAAGCAGAAAAATTATAAATCTTGTAGATATTCCAAAAATATATTATAAATTTCTCTAAAAATCAAAGCAAGATCGTAACTATGCAATCAATCCAAATGAACATTATAAAAATTCTTAAAGAGAAAACATCTGATTGAATTTACACTGTAAATTTATTTAATGACAGTCAAAGAGAAAAACGTCCATGCAGTATTAAGCAATAAGCAATAAAAGAATATGTTTTTACCTTGTCTTAATTTCATGGTTCTTAGAGACTTTTTGATTTTACCACCCCTTTAGAACAGAAAATCTTGCATAATTTCTAGATCATTATAGCAATGTACATACTTATATTATTAAATCAAACTGTGTCATGCAAGTAAGCCAGTTTGATTTAATAATATTTGAGAAATGAATTGTCGCCTTAAAATGTACTCTATGAAAACATTATTCTTAGTTTAATTTATGTAGTGCATCATATGCTTTGCTTTAATCAAACAACCTAATAATCATTTTGAAATGATAATGAAAATTATCACATCTGTTCTGCCGGCTAACTTAAAGCAAAATTGGCAATGCCAATTTTTTTATTGTTTGAATGTAGTTTTTATATATGAAATGTAATCAAATAATGTTCAAATTAGATTTCAAAACAATATTAAATTATATATGAATGAAATGAGAGAAATGACAATACACACACACATATATACAAAAAATCCATTTATTTGGTGGAAAAAATAGCCACAAGAGAGTCACTATTTAAAGCTTCTAAATTTTATTCTAATTAATGTAAAAGAATCTGTATGTGCAAACTGCATTTCGAAGAGCATTTTATTGATACATTTTACAGTCATACTGTCAGAGTAGAGGAAACAAAAATTTCATGAGGCAAATCATTACATAAACCTGAAGCAATACTTACCATATTTAGCAAATTCTTACGCTTTTCAGAACTACAATGATCAGCTTTGATCACTGAAATAGTGAAAGACCTTAATCGCATTTATTGCATCAATTATTTGACATTGTCATACAATAACTAATTTTTATAAGTTATGGTAATAATATGCTGTTAACAGGGCGGTGAAATAGTGGGACCTAACTAGGGTCGTGTGGTCACAGAGACCGTGTCTCATTATGATTCATATAAAAAGTGCTAATAAAAATATTAAAATGCTGTTTTACCTATACATTCTATAAACACTTATCTCCAAACAGAAAAGAAAAAAATCGTTTTACAAATGAATCAATCAACAAAAAGAACATCTTTTCTGCAACATGAACTTTTCTATGAAACATCACTTGCAAATGTATATTATGCAAAATAATCCAGAATAACTATTAGTCTTATGAATAATAATTATTTTCCATTAATATAACATATGATAGATACTTCCTCTTCATAAGCTTCACAGCCTTTTACAGGCCAAGTCTGTATCTCCAAGTTTCCTCCACCTGATCACGTTCAGTGCAATAGCCCTCCAATTAACCTTAAATCCTTCTCGACATCATCTATCCATCTAGCGGGTGGTCCTTCTCTTCGTCTTACTCCCTCAATTCTCGAAAAGGTTACCTTTTTCATGCATCATCATATCTAAATACACGGCCCAGCTATCTGATACAAGATGCTTTTACCATTCTCACAATATCAGTTTCACCATATTTCCTATATTTTCCATATATTTCATGATTATAGAGCAGTGATCGCCAAACCGTCGATCATGAGTTACTAGTAGCTCGTGGGGAGATTTTTGGTAGATCGCCTTAACGCTCTAGTTGGCTAACCTTGATTCCTCCACTGAGCTGACACTGACGATAACTGCTTATTTCACCAGCACAATTGCCATTGTCAGCCTGATCTCATAGTTGATTGTATAAGCGTGAGATTGTGCATGTTATGCTTTTCGTGTGTACGTTAGACATTTTCTAACTTATATAGTTTGATTTATGCATTGATACCAAGCTAGGTTTATTTTAACGATGACCCGTTCAGGAAAAAAGCAAAACACTTATCACTTTCATTCAAAATGGAAAACCGATTACTTCTTTACCCAGATAAAGGAAAAAATGTGTATGTTGACTGTGGCATGCAAGTGTATCAGTTAGTAAGAAACAGTGAATTAAAAAAATGCTTACAAGATTTCAATTGCTTGTCAAATTACCTTTTTTATAGAGATTAATGGTGAAGAGTTGTCTACTTGTCTTATGGAGCATTTTGATTTTCAAGAGGCAAATGCTGGAGTTGGAGCTGGTTGATTTTCAAGGTGATACATCTGTAAAATCGCTTTCTTTATATTATAAGTAGTTATCTCTTCTTCTCCATCTCTATCCAAAAGCAGACCCTTAAAATACTCATGCCAACAACCCAGAACAGGAGGTTCGAGAGGTATGTGGTTCGAGTACCGGTGAGGGCAAAGCTCATTTTTCGTGTCTCCTGCTTCAAACCTAATAGCCTAATAGCTAATAGCTTTACAGTGTAAAGCTATTAATAACCTAATAGCTTTACAGTGGCGCCCAAACTAAAAACACGTGGTGGAGGATGATTCTCCATCACCAGGATTTGACAACTGGGTCCCCTAATCCCTAGTGTCCTTTAAAAGGGGGATTATATAAGGTATTTCTCCCGCTTTTCTAGCATGCCTTCATGGTGTCGTGCTCAGCACGCTTGGCACATAATCGAAAGGCCTGTGGTTCGAGTTCCGGCCAGGGAATTGCTCATTTTTCATGTCTCCTGCTTTGAAATAACCTAATGTCTGTACAACTTACACCGATTTGTTTAGTACACAAATAGCTTTTCAAAGTTTCTCTGATACCCAGAAACAGATACCTTTACTGCTGGGTTCTCGGACACATAGAGGTAACGGGTAACGAGCTGGCAGACACCACAGGAAAGTCTGCCGTGGGACTGTCTAAATCAGCTTGTTACTTTGAGAGATATTAAAGTGATTATCAAGGGTAAAATCTTGAGTCTGTGGTAAGGGCGTACAAGTGAATAATAAAATGAGAAGCATAATGCCGATAATTAAGGGACTCAAAGAATAATCAGCAGGAGGAAAGTGAACCAGTATATTCCAGTTGTAATATTACTCAGATTTTGCAAGAAATGCTCACGTTTTGATAGACTTCAGGAAATACTATTTCAGTTTCTCAGGTACTTCACTCGACTTTTTATTGGAATACCAATTGGATATCAATGAAAGTTTCCCGCCACCGCAAATATCGTTTGAGCAAATAGTTCGCGTTGGCATGTTTAATCATAATTCAGAAGTCAAACAACAAAAATCAGCGTTATATTTACAAAATTTTCACAGGACTAGTTTCGATGGTTTTACCGAACCACCATCTTCAGCTGCAAAACCGCAAATGAACAAGATAGGAAATAATGATTAGATAAGATAAGAAAACCTGGACAAGAATAAGCAAGTGGCGCCATCTGTTGGTGAAACCAGAACTAAAACATAATTTCTTTAAAGGCCGAAGGCAAATTTGGATTGGAATTAGGATCGTTAACTAGAACAGAAAGATTTTTATGAATGTGAAATGCCTCTAGAAAATCCAGTTCTCCAATGGAAGATGTTTTTTGAATAAGTTTAGCAGCAGAAAAATTGAAAGTGTGATTTTCGGACCAACAATGTTGAGCAACAGAAGACTTCTGTGTTTCCTTTTTTCTAACATATGCCTCATGTTCTTTGACGCGAAATTTTAAGGCTCTCTTAGTTTGGCCAATGTAAATTAAACCACACTGGCAAGGAATCCTATAAATACCCCAGGAATTCATATCCGGAATGGGGTCCTTGAGTATAGAAGTCCGAATTTTATTGATGGGAGAATAAACAACCCGAAAGTTAAATTTCTGCAAAATATGTGCAACTTTATAGCTAATTGATGGAAAGAAGGGAATGACAACCGAATTTTTATAATCTCCTAAAATAAGAGTGTGGCTTTTAGTGTGTTGAGATGAGAATTTTGTAACTGCTTGATTAATAATGTTGGGTGAAAAGCCCCTGTCAATAGCTATTGCTTTTAAATAATTTAGTTCTTCATCAAGGGCTAGTTTGGAGGAGCAAACTTGAAGAGCACGGAAAACATAGGAATAAAATGAAGCTAACTTTTGTTTAGTCGGATGACATGATTTAAAGTGTGGTGGAGGGCAAACCGTTGTTGTTTATTCTCCCATCAATAAAATTCGGACTTCTATACTCAAGGACCCCATTCCGGATATGAATTCCTGGGGTATTTATAGGATTCCTTGCCAGTGTGGTTTAATTTACATTGGCCAAACTAAGAGAGCCTTAAAATTTCGCGTCAAAGAACATGAGGCATATGTTAGAAAAAAGGAAACACAGAAGTTTTCTGTTGCTCAAGATTGTTCGTCCGAAAATCACACTTTCAATTTTTCTGCTGCTAAAATTATTCAAAAAACATCTTCCATTGGAGAACTGGATTTTCTAGAGGCATTTCACATTCATAAAAATCTTTCTGTTCTAGTTAACGATCCTAATTCCAATCCAAATTTGCCTTCGGCTTTTAGAGAAATTATGTTTTAGTTCTGGTTTCGCCAACAGATGGAGCCACTTGCTTATTCTTGTCCAGGCTTTCTTATCTTATCTAATCATTATTTCCTATCTTGTTCATTTGCGGTTTTGCAGCTGAAGATGGTGGTTCGGTAAAACCATCGAAACTAGTCCTGTGAAAATTTTGTAAATATAACGCTGATTTTTGTTGTTTGACTTCTGAATTAGTATTTATTCGGCGTGTTATTGTGTCTTAATGTTTAATCATATTTTGTGAAACGATTTTTGGCATTTGAAAGAAAGAGACTTGATTTAGAACACTGAGTTGTGAAATATGTAAAAAAAATATCGTAATTATTAAGTACAAAGTGTTTGAAATGGAACTACTACGCTATCAGATTAAAACTATCATTTACTTCCAGTTTTAAAAAGTAACAAAAAGTCAGCTACTGAATGATCATATGACATTCTGTAGCTGACTTTTTGTTATCACTTTGAAGGTCAGTACTGGATTTATATATAAGCTGAACAAGCTATAGCTTAGAGTCCTCCAAAAAATTGTCATAAATCCCATATAAAAAAACTGACTGATATTCCTCATAAAAGGCCCCATATCTCAAATAGCTTAGGCTCTCGTCAAATCTAAATTCGGTGATGCCGAAGGTTTGGTACCGAAATTTCAAAAACAAGCATACGATATTCAAGAGGCAGAGCACTCGAGCCGGCCTACTGATGCTGATGAGGCCGGCCAGCGAGAATATATGGAAGAAGATAAGTATGCAACCAATCGAGAGCTTGTTAAGGAGTAAGTGCCATGTCCATTGGTCGCAGTATGCATCTCATACACTTGATGTAAAAGTTCACTCGCTGGGTGTGCCGCATGAGATGATTCAAGCAGATAAGGACAGACGTGTTTGGAACTGCACTAATCAGCTCTAAAATCAATGCAAGAATAAAATTCTGGACCGGATGCAAAAAATGACATATTTATTTCTGTCTATCATCCTACCTGTTAAACTCAATTCCTTCAAAAATTTCGGTACTGTTCTGTTCTTAGGACCAGATTCAGAAATGTACACATGAATGTATGTGTGTATACATATACATTTCTGAATCCAGTCCCGGTAACAGAACAGTACCAAAATTTCTTTATAAAACACAGCTGTTACTAATAAATTAAGGTGACCAGACGTCCCGCTTTTGGTGGGACAGTCCCGATTTTTAACAGCTTGTCCAGCGGCTTTTTCAAAGTCCCGATTTTGAGGAAGAACGCACGACAAGCTAGGAAATATATTAAAACAAGAACTTAATTGGAATGTGCAAAAATCATTCGATCATATTACTCCAAATTTCCCATATAGTAATATTTTTGTAAACGATCTTTTTAATCAGACATCATTATTAAAAAATATATTGTAAAGGAAAAGGTTAAATCTTGGACATCAGTGAAAATCACAGTAGAAAACAAATGGTTAGAAATATTTCATCATTTTGAAACCAACCATGTTCCATACAACAACGCACTAAAAACTTTAGAATACCCCAGGAACTAATGCTGTGACTGAGCGCTTTTTTCCTACGGTAAATCAAGTGTGGACATCAGAAAAATCACAATTAATTGTTGAGACTTTGAAAGCCATTTTATGTGTGAAATATAATTTAACAAATTCTTGTGAAAACATTTATGACCTTTCAAACAACGACAGCAATTTACTAAGCAAAATTCACTCAAACAAGAAATATGCCAAAGAATAAAATAATACTACACATAATTTCTTTTAATGTATTTGTAAATTGTACTCGTCAAGTTATTTCGTTATTTTCGCAGGATTTCAAGATTTTTATATGATCCTGGATTTACATTCTATGTGGATTATGTGATTTATCTTCGGTTTACGTGCTGTGCAGAATTAGTGCTCCTATTTCTCGTGATTCTGTGTATTATTTTGTGATCAATCTTGTGCAAAATTTTATTTCGTGTGCATGGAGGGAAATGAATTCCCCCCACTTCCCATTAATGAGAGTACAGTGCTGGCTGAAAAAAAAAAATGTTTGATCACCCTAACAGACGATATGATCAAATACGGAAATTCTTTACTTAAGGATAACTGGCTTGACCTTCTTGCTAAGGACTAGTACACGGCTGATGATATTATATGTGTTATAAGTAACATGGAGGCTATAAAAGCCGATATAAAGTCACGCGGCGAGATGTGTGCTATGCTTCTTAAGGATTTCAAAGATGAACTGGAACAAACTACTGTTAACAGAACTTTGAGGTGCATCGTGCTCTAGCGGAAGGATTAATTCAAGTTATTAAAGGTAAGTACGAGAGTTTTAGTACCGTAAATTCTAAATTTAGTAATTTTCCTCGTAGGGAGTATTTAAATATGAAAATTAATTATGATTGCTTAATTGTTAATAGTGCTAATTGTTCTAATCAAATGACTGCTGAAAATAATGATAAAATTGATATGGCTAAACCTAAGCTCAAGGGGCCATCTAAAAATGACTAAACGCTCAATTAACGACGATAGAGATGAGGACGGTTTTAATCTGCCAAAGAATACCGCCTGACTCAGTAAACTCATCAAATGTATTGCTGATGTTCCTTTGGCAAATAAAGTTTGAAAAATTAAGTATTAATGATGTTAACTCTAATAATGGTAATGATAATGATGTACAAGTAATTATTGAAAATGATACTGACATGGATGTTACTGTTAATGTAAAATCTAGTAAGCCTAAACCAATAATGAGCCCGGCATTAAATACAGTGAGTTTATGAAAGAAGATGTGAAATGTGAATTTGCGGACAAGGTGAATGGGAATTTTCTAAAGACTTTTCCAGACACAGAAGACGACCACCGAAATATTACTCGATGTCTAGATCCCCCAAAAATTAATCATTATGTGATCCTGTCAAAAATGGGCAAACCAATTAAAGTCGTGCTCAGAGGTATGTCCATCGATTCTCCAATTCAGGACATACAAGAAGAACTCGTTCGTCTAGGATATAAAATGCGTCGTGTGGCGCAAATGCACCGAATCCAAACTAGAAGCCCCATGCCCTTGTTCCAAATTCATATTCAGAATACCCCAGGGCCAGATAAAATTTATATTACCAAATTCCTTGGTTTTTATGTTTCTGTAAAAGTGTATCAGGTAAGTGGAAGTGTTGTGCAGTGTCACAACTGGCAACACTTCCATCATTCCTCGGACAATTGTAAACTGAGGCCAAGGTGTGTTAAATGAGCCTGAGCCCATAAAACAGAAAATTGTTCCAGTAAATTTATTGAAAAATGACGTTGCTGCAACTGTTTACAAGAGGGTCAGAAAGACATCGGAAAAATCGATTTCGCGTAAGAAAGTATGTCCGTGAACGTCATCTACATGAACAAAATGGACAAGTAAAGTTATCACAAGGGAATAGTATAGTTAAGTGGTAAAGATGCGTCCTTTATTCCAACAAGGTGATTCACAGCGCCGTTGCATTGACTGTCGAACATTTTCAAAAACGCCTGGCATATCACGGACAGTTCCTACGGCAGCCACTATTTGTGCAACAAGGTCCATGTCACTGTCGACGAGAATCTCCTACACATGTTCTTTCATGGCCCCGCACAAAAAGAAATCCGTGGGCGATAAATCAAGTGACCTGGGTGGCCAAGTGGTCGGTCAACTTCTGTCGATCCATTCAGCTTCGATGTTCGGTTTAGGTAATAACGCACATTAGTTGTGCTAGCGATTGGAGCCCCATCTTGTTGATATCACATATCTCGGCGTCTCAAAAAAGACTAGATATTTCCAGCCGTTCATTCTGCGCGATACAAGTAAGGTCCCAATAAACAGTCACCGATGATTCCAGCCCCCACATTTATCACAAAACGATATTGCATAGCTTGGCGTTTCATACTATACGGGTTGTCGCAAGCCCTCACGTATGAATTGTATGTATTGAACACACCTTCACGAGTGAATGGAGCTTCATCTGTAAAAATGATAGAAGCTTGAAAACTTGGGCACATGGTTCTTTCTGCATGAACTGCTGAGCAAATACCATACTCTTCGGTAATCTCTAGGATGCAGTAGCTGCAACCTTTGCAGATGGTAAGGATGCACACATTCCTCGAGCAGTATCAGCCAAACTGCTCAGTGAGACATCCCAAGCTTCTGGGCAACAGTTCGTGTGCTAATTTCCGAAATATCTTCGACGGACTGCAGGACTTGTTCTACGACGTTGACCATCCGCGCCAGTCGTCTTCTCCCCATATCCTGCCTGTTGCTGCGCAGTGAATCAAATTAACGCAGACTGCGATGCCCACGCACAAACATTTGATGATGCGGTATTCCTCTGTTGGGTATCGATCTAAGACTCTAGAGCCTTATATAGGTACAGTCGGTCACAAAAGTATTCGAACACCGGTACCCATTCAGAAAATTTACTTTTCCGTTGAGAAACAAAATTGTCTCCAGAGTCTATCTTGGTTCGATAGAAAAAAAAACAAAAGGATGGCTCATGTCCAAAATTGGCTAGGTGCATGAAACAAAATACAACATGACCTATCTGGGTGAGATGGGAAACAAAATGGCTGCTCACGTAATCCATTATTGCGCTCATAGAAAAAGCAAAGTGTAGCTGCGGCTCATCTCGGTTCGCGAAGAGTGAAAACCCAAAACGGTCTGCAGTGTCTATCTTTGTTGAATGAGAAAACAAAAGGATGGCTCATGTCCAGTTTATTTAGGTGTAGGAAAAAATATAACGTGACCTATCTGGATGAGATGTCTCCAGCGATCCAGTATAGACTTTTTCCCCATCTGCAATAGGTGACATCTATAAACAATTCCATTGAAATCTCCTCGAAATATAAGAAACAGCTAGCTCGTGAAATTGTAAAGTATTCCCAAAGAATTCCACTTCTTGAAGAAGGAAAAACACCCTAGCTGCAGATGAGGTAGAGAGAGAAAAAGCATGTTGCACCATGGAGAGCCCGCACGGTTCTGAACAGAAAACGTGGAATGCTTTTATAGAAAAGAGTTGAAAGTGAAAGTAAAAGCCGATTGGAAATTTTTCAATTGGTTGCCGACTGGGAAAAAATTTTCAGAGCTCAGAAAAAAAATCTGAGATGTAAAAAAAAAAAAAAAAAAAAAAAAAATCTTTTTGTTAACTTTATCATGTCTTCTAGACATGATAAAAATTAACCCTACCCCCCTTTTGTGTGGGAATGTTGTCTCCCTGTTTCTAAAAATAGACCATGACTCATTCTAGGAATTATATGTTTTAGAAAGGATGAGTCATAGTCTTTGGGTTTCTCCATTCCAAAGTAAACAAAGTGAAGACATCAAATTAATAGAAAAAAAAGGAAGAATTTTTTTTCTTTTCTTTTTTTTTTTTTATAGCTCTGGAAATATTTTTCCCATTCAACAGCCAAGAAATATTTCCAGCCAATACAATTTCATTTTTACTTTCACTTTCAATTCATTTCTTATATCTATAAAAACATTTCATATTTCTGTTCAGATCAGTGGGGGTTGTTCAAGATGCAGCAACTCTACTCCATCCCACAACCAGGAAAAAAAGATGTTCTTTCATGAGATGTTCTTTTGGCTTTCGAAAACAATGATGACATGATGATTGTAATACATTTCGGTTCTCATGTCCCATGCTTGAACTCAGAATTATTTCCAGAACTCTGAAAATTTTTCCTAGTCAGCTCGATAGCCCAGCTTTCGTATATTTATTTTTTAAGCCACTCGAGTTTCGACTTCCCATCCGTGTGTGCTGTGCTTTCAACCTGGAGACACATTATCTGAGCTCTAAGAAAATGTTTCCCAGCCCACTCAATCCCTGAAATGGATTAAAAAAAAATCTTTCATACATTTTTAAAGCTCAAGAGTGTTAGGTGTCATGGAAAGAACCTTTTTTTTCCCTGAGCTCTAAGAAAATGTTTCCCAGCAGACTCAATCGCTGAAATGGATTAAAAATAAATTCTTTCATACATTTTTAAACCTCAAGAGTGTTAGCTGTCATGGAAAGAGCCTTTTTTTCCCCTGAGCTCTAAGAAAATGTTTCCCAGCAGACTCAATCGCTGAAATGGATTAAAAATAAATTCTTTCATACATTTTTAAAGCTTAAGCGTGTTAGCTGTAATGGAAAGAGCCTTTTTTCCCCTGAGCTCTGAGAAAATGTTTCCCAGCAGACTCAGTCGCTGAAATGGATTAAAAATAAATTCTTTCATACATTTTTAAAGCTTAAGCGTGTTAGCTGTCATGGAAAGAGCCTTTTTTTCCCTTGAGCTCTGAGAAAATGTTTCCCAGCAGACTCAATGGCTGAAATGGATTAAAAATAAATTCTTTCATACATTTTTAAAGCTTAAGCGTGTTAGTTGTCATGGAAAGAGCCTTTTTTTCCCCTGAGCTCCAAGAAAATGTTTCCCAGTCCACTCAATCGCTGAAATGGATTAAAAATAAATTCTTTCAAATATTTTTAAAGCTCAAGCGTGTTAGCTGTCATAGAAAGGGCCTTTTTTTCCCAGCCCACTCAATCGTTGAAATGGATTAAAAATAACTTCTTTCATACATTTTTAAAGCTCAAGCGTGTTAGCTGTCATAGAGCTGCAGATGAGGTAGAGAGAGAAAAAGCATGTTGCACCATGTAGAGCCCACACGGTTCTGAACAGAAAACGTGGAATACTTTTATAGAAAAGAGTTGAAAGTGAAAGTAAAAGCCGATTGGAAAGTTTTCACTTGGTTGCCGACTGGGAAAAAATTTTCAGAGCTCAGAAAAAAATTATGAGATGTAAAATAAAAAAAAAAAAAAAAACTTTTTATTAATTTTTATCATGTCTTCTAGACATGATAAAAATTAACCCTACCCCCCTTTTGTGTATGAATGTTGTCTCACTGTTTCTAAAAATAGACCATGACTCATTCTAGGAATTATATGTTTTAGAAAGGATGAGTCATGGTCTTTGGGTTTCTTCATTCCAAAGTAAACAAAGTGAAGACATCAAATTAAATTAATAGAAAAAAAGAAAGAGGTTTTTTTTTTTTTTTTTTTTTTTTTTTTAAGTTTTGGAAATTTTTTTCCATTCGACAGCCAAGAAATATTTCCAGCCAACACGATTTCATTTTTACTTTCACTTTCAATTCATTTCTTATATCTATAAAAACATTCCACATTTCTGTTCAGATCAGTGTGGGTTGTGGACGATGCAACATCTCTACCTCATCTCACAACCAGGAAGAAAAGATGTTGTTTCATGAGGAATTGTTTTGTCATTCGAAAACCACGATGGCGTGATGATTGTAATATATTTCTGTTCTAATCCGTGGGGTTTGTGGAAAATACATTCTCGGTACGCAATCCCCCACCCAGGAAGAACAGAAAATGTTTTAAAAGGAATACTTTGGCCTGACTTTTGAAAAAAACAATGATCACAGGGCTGTTGGGATAAGATTGAGAACCCATGATGATGTTGTGCGATGGGGCTAATCGTTTTTACTTAAACGGATCTTCTTCTAAACATCCAAGGTATGATTGTTTCCCTAGATGCAAGAAAACAATACTTTTTTTCTTTTTTACAAGAAAAGTATCCTCAATAATGTTACTGAAAAGATTAAAGCGATATTTTGTCATGGAACTATTAGACCGCTCGTCTATAGTCATGTTGCACCTTGGACAGCCCGCACGGTTCTGAACAGAAAACGTGGAATACTTATATAGAAAAGAGTTGAAAGTGAAAGTAAATCGCGTTGGCTGGAAACATTTCTGTTGCTGTCGACTGGGAAAAAAATTCTCAGAGCTCAGAAAAAAATTCTGAGATATATAAAAAAAAAAAAATCTTTTTGTTAATTTTTATCATGTCTTCTAGACATGATAAAAATTAACTCTACCCCCTTTTATCTGGGAATGTTGTCTCACCCTTTCTAAAAATAGACCATGTATACCAATATACTACAAACGGACTTGAACGTGTGTTCTCAGTATGTAGCTATACAAATTTGAAGGTAAAATTAAAAAAAAAGACATCTTTTTGGGGAAAAGGGAGTAAATTTGTATAGGAATATACTACAAACGGAATTTAAGGCCTGTTTTCAGTAAATAGCTATACAAATTGGGAGGTAAAAAAAATAAAAAAAAGACATCTTTTTTTTTCGGAGGAGGGAAGGCAGTGAATTTGTATAGGAATATACTACAAACGGACTTTAAAGCCTGTTTTCAGCATATAGCTATACAAATTGGAATGTAAAAAAAATAAAAAAAAGACATCTTTTTTTTTCGGGGGGGAAGGTAGTGAATTTGTATAGGAATATACTACAAACGGACTTTAAAGCCTGTTTTCAGCATATAGCTATACAAATTGGAAGGTAAAAAAAAATTAAAAAAAAGACATCATTTTTTTTCGGGAAATTAAGTGAATTTGTATAGGAATATACTACAAACTGACTTTAAAGCCTGTTTTCAGCATATAGCTATACAAATTGGAAGGTAAAAAAAAATTAAAAAAAAGACATCATTTTTTTTCGGGAAATTAAGTGAATTTGTATAGGAATATACTACAAACTGACTTTAATGCCTGTTTTCAGTATATAGCTATACAAATTGGAAGGTAAAAAAAAAATAAAAAAAAGATATCTTTTTTGGGGAAAAGGAGTGAATTTGTATAGAAATATACTACAAGAACATCAATAAAAGAACATCATGGGTCCAAGAATTGAAACTGAAAGTCCAAAAACGAAATGTTAACGACTGGGAAGAAAATTTTCAAAGCTGAAAAAAGATTTAAAAAAAAAAAAAGACTTCCTTTTTCTTTCTTAATTTGATGTCTTCATTCTTTTGACCTTGTAGAAATAAAAAAAGTGAAGACATCAAATTAAGAAAGAAAAAAAGGAAGGGTTTTTTTTTTTTTTTTTTTTTTTTAATGTGTTAAAATTTTTCCAGAGCTCTGAGAATTTTTCCCACTCGGTTTCTAGAAGCAACTCGTTAATGTATTTAAACCACTCGCGTTTCAGTTTCAGATCAGTCTGTGCTGTGAACTCAACGTGGATACACGCTTCTCACTCTCCTGGGAAGAGCTTCTGTGAAGGTATGTGAACATTTTTTTCTTACTCTTTTGTATTTCATAGACTACAAATATTTATTGAGTCACCCATTTTATAGAAATGTATTCTTATTTCCTTTCAATACTTTGAGGTAGGGTAATATTTTTCCCCGTGCTACTGTTTTTGCTTTTCAAGGCTAGAAATGTTTTACTCAATAGCTGTTTTTATAGAAAACATGCTATTATTTCGTATACTGATATATTTTGTGAAACTTTAACAAATCCTTTTCAACAAAGCAAGATCTCGTGATCCACAGCTGGCTAGACCCGTCAGTGTAATCGGATCACGATTGTTCCATCATATACTGATATATTTTGTGAAACTTTAACAAATTCCTTTCAAGAAGCCAAGATCTCGTGATCCACAGCTGGCTAGACACGTCAGTGTAATCGGATCACGATTGTTCCATCCTATACTGATATATTTTGTGAAACTTTAACAAATTCCTTTCAAGAAGCCAAGATCTCGTGATCCACAGCTGGCTAGACTCGTCAGTGTTATCGGATCATGATTGTTCCATCCTATACTGATATATTTTGTGAAACTTTAACAAATTCCTTTCAAGAAGCCAAGATCTCGTGATCCACAGCTGGCTAGACTCGTCAGTGTAACCGGATCACTATTGTTCCATCATATACTGATATATTTTGTGAAACTTCTTTAACAAATGATTTTCAAGAAGGCAAGATCTCGTGATCCACAGCTGAGTAGACTTGTCAGAATTAACGGATCACGATTGTTCCATTGTATACTGATATATTTTGTGAAACTTCTTTAACAAATGACTTTCAAGAAGGCAAGATCTCGTGATCCACAGCTGACTAGACCCGTCAGAATTAACGGATCACGATAGTTCCATTGTATACTAATATATTTTGTGAAACTTTAACAAATCCTTTTCAAAAAAGGCAAGGTCTTGTGATCCACAGCTGACTAGACTTGTCAGAATTAACGGATCACGATTGTTCCTTTGTATACTGATATATTTTGTGAAACTTCTTTAACAAATGACTTTCAAGAAGGCAAGATCTCGTGATCCACAGCTGACTAGACCCGTCAGAATTAACGGATCACGATAGTTCCATTGTATACTAATATATTTTGTGAAACTTTAACAAATCCTTTTCAAAAAAGGCAAGGTCTTCTGATCCACAGCTGACTCCATCAGTCAGGATAACGGATCAGGATGGTTCCATCTTATACTGATATATATTTTGTGAAACGTTAACAAATGACTTTCAAGAAGGCAAGATCATGTGATTCAATAGAATTGTTCAATCGTATACTGGTATATTCTGATAAAACAACAGAATGATCCAATTTTGAATACGATCCCAATATGTTTTTATAAAATCCATTTCATATTTTGTTAAACGTGAACGACTGACTTTCAAGCTGGCTGCATGGGTGTTTTTTTTTCGTGGTTTTTCCCCATGTGTAACGTGAATACGAGCCAGTTTCCCTTCCAAAGTCCTCCACGAAGGCATTTCTTAAGGCAAATAGCCCTCAAATGCTTTACCGTCATCCGAATCGACTTGACCTCTCTCCAACTTCCACGGTGTCATTTGAACGATCGAGTCGGCTGTTGGAAAAAAATGTCTGACAGCTGAAAACAATACCTCCACACACCTTCACAAAACCTCTTTCCAGGAGGAAGAAGAGTGTATTCAGCTCCAGTGCACAGCACAGACTGATTTAAAGCTGAAACGCGAGTGGTTTAAATAGATGAGAAACCTCTATAGAAATAATTTGGATATATCTGGTTTTGTGAATCAAGCCGACTGGGAAAATAATTCTCAGAGCTCAGAAAAAAATTCTAAGATGTAAAAAAAAAAAAAAAAAAAAAAAAAAAAAAAATTCTTTTTGTTAGTTTTTATCATGTCTTCTAGACATGATAAAAATTAACTCCCTTCTCTTTTTGTCTGGGAATGTTGTCTCACTATTTCTAAAAATAGACAATGACTCATTCTTTCTAAAGAATAGAATTCCAAGAAAAGATTGGATGAGTCATGGTCTATTTTTAGAAAGTGGGAGACAAAATTCCCATACAAAAGGGGGGTGAGTTAGATAAAAATTAACAAAAAGTTTTTTTTTTTTTTTTTTTTTTTTTTTACATCTCAGAATTTTTTTCTGAGCTCTGAAAATATTTTCCCAGCCGATCTCATTTCGTTTTTCGACTTTCACTTTCAACTCTTCTCTTTTCTATAAAAGTATTTCGAGTTTCTGTTCAGAACACTGTGGGCTGTTGAAAAGGCAACACGTCTCCCTCTCTACATTAATTGGGAATCCAAGATGTTCTAAAAAAGAATTCTTTGAGAATCTCTTAACCTTTCTGAACTTTAGACGAGCTAGCTGGATATTTCTTCATTTCTTTTTCAAGTATGGGTTCAAAGGATTCTTTTAAATAGTTGCAAGTAAGACGTTGTATTATTTTCTGTTGATCATGAATCTATTAAAAAATTTCAATGCCTAATTTTAGGGCTACCTATACCCGGCATGATTCATATGTTTTACTCTACGTTTTAGATAAGACCCTCTCTTAAAAACATGATTTTCCTATTCAAAGTTGAAATGAGTTTCCAAAAGCATGATCCTTTTAAAAAAAACATGTGTGTTTGTGTAGGTGTCGTGGGACGGTTAGCTTTCTTTCTTACGAGATAGTCATCTCCACGAGATGTGTTTTGGATATCTTCTCCACCCTCTCGTGGTCACTGAAATCTCGTGATGGCTCAAATGAAAAGGGTTCGTTTATTTTGACTCACAACCACGTTATATTTTTTTGGATATCTCCTCCAACGACTCGTGGAACTCTTTTCCCTGAAATGAGGTATGTTTAGCAGCGCACGCCCTCTGAAGTGAAGCTCGGAATACTTTGACAAATCCTCTCGAGTGGATTCTGAAACCATTTTTAAAGGATCTCAGAGAAACACCCATGAAGACGATACCAACGTGTCGTTTTTCAGAAACCATGAAGGTGGCTCATGGTGAGAGATGAGGTGGTAAAATAGTTTTTTTTTCTTAGAAAGTTGAAAAAAATGAAGAGTAGTAAGACACAGTCTCTTTTTTCGAAACTGAGTAGGAGGGTCATTTTGAGATGAGCTGGAAAATATTTTCTGAGAGATTTGAAAAAAAAATTTTAAAAATAAAAAATATATTATATAATATATATATTATATAATATATATTATAAATACATTTTTATCATGTCTTCAGACATAACAAAAATGAACGACATCTCTCTTTTTTTCTTTGAAACCTCTCTCAACCTATCTCGTTCTGTTTCTCAAGTAACATTGCTTTCCTGAAAAGCTAATTTCTTTAGACACCTAAGACAACAGGTAGAGACATACTTCGAACCAAAAAGAGAGTAGAGATCCTTTTGAATAATGTCGAATAGACAAAACACGAGTAGCCATTTCAGTTCTATGCTTTTTCCTAGGGACGATCCACGAAGGGTCCTGTTTTGTTCACGACCCGTGGTTCACCCATGAATTAAACACGTAGGCTCGAAACATCTCTACCTCCACGGTGCAGTTTGAAAGGAAGGTGACCCACCCATCACCCCAGCTATGAAATGAAACGTCAAAACAGTGCACCCGTTCTAGAATAAGAATCCTTGTAGACATTTGGGGGCTCTACAGCACAGACTCAACAGAAACAAAACGATAAAAACTTCCATAGATCCCAGAGAGTGGATGCTTAAAAATAAGGTGATGTCTCGTCGATCAAATCAGCTGTAAATAAATGTCTAAGAGCTGTGAAGAATGGATGGTCTACCTTCACAAAAGCTCTTTCTAGGAGGGAAAAGTGTGTATCCAAGCAGAATACACAGCACAGACTGATGTTAAGTCGAAACTCGAGTGATTTCAATACACAAGTATGAATTCGTTCTAATAATCCTTTAGATAGGTCTCATTTGACTCATCGAGTCGAGGGGGAAAACATTGACGTGTTGCCTTTCCAACAGCCCACACTGTTCTGAACTGAAACGTAGAATGCTTTTATAGATAAGAGAAGAATTGAAAGTGAAAGTAAAAAACGAAATCGGATCAGCTGTGAAAATTTCTGAGCCGGGAAAATGTTTCCCATTTGAAAAGCTAGGACCCCTCGTTTGGATTTCATCAACGGACATTGAAAGATATTTTCCCATGACGATATCTCTCTATCCCACACCTTCTTCTAAAGTGAAGTTAAAGAGATTTTTCATACCGGGTTTTCAATTTTCACCTCAAATCATACCGTTGACGACGTGTGACACCCAAACCGTGACATAAATTTCAGTTTCCATGACAGCTAAGGGTCTTGAGGTTTAAACAAATGTATGAAAGAATTTATTTTTGATCCGTTTCAGCGATTGAGTGGGCTGGGAAAAAAAGGCTCTTTCCATGACAGCTAACACGCTTGAGCTTTAAACATGTATGAAAGAATTTATTTTTAATCCATTTCAGCGATTGAGTGGGCTGGGGAAAAAAAGGCTCTTTCTATAACAGCTAACACGATTGAGCTTTAAAAATGTATGAAAGAATTTGTTTTTAATCGATTTCAGCGATTGAGTGGGCTGGGGAAAAAAAGGTTCTTTCCATGACAGCTAACACGCTTGAGCTATAAAAATGTATGAAACAATTTATTTTAAATCCATTTCATCCATGACAGCTAACACGTTTGAGCTTTAAAAATGTATGAAACAATTTATTTTAAATCCATTTCAGCGATTGAGTGGGCTGGGGAAAAAAAGGTTCTTTCCATGACAGCTAACACGCTTGAGCTTTAAACATGTATGAAAGAATTTATTTTTAATCCATTTCAGCGATTGAGTGGGCTGGGAAAAAAAAGGCCCTTTCCATGACAGCTAACACGCTTGAGCTTTAAAAATGTATGAAACAATTTATTTTAAATCCATTTCATCCATGACAGCTAACACGCTTGAGCTTTAAAAATGTATGAAACATGTCTAGAAGACATGATAAAAATTAACAAAAAGTTTTTTTTTTTTTTTTTTTTACATCTCAAATTTTTTTTTCTTAGCTTTGAAAAATTTTTCCCAGTCGGCAACCAAGTGAAAATTCTACAGCCAAGACGATTTGGCTTTTACTTTCACTTTCATCGCTTTTCTATAAAAGTATTCCACGTTTTCTATTCAGAACCGTGCGGGCTATCCAAGGTGCAGCATGCTTTTTCTCTTTCTCTATCTCATCTGGACCTAGGACCACTCTTCTAGAAAGAGCTTCTGTGAACACAAGTTTCTTTCTTTCCACTTTTTAATGTCTCACAGAATAGAAATCATTAATACGTTTAGGGGAAAATGTTTCCTGTTTGAAAAGCTAGGGTTTTCGTTTGGATTTCATCAGCAACCGTTTATCAGGTTCTAGCGAAATTGGATGGTCCATCCATGGATCAGAATTTCCCATCTGTAATTTGGATGGATCAAGATTTCAACATAGTTTAAGAAAAAGCCTTCAATCCTATTTGAAAGGAGATGTCATGATATTGAAAAACATTTTTCCATGACGGACATTGAAAGACATTTTCCCATGACGGACATTGAAAGACATTGAAAGACATTTTTCCATGACGAAATCTCTCTATCCCACAGCTTCTTCTAAAGTGAACTTAAAGAGATTTTTCATACCGGGTTTTCAATTTTCACCTCAAACCATACCGTTGACGACGTGTGAGACACAAACCATGACATAAATTTCAGTTTCTATGACAGCTAACACTCTTGAGGTTTAAAAATGTATGAAAGAATTTGTTTTTAATCCATTTCAGCGATTGAGTAGGCTGGGGAAAAAAAAGGCCCTTTTCATGAGAGCTAACATGCTTGAGCTTTAAAAATATAGGAACGAATTTATTTTTAATCCATTTCAGCGATTGAGTGGGCTGGAAAACATTTTCTTAGAGCTCAGGGAAAAAAAGGTTCTTTCCATGACAGCTAACACGCTTGAGCTTTAAAAATGTATGAAAGAATTTTTTTAATCCATTTCAGCGATTGAGTGGGCTGGGAAACATTTTCTTAGAGCTCAGGGAATGTGTGTCTAGGTTGAATGCACAGCACACACGGATGGGAAGTCGAAACTCGAGTGGCTTAAAAAATAAATATACGAAATTTGGTTCATCGAGCTGACTAGGAAAAATTCTCAGAGTTCTGGAAATAATTCTGAGTTCAATCATGGGACATGGAGAACACAAATGTATTACAATCATCATGTCATCATTGTTTTCGAAAGCCAAAAAATTCCTCATGAAAGAACATCTTTTCTTCGTGGTTGTGGGATGGAGTAGAGATGTTGCATCTTGAACAACCCACACTGATCTGAACAGAAACATGAAATGTTTTTATAGATATAAGAAATGAATTGAAAGTGAAAGTAAAAATGAAATTGTATTGGCTGGAAATAATTCTTGGCTGTTCAATGGAAAAAATATTTCCAAAGCTGAAAAAAAAAATAAAAACTCTTCCTTTTTTCTATTAAATTGATGTCTTCACTTTGTTTACTTTGGAATGGAGAAACCCAAAGACCATGACTCATCCTTTCTTAAACATATAATTCCTAGAATGAGTCATGGTCCATTTTTAGAAACAGTGAGACAACATTCATACACAAAAGGGGGCTGGGTTAATTTTTATCATGTCTAGAAGACATGATAAAAATTAACAAAAAGGTTTTTTTTTTTTTTTTTTTTTTTACATCTCATAATTTTTTTCTGAGCTCTGAAAATTTTTTCCCAGTCGGCAACCAAGTGAAAACTTTCCAATCGGCTTTTACTTTCACTTTCAACTCTTTTCTATAAAAGTATTCCACGTTTTCTGTTCAGAACCGTGTGGGCTCTCCATGGTGCAACATGCTTTTTCTCTCTCTACCTCATCTCCAGCTCCATGACAGCTAACACGCTTGAGCTTTAAAAATGTATGAAAGAATTTATTTTTAATCCATTTCAGCGATTGAGTGGACTGGGAAACATTTTCTTAGAGCTCAGGGGAAAAAAAGGTTCTTTCCATGAGAACTAACACGCTTAAGCTTTAAAAATGTATGAAAGAATTTATTTTTAATCCATTTCAGCGATTGAGTCTGGTGGGAAACATTTTCTCAGAGCTCAGGGGAAAAAAAGGCTCTTTCCATGACAGCTAACACGCTTAAGCTTTAAAAATGTATGAAAGAATTTATTTTGAATCCATTTCAGCGATTGAGTCTGCTGGGAAACATTTTTTCAGAGCTCAGGGGAAAAAAGGCTCTTTCCGTGACAGCTAACACGCTTAAGCTTTAAAAATGTATGAAAGAATTTATTTTTAATCCATTTCAGCGATTGAGTCTGCTGGCAAACATTTTCTTAGAGCTCAGGGGAAAAAAAGGCTCTTTCCATGACAGCTAACACTCTTGAGGTTTAAAAATGTATGAAAGAATTTATTTTTAATCCATTTCAGCGATTGAGTCTGCTGGGAAACATTTTGTTAGAGCTCAGGGAAAAAAAAGGCTCTTTCCATGACAGCTAACACTCTTGAGCTTTAAAAATGTATGAAAGAATTTATTTTTAATCCATTTCAGCCATTGAGTCTGCTAGGAAACATTTTCTTAGAGCTCAGGGGAAAAAAAGGCTGTTTCCATGACAGCTAACACTCTTGAGGTTTAAAAATGTATGAAAGAATTTATTTTTAATCCATTTCAGCGATTGAGTCTGCTGGGAAACATTTTCTTAGAGCTCAGGGAAAAAAAAGGCTCTTTCCATGACAGCTAACACTCTTGAGCTTTAAAAATGTATGAAAGAATTTATTTTTAATCCATTTCAGCGATTGAGTCTGCTGGGAAACATTTTCTTAGAGCTCAGGGGAAAAAAAGGCTCTTTCCATGACAGCTAACACTCTTGAGGTTTAAAAATGTATGAAAGAATTTATTTTTAATCCATTTCAGCGATTGAGTCTGCTGGGAAACATTTTCTTAGAGCTCAGGGAAAAAAAAGGCTCTTTCCATGACAGCTAACACTCTTGAGCTTTAAAAATATATGAAAGAATTTATTTTTAATCCATTTCAGCGATTGAGTCTGCTGGGAAACATTTTCTTAGAGCTCAGGGAAAAAAAAGGCTCTTTCCATGACAGCTAACACTCTTGAGCTTTAAAAATATAGGAACGAATTTATTTTTAATCCATTTCAGCGATTGAGTCTGCTGGGAAACATTTTCTTAGAGCTCAGGGAAAAAAAAGGTTCTTTCCATGACACCTAACACTCTTGAGCTTTAAAAATGTATGAAAGAATTTTTTTTAATCCATTTCAGGGATTGAGTGCGCTGGGAAACATTTTCTTAGAGCTCAGGGAATGTGTCTCCAGGATGAATGCACAGCACACACGGTGGGAAGTCGAAACTCGAGTGGCTTAAAAAATAAATATACGAAAGCTGGTTTATCGAGCTGACTAGGAAAAATTTTCAGAGTTCTGGAAATAATTCTGAGTTCAAGCATGGGACATGAGAACCGAAATGTATTACAATCATCATGTCATCATTGTTTTCGAAAGCCAAAAGAACATCTCATGAAAGAACATCTTTTTTTCCTGGTTGTGGGATGGAGTAGAGTTGCTGCATCTTGAACAACCCCCACTGATCTGAACAGAAATATGAAATGTTTTTATAGATATAAGAAATGAATTGAAAGTGAAAGTAAAAATGAAATTGTATTGGCTGGAAATATTTCTTGGCTGTTGAATGGGAAAAATATTTCCCGAGCTATAAAAAAAAAAAAAAAAAAAAAAAAAAAAAAACCTCTTTCTTTTTTTTTATTAATTTGATGTCTTCACTTTGTTTACTTTGGAAAGGAGAAACCCAAAGACTATGACTCATTCTTTCTAAAACATATAATTCCTAGAATGAGTCATGGTCTATTTTTAGAAACAGTGAGACAATATTCCCACACAAAAGGGGGGGTAGGGTTAATTTTTATCATGTCTAGAAGACATGATAAAAATTAACAAAAAGTTTTTTTTTTTTTTTTTTACATCTCAGATTTTTTTTCTGAGCTCTGAAAATTTTTTCCCAGTCGGCAACCAATTGAAAAATTTCCAATCGGCTTTTACTTTCACTTTCAACTCTTTTCTATAAAAGCATTCCACGTTTTCTGTTCAGAACCGTGCGGGCTCTCCATGGTGCAACATGCTTTTTCTCTCTCTACCTCATCTGCAGCTAGGGTGTTTTTCCTTCTTCAAGAAGTGGAATTCTTTGGGAATACTTTACAATTTCACGAGCTAGCTGTTTCTTATATTTCGAGGAGATTTCAATGGAATTGTTTATAGATGTCACCTATTGCAGATGGGGAAAAAGTCTATACTGGATCGCTGGAGACATCTCATCCAGATAGGTCACGTTATATTTTTTTCCCACACCTAAATAAACTGGACATGAGCCATCCTTTTGTTTTCTCATTCAACAAAGATAGACACTGCAGACCGTTTTGGGTTTTCACTCTTCGCGAACCGAGATGAGCCGCAGCTACACTTTGCTTTTTCTATGAGCGCAATAATGGATTACGTGAGCAGCCATTTTGTTTCCCATCTCACCCAGATATGTCATGTTGTATTTTGTTTCATGCACCTAGCCAATTTTGGACATGAGCCATCCTTTTCTTTTTTTTTCTATCGAACCAAGATAGACTCTGGAGACAATTTTGTTTCTCAACGGAAAAGTAAATTTTCTGAATGAGTACCGGTGTTCGAATACTTTTGTGACCGACTGTCTGATTATATTATTACAACCACGAAATCTCGAAATGGATGGGTTTTACAGTTGACTACGGTAAGACGCAGGGAGACCTGTCATCCCTAGCTCCTCCTAGGAATTCTGAAGATACTATTACAACTCTAAAATCTCAAAAATGATAGGATTTACAATTGACATCGAGTCCCGAAACCAATCGAGCTGACCCTAGAGAGATTGGAAAGGAAGATGGATTCGATGGGAGGGAGATTATTCTTCTTTCGGGATGGAAACAATATTCGTACTACTTTTCTTTCAAGAGGGAAAGGGGCATCCAATCCGACAACCTGTTGAGTGGACCCTAGAGAGGTTGAAAAGGCAGACAGATTCGACTGGGGTCGGTTTCGGATTAAAAAGAAGAGCCGTTCCGCTTTTCTTCCAACATGGAAAAGGGTATCTAGTCTCACAACTTACAAACGCATCTTCTTTCAAAAAGTTAGAAAGGATTTTAAAATAGGTTGGAAACTATTTTCTTCTTCAAAATTCGGAAAAAACAACAACATACGCTTGGGTTCCAAAAAACAGTTAAAGAAGGCTAAATGAACAGCCCGTCTAAAGTGAAATTCCGAAGAGAATAAATGGGTAAGGACTCATCCATCGAGTTGGCTGGGCAATGGTTTTTTTAGAAATTGAAACGGTCCACAAATAAACAACGTGGTAAACAATATCAACAAAATGGTAAAGCAAATCTATTGAGCTGGTCTCTCAAATCTCACCCCGCAAAATATTTTAAACGTAAACGAGTCAACAGCATAGTAAATACCATCAATAGAATAGGATAATAACATCGGCTAGAAGGGGAAAAACCTGTCAGAGAAGCAAAAACACAAAAGAGTGGAAGAAAAAACGTTAACATACCTTCACAGAACCTTTTTCCAGGAGAGATAGAAGCGTGTATCCACGTTGAGTGCCCCGCACAGACTGATTGGAAGCTGAAACACGAGTGGTTTAAATACCTAAGTGAAAGTTCTTTCTAGAAACAATTTGGAAGTCTTATTTTGATCATCGAGTCGACTGGGAAAAAATTCTCAGAGCTCAGAAAAAAAAAAAAAACTTTTTGTTAATTTTTATCATGTCTTCTAGACATGATAAAAATTAACTACCCTCTTTTTTCTGGGAATGTTGTCTCCCACTTTCTAAAAATAGACCATGACTCATCCTTTCTTAAGAATACAATTCCAAGAAAAGAATGGGTTGGGATCTATTTTTAGAAACGGTGAGACAACATTCCCAGACAAAAAAGGGGGGTAGTTAATTTTTATCATGTCTAGAAGACATGATAAAAATTAACAAAAAGTTTTTTTATTTTTTTTTATTTTTTTCATCTCAGAATTTTTTTTTTCTCAGCTCTGAGAATTTTTTCCCAGTCCACTCGATGATCAAAACAAGACTTCCAAATTGTTTCTAGAAAGAACTCTCACTTAGCTATTTAAACCACTCCAGTTTCAGCTTCAGATCAGTCTGTGCTGGGCAGTCCACCTGGATATAGGCTTTTGGATACAAGAATGGTTTTTCTCAACTCGCAGAAATTTGTTTCCAGCCGACTCGTTTTCACTTTCCCATTCAACTCGTCTCTTATCTATAAAAACATTCCGAGTTTCAATTCAGTTCGGAACGGGCTGTTGGAGATGCAACACAAGATCCTTGTTATTGATAACAATATTCAGATTTCCAATCTATGCGTGCTGTTCAAGGTGGAACATAACGGTTTGAATCTCTTCAACTTAAAGAAGATGACGTATTCCATCCTTTTCAAATCTTTGATTACAAGTGGGGTAAGTTTATGCCTTTCCTTCATACTGTCCAGCTTTACTATTTATTTGTCATTACATAAGTGATTTGCTTGACCATTTACATGATTTATTATTAAACATAGCAAGCTAGCCATTATAAAAACTATGCCCCCCTTCATGGTATTTATCTTTCAGACATATATATTATTGATTAAGTTATTTCTTTATCAATATCTCCTGATCCTGGCACCCATTCAAAAAATCATTAATAATAATTTAATATCATTAATACAATTTTGAAACCTTCTAGTATAAACCTTTTTTATCAATTTTTAGTAAAATAAGAAAGATCCTAAATTCCTTACCTTTTAAATCTAGTGTGTCTCATAGGACAAACCGGTTTGTCCTATGAGACACACTAGATTTAAAAGGTAAGGAGTTTAGGATTTCTTTTATTTTACGGTCAATGAAATTTTAAAAGTTTTATGGAATTCTTATATTTTTTTAATCAATTTAATTTTTAGGTACCAAAATAGGATTAGATTAAAAAATATAAGACGAAGTGAAAAATAATAGATAATTATTAATAATGAAGGGTAGGAATCAAGATGAATACTGAGGAATCTACAACATTATCTGAAAGGAAAAGAAAAAGAAAAGCATATTTGAAACATTATTGGTCACTGTAACGAGTAAAAGAAGCAAATCGATGGAGAAAACGAGAAAGGCGAAAAGATCCAAACGTCCGATTCAAAGAAAATGAATACCAACGAATGAGATGATGAAAATGTCGGGATAATGGTCTTCTTAAACATAGACATAAGCCTGACAACACAGTATTCAAACAATGTCCGACAATGGAGGAATGTCAAAACATTATTAAACGTATGAATGTTTCGGAACGAACACGAGCTAAGTATGAATTTTATTTTAATGAATCTATGAATGGTATCGAAAACATGGTGACGGTATAAAGTATTATTATAAAACAGCATTAGACCAATATGAAAAGTATCTGACTGAGGAAAAGAGGAAATCGTATAATAAAATAAAAAATAAAATCGTGTTTTTGTATCGTTTGCTCGGTGAAAAAAGGGAGCGCCCGAAACAAATTCATATTAAAAGGTGTTAAGGTCCTCTTCTTACATTAAATGACCTAAAAAAACTTAGAAAAATAGTTATAGATCGTTATGAATATGAAGAGATGCCTTTATTTATTCTTGTCATTCTTGAAACTGACTTAAAAGCAAACGAAATTTTAAAACTTCTGAACGAAACAGATCTTCGACGACATTATGCAGAAAAGAAAATGGCATCGTCCAATATATGGGATCAACGTAATCGGTATTTGTATGAATTTTTGGCTTGGGTTATTGCCGGCCCACTTTTCCCTCGATCATTAGATAGTTGCTCAAGAAAGTTAAAACGATTCTTCCGAAAGTATTTCCCGTATCGACTCTTTAATCCTTCCTATACCATCATTAAACGTTCTATGAAAATTGCAAAGTATCGGAAACACATGCGAGAAGAAGCTAAAAAGGAGATGGGATCAATAATAACGTAACAGCTTATTCTTTTACGTATCTTTATCTTCCTAATAGGTAAGTATTTTTCAGGTTTGGACGAGAATGATCTTGTGTTGCATCTCCAACAGCCCGTTCCGAACTGAATTGAAACTCGGAATGTTTTTATAGATAAGAGACGAGTTGAATGGGAAAGTGAAAACGAGTCGGCTGGAAACAAATTTCTGCGAGTTGAGAAAAACCATTCTTGTATCCAAAAGCTTATATCCAGGTGGACTGCCCAGCACAGACTGATCTGAAGCTGAAACTGGAGTGGTTTAAATAGCTAAGTGAGAGTTCTTTCTAGAAACAATTTGGAAGTCTTGTTTTGATCATCGAGTGGACTGGGAAAAAATTCTCAGAGCTGAGAAAAAAAAATTCTGAGATGAAAAAAAAAAAAACTTTTTGTTAATTTTTATCATGTCTTCTAGACATGATAAAAATTAACTACCCCCCTTTTTTGTCTGGGAATGTTGTCTCACCGTTTCTAAAAATAGATCCCAACCCATTCTTTTCTTGGAATTGTATTCTTAAGAAAGGATGAGTCATGGTCTATTTTTAGAAAGTGGGAGACAACATTCCCAGAAAAAAGAGGGTAGTTAATTTTTATCATGTCTAGAAGACATGATAAAAATTAACAAAAAGTTTTTTTTTTTTTTCTGAGCTCTGAGAATTTTTTCCCAGTCGACTCGATGATCAAAATAAGACTTCCAAATTGTTTCTAGAAAGAACTTTCACTTAGGTATTTAAACCACTCGTGTTTCAGCTTCCAATCAGTCTGTGCGGGGCACTCAACGTGGATACACGCTTCTATCTCTCCTGGAAAAAGGTTCTGTGAAGGTATGTTAACGTTTTTTCTTCCACTCTTTTGTGTTTTTGCTTCTCTGACAGGTTTTTCCCCTTCTAGCCGATGTTATTATCCTATTCTATTGATGGTATTTACTATGCTGTTGACTCGTTTACGTTTAAAATATTTTGCGGGGTGAGATTTGAGAGACCAGCTCAATAGATTTGCTTTACCATTTTGTTGATATTGTTTACCACGTTGTTTATTTGTGGACCGTTTCAATTTCTAAAAAAACCATTGCCCAGCCAACTCGATGGATGAGTCCTTACCCATTTATTCTCTTCGGAATTTCACTTTAGACGGGCTGTTCATTTAGCCTTCTTTAACTGTTTTTTGGAACCCAAGCGTATGTTGTTGTTTTTTCCGAATTTTGAAGAAGAAAATAGTTTCCAACCTATTTTAAAATCCTTTCTAACTTTTTGAAAGAAGATGCGTTTGTAAGTTGTGAGACTAGATACCCTTTTCCATGTTGGAAGAAAAGCGGAACGGCTCTTCTTTTTAATCCGAAACCGACCCCAGTCGAATCTGTCTGCCTTTTCAACCTCTCTAGGGTCCACTCAACAGGTTGTGGGATTGGATGCCCCTTTCCCTCTTGAAAGAAAAGTAGTACGAATATTGTTTCCATCCCGAAAGAAGAATAATCTCCCTCCCATCGAATCCATCTTCCTTTCCAATCTCTCTAGGGTCAGCTCGATTGGTTTCGGGACTCGATGTCAATTGTAAATCCTATCATTTTTGAGATTTTAGAGTTGTAATAGTATCTTCAGAATTCCTAGGAGGAGCTAGGGATGACAGGTCTCCCTGCGTCTTACCGTAGTCAACTGTAAAACCCATCCATTTCGAGATTTCGTGGTTGTAATAGTATAATCAGACAGTCGGTCACAAAAGTATTCGAACACCGGTACCCATTCAGAAAATTTACTTTTCCGTTGAGAAACAAAATTGTCTCCAGAGTCTATCTTGGTTCGATAGAAAAAAAAACAAAAGGATGGCTCATGTCCAAAATTGGCTAGGTGCATGAAACAAAATACAACATGACCTATCTGGGTGAGATGGGAAACAAAATGGCTGCTCACGTAATCCATTATTGCGCTCATAGAAAACGCAAAGTGTAGCTGCGGCTCATCTCGGTTCGCGAAGAGTGAAAACCCAAAACGGTCTGCAGTGTCTATCTTTGTTGAATGAGAAAACAAAAGGATGGCTCATGTCCAGTTTATTTAGGTGTGGGAAAAAAATATAACGTGACCTATCTGGATGAGATGTCTCCAGCGATCCAGTATAGACTTTTTCCCCATCTGCAATAGGTGACATCTATAAACAATTCCATTGAAATCTCCTCGAAATATAAGAAACAGCTAGCTCGTGAAATTGTAAAGTATTCCCAAAGAATTCCACTTCTTGAAGAAGGAAAAACACCCTAGCTGCAGATGAGGTAGAGAGAGAAAAAGCATGTTGCACCATGGAGAGCCCGCACGGTTCTGAACAGAAAACGTGGAATGCTTTTATAGAAAAGAGTTGAAAGTGAAAGTAAAAGCCGATTGGAAATTTTTCAATTGGTTGCCGACTGGGAAAAAATTTTCAGAGCTCAGAAAAAAAATCTGAGATGTAAAAAAAAAAAAAAAAAAAAAAACTTTTTGTTAATTTTTATCATGTCTTCTAGACATGATAAAAATTAACCCTACCCCCCTTTTGTGTGGGAATATTGTCTCACTGTTTCTAAAAATAGACCATGACTCATTCTAGGAATTATATGTTTTAGAAAGAATGAGTCATAGTCTTTGGGTTTCTCCATTCCAAAGTAAACAAAGTGAAGACATCAAATTAATAGAAAAAAAAGGAAGAGTTTTTTTTTTTTTTATAGCTCTGGAAATATTTTTCCCATTCAACAGCCAAGAAATATTTCCAGCCAATACAATTTCATTTTTACTTTCACTTTCAATTCATTTCTTATATCTATAAAAACATTTCATATTTCTGTTCAGATTAGTGGGGGTTGTTCAAGATGCAACATCTCTACTCCATCCCACAACCACGAAGAAAAGATGTTCTTTCATGAGGAATTTTTTTGGCTTTTGAAAACAATGATGACATGATGATTGTAATACATTTGTGTTCTCATGTCCCATGATTGAACTCAGAATTATTTCCAGAACTCTGAGAATTTTTCCTAGTCAGCTCGATGAACCAAATGTCGTATATTTATTTTTTAAGCCACTCGAGTTTCGACTTCCCATCCGTGTTTGCTGTGCATTCAACCTAGACACGCATTCCCTGAGCTCTAAGAAAATGTTTCCCAACCCACTCAATCGCTGAAATGGATTAAAAAAAATTCTTTCATACATTTTTAAAGCTCAAGCGTGTTAGCTGTCATTGAAAGAACCTTTTTTTCCCTGAACTCTAAGAAAAAGTTTCCCAGCCCACTCAATCGCTGAAATGGATTAAAAATAAATTCGTTCCTATATTTTTAAAGCTCAAGCATGTTAGCTCTCATGAAAAGGGCCTTTTTTCCCCAGCCCACTCAATAGCTGAAATGAATTAAAAACAAATTCTTTCATACATTTTTAAACCTTAAGAGTGTTAGCTGTCATGGAAAGAGCCTTTTTTCCCCTGAGCTCTAAGAAAATGTTTCCCAGCAGACTCAATCGCTGAAATGGATTAAAAACAAATTCTTTCATACATTTTTAAACCTCAAGAGTGTTAGCTGTCATGGAAAGGGCCTTTTTTTTTCCCCAGCCCACTCAATCGCTGAAATGGATTAAAAATAACTTCTTTTATACATTTTTAAAGCTCAAGCGTCTTAGCTGTTATAGAAACTGAAATTTATGTCATGGTTTGTGTCTCACACGTCGTCAACGGTATGGTTTGAGGTGAAAATTGAATACCCGGTATGAAAAATCTCTCTAAGTTCACTTTAGAAGAAGCTGTGGGATAGAGAGATTTCGTCATGGAAAAATGTCTTTCAATGTCTTTCAATGTCCGTCATGGGAAAATGTCTTTCAATGTCCGTCATGGAAAAATGTCTTTCAACATCATGACATCTCCTTTCAAATAGGATTGAAGGATTTTTCTTAAACTATGTTGAAATCTTAATCCATCCAATTTACAGATGGTAAATTCTGATCCATGGATGGATCATCCAATTTCGCTAGAACCTCATAAACGGTTGCTGATGAATTCCAAACGAAAACCCTAGCTTTTCAAACAGGAAACATTTTCCCCTAAACGTATTAATGATTTCTATTCTGTGAGACATTAAAAAGTGGAAAGAAAGAAACTTGTGTTCACAGAAGCTCTTTTTGGGTTTTCTCCATTCCAAAGTAAACAAAGTGAAGACATCAAATTAATAGAAAAAAAGAGTTTTTTTTTTTTTTTTTTTTTTTTTTTTTTTTTTTTTTTGAGCTTTGGAAATATTTTTCCATTCAACAGCCAAGAAATACTTCCAGCCAATACAATTTCATTTTTACTTTCACTTTCAGTTCATTTCTTATATCTATAAAAACATTTCATATTTCTGTTCAGATCAGTGTGGGTTGTTCAAGATGCAGCAACTCTACTCCATCCCGCAACCAGGAAAAAAAGATGTTCTTTCATGAGGAATTCTTTTGGCTTTCGAAAACAATGATGACATGATGATTGTAATACATTTGTGTTCTCATGTCCCATGCTTGAACTCAGAATTATTTCCAGAACTCTGAGAATTTTTCCTAGTCAGCTCGATGAACCAAATTTCGTATATTTATTTTTTAAGCCACTCGAGTTTCGACTTCCCATCCGTGTTTGCTGTGCATTCAACCTAGACACGCATTCCCTGAGCTCTAAGAAAATGTTTCCCAACCCACTCAATCGCTGAAATGGATTAAAAAAAATTCTTTCATACATTTTTAAAGCTCAAGCGTGTTAGCTGTCATTGAAAGAACCTTTTTTTCCCTGAACTCTAAGAAAAAGTTTCCCAGCCCACTCAATCGCTGAAATGGATTAAAAATAAATTCGTTCCTATATTTTTAAAGCTCAAGCATGTTAGCTCTCATGAAAAGGGCCTTTTTTCCCCAGCCCACTCAATAGCTGAAATGAATTAAAAACAAATTCTTTCATACATTTTTAAACCTTAAGAGTGTTAGCTGTCATGGAAAGAGCCTTTTTTCCCCTGAGCTCTAAGAAAATGTTTCCCAGCCCACTCAATCGCTGAAATGGATTAAAAATAAATTCGTTCCTATATTTTTAAAGCTCAAGCATGTTAGCTCTCAGGAAAAGGGCCTTTTTTTCCCCAGCCCACTCAATAGCTGAAATGAATTAAAAACAAATTCTTTCATACATTTTTAAACCTTAAGAGTGTTAGCTGTCATGGAAAGAGCCTTTTTTCCCCTGAGCTCTAAGAAAAAGTTTCCCAGCCCATTCAATCGCTGAAATGGATTAAAAATAAATTCGTTCCTATATTTTTAAAGCTCAAGCATGTTAGCTCTCAGGAAAAGGGCCTTTTTTTCCCCAGCCCACTCAATAGCTGAAATGAATTAAAAACAAATTCTTTCATACATTTTTAAACCTTAAGAGTGTTAGCTGTCATGGAAAGAGCCTTTTTTCCCCTGAGCTCTAAGAAAATGTTTCCCAGCAGACTCAATCGCTGAAATGGATTAAAAACAAATTCTTTCATACATTTTTAAACCTCAAGAGTGTTAGCTGTCATGGAAAGGGCCTTTTTTTTCCCCCAGCCACTCAATCGCTGAAATGGATTAAAAATAACTTCTTTTATACATTTTTAAAGCTCAAGCGTGTTAACTGTCATAGAAACTGAAATTTATGTCATGGTTTGTGTCTCACACGTCGTCAACGGTATGGTTTGAGGTGAAAATTGAAAACCCGGTATGAAAAATCTCTTTAAGTTCACTTTAGAAGAAGCTGTGGGATAGAGAGATTTCGTCATGGAAAAATGTCTTTCAATGTCTTTCAATGTCCGTCATGGGAAAATGTCTTTCAATGTCCGTCAGGGAAAAATGTCTTTCAATATCATGACATCTCCTTTCAAATAGGATTGAAGGATTTTTCTTAAACTATGTTGAAATCTTGATCCATCCAAATTACAGATGGGAAATTCTGATCCATGGATGGATCATCCAATTTCGCTAGAACCTGATAAACGGTTGCTGATGAAATCCAAACGAAAACCCTAGCTTTTCAAACAGGAAACATTTTCCCCTAAACGTATTAATGATTTCTATTCTGTGAGACATTAAAAAGTGGAAAGAAACTTGTGTTCACAGAAGCTCTTTCTAGAAGAGTGGTCCTAGGTCCAGATGAGATAGAGAAAGAGAAAAAGCATGCTGCACCTTGGATAGCCCGCACGGTTCTGAATAGAAAACGTGGAATACTTTTATAGAAAAGCGATGAAAGTGAAAGTAAAAGCCAAATCGTCTTGGCTGTAGAATTTTCACTTGGTTGCCGACTGGGAAAAATTTTTCAAAGCTCAGAAAAAAAAATTTGAGATGTAAGAAAAAAAAAAAAAAAACTTTTTGTTAATTTTTATCATTTCTTCTAGACATGATAAAAATTAAACCTACCCCCTTTTGTGTGGGAATGTTGTCTCCCTGTTTCTAAAAATAGACCATGACTCATTCTAGGAATTATATGTTTTAGAAAGGATGAGTCATAGTCTTTGGGTTTCTCTATTCCAAAGTAAACAAAGTGAAGACATCAAATTAATAGAAAAAAAGAGTTTTTTTTTTTTTTTAAGCTTTGGAAATATTTTTCCATTCAACAGCCAAGAAATATTTCCAGCCAATACAATTTCATTTTTACTTTCACTTTCAGTTCATTTCTTATATCTATAAAAACATTTCATATTTCTGTTCAGATCAGTGTGGGTTGTTCAAGATGCAGCAACTCTACTCCATCCCACAACCAGGAAAAAAAGATGTTCTTTCATGAGGAATTCTTTTGGCTTTCGAAAACAATGATGACATCATGATTGTAATACATTTCTGTTCTCATGTCCCATGCTTGAACTCAGAATTATTTCCAGAACTCTGAGAATTTTTCCTAGTCCACTCGATGACCCAAATTTCGTATATTTATTTAAGCTACTCGAGTTTCGACTACCCATCCGTGTGTGCTGTGCATTCAACCTGGACACACATTCCCTGAGCTCTAAGAAAATTTTCCGAGCCCACTCAATCGCTGAAATGGATTTAAAATAAATTCTTTCATACATTTTTAAAGCTGAAGAGTGTTAGGTATCATGGAAAGAGCTTTTTCTTTCCACAGCCCCCTCAATCGCTGAAATAGATTTAAAATAAATTGTTTCATACATTTTTAAAGCTCAAGCGTGTGAGCTGTCATGGATGAAATGGATTTAAAATAAATTGTTTCATACATTTTTAAATCTCAAGCGTGTTAGCTGTCATGGAAAGAACCTTTTTTTCCCCAGCCCACTCAATCGCTGAAATCGATTAAAAACAAATTCTTTCATACATTTTTAAAGCTCAATCGTGTTAGCTGTTATGGAAAGAGCCTTTCTTTTCCCCAGCCCACTCAATCGCTGAAATGGATTAAAAATAAATTCTTTCATACATGTTTAAAGCTCAAGCGTGTTAGCTGTCATGGAGAGAAGCTTTTTTTCCCCAGCCCACTCAATCGCTGAAATGGATTTAAAATAAATTGTTTCATACGTTTTTAAAGCTCAAGCGTGTTAGCTGTCATGGATGAAATGGATTTAAAATAAATTGTTTCATACATTTTTAAAGCTCAAGCTTGTTAGCTGTCATGGAAAGAACCTTTTTTTCCCCAGCCCACTCAATCGCTGAAATCGATTAAAAACAAATTCTTTCATACATTTTTAAAGCTCAATCGTGTTAGCTTTTATGGAAAGAGCCTTTTTTTTCCCCAGCCCACTCAATCGCTGAAATGGATTAAAAATAAATTCTTTCATACATGTTTAAAGCTCAAGCGTGTTAGCTGTCATGGAAAGAGCCTTTTTTTCCCAGCCCACTCAATCGCTGAAACGGATCAAAAATAAATTCTTTCATACATTTGTTTAAACCTCAAGACACTTAGCTGTCATGGAAACTGAAATTTATGTCACGGTTTGTGTGTCACACGTCGTCAACGGTATGATTTGAGGTGAAAATTGAAAACCCGGTATGAAAAATCTCTTTAACTTCACTTTAGAAGAAGGTGTGGGATAGAGAGATTTCGTCATGGGAAAATATCTTTCAATGTCCGTCGATGAAATCCAAACGAGGGGTCCTAGCTTTTCAAATGGGAAACATTTTCCCCTAAACGGAGGAATGACTTCTATTCTGTGAGACGTCAAAAATTGGAAAAAAGCTTGTGTTCACAGAAGCTCTTTCTAGAAGAGTGGTTCTAGGTCCACTAGAGGTGGAGAGAGAAAAAGCATGCTGCACCTTGGACAGCCCGCACAGTTCTGAACAGAAAACGTAGAATACTTTTATAGAAAAGTGTTGAAAGTGAAAGTAAAAGTCTTGGTTGGAGAATTTTCACTTGGTTGCCGACTGGGAAAAATTTTTCAAAGCTAAGAAAAAAATTTTGAGATGTAAAAAAAAAAAAAACTTTTTGTTAATTTTTTTTTTTTAATTTAAGGTTTGGAAATTTTTTTCCATTCGACAGCCAAGAAATATTTCCAGCCAACACGATTTCATTTTTACTTTCACTTTCAGTTTATTTCTTATATGTATAAAAACATTCCACATTTCTGTTCAGATCAGTGTGGGTTGTGGACGATGCAACATCTCTACCTCATCTCACAACCAGGAAGAAAAGATGTATTTCATGAGGAATTGTTTTGTCTTTCGAAAACCACGATGGCGTGATGATTGTAATATATTTCTGTTCTAATCCGTGGGGTTTGTGGAAAATACATTCTCGGTACGCAATCCCCCACCCAGGAAGAACAGAAAATGTTTTAAAAGGAATACTTTGGCCTGACTTTTGAAAAAAACAATGATCACAGGGCTGTTGGGATAAGATTGAAAACCCATGATGATTTTGTGCGATGGGGCTAATCTTTTTTACTTAAACGGATCTTCTTCTGAACATCCAAGGTATGATTGTTTCCCTAGATGAAAGAAAACAATACTTTTTTTCTTTTTTACAAGAAAAGTATCCTCAATAATGTTACTGAAAAGATTAAAGCGATATTTTGTCATGGAACTATTAGACCGCTCGTCTATAGTCATGTTGCACCTTGGACAGCCCGCACGGTTCTGAACAGAAAACGTGGAATACTTATATAGAAAAGAGTTGAAAGTGAAAGTAAATCGCGTTGGCTGGAAACATTTCTGTTGGCTGTCGACTGGGAAAAAAATTTCTCAGAGCTCAGAAAAAAATTCTGAGATATATAAAAAAAAATCTTTTTGTTAATTTTTATCATGTCTTCTAGACATGATAAAAATTAACTCTACCCCCTTTTATCTGGGAATGTTGTCTCACCCTTTCTAAAAATAGACCATGTATACCAATATACTACAAACGGACTTGAACGCGTGTTCTCAGTATGTAGCTATACAAATTTGAAGGTAAAATTTAAAAAAAAGACATCTTTTTGGGGAAAAGGGAGTAAATTTGTATAGGAATATACTACAAACGGAATTTAAGGCCTGTTTTCAGTATATAGCTATACAAATTGGAAGGAAAAAAAAATAAAAAAAAGACATCTTTTCTTTTCGGAGGAGGGAAGGCAGTGAATTTGTATAGGAATATACTACAAACCGACTTTAAAGCCTGTTTTCAGCATATAGCTATACAAATTGGAAGGTAAAAAAAATAAAACAAGACATCTTTTTTTTTCGGGGGGGAAGGCAGTGAATTTGTATAGGAATATACTACAAACGGACTTTAAAGCTGTTTTCAGCATATAGCTATACAAATTGGAAGATAAAAAAAATAAAAAAAAAAGACATCTTTTTCTTTTTCGGGGGGGAAGGCAGTGAATTTGTATAGGAATATACTACAAACGGACTTTAAAGCCTGTTTTCAGCATATAGCTATACAAATTGGAAGGTAAAAAAAAATAAAAAAAAAGACATCTTTTTTTTTTCGGGAAATTAAGTGAATTTGTATAGGAATATACTACAAACTGACTTTAATGCCTGTTTTCAGTATATAGCTATACAAATTGGAAGGTAAAAAAAATAAAAAAAAGATATCTTTTTTGGGGAAAAGGAGTGAATTTGTATAGAAATATACTACAAGAACATCAATAAAAGAACATCATGGGTCCAAGAATTGAAACTGAAAGTCCAAAAACGAAATGTTAACGACTGGGAAGAAAATTTTCAAAGCTGAAAAAAGATTAAAAAAAAAAAAAAAATACTTCCTTTTTCTTTTTTAATTTGATGTCTTCATTCTTTTGACCTTGTAGAAATAAAAAAGTGAAGACATCAAATTAAGAAAGAAAAAAGGAAGGGTTTTTTTTTTTTTTTTTTTTTTTTTTTAATGTGTTAAAATTTTTCCAGAGCTCTCAGATCAGTCTGTGCTCTGCACTCAACGTGGATACACGCTTCTCACTCTCCTGGGAAGAGCTTCTGTGAAGGTATGTGAACATTTTTTTCTTACTCTTTTGTATTTCATAGACTACAAATATTTATTGAGTCACCCATTTTATAGAAATGTATTCTTATTTCTTTTCAATACTTTGAGGTAGGGTAATATTTTTCCCCCTGCTACTGTTTTTGCTTTTCAAGGCTAGAAATGTTTTACTCAATAGCTGTTTTTATAGAAAACATGCTATTATTTCGTATACTGATATATTTTGTGAAACTTTAACAAATCCTTTTCAACAAAGCAAGATCTCGTGATCCACAGCTGGCTAGACCCGTCAGTGTAATCGGATCACGATTGTTCCATCATATACTGATATATTTTGTGAAACTTTAACAAATTCCTTTCAAGAAGCCAAGATCTCGTGATCCACAGCTGGCTAGACACGTCAGTGTAATCGGATCACGATTGTTCCATCCTATACTGATATATTTTGTGAAACTTTAACAAATTCCTTTCAAGAAGCCAAGATCTCGTGATCCACAGCTGGCTAGACTCGTCAGTGTTATCGGATCATGATTGTTCCATCCTATACTGATATATTTTGTGAAACTTTAACAAATTCCTTTCAAGAAGCCAAGATCTCGTGATCCACAGCTGGCTAGACTCGTCAGTGTAATCGGATCACTATTGTTCCATCATAAACTGATATATTTTGTGAAACTTTAACAAATTCCTTTCAAGAAGCCAAGATCTCGTGATCCACAGCTGAATCCATTAGTCAGGAAAAACGGATCACGATTTTATCAATCGTATACTGATATATTTTGTGAAACTTTAACAAATCCCTTTCAACAGGGCAAGATCTCGTGATCCATAGCTGGCTAGAGCAGTCAGGATCAATGGATCACGATGGTTCCCTCGTATACTGATATATTTTGTGAAACTTTAACAAGGCAAGATCTCGTGATCCACAGCTGGCTAGACTAGTCAGGATTAACGGATCACGATTTTATCAATCGTATACTGATATATTTTGTGAAACTTCTTTAACAAATCCTTTTCAAGAAGGCAAGATCTCGTGATCCACAGCTGGCTAGAGCAGTCAGTATAATCGGATCACGACTGTTCCCGCGTATACTGATATATTTTGTGAAATTTTAACAAATGACTTTCAAGAAGGCAAGATCTCGTGATCCAGAACTGACTCAATCAGTCAGGATTAACGGATCACGATTGTTCTATTGTATACTGATATATTTTGTGAAACTTCTTTAACAAATGATTTTCAAGAAGGCAAGATCTCGTGATCCACAGCTCACTAGACTTGTCAGAATTAACGGATCACGATTGTTCCATTGTATACTGATATATTTTGTGAAACTTCTTTAACAAATGACTTTCAAGAAGGCAAGATCTCGTGATCCACAGCTGACTAGACCCGTCAGAATTAACGGATCACGATAGTTCCATTGTATACTAATATATTTTGTGAAACTTTAACAAATTCTTTTCAAAAAAGGCAAGGTCTTGTGATCCACAGCTGACTAGACTTGTCAGAATTAACGGATCACGATTGTTCCATTGTATACTGATATATTTTGTGAAACTTCTTTAACAAATCACTTTCAAGAAGGCAAGATCTCGTGATCCACAGCTGACTAGACCCGTCAGAATTAACGGATCACGATAGTTCCATTGTATACTAATATATTTTGTGAAACTATAACAAATCCTTTTCAAAAAAGGCAAGGTCTTGTGATCCACAGCTGACTCCATCAGTCAGGATAACGGATCACGATGGTTCCATCTTATACTGATATATATTTTGTGAAACGTTAACAAATGACTTTCAAGAAGGCAAGATCATGTGATTCAATAGAATTGTTCAATCGTATACTGGTATATTCTGATAAAACAACAGAAAGATCCAATTTCTAATACGATCCCAATATGTTTTTATAAAATCCATTTCATATTTTGTTAAACGTGAACGACTGACTTTCAAGCTGGCTGCATGGGTGTTCTTTTTTCGTGGTTTTTCCCCATGTGTAACGTGAATACGAGCCAGTTTCCCTTCCAAAGTCCTCTACGAAGGCATTTCTTAAGGCAAATAGCCCTCAAATGCTTTACCGTCATCCGAATCGACTTGAACTCTCTCCAACTTCCACGGTGTCATTTGAACGATCGAGTCGGCTGTTGGAAAAAAACGTCTGACAGCTGAAAACAGTATCTCCACACACGTTCACAAAATCTCTTTCCAGGAGGAAGAAGCGTGTATTCAGCTCCAGTGCACAGCACAGACTGATTTAAAGCTGAAACTCGAGTGGTTTAAATAGATGAGAACCCTCCATAGAAATAATTTGAATATATCTGGTTTTGTGAATCAAGCCGACTGGGAAAATAATTCTCAGAGCTCAGAAAAAAATTCTAAGATGTAAAAAAAAAAAAAAAAAAAATCTTTTTGTTAACTTTTATCATGTTTTCTAGACATGATAAAAATTAACTCCCTTCTCTTTTTGTCTGGGAATGTTGTCTCACTCTTTCTAAAAATAGACTATGACTCATTCTTGTGGAATTCTGTTGGGATTTTACTTTCGATTGGGTTTTGAATTTGTTTCAATTCCCCAGTTATCTATAAAAGCATTCCGCGTTTCACTTCAGATCCGTGTGGGCTGTGGAAGAGGCAACACGTCTCTCTCTTTACCCAATCTCATGATATTCTTTAAGAATTTCTTAGCCATTTGTCAAAGAAGGGGAGTATAATTGAAGAATTTATGAATTTGGGAACATGTCACCCATGGCAAATCTAAAATCTTGGAAGTGGATACTGGAAAGCCCCGCTCTGATTATAATTCTGAGTTCTAGCATGGGACATTTTTTAAATCAATAAGCTAAACTATTTTTCTAGTCTCATATTCTCTCGTGACTAGGGTTCCAGATTTGGGTAGAGAGAGACATGTTGCCTCATCAACAGCCCGCACTGTTCTGAACAGAAACGTGGAATGCTTTTATAGAAAAGTGAAGAGTTGAAAGTGAAAGTCGAAAAACGAAATGGGATCGGCTGGGAAAATATTTTCAGAGCTCAGAAAAAAATTCTGAGATGTAAAAAAAAAAAGAAACAATCTTTTTGTTAATTTTTATCATGTCTTCTAGACATGATAAAAATTAACTCCCTTCTCTTTTTGTCTGGGAATGTTGTCTCCCACTTTCTAAAAATAGACAATGATTCATTCTTTCTAAAGAATAGAATTCCAAGAAAAGATTGGATGAGTCATGGTCTATTTTTAGAAAGTGGGAGACAACATTCCCATACAAAAGGGGGGGTGAGTTAATTTTTATCATGTCTAGAAGACATGATAAAAATTAACAAATTTTTTTTTTCTTTTTTTTTTTTTTTTTTTTACATCTCAGAATTTTTTTCTGAGCTCTGAAAATATTTTCCCAGCCGATCTCATTTCGTTTTTCGACTTTCACTTTCAACTCTTCTCTTTTCTATAAAAGTATTTCGAGTTTCTGTTCAGAACACTGTGGGCTGTTGAAAAGGCAACACGTCTCCCTCTCTACATTAATTGGGAATCCAAGATGTTCTAAAAAAGAATTCTTTGAGAATCTCTTAACCTTTCTGAACTTTAGACGAGCTAGCTGGATATTTCTTCATTTCTTTTTCAAGTATGGGTTCAAAGGATTCTTTTAAATACTTGCAAGTAAGACGTTGTATTATTTTCTGTTGATCATGAATCTATTAAAAAATTTCAATGCCTAATTTTAGGGCTACCTATACCCGGCATGATTCATATGTTTTACTCTACGTTTTAGATAAGACCCTCTCTTAAAAACATGATTTTCCTATTCAAAGTTGAAATGAGTTTCCAAAAGCATGATCCTTTTAAAAAAAACATGTGTGTTTGTGTAGGTGTGGTGGGACGGTTAGCTTTCTTTCTTACGAGATAGTCATCTCCACGAGATGTGTTTTGGATATCTTCTCCAGTCTCTCTCTTTACCCAATCTCATGATATTCTTTAAGAATTTCTTAGCCATTTGTCAAAGAAGGGGACTATAATTGAAGAATTTATGAATTTGGGAACATGTCACCCATGGCAAATCTAAAATCTTGGCACTGGATACTGGAAAGCCCCGCTCTGATTATAATTCTGAGTTCTGGCATGGGACATTTTTTAAATCAATAAGCTAAACTATTTTTTAGTCTCATATTCTCTCGTGACTAGCGTTCCAGATTTGGGTAGAGAGAGACATGTTGCCTCATCAACAGCCCGCACTGTTCTGAACAGAAACGTGGAATGCTTTTATAGAAAAGTGAAGAGTTGGAAGTGAAAGTCGAAAAACGAAATGGGATCGGCTAGGAAAAATTTCTCAGAGCTCAGAAAAAAAAATTTTGAAATGTAAAAAAAAAAAAAAAAAACTTTTTGTTAATTTTTATCATGTCTTCTAGACATGATAAAAATTAACTCCCTTCTCTTTTTGTCTGGGAATGTTGTCTCCCACTTTCTAAAAATAGACCATGACTCATCCTTTCTAAAGAATAGAATTCCAAGAAAAGATTGGGTTCTGGTCTATTTTTAGAAACGGTAAGACAACATTCCCAGATAAAAGAACACACATGTTTTTTTAAAAGGATCATGCTTTTGGAAAATCATTTCAACTTTGAATAGGAAAATCATGTTTTTAAGAGAGGGTCTTATCTAAAACGTAGAGTAAAACATATGAATGGTATAGGTAGCCCTAAAATTAGGCATTGAAATTTTTTAATAGATTCATGATCAACAGAAAATGATACAACGTCTTACTTGCAACTATTTAAAAGAATCCTTTGAACCCATACTTGAAAAAGAAATAAAGAAATATCCAGCTAGCTCGTCTAAAGTTCAGAAAGGTTAAGAGATTCTCAAAGAATTCTTCTTTAGAACATCTTGGAATCCCAATTAATGTAGAGAGGGAGACGTGTTGCCTTTTCAACAGCCCACAGTGTTCTGAACAGAAACTCGAAATACTTTTATAGAAAAGAGAAGAGTTGAAAGTGAAAGTCGAAAAACGAAATGAGATCGGCTGGGAAAATATTTTCAGAGCTCAGAAAAAAATTCTGAGATGTAAAAAAAAAAAATCTTTTTGTTAATTTTTATCATGTCTTCTAGACATGATAAAAATTAACTCATCCCCCTTTTATCTGGGAATGTTGTCTTACCGTTTCTAAAAATAGACCAGAACCCAATCTTTTCTTGGAATTCTATTCTTTAGAAAGGATGAGTCATGGTCTATTTTTAGAAAGTGGGAGACAACATTCCCAGACAAAAAGAGAAGGGAGTTAATTTTTATCATGTCTAGAAGACATGATAAAAATTCACAAAAAGATTTTTTTTTTTTTTTACATTTCAAATTTTTTTTTTCTGAGCTCTGAGAAATTTTTCCTAGCCAATCCCATTTCGTTTTTCGACTTTCACTTTCAACTCTTCACTTTTCTATAAAAGCATTCCACGTTTCTGTTCAGAACAGTGCGGGCTGTTGATGAGGCAACATGTCTCTCTCTACCCAAATCTGGAACGCTAGTCACGAGAGAATATGAGACTAGAAAAATAGTTTAGCTTATTGATTTAAAAAATGTCCCATGCTAGAACTCAGAATTATAATCAGAGCGGGGCTTTCCAGTATCCAGTGCCAAGATTTTAGATTTGCCATGTGTGACATGTTCCCAAATTCATAAATTCTTCAATTATAGTCCCCTTCTTTGACAAATGGCTAAGAAATTCTTAAAGAATATCATGAGATTGTGTAAAGAGAGAGACGTGTTGCCTCTTCCACAGCCCACACGGATCTGAAGTGAAACGCGGAATGCTTTTATAGATAACTGGGGAATTGAAACAAATTCAAAACCCAATCGAAAGTAAAATCTCAACAGAATTCCACAAGAATGAGTCATAGTCTATTTTTAGAAAGAGTGAGACAACATTCCCAGACAAAAAGAGAAGGGAGTTAATTTTTATCATGTCTAGAAGACATGATAAAAATTAACAAAAAGATTTTTTTTTTTTTTTTTTTTTTTTTTTTTTACATCTTAGAATTTTTTTCTGAGCTCTGAGAATTATTTTCCCAGTCGGCTTGATTCACAAAACCAGATATATTCAAATTATTTCTATGGAGGGTTCTCATCTATTTAAACCACTCGCGATTCAGCTTTAAATCAGTCTGTGCTGTGCACTGGAGCTGAATACACGCTTCTTCCTCCTGGAAAGAGGTTTTGTGAAGGTGTGTGGAGATATTGTTTTCAGCTGTCAGACATTTTTTTCCAACAGCCGATTCGATCGTTCAAATGACACCGTGGAAGTTAGAGAGAGGTCAAGTCGATTCGGATGACGGTAAAGCATTTGAGGGCTATTTGCCTTAAGAAATGCCTTCGTGGAGGACTTTGGAAGGGAAACTGGCTCGTATTCACGTTACACATGGGGAAAAACCACGAAAAAAAACACCCATGCAGCCAGCTTGAAAGTCAGTCGTTCACGTTTAACAAAATATGAAATGGATTTTATAAAAACATATTGGGATCGTATTCAAAATTGGATCATTCTGTTGTTTTATCAGAATATACCAGTATACGATTGAACAATTCTATTGAATCACATGATCTTGCCTTCTTGAAAGTCATTTGTTAACGTTTCACAAAATATATATCAGTATAAGATGGAACCATCGTGATCCGTTATCCTGACTGATGGAGTCAGCTGTGGATCACAAGACCTTGCCTTTTTTGAAAAGGATTTGTTATAGTTTCACAAAATATATTAGTATACAATGGAACTATCGTGATCCGTTAATTCTGACGGGTCTAGTCAGCTGTGGATCACGAGATCTTGCCTTCTTGAAAGTCATTTGTTAAAGAAGTTTCACAAAACATATCAGTATACAATGGAACAATCGTGATCCGTTAATTCTGACAAGTCTAGTCAGCTGTGGATCACAAGACCTTGCCTTTTTTGAAAAGGATTTGTTAAAGTTTCACAAAATATATTAGTATACAATGGAACTATCGTGATCCGTTAATTCTGACGGGTCTAGTCAGCTGTGGATCACGAGATCTTGCCTTCTTGAAAGTCATTTGTTAAAGAAGTTTCACAAAACATATCAGTATACAATGGAACAATCGTGATCCGTTAATTCTGACAAGTCTAGTCAGCTGTGGATCACGAGATCTTGCCTTCTTGAAAATCATTTGTTAAAGAAGTTTCACAAAATATATCAGTATACAATAGAACAATCGTGATCCGTTAATCCTGACTGATTGAGTCAGTTCTGGATCACGAGATCTTGCCTTCTTGAAAGTCATTTGTTAAAATTTCACAAAATATATCAGTATTCGAGGGAACAGTCGTGATCCGATTATACTGACTGCTCTAGCCAGCTGTGGATCACGAGATCTTGCCTTCTTGAAAAGGATTTGTTAAAGAAGTTTCACAAAATTTATCAGTATACGATTGATAAAATCGTGATCCGTTAATCCTGACTAGTCTAGCCAGCTGTGGATCACGAGATCTTGCCTTGTTAAAGTTTCACAAAATATATCAGTATACGAGGGAACCATCGTGATCCATTGATCCTGACTGCTCTAGCCAGCTATGGATCACGAGATCTTGCCCTGTTGAAAGGGATTTGTTAAAGTTTCACAAAATATATCAGTATATGATGGAACAATCGTGATCCGATTACACTGACGAGTCTAGCCAGCTGTGGATCACGAGATCTTGGCTTCTTGAAAGGAATTTGTTGAAGTTTCACAAAATATATCAGTATAGGATGGAACAATCGTGATCCGATTACACTGACGTGTCTAGCCAGCTGTGGATCACGAGATCTTGGCTTCTTGAAAGGAATTTGTTAAAGTTTCACAAAATATATCAGTATAGGATGGAACAATCATAATCCGATTACACTGACGTGTCTAGCCAGCTGTGGATCACGAGATCTTGGCTTCTTGAAAGGAATTTGTTAAAGTTTCACAAAATATATCAGTATATGATGGAACAATCGTGATCCAATTACACTGACGGGTCTAGCCAGCTGTGGATCACGAGATCTTGCTTTGTTGAAAAGGATTTGTTAAAGTTTCACAAAATATATCAGTATACGAAATAATAGCATGTTTTCTATAAAAACAGCTACTGAGTAAAACATTTCTAGCCTTGAAAAGCAAAAACAGTAGCACGGGGGAAAATATTACCCTACCTCAAAGTATTGAAAAGAAATAAGAATACATTTCTATAAAATGGGTGACTCAATAAATATTTGTAGTCTATGAAATACAAAAGATTAAGAAAAAATGTTCACATACCTTCACAGAAGCTCTTCCCAGGAGAGTGAGAAGCGTGTATCCACGTTGAGTGCACAGAGCACAGACTGATCTGAAACTGAAACGCGAGTGGTTTAAATACATTAACAAGTTGCTTCTAGAAACCGACTGGGAAAAATTCTCAGAGCTCTGGAAAAATTTTAACACATTAAAAAAAAAAAAAAAAAAAAAAAAAAAAAAAAACTTTTTTTTTTCTTTCTTAATTTGATGTCTTCAATTTTTTTATTTCTACAAGGTCAAAAGAATGTAGACATCAAATTAATTTGATGTCTTCAATTTTTTTATTTCTACAAGGTCAAAAGAATGAAGACATCAAATTAAGAAAGAAAAAGGAAGTTTTTTTTTTTTTTTTTTTTTTTTTTTTTTTTAAATCTTTTTTCAGCTTTGAAAATTTTCTTCCCAGTCGTTAACATTTCGTTTTTGGACTTTCAGTTTCAATTCTTGGACCCATGATGTTCTTTTATTGATGTTCTTGTAGTATATTTCTATACAAATTCACTGCTTTTCCCCAAAAAAGATATCTTTTTTTTATTTTTTTTTTACCTTCCAATTTGTATAGCTATATACTGAAAACAGGCATTAAAGTCCGTTTGTAGTATATTCCTATACAAATTCACTGCCTTCCCCCCGAAAAAAAAAAAGATGTCTTTTTTTTTATTTTTTTTACCTTCCAATTTGTATAGCTATATGCTGAAAACAGGCTTTAAAGTCCGTTTGTAGTATATTCCTATACAAATTCACTATCTTCCCCCCCGAAAAAAAAAGATGTCTTTTTTTTTTTTTTTTTTTACCTTCCAATTTGTATAGCTATATGCTGAAAACAGGCTTTAAAGTCGGTTTGTAGTATATTCCTATACAAATTCACTGCCTTCCCTCCTCCGAAAAGAAAAGATGTCTTTTTTTTATTTTTTTTTACCTTCCAATTTGTATAGCTATATACTGAAAACAGGCCTTAAATTCCGTTTGTAGTATATTCCTATACAAATTTACTCCCTTTTCCCCAAAAAGATGTCTTTTTTTTTAATTTTACCTTCAAATTTGTATAGCTACATACTGAGAACACGCGTTCAAGTCCGTTTGTAGTATATTGGTATACATGGTCTATTTTTAGAAAGGGTGAGACAACATTCCCAGATAAAAGGGGGTAGAGTTAATTTTTATCATGTCTAGAAGACATGATAAAAATTAACAAAAAGATTTTTTTTTTTTTTTATATCTCAGAATTTTTTTCTGAGCTCTGAGAATTTTTCTCCCAGTCCACAGCCAACAGAAATGTTTCCAGCCAACGCGATTTACTTTCACTTTCAACTCTTTTCTATATAAGTATTCCACGTTTTCTGTTCAGAACCGTGCGGGCTGTCCAAGGAGCAACATGACTATAGACGAGCGGTCTAATAGTTCCATGACAAAATATCGCTTTAATCTTTTCAGTAACATTATTGAGGATACTTTTCTTGTAAAAAAGAAAAAAAGTATTGTTTTCTTTCATCTAGGGCAACAATCATACCTTGGATGTTTAGAAGAAGATCCGTTTAAGTAAAAAAATTAGCCCCATCGCACAACATCATCATGGGTTCTCAATCTTATCCCAACAGCCCTGTGATCATTGTTTTTTTCAAAAGTCAGGCCAAAGTATTCCTTTTAAAACATTTTCTGTTCTTCCTGGGTGGGGGATTGCGTACCGAGAATGTATTTTCCACAAACCCCACGGATTAGAACAGAAATATATTACAATCATCACGCCATCGTGGTTTTCGAAAGACAAAACAATTCCTCATGAAACAACATCTTTTCTTCCTGGTTGTGAGATGAGGTAGAGATGTTGCATCGTCCACAACCCACACTGATCTGAACAGAAATGTGGAATGTTTTTATAGATATAAGAAATAAACTGAAAGTGAAAGTAAAAATGAAATCGTGTTGGCTGGAAATATTTCTTGGCTGTCGAATGGAAAAAAATTTCCAAAGCTTTAAAAAAAAAAAAAAAAAAAAACTCTTCCTTTTTTTCTATTAATTTGATGTCTTCACTTTGTTTACTTTGGAATGAAGAAACCCAAAGACCATGACTCATCCTTTCTAAAACATATAATTCCTAGAATGAGTCATGGTCTATTTTTAGAAACACTGAGACGACATTCCCACACAAAAGGGGGGTAGGGTTAATTTTTATCATGTCTAGAAGACATGATAAAGTTAACAAAAAGATTTTTTTTTTTTTTTTTTTTTTTTTTTACATCTCAGATTTTTTTTCTGAGCTCTGAAAATTTTTCCCAGTCGGCAACCAAGTGAAAATTCTCCAGCCAACACTTTTACTTTCACTTTTCTATAAAAGTATTCTACGTTTTCTGTTCAGAACTGTGCGGGCTGTCCAAGGTGCAGCATGCTTTTTCTTTCTCTACCTCATCTGAACCCAGGACCACTCTTCTAGAAAGAGCTTCTGTGAACACAAGCTTTTTTCCAATTTTTGACGTCTCACAGAATAGAAATCATTCCTCCGTTTAGGGGAAAATGTTTCCCATTTGAAAAGCTAGGACCCCTCGTTTGGATTTCATCGACGGACATTGAAAGATATTTTCCCATGACGAAATCTCTCTATCCCACACCTTCTTCTAAAGTGAAGTTAAAGAGATTTTTCATACCGGGTTTTCAATTTTCACCTCAAATCATACCGTTGACGACGTGTGACACACAAACCGTGACATAAATTTCAGTTTCCATGACAGCTAAGAGTCTTGAGGTTTAAACAAATGTATGAAAGAATTTATTTTTGATCCGTTTCAGCGATTGAGTGGGCTGGGAAAAAAAGGCTCTTTCCATGACAGCTAACACGCTTGAGCTTTAAACATGTATAAAAGAATTTATTTTTAATCCATTTCAGCGATTGAGTGGGCTGGGGAAAAAAAAGGCTCTTTCCATAACAGCTAACACGATTGAGCTTTAAAAATGTATGAAAGAATTTGTTTTTTAATCGATTTCAGCGATTGAGTGGGCTGGGGAAAAAAAGGTTCTTTCCATGACAGCTAACACGCTTGAGCTTTAAACATGTATGAAAGAATTTATTTTTAATCCATTTCAGCGATTGAGTGGGCTGGGGAAAAAAAAGGCTCTTTCCATGACAGCTAACACGCTTGAGCTTTAAAAATGTATGAAACAATTTATTTTAAATCCATTTCATACATGACAGCTAACACGCTTGAGCTTTAAAAATGTATGAAACAATTTATTTTAAATCCATTTCAGCGATTGAGTGGGCTAAGGAAAAAAAGGTTCTTTCCATGACAGCTAACACGCTTGAGCTTTAAACATGTATGAAAGAATTTATTTTTAATCCATTTCAGCGATTGAGTGGGCTGGGAAAAAATAAGCCCTTTCCATGACAACTAACACGCTTGAGCTTTAAAAATGTATGAAACAATTTATTTTAAATCCATTTCATCCATGACAGCTAACACGCTTGAGCTTTAAAAATGTATGAAATAATTTATTTTAAATATATTTCAGCGATTGAGTGGGCTGTGGAAAGAAAAAGCTCTTTCCATGATACCTAACACTCCTAAGCTTTAAAAATGTATGAAAGAATTTATTTTTAATCCATTTCAGCGATTGAAGGGGCTCGGAAAATTTTCTTAGAGCTCAGGGAATGTGTGTCCAGGTTGAATGCACAGCACACACGGATGGGTAGTCGAAACTCGAGTAGCTTAAATAAATATACGAAATTTGGGTCATCGAGTGGACTATGAAAAATTCTCAGAGTTCTGGAAATAATTCTGAGTTCAAGCATGGGACATGAGAACAGAAATGTATTACAATCATCATGTCATCATTGTTTCGAAAGCCAAAAGAATTCCTCATGAAAGAACATCTTTTTTTCCTGGTTGTGGGATGGAGTAGAGTTGCTGCATCTTGAACAACCCACACTGATCTGAACAGAAATATGAAATGTTTTTATAGATATAAGAAATGAACTGAAAGTGAAAGTAAAAATGAAATTGTATTGGCTGGAAATATTTCTTGGCTGTTGAATGGAAAAATATTTCCAAAGCTTAAAAAAAAAAAAAAAAAAAAAAAAACTCTTTTTTTTTTCTATTAATTTGATGTCTTCACTTTGTTTACTTTGGAATGGAGAAACCCAAAGACTATGACTCATCCTTTCTAAAACATATAATTCCTAGAATGAGTCATGGTCTATTTTTAGAAACAGGGAGACAACATTCCCACACAAAAGGGGGGTAGGGTTAATTTTTATCATGTCTTTTTTTTTTTTTTTTTTTTTACATCTCAGATTTTTTTTTCTGAGCTCTGAAAATTTTTTCCCAGTCGGCAACCAATTGAAAAATTTCCAATCGGCTTTTACTTTCACTTTCAACTCTTTTCTATAAAAGCATTCCACGTTTTCTGTTCAGAACCGTGCGGGCTCTCCATGGTGCAACATGCTTTTTCTCTCTCTACCTCATCTGCAGCTAGGGTGTTTTTCCTTCTTCAAGAAGTGGAATTCTTTGGGAATACTTTACAATTTCACGAGCTAGCTGTTTCTTATATTTCGAGGAGATTTCAATGGAATTGTTTATAGATGTCACCTATTGCAGATGGGGGAAAAGTCTATACTGGATCGCTGGAGACATCTCATCCAGATAGGTCACGTTATATTTTTTCCTACACCTAAATAAACTGGACATGAGCCATCCTTTTGTTTTCTCATTCAACAAAGATAGACACTGCAGACCGTTTTGGGTTTCAACTCTTCGCGAACCGAGATGAGCCGCAGCTACACTTTGCGTTTTCTATGAGCGCAATAATGGATTACGTGAGCAGCCATTTTGTTTCCCATCTCACCCAGATAGGTCATGTTGTATTTTGTTTCATGCACCTAGCCAATTTTGGACATGAGCCATCCTTTTGTTTTTTTTTTTTTTTTTTCTATCGAACCAAGATAGACTCTGGAGACAATTTTGTTTCTCAACGGAAAAGTAAATTTTCTGAATGGGTACCGGTGTTCGAATACTTTTGTGACCTACTGTACATAGGAGCCTTATATAGCTATATAGGAGCCTTATATAGATCTTCCTAAACTTGTCTAGCTCGGCCGCTATTGCGAGCCGTTCCATATGCGAGATGCATATCCGCTAGCTCTTAATGCGTAAAACGATTTAGCTCAACACTAGTAAGTTAGCTCCCACACTGATGACAGCGGGAGTGGTCGGGCGAGCCGTTCACTGGTTGGGTAGACCCAGCGCCCTCGCGTACATTTGCGTACACACTTTTCTGTGCTTTCCTGACGTCTACGAAATTTGAACGACAAGTTTTGAAACACCCAACACCCAACATACTTCCTTGTCGTTTATAAAATAAGACACACGAATCATCCATGCTTTCTATATCAATAATCCATGCTTCCAAGCTAAGGGAATCCTCCTTACGCTCGACTCAATTTGAACATAGATTATATGATTGTTCGATATTATGCAGATTTTTTTCGTCAATAAATGCAACTTATCAATTGAGAACCTGAAACAGAATCACGTATTTCATCTAAAATGTTAATAAATTATATGCCTGAAAGAATTTTTCTGCCCATAAGATCCTTTTCACTATTTGATACTGATACTTATCGAATATCATTTTTATGTCCAATATCAGTTTTCATAAACGTTCCCTTAAATTTACCATCACCTTCTTTAATGCTAGATGGGCAAAATCCATTTATCTTAACAGTATTCTGTACTAAAAAATGTCTCTTTCCTTGAATTTTAGATTTAAACATACCAGATACATGGCAAATAAAAGAGTAATATGCAGTATTGCTGGATTTTTTTATGCTTTCGACAATAAATTTTGAATGCTTGTCTTTCTCAATACTTCCTTTCCAATAATAAAAGGCCTCTTATGATGAAAATTCTAAAAGTTCATCTATTCTTATATCATGATCAAGTTCGAAATGTTAAATAATATTTTGCTTATCAAGATAGGCATTGCACAGTATACATTTATGGAATTGATACTGGGGCACTGAGGCTAATGTATGTTTCTGCCGTCCATGAGATTTTAAATGGCATAGATTGTTGAACTGACGTGTACAACTACAACATTTAAATTCGCATTACTTCCTGCGCTTTAAGTCCTGCAATTTTGCGGGATAACGATTTGCTATGTGTCTGCTTAAATTTAAAATTGTAGAATATCTTTTCCCACAATCCACAAAAGAAAAACTTTTCAACTGTTGATTTTCCATTTCAGGAATATTTGGGCTTCAAAAAGAAATTTCAATTCTTTCGGAAGGTATGGCTGATCTTCCGATGCGGGAAAACTATTTTGCCCTGAAAACAGCCGCTTAATTAATTCAGAAGATATATTAAAAAGACATAATATTTCACAAACTACGAAATACAAACAATACTATTGACTAGCCCCGTGTTGTACATATGTGATGCACGGGGAGTCTGTATGTTCTCAAAGGAAAAAAAAAAAAAAAAAAAATACTATTGACTACAAATTTCCCTATATTCAAAATCTCTTTTCCCTTCTCCCTTTCCCAGGTAAGGGAAAAACCCGGTTATGATCAAAAGTGATTCTTGAACCAGCGGCTTACTCAAAGGAAGAGGGTCAGACAATCTGTTCTGTTTTTGATAATCATTTTATCTCTGCGTTGTTATCAATATATAATAGAGTGTTCGAATTTTAGTAGACTTAAACTGAAGCATTTGAACAAGTGTGACTTGCCTCTTGACCGTTTAATCCGGAAAGAGGCTAGTTCTAATGTATTTCTATACCTGAAAAAAAAAAAAAAAAAAAAAAAAAAAGGTTAATATTATATAATTTGATTTAGCTTTTATTAGAGTGTAATTTTATGTGCTTCTTCGTTTGTTGCATATCATTTGCTGACTTTTAATACCTTTCTTCTTAGTGTTCATTTTATTATTTCATTTGGGTTTTTTAACTTCACTATTGCTTCTATTAGATTTGTGCTTCATATTAACTTTAATTGGGACGAAAGCTACCCTTGTATAAAGTACCTTGTTTGGAGTATATAACCTTGCTGGTTATTCACCATTAACTCTACTAGCACCAACACCAAGATCTGAACTATCTTTTCATTTAAATCAATTAAAAAGTCATTTAAGCGAAAAGCTTATTTAAATATGCATATGCTTATTTACCTAGTTAGGAAAAAAATGTAATAATCAAATTTGTGTAATAATCAAAAAACTCATTTCAACATGCATATGAGCATTCACACAGGAGAGAACCCTTACATGTGTGAAGTATGTAAGAAATCATTTAATCGAAAATCTACTTTAAACATGCATATGCGTATTCACACAGGAGAGAAACCTTATATGTGTGAAGTATGTAAGAAAACATTTAGAATAAAAGTTATTTTAAAGAACCATATGCTTATTCACACGGGAGAGAAACCTTACATGTGTGAAGTATGTCACAAGAAGTTCAGTGCAAAACATAGTTTAAACATGCATATGCTTATTCACACAGGTGAGAAACCTCATATGTGTGAAGTATGTAAGAAGTCATTTAGGCGAAAGGGTAGTTTAGACCAGCATATGCTTATACACACAGGAGAGAAATGTTACATATGTGAAGTATGTAAGAAATCATTTTATCGAAAAACTTATTTAAACCAGCATATGCTTCTTCACACCGGAGAGAAACCTTATATGTGTGAAGTATGTAAGAAGATGTTTAGGGTAAAAACTAATTTAAACATTCATATGCGTATTCACACAAGAGAGAACTCTGATATGTGTGAAGTATGTAAGAAGACATTTACTGAAAAGCATAGTTTAAACAAGCATATGTGCATTCACACAGGAGAGAAACCTCATATATGCAAACTATGTAAGAGAATATTTACTGTAAAGCGTAGTTTAAAGATACATATGCTTATTCACACAGGTGAGAAATCTTATATGTGTGAAGTATGTAAGAAATCATTTCGGCAAAAAGGTCATTTAGACGTGCATATGCGTATTCACACAGGAGAGAAACCTTATGTTTGTGAAGTATGTAAGAAGGCGTTTAGTCGAAAGGGTTGTTTAAACCAGCATATGCTTATTCACACAGGAGTGAAGCGTTATATATGTGAAATATGTGAGAAGTCATTTCATCAAGAAAGTCATTTAAACATACATATGTATATTCACACAGGAGAGAAACCTTATATGTGTGAAGTATGTAACAAGACGTTTAGTGAAAGTGGTAGTTTAAATGTGCATATGCGTATTCACACAGGAGAGAAACCTCATATGTGCAAACTATGTAACAGGGCATTTAGTGTAAAGCGTAGTTTAAACATGCATATGCTTATTCACACAGGTGAGAAATCTCATATGTGTGAAGTATGTAAGAAAACATTTAATCGGAAGGGTAGTTTAAACGAGCATATGCTTATTCACACAGAAGAGAAACGTTATATATGTGAAGTATGTAAGAAATCATTTTATCGAAAACGTGTTTTAAACAACCATATGCGCATTCACACAGGAGAGAAACCCTTTATGTGTGAAGTATGTAAGAAGACATTTAGAATAAAGGTTATTTTAAAGAACCATATGCGTATTCACACGGGAGAGAAACCTTATATGTGTGAAGTATGTAACAAGAAATTTAGTGAAAATGGTAGTTTAAAGAGGCATATGCATATTCACAGAGGGTAGAAACCTCATATGTGCAAAATATGTAAGATATTTAGTGTAAAGGATAGTTTAAACAAGCATTATTTTCTCACAGGGGAGAAACCTTATATGAGTGATGTATGTAAGATGTCATTTAATTGAAAAGCTCATTTAAACAGCCATTCACAAAGGGCAGAAACCTAATTAGAGTGAAATCTGTTAAATAATTTTTTTTTTAAATTTGCATACACATATGCATACAGCCGAGAACCCTCATATGTAGTAAGACGTTTACTCAAATGTGTAGTTTAACAAGCATATGCTTAGTCACACTGGAGAGAAAATTTGTGTGCGTGGTATGTAAATATTCATTTATTTTCATGAAGAGCATTTATGAGTTACATATGTAACAAGTCATTTAGGGTGATAAAGAAGTTGAAGAAACGTATCTCTTAGCTACACAGAAGAGAAACCGCCTGTCTTTAGAATATATATTAGAAACAATTTTTACTTAACCTTTGCAGTAAGCAATAATCTGCGTAGCTAGAAAATCTGAATATTTGATGTCAAGTCTGGATTTTTCTCACCAGTTGACAGAATTTAAAAAGAGCAAAATTCATAGAATTTAAAGAGGCAAATTTGAATAGCATAAAGCCTACAGGTCACCCTGTAGGAGAAACAGGAATTCTCATTTGGTGAAAATAAATTATAAAGCATTAATTTGTTTTCCCAAAATGAAATATTTTTCAAGTTATTTTTACATGATAATAAGTGTTCAATGTTTATATCTGCTGCATAATGAAGTGTGGATAAGAACTTCAGAATCTGAAATTGTAAAAGGTGGCTAAATATTTCATCTAACGTGTATGCTCTAAGTTATATGTGTTTACTGTTTCTGAATTTCATGCTGATACAAATTGCAGTGTGCCATCACAGGTAGAAATATCATTCTTCATGCCTGTCATGAAAAATTTATTAGTTGTTTTCATTCGTCATGAACAATTACTGAAGACCATGCCTATCCTGCTCCATTATCAAATGCGTCAGAGTATAATGTCCACAAAATTAGTGCAGTGTTCCACAGCAATGTTAGAAAGGCGAAATGAAATCTCATACTTTTTCAGTCAAATTTTGAACATACCAAATTATAGGAATGCCAGCTGTTTAATGCATATAAAAAGAAATTTGAGAAACATCATTTCTCTGCAGGTAAGAAATCTATATATAAATTGATATTTATTTTGAAAACTGTTTTGTATTTTTTCATGTAATAGTAAAGAAAGCTAAAATAATTCCTTTTTATTTGTTGCTGTCATATGTTATGAAATTATTTTCTATTTTGGGAACTCGGGAATATTTTGGCTCTGAAAAATAAAATAGTAAAAGTATGGAAGTTTCAGAAGTGCTGAGCAAAACCCAAAAAGTTACTGTAATTATTTTAAGATTAGTTTCATTCGTCTTCTCGTATATTTTATTAATGATAACTAGATCCTGTGTAATTAATTGTTTTCGAATATTAAATGTGGAGCAGTTTTCTCTGCTCCACATTTTCTGTAAAATTCAGTTTACACTTTTCTGATTCCTTTTATTCTATTTTTTAAATTAAAAAAATCTTCTGTTTGTTTGCTGATAGAAAGTTTATAGGGATGCTTTCTCTTTTCGATTTTGGAACTTGGAACCTTAGGATTTGAAGGCATATGCATATGATTCCTAAAAAGTGTGACAAAATGATTTAAATATTCTTGGTATTATTGTTTAGTGAACATATTTATTGAAAAATTTGTGATGAATATCTTATTTTTTGAATAACATTTAAAGCAAAATTGCTTGAATTTTCTACTTTTGATTCTGAAAGGTTATTCTCTTAACATGTTTATGTTCTCTTCACTTTCTCTTCTTTTCATTAGACACAAGTACAGAAAGTTGCAAAATTGGTTCTAATGTTATCATATGGGCAGCTATCTGCTAATAAAGATAATATGCTAATAAAGATAATAGTTTTACTGCTAATAAAGATAATATGAAGTTGTGTCAGTGGCCTGCAGAGTCAACACTGGTATAATCTCTGTGGGTTCTAAATTCTGCTGCCTAATCTTTTGTTAAATTCTAAACTTTTTGCAGTCTCTAAAATCTGTGTTCCTGTACTAAATTTTAAAATTATATCATCCCAAAGTTTGGCTGTTTTCTGCTTTACTAAATTTTAAAATTTCTCCAGCTGGCCTTGACCATATCATTTATATTTATGTTAAAATTATTGAAGAAAAAAATAAGTAGTATCTTTCATACATTCTAAGTACATGTAGCTTTTTAGAATAACATCAATTTTTAATTAAGTCTGAAAATTCTAATATGAAGAAAGGGAAAAGAAAATGATGAAACTGAAAAAGAAAAAAAAAAATATTCTTCAAAATACATTATTGGAATACAGACAAATTAGGAGATGAAGCAGAAACTAATAAGAACACTGATTTATTTATAGAGACAAACAAACTTAGAAAATGTGCTAAAAGAAGATAACTGTATATGAGCTAAAATATTAGGAGATTTTTCAGATTAGAAAAAAGCATGCAAATATTTTACTGTGTGTTATTGCTACGAAACATATGTTTTGTGTAGCTTTTAATGTATAACAATCCTAATATTATTTTGGAATTAATGCTATAAATTATATGTGTAATGATCCATTATTTGAACCCTTTGAGAGCAGGGGTCTCATGTATGCATTCCCTACAAAAGTCTCTCATAGCTGGGTATCGAGCTCATGCGTCACTGGAGAACTAATGTAAGGGACTGGTGATGCATATATGCATTTTAAGCTGAAACACGTTTTAAAGGCTACTAGATGACATCCTGTGTCAATTGTTTTTTAATTGTATATAGTTTTAGGATCCTGACCTTCAGTTTGATCACATTCTGTGTAGCATTGGTGTCAGCTGTTGCAAGAGAGGAGGCAAAGCGTAATGCAAACAAACAGAACTCATCTTTTTAACTCGCCACGAGATATAAATGTTCGTGTTTCAGATATCTCTTTAAATTCTTTTTGTTATTTATTTATTTATTTTATTTATTTATTTATTTATTTTGCTACTATGTGGAGTCTTTTAGGGTTACTATGTGGGGTTCTATTATGCTTTGCATTCCTTTTATTCCTTCTATTTCATGTACTTCAGGGAGCACAATGCCTTTAAGCAAGAGAAGAAAAGATAAATCTGAAATTTTTTAGAAGACCATAAAAAAAGAAAAAAAAAGTACCATAATGTGCTGTCTACTGATATACAACAGTACTATGTCCGAGATCTGGACTCATCGGGATTTCCATTATTCCGGATTTGGGATTTTTTTCGGATATTAGATCATCAATATCAGTGTTATTCTAGTAAGATGTCAAGCACAAATTATAAAATTAAAAATATGAGATTGTGATTTATGAAATAATGAAGTATTTATGATCTAAAGAGCATCAAAATTTACAAAAGCTTAATATTTATTTATTTGTTTACTTTAAACATGTCTTTCAATATACATTGTGTTTAATTTAAACACTTCTTTTAATATAAGTTGTTTAAGTTGCTTCATTTTTTTGTGCTAATATTTTCTATTTAATTCTGTAGGCAGACATATTTTCTTGTTCTGTTACATAGCTGAAGTGCTGTAATTAGTGTGTCGAGAATTCTGACTAATTTGTCAATCAGAAGTTTTTAGTTGTCGGTAACCTCTCTGTCATGTTCCTCACTATCGGTAGCAGTATTTTCTGAATCTAGAACCAATACTGTAGATTTCACGATACATTAATTGATTGATGACTGAGGAGCATTGTCATCACAAGGAAAAACGTCATTTATACATCTTCATTTATTACCTGTTCTCCACATTTCTTTTCAGAATCCATTAACTGGAAAACTTCACCTTTGGTTTGTGATATCCGAAAACCTTTAAAATTCGTGCTTACCATCATAAAATTCAGCTATCGTTCACTATGTATCATGAGATTGGCGACTAAAGACAAGTTGTTTGGCTAAATATTATCTTGCTTCAATTGAGCACTGAGACAGTTACGCCTGAATTGTGTTAGTTTAGTTATTTATTATACTTATGTCTATTTCTTGCACATGCTTAAGGCTTATTTAAGTCCTTAATAAATAAATTCCCATAAGGCTTATGGAGGGCCGGTGCAAAATATCTGGCTGATGCAGTCTTTGCGGGCCTAAATTCTGCTACCCAGCATCTTTCTTTGTCTTCGCTAAATTGTGCTGCCTGTTGCGCCCATATGAGCCCTGGCACTGGTTCTGGGTATATGTGAATGAGAAATCAGTTATTCGTGATTCAGAGAGCACTAAATGTAAGCTTTTGACCTACGAGTATCATAAACAAAATCCATTTTTAGCATATGGAAAGAAATTTTTCCTCATCCACATTTCTTAGCACATTTAACTTAAATCTCTAATCATCACCAAACATAATGCCACCATACAAGGCTACCATATTCTTCATTATTCAATTACTAACATAAAAATAAAATTGTTTAGGCATTGCTATATGAGTCATTACTCAAGTTGTCATGTGATGATAAACAAGCGGTGATGAAAGCAAAATATAATAAATAATGATTTGCCAGGTTGGCATAAGGGATATAAAATATTAGTAAGTGTAAATTCAACAATGTATCTATGTAGAATGTTTCGTTTTCAGATGTAAACCAAGCAGGCAATTTGGCAGCTACAGAGTCAAATTATTCAAGAAACAAATTTTTGCTAAAATGGTTGTTTCTTCAATAACGAGGTATTTTATTTAGTGCCAAAGAGAAATTAAGAATAGGAACCCTCCACATGTTTTATTATGCGAGGGGGGTATAAAATGCGCACTCGTAAACCATACAAAAAGAAATGTTCTTTGTGGCTGTGAGGTCCGGATTTTAGATCACTCCATATATTGGACGTCCCAATCCCGCACTTTGTACTGTACAGTCAAAAGTCTTTAACCTGGACTCGTCGGGACTTCGGCGATTCCGGATTATCGGTTTTTCCGGGTTATAGATTATCAGTTTAAATCTGGTAAGATGGCATACAAAAATTATAAAACTAAAAATATGAAACTGTAATTTATGAAATAAAGAGCAATTATGATCTAAAGGGTATCAAAATTTGAAAAAAAAGAAAAAAAACCCTTAATTTTTATTTGTTTACTTTATTAAAAATTTCAGTTGATCTTTACATTATGGTAACTTAGTGATTTTTTGGCGCAAATTTGGCGACCAACTCTCCTACAGCAACCCTCTATTTTTTTTTTCCTGCCGCCATTTTGTCTTCACGAAGTAAAGACATGTTTCTTTTCTTTTTATCTACTGAACACTTTTTCCAACAATCTACTAGCTGAATTACACTTATGCTAGAAATTTTATCTAACAAAACTGCTTAATCATGACAAATATTCACTGCAAAATTGGGAAAAAGTGCACAATATCATACTCCTTACGCGTTTTTCAAAATAACACATACACATAAACCATGTACACGTCGACTTATTTTTACTTAAAAAAACATCCCACAATTACACAAAATGGCATTGTGCACACTCTTCACTATATCCATGTACACTGCTTTTTTCTCATAAATTAGAACAATTTCACGAAAATACATGACAATTTTCTGAATCTTTAAACCCGGTAAAAAGAACATATATGAAATTACCTGATCGCGAAAAAGTATATACCCTTTCCAAATATGAACATTTCCACATATAAAATAAATAAAATATCCAAAAACTTTTACCTCTAAATCATCTATTATATTATAAACGTCACCAACGAATTCATACCGCAAGCATTACAAATACTTAGTGTCAAATATTTAAATTATTTCCATGCACGTTTACTTCAACTAAAATGTATACCAAATTCCTACAAACATAAAATTCACAAAATAACTATCATTTAATTAAAATATCACTAAACCATGCACACATCGACTTATTTTTACTTAAAAAAAAAATCCCAGAATTGCACAAAAATGGCATTGCGCACACTCTTCACCATATCCATGTACACTCCTTTTTTCTCATAAATTAGAAAAATTTCACGAAAATGCATGACAATTTTCTGAATCTTTAAACCCGTTAAAAAGAACATATATGAAATTACCTAATAACGAAAAAGTATATACCCTTTCCAAATATGAACATTTCCACGTATAAAATAAATAAAATATCCAAAAACTTTTACCTCTAAATCATCTATTATATTATAAACGTCACCAACGAATTCATACCGCAAGCATTACAAATACTTAGTGTCAAATATTTAAATTATTTCCATGCACGTTTACTTCAACTAAAACGTATACCAAATTCCTACAAACATAAAATTCACAAAATAACTATCATTTAATTAAAATATAATTAAATTCAAAAACACTACTTAAAATATAAATAAGCACATACATTAAATTAATAAAAATTAGCTTACAATCCTAATTACTTTAAACTAAATCATTGCTAATAACAATTTTCCCAATAATACCAAATTACTTTACTTCCACCTTACATTTAGAACAATGCATAAAAATAATATCCTCAAATAATTAAAAATACTAACTTACCTAATCTTCTTCAGAATCTTGATTATGTGTCCGATAAACTTTTCTTATTTCTGTTTCAGGATCTTTAAAATCATACTTATAGTTCACAGCAAGGTACCAGGTAAAATAAATAACTTAATGAAACATCTTTACTTCTCTCTCGCACACCCTTAAAGAAACACTTATTACTACTCCTTTCAATCTCACTAAATACCCATTTCGAATTCACTTTAGTTAGGGCCATGGGATCCAAAAATTAATGAACACTGTTTCACACAACACAGAATAAAGCCAAATACAAAATTTCCAGATTTTTCCCCGATTTCCCCCCTTTTCCGATTAAAGAACCGTAATTCATCCATTAATATCACATGACATATCCCATGATCTCTCATTTCCCTCACACAAAATAATGCGGAATCGGAACTGAGTACTGCTCACATTATTACCAAAGTCCTAGGTAGTAACCTTTATCGCCTCCAAAATGTCGCCAAACTACCAGTTACCATATTCTAAAGATCAGCAAAAATTTCTTTCTATGCGCGCATGCGTAAAGCATATATTGCGCATAGTTGAAATTAGAAAATTGCAACCAGAAAACTGTTTGGTGTGTATTCGTGATATTTATAATGACGAGGAATTTGATTTAAATCGTATCAAAGACAGAGTACATCGAGATGAAATACTACATTTAGTAAGGAATTATAAGCTGAATAAAATAAAAACGTCTGCCCTGAAGATAAGGATAGTGCTGACAGATCAACTTCCAGTTCATTGCGCACCGCGACGTCCTCCCCCGCAGACCAGCATTAAATTGATAAGCAGATTTCGTAAACGCATTGCGCAGAAAGTTTGTAGCTTTGAGGTCCCTATTATGGACGTCCGGATTAAAGACTTTCGACTGTATTAAAATACAGTACAATGTCTGGACGTCGGCGATTCCGGATTTGGGATTTTTCTGGATATTAGATCATCTGTATAAATCTAGTAAGATGGCATGTAGAAGTTATAAAATTAAAAATATGAAATCATGATTTATGAAATAATGAAGTATTTATGATTTATAAAAAAAAAGCTTAATAATTATTTGTTTACCTTATTAAACATTTCTTCCAATGTAAGTTGTTTATGTTGCTTCTTTCTTTTTTCTGATAATACTTACTCTTTAATTTTGTAGACAGACATAATCTCTTGTTTAGTTTCATTGTTGAAGTCTTGTAACTGCTGTTTCGAAAATTCTGACTAACTTGTCAATCGAAATGTTCTCGTTTTTGTAACTTCTCTGTCACTTTCTTCACTATCGGTAGTGGTATTTTCTGGATCTAGAACCATACTACAATTTTCGCCATTCATTAATTGATTGATGATTGAGAAGCATCTTTACAAAATCTGTTAATTGGAAAATTTTGCCTTTGGCTTGCGATATCCCAAAACCTTTAATATTAGTGGCTATCATCTTCAAATTTAGCTATCCTTCATTAAACATCATGAGCTTAGCGACTAGTGACAAGTTGTTCCATTAACTTTTATCTTGCTTCTATTGAGCAGGGAGAATTAGGCCTGAATTGTATTAGTTTAGTTATTTATTATACTTATGTCTATCTCTTGCACATGCTTAAGGCTTATCAGAGTTCTGAATAAATATATTCTCACATATTATTAAGCCTTATTGAGGGCTGGCACAAGTTGTCATATTTTGATAAATATATGGTAATGAAAGGAAAGTATAATAAATAATGATTCGCCAGGTTGGCATCAGATCAACGAGCTATATATGTAGAATTTTTCGTTTTGAGATATGTGTCAAGCAGCAAAGGAGCTAACTTACTGGTCCTCCAAATTTATGCTGAAATGCAGAACCGTAGCTAGGGTTTTCAGCGCCCGGGGGCAGCTGAAGATTTTCCACCCCCTTCTATGTGCCAAGAATAGGAAATATTTCATTCTAAAATGTCATAATATCAAACTGGCGCCCCTTAGATACTGCGCCCAGGGACACATGTCCCCCCTTGCCCCACCCTAGCTACGCCCCTGCTAAAATGATTGTTTCTTCAATAACAAGATATTTTATTTAGGCTTTACGCATGCGAGAAAAAATGTTGTTGGTGTTTTTGAGGTTTGGATTGTTGATCATTCCGGATAATGGACGTCCAGATTTTGGACTTTCTACTGTACTGGGAAGCACTACTTTAAAGAATGTGTTGAATGTAAATACCACCAGAAACAGTGAAACAATTCATAGCTGCAAATCTCACAAATTAATATGTTCATTTATGTATGGAGGTAGTAACCATTCTTCTTATGTCTGTTATTTCATATTATTTTTATGGTTTTAACACTACTTTTTCTGAATTTTTTATCAAGGAATAGATGGAATTATTTTCATGTAATTAAGCAATTTGTCAGCTACAGGAATACTCATCTGCGGAAGTGAAACTACAATATCAGATACAATGTAGGAAGAGTGATTGAGTAGACATTATATCAATTTGAACCTCTTTCCATGTGACCTTTAATTGTTGGCTTTAGGTTGTGTTCAGTTTTGAAAATTCATATAAAACTTCAGAAATTAAAATTAAGGTTATTTTTTAATTCTACATATTTTTTATTTGTATTTACAGTTTGCAAGAAATGGCATTATGGTGATTAGATAAAGAATTGTGAAAATCCACTGAAGTTTGACAAGAACAGAAGTCATGCAACATTTGAAGAGTAAATTTGAGAGATCCCCTTGCGAAGGCAGCATTTCTTAGTAAACTTCTTAGCTAAATCACTCCTGCATGCAAATGATTTATTGCATATAACATTTTCATAACAGTAAAAAAGTACATGTATTGCTAAATGACCTTTGAATTTAAATGAACTGCAATATTTTAGCACATGTTTATGATTTCTCACCAGTGCAGGTAAAAATATGTTGTTTCTAACACACATTTAACTGGGAATAAGTAGTTACTTATATCACATTCATTTCATTTCTCATTGTTATGGATCAGTATTTGTCTCTTTAATGCACTTGTTTGTGCAGGTAAACATGTTATTTTAATGATGCCTTCATGCAAATAAATTTATCACATACAACTTGTTCATGTGTGATTAAGATGTGTGTTTTAATATGACTTTTGAGTATAAATGGGTATGAGCATACTCATGTAGTTTCTTACCCTGTGTGTAAACCAATATATGCCTTTAACATACTTGCATGCTCAAATAACTTACTGTGTATACCAATCTTATGATCTTATTTCATTTGGTATGCATGCCTTTCTAGAGTGCATTCCAATAAAACTGGCATTTATGTATACTAGTAGTACTCAACTTTATCACAGTGTGACCTCATAAAATTGCAAACAACCCCATAAACCAATTTTACTATTCAAAGGAGAGCTCTGACCACATTGCTTAGAATTAGAAGATTTGGTAGAAAATGTTCATGAAAAGAATTATTTTGGAATTTTTCTTGATAAATTCGCTCCTATTTGTCTCAAATCCACAGCCAAAATCAACAAAAATTAAATAACCTTAGTAAAGATCAGTGTGTTGAAATATAAAAAAATTTACTTTGTTTTTTCGACATGAGGGCATGCAGTTTATACTCTTGCTATTTGGAGAAGTCATCCAGCTCTATGAAAGCATTTTGCATTGAATGATAAATATAAGTGCTTTATTGGTTAACTTGTAAGTTGGATTTTTTAAAACTGGGCATTGATGATTGTTATCAAACATCAGTTATAATCTCTAATATTTTGTGATTTGTTTTCATTTTAGAATGTTTTTTATTCTTGCATACTAATTTGTTTTTTTCTGTTGCTGTTAAAAGTAAAACATATTACTAGAAAAGACATTTTGTCTTTATAGTATAATGTGTGAATCCTTTTTTCACATCTTCATAGCTCTCCACTAATTGAATGGAAGTAGTTGTTGACATGAACTAAACAGAGGCCTTTTCAATCATACTAACATTTCTCTCTGCTATATTTAATACCAATAACTTGAAATTATGTATACCATTTCTTTCTAATAGCAGCTTACAATATGTCCTTTTAAAACAAATAACACACATTTCTCACATATGATTTTCTATTTTATGTGAAGAGCAGGGCCAGATTGAAGCATAGATGACCTAATCAGTTACCAAAATACTGATTTAAAGTTTTTCTTTCCCCGAAGCAACAACTAGGTATATATATATAAAGTATACTGTATTTACTCACATATTCTTACCCCTTCTCCAGTTTTTTTATTTTTACAGAATATGCTTTAAAGACTTCCAGTTTATGGTAGCAATGTAAATTGTATGCACAAATAAGAAATTATTTTGTGTAAGTAAATAGAATGTTATATATAAAGTATACTGTATTTACTCACATATTCTTCCCCATGCTCCAGTTTTTTTATTTTTACAGAATATGCTTTAAAGACTTCCGGTTTATGGTAGCAATGTAAAATGTATGCACAAATAAGAAATTACTTTGTGTAAGTAAATAGAATGTTATTTAAGTTGATAAGTCCATTGAAAGAAATGACATAATATACTCATGTTAAAAAAATAAGCAATAGATGCTAAAAGAAAAGGTTCGACTGTGAAAAGAGAATTAAAGTATACAGTTTGCAGATAAGGTTGAGATTCCACCACCGAATGCAAATAGACAACCAAAATTAGCATAAAATGCAATCCTGGAGTCGTACGAAAATTACTAAAAAAGGGCATGCTGGATGTCAGCTCATAGGGAGCAATACCATTACCATTATTTTAGTTGCGTGTCCAGCATCAGCCTTGAAGGTTTAACCAGATCAAAGTGAAAAACTGAGCCAGAGGTACTTTGGATAAGAAGGATGAAGCACAAAGCCACCTAAAAGGCGAAGATTAATCTTAAAAGTCACTGAGATGATAAACAGTAGTCATTGCTTAAATTTAAAATTACATTTGAGTAAGATATAAAAAAATCTCGGGTATTAAGACTTTGTACAATATTTACAAAAACATAATGCATAAATAAAAGAATCTTGGATAAATAGTTGTACAAAAAGGCTTGGTTAAATATGTATAAGTAAAAATGGGAGAAAAGTCAGAGAAAAAAACGGCACTCGAACTCTAGATCTGACAGTTTCGAGGTGAGAACTCTATCTGTTCTGCTAAATGTTGAAAAGCATGGTAGTAATTCAGACTTCAGGTTGATTTCGGTTGATGTAAAGTACAAGGTCATCTGTACTTCTGCAAATCTGCATGGTAATAATTTATGATCTCTAAAAGTTAAATAAAAGTTATAATCCTTAAAGTTAGAATCAGCATGGTTGTGAAACAATTTTTGGCGAGTTTTTGAAACCTCCTCTTCAGTGGTGGGGATCGTGAGGTCAGCATGGATAATACTGTTTCATAGAAACCATGGGGCAATAGAGATGATTATTATGAGACTGACGTGCTGCCTACTGCACTACCGAGGCTCATGAGAGATGATGAGAAAAAACTTATTTTATTGTATTTGTAACTTGTTTCTGTTTCGGCTTGAGGTCCCCACCCATGGTGGGGCTGCATACAGTTTGGCAGGCTTAATCATTACTTAGATAAATAAATCTTTTATTTTCAATGCTTAGGTGAGAGTTTCTTTTTAGTTGAGGATAAACTGCCATGGAAGCTTTGTGTGCCTTGATTCAGATGTTATTTATATGCTTGTCAAAGTTTAATTTATTGCCCAGATACATGCCCATATATTTTACTGAATTGTTGAATAAGACTTGTGTATTTTTCAGTTGTAAATTGTAGCTAGTTTTATTAATATGGAAAAAGAACTGCAACAGATTTAGAAGGGTGTTGCTTATGTAGGAGGGTTGCATCAGTTATGCCCTTCATTATGTGCATTCTCAAGAATTTGAAAAACAATGTCAGGGCTGCATGACTTGCGTAACAGAGCTGTATCATCTGCAGATTAGGCGACAGGATTACGATGAGGGTTAGACAAGTCATTTATAAATATATTGAACAGTAGAGTATAAAGAACGAAGCCTTGTGGAACACCACCTTAAATTCACTTATGAGGAGAAAGAATGTTCTTGATTTTAATCATGAATTTAACTACTGATGATTTTCATAAGGTAAGTAAGAAAATTATAATTTATAATTATGTAGGCCAAGATGCCATAATTTTTCAGAGGCTTTTTTGATGAAGAGGGAGCAGCCAGTGACAAATTCTTTATTATTAAAATTTATACTGATGTGTTTGATAATGGAAAGAATTCAATGAGTAGTAGAATGTTTTTCATGGAATCCAAATTCAGTAGGAGAAATTATAGAGTTAGTATTCATGAAGTTTTGAAATCTGGTAAAGATGATAAGCAGCGATAGTTCCAGGTAACCCAAAATATGTGTTCCTAACATATATTTACTGTACCCCTTGCTGAGAAAAAGCTGAATCGCAGCTGGCTGAATGATAAGTAATGCGTCACTTGTTTGGTCATGTGACAAAATGATTGCATGGGAGATGAAAAAGTACTGTGGGACATTTGTAGGGGTTAATTTAATTTGTTCATTGCTGGGTAACAAAACTGGATAAAACAAAATAAACTTTGTATGCCTATACAATTTCAAATTAATAATAAACTTTTAAAGGATATAGCTAGCAAAGAATATAGAATACAGAGCTTTTCAGACATAAAATGTAAAAAGACATAAAGGTTTGACAATGGATGTGTGCTAATAAAAGAAATTTTGTTGAACAGATTATATAATAATGTACAAGAAATTTCATTAGCAAAACATTTTGCAGTATTCGATTATATACTAGTATATACTATCGTATAGTATTGATTATATACTATCGTATAGTATTGAAGTATTTTTAATTGGCCTTTCGAATACTGCAAAATGTTTTTCAAGTATCAGAAGTGGTGAAATAATATAAGAGATTTTATTCACTTTTGGGAGAAAGAAAGCTTGAGATGAAGGGATTTTTTTAAAAATTTATTTTATAAAATAAAACTGTTTTTGTATTTTTTAAAATTTTCATCAGAAGAATGGTTTAATATTTCATTGGTATGTTTATATTTTCTGATATTATAAAATGGCACACTTAACATTTACACTGATGACTGAAATTCTGAAAAAGAATATTGTTTTTGACTATTTGAAAATAAAAAGTAACTTCTAATGATGTCTGTTAAAAAAACTGTTGTTTAAAAAGGTAGGTGAAGATAAACTTTAACATTATTTTTTCACTAGTAAAGTAGCGAAAAGCCATGAATTTTGGTTTTGGGTATGGCATTCAGCTGCATACTAGTTATGCAAATAGCATGAAAAAATAAGCATTTAAAAACTTGGAAACTGTCATGCTATTTCTGTAAAAAGTTGATTTAATGAATTAATAATTTCAATTATTGTTTAATTCATCATGTCATATAGTTATTGAATAATAATTCATCTCCATGAGAGAATTTATAGTATTGATTAACAGTTAACTAAGAGATTTCAGAAGAGAGTCCTTTATATAGTTCAATGTTCATAAGACAATACAATTTTTTTGTATAAAAAATATTAATGCATGTATTCACTACCTTTAATATATGATAAATAATTCCCAAGAGTCATTAACATGGTGCCGTCAATGGAGTTGACCACCCATTCATTATATAATTTTATTCTTTTACCACATACCAAAAGATTGCAAGTAAAAAAAAAAAAATGTGGCTACAAAATAGCTGGATTGTCCTGTCACAAAACATGGAAATATATCCAAAGCAAAAATAATTCTGTTTATGTGAAGTATATGTATGATACTTTACATGATTATATTTTAAACTTTCCCTCACACCAGTAGATTACAATTAAAAAAGGAAGAGAAGTACAGTTAAACAAAAAGCTGGATTGTCCTGATGTAAACATTAACAATATATCCAAATCTAAAATAATTATATATGCATGACACTTTGTTACTTCAATATGTTACATATAAATACCAGACTGTATTGGATCAAGTTTATAAGTAGTTTTAACAGATGGAAAATTAAGGTTGACACTATGATAAGCAACTGCAGTTTTTCATCATCGTAGTAGTAGGGATATCTGAAAACATAGTTAATGACATCATGTATATACGTTACAATAAAGTGAAATATAGTAAAACCCCCTTACTACTAGACAGTTACAGGACCTCTAAATATGTGTGCAATGGTCTTCTGCTTCAAGGATGTGGAAAGTAAGGAACTGCCTATAATGACATATATCTGATAATGTGCAGTGTTTATTGCTGGAGGCTTGATTGTAACTTAGCATCATCTTGGGAAAAAAGTTTTTATCCTGACTTCATGTGCCTGGTAAGGTACATAAAGTTGTTTTGAGTGATATCTGCTGTAAAAATAGAAAGAAACTGGGTACTTCCTTATTTAAGTTTTGATAATTAACTGCAATGGCCTCTTTAATAAGGAAGTACTAGAAACTAGACATGATGGCATACTTTACATAACTCAATTTTAATGTATGTAGTGCAAAACGTTCCAAGTCTTACAAATTAATTAATGTTTATCAATGCTTTCTGATTTATGACAATTATCTTAATTAATGTTCCGTGATTTATCACAAATGCAGGCTTACATAGAGCAGTCAAGTGGATATTATTGTATATAACCATAAATTATTAACTCTCAGATTTTATTAAGTTTGTGAAGAAATATTTTCATGGAAGGCCTTTATTAAATGATATTTGGCTATGTCTGCTTTTCAGATTACAAAATACAAGAAAGGCTAAGCTAACGACTATCCAAACTAAGATCAGCTTACAAATGTTTTATGGCTTTAACTATGGAGCTAATAGTGATGCATGTTTAGTAAAAATTGTATTTATAATAACATATGCAATAAATGTATTATATCTACATAAATATATTTTACGGAACATTTGCTTAGATACAGGTAGGATAACTTTTCTTGTTAAGTGTTATTTTTGCACTGACTTTTAATCAAGTTTGTCCTGAAGTAATGTGTTATAAACTTTGTTTTGAGATTTAGAATGATGACAAACAAACCTGGGCAAAACCTACATTTTCCAAGATCTGAATCTTCCAAATTTCTTCAAATAATGCCTATATGCCTACATGAAGTAAAATTCTTAGGAAAAAATTCTAAATGCATTTTAATGAAAAATTAATAATAAACACCAAAGAGTAACACTAGTTTTCAGAAAATGACTAATGAAGTGATCATTAAATATTAATTAGGAAATGTGTAAACTGACATGAAAATGTATGTGTGTCACAAAAATGCATAAAAGCTAACAAGATAGGTAAACTGTTTCATTAAAGAATAAAAATTTCTCTTAATGATTTACTTCAAATAAATTAATAAGATTTATGTGTACATTTGAGAAAGTATGTTCAAGACATTCATACAGCTAACATGTTTTATTGATATCAACATTTAATGCACTTACCATATGACTATTAATATACACAGTTTAAAAATTACTTTGCAGAATGAGGTGGATGAATTTGAACAACATAGGGACATTTCTTTAGATCAAATATTAGAAGAAAATGATAATTCCATTTTCTCAAATTTGTAGTTTTCCACAGTCATTTCAATTTTATTCTAGTTAACATTAATATAAAAAGCTGTTTGTAATCATAAAATATTGATGGACATTAAAAGTGTAACATTGTAGAAGACACCAGATATTAAAGCCATATTTATTACACAAATAACTTTTAGTACATAGGTAAACTGTACAAGAGTAAACAAACCAGTTAAAGTACGTGGTTTAAAAAATCAGACTTGGAATATACCACCTTGTACATCTATTACGTAAAACTGCTAAATAAAGAGACACTGGATGTGTGCCTGGAATATGTGAGAAAATATTGCAATTATTATATGTTTAACTGATGCAGCCATTTGTAGCTTGTGATGTGATAGTTTTTTTGTAATCATATGCTTGATATATTGAGTACGTAAAAGATCAGATGAAATCAATAATAAAGGAAAAAATCTGATGTGTGCACCACATGACTTCCTTGTACAGAATATTAAATTATACTTATTTTTTTCTTGCATTTCATTTAAACTTATTGGATTGAATTAAATCTACGATTCGATAGCGCATAAACCACAATAGAATAAATGCACTCTTTAAAATTCACTATATTTGTTTACCAAAGCGATACTCTGGCCCTAGGTCTATTTAACAACGCTACATTTCAATAATTTTTTAACTCAGAATGCACAAAATTTATATCATAAGAATTATCTAATCGTTGCGACATGTTCTATTTAAATACTATAATAAATCTAGAACGATGTATTATTATGTAAACTGGCCAAATCTATCCTTTTTATTAAATTTTATGGGCCCTTTTTCGTTTCAAAGAAGCTTGAAAGCCTTCTAGCTTAAAGAATTACGACTTTAACTAACAAATTACTGTATTTTTCCTATTTCAACTGCTTTTTGGCCAATTTTACCAAGAGTAAGAACTGGCCATTTTGCTTTCACCTTTTCAAACCATTCATGAATGGACATCACACAGGACAGACGCCATGTTGAAAAGACTAGCATCTGCCCCCCCCCAAATTTTTGGACTCAGATCCCCCTCAGTTAGTTACATTTCATTGGACATTGCTTCCTGACGTGTGTTTTGCCCCCTTGGCGTAGTCTCATGCATGGTTAATTTAATTATTATCTCTTTCACGCTTTTATGTTGCTACTTACAACCCCTCTTTCTGGAATTTTGAGAAAACAGCTTCTAGCAGAAAGAAGTCTTGAATTCAGGTATGTTTTTTCATTTCATGTTTTCGTAGTTATTAATTTTGGTCATAAACTGACCCAATAGGAATCTTTTATTCTCTTTCTAAAGCATAATTAGCTGTTACTGCCTTTTTAAAGTTATCACTCCTCCAGTGGCGTAGCTAGGGTGGGGCAAGGGGGGACATCTGTCCCCGGGCGCAGCATCCCAGAAGCGTCAAATTGATGCTACAAATTTTAGAATGAAATGTTTTCCATTCTTGTAATACAGAAAGGGGCGCAAAATCTTTAGTTGTCCCCGGGATTAAGAACCTTAGCTACGCCTCTGCACTCTTCAGACCAAGAAGATTCACATATAAAGTTTGTGATTATGTTGACTAAAAGCAATTTCGCCATTTATTTTGATGCTGTAAATTTGCCTTACCAGGCTTTTTGTGTAGTTTTTCCTGCATAAATTATATCTCATATACTTGTTAAATACGGACGCGTCGGGAAATGAAACTCGAAAAGTGAGACTTGGATACAGTTAACATCTGGACTTTTTTAATAAAAAATTTGTCGGCTATCGGTCTCAGTGTCCTGTTTGATGAAACGCGTTCTGGAATTTAGCAGAGTTCGAGTCTCGGCATGCATTCCCTTGAAACGTCCATGGTGATATTCGAATTAGGCTAATTATTCCATTTACCGCTGCTTGTAGTAGTTATTGTGTTTTTATATGTTTTTGAAGTTTTTTCTAATATGTTTTTAGATAGCTTACACTTTATTCTACATACATATTAACTTTTAAGTTTGAATCAAGTACTGAAATATTTAAAAACGAATTTTTGAAAGTTGTGTTTAAAATTCTAAATTGTGCTCCTTTTTTAAAATTATACATGTGTATTACAGCACAATTTCTATAAAGGAATTTTATTTCAATTATATTTCAGAATACACCATAGTGATAAACACTTTTGACTCCTTAAAATTTTTATACATTTAATTCTAATATTAAAATTGTATTTAATCTTAATAATTAATTTTGCTTGTATTTTCTAGTGATTAATTTTTAAAATTTATTTTTAGTTCTGCACAAGATTTTTTTTTTATTTACTGTTAATTTAATTTATTAGCCTAAAGGGTCGGTAGCCTAGAAAGGCTGTTAGTTTCGAAGCGGCATTTTGCGCTGTTTCACTATAAATGTCCGTGTCTCCTTGCAAATTGTGGTTACCAAACATTATCGCCCTGTATTATATGTAAAGAAATTAAATAATGAAGAATCTGCATGAATACATGTATGTTTCTCGCAGTGTGACAAAAACGACAGCAAATTTTGAATAATGTAATCATCCACTCGAACATGGTCATCTGGACGGCCGAATTTCGAATTTGTTTTAATCTATTTCATATTTTGTAAAACTTTATGGTTCAAAGCGAGCACTGTGCTATGGTTTTATCTCCAGTGCGGAAATTCTAAAGATATGCTGTTTTCAAATGTATGTGATTTACGGGCGAAGAACATGATAGTCAATAAATATAGGTAGCACACAAATCTTTAAAAAAGGTTCCTTTTGCGCGTAATATAAAATCTGAGTGCTTCTAGATTTTATTTTATCTTTTTTTTTTCCTTCATTACGCTCAGAAAACGATTAGAAATTTTATGCTCCGAATTTCATGAATTAGTAAAATAACTAATTCATTTTAATGTCAATAATTTAATGGTCATATAATGAAATAAATATGATCGTTGTGTAATGTTACTATAGTTTGGAAAATCACTGCCTCAAAATGTTCATTAAATTAAAAAAAATTATCAGATCTTGTTTAATTTTACCTTATTTTTTTCAAAGCATCGCGTACTATCAATCTTATTTGATTTTACTTTATTTTTAAGCAAAATTAAGTTCATAAATTTTACCGTTTTACCAAAGTTTACCAAAGTTAGAGTTTTTACCGTTTTACCAAAGTAAAGGTGTTTGTACAAGAATTGCGCTTGAAAAAAATGCGCGAAATGCAAAATCCTATTTGGAAAAAACTGTGGCTTTCATAATCTGATCACTATACAACGTATCGCATTTAATAATTAAAAAGAGTTATGTGATACAAACGCCATAGTTTGCAGAAACGCCATAGAAAGCAGTGTTAAAGTAAACCAGATCGTCCCTACTCTTTCTTGCCGACATGTCGGTGACGCGAGCCCCGCCCACTGGGTTAGTCTATCTCTTATAAGGTCCATGATCTTATCATTTATACCACTTCAATCCCTGTGTCTTGAAATGTGGCTTGAAATGAAGCATGACCTAACCTCCGATCACGTTCCTCTGGTTGCTACCCTAAGAATCTCTAGCAGCAAAACTCCTGAATTCAAGAACTGCACTGACTGGAACATATTCAGTCTGCTCCTTGCTCAGAAAAAAATTAGTAACTGTTGTCTTAAGACTCCAAGCGACATTGATAAAGCTGTTAATACGCTCACCAAGGAAATTAATGATGCTTATAAGAGTTCCAGCCGTAAAGTACCGGCTGTACAATACGCAGGCTTACTTCCAAGGTACATTAGAGATAAAATCAAAGAACGAAATAGAATACGTAAAAGCTGGAATCTCACTTGGGCCCCAGATCTTAAGAATTCATTAAACAGGCTCAATAGAGAAATCAAGAGAGATATTATTCAACACAGAAAGGAAACCTGGGAAAATAAAATTCTTGATTTCAACGAGCCGAATGGCTTCTTTTGGGCTTTCGCGCGCAGACTCAAGCAAAACCCGACTTCCAACAGGCCAATTTATACGGAAAGCAGTATTGCTATTACTAATAAAGAAAAAGCAAAAGTTTTGGTTGAACATCTTGAAAAACAGTTTGTTCCTAATTCCGACCCATGCGATACAGCTTCGCCTACGACGTCAGAAATTTCGTTCATAACTGGATGCACGTCCCTACGGTTAGAAACTGTGCAAACTTTACCTCTCCGAAAGAAGTTACAAATATAGTCAAAAGACTCAAGATCAGAAAAGCATCCGGACATGATGAAATTACAAATATCACCATTAAGCATCTCCCACCTAATATAATCTGCAAATTCACCGGCATCTTAAATGCTTGCTTAGGATACTCCTATTTCCCCAACTGCTGGAAACAAACAAAAGTCATTTTACTTCCCAAGCCAGGAAAGGACATTACAAAACCAGATGGATTTCGGCCTATAAGCCTGCTTCCCGTTTAAGGCAAAATTCTAGAACGAGTAATACTGAACAGGGTGGTTCCTTACTTAGATACTCTGTCACCCGAACAATTCGGGTTCCGAAAAGGACTTTCAACCGCTAAGCAGTTGGTCAGACCGACTGAATTTATTGGAGAAGCTATCCACAATAAACAATGTGTCGCCTTACCCATGCTAGACGTGGCGAAAGCTTTCGACCGCGTCTGGCATGAGGGGTTTATTTATAAGTTAATCTACTTCAATTTCAGCAGAGAAATCATTCTACTTCTTCACTCATTTATCACTAGGAGAAAATTTTATGTTAGTTTCGGTAAGGACACCTCTGACAGCAAAAGGATTACTGCCGGCGTCCCGCAGGGATCAAATTTAGGCCCGTTTATCTATTTATTTTACGTGGCAGACTTTCCTAAGGTCCATATCCCTGATAATCACTTTCTCGGCTGCTACGCGGATGATACCGTGCTAGCAGTCAAATCTATGAGAGCGGAGCTTGCCATCTGTAAACTGCAGGATCTCATGCCACAGATAGAAACATGGTGCACCAAGTGGCCCATTGTTATAAATGCTCAGAAATCTCAATTGTTAATCGTCCGCAGAAAATTCTCCAGAACTCCTATAAATGCTAGATTACAACTTTTTAAAACAGAAGTTCCAGTAGTCAAAAAGGCCAAATATTTGGGCATTACCTTAAATAATAGACTCACCTGGACCGATCACGTTACTAACGTGAAGAGAAAAGCTGTTGGTGTTATGACACAGCTTACGCCGTTAATTGGGAAGTACTCGTGCTTAGATCTGCACAAGAAAAGACATATTTATATTGTAATAATTAAGCCTGTATTTACCTACGCCTCGCCAGCTTGGGCTGCCTATACTAAGAAGAATGTGTCAAAATTACGGGTCCTGCAAAGTAAGATTTTAAGGGCCATTACCAATGCCTATTATTATGTCTCGAACGAGACACTGCATAAAGACTTAAAGATTGAATACGTGGACCACTATTTGCATAGAATGAACACTAATTTCTTCACCGTCTATTTTGAAGATAGAACAACGTCTATTTTGAAGAAAGAACAACGTAGGCTTCCGCATAAAGCTTTTATGTCCCGAGTAAATAAATTCCACATTTCTGGGTTTAGCTGAATAACAAATCAGTGATTCTAATGCAAACAATACTGAATATTTATCTTTTGGAATATGAATACTTTTTAAACATTAATTTTTTGTATACGGATAAAAAACACAGCACAAACACACTTCCCAGCAATTTATAATACCTCCATACATTCGTCGCTAATCGACGAAGGTTGCTGTGCTGAAAAAATATGTATTACGCGTGCGTGAAGCGCAAGGACGGAAACGCTACTGGCGATACTTGTACCAGTTGAAGTGCTCACGTGTTGTTTGGTGCCAGCTGGCCGAAACATGGAGGTAAGAAAGGAAGGAGTGGCTAACCGGCGCTAGAAGTGAAGCACTGCTTCGAAGCTTCGGTTACCAGATTGGGGTGTTCTTTGTTTACATTCAGAAACTCGCTTGACAGTGTTCTGATAGTAATTCGACACACGACAGTTCCGTAGAAATCGAAAAAGGGACACTTTCGCATGAAAGAAACATTCATAGTGTGATGGATAATAGCAATTTGCATAGTGACATTTAAGCAAAAATCACATCTTGATTATTTTTCGATAACTAACAACAGCGATTTTGATTATGAATTTGTTTTATAAAATTCTAAGCTGTTGAACTACAATAATATAGATTTCAACAAAAAAAAATTACCTTAAAGAATGAAAAATACCTTACGGTACCTTTAAAATTGTATACGTCTTTCGATACCCTTGATAGAGTATTCGCTACTTTTATTTTATGTTCCAAATGCCAAAATGTTTTAAATAAAATAAATTTTGTTCACATCCATATATTATTGTAACATGTATCTTTTAAAATTTTTCACAGTAGAGGCTTTACTGCTGCTCATTTTAAACTCATAGTTTTAATTTTATATATCTGAAAAATAATCACTTTGGGCTTACACGTTTTACTTATTTGGGTTAATTAAAAATAAAATTACCATCAAATGCTGCAATCCTCATCAAAATTAATAAATATACACACAGATATGACAATAAGTTAGCTTTCCCTTGATTTGGAACCACACATTTGTAATAAAGTAATAAAGAGTTTTGGAATATGTATTGTTCAAATGAAGGGTAAAAAAAATCTGATAAGTATATTTAAAAGAATTATTCCCCTTACATTTTATGATAACTCAGTTACAAGTTTTAAATAATACTTAAAAAAAAAAAAAAAAAACTTATTTTATTCCCTTTCAGAAATGTTCAAAGAAAGTTAAGTACACTATTTCGCTAACTTCTAATAATTCTCTAATTTAAAATGAACCGAATAGAGCATTAATTATAAATTGACTTACATTTTTCGATTTAAAAGATGCCTCAGAAGCCAAAAAATCATGTCATATTTAAGAAAGTATTTTAGGAAGAAGCTCTATAAATAGAAAAGAAATAATGCATAATTTTAATATTAATAATACAATAAACTTTGATCTTAATTTTTGTACCTTAACCGAATAAAATCGAATTACCTCTAATTTTTTTTCTAATGTAATTAACGAAAACTTGTGAAAATATTTCATTCAAATTAAACCATTCTGAGAAAACTGTTCTGTGAAAAGTATAGGATTTAATTCCGTTCAGAATGAAATGTTGTTTAAAAATATGTCGTTTTCATATACTTAGAACTCTGAAGTATTGTAGAAAAGAAAATATATACATTTATATGTATATTTACGACGTAATTACAAAATATTTACATCAGATCGCGTCAAAACCCATTGAACTTAATGGTAAATGACCCAATGTTTTGTTCACAACGTAGGGGTCGCCAGTGCTTCAGAGCAGGGTACGGGAGAAACCTGTTTCGGGCCACTCCATCTTACTTCCTACCTCTATGGAACGAAAAGGAAGTGGCGCAGTTTCAGTATTAGTTCTTTTCGGCCCGAATTTCTTTTGGCGACTTTTAGACACGATTAATGAAAAAATTATGATAACCCTGTTATTTATGATATTCCCAAAATGTTCTTTGGGCGGCACCAGGTGACTACTATCTGAATACTGAGCTATAATACATGTCGCCATTTTTGTCCACATAACTTGTTTTTGTCCACTAACCACATAACTAACGCCATTTTTGTCCACTAACTAACGAATTTGTTAGATATCAGAGCTTTGATGGCGGGAGGAATAAATTGCAAGTTTTCCTGAAAGTTACTTTTGTGTTAGAATAGCACAAAATAAAACTTTTAAGACATCCTTTTTATAAAAACCAAAATTTGATTGCTAAGACTTATGCTTTTAATATTACATCACATGATTCCTGACATTTTTTTAAATGTGAACTCTGCATATTATAAACTCTGCCCGTATTCCCCCCAAAAAACATAGACTTTAAGTAAGCATGAGGTAAACTCTTTGTGTTTTCTTTGCTAAGGAACCACATGCAAATTTAGACTTCTTACAAGTTTCTTAAAATGGACCATGATCAAAATTACCATTGTCTATAAATGCGTTTTTGCTACATTTCTTAAATTAGAACTATAGGGATGGGTAATTTTGTGAATTTATACAGCAAAATTAGATTTTCATTATTCCTTTTATAACATTTTTATAACTTAACCTGACTATTAAAAATATAATGTTCCTAGATTTTGGAATATATTGAACATAATTTACAGTTCTCAAATCTTGTAAATCTCACAATCTGTATATAAATCTCTGTATACGAATAACCTTCTTTGAGTATCATTACTTTTACTAACAGTATGTTGACATAACTGTCAACTTTTTATTTTAACTTTTTAACAAATTTTTTACATTACTCAGACATTTTATTTAACAGAAATCTGAATTAATTGAAATAAAAACTCTGTATAAAATAAAGAGTACAATTTTATATATACAAATTTGACTAAATCGCAAGTACTTACCGATTTCAACATCTTCATTATAAAGCTTTTATATGCAATAATACAGTGTAACTAAACTTTAGGCAGTCATTAAGTGAATTATCGCTTTGTCTAAGGGAACAACTGAATCATGAGAAGGGTGTGAAAGATACTTTTTGAAAACTAAGAACAGAAGGAACACATTTTGCTTACAACTCAGCCAACCACTTGTGGAAAGATAAAAGTTAAGTTCAAATGTAAAATGTAAATTCAAATTAAACTAGTTGCCAAAAAAAAAAAATCAATTTAATGCGAATTTGGCTCAAAACTTAACCGGCATAGAATTCAACTATCGGCAATTATAATGCAAGACTGAAGACTACAAATCTTATCTAGCAACTTATTAACGTGGCCTCGAAAGGCAAAACACGCTTTGTTTCACAAACTAAATCCTCACCTTAAATACATAAAGAACTAAGTTTGCATTCTGGTGGAAAACGGACGGGAAAATTTACAGTAAAGATCCCAAACATAATATAATTCTAGTTACTTAAGATAAAGGAACCTTACATTATACTCTGCTGCCTGATTAATTATTCACTACATGAAATAGTGTAATACATTTTTACTTGCATCATATACAAATTATTTATTTTACTTAAATGTTGTCTAAAACTGAACAGGATTTTGCAAACATATTGACCATGATTTATTTTTTAAGAAATCAATTAATTTTGTGTGTTAAGAAGCATCACTCAATTGCAGTTGAAAAAACTGTTTCAGAATGAGAAAAGTGAGGTAACTACAAATATTATGATCATAACTTTAAACCATTGCCATGTAAAGCTTTCATATAAAAATTATGTGGATAGTTACAGGTTAGAGCAATGTGACGCATGGAAGAATAAAAAGTAACATCATTTATCAAAATATTTATTTTAACTCATTATTTTTTCTTTATCAAAACAAGCTAAGTTTTGTTGCCCGATAGCTATTGTAAAAGGGCAAGCAAAATATAGAATCTGCAACTAGTGTTTAGTAGTTTATCACTCCACCAGTAGCCGGTTCTAACGACTGTTTGAATCTTTCATAGAAATCATCAGTTATGAGTTGCTGTGTGTTATTATCAATGGTACAAAATATGCTCTTTATGATAATTTAACTTAAGCTTTTAACTTATAACCATAAATTACTTGTATTAAACTGAGGGATTAAAAAATACGTGCTTCTTAATAATATTATTAATATTTATAAAATTTAATTTATAAAAAGTATTTCTAACACTGTGTATAAAACTGTAGCCACTGGTACAAAATTTACGCGCTATGATAATTTAATTCGATTTACGTGAACATGAAACATTTTTTTATTTCCTTTTAATAATAGAACCTAAGAAAAAAAAAATACAGTAACATATATTAGCTTTAAATGAATTTATTAATATTTTGTAAATTTCATTATTCATAACATACGATTCATTCATGGCAACGTTTCAGGTCTGCCTTGTCTCAGGTTTCAGGTCTCAACGTTTCAGGTCTGCCTTGGAGAAAACCTTTTGAGTAGGCGCTCAATCCCGGAACGAATTCTATTGTTTGCTGGAAGAGTCCAAGATTTGTAGGTATGGTACGTGAAAGTAGGGATGAGCTTAGAGGAGGAAGAATAAGGGATTTTGAGTATAGGGAATTTCAGTTGTTCCGGGATTGAGCGCCTACTATGAACGGGCTCCTGCTTTGTGAGGGTAGCTAGCGTTTCGTTAGCAAGTGTATTATTTATTATTCTTATTGATCTGCCTCTTTTTTTACAGTTGCAATTTTCTACAATACCTTAGGTAAATTAAACTTTACAGTTACGTATTGTAACTTCATGTAATACTCTGTTACTTTACCGTAATAAGAGTTCTAATAAATATTAAATTTCGTTGGAACAAACAAAATTATGTAATTTCGCCAAAACGTTATGCCTTTAAGCAAATTTTAAATAAGCATACAGTTTTACATTGCAAACACGTATTTTTCTACGAAGTATTTTTTTTTTCTTTTTTTTTTTCATAAATTGATAAAAATTAATTTGTCCTACAACAAAATGTTCAATAAAACATGGAGGATAAAAATAAGCAGTGAAACTCCTTCCACGGTTCGGAAATAAGTCAGCGAGCATATCCCCTTTTTTCCCTGCTACCCACTGAAAGCCATTCCACTGTCTAATTATTTCCATTGGAAACCATTCCAGAACCTTTCCTTTCTATTCCTCTCACCTGCGTATATTGAATTCGTCCAGCTAACAATAGCAGGCATTCTGAGATTGACGGTCTAGTAAACCTTTTGTCGCCAAATAAACGAATCGCCAAAAGGACTAATACTAAGGCTGTTCCAAGGAAGTTTACAGACTGGTAGTCAACTTGAAACAAGGTGAGTGATACAATTTTTATCTGCATGCTATTTTTAATTGCAAATTAAAATGAAGCTGTAAAACGAAATAGAAAAATTAGAGATTCGGTCCGAACTAGCGTCACAAAATTAATTAAGAAAACTGAAGACGAATTACAGAATCAAAATCCAAATGTAGAACTGTTGCATGAATCGCTTTCAGGGTTAACAAACTATTCAAATATGATGAAATTATTAATGCTCAAAGCACTGTGCAAGAATTAGAAACAACAGAACGTAGAAAATGCTTTAGAATACAACGAATCTATCGTTAAATGTAAATCCAAAGTTGCTACATTCAAAAAGTTGTTAAAACCGAAACAGTTTCACAAGTTCCTGAAATCAAAACTAATCAGAAAACTAAATTACTTCGCATTACTTTAAAAACCTTTAATGGCAATTCACATCAATTTACCGAATTTGAGGTCCAGTATAAAGCTGCCATTCACGAAAACAATAGGCTTAAAGATATTGAGAAATTTAACTTTTTAAGACCTTTACTCACCGGATCAGCTGCAAAAGTTATTAGCGGATTAACATTAACGGTAGGAAATAAAACAATTTACTCAAGTTTATGATTTCACCTTCGGGTGTGGTGTATTTTTAAAACATACACTTTTAAATTTTACAGATCATTAATCGTCTGTGCTATAATGATTAATTACTGGCTAGAACTGTTAGTAGTCGATGCCAGAAGTAAAGATACGATCCAAGATTATAAGAAAGAATTCACCTTTGACCTTTCAACCTGTTAAATTGTTCTACGCTAACGGCCTTTTATCATGGACCTTATAAGAAATAGACCAACCCAAACGGGTTTTCTCCCTTTCCCTGGCGCATTCCCGGCTGTCACCTTGACCACATGCGGAGGAGTAGGGACGACTTGCAGAAACGTAACAATATCTGGCTATTGCAGCACGTGTAATTTTCAAGGAAAAGGTGGTGATAGCAACTCATTTCACAAATTAGAATTTTTAGGTATTGTTATTTTTGAAACTAAGACTGATTTTTTAAAAATTTAGCATGTTTATCAATTGTCTGCTAACTTGAATTTACATGCACTAAAAATCACGTTAACAAAATATCACGTTTACGGCAAAGAATCTGTTTACGGCTCGGATCATCGTCGATGAACCGCGAGCTTGGCGAGTAAAAGTGCAACGGCGCCAACGGGTTCTCTGCGGATGAAAACCCAAAATTAATGCTTTAAATAATTATAAAGCTGTCAGGTCTGGATATATTTTTAGCTTTTCTTATGCTGTAAAGAAATTGTTATCTACTTCTTTTAAAAAATAATATTTTAAATCAGAACTAATAGAAAAATTCAAACAAACAATTTTCTCTTAAAATTTTTATGCTTTTTATTGGTGTAAATAAGTAAAACATACTAAAATCCAAAAAATGGATTTTTGAAAGTTTTTGTTTAAAATTCTTAATTGTACTGCTTTTTTTAAACGTATATCTGAATATTATACCATAATATTCTGCAAAGAAGTTTTATTTCAATAATATTTCACAATGCATAATAGTGATTAACACTTTTAACACTTTAATATTTTTTATGCATTTATTCTAATGTTAAAAATTGTATTTAACTGTAATAATTCATTTTGCTAGTATTTTATAGTGATTATTTTTTTAATTTAGTTCTAGTTCTGCTTAAGTTTTCTTATTTAATTGTGAATTTATTTTATTAGCCCAAAGGGGCGGCAGCTCAGAAAAGCTATTCGTTTCGAAACGGTATTTTGCTTTGTTTCACCATAAATGTCCGTTTCACTTTGCAAACAGATGCCACCAAATATTATTGCCTTTTATTATATTTAAAGAAATTAAATAATGAAGAATCTGCATGAATGCATGTATATTTCTCTCGCATTGTGAAAAAACACAACGGAATTTAGAGACATCAAATTTTGAATAACGTAATCGTCCACCCGAATGTTGGCACCTGGACAGCCTAATTTCGAATTTGTTTTAATCCATTTCGTATTTTGTAACTTTAACGATGTTTTGATTAACAAACTCAACGAGTTCGAAGCAAGCAATGGCAACCCTGTACAGAAAATAACATTTTTATTTCCAGCGTGGAAATTCTAAAGATATGCCATTTTCAAATATTTTGTGATATTGCTCTTGAATTGAATTTTATGTGGCTTATTTGAGAAAAACTTGCAATGAGGTTTACTTTTGTGTGTTGCACACGAAACGTTACAAAAATGCTCCTTTGGGCGTAATATATAATCAAATCTGAGTGCTTCTAGAGTTTATCGTTTTTTCCTCATTACACTCAGAAAAGTTTATGCTCCAAATTTTATTAATTACTAAAATAAATAATCATCATGTAATGTTAATAATTAATGAGCATATAATCAAATAAATGACCGTCTTGTTTTGTTATAATAATGTTAAAGACTACTGCCTGAAAATGCATAAAAAATCAAAGAAAATTATCAGATCTTGTTTAATTTTACCTTATTTGTTTCAAAGCATCATGTGCTGTCAATATTATTTAATTTTACTTTATTTGTACACAAAAATAAGTTCATAAGTTTTGCGTTTAGAATTTTTACGGTTTTACTAAAGTAAAGAAATTTATACAAGAATTACGCTTGAAAAAAAAATGCACAAAATGCAGTAAAAAGTGCTTTTATGAGATATATTAAATTTTATTTGCAAAAATTATGACTCATAATATCATTACTTATACAACGTATCACATTTAATAATTAAAAACAGTTCTGTGATACAGACGCCATAGGTTTGCGTGTTAAAGTAAGCCAGATCGCCCCTACTCTTTCTTGCGGACATGTGGGTGACGCACGCTCCGCCCACTGTCCCAGTGGGTGGGTTTCGCGTCACCGACATGTCGGAAAGAAAGAGTAGGGACGATCTGATTTACTTCAACACTGAAACTTATGGCATTTGTATCACATAACTCTTTTTAATTATTAAATGTGATACATTGTATAGTGATGAGATTATGAAAGTCACAGCTTTTTCCAAATAGGATTTAATATACCTCATTAAAGCACTTTTTACTGCATTTTCGCGCATTTTTTTCACGCGTAATTCTTGTACGTATCTTTAGTTGGTAAAACGGTAAAAATTTAAAACCAAAACTTATGAACTTATTTTTGTGTACAAATAAAGAAAAATTAATTAATATTGACAGCACATGATGCTTTGAAACAAATAAGGTAAAATTAAACAAGATCTGATAATTTTTTTTTAAAATTTAATGAACATTTTCAGGCATGATTTTCCAAACTATAATAACATTACAAAACGATTATATTTATTTGATTATATGATCATTAAATTATTAACGTTAAAATAGATTAGTTACTTAATTATTCATAAAATTTGGAGCATAAAATTTTCTGAGCGTAATGAAGTTAAAAAAAAAGATAAAATAAAATCTAGAAACACTCAGATTTTATATTACGCCCAAAGGGAACCTTTTTTAAAGCTTTGTGTGTTATCTATATTTATTGAACATCATGCTCTTCGCCCGTAAACCACATGCATTTGAAAACAGCATATCTTTAGAATTTCCGCACTGGAGATAAAACTGTTATTTGCGGTACAGTGCTCGCTCTGAACTCTTTGAGTTTGTTAATCAAAGAGTCGTTATAGTTTTACAAAATAGGAAATAGATTAAAACAACTTCAAAATTCGGCCGTCCAAATGTCCATGTTCGGGTGGAGGATAACACTATTCAAAATTTGGTGGCTCTAGATACCGTCGTTTTTGTCACAGTGCAAGAAACGTACATGTATTCATGCAGATTCTTCATTATTTAATTTTTTTGCATATAATACAGGACGATAATATTTGATAACAGTAATTTGCAAGGAGACACGGACATTTATAGCAAAACAGCGCAAAATGCCGCTTCGAAACTAACAGCCTTTCTTGGCTACCGCCGTTTTGGGCTAATAAATTAAATTAACAGTAAAAAAAAATCTCATGCAGAACTAAAAATAAATTAAAAAAAAAATCACTATAAAATACAAGCAAAATCAATTGTTACGGTTAAATACAATTTTAATATTAGAATTAAATGTATAAATATTTTTAAGGAGTCAAAAGTGTTTATCACTTTTGACGCGTTTTTGACACTTTTGTCAAAAGTGTTTATCACTTTTTAAATTATGAAATATAATTGAAATAAAATTCCTTTATAGATATAGTGCTATAATACTTATCTACAAGTTTAAAACAGCAGCACAATTTAGAAATTTAAACAAAACTTACTAAAATTCCTTTTCAAATATTTTAGTTAATTTCAGTTATATTTTAATTAATTTCAGTTAATAACTCAATTGTTTATTTTGATTTATGCTTTGTTTCTGCATAGATTATGTATAATATGTAGCATGTATGTATATGGTACAGCTCCAAGTTTTATGAATTAATTTTTAATAGTGGAATAGACCTGTAATTTGGAGAAATCACTTTAAAAAAAAAAAACCAAGCCTAATCACTTACCTCTTGGATGGTTCGGAAAAAGTGATTTTGATAGGAATTTGATTTAAATTGGAACTAGTACAAATAGATGGCTGTCCTTTTTTATGAATGCAATTAACATTTAGTTCTTTGATATTATCTTGAAAGATTTATTTATAGTACAACATGCATGTAAGTTCATCTTTATATTCAAATTTTCTAGCATTTAAGGAATTTTAATTCATTTCCCTGTTTTGATAAAATTGAGATATGCAGATTTTATTAGTGAATGGAGTGAAGAGAGATGACTATGAGTATTTGTCTTTTAAAAATTTATATAGCTGATGCGATGGTAGCGGCATGGAGTTTTACAAAATAATTCTTCCCTTAATATTTATTTTACTAGTATAAAAATCTAAAATTTACATTCATAAATCTATTGAATTCCCCCCCCCTTATGTGGATTTTATATTAGTTTGATAATAAATTTGATTCAGATTAAGTAAGCCCACCAGCGGCCGAGCGGTAAAGTAGCTGAACACTGGTAGTTCGGTCCGAGGTTCGAATCCCGCGAACGGGCTGGCTGCATGGGTGTTTTCGTGGTTTTTCCCATGTGTAACGTGTATACGAGCCAGTTTCCCTTAGAAAGTCCTCCACGAAGGCATCCCTCCCCTTAGGCAGATAGCCCTCGAGGCTTTGCCGTAATTAAATAACCTAACCTAACCTAATCAGATTAAGTAAATGGATTTCATTTTTATCAAAATTACATAAATGAAGTTCGCATGTGGTGATTCTCAATGATATTTTTAGTTACATAAACGAAGTACAAATTGTTTTAAAAATTATTGAAGATATACATTTTTACCGCCTTTAAAAATACAGTATGAAAAATTTAATGTAAATCATACGACCTACTCACGTTTATTAATTTATATTTATTTTAAGACAAACTATTATTTCGGTAAACTCCGGGATTAGGGTAAAGAAAAAGAGATCGACTATTTCGATCACGTGACCTTCCGAAACTGATTTCGCTTCAAGGCCATGATACAGTCAGCTGTGGCAGCACCTCCTAGAACTAACTCAAGGCCACGGCGCGCAGTTCGTGACGTCACAGCAGTAGGGATACTTTCGTCCTCGCCAACTTTAAGGGTGCCTTCTTAAATGTCCATTTGACAGGCTTATAATTAAAATGAAATTTTTATATTTAATTCTCATCGTTTATAAATCTGGAAAATACCTTGCTTTCATTAGAATGTGAAGAACCGAGATTTTTATTTTTATAATGTTTTGGATACGAATAATTAAAATTTTTAATTCCATTAATATTATTACTGATTTTAGCAAATTTAATCGCTGAGAAGCTCTTGTTAATGAAAGAAACTTCACACTTAATGAATCGGAATTTTATTTGTACGCAATAATTAAACAGAAAAACAATTTAAGACATGAAGGCAGGATATAGATCCTAAAAAATTGAGATAATAACTGAGATATAACTGATTTAAATTACCTGGAATCATGTAGCAACATAAAATCATTAGTTGAAAACAAATATAATTAATAAGAGATGTTTATTGGTCAAGGGTCGTATTAATTATACTTACAACAATTTATGCCTTGATATCATCTTTTATAATAATAAATACTCACGTTTGAAAAAAATAAAGCTAAGCTTGCAACGATTTAAATAAGTTTTCATAATTATTTGAGACATTAGGTGCACAGAGAGAATTAAATATTATTTTGCATTTTAAATGGCAAATATCAAACCTCTGATAGAGGTCTGATATAGATATAAACAGTTAACCTCTGATCTTTACAGGGAAATTTTATAACATGGCTTAGCAGTATTATGTGGAAGGCAAATGTAACAAATCCTAAACTGGGATATTGAACACAACAAATGAAAAACACAATTATCATTGCATTATTACTGCCGAATAAAATGACTAACATATAATGCCCTTAGGATGCACTAAATTATACATTACAATTCGAAATACTTTAGATAATATGTATATGCTTATTTTCAATTGCTTCTATGAATCGCCTTTATCCATTTATTTAAGAATTCTTTCTCTTTCGGAAAAGAGAAAACCTGTACTTTAGGACCATTTGGATAGTTCCCTTTACAACTTTAAGGTAGGTACACAGCATGTGTAAACCATATCAAAAATTTGAAAAACAAATAATAAAGTGGAATAGTTATAATATGGAAATATCTGAAAAAAGAAAGAAAATGTCGACTGTTCTTATGGACGAGTTCTGACCGAGTGACCGTCAAAACTCCAGAAATCCACCCACCACATTCCTGGGTGGGGAGAGTTAAATGAAATGCAATCCCTACTGATACTGACGTCACACCACCGCCTGGGAAACGCGCCGTGGCCTTGAGTTAGTTCTAGGAGGTGTTGGCTGTGGCCACATGCGCATGACGTCATGTGGGTGACAGTAGAAGCAGGCCTCGGGTGACAGTCGTTAGCTCTTGGCGTTTGTTTACATTCGTTGCATCAACAGTTTGATTTGATTTGTGTTGTTAATTTGCTATTGTACCTAGTCGGGAGTGGCAAATTGTGCTAAAGCGTTGTGTCACAATTATACACGCCAATACGTTTTTCTGCAGAAAACACTCTTTACAACCAGATAAAATAACTGACTATTTTTTTAATGAATTTATGCAGTTTTCATACATAACTGTGATGTAATTATCATAATCTTCATTTTGTGAATGAGACTTACATCATAGTGAGATATTTAAACTCAGTGTCATGTTTACCAATACTGAGTATCTGAATGATTAGTTGATAAATTCGCTTATCCAACTTCATTCACATGTTTTGGTTACTTTATTTACATCTCAAACGTAATTCTATGTATGGAAGAAATGTCTGGGTTAAGGATTGCGAACTATTGGATTGGATTTGATTATTCAAATATGACAAAGCACACCAGGGCTATCTGCCTAAAGGGAGGGATGCCTTCGTGGAGGACTTTCTAAGGGAACTGGCTCATATACAATAATACAAAATACTTTTTGATTATGTTATTACCATGCTTTTAGCAGTTATGCCTTCATGTGTTCTATTCAACTATTCTATATTTATTTAATGCAGATAATACAACACAAGAATATTGAAAGATACCTCGTTTTATAATATTAATTTCCCTTAATTAACTTAAATATCGTTTTTCATTTTCTAATGCTTTTCTTTAAGAAAGTGATGTAATGTTTACAATTATTTTCAGCATTCTTCCGAATTCTGTGCATAAAATAAACATTTGCTTTAACAAAATGCTTAATCAGAAAGTATATACCCAGTATTTCCGGTATGTTATTATAACTATCACATATAAAATGATTATTTTGCTTTAGTTTACATTTTTTCGATTACCAAAATCATGTTGCAGACGCGGCGACCCATGTGTCTTGTCACCCGGGTGATGTCACTACCAGCAACCAATAGCATGCAATCAAGGATCAAGGAAGTGCAATTTACGGAGTTCATAGGCAATTACGCCTTTACCTCCACATCTTCAAAGGAAATTAAATCATCCGAAAGAGGGGATTGTCAAATAGGGTAAAATTTTGATAAGCCGAATGACTTGGAGTAAGTGCCTTCACACTGAGTCATAAAAAGGCAAAAAACTCAGAAGGTCTTAATTTTGCGCCGAAAAAGGGCCAGAATAATTTAGATAGGGGCAGCCATAAAAATTTTGACTAGAAAAATAAAAGATAAAGTTTCCTTGAACCTTGATAATCATTTTCTTTGCATACGTCAGATGAAGAATACGCAGGGGAATTCCGATGTGCTTTCTTCGAGGTGGGAGGGAGAGGGGGAACCTGTTTACAGGTCGAAAAAGTAGTTCTGCCAGTGATCAGCTGGGAGGGAGAAGTTTCATTTTTGACCGCTATTCAATGCGGTTTTTAAAGGCCAAAAGGACGCTGTTAAGCGCCTAAGAAAGTTCCTTTTTAAAGGAAGAGAGAAGCTATAATTTAAAAAAATCTTTTTCAGTTTTATTTCATTTGATAGCTTAAAGTTTTCTAAATCAGTCCTATTTGACTGTGATGTTTCTTATTAAAGAAACGTTAAAGGAGGTTCCTCGAGTTAATGCCGTGTGCATTAAAGAACTTTAGAGGCGGGGGGGATTAAGGAACGAGAGGTAGTTATTCACGTGGCTATCAGTGTGCTCATATCTAGCCCGTTTAAATGGCAGAGCTGAATATTCCCTATTAAGAACCGCTCTGGGTCTTTTTCGGGAAGAAGCAACAGCAGGATCGTATACGGGTAGCATATGAAGCACAGGATTTGCAACACGTTGAATATTTTTGAAAAATGTTTCCGAAAGTCGCTGTATATAGCGATTAATGGGCATAATTTTGAGGTCGTTATGAATCTCTTCGTTCCGTACAAACCACGGAGCTTTTAGAATTTGCCGAAGCATTTTAGATTGAAAAATTTGGACATGTTTTCTGTTAGTCAGTGCACGTGGGCCCCATACGGGACACGCATACGTAAGAACCGGCCTAATAATTGATTTGTAGAGCAAGATTTTGTTATCAGTTGACAGGTTGCTATGACTAGCTAAAAGGGGGCGTAGGGCGGTTTTGACAGCTGTCGCACCCGCTATGATTTTGCGGATGTGAGGCTGCCAAGTTAATTTTGAGTCTAGTAAAACACCTAGATATGATATTTGTAAGAAGAGACCCAGGGAATGGGTTCACCGAAGAGCATTAAATTAGGTAAATTTGGGATGTTTCTTCGGATGAACATAGTGGCAGCACATTTTGCGACATTAATTTTGATTTTATACAGACCGAGCCAGAGTTCTAAGCTCGAAAGGTAACTCTGCAATTGTGAGATTACCTGGAGGGTGTTGGAGTGTTGTGAAATGATGGTTGTATCGTCTGCGTATAACGCAAGATCGATATTTGGGGCCTTAGGAATATCATTTACATAAAGGTTAAAGATTGCAGGGGCGAGGAGACTTCCTTGAGCCACCCCAGCATAGATTGGGCGGGGAGAGGAGAATTCGTGATTAACTCGCACGCGGAAACTGTTTCCGGTCAAGTACGAGTTAATAATTTTAATGAGATCCCGTCATGCCAAGTCCTGTCAAAGGCTTTGGCAACGTCTAGATAGACAATTGCAGTTTTCTCTCGCTTACGAAAGCCTTCATGAATGAATTCCAATACACGGAGTAACTGGTGTACCGTGGAGTGTTTAGGTCGGAAGCCGAATTGTTCCGGGATTAGTAAATTTTGATCCCGACAGAATTCATTCAGGCGATTAAGTAAGACAAATTCATAGATCTTAGAGAGAGAAGATAACAGACTCATGGGTCTGTAATTGACGGGCAAGCAAGTTTAAATTTTGTCCCGGTTTTGGAATGGGGACGACTGCTGCAATTTTCCAGCAGTCGGGGAAATAGCTTCTCCTGAGCATTAAATTTATGAGTACCGTGATCCATACGATAAAATTGGGGGGAAGTTTTTGATCATGCGATTCGAAATAGAATCTATGCCAGGTGCCTTGTCAGGTTTCAATTTGTCAATGAAAACCATGACTTCAGTAGGGTCCGTTGGCCTGAGTTCAGTTGTGATAGATTGTGTTAAAAAATCTTTAACCCGTGCTTGTATGCGCCCCTGTGTAACCGGGCGGTTACAGTAGGAGTCGTGGTTTGTTGTGAATTGAGTTGCAAGGCTGTCAGCTATGACATTCGCCTTTTCTGAGTCAGTGTAGGCCATCTGTGCGCCATCGGCCGTTTGAAGGGGTGGAATGTGTGTTTTATGTTTGCGTAATCGGGCGGCTGCGCGCCAAATCGATTTGTCTTCAGTCGTTAGGGACTCAATGTATGTTTTCCACTCCGCTTGTTTTAATAAGCGGGTTTCGGTCCTTATCTCGTTCTGTATCTTGCGAAATTGGGCACGGAAATTGGGATCTCGTGACCTTTGCCAAATTCTTCGCAAGTAATTTCGCTGCTTAATTTTGAATTTAGTCTCAGGTGGGAGCCTAGCACCTGGGTGTTTGCGTGGTTTTGACGCTGCAGCTCTCGCTTCTTTCAGTAAAGACTCCAGACTTTTGATATGCCTGTCAAAGTCCGAATTGCTGGAAATTTTGATGGGAGGGAGTGAAGTTTTTTCCAAAATAAATCTAAAGTCGTCCCAATTTGTTGAGACTTGCTCCTCTAATTTTGAGTATCGATTTTGAATATCTAGGGTTATCAAAACAGGGTAGTGGTCAGAGTCCAATTCCTGAATCACTTTTATCTCATGCCGAAAAAATATATTATAAAAGGCAGCCAGATCAAGAACTGCAGCTGACCCTCTAACAGGGTAAAAGTCGGGAGGGTAGGAGCTATGATCTGTACATGGTTACTCTGGCACCATGAATTTAGACTAATACCATACCTGTTCCTATTAGAACAAAACCATGCGGTATGGCGCATGGTCACCAGCAATTATTAGGTGATTTGAAATATTCAAAAGTTTATCAAAATCACTGACAGGAAAAGCTGGCCTTCCACGTGCTGTAGACAGTGGAGGTAGATAAGCTGAGACTATTGTCAGCGGGGAGGAATTTTGAAGGAAAATTTTGATGATTGTCGCTTCCAAAAAATTTAAATCAGGGGACGGTATCATGTGGTGCTTCAACGAACGCTTCACATAGATACAAGTGCCACCACAGGGATTTCTGCCCTGTGATACCCTGTCAGTACAATGAATGTCATAATTCCCAATTTTGGGAGTATTCCCTGGGGTAAGGTGAGTCTCTTGGACTAAAAACACGTCAATATCGTGCTCTACTACAAAATCACGAACTTCGTGAATTTTTGATGTTAATCCATTGGCATTCCACGTGCAGTTCTCTGGTCAGTTCTCTGGTGGTATTTGAACTGTTATTCATAAAATTGAATTTTAAGCCGTTATTAAAGGTTCATCACTGAAAAACAGAAGACATGGGTCTAATAAAGCCAGATTAGGTTGAAAGCTCAACATAGCTTTCATAAATGTAAAATGCCCTCATTAAAGCATCTGCTTGCCTGAGTTTAGGCATTGCTTTTTTGAAGGCAAGGAGCAGAATATGCTTGTCTACCGCTGGATCGCGGGAGATTTCAATTAAGCATTTTAGTGTAGATGCAAAGACATCGTCTGAATCAGTGCTACACTCTGCTGTGGCTGACACTGCTGGGGCTGCAGGGGCTTCTGCAACCGACAGTCTTGGATTCGTGAATTTGAATCCGTGCTCTGTGGTGTTCTTCACCATCTGTGCATAAGATGGTGAACTGACGTTGCTTGGGGGAGCAGGCATGGGACGTCTTGTCTCAGCAGTTGCTGGGGGCTTAGAAGAACCCTGCGGGGGCTGTCTGTGCAGCTGCCCTAGTCCTAGGCGCGGAGTTTTTACCGCGAGCCCGTTTATTACCTGGGTATCGGGGACAGGATTTATATGAAGCAGGATGTTCTCCACCGCAGTTGCAGCAAGTGGCAGGTACGTCTAAGCCTTTGGTACACTCACGTGCCCAATGGGGTCCAGAGCATCTGACACAACGGATTGGAAGGGTGCAGAGTTCCGAAGAATGGAAAAAGCCCTGGCACCGAAAGCACTGAGTAGGGCCCTTGCGGCCGCGGTAACGCTCAATGCTGATCTCTGTGCCCCACATGTCAGTGACGGCAAACAGATGATCGAGGAAGGGGTGTGGGATAACTTGTAAATAAACAAGTGGCACTGGATGTCTGGAGCCAGGCTGAGTAAGCCGAACGATGCGATGCACTTTAAATCCCATCGCCTCCACTTCCTCTTTGATATCCCCGATATCAGTTTCAACAGGGAGGCCTCTGATGACAATTTTGACTGGCCGGTCCTGCTTTAGATCGAAAGTTTTGAACTGGATGCCGGCTTGCTTCATGCAGCGGGTGACCTCCCTGAACTCCAGCTCTGTCTGAACAAAAATTTTGAGATAAGGTCCAGTCAGGATGCTCCGTAAATTAGGGGCAATTTCTCTCATGAAAGACACTTGTGTCTTCCAGTTTTTGCTGCTTTTGAGATGTATTGCCGGAATCTCAGACTGCGGTGGGGGGGGTACGTTCCGTGCCTGCTCGGAATTAACTCCCTCACTAGTACTTGCAGTAGCAATTTCTGCGTCATTGGATTGATCGCTGATTAACCCTCCAAGTGGCCGAGCCGTATATATACGTTCAACCAAAATTGTGCTCTAAGCGGCCAGCAAGCATATATACGTCCAACCAAAATACTCTTCTAAGCGCCCAGCAAGCATATATACGTCCAACCAAAATCTTGCTCTAAGCGGCCAGCAAGCATTTATACGCTCGCGTTAGGATTTCTTTCCCCCGGCAATTTCGACGGGAGTGATTGCACTAATAGGCTCCCTGCTGGGAAGGGTTTCGCTTTTCTGAAATTTAGCTTGTTATTTTGGGGTTGCTGCACATAACTGTTGAGTCGCCAAAAATCTATGTTTTGTTCGAATTTTTAATACTGCTATCGAATTAGCCAAGACAGAAGAAATACTTTCAACACGTACTGAAAGTAAAAATAGAATTTATTTCTTCATCTAATATCTAAAATGGAGAATAAAAATAATTAAATAATAACCGCTCTTCAACTAAAATCTGGTTTGACAGTTTGAAGCTAATATATAAAATCCAGAGTACTTATTCAAAGTTCGTATTTTTTAATTAGAATCGAATATCCGCAACGCAATAAGTTGAACAGAATCATTAAAATAAATTTCAAAATTTTAATGATTTAACGTACCTTAACATTTAATGAAGATTTGTTTTAATAGAAGCATATCGGTATTGTATTGAAAATTTATATATACAAGAGATGGTTTAATGACAGACTTTTGACAGCATAAGACTGATATTAACGTTATAAACATAGAAACATCTTTATTTTCGGAAATACCAGAATAATAAACATGTTACAAGAATTTTAAATAATTGTAAGCTTTAAACTGATACTCGTTGAAAGCAGGGCTGACGTCACAGCAGGAGCGGCAGCAATGAGCGGCAGAATTAAAAGGCGGGAAAATTTTTAGAATTTAGAAAAACACTGAACAGCAAAATTTAGGGATGACAAAAATTTTGGAATTTAGGTAATACACAAGGCAGAGGCATTTGGAAGCTGAAAATGTTTTTTAATTTAGTAATGCACCGGAAAGCAAAATTTAAAACCTTCAAAAGTTACACCGATCGACAAAATGCCTAGTGCCGGCCATGGTTGCAACGCCTCGACGTATGCTATCATATGTTAGAGGTTCTGAACTTTATTATGTAAGCACAGTAATGAGCAAAGTGATTTTTTATTAAATATAAAAGTAAACGAATAATAAAATAAACATTATCATTCTTTTCTATTCAACTTTTCCTTAACTTCATTTATTATTAAAATTATTGGTATTATTATACCAATACCAGCTACTTATGGATCTTTCACTACATATTTTAAAGGCGATAGCTGAATTCCTCTTCCGCAGTAATCTATAGTATAATAAACATATATTTAAATAGCTTATTGTTTCGTATATGTTTGGGAAAATGGACTAATTTTCATAACAGCAATCTTACAAATAATAAGCAATTTAAATCCGAGTAAAAAAATTTTATTATTCCAAACGGCGTTAGCCCAAAAGGGCTATTAACTTCGTTTTGGCATTTTGCGTCGATTGACTTTCTGCATTGATTCACTTTTCAAACTGTTGCCATCAAATATTATAGCCCTGTATTATATTTAAAGAAATTAAATAATGAAGAATCTTCATAAATGTATGTATGTTTCTCGTATTGTGATAAAACAACGGTACTTAGAGCCATCAGATTTTGAATAACGTAATCTTCCACCAAATATGGGCATCTGGAAGCCCTAATTTGGAATTTGTTTTATTATCGATTTCATATTTTGGAATAAATGAAATTTTTAATAAATGAAAGTAACACACAAAACCTTAAAATTAAGCGTAATGTAAATGTAATGTTTTCAGATTTTATCTATTTTTTCTTCTCCTTAAAACTGCAGTTGTGACATGAATACCAGCAATTTTTCCTACAAAGTCTCTCTATAAAGATGTCTACCTCAAGGTAAATAGCTTTTCCGTGCATTTCCATTTAACTTTATCAAATCTGTCTATAAACACAGACGTCTAGTGATTATCTAATCAGTATAAAAACGTAGTCGTTTAATACTTATGCGTAAAAAAAATGTTATACATATTTTATTACAGTGTATTGTAAAAAGTGTTGCTTAGACACTGTCATAAAGCAGTGAATGAGAAGAAAAAAAAAAAAAAAAAGAGCTTCTCACTTTCTGTACAGCTGTTAACAGGATCATTATTTTGTTTTCAAACAGAGAACGAAATTTTCAGAATAGAGAATTTTCAGAGGATGAAATATCTCGAAAGAAATTAATGGTGTTACCGCAATTTCGGTTTGCGCATTTTAAAAAATTCATACAATATGCACAAATCTATAACAATCACTTGAATGATTTTTAATACCCAATTTAGAAGACAGACCTGATATTTGATCAATATGCTTTCAGTTTTATCTTCTTCTCGGTATTAATAGATTGAATACGTAATTCAATTAAACTTTTCCTTGAAAGCATCAATTTCATTTGTAAATGTTTTGCAATACTAAATACTAATACAGTCAAAAGTCGTTAATCCGGACTCGTCGGGACTTCGGCGATTCCGGATTATCGATTTTTCCGGATTATAGATCATAAGTTTAAATCTCGTAAGATGGCATGCAGAAATTATAAAATTAAAAATATGAAACCGTAATTTATGAAATAAAGAACAATTATGATCTAAAGGGTATCAAAATTTGCAAAAAGAAAAAGCTTAATATTTATTTGTTTACTTTATTAAACATTTCTTTCAATGTAAGTTGTTTAAGTTTTGCTTCGTTTCATGTGATAATACTTTCTCTTTAATTCTATTAAACAGACATAATTTCTTGTTCAGTTACAAAGTTCCGCCGTTCAAGTCCTATAATTGCTGTGTCAAGAATACCGACTAATTTGTCAATCGAAATTTTTTTGTTTTCAATAACCTCTGTCACTTTTCTTCGCTATCGGAAGCGAATTATAATGACGAGGAACTTGTTTTAAATCATATCAAAGACGAAGCATATCGAGATGAAATACTACATTTGGTAAGGAATTATAAGCCAAATAAAATAAAAACATCTGCGCTGAAGATAAGGATAGTGCTGACAAATCAACTTCCAATTCATTACGCGCCCGCCGCCGAGCAGCGTGAAATTGATAAACAGATTTCGGATTTCAAAACATACTTTCGCTTTAGATCCTTTACATATTAACAAATATATATCGGAAATTCTATTTGATATAATCGAAAGTTTAAGCTTACTTTTATAAAATTGCTCTTACAGTCTGCAAAAAATAATAAGCCGGATGCAATTCGAAAATTAAGGAACAACGCAATCATCAACATTAACTGAAATAGATAATTATTTAGCTTATACGTCCATTATACATAAAATGCGCGCGCGAAAACGTATTCTGCACTTGCGCACACTCATATGCGCAGTCGTAAAAGGTCTTACGCGCACGCGTGAACGCCTCTGCGCATGTGTCAACGCGGCGCATGCGCAGAAAGTTTTTAGTTTTGATGTCCGGATTATAGATCATTCCGAATTATGGGTGTCCGAATTAACGACTTTTGACTGTATTAATAAAATTCCCAGCCTTAGTAAAAGGCCAACCACTGGCAGAGTGAATAAGACTACTGTAATTGTGTTAAGCTGGCGTTAAAATCCCAGAGAATGAGGTGGTTACTTGGTCGTTTTTGTATTTTTTTCCCATGAGCAATGCGAACACGAGCTAGTTGCCCTTCAAAAATCCTCCTCGTATGCGTCCTTTGCCTTAGGGAAATAGCCCTCGTATGCTATATCAGGTGCGCTTCAAACTCGGAAAAGTTTATGTTTTTTCATTATAGTTAATTAAAAAAGCAATCAAACCCAATAATACTGTTTATGGATGTTTCAGAAGTTATTCAAGACTTAAAGAAACATACTAGAACAGAATTTTTGATAGGATTAAATTAGATCAAGAAAATTGCAATCTATTGGCTATGCATTAAAGAAAAACAATTAATTCCAAGTTGTCATTCATTTCAACATGTTATGGAACAAATCTTTAATTAAAAAATACGTATTTATAACAAAAACAAGATCAAAAGAGGAAAATATTTCAATTTTTCAATTTGATTGTGAAGAAAGAAAGTTGATCTGCAGTAACTCTTATTCTCGAAGTAAAGGCAAACAAACTACTGAAATATTACGTCCTTTGATTGTAATCAATTTTGAGTTTTTCTCGTTTGAAAATATAGTTATTTTAAAGAATTTTTTCCTTTTATGAAAATAAACGATCTACAGTTTACTGAGATCAATGTACTAGGAAAAGAAGCATAATTTATCATATCAAATATACATAAAAACAATGAACAAATTAGAACTCACTTCAGTTATCTGCAATCAATGCATATATTCTCTAGGAATACATCAAAGATGAATGTGTTGATTATATGATGGAATATTTATATAAGATTAAAAGCACTTCCTTCATTAGGGACTTCAAAACGATATCTAACGACGCAGGTGTGGAATTGCAATTAAAAAGCGCATAGGATAAGCGATTTTGTTGAAGAATAACAAATATCATAAGCTTGAATTATTTTGTCGGTTATGGAACTTAGAATTTCAAAATTGTGAACATTACTGATAAAACAGTAATAATAATAATAATAATAAAATAATATTTAAATAATAAATTATAAAATATTATATATATATTATTAAATAATTAGTAATAATATATATTATTAAAATAATAAATTATGCAATAAGGCGCGTTTTTTTAATGTTTTGTGCGTTACCTTTATTTATTAAATATCATGCTCTTCGCACTTAAACCATAAAATTCAATTCAACAGCAATATCGCAAAATAATTTAAAAATAAAGAGATCTTTAGAATTTCCGATTCAGAGTCTCGCGCACTGGAGGTACTTTTTTTTTTTTTTAAATCCCTTACAATGTTGTCATTTCTCGCTTTGAATTTGTTGAGTTTGTTAATCAAAAATTCTTTAATGTCTGACAAAATATGAAATAGATAGTAAACCAAATTCCAAATTAGGGCTTCCAGAAAAGTGAATGGACGCAAAATGCCAAAACGAAATTAATATCCTTTCTGGGCTAATGCCCTTTGGGATAAAATGAAACTACACAAAATGATTTTTTTAATTATTTATCCAAGCTATTTACATTTGCAGAATAAAAGAAAAATCTTAAAAGTTTCAGATTTTAAATTACGTCCAAAGGGACTTTTTTAACATTTTGTGTGTTACCTTTATTTATTAAATATCACGTTCTTTGCACTTAAACCATAAAATACAGTTCAAGAGCAATATCACAAAGTAGTTTTAAACTGAGCATATCTTTAGAATTTCCGATACACAGTTCCGCGCGCTGGAGATAAAAAGGTTTTTTCTGTACAACATTGCCATTGCTCGCCTTTAAATCGTTTAGTTTGTTACTCAATTCGTTAAAGTTTTACAAAATATGAAATCGATCACAAAACAAATTCCAAATTTCTAATTTGGGCTTCCACATACCCATATCCGCAGTAGGATTACATCATTCAAAATTCGATGGCTGTACGTACCAATGCGAGAAATATACATACATTTATGCAGATTTTTCATCATTTAATTTCTTCAAATATAATGCAGGACACTTAACATTGGGTGGCAACAGTTTGAAAATTGAAACGGACATTTATAGTGAACCAACGCAAAATTGCAAAACGAAAACAATAGCCTCCAAGGACAAAGCCCTTTTGGACTAAAAAGAATATTAGTGAAAGACTTAGACATTATTCTTTAAATTGTTAAGCATTATTCGTTAGATTAACCTTTGAGAGAATTTAGGGAATAACGTAAGAGTTTCATTTACCATACAGTGTTAAAAAATCTTTACTATCCTTTTTCTGTTTGTTTTGTTTTTAGTTTTTTGTTTTGTATCTAAAAATTGTTGCAACAAACTGTAGTTTTATTCTTCAAACGTAAACTTGAAACAGGAATGAAAGCTTGAAAAAAATCTTCAAATGAAATAACAGAAACTTTCTCACGATTCTGAAAATCAAAGATATATATCGTCTGCATCTTTCCTTTTGGTTACAGGGCCAAGTCAAAATTGTTTGAATCATGGAGGTAAGAAAGGGAGGAGGGGCCATTCCGCGCTAGAAGTGAAGCACTGCTTTGAAGCTTGGGTCACCAGACGGGGTGTTGTTTGTTTACATTCAGAAGCTCGCTTGACAAGATTCTGATAGTATTTCGACACACGACAGTTCCACAGAAATCGAAAAAGGGACACTCTCGCATGAAAGAAACATTCATAGTGTGATGGATAATAGCAATTTGTACAATTTACTGACATTTACGCAAAAATCACATCTTGGTTATTTTTCGATAACTAACAACAGCGATTTTGATTATGAATTTGTTTTATAAACTTCTAAGCAGTTGCACTACAAAAATATAGATTTTAAGAAAATTGCTAAAAGAGATCTGCCAAAATTTATTTTCTAGAAGATTTTAAAAGTTTGAAACTTGATGGCTAAATGTAAATATAAAATTATGTATGTTAAAATATTTGTAATTAGGCACATAGGTCAGATTAAGTTTTTATTAAATAGAGTAACGCATGCAAGGGCTATCTGCCTAAAGAGAGAGATGCCATTGTGGAGGAATTTTGAAGAAAAACTGACCTTTGAGTGGGTATTAAAAATAATACTTATAATTTTCACTCAAATTATATTCATATATATTTTTTATGTAAAACTTTCGGGTCTATGCTAAATTAGTGTAAATTACTTTACACGAAAAATATAGTAAATGCACAGAAATTAAAGATTTGCACATGCCGGAAATGATAAATAGGAAATATGTATGGGTATTTATGCATGTGCTTGCAAAAAGCATGTATCTGCCTTTGACAAAATACTTAAATATTCATTAAATTATTTATAAATGTATTTGAAATGAAGAATTTATTCACTTATAAACAACTGTGAAAGTACTGTGAAGAAATCTAATGATTAAATGTATCTAATTTATAATGATTATAAATGTTATCTAAATATATAATAACCTTAATATTGAATTGTAAACATAAATTGAAATCCTGTTGACAGATACGTTATAAAACTATTTAAGCAAGAATTGTTCGTATTGGAAAGCAGTCTGTTAAAAGGTATTGTAAAGCAAATGCTATGAGATGCGCACTTAAGAAAGTAATAAAGAGTTTTGGAATATGTATTGTTGAAATGAAGGGTAAAAAAAAAATCTGATAAGTATAATTAAAAGAATTATTCCCTTTACATTTTATAATAACTCAGTTACAAGTTTTAAATAATACTTTAAAAAAAAAAAAAAAACTTATTTTATTCCCTTTCAGAATGTTCAGAGAAAGTCAAATACTATTTAATACCTATTTAATTTCTCTAATTTAAAATGAACCGAATAGAGCATTAACTATAAATTGACTTACATTTTTCGATTTAAAAGAAGCCAAAAAATCATGTCATATTTAAGAAAGTATTTTAGGAAGAAGCTCTATAAATAGAAAAGAAATAATGCATAATTTTAATATTAATAATACAATAAACTTTGATCTTAATTTTTGTACCTTAACCAAATAAAATCGAATTACCTTAATTTTTTTTCCTAATGTAATTAACGAAAACTTGTGAAAATATTTCATTCAAATTAAACCATCCTGAGAAAACTTTCCTGTGAAAAGTATAGCATTTAATTCCGTTCAGAATGAAATGTTGTTTAAAAATATGTTGTTTTCACATACTTAGGACTCTGAAGTGTTGTAGAAAAAGAAAATATATACATTTATATGTACGAGGGCTATCCAGAAAGTAGATTACGTTTTGGAATAAAAAAATAAACAAAGTATAGGAAACAAATTTTATTATATACAGATGAAAGCCACACTCAAATACTACTTTTCTACATAGTCACCATACAAATTAAGGCATTTATCGTAGCGATGTACGAGCTTGGAAATTCCTTCGTCGAAAAATTCGGCCGCCTGCGCCTTCAACCACTTCGTTACCTCTTCTTGCAGCTGTGCGTCGTCATCAAAACGCTGCATAGCCAGCCACTTCTTCATTGCTGGGAATAGGTGAAAGTCGCTCGGTGCCAGGTCGGGACTGTACGGCGGATGAGGAAACAACTCCCACTTAAAAGATTCAAGAACTTTACGAGTGACATTTGCCGTGTGGGGCCGGGCGTTGTCGTGAATCAACAAGATCTTAGAGCTCAACATTCCTCTGCGCTTGTTTTGAATTGCTCTTCTGAGTTTTTGGAGAGTTTGGCAATACCTTTGAGAGTTTATTGTAGTGCCTCTTTCCAGGAAGTCCACCAAAATTACACCTTTTCTGTCCCAAAAAACAGTCGCCATCATCTTCCTTGCCGACATTGTTTGCATGCATTTCTTGGGTTTTTGGGGAGAACTTGTGTGCCCCCACTGCATTGATTGCAATTTCGTTTCACAGTTCACATGTTTCACCCATGTTTCGTCACCAGTAACGATGCGATCGAGTAAAGAGTCACCATCCTTATGGTAAGCGTCCAAAAAGTTCAACGCTGCAGCCATTCGCTGATTTTTGTGGTCCTCTGTCAAGATTTTTGGAATCCATCTTGCACAAAACTTGTGGTAACCAAGCTTTTCGCTGATGATTTCGTGCAACAAACTTCGCGAAATTTGTGGAAAACTCAAAGAAAGTTCCGTTATTGTGAAATTTCGATTTTCACGGACTTTAGCATCGACTTTTTCGAGAAGTTCGGCGGTCACTATGCTGGGTCTCCCACTTCGATCTTCGTCGTGAACATTGGTTCGGCCATTTTGAAATCTTATGACCCACTGACGCACTCCACCTTCAGTGATAATGTTGTCCCCATACACTTCACGAAGCTGCCGATAGATTTCTATCGGTTTACAGTTTTTTGCAGTCAGAAACCTTATTACTGAGCGCACCTCGCAGCTCGCGGGATTTTCAATTAACGCAGACATTTCAAACCGTCACAGTATCTGAACGGAGCACAGCACGAACCTCTCACTAGCACGGCTAGATGCAGACTGAGCTGCGCAACGCTCTAACCCCAAGATGGCCGCGCTAGCCCCGCCCCTAGCGGACACAGACGGAAACGTAATCTACTTCCTGGATGGCCCTCGTATATTTGCGACGTAATTACAAAATATTTACACCCGAACGCGTCAAATTCCATAGAACACAATGGTAAATTACCCAATGTTTTGGTCACCACGTAGGGATCGCCGGTGCTTCAGAGCCAAGGTTCTTTAATATACTAAGGTTAGGCCAGGAACGGAAAAAGCGTGCCATTGGTTGCTGGTAGTGACGTCACGCGGGAGACAAGAAACATCGGCCGACGCCTCTGCTACATGATTTTGGTAATGGAAAAAATGTAAACTAAAGCAAAATGATCATTTTATATGTGGTAGATACACCCGAAATACCGGGTATATACTTTCCGATTAAGTATTTTGTTAAAGAAAATGTTTATTTTATGCACAGAATTCGTACGAATGCTGAAAATATTTGTAAACATTAAATTCTTTTCGTAAAGGAAAGTATTAGAAAATGAAAAACGATATTTAAGTTAATTAAGGGAAATAAATATTGTAAAACAAGGTATTTTTCAATATTTTTTCGTAGTATTGTTTGCACTAAATAAATCTTGTTGAACAGAACACATGATGGCATAACTGCTAAGACCATGGTAAAAACATAATCAAAAAGTATTATTCTATTTATTTTCATTGCTCATGCACTTTTTTTAATATAAATGAACTTTGACATTCCATGAGAAATATATGATCGTCATTTTCAGTTTAAATTACACATCTCAAGCAAAAGTATATATAAAAAGATTTGACTTAGCAATATATAATATCATATTTAAATACCATAAAATTCTACAAATTTCTTAATATCCGTCATTTATACATTTAAATAGTATACTTATCGCATTCATTATAAAGTGAAAAGTCACTTCATACTGATTCACTTCAGATTTTAGCAGAAGTGCGTATATTTTCAGTATAATCTAGAAGTACTCTTATAATCCCTTACACTGCCAAGATTTCTATATAACATTTATCCTGACGTGATTATTTGCTATAGTAAATAATCTTCGATATTGGCATCCTATTCTTCCTTCCGTACATTAAAAATGGAACAATTAAAATGCATTTTCTTACACATATACGCACAATAATAATAATAATAAACTTGCCCTACATCTTAGTTTCGGCCCACCAGCGGCTGAGCGGTAAAGTCGCTGAACACTGGTAGTTCGGTCCGAATCCCGCGAACGGGCTGGCTGCATGTGTGTTTTCGTGGTTTTCCACATGCGTAACGTGTATACGAGCCAGTTTCCCTGAGAAAGTCCTCCACGAAGACATCACACCTATTACGCAGATAACCCTAGTGTACTTTGCCATAATTAAATACACCACCACATCTTAATTTCAATTCAGCCTGTACACAAATTAAATATTTTTAATTACTAATGTATTTTTATCAGGTTGTTTCTTAAAATACTTTTGTTATAATCGAAATATGTGTTCAATATTGAATTATTTTTCTTTCTCTTATAATTAAAAACAAGTTATATGGAATCAAAATTAAAACATATGCAGCAGTTAAATAAGACTAAACAGAATATCTTACTCTTTCGCTATTTGTATTCTAGCATTATACATAGATTTGTTTTCCTTCAGGTTCAAGCATGTGTAAGTTATATCAATTAAATTACATCACACATACCTGTATGCATCAGTTAAATAACACTGAAGGAAATATGTCACTCACTCATTCGATGTTTGCATCTTAACACTTTGACTGCCATGGCTATCATATGTGATATCCAGTGACATTTCCGTTGAGACACTGGCTATCCGATATGATAGCCATGGTTTTTCAACACTTCAGGCCATGGCTATCAAATATGTTATCAGTTACATGAAAATCGTATTGGAGCTTGATTGTTGGGCGCCCTACGATGTGTTAGGTATACGTGGTTTGCGCAAATTGGTATATGTGACGATTTTATGAGCTAAGTTTTATGAAAAATTAAATATTTGGAACATGCAACAAAAAAGAATATATATATAAATAAAGAGAGAGCATGTGATAAATATATATAAAATATATGATAAATACATATATTTGCAATTTGTGAAAGTAAAAAGAATATAAATACATCATGTTATTGCCTTTATTTCAGGATAAAGTTACATTCAGTGTTTAGCATTGAAGCAATTACGACACATTTGAGGCTGGTCAGGAAAATTGTCACAGTATGTGGAAATTAGCTTTGCTTTTTTTCTGGCTTGTTCACGACCCTCTGTCTTAGAAATATTGATATAGCATATATGGCATTTACGTCGTACCTTTTTACCATTTTCATGGATCCTATCAATCAGGTGGTGCGTTTTTTTACTTGTTTGCTCATTACGATCAGGATCTATAGCCATACCAAGCAACTGGAAAGCTAATCTCTCTCTAAATTTACGAATTTTCATTTTGGATTTTGCTACATGTCGATATACAACCCATGCGTTAACTACTGCAACGCCTAACAACAATTCTAATCCTAGTTTTCTGTACCACTTAACACCTTTTCTTAGTGTTGTGGCATAAGCTCCCATCTGATCTGACAAATCTATGCCAGCTTTGCCTTTATTGTATGCCAATATGGCTTCAGGTTTTTCTAAAGCCCTTCGATATTGTCTATTTGTTTTTGTGCTGGTAGATGGTTGTTCAGATAATAAGTTGGTTGAGGGTATGACTGCAAATTGATTTGCGCTGGTTGATGGCATGCTTTGTAGAAGGCTTTGGCTTGTTGAAGTAGTTGCAGCATGTTGATTTGTATTTTTCCCTTGCTCCATTTGCAATGCTCGTTTTTTCCTAGGTGCAACTGGAACAAATATAGGTGCATGTTTTGTGCTCAATATCCGAACATCACGGGTGTCCTTCCATTTTAACACAACAATGCCATTCTCGTCTTCTCTGGAAATCATTTCTCCTTTCTTTAAGTTTGCTTGGAGGACTTCCTTTGGGATATCTCTTTTATTTGCTCTTAGTGCTCCAACAACATGCGTTTTTTTATCTAGCAAACACTTTGCCAAATCATAACTAGTATAAAAATTGTCTATATAGAGAGTTCTGCCTTGATTGAGAAATAATTCCGCTAGTTCCAAACACACACTTTTTGCTAATCCGGTTTCACGCTCTCCAGATGCAGACTTTCCAGTATAGACTTTAAGACCCCATGTATATCCATCAACTGAACACAGCTTGAACAGTTTGACTCCATAACGATGAGATTTATTTGGAATATATTGCCTGAAAATTAGGCGCCCTCTCCATGGAACAAGAGTTTCATCTATAACGAAATCTTCTCCCGGGTAAAATAGGGCTTTGAACTTTTGTTGTAGCATGTCAACTAGGTGCTGTATTTTTCGCAGCCTGTTACTGGTATCGCTCGTTTCATTGTTATCAAAATGAAGCATAGTTAGTAATATCTGAAAACGATTTCGTGACATTATCGCACGTGGAATTGTCATGTTGTAGACTCCATTTTGTGACCAATAGTCTTCCAAAAGACCTAGTGGTACCAAACCCATCCACATCATCAATCCTAAGAATTTTTTCATTTCTTCATGATTTGTTTCATTCCACCGATTTATCCTGGAATGCTTCAATTTTGGTTGTGATGAAATAATTTGCCCTGCATATCTGTTTGTTTCAACAACAATGTGGTTAATGATCTCTTCATCAACAAGTAGTAAAAATATATCCAATGGTGTGCTTTGTTGTGAAATGTCTGATTGCAAACCATGCTTTCCGATAAACTCAAACACTTTTGTCTGCCCACATATTCTGTCCATCCATCGGTGGTGATTATATTATTCTCCTGGTCATAACTGTCGGGTAGGTCTGTCAAATCCTCAAATTCTTCATCAGATACCACAGCTTGAATAACGTCTTCAATAACATTATCAATATCATCGTCCATATCAGTTTCGTCAGATGAGCTTTCAAGGGAATATGCAGGATCCGCGTCAGAATCAAATAAATCAAAGTCTTCATCATCCCATGAATCATAGCATCTCATAGCCGCAGCTTCAATTTCTTCCAAAGTTAACTTTCTCTTGCTCATTGTAATAAAAATTCAAATAATTCTAACCTAAACAAAATAATAGAAATAAAATCATATAAATAAAATAATAAAAAAAAACCTGAAACTATAATCTTTTAAGCTCATTCTTTCATATATTTGAATTTAAGATATTCTACTACAGAAACATAAACTTAAATAAAAACGTTTATTGATAAATGACGAATTTAGCTGGCTATCAAATAAGATAGCCATGGCCACGCATGGAAGAATTTACACTAACTTTCGTGGTGTGCTTTGGCTATCATTTTTGGTAGCCAGGATGAAAATCTCCCCATGTGTTACAAAATGAGTCAGATTGAAAAATATTGTTTTTATATATAGTTTTATGTTGAAAAAAATACAAATTACACAAAAAAAAAAGTTTGGCCCCGTGGTGAACATTTGCAATTTTGGCTTGGCAGTCAAAGTGATAGTGTGGTCGAGAAATTGTTCTTTCCTCACGGTGAGGAATGTATCAGTTTACTTAGTTCGCAAAGCTTAACCCAGACGCTGCTTCAATACATAGAATTACGTTTGGGATGTAAAGAAAGTAACCAAAACATGTGAATGAAGTTGGGTACGCGAATTTATTAACTAATCATTCAGGTACTCAGTATTGGTAAACATGACATTGAGTTTAAATATCTCACTACGATGTAAGTCTCATACACAAAATGAAGATTATGATAAAAAATGATTTAAAATGAGAAATTTTTCAATTTAAATGTAAAATAGCAGTAAAATGAAAAATAAATGTAAAATTACATCACAGTTATGTATGAAAACTACATAAATTCATTAAAAAAATAGTTATTTTATCTGGTTGTAAAGAGTGTTTTCCGCCATATAACGTATCAACGTGTATAATTCTGACACAAAGCACAATTTGCCACTTCCGCCTAGGTATAATAGCAAATTAACAACAGAAATCAAATCAAACTGTTGATGCAACGAAAGTAAACAAACGCCAAGAACTAACGCTGTCACCCACATGACGTCATGCGTATGTGGCATAACTTTCTCCCTGCACTGAGCATCGCTCTTGGGCCCCTCCTGCTTCAGAGCAGGCTACGGAGAAACTTGTTTAGGGCGACTCCTTCCGTAACCATCGAGACTCAAGGCCTCCGCACTACTTTATGACGTCACAGTCGTCGATCCTCTAAAAGCGAACATCGCCCGATAAGAACTGTGCTCCCTCCCGTATTTCCCTAAACTTTGTTTTTATATATACGTTTCATTCCAGTGCTAGTCAAAGAATAAATTAGCAGTGATATTTCAATTGCAATAAATATTTTTATATTTTATGATTTCCAAATAAATTTTTGTGGCACTTGATGATTATTTCATAAACAAGAAAATTGAAAAATAACATGAGAATTACCTTAAGCAAACATAGAAGGAAAAGTAAAGGTTTAAACAGAAATAAACAATTAAACAAATTTCATTCAAAAAAGACTTTATTCAAAATTCCCTTTTTATTTTAAATAGATTAAATACAAATCATACACACAGATAATTATCATAAATAAAATTCACTCATGTTGTTTAGGTTATGCATATTATTTATAAAAATGACAAAAAATTACTTGAATAAATATTTGAGGAAAAAAATAGCAAAGGCGAAAATGTACAGAATTTTTCCTAGGTTTAAGAATTTCCTTACTATTAAATTCTCAAAATGAAATAGCAATATTCATATGCATTACAATAGAATCAATATTCAGTTTGTAGAATCAAAATACTCAATATTGTCTTACATTTAAAATAATGTATGTGGATAAATTACATTATGAACAATTTGTAAAAAAATAAAAAAATCCACTGCAATTTTTACATTCAAAAGAAATATTAATAATATTGTATTTTAACAAAATTAAATTGTTTTGTTTTGTTTTTTGTCCACTGAATAAAAAATAAAGAATTATATTTCATCTTATTCTATTTTGTAAAGTTAATTGATTTAGAAAATGAGTGGCTCAAATCTAAGTATAACATAAAGGAGATGAATGAGTTGTAAAGGAAAAAAAAAAAAGAAAGAAATACACTAGTGCATTTTATTTTTCATAATCTGAAATATGCATCATGTTAATGTGGATAATTTTCTTCTTTTACTGCAATTTCTTTTATCATTTAAATTTTGCAAATGTGTGTCATTTTTCACTTTACAGTAATTATTTAACAATATATTTGTCTTATTCTATTTTGTAAAGTTAATTGATTTAGAAAATGAGTGGCTCAAATCTAAGTATAACATAAAGGAGATGAATGAGTTGTAAAGAAAAAAAAAAAAAATAAATAAATAAATAAATACACTAGTGCATTTTATTTTATTATTGAATCTGTAATAGAATTAAGATCTAAACTGTTAAAATCTGTCAAACTATTTAACGCAATGTCATCTGTTATTTTTGGAAATTTTAACAGAGACTGGATTCTTAATTTTGATTCAGCTTCGAACAGCTGTCTAATGCTTATATTATACTGACTTCCTGATAATTGCCTATACAAACCAAATCGAGACTCCAAATTATCAGTCTGAAATTTGCCAGGCAATATGTAATTAAGATTTAGTTCAGAAGTACAATATGATGTTACTTCAAGCAATGAATAGGTACTTAATTTTAATGCAGAATGAGTTTCTTTACTGAAGATGCCTGTATCACAATTGAATTTTTCCCAACGCTCTAACCAATCTAAAAAATAATGTAAAAATATTTTTTTCTCATCATTTTCCGAATTTGTTAGCGGGTTTTGATATACATTGTTTAAACGCATGCCTTTGTTAGGCGATTTAACATTAACTATATTCCATCCACCATATTACAAATATTTTAATAAAATCAGATGTGTCTTGGAAATGTGCAATATTATTTTGTTTACCTATTTCTAAAAGGCCATTCTTTACATAATCACTGAAAACTTGTAACACAAGTTTAACATTTTGTTTCTCAAGATTGGAGGGATTTAATGCTTTATGTGATAAATTAAAACCATATTTTACCATCTCTTCGTATGGCGCGTAGCCATTTAGCTGAATCTTGCTTATTCTTCGGAAATCCAAATACTCGAACTTTTGGGCCACTTTTATAATTTCCTTTACACCCGGGAACGCAACAAGGATGAGGCATTCTTCACAACTGTTTGGAAGCTTAGCTTATATACTATTTTTAATTAATTACCAGTCCTGGAACAAAATAACAAACGAACCAAGGCGCCGAACACAAATGAAGCAAGTTAATGCCGCGCGAAAACATGTTTGGAGTCTCGGCGGTTAGATCGAGCTGTGTGACGTCACGAGCTTTCAGGGGAGGGAGTGCAGAGGCCTTCAGTCTCGATGGTTACGCTCCTTCTTACTTCCTACCTCCATGGTTTGAATGCGGCGGGGGCGGGGGGGGGGGGGGAAGAAGAAAAGCCAGGGACAACCCCAAGGTTCTTTAATATACTAAGGTTAGGCCAGGAACGGAAAAAGCGTGCCATTGGTTGCTGGTAGTGACGTCACCCGGGAGACAAGATGCATCGGCCGACGCGTCTGCTACATGATTTTGGTAATGGAAAAAATGTAAACTAAAGCAAAATGATCATTTTATATGTGGTAGATACACCGGAAATACCGGGTATATACTTTCCGATTAAGTATTTTGTTAAAGAAAATGTTTATTTTATGCACAGAATTCGTACGAATGCTGAAAATAATTGTAAACATTCAATTCTTCTCGTAAAGGAAAGCATTAGAAAATGAAAAACGATATTTAAGTTAATTAAGGGAAATAAATATTGTAAAACAAGGTATTTTTCAATATTTTTTCGTAGTATTGTTTGCACTAAATAAATCTTGTTGAAAAGAACACATGATGGCATAACTGCTAAGACCATGGTAAAAACATAATCAAAAAGTATTATTCAATTTATTTTCATTGCTCATGCAACTTTTTTTAATACAAATGAACTTTGACATTCCATGAGAAATATATGATCGTGTTTTTCAGTTTAAATTACATATCTCAACCAAAAATCTATATAAAAAGATTTGACTTAACAAATTCATATTTAAATACCATAAAATTCTACAAATTTCTTAATATCCGTCATTATACTTTTAAATAGTATACTTATCGCATTCTTTTTAAAGTCACTTCATACTGATTCACTTCAGATTTTAGCAGAAGTGCATATATTTTCAGTATTATCTAAAAGTACTCTTATAATCCCTTACACTCCCAAGATTTCTATATAACATTTATCCTGACGTGATTATTTGCTTTAGTAAATAATCTTCGATATTGGCATCCTATTCTTCCTTCCATACATTAAAAATGGAACAATTAAAATACATTTTCTTACACATATACGCACAATAATAATAATAATAAACTTGCCCTACATCTTAGTTTCGGCCCACCAGCGGCCGAGCGGTAAAGTCGCTGAACACTGGTAGTTCGGTCCGAATCCCGCGAACGGGCTGGCTGCATGGGCGTTTTCGTGGTTTTCCTCATGCGTAACGTGTATACGAGCCAGTTTCCCTGAGAAAGTCCTCCACGAAGGCATCACACCTATTACGCAGATAGCCCTAGTGTGCTTTGCCATAATTAAATACACCACCACATCTTAATTTCAATTCAGTCTGTACACAAATTATATATTTTTAATTACTAATGTATTTTTATCAGGTTGTTTCGTAAAATACTTTTGTTATACTCGAAATATGTGTTCAATATTGAATTATTTTTCTTTCTCTTATAATTAAAAACATAGTATATGGAATCAAAATTAAAACATATGCAGCAGTTAAATAACACTGAAGACATTATCTTACTTAATCTTTCACTATTTGTATTCCAGCACAATACACAGATTTGTTTTCCTTCAGGGTCAAGCATGTGTAAGTTCACTTAGTTATATCAATTAAATTACACCACAAGTACCTGTATTCATCAGTTAAATAACACCGAAGGAAATATGTCACTCACTCATTCGAAGTTTGCATCACAGTGTGGTTGAGAAATTGTTCATTCCTCACGGTGAGGCATGTATCAGTTACTTAGTTCGCAAAGCTTAATCCAGACGCTGCTTCAATACATAGAATTACGTTTGGGGTGTAAGGAAAGTAACCAAAACATGTGAATGAAGTTGGATAAGCTAATTTATTAACTAATCATTCAGGTACTCAGTATTGGTAAACATGACACTGAGTTTAAATATCTCACTACGATGTAAGTCTCATACACAAAATGAAGATTATGATAAAAAATGATTTAAAATGAGAAATTTTTTCAATTTAAATGTAAAAAAGCAGTAAAATGAAAAATAAATGTAAAATTACATCACAGTTATGTATGAAAACTACATAAATTCATTAAAAAATAGTTATTTTATCTGGTTGTAAACAGTGTTTTCCGCCAAAAAACGTATTAACGTGTATAATTCTGACACAACGCTATAGCACAATTTGCCACTTCCGCCTAGGTATAATAGCAAATTAACAACACAAATCAAATCAAACTGTTGATGCAACGAAAGTAAACAAACGCCAAGAACTAACGCTGTCACCCACATGACGTCATGCGTATGTGGCATAACTTTCTCCCTGCACTGCGCATCGCTCTTGGGCCCCCCCCTGGGACAACCCTGCAGTAGGTTGTCCCCAAGGTCCGTAGAGTTCTTTCTACGGTTCTTTCCCTGCCTTTTCTTCTTTCCCATTCTGTCTTTTTCATTGTGACTGTGGGTAATAAAATTTCCCGCGCTGCTGGAGAAGTTGTCCTTTCATCTAAATTAGGTTGCAATAATTGTAACGTTTAGGTCCAGCTTTTTTTTTCTTTTGAAGGATTTTCTAAGCTTTCACATTAAAGAAAAATTCTGATATTTTGTATTTCCTATCTGTTGTCTAAAAGTGTGTAATACAGAAGATGTAAATCCTTAGTTCAATTTCAATCAAATTTAATCATATTAAAATTATTATTTTCTTAAATCACTGAATAATAATTTACGATAAAATATCAATCATTCGTATAATGGCATATTTTAAAATTTTTACGTCGTTTTAGAGTTTCGGATGACCTCTTGTTGTCCATCCATTAAAAGTATTATCCACTGAACGATGAGTGCGCATTCAAAACATAAAAATTTTAAAAAGTAGATGAATAAAGATTTTAATTAATTTTGGAAATATTTTAGAGTAAAGGTTTGGAATTCTTATGATTTTATATTCTAAAAGGTATAGTCTACACTAAAAATGGATAAAAAATATTTTAGCTATCTTATTCCAAAAGCGTTAAATTTTTAAAAGCATTTCAAAACATTTTTGATTGGTGCTATGATAAAATAATACGAAATACCAAAAGCAGATTTTGGTTTTTAAAATAAATTACTATCATGAAACTACATTTATAATATTCTGTTGCATTCTGATGACCATACTTTAGATACTCCTTTCAGTTTTTAAATTAAATGTTGAATCGAATTGCAGATATAAATTTATACAAAATGAGAATGAAATTTACGTATGGTGGAAATAATCATACAATACTTGCCACCAAGAATAATTCTTAGTAACTGAACAGTACTTCAGGTTCTGCATATAAAACTGTACAATGTTAATTATATTATAAAATGTTCAGGAAACATCAAGAATTTCACTTTATTTGTAATCATTCTCATTAAATAATCATTAATTAACACAAGCAGTATTTTGAATTTGGATTAACTAAGTCTCAAGTTGTAAGTCGCAAGAATAAATTTAAAAAAAAGTAAATTATTGTAACTTCCCAAACTGGTATAACTGTGCATAGATTTCCAAATGATAAAGTTTTCTTATTTTTAAAGATCTAAAATTTCACAAATTTCATTTGTAAAATTTAAAACGGAATTTATTAAAATTTGCTTCAGATTTTTGAAAAGAGAAGGTGTAGAAGAGTTTTAAGTTTAATCTCGATTTAATAGACGCGAAACGGATTTACTGCAATTTGCCTGTCCAAGATTGCTCTAGAAATCGATAGTGTATTATATCCTCACGTATTTTTCCCACTATCTTTTTAGCTGCAGGCTCCGTAAATTAAAAAATATTCCTGTAACTTTCCCCTTCCTCAATGCCTTCAGAGGACGCACTCCTCTAAATTTTAAATTGGATTCGTCCACGTCGTGATTGTTTTAATCTTACTGACAAAAACAAATCCCTGCAAACTACCTGTGAAGGTAACGCCGAACCTTTCCCTTCTAACTCTTGAAATTTATGCCTAATACAAGAACCGACGAATAACAGCGAAGTAAACCCGAACTGACATTCACTGTATGATTTATCTAAGTCAACTACAGATTCCTCTTCTCTAATTATTTACGGATGTCTTGGAGCCTAGGAGTAGCAGAGACAACTTTAAGAACGGGAAATAATCAGCTTTAACACTGTACAGAGAAAAAAATCATTTATTATTTAATGTCATATAATTTTATTTAACACGATTCAAGACACACTTATTTCAAGGCATTTTAATTTAATTCTGAAACTATATTTCCGTTCAAGAATGTGTTCCTAGAATTTATAACAAAAAAAGACGCTTCTTTAGGGAAATTTTTAAAAACAGTTTTAACTTTGAAAATACAGCATCTTAAAACTGAATTTTAGATTTTTTCAGTGCACTAAATTAGGCAAAATTCATCTCAGTTCTACGTTTATTCGCACTATAGTTTTAGATATCTTAATTTATCTTATCTTAATTTTCATTTAAAGTTAGAAATACTTAAAGCATTAATAAAAGAAACTGAAAAAAAGAAAAAACAAATTATATTTTGTAAGTTTTCTGCGCGCATGTACGAATTTAGAAAAATTTCAAGTAATTTATCATTTTTCAGTACATGATTTAAAACCATCATTATAAACTTTTAATATGGAAAAGGAATTTTTAATAAATAAAATAATTCAAAAATCTAGATAGTAACATAGTTTATCTGAAAAGAGTTCATTTATGTGCCGGCTTTTTTCTTTAGACGATCTTTTTATCATTGCACTGTACTTCATGACACAATTTTCTTTCCGCAAATCTCTTCAGCGACGGGGGGAAGGCATTGAGGGTCTTAATGTAGCAAAGAATATTTTATTTTTATCTAAAAAAGTATTTATAATAACGATGAATATGAACCTGAGAATTAAAGTTAAGATTTTTGGTAGGAAAAAAAAGAAAAATGCAGAACTTGTAAAAACTGAATGGTATAGGAAAAATTTTAATTTAATATTCTATCATATAAATTCGTTGTGATCAACGTCCAAAGTTACCATGTAAAGAAACATTTTTGAAATTCAAATTCATCTCAAATAGATTTAGTAATAATTCAAGTCAATGTCGTTGGAAAGTATTCACGTTAACGTCATTCAGAAAAGATTATTGATTAGAATATAAATTGAAGTAATTAAAAGATAAAATAAGTAAAATTAGTAGTTTATTAAACTATATGCTAACGTAATGCATTTTATTTAGTACATAAATTATGTACGTTTTTATTTATAATGCGATGAGTAGAAAATTTTGATGACCGTATCTTTTCTCTGGGCCTAATTATTAGTTCTATTCTTCTTGCTACGTAATACAAATGAGTAATGGTACAAAGTTATGGTGGAATCAAAACGTAATTTTCTATAAATTTTTGCGTGAGGAATGACTACAATTTTTATGCAGATTTTGTGAAATATTTTAGTAAAACACGGAGAAATAAAAGTAAATATTTTTCCAAATAAAAAACTAAAAACTCAAAGCAATATCAATTTCAAACACATATTCATAAAGTACGTACGCTGTTTAAAATCTGCTTAGTTACGCAGCCAACACGGCGATAACTACTAAAATCTGGTGTACATTCAATTATCTTTCTTGCCATAACGAGAACCTGCTGGACAAAAGGACATGGACACGTCAATACGCCCCGCTGAACGACGGTCATTTGAGTGGGGGGAAAGCAAGTAAAGACAGCGAAACGTCTGCCGCTTTTAGCGTTAATCTGGATGCAGAATGGGCAAAAGAAATAGTAGAATCTGGTTTCTTTTCAAGACTTGAGATGAAGAGTTTTTAGTTCAGGGTCTCGGCCACTAGGAAGGTTAAAGAATTTTTGATTTTTTCATACTTGTTAGTATTCCTCTCCTTTTTAGGAGTAGCATTTTTTGAAGTGGCTGTCAATTTGGAATTTGGAATAATAGTATTTGAATCTTTAGCGTTTAGAGCCAAATCATCTATTGTGAGATCCACAATAGGCGCCTTCCCTTGCTTTCGAGCCGCGGGGGTGATAAACCCGTCAGAGTCGATAGTCTGCGTCTTTCGCTTCCGCGATGACGTCGACTGGACCGGTTTCCCCCGCACCTCGTGCGTGGGAATAGATGCCTCGTGCTTTCTAGGATCTTCTGCGGATTGAGCGGCAGCCATCTTGGCTAAGCGCTCGCTCTCCAATATATTTAGAAATTCCTCTCTGCTTGAGGGAAGTTGAAAAATGGGTACATCTAGAGCATTAGCAATGTCATTAATCTTATGGAAAAGTGACTTACCCGCCCGGTCGAGCTGGTCGTATCCAAGGTCCGTACAGTGAAAAGGTTCGCGCATTCGGAAACTGAGGCATAGAGCGCATGCGTCAAGTCTCAACGTATGACGTCACAGGGCGACCAGACGAGGCCTACGTGATATACGAGTCTAAGGGAAACGCCAAGTCATTGCTTTCGAATGCTGAACTCCTGTGAAGTCCTCTGTCAGTGAGAACATTTTCTTCAAGATTAGTAAAATTTCAGTACTTTTGTTTTATTTTAATGTTACGTAATATTCACTTCTGTTTTATACTATCAAATATTTTGTCTGCAGTACTAATTGTAAAATAACAAGCTTAAGTTCAGAGCTTGTTTATAGACGAATTTTGTATACCTATTTGTGCCAATACAGAATAAAGATTACAAAAATGTGTATATATGTGAAATTACAATTTAAAAAAAAAAAAAAAAAAAATATAAACATGTCTAGTATTTCCGCGCATTAGTTGTTAAAAAATTATCAGTAAAGACATAAAGTAAGAAATTTACTTTTCACAAAGACCAAAAGGTGAAATTCGTAATTAATAAATTTCAAATAATTCTTTAAATGCAAAAAAGAATTTTAAAAAGTTTATAAAAAAGTATTTAAAAAATGTTTAAAAAGTTACATATATACATATTAATGTAATATAACATAGTTTTCTATATCAAAAGGTTAAAATATTTACTGAATATTTTTATATTATATTATGGAATGCTTACAGTGCAGAAAAACGATTCTGAAATTCTTTCTTTTGTTCAATTTTACTAGATGCCTGGAATGCGATGTGCCGTTGCTCTTTGCAACAACAGTTTAGAAAAAACTAAAAATTTATCTGAGCGCATAGTTTATCATAAATTTCCAAGTGATCCTACATTAAGAAGGAAGTGGATAAATCTTTGCCGTCGAGAAGATAAATGGAATGCAAACTCTTCTAGGATATATTCTGCCCATTTTACTGCGTATAAACTGAAAGAAGATCCAAATTGTATTTCGTCGTGGATACAACATCTGTCTCATGGAGGACTAATTCAACCCTCTGAAGAGTGGAAAACGCAGGTCCATAAAATGGAAGAACAATTTTTAATTTTCAACGGTTCCACTTTAAGAAAGGGAGAAAATATTATAAAGGACTTTGTCAAAACCCTTAAACAGCAGTTTTCCGAAACAGATGAAAACTTACTTAAGTCCTTTGCTAGAATTCGAACTTTCATACGATTAAGGACTTTAAATCAGAAATTAGTTAATAAAAAATATTCGAAAGCACAAAAAAGAAGACTAAATTCAGTCGACGAAAACTGTGACATAACGCGGAAAAGAAAAAATAAATTGAAAAAAATAATTTCGTAATATCAAAAAATTATTTCTTTAACTGAATATAAATCGAGCTATCTTTTGTTTTGTTATCTTAGGTGCGCTATTTTTTTAGCCTAACCATTGTAAGGAATACTTAAAATTTTTCTTCAAGCAAAGCTTAGCTGCGGAAAAAATGGTGTATATAGCATATCTGTTGAAAGAAATATTTTTTATTAAACAGAACTGATCCAAATTACGTAACTAGACTAAGTTTTAGATGCAAATACCTGGTTACTTTTGGAAAGAAAAATATATTTTGTATTACGTATTATCTGATATATATATATATTTTTAAACATTCATCTCATAATATTTGTATATATTATATATATATATATATATATATATATATATATATATAAATGCATATATCTTAGTGTAAAATATTATATGTATATATATAATACATCTTCATAATGTAAAATACATAAATAAAAATATTTTTGATTCTGAAAAAGCGAATTGTGACATAAAAAAATCTGCAACTACAAAAATCTATTTTGTTTTTTTTACAATAGCATTTGCGAATTCATGTGCCAGTTCCTTATTCAGTATGATATTTGAATTAGCTTAGATTATGTTTAGAATTTAATAAATATAGCCACTAAACTTATGCAATTTACAGCACATAATTTGGGTTCTGAACTTAATTTGCCCTCGGTTTAAATTATTCAAAGTTTATTTTTATAAGATATCTTTATATACTGTCTTAAAAATTATACGCTCAAGTATAAAATATGTCAAAGAAATAAGAGTATGTACAATGCAAATTTATTTTTCAGGTTAGTGTTCATTCATTGATTTGCGTATTTATTCGATACGTTTAGTTTTAAATATATATTTCAAAAGTCGTATGTATGTCGATAAAAAATGTTTATTAGATATTTATACATGTTAAGAAGTCAAATAAGCGCAAATTCGTTTCAAGCGCCTACCGTAGTTTCTACCCTCGTAGTATGAGAGAAAGCAACAGAGGTCTCCCTGTGACGTCACGATGTGGTTGACCACAGCCAACTCTATAATGGCCTTGAAGCGCAAAAGTCACGTGATCAAGATGGTCGATTTGTTCTGACCAAGGAGGTCAGAGGTCTATTCTAACCCCCTTGGTTCTTATGGTGGCGTGTGGCTACGAAACTGTGGTCGTGAATTTTGTGGATATATATTTTGCCAATAGTGTTATGTAAGTAGATTATTTTGGTATTCTAAGTGATTTTAAATAACGTGAGCTTTATGTAATTATAAATAATAGTTTTATCTATATTTCGTTTTATATATTTTTAATTTTTAGATTTATTTGGGAAAATATGTAGCTGTTTTCGAGCCTATGCAAGTGTTTCGTTTTAACAGCGAATGCATTTACTTTAGTTTGAACATTTTGAGTAGTATTGGTTTGACTATTTGTTTGGAAATCAGGAATTCTTTATTATTTTTGATTACTTGTTTCTAATAACATATTGGAATATAGAATGCCTCGACATTGCAGTGTATTTGGCTGCAAATCCAATTACGACAAAAATGAGAATGTCACTACTTACTCTTTACCTAAATCACCTAAAAGAAGAGCTCAGTGGTTAAGGAAAATTCCGAGAGATATTGATAATAACTACAGATGCATTCATTCAATTGATTCCATATTTGTTTCAAAAGTATGAGGCTGAATACATATTATTAGGAAAATTTCAAACTGATGCTCTTGAATCACGTTTTGGAATGTATCGGCAAATGTCAGGTTCAAATTATTACATAAATTACCTACAATTATTAGAAAGTGAGAAGAAGCTTCGTTTTAAAAGCAATATTATAATTTCATCATCAAATATCAATATCCCTTTAACTTCTCTTTTACCAGATTATGATAAGGATTCTATCTTTACCTTTGTGAATATTGATGATTATTCAAATTTACTAGTTAATGATTTTTCTACAGAAAATGTTCCTTCTGATATTTTACCAGTGCTAGTTTATATTTCAGGTTATGCTTCCATGAAAGAATTAAGGGTGGTAAAATGCAGTATTTGCCAGGACTGGTTGCAAAGTGTTCATTCGGTAGATATAGCAGATGATATTTTTGGTTTTCTTAAAGAATTAGATAGGGGTAAATTAACTTTACCGTCTGAAGTTGCTTTACTAACATCTTCAATTGTACATTTCTTATTTGGTGGAATTCTCGAAAGCATGGAAGATACATTTCTTATATCAGGAAAGCAACTGGGTATTTTATATAAGTTATCTTGCATACAGTTAGGTAGAATTAACTTTAATTTAACAGATTCTTGCATTTGTGGAATGACTTTGCAAACCCGATTAGAAAATATCTGTTTGATAACTTGTAAAATAATGTTAAATAATTACACAAAACATAAAAATGACAAAATTAATATAAAATGTTCATATAAAAAAGTTAAAAAATTTACCAGTTAATTTCAGTTAATAAGTCACAACTGTTTGTTTTTATGTATGCTTCTGCATAAATGATGTATGATATGTAGGATGTGTGTATATGGCACAGCTCCAAGTTTTATGAATCTATTTTTGATAGTGGAATAGGCCTGTAATTTGGGGACACCACTGTAAAAATAAACGAGCCTAATCCTTTACCTCTTCGGTGGTTTGGAAAAAGTGATACGACATAAAATTGGAGCTGGCACAAATAGAAGGTTGTCCTTTTTATGAATGTAATTAGCATTTAATTTGCCAAAATTTTCTTGAAAGATTTATTTATAGCATAACATGCATGTAAGTTTGTTTTTATACACAAATTTCCTAGCATTTAAGGAATTTTTAATTCATTTCCCTGTTTTGATAAAATTGTGATATTTAAGTTTTTATTAGTGAATGAAGTGATGAGAGATGACTATGAATATTTGCATTCTAAAAATTTATATAGCTGATGCGATGGGAGCGGCATGAATTTTTACAAAATATTCTGCTCTTAATATTTATTTTAGTGTTAAGAAAATCTAAATAAAATTTACATCTATAAACCTATTGAATTTTTCCCCTTTTGTGGATTTTATATTATTTTGGGAACAAATTTGATTTAGATTACATAAATGGATTCCATTTTTATTAAAATTGCAGAAATAACGTTTTTTTCTGGTGATTCTCAATGATATTTTTAGTTACATAAACAAAGTACAATAGTTTTAAAAATTATTGAAGATATTCATTTTACCGGCTGTGAAAATATTACACTATGAAAAATTTAATGCAAGTCATGCGACCTAGTCACGTTTATTAATTTTACTTATATTTATATTAAGAGAAAACTATTATTTTTGGCAAGTTAAATTTCGCGCTTATAGCGAAGAGAAAAAGATCGACTATTTTGATCACGTGACCTTCCGAAACTGATTTCGCTTCAAGGCCATGATAGAGTTGGCTGTGGTGGTTGACCATTCAACGCGTTTTTCCTCTTATGCGCGAACCTTTTCACTGTACGGACCTTGGGTCGTATCCACTTGTATCCAACGGAGTAGGAGTCCGCTTCATGAAGCTCTTCTGCCCTTGAATCGCCTCAAACTGCAGCTTCAGGTCGTAAAATGGAATCACAAGGTTCATGCGCTCGTCATCTGGCGACGCTGATTGCACAGAGGGAGCTTGATCCCTAATTTCACTCATATCTTGGTCAATAATAACATTATTTTCGCAAAAATTCGGAGAATTGCCCTGCGTTGGCGGGAGCTCGTTACACGAGCGACCCTCACCCTCGCCGTCCATCCTCGGAATCCCAATAGCAAGCTTTTTCCGTTCCTGGCCTAACCTTTAATATTAAAGAACCTTGGGGTTAACATAGCTTCAACAAACTGATCGGGCCTCGGAAGCCCGGCACGAGTAACGCCGGGTTAATTTTAATTTGTAATAATACGTTTTCAATACCCATGAAATGATTCATAAACCTGCATGAATTTAATACAATAAAACCAACAACTACAAGAAACTGACATCATTAACAGTAGGTTTTTTATTAAAAAAATAACATTAATGATTTTGCTTCGCTAAAAGGAAGATTAATCAAACTATATAATTAAACTACAATTACAAGAATTAAATTACAAATTGCCTAAAAACAGGTGTAATAATTTTTGAGTATACCGGTGTTATTTTAATTTTATGTAACTATTTGGTTATATTATTTTGTTTCTATATATCTCATTATTACGATCGAATAATGAATAGACATACTTTTTAAGTATAAATCAATGAAGTAACTTGGCACGATTCTGGTACTTAAATTGAAATGAACTTTACAAATTAAAAGAGAAATCGTAGTATGTTATTTGCAATTCTCAGTTTTCAAAACATGTCAATTGGAGCATTTGATATTGATCGTATATTTAATCTGTTCATCTTCTGCATTTCAGTTAAACCAAATCCAAAAATCATTCCTAATATTAAACTTAAAATTAAATTTATCAACATGAGCGATTCTTACAGTTAATACAGCATTGGTATATAAACGGCCTCTTCCTTTACGAATTGTTGCCAACAAATATTATCGCCTTGTATTATTTTTAAAGAAATTAAAGAATGAAGATTTCTCATGTATGAATGTGTGCTTATCGCATTTTGAAAAAATCTGATGTGTACACCACATGACTTCCTTGTACAGAATATTAAATTTTACGCATTTTTTTCTTGAATTTAATTCAAATTCATTGGATTCAATAAAATCTACTTCGTCGACGGCGCATAAACCACAATAGAATAAATGCACTCTTTAAAATTCAATATTTTTTTACTATAACGACACTCTGAATACACAAAATTTATATCATTTGAAGAATTATCTTATTGTTGCCACATGTTCTATTCAAATACTATAATAAAGCTAGAACGGTTATGAAAGAAATTAAGCAAACAAAACAGAAAAGAAACAGTTTTCACAGACGATTTAGTATTTCTCATTAAATTAATTCAGTTTTCACTTCGCGACAAGGCAAAAATACATAAAAACTCAAAAAATTCCAGAAAGGTTTAAGCATGATTTAATTCGCAATAATAAATAAAGGCGTTATTTTTGTTGTTGCGAAGCTTAGTCACTCCAGATTGGCAACAAATCTACAATTCTGCGGTTTGAAATGTAAACAAATATGCCCGCCATGTTATTTAAAACTTAACCGCACTTAAACAGCTTTTAAATTGTTGATAATTGTACAAATATTGCTTCCAGAATTACGAAAGGCACAAAACCTTAGCCGGAAGATAAGAACAACATAATTCAAACATTTTTAAAGCAAAAAATGTACAATTTACAAATATATAAGAGAAAAGAAACTGAGATCACTGTGCCGAGTAACAGAGTGGATATATATATAAATATAGTATTTATATACGTTTGGTGTGGCCGATTGCAACCAAAATACGAGGTGCACATCTACATGTTATAGCAGTCCTATATACAAAATTTCAATGTTCTGAGGCTACTCGTGTTCGAGTTATGCGAGATACGTACGTACGCGCGTACGTACGCAAGTACAGACACCACGAAACATTCTCTTCAGAATTAATTTTAAAGCAGTTTTATAATTTTTTTGGAGGAAACGAGTCTTTTATTCTATCCTTACGTACAGATATGACGCAAAAATATCGTTAAATTGCATTCGTTAGCGGTCAAAATGGATTCGCGATTACAATACTTCCTTTTTACTTCGTACAAGGAAGTAAAAACACCGACGTACCTTATTAAGTTAAGATGTTAAATTCTGAATAACTAAGACCTCCACCTGAATATGCTCACCTGGAAGCCCGAATTCTGAATTCTTAATTTGTCTTCTTATTATTCATCTCATATTTTTTTTTTAATTTAATAGTAGGGAAATAATGAGAGTTCTGAGCCATGGAGCTAAGGGAGCGGGAGTTGAGGGAGCTCCCGAGAAAGAATGGTTAGCCGTGGGAGGGAGTCTTATCACAAAGTGGATGCGAGTAGAGTAGTTGCTACGTCACAGAAAAAAGTGGATGCGAGTAGAGTAGTTGCTACGTCACAGAAAAAGGACGTGTGCTTAGATTATTTTCTTTTTTAATTTAGTGGTTTAGGCATTGAGTAGTTATATGATAATGTGTACTTATTTATATTGAATTCTTGAAAGCATATATCAAGTAGGTGTTTTAAGTGACTGATATAGTTCATTTCCTTAAACAGATATAAAATGAAATGTTTCCTTCACAGTATAACCTCGTCCGAAGATAATTATTTTCTTACTTGTATTTATTCTATGACTGAATATCTGCAAAACTGCTACATGTCATCACAATTTAATAAGAGATTATACTTTACTGATTTATCGGAGGTGATTTCCCTTCGTTAATAAATTTTTAGCCTTTGTGTTTTTTCTTCGTATTCCAACTGTTTTACTACATATATGATGATTATCTCCTAGTTACCCTGAATGAGGATTATTTTCGAATTTAATGATTGAGTGATCCTATACACTCAGAATTTTACCTTATTTCTTAAATCTTCTGTTCATAATATTAGATATACTTTCCGTAATCTTCATTACATTACTCATTTTTATTCTTAAATTCATTTTACCCAGAGTTTTTTCAGACTTGTTAGGCAATACTTTTCACTTATTCGTTATATTTTATGAGTGTAATTACTAAAACACGCATTTTCGTGTATTATATTATTCAATGTTAGATGTAATTTTTAACTTTTTTCGTTCTTTTCAACGTTATCGATCTTCAACATATTCTGTATTTTAACTTATTTCATACATTTTCTAATCATATAGATGACTTGTATTTCATTTTAGATGTAACATTTCTAGCTTGTTTTGTAGATTTTAACCGTCACACTATTTAGTATACTCAAATTTTTAACCAGTTTATATTTTCACACTATATACATGACTTTTACTTGATTTCTCGCATACATTTTAACCTCCATGATTTCCAATATAGTCCTAATTTTAACATAATTCCTGCATTTTCATATCATATACAATACGTTTATTTAATTTTATGCGTAAATTTTAACTTATTTTCTATATTTTTTAACTTTTTTTAGTTTCCAACATACTCTGAGTTTTAACTTCCCACCAGCGGCCGAGCGGTAAAGTCGCTGAACGCTGGTAGTTCGGTCCGAGGTTCGAATCCCGCGAACGGGCTGGCTGCATGGGCGTTTTCATGGTTTTCCCCATGTGTAACATGTGTAACGTGTGTTCTCTTAGAAACTCCTCCACGAAGGCTTCCCTACCCTTAGGCAGATAGCCCTCGTGTGCTTTGAAATAATTAAATACACCAACACCAACTGAGTTTTAACTAATTTGTTATATTTTCACACTACGTACATGACTTTTACTTCATTTCTCTGATACATTTTAACCTTCATAATTTCCAATATAGTCCTAATTTTAACATAATTGCTATATTTTCACATGATATACCTGTCTTTTATTTAATTTTAGGTGTAAATTTTAACTTCTTTTCTATATTTTAACGTTTTTAGTTTCCAATATACTCTGAATTTTAACTAATTTGCTATATTTTCACACTATGTACATGATTTTCATTTAATTTACAGCTACTTTCATACTTTTTAACCTTTGTAATTTCAAAAATATTTTTAATTTTAGTTTATTTCTTATATTTTCTGACCATATATATGAATTTTATTTAATTTTAGATGTAATTTTTAACTTGTTTCGTACATTTTAAACCTTCGTAATTTTTAAAGTACTCTAATTTTGAACTTGCTTATTACATTTTCCTACCATGTAGCTGACTAATTTAATTGGGTCCGTGAAACTTAGCTACAGGACACTTAACCGACAGGACATTTAGCCGACACGGACACTCAGCCGACAAGGACATTTAGCCTACAGGACATTTAGCCGACAAGACATTTAGCCGACAAGGACGCTTAGCCGACAGGACATTTAGCCGACAAGGCATTTGGCCGTCACAGAAAGTTAGCTGTCAGGACATTTAGCTACGAGACTCTTACCTGTCAAGACACTTAGTCTTGGTGTACATTGGCCAAATTGAAAAAGCGCTGGAATTTCTCGAAAATGAATAAAACAAAACCTTAAAGAATATTTTACTACTAAATTAAACATTATGCACTAGTTTAGGGCTATAAACATTAACCTAAGTAAGTATTTTAAGCGAGAGACGTAATCAATAAAATGTTACAGAAAATTTATCTCAAGGATGGTGGCATGAACTGCAAATTATAGAGGACACAAATAATTTATACCTTTGCTTGTCTTAAAAATTCACTTTTTTTAATTGTTTTTAATAACAAAATAAAATATATTTGCTAAACTAACCCTCACCACCATATGTTTCCTTAAAAAGTATAATTCATGAATAACAATAATTTTTATTGCATTATTCAGATTTCTCATGACAGGGAAAGAAAATTTCCTTAATGGGAAAAGCCAAACGATTTTGTAAGGGTTTGGTTTTGGTTTAATTAATTATGGCAAAGCACACTAGGGTTATCTGCGTAAGGGAGGGATGCTTTCGTGGAGGACTTTCTAGCGGAAACTGGCTCGTATACACGTTACACATGGGAGGAAACCATGAAAACGCCCATGCAGCCAGCCCATTCGCGGGATTCGAACCTCGGACTTAACTACCAGTGCTCAGCGACCTTACCGCTCGGCCGCACGATTTAGTAAGGGAAAGAATGTAACATGATGTGATGTGTAAAATAGTAATGAAACGTAAAGGTGTTAAAAATCTGAAAGCATTTGGAAGAGCGAGATTGGAAAATTAATATCATTAAGTAAACAAGAAAAATTATTAATGAAGTGAAAGTGTTCAATAGAACCCAGTTGATTAAATGAAGAAGCTTTATGGATAATTTTTGAAGATCTCACATTAAAATGTAATTATGTGACCGCCGTACTTAGCTAAAAAAATTCGTTTTTCCTTTCGAAATTTCATTCATATTCCCTCACGAGAAATTTCAGCGCTTTATAAAGGGATGCCTTCGTGGACGACTTTTTAAGGCAAACTGGCTCGAATACACGTTACACATGGGTAAAACCACGATACCACTCATGCAGGCAGCCCGTTCCCGGGATTCGAACCTCGAATTGAACTACTAGTGTTCAGCAACGTTACCACTCGGCCGCTGGTGGGCCCGCAATAAAGAGTAGGGACGATCTGGCTTACTTTAACACGGAAACCGCTGGCGTTTGTATCACATAACTGTTTTTAATTATTAAATGTGATATGTTGTATAAGTGATGAGATTATGAAAGTCCCAGTTTTTTCAAACGAGATTTAACATATCTCATAATAGCACTTTTTACTGCATTTTGCGCATTTTTTTCAAGCGTAATTCTTGTATAAATTTCTTTACTTTAGTAAAACGGTAAAAATTCTAAACGCAAAACTTATGAACTTATTTTTGTGTACGAATAAAGTAAAATTAAAGAATACTGATAGCATATGATGCTTTGAAACAAATAAGGTAAAATTAAACAAGATCTGATAATTTTCTTTGATTTTATGAGCATTTCCAGGCAGTAGTTTTTAAAATTATTATAACATAACAAGACTATCATTTATTTGATTATATGATCATTAATTATTAACATTGCAAGATGATTATTTATTTTAGTAATTCATAAAATTCGGAGCATAAACATTTTTGACTGTAATGAGGGGGAAAAAAGGATAAACTCTGGAAGCACTCAGCAATATAATTTTATATTACGCCCAAAGGAGCGTTTTTGTAACGTTTTGCGTGTTACCTTTATTTATTAAACATCATGTTCTTCGCAAATAAACCGCATAAAATTTAATTCAAGAACAATAATACAAAATATTTGAAAATGACATATCTTTAGAATTTCCGCGCTGGAGATTGTTATTTTCTGTAAAGGGTTGCCATTGCTTGCTTTGAACTCGTTAAGTTTCTTAATGAAAACTTCGTTAAAGTTACAATTCAAATATATAATAAAATATCAAATGGATTAAAACAAATTTGAAACTAGGCCGTCCAGGTGAACATGTTCGGGTGGAGGATTACGTTATTCAAAATTTTATGATTCTAAATTCTGTTGTTTTCTTCACAGTGCGAGAGAAACATACATGCATTCATGCAGATTTTTTATTATTTATTTTCTTTAAATATAATACAGGGCGATAATATTTGGTGGCAACAGTTTGCAAAGTAAAACGGACATTTATAGTGAAACAAAGCAAAATCCCGTTTCGAAACTAACAGCTTTTCTGAGCTGCCGCCCTTTTGGGTTAATAAAATAAATTAGCAATAAACAAGAAAACTTATGCAGAACTAGAACTAAATAAAAAAAAATAACCACTATAAAATACTAGCACAATTAATTATTACAGTTAAAGACAATTTTTAACATTAGAATAAATGCATAAAAATTATTAAAGTGTTAATCACTATTATGCATTGTGAAATATTATTGAAATAAAACTTCTTTGCAGAATATTATGGTATAATATTCAGATATACGTTTAAAAAAAGCAGTACAAATAAGAAATTTAAGCAAAAACTTTCAAAAATCCATTTTTTTCGATTTTAGTATTTTTCACTTATTTACGCCAATAAAAAGCATAAAAATTTTAAGAGAAAATTGTTTGTTTGAATTTTTCTATTAATTCAGATTTAAAATATTATTTTTTAAAAGAAGGGGATACAAATTTCCTTACAGCATAGGAAAAACTAAAAAATATCCAGACCTGAAAGCATGTAACACCTTTAAAATTATTTAGAACATTAATTATGCTTGATAAACATGCTAAATTTTTAAAAATCAATCTCAGTTTCAAAAATAAAAATATCTAAAAACTCTAATTTATGAAATGAGGTGCTATCACCAGCTTTTTCTTGAAAATTATACGCGCTGCAATAGCCAACTATTGTTAAGTTTCTGCAAGTCGTCCCTACTCCTCCGGATATGGTCAAGATGATAGCCGGCAATACGCCAAGGCAAGGAAGAAAACCCATTTGGGTTGGTCTATTTCTTATAAGGTCCATGGATACATATCAAACAATGCTAAATTAACACAATAATTAAAAGTATATATGAGATCTTTAAGAATCGAAAAAGGAATTTTACTGATAGTGAAAAAATAACTTAAATTACTTAATTTAATTGAACTAAAAAATAACTTAAATTACTTAATTTACTTTAATTTAATTGAACTTGCGGAGAAGTCGAGAAATTTGTAATTGATAGTAAGTTTGAACAAATATTGGGTACGTGCCAGCTAAACTTTACTGTCGGCTTTGTGTCCTGTCGAATAAATGTGTTGATAGTTAAGTGTCCCGTAATTAAATGTCTTGACGGCTAACTCTCGGTGTCAGCAAAATGTCCTGTCGGCTAAATGTACTGTTGGCTAACTGTCCTGTCGGCTAAGTGCCCTTTTCGGCTAAGTGTCTTGTCGGCTAACTGTCCGTATCGGCTAAATGACCTGTCGGTTAAGTGTCCGTATCGGCTAAATGTCCTGTCGGCTAAGTGTCCGTGTCGGTTAAAAGTCCTGTCGGCTAAATGTCCTGTCGGCTAAGTGTCCCTGTCGGCTAAATCTCCTGTCGAGTAACTGTCCTGTGGGCTAAGTGTCCTTTTCGGCTAAGTGTCTTGTCGGCTAACTGTCCGTGTCGGCTAAATGACCTGTCGGTTAAGTTTCCGTATCGGTTAATGTCCTGTCGGCTAAGTGTCCGTGTCGGTTAAAAGTCCTCTCGGCTAAATGTCCTGTCGGCTAAGTGTCCCTGTCGGCTAAATGTCCTGTCGGCTAAGTGTTCATGTCGGCTAAGTGTCCCTGTCGGCTAAATGTCTTGTCGGTTAATTGGTGTAGGCTAACTGTCCTGTCGGCTAAGTGTCCGCGACCGAATTTAATTCTAGATGTAAATTTTAACTCATTTTCCATTTTCTGATCGCTTTTAGTTTTCAACATACTAAGAATTTTAACTAATTTGTTATATTTTTACGTGACTTTCCTTTAATTTGTAACGATTTTCATACGTTTCAACCTTCCTAATTCCAAACACGTTCTTAATGTTAGCTTAATTCCTCTATTTTCTTACCATGTATATGAGCTTTATTTAATTTGAGATGTTATTTTTAACTTGTTTTGTACATTTTATACCTTCGTAATTTTTAAAGTATTATAATTTTGAACTTGTTTATTACATTTTTCTACCATACGCATGAACTTTAGTTAATTTTAGATGTAATTTTTATACTTTTCTGGCACTGGGTTTCTTTCTAGTTTCCAACATATTCTAAATTTTAACTCTGTTTTATAATTTTTGATTGTAATTACGCTTTTGATTTTACTACTTCAGCTAAGTTAACATGCTTTAATTTCTTAAACATAGAGATAGATTTCAATTAAGCATTTTATTTTACAACCTTTAACTGTTCTTCATATCCCATTCGTTGAATAGCCCCTACTTAGTGCATAATTTATAGTACTATTTTAATTTAGCAATTCTACAATTGATCATTCTGTAGTACGTTTACCATTACTCATCCTACTATTTTATTTCATTATTAACTTCATTCGCATTTTCAAACTTTAACATTTCCTACGTATTCTGGTATTTCCTTTTAATTCTTAATACCCTTTATGTCTGAATATATGTTTTTGAACTCTTCAATGTTATCAGTGCTCAGTTTTCAATCTTGATTCTCATTAAGCTAGTTTGATAGATTCTGAATTTTTAGAATAAAATCTCAACTTTCATCCATAATTTTAGAACCGTATTCATTCTTTCATGTACTCATACAAAATTCTTATTATTTTGGACGCTCAGTACTTTTTAATTCAGTAATTTGTACTAATTAAATGCATTCTACGTCACTTTAAATGTCTCGACTATGCAAATTTTCACTTTATTACCTTTTCCTACACTGAGTACGGATATTTCTGCCTTCAGGAATGGCTTTCATGTGAAATTGACGAAATTTGACGTTACATGTATAAAAGAAATTTCTAAGATAAACATTTCCACTATCGAATAAGAGATGAAGGACCATCGATTTTACCCATATGTTACAATTTCATCTCTTGGAAGTTTTTTAAAATTGATAGGCATTTATTTCTAACACATAATGTTAACACATTTTTTTAACTTTGTCCAGTTCCAACTTAATTCACTAGACAATTTCATACATACTCTATTTTTTAATTTCTTAGACTAAAATATTCTTTTCGCAAATGTCAGTTTGCATTAATTTATTTACCAATTTATTTTGTTATGAACGAAATCTTGTGAAGTATTTTAAGCAACATATATCATTACCAATATACCTATACTTACAGAAGGAACCAAAGAGTAAGAGACATTTTACCCAAATCTCCACTATAATTTCGAATATTTTAACCTTCTTCATCACAAATACAGAAATTTCTTCGCACAATACTCAGCATTTAAATATCCCTTACTAATACACATTTAATAAGGAATAACTGATTTTCAATAAAAAATTTCACCCAAATAAGTATTACGTTTTCTTATAATTGTACATATATTTTTGTATTACAAAAAATTTCTATGCATTTTCGAGAACTGTAATTTGCTAAATACTACCTTTTTCTGAGAGAAAAACTCCAAAGACCATCTAAATCATTCATCTTTTCCTGCAGTATTCCCACAGTACACATTAACTATCTTAGAACTATTTTCTTAATATTAAGAACTAAATATGAAATAAGCATTTTTCACTGTAGAATAGTTAAGGTTTTACCCAAATCAGGCTATTTCTTTACTGAATTTAAGTTATTTACCCAGAATTCCCTACAAATGTTTAGAAAATGTGCGATAGAAAGCAATATATTTACCTAAAAAGGAGTCTTAATACATTTTTATCGGTTCCAGATTTACTATCAGTGGGGAAAACCTGAAGTTCACTTTATCTACCCTTGTCAGTATAAACAGGAAAGTCATGAACCTTTCTGTAGTATATTAATGTACATACATTTAATATTAATGTAAATAATTTTAATTAACGCTTTACATACATTTAATATTAATGTAAATAATTTTAATTAACTTTCAAGTATGATTTAAAAAAAAGAATATTTATGCGATACATTATTAAATTACTCCCACGCGTTGTTAAGGAAAATGCAATTAAATATTCACGTACACACTAAGAAAATTCCACTCATTGGGAGCAGTAAAACTTTGCCAATACTTAAATGAAATATAAAATCTTGTAATGCATTAATATAAAACCTGAGTAAAAAATCATTTCCTATAAGCAGTATACGGTAAAAAAAAGTATTCTTATAACTTATCAAAACTTAAGAATTAAGATTAAGGTAAAGAAATATTAATTTAAAACATAATAAGAAACAGTTGACAGCTAACTAAAAATACATTTCATTATATATAAAACATTTTTTATTAAAATGCATAATTACTAAAATATTTTTTTCTTAAAATTTTTATTCCATCACGTAAAGGTGACAATGAAATATTCTTTAAAAAGTCTTCATTATCATAAACACAACAGCAAGTGTCCTTATTAAGTTGAGCAAGTCTTTTAAAGTTCATTGACAATATAGCTTTGTCAGTATTATTCATAGCTTTTTCCTGAGTCGTCTCCATTATACAGGGGTGGCGACGTTGACTTGGACGATCGACCGCACATCCCTCACAGATAAGCACCTCGTTGAGACTGGGTAAGTACTCGTCGTAAATAACATTGTTAACTTTCTGCATGCATTGCTCGCTAGTTAAATGTTCCCACTGCGTGCATTTTGATTGCCGTTTTCTTATCTCATGCGGTAACACATGTTGAAATAGGGTAGTTTTGATCGTCTGTGCTATTTCACTGTATAAATCTAAAAGTTTATCGGTTTGATGTGACTCTAATTCGAAACAATCTGCTACGAGGCGGAAACCACTGTAGGAACTTTTCTTTTTACATAAAAATTTCTTGAAGAACACATTGCGCGTTTGCAGAAAATACCGCCAACTGATTATTGGTTATGAAGGATGCTTCCGAATACTTGAAATTAAAGTTTGGTAAATTTTTCATAAAATCATACCACGTCTCAGGAGTCATACTCACACCCTCAAGAGAAGATCCACAGTTGAAATTATTCATTTCTGCAAAGTTGTGTATAAAAATCCGAACATTACCCACATAGCACAAAACCATCCTTGGGATATCCCTAGGATGTTGCTCACGGGATATGCGCACATCCTCAGGACATCCCGGAAAATCCCGCGAACCTCCGAAACACCTCCTCCTGAGTGCTTAATGTCACATCCCGGGATATCCTCAGGACATTCTAACTAAGTCCCATCGACAGCGTGCGGGATGTTATTAGGATATGAACTCCTACTTACTACATCCTCAGGACATCCCGGGATATCCCACTAACCTTCTAAACACATCCCATTATATCCTAAAAACATCCTATCTATGTCCCATCGACAGCGTATGGGATGTTATTAGGATTTAAAGTCCTACTTACTACATCCTCAGGACATCCTGTAATATCCCTGTTTCCTCCTAAACTCATCCGCCCGAGTGCTTCATGTCACATCCCAGTATATCCTTAGGACATCCTATCTAAGTCCCACCGACAGCGTATGGGATGTTATCAGGATTTGAAATACTAGTTAAAATATCCCTTTAACCTCTTAAGTACATACTCTCAACTGCTTAATGTTATAACCCAGTATATCCCGAAAAATCTTCATATTCCAGTGAATGTGTGTGAAGGTGTTATGATACCCTGATACTTGCTTATTTTCCACAGACAGTCTCAGGTCCTCCATCTGTGGTTACTATGGAAAAATAAGAAATGTTAAGAATATTTATACAATTTATTTTTCTAATTTAAATTTCAATTGATTTAATAATTTGTAAATATATCTAAAACTGAGCAAGAGACTTGAAATGAATTATTAATGCAAATATTATAAGAGAAAATTTTGCTTTAATATATTAAAAATCTTTCGATCATTTTTAACCATTCAATAGCCCGAAACTGAATTCTTCGATATATTCATAAATAAATTATTCTACAAATTCAGTTCTGACAAATTCAGTTAATTTGTATTCAAAATTCAATACTAAAATTAAGCATTTAATAACCTTTAAGTAGTGGACCAGATGTGTGTAAATTTTGAAATTCTGAACTTAAGTCGGTTACGTTGATTGAATCATTATTCATGGCTACAATATGATTAAAAAGTTCATGAGTTCGTCTTGCTATTTGCTGTAATGGAGCGGAAGATTTTCTAATCAGTTTTTTTATAGAAGATATATAGCTTTCAAATTTAAATGTATTGTAATTATCTAACGGCCCAAACATTTTTACATCTTCGCAAATATGCAGTAGGCCGTGAACATTATGAGAATTATACTGTTTTTCATAATAAAGCCCAAAATTTACTACGAAGAGTTTTAATAGAGACTCTGCGTATTCATCAATTGCCGTCTGATTCTGTATTTTGCATGAGTCTAATCAAAATATGAAGTAGTAATAAATGATCATATAGCTTTTTGTTAAATTAAAAAAAATAAGTGGGCTAGTGTACTCAATTGGTGTATAAGGCTTTAAAAAACTGGTCATTAAAAAAAAAAAAAAAAAAAAAACAATTAGTTTAACATTTTTATGTGGTAATCGTGCTTGTAAGGTGCCTCCGCCTATCCTAATAGTAATAATTTTTTTGTACTACTCCTAAGCACACAAGGAGCAAAAAGTCTAACGGAATATTTATTAGTCCTACATTTGGAATATTCCTTAAAATGGGATAATCGTTTTGGTAATCGTCATCAGTTAGTTCTTCTTGAGACATAAAAGTCCATATTCCGAATCACAGTTTGAAATGGAACTTAAAGAATATTTGCTAGCACGAAAATTCGACACAGGCTTTTTTCATAATTAAATGCTACTTCATCTTCTGACGAATCCGATAATACACGTTGATTTATTCTGCTGTAAATCCGTCTTTTAGATATCTGAGATAATGTTTTTTAGTTCTGATCATTTTTGTAGAATAAAGGAAAAATTTTGAAACTTTCACACTCTCTCAATGTAACGCTTGCAAGCGTCAGCAAGTCAGTTCCTAACTGAAAGAGAATTTGGAACGACGGCTATTAACATTTAGCAGAATAGCTGAATTCTGGAAATCAGAAAGTAAGTACGTGTACCTTCCACTTTGTGGGGTTCTTCAAGGACATCGCTGTTACGGAGCAATTAATACCGTTGGGGGCATTCTGCGTCCTTTGTTGTGAAGGGATGTTTCCCTTGTAGGAGGATACAAAAAAGAGAAGGTCTGACACATAAATCTGCAACGTTAACAAAAGAGAAATTTTCTTGGGTCATCGGCTACAGAAAAAATGCTCAGAGGTGTTACATTCTGAGCGGAGCTCGGTTTCTCAAAAACATAGAAAATTTGAGAAGCAGTTTTACGGACAATGATAATGACGGAAACAAATTAAGATTTTCAACTTCAATTGTTACTTATAGTATAAAATAATAAAACTGCTGAGTTTAAAGAACGCGTTTAATTTAAAAATTAAATCATTTTAATTTAAAGTTTGAACAACTATTTAATCCGTTATCTAATTTTGAGTTTTCATAACAACATTTAACTTTGTGTTATATACCTTGAAGAAACGTGTTTATTGCATTTTCTGGATGTTACAAATAAATTAATAAAGCAGTAATTATTGTTAAATTATGAGGAGTCATGTAGCATTGCCGGCATAACGTACAAGACTGCAGAGCGCTGGATATATTTTTTTCGCGCTTTGTTCAGCAAAGACCGAATATTTGTATGGTTAAAGAGGTAGCAAAGTGAGGTTTGCGGAGAGTAAGAACTTAATGTTAGTTCTTCCCATTCTTAAACCTCATTTTCCTATTACAGAGAGGTAAAAAATAAGTTACTTCTTACCTCAGTCGCTTTGAAAGACTAATTCTCATTATTAAAGAACTTACCAGAAAACGAACGAAGAAACTGCAATGAATTTTTTAGCTCATTAAAATTATTCTTCTGTTTGTAAATTCAAATTAAAGCAAGTTAAACCTCGTACAGACTAGTTTTTAACTGCGTCTGTAAACTAAAATTTCGTTTGTTAAAAAAAAAATATTGTTACTTATTACTGCACAGCACTAAACATCATTCATTACTAATATAATAGTGTAAGAGATCAAAAAGTATTTTTTCTTTTGCAGTTTCAAAGTATAGTTATTTATATGCTAAGAACTATCGATGAATTTAATAGAATACTTTTATAACTTGAAATTTCTGATTAGTGCCTCAGAGACGGGTAAGTGATTAATGACTGATTGCCGTACAGAAGGGCTCGAGTTCGAATGCCAGATAATGCATGGATGTACATCATGCCCATCTGTTCATAGGATAAATGTTTTCGTGAAAGATTTTCTGAGTTAACCTGTAACGTAAATAATATTTGTGTTCAAAGATATTAGAAAAGTATCTAAAATAATATTTACAAAATATATTATGTAGCAATTAGAATTTAATCGTAAACACACTTTGAATATAAAACTCAAAACGGCTGAAAACACGTGCCTATAATTTGTAACAAAGTACTCTGATCACTAGGCACTGTGAAACAACAACAAAAATTTGAAAATATTATTACTTAATACTTACAGCCAACATATACAAGACAAAAACCAGTGTAAGCATAACAATTAAATTTTCATATGCAGAATAGGTAATCCATAGAGTAAGATTTCGATTCTTATAACATGACTTGCGTGTAGTTTACCTTAATGTACTTTACTTTAATATTTTCAGATATGAGCTTTCATAAGAAGTAAGTACTGAAGATATCTGAGAAACAACATCCTCAGGAGATCATCATATATCCCAGGACATTACGACTTGAACAGGACATCCTTAAGATGTTAATTTACGAAGTCCTAAGGATGTCTGAAAATCAACATCCTGAGGAGATCTTCATATATCCCGGGACATTGAGACTTGAATAGGATATCCTGAGGTTGTGTTGTGTTATGGGGGTATTATTTCTATTTACAACAATGGAAAGACGAGACATCCGTTCTAATGACCAATAATTGATCACTTCATCAAGATTTCGTGATGACTGATAATGACGACTCCTAATATTAAACTTAAAATTAAATTTATCAATATGAGCGATTCTTACAGTTGATATAGCATTATTTCACTATAAACGGCCTTCCTATAAACGGTCTATAAACGGCATTCCTTTACAAATTGTGGCCAACAAATATCGCCTTGTATTATTTTTAAAGGAATTAAAGAATGAAGATTTCTCATGTATGAATGTCTGTTTATCGAATTTTGAAAAAACGCCGACGTACCTTATTAAGTTAAGATATTAAATTCTGAATAAAAGCCCGAATTTTGAATTCTTAATTTGTCTTCTTATTATTCATTTCATATTTTTTAAATTTAATAAATTGTTGATTAACAAATTTAACGGTTTGAAAGGCAGCAGTGATAATACTGTTCGAAATAAAACATTTTTATATCAGCTGACGAGACTGTTGCCAATCCAGCAAATGTAAGATATTTATTTATCTTTCAATTTTAAGTAACAGTTTCGACTGTATGAAAGCAATGTGTTGCCGCTACCGAGAGTATTTTTTTTATTTTCTACTAGCCAGCGTGTTGCTCTTCAGTAAAGCCTAAAGCACTTTCATATTTAATCTGGAAGGTTACTGAGTAATTAAATAAGTGATTTAAAACCAATAAGCTCAGCTGTTGAGAATATTTTTTCCTACTTTTTAATGTGATTGATTTAAATAAACATGTTTTAAAATCATGACATGTTTAATTAGAATTATTCAGTATTTTTCTGAAATTACATTAGCTGGATTTACTAAAATGGTTATGTACGTTTTCTTTTTTAAGATAACTATTAGGCGGCTGGCCGCATGAGAGGCTATTTTTGAAAGAAATGATATAGCGAATATAAATGTATGGCAAACTCAAACACTCTACCTGGAATTCTAAAGATATACTGGTTTTTAAATGTATTGCGATTTTGTCGTTGAACTGAATTTTATGTGAAATGATGAACACTTATATTTTATGTGAGATGATGAACACTTATATTTTATGTGAGATGAAATACTACTTAATTAATAAATTTAACACAAAAAAAAGTTTATAATGAAAAGACACACACACACACACAAGAAAAAAGTTAGCCATCTTGTTGAGAAAACTGAATATTGATATAATGAACTGGGAAAAAACTGAAACGAATATAAATATGTACACCAACATTTAACGCTGCATCGAGTGTTCTAAACATGTGATTCAGCTTTTAAAAATTTTGTGATTTTGGTGTTGGACTCTAAAACACCGTAAATGCGGATTTTGGCGTAAATGCGAAGAAAATGAGTTAGTAGGATTGCGACAACAGGCCGGTAGACTGCGCGCTCAGAGAGAGCGTAAGAAACCTTAACAAACCCTTTTGGATGACCGTTAAAATCTAAAACCTTTAATTTTTTTTAGAGTATTTAAATTTATGGTACTTTTCCGTTTCGCCGGCGCAAATCTCGCCAAGCAGACTTTATTGGCGACAACATACAGTATACACATGAAAAATATTTAAAAAAGTGTTAGTTCTAAGAATTCTTTTTTTGAAGGCATAAACATTTTATTATCGCTTAACATTTTATAAAAAGCCAATAAATAAAGACAATAAATTTGTAAAAAGACATTAATTTAAGAATTTACTATGTTTTCATGGTTCAACATCCTGATTCGAGTGTTCATATCACGTGACCCCAAGCGATCTCATCTCACGTAAACTACTCTACAAAAATCTAATGCTCTTAGTAATTATCTACATTAATTTCAAGTTAAATCTTAATTTGGAACACAAGTTTAAATGCAAGAAATATTTCAATTCGTATGAATAGCTTACTTAGAAATTTAAAACCGCAGTGCTTTACTTCGCTAATGCATTCTCATTAGAATTCATGAATTCTAATGACCTTGACTTTACCTTTTCTATATTTTCGGCTTCGGGTAAGCGCTGTGATTGCATCCTAATTGACTTAATTACCGAAATGGCCTTAGACATAAAACCGAACTATTTGATAAAAATTCTATGTAATTATATGCCAGTATTGAAAGAAACAATCAGAAAAAGCTGCGACTTGTTTTGAAAATGAGGCGTAAAAGGTTACCAGCGAGAATATTCTGTTTGGCATCGGTTGTACCATTATTGGCGACTTTATCGCTTGCGCCGGCAAAACGGAAAAGTACCAAATTTATTTTTGGGTTGGGGGGCTCAAAAAAGTTTTTGCATAGGGGCCCAAGAGCTGTGCTACTGAGTAGATAATCACATAATATTTCATGAGTATATCTCTAGCACGGAGATTGAATATGTTTCAGCTTTAACAACAGTGAAAGAAGTATTGTGGTTGCATCAATTTCTGTAAGATGATGAAAAATGTGAAGGCAAATCTGTGATTATAAAGTTTGTGAAATGTCAAAAACAGTTAACCGATATCTCCTAAACTACCAGAATATTTTAACATTTTATTTAATATGTTGGTGAAGCCAGATAATGATATTATGTTTAGGTTTCTGATTACGTAGTACGGGGTTTTTATACGGTTCTTAAGAGTCCTTGGTTTTTTTTAATCGATTTTTGGTCCTTAAAAGTCCTTAATTTGGGCCAAAATGGATAGAAGGTCCTTAAATTTAATCATCAGAAATTTCTGTCAATTTTTACGACTGCCATTTTTAGTGTGAATTAGCATTTTGGAGGAATATTTTTTTCCATTGACTGACAAATATAGTTATCTTTTAAATGGGTTCATGGGTTCCTATTTCTCGTTCGTTCCTATTTCTAACATACATGGCGGGATACCTGAGTTTCTGAGCAAGACATGAAACATAAGCATTTTGAAATTATTTAATTTTTCCTATTGAAGTGCTCTTAAACAACTTTCCGCTTTTGGGGATGTGAAATATTTTATTAAACCGTTCTACATTTGTCGATTTATCAACATTTTGGCGATTTTGAGATCAATTTCTATAGAAAATTTTTAATTCCGAGATTTGGGGATTTTTCGACGATTTTTTTTAAAACATTGTAGCATTGAAAAATTTCATTAAAATAATGGTAATGTATTGAAATTATGTTTAAAAAATAACATTAAAATAAAACATTTTTAATTTTTGCTGTCATATTGTACACTTCCATTTTGGCCACTTATTATACAATATTTTGAATCTGAAAAATAAACAAGGTATAATTTTAAAAAGCCGAATTTATGAAACAGTTGTTAGCAAAAACAAAATAGCTGTGTAATTAATTAAAAATATCTCCTTTTTAATTTTTTTTTTATGGTAATAGTTTTTCCCATGTTTTTGGTCTCAGAATTCTCAGAATATGCATCAGTTTTCTCTATAAAATTCATTTTACATCTTCCCCTCTGATTTTTTTTCCAAAAGATTTCTGGCTATTTGCTGTTGTAGAATTCGTAGAAGTAATTTTTCTTTAGGATATTAGACACTTCAGCTTGGAAAGGTTAGGATCATTTGAAGGCAAGATTTATAGACCCACGATTCTAGAAGATACCAGAAAAATGCATCCATAGTATTCAGTTGTAATGAATGTATTTTACAGAAAGTTTGCGAAGAATTTCTTACTTTTTGGAGAACATCTGGAAGAACATTGAAAACATAATAGTTGAATGTTTTACTGCTAAAGCTAAAATCTTTTTTTTAACATGTTTATCTTACCCTATTTATTTTCTCTATAAAATAAATAGGAAAATAATCTATTATTTCCTCTGTTTTCTACCAGACTCAAGCATGGAAAATATCAAAAATTCTTCTAATCATATGACATGGACAGACATTATAGAGAGGAAATTTTTCATTAATAAAGAAATTGAAAATTGACAATTTAATAGATTCATCTAATATGTCTTAATGCATCATACACAAGGCTGGCAATAGAAATTCTCCCACCTCATTCAATCTCTGTGGATCCTAAATTCTGCTGCCCAGTGCCTTTTTAAATTCTGCTTCCAGTGCCTGCTCTAAGTTCTAAAAGTTTTGACATTTCTAGAGTTTTTTGCTTGGTGTGTCACTAAATTCTAAAAATTCTGCCGCACCAGCTCTGTAGCTGGTCGTTATCATATATATTTCATATTTCTTCTGAATGTTCATATGACTAATGAAATAAAATTACCAGCATTTTCTATACATTTTTCTATATATTTTATAATTTTATTGGGTACTTATCCTGAAAATCAATTATTAAAGATACACCTGAACAGATCTTAGTTTCTTTTGAACTAGTGGAAATGAAAGAATATATTCCGGTAATTGCTCCCCGAGTGATTTTACGGCAAAATACTGTGTTTCTGTAAAAATTTTATTACCAGTTTCTTTCACTGCAAGCAATTCCCACAAGCATATCGTTTAAAATTGATTTGAAAGCAAAAAATATCATGGATTTGTCTATAAAAACTGTTCTAACTGAATTTTAAAAAAAGAAAAAGATGATATTGCATGTTAAAAACTGAAGACTTATTGAATTGAATGCAACATTGAAATTGAACTTTGTGATGGATAACTTCATTTGATATATACAATGGTGTGAATAGCAGAATTGAATTTAAACTTTATACTGGATAATTTCATTTGATACAATTGCACTTGCGAGTAGGAATTTGCTGAAGATAAAAATTTTTAGTTTCCATTCATTGTATTTTTAATCATTTAGTAACATAAATAGCATAATAGAAAACATGCACTTGTGAGTAGAAACTTGCTGAAGATGTAAATTTTTAGTTTCCTTTCATTTGTATTTTTATCATTTAGTAACATAAATAGTATAATAGAAAACATCTGTTTTTTTCATATAGATTTACTTGATGTATATAAATTAGATTCGGAACCGCCACTTTTTACATGGACGTTTGGAGCTTGTGAACATGACGATTTTATCTCATCCCTCAGTTTAAATTCCAATAAATCAAGTCTAATAACTGCTGGAGCTGACCATTGGTAAATATTTTTGTTCTATTAATGTAAAGGAAAAGTTTAATTTTGTATTTTTAAAATATAGAATGATTAGGAGATTTAATATTGTTAGGAAATGAGAATTATAATTTTAAATGAATGGAATATTTTGAATTTTTTAGTATCCCCATCTTAATGTATTTAGCTATTTTCAATTCTAAAAAATTGTTTTACTTTTGTATCTATTGGCCAATTTTACCAAGGGTAAGAATTGGCCATTTTGCTTTCACCTTTTCAAACCATTCATGAATGGACATCGCACAGGACAGACGCCATGTTGAAAAGACTAGCATCTGCCCCCCCCCCAAATTTTTGGACTCAGATCCCCCTCAGTTAATTACGTTTCATTGGACATTGCTTCCTGACGTGTGTTTTGCCCCCTTGGCGTAGTCTCGAGCAATTGGTGAATTTAATTATTATCTCTTTCACGCTTTTATGTTGCTACTTACAACCCCGCTTTCTGCCATTAGAGAAAACAGCTTCTAGCAGAAAGAAGTCTTGAATTCAGGTATGTTTTTTCATTTCATCTTTTCGTAGTTATTAATTTTGGTTATAAACTGACTTATTCTCTTTCTAAAGTATAATTCCTGTTACTGCTTTCTTAAAGTTATCACTCTTCCAGGGGCGTAGCTAGGGTGGGGCAAGGGGGGGCATCTGTCCCCGGGCGCAGCATCCAAGAGGCGCCAAATTGATGCTACAAACTTTAGAATGAAATGTTTCCCATTCTTGTAACACAGAAAGGGGTGCAAAATCTTTAGTTGTCCCCGGGATTAAAAACCTTAGCTACGCCTCTGCATTCTTCAGACTAAGAAGATTCACATATAAAGTTTGTGAATATGTTGACTAAAAACAATTTCGTCATTTATTTTGATGCTGCAAATTTGCCTTACCAGGCTTTTTGTGTAGTTTTTCCTGCATAAATTAAGTATTTCTCATATACTTGTTAAATGCAGACCAGAGTCGTAGCTAGGGTTTTCGGCCAGTGCTATTCGCACCAACGAGATAGTATACTGGTAGAGAGCGTATTGCAACCTTCAACCGGTTCCAACATTAGTGTCACGTGACTGCTGCGCGAATTCCGAAAGTCCGGAAATACTTTACATTGCTTTCTATGGGACGAAAGACTGGTGCTCTGCTTGGTCACGTAAAATTTAAGTAAAAATGGTTATTCGCTGCAGCGCCTACGGATGTAAAGAAAGTTTTGTGAAAGGAGGACTTGTAACCTTTCATAGGTAAGTTAAAACTGCATGATTTATTATTTTATTTTCAGTATTTTTGTCATTTTACTATCTCTGATGAATTGGTTGGAAAGTTTCAGCCATATTGTATAAGAAAATTGCCGCCGTATATGACATTTTCAGCATGTATTATTAGCATCAAAATGTATTAAATACTGTGACACTATTTACTGGAATCTCCCTTTACAAATAATTGAATTTTATATGTTTTTTCCGTGTATTCCGTTGAAATAGAAAGCTGCGCCAATTGGCGTTAACTTTTTTTCGCCAAGTCGTACGCGTTTTGATTTCATAAACAATTACTGCCTGCGATAAAAAAAAGAAAAATGCTATTACTTGCATTAAATTATTGAGAAAAGATTGTGCGATATGTTTACTTTGTTAAAAAAAAAAAGCTGAAGATCTTGATTTATGCAACATTGAACATAAAGAGTTAAACAGCATTATTTTAAAAATCAGATTACTTTTATAAAGCTCAATGCTTTATCATTATTTTCTATAAAATCAATTAAAATAAAAATAATCTGGATTATAATTCTGTCTCATCTACGATGCTGTTAGAAATTTATTGTAATTGAAAAAATGTGATGTGAAAAACTTACCATATTTTAAATAGTATTTAAAAAAAAAAGGAGAGTTAGAGAATTTTTAACTGTAATATCGTTTTGATCCTAATAATAAATACTGAGTTGAAGTTTGTTACCGTTTGATACATATTCAATATAAAATATTTGTTATAGTTAATAAGACGTATTGATCCCCGCCATGACATACACATGAGTGTGGAAATCAGTAATTAAGATTGCATTATTTTGTCCCAGTAATATAATCTCAAGAAAAGAGAGTGCATTATTTTGTTCCAGTAATATAATCTCAAGAAAAGAGAGGCAATCAATGGCATATATACATATAATACAATGTGATTTTCTTTTTCTCTTTAGGATGCAATGCATTAAAATTAAACGAGATTTTTTTACCTTCTCAAATATTATAACAGTAGTGCAATTAATTTTTTAACGTTATTAAAAATTAAAGTTTCCATCTCAATTTTTTATTATTTATTTTAGATTTTCTTCCTAAAATTATTTAACCTAAACATCTTAAACAATGGTGCAAATAATTTAAAGCGATTATTAAAAATATAGATAAAATATTCAGGAAAATAGGAGTTAAGTTATATCTAAATATAATTGTAAAAAATCGAACAACCTAATTCGAGGCCGTTGTCTGCTGACTGCTAGCAGACGGAAATAAAAAGCACTACCTGCTATAGCAAAAGCGGGCCAAACTGGCGATGAACAGCCTAAGCTATCAGTCCCCAAGAGCATTAGTCACGTGGTATATGTTGGAGACACCCTAGCAGACGAATTCTCTGTGGGTGAGCCGTCTACCTGTTATATGAAGTCGTTGATTCGCACCACCGGTGCGATAAGCCGCTTAATCTATTCGCACCAACATTAACCACGCATGCTCATTGAGTTGTCAGATCCGTCAATTGAACCCCATCGAAAGGAACGGATTCTATGCACGCGAACTGCTGTAGTGAATCTTTTTTTTAAAAAAAAAGGCGGGTTTCTACCTTGGCGTATTTTATCATTTTTTTTAAGTGTTGGCGACTTTCAAAAGTTTAGAAAGGAAAATGGGTTCCTTTTCTTATAAAAAGGAGAAACACATTTCCTTTTATTAAAAGTATATGTAAAAAAGAGCAGATTTTTATGTTCGTAATGTTTATCCTTTTCCTGAACGGTTTGAATAGTTTAAATGTCTGATTTGGGGGGGGACAAAATCTTGCTTACATTTTTTGCACTTCTTAGAATACATTTAGCTTTGAAGATGTATTTTGCGCAATCAAGACTTTAATTCATTCCATTTTGAAAAATATCGTCCGATAAAAGATACTAAAAATTAGACAGAGGATTTCTGTGTAGAAAATTTAGACATGAAATAAATTAAAAGCGATTATATCAACTATTAAATCAATTATTCTGTATGCCTGCTTATTTTTTTTATGGAAATACTTGGCATTTTCAGGACACAAAAAGTGCTTAGAACTTTGAAATATTAGTACAAACACATTAATAAATTAAATTGAAATAAATAATGGGATGTAATTTAAAAGACATAAATAATTTAATGTAAGAGATTTAGATTTAAACATTTGCATACAAATGATTTATCAGATTTTGTAAGGTTTACAAAATCTGATAAATCATTGTAAGGTTTGTAAGGTTTTGTAAATAATTTAATGTAAGAGATTTAGATTTAAACATTTGCACACACACAAATGATTTATCAGATTTTGTAAGGTTTTATTTCATAAATAACTTTGATTTTGAAATATGGCATTTGAACCTATAAACCTGTGTGGATACTGAAAAAGTGATAAATATATATGAATATTATCATTTCCAGTAAGTTTCTTATTGAATAATGAATTCTAACAGTCCTATGCTGTAAGAATAGGGTCTAAGTTTGCATAAAAATTCTTCCCTTAAATAGAGTTTAAGTGATTTCTGTAGCATTTTTGTCAATACACTAAAGATTTTTTAACTAATTACTCGTCCTCGCTTGCAATTAGAACCATCATTAAATCTCTATTTTATCTAATCATTTTCTGAACATTATCATGTATATAGATTGACCTCGTCTTTGTAACTGATAACTATTACTCCGTTCGCACCGTTGGTGCGAATAGCCACTGCAAAGAATCTCTAAGGAGAAGAATGAAAGCTTCCATAGACGCAATGTAAACCTGTTTCGCCTCTGCGCCGCTATACCGAAGAGCCACGGCTATACAGTGAAACACCAGCGCAGGGTGAAATTTAAACAGCGCAGTTCGAGGAGATAGTAAATTTTTTACTTTGAAATAACTCAAAATGTTTTATTTTCATACATTTCTGGAGTTTTATTAGCAAAAGGATGTTAGTTGGAATTTTGGGGCGAATTATAGAAATCATGTCCAATTTTTACTTTCAATTTAAACAGCGAGCCGTACGAAGACAAAATTTAAATGAAATAAATTTCTTAATTCTTTTCTTCTGTAAACTTAAAAAGGGGGGAAAACACATGCCATACAAAGCGTAATAAATTTTTATGGATCCAAAATTTGCAATAACTAACTTAAAAAAAAAATATTTAAAGACAATTAAAGGCACCCCTAAATAAATTGAAAACACTGAAATACATTATAATTATCCGACAACAAAAACAAATTACCATGAAAACGTTTAGACAATTATTTGGAATGACCATTGTGAAAACAAAAAGCAAAGTTTTCACCCAATAGCCAAAACCATTTCACTTACAGCATTACATTTAAAAAGTCTTTAAAAGAATTTCACATAGCTAAAACCAAGTACCTCTGACTACAACAACAAAAAACGTTTTCGAACAACGTGGTAAAAGATTGCTAACATGGCCGACGGCATGCTGCATTCTTTGATGCTGCTTTGTTGCCTCCTGATGTTATTTCGCACATGCGCAGTCAGGTACGGAGGGTGGATAGCTTTGGAATGGTTTGCCCCTTTAAAGTAAGCTTCAGGGATATACATAATGTGTCTCTTCGGTCTGACGGAGCCACATTTGCCCCGGGGAACCTTTACTTCTTCTCCTTAGAGATTCTTTGGCCACTGCGAGGGTTTTCAGCGCCCAGGGACGCATGTTCCTAAAACGTACTCGCTGTACCTCCTGCTGTGAGAGCTGCTTCGCTGCTATTGGTTAGAAGAATTTAGATGTAACATAGAGCTTTCGACGTCATTTGTTTTGTCACGTGGTAAAGCTTCTCGTACTCCAGCCATACTTGTTCGGATTAGAGCGGTTATGTTTTAATCCTTTAAAAAAATCAGTTAAGTCAGAGCTGATTTTATGTACAACTGAATTAATTCATATGTTAATATATATTTTCACTTTATGCAATACACACTTGAGAAATACCGGATCATTACAAAGGAAGGAAAATGGGTTATTTGCTTGAGAGGGTTATATCCATATAGCATTTTGCTAATGGAATGTTGGAAAAACAATATTTAACATAGTTTATTAATCTTTTATCGTGATACAACCACATTTTTAAGAACAAGATTACAAAGTTTACAATTATACACCTAAATTTATCTCAGTTTTCACTCTGAGATGGAATCCCAGGAAAAATATTGTTAATGATGGACTAGATCAAAGTAGTCATATAGAGAAAGCACACGTGGGATCTTTGCCTTTACTGAATAACATTTGCCGGTCAATTTACAGCAAAATATATATGCCTACATTGCCTAATGTCCATTAAATTAAATATAACCTTTGAATCGCTCTTAATATTCTTGTTTTAAAAGTAACTTGTCAGTTAATTTTATCAGTAACTTTTAGTATGCATTAGCTAGTAAGGAATATACTTTTTAGACACATAAACATTGCTTGGATTATCCTAAATTTTCATTTATATTTTAAAATACACAGTGTCATTTCCATTATCTATTTTTACTTCATTACTTTTTTTTTTTTTAAAAGATGGGGATGATCTAGTGTGACAAATTGCATTTTGAATGTATTTTAAATTTACCATTAATATTTTAAACTACATTTTGCACCAATAGTTATGTTTGCTCTCCCATTAAGGGAAACAAATATAATAATATAAGTTATTAAATTAAAATTCCTGTGTTTAATTCCAACTTTAACAACAGCCATAAAATATATGGAATTTACATTCTTACCACAGATGTGGTAAGTCATGAACTCATTGGCAACTTTGAAGAGCATTTGCAAACTTGTTGGTGAGTTAGGAGAGGGATGTTTGTTTGCATATCTTTAAATTTATTTCAACGATGCATCCACCACCACCTATTGTTTTACATTTTTCTTCTTCAATACAAGACACGCACAATTCTAGGCTTTTTTTCACCGTTGTTTTCCCTATAAATCTTTTTAATAAAAAAAAAAAAATAAAAAAAAAATTTAAAAAAAAAAAAAAACAGAAAAATGCAAAATTTTGGCACCAGAATCCTAAAATGAGAAAGGAAAGAGAGGCATGTGATGCCTTTTATGTTGTATGCATGCAGAAAGCAACATCGCCAAAGATTTTACCAGAGACAACAGAAACTGCGGTATGTGGTCCACCCTTATGCTGAAGTACTGAAATTCCCATAGGAAGGATCATAATCTGCAACAGACTGGTGAAACTATCTGGGGAAGTGCAGTCTGGGAGAATGCTATGTGTATACTTGGGTTGCCATATAAATAATTTTTAGTGACATGTGTAGCCACATAAATTTTTCTTCACATCATGGTTTAGACCATCAATACTTTTTCACAGCATTCTGGTGAGGTTCAGAAAATTAGAAAGTACCAAAATTCATCATTTTAGAATCATTTTGAGTAAGTTATACACTTTGTGAACTATGATGAACAAAAATTAATAAGCTGTGCTTCCCTCAAACCAATTTCCTTTCTTCCACATAATGATTTATTTGCATATATCAGAACTTTACTATTGCAATATGTTTTTGGAATGATTATTATTTCAATCTATGAGATTTTTATTTTACCACCAAAGAAAACACACAGACACCATTGCTGGGAAATAACTACCTCTAAAAATCTGACATGTATTAATAATAAATAGATACCTTTGTCACAATTTGAATTATCATTTTTAAAGCACATATGCTTTATACTTTATATTTAATTATGTTAAAAAAAAAAAAAAAAGCACTATTCTACTTGATCTGGTTTTCCTACCTGAGCTGGTGAATGAACTCACTAGTTTGACTCATTGATTAAGATAACATAATCTGCATGTATGGCTGTTACAGTTATATTATTCTTCAGTTCAAAACTAAGTAGGTGCTACATAGCAAAAAGTTAAAGTAGTTTTTTTTAAAGTGTCCATTGTTTCAGCTAACTTTGGTAGAAAAAATAAGCAGCCCTTAGATGCTTTGCCATGTTCAAGTAACCTAACCAAACCCTCGTTAGAACATTATAAGTGACTACAGCGATAGTTGTGCATAGAACTTTTCAAATAGAAGGATAAATAATATAAATTCATTTTATCCAGATGAATCTTAATCCATCAACACCATCAAGGATCACATCCATGGTCTGCATCAAAAAAATGCCACATTATGTCATGCATTATGCATTTCCATACAGGTCTGAAACCAAGTGTTATCGTATGGTCCATTACATTCCAGTTGCCTTCACGTTTAATGCTCATCGGTGGCCAGGGCAACCTGTATGAGTGCAATGGGCAGCAAGACATAGGAGATTCAAAATTTTTAGAACTTTGGAAGGAACTGGAAGGCATAATTTGCAAGCAGCAGTTATTCTATTAGGTGATAAAATATCTAGCTCTGGCTTCGCTAGCAGCCAAGCAGTAAAGTAGTTGAATACTGATAATTCGAACTGGAGTTTACATTCTAGCGAACAGGTTGGCTGCACGTGTGTTTTCTGCATATATGAAATATGTATAAGCTAACTTCTCTTTGAAAGTACTCCATGAAAGTATCTCTACCCTTAGCCAAGTTACTATACTGTAATCGAATAAATTAAACACCCCCCCCCCAAAAAAACAGCCTCCATGTTTAATGTGCAGTTGAACAGGCACCATTGTTTAGGGCTACTGTAAATGATTTATCAGATTTAAAAATTCTAATATCGAAAATATTATGCATATTATAATGACTGAATTTAAGTAAAGAATGAGAAATTATCCAAATTTTCTTTACGTACAACAAATGTTTTGCTGTGTATGTTATGTGAGCACCAGCTACATTATGTACAAAAATACCATGTGAGCACCAGGTGCATTTTGTACATAATGTATTAACAGTACATTATGTACAAAAATGCACTCCTTAATGTTTGCCGAATGGAAGACTTCAAGTGTGATAGATGATGCAGTATGGAAACTCGTACAAAAAATGTGAAATCAATAGCCATTTGGAAGTGTGCTATGTGATCAATGTTCATAAAATGTATGTAGCATGCGAGGTAATTTTTTAGTTTCTAGTTCATTTCCAAAAATTGATTATTGTATGTATACCATTTATGAAAAGGCAGTGTTTTTAAAATCTGATGAATCATTTATTATTACTCTGAGGTTCTCGAAGCTCACTGCTGTCTGTCTATCTTTAGAGGTTGTCTAGAACTAGTGATCAACAAGGAATGTATGGCACATAACAGAGAACAAATCCTAAATTCCCACCTTTTTTTTATTGATCTATTAATCCCTTGATCTATGATTTCATCAGATCTGTTATCTACTGAATATATCAGGCCTATGATTATAAAAAAACTAACGTACCACAGTCTACCCATGGCTACATCAGCTGAAAACTGGTAATAACTGAAATCTACTTTTCTCACATATTCTAGGTGCACATCCAGTATCTGTTTATCTTCATGCAGTGGCTGTACGAGGTGGTATACTCCAAGTTTAACTGTTTTTTAAACCATGTACTTTAAGTCTAACTGATTTGCTTACACATGTACAGTTAAACCATGTATTAAAATTTATTTGTATAATAAATATGGCTTTATCTCCCGTCTTCAATAATGTTATGCTTTTAAGGGCCATCAGTGTTTTAAGATTACAACAGTTATTTATATTAATGTTAATCCCCCAAAATATTAAATCATTGTGGAAATCTACAAATTAGACAAACTGCAATTATCATTTTCTTCTAATATTTAATCTAAAGCAACGGTTCTCAACCTTTTGACTAACGCGTACCATCTAAACAAAAATTGAAAACCTTTAATATCACCACCACTCCTGAACAAAGCTCAAATCACATAAATTTATGAGTGTTAGAAAAAAAACTCAATCAGGATGTTGGGTTTTAATTTTTTAATTTAATAGTTAAAAATACTTTGTTTCTTTGTATACCATGGTTGAAAACCCCTGATCTAAAGAAATGTTCCTATGTTGTTTAGATTCATCCACACTCATTCTGCAAATAAATTGAGGAAATTTTTATATTTTTGTCTATTAACAGTCAAATGGTAACTGCGTTAAGTCATAATATCAGTAGAACATATTCGCTGTACTGATGATTTTCATACTCTTTCTCAAATGTACACATAACTACTAATAATTTATTCATAGTAAATCATTAATAGAAGATTTTACTCTTTGATGAAACACATTTTACTTAACTTATCTTTTATGCACTTTTGTAACATATATGTTAAACGTCAGTTTACATATTTTCTAATTAATATTTCTTTCACTTAAATCATGATTTCCTAGAAACCGGTATTGCTGTTTGTTATTAATTTTTCATTAAAATGCTTTCAGAAGTTTTTTTTTCCTTCTCAGAATTTTACTTCATGTGATGAATAAGCGTTATTTCCATTAAGTTGGAAAATTTGGATCTAGGAAAATATACAGTTTGTCCAGTTTTGTCTGACATCATTCTAAATCTCAAAACAAATCTATAGCACATTACTTTAGAGACAATTTTGATTAAAAAATCTGTGCAAAATAACATTAACAAGAGAAGTTATCCTAGCTGTATCTAAGCAAATGTTCTGAGATACATATTTATATAGGTATAATATATTTATGATATATTTTATTATTAAGATTAAGAGTTTTACTAAACATACATCACTTAACCTAGCTTCATATTTAAAGACACAAAACATTTGTACACTGATCTCAGGCAGGTCATGGCTGGCTTGGTCTTTCATGTATTTTCTAATCAGAAAAGCAGGTATGAGACAAATATCATTTAGTAGCTTCCATGAGAGCATCTCTCAAGCAAAATACTTGTCAAAACTAATTAATTAGCTTTTAAAGGTACATTAAAGCATGATATTAAGAAGAAGAGAAAAGTTTCACAAAGCAGAAAAAAAAATCTAAATTATAAATTAGCAGGAAATCCAGCCTTAGTCCTACGAAGCTTTATTATAGCGCTATTATATTTATTATTTTAAACTCTAATTCATTTACTCAGAAAAACCATTCTATTAAGAAATTTTATATAACCATCATTAAGAAAAATATATTGTTTTTATATGACTACTTCATTTTAGACAACATATTACTTTATGAAGCCAAATAATAGATATACAAGACTTAGTTGAATATCAATTGTGTAGATCTTTTGAAATTTTAATATATAATTAGGTGCTTTATTAGTGTTGGAAACATGATTTTGTAAGTAATTATTTTCTTCTCAGAAGACATGCTGTATTTTTGTCTTAAATCTGGCTGGTATTTTCTAGGGAAAATAATCTTTTAGAAGACTTTTGCTTACATTTTTGTTTGATTTATCCCTTAGAAAATTTCATGAATATCATGATGTTGACTGAGCAATGCTACTAAGGCATTAGTTTTATATCATTATGCACAATGGCAAACGGTATGCGAGCGACTAAATGGCTAGTCAATAAGACAGTGATTATTTCTGGTGTTTTTTATTAAACACGATCTGTAGCTTTCATAAGTATAATAAAATCTGAGATAGAGTTAGTAATTCATCATGAATCAACTTGACTGCTTTATGTAATCTTAAACAATGCCTAAGATCTATCGAAAAGCCAGTTTAATAAGGGAGTGTACCAAGTGTCTTTCTAAATTTACAGCTGATATCACTCAAAACAGTTTTATGTATCTTATCATGCACATAAATTATGTCATGATGCAAAATATTTTCCCAACATGATGATAATGTAAGTCGAGCCTCCAGCAACGCACACTTCACATTATCAGATATACCCCATTAAATAGAGAGTTCCTGATTTCGAAGCAGAGAACCACTGTACACATATATAGCAATCCTGTAACTGTCTAGTAGTGGGTGATTTTACTATACTTTACCTTGTTGTAATGATGCTATTAATTATATCTTCAAAGATATCCCTAATTAATATATATTCAAATATTAATTTGATCCAAGACACTCTGATATTTATTAGTAACAAAGTGTCATGCACATATTAATGGAATATAATTATTTTGGCTTTGTATATATTGTTAATGTTTACTTCAGGACAGTTTGGCTATGTTGTAATTGTAAGTCACTTTGTTTTTTATTTGCAATCTACTGGTTGGGAAAAGTATAAAAGAAAATCATCTAAATATGAATGTGTTGTCAACTCCATTGATGGCTGCATGAAGTCTTTAGGCGCTATCTATCCTGCATCAATAATTTTTTATACAGAAATATGCAATAGTTTTATAAACTATGTAAAGTACTTACTCTTGAAGTCTCTTAGATAACTGTTAATCAATAATACACTAATAGCCATTAAAATTGCTATAGCATGAAGGAAAGCAAATAAAAAAAAATATTTGTTTTGCATAAATAGTATGGCATGAAGACAAAATGATTAAATTTGTAAGCAGCTTGGGGGTTTACAAGGGTGCGAAATCAGTCGAAACAACTGCTCCACCTGGCAGCTAAAAACAGCCCTTATTCAGTTAGGCACTGAGTAGAATTTCACTTGAATGACAGAAATCGGCATCTCATTCCATTCTGATTCAAGTCCATGCCACACTTCATCAATCGTATGAGATGGAGAGGGTTGCTAGGCCAGTCCTCAGCAAACCACAAGCAGGTATTTTCAATGGGTGACAGATCTGGAGACCGTACAGGCCAGGGCAGCAATCAAATGCACTGCATACCGAGTGTAATACTTCTTTGGTGATATGAAGCAACTCCAATGATGGAACACAGCAATAACTTTTATTTAACACTAAAAAAAATGGCGACATACAAACAAGAAGAGAAAACATACATTTAAAAATAAATTACATTCTTCGTGCGAGAGTCGCACGTGGCACTCGAGTCTGGTTTCAAATATTGCCATTCACAAATAACTTAATGTTCATCTATTTAAATTATTTAAACTACAAGATTTTAATACTATTTAAAACTGTTACAACCTCTCCCCCAACGGAGAGACTTTTTCCGAAGGGAAAAGTTCTGTAAAATTTGACAGTTTAATAAGCTCGGCTTGCTCATTTGCTTAAAGAGCAAAGGTTATTTCTCTTATAAATTTCTAAATTTCAGGCCAAAAAAATTTTAAGTTTCAAACAAATATTTTCACACCACATTTAAATAGGAAAAAAAAGGACAGTGTTCAAATTAGTCTTCTATTTTTTTCTTGACGGCGCCAGATCTCTTCCAAGTTGATGTTCTAGATCTCTTCCATGTTGGACCATTTCCTTGGCTATAATTCACAGCAAAGCCTTTCCTCAGTTTCTCTGTGCCTTTCGGATAATATTCAATTGCCATTTGTTTCAGCAATTGTTTTCTTCGTCTATTAGCAGCGGCTTTGATATTAAATCGAAAGACGAAAGATGGTAATAATGCTGCGTTGCAAAATGATTCTCAATATTAATTTCTTTATCGTTTTTCAAATTTACGTGAAAATCTTCCACGTTTAATTCCGGTGATTTAACTTTTTCTTCAAAGATATCTCTGGATGCTTTATTTTCTTGCTTCATCAGTTCCAACATCTACTCTTCAGCTATTTTTGTTTTCCTTTGAGCTCTAGTAGAAATGGCATTAAAATGGTATCACTAAGTTTACGTTCAAGTGATGAATTAATAAAATAAGGCAATTTAATATCAACAGGAAGTAATAATCTGGTATCACTAATATTACGTTCAGTGATGAACTAATAAAATAAAGCAATTCAATATCAACAGGAAGTTACATTCAGTGATGAACTAATAAAATAAGGCAATTTAATATCAACAGGAAGTAATAATCTGGTATCACTAATATTACGTTCAGTGATGAACTAATAAAATAAGGCAATTCAATATCAACAGAAAGTAATATCCTGGTATCACTAATATTGCGTTCAGTGATGAACTAATAAAATAAAGCAATTCAATATTAACACGAAGTAATAATCTGGTATCGCTAATATTATGTTCAGTGATGAACTAATGAAATAAAAATACGCACGATTATTCGATCTCGTCGGTGCCTCCAAAATAATTAAGACTGCGATACTTCTTTGGCGATATGAAGCAACTCCAATGATGGAACACAGCAATAACTTTTATTTAACACTAAAAAAATGGTGACATACAAACAAGAAGAGAAAACATATTCTAACATTTAAAAATAAATTACATTCTTCGTGCGAGAGTCGCACGTGGCACTCGAGTCTGGTTTCAAATATTGCCATTCACAAATAACTTAATGTTCATCTATTTAAATTATTTAAACTACAAGATTTTAATACTATTTAAAACTGTAACACGAGGAAGGTCAGAACACAATGTCCAACATGTGGTCTTGAATTATCCTGTTGGAAGATTGCATTTGGCAGGCCTCAAAGATAGGGCACAACTCCTGGATGTAAAATGTCACAAATGTACCGATCTGGCATTCAAATTACCATCGATCCGAACTAAAGATGTGTGTGCCATGTGCTCAGTGGCTGCCTATACCATCACATTAGGGTTCCTATGCTGATACTGAATGCAACCAGGTGATGTGCGGTCTCCTTGGAGCCTCTAGACACTTATACGACCATCAGAATAATGCACACAGAAACGGGACTCGTCTGAAAAGACGACATTGTACCCCTCCTATATCCAGCTTTGTTGTTGGACACACCACAGTAGCCATCTTTCTCTGTGCTGCATTGTTAAGGAAAGCTAAAGTAATGGACACTGTGCTGATAGTCCATGCTGATGCAAACGTTGACACACCGTACAAGCAGATACTGGGCATGCTGCAAATATGCCCGTTTTCTGACTAATGGTCTGTGATGTGGTTGTAAATTTGGAGGGCTGACCTCACAATATGCCTGTTCTTTCGGGTATTAATCATGGGACGGCAATGAGATCCTGCATGCCGTTCAGTATAATCCTCAGCATTCCATACATGCCATATTCGCTTAACAGTGGTTGGATGTCGACTAGTGCAACGGGCGATATCACAGAACGATAATCCACACACTCTATAGGCAACAATCCTGGCTCTATTGAAATTCTGACCCTTGCTGGTAAGCATTACTTCTTATTATTCAAGGCATACCATGATATTCTGAGCACATTCCAACCTTGCAAAGTGCTTTCCGAATTACAAATCCACTACACAACTTTTTGAAATTATTAATTCACCATGCCAAACTTTGCCTAGAAATACCATAATGACTGTTTCCAAGTTTTTGAATGCTTATTTTTTTCCTGTGATTCACATAAATTAGTATGCAACTGAATACCCACATCCAAAACTGAAACAATGTTTTTTTGATACATTACTTGTGACAATGACAAAGTAGTGTTCTAGTTTGCCTTTTTGTACCTTTTTAAAAGACAGACATCATCAGAAGTTGCTCTATATTTTTAAATAATCGAAAACAATATTCTTTTTCAGAATATCGGTTATTACTGCAAATATTAACATTCCTCCATTTTTTAATTTTAGTTCCAGAAAATATTAACATACCAATGAAATATTAAAAGATTAAACTGTTCTTCTGCAAAAAATTTTCAAAAATACCATACCAATCTTGTTTTATTGAAAAATAAATAAAAAAATCCCTTCATGCCAAGCTCCAACTCCCTCAAAATTGAATCTCTAATGTTAAATCAAAATTCTCTTACATTATATCACAACCTCTGATATTTGAAAATCTAAAGTACAATAATAAATACTTTTATGCTCCGGTAACGAAATTTCTTTTGCATAATTATATATTTTGTTTGCCGAAATTTGTCTTCCTAGTAAACATATCTTATGCCGTCCAAATAAAATACTTCAAGCGTTATGTCTGAAAAGGTTTGTATTCTATATTCTTTACCAGCTGTACCTTTTAGCGGTTTATTATTAATTCAGAATTGTATATGAATACAAAATTTATTACGTCTTATACAGCAAACTACAAATTACACTTTCACAACAGTTCAGAATCCATGCAATCGGATTGTCAAGTGACCAAACAAGTGACTTTTTTTACGTAGCAAGTCGGTCAGCCAATAGTGATTCAGCATTGTCACAGCAGGGGGTACGGCGAGTACGTTTTAGGAACATGCCCCAGGGACAACTGAAGATTTTGCGCCCCCTACGGTGCGATTAGCCCATGGAGGTAGGAAGTAAGAAGGAGTCGCCCTAAACAAGTTTCTCCGTACCCTGGTCTGAAGCACCGGCGATCCCTACGTGGTGACCAAAACATTGGGTAATTTACCATTTGGTAATTTACCATTGGGTAATTTACCTATGGGATTTGACGCGTTCGGGTGTAAATATTTTGTAATTACGTAGCAAATATACATATAAATGTATATATTTTCTTTTTCTACAACACTTCAGAGTCCTAAGTATGTGAAAACAACATATTTTTAAACAACATTTCATTCTGAACGGAATTAAATGCTATACTTTTCACAGGACAGTTTTCTCAGAATGGTTTAATTTGAATGAAATATTTTCACAAGTTTTCGTTAATTAAATTAGAAAAAAAAATTACGGTAATTTGATTTTATTCGGTTAAGGTACAAAAATTAAGATCAAAGTTTATTGTATTATTAATATTAAAATTATGCATGATTTCTTTTCTATTTATAGAGCTTCTTCCTAAAATACTTTCTTAAATATGACATGATTTTTTGGCTTCTTTTAAATCGAAAAATGTAAGTCAATTTATAATTAATGCTCTATTCGGTTCATTTTAAATTAGAGAATTATTAGGAATTAGCGAAATACTTTAAATAAGTATTTCGGTAATTCCTAATAATTAAATAGGTATTAAATAGTATTTGACTTTCTCTGAACATTTCTGAAAGGGAATAAAATAAGTTTTTTTTTTTTTTTAAGTATTATTTAAAACTTGTAACTGAGTTCTTATAAAATGTAAAGGGAATAATTCTTTTAATTATACTTATCAGATTTTTTTTTTTTACCCTTCATTTCAACAATACATATTCCAAAACTCTTTATTACGTTCTTAAGTGCGCATCTCATAGCATTTGCTTTACAATACCTTTTAACAGATTGCTTTCCAATACGAACAATTCTTGCTTAAATAGTTTTATAACGGATTTGTCAACAGGATTTCAATTTATGTTTACAATTCAATATTAAGGTTATTATATATTTAGATAACATTTATAATCATTATAAATTAGATACATTTAATCATTAGATTTCTTCACAGTACTTTCACAGTTGTTTATAAGTGAATAAATTCTTCATTTCAAATACATTTATAAATAATTTAATGAATATTTAAGTATTTTGTCAAAGGCAGATACATGCTTTTTGCAAGCACATGCATAAATACCCATACATATTTCCTATTTATCATTTACGGCATGTGCAAATCTTTAATTTCTGTGCATTCACTATATTTTTCGTGTAAAGTAATTTACACTAATTTAGCATACACCCGAAAGTTTTACATAAAAAATATATATGAATATAATTTGAATGAAAATTATAAGTATTATTTTTAATACCTACTCAAAGGTCAGTTTTTCTTCAAAATTCCTCCACGATGGCATCTCTCTCTTTAGGCAGATAGCCCTTGCATGCGTTACTCTATTTAATAAAAACATAATCTGACCTATGTGCCTAATTACAAATATTTTAACATACATAATTTTATATTTACATTTAGCCATCAAGTTTCAAAATTTTTAAATCTTCTAGAAAATAAATTTTGGCAGATCTCTTTTAGCAATTTTCTTAAAATCTATACTTTTGTAGTGCAACAGCTTAGAATTTTATAAAACAAATTCATAATCAAAATCGCTGTTGTTAGTTATCGAAAAATAACCAAGATTTTTGCGTAAATGTCAGTAAACTATACAAACTGCTATTATCCATCACACTATGAATGTTTTTTTCATGCGAGAGTGTCCTTTTTTCGATTTCTATGGAACTGTCGTGTGTCGAAATACTATCAGAATCTTGTCAAGCGAGCTTCTGAATGTAAACAAAGAACACCCCGTCTGGTGACCCAAGCGTCAAAGCAGTGCTTCACTTCTAGCGCGAAATGGCCCCTCCTCCCTTTCCTACCACCATGGATTAGCCACTGCGAGGGTTTTCAGCGCCCAGGGACAACTGAAGATTTTGCGCCCCCTACTGCTTGTCAAGGATGGAAAGCATTTAATTCTAAAATGTCGTAACATCAGTTTGGCGCCCCTTGGATTCTGCGCCCGGGGACAGATGCCCCCTTGCCCCCCTCTAGCTATGCCCCTGATGCGGACGCGTCGGGAAACAGTATGTTAGAAACAGGAAAATTGAGACTTGGATACAGTTAACATCTGGACTTTTTTAATAAAAAATTTGTTGGCTATCAGTCTCAATGTCCTGTTTGACGAAAAGCGTTCTGGAGTTTAGCAGAGTTCGAGTCTCGGCATGCATTTCCCTTGAAAAGTCCATGGTGATATTCGAATTAGGCTAATTATTCCATTTACAGCTGCTTGTAGTAGTTATTGTGTTTTAATATGATTTTTTTATATGTTTTTGAAGTTTTTTCGAATATGTTTTAGATAGCTTACACTTTATTCTACATACATATTAACTTTTAAGTTTGAATATCACTTTAGCTCATAGGCTATATTTTGAAGAATTTACTTCTTAATTTTATTTCAAATTTTGAAGCTCAATGCGCAAAAATATATAATATATATATACATATATGTGCAAATAAACTACAAACAATTAATAACAATGACTAAATAATTATATAAACAAAACGGCGGTTGATAAGGCGCCTGGGCAAACATTTCCTCCATGTATATTCAATTTTTGCTTTAGCCAAAATATCGTTCTCTATCTTCATCAATAGCGGACTCTAAAATAGCTTGCATCATAATATTCTTTAATCTATTTCTAAACAATTTTTAATTTTGTAAAAGTCCCTTCGCATTCATCTTGCGTTATACCTAGATAGGGGTGAGTACACACTTAAGGCCCGTTTCCACTACTGCGTATGCGTTGCGGTGCGTATGCGTTTCTCCAATCAGCGAGCGAATTCACTTTGATTGACATCTGCAATCCGGTCGGTGTGCGGTGACGGATGACATACGGATGGAGTTCAACAATGTTCAACTTCTATCCGTATGTCTGCGGTTGCGTTGGGGTCACGTGGTGAAAAAGGAGCAATCAGGTGCAGTGACTAAAAATTAATGGCGGCAGAAGTAGCGATGAACGCTCGCTAATAGGGAAAGAATGTTTTGCTAAAAAATACTTATTTCTGAATTAACATTATAGCGAGAAATCTGCGTGCTGAAAATGACAGCAATCAGCTGAATTTAGTTTAAAATGATAAGAAAAACAAGATAACTGCAACTACAGTACTTGTTCGTTCAAGAAAATCAGCGGCAAAAATTATCATTCCAAGTCCATGAAATAGCAAAATTTGTTCTGATAATCATTTTTTAGTTCTGCATACTCATTTAGCTTTAATGAAAATGAATGTCTGACTATATCAAACTGCTATAGCAAATTAGATATGATTAAAAGATTTGCTATTTTTTCTTTTGAAACAGGTAAAAACTAAAAACGTTAATTATAAATTAAATTTGATAGCCTTTTAAATACTCCAGTTCATTGAAGAGTATGTTAAATTTGTATTTCCCTTTATAAATATATCTTTTTGGATAACATATATTTGTAAGCACATGAAATATATTTTTAGCAGCCCGTTTAAGTTCAATCGGAACGCCACTTTAAAAGATAATGATTTTTCCAAAAAATGTACTAGAAGCTGAAGAACAAACTCTGGTGAATTTTTCAGACAATAGCAAAGTGAAATAGGACCAAAAAACTTAAGTTTTAAGAATTGATTTACTTGATGATGTATATAACTCAAAATATGCATGCGACTTACGTGTAATCCTAGCTTAGTGGTAAATTTGATGGTAACGATGTCCACTTTTTGGAGTCGTGAGTTCGAATCCCATACGCTTTTTGCACCATGTCTGCAACTTTCTTACCTTTTTATTCCAATTTGATCTATATTCGTGTTTTATAATTTATTTCTATTATTATATGCATTAAATATATTGTTTTATTTATGCTCTTATTTATTTAAATTTTTCCCGCAAAAAAGTTTGAAAATTATATAATACTAATTTAAAGCATATCCTGTACATATATATTTGAATTTAACAAACATTCTCTATTCGTAAAAAGCAAATTTAAAGTTAATTAAATTTAAATGAAATTTAATGCAAACAAAGAAATGATTAATTATTGCTGTGCAAGTATCAAAATCCATGAATAAATATATAATTCCAAAAATTTATAAAAATGCATAAGTGAACAATGGGATAGATTATTAATCCTAAAAAAATTATAAAAATGCATAAGTGAATAATAGGATAGATTATTAATCCTAAAAAAATTATAAAAATGCATAAATGAATAATAGGATAGATTTAATCCTAAAAAACTTATAAAAATGCATAACTGAATAATAGGATAAATAAATTTTTGGAATTATATATTTATTCATGGATTTTGATATTTGCACTTAATTTACATATGCTCTCAGAATTTAAATGATATTGTATATTAGTTCGCAGCAATAATTAATCCTTTATTTGTTTGCATTAAATTTTATTTAAATTTAATTAACTTTTAATTTTTACGAATAGAAAATGTTTGTTAAATTCGAATTTCATTCCTTGCAGCAATGGCGCAAGAGAATTATTTAAATTTAATTTATTTTGAAACCCTGCAGATATATATATATATATTTTCGTTTCACTTTTATGTGAATGTATATACATGTGCTCAGACTTTGGGATGTTTACGACTCTAAACTTTCATTCCAATTAACATGAGACAGTATTAATGCCCTAAACATTTTTTTAACAAAAAATTACTATAATAATTGCTTTTAAATTCAGTCCTCTCCTGCAGAAGCGCAGGAATTAATTAATTAAATATTTCCATTTTCTTTACCTAATGTGTGTATATATAAAGAGAAAAATCTTATTTTTATAACTTGTTGTATAAAAAGAGATATGAATTAAAAATGTTTAAATTAAAAATAATATTTTATGGATTATGTATAAAATATAACTGCCCATAGTGCATTTTAAAACAAACGAGATTTCTTATAAATTATCCAGCTATGACCCTGAAGTCAGCGGTATACAAGCATAGCAAATTTTGCTTAAATATTGTGAACCTTTCCTTACAGTTGCTCTGTACTTTTAAAGTACCAACTATTTTTTAATCCCTTTAACTTTTTTATTTTATGTTATTTATTTGTTTACTTTTTCACTAACAGTACATTTTAGTTTTAATAATATATATATTATTTCATAATATTTAAGGCTTCTAGAAACACAAATTTTTTTTTTTTTTAAATTTAGTTCAGCTTCTATGGAATTCGTGATGTTCATAATATGCATTATAACCTTACTTATCTAAAATTCCACATCAAATCCAAAATAAACAATACTCGCTTAAGCGGGAAAAATTCAGATGTTCAGCGTCGTAACTCGCGAACTGCTTGTTTGGCGCCAAAATATTACAGTGACACCTAGCGGCGGAAAATGAAAATATTTTACGGATACGCAGCAGTGGAAACGCTTGTACGGATGCCGTAGGCGTGTCTTCAATTGACGCAACGCGTTCGTACGCAGTAGTGGAAACGAGCCTTAAAGGCCCGTTTCCACTGGTGCGTATGCGTTGCGGTGCGTATGCGTTTCTCCAATCAGCGAGCGAATTCACTTTGATTCACATCTGCAATCCGGTCGGTGTGCGGTGACGGATGACATACGGATGGAGTTCAACAATGTTCAACTTCTATCCGTATGTCTGCGGTTGCGTTGGGGTCACGTGGTGAAAAAGGAGCAATCAGGTGCAGTGACTAAAAATTAATGGCGGCAGAAGTAGCGATGAACGCTCGCTAATAGGGAAAGAATGTTTTGCTAAAAAATACTTATTTCTGAATTAACATTATAGCGAGAAATCTGCGTGCTGAAAATGACAGCAATCAGCTGAATTTAGTTTAAAATGATAAGAAAAACAAGATAACTGCAACTACAGTACTTGTTCGTTCAAGAAAATCAGCGGCAAAAATTATCATTCCAAGTCCATGAAATAGCAAAATTTGTTCTGATAATCATTTTTTAGTTCTGCATACTCATTTAGCTTTAATGAAAATGAATGTCTGACTATATCAAACTGCTATAGCAAATTAGATATGATTAAAAGATTTGCTATTTTTTCTTTTGAAACAGGTAAAAACTAAAAACGTTAATTATAAATTAAATTTGATAGCCTTTTAAATACTCCAGTTCATTGAAGAGTATGTTAAATTTGTATTTCCCTTTATAAATATATCTTTTTGGATAACATATATTTGTAAGCACATGAAATATATTTTTAGCAGCCCGTTTAAGTTCAATCGGAACGCCACTTTAAAAGATAATGATTTTTCCAAAAAATGTACTAGAAGCTGAAGAACAAACTCTGGTGAATTTTTCAGACAATAGCAAAGTGAAATAGGACCAAAAAACTTAAGTTTTAAGAATTGATTTACTTGATGATGTATATAACTCAAAATATGCATGCGACTTACGTGTAATCCTAGCTTAGTGGTAAATTTGATGGTAACGATGTCCACTTTTTGGAGTCGTGAGTTCGAATCCCATACGCTTTTTGCACCATGTCTGCAACTTTCTTACCTTTTTATTCCAATTTGATCTATATTCGTGTTTTATAATTTATTTCTATTATTATATGCATTAAATATATTGTTTTATTTATGCTCTTATTTATTTAAATTTTTCCCGCAAAAAAGTTTAAAAATTATATAATACTAATTTAAAGCATATCCTGTACTTTTATATTTCAATTTAACAAACATTCTCTATTCGTAAAAAGCAAATTTAAAGTTAATTAAATTTAAATGAAATTTAATGCAAACAAAGAAATGATTAATTATTGCTGTGCAAGTATCAATTCCAAAAATTTATTAATCCTTAAAAAATTTATAAAAATGCATAAGTGAATAATGGGATAGATTATTAATCCTAAAAAAATTATAAAAATGCATAAGTGAATAATAGGATAGATTATTAATCCTAAAAAATTATAAAAATGCGTAAGTGAATAATAAGATAGCTTATTAATCCTAAAAAATTTATAAAAATGCATAAATGAATAATAAGATAGATTTAATCCTAAAAAACTTATAAAAATGCATAAGTGAATAATAGGATAAATAAATTTTTGGAATTATATATTTATTCATGGATTTTGATACTTGCACTTGATTTACATATGCTCTGAGAATTTAAATGATATTTTATATTAGTTCGCAGCACTAATTAATCCTTTATTTGTTTGCATTAAATTTCATTTAAATTTAATTAACTTTTAATTTTTACGAATAGAAAATGTTTGTTAAATTCAAATTTCATTCCTTGCAGCAATGGCGCAAGAGAATTATTTAAATTTAATTTATTTTGAAACCCTGCACATATATATATATATATTCGTTTCACTTTTATGTGAATGTATATACATGTGCTCAGACTTTGGGATGTTTACGACTCTAAACTTTCATTCCAATTAACATGAGACAGTATTAATGCCCTAAACATTTTTTTAACAAAAAATTATTATAATAATTGCTTTTAAATTCAGTCCTCTCCAGCAGAAGCGCAGGAATTAATTAATTAAATATTTCCATTTTCTTTACCTAATGTGTGTATATATAAAGAGAAAAATCTTATTTTTATAACTTCTTGTATAAAAAGAGATATGAATTAAAAATGTTTAAATTAAAAATAATATTTTATGGATTATGTATAAAATATAACTGCCCATAGTGCATTTTAAAACAAACGAGATTTCTAATAAATTATCCAGCTATGACCCTGAAGTCAGCGGTATACAAGCATAGCAAATTTTGCTTAAATATTGTGAACCTTTCCTTACAGTTGCTCTGTACTTTTAAAGTACCAACTATTTTTTAATCCCTTTAACTTTATTTATTTCACCTTCTATGGAATTCATGATGTTCATAATGTGCATTATAACCTTACTTATCTAAAATTCCATATCAAATCCAAAATAAACAATACTCGCTTAAGCGGGAAAAATTCAGATGTTCAGCGTCGTAACTCGCGAACTGCTTGTTTGGCGCCAAAATATTACAGTGACACCTAGCGGCGGAAAATGAAAATATTTTACGGATACGCAGCAGTGGAAACGCTTGTACGGATGCCGTAGGCGTGTCTTCAATTGACGCAACGCGTTCGTACGCAGTAGTGGAAACGAGCCTTAAAGGCCCGTTTCCACTGGTGCGTATGCGTTGCGGTGCGTATGCGTTTCTCCAATCAGCGAGCGAATTCACTTTGATTCACATCTGCAATCCGGTCGGTGTGCGGTGACGGATGACATACGGATGGAGTTCAACAATGTTCAACTTCTATCCGTATGTCTGCGGTTGCGTTGGGGTCACGTGGTGAAAAAGGAGCAATCAGGTGCAGTGACTAAAAATTAATGGCGGCAGAAGTAGCGATGAACGCTCGCTAATAGGGAAAGAATGTTTTGCTAAAAAATACTTATTTCTGAATTAACATTATAGCGAGAAATCTGCGTGCTGAAAATGACAGCAATCAGCTGAATTTAGTTTAAAATGATAAGAAAAACAAGATAACTGCAACTACAGTACTTGTTCGTTCAAGAAAATCAGCGGCAAAAATTATAATTCCAAGTCCATGAAATAGCAAAATTTGTTCTGATAATCATTTTCTAGTTCTGCATACTCATTTAGCTTTAATGAAAATGAATGTCTGACTATATCAAACTGCTATAGCAAATTAGATATGATTAAAAGATTTGCTATTTTTTCTTTTGAAACAGGTAAAAACTAAAAACGTTAATTATAAATTAAATTTGATAGCCTTTTAAATACTCCAGTTCATTGAAGAGTATGTTAAATTTGTATTTCCCTTTATAAATATATCTTTTTGGATAACATATATTTGTAAGCACATGAAATATATTTTTAGCAGCCCGTTTAAGTTCAATCGGAACGCCACTTTAAAAGATAATGATTTTTCCAAAAAATGTACTAGAAGCTGAAGAACAAACTCTGGTGAATTTTTCAGACAACAGCAAAGTGAAATAGGACCAAAAAACTTAAGTTTTAAGAATTGATTTACTTGATAATGTATATAACCCAAAATATGCATGCGACTTACGTGTAATCCTAGCTTAGTGGTAAATTTGATGGTAACGATGTCCACTTTTTGGAGTCGTGAGTTCGAATCCCATACGCTTTTTGCACCATGTCTGCAACTTTCTTACCTTTTTATTCCAATTTGATCTATATTCGTGTTTTATAATTTATTTCTATTATTATATGCATTAAATATATTGTTTTATTTATGCTCTTATTTATTTAAATTTTTTCCGCAAAAAAGTTTGAAAATTATATAATACTAATTTAAAGCATATCCTGTACATATATGTTTGAATTTAACAAACATTCTCTATTCGTAAAAAGCAAATTTAAAGTTAATTAAATTTAAATGAAATTTAATGCAAACAAAGAAATGATTAATTATTGCTGTAAAAGTATCAAAATCCATGAATAAATATATAATTCCAAAAATTTATTAATCCTTAAAAAATTTATAAAAATGCATAAGTGAATAATGGGATAGATTATTAATCCTAAAAAAATTATAAAAATGCATAAGTGAATAATAGGATAGATTATTAATCCTAAAAAAATTATAAAAATGCGTAAGTGAATAATAAGATAGCTTATTAATCCTAAAAAATTTATAAAAATGCATAAATGAATAATAGGATAGATTTAATCCTAAAAAACTTATAAAAATGCATAAGTGAATAATAGGATAAATAAATTTTTGGAATTACATATTTATTCATGGATTTTGATACTTGCACTTAATTTACATATGCTCTCAGAATTTAAATGATATTGTATATTAGTTCGCAGCAATAATTAATCCTTTATTTGTTTGCATTAAATTTCATTTAAATTTAATTAACTTTTAATTTTTACGAATAGAAAATGTTTGTTTAATTCAAATTTCATTCCTTGCAGCAATGGCGCAAGAGAATTATTTAAATTTAATTTATTTTGAAACCCTGCACATATATATATATATTTTCGTTTCACTTTTATGTGAATGTATATACATGTGCTCAGACTTTGGGATGTTTATGACTCTAAACTTTCATTCCAATTAACATGAGACAGTATTAATGCCCTAAACATTTTTTTAACAAAAAATTACTATAATAATTGCTTTTAAATTCACTCCTCTCCTGCAGAAGCGCAGGAATTAATTAATTAAATATTTCCATTTTCTTTAGCTAATGTGTGTATATATAAAGAGAAAAATCTTATTTTTATAACTTCTTGTATAAAAAGAGATATGAATTAAAAATGTTTAAATTAAAAATAATATTTTATGGATTATGTATAAAATATAACTGCCCATAGTGTTTGTGAAGTGAGCAAAATAGTGAATTTTGCTTAAATATTGTGAACCTTTCCTTACAGTTGCTCTGTACTTTTAAAGTACCAACTATTTTTTAATCCCTTTAACTTTTTTATTTTATGTTATTTATTTGTTTACTTTTTTACTAACAGTACATTTTAGTTTTAATAATATATATATTATTTCATAATATTTAAGGCTTCTAGAAACACAAATTTTTTTTTAAAATTTATTTCAGCTTCTATGGAATTCGTTATGTTCATAATATGCATTATAACCTTACTTATCTAAAATTCCATATCAAATCCAAAACAAACAATACTCGCTTAAGCGGGGAAAATTCAGATGTTCAGCGTCGTAACTCGCGAACTGCTTGCGCCAAAATATTACAGTGACACCTAGCGGCGGAAAATGAAAATATTTTACGCATACGCAGCAGTGGAAACGCTTGTACGGATACCGTAGACGTGTCTTCAATAGACGCAACGCGTTCGTACGCAGTAGTGGAAACGAGCCTTTAAGGGGTGAGTATCCACTGCTGCGTATGCGTTTCTCCAATCAGCGAGCGAATTCACTTTGATTGACACCTGCAATCCGGTCGATGTGCGGTGACAGATGACGTACGGATGGAGTTCAACAATGTTCAACTTCTATCCGTATGTCTGCGGATGCGTTGGGGTCACGTGGTAAAAAAGGAGCAATCAGGCGTAGTCACCAAAAATTAATGGCCGCAGAAGTAGCGATGAGCGCTAAAGATAATGTTTTTTTTTTTAAAAAATGTACTAGAAGCTGAAGAACAAACTCTGGTGAATTTTTCAGACGACAGCACACTGAAATAGGACCCAAAAATTTAGTTTTAAGAATTGATTTACTTGATGATGTATATAAGCCAAAATACGCGTATGGCTCCCGTGTGATGCTAGCTTAGTGGTAAAGATGGTAAAACTGCTTGCCTTTTGGGTTCGTGAGTTCGAATCCCATACGCTTTTTGCACCTTGTCTGCAACTTTCTTAGCTTTTCGTTCCAATTTGATCTATATTCGTGTTTTATAATTTATTTCTATTAGTATATGCGTTAAATATGTTGTTTGATTTATGCTCTTATTTATTTAAATTTCCCGCCGCAAAAATGTTTGAAAATTACATAATACTAATTTAAAGCCTACACAGTACATATATATTTGAATTTAACAAACATTCTCTATTCGTAAAAAGCAAATTTAATTGCATTTAAATGAAATTTAATGCTAACAAATAAATGATTAATTATTGCTGCTAACTAATCTACTATATCATTTAAATTCTGAGAGCATATGCAAATCAAGTGTAAGTATGAAAATCCATGAATATTCACGGATTTTGATACTTGCACTTGATTTACAGTGGCCAAAATCTCTCATTCAATGATTAAACATTTGCCTGGTAATTTCATTAGTAAACTCTAGCATTTACAACGTTTGCCTGTACCTGTGCTTTTCCCCAGCTGAGTGGAAACAAGCGGTTGTCATCTTAATTCCGAAACCCGGAAAAAGATAATACAAGAGTGGATGGGTTTCGCACAATCAGCTTGGCTCCTGCACTGGGAAAGATCCTAAAGAGGATTATCTCCAGAAGACTACAGCCAGCCCTAAACGCCCAGACATCAGTTCTGATGATGACTTACAAAGAAAAAGAGGCGATCAAACGGTCCGTACAAAAATTTATAGAAACACTGTTAAAAAGATCAAATTAAATACGCAAACACAAATTATCTCATCGGAGAAAAGCTTGAATGAAAATAGTGCTACGTCAGATGCTAATGACAAAACAAACATCGATAACTGTAATATGGAAATAGGAAAGAATACTGATGATAGCATTACTACAAATGTAAACCCACCAAACGAAAGTGGTCAAACTACCAGAATCCCACACATCAAGATGAAACTTACTAAATATAAATGGAGTGACATCAAGAAATTCATTCGGCAAAGGAAAGTTGGTTTTATTGGTGAACAGGTTCAGGGAAAAGTTCATGCGAAAACGCCGACAGTTACAGAGGCATAATTAAATTATTAAAGGAACTTAATGAAGAACATCATTCTTTCGTTCTACCCCAAGACCGGAGTTTAAAAGTCGTCATCCGGGGATTAACTTATGAAACAGATATTGACGAAATTAAAGAGGACCTAGGAAGTATAGGCTATAAAATTGAAGATATCAAACAGATGACACGTCGGCGTAACGGCGAAATTACCAAATTACCGCTATTTCTGATTACCCTTTCAAAAACGGAAGCTTCAAAAAAGATTTATTATGAGAGATATTTAGGAGACATGAAAATTAAAGTCAAGGAATACAAAGGCAGACAGGGACCCCTGCAGTGCTTCAGATGACAAGGGTTCAACCATATGCAAGACGGATGTAATTATATCTCAAAGTGTGTAAAATGCGGACAGGAACATTACTTCAAAAACTGCCCAGATAAAAATAATAAAGAGAAGCCGCCTTGCTGCGCCAACTGCGGTGAATCTCACACTTCCAGTTTTAGGGGGTGTGAGAAGTTTCCTAAAAGAAAGGCTGACCAACCTAAATTGTTTGCCAATAGAGTTATTGAAAATAAGAGCTACGCACAGGCGCTTTCCGCCGGGGTTTATCCGGACACGCTCAATTAGGCTAAAGGCCCGTCCACACGAGTACGCTTGCTACGCAGTTGACGCAACTTTTTGACGCCGGCGTAAATTCGCGTGACGCAGAAGACGTAAAACTGTGTTCGCTCCTGTTCAGCTTTTTCGCCCGTGACGCTCGCGAATAGCCAATAGCCGACCGAGTTCTTATCACGTGTCATAATCAGAAAAACCTTCTTGCTTACCCGTACCGTAAGTAGGCGCTCAATCCCGGAACGAATTCTACTGTTTGCTGGAAGAGTCCAAGATTTGTAGGTATGGTACGTGAAAGTAGGGATGAGCTAAGAGGAGTGTGATGCTTCTTTGGCGAAATGAAGCAACTCCATTGATGGAACACAGCAATAACTTTTATTTACCACTCAAATAAATGGCGACATACAAATAAGAAGAGAAAGCATATTCTATCATTTAAAAAATAAATTACATTCTTCGTGCGAGAGTCGCACGTGGCACTCGAGTCTGGTTTCAAATATTGCCATTCACAAATACCTTAATGTTCATCTATTAAAATTATTTAAACTACAAGATTTTAATATTATTTAAATCTGTTACAACCTCTCCCCCAACGGAGAGACTTTTTCCGAAGGGAAAAGTTCTGTAAATTTCGAAAGTTTATAAGCTCGGCTTTCTCAATTGCTTAAATAGAAAAGATAACTTCTCTCATAAGTTTCCAAATTTTCAGGCCGAAAATTTTAAGTTTTAAACAAATATTTTTACACCACATTTAAATAGGAAGAAAATGAACCAGTGTTCAAATTAGTCTTCTTTTTTTTTCTTGACGGCGCCTAGATCTCTTCCATGGTGGACCAGTTCCTCGGCTATAATTCACAGCAAAGCCTTTCCTCAGTTCATCTGTGCCTTTCGGATAATATTCATTTGTCATTTGCTTTCGACAATTGTTTTCTTCGTCTATTAGTAGCGGCTTTGATATTAAATCAAAAGCCGAAAGATGATGATAACGCTGCATTGCAAAATGATTCTCAATATATTTCTTTATCATTTTTTAAATTTTCGTGAACATCTTCCTCGTTTAATTCTGGTGATTTAACTTCTTCTTCATATACATCTCTCCATGCTTTATTTTCTTCCTTCATCGGTTCCAAGATCTGCTCTTCAGCTATTTTTCTTTTCCTTTGAGCTTTAGTAGAAATGGCATTAAAATGGTATCACTAAGTTTACGTTCAAGTGATAAACTAATAAAATAAGGCAGTTCAGTGTTAACAGGAAGTAATAACCTGATATCACTAATATTACGTTCAGTGATGAACTAATAAAATAAGGCAATTCAATATCAACAGGAAGTAATAACCTGGTATCACTAATATTATGTTCAGTGATGAACTAATAAAATAAGGCAATTCAATATCAACAGAAAGTTATAATCTGGTATCGCTAATATTGCGTTCAGTGATGAACTAATAACATAAAGCAATTCAAAATTAACAAGAAGTAATAATTGCGTTCAATGATGAACTAATAAAATAAAGCAATTCAATATTAACATGAGGTAATAATCTGGTATCACTAATATTATGTTCAATGATGAACTAATAAAATAAAAATACGCACGATTATTCGATCTCGTCGGTGCCTCCAAAATAATTAAGACTGTGATGCTTCTTTGGCGAAATGAAGCAACTCCATTGATGGAACACAGCAATAACTTTTATTTACCACTCAAATAAATGGCGACATACAAACAAGAAGAGAAAGCATATTCTATCATTTAAAAAATAAATTACATTCTTCGTGCGAGAGTCGCACGTGGCACTCGAGTCTGGTTTCAAATATTGCCATTCACAAATACCTTAATTTTCATCTATTCAAATTATTTAAGCTACAAAATTTTAATATTATTTAAATCTGTTACAGGAGAAAGGAAAAGGGATTTTAGTATAGGGAATTTCAGTCGTTCCGAGATTGAGTGCCTTTTATGAACGGACTCCTGCTTTGTGAGGGTAGCTTTGTTTCGTTAGTAAGTGTATTATTTATTATTCTTATTGATTGTCTGCCCCCATTTTTTTTTTACAATTACAATTTTCTACAATACCTTAAGTAAATTAAAACTTTACAGTTACGTATTGTAACTTCATGTAATACTCTGTTACTTTACCGTAATAAGAGTTCTCATAAATATTAAATTTCGTTGGAATAAACAAAATTATGTCATTTGCCAAAACGTTATGCCTTTAAGCAAATTTTAAATAAGCGTACAATTTTACATTGCAAACACGTATTTCTCTACGAAATATTTTTTGTTTCATAAATTGACAAAAATTAATCTGTCCTTAAACAAAATGTTCAAGAAAACATGGGCATAAAAATAAGCTGTGAAACTCCTTCCACGTTTCGGGAATAAGTCAGCGAGCATATCCCTTTTTTCCCTGATATCCACTGAAAGCCATTTTATGATGTAATTATTTCCGTTGGAAACCATTCCGGAACCTTTCCTTTCTATTCCTCTCACCTGCGTTTATTAAACTCGCCCAGCTAACAATAGCAGGCGTTCCGATATTGACGGTCTAGAGTTTCAATATGGCGTCAGAACCACACAGAGATGAGTTTTTGCTTAGAAATATCATAACTGTATACAGCAATAAAATAATCAGCATTGTTCACGCCATCTTCAGATTTCTCAAACCGTATATATTGGTATAAATTTAAAATTCTTATTAAAGGGGAAAACGGTATATTTATAAAGCAATGATCCAACCAGTATATCCATAGGCTTCACCTGTTTATAACACCGTAAGTAATAGGAACCTAAATAAATTACAGTTTTTACAGTTACTACGAAATCAAAGTTACTGCCTTACAAAATTCTCCTTAATTATTATAAATATTGGCTATATCATGTGTAATAAAAAGCTCTATAAATACACCAAAAACTAACTTCAGCAATATAACAACTTCTAAAATAAAGCAGTTGACTGTGAAAGAGTATTCAATAAAATACAATAACGAAATTTTGGAGGAAAGTTACAACTTCTGTCATACAGTAAACATTTATTGAACTTTAATTAAATTACCTTTGCAGTGACTTCTACTTGTTACATTATTTTTCATGAATCCTGCTATCACAGATAGCTGAGTGGTCAGCGCGCTGCTTTGCAAATGGAAAGGTGGCGAGTTACCCGTAGACAGTATGTAATTCAGTTAGCTTTTCTCATTTTGAAACGCGTTTCTTATATTTAATCATGACTCATTATATTCTTATTTTACCTATTATTATTGTTTACATTTCTTATTTTATACATTATTATTATTATTGTTTTTAATTTAGTTTAAAAATGTGCCTTGCAAATAGAAACCCTTATGTAATAATATATCTGCATCTCTTTATCATATATCATCTATAAATTCTCTCTTTATTTCTACTTTATTGCATATTTTATCATGCACATAATTTCTCATTTCAAAGATTTTTCAAAGACCAAGTGAGGGGGAGTTAAAAAATGTGAAGTTGGTTTTATTATATGGTGGATGGTGTATATAAAGAGAATTGAGTAATTTAATTCTCTTTAATTCTAAACCAATTTTATAAATCCTAATTTTCATACAATATAGAATCTGCAAGTCTGTCAAACTGGTCGATACTCATTCTGAAGTAATTAAAAAAACAAATAATATACAAAAAAAAAAAAAAAAAAGTCAATTCCTACTTAGGTCCACAAAGAAAAATTAAAAAAATACAAAATAAATAAATAAATAAAAATACAAACAGAATTTTTTTTAAATTTAATATGTGAAAAGCTGTATTAATATCAGGTGTCATCCACTACAAGTTTAAAAAATTGTATTTGAACTTGAGTGGATGGAAATAAAGTATTTTATTAACGACTGAAAATTTGAACAAGATATACGGAGAGTGCGAGCTAATAGTTGGAATTTAATAATTCCGGATATTCATTTCGCAAACGAAGCAGTAAAGAAAAAAAAATCTCTTTGAACAGGTCGCTCTAAATAAATCTTTCGGAACCATTCTCGTCATTTTTTTGGCGGTTTTGCCTCTGCTTAATGAAGTAAAGTTTCAGCTATCAAAAAATCATCTGATTGAGGCAACTTGCCGCAAACATATAGAAGCACAGCGAAGTAACAAAATACAGCTCCGTTGACGTTATATTAAAGCGCAACGTGATTTTTGCGCAAAGTAATTCTATTTGTTAAACGCACTCTTCGCAAGCGTACTCGTTTGGACGCTTTTTCGCTGGTAACGTAAAAGCACGTTCGTCAGCTACGTTTCGAGCGTAGTCGTGTGGGCGGGTCTTAAGTAAGTTTCCGCAGATTTGGCCGAACTTGCCACCGTAATTAAAACCGCTGGATTCCAGCTCGCGCAACAGATGAAACAACTGAACAATCAAGAAAATAATTCCTTCAACAATTCATTTAATGGGGGAAAACACAATAATTAGAGCTCCCGTCAAGTCATATTTTGGAACGCTTGGACGTTCAAAGCAAAATTCACGAACTGCATAACTTCCTGAACACCTACGAGATAGATATTGCACTTATCACGGAAACGCATGCTACACCGAGCTGAAGCATCAAAATTCCTAATTTTAGGTGCTACAGGTGCGATGGTTTAAAACCCTTTGAAGGGAACCGGTATATGCTAATTTTTCTACACCAAAAGCTATAATCGTAAGTTTCTGGTGTTTCCTTTCAATTCTAAATGGTAGCATCACCCTATGAATGCTCAATATTTTGCAGTTATGAAATTATTTCATGATTACTTTATAAGTCGTTTAGAATTCAGTATTATGTTCATGGAGGAATGGGGAGTTTATTGACTCTGCGCTAGGACTGAATACAAGTATATTAGTTTCATTTATTCTTTGTGTACTCAGCTCGAGTTTCATTCGTCTGTGTTTAGCTAAAATTTTTATTTCAGCACTTATGTCTTTCCCAAGAGAAAGACTCATCGATTTCAAAATTGCCATCTGGGGTCAAAACTTTACACAATTGTGGGGGTTAAATGTGGCATGTTAGCCCCCAAAAGACACCCGTTGCTTCGTGTTTTCCAAAATTCTAGAATTCAAGGAAAATGAAAGAGGTGATTGACAACTAATTTGTCATTCGGGAGTCACACCTTCTTCCCTTTGTGAGGTGTGATAAGATCACACAAAGGGAAAGCTCACTTAAAATGGAAATGTACTTAAGGTTCATCTCACCCGAAGTCGCGAGCTCTCCGTCGCTCTTCTTTCACAAAAACTGCTGTTGTGAAAGCATGCTTTTATTCTTTAGGGAAATTCTTTGTTAATTTCAGATGAAAGACTAGAGAACACAAGAGAAATCTGCGCTCTCGTTGATACAAATAGGTTGTTTCCGAAATAAATTCTCACAGTTGGTGAAAGGAGGAAAAATATTTCTAAGACCCGTTTTAGATGCAAACTAAAATTTATCCAAAAGTTGAAAAGGAGCCCCTATGCAGCCAAATAGGTTGAAAATCAGAATAAGAGCTTTGAGGTGTATCAAATAATAAAACTGTTTAACGGCGTTTCTTCCTGAACAAAAAGATACATTACAACCTATGTTTACAAAAAATAAAAAAGGGATCCTTACGGTTCTTGATGATCTAAAGTGTGTGTGCGTGGAGGGGGGGCGATTCTTCGTATAATAGTATGAAGCATGGTTGTTTTTTCACATTTTATCTAAAGTATAAAATACAACTTCAAAAATGCAACATACTTTCTCAGCTGAGTCGGTCGTAGTGCTTCATTTTTTCAATTTTTTTAATTTTCGGCTGAGTTACATCTGCTTGTAATATTATACTAGTTCAGTTACAGCATGATACGATTTACACATGCAGTGTTATATTGGTACAACTTTAATATACGCCCTAATTTCACCAAATGTGGCGATATGTGTTCTGCGCTGGTTTTTTGCGAGATTGCGTGTTCTATGGCAACCCTGTTGACGTTGAAAAATCTTTCACTGGAGCTCGTTGGTTCGCCTCTGTGTCTGAGAAGATGGGAGGGAAAGATAAAATGGTAGTTCTTGAATTGAAGTTCGGCAAAAGGAAATATGATTGTGGCTATCCTGTTGAGGGGTAGTGGGTATTTGGAAGCAGGACTAAAGAGAAGGGCTAGCTCATAGAGCGTTTCCCCCTGAAACATGCAGTGAGGAGTGATGACGTAGCAATGATGCCACCGAGCGCGGAGATGCAATTGACAACATAGAAATTAGCGTTTTAAATTTGAAGAACCAGCGTTTAAAATGAGCTGTGTGTGAAAGATAGCTATAATTTGGAAGAGATAATGTTACTGCAGTATGCATTTGACACTGAACATTACAAAATTTAATAGTACTTACTCAATTTTAAAATAAGAGATAAAGTGCGCTACTCTTAGCATAAAGTTCCTGTTTTTATTTGCAGGGATTTTTTTTTCTTTAAATGCCTGTTTGTTTCTAATCATTTCTTTATCTGCATGTTAACTAAGAGAACTGTACTACTGCTTCTAAGATAACTATAATAACAGCTATTTAAAATTAATCAAAAAACAACCTTAAATTGGCATAGTTTTAAACATGTATGGTTATATATGGCAAAATTTCTGCTAATCTAAGTTTGAGTTTCAGCCTAATTGTAAATTTTACATTGGTATATTTTTATCCCGATTCAATATAATAACATATATTTTTTTTAAAATAATTTTTTAACTTAGGCTTACATCAATATTTCATTTAAATAAATACATGTAAGATTCTTATCTTAATTTAGACAAAACAACTTTACTCACAGTACCTAAAATAATTATTTAATTTTTCAAAAGTGGGGGTTAGGGGGCAGGTCTTCTTATGCCAATTACTTTAATATCATACTTTATATATATTTTATCTAGAATGCTAAGCTAACACAAAATCGAATCAATAATAACAGAGGATACAATAAAAGCTGGAGCGACTTTTTGTCTCTCGTTTCCCTTGACCATTAAATAATTTGGTTTTAGTTTGTGACACGATTTAATTTCTCCTGAATCTTTATTTAAAACCTCTTTAATAATATCAACATTTAAAACAGTTCCATCTTCTAAAACAAATCCTTTATCTAAAAAGTGGTTTCTCAGTAATTTGAGGCAGTGCGCTAAATCTGCAAAAACCCATATTTTTTTCGTTTGGAATACTGGATTTCGAAACTGAGAACTATTAATCGAAATCTGTAACTCTTTCCACAAAGTAGTAGATCCTCTTAAATCAGACACTATTGCTTTCACTTCTACTCCAGATGATTGAATATGTCTTATGAGTGAAAAAAGAAGTTCTTTCTTCATTGGAGTGTTAAAATCAAAAAATATTGGTTGTTTCCACTGCGAAATGAGACCTCTGATTAAAACAAACTGCACTTTTTGAAAAGGACCGAGAATTTGGTCCAGTTTAGAGTCATAGCAGAGTTTAGAATCTATGTGCATTTCGTCGAAACTGAGAACGCATATTTTTTCTACAGAATTCAAATATTGGCATCTTTCCTTCATTACAGCTAGAACATCACTCTGAATTCCTGGACTACATGAAAATTTAGCGCACCATCTCTTTAATGTGCTAGTGCTAGGTAAAGGAATTCCCATTTTTTCTTTCCAAAAATCGTAGCTTTTAGATGACAGAGCTCTTATGACAATGCAACGTGAAATATCTTCACTAGTCCACCTGACTTTTTTCTTATTTTCTAGCAATGCGTTAATCTGCGTCTTTGTAAAAATATGCTTTAGACGTTTTTCCAAATTCTCCGATCTGTTCTGTTTTTTCCTAAATTTCGCTGTTTGGGATTTTAATTTCTGAATTTCCGAAACAAATTTCTTTCTAGATGTCGTCCACCTTCTTTGTCGCTGAACAAACATTCTAAAATTTTTCTTTTCTCTATTTTTCAATATTTTATTACAATTTTCTAAGGATATTATTTTGTTCTTCAAATTATCAATACATTCCTGTTTATCTTTACACTTAGGACACTCAGGGATATTGTCACATAGGGCATAGTCACTTGTGAGTTTTATTTCAAAATCATTCACATTTGATTTATTATTGTCAGCTTCAATTTCGTTCTCGGGCTCAAAATAAATTTTCTTTGGGCTTAATTCGTGTAGTCTTTCAAAAGCACTCTGCATTAGTTTTCTTTTTAAATGTCTCCGATTTCTTGGTGTTATTTCGTTTACTGCACACGATAAATTTACTTTCGGCACAGCATTGCATTTCAACAGTTTCTTTTGCGGCAATCCAAGCAAGCGATTTCTCATGTCATCTTCATAATCACTGCACAGAAAATGTTCGCTGCAAATTCTTGCGTTTTTCGCATTAATAGAATCTTGTCTTCGACATTTATGTATCCATTCTTTCGTCAAAAGCAAATTATCCTTTGGGAAAGAATGAAATACAATATCTCTTTCTTTCGTATTTCTATAAGTGTTACGGCACGTTGCTACAGCACAAGAAGCCATATTACATAAAAGATACTTTAAATATAGAATTTAAAAGGAAAACTGACTAAAACTATATATATATATACACACACACAAATTATTTTAAATATTTGCATTATTAGAAAACAAATATGTATGATTAACATTAATTTGGGATATGCGATCTCCAGAAAATCGTCTCGCAAATGAATGAAACTACAGTTTTAAAGGCGCGAAATCAGAGCAGGTGCAACAGAGACACGTCAGATTACTTCTGGTCCCCCCCCCCTCCATGAGGCTCACGTCGGCGAGGAGTCGAACAAAGGAATGACCTAGCCTATCTATTTATCCCTGATTTGGAAGTGTGGAAAGAGAGTCTGGGAGGCATGTTCCTAAAACGTACTCGCCGTACCCCCTGCTGTGACAATGCTGAATCACTATTGGCTGACCGACTTGCTACGTAAAAAACGTCACTTGTTTGGTCACGTGACAAGCCGATTGCATGGATTCTGAAGTGTTGTTTAAGTGTGATTTGTAGTTTGCTGTATAAGACGTAATAAATTTTGTGTGCATATACAATTCTGAATTAATAATAAACCACGAAAAGGTACAGCTTGTAAAGAATATAGAACACAAACCTCTTCAGACATAACGCTTGAAGTATTTTATTCGGACGGCATAAGATATGTTTACTAGGAAGACAAATTTCGGCAAACAAAATATATAATTATGCAAAAGAAATTTCGTTACCGGAGCATAAAAGTATCTATTATTGTACTTTAGATTTTCAAATATCAGAGGTTGTGATATAATATAAGAGAATATTGATTTAACTTCAGAGATTCAATTTTGAGGGAGTTGGAGCTTGGCATGAAGGGATTTTTTATTTATTTTATAATAAAACAAGATTAGTTTTGTATTTTTGAAAATTTTTGGCAGAAGAACAGTTTAACCTTTTAATATTTCATTGGTATGTTAATATTTTCTGGAACTAAAATTAAAAAATGGAGGACTGTTAATATTTGCAGTAATAACCGATATTCTTAAAAGAATATTGTTTTCGATTATTTAAAAATATAGAGCAACTTCTGATGATGTCCGTCTTTTAAAAAGGTACAAAAAGGCAAACTAGAAGACTACTTTGTCATTGTCACAAGTGATATATCAAAAAGCATTGTTTCATTTTTGGATGTGGGTATTCAGTTGCATACTAATTTATGTGAATCACAGGAAAAAAATAAGCATTAAAAAAATTGGAAACAGTCATTATGGTATTTCTAGGCAAAGTTTGGCATGGTGAATTAATAATTTCAAAAAGTTGTGTAGTGGATTTGTCATTCGGAAAGCACTTTGCAAGGTTGGAATGTGCTCAGAATATCATGGTATGCCTTGAATAATAATAAGAAATGCTTACCAGCAAGGGTCAGAATTCAGTAGAGCCAGGATTGTTGCCTATAGAGTATGTGGATTATCGCTCTGTGATATCGCCCGTTGCACTAGTCGACATCCAACCACTGTTAAGCGAATATGGCATGTATGGAATGCTGAGGATTATACTGAACGGCATGCAGGATCTCATTGCCATCCCATGATTAATACCCGAAAGGACAGGCATATTGTGAGGTCAGCCCTCCAAATTTACAACCACATCACAGACCATTAGTCAGAAAATGGGCATATTTGCAGCATGCCCAGTATCTGCTCGTACGGTGTGTCAACGTTTGCATCAACATGGACTATCATCACAGTGTCCATTACTTTAGCTTTCCTTAACAATGCAGCACAGAGAAAGATGGCTACTGTGGTGTGTCCAACAACAAAGCTGGATATAGGAGGGGTACAATGTCGTCTTTTCAGACGAGTCCCGTTTCTGTGTGCATTATTCTGATGGTCGTATAAGTGTCTAGAGGCTCCTAGGAGACCGCACATCGCCTGGTTGCATTCAGTATCAGCATAGGAACCCTAATGTGATGTTATAGGCAGCCACTGAGCACATGGCACACACATCTTTAGTTCAGATCGATGGTAATTTGAATGCCAGATCGGTATATTTGTGACATCTTACATCCAGGGGTTGTGCCCTATCTTTGAGGCCTGCCAAATGCAATCTTCCAACAGGATAATTCAAGACCACATGTTGCACATTGTGTTCTGACCTTCCTAGGTGTATTTGATTGCTGCCCTGGCCTGTACGGTCTCCAGATCTGTCACCCATTGAAAATACCTGCTTTTGCTGAGGACTGGCCTAGCAACCCTCTCCATCTAATACGATTGATGAAAAGTGGCATGGACTTGAATCAGAATGGAATGAGATGCCGATTTCTGTCATTCAAGTGAAATTCTACTCAGTGCCTAACCGGATAAGGGCCGTTTTAGCTGCCAGGTGGAGCTGTTGTTTCAACTGATTTCGCACCCTTGTAAACCCCAGGCTGCTTACAAATTTAATCATTTTTGTCTTCATTCCATACTATTTACGCACAACAAATATTTTTTTTATTTGCTTTCCTTCATGCTATAGCAATTTTAATGGCTATTAGTGTATTATTGATTAACAGTTATCTAAGAGACTTCAAGACTTTACATAGTTTATAAAATTATTGCATATTTCTGTATAAAAAATTATTGATGCAGAATAGATAGCGCCTAAAGACTTCGTGCAGCCATCAATGGAGTTGACAACACATTCATATTAGATGATTTTCTTTTATACTTTTCCCAACCACCGATAGATTGCAAATAAAAAACAAAGGGACTTACAATTACAACATAGCCAAACTGTCCTGAAGTAAACATTAACAATATATACAAAGCCAAAATAATTATATTCGCATAATATGTGCATGGCACTTTGTTACTAATAAATATCAGAGTGTCTTGGATCAAATTAATATTTGAACAGATGAAAAATTAAGATTGACACTATCATAAGCAACTGCAGTTTTTGATTATCATAGTGGCAGGGATATCTTTGAAGATATAATTAATAGCATCATTACAACAAGGTGAAGAATAGTAAAACCACCCGCTACTAGACAGTTACAGGATTGCTATATATATGTACAGTGGTTCTCTGCTTAAATCAGGAATTCTCTATTAATGAGGTATATCTGATAATGTGAAGTGTGCATTGCTGGAGGCTCGACTTACATTATCATCATGTTGGGAAAATATTTTGCATCATGACATAATTTATGTGCATGATAAGATACATAAAACTGTTTTGAGTGATATCAGCTGTAAATTTAGAAAGACACTTGGTACACTCCCTTATTAAAGTGGCTTTTCGATAGATCTTAGGCATTGTTTAAGATTACATAAAGCAGTCAAGTTGATTCATGATGAATTACTAACTCTATCTCAGATTTTATTATACTTATGAAAGCTACAGATCGTGTTTAATAAAAAACACCAGAAATAATCACTGTCTTATTGACTATCCATTTAGTCGCTCTCATACCATTTGCCGTTGTGCATAATGATATAAAACTAATGCCTTAGTAGCATTGCTCAGTCAACATCATGATATTCATGAAATTTTCTAAGGGGTAAATCAAACAAAAATGTAAGCAAAAGTCTTCTAAAAGATTATCTTCCCTAGAAAATACCAGCCAGATTTAAGACAAAAATACAGCATGTCATCTGAGAAGAAAATAATTACTTACAAAATCATGTTTCCAACACTAATAAAGCACCTAATTATATATTAAAATTTCAAAAGATCTACACAATTGATATTCAACTAAGTCTTGCATATCTATTATTTGGCTTCATAAAGTAATATGTTGTCTAAAATGAAGTAGTCATATAAAAACATATTAAAAACAATATATTTTTCTTAATGATGGTTATATAAAATTTCTTAATAGAATTGTTTTTCTGAGTAAATGAATTAGAGTTTAAAACATTTAATATAGTAGTGCTATAATAAAGCTTCGTAGGACTAAGGCTGGATTTCCTGCTAATTTGTACTTTAGATTTTTTTTCTGCTTTGTGGAACTTTTCTCTTCTTCGTAACATCATGCTTTTAATGTACACTGCTCAAAAAAAAAAAAAAAAAAAAAAAATTTAAGTAATTTTTTCTTTTTCGAATTTCATTTTAATTGTTTAAGTAGCACTTTTTTTTTTTTTTTTTTTTTTTTTTTTTTTTTTTCCGAATAACTGTTTTAAAAATTTCTATTTACCTATTCGAACTGCGTAAATAAAGGTGCAGCGTTTATTTTTTTTTAAATAGTTTTCTTTATATATATTTTTTGTCATAATTATTATTTTAGGTAATTTTTAAATTTTTATACTTTTATTTTAATTGTTTGTGTTGCATTGTCTCTTCAGATAATTGTTTTAAAATTTCCTATTTATTCCTTCGAACTGAGCATTTTAAATATATTTATTAATATCAATTTTCCAGAATTTGATTTTATTTATTTGAACTGCGTTTCTTTTGGAAGAATACTTTGTAACCCAGACTACGATGAGTTTGAAAACTGCATACTATATTAAAAGAGAAAATACAGTAAAGCACAGTTTTACACGCCTTTCAATGTTCCGTTCAGAAAAGATATATATAAATAAGAGAGATGTATAACCGACATTTTAACTTAGGATGACTTGCATACACTGCTTTAAACAGTTTTTATCATTGTGCCCATTGCTTTACACAATTTTATCCTACATTTGGTTTCTTAAAATGTTATTCACATTTTCGTCAAATATTTTATTTTTGAAATCGCAAGAATCAAATATCATAACATTGAAAAGTTTTAAATTAAAAAAATACAAATACTAAATTTTACGAAAAAATTTATTTTTCTTCTCTTTTTCTTTAAGCATTCTGAAAGTATATTAAAAAGTATCCAACTTTTCGAAACATTTTGGTATTTCTGACAATCCTTTTAAATAAAGTTATCGCCTTCCATTTCATAAAGGCCCATAAACGGCCGAGCGATAAAGACGCTGATCACAGGTAGTTCGGTCCGAGGTTCGAATCCCGCAAACAGGCTGGTTGCATGGGTGTTTTCGTGGTTTTCCCGATGTGTAACGTGTATACGAGCCAGTTTCCCTTAGAAAGTCCTCCACGATAGCATCCCTCCCTTTAGGCAGATAGTCCTCGTGTGCTTTGCCATAATTAAATAATCCAATCCAATCCAATCCTTAATTAAATATAATTGATTTGTAACTTCTACTAGAACTGACGTTAAGAATTGAAGTGAAAATAAATAATAACGTGTGCAATCTTGATTAATATAAAATTAATATTTGCACAGAAAAATATTTGCATTCAGACAGAAAGTTTTTTGAAATATTTGCAATTACTTTATAAGAAGGATTTATTAATAACCGTAATAATTACTTATTATATTACTGATGATTAGGAATCAGTTCTTGACAATTACATTCTAAATTAGAATTTTAAGAATTATTAGAATTTTAAGAATTATTAGAATTTTAAATTAGAATAATGAAAATACGCTACACACAAAAATACATTTTAGGATAAAAAATGAGTTGATTTTTTATGTTTTAAAATTTCTTGAATTCATTTAATAAACATGGTATCCTCGTTGTTAATTGAATTCAGAATGTTGGGTGTCGTTTATATAATTATTCTTACTTGTCCACGGAATCTGCTGACTTATCCAGCGATTAAGTAGCTGCAGATCATTTCTACATAACCATTGAACTTCCATTAATTCAGTTTCTAGAGGGTTGTATATTTATATCATAATTTGACTTTTATAAAAAGGATTATTCTAAATCTTATGTTTCTATAAAAATATACTGTGCTTTAAAAATATGGATGATAGTACCAGCCGCTCTTTCAGCCACTTCAAAAGCATCATTTTGTTTAGAAATAAATTGTGCAGTTAATGTCATAAAATTCAAATAAACATCAAACGAAAATTCTCAGTTTTAGACAATTCGATTTAAACGAAGTAAAGTAGCAGACGATAAAACGCCGAAGGTAAAAATTTACTCTTACAAAAATTTACTCTTATTTCAAAAAAAAAAAAAAAAAAAAAAAAAAAAAAAAGATAGAGAGAAATTTAAAAAAATGTTAAAAAATTTATTTAAAAAAATAGCTTTTCATATAGTATTAATAAATATTTATTACGCATCATTGAGGGAAAAAATGTCATATAATTAATTCTCCGTAAAATTTTACTTGAAATTTAAGGTTAAAAATAGCTGTGGCAATACAGTGTAACAAAAATCCATAGACCACATTTGGCGTTATTATCGCTCAAAAAAAAGATGCCAAATTTCAAAACGCGAAAATATGTAAATTTGTGTATATCTTAGAAAATTTTGAATAAAAAAGTCTAATTTTTTGCAGATATGCTTAAAAATATACCTACTTTAAGATGATGGTAAAAATTTTATAGGTTATAATTCAAAATTTTTTTCGAAAAATTTATAAAAATTATTTAAAAATAGAAATTTAAAAAATGAAACACAAAAAATGGGTAAATTTTATTTGGAATGAACCTAAATTTCGAAATGTGAGAGAAAAAATAAAAAAAGTTTAATAAAAAAAGAGATATAAATAAATATTTGTCAAATTCAATTAACATTGAGGAGCTAAAATTTTGAGAGCTAATATTTCAAAAACTACTCGTGCGATTTTTCCAAAACTTGGTATTCTGGCATAATTTGAGTCGTAGAATCGAAATATGTAAAAAAATTGGTATGTTATTTCAGAAAAAGTCCGATTTTGTGTCAAAATACCTATGTTAGAATAGTGCTATATATAAATCTAATATATATCCTAAGTCGCGCTTTCGAGACATGAAGAACGCAATTTGAATTTCGTGAATCGCCCCAGTAGAACGGGAGATGTAGCATTGTCCCATTTTTTTTTTTTTTTTTTTTTTTTTTTTTTTTGAGCCGTGTACCTTTAAAAGCTAATTAATTAATTTTGACAAGTATTTTTCTTGAGAGATGCTCTCATGGAAGCTACTAAATGATATTTGTCTCATACCTGCTTTTCCGATTAGAAAATACATGAAAGACCAAGCCAGCCATGACCTGCCTGAGATCAGCATACAAATGTTTTGTGTCTTTAAATATGAAGCTAGGTTAAGTGATGTATGCTTAGTAAAACTCTTAATCTTTATAATAAAATATATCATAAATATATTATACCTACATAAATATGTATCACAGAACATTTGCTTAGATACAGCTAGGATAACTTCTCTTGTTAATGTTATTTTGCACAGATTTTTTAATCAAAATTGTCTCTAAATTAATGTGCTATAGATTTGTTTTGAGATTTAGAATGATGTCAGACGAAACTGGACAAACTTTATATTTTCCTAGATCCAAATTTTCCAACTTAATGGAAATAATGCTTATTCATTACATGAAGTAAAATTCTGAGAAGGAAAAAAAAACTTCTGAAAGCATTTTAATGAAAAATTAATAACAAACAGCAAAACCAGTTTCTAGGAAATGATGATTTAAGTGAAAGAAATATTAATTAGAAAATATGTAAACTGACGTTTAACATGTATGTTACAAAAGTGCAAAAAAGATAAGTTAAGTAAAATGTGTTTCATCAAAGAGTAAAATCTTCTATTAATGATTTACTATGAATAAATTATTAGTAGTTATGTGTACATTTGAGAAAGAGTATGAAAATCATCAGTACAGCGAATATGTTCTACTGATATTATGACTTAACGCAGTTACCATTTGACTGTTAATAGACAAAAATATAAAAATTTCCTCAATTTATTTGCAGAATGAGTGTGGATGAATCTAAACAACATAGGAACATTTCTTTAGATCAGGGGTTTTCAACCATGGTATACAAAGAAACAAAGTATTTTTAACTATTAAATTAAAAAATTAAAACCCAACATCCTGATTGAGTTTTTTTTCTAACACTCATAAATTTATGTGATTTGAGCTTTGTTCAGGAGTGGTGGTGATATTAAAGGTTTTCAATTTTTGTTTAGATGGTACGCGTTAGTCAAAAGGTTGAGAACCGTTGCTTTAGATTAAATATTAGAAGAAAATGATAATTGCAGTTTGTCTAATTTGTAGATTTCCACAATGATTTAATATTTTGGGGGATTAACATTAATATAAATAACTGTTGTAATCTTAAAACACTGATGGCCCTTAAAAGCATAACATTATTGAAGACGGGAGATAAAGCCATATTTATTATACAAATAAATTTTAATACATGGTTTAACTGTACATGTGTAAGCAAATCAGTTAGACTTAAAGTACATGGTTTAAAAAACAGTTAAACTTGGAGTATACCACCTCGTACAGCCACTGCATGAAGATAAACAGATACTGGATGTGCACCTAGAATATGTGAGAAAAGTAGATTTCAGTTATTACCAGTTTTCAGCTGATGTAGCCATGGGTAGACTGTGGTACGTTAGTTTTTTTATAATCATAGGCCTGATATATTCAGTAGATAACAGATCTGATGAAATCATAGATCAAGGGATTAATAGATCAATAAAAAAAAGGTGGGAATTTAGGATTTGTTCTCTGTTATGTGCCATACATTCCTTGTTGATCACTAGTTCTAGACAACCTCTAAAGATAGACAGACAGCAGTGAGCTTCGAGAACCTCAGAGTAATAATAAATGATTCATCAGATTTTAAAAACACTGCCTTTTCATAAATGGTATACATACAATAATCAATTTTTGGAAATGAACTAGAAACTAAAAAATTACCTCGCATGCTACATACATTTTATGAACATTGATCACATAGCACACTTCCAAATGGCTATTGATTTCACATTTTTTGTACGAGTTTCCATACTGCATCATCTATCACACTTGAAGTCTTCCATTCGGCAAACATTAAGGAGTGCATTTTTGTACATAATGTACTGTTAATACATTATGTACAAAATGCACCTGGTGCTCACATGGTATTTTTGTACATAATGTAGCTGGTGCTCACATAACATACACAGCAAAACATTTGTTGTACGTAAAGAAAATTTGGATAATTTCTCATTCTTTACTTAAATTCAGTCATTATAATATGCATAATATTTTCGATATTAGAATTTTTAAATCTGATAAATCATTTACAGTAGCCCTAAACAATGGTGCCTGTTCAACTGCACATTAAACATGGAGGCTGTTTTTTTGGGGGGGGGTGTTTAATTTATTCGATTACAGTATAGTAACTTGGCTAAGGGTAGAGATACTTTCATGGAGTACTTTCAAAGAGAAGTTAGCTTATACATATTTCATATATGCAGAAAACACACGTGCAGCCAACCTGTTCGCTAGAATGTAAACTCCAGTTCGAATTATCAGTATTCAACTACTTTACTGCTTGGCTGCTAGCGAAGCCAGAGCTAGATATTTTATCACCTAATAGAATAACTGCTGCTTGCAAATTATGCCTTCCAGTTCCTTCCAAAGTTCTAAAAATTTTGAATCTCCTATGTCTTGCTGCCCATTGCACTCATACAGGTTGCCCTGGCCACCGATGAGCATTAAACGTGAAGGCAACTGGAATGTAATGGACCATACGATAACACTTGGTTTCAGACCTGTATGGAAATGCATAATGCATGACATAATGTGGCATTTTTTTGATGCAGACCATGGATGTGATCCTTGATGGTGTTGATGGATTAAGATTCATCTGGATAAAATGAATTTATATTATTTATCCTTCTATTTGAAAAGTTCTATGCACAACTATCGCTGTAGTCACTTATAATGTTCTAACGAGGGTTTGGTTAGGTTACTTGAACATGGCAAAGCATCTAAGGGCTGCTTATTTTTTCTACCAAAGTTAGCTGAAACAATGGACACTTTAAAAAAAACTACTTTAACTTTTTGCTATGTAGCACCTACTTAGTTTTGAACTGAAGAATAATATAACTGTAACAGCCATACATGCAGATTATGTTATCTTAATCAATGAGTCAAACTAGTGAGTTCATTCACCAGCTCAGGTAGGAAAACCAGATCAAGTAGAATAGTGCTTTTTTTTTTTTTTTTAACATAATTAAATATAAAGTATAAAGCATATGTGCTTTAAAAATGATAATTCAAATTGTGACAAAGGTATCTATTTATTATTAATACATGTCAGATTTTTAGAGGTAGTTATTTCCCAGCAATGGTGTCTGTGTGTTTTCTTTGGTGGTAAAATAAAAATCTCATAGATTGAAATAATAATCATTCCAAAAACATATTGCAATAGTAAAGTTCTGATATATGCAAATAAATCATTATGTGGAAGAAAGGAAATTGGTTTGAGGGAAGCACAGCTTATTAATTTTTGTTCATCATAGTTCACAAAGTGTATAACTTACTCAAAATGATTCTAAAATGATGAATCTTGGTACTTTCTAATTTTCTGAACCTCACCAGAATGCTGTGAAAAAGTATTGATGGTCTAAACCATGATGTGAAGAAAAATTTATGTGGCTACACATGTCACTAAAAATTATTTATATGGCAACCCAAGTATACACATAGCATTCTCCCAGACTGCACTTCCCCAGATAGTTTCACCAGTCTGTTGCAGATTATGATCCTTCCTATGGGAATTTCAGTACTTCAGCATAAGGGTGGACCACATACCGCAGTTTCTGTTGTCTCTGGTAAAATCTTTGGCGATGTTGCTTTCTGCATGCATACAACATAAAAGGCATCACATGCCTCTCTTTCCTTTCTCATTTTAGGATTCTTGTGCCAACATTTTGCAATTTTCTGATTTTTTTTATTAAAAAGATTTATAGGGAAAACAACACTGAAACAAAGTCTAGCATTGTGCATGTCTTGTATTGAAGAAGAAGTATGTAAAACAGTAGGTGGTGGTGGATGCATCATTGAAATAAATTTAAAGATATGCAAACAAACATCCCTCTCCTAACTCACCAACAAGTTTGCAAATGCTCTTCAAAGTTGCCAATGAGTTCATGACTTTTCAGTGCCAATGAGTTCATGACTTACCACATCTGTGGTAAGAATGTAAATTCCATATATTTCTCTTGTTAAAGATGGAATTAAACACAGGAATTTTAATTTAAATATAGGAATTTTAATTTAATAACTTATATTATTATATTTGTTTCCCTTAATGGCCCAAGGCCCAAGGCGATATTTTCCGGAGTACCTTTGCAACTTAATGCAATTACCTCCACAACTTCGTTAAGAAAACTGAAGTGATTGAGAAAAAGCACTGGCTGAAGGGTAATGAAGGAGACCATTAAGGTTTTACGGGGAAAGAATTGAATAAGGAGTCCACGCTATGGACGTCAAATTCTATCTGCTTTCAACTTGTTTTACAAGATTGAAAGAGAGAGAGGTGATGATTGAAGGCGAATTCCTGAATGCATTGCATTAATGGAATCGGGAAGGTTGGAAGACATTCAGCCGGGAAACATAATTTTCCAGGGCTTGGGAAAGGTATATTAGGTAGTACGGAAAACCGCAGTAGTTGCTAATGCCTTGGGAATGGGCTGGGGGGGGGGAGAGAGTCTTGCGACTAAAGCTCGGAGCAAGGGATGGAGGAACGAAAAGAAGGGGGGAAAAGGATTCAAGAGGCGAAAAAGTTCTCCTACCGCCCGTGGCGAGAGAAGAATAGGAGCAACTTTTGGAGCGGAAAGAACCGTGAAGAAAGTTAACTGTAGAAAAGACGGAGAAGTTTTAAGATAGTTAAAGGGAAGGCAAGCGAGGAAAATGATTTAAGTTGGAGAGGAGAGGTGGATTAAAAAGGGAAAGAAATAAAAATAGGGTCAGGATTAAACAAAATTACCAGTTTGAAGATGATAACTGAAGATATGCAAGCTTGTACATTTGTATGCAGTTTGCTGGAATCAAAAATTGATATAATAAAAGTGTTTGGAGTAGCATATGGGGGAGTTAGATTTTAATGATTTGAATATTAATTTAAATTTTAATAATTAAATAGTTTAAGTTAAATGATAAAATAATAATGAAACGTTAAAGCTATTGTAATTCTGTCTTTTAATTGTCTGGACCGTGTTTTATGAAAAGATGAGGTCTTGGCAAGTGGAGGAGCATGTTACCTATAGCAGCACGGATATAAAACCGAGAAACGAGGCCGAATTAGGTCCGGCGGGCATGTGGAATATAGAAATAGTTAAGGGTCGCCGGGTTAGGCCCGTGAAGTGCTTGTTAATTTAAAAAATTTTTAGAAAGAATTCCTAGTCAAGCAGACACCTCCGCTTTGGCTTCCTAGGAAAGATGTTAAATGTTCTATCTAGAACGCTCCTAGGTCGCTTAGCTGAGCTGGGCTCAGCTGGATCATAAGCAGGAAGTGAATGCAAGACTGGGTTTTCGATCTGTGTTAATCTATTAAAGAATTTGGCCGAATTTTGCCGGAAAAAGGCATCAAGGGGTAGAATTTTGAGATCGTTATGAAGCACTTCATTACGGACGAAATAATGAGCATTTGTCAGAATACGAAGCGTGACGCTCTGGAATACTTGGATTTTCTTCAGGTGGCTATTGGCAGCAGTTGACCATACGACAGCTGCATAGGTCAGGATTGGAAGGATGGTACTTTTATACAGTAGGATCTTGTTATTAAGGGAGAGGTTGCTGGTTCTTTTAAGTAGGGACATCAGTTGAGTTCTTGTTGTTCGTGCTTTGGATATTGCATAGTTGTTGTGTGTATTCCAGAGCAGCTTCGCATCTAGATATACTCCCAGATATTTGTAGGATTCCACCCAGGGTACATTTTCTTCAAATAATCTGAGTGGAGGGAGTTGACTATGGACATTCCTCTTCCTGGAAAAGAAAACTGTGGCGGCACTTTTTGCGACATTAATTTTGATTTTCCAGGTAATGAGCCAGGACTCCAAGTCTGTTAAATACAGCTGTAGGTGATTGAGAGTGGCATGTAATGTTGGGTGCTGTGAAATGATGGCTGTGTCATCTGCATAGAGTGCTAGATCGACACTTGGTGTTTGTGGTATGTCGTTTACATACAAGTTGAAGAGCGTAGCGCTAAGAATTCCTCCCTGAGGCACCCCCGCCAGGATAGGACGAGGAGAAGAGACAGAATATTTAACTTTAACAGAAAAGGTACGATTAGTGAGGTAAGAGTGCATTATGTGCACAAAATTAGCCGAAATTTCAAGTCGCATGAGCTTGAATAAAATTCCGATATGCCAACACCTGTCGAAAGCCTTTGCTACGTCTAAATAAACAATAGCTGTAGGCTTTCCACTGCGAGATCCTGTATGAATGATTTCAACTACCCTCAGTAGCTGGGCCTGAGTTGAGTGTTTAGCACGAAAACCGAATTACTGAGGAATAATAATATTTCGGTTTCGGCAGAAATCATTCAGGTATCTAAGCAGTATAGCTTCGTATATCTTACTAAGTGAAGACAGGAGGCTGATCGGCCTATAATTTTGAGGGACCTTTGGGTCCATTCCAGGTTTTAGAATAGGAATGACTAATGCATTCTTCCAGCTATGAGGATAATATTTTAGCCTTAGCATTGAATTTATCAAAACTGCTAGGTAAAATATGAATTTTACTGGTAAATTTTTAATCATGCGATTAGAAATCCTATCCAGGCCAGGTGCTTTTGCAGGGGTGAGATTTTTGACAAAGGCAGAAATCTCAGTCATTGTTGTGGTGATGGGTTCCTCAGAAGTTGTTTCTGAGGAGAGAAATTCTTCAACTTGGTGTTGGACTTCATGCGTATGCTCTGCACATGAATCGAACATGAGTCCAGTGTTAGGTGAAAATTGTGTTTGAAGGCTGTCCGCAATGCGTTCAGCCTTTTCGGTGTCTGTTAATGCCATCCGGTCATTGACCGTGCCCATTAGGGGGGGGAATGTCGTGTTTTGGTTTGCGAAGCCGTGCGCTAGCAACCCAGAGGCTATTATCAGAAGTCTTTAAGGACTTAAGATAGTTTGCGTATTTTTCGTCTGTGTATTTCTTAATGTCAGACTTGATCTCATTCTGGATCCTTCGCAGTTGCACTCGAAAGTTTTCCAAACGTGTATTTTGCCAATCTCTGCGAAGGCGGTTTTTAATTTTGATTTTATCTTTAATGTGTTCAGGTAATTTATAATAATTTTGCCTGAATTTGGGTTTGGAAGCTGCTGTAAATGCGCTTCCTAGGGTTTGGTTGAGCCTGTCAATGGCTAAGTCAACCTCCTGATTATCGCTAATTTTGATAGGGGGGAGAATACCATTTTCCAAGACATACCGAAAGTTGTCCCAATTTGTGGAGACTTGCGCCGGTAAATTTTGGTTAATTTTGGATGTTTTAAGGGTGAGGTGAACCGGATAATGGTCAGAGGACAATTCCGGAATTACTTCGATCGAATAATCTACTGGAATATTTTTAAATAAGGCCAGATCAATAATGGAAGGAGCACCTAACCCCCCAGGAAACTGTAATGGGTAGGTGTGTTTGGCGCAATAATTTGGATACGGGCGTCCTGAGCCCAAATTTTGAGTTTATCGCCATAGTTGTTGGCAGTGACACAATCCCAACTTCTATGACGGGCATTTAAATCTCCTGCGATAATCAGGTTATTTGCTACACCACTTAATTTTCTGAGATCAGAGATAAATGCGGGTCCCTGTCTCGGAGCATATAGCAGGACGCTACTGCTATTGGGGGACAATTTGGAATATGAATTTGTACTATAGTCGCTTCTAAGGCCTCCAGTGGTGGCGTGGGTATCCTAGAATGTTTTAGGGAGCGTTTTACATATATGCTAGTACCGCCACTAGCACGAACAGTGTCACTGATGCATACCTCTCTGTCATTTCGGTAGCAGAAATAATTCGCGATGTTCGCACTAAGTCCCTCAACCAGATGTGTCTCCTGAACGAGGAAGAGGTCCATGTGATGCTCATTAATAAAATCCCGGACTTCGTGAATCTTCTTCTTGATTCCATTGGCATTCCAGTAGGAGATCAGGAGAGTATCTTCACTAGTTGCACAGTTGAACTTGAAGCCTTTAGTTTAGGAGGCCACAGTATGCCTCGTAAATATAAAATGCTCTCTCAGGCCCCGTGGAGACATTTCGGAGCCTAGGGAGAGCATTTCTAAAAGCTTCCAGGAGGATCTTGTGTTCTATACCGAATTCCGAGGCGATTTGGAAGACGCTCCGGAGGGTATCTGTGCAGCTTCCATCATCTACAGTCGGGGCTGGAGCCTGGGCCGGTGGAGTTGTCTGGAGGAGAGGACCTTGCTTCGGGGCTTGCTTCGACGCAGGTGCTTGTTTCTGTTCCTTAGTAGATGATGGTAGTCCGGGATTTTTCCGTCCGGAAACGACATCACTAAATGAGGGATCCGTGCTGCTGTGTGGAGCTTTAACCGGAGCCGGTACAAATTTTGAAATCCCGCTATCCGATCTAATAGGGGGGGTTTTATTTTTATTTGCTGGGTTTCTGGGACAGTGAAACCAGTTGGCTGCGTGCCGCCCAAGGCAGTTCGCGCAGGTGTTGGCTTCCTCCTGGTCTTTGGTGCATTGGTACGCGTAATGCGGGCCGGCGCACCTCAGACACCGGATTGGCAGTGTGCACACTGCGGAACTATGGAAGAAGCCTTGGCAGCGCCAACACTGGCTCGGCCCCTTCTTCCCAATATGTTTTTCGAATTTAATCTCAATGCCGAACATTGAAGTCTCCTCGAAGATATCATAAACATTTAAGGAAGGATTTAGTTGCACTAGAAATAATGGCATGGGATAGCGGGACCTGTGCCTACGGAGTTGCATTACATTTATAACAGAGTAACCTAGGAGTTGTAGTTCAGCCTTGATTTTATCTGCTTTTGCAGAGTTGGGCAAGCCGCGTAGTATCGCCTTTACGGGCCGATCCTGCTTTAGATTAAACGATTTATATTCGGCGCCCTGATTATTTAAAATTTGGGCCACCGAACGATAATCTTCTTCCGTCTGCATTTCAATACGCAGAAACTTGCCCTTCATTCTACATATGGCCGTAGGCACAGTAGCTTGTACTAACGACGTCAGGAATTCAAAATCCTTGGGCTCTACAAAGAAGAATGGTATTTTTCTCTTAGAATTCTTAGAGCTTTCAGTAGGGGGGGAAGTACCGTCGCCGGGTTGCTCCACGAGATCATTTTTCTCTTCCACCCTCTGCGGTGGACTAACCGCAGGTTGGGTGGGAGGCAATTCCTCCTCTGGTTGTTCACTCCAAAATGGAGGAAGGCTATTGTTTGATTCTGGTTTGGAAGGAGAATTCGGCGCACCACGTGCAACAAGATGGCGAGGAGGCCGCTGAAAACCCTCATCATCAACTTTTCGTAATTTCTTAGTTTTAGGAAAATCATTATTTTCTCGCGAATTTAGAGATAGTTTTTGGATTTTTTTGGCACTATTTAGTATTTTCTCAGCATGTAACTTTGCTGGCTTTAGAATTGGGCTATTGGTTTGATTTTTTCCTAAATTTTGAATTTTATCCGAGTTAACATTATTTTTTTCAGAGATAACATCGTTAGATAATTCTTTGGCCGATTTTAATTTGGCCGATTAGTAATTTTTTGATGCATTCATCCTCAGTTGGGGGAATTGCAAGTAAAGGTAGATTAAGGCGTTTGGCAAGAGTGGTAAGGTTAAAAAGCGTTACCTTTGATTCCTGCTGGACGCACTTGAGGTCGAAGCTTGCGAGAGGAGTAGATCTTCGTGCTCTGGACAAATTCTGCTCCAAGTCGGTAAACCGGGCCTTGAGCAGATAGAGTTGCTTTATCTGGATAAGTAGATCATCCGGATTCACTTCTTGAACTGGATCGGAGTCTGAGACAGGGACGGTCGTGTCCATCTAGGCGCTGGTATCGGTGGGGTTGCCGGCCATGATTTCCGGCGTCGCGTCGCTGCAGGTGGCTTGTGGGGAGCTCATTGTCATACGTCCTACCTCCACGAGAGACACCCTGCTAATCAATCCCCTTAATGGTAGAGCAAACATAAATATTGGTGCAAAATGTAGTTTAAAATATTAATGGTACATTTAAAATACATTCAAAATGCAATTTGTCACACAAGATCATCCCCATCTTTAAAATTAAAAAAAAAAAAAAAAAAAAAAAAAAAAAAAGGTAATGAAGTAGAAATATTAAATGGAAATGACACTGTGTATTTAAAAATAAAAATGAAAATTTAGGATAATCCAAGCAATGTTTATGTGTCTAAAAAGTATATTCCTTACTACCTAATGCATACTAAAGGTTACTGATAGAATTAACTGACAATAGTTACTTTTAAAACAAGAATAATATTAAGAGCGATTCAAAGGTTACATTTAATTTAATGGACATTAGGCAATGTAGGCATATATATTTTGCTGTAAATTGACTGGAAAATGTTATTCAGTAAAGGAAAAGATCCCACGTGTGCTTTCTCTATATAACTACTTTGATCTAGTCCATCATTAACAATATTTTTCCTGGGATTCCATCTCAGAGTGAAAACTGAGATAAATTTAGGTGTATAATTGTAAACTTTGTAATCTTGTTCTTAAAAATGTGGTTGTATCACGATAAAAGATAATAAACTATGTTATAGATAAATATATACTATAGATAAATAAACTATGTTACATATTGTTTTTCCAACATTCCATTAGCAAAATGCAATATGGATATAACCCTCTCAAGCAAATAACCCATTTTCCTTCCTTTGTAATGATCCGGTATTTCTCAAGTGTGTATTGCATAAAGTGAAAATATATATTAACATATGAATTAATTCAGTTGTACATAAAATCACCTCTGACTTCTTAACTGATTTTTGTAAAGGATTAAAACATAACCGCTGTATGCGATCCGATCCGAACAAGTATGGCTGGAGTACGAGAAGCTTTACCACGTGAGCAAACAAATGACTTCGAAAGCTCTATGTTACGTCTAAATTCTTCTAACCAATAGCAGCGAAGCAGCTCTCATAGCAGAAGGTACAGCGAGTACGTTTTAGGCTGCTATCACACGTCGGTTTGTTTCGAAAGAACAACTGTTTGGAACAAATTTTCTGCTTTGTCACAACAGCCAATCACCGAAGCTTGCTTTGGGGCTAACACAGGGGAAACTGATTCTTAAATGCTTAAATGCTAATTGCTTATGCTTATATTAGCCCAGTTGGGCTTTAATAAGCTATATTGATCTAATCCCCTAAGGACAATCAGAATGTCAACTATCAGCTAGTTCCCAGCCAGGAAATCGGAGCGGGTAAGGAAAAGAGGGCCCATCGGCCATAGTGACAAAGTCCAATCATCAAAGTAACTTAACTCTTACCCCTGAGACAAGAGTAATAATCATGTGTATGGAGCTATGAAGATGCAAAAGAAATGAAAATACATGAAATGTGCATAGGATACAGTGTTGAACATGTAATAAACAAATGAAAGTGAAGTAATGTACGCATAAAAATGTGTTATTTACATATTTGAAAACGAGTGGGCTAAGTGACAAAATTGTGATCCCTCATTCTGTGAGCCGTAAAAGGCCTGATATTGTAGTCCTCAGGAATGCAGACATAGTTCAGTACAGCATTAAAGTTTCCTTTACTGCAATTCAAGCCTTTGTCAAAGAACTTGCTGTTAAGTTTTTGCAGATATTTGTCAATATATTCAACTTGTAAATCATCGTGCAGGAGTTTGTTACGGATGTAAAAATGCGCTCCTGTCATGGTGCGTAAGATTGTGTTTTGAGTCACCTGCAATTTGTTGATATCTGAGCTCGTAGCAGTCGCCCAGACAGGGGACGCATAACACATAATTGGTCTTAAAATGGAAATATAAATCTGTCTTTTCCTTCTCAGATCTAACTGCGAGCTGCGCCCTAGCAGTACTTGTAATTGTTGAGCAATTCCTCTGGTCTTGTTTGCAATGTAATTGACATGCGTACTCCACGTGAGTCTTCGATTCAAGTAAACACCTAAATACTTGGCCTTGTTTACCATCGGGACACGTTGGCCGAATAGGTAAAGTGGCTGAACTGAGACCAGTATTTTCTTCCTTCTAACAAGAAGTAGCTGTGATTTAGTCGCATTGATGGAAATCTTCCACCTGGAGCACCACTCCTCAATGTCCATAATTATATCCTGCATAACAGAAATTGCCCTGTTAGGCTGAATAGATCTGACCGCTACAGCGGTGTCATCCGCATAGCAGGCCTGCAATGTATTTCTGTTGAGTTTATCCCGCGGGAAATCAGCCGCATAGAAAAGATAGAGTACTGGGCCAAGACAGGACCCCTGGGGGACGCCTGCAGCGATAGTTTTGTATCCAGAATGACTTTGCTTGCAGCTAACTGTAAAGTAACGATTTGCAATATAAGATCTGGTGAGTAAGATCAGTTCTCTAGGCAAATTCATCATTATCAATTTATATATTAAGCCCTCATGCCAGACACGGTCAAATGCTTTGGCCACGTCCAGCATGAGCACTGCAGTACAACTCTTATGATGCAGAGCAGAGCCGATAAATTCCACAAGCCTAATCAGTTGTTTAGATGTGCAAAGTTCGCTCCTAAATCCATACTGATCTTCCGGAAGTAGCTGTAAATAAGGCTGGAATTTCCTTAAAATTATTCGTTCAAAGATCTTGCCTATATTAGAGAGCAAGCTTATGGGCCTGTGATTTTCCGCCTTAGTGATGTCTTTTGCAGGCTTCGGCAGTAGGAAAACTTTTGCGTACTTCCAGCAGTCCGGGAAGTAGCATAACGTAATGCATATATTAAAAATGCTGGAAAGTCTTGTGATTCCACCGTGCGGGAGGTTCCTGATCATTAAATTTGTAACTCCATCAATACCTGGGGCTTTCTTGGGGTTCAATTTGGAGATAATATCCGTAACTTCTCTTGGATTAGTTAAACCATCGGCATTTAGAGCCGTGGGAGCACCTAGCCATTCTTCTACTTTCATTCTGACTTGGGTCTCAAAGTGAATATTACGAGGTGTCTGATTGGGAGAAAACTGCTTTTCAAGATGTGAAGCAAAAATCTGACATTTGTCAGTATCTGAATAAGCAGTGACGCCGTTGTCAATAATTGGCCTATCACACTGATGCGTCCTTTTTAACATTTTTGTAAACTGCCAGAAGGCATCACTGTCTAAGTTTAACTCCTCCATTTTAACATTCCAAGCCTCACACTTTAATTTATGCATTTCAAGCTTAATATGCTTACTGATCCTATTTAACTCCGTTTTAATAATTGGGTCCCAGGTGATATTATACCTCCTTCGCAGCCTGTTTCTTTCGGCTATGAGAGATTTGACGTACCTTGGAATCTTAGCGATTTTACAAGACCTTTGAGTAACCTTGGTGGCCTCATAGTAAGAGTCATTAAGACATGTAGTAAACTTATCAATCTCCTTGTCAATATCAGAAGGGCTTTTCATAGCACCTAATTTAGGGAGCCTCACTTTCACAACATTGTGGTACATTCTCCAGTCGGTATGGGTCTTAACATTCGTATAATTAATACTGGTGACCCCTAGTGTAGCAATCACAGGAGTATGATCAGAGCTTAAGTCGTCTCGAACATCCAGCACCATATTAATTCCTGTATTAGTCAAGATGATATCTAGAATATCAGGAGTGTACCTGATGTTGCTGGGCCTGAACGTCGGTACGTCAGGCGCAAATATACCAACTGGGTGGTTACTGATATACTCTCTCAGTACTTTACCATTGTGATTAGTGCTACGGCAGCCCCAATCTTTATGCTTACTATTGAGGTCGCCACCAACAATCATTATTGAAGAATCCGGAATAATATTTTGTAACATTTCCTCAGTTAGCCTATTAGTAGGGGGGTTGTAGATTGCCGCAAATAAGGTATCTCCAATCTTAGGCAAGCTAATAGAGGCAATCACAATTTCATAGCCCTTGTCTCTTTCAGTCGAAATTAAACAAGATGAATATTTACAATGAACGTAGATGAGTGCTCCACCTCCTCTGTGATGTAACCTATCACATCGGTAGGTTCTATAATTTTTGATGCTAACTCTGTCTCCTGGGGTGATGTGCGTCTCGGAGATCAGGCAAATATCAATGTCGTTCTCATACATAAAGTCCTCCAACTCATCTTTCTTTCCTCTTATGTTGTTAGCATTCCACACTAACATCTTGATTGGCTTAAAATTATTATCTTTCCTATCCATGATTGGGTTCATTATTGACCGCGTTGAAACTACTAGCATTGGCGCTAGGAGCTAAATTTACTTGTAGAATGCCGGAAGCCTTAATAGCCTCAACAAGGTTTTTAAGCCCTTCAAAAATACTTCTAGCTTCATCTAGAGTATTCATTGTTTGCCCGCCAACAGCGGCGGCATAAGATTTATTGATAATTACTCTATCACTGAAATTCTTCAAAGGCGGATTTTGAGTATTTATTTTGGGAAAATTCGGGCAACCCCTGTAGTTGCTTGTATGATCTAATTGGCAATTTATACACTTAGGTTTATCTTCTCTTGGCTTGGGGCAGTCTTTTGAATAATGATCGCCAGCGCATTTCATGCATTTCGGGTCATGCATACATCCTGCCTGGGCATGATGAAATGCTTGACACCGAAAGCATTGTACCGGCCCTTTCCTTCCTTTGTAAGCTTCTACTTTAACATTCAGCAAACATAATTTAGTTATATTATGTATCCCTCTCGCTTTTTCATTCCTCTTCAAAATAACTAGAAACAGGGGCAGATTAAATTTTTCTCCATTTCTGCGTCTTACTAATTGCGAGACTCGTTCAACTGGGAAACCTCTATCTATCAGTTCATCAGATATCTCTGAGGTTGGCGTGTCGATCGGTAAGCTGCGTATAACAACTTTAACCTTCTTGTTTTCGGGTAAAATAAATGAGTGATATTTCACTCCTTTGGCATTAAGTAATGCAGTTAAACTCTTATGAGTTTCTATACTGTCAACTTTTAGCTCATAGTGGTCTTGAGCTTTCATTATACCTGATTTTAGCTTAATTCCTGCATCTTTAAACATTTCCTTATATTTTGACCAGGAGTATTTACCATCCTGTATAATAATCGGGGGAGCTTTATTGCTCACTTTATTTGGATGTATGAATTTATCCACATCCTGCTCATTATTTTCGGCAGAATTGGTACCAGTTTCATGATCATGAGCATCACCTATTAGCCCAGCCGGGCACGTGACCTCATCTGCAGCACCGATAGGCCGCACCATGCTTTCCGTCTGAGACGTACTCGCAGCCGGCTTTTCGGGGATCTCACTAGATGGCGCCACATTAGCGTGGGCTTTATCCATATTATCCACGTCTGGGGCTGTATCCATATTATCATAAGTTATTTCCGTGGTCGGCTCAGCTGTCGAAACTTCTGACAAAACAGAGGAATCCGTCAGAGTAGACTTTCGAGAGGGTTTTCTTAGTCTTCTAGTAAAATCTCCTTTAGGACCTGAGTCCGTGTCGGAGCTGTCTTCATTCAGTGCTTTATGTTTTTTCGACTGCTCTTCATCTGAGCGCGCAGGGCTGCTGGCTCGTCTGACATTAGTTTTGTTGATTCCAGTTATTGAAGAATCACTGTCATTAACCTTAGGAGCAGGGATGTTTGGTTTGGGAAGAGAAGTAGAAGAACGATCAGTTCTCCATTACAAACAAGCTAAAAGCATTCGGCGCTGATAGCTGATTGGTTGAAAACGAACAACTTGCAACTTTTTTCGAAAGGAAGGAAAAAGTCGCACGTCTTTCTTTCAATAGTAAACCAGACAGAAAAATTGTCCCAAACAGTTGCTCGTGTGAAACAGACGCCGTGTGATATGGGCTTTAGGAACATGTGTCTGGGAGATTATTTTTAATGGCAGTGCATGATAGAAGTAGGGTATTGTGATTTTATTTATTTGTGAACCATAGTATAAATTTTCTGGATAGTGTGTCTGGCTGTCGTGTAAATACGATAGTGATTACGTGGCGGCCTGTTAAAGGCGGTACGAAATTGGTATTTCTGCTATTCGAAAACGCATTAATTCATGGTAAGTGCATTTTATTTTATCCTTGTTCTTATTTTGTAGAATGTTATGTTCATTGGTTCTTTAGTATGAATTTCTGTCGTTATTGTTGTTTTTTTAAATTGTTTGAAATTTATTTTAGTTTAATTTGTTGTTTAGTGTCTAGACTGTACAATTCGTAGATGTTTTTTAAAGTTTAAACAGGATGCTGTGTACATGGTATTCTTTGAAATTTATTGTTGTTATGTTAATTTATTAAAGCGAGGTGTGCGTAGTTTGTAGATTCGTTCGTTGCCTACATTGTGCAATTCGTAGATTTTTTTTAAGTTAAAACATGTCGCTGTGTACATGGATTCTTGTCAAATATTTTTGGTTAGAAACTTTACGTTTTTGCTATCTAAATTTTTTGTTTTTGTTTCGGATTTTTAGCTAAATTGTGTGTTCAAAACGTAGTTTTTGCATGTGCGAAAACCGCGTTTTTGGAGACATTTTAGGCTAAAAGTTCGAAATGTAGACAAAAAATTTAGATAGTAATATGGCAGCGTGAAGTTTCTCGCCAAAAATATTTGACGAGAAATTTGGCGACTTGAGGGCGCATATCAGAGTAGTTCCGTTATATTTGCTAAATTTTTTTATAAAATAATATTGAATTTAAATCAAGTTGAAAAGCTTTTTACCCATATTTTACATAAGTATGTTCAGCTGAGTTGCGTCATCAAAGTGCATAAAAAAAACATAAATTTTATCTTTAAAATTTTAAATTTCTGCAAAAATTTAAAAAAAAAATTGTCTTTAGACTTACATAACTATATTCAAGCACTCATCACTACAGACGCACGTCAAAGTACCCAAAATTAATTTAAAAACAAAGATTAACAATTGGCAGCTACCTGGAAAAAAATGTCCTAGAGGGGCGCCGGTATAAAATATATACCGGCTCTCAAAATTCAGGATTTCGCTCTAGATTTTTTCTAAGTGTGAATTTTGTATCCTTAGGGTCCATAAGTTATAGTTCATGCAAAATTTTACCACAGTTTAATATATTTTATATACCGCCCCTCAAAGGGTTAACACACCGTGGTGGGGGTGTGGTGATTTATGGCAAGAACTCGCCGCAATCTTGTCATATTAATGAGGAAAGCGGTAACGGCTATGAAATAATCACTACTTCTGTCTTACTCCCAAGCCATGGCATCACTTATTTTACATGTATGTACAATACGCCGCCTAACTTGCTAAATGTAAATCTCCTCCCCAGACTCCTGTCTGCAGAGAAGCCTGTCATTTTGGCCGGCGACTTCAATGCTAAAAACCAAGAGTGGCATTGTAGAAGGTCCAATAAAAATGGAGAGACATTACTAAATTTCATTATGAATCACCCTGTTTTCTTCTACGCTCCCACCGAATACACTTGTCTGACAACAAATCATCGTAACGGTGATATATTAGATCTTATCATTTCTACCACTTCAATCCTTGTGTCTTGAAATGTGTCTTGAAATGAAGCATGACCCAACCTTCGATCACATTTCTCTAGTTGCTACCTAATCTCTAGCAGCAAAATTCCTGAATTCAAAAACTGCACCGACTGGAACTTATTCAGTCTGCTCCTTGCTCAGAAAAAGACTTGTAACTGTTGTCTTAAGACTCCAAGCGACATTGATAAAGCTGTTAATACGCTCACCAAGGAAATTAATGATGCTTATAAGAGTTCCAGCCGTAAAATACCGGCTGTGCAATACGCAGGCTTACTTCCAAGCTACATTAGAGATAAAATCAAAGAACGAAATAGAATACGTAAAAGGTGGAATCCCACTTGGGCTCCAGATCTTAAGAATTCATTAAACAGGCTAAAAGCGGTCAAAGTGGATATTTTCGTTGAAATATGCTGCCTGAAGCTTTTCGCAAATACAATACTTCCTTTTTACTTCATACAAGGAAGTTAAAAGAGTAAGGATTTTAATGAATCAGCTAATATATATATATTTTAAATACTGAATACTTCTAATTAAACATGCCGTGATTTTAAACACGTTTACTTAAATAAATCATATCAGAAAGTGGTAAAAAATGTTCTTAAGAACTGCGCTTGTTGCTTTTAAAGCGCTTAGTTTATTATTCAGTAACCTTCCAGATTAAATATGAAAGTATCTTACGCTTTTCTGAACGCGTGGAAGACAAAAGAGTTTTACTTAGAGCAGCGGCAATAGATTGCTTTCACTGAGACGACTTTGTGAATTAAAACTGAAATATAAATAAATATCTTACATTTGTGCACATGTTTGGGTGAAGGACTACGTTATTCAAAATTTGATGGCTCTAGGTACCGTCGCTTTCTTAAAATGCGAGAAACATACATTCATACATGCAGAATCTTCATTATTTAATTTCTTTAAAAATAATACTGGATGATAATATTTGACGGCAACAGTTTGATAAAGGATATGCCGTTTATAGTGAACCAAAGCAAAGCGTACTATACTGTAAACTGTAAGAATTATTCACATTTATAAATTTAATTTTAAGTTTGATACTAGGACTGATTTTTGGAGTAGGTTAATGGAAATGCCAGTAACAGATTAAATATATGAACAAAATTAAACTCTCGAAATTATATGTTTTAAAAATTGAGAACTGCAAATAGAATACCATAAGTTCTCTTTTATTTTTGAAAAATTCATTCCAAATTAAGTATCAGAATCATGTCTAGTTACTTCTTTGATTTATACTTCAAAAAATATATCTATTGATTATTCGATTAGAATAACGAAATATATAGAAACAAAATAGTACGCAAAATAATTACATAAATATAAAATAATACCAGTTTAATAAAAATTATCGTACCTGTTTTCAGGCATCTGGTAATTTAATTCTTGTAATTTTATACCTTGTCACATATTTTGTTCCATATATATATATATAATTTAATGATTCCATATTAACTAATATGTATATAACCAAAAATTGCATCAATAATGTATTTCACACTATGATTAACTTCATTCTTGACAATTTTTCTGCAATCTAGTTTGCGTTATTTTATAAGTCCCGAATCAAAAACAATTAAACAGGGCGTTAGAAAATTAACCAAACAGTAGCTACCCTCAATGTATTTGTAATTTGGTAAACAGTCCTTAAACGTGAAAAGATTGAAACACATTTGAGTTACGACTATTTTCTCAGAAAACTCAGATATTTCATATATATGTAACATAGCATTCGAACTGCAAAACTCAGTATTTGCACTACAAGCTGCCCAGTCGGGATAGTGGTCAGTGAAGCTGACTGCGATGCCGATGGGCCTGGGTTCGAATTCCGGAGAAGGCATGGCTGTAACTGTCCGCCCCTTCATAGGATAGGCGATGACGGCCCACCTATTAGGTGCCTCCATAATAAAGAGACCACCACATCTGGCCTTGTATAGATTAATGGACTGGGTTACATTTGTAATTGTTCACAATCTGCCATTGGAATAAACAAATAAATAAATAAAATATTTGTATTACAAATCCATTGAAGTAATAAATTTGTGTCTTTCTACTCCTATGCTTTTAAGAAAAGATGTTACTTGCCCTAAAGTTTATCGTTCAAAAATCCATTTTCATAGTAAATAAATTGCATTCATTCAAAGAATTCAATTTGTTTTCTTATTTTCGTCTATATAAAACGGAATGTACAGAAGTTAGATTAAACGACCCTCATATTTTCCCACGACATCGAAGAGCTCAGTCTTCCCTTTTTCAACATTCCCCGTGTTTAGGGTCGTTTGTAATTTATGACTTGACCACATTTGATCAATATTCCTTTAAGCCACCGTCCGAATACCGTTCCTTGGCTAATCTCTAATTAGAAGTACGCATATTTAAAACAATAACTAATACAAATGGGTAAAAAAAAAAAAGCTTCTTAAGATAAAACACTTATGAAAAATTTCAGAGAAAAGCTTTATAAGAAGCTTTTAGGTAATATTCTTATTTGGCCTATATTATTGTATGAAAAGTTTCCGTTGGATTTCTGCATCTCTCAAGAAAACGTTCATTGTTTATGTAAAATAGCTGATTGTTTTCTGCCCCCTTTATATTTTCGCTGATTTGGAAAGTGAATATATAAATAGTTAGATTTTTAGAAAAACATGCTAAAAATGTTAACACAGTGGACGCTTGTTATAACGGCCGCTCTATTCCAATGACCAATATGAAACACCTACAATTGATGACAGTCTAATTTAGGTAAATTTCGCAGTAACTATCATTCGTTATAACATATTTTTTCTTCTGTGCGATGTGAAAAGTTCAAATATATTTACATATCAATAGCTTATGGATCATATCGAATAAGATTTTCTTATGAGTTTAAAAAATAATTAAGCAATAAGATGCCTTTGATATTTTTTCCTCAATTTATATACACAAAAAGATCTTTTTATCTTTTTTTTTTTTTTTTTTTTTTCTGAAATGAACCATTATCATGAGATATAGTAAATAAATTAATTGTATAACGAAGTGTTAATACACGAACTGATGCGTAAAATCTACAATGCCCAAATCAAGTAGTCATTTTTTCCTTGGCCAACTGACTCTTTTCTTATACGACAAAATTTGACATGTGGCTGTAGTATAAAATCACTTCCTGAAACCAGAATTTCCGCGAATTCTAGTGGACTTCACGGGCTTGACTTCCTGTATCGAATTCGAGAGGTCCGTGGTTCGATTTCGGGCGGGGGCAAGTCTCCTGCTTCCAAAAAAGGCTGTAGGAAAAAATGTCACCCGGAAAAAATGGAAACGGAAAGAATGTCCCCAGAAAATAAGGAACGGAAAAAATGTCACCCTTCGTTTGCAATGGGAAGTATAAGGCATGTTTAGGAAGATCGCCAAGCTGGGTGATAAAAGTTTTATTTCAACAACCGTAACTTCGGATGACCGGACACATGTGCGAGTAGAAGCAAGAAGATGTGTTGGCGGCTTGTTTCTTCCATGGAGCCTACCTCCATGGGTTCTTCGTTAAGGTTAAAAATAGAGGGTTGTTTAAGAGGGGAAAGCTTTCGCTATGGAAGCCAGGGGGGAAGGCGGGTTGTCCAGCGTCGGTCATTGTCAAGTCTTTAGTAATTACTCCGCATGTAGTTATAGCCTTAAGCTGCGGTTTAGTGAAACATTTATTGACGCACACAGAAAACTAATTCATCCTGAGCTTTGGTATAAGAAACAGTTGTAGATGCAATTTCAAGTTGCGGTTTGCAATAAGTATAGGACTAAATTGTTTACCTAATTAATTTTCGCATAATTTTTTTTCTCATTTGATTTTAATTAAAAGTAACGCATCTGCACAAGAAACAATTGTTTAATTTTGCACTTAAGTTTGAAAACAAGAATACCACAGTCATTAAAATTAAGAGGTTTATTTCAAAATTATTAGTCCAAAATTATTAGTCCCTGAGGGACTAATGTTTTCATTTTGCGATTTTGCGTCGAATCACTCTGAATGTCCGTTTCACTTTTCAAACTGTTGCCACCAAATATTGTGATAAAACAACGGTACCTAGAGCCATCGAGTTTCGAATGACGTAATCCTACTGCGAATATGGGCAACTGAAAGCCCAAATTTGAAATTTGGAATTTGTTTTATTATCGATTTTATATTTTGTAACGAATTTTTGATTAACAAACTCAAGAATTTCATGGCAACGTTGTACAGAAAAAACATTTTTATCTCCAGCGCGTGAGACTGTGAATCGGAAATTCTAAAAATGTGCTCAATTTAAAATTATTTTGCGATACTGCTCTTGAACTGAATTTTATGGTTTAAGTGCGAAGAATATGATATTTAATAAATAAAGGTAACACACAAAATGTTAAAAAAAAGGCCCCTTTGGACGTAATTTAAAATCTGAAAACCTTTCAGATTTTTTATTTTACTAAAATTTTAAAATCTAATTAAAATGGATCCTATAACCACGCGATCTGGATTTAAAGATTTAATATGCAATGAACCCTCTTATGGCGACCTCTTCCAAAATAATTTCTCAGAGTAGAAATTAACACTTGTACCGAGCATTATCTCTTTAAGACGACCACTTCCACCAAAGACCAAAATAATTAGAAACGTGGATGATCGTATTAAAGAGGACTTAATGCATTTTACCATGCACCAATGCGTAACCTACTCAGAGCCGGACCATCTAGTAGCCCATAAACGATTGGCGGCCATCTCCTTAAGACGATCACTTCCAAAAGTGACAGGCATTTCTATAGGTATAAACAAACGCTTGCACTGAATATCATCTTTCTAGGGTGGTGATCTTCACAGAATATCAAAAATCAACTAGAAACATGGATGGATTAGGATTATTCAATTATGGCAAAGCGCACGAGGGCTATCTACCTAAAAGGAGGGATGCCTTCGTGGAGAACTTTCTAAGGGAAACTGGCTCGTATATATATTACACATGGAGAAAACCACGAAAGTGCCCATGCAGCCAGCCCATTCGCGGTATTGGAATCTCGGACCGAACTACCAGTGTTCAGCGTCTTTACCGCTCGGCCGCTGATAGGCTGAAATCTGATGGATGGTTGATGGATATCTTAGAAAGGATTTTTACTTATAGTAGTTATATTAATTACAATTACGTGTAAAGCTTATGGAAACTTAAAAGCGGCCGAGCGGTTAAGTTGCTGAATACCCTGGTTGTTAGATCTGGGTTCAATTCCTAGCAAAGCAGCTTTTCGTGGTTTTCCCCTATATAACGTGGTTACGAGCTAGTTTTCCTTAGGAAGCCCTCCACGAAGGCAACCATTCTCTTAGGCAGATACCTTTCGTGCGCTTTGTTATAGTCAAGTAAATCAAACCAAATTAAAGAAGCTTATTCATTCTACTCTCCAAATTGAGCTCCAAATAAGTCATACGTGGGAGCTTTTCGTATTCATAACGTAAAACGTACCAAAACGGAAAATTAAATAAATTTAATTATTTAACTTGGTTATCTAGAATTCCAGTTTTTAGTTTATCTCTTGTTTCCAAAAATCTGAGCATGAATAATTGTGTATAGCATAGACCGATAACTTTGAAATTCAGAGAATAACTTAAATGGCCTTTGACCACTAGCAGCCGAGAGGTAAAAATCGTTGAATATTGGTAGTTCGACTGGCGTTCAAACCATGGCGGATGTGCTGCTTACCAGGAAACTTTCGTGTTTTTCTCCATGTGTAACATAAATACGAGTCAGTTTCTATCAGACGTATGAAATAATTTTTGTCAACTACTCGCTATAAACAGTCCTCCATGAAGGCATCCATATTCACTTCGGCAGATAATCTTATGGTACTTTGCCATAACCTAAATAATCTGATTTGATGATCATGCTAATTTTTTCTCATACTGAAGCCTGTGATGCTTTAATTAATGTTTTATTTATCATAAACTGTGTTAACTGCTTTAAATTAACCAAATCAAGATTTTTTTCTGTTAGATTTCCTTTTTGAAATTTTGACACCATTTTAGAAGCCTAAATATGTCAGATCGTTTTAGTAAGACGTATTATTTGTAACTCTTTTACATATAAGTACAGAGAATCTCATGACGGCGAACTCTAAAAGTGTTTCCTACAACATAAATAAACAGGCTTTTATACATTTGCCTCTCTAATGAAACCATTTATATAAGTGGCTTAAAAATCGCTTGAAGCGGCCGTTAGTGGTCGCATTAGAAAAGTCTCATTATATTTGCATTTCTGTGGCATTTAATAATTTCAGTTACATGCCTGCCTTATAAATTATAATATTGATTTTTCAAGGTCGTGTAACAATTTTCAATATAAATTAGAATAGTAATAATCTTTTACATTTCATTCGGATTATTGTATTCGTATGAAAGCCTTGAATCAATTGTTGATCATTATTTTGTACGTATGCTATTGCAAAAATTTAAAAATTCTTAATTATGATATTTTCCAATATTCGGGCTTTAAATGCCCAAGTTATTTAATTTTATGCCAAGATTTAAACTTTGTGCATTTACAATAAGAAGATCTTAATTCTGGAACTTTTTAACATCTGAAGCTGGTTAAAACTGGTTGAAATGTGTTGCAGTCGCAGTTCGTATGCAAAACCATTCTCGCACTGATTTGTTTTATGCGTAATTTATAGCAATTTCCTAAGTAACCAAATTTTAGATTTATATCATTTTTTTTTTAAATTGTGAAAATAAACAAAAAGAAAGGAGAACATTTTTCTCTTTCCGAATGAAATGTAAAAGATTATTACTATTCTAATTTATATTGAAAATTGTTACACGACCTTGAAAAATCAATATTATAATTTATAAGGCAGGCATGTAACTGAAATTATTAAATGCCACAGAAATGCAAATATAATGAGACTTTTCTAATGCGACCACTAACGGCCGCTTCAAGCGATTTTTAAGCCACTTATACTCTTTTACATTATAATTATTTTCAGTTCATCTTTTATGATAAAAAGTGTATTTTTCAATTTTCCTCAACTGTCAAATCTTGTTGTATTTCTAAATATCTTTAGATTATTTACAGTCCCTGCAATTTAAGAGTTTTTATGTTAAACTGTAAAATAGTTATTAGAAGAATTATTAGAAGCATTTGATGTAATTAATGACGCACGTCGCCCATAGAGTCGCAAATTTTGAATTTTCAATATTGTTGCAAGCACTTGAGCAGAAAATTCGTCTTTTCTAGCAAATTGGAAATTTTAAAATTCAACTCCATTAATCCAATTTTCAGACTCAATTAAAGGCACTGAAGTTAGTTAACATTTAAGAACTCTCGGTGATTTAGAACTCCCCAGAATTGGTACTCAAGAAATGATTTCAAAAATGCTCTTCTACATCTATTAATAATTGTTCTATCAATTGAATAGCTAGTATCTACTGCATTTTCTCCTCATTTCTTCTTTGGTGGTTATTTGAATCATGGCAAAGCACGGGAACTGTCTGTCTAAGAGAAGGGATGCCTTCGTGGAGGACTTGACGAAGTATAAGAAAGGGAAACTTGATTGTATTTACCTTACACATGAAGAAATAAATAAATTATCTTGCAACCAGCTTGTTTGCTGGGATTTGAACCTCTGTCGAACTATCAGTGTTAAGCGACCGCCAGAGTCGTAGCTAGGGTTTTCAGCGCCTAGGGATACTGAAGATTTCTCGCCCCTTATTGCTTGCCAAGGATGGAAAAAATTTAATTGTACAATGTCGTAATATCAGTTTGGCGCCCCTTGGATTCTGCGCCCGGGGACAGATGCTCCCCTTGCTCCCTTCCAGCTACGGCCCTGGCGACCGCTGGAGCGCTGATGAGCTGCATTATGTATTCTGCTTAAGAATATACACTGGTGTGCAAAAATTAAGGACGAAACGGTTTTATCAATATAACTTTGTACAAAAGCTTTCCAAATCAACACATTTTATACCGTAAGATCCCCAACACGTAAGTAAGCAACACTTACTAAAAGTTACATTACTAAGAGTAATGTAAGCAACACTTACTAAAAGAGAAATCAGAGGGATAAAATAAGAAATAAGAATTTATTGAAAAAGTAGCATGGAGCGCAATGCGACTGAAGGCCGAAACATCCCCGTGATGGGTGTCCAGCAAGAAACATCCGGTCTTTAATAGGGGATATGATTTCCCCTGACTGCTAGGCAGGTTTCACAGCGTCTGCCCATGCTGAGAATGAGGGTGTCAATGTGTTGTTGAGGCATTGCTGCCCATTCGTCTTGCAGCGCCAATCGAAGCTCCGGAATCGTTACTGGTGGTAAGGTACGAGCTGCCAAGCGTCTGCCTAGAAAATCCCATACATGCTCGATGGGATTGAGATCCGGTGATCGCGCCGGCCAATCCATACGTTCAATATCCTCAATCTCTAAGAGCTGTTCCGCAGCTACTGTGCGATGACATGGTGCATTGTCGTCCATGAAAAGGAACTGCGGACCCATAGCGCCTCTAAAAAGACGCATATATGGAAGAAGAATCTCGTTACAATAACGGGTCCCGTTGACTGAACCTGCGTCGAAGATATGAAGGTCTGTACGACTCCCAAGCATGATGCCTCCCCAAACGAGAACACCGCCACCCCCATACCTGTCCCTTTCAATGATGTTCGAGGGATGATTGCGGCTTCCCCGCTCTCTCCAGATGAATATGCGATGAGAATCGCTACTCAGACTGAATCTTCTCTCATCTGTAAAGAGTACTCGTTCCCATTCATTGTCTCTCCAATTCCGGTGATCTCGGCACCACAGAGAACGCCTTCTCCGATGGGCAGGCGTTAGAGGTACACACCGTACAGGGCGTCGTGCAAACAGACCACCACCGTGCAGTCTTCTGGCCACGGTAAAACGCGATATCGGTCGTCCAGTCGCCAGTGTCGTGTGTCTAGCGATTTCTCCCGCTGTCTGCCGCCTGTTTCTTCTGGCCTGTAAGGCAATATACCGGTCATCTGCGGGTGTGGTTCCTCGTGGACAACCACTACTAAACCCCCGGATAGGTGTTCCTGTAGTTTGAAATTGTCTCCAAAGTCGTGAAACGATGCTGTGAGCAATTCCGAACTCTGCAGCCACACTTGTCACACTGCGGCCTTCCTCCAACTTCCCAATGATTCGACCTCGGATAAAAGCATCCAGATGTCGTCTAACAGATTGATTATTCGCCATTTCTCGCTGAGGCAGCAACTCGGTGTGATTTTAACTGCTATACGGTGTGCAATCTCTTTGCCAGAAATACTGATCTTTCCTTTCCTTTTCCCACTATTGCCGTGTGTAGCTTGCTGATAGCAAGCTGTATACCGGCTGTCATGAATTAAAAAGTACATTGCAGGTATAGCAAATGCTTGAGTGTGTCCGGAGGACAGGATGCAAAATGAAAGAAGGTGTGACTACTTTGTCACGTGAGGCTATAGCGGTGTCTGGTAGGCTGGAGAGATGCTGGTCCGAGTTTCAGGTACAGTGTGCATTTTTACAAATATTCAGTGCATAAACTCATCAAAGTGCATTTTTCTCACAACTAGAAAGACTATATACAAAAGTAAAATTCCGCAGGGAGTCCAGCAGAAGCAGTCAAAGATATCTCTTAGTAGAGGTCTTTTGATTGGCTGTTGAGACGTGTATGCGAAAATCATGAGAATTTGCTATTTAAAAAATATTTAATTGCAGAGACATAAAAACATACTTTCCAGTAAACTAAAAGTTAAATTAAATAAAATAAAAGAAATTTGAAACCAATAGGAGCAGTGAGAGATCTACAGTAAGCAGTAGAAGACTTTAGTTCGTAGTCCCGTGGGAGGTCACCCTCCCGTGCCTTGACCCCGATAGTGGCTGCTTAACTTTAAGCATTTCAGTTTTCCAAGTAAACACAGGGTAAAAACTTAGGTTGGAAAGTTCTGATTTTCATTGAGGATAAATGCAGTAAATGGTCTAAGGTGCCTGTCTTCGTGCAATATTTCATATTCAAAGAGGTTAAATTGACGCATATGATTGCAGTCCTGGGCTTCTCTGAAGAAATTCCGATTTTGCTTTGCGATGAACTTATCTAAGGGGTCGATCTTGAGGTCATCTTGTAGACACTTATTTGTCACGAAATAATGAGCATTCGTAATAATCCTGAGATAGCGGTTCTGCACAACACATAATTTATTGAGGTCAGTTTTGGTCAGGGCGGCCCACTCTGGGGAGGCGTAAGTCATGATCGGTCTGATCGCAGACGTGTAGATGAGCCGCTTTTTTCCCAGGTCGAGAGTGGAGTATTTACCAATAATTGGGAAGAGACATTTGATAATTTGTAAGGCCTTATCCCTGACGTAATTTATATGGTTAGTCCACGTTAAGCGATCATTTATAATCACTCCGAGGTACTTGGCATGGGGAACAATTGGAACAATTTCGTTAAATAGATAAAGTCCTCTTTTGACAGGTGTGTTCCTTTTATTTCTGCGTATGAGGAGAAGTTGAGATTTGGCTGCGTTTATTTGGACTTTCCATTGCGCGCACCATCGTTCAATGCTAGGAATGACATCTTGTAGTTTTTTGATGGCGTGATTCATATTAACAGACTTTACTGCCAGGGCAGTGTCGTCTGCATAACAGGCCAGAATAGCGTTATTTTGAGATGCTTGAGGAAAGTCAGCAGCATAAAATAGATACATATAAGGTCCTAGAACTGACCCTTGCGGAATACCGCTATGGATATTTCTAGACGAGGAGATAGCACCGTTCACACAAACACAAAAAGTCCGGTTTGTAATGAAGGAGTGAATTGTCAAGATCATTTCTCGGTCCACGTTAGCAGTAATTAATTTGGATATGAGCCCCTCATGCCAGACGCGGTCGAAGGCATACTGATCTTACACCGACAGCATGCTTTATACTACTCAGACACTCCCCCATTACGTCTACCTGCATATCTGCGCATGTGCTACCGTACATCACCTTACTTAATCTCCTGATTGGTGTTTCTGTCCGCTCTGCCTCTTCGTTCAACTGATATGCTAATTTTTCGACTTCGTCCTTAATTTTTGCACACCAGTGTAGAACACAAATTACTGTCAATGTTATTATATCATCAGTGTTTGGTAACTTTCTCTATGAAAATAAAATTGTTAGAAATATGAGTGAAAAGACATGTAAATATTTTGAATTTGGATTCAATTTAATCCCCTTCATGTAACATATAATGCTGTAATTTACGTAATAGCATTTAAAATTTTTGAATATATTAACACAAAAGGATACGCCAATGCTGTTACGGCATTCGACAAAATATGTCTCGTTTACGTATATACCAATCTTTGCAGAAGGAAGAAAATTATAGCCAATGCAGAAATTTTCTAAATTCAATTTCTCCAGATAAATTTTACATAAAATGAAGAAACAATTTTCAGTACACTTAAATAATTCATTGAATGAATGTAAATTTTTACTGCAGAATACATAAACTTATTTTCAGCTCAATGTAAAGCTGTTCCTACGCAAAATTTATATTATAAGAAAAAGTTAAATGTCTGTTATGTCGAATATTTCTTCACTTAGATTGCAGTGACATTCGATATTTTATGGAAGCAGGAGACTTGAAAAACGAGCAACCCCCTCTCCGGGAATCGAACCGCGGATCTCTGGAATACGCGCCCAGCATGCAGACCACTACACCACGAAAGCACGTCAAGAAGGCTCAAGTCTAAAATTTATGCATATTTAGTATCAATTCTATATTTTGCATATTAACATTTAAAAAAATACCTGACTATATTACTCCTGGACGGTTGTGTATAAGCCTATGGTTTGTTTGATCAAGTGCGACTCATTTGTAAAGTATTGAATGGTGTACTCGCTTGCAGAACCTTGTGAATTTTGTGTCTCTTGAAAAATCGGCAATACTAAGTATGATTGCTAAATATTACATTCTTTTTAAGGGAACATTGTAGTATAATAATAAGAATATTTTCTCCTGGGATATACTTTTATCAATGATATGTTAGTGTAGCACAGTTTTGCTAAATTCCTATAAATCAGTTCTAATTATTCTAAGCAGATTTACTAAGACTTGGAATGATGTTCAAGGCCGGCGCTAGACGTTTTGCCGCACGGTGTCTGCTTTACAACTTCAAAATTCTGCCACCCAGCTCTTTCCAAAGTTCTAAAAATTTTGCGTTCTCTCAATTCTGCCGCCCGGTGCGGCCACACCGATTGCATATGCTCTGGCACCGGCGCTGATGATACTAGGGATGACTAGGAAACGATAATTCTATCTGAATTGTCATTTCCTCATAAACATGATGCTTATTAAAAATTACAGATGTTTTAATTAATAACAACCTTAAAAACTAATAGTAGCTTTAATTTTGACTCCATACACTTCAACAATTAAAAAAGCCAAAAGATAGGAAATTTCCTTGTCAGCTCTTTTTGAGTCCTTTTCTAATACTGCTAAAATTCTGCATGATATTTGTTTTAGAACTGCTAAGAAACTGCTAACAAAATTTTAAATACAAAAGTTATACTGCAATTTTAAGTCTGAAAAGTAATTAATTCAGACTTGAAAGCTCTTGAAACACAGAACTTGAGCTCAAAACAATAAGAATAGAATTTTGCATTCATTTTTTTAATTATACGATTGTTGCTTCATTGATAACAATGTTATAAATAGTTCATTTAGAACTACACTACAATTGCTGCATTAGAATTCATATTTCTTACTAATTATTTAAATATGAAAAATGAGAACTATAATATTTATTTGTACTTTTTAATCTCCAAAGTCATAATAAAGTTTTCTCATAAATGGGAAATTGACTGTTTTCAACGGTTTTCACCTCTTCGTCAAGAAACATTTCTTTTACGGTCCTAATTAAAAATTACAAAACAGCAGAACATAATCTGTCTCACGAAATTTGCTAAAACAAATTCTTTCGCATTAATTTTGAATTTTATTTAACTCAAATTTATTCAATCTTTCGAGTTCTGGATAATCAAATTAGCGGTATCATTCTAAAGCTGCAAAATGTAATTAATAAGCTCAGCTTCGTTTTTAATGATTAATTTTACCACGCCACTGGGGAAAAAAAAAATATCTGAGTTTTCAGATTTTCAATTACGTCCAAAAGGCGTTTTTTTAATGTTTTGTGTGTTGCCTTTATTTATTAAATATCATGTTCTTTGCACTTAAACCATAAAATTCAATTCAATAGCAATGCCGCAGCATATCTTTAGAATTTCCGATACACAGTTCCGCACGCTGGAGACAAAAAGGTTTTTCCCACCCAGTGTTGCCATTGCTCCCTTTTAAATCGCTGAGTTTGTTACTCAAAAATTCGTTAAAGTTTTGCAAAATATAAAATCGATAATAAATCAAATTCCAAATTTCAAATTTGGTGTTCCACATGCCCATATTCGTAGGAGGATTACGTCATTCAAAATTCGATGGCTCTATGTACCGTTGTTTTATCACAGTGCGAGAAATATACATACATTTATGCAGATTTTTCATTATTTAAAGGAAAATCTGAAAGCTTTCATATTTCATATTGCGCCCAAAAGGATTTTTTTAACGTTTTGTGTGGTACCTTTATTTATTAAATATAATGTTCTTCGCACTTTACCATAAAATTCAATTCCACAACAATATCACAAAATATTTAAAAAGCGCAAAATTTAAGAATTTCCAATACACGGTTTTGGGCGCTGGAGATACATTTCTTTTTTTGTTCAGTGTTCCCGTTGCACGCTTTTAAATCGATGAGTTTGTTAATTAAAAAATTCGTTAAAGTTTTGCAAAATTGGGAATAGCTAATAAAACAAATTCCAAATTCGGAATTTCAAGTGCTCATGTTTGGTTGGAGTACCACGTTATTCAAAATTGGATGGCTCTAGGTACTGTTGTTTTTTGAAAATGCGAGAAACATTCATGCATTCATGCAGAATCTTCATTATTTAGTTTCTTTAAATATAATGCATGGCAATAATATTTTGTAGCAACAGTTTGAAAAGTGAATCAACGCAGTGAAACCACGCAAAATGTCGTTTTGAGACTAATAGCCCTTTGGGTCTAACGCCTCTTTGGGCTAAAAAAAAAAAATAAATAAATGTTAAATTAGCAAGTTAAAAGTCAGAAATAGCAACATTTAACCGAAAAGAAAGTCAGAAATCCTTACTTCCTCGCTCGAAAAATGCAATTTTGAATAAAATGATAATTTTGCTTCTTTATTAAATTATTCTTATAACAGGGCTTGCATGAATGGATTATATTCTACTACAAGAAATTTTTTCATACCAATAAATTGCCAGAGTTAGAGACAGAAAATACAGTAAACCCTTTCTAAGATGACCACAGGTTCATAAGATTTTGGGCTTTTGCGAATTAGAGAAATAGCTCTCAGCACCGATGTCCAAGTTCTCAGAAATACTGATCATCATAGGAAGATAATCAGCAGAAGAAAGTTCACTGTTCACATTCGGAAGTGCATTATTCTATAAATGAAAGTACATTAAGCCGATTCGATTGCGTGTATGGCCGTATCTATTTATATATAGGAAAAATTTTAATATAAAATAAATATAGTGTAAAATATATGTTACCGTTAAAGCGTATAATTAAGTTATTTCCTCGAATAAGTAAGTATTTGGCGGAGGGAAAACTAGCCAAGCCGGTTTAGCTAATTATTTTAAAATAACTATATTTATTAGCATAGAATATAATATTATATAAACTAACTAATGATAAATGCCGCCCAGACGGTGTAGTGGTTAGGGGAGCCAACTGCGATACCTAACGGTTTGGGTTCGAATCCAGGGGAATGCATAGTTCTAATTGTCCGTCCCTTCATAGGAGGCAAAGGTGGCACACCTATTAGGTGACTGCATAATAAAGTGACAACTGCTTCTGGTTAAGTCGAAGTCGGCTGAGAGACCATCATTCATATATATATATATAAAAAAAAAAAAAAAAAAAAAAAAAAAAAACTCAAAGGTTTCAGGTTTTCAACTACGTCCAAAGAGGGCGTGTTTTTTAACGTTTTGTGTGCTACCTTTATTTATTAAATATCATGTTCTTTGCACTTAAACCATAAAATTCATTTAAAAAAAGCATATCTTTAGAAGAATTTCCGATACACAGTTTCGCGCGCTGGAGGTTTTTCTTTTTTCTTTTTTTTTTTTTTTTGTGTGTGTGTGTGTAGTGTTGCCATTCCTCTCTTTTAAATCATTAAGTTTGTTAATCCAAAATTCGTTGTTAAAGTTTTACAAAATATGAAATAGATAATAAAACAAATTTCAAATTTGGGCTTCCAGATACCCATATTCGCAGGAGGATTACGTCATTCAAAATTCGATGGCTCTATGTACCATTGTTTTATCACAATGCGAGAAATATGCATATATTTATGCAGATTTTTCATTATTTAATTTCTTCGAATATGTTGCAGGACTAACATTTGATGGCAACAATTTGAAAAGTGATTCGCCGTTTATAGTGATTCAACGCAAAATCGCAAAACGAAAAGAATAGTTCTCCAGGATCAAAGTCTCTTTGGACTTTAAAAAAAAAAAAAAAAAAAAAAAAAAAAAAAAAAAAAAAAAAATGACACTATAAAATATCTGTCGTTTTATAAATTAACTGATGCTAAACCGTTAGTGTTTAGAAAATTATATTTCACATTACGGATAGATTAAATAATAACGGAATGCATAATATAACATTATTGCTAGATTCGTTAAACCGTAATAAAAAAATAACAGACTGTACTATGCCAATAGTTCTGTTTAGCAGCTTTCGTGTGCCGTCTTTACTGACAATTCGTATTTATCAACACTTTAATGTGAACAAGCTGTTAGCTTCCAGTTAGGGATGGATGAAATTTAGTTTAAAGACCGGCAATCATTATTTAACAGAGGAGAAACATTTGCTCCCCGGGAATTCTTTCCTTCCGGGTGAGGCGGGTCGGTTTCTTTAAGGAAACGGGTGAAGCAAACCACGGGGGAGAACATACGATTTTACCGCAGGCAAGTTGGAAAAACCTGCTATCGAAATGACCTTGCTCAGCTGCAGCTAGCTCAATGTCTTGCCCTTAAAACCTCCCTCAAGAAAGCCCGCTGTAACCCTGCCCGTTTGGCAGGTTTCCCCATCTCCAATTGGCGACATTATTTGGCGAGATTTTAGAGTTCCTTTTTTTCCGTTCCTTATTTTCCGAGTGACATTTTTTCCGTTCCTTATTTTCCGAGTGACATTTTTTCCGTTCCTTATTTTCCGGGGACATTCTTTCCGTTTCCCTTTTTTCCGGGTGACATTTTTTCCGCACACCTCCAAAAAATACCTAATGTCTCTACAACTTGAAACTATCCTCCAGAGGGGAATCAAAACTAAACCATACAGCCTCTTTTTTTTGGGGGGGGAGAAGTTGGGGGTATTCAGTGCAACACTGAATTCAGCTGTTATATCCGCTTGCAAGGACCCCTATCTGCATCATATATATATATATATATATATATATATATATATATATATATATATATATATTTACATATAAAATGTATTTCAGCAGGACATTCAAGGGCTTCTTACGCCTTCGGGCCCCTATGCGACGGCATTCCTTGCATACCCTTATTTACACCACTGTATACGAAACTGGACACAATGCGAATAAATCTCTATGATAGAGTCAATCTTTTCCATTATTCGAATTAATTCATCGTGAGACCTAAAAATGGCTTTTTATTCGAACAGAATAAAACAAAATTCCGGAAACGCGTCCTTTGTGTCAAAGGTCACCTTACACTCAGCTAGACCGGTGTGGTCCATTTCAGTATAAGGGGTAGGGTTTATACTAGGGTGGCCAAGAGCGATGCATAGTGCAGGGAGAAAATTATGCCACATGCGCATGACGTCATGTGGGTGACAGTACAAGCAGGCCTCGGGTGACAGACAAACCAGGCGAGGGACCTCCGTCCCGGGACCTCATTATACGGGACCCATCCAGAGTTGAAAATCCAACGCCCGTGGGACCTCGTTCTCGCAGGCGCAACCCCCGCAGTCCCCGTTCGGCTTTTACGAAGCATTGGGCAGAACTTAAACGTTGCCAGTAAATACGTTGTCACCTCGCCTCCGGGCACCACTCCATCAGCAAAACCACATTGTAAAAAGGTGCTCTGTCCGCTTTGTCAGTCCCCGCCAGGTGAACTGAATGGCGTCAAACCCCCCGGGAACTCAGTCGACAAATGCACCATATAGCTCCACAACAGCCGAAGGAATAGACACGACAGTACCAGTACGGTCCCTGCCAAGCCTGAACCAACCTGAGTACAATTACTCGGGCTCTAGTCCTGTGAAGTCAAATTATATACCCCCGTGGTTGAGACTGCCTAGGTACAGATCCTAACCAGTACTTCCCAGGCATTTGCCTGAGTCAACCCCCGGGGGGGGGCCTCGGGTGACAGTCGTTAGCTCTGGCGTTTGTTTACATTCGTTGCATCAACAGTTTGATTTGATTTGTGTTGTTAATTTGCTATTCTACCTAGTCGGAAGTGGCAAATTGTGCTATAGCGTTGTGTCACAATTATACACGCCAATACGTAATAATAACTGACTAATACGTAATAATAACATAAAATAACTGACTATTTTTTTAATGAATTTATGCAGTTTTCATACATAACTGTGATGTAATTATCATAATCTTCATTTTGTGAATGAGACTTACATCATAGTGAGATATTTAAACTCAGTGTCATGTTTACCAATACTGAGTATCTGAATGATTAGTTGATAAATTCGCTTATTAAACTTCATTCACATGTTTTGGTTACTCTCTTTACTTCTCAAACGTAATTTTATATATTGAAGAAATGTCTGGGTTAAGCATTGCGAACTATTGGATTGGATTTGATTATTCAAATATGACAAAGCACACGAGGGCTATCTGCCTAAAGGGAGGGATGCCTTCGTGGAGGACTTTCTAAGGGAACTGGCTCGTGTACACATTACACATGGGGAAGACCACGAAAACGCCCATGCTGCCAGCCCGTTCGCGAAATTCGAACCTCGGACCGAACTACCAGTGTTCAGCTTCTTTACCGTTCGGGCGCTGGCGGGCCTCATTGCGATTTAAGTAAACTGATGCGTGCTTCACCGTGAAGAAAGAACAGTTTCTCGGCCACACTATGATGCAAACATCGAATGAGTGAGTGACATATTTCCTTCAGTGTTATTTAACTGATGCATATGTCTGATGTCATTTAATTGATATAACTAAGTGAACTTACACATGTTTGACACTGAAAGAAAACAAATTTGCGTGTTGTGCTGGAATACAAATAGCGAAAGATTAAGTAAGATATTCTCTTCAGTGTTATTTAACTGCTGCATATGTTTTAATTTTGATTCCATATAATTTGTTTTTAATTATAAGAGAAAGACAAATAATTAAATACTGAACACTATTTTGAGTATAACAAAAGAATTTTAAAAAACACTTGTGAAATGACTTTACAAACTCGGTTAGAAAATATGTTTGATAACTTGTAAAATAATGTTAAATAATTATGCAAAATATAAAAATGACAAAATCAATATAAAATGTTCATATAAAAATGTTAAAAAAATTAATTAATTTCAGTTAATAACTCAATTGTTTATTTTGATTTATGCTTTGTTTCTGCATAGATTATGTATAATATGTAGCATGTATGTATATGGTACAGCTTCAAGTTTTATGAATTAATTTTTAATAGTGGAATAGACCTGTAATTTGGAGAAATCACTTTAAAAAAAACCAAGCCTAATCACTTACCTCTTGGATGGTTTGGAAAAAGTGATTTTGATTGGAATTTGATTTAAATTGGAACTAGTACAAATAGATGGCTGTCCTTTTTTATGAATGCAATTAGCATTTAGTTCTTTGATATTATCTTGAAAGATTTATTTATAGTACAACATGCATGTAAGTTAATCTTTATATTCAAATTTTCTAGCATTTAAGGAATTTTAATTCATTTCACTGTTTTGATAAAATTGAGATATGCAGATTTTATTAGTGAATGGAGTGAAGAGAGATGACTATGGGTATTTGTCTTTTAAAAATTTATATAGCTGATGCGATGGTAGCGGCATGGAGTTTTACAAAATAATTCTTCCCTTAATATTTATTTTACTAGTATGAAAATCTAAATTTTACATTCATAAATCTATTGAATTCCCCTCCCCTTATGTGGATTTTATATTAGTTTGACAATAAATTTGATTCAGATTAAGTAAATGGATTTCATTTTTATCAAAATTACATAAATGAAGTTCGCATGTGGTGATTCTCAATGATATTTTTAGTTACATAAACGAAGTACAAATTGTTTTAAAAATTATTGAAGATATACATTTTTACCGCCTTTAAAAATACAGTATGAAAAATTTAATGTAAATCATACGACCTACTCACGTTTATTAATTTATATTTATTTTAAGACAAACTATTATTTCGGTAAACTCCGGGATTAGGGTAAAGAAAAAGAGATCGACTATTTCGATCACGTGACCTTCCGAAACTGATTTCGCTTCAAGGCCATGATACAGTCAGCTGTGGCAGCACCTCCTAGAACTAACTCAAGGCCACGGCGCGCAGTTCGTGACGTCACAGCAGTAGGGATACTTTCGTCCTCGCCAACTTTAAGGGTGCCTTCTTAAATGTCCATTTCACAGGCTTATAATTAAACTGAAATTTTTATATTTAATTCTCATCGTTTATAAATCTAGAAAATACCTTGCTTTCATTAGAATGTGAAGAACCGAGATTTTTATTTTTATAATGTTTTCGATACGAATAACTAAAATTTTTAATTCCATTAATAGTTATTACTGATTTTAGCAAATTTAATCGCTGAGAAACTCTTGTTAACGAAAGAAACTTCACACTTAATGAATCGGAATTTTATTTGTACGCAATAATTAAACAGAAAAACAATTTAAGACATGAAGGCAGGATATAGATCCTAAAAAATTGAGATAATAACTGAGATATAACTGATTTAAATTACCTGGAATCATGTAGCAACATAAAATCATTAGTTGAAAACAAATATAATTAATCAGAGATGTTTATTGGTCAAGGGTCGTATTAATTATACTTACAACAATTTATGCCTTGACTAATAAACATCTTTGATAATAATAAATACTCACGTTTGAAAAAAATAAAGCTAAGCTTGCAACGATTTAAATAAGTTTTCATAATTATTTGAGACATTAGGTGCACAGAGAGAATTAAATATTATTTTGCATTTTAAATGGCAAATATCAAACCTCTGATAGAGGTCTGATATAGATATAAACAGTTAACCTCTGATCTTTACAGGGAAATTTTATAACATGGTTTAGCAGTATTGTGTGGAAGGCAAATGTAACAAATCCTAAACTGGGATATTGAACACAACAAATGAAAAACACAATTTTCATTGCATTATTACTGCCGAATAAAATGACTAACGTATAATGCCCTTAGGATGCACTAAATTATACATTACAATTCGAAATACTTTAGATAATATGTATATGCTTATTTTCAATTGCTTCTATGAATCATTTATTTAAGAATTCTTTCTCTTTCGGAAAAGAGAAAACCTGTACTTTAGGACCATTTGGATAGTTCCCTTTACAGTTAGGTACACAGCATGTGTAAACCATATCAAAAATTTGAAAAACAAATAATAAAGTGGAATAGTTATAATATGGAAATATCTGAAAAAAGAAAGAAAATGTCGACTGTTCTTATGGATGACTTCTGACCGAGTGACCGTCAAAACTCCAGAAATCCACCCACCACATTCCTGGGTGGGGAGAGTTAAATGAAATGCAATCCCTACTGATAGTGACGTCACACCACCTCCTGGGAAACGCGCCGTGGCCTTGAGTTAGTTCTAGGAGGTGTTGGCTTAAGCGACCCGAAAAATGGCTTTTTGTCCGAACAGAATGAAACAAAATTCCGGAAATGCGTCCTTTGTGTCACAGGTCACCTTACACTCAGCTAGACCGGGTGTGGTCCATTTCAGTATTAAGGGGTAGGGTTTACATAGCTTTAACAAACTGATCAGGACGCCTATTCTATGATCACTGGATCTGTCTACAACTTGAGCGAACAATATTGACTCAAAAGAACCGGTATGGACAGCCATCCCAACTTATCGGAGAAAGCCATTCTGTGGTCCTCAGTTGGAGGGCGGGTGGGTCCATTTAACTTTACTGGAAGGGGACAAGGCTTCAAGGAGCTTTAGACCAATCGCAGTACAGACCGAGTGACGAAATTTATAGCGCGCGCTGGCTGAAGTTCTAGGAATATTCTCCTATTATTTCATTAACTCACACGCTGCATTTGTAGTTCGAAAAAATTGCACAAAACAGTATTGTGACCAATACATGCTGAATATGCTGCTGTGTTATGTGAAAGAAAATCTCGTTTTTTAATGGGAAAGTTAACGCAGGAATTTAGAGCTAAAAAATAAAGAGTGATATGGGATACCACGAAAGCAATGGTAATAGATAAGAGTAAATGAATTAAGCTTACTTCAAATCCTTTTAGAAATAAACCATTTTAATTATTTAAATTTATAATATGATTAATTTGCATTACAATCTAATAGCAAACTAAGTTTTTTTTTTCCATGTTTACATTAAAACTGTTTTCCCGCAATTTATTTTACAGTTACTATTTGAAAAATATTTCTTTAAATAAGAAATTAGAAAGAAAATATTTCTTCCCTTTTTTATTTTCTTTTTCTATGAAAATTATTTCTTTCAGGAAAAGAAATAAAATTCATTCGCTATTACAGTATGGCCGATTGCTGCTGCATTCAGTTATCAGACACGCATCAAAATGCTTTATTTTAAATAATTTATTCTATAATTAACATGAAAGAAAATATTTTTTCAATATAAAATATATAACCAAAATAAAATTAATCTATCCTGTATGTGTGATTAATTCGTTTTGCAATTTTTGTCACACAATTACTAATATCTTTTTTTCAATATTACATTGCTGTTATTTTAATTTTGTATATATATAAGAACTGCTCAGTTTAATTATTCTTCCTTCTCAAAAGATTTTGTTCTGTGAAAATAATTAAAAGATAGTAATATTTTCACAATGGAAGTACTAAAGTAAAAATAATCAGTGTAGGTCTCCTGCAGTTCAAGTTCCTTTTCAAACCAGCGTTTCGACACATTTTAAATAGAAAACTAATAATAATCAATATCTCTTTTAATATAAAAATAAGAATGCTATAAACAGTATTTTTATTATTTATTTATTTATTTATTTATTTATTTATTTTTTTTTTTTTTAAGTTTGCAAAGAAACAATGATTTTTTAATACTATAATAGGTTGCAAAAGTACTATTCCATGAACAAACCCTCAGTCTTATAGCATTGTTACTTTATAGCATAATACAATAATAATACAGTATAATTCTGCGAACAAGCCCACCAGCCGCCTAGCGGTAGAGTCGCTGAACGCAGGTAATTTGGTCCGAGGTTCGAATCCCACGAACGAGCTGGCCGGCGTTTTCGTGGCTTTCCCCATGTGTAACGTGTATACGAGCCAGTTTCCCTTAGAAAGTCCTCACTTAAAAACCAGTTTTAAAACGTATTAAAATTACACACACACACACACACACACAAAAAAAAAAAAAAAAAAAAAAAAAAAAAAAAAAAAAAAAAAAATGAAAGCCTTCAGATTTTATATTACTCCCAAAGGGCCATTTTTTTAACGTTTTGCGTGTTACCTTTATTTATTAAATATCATGTTTTTCGCACTTAAACCATAAAATTCAATTCAGCAGCAATATCATATAATTAAAAAAAAGCATATCTTTAGAATTTCCGATACATAGTCTCGCGCGCTAGAGATGAAAATGTTTTCTGCCATTGCTCGCTTTGAAATCGTTGGGTTTCTTAATCAAAAACTCATAAATGCTTTACAAAATATGATATATGAAATGGATAGTAATACAAATTCCCAGTTAAAATTTGGCCCTCCAGATGCCTCTATTAGGATGGAGGATTACGTTATTCAGAATTTCATGGCTCTAGTACCGTTGTTTTATCACAGTGCGAGAAACATTCATGCATTCTGCAGATTCCTCATTATTTAATTTCTTTAAATATAATAGAGTGCGATAATACTTGGTGGCAACGATTTGAAAAGTGAAACGCCATTTATCGTGAAACGCCACAAAATGGCAAAACGAAATTAATAGCCCCTCTGGGCTAAAACTTATTTTTAAAAGTATCACACTAATAGTAGTACAATTACTGAAAAAAATATTATAAATCTATTTTATAGTTTTATAATTATTATTATTTTTTTTTTTTTAATTTTATTTTACAGTAGTGTGAATTTCGCGTAATAATGAACGACATTTTTGTGCTCACAGTATTATTCGTAAGATATTCAACTGTTAGATTTTAAAGTAAACGTAATTCTTGCTGTACATAAATCGAGTAGAAGCTTATCGGATGTCTATATTTGTATTAAATGAAGAAGGTTTATGTGCTTGATAAACTTATTATCTTCTACATTTTTAAAGCGTACAATTACAATTTATATCTATAATTTCAGGAATAGTATAACCTTTCTTTTAGTAGAAATTGCGTTCTTGTTTTCTGAATGTGGCTCCAAATACTCTCTCAGTTCACCCCAAATTAAAATAACTATAAATTTTGGGAATCTGAAATACGCAATAAAAACTTCTTTTGGCAGAGCAAAAGCATCAACATATTTTCTATAAATTCGCCACCGATTCAGAGATCTACGACCGTATTCTTCGTTTAAATATGAAAAAATCAGCGGCGAAAACGCATACAAAGTCATTGTCTACTTAGTACGTCAACTGGACAACCCTGATTGACGACGCGGCAACATTTTTTCACGCGCTTTCGACAACTTCCGTACTCAGAGAATATAGGATCAAAGAATCTCTAGGGGAAAGAATCTCACTATAGATTCTTTGATAGGATGTCGGGCAGACCTGTTTTTTACTAGCAGCGACATCTGGCGGCCCACAACTTGCTGTCGACTCTCGTAGCGTAGAATAACCGTCCTGGCCTCGGAAGCCCGGCGCGAGTAACGCCGGGTTAATTTTAATGTGTTTTAATACGTTTTCAATACCCATGAAATGATTCGTAAACCTGCATGAATTTAATACAATAAAACCAACAGCTACAAGAAACTGACATCATTAACAGTAGGTTTTTTTTATTAAAAATTGATTTTGTTTCGCTAAAAGGAAGATTAATCAAACTATATAATTAAACTACAATTACAAGAATTAAATTAAAAATTGCCTGAAAACAGGTATAATAATTTTTGAGTATACCGGTGTTATTTTAATTTTATGTAACTATTTGGTTATATAATTTTGTTTCTATATATCTCATTATTACGATCGAATAATGAATAGACATACTTTTTAAGTATAAATCAATGAAGTAACTTGGCACGATTCTGGTACTTAAATTGAAATGAACTTTACAAATTAAAAGAGAAATCGTAGTATGTTATTTGCAATTCTCAGTTTTCAAAACATGTCAATTGGAGCGTTTGATATTGATCGTATATTTAATCTGTTCATCTTCTGCATTTCAGTTAAACCAAATCCAAAAATCATTCCTAATATTAAACTTAAAATTAAATTTATCAATATGAGCGATTCTTACAGTTAATATAGCATTGGTTCACTATAAACGGCCTGTTCCTTTACAAATTGTTGCCAACAAATATTATCGCCTTGTATTATTTTTAAAGAAATTAAAGAATGAAGATTTCTCGTGTATGAATGTGTGTTTATCACATTTTGAAAAAACACCGACCTACCTTATTAAGTTAAGATATTAAATTCTGAATAACGTAGTCCTCCACCTGAATATGCGCACCTGGCAGCCCGAATTCTGAATTCTTAATTTGTCTTTTTATTGTTCATCACATATTTTTTTTTTTTATTTAATGAATTTTTTTAACAAATTTAACGATATGAAAGGAAGCAGTGATAATACTGTTCGAAATAAAACATTTTTATCTCAGCTGACGAGACTGTTGCCAATCGAATAAATGTAAGGTATCTATTTATCTTTCAATTGTAAGTAACAACCTCGACTCTATGAAAGCAATGTGTTGCCGCTAGCGAAAGTAATTTTTTTTTTTTTTTAAATCCTTCACTCGCCAGCATGTTGCTCTTCAATAAAGCCTAACACACTTTCATATTTAATTTGGAAGGTTACTGAGTAATTAAATAATTGATTTAAAACCAATAAGCTCAGCTGTTGAGAATATTTTTTCCTTCTTTCTAATGTGATTGATTTAAATAAACATGTTTTAAAATCATGACATGTTTAATTAGAACTATTCAGTATTTTTCTGAAATTACATTAGCTGGATTTACTAAAATGGTTATGTACGTTTTCTTTTTACTTCTTTGTACGAAGTAAAGAGGAAGTATTGTAATCGCGAAAAGTTTCAGGCAGCATATTTCAACGAAAATATCCCATTTTGACCTCTTTCAAATGCAATTTAACGATGTATTTCCGTCATATCTGTATGTAAGGACGTGGCGTCTGTACGAACGTATGTACACTACTAAAAAAAAAAATAATAATAAAATAAAAATAATAATAATAATAAAAAAAAATGGGACAGTGCTATATCCCCCATTCTACTGGGCCGATTGACAAAATTCAAACTGCGTTTTTCATGTCTCGAAAGCGCGACTTAGGATATACACTCATGTCCATAAATTCAGGATAATTCGGAGTCACGCGGAAATCGAACTCTAAAATAAGTATATCACCTGTAAAATGACTACACACATCTTCAAGAATCATATGCAAATTTCAGGAAGTAACCAGATGACACCGATGGTACGTCACAATGACGAGAGTGTAAGAGATTGATATATAAGGAACACAGGCAAAGAAGTAAACTTGTTCGCAGGCGCTTTATAAGCATTTCAGTGCAATAACCGAATAGTTATGACAGAAAGGACGCATTTGGATGATTTTTTACGTGGTAGAATTATCGGCCGTCTGGAATGTGGGCGTACCCAACTGGAAGTATCAGAAGAACTTGGAATTGCCCAGAATGTCATCTCCAGGCCTTTTCCAACGATTCCAAGATGATGGTAATGTGAGTAGACGTTACAGCACAGGTCGCCCCAGAGTTACAACGCCGAATGAGGACCGGTATTTGGCAGTTACTGCCAAACGAAACAGGCGGAGCACAGCCTCAGACCTGTCTCGTCAGCTCTCTTCAGCCACTGGTACGAGAATTTCAAGGCAGACCGTGTACAGACGCTTAGGGCAGATTGGTCTATATGCTCGTAGACCTGTCAGATGCGTTCCACTTACTGCAACTCACTGTCGCCTGCGGTTAGCCTGGAGTAGAGAGCATGCAATGTGGACACCGCAACAGTGGGCTTGTGTGATGTTTTCCGACGAGTCCAGGTTTAGCTTGCAGTCTGATTCTCGCCTAACTTTCATATGGAGAGCTCCAGGTACCTGTTACCACCAAGAAAACATCATTGAAGGACACCGTTACGGTGGTGCAGGAGTGCTCGTTTGGGTTGGAATTATTCTGGGTTCCAGAACTGACCTGCATGTTCAAATTAGAACCATGACAAGCCAAATCTATCGGGACGTCATTCTGGAACAACATGTACGTTTGTTTCGGGGCGCCATGGGCGCACAATTTGTGTTTATGGATGACAACGCCCGTCCTCACCCTGCAAACATTGTAAGCGAATGCCTTCAATCGGAGGATATCACCCGTATGGACTGACCAGCATTCTCACCGGACTTGAATCCGGTAGAGCACGTGTGGGACATGCTTGGTCGACCAGTTGCAGCCCGTCAACCTCCTCCTACATGTCTACCGGAACTTCGGAGAGCATTGCTTTTTGAGTGGTGTAATATCCCCCAAGATCAGATCGATAATTTGATACTCAGCATGCCTAGGCGTTATACGGACTGTATTGCATCGTCTGGGAGACATACAATGTATTAACAATCATACCAATCATGTAATATTAGTTTTTTGTAAATAGGTTTTTTTTGTAATTTGCTCCAAGGAGAAAAAATCGCTAATATTTTTAACAATATCAAATATATAGCACCTCTTTTTGCTCTTTACCTCTTGTTTAATATATAAGCTTTACAAATAAGTGAAATTTGCTTTGCTTCTAACTCTTCCTTTGCCTGATTTTACATTATCCTTAATTTATGGACATAGTGTATATTAGATTTATATATAGCACTATTCTAACATAGATATTTTGACACAAAATCCGTCTTTTTCTGAAATAACATACCATTTTCTTCCATATTTCGATTCTACGACTCAAATTATGCCAGAATACCAAGTTTTGTAAAAATCGTACGAGTAGTTTTTAAAATATTAGCTCTCAAAATTTTAGCTCCTCAATGTTAATTGAATTTTGGAAATATTTATTAATGCCTCTTTTTTTTATTAAACATTTTTGATTTTTCTCTCACATTTCGAAATTTAGGTTCATTCCAAATAAGATTCACCTTTTTTTGTGTTTTATTTTTTAAATTTCTATTTTTAAATAATTTTTATAAATTTTTCGAAAAAAATTTTGAATTATAACCTATAAAATTTTTACCATCATCTTAAAGTAGGTGTATTTTTAAGCATATCTGGAAAAAATTAGACTTTTTTATTCAAAATTTTCTAAGATATACCCGAATTTACATATTTTCGAGTTTTGAAATTTGGCATCTTTTTTTTGAACGAAAATAGCGCCAAATGTGGTCTATGTATTTTTGTTACAGTGAATTGCCATAGCTATTTTTAACCTTAAATTTCAAGTAAAATTTTACGGAGAATTAATTATATGACATTTTTTCCCTCATTGATGCATAATAAATATTTATTAATACTATATGAAAAGCTATTTTTTTTTAAATTATAGATGATATTATTCAAATATTTAACTATTTTTTTTTAAATTTCTCTCTATCTTCCTTTTTTAAAAAACATAAAAAAAATTTAAATAATAAATTTTATAAATAAATAAATTTTTAAAAAACATAAGTAAATTTTTGCAAGAGTAAATTTTGACCTTCGGCGTTTTATCGTCTGCTACTTTACTTCGTTTAAATCGAATTGTCTAAAACTGAGAATTTTCGTTTGATATTTATTTAAATTTTATGACATTAACTGCATAATTTATTTCTCAACAAACTGTTGTTTTGAAGTGGCTGAATAAGCGGCTGATACTATCATCCACATTTTTAAAGCACAGTATATTTTTATAGAAACATAAGATTTAGAATAATCATTTTTATAAAAGTCAAATTATGCTATAAACATACAACCCTCTAGAGACTGAATTAATGGAAGTTCAATGGTTATGTAGAAATAATCTACAGCTACTTAATGGTAGGATAAGTCAGCAGATTCCGTGGACAAGTAAGAATAATTATATAAACGACACCCAACATTCTGGATTCAATTAACAACGAGGATACGATGTTTATTAAATGAATTTAAGAAGTTTTAAAACATAAAAAATCAACTCATTTTTTATCCTAAAATGTATTTTTGTGCGTAGCGTATTTTCATTATATCCTTAAAATTCTAATTTAGAACGTAATTGTCAAGAACTGAATCCTAATCATCAGTAATATTATAAGTAATTATTACGGTTATTAATAAATCCTTCGTATAAAGTAATTGCAAATATTGCAAAAACTTTCTGTCTGAATGCAAATATTTTTTACTTTATATTAATCAAGATTGCACACGATATTATTATTTGCACTTCAATTCTTACCGTCAGTTCTAGTAGAAGTTACAAATCAATTATATTTAATTAAGAATTGTATTGTATTGGATTATTTAATTATGGCAAAGCACACGAGGGCTATCTGCCTAAAGGGAGGGATGCACTCGTGGAGGACTTTCTAAAGTAAACTAGCTCGTATACACGTTACACATGGGGAAAACCACGAAAACGCCGATGCGGCCAGCCCGTTCGCGGGATTCGAACCTCGGACCGAACTACCAGCGTTCAGCGTCTTTACCGCTCGGACGCTGGTGGAGTATTTAATTAACTCTTTCGAATCGAAATCGCCTGTAGCGCCCGTTCATTCAGGCAACGGCAAACCGCCCGAACGCCTCGTTTATTTTCTATCTAGTTCTTTCCCCTCCACGTTAGTGTATGGCTCATTGGTTTCGCGAGTTGTTAAAAGACATGTCAATCATTCTTTTGAAGCAAATAAAGGAGAAATACGGAAAGCTATTGACGTTCGCAGGTGCAATCCGGCCCTAAGGTGAAACTGCGCACAATGGATGAATGGATGAAACCGCAAAAGGGGGAAAGGAAAACTATTCCAAGACAAATTCGTAAACACGGGCGTTTTCGATGTTTGTTGAAAACAGATTTGGTCGTCTCTCGATGCGAAAGAGTTAAGGAATGACCATCTAAGTTTAGAAACAGTGCACCGTAACAGCAATTCAATTATTGGCGCCGTATCTTTCATGTTACTCCCGATTGGCAAGCTACATGATTTTTAATGAGTATTCGGGTTTTGCTAGTAATTTCCCTTGGAAATCGCGATTAAACTAGGTTTGTTGGTTATTTGAACACAGAAAGAACATGGGAGCTATTTGATTAAGATGCTTTCGTAGAGAACCTTTGTAAAGAGAACCTAGAAAACTACGAAAACCAACCATGCAGCCTGGGTTAGACTTCGCAACAAACATTAGTATTTAACAATCTTCAAATGCTAGGCAACTGGTGAGACTCCAGTTAAATCTCCAATTTAATATTTTATTTGTAAATATTTAAAATATTTTTGTATTCGTAGACAAAAAGCAGAATTTAAGTTTTGTTAACTCGTTAGTAAACTACCAATCCGTAGTGCAAATGAATATTCAATTTCTTTTGCAATAATTGTATTCACTTAATATTCTTGGAATATGAGCTAAAGAAGGAACGTTCTCGGAAGATTAAAGAAGTGTTTAAATCCAGTGATATTAGGTTTGTCTTACAAGCTTAGGATCAAAACGATTCTGCAATTGCCCGAGCAGCTAACTTGTAAATGGCTGTGAATTAAGCAGATGACTTTTAATCTTACATTTTCAGTCAGAAAATGTATTCCAAATGTTTTGTATTGCACGACAATGCATCTTTTCATTATTCAATAACCAGTCGAAGAACCGCTTGTGTTCCGAAAATAAGTATGTGTACTCAATCGTTCTGCATGTTTTTCAAATTTGTCTTCTTGTGATTTCTTTTCTTTCCCAAAAACTAAAGTTGTTTTTCAAAGGAAAGTTTTTTGTCATTGAAGAGACAACAGGAGTATGACATCTACTTTTAGAGGCATGTCAAAAACAGATCTCTATAAGCCTTCTCTTCCATTACATGTTGTGCAGTCAGACAAAAAGTTGCATCAGCGTAAATTCTATAATCTATTTTTATTACACTCTGATTACTTTATTAACATACAATGAATATATACTAAACTTTTTACTTCAGATTCAGTAATTCGAAATTTTTTACGGAATTGTTGTCGGAACTAGGATTTAGAAGATAAGTCAAATTGAATATTTCGATAATTCAATAAATTCTTGGTCGAAGTTTCAATATTTTATTTTCGGAGGGAGGGGAAAGTTTTTCAGTTTTGGTCCAGTATCTTAAGTATATTTGCTTCGATTCTTTATTTTTTCCATAAAAGCGAAAATCTTACGCATGGTATACATATAACGCATAGCTTCAAATTAAAATTTAATAATATACAGGGTGGTTATAATTAAAGTTTCACTTTGAAACGGTCATAAAAAGAAAACTACTAGATCAAATGTTATCAAACTTTGTAACAGTGTAAAGGATGTCATGGGAATTTATTTTCCGCGAAAAAAAGAAAGTTCGAAACTTCACCATCAGGGGTAAAAAGGCGCTGTATGCAATATTGTTAAACGAAATATTGGGCGGAATCTAACTTAACCTTTTGTTACACGGGTTTAATATGTTGTATACCCTTAAGAAACTTTGAAGTAAGCAAATAACCATTTAAAGGCGCTAAATTCGGTAAAAGTCGAGTGCGCCATCCGTGTAGGTGAGAAATTCTTCCGTGAAAATCACGAATTAGCGATTAGAAAATGTGAGATCGCAAATCACTCGCACAAGTGCGAAATCGTTTTCTTACAGATCACTAATTTGTAATTTTTGAAGCCTGAATTCGGCCCTAAAACATGAAGATACTGATTCAAAACGATTTTCATCGATTTGGGCCAAAGAAATCCCTCATGTTATCTATCTAGTTCCATTGCATTCTCGTACTGCATTCGATTGCATAGCAGTCATTCCACACCGTTTAGTGTTGAATGACAGCTAGTTTTATAACTGACCCATTTTTCTCTGAAGAGCAGTCGACAGCTGGACCACTGTGATTGCAGCTCACTTAGAGTCAATGTTAAAATGTTTCGTGATACATAAACTGCAGTAACGTGGCATTTTAGATACTACGACTTTTATGCAGGACTGGGCCCCACCTCACGTGTGTCGCACAGTTACTTAGGCAACATTTCACGAATGAACGTCTTATAAGCCGGCAATTCCCCTCTTCCCACCAGACCTCAATCTCTGTGACTTTTGGCTATGGGGTTATCTCAAAAGCACTGTTTATGGTAATAATCTAAACAATTTGGCAGAAATGAAAAATGTGATACACTGACATGTCCGTAACATTCCTCCTGGATATGCTAAGAGCTGCTGTTGAGAATGCAGTAACAGGATTTAACTTGCTCTCGGAAAATGCTGGACGCTACATTGAACATGCTTTGTAACACGTTTCGGAAATTATTAAACACATTTTAAACAGATCTTTTCATGTCTTATTTCATTTACCAATATTGTATACAGCGCCATTTTTCCACTGGTGGTAAGTTCATTGTATAAATGAACGTTCATTGTATAAAAAAGTGAGACGTTCATTGTATAAAAAAATGATCTTTAATATGAACTCTTTTTTCCCGCGGAAAATAAATTCCCATAACCTCCTTTACACGTATAGTTAAAACGACTAGAAAATGAAAAACTGTCTTCAGCTGAAACGCAATTCATGTAATTGATATTTAAAAAAAATTGACAAGAATGCAAAATTTATGGAAGTCTAGCAATGGAAAAATCATAATTTTCTTGTGTGAGCACTGAAAATAACTGTAGAAGGAAAGAAGAAAATTAGGGAGAAAAGTAAGCAAAAATTTGCAGGGAAATTTGGCTGTCAGACATACCAAGATGTTTCAAAAAGTTGGACGCTTTTGAATATACTTTCAGGATACTTCAAAGAATTTAGGTGTTGAAAGAGAAAACACTTGGACGTGTACACGATCAAATACCATCAATTGAGCTTGTGTTAAGAGAAAAGACAAAAATGATATCATTGCAGATTGAAGAGCGACTGGTTTTAGACTATATGATTGTATAAATTTAAATTACGTTATAGAACATCATATCGAATCATAAATGGAGAATCCTATAATTTTCTCAGTCGAATTATTTGAAGATTCAGGAGTTTATACAGTGATGTGTGTGAATGTTACCTAAAGATGCTTTTTTTTCCTCCTGATGAAACAGCGGCCGAGCGGTAAGTCGCTGAACACTGGTAGTTCGGTCCGAGGTTCGAATTCCGCGAACGGGCTGGCTGCATGGGTGTTTTCGTGGTTTTCCCCATGTGTAACGTGTATACGAGCCAGTTTCCCTTAGAAAGTCCTCCACGAAGGCATCCCTCTCCTTAGGCAGATAGCCCTAGTGTGCTTTGCCATAATTAAATACACACACACACACACACATGAGTACTATATCTTTAGCACTGAGACTGAATATGTTTCAGCTTTAACATCAGTGAAAGAAGTATTGTGGTTGCATCAACTTCTATAAGATGATGAAACATGTGAAGGCATATCTGTGATCATAAAGTGTGTGAAATGTGAAAAACAGTTGACCGATATCTCCTAAACTATCTGAATTAAAATTTTATTTAATCTGTTGGAGAAGCCAGGTAATGAAATGCTGTTTAGGTTTCTGATTACGTTTTACGGGGTTTTTTATACGGTTCTTAAGAGTCCTTGGTATTTTTTTTAATCGATTTTTGGTCCTTAATAGTCCTTAATTTTGGACAAAATGGATAGAAGGTCCTTAAATTTAATCATCAGAAATTTCTGTCTGTTTTTACGACTGCCATTTTTAGTGTGAATTAGCATTTTGGAGGAATATTTTTGGCGATTGACTGAAAAATATGGCTATCTTTTAAATGGGTTCATGGGTTATAATTCGTTCCTATTTCTAATATACACGGCGGGATACTTGAGTTTCTGAGCAAGACATGAAACATAAGCATTTTGAAATTATTTAATTTTACCTATTAAAGTGCTTTTAAACAACTTTCCGCTTTTGGGGATGTAAATTGTTTTATTAAACGGTTCTAGATTTGTCGATTTATAAACATTTTGGCGATTTTGAGATCAATTTCTATAGAAAATTTTTAATTCCGAGATTTGGGTATTTTTCGACGATTTTTTTTAAAACATTGTAGCATTGACAAATTTCATTAAAATAATGGTAATGTATTGAAATTATGTTTAAAAAATAACATTAAAATAAAACATTTTTATTTTTTGCTGTCATATTGTACAGTTCCATTTTGGCCACTTATTATACAATATTTTGAATCTGAAAAATAAACAAGGTATAATTTTAAAAAGCCGAATTTATGAAACAGTTGTTAGCAAAAACAAAATAGCTGTGTAATTAATTAAAAATATCTCCTTTTTAATTTTTTTATGGTAAGAGTTTTTCCCATGCTTTTGTCTCAGAATTCTCAGAATATGCATCAGTTTTCTCTATAAAATTCATTTTACATCTTCCCCTCTGATTTTTTTTCCAAAAGATTTCTGGCTATTTGCTGTTGTAGAATTCGTAAAAGTAATTTTTCTTTAGGATATTTCACCTAGGACCTTCTTTAGGACTTTAGGATCACCAGCTCTGTAGCTGGTCGTTATCATATATATTTCATATTTCTTCTGAATGTTCATATGACTAATGAAATTAAATTACCAGCATATTCTATACATTCTATGCTTCTATACCTTCTACACTATTCTAATTCTATATTTCTATACTTTCTATACATTCTATTCAATACATTTAGTTTTTTAGAATATCAGAAATCTTTAAATTCTAAAATGAAAAGGAAATGTATTGAAGAAAGGAAATGAATGCATAAACAGAGAGAAAATTTTTCTTCAAAGCTATGTACAGTTACTATTATGAAAATTACCCAATTTTTTATAATTTCGGCCTTTACTATAATATCTTATTTCGCTTTCTTGACCAGAATGCAATCACTTAGACAGTTTTTAAACTGAGGTTTTTGGAGTATAAGACAGAACGTGTTTCTGACCTCTCCGCTTGTTTGCTGCATTAGTTCCTGCCAGCTCTGATCATTTGTAACTGCTTTGGATTATCACTGCAGACATTTCAATTTGTTATGATGATAGAGTTACTGAGCTAGCATAAATTAAAATTATATTCTTTAGTCTTTGACCAGGCGTCCTCGTTTTTAATTTGAATTTGACTCTTCTTGTTTAATTACATCACCACGAGCTGTAATTGACTTTCTTAGCATATGAACATGCGTTTACGGTCTAGGTTCTGCTTATTTAAACCTTTGTCTGACTTTGTAGTTACTTTCAGACATAGCAATAATTTCTTTCACGTCTGTGTGGATATTTTGGACTATTTAACTGTCACCAGATCAAATAAATCCTCATAGGTACATTGTGAAGAGGTTTACAATTTAGAAGATAAAGCACGCAGAAAATATTGAGAACATTGGTTTTCGTATTGAGGCAAATTTCTGATTGTTAGAAAAGATGTTTATAGAGGAGGAAATTGATATAAATTAGCCAAAATGTCTAGGAAGGCTTCAAATTAAAAGGAAGCATAAATATTTTGTTGAGTGTTGTTGCTGCAAAACATAAATGTTTTGTAGGTTTTAATGTGTAATTATCCTGATATTTTTCTAAGAATCAATGTCATAAATTACATATATTTTAAACTGTGAAATTTTATTAGATTGTGATTTTAATAGGGCTTTTTTAACAAATATAGTTAACAAATATTGTTAAAAAATAAGTAAAATCTAATAGTGGTCATGTAAATCCATAAGGATTAAGGTTATCCAACTAGCTGATTTAATTAAATAATTTATAACTAACTGCTTATTCTTAAAAATTATCTCTGCATATTAAAAGGAGTTATTACGTTTCATTTATTTTTACCGTGGTCACGAGATAAAATTCGAAAATGTAAAATTCATGTAAAACTTATTCTTCGCATTTAGTGAGACTTGAAATAATACAAAACAACTTATCACTCTGGTGCTTTGGCTTATTGGAACCTTAAAGTATATTACCTGGGTTACAACCCCTGGAACTGTACACGAAGCTACGACACTAACTGCATCAAACAGAGCCTGACTAACTTGCCGACCGTGCCTAGATCAGACCCTACAGGTTTGTTCTGATCAGCAGATCTCCCTCTAGGCAAACGGCAGACCATAAACGCATGTTCTTATTCTGTAGCAAAAATGCAGTAGCAAAAATGCAAGATTCATAACGAAAGACAGCAGCTAGTCTTTTGTAATGAATCATGCATTTTTACATCTCATTTTAAGCTATGCCGCTTGACGTGAAATCTACTGGCTATTTAAAGCTCTAGACTGAGCAAGTTTGTGACAAAATGAGACACAAAAATAATCAACATAAAGCCAACTGTTAGTAAAACGCAAATAAAATGTCACTTATCTTCTTTCAAATATGTCCAACTATTATATGAGTGTAAAATATTTAATGCTACTTGATAAATTTCGCAAAGTTTATTTTATTCTCAAGCTTATTAATAATTATGTTTAATAGTAATGCATCTACTTACGAATCTATTTTATTTTTCAGATGGTATTACAAAAGTGAAGTTCAGGCATAGATAATATCTTTAATTAAATTTATTCAGCTCCCATTTGCTGATAGGTCCTTATTTTTTTCATTAATGGTCCTTAAAAGTACTTAATTTCCGTGTACAGAAATGTGTAGGAACCCTGGTTGTAAATTTTTCTGTTTAGATTTATGTATAAGGTGAGCATATCTGTGTTGATCCTAGGAAGTAACTGCTGTAAGTTTTGTAATTCTGTTAGAAACTACTCAAGAAGTGAAAATTTTTATGGGAAATATAATTGTTATATTGTATATTTTTGAATATTTACTTTCTGCCTTTGTTTTCCAGGTTGGTTCTTCAATAATTTGAGGCATCTCTTATAATGGCATCACCTACTCCTTCTGTCCTAGATTCCTCTTTATTTGGATCTCGTCAGTTAGAGTCCTTTGGAGACCGAGCACAACCGGAAAACGTAGGCACTGAGGGCAGTCTTTGCCGCGAAACATATACAGTTCTAAAAGATTTACCTTATTTACGCACTTTCTGCCAAACTTGTCGTGAAAAACTAACAGAAAACCACGATAAAATCCATTGTCCCAAGTATGAACAGGATCGTGCTCTTTTATCTCAAGGTAACGCCATCAGCAACGTGCTTGAAACCTCTGCCTTAGAAGTTTCTCATCCTTGCACTGGTTGCAAGGCAAAAGATACTCACGCTGTTGCTCGTTGCTTTGATTGTCAGAATTATTTGTGCCGAAATTGTGTCATGGCTCATCAATTTATGTATTATTTTGAAGGTCATCATATTTTCAATCATAATGAGAAGTTCGACAAAGATGACTTTAAAACAGATAAAGTGAAACGTTGTCCTCGACACATGATGGAAACGCTCAGATCCTTTTGTAAAGCGTGTAATACACCAATTTGCAAAGAATGCATGAAGAATGATCATCCAAAAGGTCTCCATGATTACAAATCTGAAGAAATACTTGAGGATATGCTTGAACGGAGCAAAACCAAAACGAATGATTTAAGAAGTGCTGCCAAGTCTGTAGAAGATTTTTCATCACATCTACAAATGCAGTATCATAAAGCACAAACAAAAATCGATGACACTTTTAATTTTTATTGTTCTGTATTGGAAGAACGTAAAGAAGAACTGAAGAAAGAGCTTGACGATCTGTATAATACTAAGATGGTTTCTTTAACTTTAATGGGCAATAAAGTCCAAGAAATGATAGAAAGAGCTCAACAAACGCCTCTGTTTGTTGATCGCATTAAGAAGAGATTCTACAGCAATTCAGAAATTTTAATGTTTAAACAGCTTCTTGACTCTAAATTACAGAGTATTATTTCGTATAATCCTGAAGTCAATATGCAATCTTTAGATCTTGAGTTCCTGTCCAATCACCAGGCCATCCAAGTTGGTGTTCGGAACACGTTTGGATATATTCGCCATATTTCTGAAGATGTTCCAACTACTAAGGCACAACCAATTGCAAGGCCAAATGGTGTGGTTAATTCTGATCGTACCTATCAAAATGCGCATGCCTATGAGTCAAACATCATATCTAAAAGTTCTGCAAATAGCCTTGGTTCTGCAAATAGCCTTGGAGCATTTTCTACAAGTTTGGGTGGTATGAAATGGTCCAGTGAAATGGTGCAGTCTGAAATGGTCCAGTCCCCATATGAAAACTGGTCCAGTGGAACAGCTGACTTATTTCATCTGACTAGTGAACCAGCTGTTGATTTTTCACCCAAATTCATTTCTCCCAGCATGTATCCCATAACATCTCAAATTAAAAGGCAAAAAATGATTTATCATTGTAAGTTTGGAGACTTTGGTGTTATGGAAGGACAATTTACTGAGCCTAGTGGTGTAGCAGTTAATGCCCAAAATGATATCCTAGTAGCAGATACAAATAATCACAGAATACAAGTTTTTGATAAAGTAGGAAGATTTCAATTTCAATTTGGAGAATGTGGAAAAAGAGATGGACAGTTGTTATATCCCAATAGTGTTTCTATTGCGAAAACACCTGGAGACATTATTGTAACAGAGAGAAGCCCTACTCATCAAATTCAAATATATAATCAATATGGACAGTTTGTTAGAAAATTTGGGGATAATATTCTTCAGCATCCTCGAGGAGTGGCTGTTGACATTAATGGTCGAATTATTGTCATTGAGTGTAAGGTCATGAGAGTAATAATCTTTGACCAACTTGGTAATGTCTTGCAGAAATTTGGTTGCTCTAAACATATAGAGTTTCCAAATGGAGTTGTAGTGAATGATAAGGAAGAAATATTTATTAGTGATAACCGAACACACTGTGTGAAGGTATTTAGCTATGATGGAGCATTTCTTCGTCAGATCGGAGGTGAGGGTCTTACTAACTATCCCATTGGTGTCTGTATTAATCAGAATGGTGATATTTTAGTAGCTGACAATCACAACAACTTCAACATTACAATATTCACACAAGATGGACAATTAGTGAATGCTTTTGAAAGTAAAGTTAAGCATGCCCAGTGCTTTGATGTTGCTTTAATGGATGACGGCTCAGTTGTCCTTGCTAGCAAGGATTACCACTTGTACATCTATCGTTATATGTAGATTCCATGTTTAGGAATTTAAACTATGTGGAAATCATCTTTAATGAAGTTGTTGTATTTGAAATGTTATACTCAGTTATTGCCTTTTCGGGCAGCTGTTGCAAATGAAATGGGAAAGTAAATATGTGAAAGAAAGTTATTGGAAGAAACATATGTGGTAGGGTTGATGTCTGAAAAATAATTTTCGGCATTTTGTACGAAATAGAAGTGTCCTTATTTAGCTGCGTCAAATTCAATTCCTGATTGTATTTAACAGTTTGCAGAAAGTCTTGGAATTGGCTTGCATAGAAAAGAAAACTCTTGTTCAAACCTGTATTTGCAAATTGTTGGTGTTATCTGTAAATTTAGTTTGCAGAATAAAATGTGAAGATGGCCAACAGTTTTTATGTGCACACTTGAATACAGCGGTCACTTGTTAATGAAGAGGCACTTAATACTTCAAGTACTTTTCTAGAAGTGTCCTCTTACTTGACACGCATTATTATGCTGGATTTGAAATTAAAATAGTTACTTTAAGATATACCATATTTTTTGCAGTTGTCGAATGTTATTACTGGCCCTAGTCATAATAGCCAGCAGCTACTATTGAAGCTGCATACATTGCTTGTTCCCACAAATTTTTGTGCTATATTGAAATGTAACAATGTTTTAACTTATTAATGGTAAAACACAATTTTTTAAGAAGACTGGTAAAGCCAAAGAAACATTGTAAAAACCTTTTTCCTGTGATTTCCTTTTGAAGATTGGTGGCCGCTTTGTGAAAACAGTTGTTCAATACTCTGCCAATCTGAATTTTCTGCCTTAATAAAATGCTTGGACCACAGTACCTACCTTTGCCTTTGTGACCTGTCTCATCCACCAGGACTGTTCTGTTCCAATACTGTGCAGGCATTTTTTCTCCTGTACTGTCAATTTAGATTACATTCCAGGTTTTATTAGTTATATTTAACATGGGTGCTACTTTACCTGTTAATTTTAATGTGTATCAAATTTCGTGTTGACCTATTTATATTTATTGCTCGTTCTTATTATAACAGATTTTTAAGTACTCTAAGTGAAAAGTGTTGAAAATAGTTACATCAAGATCTGATAGTTATCGAGTCATGCGAACTTTTGCTTTGGCGAACTCAGTCCTGTTATATTCCAAATATTTGAGAATTTAACTTTTAAATAGTTCTGAGCAATGTAAACAAGTTGCCGTTGCGAACTTGATAGAATTAGTTTTGCTTATTGTTTACAGTTTGTATGCTGAGGATCGCACTGATGAATGAAGTTAATGAATGAAACTGATCCTTTAAATAGCCAATGTGTGAAGATATTGTAGTGCGGCATGGTTTGTATTTGTAATTTTAGTTGCAATGCGACTGGCTGATACTATACAGTCATATATTAAAGGCTATGTTTACTCGTATGTTTCTCTTAACGTAAAAATAGAAATCTGTATTTTTACACTTTTTTTTTTAACTGTTTAAGCGTTGGCCAATATGCCAGCAAACGCATCCTTTTTTTTTTTTTTTTTTTTTCCCTCTCACCAAAGAGCTTTTAGCATCATTAGTAGCAAAAAGCGAGTTAGGATGTTTGCAGTAAGGTGTTTTAAATTGTGTAATTTTTTCACATTTTGTGTTAGGATTTATTAGAGTGCTTAATACAATGGTAGCAGACTTAATATTTTTTACTTATGGTTTCGTATTTGTCAATTGATTTATTGCTTTTCGTTTGTTTCCAGCTTTAAGATTTAATATAATCTATCAACATTTTATATGTTTACTGAAGATTCTGCCTCGACGAGTTGTGCAATAATTTGATTTTATGCAATCATTTCGTTTCTGTTATTACCTTTTGAAGGTCTGGTTTTGCCTCATATTGCTTTAATATAAATCTGAAATTACTTCGATACTTTTATATTCCCAGTATTTATAATTTTATTGCGATTTTATTAAATTTAATTTGTTTTTTGATGTTCTAATTGCTTATTATTGTAATTTAGTGTTTTTAACACGATTCATTGACTCGTTCCCACATAGCACAAAAACATCCTTGGGATATCCCAAGGATGTTGCTCGCGGGATATGCGCACATCCTCAGGACATCCCGGAATATCCCGCGAACCTCCTCCTGAGTGCTTAATGTCACATCCCGGGATATCCTCAGGACATCCTAACCATGTCCCATCGACAGCGTGCGGGATGTTATTAGGATATGAACTCCTACTTACTACATCCTAAGGACATCCCACAAACCTCCTAAGCACATCCCATTATATCCTAAAAACATCCTATCTATGTCCCATCGACAGCATATGGGATGTTATTAGGATTTAAAGTCCTACTTACTACATCCTAAGGACATCCCACAAACCTCCTAAGCACATCCCATTATATCCTAAAAACATCCTATCTACGTCCCACCGACAGCGTATGGGATGTTATTAGGATTTGAAACACTAGTTACAATATCCCTTTAACCTCTTAAATACATACTCTCAACTGCTTAGTGTCACATCCCAGTATATATACAGAGGAAAATTCCAGTGAAAGTATGTGAAGGTGTGATGATCTAAAACCTACTTTTTTTTACACATATAGTCTCAAATCGTTCTCTTATGGTTACTTTGGAAAAATCAGAAATGTTGAAAATATTTATACAACTTATTTTGTTTTTAAATCTGAATTTGTGAATATATTAAAACTGAGCAAGGAAATTAAAATGAATTATTAATACAAAATATCAAAACTGAAAATTTTGCTTTTATTTTTAAGATATTAAAAATCTTTTGATCATTTTTAAACATCCAATAGCCCCCAAATTGAATTATTCATAATTAAATTATTTTACAAAATCAGTTTCTAATTTCAGTTAATTTGTATTAAAAAGTAAATAATAAAATTACCCATTTAATAATCTTTACATAAATGAATCATCTTTCTTTAAAACATGTAAGGAATTTATAGTGTTTTGATGACACTGTTGGGAAATTGTTAAAAGGAAAAAATTGTATTTTAAAACTAAATCAATTCCTAGCCTCAGAATAAATAAATATGTTTTCGTAACATGAGAATGCTGCAGGCTTTTTTATAAATTTAATATTTAGTTGTAAAAATTTGACATTATGTTAACAATTCTTTATATCATTCTAAAGGTAACTCAAGAAGCTCTTCTAAAATTCTTTCTGCTCACAAAATTTAAAAAAAAAATCTGAAAGGCCTCAGATTTTAGCAGTCACTCAAAGAGGCTAAAAGCTTATGAATGTATAGATTATCAATACAGATGGGGCAGTGGAAATAACAAAACATTTTATAAGATACTGACACCAGAAAGTTATATATCTTCTATATATTTGAAAAATGAAGAAATATATCATGTAATTATGTAGAAGTATTAAAATGTTTTCAATTAGATATATCATGAATTAAATGCATTTTAAATCAATCAGATTAAAAATTAAAAAAAGCATTGTTAAGAACTGTGTGCAATGCTTTTAAATAGCTTGGCTTGTTAGTCAATAATATATTAGATTTTAAAGGTAAATATGTTAAATTTTGCCAAATGGCAAGACTTGAATGAAAAGCGAAACAAGTTTACGACTGACGATATGAAGTCAAAAGTTCTGAAAATAATTTGCAATGGTTCATTGGTATTATTTTATGCAAAATTCAGTAAAATGAAATTTACCCGTTGAAATCAGCACCAAATTAAACTTTGTAAATTCTAGCGCATGTTAAAGGTTGTCGCATCCAGAATTTTATTACTAACCATTCATTTCAGAGCAAAATAAAACAGTAATTGCCATTTATATGATAATCAATATCAAAAATTTAAATCTGCATTTTACGCAACATAGAAAAACTTCAAAAAATCTACTGTTTACCATGCAATTAAGGCATTTTATTCTGCTATCAACTCTACCAATTATTAATTCTATTAAGTATATTCAGTTTACTTTTTCTGCTCAATATATGCAATGTAAAATTTTCCATAAATTTATTAATTCATTTTATTTTGAGGTGAGCTTTTATTCAACTCTCAATGTTAACGAAAATGTTTAGTTCATTTTTTATTCGGTCTCAAAAGAGAAATCAAAATACGTGGATTTATGTACGTGTATTTATGAATCAAAATACATGAGAAATCACAGTGAGAAAAGCACTGCTACCTTAAACTGTGATTATATATAACAAATGCAGTGAATTATAGTTAAAAAAATAGTGAAAATATTTATATTTCTGAACTATTTCATACATAACATTTTCAGTTTCGCATATGTGGCAATTTAAGAACTTTTTTACGTATACCAATTTTTTGAAATATCTGCAAATTTTTGTATCTTCAAGGAAAGCTTATTCTTCCACCTTTAGTAAAGTAATGATAATTTACCAGATAAAATTACTTAATGGGGAATACAGAAAAATATCTAACCACTTACCTTTGTGACTTCATCTGCAAAGAGACTAAAAAAGTAATTCAGCTAAATCTGCTATAATAAATATTTATAATAATGCTAAATTATGCAATATCTATTAATATGACAAATTTTTGTAAAGCTATTTATTTGGATGAAAAATAAACACATTCAGAAATTTATGGCACTATATTATGATTAACAGAGGAAAAACACTTTTCAAAATTCAAAATACTTTTTATTAATCCAATTTATCACATTTTATTTGAATTCATGAAAAACAATCTTATATCCATGTATTCTTATGTATATAAGAACTCTTGATAAATTGGATCTCTGTCATTGCCTTTCACAGCACCTAAAATAAAAAAACACTCACAATTACTATATGTGAATATAATTCATAATTAAATTTAAACAAATGACTATTAGAATGCAAATTAAAGGAAGCATTTAAAATATTTTAACATTTAGTACCTATAAACAGAGTAGCAATTATTTGATTTTTCGATTACAGTAAAATAAACATGGGGGTGCCTTTTAAAATTTTTTATGTCAGAAAATAAACTCAAACCACCAGCTGAACACATGAGCAGTTTTATCAATCAGCCATTGGTAGGTAACCTGGATACCGAATCAACATATAAAGTTGCCGAGATAAAGAGAGAAACAAAATTATGATAATCACATCTTACCTATTCATAAAACTATTTTAAATTTAATGTGTAGGCAAGTCCAAAAAGAGTCAGAATGAATTTATTTTGCAACACAAAGTAAAGTCTTGCAGGAGCAAAAAAAACTTGTCTCATGAGATTGGCAAGTAAAAAATAATTAACTGCATCTGGTAACATTTATCTGACAACACATAAGTAATTGTTAGCTACGTGCAGAAAATAAAATCTGATCAGGGGCGTAGCTAGAGGGGGGCAAGGGGGGCATCTGTCCCCGGGTGCAGAATCCAAGGGGCGCCAAACTGATGTTAGAACATTTTAGAATTAAATGTTTTCCATCCTTGGCAAGCAGTAGGGGGCGCAAAATCTTCAGTTGTCCCTGAGCGCTGAAAACCCTAGCTATGACTCTGAATCTGATCATGTTAATGCAATTTTAAACTTTTGAATTTAACCGCAGAAATTTACCAAAGAAGTACTTGTAGCAGTAGTAAATGAAGATGTGGCTAATCTTTACTGTATGGTACACCTTGGTTTCTGTCTGAAAAAAAATCGCAAAGTGGTATTGGTTGTTTGTGAAATGTAGAAGCCCATTGCGTCAAATAAGTTTTTCGGTAACCCTAATGTTGATAATGTTGGCGAAAGTAGCCTTTGGGGAAAAAAAAAACTTTTTTTTGTCAATAAAAAAAAGTTATTTCTGCAAATATTGCCAACGTGCTGTGATAAATTTAGTTTTGGGCTACTTTTTTTAATAGTAAACCTTTTGTACGGTCCCAGGTTTTTGGTTCTTACCATTCTTTTCAATTGCTGTGTTTGGTTGCACGGAAGTGGTATGGTCTTGTATTTTGAACATGCTATTTATTATTTTGGTGTGGGTACCATCGTTTGAGTATGTCTGAGGTGACTAAGAGACGAAAAATTTAATTGAATTGCTTACCTGGAGGATGGTGGTGGGAAGCCTAAACATACGCATGTGAAAAAAAAGGTATGTTAAAAAAATGACGTTTCATTAATTTTTTTCTCTCTGTGTGTTAATTTTTGTTAGAAGATTTGTTATTTAATGTTTTTATGTTAGGAAATATGTATTTTTGGTAACTTATTCCTCTCTGTTTGTGTATTTTTGGTAGTCTGTGTGTTAAGACAGTGGCGAGTTTTTTCTGGTAACTATGATATTTTTAACTTTTTGATTTTCTTAAAGTGAAAATAGATCAATGTGTACATGGACAAAGTTAAGGCAGTGCACAATGCCCAGTTTGTGCAGTTCTCTGTTTTAATAGGTCGATGTGTACATGGACACAGAGTTTGTGTATGTCTTTGACTTCTTATTTTGGTTTTGTGTAGCGGCCACCTTGAAATTGGTGCCAATCCTCTCAGGTGACAATCTTGATATAAAAAAAAGAAACGATTCGCCAAGGGTTACAGTAGAGTAAATTTTTACCAAAGATGTTCTACCATAATCACCATTTCAGTGGTTTAAAAACTAGTGGAGCAGTATGCAGAGATGAAGATTTGAGTTTTGTTTACACAGCATGATGGTTTAGGCACTTCAGCCATTACAGTGAACAAAATTATAATAAACATAGCCACAATAATTGTCTATAAATATTGATGTATAACACTGCATTAACTAATATATTTCTTATGCTAGTATATACAGAATCCTTAATCGAAGGGAAAATCAGAAGACTGTGCATGCATTTTCCTTTAACTGAAACATGGATTCGACCATACAAATCTCAGTCTTACGGGACATGCCACACTATGCAGATAGACAGTAAAAAGTGCTTGTGTTGTTTTTATTTGTTAGAGGTATGAAATAAATATACTTCTAGATTTTAATTTTTTCTTTTCTTGTTTTACATTTGGATTACCTATCAAAAGTAAGGAATTTTGATATTATTACAATATCGGAGTTAAAATAACAATTATCGGACATGTTAAAGTAATGAAAATTTTAAATTAGGTTAAAAAGTAACCCTTAATGTGGCATATTTTTGAATTAAACTCTATCGACATTAAAAACAACAAAACGTCCCTCTTTATTAAAGACTTTAATTAACTAATTTTAAATACGGAGCTATGAATGAATTTTTTCCCTTGCATGTTATAATAACTGAAACAAAATTACTCTGATACAGTCAAAATTCCTAAATGCAAGTACATAAAATTTACTTTAGCAATTTAAAGAGATGAGACACACTGAACACATGAATAAATTTCTATCAAAGAATAATTTATTAAATTTGGCCCATTCCATAGTAAACTTTAACCATTAGATTACATTATTACACCATGTTATCAGTTTGAAAAGCAAGTCATATGCCAGATCTTGGATGTAAAAGAAATGCACAAAATAATATACAGATTATTGAAAAATGATGTATACCAATGTTTATAGATATGATTAAATGTAACAGAAAATTTACTGTCACAACCACATTTTTAAGTGAAATGTATTATTTTAACATTTTACAATATTTAAGGTATGGCATTAAATGCAACATTATGTGCCTGGATATAAGTTAGTAAATTAAAATAATAATAATAATAATCAAAGAATGAATGTCATGAAAAATTTCAAAAACAAGCAGAATTTAATTTAGAGGACCTTTAGACACTTATGATAAATAAATTTGAGGATTCTTCACCCAAAATTAAATTATAATTAACTAAAACCAGTTTGACTGACCTTCTACAAAAATCCTTCAGCTGCAATTTTTTCTAGCTTGAAAACCAAATTCTTCTCCACATGGTAATAACATCTTAACCAGTTGAAATTCCTGCAGAAAGTTTGATAACACAGTAATAGAATTAATAGAATAGAAAAATCAACACAAAAGTATAGAACATCATTTAAACTTAACATTATTACAAATTTTGGTGCTTTCTGACTATCTGCAAAGCTGTGAAAATTGGCAAAATGGTTAGTTTATGGTTCATATCTACTGCTCTGTTTACAAGTAGTAATTCAAATAAGCACTTTATAAGAAACAAGAAATTTTAGGATGCACACACACAAAAATATATACATTGGTCAATATTCACATATTTTTCATCCAATGGAATACTATTCAGAAATAAAGATTAAATATAAAGCATGTAAATACATGTGTGTGGTATGCACATTCATAGTTTGCTATTATCGTGTGCATACTCTTGCTGTTTTAGCATAAGTTGAAGCTGTGAGGGCAGATGATAAGAAAGTATCAGAATTTTTCATGTATAAGAAAAGATTGCCCTGACAATAGTATCTCAATTGTTTAGCACTGACATTTACATAGCACATTAGAAATATATAGTAATATATGTATAATAAAAAGATAATTGCATATTATTAATTCATTTTTTAAATGCCAAACTTTAACAATTCTTTCACATATAATTAAACAGAATTCTTTCACATGAACATCTAAAATCCATTCTTAACTAAAGAATAAATAATAAAACCGTGTAAATTTCTTATCAAGCCCATCATTTCCGAAATGTCTACTTCTGAAAGTTCCCAGCATTTCTCAATATATTATTAAATTACTAAACTAAGCATCAATGATCGTCATGTTCGCTAATGTGGCAATATCTTTCACACTTCTTTGTTACCACAAGTAACAAGTAGGCTTAATAAATCTTTAACTGTTACATGCTACTTTTGTCTACAATTTGCACAAATAAATAAATTAAATGAGCTCTTTATAATATGCTCAAAGAAGTAATTTTGTATGAAAATTTGTATGTTATATATTGGCCTGATTAATAATTCAGGAAATAATTCGGGTTTTCAAAGTGCTTCCAATAATTAAAATTTCAGCTTGTGTCAAAATAAAATCTATAACACAAAGATAAGCAAATTTCCTTATGAACAATGCATTTTAACATTATTCAATCACTGGCAATCACACAGTACTGATTGCTTCAATAAACATTACTGTAACTGTGTTTTTTAAAAGACTGTAATGTTTTAATTATTTCTTTAATTAAAACATTACAGTCTTTTCCTCCTTCTAACACCAAAAGAAAACCCAGATAAGAAATATAAAAATATCAGTAAAAATAAATTATATTATTGAATGACACTTTACATTAATTACACTTATGCATATATTATTTTATTATAAATTATTTCAAAATCAAAGAAGAGAAGGGGGAGAAACTTTAACATTGACATTTCTAAAATGATATAAACATTAATCATTTAGTACAGTTTGTTATTTCAGGCAAAAAGAATTCACTTTTCTGGATAGCATTTATATTTCCATCTCACTTTCAATGAAACATTAAGAGAAATGCATATAATTTAAACACCAATTTATTTTATTTATCAGACAGATTATGTCAACTCGAAAAAACCTATCAGTAAAATTCGGTAGTAATAATTCTGAATGTTAGGCAACTTGCAAGATTCAACAAAAATTATCAATACTTTTATTATAATGACAATACTACAGTAACATGAACATAAAATTAAACTGCATATAACTATAAAATAAGCCAGCATATAATAATGGTGCATTGGTTTCTAAAACAATGGACTCGATGAAAAAATACATGTATTATGGTAGCTATTCATATTCTTCAGCTTTTCTAATATTCTCATGTTCACTTTACATAACTAAAGTATCTAAAATACAATAAAAATGCAAACAATATTTATGAGAAAATGTTAAAAGCAATCATAAGCATTTGATTGAATGACCATATTTTGTCTTCCTGCAAGTCGAATCTTAAAATGATATGCAGTTTGAAAAATGCTTAATCCTTTTATAAAATATTCAAAAAAGATTAAAAAAAGGTACTGTTCTGTTATCAGGACCGGGTTCAGAATTGTATTTATGTATGCTTGTATATTTGTATGTTTGTGTGTCTACATATACACATCTATGCACATACTTACGAACACAGGTTCATACATTTCCGATTCTGGTCCCAATAACAGAACAATACCCCCAAAAAAACTTGAATTACAAACTAGTTTAAGATAATGTTTCAACCATACATATTTTGGACAAAACAATGCAAACTCTTATTTTAATACAATTGTTCAAACTATTTAACATAAATTTATTGCTGCAATAAAATAATAAGCAATCTGATCACACATATTATTTTGAAACTGAATGCATAAACTAGACTAAAAAAAATTCAGTCATAAACATTTGGATAGCAGGGCAAATTAGATATTTGAAAAGACAGCCAGCCAATGAGATACACTAATTCACGACAGAATGGTAACAATTCATAAAGCTGTGAAACATTTAACAGTCAAAATGACATAAATAACATAAATTCGAAAAGCAAAAAAAGTAAACATACAAGTATTGCAACTGAACTTACCTTTCATGCAACAAAAAATATCCATACAAGTTAACCTCATGGCGCAGCCATTTTGGATTTCGTTTCAAATCAGACAGATGTTTACGGATTTGCGGAAGAATACGAGGAACTAGTAGTTTGCCGGATACAATGTGCAATGACGCGAAAGAATATAGTTCTGTAGAAGTTCTTACATTATTCCGTAATAAACAGTACTATTTCCTAATTTTTAGTTATCTAATTAATTAATTAATAGGGAAATAGTTAAATAATGTCGAATTCATTTTTAATGAAATGTAAAATTTTGCATGTATGGGACGACCACCTTCCGTCCAATATTTCTGAGAATATAAACAAATTTTGGAATCTGAGAGTATCAGTAAATAAATATATAGAATATCGCCTCTCAAACGACCACTTCTGAAAGTGACCAATAGTTCTGAGATTATAAATAAATATTGATATTAAGCATTATTTCTATAAGACGACCATCTCTATATAAGACCAAAGTTTCTAGAATCTTGGATAGTCATCAGAGATGTATCTTTACTGCGAAATTATCGCACGACTGCAATTCAATATCAGTAACAGATCGCGCGATTGAAAAACATTTTCTGTCCTGTACTTAGAGGAAAAAAATTTTCCTTATGAGGTATTTCTCCCGCTTTCCTAGCGTGCCTTCGTGGTGTAATAGTTCTGCACGCTGGGCTGGTATTTCAGAGGTCCGTGGTTTGATTCACGGCGAAGGCGGTTGCTAATTTTTCATCTCTACGGCTTCCCAAAAAAATCCTAATGTCTCTACAGTGGCGCCCGAACTAAAAAGGTGTTGGATGAGGTATATCCACACCCAGGATTTAGTGATCGGATCCCCTTAAAAAAAGTCGGCCTTTAAAAAGAGACGTAATATAAGGTATTTCTCCCGCTTTCCTAGCGTGTCTTCGGCCCACCAGCGGCCGAGCGGTAAAGTCGCTGAACCCTGGTAGTGCGATCCGAGGTTCGAATCGCGCGAACGGGCTGGCTGCATGGGTGTTTTCGTGGTTTTCCCCACGTGTAACGTGTATACGAGCCAGTTTCCCTTAGAAAGTCCTCCACGAAGACATCCCTCCCCTTAGGCAGATAGCCCTAGTGTGCTTTGCCATAATTAAATACACCACCACCACACCTAGCGTGTCTTCGTGGTGTAGTGGTTCTGCACACTGGGCCGGTATTCCAGAGGTCCGTTCTTCGATTCCCGGCGAAAGCAGTTGCTAATTTTTCATGTTTCCTGCTTCCAAAAAAATACCTAATGTCTCTATACCCAAATTTAAAAAAAAAATCGTTTCCGTAATTAAATATATCTATATCTAATTTTACCTATATTTGTAGTAGGGTTTGTAATCTGTAAGTAATTATACATGTAATTTATACATTTTTTATAAAAAAAAAATATATGTTATTTAGAATTTTGCAAATATTCTAGAAAATGCTAATCCATTGAAAAAAATCTTTTCCATGACTAAATAAATTTTTAAAAATGTCAGAAAAAATAGCAGTTAAAATTAATAACAAAATAACAAGAATAAATCATCAATCATATCAATATTTTTAATGTACAGCATTTAGAAACAACTTAGTAAAATACATATGAAAAATAAAATAATGTGCAAGTTTCAGATGTGCAATGTCAAAAAATTAAAACTGGTAAATTTGAGAACAAATATCCTCAAAATGTTTGACAACGAAAGTCCTCCGGACAATGCAGAATGAATGTCCTCAGGATGTGAAATTGGTGAACTCCTCAGGACATCTGAAAGTCAACATCTTCAGGACATCCTGTCATATCCCGGGACATAGCGACTTAAATAAGACATCCTCAGGATGTTAAATTACGATCTCCTCAGGACATCTGAGAATCAACATCCTTAGGACATCCTAAATATGTCCCGGGATATTGCGACTTAAATAGGACATCCCGAGGATGTTTTGTGCTATGGGGGTTAAGAGCGGTCTTATTCCTATGCTTAATATTCTACACAGACGACATGTGTGAAGGTGTTCTTGTTTCCCAAAAGTGGAATTAGTATTTGCTGAGTAAGTAATGTAGTATTATAGTGCACATTGTGACAATCTGTTTTTAAATACTTGAAATTTCACTATTGTTTCATTATGTAGCCACTGTAGTGCTCAATTATGTGGAACAAATTAATACTGCTTTTTACACCATGTTTGGGCTATTTTCTGATGAGGGTAATTTATGCTAACATTTAACAGTTACGTATGTTGTAACAATGAAAAATCGAAATTACTTAAGTATCCCACATTTTGGTGTTTTGAAATAGCATTTTTAAACTGTTGCTGTGCAGTGTTCATTTATTCAAGCATTAAAGTAATGTTTCTGCAATATCAGCTAGTTGCATGGATGTTCCATTTGTCACGGTTAAAATGACTGTCAGTGGTTTTGCACGTTTAATTTTCTGCACTGGGGCTGACGTATCAAGAAAATATAAGAAATTAAATGCTTGCACAATGTTAGAATTTATTTTCGTACACTGTCGGGACTATTTTCCCTACATATTTTCTGGCCTCAGTTTTGTATTCGTTGAAGACTATGATGGCCGTTTTTTGACAGCCCTATCTGCAGGATCAGTTTTCATCGTTCTGAAATTTGACAGGTTTTTTGTGTTGAGTTAGTAGTTACGCTGTTTTGGTAATTTTCATTAAATTTATGTGTTGGAATTTGAATGTTAAACATATTATACATTACATCATCAATCAATATATGTTATAAAAGTGATAGTGTTTGTATTGTATGTGTAGACAAATTACTTACAATCATGTTGAATATACACATCTGTTAATTCTGTTGGCTATATTTTAAGCTGCAGCTGTGTAGAAACCTCTTTTCAATGAAACATGTAGTTAAGTATCTTATGAATGTATTTGTACTGAACACTTAAGTAAAATAAAGCTTAATATTTTGAAATTGCATGTTATGAGTCATTGTCCATGTGTTGAAACTTAATATTTTAAAACTGCATGTTATGAATCATCGTCCATTTGTTGTGATTGATTGAATATATCTCTATAGTGGTAAAAGAATTTATTACACATTTTTAGTGTACACATTGCACAAAAATAAGGGACTGCTCTATATCTTCCGTTCTACTGGACCGATTGTCGAAATTTATCTTGCATTTTCCATGTCTCGAAAGCGCGACTTAGGATATAAATTAGATTCATATATAGCATTATTCTAACATATGTATTTAGACACAATCGGTGTTTTTCTGAAAACACACAGATTTTTTTTTCCATATTTCGGTTCTGCGACTTAAATTATGTCTAGATAATAAATTTTGTAATATTTGATGAGAAGTTGGAGGGGGAAAAAAAAAAAAATTGTCCTTGGCGAATTTTTTTAGTTTGCGCCTAGAATAATTCACTTGGCGAACTTCTTAATTTATAGCAACCTATTTTCTTTTCCTTTATTTCACTGTACGCTACCGGAAAAAAGATCGTCGTTCCTACTTTCAAATAATTCTCACGAAGTTCGTAAGCCATATTTGGCGTTATTATCGCTTATAACGAATATGCCAAACTTCAAAACGCGCCAAATGTGAATTCCCGTATATCGTTGGAAATCTAGAATAAAAAGCTCTAATTTTTTGCAGGTATGCTTAGAAATGCATCTACTTTAAGATGATGGTAAAAATTTCATAGATTATAATTCAAAATTTGTTTCGAGAAATTTATAAAAACTACTTAAAAATACAAATTTTAGAAATAAATTATAAAAAAAAAAAATGGGCGACTTTTATTTGGAATGAACCTAAATTTTGAAATGGGAAATGATGAATCAGATAAGTGTAATAAAGAAAGAGATGTTTATAAATATATACAAATTCAATTAACCAATGGAGGAGCTAAAATTTTGAGAGCTAAATTTTTTAAAAACTACTCGTGTGGCTTTTATAAAACTTGGTACTTTTTTACTTGAGTCGTAGAATCGAAATATGGAAAACAATTGGTGTGTTATTTCAGAAAAAGTCCGATTTAGTGTCAAAATGCGTATGATAGAACAATGCTATATGTAAATCTAATATATATCCTAAGTCGCGGCTTTCGAGGTATGAAAAACGCAAGTTAAATTTGGACAATTTGTCCAGTAGAACGGGGAGATATAGAAATGTCCCATTTTTTTTCCCAAGGTGAACATTCCATTTTTTTAACTTTGTGAAATATTGTATTACATGTGAATTCTGCCAACACAAGTAACTTGAGCAAATACATAATTTTTTTTCATTGATATCTACTTTTACTCTAAAGGGGCTTTGTCCTTGAAGAACTGTTGTTTTCGTTTTGCGTTGATTTACTATAAATGTCCGTTTCACTTTTCAAACTGTTGCCACCAAATATTAGAGTCCTGCATTATATTTGAGGAAATTAAATAATGAAAAATCGGCACAAATGTATGTATATTTCTCGCATTGTGATAAAACAACGGTGCCTAGAGGCATAGAATTATGAATGACGTAATCCTCCGGCGAATATGGGCATGTGAAAGCCCAAATTTGAATTTGAAATTTGTTTTATTATCGATTTCATATTTTGTAAAATGTTAACGAATTTTTTATTAACAAACTAAATGCTTTCAAGACAAGCAATGGCAACGTTCTACCAAAAAAAAAAAAAAAAATATTTCCCGCGCGCGAGACTGTTTCGGAAATTCTAAACATGTGCTCAGTTTAAAACTTATTATTGCTCTTGAACTGAATTTTAAGTGCGAAGAACGTGATATTTAATAAATAAAGGTAACAGACAAAATGTCAAAAAAAAAAAAAAAAAAAAAAAAAAAAAACGCCTCTTTGGACATAATTTAAAATCTGAAACCTTTCAGATTTTTTTTTTTGGGGGGGGGGTTAATTTTTATTTTTTATTTCTTCAGCGGAAGATATTACAACTACCGAAATCGAATTTACTCCTGTATCAAAATCTCATTCATTCTTACATTTCATAGTAGATTGACTTTGATACGCTTTCCATCTTGATCGTATCTCATTACTGCAGTCTTGGATAAATAACATCGTGGAAGATGTCAATGAGTGAGACAAAAAAGACATATTGCAAAAAGGCAGGAAAGTAAAAAGATGAGGTTTATAATTATTATTACATATAGTTTCCGTGAACTGGAAGGGTTTCAGATCTACTAATAATAATGAAATAGCAGATCATATCAAGATCGAATCATTTCTTATTTAGGTCCCATGAAAAACAGAAATATGGAATTATCAGCATTTCGTCTACACGCCTGTTTACAATGGAAAAATATATTACATGCTGGTTTCTTGTTTTGCCGGAGCCGTACCTCCTATTTATATGTTTTTCCCCGAAATAGATTCGAATTACACGTTACTCCTAGACCTTATTGTTATCAGTTTACGATTTAATCTGAAAATGGTGTTTGCGATCGACCGGATTCCATTCGAGATGAACCAACTAGCAGGAGGGAATGCAAGATTACTTACCCTGAACTCCACGGTAGCGTCTAACCCTAGCATGGTTTATGCTTCACACATGCGCAATAGGCATATTTTCAGCATGGTAACCTTCGACGCTCGGCCAAAGAACATCTGTGTATGTTTGGCTTGGCGATGAGTTCACAATTCAGACTTCAGCAATGCGTAAGTGAAGTGCTGAGGAATGTGTGAAATTAGTTCACTTGATGCCCAATTATTCGGGCAATCTTAGAAAGGAGTACCGGGTGAGCTTTGTGCCCAAATATGCGAGAATTTATTTACTGGGGACTTGAAAATGCGTATGGGCAAATAGACGTTATTCTTTTTTTCACTCATGTTGATGTTTATGAAGTGCTTAAGTTAATGCTGTATGTTTCTGTAACGTGCAATTATCAATTAACTTTAACTGTATTTTACATTTATTTCCAAATGTATTTTTGTGTGATATTTCATCTTATATTTACAGTTCTCATAAAATTTCTTTTCAAATTCATTCTTTCCACTAAGGCATGTCTCATCCTAGGCAAATAAACCTTGAGAGCTTAACATAATCAATTAATTTTACAAATTAGTTTTTTATTTTATATTTACAGTTAACACAAAAGTTCATCTTTTAACAGGCATTCAGCAAAATAACATACTTTGGTCCGTTCTTTTCTTGATTACATTTTCTTACCTTAGTGGTAATCCAAATTAAGTCTTCTAACATTCCAAGCATACAAAATTACCTTCCGTACTAATCACGAAAATATATGAAATCAGTAACAGTTTAACTTCTTGAACGCTTATGATACATCGGCAATTCTGTATAACGGACGCCAACGAAGCTTGTCTTTGCGCATGCGTGAAGCATAAACCATGCTAGGGGTAGATGCTACTGAACTTTGCCGGCTGTTCCCTTCGCCAAAGAAAATGTATTGTTAAGAAGGAAACTTCTCTGCAACAGGAGTGGCTCCGTCCCAACGTAGAGGGAAAGAGCTGCTCATGCGGGAAATATCTGTGGCCAAAGCTCGAAGCCAGCTTCGAAGTTAGAAGGTCACGTTTATCAAGAGTTCATAAAACGAATTTCGTTTTAAATTTCTTTAAACTTTAAAGGATTTTTTTTTTCACAAGTAAATTAATTAATGGATTAGTTATTTTGATAAAAAAAAAAAAGGACAAAAAATCCGAGTATAAATTATCGCGAAAAGTCAAAGAAGAAAACGTTTTGTCAAAGAACATTTCCTCTCAACACGGGTTCCTCAATTTCCTGTACACATCGCGGAGGGGGAAGTTCTCGCCGCCAGGTTCCGTCGCCAAATCCCTTAACGAAATTTCCCTCCGTTTTCCAGCGGCACCCAATCAGAGGAGGAGGGAAGACTTGCAGAAACTTAACAATGGTTGGCTATTGCAACGCGTATAATTATTAACAAACAGCTGATGGTCGAGCCTCATTTCACAAAACTGAGATTGATTTTTTAAAACTTGGCATGCATAATTAACGTTCCAAATAACTATAAAACTGTTGCATACTTTAAGGCGTGTATATTTTTTATCTTTTCCTATGCTATAAGGAAACTGGTAACTACTTCTTTTAAAAGCAATATTTAAATCTGAACTAACAGAAAAATTCAAACAAATAATTTTTTCTTACAATTTTAATGCTTTTTATTGGTATAAATAAGCAAAAAATGCTAAAAGGAATTTCTGAACGCTTTTGTCTAAATTTTTAATTGTTCTTCCGCTTTTTTAAAATTATAAGTGAATATTATACCATAATATTTTACAGAGTAGTTTTATTTAAATTATATTTCATAATATATCATAGCAGTAAATACTTTTGACATTTTAATAATTTTTATACATTTATTCTAATGTTAAAAATTGTATTTAACTGTAATAATTGTAACAAATGCTCATTAAATCTTTAAAAAATTATCAGATCTTGTTTAATTTTTACCTTATTTGTTTCAAAGAATCATGTACTGTCAATCTTATTTAATTTTACTTTATTTGTACATAAAAGTAAGTTCACAAATTTTGTCTTTACAGTTTTTACGGTTTTAACCAAGTAAAGATGATTATACAAGAAAATTTCTTTAAAAATTTGCGCAGAATACAGTAAAAAAAAGGTGCTTTCATAAGATACATTAAATCTAATTTGCAAAAACAGTGACTTTCATATTCTACTCACTTATACAACATATGAATTTAATTAATAATTAAAAACAATTATGTGATACAAACGCCAAAAATTTCAGAGTTAAAGAAAACCTGATCGTCCCTACTCCTTCTTGCAGACATGTGGGTGACGCGCGCTTCTCCAGCATCCCCTAGAACAGTGAAAGAGGAATGTCCATAATCAACTCCCTCCACTCAGATTATTTGAAGAAAATATACCCTGGGTGGAATCCTATAAATATCTGGGAGTTTATCTAGATGCGAAGCTGCTCTGGAATACCCACATCAATTACGCCATCTCAAAAGCAAGGAATACAAGAACCCAGCTGATGTCTCTCCTCAAAAGAACCAGCAACCTCTCCCTCAACAATAAGATCCTTTTATACAAGAGTACCATCCTACCGATCCTGACGTACGCAGCTGTCGTCTGGTCTACTGCTGCCAATAGCCATCTAAAGAAAATACAAGTATTCCAGAGCGTCACGCTTCGTATCCTGACAAATGCTCATTATTTCGTCCGTAATGAAGTGCTTCATAACGATCTCAAAATTCTACCCCTAGATGCCTTTTTCCGGCAAAATTCGGCTAAATTCTTTAATAGATTAACGCAGATCGAAAACCCAGTCTTGCATTCGCTTCCTGCTTATGATCCAGCTGAGCCCAGCTCAGCTAAGCGACCTAGGAGCGTTCTTGAGAGAACTTATAACATCTTTCCTAGGAAGCCGAAGCGGAGGTGTCTGCTTGACTAGGAATTCTTTCTAAAAATTTTTTAAATTAACAAGCACTTCACGGGCCTAACCCGACGACCCTTAATTAATTCCATACTTCCACATGCCCGCCGGACCTAATCCGGCCTCGTTTCTCGGTTTTATATCCGTGCTGCTATAGGTAACATGCCCCTCCACTTGCCAAGACCTCATCTTTTCATAAAACACGGCCCAGACAATCTTAAATCAGACTTGCAATAGTTTTAACGTTTCTCTATTATTCTATCACCTAACTTAATTATTCAACTTAAACTGCCTAATTTTTCTTTTGAAGTTTAAATTAATATTCTAATCTTCTAAATCTAACTCCCTCACATGCTACTCAAAACACTTTATTAATGTATTTTTGTTCCAGCAATCTGCACAAGTACAAGCTTGCATATCTTCAAACATCAACAGCAATCAGGTATTTTTGGTCAATTCTGTCCCCATTTTTTATTTCTTTCCACTTTTTAATCCACCTCTCCTCTCCAACTTTTAACGTTTTTCTTTAATTCCCTTCCCTTTAACTATCCTAAAACTTCTCCGTCTTTTCCACAGTTAACTTTCTCTCACGGTTCTTTCCGCTCCAAAAGTTGCTCCTATTGTACTCTCGCCACGGGCGGTAGGAGAACTTTTTCTACTCTTGAATCCTTTCCCCCCCTTCTTTTCGTTCCACCTTCCCCTGCTCTGCTTCAGTCGTAAGACTCTCTCCCCCCCAGCCCATCCCCAAGGCATTAGCGATTACTGCGGTTTTCCGTATTACCTAATATACCTTTCCCGAGCCCTGGAAAATTATGATTCCCGGCTAATTGTCTTTCAATCTTTGCGATTCCATTAATGCAATGCATTCAGGAATCTGCCCTTATCCGTCACCTCTCTCTCTTTCAACCTAGTAAAACAGGTTGAAAGCAGAAAGAATTTATCGTCCATAGAATGGACTCCTTATTCACTTCCTTCCCCGTAAGCCCATAATGGTCTCCTTCATTACCCTTCAGCCAGTGCTTTGTCTTAATCACCTCAGTTTTCTCCTTAACGAAGTTGTGGAGGTAATTGCATTAAGTTGCAAAGGTACTCCGGAAAATATCGCCTTGGGCCTTGGGCCTAGAACAGTGGTGGGGAACCTTTTTGTGGCCGCGTGCTCAAAACCTTTTCTTTGGGGGGGGGGTGTGGAGGCGGCGTGTCCAAAACCTCTTTAATAAATTCCCATCAGAGAGCGGTTTATCGTGTTTTGCCAGGCACAGTGAAATTTGAAAGGGAAAAGTGTGTGAAGTAAGTGAAAAGAAACCGTAAGTAAAGATAAAGTAAGTGAAAAGAAGCCGTAAGTAAAGATAAAGTAAGTGAAAAGAAGCCGTAAGTAAAGATAAAGTAAGTGAAAAGAAGCCATAAGTAAAGATAAAGAAAGTGAAACGTTCAAGAACAGACTAAATCACTTCTTAAAATTTCAGAGTATCATTTTATTGTGATTATTGATTAAGGAAGTAATAATTTAGTAGCGTGCCGGCTGATGAGGCTATGGCACGCGTGGCATAGTTTCGCCATCATAGGCCTAGAATGAACATGAGTTGGTTAAGTTCTAGGAGGTGTTGGCTCCGCCCATGGGATTTCGTCTATCTCTTAGAAGGAGCTTAGAATAATTCTCTTACAAGGAAGTCTATTCTAACCTCCTTGATGACTTGCGAAAATCCATTTTTGGTCAGCCCCAAAATGGCGCATGAAGGTTTAGGAAAGTGAGCTAAGCCGAGTCCAAAACTCACGAAGTGAGGGTTTGCAGGTCTTGACGAAATCCACTCGGCTGTGAAGGTTTATAGAGAAGTCGGAAATTAATCTTAGTCTGCAAATATTAGGAGGAGTTCAACTGCTCGAAAGGCTAAAACCATTTTGCTTATAATTGTCTTTGCTATTTTAATTTTTTGAGCTGTTGTAGATATGTTGTTTAATCAATTAAAGACTTTTGGATCCTTAAAAATGGATAAAATTACTGTAATATCTTCAGCCAGTGTTTTTAAGTTTTCACAACAAGTCTGTTTAATTTCTGTGGTTTTCTGAGTCCCTCGTGACGTAATGGGTGCTGGGAATTCATCGATTTTTGTAGGGGTCAGAGTGGAATCGGTATTTTCTTTTTCCTTAAATCTCGGCCGGTAAACTTTACATCCTCTGTATGAGCTCACGTGGTTTTCTGTACAGAAAATGCATTTTGGCTTTTCGCCTGATGTCAAATGGCATGTATTTGAGCGATGATTATTTCCACATTTACACCTGACTTCTTTGTAACAATTATTATGGAAATGTCCATGTTCTTTACAATTGTACGAGTATCACTGCCTTGGCCTTTTTCTGGGAATGTATTTTTCAATCATAATGTTAAAAACTGAACATTTTATTAAGTTTGTAAACAGCTTCGATGACAGCATTTCTTTTTAACTTGAGGAAATAAATGGGGAGCCTGATAGGGGGAGAGTTGATCTTCTTACTTTTTGTAAACTGTTTGACTTTAATTATGGGAAATTTTCTATTTTCTAAGTCTGGATAAACACCTTGTTCGGTGACTGAGTTGGGGATATTGCTAAGTTTAACTTTCATGGTTCATTCAGAGCTGCGTTGAAAAGTGTGAAAATTAAGTCCTGTTTTTTGAAAAATTTCAATGGCAGTTTTGTAATCATTTAGTATTTGTAGCCCGGAAATAAATCTGATTAGCCTTCGTTATCGCTTAATACTCGTTTTTGCAGGTTTCTCCTAAAATTTTGTCTACTGAAAGCCAATCGGCATTTTGGTCTGTGATGACAATCGGCAGAATCTTTTCTAAATTGTTATTTTCGTTAACATCCATTTGTTTCGTTTCGGTAGAATCAGCTTCATTGAGAATTATAAATCTGTTGTTTTACGGATTCCTGTAGGTTTTGAATTCTGCGAAGATTTGCATGTTTTAGTGGGAGAAATCCATTGATTTTTATTACTAGCTTCAGAGAATGAATTGTTGGTTTGAGAGATCGAATCTTTCTGAACTTCTTGCATGACACCTTCTGTTAGGTTAAGAAAAAGTTTTCTGTGCTTTTCGAGAACAGTATTAAAGTCTGGAATATCTTGAGCTTTTTAGATTTAGTCTTCGGGGAATTAGTAAGCTTTTGAAAGTCGTTTGGACCTATCATTGCTTGAATAATTTCATTAGCTGCGTTTAAGCTCGAGAAGGATCGATCGGATTGAGTAGACTTATTGTGAGTTTTGATTAGCATAACATATTCTTACGTTAGGTTGCAATGAACCCAGCGTTTTTATATACAGCAATTCCAAGATCTTGGAGTTCATACAATGTAATTAATTAACAGGCTTATTATAATTTATTATATCCTTATATTTAGAATAGTTTTACTCAGATATAAGGTTATTAATAAAAACTGCATTACAGTAGCAAAACTGATTAAAAGACAACTTCAGTTACTCTCAAAATTTACATTTTATTTTTAAATGCTTACGTTTTCTTGAAAATAGAAAATGCTTTCATGAGTTGAATGTACAATTTATGTAATATAAATTAATTCAATGATTTTTTAACATACACTGAAGAGCCTAAACATTATGACTACCTATTCAATAACACGTTGCGCAAACTTTGGCCTGCTGAACAGCTGCAACTCTCCTTGGCATGGATGCCACAAGTTCTTGGTGGATGACTGGAGACAGGTTTTACCAAATGCAGCGGTCACGCAAAGCCGAGATATTCTGACATGGCGGTGTCTGGGTTCTCAGGAGCGGCTTCATGACATCCAAGTGGTTTTCCTCATGTTTAACGTGTATACGAGCCAGTTTCCCTTAAAAAGTCCTCCACGAAGGCATCCCTCCCTTAAGGCAGATAGCCCTCGAGTGCTTTGCCGTAATCTAATACACCAACCAAACCATCATGACATCCAAAATGTGCCGTATCTGGTTAAGATCCGGTTAGTTAGGTGAAGTTAATTGGAATTCATCCTTATGCTCCTCGAACTACTCCAACGCAATTCGAGGCTTGTGATATAGGGCGTTTTCCTGCTGGAAGTTTCTATTTCCAGCAGACACCATATAAGGGTGCACCTGATCTGTCCAGCAGACACCATATAAGGGTGCACCTGATCCGCAAGTATGTTGAAATAGTCCGCAGCTTTCATGGTCTGTTTTACCTAATCGAAGAGTCCCAAACCCACCCATGAGAACTTGCCCCGAAGCATAACACTGCTACTACCAGCTTGTGCATGACCTGCTGTACAGGGAGGAGCAGTTGCTTGCCTGAAAGACGGCGCACCCTGACACGACCATCGACGTGATGAATGAGAAATTGTGATTCATCGGACCAGGCAACTATCTTCCACTTATCCAAGGTCCAGTCTCCATGTTAAATAGCAGCTCTTCGCACCTCACACAGTATCTGACAGGGCATGGCTCATATATGTCCTATCTTCACAGATTTCACCCAAGATGCAGTGACCAATGTATTTGTGACAGTACTGGTGACCCAGATCACTATCTGTTTGACTGCTGTCACACAGAGAATTCATATTTAAAAAGACCAACTGCAACAATCAATATGCCGGCATGGTTCAAGAACACACTTAAGAATAAATACGCGCTCAGCCGCACTAGAGACTGCACTACCATTGCTAAAAGCATTGCTGACAGCCTGGAGTGACTTCTTTCCTTGAACACCGTGCCGTCAACAGCCAGTACCTCCTATATACGAAGCCAAGCCTCTAGGGTTGCTTGAACGGTCTGACGTCATCTAAGTCGTCATTCCTACCATCTTCCTCGCGACAAAGAATGAAAGAATATACTTCGGTGTCGTAGCGTAGTAAACTGACTGTTGTTTGAAAGTGTAGTGTGCTCTAATAGAACATTTTTCATTTAAATTACTTTATTTTTTATTACGCCACATAAATGCTGTGTTGCAACATGCAAAGGAAATTATAAGAATGGCCCGAAGGTGGCTGTATTTAGTTTTCCTACGGAAGAACAACTGAGAAAACAATGGATTTGGAACTGCAAACGAAAAGATGGATTCAAGCCTACGAAACATTCAAAGGTAAGCATGCATTTCATTTTTAAATTAGAAAATTCCTGAAAGATTAATGTCATTGAAAGAAGCATGACTTGAAACTGTGAAAACAAAAAATTCTGATTGCAAGGGAAATAATTTACTAAAGTTCCATTGCATTCAACCATAGAAAATAAAACGAAGTTTTAATTATTTTCTATACAAGCATAGTTATATATTTATTTACTAGGCAGAAATTTCTCTTATTATGAATGAGTATTATTAATGAATTCTTTCAGTAATTTATATTTTCGGCGTCGGGATCTTTATAACACGCACATTGATTTGGGATTGATTAATCTTTCAGGAATTTATGTTATACAGAGCTTATACTGAATTTTAAAGTGATTATAAAATGGACCCTTTTCTCAATAACTAGTCAATAGAAAATCCACCAACCGTATAATGTTCATATTATAACTTTAAGTAGATAAATATAAAATGCTTCAAGTCGTAATTTTAAAGCCGTTAATTTAAAGTTGTTTTAGATATAAGTATTTAACTGTTTGGGTATACTATTTCTTTTGATTTAGATAAGTCTCGTTCCATCTATTTTATTTTTATTTTTTTTCTTTTTAAAACTGAATGTATGCAATGCCCATTTATTATATTCTAGGAGCATTTGAGAATGCATTTTGCTCGTAACTCATGTGAACAGGAAATTAATGCTAATTATGCAATGTTCTAAACTTTATTAATTCTAAAATCCTTAAAAAAATTATGAAATATATGTAAAAGAAAACAATCGTATAAATGGACTAGTTTTGACAGTAATTATTTTAATTTCTGGAATAAGTTACAAGGTGTTTAAATTAAACTGTCTTGTTCAAATAATATTGCCTAAGATTGTAATACTAGTTTTCACTACATGTTAGCATAAATCCTAATTAGCCTATTAAATTGTTTCATGCACACACACATTTATAAAAGTACGAGTTTCTTATGCCAATAACACCTACCTTGTTACAGTGGTTCACTTGCTACTGGCAGTAAGTTCTTGTGGGCTTGAAATTTACATTAATTTCCTATCTAAAAACACTTATATAAGGGGTTTTGTTTATTTATACTTGTTGCAGTGGAATATGAAAATGTTTCATTGTATTAATAAGTTATATAACTTTTAAAATTTTTGAAAAAAGTTAAGAAAATTATATGGAAACTAAGCAATCTAGTGAGCCTTCCACAGTAATATAATGTCAAACACGATTGATGAATGTGAATATTTCACTCCAAAATTACATAAGAATAGCCTAAAATATTTAATTGCTGCAAATAAACTGTTAAATATACAAATTCTTGTTTTTTTTCTTTGTGTATCATATTTTAGCACTTATACTTGTTTTCAATAATTCAAGAAAAATGAATTTTTTTTAATGACTAATGATGTTTTATGCTCTTAAATATAAACATTCATAGGCACACAAGTAAATTTGTACTTCTGGTTGTGAACATATCATTTGTAAAAATGTTTAGAAAAAGAGCAAGTAACTTTATATTTGAATGGTACGAATGAATGTGGTTAATCTTATTCTTATCCATCAACTGATGGTTAATCTTATTCTTTTTATAACTGTATTATCACCATTTTGAATGTAATTCCATAACCAAGTGTTGTTTTCAAATAACTGAAGAAAGAAATATTTAGGATGTAGCAATTATATATTACATGAGCAATTGTATGTTACCTGAGGATGTATCAATTAAATATTACTTATGTTATATGCATTTGACATATGACAACAAACATGTGCTAATTATTTGTACTTTTCAAAACTTTATGACAGCATCCATGGCTCTTTTTAGCCCAAAAGAGTTAATAGTTTTGTTTTAAGATTTTGCATTATTCACTCTAAATGGCTGCATCACTTTTTTGCATTGTGCACTTTAAATGGCTATATCTCTTCAAATTGTTACCATCCAAACATTATCGCCCTGTATTATTTTTAAAGAAATTAAATGATGAACGTTTTCCACAACGGTAACCCTTCCCTTAAGCAGATAGCTCTTGAGTGCTTTGCCATGATTAAATAAAAATACAATAAAACCCTTATTAGACTGTGCATGTATTTAAAGGATGGCGAATGCTTACGATTTTATAATTGTTTAACCTTTTGATGCATGTTTATTTATTTGCTCTTTTTCATATTAAAAGGTGTGTGAACTTCACTTCAAGCAAGAGGATGTTCTGAGGCAAACTGAATTCTTTGATGAGAAAACTGGAAAGAAGATCATTATACCATTGTCATATCCTCGTTTAAAGAATGGTGCAATTCCAAGTCTGTTTCCTGATGGTCCGAGTCATCTTAGTTCCAGTGTTTCATCAAGGGAATCACCAGAGCATAAAAGACTCAGAACAAGATGCACTCAAAAAAGCCTTAGCCTGTAGCTTAGCTGAAAATGAAGAGTATGAACGAAAACAAATGTTTTATAATTTAGATGAACTAAAAATTTGTTTTAATACTGTGAATTTACCAGATAACTGGATAGTTATACACAGGCCTATACATACTATGATTCTTAATATTTCTAATGACAATCATCCAAAAATTCTAAAATCATTATTTATTGATTGTAATTTGAATATATCTGTAGCAATTAGAAATATACCTATTAAATCACTGAAGCAATATGTACTCCCATCAAAAATTAACAACCTTAAAGATATTTTAAGTATTTTAGAGAAATTAGACCTATTTGCCTCAAATGATTCATCTGAAGACAGTATTCAAAATTATTTACAAATTGTAAATGAATTAATGACAATTTTAAAAAAGAAAATTCCACATAAAAACAATGAAATAAATTTTCTCCTTGAGCAACTATCAAACTTGAATTCAGAAAAACAGCAATATAGGTATTCTGCAGACTTTCTAATATTTTCCACTTTACTTCACACAATTTCACCACATGCATATAACTTTATTCGAAATTCAGAAAATATTATTATGCCTCATCCACGGACCATTCAGAAAATTTTTTCAGATTTTAATATATATCCAATAAATGAACAATACAACCAAAAGTTCCTAAGCTACATAAAATTTAAATTTCAAGAGCTATTAGAAAAAGATCTGCTTGTTATTTTAATGATTGATGAAATTCATCTAAATCAAGCATTTGATTATAAAGGTGGTAATTTGTGTGGAATGGCATATAATTGCAAAAATGCTGCGTCTAGTGCATATGTTTTCATGATTCACAGCCTATTATCTGTTTATAAGGATGTTGTACATATTTTGCCGGTGAAAACACTTAGTGCGGATAATTTGTATATTTATATTAAAAAAATTGTTGTGGGATTAGAAAATATTGGGTTTAAAATTATTGCTATTGTCACTGACAATAATTCGATTAATAAAAAGGCTATGTCTCTGTTTTCAGAACCACCTAAAGTTAGTATTGTTTATCAAAACCCTGTTGACAAATCTAGGCCAATGTTTTTTATTATTGATACAGTGCATATTTTAAAATGCATTAGAAATAACTGGATAAATCAAAAAAATAATAATCAGAGTATGTTTTTCCCAAGTTTTGATGATGCTTCACATATTGAAACTGCATCTTTTTCTTGTATTAAAAAATTACATGAATCTGAAACTGGTAAGTTATTAAAGTATGCTTATGGTCTGACAATAAAAGCTCTATATCCAACTAACTTAGAAAAACAAAGTGTAAAGCTTGCATTGCAGATTTTTAATGATAATGTTGTTGAAGCATTATTTTCTTTTGGGCAGCAGAAAAAAATAATAAATTCCCAAGAAACTGGAAACTTTATTAAAATAATAAACACATGGTGGTCAATTGTAAATGTGAAATCTATTTTTAAAGGGGTTCATAAAAATAATGTATTTGAAACACCTTTCACTGTGGCAGAAAATGATGAAAAATATGTTTTTATGAATAACTTTTTGAATTGGCTAGATAGTTGGAAAAATTTGAATTTAACCTCTGGTTGCCTAACCAAAGAAACTCACTTTGCAGTATACCATACAACGTATGCTTTAATTGAGATATCAAGGTATTGTATAAATGAGTTGGGTTTTAAATACCTTTTACTTGGAAAAATACAAACAGATATGTTAGAGGCTAGATTTGGTAAGTACAGGCAACTGGCTGGAGCTCACCATAATATTTCTATCAGACAGGTTTATGAAATAGAGGGTAAATTAAGACTTCAGAGTACATTACCAACCCTAATAAATTCTTCAAAATTTGGAAATATTTCTCTTCATGTATCTGATTTTAAAGACACCGAAGAACAAACTTTTGATGACACTGATGTACAAACATTCATAGATGAAATAACAGTTGAAGATAGTGATATACACGACATAAAATTGGATGTACCTATTTTGACTTATATAGCTGGATATTGCTGTTATAGTATGCTAAAAAAGTTAAAATGTGATGTATGTAAATCCAATATTACTATTGATAAGGAGTTAGCTTTAGAAAACGATGAAAATATTCATTCATGGATTAAGGTTTTTGATAGAGGTCTTATGTATCCTCATCCTGATATTTTACATGCTGTTATATACAATTTTATTGTTGTTAAGAAACTTATTTCAGATGAATATGAGCAAAAATTTTTATTTTCGGCAAATCCACGAGTTACAGTGTGTAAAATTACTCTAAATTTACTTCATGAAAATTTTTTTTTAGAGTTGAATGACTGTCCTAAACTTCATGACCCTCAAATTATTTTGAAAAACATCATACAAGCATCAACGAATATTTTTCTAAATAATTACTGCAAAAAGTTGAATGATAATCTTTTAAGTAACAATTTAAATAAGCAACGGAAATTGAAAACATTAAAAAAATAATTTATGCATACAGCAGAAATGACATATACTATGTTTATAAGTTAGTAAACTTTATAAAATAAGATAGTGACACTAATCTATTGTTTCTTATTATCTTCAGACTTAACTTGTAATTCATTTTATTTAAATGAATATTTTTTGCAGAATGTGGATAGTATGTTAAATAAAAAAATAGTGCTTTTTCTATTTGTGTTGTGAAATCTTTACCAACTCTTTCAAAATGCATGCACACACACACACACAAAAAAAAAAGCATTTGTAATAGTTAACTAATTATGACAGTAAAGTGCTAAAGTTGTTAAGTCTCTTATATAATATCATTTTGTGCAAAATAGGTGTATTTATTGTAAACTAGAGAAATATTGATTTTTGAAGATAAAATACTTTGCCAATTAATATTATTATTGTTTAGATTTTGAAATCAGTATCTTGCAATTTTTTAATATTATTTTAATTGAAGCAGACATGTTTATTACATTAATTTTACACTGTAAGAAGAAAATAAATATAATTTGTTTTTACCTACAATTTCATATGAGTTATTTTTATAGATATTCATGCATTTTTATGGAGGAAATTCACTGTATTCTTATACAATATTTCATTGTAATACATGCTAGATTCTGTCAAAACTAAAATGAAATACTTTGGAATTAAAATTTCTAATGATGTGGTTGTACATATACAGGGGAAAACTTATCAAAAATAAATTGAGTAAAAAAATATTTTTAATCCTTCCCAGCTGTAAGGCTTCATGCAGTTATACTAAACTATTTTGATATTAAAGAGACTTAACTGTAATAAAAAATAAGTAGCATCAAGTTACATAAATAAATAGTCATCCCACCCTTTTTCCCACTGTAGTATGCAATGCCATTTCCTATTACTTCCAGTTATAAATTTACTAGTACAAAAAATTCAGGCCAAAAAAATAAATAAATAAAATCCTTTTTATATGTTTTGAATCCTAATTGTGTTGCTTTCCTTTAATAAAAATCTGAATTATTTTGAAAATTTTAAATCTTACTTTACATCTTAACAATCAGGCTATATTTATTTTCATTTATAATAGGAAAATACATAAAATTTGTTATTCTTTCAATTCTAAGAATTGAGGACATTTGATCTATTTAGATGTTTTAAAAGTTCCTACTGATTACCCTGATAAAAATTCCAGTAAGTACATATATAAACTTCATATTTATCATTTGCTAAAGAATTCTCAAATAAGTTACAATAAAATGCTTTCAGGAACAAAAATTTACAAGTTACAAAAAAAAAAAAAAAAAAAAAAAAAAAAAAAAAAATATGCACATAATTAGACAAAAGGGATGTTACAAACATTTAACAATAAGAATGAAACATAAGAATTTTGAATTCCTAGCAAGTGTCAAGTTTGTTGAATTTTTACAATTTTTCTTTTTTTTATTATTGGGGAAGATGCAGTTATGTATTCTCAAATAATGATCTAATTTAAAATGCCTAAATATATGAAATGTTTTGCTACCGTATTTTAAAACTACCAATGAATAAATATTGATAGATGCTAAAAAATAGTATTTTTCAAATCATTCTCCAGGTTTCTCATCTGTTAAGAAATTCAGTCCCACACTGAAGTGAAAAAAAAAAGCGGAAAATGACTAAACAATTATGTGTAAATTTGTATTTACGAGAAACAGAAAATGCCGTTAAAAATTGATTAAAATTAATTTAAGGATTTTTAGTGTTAATCAACTGTAAACTTGCTTAATTATGCATTATCCTCTTTGTTAAGGAAGAAAATATATATTCTTCAGAAAGCAAACCAGCATCAGCCAGATATTCAGTATATATTTATTACTACTAATCTGAAGTATGTTGAATTAATTTCTTTACTATACTGTTATTATTTTAAGCGTAAAAATATATAAGGAAAGTAAGGTTAGGTATTTGAAATTAGAAAATGCAGTCGATGAAATCAAATCGGAATATATATATATTTGCACACACACACACACATATATATATATTTAAAACCAAACGATATAGTAAGCCTTATGCAAGGAAATAAAAACTACTTTTCATTTTCTCTCCTCTTAAAGGAATAACAGCGATAAGTGGTTTCATGTGGCAACCATGCTTTCTGTACATAAGGACGACTTTAGTGACGTAGTGTGCGGCGTGCCGTGGCTTCGTTTATAGGAGGTACTGCAACAGCCCGCTCCGTACATATATGAATTTATATGTACATGTATATTTATATGTATATGTAATTATATGTATATTTATATGTATTTTAATGTCTTGTGTTTTTTGTTGTTTTTTGCTGTTTTTAATAATATTTAATATTATGATTAATCCAGAACTCATTTAATGTATTCCACAATTTGTAATGTATTTGATCACCTTTACATCTGCACCTGATTATTATAGCACATCCTTAATATAACTGTACGCCTAACATGTACCATAATAGTGAAAAGTGTTCCGCTTAGTCTCAGCAGTCCCCAGCATGCACGTTCTTTCCATGTTCTGATCTTTATTTCAATGTTCCTCGTTCCGTGGCCAATCCCCGGAGGACACAGTACTAAGCTCTGTATTTATATTTACTCGGGTATTTATATTTAATTCCATCGACGGGATTCAACAGGCTGAAAAGCACTTAACCCAGTGAGCCAGCTGTTCCGTCGATGGCGAAAGTCTCTATGTTCTCCGCTAACTGTAGGTGTAGTTGAGAATGACGCATGGTCAACAGAGGCACACGAGTGGGAAAAACTTGCACATGGACCTGCATTGTACTGGGCTATAAGATGAGCCCCTATCTGGCTCCGATTTTGCTGTAGCAAGCATGACCGTCTCCGACGTCCTTTTCTTTGATGACGCGTGGACATTCAAGACCTTGGCGTCTATTGCTGATTTCAACGTCATTTATCTGCTTTGCATAAATACTAACAACGGCAGATCGTGAAGAACCTACCAATCATGCAGTTTCGGAGATACTGGTTCTGAGTCTTAAGTTCATTACAGTCTGCCATCTAGCAAATTCGCTCAGTTCAGCAGCCTTTCCATCATTTGCAAAAGTAAGTGCAAGAAGGATGCCTTACTACCATCCAGAAGCAATTAAATACCATTCCCACTTAATCACGTGCCCTCCACGCCATCTACACTCATGTCCATAAATTAAGGATAATTCGGAGTCACGCGGAAATCGAACTCTAAAATAAATATATCACCTGTAAAATCACTACACACATCTTCAAGAATCATATGCAAATTTCAGGAAGTAACCAGATGACAACGATGGTACGTCACAATGACGACAGTGTAAGAGAGTGATATATAAGGAATACAGACAAAGAAGTAAAATTGTTCGCAGGCGCTTTATAAGCATTTCAGTGCAATAACCGAATAGTTATGACAGAAAGGACGCATTTGGATGATTTTTTACGTGGTAGAATTATCGGCCGTCTGGAATGTGGGCGTACCCAAAACTAGAAGTATCAGACGAACTTGGAATTGCCCAGAGTGTCATCTCCAGGCTTTGGCAACGATTCCAAGATGATGGTAATGTGAGTAGACGTTACAGCACAGGTCGCCCCAGAGTTACAACGCCAAATGAGGACCGGTATTTTGCAGTTACTACCAAAAGAAAAAGGCGGAGCTTAGCCTCAGACCTGTCTCGTCAGCTCTCTTCAGCCACTGGTACGACAATTTCAAGGCAAACCGTGTACAGACGCTTAGGGCAGATTGGTCTATATGCTCGTAGACCTATCAGATGCGTTCCACTTACTGCAACTCACTGTCGCCTGCGGTTAGCCTGGAGTAGAGAGCATGCATTGTGGACACCGCAACAATGAGCTTGTGTGATGTTTTCCGACGAGTCCAGGTTTAGCTTGCAGTCTGATTCTCGCCGAACTTTCATATGGAGAGCTCCAGGTACCCGTTACCACCACGAAAACATCATTGAACGACACCGTTACGGTGGTGCAGGAGTGCTCGTTTGGGGTGGAATTATTCTGGGTTCCAGAACTGACCTGCATGTTCAAATTGGAACCATGACAAGCCAAATATATCGGGACGTCATTCTGGAACAACATGTACGTTTGTTTCGGGGCGCCATGGGCGCACAATTTGTGTTTATGGATGACAACGCCCGTGCTCACCGTGCAAACATCGTAAGCGAATGCCTTTAATCGGAGGATATCACCCGTATGGACTGACGAGCACTCTCACTGGACTTGAATCCGGTAGAGCACGTGTGGGACATGCTTGGTCGACGAGTTGCAGCCCGTCAACCTCCTCCTACATGTCTACCGGAACTTCGGAGAGCATTGCTTTTTGAGTGGTGTAATATCCCCCAAGATCAGATCGATAATTTGATATTCAGCATGGCTAGGCGTTGTACGGGCTGTATTGCATCGTCTGGGAGACCTACAATGTATTAGCAATCATACCAACCATGTAATATTGGTTTTTTGTAAATAGGTTTTTTTTTTGTAATTTGCTCCAGGGAGAAAAAATCGCTAATTTTTTTAATAATATCAAACATATAACATCGTTTTTTGCTCTTTACCTTTTGTTTAATAAATAAGCTTTAGAAATAAGTCAAATTTGTTTTGCTTTTAACTCTTCCTTTACCTGATTTCGGATTATCCTTAATTTATGGACATGAGTGTAGATAAGTTCATTGAAAAATACGGGGATTGTGGTAATGCTTTGGCTCGTCGGTGCAAGTCCAATGAATATAATTTTCTTTGAGAAAAGACACTTCTGACTGCATGGCTTTTCCTGAAATTCTACGTTAAACACATAAAACACATATAAAATTATTTGTTTACAATTTGTAAAAGTAAACATTAAACTCAATTATCTGTTGCAACACAATAAAACAGGGATTACATTAATAATTACAGATGAATAAAAATAATTATAGCTTAAATAATAAAGAAATAATAACAAATTGACTAAAAAAGTAGTCCTAAATACGTTTTCGAAACAAAATTTTCTTTGCCCCAAAGTAAACGGGAGACTTTCCAATATGACAACATTCACCTTATTTTCGGGTAGAACCAAGATGGCGGTGAGAGGGAATGCAAGATGGCAGCTTTCTGGATCATACGTCTTTTCCGTGATGTCACTTCCGTCGCCCCATTACTACTCAGCTACATCATTACATTTTGGTGCAAATTTCTTCATGCGATTTAGATTCTGTAAGAGCGAGTTCTGTACGCGCAGGAACTGACATATTTAGAAAGTCTTCTCCTTTTCTATTTTTTCTGCCTGAAATCCTTTGAACACAAGGAATAAAGAAGAGCATGAATCCACTGAAAGCCATCATAAATCCAGAAACGTAAAAGCCAGGATCATAAGACCGGGTATAATCGTATAACCAACCTGAAAAAAAAATCCCAGGTTATCCATATTGCATGAATATATACTCAATTTTGTTTTCTAGATACGACCTGCCAATTGATAACAGTATCGCCGGTAATGGAGTGCAGAATGCGACGTGTCTGGCTCAGTTTAAATGGCAAAAAGATGCATCACATAGGCAGCTCATAGGATATGGTAAAGTAACTTAACATAACATAACATCGTTAATCTCACTTCAAAAAAATGGTTAGTGTTCCATCATTTACACTGTGCAGAGAACAGTTAAGCACGCGAGAAAAGTGTTAGACTATGGAGTTAGATTTGTAAAAATCCCACATTACGGTGGATTAGTTAAAGCAGAATTTAATTTGTATTTATAAAAGCTGGTACGCACTTTTTAGAAACGATTGTGATTATTAGATTTATTAATAAAAACATATTTATTGCGATTTATTTCTGTCTGATAGCCTTGATGCTTGGCATCAGGTAGAGATGTCTATGAAAGTAAAATTTTCTTAGTACTGTTATGTCAGTTTCATCCCATGCCACGTGTGTCGTTTTTCATTGTTCTTGCTTGCCGTTTTCCTAAGGCAAGTTTTAACAAGTCGAAAGCACAAATGTACGAGGCCAGATTAAAAAGTGAGTTATGACGATTTGTTAAATTATCAATACAAAAGTAACACAGCTATGACAGCACTCAATGTAAGTTCACTTTTCCACATAGTTCCCAAGACACTCTAAACATTTCTCCGAAAGGACAACCAACTTTTCGTTTCCGGATGCATAGAAATGTCCTCCAGAGCTATGTAACCACACAGACACAGCTGCTTTCACCTTCTCATAATTTCGGAATCCTTGTCCACCGAGAAGCTTTTTATGCTTGCCGAAAACATGAAAGTAACATAGCGCTAAATCGGAACTGTATGGAGGATGCTGCCTACCTCCCACTTGAATCGCTGCAGCGGATCGCACGTTTGGCTAGCCTTGTGAGGTGTTGCGTTCATGTTTTCGGTATGCCTAAAAGGCATCTCGCTGGACAACGATTCCGAAATGATGAGGAGATGAAAGCAGCTGTCTCCGTGTGGTTATATAGCGCTGGAGGACATTTTTATGCATCTGGAGTCTAAACGTTCGTTTTCGTTCGGAGAAATGTTTAGAGTGTCTTGGCAACTCTGTGGAAAAGTGAACTTACATTGTATGCTGTCATAGCCGTGTTGCTTTTGTATTGACAATTTATTAAATGGTCATAACTTGGAAGTGTAATTTACTTTTTGATCTGCCCTCGTACTTAGCAGAAGCTTCAGATGATTTCAGGTATTTTATTAATTGGGATACATTTTTGTGTTCCTAATGCTTTCTTTACTAAATAAGAGGCAGTTAACTTAGACATGTGACTACAGGCTTTGTCTATATGAAGCTCAGTTTTACTGATGTTCTTTTCACACATGGCTGGAATTTCTTCCTCAAAAATTTCCTCTAAAATAAATAGACAGTAACGTGCGCTGGAGATAAAAAAAATGTTTTATTCCATACAGTGCAACCACCGCTCGTTATTAAATCTTTGCGGCTGTTAATCAAATATTCATTGAAATTTTACAAAATATGAAATAGGTAATAAAGCAAATTCAGAATTCGGGCTTCGAGGGGCCCATATTCCCGTGGAGGAATACGTTGTTCAAAATTCGATGGCTCTAGGTATAACTGTTTTTTCACAATGCGAGAAACATACATGCATTCATACAGATTCTTCATTAGTTAATTTCTTTAAAGATAATACAGGGCGATAAAATTTTGTGGCAACAGTTCGTGGATACAGACGTTTATAGTGATTTGACACAAAATGCCGTTTCGAGAATAATAGCCCTTATGACTAACGCCTTTTTGGGTTAAAATTTGAGATGAGATAATGAAAACTTCAATCACCAAATCAACCAGGAGTATGTTAGGAAACACACAAATGTAGAAAACGTTGGCAATCTGCATTTCTTGCGTGGAAGTTATCATCTGAAAACAGATTGCCGACAAAAATATTTGTGAGGCAATATACTCTGTTGGAGAGTTTTATTGTAAATACATTTTTCTGCAGAGTTTAGTATGTCAATAACTGTTTACGTTATTGTTATTGCTTACGGATGGCCGACGGTTTTAAGTAAGAAAACACGAGACATTCGCCCCGGCTTCTACTGCGGGTGGTTGAACGGATGAACGGCATAAGTATTATGCAATTTTATTCATGTATGAAATAAATATGGCCAGTTTTATTTTAGGCTGCCTCAAGGCACTTTTATGATATAATGTAATAATGTAAGTCAATCCAATCCAACGATTATAATTCTTGAAAAAGCGATTCATAAGTACCTCTAATTTTTCATCAAAATACTTTCATTCCTATCAGAATAACCAGACACAACATATTTTTCCGAGCGATTAATTTAGTGAATGACAACTTTTTGCTGGTAAATTTAATCACTTCCCCTCATGAAAAGAAGAATGTTTTATTTCTCTAACCGTCATGTTTTTAAGTGAAATAATACCATTTAAATTCTTCACATAAATATGACTATATACACCCAAAAGCTACATTTGATACTTACGTATTATCGCAACCAGGTTAGCGCGATTTGTAAGTTTGAGTAAAAATGTATGAATAGAAAGAAAATGTACATTTATTAAATACAGATAATTTTTAATACAGTTTTTTTTATATTATTTTGTTTTAAAATATAAAATAGCAATTAAACCCTTCCGGTTTCGAATTTGAATAAGTTGCAGAATTATTTTTTCGGCGGAAATCTTTTGGCTATTGCTTTTAGCACTGATTGAAAACCATCTTCGCCATTAACAGCTTGAGCTTGGCGCCATATAAATTCGATAAGGTATGACTCAAGATGATGACGGGCTGTTCCTCTCTGTTTTTAGTTGCGCCATTTGGATGAGCCCCACATGCGCTCTACACGTTGTGTGTGAACGCCCGTCTTGGGATCCACAAAGTTATATTCGTGATTAACAGTTCCATGCAGAAATCCAGCATTTTCGAACTCACTTGTATTGTATCCTTTCCAGCAATCCGAATAAATGATGCTTCCTTCCTTGATATTTTCGCAAATTTTTTCCATGAGGGTAACGGCACTTCTGTTAGGTACAGTAACCAAAAAAGTCTCTTTCTTTTCTCGGCAAATTCTGCCGAAAACCCATTGCTGTGGTAGTAGACGCCCAGTGTTATTTTTTCTTTTTACAAATAAATTCTTTTTACAAAACTACGTATAACACGTAAGGTTGCCGTAAGTAGGGTCACCAAATTTGGCGATTTATGCGAATCTTGGCCTGGTTGCGTTAATACGTAAGTACCCTACATTTTAAATTAAGCTATAAGATAATGAGAGTTCTCATACTAAGCGTCCTTAAGTTAGATACTCCTAAACTTTAACTAAAATTGTTCGCGAGTAATGCCGTCTTCAAGGTAATCACTGGTTAAGAAGTTACACATATTTTTATGTAAATCTGTTAAAAGCTTTTAAAAGATAACAACGTCTCAATAATGTTAAAGAAAACAAATATCTTCACGCACTGATGAGTGTTATAAGGTATTTCTCCCGCCTTCCTAGCGTGCCTTCGTGGTGTAGTGGTTTGGCACTCTGGGCCGATATTCCAGAGGACCGTGGTTCGATTCCCGGCGAAGGCGATTGATAATATTTCATCTCTCTGGCTTCCAAACATCCTAATGTCTCTACAGTGTAAAAAGAACATTTAAATAGCTCAAGAACGCTTTGAAGCACGCTCGCTTTTGATTGTATCCTGTACTTAATCTTGACTTTATTTTCGATGCAGATGCTGAAGGAATGACAGAGCATTTATTTTGCAATAAATCTGAAAATTTTTAGGTTTTAACGGTCTCCCCAAACGGTTTGTAAGACCTGTGAAACAGGGTTTAAGCCATAGCCAATTACAGAAGCTAAATTTGCGTTTGCGTGAATATGTTTATATATTTCCCACTCTGTTTTTCCACTGAATAGGTTTCGTACTTTCGCTCTTCTACTAATGTCGACTCCTACACCAAGTTGAAAATTCGAACTTTAGGCCAAAACCCCTAACCACTTTTTGTGATGCAGCAAGGTCTAGTCACCTAGCAACGAAGCTCGGCTTTAACAATTTATGACATTTATGCCCCCGTCTGAACGTAGCCTTAAGGTTTTTTATGCTCTCGCTGAGCTCGTAATCTACCAGTCTTCTGCTACACTTACTCCTACTAACCGATTGTTTCCTTAGCTTTATTATTAAGCATAATTTTCTTCGCACTTACGTCCTATACAATTCAACAGCGAAATTACAAAAATTTTAAAAGCAGCATAGCAGTAAAAGTTATGATTCCCGATGCTGAATTAAATGATGGCGTACATTTTTCAGTTTGCTTTCAGACTTTTCTCAGTTCATCACATAAATGTTCAGTTTTCTTAATAAGATAACTTCGTAATTTTTTTTTTTTTTTCATTTTTATTATTAACATTGTGTGTATTGATTTTTTCAAATAACATACTCTTCGCGATTATGCCACATAAAATTCCGTTCAATAGCAAAATCCCAAAATATTTAAAAACAGCATACCTTTAGAATTTCAGACACACAGTCTCGCGCGCTGGAGATAAAAATATTGACTTCCGTACAGTGTTGCCATTCCTGGCGTTGAAATCGTTAAATTTGTTAATCAAAAATTCGTTAATGCTACACAAAATATGGAACAGATAATAAAACAAATTCAAAGGTCGGACTTTTAGGTATAAACGTTTGGGTGGAGGACTACATTATTCAGAATTTATGGCTCTAGGTACTGTCGTTTTCCCACAGTGCGAGAAACATTCATATATTCATACAGATTCTTCATTATTTAATTCCTTTAAATGTGTTAACATTTGCCAGTGTACTAACATTTGGTAGCAACAATCCAAAAAGTGAAATGGACATTTATAGGGAACAGACGCAAAATGCTGTTTCGAGACTAAGACCCCATTCGGGATTAACATCCCTTTTGGGCTAACAAATAAACGATGAAAGCGTCTTATTGCGAACTTCAGTGAAAAACTTTCAGAACCAGAAAGAAATTGCCCTGTTACAAGGAAATAAAAAATCTTTAACACTTAAAGCAATAAAAAGTGTTCGTCATTAGATCTACGGCTGTAATGAATTCAACACTTAATTTACAAAACCGAGACTATGAAAAATAGAAATTAAAAAACAGAATCGACAACTACAGAGAAATGATATGCCCATTTGTTGCTAACAATAATCTCTATACGCAAGCTAATAATTTTCAAGAGCGGCTCATGTAGAAAAGGAAAACATCACCGATAGAAATCCTAGGAAAATAAACGTTTGAAGCACTTTCTGATTAAATACCTTAATATAGATTGGACAATATTTCAGGGAGACCCTTCAGACTACAGAATACTAAAATACAAAGCCATGAATTAATGACAGACGGGGAGGGGGGGTCAAACCGGTTTTGTTTGGTTTATTTAAGTGACAAAGCCCGTTAGTGCTATCTGCAAGGAAAGAATATTTTCGAACAGGGATTTCTAAGGGAAGCTGGCTCGTATTTGCGTTTCACATGGGGGGGACACAAGAATGCACGTACAACCAGCTCGTTCACCTGTAATCGAACCGAGGTCGAACTACCAGTGTTTAGCGGTCTTATCCAGTCGGCCACTGCTGGGAGATTTATTTTGAGATCGGCAAATTCTCTTAAGAAGACCTAGAGGACTTTGTTATTTTGTAGCTTATGAGTATTTCCTACTAGCAGATGCTTTGTTATTAAGAATGTAAAGTATACTGCTATTTCTTATGGGAGAAAGCCTAATTAAGTGTAAAAAATGGCCAAAACCTCATGGTGTTGGACCCATCAGTGACCGAGCAGTAAAGTAGCTGAACACTGGTAGTTCGGTCAGTAGCGTGAATGCCGGCAAACAGGCTGGCTCCGTGGGCGTTTTCGTGGTTTTTCCCATGTATAATGTATATACGAGCCAGTTTCTCTTAGAAAGTCCTCCAATATTCAGTTTATCATAAAGCAGAAAATGAAGCTATTGCATTCTTTCAGGAAATTGCATCATCCACTCCAAATGGACCCGTCAGCGGCCGAGCAGTAAAATCGCTGAACACTGGTAGTTCTGACCTGGGTTCGAATCGAGCGAATGGGCTTGCTACATACCTGCATTCGTAGTTTTCCGCATGTGTAACGTGTATGCGAGTCAGTTTCCTTAGAAAGTTCTCCAGGCACCCCTTCCCTTAGGCAAATAGCCCTCCAGTGCTTTGTTATAATTAAATGAACCAAAATTATGACGCCGTATGGCACCGAAATGGTCACAGATACAATAACAAGAGCAATTACAGAGTTACTTTTGACATTTTCAAATTATTACATCGATATCTAATTTGTACAAGCAAATCCTTGTTGATATGTATTATTCCAGCAACTGGTCAGAAAAATAGGCCTGTTTTGCTGAGAAAACGTGGAATATTTCAGAAGTTCTTGTGCAGTACTGAGTGTTTCGGTTTAGAATGTCTTCTTTCGCACACTTGGAAAAATATCATCATTCGTATGTTTTTTCAAGATTCAGCTGAAAGGACTGAGACAACATATAAAAAAATCAGTATGAAGCCAAGTCGAAGAACACAGAGTTCAGAGAAGGAAACCAGGAATATGTGTGGATGTCTCTAAGCGCTGTCTCGGGAAGCTGTAGTTATCTTCTAAGGATTTAAGTTTTACTAACGTTTATTTTAATTTAAAATTTTGCTATCCTCTCTTATTTCTCATTTACGGCCAAAATAAGCGCGATTAGTTTTGTTTATGCAAATGAGCTTGCAAACTGTTAAGTATTTAAGATACGGCTTTTATTTATTTAGAAGTCAAACAACAAAAATCAGCGTATTGTTTTCAAATTTTCACAGGACTAGTTTCGATGGTTTACCGAACCATCATCCTCAGCTGCAAAAGCGCAAATAAAGGAGATAAAATATAGTGATTAGATAAGATATGATAAGAAAGACTGGACAGGTGTTAAGCTACTGGCGCCATCTGTTGATGAAACGAGAACTAAAACATAATTTCCTTAAAGGCTGAAGGCACAGATGGATTGGAATTAGGGTCGTTAACTAGAACAGAAAGAATTTTTTGAATGTGAAATGCCTCTAGAAAATCTAATTCACCAATAGAAGATTTTTTTGAATAATTTTGGCTCCAGAAAAACTGAAAGTGTGATTTTCGGACCGACAATGCTGGGCAACAGAAGACTTCTGTGTTTGCTTTTTTTAACGTATGTCTCATGTTCCTTAACGCGAAATTTTAAGGCTCTCTGAGTTTGACTTCTGAATTAATACTTGTTCGGCATGTTATTCTATCTTATTTATATGGCTTTTAGCCAAAAGAAAGAGTTAGAAAGAGACTTCTCGCTGCCTTACCACGCGCGTGTTTTTCATTCCTGTCTGCCTTAAAAGGTCAGAACTTAATTCTCACTGATACATGAAGACGTATTGTAGATTTTGCATTTCGCTCACTACATACGTAGTGTCAAAAGGCCAATCTTCGCGTTACTAATCTCTGTAAAACATCTTAGTTCCTATTTAATTAAGTTACTTTATTCCTTATTTTCCTCGTTTTAGACCATAAGTGCTGGTCTCTGTATCTCGAAGTGCGGGAGCGGCTGTACCCTGTGAGACATAAAGGGTAAAGTTAACCCTTCGCATTTGGGTTATATCTCCTCCATGGACACGGGCATAGTTTGAATAACTTCCCTGCTCCCGTTCAGGATTAATAATGTTCCTAAACGCAATTAGGAGGAATAGCAGTCCTGAGAATCTTTAGGGGTGTTGGAACCAAAAAATCTTTAAATATTTTAATTTCGGATTTTTGCATTTTCAAATTCTCTACCCTTTTATCTTTCTAAAAATACCATCTCTATGAAAATTAGAACTGTAAAAAATATAGTTTTAATTTGTCATCGAATGCTTTGATCAATGAGGAGTTTTACATAAAAACGCGTTTTTCTCCAAACGTGATTTTTTTATACTCGATGTACCTTTTCTCAGAAACTACTACTCACAGGTATCTAAAATTTTTATTCAGCTGTATATTATTATGTTTATATACTATATTATTATGTTTATATACTATATTATGTTTATATAGCTGTATAGTATTATGTTTATATTTAGCTAATAAGCCTTATTAGGTTTCTTAATATTTACTGAAATGAGCTTTTTTGTGGTAAACTAAGGGAAAAATGTTTTTAAATTTTGTGTGAGAAAAGTGCTAAATTTTACTATGCCTAACAAAATATTCTGTAAATTACTCTAACTTTCAAAATGTTTCAAAAGCTCAATTCAGTCATAATCAGTCATTTCATAATCAGATAGGTATACTTTAATTACACAAAAAATTTCAAGCGTCTACAGCAGATTTTGAGAAAATATACATCGAAAATGGAAGTTTAACATTGTCGGTATAGGGGTTGCCGATACCCCTTAATAATCGAAAATGCCTACAGCTTATCCCTCATACAATTAATTACAGCTGCTTTCGTACTCAAAGAAAACCGGTAATGTATCTTCAGATTCACATGCATGAAGTTGTAAGCGTATTTAAACTACTTGAATACATAAATTACAAACTTTGTTTACTAATGTTTCTTCTTTTGAGTGACACTACATTGAAATGAATTATTCGCCTTTATGACAATACAAAAAGGAGGAGACACACACAAACCTAATGTTTCAAATTGAGACATGTCTACTATGGTTACAACTGAAATCCACAAAATATTGTCGCTTGGATCGCTTATATATACCTTATTATACTTCCTCTTTATATTCCTTCTTATATATATATACCTTATTATACTTCCTCATTGTGTTATTTTATATCTCATTATAAGGATTGAGGGCTTACCAGCGGTCGAGCATTAAAATCGCTGAACACTGGTAGTTCCCACCTGAGTCCAGGCGAACAAACTGGATGCATGAGCGTTTCGTTGTTTTCGTTGTTTAAGATGTATACGAGCTAGTTTTCCTTACAAAGATTCCACAAAAGCACTACTCCCCTTTGGCAGATAAACCTTTTGCACTTTAATCTCCATAAACCGAAGCAAACAATTATACTATCAAATCGGTAAATCAAATCGGTAAAGTGCGCTAGGACGTGCATTGGTATGAGATAAAAATGACTTGCTAATTTGTGATTGAAATTAAATGATGCAAAGATTACCTGTGATGGGTGGACCAATCAGGCATGCGACTCCTTCAAAAAGTAACAGAACTCCAAAACCATTGGTCAGTTTCTTTAATCCAACAAGATCAACTAAAACAATAGATTGTAAGCTGTTATATCCTCCTATAAAATGAAAATATTCTGCATAAAATAACAACTACGAAATGCGGAGATATATTTCATCATAAATTTTTCATCAAGCATTCTGAGTTTAAAAACTAAATACTGACCTGACATCCCTCCGAAAATGGCTGAGTACACTGCCATGAGATAATAATCCTCACAGAAGGAACTGAAAGCTGTATTAACGCCACATATTATGAGAATTGTGCTGTATAACCACATACTGTTGATACAGCTGAGGTCCGATAAGTATCCGAAAATGATACGACTAACGGCACTTGCTATGCCAGTCACTGACAACAAGTAACTAGCATAAACTTCATCAGCAATCTTCATATCGATGACTCGATCCTGTGTGTAAATGTAGGGAATATCCAACCCAATGTTGGTGAAGAAATTTGATATGGTAAGTATAAGAAACGCGTTATCTTCCAACAGTCGAAAGTTCATCATTTCCTTGAAGGTATCCTTTATGACTAATGGAAACAAACAGTTACTTAATCGAATTACCATAGACTGTTCTGAAATAGTGTTGTCTTTGGCAATCTCTTCAGGCACCTCTTCTTTTGACTTGTGACTGTTGACGGTACAAATACCTTTTGCCCTCGGTGCAAAACCTGTATGTAAATGGCTACTGCGATTTGTTTCCGAAATGGGCGATTTGGCAGTTGAACTGGGCAACTGGGAGATTTGGTTGTTGAAAGAAAAGTGAAGAGAGTTATAGTTCACCTGTGGTGTAACTGTTGGAAGTTTTACAGAAGCTTCGGCTGTAACCGTCGACAGACAGACTTCGCCATTGTTTCCAAATGTTTCTGCAATTTAAAATAACCTTTAGTTAAAGAAATACATATATTGCATTGAGTGATTGAATTAAAACAACAGGAAAAGTGACTGTGTACAAAAATACATTACTCAGTACAAATCTAAAAGTAAATAAATAAATAAATAAAAATCTGAAAGGTTTCTGATTTTAAATTACGTCCAAACTCGCGTTTTTTTTTTTAACACTTTGTGTGTTACGTTTATTTATTAAATAGCATGTTCTTCGCACTTAAACTATAAATTTCAGTTCAACAGCGATATTGCAAAATAATTTTAAAATGAGCACTTTACAATTTACAATTTCCCCGCGCTGGAGATAAATATGTTTTTTTTTTCTTTTTTTCCGTACAGTGTTGCCATTGCTCGCTTACAAATCGTTGAGTTTGTTAATCAAAAATTCGTTGAAGTGTCACAAACTATCAAATCGGTAATAAAACACATTTCAAATTCAAATTAATGCTTCCACATACCCATATTCCATGGAAGATTACGTTATTCAAATTTTAATGCCTCTAGATACCCTTGTTTTATAACAATACAAGAAACATACATACATTCATGCAGATTCTTCATTATTTAATTTCTTTAAATATAATACAGGGCGATGATATTTGGTGGCAACAATTTGAAAAGTGAAATATTGCTTATCTTGAATCGACGCAAAATGAGAAAACTAAATTGATAATCCTTCTGGGCAAATTGTCCCTTTGGACTAAGAAATATTTTAAAAGAACTTTATTTACTTTAAAGTACAAGCAACCAAAAATATATCATTTTTTAAAAAAATTGTTGCGAAAGAGCGAATTCTGTTTTTCTAATGTTATAATGAAAATTATAATGAGGACTGTATATAGTAAATTTCAAAAGATATAATTGGCTGAAAGCTAACACAGTATCTTTCGATTATAACATTTTATTCAGATCAAAAGTAATTAACATTGTGGGATTCTCACTTGTGTATTTCTCAATTACTCTAGAAAGTGGAGAATCTTAAGAACTGTTAAGCGAATAATCGCTTAGGTTCGTATGACAAGAAACAACAAGGTGGAAGGGTAACTAACCCTTTATTAATTAAGACACAATAATTAAGACACAATAACCCTTTATTATTTCAATAAGATTTAACAGAACTCCGTCTTGGAGTACACAATAAAAGCCGACACTTGGGATTGAACTTAAGAGACTAAGAAATAAACTAAAACTAATTTTAAACTAAAAAAGAGATATAGTCGAAACTATTAAAGTTTTAATGCAGTTGGCCCCTTAAACACGAGATGATTGCGAAGCTATCAAGGGCCTGAGTACGGCCGAGCGTAATAATAGCTTTGAAAGAGAGTAGCCAAAAGACAGACACGCTCAAATCAGACACTCTGATTCTCTCTAACTCAGCAAGTAGAACTTCGCGGTTAAATACCGCTCTTCCTCATTATGCATTCAGAATGATTCTAAAACTAAGTTCTGGCCGGAAGTTGAAGTTAAGAATTTGACAGGAAAGGAAGTTTAACTTAAAATTTAACTGTTAATAAAATTAACATAATCCTTACAACATGATCTTAATGTTTATGAGTATTGCATTAAGACGTATTAGCATATGGCTTGGTGAACTTTAGAGAATGGTTATAAAATTACAACTGGATAATAAAATGCTTTCTTCATAAATTGAATGACTGATGTAATAGTAAGTAAAATATAGTAAACATGATTCTTACCATTGAATACCCTTTTCATATTTGAATCCAAGGGCAGGTTTGACGAATTAGAAAATAACACCCGGCTTCGTATTTTGTTCTTTTTCTTCAGAGGTCTGAAAAAAGCTCCGAAGATACAGCAATTGAGTGTGATGCCGGCCGTGATGAGCATACCCCCTTGCCATCCAAAAAGACGCACAATCCATTCTGTCAGAGGAGCCAATAAGAAGAGTCCGATACTAGCTCCGCAGACTGAAATACCAGTTGCAAGTGCCCGTTTCTCTTCGAAATAAGATGCTACGCAAACTATTACAGTAAAGTACATGAAACCGATTCCGACTCCTAAACAATGGAAGAAAGCAAATTTAAAATAATTCCAGATAACTAAAATTGAGTTTTATTGGCAGCATTTCGTGTTGCTGTATTATGATTAAGTGTATTTAATTTCAAGAGATTGGAATTAATATTAAGATAGTCTCATATTCCTGAACCTTCTTTTAAGCTCCAGTGTAAGGATTTTGCTGCTTAATACACTGACAGAACACATTGTACACTCACCTAATTAACAGTATGTTGGTAACCGGTTTCCGGTGTAGTTTCCGGTGGTGGTGGTAACGTTTTATGGCGAATGCTGATGAAACGCAGTCAGTCATAAATTACAAACGACCCTAAACACGGAGGATGAGGAAAAAGGAGAAATTACCCGCTTCAGAGTCGCATAAAAATGTGGGGGTTGTCTCAATATCTAACTTCTCTGCATATTTGACTTGAAGCTGTACTTTTTAAAACTAATTCGGTTTTCTGAACAGTCTTTAGCTGTAAAAAAAGCAGGAAAATCTACGAATATTTTTGATATATTGCAAAGATCGAAGTAAAATATATTTGAGTAGCAAAGTTAATAATTTCATCACGGAAACCGAATACACAAATTTCAGCTGTAAATATGAGATTGAAAAGTTGCGTTATCCGTTATTCAATTTTTACTATACAAGTTAGTTTTAAATCGAAATCTACAGAATTTAGTAGTTTAAATAAATACCTTTTATTGAGATATAAAATTAAAATTTCAATTAATTGATGTCTTTTAACTCTTTCGCATCGGTAGAAAACCAAATATGTTCCTTTCAAATTTCTGAAACGTCCGTGTATACGAATTTTTGTTGGAATAGATTTCCTTCCCTCATGCCAGGTAGAATATTATAACGTTAACAAAACCTACTTAAGCGACTACTTCTCTCTTTGAGATCTTTGTGCAGTTTCCCCTTCGGATAGGATTGCATATGCGAGCTTCAATAGCTAAACTTTGACGCTAACCAAAGGCGAGGAAAGGTTCGTTCAAATAAGAGAACCGCTTTTAGTAGCTTCAAAAGAATGATTGCCATGTCATTTAAAAACTCCCGAAACCAACGAGCAGTGCTCCAATGAGATGGGGGTAGAAATGGATCTAATGAGATGGGGGATCTAATGATAGATAGATGGATCTAATGAGATGGGAGATCACCAGGTAAAAAAGGGACGCAGGCGTCCAGGCGACGAAAAGGGACGCAGGCGTCCAGGCGACCTACCGATGCCTAAATGCACGGACGCTTTGGGTGACTTCGCTGTGACAGAGTTAATGAAGGTCGATAATGTTTTTATTATGCAAATTAAAGAGCGTACTTTTCAATTAAAACACGAGGGCTGGTGTAAAAGCTTAAAAATTAATTCCTAATTCTGAATTTGATAACTGGATATTTACGGTGTAAAGTAGCAGTTTTGGGATTATTGAGGAGGAGGACAAAATGAGAATACTAAATGCAAAATTTATGAAAAGAAGTATGAAATTAAATGTCACATTAAATAACTGTGTATTAAAGATAACGCACATACAAAATCGAGTTCTAATAAAAGAATAAAGATGCCACTAACCTGCACATATTCCTATACTGAAGTAAAGAAAAGTGACACAAGGTGCGAAGATGCTTATTATCAAGCCAAATGCTGCAAGCAAAGCTCCAGTAATGGTCACCGCTCTGCAACCAAATTGTTTTGTAAGACCACTCGCCAATGGACCTAGAGATAAAGAATTAAATATCTAAAATATATTTAAATGCAGTAGCTGACTGACTGAAATCTTTTAGATTGTGTCTGTTTCTCGTTCCGATATTACACGCGGTAACATTGGAATAAGTTTACAAATGTCAACATTTGACGAATCTTTACGCGCAGTTGGACAACCAGTCTGTTCAATATTTGGCCATTGTGAGCGAGTACCTGGTAAGTTACATCACAGTGGATAGGCAAGTTGTTTCTGAAGAAATACACAGGGATGATTGAATTTTTTTTTTATTAAATTTGCGAAATGCGCTAATGAAGCGCTTGGAATATTAAGGCATGCACACTTTGATAAGATACTTAACTGCGCTTCAATATTTAAACAGTGAGGGCCCTTCAAAAACAATAACACAAGAATAATCGTTAAAGAAATTTCTGTAACGCCATTCACTAAGATTAGAGATGTCAATACTACCAACTCGATGATGTCAATACTGCCAACTCATTGCAGACAGAGAACGGTGACTCATATACAAATATTCCGGAAGTCATTTCTATGGAACTTATGAGCAAGAAAACACCAGATTTCACAAAATTATAAATTTTACTCTAGGTCAAGGTCCTGCCACAAATTTATGCTGCGGTAATAGCAATACTGCCTGAAACCGACGAGCAGTACTAGAGAATACCCATAGAACTGGATTTAGTACCATGTAATTGATGAGCATTCTCAACTCTCTTTGCCTGAAATTGATGAGACAACCCTAGAATACCCTGCCTATAGCCCTGCTGTAGCGCAGCACGATTTATGAGTGTTCTCAGCGCTGAAAAGACATTTTTTTTCAGAACACAAAATGAAAATCGCTGTGGCCGCAATGTTTAAAATGATGTCATGAGTTATTTCATGTTTTTGAAATCATTAAAAGATTTGTACTTTCGTTGAAGAATTCTAATTGTTGATCTCAAATTTAAAAAAGCGGAATCAGTTACATAATTGTTTTAATGACCGGGAACTTTATTTAATAGCCATTAAACTTGCCCCACTAAAAGAGCAGGAAGTGGTGGCTATTTCGTTATAAAAGCACCTAATAGTAGTTTTGTATTTTTCAGTAATGCAAAATATTTAAATTTATTTTTATATAGCTTCCATTGCAGAATAAAAGTCAGAAAACTGAAATGTGCAACACTTTACATGTTTAAATAACATTTTTATGTATTTGGAAACGGTTATTCTCAAATACATTTAAAATGGTAAAAGAATGTATGGATTGTCACCATGTTTATGGTGAGCAGGGCAGAAAAAAACGTATCTAACTGGTAAAATAGTGCTTAGCGTTGTTGATTGCCACACTGTTGAACCCGGCTTGGAATCCCATAAAAGGCTTGGATGTTTGTATATATGTATCTTAAACGTCATGATGCTGATGACACTAATATTTTGGTGTCATATGTTATTATTATTAGACCATCAGAAGAGAAGCTGCACCGCTTTTAAGACATTCAGCTTTTATGCTCAACTGATGGAATCATCTACCAATTGCTACTCACAGCCCCGTAAGCGGCTCGTATACAGAATTTACATATTGATAAATACAATAATAGTCCGATGTTACAATAGTAATTCAAATTATGTGTTATATACATTTTTTTAAATTTTGCTGAATTTGGTCTAATATATAAAAAATCTTGTAAAAATTGAGAAAAATACATGAAGTTAAACTGAACTGGTGAAAGCTTATACAGGTATTATAGGCAGAAAGAGTGCCGACATGCTGGCCAAAGATGCTATGGGTAATGCCGGGAATGCGTTCGATATTCAGGAATCAAACAGAATTGTTATTGGTAAAATCAAGGATTTCTCTTATGATTGCTGAAAAGAGAAATGGCGCATTTTGGGAAAAAGGAAAGATTATTTGTTGAACTTTGAAGTTTCTAAAAATATATGAATGATATGTGATTTTGATTACAATCAAATAATTACTGGACGCGTGTGCTTCCCGGAGTACCTGAAATAATTTAATTTGTAAAATAATAGTCTTTGTAGTTTCTGTAGTGCTGAAGGCAATGTACGACATTTCCTCGAAGACCGCGTATTCTTGCGGCATGTTTGGGAAAAAATATGGTAACATAAAGGTATTGAATTGCCACAGGCTAGAGTTTAGATTTGAAAAGGATTTGATGAACTATATAAATGGCAATCGAAAAATACTGGGAATTTTGATTTGATGATTTTAACTGTACTTTGGATCCTACTCGAGTCTATGCAACGCATATCCACCAGAACCCAAACTTCGCAGTATAGCGTTTTTTATTTATTTATTTATTTATTTTTTTCTGTGCCAGGTATATGATAATGTAAACAGCTGCATATATCTCGTGTATACAGTGAATTTTTTTTGCTTATCCACTAATAATTTTTGTATGATGATGTAAATGGCTGTATATATTTCTTTTATACATTGTATGCCTTTGATTTATTTGCAGTATACATATTTTTGCATTGCAACTTCCATTTGTACTCTTACAGTTCCACTGTTTACTGCGTTGGCATTTGTTCTATAATCTGAAATATTGTGCACGAGTATTTGACAACAGTTATACTTTTTTCTCCCTCCTGCACTGTCAGCCCCCTCTTGGGAAGATCTAGATGGCAAGCACATCCTAGTGGGGTGAATTTTCTTCCTCCTCTGTTGTCTCCTGGCTGGTGACTAAAGTGTTCTGCTCTTACAGGCATTATTCCTATAGTCTAAAACTGCTCATTAACAACTATTTTAGCAGTATGTTTAAAAGTACCAGTGTGTTTGCTCTTGTTTGTCTCTGTCTGATATTAGTATTAATGTATAAACTTATCAAGATACATATGCTTCATGAGTTTATCCTACTGTTCTTTAATGAACAAGACTTTTACGGTCAATGGTAATAAATTTTCCTCTAATAGACAAATAGAAACTGAAGTACCTCATTACTCTTACTTAGGACCAATCCTTTATCTTATTAAAACATGGTGCAAGGCAATATCTATTAACGCCTCGATGTCTCAGCTCTTCTAGATGAGAAAGAAAATACTAGAACAGCTCCGTCTGTTCTAGTATTTCGTATGTCCATTTGATCATGTTTGGATCTCAAATTCCGATAGTTGGGAAGGCCATTCACTTAAACCTTGTGAATCTTCCTACAGGAACTATGAAGCAACTTCTTTCTGTACTGTGACACTATTCAAGCAACTTTAAAAGTATAGTTATATATATATACTTTTGATTTTAATTTTTACCCTTGTCTACATGGATGACGAAACACGAATTGGATGATTGAAGAGTTAGGTTTGGAGGCAATTTTCCCTTGTCTGTCTGCCTGCTTAACAATCATTCACTTATGCATTTTTTAAATAATTTTTTTAGGATTACATAATTTTTGGAATTTTATATTTATTAATGGATTTTGATACTTGCAATTGATTTACATATGCTCTTAGAATTTAAATGCTATTGTAGATTAGTTCGCAACAATAATTAATCATTTATTTGTTTGCATTAAATTTAATTTAAATTTATTAACTTTAATTTGCTTTTTACAAATAGAGAATATTTGTTAAATTCAAATTTCATTCCTTGCAGCTATGGCGCAAAAGAATTATTTAAAATTAAATTTAACTTTATTCTTTTGAAGTATATTTTTAATTATATATATATATAATTACGAAGAAGAGCAGTCCTCTGCTATATATGTCCGGCATAGAAAACTGGTAATAATAATAATATCCAAAGCTTACAGATTTTTCAGAAAGATGTTTTATGTGTCATCACTAATGCACATTAGTAGAATAACCTACTACACTGAGACCTTAAAATGGCGACAACAATAGAATTTATTCAAATATCGAATGGTAATTTATTTTAAAATCACATTGCTCATTTTCACAAATTATTAATAATGAAATTATAAAAGTCCTTTTCATCCTTAACAGTAATAAATCGTAAACGATATGCAGTCTCAAATTTATATGTAATTTAGTGATAAGATGTCTCGATTTGCTGACCTACAAATGGCAAAAGTAGCTAAAGGTGCGAGTCTCTGTTAGTTCTTTACCGTCAATAGCTGAATGGGAAGATGGTACGCAGTGTTATCAAATTTCATAGTGTGTAAATACAGGCTATTTTCGCTGAAAGTCACTCACAAAGGCCTCCATCCCAACAGGCGGTTATCCCTAATGTTTTTTGCCACAGTTCAGTAATCCAAACCCGTCCGATGCAAATGCAAAATAAGTGTTTAAACTTAAAGTTAGGAAGTTAGGACAATGATTTTCAGGATAGCTTTGCAAAAAATTTCTATAATTTGTTTAATATGAAACAGCCATTTTTTTTCATAGTAGTTTAATATCAGCTATATGTACATTCTGCACACACACACACAAACACACACACCAAAAAAAAAAAAAAAAAAAGATTCTAGATCTCTCATTCTGCTGGGCCGATTGATGAAATTTAATTTTCATTTTTCACATCACGAAATTAGGATATATTTTAGATATATATATAATAGTGTTGTAACATAGATATTTTGACATAAATTGGACTTTTTTTTAAAAATAAAATTTTTAAAAATAAGATTTTTCTCTATATTCCAATTCTATCCCTCAAATTACGCCTAAATATTAAATTTTACAAAATTTGGTGAGAAACTTAACGAGAAATTTAAAAATTTATCTTTTTTTCATTTTTTTCAGTATTTCTTTTTTTAAGTATTTCTTTTTAAGTATTTCTTTTTTTTCAGTTTGCTTAACATTTAAGTATTTCTTTTTTTCAGTTTGCTTAAAGAATAATTCATTTGGTGAAATTCTTAACGTAACCTGTTTTCTTTTTCCTTTCATTGTGCACGAATGGAAAAAAAGGTGCACCATTTCAATTTCAAGAAATTTTAACAAAATTGGTAAACCCCATATGGCATTATTATCGCTTATAAAAAATATGAAAATTTGGAATAAAAAACTCTAATCTTTGCGAGTAGCCTAGAAATATATTTACTTTAAGGGGATGGTAAAAGTTTCATAAGTTCTAAATCAAATATTGTTCCGAAAAATTTATAAAAATTACCAAAAAATACAATTTTTAAAAATAAATCAGAAAATATCTGCAAATTTTATTTGGATTGAACATAAATTTCGAACTGTGGAAGAAGGAATTAAGTCAATTTTATATAAAAAAGATATTATTAAATATATAGCAACATAGATATTATTAACATTGAGGAGCTAAAATTTTGAGAGCTAATTTTGGTACTGTTCTGTTATCAGAACCGGGCCCAGAAATGTACGTATGTATAGATGTATGTGCTCATGTATGTATGTGTAAGCACGAATGTATGTTTGTGTATACCTATACACATATATGCACATACAATCATACACACGCGCATACGTTCATACATTTTTGAATACGGTCCCAATAACAGAACGGTACCCTAATTTCTTAAAAAATAATAGTGCAATTTTTACAAACTTGGCAGTTTGGAATAATTTGAGTCGTAGACTCGAAATATGGATTAAAATCAGTTCAGAAAAAAGGTCCAATTTTGGTTTAAAACACCTATATGTTTGAACAACACTCTATATAGATCTAATGCATATCCTAATTTGTGCGTTTGAGAAATGAAAAAGGCAAGTTAAATTTCGTAAATCGGCTCGGCAGAACGGAAGATACAGAACTGTCAATGTTTTTTTTTTTTTTTTTTTTTTTTTTTTTTTTTTTTTTTAATGTGTGTGTGTGAAGTGTACGGTTTAGTTGTGATAAAAAGTATAACTTTTAGAGCAGGACATTAAGCCTAAAAAGGGATAGATTAACCAAAATCAACTCACCAACGCAAAATGTCATCGCATTCATGATGGACAGCACCCAAGATGTAACACCATTGCTTTCTCCAAAGTATCTAAGAAACTCTACGTAGTATATTCCAAATACTAAAGAGATACCAAAAGAGATTAATTGAATCATGAATGAACAAAAGACAATCACCCATCCCCATCCTCCGTCAGGCGGTTTAGGTACATCTGAGTCATCTTCTTCAACATCGGAAAATCCTTTCTTTTTTACAGACATACTTGCGCTCTTGGGAATGTTTTCCTTGTCTATACGCACTGCAGAAGTTTTATCCGGGAGGTATTTCTATTTTCATGAAACAAATGAAAAATGCCCTTGAAATGGTAGAAAGAATAAATAAATTAAAAATAGTTTTACACAGAGATAAATAACAGCTATGAAAATTAGTTACAATAACAAGTACGAAAATGCATAGTTGAAGATTTTGTGAATTTAATTCAAAAATTGGTGAGTTATCAAACTAAAAACTCATGTTTCAAATCGCGCAGAGTGTAATTCTACAATTCGTTCGATTTTGGGTCACTTTTAACACGCTCATTGCCAACGACGAGTCAAATTATGAGTTAATTCGTAGCCCAAGTGCATTTTAATTTTATAACAGTTGTTTTTAATTTAAAACACTTTCAATTCTTATTTCTCACCTACAACTCCCTACCAGAATGAGTTTTTAGAATCGTGTTGAATGCAAATGAGTTAGAAGAAGTATTTAAGGAAATGTCAACGTACTTCGCGAAAGAGTGCTTAGGAGACCCTAGTGGCGCGTGTTTGCCTTCTAGGTGCTTCGATCTTGAATCCACTACGCTCGGCCGTATTGTAAGGAGCTGTGGAGAATCGCCGGGTAGGTTAATTTTAGGACCGACTACGTTAGGTATTTGTGTCTAGCTTCGGCTAAAGTTTGTTTAGTTTAGTATTGGATTAGTTTCTTATTTTCTTACCCTGATTTAAAAGCTCAAGTAGAGGCTTCCTGTAAGCACAAGAAGGATCCATCTTTTATTATTTCTTTGAGTAAATAAAAGGGTATTTTAACCCTTCTCGAGTTTTTGTAGTAACTTCTTGAACTCAGTGATAATTCGATACTTAGTTCAGTAGGTTCCTCCACATTTTATCATAGACAAAGTACTGAGGAACATTATAAGGTGCTGGGAGAAAGCAATATTTAAAAATACGCTAAAACTGAAATTAAAATTAATATCACATTTATTTAATTGCTTTTGTTTTTACTTGAGAATAGATAAACAAATTGATTTCCACAATATTGAGATCTTAAACGAATAGGATATCCCATCTGTTAAAGCACTGCTTGCATCTTTTGGCAAAATTTTGATATCGTGGCAGTTGTGTATGGCTTACTGAAAATAATGTGGCAATTCTGCCCTTTAATATCCAAGAGTTTAAATGTTATGAATACGGTCATTCCTTATAGAACACTTTATATTTAATTACCATTCCCTTTAAGAAAACTCAGTTAACATGAATATTAATGTCTCAGCAGCTTTGGAAAGTATGCACGTCGCCGTTCCTTCGTAGCCTTAGGTCTATGGGTAAGGACGAGATACTGGCCGACGGTTGAGATATAGCTGTCGCTGCTGGCCGGGACTTCCGGTAATAGTCATATCGCAACCGTCGGCCAGCAGCGACTGACAGCCAGCAGACTTCCGGCCGCCCAGTTTCACGCATACTTTGCCGCGAAGTTCTTTCTTGATGGAGGAGTGTATTAGGCCCCAGTCACATTATGTTTCGGCTACGCGAGAGTGGACGTCGAAAGGGACAATTCTCAAAATCCGCACATTTCCAGGAAACTCACGTAGCTAGGTTACCATATACTGCAAAGACTTGAACGCCAAACAGTAATTGATTATCGTTCAGATTGGGATCACGTGATCCTTTAGAAGCACTTTTGTCCGATTGGTTGATCTCTACCCGGGATAGAGCTCCACCCGAGACATTTTCGATGAGGTTTCAGAAAATCCCACGTATCTGGTACATTATTTCCGTAGCTAAGCGGGATTTTGCTTCCAGGGGAGCTATTTTTTTAAGTAATCCTTCCGCTTAAACCAGTGCCAACAGAATCTCGTTTCTCAGAAAAGTCCTCTCTAGCAGAGACCGTCGCTAGATGTGACAACTCCTTTAGACAACTTCTGGGGAAAAATTAACAGTCTTCAACAGTGATTGGAACCATCCTTTATTCAGGCTCGGAAGGGACCATATGGTGATGTCTTGTCTGCCTCGACGATATATGGTATGATATCCATGGCTGTCCTTGGGGGTTTGACTCCCCTTGGTCAATATGAAGGGACGGTCGATGTCTTACTGTAACTTTGTTTTTTGTGGTGGATGCATTGTCGTCTACCCTTGACTTCCGTGCTTATTAACCCAAACTGTGCGAAACTAAAATTGTTCTCCTGAGTTGAACTTGGGGTTATGCCTCCTTGGATCGCCTCTAATGGTTGGGGCCGTAAACCATGCAAGACAGCTTCGAGCAAGCCAGGTCTGGGTACTCTTTCCCTCTAGTGCCCTGTCCGTTCATAAGAAGCAACGGTGGCCCTCCTGTTTGGTGGCTCTATCATAAAATGACCACGGTTTCCGGCCTTAGTAGTGGCAACATGTATAACGACTAGTGCCCGCCATTGGAAGCAAAAAAACCTTCCTCTGTCAATAACATGATTTTTGAAGATGTGGATGAGAACGCCTTCCTTTTTTCCCCAATTTTCCACATGAAACTTCAATGGCTCCTATGTGGTATATAATTTTCCTCCTTGCCTGCTTTCGCAAATTGGATTGAAAGTTTGGTTTATGTTTAGTTTATTATGGCAAAGCACAAGGGCTATCTGCTTAAGGGAAGGCATACCTTAGTAGAGGTCTTTCAAAAGGACACTGGTTCGTATACACGTTATACATAGGAAAAACGACGAAAACGCCCATTTAGACAGCCCGTTCTCCTCGATTCAAACCCGGGTCGGAACTACCAGTGTTCAATGATTTTATTACTCCCAGTTGAAGGGGAGAATAAAATTTCCTGGAAGATGCAATAGCTTCATTTTTTACTTTATAATAACTTGAATATCGTCACCATACTGATTGCGAAAAACAAAGAAAGAAAAAAATAAGAGAATAAATGGTACTAGAAGCAAGATTTCACTTGGTTTTAATTATGGGTTTTCAATATCTTTTGCCTAATTGGGCGATTAAGCGTTGGTCACAGTGAAAGCGACAGCTACCTGATTTAATTTCAGTGAACATATGTAACAAAAACGTACCAGCTTTAAACTGAATAAAAATCAAACTTCTTAAATTCTTGCGTTCTTCACGTTAATAGAATCCTTTCGTCTACATATGTATCCTTTTTTTCCCAAAAGAAAAATGTCCTTTGGAAAAATGTTTAATGCGATATCCCTATCTTTCTCACTTCTATGAATTGTATGGTACTTTGCTACAATGCAAGAAGACATATTACATAAACACTGCTTTACAACAGTGGTCTTAAACTTACATTGCACACAGACCAATGCAAAATTTAAAAAAAAAATTAAATAACTGATGGGTATAAAAAATGTTAATTAAATTAATAATAGTTCGCTAGATTCTTCTGAAAGCATACGAATAAAAATAAAGCAAAAAAATGTCAAATGTATACTTACATTTTGCTTTAAATCTAAAAATTGGAATCTGCAAAGAAATTTCTGCTGGTCACAATTCGGAATTCAAACCGACAGCTAAATATTAAAATTTCATATTGGCATTTATTCAACTAATTGTAATATATTGAATTACTAAGTAACTTACTAAGAGTTCATTCGAAAGTTTTAAAGTTCTCCTCGACGCAAAGGAAAATTCAGTTTCAAATCAATGAAATTAGATCTTTTTATTGAATTTAAAACAGAAAGAAACAACAAAATAAACTATAATTATGTTTTTAATATAAACTTTTGTGATATTGTAATATAATATATATATATATGTTATATTTTGACAGTCGGGTACATGAATGAAGCCTTGGCATCATAATCCGGACATTGTTGTGGCTGAGTAGTTTAGTGCAGAAATTATGACATAGAAGAAGTTAGCTGTTTTGATTCCACATCATTATTCCATTCAAATGGCAAATTATTATTCTTTTTGATTCTCCAAGATTACATATGCGATAGTTATTTAAACTAAATAACATTAGCTTTAAATTTACTGCAAAGTATTATTCAAACAAAGGGAGGCAGACGGGACGAGTGGAAAGTTAATCAGAGATTGCCTGTTCGCGTAGAGAAAAGCCATCGTATTTTTTATATTTTACATCTATATATATACTACATATGTAAGTCTGGTGCTGCGGATTGCAACCAAACAGTCAGGTGCACAGCTACATGTCATAGCAGGTCAACGTTCTAAGGCTACTCTGTTTTGAGTTATTCGAGATACCTACATACGTACGTACAGACGTCACAAAAGAACTCTTCTGAATCCATTTCACAATCCGCTTTGAGTAAACCAAACCTTATTTCCTCCATACGTACAGATGACACGCAAAAAAATCGTTCAAATGGATTCGAAAGCAGTCAAAATAGAAATTTATTTTGAAATATAATACCCAAAATTTTTCGCAATTACAATATACTTCCTTTACTTCGTACACAAAAGTAAAACGTATCTAAACTCTACATATAGTTTCCTTATTACCAACGAAGAGATAATTATCGATCAAAGAAACAAATTTAGATGGTTTTCTCATTCTTTTAAGTTATTTATAATGAAAGTCATTTTGTTAATTTGATTTAAATTGCTTTGTGTCAATCTCATTGAAAATGAATGGTTTAATGTATCTCATAAAGACTGCCCATGGCAAACTGTCACCAGCAAGACAGAAACGATTACCAAAGCAACTTAAAAGATAGCAACGAAAATTACATAATTTCCTATTAATTGTAGCTTAAATTATATTAGAAAACGGAATCGCAAAAAATTACAAAAGTTGCGTCATACAGTAACTAACAATAACAATTTAATCCTTTAACTGAACAGTTGCGTGGAAGTTTTGGTTAACAGAAAAAGAAGTAAGTTGAATTGCAATTTTTTTCCTTATAGTTTTTAGACTTTTACTTCTTAAGCATTCTTAAGTTTTTTAAAATATTAATGATAAACTCTTCCAGGTGTAAGATTAACATGAAATCTACAGATTTAATTTTTTAGTCCAAAGGGGCTTTGTCCCTGATGACTATTGTTTTCGTTTTGCGATTTTGCGTCGATTCACTACAAACGGCGAATCACTTGCCACAAAACCGTTGCCACAAAGTATTATCGCCCTGTGTTATATTTAAAGAAATTAAATAATTAAAAATATGCATGCGTATTTCTCGCATTGTGATAAAACAACGGTACATAGAGCCATCGAATTTTGAAAGACGTAATCCTCCTACGAATATGGGCATGTGGAAGACCAAATTTGAAATTTTGAATATGTTTTATTATCGATTTCCTATTTTGTAAAATTTTAACGAATTTTTGATTAACAAACTCAACGATTTCAAAGCGAGCAGTGGCAACGTTGTGCAGAAGAAAACATTTTTATCTCCAGCGCGTGAGTCTCTGTATCGGAAATTTTAAAGGATATGCTCGTTTTAAAGCTATTTTGCGATATTGCTGTTGAACTGAATTTTATGGTTTAAGTGCGAAGAACGTGATATTTAATATATAAATGTAACACACAAATGTTAAAAAAACGCTTCTTCAGACGTAATTTCAAATTTGAAACCGTTTAGATTTTTTTTTTTTTTTATTTTCATTTATTATTAACTTTTAGTTTTTACTTCCGCTAATGCCTGATCACATGCAAAATAAATTTATTAAAACTTACTCAAATGGAATATTGACAATTTCGCTTCATTGTTCTTGAAATAGATGAAACGATTCATGTGAGCAAAGTCATGGATATCTACACTGATTTTGCGCGTTAAGAGATATAAATATGAGAAGAATAATCAGTTCTCCAATGAAAGACGATATCAATCACCAAATAAGCTTTTTTCACCACTTATGATCTAACGAATCTGTAATCTTGATCAAATATTAATTCCTAATCAAGAAACGTACATCAACCCACAGCGTGCAGGAAATGTTCAGTATATAATGCCAAGTCGACATTTTAAGCCCAAAAGAGATGCTTAAGTCAGTGATTCTCAACCTGTGGGGCGGCCCCCTAGGAGGGCGCGAGCACACTAATGGGGGGGGGCGAGCTTATCCAAGAGAAAATGTTATTTAAAAAAACTGATTAAGTGACTGAAAGGCAAGAACACAAACAGACATACAAAACAAAATACATTTCGACATATTTAATAATTAACTTATTAAATTAAAACAACTTCCTAAATTAAAAACAAATTTAATAATTATTAGTGACTTTCTTGGGCCTGTCTTGCAGAGCAAAGTTTTTCGAAGGAGGGTTTAATATTAGAAATAGACACTCTCAGTTCTTTTTCCATATTTAGCTGAGATCTATATTTTGTCTTCAAAGAAGCCGCCGCAGAAAATCCAGTTTCACAAAATGTTGAAAATGGTAGTAGAATGCGAAGTGCCCTTGTTTTTAGTGCAGAAAACTCATCATCCACTCCTGCCCAAAATTCAAAGAGTGATTTATTACTAAATTGTCTTTTGGTTTCGCCGCTTGCCGTGAAGTCTATGAAGGTTTCTTCCTCTTCAATTGAGAGTCCTTCGGGAGTATTTTGAAATGGATCCCTCACTCACATGTAACTTGATATCAGTTTGTCGTCAGCAAGAAAGTACTTTTTAAAATTCTTTGCTAGCATTGCTAAATGATTTTCAATGGTTACAAAAACAACTTTTACATGTTGTTCTTCAGCTTTGTAAGTTTTAATACAATCATTCAAATTTGAAAACATTGTTAAGTTTCTTGCTTTAAATTTCTGCTCCACAATTCCAATTTCCTACGAAAGGCATTAACTTTATCACTCGTATCCAATATATGTGTATTTGCTCCTTGCAGTTGAAGATTAAAGTTATTTAATTTCTCGAATATGTCGACCATGTAGCTCAATTTCATCACAAATAAACTATCTCGAAAATTCTCAGCTTCCGGTCTGTTTTTCTCTTCTAGGAAAACGGCGATTTCTTCTCTTAATTCATAAACACGTTGCAAAAATTTTCCTCGTGATAACCATCTTGTCTCGCAATAAAATAGTAACGCTGGATGTACTGCACCCATGTCTTTACAAAGTGCGGAAAAGATTCTTGATTTCAGGGGTCTCATTTTTATGTAATTTACTACGGTTACAACAGTAGTTAACACAATATTCAAACCAGGACTCATTTCTTTGGAAGCCAAAGCTTCTCTGTGGATCATGCAATGTGTCCAGACGCACTGTGGCGATTTTTGTTTCACAAGTGCTTGAATACTTTGGAATCTTCTGAACATAGAACGAGCACCATCGGTGCATATTCCGACGCAATTTTTCCATTCTGTGTTTGCCTCGTTCATAAAATCATTTAAGACAGCAAATAACGCGAGTGTGTTGCTTTGAGTTCTATTGGTTTTCAGAAAAGTAATTCTTCTACTACTGACAAATCATCACAAAATCTAACATACGTAATGAAATGAGCATTTTTATTACTATCTGTTGCTTCATCGAGTCGTATTGAAAACAATTTGTCACGTAACTTCGACAAAAGCTGACACTCTACATCTGCAGCTATATCAGCAATTCGACGGGCAACAGTATCATTTGAAAGAGGTATAGACTGCAATTGCTTTGCAAAATTATCTCCATTATTATACATTGCATGATCCACAAAATTATACATTGCATGATCCACAGATAATTTCTACGATCTCAACTGCGGCTGGCAAAATAAGCTCTTCACCAATGGTGTGAGGCATTTTACATCTGGCTATTTTATATGAAACTTCGTAAGAGGCAATTAAAGCTTTTTCATTCACAGACAAAGTTTTTTTAAACAATGATTTTTGCTTTTCATATGATTTTAATTTTAATTCGAAGAATTCTCTGGGTTTGTTTACGTACTTACTATGAAGCGTTTCCAAATGTCGTTTAAGTTTATTAGGTTTCATGCTGTCTGCCGCCAACACTTTTGAGCAATTGATACACAGGGGCCTTTCTTCTTCATTTACTTCAGTACTAGTGAACCCAAAATTTAAGTATTCTTGAGAATATTTTCTTGATTTTATTTTCGGAACCACGCTCGTCTGTGTACTTGTTGATGCTTGTCTATCGTCTAATGCTCGCTTACGCCCGCTTAAAAATTTATCCATGATTCTGCATAAGTCTGCTGCCGTGAATATTTAATACGGTGAATTACAATTACACGAAAATATATATAACATACACATTCAGAATATATTCAATAGCGATAGAAGGATCGACTCGAATGAGATTGTCTGGAATTGAAATTGGCGTCATAGAACTTTCTCCTTCTCCCTATGAGAAAACATTTGTTCACATCTGTGCACGCTCCTAACTTAACTTTTAAGCTGATCAGACAAATTCCAGACAAATCTAAACTTCTCGCGAAACCGTGAGAATGCCCGACATGGCGGGACGCAAGAGCAATAAAAAGGCATAGGATTCTTGTTTTTTCAATGCTGAGAATCGGTGTTGCCAAATGTTAACAAATTTCCGTATTCTTGGTAATTTGTAAAGTTTTAAATTAAGGTTGTAGTGTAGGTTTAGCGCCAAAATACTCAAAATACATTATTATTGCATACATTTTATTGTATGCTGTGAGGAGGGGAAAATTATGATTGAAAATTGGGCCGTGAATACTAAAAGGTTGAGAAACACTTGCTTAAGTAGTACCTTGTATCACTTTTCAAATTCTTGCCATCAAATATTATCGTCCGGTATTATATTTAAGGGAATTAAATAATGAAGAATCTGCATGCATGAATGTATATACGTTTCTCGTATTGCAAAAAGAAAGGTACCTAGAGCCATCGAATTCTGAATAACATAGTCCCCCACCCGAAATAAGGGCACCTGAATGCCCAAATTTTGAATTTCTATTTTGCTTTATTGTCTGTTTCATATTTTGTAAAATTTCACTGAATTTTTGATTAACTAACCCAACGTTTTCGAAGCGAGCAGTAGCAACACTGTACGGAATCAAACATTTTTATTTTCAGCGCACAGGATTGTCTACCGAAATTCTACAGATAAGCTGTTTATAAATATCCTGTATTTTGCTGTTGAATGGAATTTGATGTGGCGTAAGCGCCAAGAACGTGAAATATAATAAATGAAGAAAACACACAAATAAATAAATAAAAAAAAAAAGTTTTGCAAAGTCATCTGAGGAAAAAACTGAATATTTATATGATGAAATGAGAAAAGATGGAAAAAAATAGAGAAATGTATGCCAACGCTGCATGGGGAATTCTAAACGTGTACTGTTATCCTGTTTTTAAATTTCTTGTTTATTTTTGCTGTTGAATTGTGTATGGCGTAATTGCGAACAAAATGAAGCTTAATAATAAAGCTAAGAGGACAAAAAAAAATTGGGCTAGTTAAGAGTGAGCGAAACAGCGGACTGGTATATTGTGGACTCAGCGAAAGCATATAAAACCTTAACAAACTCTTTTGGGGGACCATTAAAGTTTGAAGCTTTTCAGATTTTTTTCAGTGCATTTTTGTTTAGTTAATTATTTTTACTTACGTAATTCTATTATCATTTTGGAATACGACTCCAATCTTCATAAATTAATGATCTAAAAGCTGTATACATTCCTCAGAAACCTTATTAAAATATCAAGGATCTGTAGCGTTATAAAAGGCATCAAATATATTTGAATTTTGACAAATTATGCTTGTCTTCCACTCATTGGCGACAGCAGATTTTCAAATAAAACAAGCCCACCAGCGGCCGAGCGATAAAGTGGCTGAACACTGATAGTTCGGTCCGAGGTTGGAATCCCGCGAACGGGCTGGCTGCATGGATGTTTTCGTGGTTTTCCCCATGTGTAACGTGTATACGAGCCAGTTTCCCTTAGAAAGTCCTCCACGAAGGCATCCCTTCCCTTAGGCAGATAGCCCTCGAGCCTTTGCCGTAATTACATAACCTAACCTAACCTAACCTAACCTTCAAATAAAACTGGGATTTATGCGTATGCGGCGTTGTATGCAAGGTGTTAATAATAAAAGAACATGATAAAAATATCTATATGCATGTAAGTTTAGGAAATAAGAAGTTAATTTAAAACTTGTGAATTAAATTTAATGGTCTTTGTTAGTAACTCTTGAACAGAAGATAACTCGATGCCTGTGTATTAGTCAGTAATATCCCCAAATATATCACCCTTAATTTTAATTCCTGCGAAGGTTCGGCAAACCCTAGAAACTATTCCGGATTTGTCTAGAAAGATAAGAGTTTTATTTTTTCTTTTCTTCAAAATATTTCTTTTCTCCTTTCTAACGAAGTGGGTGGGAAAAAGCATATTCCATCGCCAAAACGAGAGTTCAATGGGAATATTTGAGTGGGTATCGGTTAATATACAAGTAATCAAAATGATTTACGCTATGATATGTGCTATGATAAGTGCAAATATGGATGCAAAATTCTGAAGAACAAAAACTTTAAAAATTAATTTTTTTCTTTCTGACTTGAAAGAAATTTATACCAAGAAAAGAATTTTAACAAGCAAACACTTTCTCTAAATAACAATTTACAGTAATTTTTCTCTAAATTCATGTATTCACTTCTAATTCCTGCACAATCTGCAAACTCCTAAAGCAAGTATCTGTAAATTTCTTACAACAAAAACAACAACAAACAAAAACAAAAAACCACTAAACGAATAACCGAAGAGCGGACAAAATTGCTGATTGCTGGAAATTTGATCCGAGTTTAGATCCTGGAGAAAACAAAATAGCTGCATGGTGTGTCGTTGTTCTCTCTCTCGTGTGTACAATGATTACGAGTTAGTTTCCCTTAGAGTGTCCTCCACGAAAGTATCCCTTTCCTTAGGCAGATAACTCTGATGTGCTTTATTGCAACACAATAATTTCAGTTGAGTCGTTCGAAAATGAATGTCACTTGTAGCCGAGCGGATAAAATCTTTGTATCCTAGTAGTTCGACCTGGGCTCAAATGCTCTGTAAAAAGCGTTTGTACGGGAATCTTTGTGGTTTTCCCGATGTGTAAAGTGACTATGACAGACATTTCTTTAGAAAGTCCTCCACAAACAAATTATTCCCCTTAGGCAGATAGCTCTCATGTGCTTTACAATGAATTAATTGGCCTAAGGTAGCTTTTGGAATAAAACGAAGTGAATAACAAGTACTGTTTGTATGAACAAATTTCACAATTCCCCCAAATAATATTCTCTGTTAGATATCAACATATGATGATTAATTATTCACAAATCTTTTGAGGCATTTCATAGACTTCGAAAGAGACGGCGGAATTTTAAAAAAATAAATAAATATGCAAGGTATTGTTGACAATTTTTGATTGTCTAAAGTTGTTTGGTTGCCTAATTATTTACTAACTTAAAACAAGCTCCGCCCTTACACGACAAATTTCGGATTTCGAAAATACAGTATTCTTCTGATTTCTGAAAAAGAACAAACAAATAGCGCATTTATTAAATAGTCCACCAGAGACAGAGCGGTAAATCTGTTAAACAGTAGTAGTTCGGTCCGGGGTTCGAATCCTGACCAACGGACTGGCTGCATGGCTATTTTCCTGTTTTCCCCATGTGTAGCGTGTATACAAGCCACTTTCCCTTAGAAAAATCCTCCACGAAGGAATCCCTTAGGTAGACAGCATTCGAGTGCTCTTCCATAATTAAATAAATCAAACCAAACCATTTATCAGATATACGTTTCTTGGGAATAGGAATGTATTTGCGTGTAAACAGGAGGGTCTGCTCACACAGCGATTTCTGTCTGTCTTTAACGCTACATTCCTTAATGCATAAAACAATTGCACAGTGTCAGTTAAAGCCGATGAAAGCTGAAATAATTGTATTTTTACATACGGCTCTTACTAGGTAGTGTGAGTTGTTGCCATTTTGTATTTATTATCTTGTTCGTAATATACTCTCTTATTTTGTTAAAGATTTAAAAAGAATAATAATAATTTAAAAGCTATGATTGCGTAATATTCAAACAGAAAGCACAGAAGTATTACTTGCTTAAATGGAGGGATGCCTTCGTGGAGAATGTTTCAAGAGATACTGGCCCGTATTCCATGGGAAAACCATGGAGGTTATGGTAACAAGTAATAAAGTAAGCATTCTAATGAACGTAAATAAAAAATTATATGACATTGCAGCCCTTTAAAGTCCTCGGTTTTTAGACGAATAGATTTTAGTTTGTATGTATTTTAAAATTAAAGTGTACTGACATACACTGACTACCAATAAGTATTTGGACACCTGTGATAGGAAAGAAAAACTAACTTTATTCAAAATCAATAGTTGGTAGAGCCTCCACGAGAGGTAATTACAGCGTGGACCCTCCGGGGCATACTTTCCTACTTTCCACAAGTCTTTGTATGACAGCTAGTGGTATTTTCTTCCACTCGGCTTGGAGAAGACATAGAAGTTCCTTCACCTATTTTGCACGGGTAGTGCACCCCTGAATTCGGCGATGCAACTCGTCCCAGAGGGTTCAGGTTCAATAGGGTTCAGGTCTGGACTCTGGGCAGGCCAGTCCATTCGATGAACTCCATTGGCACCATACCAAGCCTTGGTTAACGTCGAAACATGACAACTGGCATTGTCGTCCTAAAAGTAACAAGGGTCCACCCCGTAAAACTGCCACAACGTAGGAAGCACATTGTCATCCAAAATAGTGCAGTAGGCATCGGAGTTGAACTTACCATGAATGGGGACCAAGGGTCCCAGCCCATACCAGGAGAAACACCCCCAGACCATAATTCCACCTCCACCAAACTTGACTGTTGGCACAATGCATTCTGGCAGGAGACGTTCTCCAGGTAGACGCCAGACCCAGATCCTGCCATCCGAACGGTAAAGGGTGAACCTTGATTCGTCACTCCAAAGAACCCGTTTCCACTGATCTAGGGTCCAATTTCGATGTGCTTTGCACCACATTAACCGAGCAGCGCGGTTGGACTTTGTGATCAAAGGCTTATGGGCAGCAGCACGACCATGAAAACCAAGCAGATGTGCTTCCTTACGGATGGTATTCATTGAAACAATACTCCCGGATGCCTGTTGAAATTCTTCGCGGATGAGGGCCATCGGTTGCGTGCGGTTCTTCCGAATTTCTCTGGACCGCACTCGTCGGTCTCTATCTCCCAGTTTCGTTGGTCTGCCGACTCGGGGCACATTCCGACAATCACCGCTCAGCTTCCACTTCTTAATCACATAGGCCACTCTCGATTTTAGGTACTTCAGATCGCTAGATATGTCCCTTAAGGATCGGCCACATTTGTGATACCCGATAATTATACCTTTCTCGAAATCAGAGAGCTCCGAACTGCGAATCATCTTGCATGCGACTAAAGCCGATGCTGTTTCCTACACTATATATACCGGCGGAGTCCGTGATGTACCTTAGGACCGCAGATATCGTCATTTGCATAGGTGTCCAAATACTTATTGGTAGTCAGTGTATTATCACAACCACCTTTGTAGAAATCTCCAAAGCCTCAGAAAGCACCAAACTTTGGTAGCCACGCCCATAACAATTAATCAGACAGCCATGATCGCAAGAAATAATCAGTCTTTAACATCGCTTTCCGTATGCGTTCTTTTAATTATAATCCTTTTTTTTTTTTTTTTTTTTTTTTTTTTTTTGTTCCGTCTGTTTGAAGGTTCTAAATAAAGGTAATTTTGGCTTTTATAGAAAAATTATTATTATTATTATTATTTTGTTGTTGTTGTTTGTTTAAATTCGATTTTAAAATTTGCGCTTACAGGATTCTCCTACAATAGAACAAAGCGGAGGTGAAATTTCTGCATGCATACATTATTTTATTGCAAAATCGCTTGAGGAGGTGCATACATTATTTTGTTTCAAAATCGCTAAATAAACAATGCTTCGAATTCTTTCTCAAAGCAATTGTTACAAAGTTTCCACCACTACAAACCAAAGACGTTTTTTGTCAATAGATTTACTGAGTGCCTTTTGAAATAAATATATAGTTGGAAAGCAGAATATGAACATTTTAATATCTATGTACGAAATATATAATTTTTTACAAGTAAAAGTTATTGTTCTTCTTCTTCGTTAAAATTGTACAAACTGCGCCAAGGTGTTTTCAGTAATACTCAAGTTAAAGTATAATACAAGCTAGTTGAATAGTTCTTAAAACATGTTTTGCAAATATTTCAAAATTTATTTTAGTATTTTCGTGATTTAAATGATAATGAAAATTTGAACTCGTTTTCATTTCGGAGACCTCTTTCTTGATCATAACTCAAACTGAATAATGTTTTTCTCTAACCTTTCTAAACATTTTTTATAATATTTTAATACACTAGTTATTGAGAAGACAATAATTCAAAAACGCGAATAAAATAGAGCAATAATATAAAAACAAAACTCACCAATTTTTGCAGAGCTTTGAGCTCTAAATTTCATTTATCTTTCAAAAGTAATTAAAGGAACACCAATCTTCTTAATTTCATAAAATCAAAGTAAAAGCTAATAAGATCTTGGCATGTGGGTAAATCCGCTTTATTTGCAAAGAAGAAACACTTCAATCTACTAACTGCTTTTAGCAAACTTATTAAGCTTTCGTGTAAGGGTAACTTAATAATGCAACAGCAGGTGATGATACAGCAGGAATTCTTCGAAAAATTTTGCTCATGCGCCGAAGGTACCAAGAAAAGAGGATAATTACCAAAGAGGATGGGTTCCAACTGCGCGAATAAAAATCCTCCCCCCCCCCCGTCCTGCTATAGTCCAACTGCACAAATCAAAATTTCTTTCCCCCCCCGTTGCCTACAGGGTTACAATTTAACTTTTCGAAGCCAATTGTAGCCAAGAGGAAAATAAAAATAAAGAAATAGAATTACTACATATTAAGAATTAAAAGAGCAAGTAAAGAGTATCGAACAAGCAGGCTAATTACTTGAATAACAGTAATAAATGGAAGAGCTAACAAAGAAAATAAAAGGTATTGGTAAACATACATATTAGCATTACAAACATCTTTCATTAATTACAATATTAGAGCAAAGAGCATTATAATAATATCATAAATTAAATAATTGTAAAGCATACAAATTATATTTTTTTTTACAAATTGCATCAATAATAGTCAAGATTTCTGAACTAGACTGGAAAATTTAATTTTAATTCGAATCAAAGTGTGTTAAAGTGTGCTAGAAATATTTTTCGTTAATTAAAGTAGTCATGTAAATGTTTGCAGAAATTAATAGTTAAATTCAAAAAACAAAAAAAAAAAAAAAAAAAAAGCTTAGCATGAAATCTATTATAACAGCATTACTATGCGTTTGGGACACTGACGTATAAATTGTAAATAAATTTAAATTATTATGCTAAGAAGTTCTTTCTAAAATTGATCTAGAAGAAAAGAATTAGGTAAACTGTACTGCAAATTAATATAATCATTCAGGCCTCTCAAAAAATAAAAACTTATTTTTTTAAACAAAAACTAAAAATCGGGATGCAAAAGTTTGCGTAATATACTTGGAAATATCTGAACATATAATTAATTAGAAACGTACAATTAAATTAATAACAATCTAATTAACAGTAACATTAAGCTTAATTTCATTCAATCTAAAACAAGCAATCGATCAGGAGCTCCGCATAACTGAAGTTTTATTGCTATTTTACGTAGATTTGCATAAAAATAAATATTTGCACTAATGAACAATATACTGATAGTCAACAGGAATTAAAATACAGTGCTTAAAAATATAACTACTTGTCAGAAGGTATGCAAAGTTACTATAGCTACAGAAATTGAATGATTATAGAAAACTCACAAAGTTAAGCGCTACAGTGTGAAAAGAAAATGCTGGAATAAACATTTTAAGAAAATTAGATGGAGAAATAATCCTTAATTTATTGATATCCAAATAAACTCTATGCTTTTGGAAAAGGTTACATATAATTTGGACCGAAGCATCAATCATCGAATCCGAGTTAATTTCTTTCCTTATTTTATCTTATTAAAGGGATTTGTAAAAGGATATGCTAAGGTGAAAATTTTTGCCATGTTTTTAAAGAATAAATTAAAAAAATATTTTTGCATCATGAACTGAAATTTTTACGATACATTTTTACACAGTTAATAAGTACAAAAAAAGAAAGAGCTGGAAGATTTCTGGGATTAGAACCTCGGGTCGAACTACCAATGTTTAGTGACTTTTCCGCTTGATCATAAGACCTTTTGAAATTAGGCTGAACAATATATTAAAGAAAATAGAAGATACAGCACACGTAAGAACAAAAGTAGACTGAATTAAAGATTCACATGTTTGGTGAATGAATTAAACTTGTCTGAATGCCATTATGAAATATTAGGATGTAGCATAAAAGCATCAGCGAACAAGGTAATGGCAATCGAAATCATTGTAATCTAAATGTATAACGTTATCAATATCTGCTATTAATTTCAATACTGCTGAAAAAATTGTAAATGAATTCTGTTATAAATCACATGAACTTGTTGCATTATAAATTACAACAATTAGAAATATTATTAACGTGATTCAGCAACAATCTTTGTTAACAAATAATTTCAAATAATTAATTTTACAAATAATTCAGCCTGAAGCTAGGTTAGAAAATAAGCTGCATTCTGAAGATTAAGCTTTATCAATGTGTTAGAAATATCTTCTTTTAACTAGAGTTATGATGCAAGAATTTGTAAAAATTATCATTTAAATATAAACTGGCATAAATACAATACAAAATATATAAATTCTACTTACATGAAAACTTGAATACAGTGCAACAATATGTGAAAAAAGAATGAATAAAAAGGGAACTCAAAATCCCAAGATATGACTATAAGGGAGTTCGAATTTTTTTTTTTTTTTGTTAATTATGAAAATTCTGCAGATGCTCATAATTATAAATTTATTAATTAAATATGTGTTAGAAATTAAATGTATGCCAAAGTACATCAGGTAAAGTAACTGGAAAAGACAATAAATATTTAAACGTTTCTAGTATTAAAATATGGACTTTGTAAGAAAGTTAAATAACCGTAAAATAACTTCAATGACTAAAAATGGAAAGCTTAATACGGCAATATATTGAAATAATATTAGTGTGAATTTAGAACCACTTAAGAAATCCAATTTTTAGATTTATAAAGAGAATTGTTTAAATTAAATTAAAACTGTTTAGAAGTGGTTAATTTGAAAGTTTAAACCAATCTGCTATCTAAGAAGATTTGTTAATATTTATCTAGACAAAAAACTTATTTAAGGTGCGCTACAAATCCGATATTTGATAGGTTGATTATGTATCAGTTTTGTGTATGTGATTAATCTATGAATTTTATTATTCAAAACTGATCAGCGATCTACAACTTGGAAAGTTTTTAATTTTTACACAGAATAAAAAACATTTAGCTTATCATTCTTTTAAATATCATAAAACTTTAAAATGAGTGTGAAAGAAATTAATTTTTACTTTAGCACATGCCAGACTTTAAACTAATATTTGTTTTGTATGCTCAATTTTTTACAATATCGATAAACGAAAATAGAGGCTTGCAGTCTGAATAAAATGCCCTATTAATGGCGATAAGTGACCTTTTTGTAGCACCCAATCTTCTTGGGAATTCAAGTGCTTAGAAAGAGGGGACAGGGAAAAGTCGCGCAGTTCGTCTCTTAGATAAGAGGGGGCGGATCTTCGATCAAATTTGGCGCAGTTCATACCCTACCATGAAAGAGATATAGAGTTTTAAAAATAGAGATTTTTAAATTCAAATACATCTGCCGGGTGAAGAGAGTATTCGAAAAACTTAAAGCAGTAAAATGCATTCATATGTTTTACATAAACTTCCTAAGGATGACAAAAATTCCTTACAAACCAAAGTAAACATTCATTTTTGATTTTTAAGTAAACATCTACATGTTAAAAATTTTTACATGTTAAACATTCATTATGCTCGAAATATTTCAAATTATTAGAAATTGCTCTTACAGTCAACTTCCGTTGCAACCGGAGCCTAATTCTGTATCGTGATTAATCCGATAACAATTAAAAAACTCAGGTAAGAGGAATAATCGATATTATAATAAACAGAAAAAGACAATTTTCTTCTATTTTCATGCAGTTTAGTATAGAAAATAAGTTTATTTTGTAAACTAAATCAGTATTCAAAACAGAAAACGAACATATTTTAAATAACGGAAGAAAGAATATTATTAGAAACAAAGGAAATAAGATATAAATACTATTGCGGGCGTATGGGTTCGTGATAGATTGAATGCTTAAGTCCGATAATAGGTTAATAAAATTTATTGTTATCAAAAGAAATATTTCAGAACTCTGGAATTTTTCACAGAAATATTCATACAAGTGTTCACAGTATCACACAGTATAACCAGTTGTTACACTTCAAACTACCTAAGATCGTTAAACACAACGTAATGCAAAGTGCTTCTAAAGAGAAAGCTAATCCGATCTCAGGCTAAACACGCAACAATAACAAGAGTACCTAACTAACCAGTTGACAGCAGATACTTTGATACTTTTTATCATACTGGTCCACAGCAGGAGATTTCTTATTCTGTTCTTACGAGTTCCATAATAAGTTCCAAACAGGCCTGGCGGAGGTGAAAAACATCAGCGAAGTTTTCTTCGGGGAATGCAGAAGTCTTCGGCCTTAAATAGTTTTCAACCGGCCGCCGAGATACTTCTAGTACTTTCTGCTTCTCGAAATTACCGGAAAGCAATACAAGGGTTGAACTACGGTTACAGCTAACATAGTGGTCAATCACATTTATTCAGTTACGATACTTATTACGGTGATACAGGGACCGGACCTAAATGTCGCCAAATTTGGCTACAAAATAAGTCCCTAAAACCGTTATCAGCTTGGCGATATCTCGCTAAACTACCGAGATACCATTTACTCAATGTTAAATGCACTTGCCCCTGTATTCTTACTTTCCTAGCATAGCTTTCTCTTAAAATTTGTCTCGGGCTACATTACACAGAAAAATACAACAGTTTTACTTATAATTATACTTAAATTACTAATGTAAATACAAAATTCGTAACAATACGAAGGGTCAGTCTGAAATTTTTTAGAAAAAGCTAAATGGTACAAATTAAACTTGCCAAATCTTGAATGTATAGTTGCATCCCTCAATGAAATTTGTCGGAGAATTTCCAAAATAATAAATGCTTCAAGCCATTCATTATATTCTTTTATAGCCTATCAGTTTGAACTTCGAAATGAAAATGACGGCTACGTAAATTTTGATTCAGATTAAAAAGTAGCTAAAAGTCACATATCATAAGATAAAAAAGAATAAGTTGAATGTTACATCACTTTGACGTGTGTTTGATTAAGAAATTCTACTGTCAGTCTTGCTGAATGAGAAGATTCGTTACCATGGTGAAATATGAGTGCCCGCCCACTAGCGGCCGAGAGGTAAAAGCCGCTGAACACTGGAAGTTCGGTTCGGGGTTCGAATCCTGGCAAACGGGCTTGTTACGTAATGTATATCGTAGCGCCACCACTAATAACTAGGTGCGCCCTCTAGCGGGGTGGATTGATCAATAGCATCTCTGTATTTGCTCGAGCTCCAGCAACTAGCGGAGTGTAACACTTTGTTCAATGCAAACTGTGCATTGATAATAAATTCTTATTTTTAACTACAGTCTACTATTTCATAATCAAACCTCCGTAACATTTGGTCCTAGCGACCCGGAGGTCTTACCAGTGCATTAAGTTAAACAGGTCAAATCGTAAGAACAATGGTGACTGAATCCGCCATTACAATGCCGAATCGCAAACGTGGGAATATAAAAGGACAGTTAAAGAAGATTACCATATGTGAGGATAATAAAAATATCTCCGAGCTACAAGCTCAGTTGGATGTGATTTCGAAACTTCAAGAAAAATTCGATGTTCTAAAGAAAGAATATTACAAAATCGTCAGCGAAAAAGATTTTGAAGAAATTGAAAAAAAACGCTGTCGCAAATAGATGAAGACTTGCAAAATTCAGAGGTAAGTCTAAAAACTTTGATTAATAAGCTTAAGGTTAGTGAAAATAATTCTGCTTATCTAAATCAAAACACTGACAGTTCTTCTTATTTGAATTCGAGCAATAACGATCAGTTGAAGCTAATGTCAATAAAACTTCCAAAAATCCCTCTTCCTATTTTCACTGGAGAATTTGAGGAGTGGAACTTGTTTAAAAGTCATTTTGTTAGTCTAATTGACGAAAATTCAGAGCTTTCTGAAAACGAAAAACTTCATTATCTACGTGGCTCACTAAAAGGAGAAGCAAAAATTATAGAAACTTCAGTAACAGTTACAATTCCTTATTCAAGGCTCTAAAGCAAAGGTACGAAAACGAAAGAATTATTGTTAACTGTCACATTAAAAACATTCTCAACCTTCAAGCTATCAAACATGAGTCAGCCAAAGAGCTTCGAAACGTGCTAGATAATATAAATAAAAATCTTACATCGCTGAAAATTTTAGATTTCGAAAGAGACAAATTTTCTAATGCCTTGTTATTAAATATTGTTCTCGAAAAAATAGACAGAGAAACAAGAAAACAGTTTGAATTCACGTTAAAGGACAATGAAGTCCCAGATTTTGATAACTTTTTACAATTTTTAGAAAGAAGGTGTCAAGTTCTAAGAAGTGTTAACACCAACACTCCATCTAAGCACATTTGCGAACGGTCAAAAACCTTTATCGTCGATTCTGATTCGTTTAAAATATGTGTAGCCTGTAAAACCCAAACTAATCATCCATTATATCACTGTGATAAATTTTAGGTGAACCTGCGGAAGGATCATTACCGATGGTCAGATTCGTCTGGCAAAAAACATTGGTTAAACTCGAGGAGAAGGGTTCGCCTTCCTTCCCTGTACTGCGCGCCACAGAGCGGCGAGGTAGCACAGAAAAACTTTGAATGCTTATTTTTGAAATCCCCTCTGTAATAATTGCTTAAGTAAGCGCCATTCTATTTATGATTGTAAGTCTAAGAGAGTTTGTATAGTTTGTAAAAAAATCTAATCACTATTCACTGCTTCATAAGTATTCCCCCTCGACAATTAATAAAAGTACCTCGATGTATTCAATTCGAGGTTATGGAAACATTCCGTTTTCTGACGCTACAAATAACTTAAAGATAGTTCCCGCTCGCATATTTCACAAGTGCACATCAGCGTAGCCACTGAGGGAAGGGTTTCGAATATGAACCAATGAGCTGCTATTGCTCTTGTGACGCTAAATTTTCGTGCATGTGAGCATATGTTGTTTGCGTTTTAATTTGCATTTGTTTCGCAGTTATAAATATATGGCGTAATAGTAGAAATCTTGTAGTGCTTTCGTTTTCTGATTTTAATTAATCGCTGATATTTCACTTTCGTGATTTTTATCACGCATTAATGTTTGAATTGATGTTCACGGCATATTATGTGGATTAAGAGAATTCAAGTGTATATTTTTTTAATTGAGCTGAGAATGACTGAAAGGGTTACAATGAATCTTCTTATTTCAGTGCTTGCATTCTTTTGACTTTTAAAGTGTAAGAATCAGAATACATTGATCTATTGCTAACATTAAAAATTATATGTGAATATTAAAAATTATACGTAAATAAATTGAATATATTCGTTGTGAAAAAGATAAATGTTTGATGAGTATTTCTTGTGTAGGTAGTGTATTTAAGAGTGAGCAGTTATTAAATGTGAAATTTAAAACACTAAATGTATACGAATGTAAATTAGTAAAAGTTCGAATTGAATAAAACTCTGCATTGGTTATTATTATAACACATCTTTTTCATATAGACTGCAATAAAAAGTGCTGACTTCTACTTACATATATAATTGATGTAAATATTTTTCTCATACGCATAGTTTTATGTAAAGATTGCATTTGGGCTCAGATGTTTATCACATATTTCTTTCTTCATCTTATTTACCACTTATTAAGTAATATTTCACATCGATATTTTTACGAAGTATCCAACATGTGTTTGTATTTATTTCAACCAGGTAGTGAAATCTTCATAATTGCCTATATTTGATCTAACTTCGCAAAGAAAAGTTTATTTTGTACAGAAAATTGCGTTGCAGAATATTTTCAACCATCTTGCTTAAATCTTAAAGCACGCGAAAGATCATGTGACATGACAGAAATATTACCGGATCCTCATTGGTCCATCCTAGAAGCCACTCCCTCGGTGGCTACACAGATGTGCACTTGTGAAATATGCTTCCCGCTCATAATGATGAGTCATCACGCATGGTGTCGCCAATCAATCAAAATAAAAATTTAAAAAAAAAAAAAAAAAAAAAGCAGTCTTCTATGCACTGCGATGTTATTTATTGAGAATTCATTTGGCGAAAAAATGAAAGTAAAAACAATTTTAGATAGAGGAAGTTCTGATTCTATAGGCACACAAGAAGTGGCTCATATTTTGCGATTAAAGAAAGAAAAAATTAATTCTTCCATTTCAGGAATTAATGGAGGAGAATATTTTATTAAAAATAAAGTAATAGCAAAAATTTCTAACGATGAAGGTAACTTTTCAAAAACATTATCATTTCTTGTGCTACCTAAAATCACAGAACACCTGTGAAGAAAATCGACATTTCTAATATTTGTGTACCTCGCGAATTAAAAAAATAAGCTGACCCTACATTTTACATTCCAAGTAAAATCAATTTACTTATAGGTTGTGAGGTATTTTTTGAATTACTCAAGCCCGAAAACTTCAAATCACACGACAACAAGTTAATGTTTCAGAACGGTGTCTTTGGGTATTTGATCACGGGGACTGTAAAAAATACAGTTTCTTATAGTCTTACTCGTATTTCTGAAGAGAATTTTTTTAGAACATTCTATCAAAATTTCTTTGAAGTTGATCCCTTTCCAGGAGATGATACAAATGACGATTCTCAAATATTTGAAAGAGAATATTGTGAGCAACATTTTATGGCCACTCACAAGCGCGATGACAGTGGAAGATTTATTGTTAGATAACCCATTAAGGAAGGCAAACGTTCTAGTTTAGGAGAATCTAAATCAATGGCGGAAAGACGTCTAAATTTGCTCTGGAACAATTTGGATAAAAATCAAACTATGTCCGCTTTATATTCGGCATTCATGAATGAATATCTTGCGTTAAATCATATGGAAAAGGTTACTTTAGACTGCGAGAACTGCAGTGAAAATTATTACATTCCACATCACGCAATGTTCGGCCAGAAAGCATTTCTACCCTTCTTCGCGTAGTGTTTGATGCGTCAGCTAAGTGCGCAATGGAGTAAGTCTCAATTCCTTATTACTCAATGGTGGAACTGTGCAGAAAGATCTGTTCTCAATAGTAACTCGTTTTCGAACACATACATATGTATTTAGCACAGACATTACTAAAATGTAGAGGCAAATTCTTGTAGAAGAAACTGATAGAGAACTCCAGAGAATTTTGTGGAAATCAAGTTCGTGCTCAATTGTTGAAACTTACAGACTGAGAACAATTACATATGGTACAACATGTGCCCCATATTTGGCCACTAGAACTTTAAAGGCTTTAGCTGAGGAGGAGCAAGGTTGTTTTTCCCGTGCTTCCGCAGTTTTACTTACCGACGTCTACTTGGATGATATTTTATCAGGTTCAGAAAATTTAGAAGACACAATTTCTTTGCAATTTGAATTAATAAATCTATTAGACAAGGGTGGCATGCAGTTACATAAATGGGTTTCAAACCATCCAGATTTGTTAAACGACAACAAGGCTACTAAATATAACTTTTCTTCAGATTCCCATCTTGTGAAAACTTTCGGCATGCTTTGGGCATGTAATTCCGATAATTTAACCTTTAAGGTTAATATAGAATCAAAGGCAAGTTTCACAAAAAGAGATTTTCTATCTACCATAGCAAGCCTGTTTGATCCTCTCGGACTAATTGGTCCAGTGATTACAAGGGCAAAGATATTTCTACAGAATCTGTGGAGACAAAAATTAAAATGGTTTGATCCAATACCTCCCAATGATATGAAGGAATGGTTAAATTTCTTAACCCATCTTCCCGATTTAAATCAAGTAAACGTTCCTAGGCATGTGATCATTACATATCCCATAATGATTGAATTACGTGGATTCAGCAATGCGTCGGAACGTGCCTATAATGCAGCAATTTACATAAGCTCAAAAATTAGCCAAGGACAGTGGTAATCAACATTGTTATGTTCCAAATCTAGAGTATCTCCGATAAAAACCTTAACAATACCCAGGCTAGAATTATGTGCGGCGTTGCTACTTGCTCGACTAACTTCAAAGGTCATCTCTATTATTCAAGTTGAGTTTCATCATGTGTACCTGTGGTCGGACTCTATGATAACGTTGGCACGGATAAAAACTCCGCATGAAAGACTTAAACCCTTTGTGTCCAACAGAGTTAAACTAATCAACGAACTATGTCCTGATTATGATTGGAGACATGTTTCTTCTGAAAGCAATCCTGTTGACTTCATGTCTAGAGGAACCAGTATGACCAATCTTCTGCAGAACTCTATGTGGTGGACTGGCCCTTTATTTTTAAACTCGAACATTTCATCTCCTAAGGAACTTATTAACATGACTGATAATGATTATTCTAATGAACTAAAGACTAATTATAATCCTGTTTTAGTTTCTAACCCTACTAATAACTTCATTGATGATTGTTTAAATATTAGTAACAGTTTTACTAAACTTGTACAATTTTTAGTTATATTTGCAGATTTATAAATAATATCAAATGTCCTAAGGTTCGGCAAGTAGGTAAGTTAACAACAGAAGAAGTGATAAGTGCATCTAATCATTTAGTTAAATTAGTTCAACATGCAACTTTCAGCCATGAAATTAAGTGTTTAAAACATAACAATGACTTGAAGCTGATTCAGGTAAGAAATTTATATCCTTTTTTAGATCAAAATGAACTTCTTAAAGTTGGAGTTCGATTACAAAATTCTCAATTGAGTAGGGATTCAAAACACCCAATGCTATTACCAGCTAGGCATAGGTTCACTGAAATCATTATGGAATATTTTCATAAGAAAAACTTGCATGTGGGTCCACAGTCACTTTTGCATTTTGTCAGACAAGAGTTTTGGCCCATCGGAGGCAGAAATCTGTCTAGAAAGATTGTAAATGCTTGTGTAATTTGTTTCAAAAGCAAACCAATCAATTCAAATCAGTTAATGGGAAATTTACCAATGGAGCGAGTCAATCCAAGCCCAACCTTTTTTAACTGTGGGATTGAAATTTGCGGTCCTTTTCTTATAAGTGTCAACGTAAAGGAACCTCTCAAAAGATATATGTAGCAATATTCATATGTTTTGCCACCAAGGCAATTCATTTAGAGCTTATCACTGATTTAACATCAAAGGCTCTTATAGCGACATTAAAATGTTTCTTCTCAAGAAGAGGAAAATGTTCATGTATAATACTCAAATTTCTTTGTTACCCATAAATGAGTTATAATTATCAAATTATATATCAGATTTATAATTATCTTGTTATGATAATTATAAATCTGATATATATCTTAAGAGACTTTTTCAATTTATGTTTATATTTTTCTAATTGTTATTTTTGTAATATTACACTTTGTATTAACTTCATATATTTTTTATTTAATATGTTCATATGTCACTATATGTATTTTGAAATTTTGAAGATTTCAACGCGGAAGGCTGTTATGTAATGTATATAGTAGCGCCACCACTAATAACTAGGTGCATCCTCTAGCGGGGTGGATGGATCAATAGCATCTCTGTATCTGCTCGAGCTGCAACTAGCGGAGTGTAAAACTTTGTTCAATGCAAACTGTGCATTGATAATAAATTCTTATTTTTAACTACAGTCCACTATTTCATAATCAAACCTCCGTAACAGGGTTGGCTGCATGGGCGTTTTCGTGGTTTCCCCCATGTGTAACGTGGATACGAGCCAGTTTCCCTTAAAAAGACCTCCACGGGGCATTCCTCCTTTCCGTGTAGTGCCTAAGGGCGGAGCATGTAATAAGTTTTAAAAAAAAAAATGAGTGCCCTAATTTTCATTTCTCAAAGAATTTCTGTAACACATTTTGTGGTGAACCACTTAGCTGTGATTGTATTCTGTTACTCTACCTTGATGCTTTCAAAAAGTGGAGTAGTAAGAAGAAAACGGTATACATTGCCTTTTTCACTGCTTGCTGTCTTTTTACCGTTGTTGATTTGGGGTTATCTTCAAAGACCCATATTTTACTTTTTCTAATGTTTGGAATGTCAAAAAACAGTATGTACACTACGCAAGAAGAAAAAAAAAAAAAAAAAAAAAAAAAAAAAAAAAAAAACAAAGAGGGGGAGGACAGTTCTATTCTTACGTTCTACTAGGCCGATTGACAAAGTTCAACTTGCGTTTTTCATGTCTCGAAAGCGCGACTTATGATATGTATTAGATTTATATATAGCATTGTTCTAATATAGGTATTTTGACACAAAATCCGACTTTTTCTGAAATAACATGCCAATTTTTTTTTTCATATTTCGATTCTACGAGTCAAATTACGCCAAACTATCAAGTTTTGTAAAAATCGCACGATTAGTTTTTAAAAAACTACCTCTCAAAAGTTTAGCTCCTCAATGTTAATCGAGTTTGGTATATATTTATTAATCTCTCTTTTTTTATTAAACGTATTGGATTTTTCCTTTGCCATTTCGAAATTTTAGTTCATTCCAAATAAAATTCACCCATTTTTTATGATTTATTTTTAAAATTTGTATACTTTAATAATTTTTATATATTTTTCAAAAAACATTTTGAATTATAATCTATAAAATTTTTACCATCATCTTAAAGTAGACGTATTTCTAAGCATACCTGCAAAAAATTACAGTTTTATATTCAAAATTTCCGGAAGATATACGTGAATTTATATATTGGCGCGTTTTGAAATTTGGCATATTTGTTGAAAGCGATAAAACATCAAGTGTGGTTTACACACTTTGCTAAAATTATTTGAAAGTAAGTACGATGGGACTTTTTCCTACTCATGCACAATGTACAAAGGTAGGAACGAGGTGCCTTTTTTTCCGCTCCTTAACCCACCGGGCGGCTCGCATTCGAATCTATTTACGTTTTGAAAACTGCAGCAAAAATTAACCATGTTTACAATTTTCTTTTCATTTAGAGTGAACCAAAATTGTCCTGAAAACGGCCATTGTTAGGTTTTCTTCCCCCCTCCTTGTAGGGCGATCAACAAGTCGTTTCACTTAAGTGATGGTTTCCTACTGTCCTTTGATTACCGCCTAGAGGTGATTAAGCAGATGGGTGGTTTTGCCCTTATGGAGGAAAGAACACGTTTTATGTCCATGCTTTGGTTAGACGAAAAAGATATTTTTTCTGGAAATCCAAAACAGAGTATTGCCTTGTTACTAATTTTGTGCATATTTCTGATCTTAATTGCTTATCAGAGCAGTGCCAAGATATTTTTTCACCTGAGGCAGAAAGGTAAATGCGTGTCCATATAAACATAAAAATAACTACATTTGTATTAAGCAAAAGTAATTGTATTACATCAAAATATCATAATTCTTATAGCATAACTATACCATAATTCTTAAAGTATTTTTAATCGTAGTTTTATAAATTCAGAAAAATAATGTAGCCAATTATTTATAATTTTCAAATGAAAACGTTAAAAAATTCGTTTTTGATAAATAAGAAATAACACTGAAATGCATATTGCATTAATTTCCAGGTTTTCTTGCAATTTTTTTTTTTTTTTTTTTGGGCTTGTTTTATTGATTTAAGTTTGACGAAGCCTATTTCCCCTAATAATTACTGACAAATCAAAAAACATAATTAAAGTAATTTTCGAATTTGTATAGCCAATTTGGCGCCTTTTCTAGTGATTCACATGAGGCAAGGGCCTCACTTGCGTGACCCTTTTCCCGGCTTTGTTGCTTATTGAGTATAAATGTTATTGATTTTTATTGCGTTTCGGTATTTTAATGTACGTTTATAGAATGTTAATTTGTTTTTATATGCATATTTCAGTAATGTAATCTTACGACTAGTGAGACAGTGTAGTTTAACTAATTTTCTGCTTTTGATTCATGCTATCGAGCTTTAACGCTAAGAAAAAATTTATAAGAGGCTTAAAATACCTAATTCCTACTGAAAGCTACATGTAATTGATAATTAAATTACTATTAAAATAACAAACACATGCTCCGTGTCAGTCATTTCGACATAATGTTTGTAATTCATTTTACCAAAAATTTATTTCGTTTATCTTGTTTCATATTTATAAAAGGGGAGTTTACCTTTATCGCATTTGTTGGTTGATAGAAGTTATGAAATATTGAATATTTTGAAACAAATTTCAGTCATAATAACCTTATTAAAAATTTTCTACATATAGACAAGATGTCACAGATACCTCTCAGTTTCCGAACTAAATTACATGATACTGAAATTCGGTGCATTTTCATATGATTATTTTTGACAGAAAGAGTTACCTTATGTAAATCACAAAAGAACATTGTTTTAATTCTTAATTAAATATAGCACTTGTATTAAATTGCTAAAATTCATTGTTAGGAATATCTCGCACTAAGAAATTAGATACTTTTACCTTTCGAAGTGGGGGCCCACCAGCGGCCGAGCGGTAAAGACGCTGAACACTGGTAGTTCGGTCCGAGGTCCGAATCCCGCGAACGGGCTGGCTGCATGGGCGTTTTCGTGGTTTTTCCCCATGTGTAACATGTATACGAGCCAGTTTCCCTTAGAAAGTCCTCCACGAAAGGCATCCCTTCCCTTAGGCAGATAGCCCTAGTGTGCTTTGCCATAATTAAATACACCACACCACCACCTTTCAAAGTGGAATTTTTGTGGTTCTCCCTGTGCATAATGTGGGCGCGAGTAAGTTTTTCTTAGAATGTCCTCCACGGAGGCATTCCTCCCTTTAGGCAGATAGCTCTCGCGTGCTTTGAAGGAAAAATAAAGCAAACCCAAAAGCTTCAAAATTAGTGTTTAACATTTTTTGGGGTTTACGCAAATTATTTAGAGATCTCAATTCACATTATCAATTGTTATTATTTAAAAAAATAAAAGCAAGCTGAGGATTTCCATTTAAATTGTTTGTTTTAAAATAAAAAATAAGAACAGTAAGTTTTGAATAAATCTTGTCAATAAGCAGGAATAGGAACATGCCAATGTAAAATTTAATATTAGGCCAAAAAGAAACGCTTTGACATAGATTTTGGATAAAACTTAATCAAATTCGCAGGTAGTCAGAGACAGGCATTTCTTCAGTAGAGAGAAAAAAAATGTTTCTGAAGTATTTGTGTTTTATTACATAAATGTTTTAATGCTTCCATAGCACTGCTAATCAATAAAATTTATTTGATGAAAAGTAGGAAGTTTTCTTTCAAAATTCCGATTTTTCAACCGTTTTCAGTGCCATGTGTGGCATCGAAAAACACGTCTGGCCAGGAGGCAAAATGTCTAGCATCGACCTGCTTCCCGATTATTCCAGATTAACTTGCGAAAGCTCAGTGAAGCAAGAGCTATACATAATGCAGCTATTTACAATTTCTGCTATAATAAACTGAAATTTAATACAATAATTTAACACTATATATCAGTTTACGAAAACATGATGATACTTTTGAGAAATTTTCTTTAATTCCCCAGTACACTAAAAAAATTTAAAAAAAAATAAAAATAAAAATAAAAAATACGATAGATTATATAATGATATGACTAACAAAATGATGCCGATGACGCATTTAATTTTTACCTTTTTATTAATCTAAATAAATATGTCATTGAGTTTCCCATAACTTATAGTTTTTCAAATTAAAAATGTTCAATAATATAATATGTGACTATGGTATTATTAGTATGGTACTATTCAATTGAGGCAAAGCACACGAGGGTTATCTGCCTAAAGGGAGGGATGCCTTTGTGGAGGACTTTCTAAGGGAAACTGGCTCGTATACACGTTACACATGGGGAAAACCACGAAAACGACCATGCAGCCAGCCCGTTCGCGGGATTCGAACCTCGGACCGAACTAGCAGTGTTCAGCCTCTTTACCGCTCGGCCACTGGTGGGTAATATGTGTTTATGAAAGCTATGTAAAAGAAGAAAAATTCTTGCACATTCGTCAGGCAGCATACGATGGGTACCTGCTTGAGGAAAAGGATGCGTTTGTAGATGACTTTTTCAGGGAAAGTGGTTTGGTATATTCCACCTAATATTCACCAAAATACCAAGCAACGAACGCATTCGCCGGAATTCAAATTTAGGCAAAACTACCAGTGTTCAGTTGCAAAAGAGAGTTGCATCCATGAACAGGCAACATGTCTGAAATTAGTATTTATTGCATCCAACAGTGATATGATTTTCTGATATAATTTAATGGAATATCACTGCAAAAGAATGGGAATCTTTTTTTGTCTTTTTGTAAGGAGATTTCTTTCCTCTTTGGTTTCAACATTTGGTTGAAATGCAAATTAAATAAATATTTGCAAATGCAGAATATTGGATAGCTATTGATGATTTTGAGATTCAGTTTCTGAAATCCATTTCATGTGTCATTTCCTTAAAAAGGTGATACTGAAACCAACTTTCGAGGAGTAAAATGATTACTAGAAAAGAGTTTCCGATTTCTTTCATTCTTTTATTCCCATTATAAATTTATCCCGTAGTTCTTAGAACATTTTTCTATCCGTAAGCGATGATTTGCTTTCCGAGAAAATTTTCTGAAAGGAATAAATTACTTAGCCTTCAAACCATGGGAAAATCTTGCCATCGCCGGTACTTAATTCCCTTCATTTACGGAGATAACTTGCTTTGTTATAAGTATGGTACTTGTTTTCTGATTTTTACTGAATTTGCATGCTCAAAGCTATCTAAATAAAGAAACGCTATTGTTAATATCAGGGTATGAGTACATATATGAAAGGGTTATATATTTTTCAGAATTTCCCTATGAGCTGTTTACTCTTAGGGCAGAAAGAGGAAAAAGCTTGCATACATCGCCATTCCCGGAAACTAGATAGTACCGAAAACATTACTAGACAGTCCGGTTTACCAAACAATAGAGTTTATCTGATTCCTAGTTGTAAACGCTGACAGTTATAAATTGTTATGTTCATGGCGACCTTCAGAAGGCATCAAATTACTTCAAAAGTTCCGCTCCCTTTTCAAAACTCTCTTCTATTTGAGATGAATAAAATCATTTTGTAAGTTTCTAAGTTTCTAAGTTTATTGGATAAAATAGGGCATGGAGTAAGACAGCATTTGTATACATAATAAATTTTGTTGACAACATTATTTCGCGGGGGGGGGATACAGTTTAACAATAGCTGAGGCGCTTTAAATGTGAGGTTAGTAATGAAAACTCTTAGTTCTTTTTTTGAAATCCTTATGTTGAAGTTAACACTTTTGTATTCTGCACATTTTGTACTCTAGCTTTCTTCAATCAGTTATAGTTTTAAAATTATCAAACTTAAGTTTATTTTTCAACTTATATAATGGAGAGTGGCTCTGATAGTGAAGATGCACTACTTTCTTCAGATATTGAATCTTGCGAATCATCAGAATCTGATAGCGATTCAGAGTCAAGTTGTGGCATCACAGATGTTAGAGACTGGTGTCAAATAAATATGCAAGATATTCCACCAGCTCCTCCAAGATTTCCTTTCCATGGAGATCCGGGAATCAAAGTATCGTTAACGAATGAAAATCCTTTGGAATATTTTGAACTTTTTGCAGACGAAGAGTTTATTGCATGTATAGTGAATGAAACAAATCGTTATGCTGGGCAGTATTTAGATCGAATTGGACTAACACCATCGTCTAGATGTCAAAAGTGGACCGACACAAATGAAAGCGAAATCAAAGTGTTTTTGGCCTTATTACTGCTACAAGGCATCTTACGAAAGCCTAAACAAAAGTGGTTTTGGACCACAAGGCCAATAATCAGCACCCCTTTCATCTCCAAAATTATGTCAGAGAAAAGGTATGCACTTATTATGAAATTTCTTCATTTTTCTGACAATTCATCGGATATAATGTCAGAACAGAATTTAGTTCCTCAAAAACTGAAGAAAATATTTAATATTTTCAGCATGTTAAATAAAAAATTTCAAATGTTTTATGTTCCCGAAAGAGATATCAGTATTGACGAATCACTGTTGCCCTACAAAGGACGACTCAGCTGGAAGCAGTACATACCCTCCAAAAGGGCAAGATTTGGCATAAAAATGTTTCACCTTTGTGAATCAGCAAGTGGTTATATTTGGCGTAGTATCATATATACTGGAAAAGAGACCAGTTTCGATAGTAAATACAATGAATCGCCACGAAGACTGTATTGTCACTGTTAGATCCTCTTTTAGACAGAGGATACTGTTTAACAGTGGACAATTTTTACAATTCTCCTGAACTAGCTGACATTTTAATACGGCACAAAACAGATATATACGGAACTCTTCGACCATCACGAAAAAATGTATCAGCGGTTTTAAAAGCAACGAAAGTTAAGAAAGGAGACATTATAGCTTTCCAGAGAGGGAAGATGATGGCACTGAAGTGGACCGATAAAAAAACAGTGTGTATGCTATCAACAGTGCATAACCCTGCAGTGATTGAAGTTAATAAACAAAACAAAATCGTGAAAAAGCCTTTAGCTGTCATTGAATATAATGATACAATGGCTGGTGTTGATAAAGCAGACCAGTCACTTTCATATTATCCTTCTGCAAGGAAACAGCAAAAACGTCATTACAAAAAAATGTTTCTTCACTTATTAAATCAACTTGTATGGAACGCATTCGTACTTTACAGTAAAAGGACAGGTACAATGTCTCATTTAGAGTTCCGCCTGCAGGTGATAGAAAATTTAATTCAGATCAATGCAATGGAAAGTAATTACTGTCCTGCACCCTCAGTCAAAAAAAATATTTTGCGATTGAAAGGCCGACATTTTCCTAGTAGTTTGAAACAGAGAGGAAAAAAAAAAGACCCCTGTAAGGAAATGTGTAGTTTGCACCTTAAAAGTGGATAAAAATGGTAAAAGAAAACGAAGAGAAAGTCGTTATCAGTGCGAGGACTGTAATGTAGGATTGTGTATCGAGCCTTGTTTTAAGGAATATCATACGAAGCAGTATTTGTGAACGTTTCTTCCTAGAAAATAATTGTGGGCGAGTTTCCTTGCATTTTAGATATAATCTAAATGATATTCTTTTTCCTAACTGAATTATTACACACAAAGTGTTTTTTTTTTTTTTTTTAAATTTGCTAGTAAAAGAACTTTTGCTGACTTATATTGACTTATTTCAGAAAGCGAGTTCACAGAACTGTATTTTTAAAATTTTTATTTGAAGTATTAATAAGTTAGAAGTGTTATTAATTTTATTCTAAAGCATAAGTTTGAAAGTATTCATTTTTTGATATGCTGCGTTTGATTATTTTTAAATACTTATCACTTTTCATTATAAATAGAATTCAGAGTTATGTCTACATTTTTATTACTTTAATGCTTTTCTTTGAATGCTTCGTATACAGGTATATTGATATCAATGGTGAAATGAGCGGTAAATTATAAATATAACTATGATTCGTATTTATATGATTTTATGGTATATGTTTTATTATAGAAATTTTAATATGTGTTTTTTTTTTCTGCTTATGAAGTTCAAAGTGTTTTCATATCATACTTTCAACTAAAAATATAAAATTTAAAATGAAATATCAAACATGTCAGTTGTTAAAATGGTTTTGATTTTAGTATTTTGTTACCTATTAATTTCTATAGTGTTCGTAGGAAAAAAAAAATAAATGTCTATTCCTTTTTAGAACTTGAAAACTACTCTTAATTTCTACTCCTTTTAAGAACTTGAATAGTTTTGTTTAAATTTTATGTTTGTTTTCCAAATAAATAACAGGCGATGCCGAAGGGCCTGGGTTCGAATCCCGGAGAAGGCATGGTTGTAACTGTCCGTCCCTTCATAGGAAAGGCGATGGTGGTGCCTTCATAATAAAGAGATCACTACATCCGGCCTTGTATAGATTAATGGACTGGGTTACATTTGTAATTGTTCACAATCTGCCATTGAAAAAATAATAATAATAATAATAATAACAGGATTGAAATAATAATTATGTTCTTATGTTACTAAATAAACATTTAACTGATTGTTTCTTTAGATGACCAGTGTTTGGCGGAGAGTAACAATTCTGTTGATTGTACATATAAATTTGTATGGTTATACATAGGAATGTACGTGTACTCAGTTTTAAATCGCAAATGAAAAGTCATTTGATCTTTTTAAGGGGAACAGAATCTAACTCCGGATGAAATTTGACAAACTTTGAAATTTGACTGCCTTAAAACGTTATCATAGGATTTTCAAAAATCGTTTTTATATGTGTAATTTTGTCTTTTTTTACCTCGTAGATTTTCCGATTAATTAAATTAGAATGTATTAATAAACCATGATGTTAGTTTTGAATTTGATTATGAATGAATTATTTTATTTTTGTTTACGCCTTAAATTATTTTTAAACATTGCTTTATCTTTGCTACTGATAACACTCTTTTTACAAGTTTAAAAATTCCCATACCTGTATGTTGTGTACTTCGTATGAATTTATGAATAAGAAATAACTAAATTTTTTTGTGCAATACATTTAAAAAAAAAACCCTGCAAATATAAAGTTAAACAACTTCCTGAAACAATATTCCTTTATAAAAATAACGTGTTTAAGCAGATAAATAATAGCTGCAGAAATATCAGCATTTATATGACCATTGAACATATATGTGCAATCTATATTCTGCGCAATCAGTACATTTCAACAGCATCAGTACTTCTATTTCTATTGTTTTCATTGCAAACAAATAGATAGTTAGATTTCAATACCGTATGAAAAAAAGTTTTGTATCAATTGAAAAAAAAATATTTACACAAATTTAAATGTTCTTATATAAGCTTAAAGAAAGTATTCAATAATGTGGGTTATCCTTCCCCAAAGCTAATTAATCAAACACAAAATTCTAAGTTTCCGTAAGCAGAATTAAATATTTATCCTAATAATTTTACTATTAAAAAAGAAAGGCCCCCTAGATTCAACTGTTAGTGTAAAATTTTACCTCAGAATACTTTATACATTGACTTATTTGCGATTTCCTCAATTTCTATTTTAACTAAGTGCTGAAACTTCTATTCACACTTTAAACTAAATAGCGATTCTTTTTATACTAGATAATTTTCTACATAACTGCATCACTTAAACGGAGTGCATAGAAGACCTACATCAGAGGAATTTACCTCTTCTTTCTTTTTTTTTTTTTTTTTTTACTTCTGTGGTAATAGTAAATTTACCATTCATCTCGAAGGTATTGCTATAGTATTAGCTATTTTATTTATCCATTGTTTATAACAAGATGAAAAAAAAAAAAGAAAAAAAGAGGTAGGATAGTTTACAGTTCAAATATAGGGGATGAAAAGGTAACTTATGCCAAACTTAGGTTTGTTCTTTGCTAACAGGTCAGTTTTGGACTAAGGACCAAGACGTTTAAATTACAATTACATCCACATAATCGAAAATAATTGAACAAATAATAGAGCGGAATTGCTAAGCCTGTATTCAAAGGAGTCGTTCAGGTACATTTGAAGTAGAGATTTCATCTATTGAAGCGTGCAGCATACAAGGGGTAACCACTAATTGTGGAAGGAGATAGAGCAGTTTTTCCTACTCTGTCACACATTGTTCTGAACAGCTGTAAGAACAGGCAGGGCATTCATTGTTTAGGAACGTGTTTTTTTACTTGTTCTCAAGCTTTATCTAGCATTCTTTCTATTCCAATTAGTGGTACTTGAAAAAGCCGGAAACCGCCTCCGGTGTTTCTCTGTTTTTCAATGAAACTATAATTCCAGCCTGAGTTGGGCTGAAATCGGATATTTTATCATTTAATCTTTTGTAATTTATTTAATTTGCTAATATTTTTATTTATTTCTTAACATTTTATTTAATTTTAATCATTGACGTTTTATTATTTTATGTATGTATTTTTGTCATCATTCCGGATGGTCTTCCATAGAGCTGTAAAATTTTAGAAATTAGACACTGCGTAATAGGTAATGTTAAACTACAATATATAGTTTTCCCTCTTCTTAAAATGCGAGGAAGGTACGAATTAGACCCGTGTATTACATCTTTTTCATAAATCAAATAAAAATTTAGAAATATAATTATCGCTTTTAAGTAACTCGCCCACCAGCGGCCGAGCGGTAAAGTCGCTGAACACTGGTAGTTCGGTCCGAGGTTCGAATCCCGCGAACGGGCTGGCTGCATGGGCGTTTTCGTGGTTTTCCCCATGTGTAACGTGTATACGAGCCAGTTTCCCTTAGAAAGTCCTCCACGAAGGCATCCCTCCTCTTAGGCAGATAGCCCTCGAGGCTTTGCCATAATCACACACACACACACACACGCTTTTAAGTAACTCAGTTTACTAAACAATTACAAATTGAATAAATTGAAAGGAAAATTAAAGATCTTAGACTCTGCAGAATGCTGAGTTTCTCTTCTCAAGAGGGCAGGGAGAAATACGCATGTTAGCGGAACCCAATAGAATGAAATGACTGTAACAGTGAAAAATTTTTAGAAGGGACTCTACTGAGGATTATCTAACAATAGAAATGCAGAACTAATGCTCAACCTTTTAATGCTATAATTCGTTTCGAGCTGATTTATGTGTTAAGTAAATAGCAATGTAAATTTAATTTTAGGAAGTAGACACTTGATATCATTTTTAAATAAAAGAAAAATAATATTAATAATAATAACAACTTTATGGCGTTTCTAATTTTAAAATTATTTTAAATATTCTAATTTTAAAAATTCTGATAGTAAAATTTTCATTGAGATATTATGCTATAAATTTTCAGACTGCAATTTTGTTCCTTTAAATTTTCGAAAATACCTATTTTTTAAGTATTTTTCGGTACTTATATTAATATTGATACAGATAATATAGAAAGCACCAAACGTAGTTATGATGTATTTCAATTTGTCCTTAGTATTTCCTCACATATAGTATTAACACTTTGTCTACCAGTTTCTAATGTTTCACCATAGTGAGCCTTCTCTTTCCGAATGTATTCAGTTTCTTTTCGCTTTCGTTTTCTGCTTCTTATGTTATTTTATTTATTTATTTATTTAATGTTACTATATCCTGAGTTTTACTCTAGCTAGCTAGCTAGCATTCATTATAGTACATTCATTATATTCATATAGCTACTAGCTAGCATTCATTATAGTACAAAAACTAATATAGCTTGTCAATATCAACACATTTTTATCTTCAATAAAATCCACGAATTCGATTGATGCTGTAAAAATTACAATTTAACGCGATATATTGAGCACCGCTGTTACAAGTAAATACTGTGCATTCAACCATTTCATATTATGTAAATGTAGCATAACTTCTTTTCGAGTGCTTGCACTGAGAGTCTCCTTCAAGTAAACCTTAATGGAACTTTATTTTATAAAAATTTAGAAGTATTATAAAAGCCTCTGAATTATTTCCATTGCAAACATTTAAGAATTATGCAGAAAAATATATAAGAAAAACACCAATGAGAAAATATTATCGAATATACATTTCATGACAGTAGTAAAACATTTTTTCAGTACCGACGGTATTAAAAAGCTCAATATTGTGATAAGCTAAATAAAATAAAACGGTATTAAAAGTTTAATATTGTGATAAGTAAAAGTATACTAATCTATAACACTTTGATATTTTTGCCATTAGAACTATAATGTAATTCTAACCGCTAAAGTAACATTGTATTTGTATTAACTAGAATTACAATTGTAATTTCAATTAAATTTATCAGTACTCGTTGTTTTCTGCATCTTGAGGGAGACGCATTATTTTTTTTTTCTATTACATAAAATACTGTCCTCGGAAAAAAATGTCTCTAGACATGATTCTGTCTACAAAATTAATGCATGAGATGAACAGAAATAATTTTGGAACAGCCTTTGGGCAAGTGCTGCGAATATGCGAAATGTAAGACTGTAATTAAACTTCGACCATCCTGGGGACTACACTTACTTAGAATATTGCCATTCGACAAATTATAAGACCTTTCATTTATCTTTAGAGTTTAAGCTATATGTTATTGACTGAGAAAAGCTGGTAATTCATTGTAGTTACTTTGTAGTTAAAACTACAACTAATGCAGTTATAATTGTAATTGTGCCGCCCAGATGGTATAGTGGTTAGGGAAGCCTGAGTGCGATACCGAAGGGCCTGAGTTCGAATCCCGGAGAAGGCATAGTTATAACTGTTCGTTCTTTCATAGGAGGCGATGGTGGCCCACATATTAGGTGCCTCCATAATAAGGAGACCACCCCATCTCGCCTTGTATAGACTAATGGACTGTGTTACACTGTAACTGTTCACAATCTGCCATTGGGGAAAAAATTTAAAAAAAAAAAAATAATAATTGTAATACAACGATTGTTCGAATTACAATATAACTTCAAAAGCAATTAGATTTTTCGCTCAGCAAAGTAATAAGTCTGCTTTTGAATACTCCTAGTTCAAATCGGATGCCAATTTTGGCAAACAATCTAAATGTTTAGATAGCTCCGTGGATTTCCTTATGTGTAACATGAATACAAATCATTTTATTTTAGAAAGTTCTCTATGAGTGCATCATTCTTCTTAAACGTTTCGTTGCATTCAATTAAATAAAGATCTTTTCCTGCTTTTATTAACGGGTGATGTGAACATGAGCCAGTTCCCTTAGAAAGTCATCCACAGAAGCATCTTTGCAGTCTTTACCGTAATCCAAATAATATAACAATGAGAGGTGCATAAAAAACACCTTTATTTTTTGTTACGTGAAACAATGATGGAAAATAGTTCATGCAAGTACTTTCACTTGTAACTGAATAATGCATTTTAACTATTTATGGAAAATGTGTGTTATGTTGAATAAAAGACCAATTCGTAAAATGCTTTTTTTTCCAATGGCAGGTAGTAGCCGTTTATAGACATTGATCACTACTAAGGCCGGTCATGTTATTAAGGAGAAAACTAATACGTGGGTCACCGTTGTCACCTATGAAGAGGACGAACAAATTACATTCATGCCCTATCCAGGATTCGAACCCAGGCTCTTCGGTACGGCAACCAGAGTCACGAACCACTTTACTGTCTGGGCGGTAATTCATAATAAATGGATTTAGTAAAATGTCTAGTACACACAGTAATTAAGCATACTGATTGCTGATCAGAATCCTTTTTTACCAGCTAAAGCAATAGGTTGGATAAAATTATGAGACTTAGTTTAGTCTTTGATGATCTCCTTTCTGAAAAGAAAAGGATAAATGTAATTTTTATAATTTAGTTCTTATGTAATGTAAACAAGACAAGCTTCCCGTAACAAATCCTTTGCGAAAACATCCCTTTGCACTGGCATAAACTCTTTGCTTGCTTTTCCTTAATCTTGTAATTTAAGTTCACATGTATATCGAAGATCATAAGCATACATATTTGCTTACTAACGTTATGTGCATTTCGGTCTATATAAAATATTTCCTTTAAATAAACTCCAATTTATGCTGGTACCAGAAACTACAATATATGTAAGATGATTCAGAAGACATGACAGAAAATATTAATATTTTTCTTATAGGTGATTATCCCGTTGTATTATTTAAAAACTCATTATCCAAAATGCAGAAACATTTCGAATATAATATTATTAACTGTAATTTTCAAATATTATCACGATTTCCTTAGCCTATGTCACTGAAATTATAAGGGGCAGTTGTTTTTCTGATTAAATAATTACAATCATCTGCTGCGCAATTTTAATTAAGAGGTCCTTACAATCGTATTGTAATTTTTGTTAGATTATATAATTACAGTTATACTGTTTATTCAATTATATTTCACAATTAAAATGCAATTATAATTAAAATGCATTTGCGTAAATTGTATATGTAATCAAAAATTGTTACATTGTAATTACAAAATATTGTTGCAGTTTCTTGCAATTTTAATTTTAATTCCAATTACATTTTGCCAAACTGCATCTAAAATTTGGAGAATAATTAGGCTGGAAAATGAAAATTCTCTTTACGAACATAAGAATTTAAGTTTACTATATCTAGTATAAGCACAGAACAGCTGGAAGTTTTGAACGAGCTATTTATTCCGAGTTGTTATTCAAAACCTAACGATAAAACCCATTTGCCCCTAGCGAATAGATAGTTTCCTCTCCTCAATTACCTCCCGCAGAGAAAAATTATCACCTGTCAGTTTACATTAAGAGCAGAGAGGGGAGGGCACTCTAAGACAGGCCGTATATATGCTGCTTTGCCGTTTCGTGCCAAAATTTAGGTTTACATATATATGCTGCCTTGCCGCCATGAGGACCAAAATGCTCATTGATTGGTTCTCATTTCATTTTTGACATTTGATTGATTTGGAACAGCGATGGCTGCTAACAGTGACGGACGTACGAGCTCTGAGCTCCGTAATGTCAAAGCGAATGGTATCCTGAATACGGCGCCGCCAGCGGGCAATCAACCTTCTTCTCCTCCCCCTTTGATGATACAAACTGAAATGGAAATAACTGCAACTACTCCACCTGCCTCTCCTTCAGCGCTAGAGCTATCCAAGAGCGCGATCCAGATTTACTCACTAAAGAATCGGCACACAGACCTCCTTTTCGATATCCAGCGACTACAGCGAACGGACACTCCGAATAAGGACCAGATGATCAAACAGTTACAGGATGAGGGTGAGAAAGTTTTATTTTCCCTACATACCCTATGTTCTAAACTCGGCATAAATTTATTTACCCTCCCTGCCACTGAAGAGGAATTCTTCAGAGAATGTAAAAAGACTTCTAAAACCCCTGATTCGGACTCCAAAACTCAAAATTCTAACCCTAAAATTCAAAATACAAATCCACCCTCATCCCCAGCCAATCAAAATCCTCCAAAAGAAAATCCTAAAAATGACTCTAAAAAACGAACCAGACCAACTGATAATGAAGGATTTGTAGTTCCTCCAAAACATTTAATTGCCAAAAAAACACTTCCCAACACTAATAGTAATGAAACCATCACAACATCCAATTCTTTCACAAACATAAACTCTGATAACACTGAACACTCGACGCAGCAGCCGGCTGTCACTCAAACACCAAAAATTCAAGCACCACCTCCAATTTTCATAAAACCGCGAGCTGATTGGTTCTTTCTCCTCAATCAGCTTCGCCGACACGCACCAACTGTTCTTTCCAAACAAAACGTTGATTTTCTAAAACTCACAACTACTAACGAAACAGACTATAGAACAGTTGTTAGATTCCTCACAGACAATAATATTGAATTCAAGTCTCACACACTCAAATCAGATAGACCACTTAAAGTGGTAATTAGGGGATTACCCTCAAATACACCGCTCAACGTTGTGCAGACTGCGGTTGAAGTGCTTGGCTTCAAAATTCACAAGATCTCTCAACTAAAGAAATGGAAGACAAAAATGCCAATGCCTCTCTTTTATTTACAAATCTTCAACAGCCTCAAAGCCGAAGAAATCTATTCTATAACTGAGCTCCTTGGAACTGAGGTATCCATGGAACACTTCAAAGGTCAGAAAGGTCCCTCCCAATGCTGGCGTTGTCAGGGATTTTTTCATTCATCTGAAGTCTGCACCTTACCAAGACGATGCGTCAGATGCGCTGGGCCGCATCAAGCCAAAGAATGCACTAAACCCTTTGAAGAGCCGAACAAATGTGCAAATTGTTCGGGAAACCATGCTGCTAACTGGCGTTCCTGCCCGAAGTTCCCAGGCTCCAAAAACAGACAACCTCCAAAGCCAAGCACCAAACCCAGTCAGACCGTTGACAACACAAACAAATTTAACTTACAACATAATACATTTCCAGTTCTGCCGGCTGCACACACTCCCAGTGCAAATAATACTCGCCCTGGAGTATCATACTCTGCTGCCCTTACGGGTATGCAACAGACTGCACCCCAAATTCTTCCAAATCTTAGGAGCAAATTCGACTCTAAATTGTACCGAGATCCTTTTGGCTATAATCCAAATTTCTAATCAGCCTGGCATTGACCAGAGCAAATTACTTCTGGCATTCAAAAACGCCTTACCGCAGCTCAGAGTGGCTCCATCTGGTGCTGACGCGGCCTACTATATCTTTGAGAGTTATATTACTCTCCAATTCTCTGATTCCCACATTCATTAAAATTCAATACTTTGAAAGGGTTGAAAAATCTTAAACTATGCACCTGGAATGCAAATGGCATTCTTTCCAAATTCCATGAGTTTAGAGACTATGTAGAAGAAAAGGATTTTGATATCAATTTTGTCCAAGAGACCAAACTCCAGCCAGGGAGAGCTCCCAAGCTTGTAGATTATGCACTATATAAAAATGACAGACAAGCTTCGAATACACGTGATGTCTATCATGGTGGCACTTGTATTTACATAAAAAACTCTATTCCGCATCGTAGAATTGACACACCAAATATGAGCAAACTTGAAGCAACAATTATCGAAATCTTTATTCAAAATTCACCATCCCTAGTTATGATCTCTGCCTATCTCCCACCAGGTGGAAATTTTCCTGTGGTAGATTTCAATAAACTGCTCAATTTTTCAAATAATCTTATCATAGCTGGTGATTTAAATTGTCACCATCAGCATTGGCGTTGTCATAGATCAAACCCTGCTGGTCGTGGCCTTCTAAAATGGGCTCAGTGCGCCCAAATTAAAATTATTGCGCCGGATTCCCCTACTAGATATGGTTCACGGGGTGCCCCATCATTCATAGATTTGGCACTCTTTCGAAACATCCCTTTTGGATATCACGTGACTGTTGAAAACTGTTTATCTTCAGATCACAACGCCGTAATCATAGACCTTAACTGTACTACTTTTAATCAAAATTCTCCGGCACTCGTCTCTACAAACTGGGACAATTTTGGTTTCAAACTTAAAAGTAAAGATTTGCCCTCCCTTGAAATTAAATCCAGCCATGATATAGACTCGGCAGTTGATCACTTAACGTCCATTCTAACAGATACTTATAAGAAAGTATCAAAACCCACCCTTAGACCCAATTTTCGTAAATTACCCCAAGAAATTAAACTCAAAATTAAAGAAAAGAATAAAGTACGGAGACTTTGGCAAAGAAATAGGAATCCAGGTCTAAAAATTCAACTCCGTGCTCTCCAAAATGAGATCAAGGCATCATGTGACCAGTTCTTCCAATCACAATACACGAATTACATTCAGTCCCTAACGACCAATGATAACAGTCTTTGGCGCGCATCAGCCCGCCTACGCAAACACAAGTCTAACATTCCGTCCTTAGCTACGGACGCAGTGGTGGCTCACACAGACGCTGAGAAATCCGAACTAATTGCGGATTCTCTTCAAACTCAATTTACACCACATAATGAAGGAATTTTTGCGAACAGCGCAAGTTCTTTCCCACAAGATGTTGAACGTTTCCTCTCCTCGCCTTTCGCGAGAGATATACACTATACATCCATGAGCGAGGTAAGTGAATACATTACCAAGCTCAAACCCAAAAAAGCCCCTGGTATGGACTCTATTTCTAATCGTATGATTAAAAATTTACCCACCAACTATCTATTTTTCTTAGTAATGCTTATAAATTTTATGATACAGCATTGCTATTTTCCTCAAAGCTGGAAACAAGCACTTATAGTGCCTATTCCAAAACCAGGCCAAAGCCTTTCTAATCCTCAAAATTATAGACCTATCAGCCTCCTATCCTCGTTATCTAAGATATACGAGTTTGTGTTACTTAAACGCCTGAATGATTTTCTCCGAAATCACAACGTTCTGATTGATGAACAATTTGGATTTCGAGCAAAACACTGCACCACGCACCAGCTGCTGAGGACAGTGGAGTTCATTCACGAAGGGTTTCGTAACAAAATGCTTACTGGCGCTTTATTTCTTGACATAGCCAAAGCATTTGATAGGACTTGGCATATAGGAATTATTATCAAGCTCATACGACTTGACGTTTCGGCCCATTTAATCCATATAATTAATTCGTACCTCACTAATAGATCTTTTCCTGTACGAGTTAATTCTTTCATTTCGGCACCCCGTCATATACTAAGCGGCGTCCCCCAAGGGTCACTTTTAGGCCCAATTTTGTTCAACATTTTCATAAATGACATACCAAAATCACCTAGTATCACTCTTGCACTTTATGCAGATGATACGGCCATCCTAGCTCAACACACACGCCTTGAAAGCTTGGTCCAAATCATTCAGAGATATCTCTCCAGCCTTGAGCACTGGCTCATCACTTGGAAAATAAAAATTAATGTTGCTAAATGTGCTGCTATGATATTCAAACGTAGCCCCCTCCCGTACCCTTCCATTAATATTAAATTCTTTGATGACTATGTTCCCTGGTCAAATTCTTACAAGTACCTAGGAGTTGTACTTGATTCAAAATTAACCTGGCGCCTTCACATTGAAAATGTTCTCAACAAAGCGAAAGGTGCTAGAGCCCAACTTTACCCTTTTTTAGCTCGAAAGAGCAATCTGTCAATTAAAAACAAAATCCTTCTCTATACATCCATTATAAGACCTGTCTTTATGTATGCATGTACAATCTGGGGTACTGCTGCAAAAACTCATGTGAAAAAACTTCAATCTTTTCAAAGTAAAACCTTACGTATGGCCCTGAATGCAGCCTGGTACGTCCGTACAGATGTGATTCATTCGGACCTAAATATTAAACCTGTAGATTATCATATTAAAAAGCTTAGTCAAAATTTATTCCTCAAAATTGAACAGGTTGATAACCGAGCACTTCAGCAGATTCCAGCATACGATCCTGCTATTTGCAGCTCACAGAAGAGACCAAGAGCCGTGATTGGCCGAGAGTTCGGCATCTACCCTCCATCTAAAAGGGCAAGACACGCCCTCTCAACATCAGTTCCAGCTCCCGCGCCATGAAGGAAGGACGTCTCTTCAGCGAGCTGCCATATAATTGCTTATTTCATCCTCTGCCACTATCAAGATCTTCAAGCAAAGTTATCAATCTGTTTACTTAAGAATCACATCTCCCGCAGATATCAAATCTGCCTATGAATATTTTCATCGCGGTCTTAATAATTATTTGCACTCCCCAACACAAGCCACATGCCAATGAGCCTATTAATCGTAAAATCTTTCCTATCCGCTTTTTGCTTTAGTGTTTGTACTGTGTATAGAAAATTATAAAAAACCAAAAAAAGTATAAAATTATAAAATACAAAAAAATTTTAAAAACCTAAAAACTTATAAAAAAAATTATGAAACTTTAGTTTTTATTTCTCATCTCTATCCCTAAACTCTCTCGAGCCTGTGGCTCCCTCTAGTGTGCATCAAGTAAATCACTTATGCCAAATTTTTCTTATTTCTGCTCGCTTTTATTAATTCTGATGTGGAGGTAGATGGTTTTGAACCATAGGAACTCCGAAGTTTTTAAATCATTGGCATTGGCAGGACCAAAATATGTGGACGCATATATGCTGCCTTGCCGCTATGAGAGCCATTATTTTCGAACGCATATATACGGCCTTGCCGCCTGGAGGGTTAATGGAAAGGATAATTAGTTGCCACATATTAAGAAGTTCGCCAAGTAAATTATTCTCGGCGCAAACTGAAAATATTGCGCTAAGATAAATTTGTGAATTTCTCCTTAAATTTTGCACCAAATTTTACAAAATTTAATATCTACGCATAATTTGAGTAGTAGAATCGAAATGTGGAAAAAGAATTTGTGTGTTATATAAAAAAAAGTCCGATTTTGTGTCAAAATACCTATGTTAGAGAAAAATGCTATATGTAAATCTAATATATATCCTAAGTCGCGCTTTCGAAACATGAAAAACGCTATTTGAATTTTGTCGGTCCGCCCAGTAGGACGGGAGATAAAGAATTATCCCCCCCTTTTTTTTTTCGCAGTGTACATTTCGTCACCAGTTGTCACATTGGTAGTTCGCTCCCTGGTGTCAAATTCACAAGAGCACATCAGTATCGCCATTGAGAGAGGGGTTTTCAAAAATGGACCAATGAGCTTCTATTGCTCATGTGGCGCTGAATCTTTGAAATTGCTCATATGAGCATATTTTGTTGTTTTAATTTTGTTTCGCAGTTATAAATGTAGGGCGTATAAATGCTGCTATCATTTTAGTAGAAACTCTCGTACTCCTTTCATCGTATAAGTTTATTTAATCGCCAACAATTCACTTTCGCGGGACTACTCACGCACTGATATTCCGATTAATGTTCGTGGCATATCATCGCTTTCTATATCGAGAAAATGACTCAAGCTACAATTAGCCTCGAATATTATGCATTTACTAGCAAATGTAAATTAAGAGAATTCAAGCGTGTAATTTTTTTATTGAAAATAACTGAAAGTTATACAAGTAATCTACGAGTACTTTCTTATCTCAGAGCTTGCACGGCTCAGTTATGTTAGACTCAGTGCATACATAGATTATGAAATTGTACGACTCACAATATATTATACAGTGAAAATCGTTTTACACGAAAGAGGGACTGAAATATTTTTTCGTGTTAAAAGAATTTCGTGTTAAATTATATTGCGAAAAAAAATATATTCAACAAAATTAAGTTTGCTAGAGTACATTTTATTTGCAAGTGCATAGCTCATACACAGATAATAAAATGATTAAAAAGTCAAGGTCATCGTACCTGTTCACGGCTCACTATCATCCTCGCAGTGTTTAAATTAGTAGTTGGTCGAATCGCCCCTGGCTGGCAATGCTTGCTTGAATTCGTCGAGGCAAGGAGTGGTAGAGGATCCTAATGTCATTCTGCCAGGCATTCATCCGTTATCGCTCCAGATCTGCGATATTTTGTGGTGACTGAATCTGGCGGCCTACTATGTTCCAGGCACGCTCGATTGATGAAAGGTCTGGTGACCTTGCTGGAGAAGGAAGAATATCAATCGCACGGGGATAGTCTACAAATATGCGAGCGGTATGTGGCCAGGTATTATCTTGTTGGAAAATGGCCCCAGGATGATATCAACATATCGTTGAGCTGTTAAAGATGTACGGAAGAGGACTAAAGATGACTTGCTATCATAAGAAATAACGCCCCACACCATCACACCAGGGGTTATGACTGTATGCCTTTGTAAAACAGTCTGATTGTGACCACTAGCCACGTCCTCTCCAGACACGAACACGGTGGTCATCTGCTTCAACAGTGAAGCGGAATTCATCCCTGAACACTAAACGATGCCAGTCTGATGGCAGTTATGAAGATCGGCTGCGACAAACCCTCCAGACGGTCCGCTGATGTTGTGGCGTCAGAGGTAAAAGTCGTAAAGGCCTCTGTGCGCGTAACCCCGCCTCAGACAAGCGCCGTGAGATGGTGGACCGTACCACGGGAGGTATAGGCGTGGCTGTAGTGCGTTGAATAGTCGACAATGACATCGTTGGAGCGGTTCGGACCAGGCGAACAATCATCCTATCTTGCCTCGCATTTGTGCTCCTTGGCCTTCCAGAGCCTTTATTTCGTCGGCAATTTCCTTGTAGCAAGCATTACTGCTAACATATTTGCACAGCAGTGTCTGTTCGCTGCAGGTGGTGGCCTATTGCTCGGTATGTCCACCCAGCTTCACGCAACCCTACAATGCGACCACGTTCGAAGTCGTTTAGTTGTCTGTAAGGTCTTCGATATCGTCGTATTAGCATCATAAGTTGCTTCTTTACGGAATTACAATGGCAGCAACAAAAAAAGATAAATTTCCCGCCTCTGTTTATAGTTTTATACTTTGCGAATTGCGCAGCAGAAACGCGCGCTATGATCGCAATTCCTGTTCATTTGCCTTGAAATTTTGATCATTTGCATGTTCGATCAAGATGTTTTTGCATACCAAATTTCGTCACGATCGCAAAAGTCCTTCTTGGTGCTCCGATTTTTTTGCAAAAGAGTATATATACATATATGCATGCATTTAATAAAAATGAATGAAACAAAAACATGCACAAGAACTTAATTTAATACAAAATTTTGAAGTTTTTCGAACAACAAAACATTTATTGAGGCTTTGGAAAATAATCTGATATTTTTATTTCCATTGTCTTTTTTAAGCACCAAATTGTCAAGAATTTGTTCGATGTCGTCCACTTTGTTATTCATTTCACCATTTGAATGTGCGTCTAAATAACTAAGCATACGTTACCTCATTTCGAATGACGTGGGAACAGGAGCTGCATTATTCATTTCATTTTTGTAGTCGGAATCTTCATCAATGATATTTTTTTAACTTTGAACAAACTCCAAACTGTCTTTGTACCATAAATGGGACTGCACGCACATTATCATTATCTACTGCAACGAATTCTTCCGATGATACAGTAGGACAGTCCAATAATATAGAAACTTTCTCAAACATTTCAATAAGTGTCAGCTCAGTTTCAATATCCCTCTTCTCCAGTTCTTTCGGCGCGAACCAAAGTTGCTGATTTTTACACACATTACTATGTGCCAATCACCGAATTCCAAAGCCAACTGATGAGAGATGAGATGCTTTTGTGTGTCGTTCGTTGGGGTGGAGGGTGAAAGTAGCTTAGAAAATTCACTGTAGCAATATATCAAGGCTGAAGTTTTTAAAAATTGGAAGCCAATATGTACAAGATTTCAAACTTTAAATTCTGAAGTAACTCTGCATCTGATGATAAAATAATTTCTAAATCATGCTTTGTTCCAGTACTAATATTACACTTCAAAATAGTTACTTTTTTACACTGAAATTCAACTTTTAATTTCGCTGATGAAGCAGAACAGTTTTACTCACTAATTATAACAAAACAATTAGAAAATTATATAACAGTTACTGAACACATTTATGCACTTATTAGAAAATACACTGAAATAATTAAGAAAGCTAGAAAACTTCATGTTATCCATTTTAGAGCAGCAAATGAAAGTGTGAGACATGCATCCGAGTTGTTGAAAAAACCAGTACCATGTGCTAACTCAGCTTCCTCCCGTAAAAGCTCATACCCATGGCACTGAACTGATTACTCACTCAACTACCCAAGGCGATGTTGCAGTAAAACGCAGGATAAAACCGAGAGCTGAAAAAGCTGATGATTCATCAAAAAAATCGAATGAAATCTCCTCCACAAACCCATCTAAAGTAGCAGCCAGTAGCCACGCTAATGCGGCGCCATCTAGTGAGACCTCCGAGAAGCCGGCTGCAAGTACGTCCCAGACGGAAAGCATGGTGCGGCCTATCGGTACTACAGATGAGGTCACGTGCCCGGCTGGGCTAATAAGTGATGCTCATGTATCTGAAGCTAGTGAGCCAAATGACGCTCATACTCCCCAGGCTGGCGCAACTCAAACTAGTACGGACGGCCACTTTACATTTCCCAAATTCCCCGCTAAAATGCCCCCAATTTGCATTGAAGGATGTAAATTTAATTGGAAAGATTTTAATGAGATGTTGGAAAAAGAGGAATTAACCGATTTCACCGCAAAACGGAAAGCACAAGGACAATATGAGATGCATACAAAAAAACCTCAAACACACAAAAAGATGATTACACTTTTCATGGCACACGATCTTTCATATCACCCTATCAGGTTCCAGATGGGAAAAACTTAAAGGTTGTAATTCGGAATCTCGATATTGACATTGACCCGGCACACATACAAGAAAAGCTTGAAGAGAAAGACTTCAAAGTTCTAAAAGTCGAGCAATTATTGCGGCAACGAGGCATAGAACGCTAAAAACTACCCTTATTTTTGGTCACTCTACACCTATTTTTGGTTCATGCTCCAACAAGCGCATACACCAATTGAAATTTCTCATGAGGCTGCACATCAAAGTTGAGAGATAAAGGGGACGTAAAGGCCCCACACATTGCTACAGATGTCAGCGATATCTTCAGGCACAAGCGGCATGTAATCACCCACCACGCTGCTGCAAATGTGCGGGAGACCACGAAAGCCGAGATTGCCCCAAACCCAAGGACTCTGAACCCACGTGTTGCAACTGCCTTGGAAAACATACTAGCAACTGAAGAGGTTGTGATGCCTTTCCCATACAGAAACCCAAAGCTGACGCCATCCCTAAAATGAGGACCGATTTGTGGTAAACAAATCCTATGCTCAGGCTGCTAAATCTGATATATTTGCTGAAAAAATTACTAAGGCAGTTTTAGAGGCCCAAAAAGTTATGCAAAACTTACAGGACCTCACTTCCCTGTTACATAACTATCAGCACATGATCGCTGAACCCTACTTAGTGAGGCTCCAATCTACCACTAGTTATGAATCTTAGGCCGCAATGAAAAATAAATCCAGTAACGGTCTTAACATGGAATGCCCATAACCTCACAAACAAACTGGGTGAACTACAAGATTTCCTTCATACACATAATATTGACATTGCCCTCATTACTGAAACACACGCCACGCCCGCACACTCACTAAGCATTCCAAACTATCGCAGTTACAGGTGTGATAGAATTCGGCACAGAGGAGGAGGCGCCCTTATTTATGTAAAGAGCAGTTTTAACTCAAGCTATCATTCTTCGGATAACAGTAATGGATTTGAAGAAGTAAGAGCTACTCTTCACATTCCTAACTGGGGAGGAATCACAATATGCGCCCTTTACAATCCCCCCTCACTCAGTCTCCAAGATCAACACCTTCTCAATCTTTTAAATAATCCATTTCCCACTTTATTAGGCGGTGACCTAAATACCAAACACACCAGCTGGGGATGCCGTAGGACCAACAAAAACGGCGAAATTCTTTATAATTTCCTTCTCAACAACCCATTCTACATTCATCCCCCAAATGAGTTCACTTTCCGACCGACTAATACCAGACATAGACAGTACTGGACTTATTTTTATCCTCCACGAATTTTCCACTTGCCACGGAAGGGACAAACGATTTATCATCGGATCATGTTCCAGTATTGGCGCACTTGAGAATCTACAAAGTGGAGAAGGAGCACATTTCTAAAAGCACAGACTGGAATAAGTTCAAAAATTTAGTAAACATTCAGATCCCAAGCAAGTATCCACTAAGTACCACAGAGGATGTTGATAACGCCATACAAAATATTACTGAATATTTAAATGATGCCTTCAAGAATACCACTGTGGTAATTTAAAAACTTCCGTCAAATATAAAAAACATGATTCGAGAAAGGAACAGACTCCTTAAGCTCTACATCTATTCACGTGACCGAGCGGTTAAGTCGTTGGTCAATAAAATGAACAGACAGATTAAAAACCTCATTGACGAGCACCCCGTCACCACCTGGACCTACGCGATCAACAATCTTAACGTTGAAGATGGTGCATTCTGGAAATACATCAGAAGGCAAAAAGCAAGCAAAACCAAAAACATGCCACTGAAAAACAACACCGAGCACTTATATACGGATGAAGAAAAACCAAATGCTTTCGCTGACCACTTCACAGAACAATTCAAGCCAAACACAAACGCTTCCGATCCTACTTTTATAGAACATGTAAATAACACTATCAAAAGATGGCTACTCCAAATTACCGCTCAGAACATCCCAAATCTCACTGTCTCCACTGAAGTAAACACCATTTTTTTCAAAATTGCATAATCGCAAAGCACCCGGCAAGGACAATATCTCAAATACACTCATGTCCATAAATTAAATATAATGCAAAATCAGTCAAAGAAAGAGTTAGAAGCAAAACAAATTTGTCTTATTTGTAAATCTTATTTATTCAACAAAAGGTAAAGAGCAAAAAAAGATGCTATATGGTTGATAATTATTAAAAAAATAGAGATTTTTTCTCCCTGGAGCAAATTTCAAAAAACCAATATTACATGGTTGGTATGATTGTTAATACATTGTATGTCTCCCAGACGATGCAATACAGTCCGTACAACGCGTAGGCATGCTGAGTATCAAATTATCGATCTGATCTTGGGGGATATTACACCACTCAAAAAGCAATGCTCTCCGAAGTTCCGGTAGACATGTAGGAGGAGGTTGACGGGCTGCAACTCGTCGGCCAAGCATCTCCCACACGTGCTCTACTGGATTCAAGTCCGGTGAGAATGCTGGCGTGTCCATACGGGTGATATCCTCCGATTGAAGGCATTCGCTTACGATGTTTGCACGGTGAGGACGGGCGTTGTCATCCATAAACACAAATTGCGCGCCCATGGCGCCCCGAAACAAACGTACATGTTGTTCCAGAATGACGTCCCGATAGATTTGGCTTGTCATGGTTCCAATTTGAACATGCAGGTCAGTTCTGGAACGCAGAATAATTCCACCCCAAACAAGCACTCCTGCATCACCGTAACGGTGTCGTTCAATGATGTTTTCTTGGTGGTAACGGGTACCTGGAGCTCTCCATACGAAAGTCCGAAAACATCACACAAGCCCACTGTTGCGGTGTCCACAATGCATGCTCTCTACTCCAGGCTAACCGCAGGCGACAGTGAGTTGCAGTAAGTGGAACGCAGCTGACAGGTCTACGAGCATATAGACCAATCTGCCGTAAGCTTCTGTACACGGTCTGCCTTGAAATTGTCGTACCAGTGGCTGAAGAGAGCTGACGAGACAGGTCTGAGGCTGTGCTCCGCCTGTTTCCTTTGGCAGTAACTACCAAATACCGGTCCTTATTCGGCGTTGTAACTCTGGAGCGACCTGTGCTGTAACGTCTACTCACATTACCATCATCTTGGAATCGTTGTCAAAGCCTGGGGATGACACTCTGGGCAATTCCAAGTTCGTCTGATACTTCCAGTTGGGTACGCCCACATTCCAGACGGCCGATAATTCTACCACGTAAAAAATCATTCAAATGCGTCCTTTGTGTCATAACTATTCGGTTATTGCGCTGAAATGCTTATAAAGCGCCTGCGAACAATTTTCTTCTTCGCCTGTATTCCTTATATATCACTCTCTTACACTTTCGTCATTGTGACGTATCATCGGTGTCATCTGATTACTTCCTGAAATTTGCATATGATTCTTGAAGATGTGTGTAGTGATTTTACAGGTGATATATTTATTTTAGAGTTCGATTTCCGCGTGACTACGAATTATCCTTAATTTACGGACATGAGTGTAGAATGATAAAAAATTTACCGATTCGCTACATCCCCAAACTATGTGGGATATTTAACGCCTGCATGTATTTGAGCTACTTCCCAACTGCATGGAAACATGCAACGATTATTCTTATACCTAAGCCCGGGAAAGATCTTACACGGGTAGAAAGCTATCGTCCGATTAGCCTGTTACCAACACTAGGCGAAAATTTCGAAAGAATTATTTATAAATGGATTCTGTACTGAGCTCACTGCCTGATCAGCATTTCGGATTTAAAAGCGGACTCTCCACCACCATGCAGCTGGCTAGAATAGTGGAGTTTATTAGTTCTGCAATCCATAAACATCAGACGACGGCGTTTCTTATGCTAAACGGGGCCAAAGCTTTTGACCGCGTCTGGCATAATGGGCCTATTTATAAAATGCTTCCTCTCAATCTCACCAGGGAGATGATTCTATTAATTTATTCTTTTATCACGAATCACAGATTTGCCATCAGAAACGGTAATTTCTACTCCCCCCTCAGACAAATTCAGGCCGGCATCGCCAAGGGTTCAAATTTAGGTCTTCTCTTGTACCTGATTTATGCAATGGATTTCCCGCTTTTTGACGATAACATTAACTGCATTACAGCATGTTATGCTGATGATACAGCCATTCTGTTCTGTTCCTCAAATCCCGACCATGCAATTAAACGCATACAGGGCAACATGCGAGAAATTGAGAAATGGTGTCGTACCTGGAGAACCTGTATCAACGCTACCAAATGGCAGCTTTTGCTTATCGGACGACATAGAAGGAAAAATGTAGACACTGAACTCACACTATTTAATGAAAAAATTCCGAAAGTTGGCAAAGCAACCTATTTAGGTGTGGGATTTAATACAACACTCACCTGGAACCCCCATATATCAACTGCTATCGGCAAAGCAATTGGTATTGCTCGCAAACTCAGCCCGATCATCAATGCATCCTCAAAACTTGATCTCGCGCGGAAAAAGCGTGTTTATACATCAATACTTGCTCACGTATGCTTCACCGGCCTGGTGTACCGCATCTAAGCCTGATTTCCAAAAACTCCAAACATTCCAAAATATCTTCCTTCGAAAAATCACGGAAGCGCCCTGGTTCATCCGTAACGAGGAATTACACAAAGATCTAAAAGTCGAAGATATCAAAGCGCACATCGGACATGTTAACAATAACTTTTTCAACAAAGCGATTAGCAACGACACGGTTCATTTTGATGATAACTTTAAGTATGAACTCATAGAAGATGATTTTAACCTACGCCCATATGCCACCCATCTGTTAACATTTAATATCTGATTCCAATCTTTTTTTATTTCTCATCTTTTCATATTCACAAAGGCCCTAAGGGACAAAGTTGGTTTCACGTAGTAATTTCACACACAATCATCATACATAGGGCATATTTTGACACCCTCACATCTCCGTGTTCTTGCAACACCATAATTACAGGCAAGGGCTTATATATACATTTTCCCCTCCACCTAGTTCACCCATTAGTGGCAATCCAAATAAGGTCTCGTACGTGTGGACTCCCTGCTAAGGGGCACCTGAGGTGCTGGTAAGTAGCGATGAAGTTCGCGCTGAGACCAGCCTAACTAAAAGCTCGTTTCCACTACTGCGTACGAACGCGTTGCGTCAATTGAAGACACGCCTACGGCATCCGTACAAGCGTTTCCACTGCTGCGTATGCGTAAAATATTTTCATTTTCCGCCGCTAGGTGTCACTGTAATATTTTGGCGCAAGCAGTTCGCAAGTTACGACGCTGAACATCTGAATTTTTCCCGCTTAAGCGAGTATTGTTTGTTTTGGATTTGATATGGAATTTTAGATAAGTAAGGTTATAATGCATATTATGAACATCACGAATTCCATAGAAGCTGAACTAAATTTAAAAAAAAAAAATTGTGTTTCTAGAAGCCTTAAATATTATGAAATAATATATATATTATTAAAACTAAAATGTACTGTTAGTGAAAAAGTAAACAAATAAATAACATAAAATAAAAAAGTTAAAGGGATTAAAAAATAGTTGGTACTTTAAAAGTACAGAGCAACTCTAAGGAAAGGTTCACAATATTTAAGCAAAATTTGCTATGCTTGTATACCGCTGACTTCAGGGTCATAGCTGGATAATTTATTAGAAATCTCGTTTGTTTTAAAATGCACTATGGGCAGTTATATTTTATACATAATCCATAAAATATTATTTTTAATTTAAACATTTTTAATTCATATGTCTTTTTATACAAGAAGTTATAAAAATAAGATTTTTCTCTTTATATATACACACATTAGGTAAAGAAAATGGAAATATTTAATTAATTAATTCCTGCGCTTCTGCAGGAGAGGACTGAATTTAAAAGCAATTATTATAGTAATTTTTTGTTAAAAAAATGTTTAGGGCATTAATACTGTCTCATGTTAATTGGAATGAAAGTTTAGAGTCATAAACATCCCAAAGTCTGAGCACATGTATATACATTCACATAAAAGTGAAACGAAAATATATATATATATATCTGCAGGATTTCAAAATAAATTAAATTTAAATAATTCTCTTGCGCTATTGCTGCAAGGAATGAAATTTGAATTTAACAAACATTTTCTATTCGTAAAAATTAAAAGTTAATTAAATTTAAATGAAATTTAATGCAAACAAATAAAGGATTAATTATTGCTGCGAACTAATATACAATATCATTTAAATTCTGAGAGCATATGTAAATCAAGTGCAAGTATCAAAATCCATGAATAAATATATAATTCCAAAAATTTATTTATCCTATTATTCAGTTATGTATAAGTTTTTTAGGATTAAATCTATCCTATTATTCATTTATGCATTTTTATAATTTTTTTAGGATTAATAATCTATCCCATTATTCACTTATGCATTTTTATAAATTTTTTAAGGATTAATGAATTTTTGGAATTATATATTTATTCATGGATTTTGATACTTGCACAGCAATAATTAATCATTTCTTTGTTTGCATTAAATTTCATTTAAATTTAATTAACTTTAAATTTGCTTTTTACGAATAGAGAATGTTTGTTAAATTCAAATATATATGTACAGGATATGCTTTAAATTAGTATTATATAATTTTCAAACTTTTTTGCGGGAAAAATTTAAATAAATAAGAGCATAAATAAAACAATATATTTAATGCATATAATAATAGAAATAAATTATAAAACACGAATATAGATCAAATTGGAATAAAAAGGTAAGAAAGTTGCAGACATGGTGCAAAAAGCGTATGGGATTCGAACTCACGACTGCAAAAAGTGGACATCGTTACCATCAGCTTTACCACTATGCTAGGATTACACGTAAGTCGCATGCATATTTTGGGTTATATACATCATCAAGTAAATCAATTCTTAAAACTTAAGTTTTTTGGTCTTATTTCACTTTGCTATTGTCTGAAAAATTCACCAGAGTTTGTTCTTCAGCTTCTAGTACATTTTTTGGAAAAATCATTATCTTTTAAAGTGGCGTTCCGATTGAAGTTAAACGGGCTGCTAAAAATATATTTCATGTGCTTACAAATATATGTTATCCAAAAAGATATATTTATAAAGGGAAATACAAATTTAACATACTCTTCAATGAACTGGAGTATTTTAAAGGCTATCAAATTTAATTTATAATTAACGTTTTTAGTTTTTACCTGTTTCAAAAGAAAAAAATAGCAAATCTTTTAATCATATCTAATTTGCTATAGCAGTTTGATATAGTCAGACATTCATTTTCATTAAAGCTAAATGAGTATGCAGAACTAAAAAATGATTATCAGAACAAATTTTGCTATTTCATGGACTTGGAATGATAATTTTTGCCGCTGATTTTCTTGAACGAACAAGTACTGTAGTTGCAGTTATCTTGTTTTTCTTATCATTTTAAACTAAATTCAGCTGATTGCTGTCATTTTCAGCACGCAGATTTCTCGCTATAATGTTAATTCAGAAATAAGTATTTTTTAGCAAAACATTCTTTCCCTATTAGCGAGCGTTCATCGCTACTTCTGCCGCCATTAATTTTTAGTCACTGCACCTGATTGCTCCTTTTTCACCACGTGACCGCAACGCAACCGCAGACATACGGATAGAAGTTGAACATTGTTGAACTCCATCCGTATGTCATCCGTCACCGCACACCGACCGGATTGCAGATGTCAATCAAAGTGAATTCGCTCGCTGATTGGAGAAACGCATACGCACCGCAACGCATACGCAGTAGTGGAAACGGGCCTTAACAGTATCACAGTGGGCGGGGCGCGCGTCACCAACATGTCGTCACCAAGAAAGAGTAGGGACGATCTGGTTTACTTGAACACTGAAACCTATGCTGTTTGTATCACATACAGTGAAAAGTCGTTAATTCGGACACCCATAATTCGGAATGATCTATAATCCGGACATCAAAACTAAAAACTTTCTGCGCATGCGCCACGTTGACACATGCGCAGAGGCGTTCACGCGTGCGCGTAAGACCTTTTACGACTGCGTATATGAGTGTGCGCAAGTGCAGAATACGTTTTCGCGTGCGCATTTTATGTATAATGGACGTATAAGCTAAAATTATCTAATTATCTGTTTCAGTTAATGTTGATGATTGCGTTGTTCCTTAATTTTCGAATTGCATCCGGCTTATTATTTTTTGCAGACTGTAAGAGCAATTTTATAAAAGTAAGCTTAAACTTTCGATTATATCAAATAGAATTTCCGATATATATTTGTTAATATGTAAAGGATCTAAAGCGAAAGTATGTTTTGAAATCCGAAATCTGTTTATCAATTTCACGCTGCTCGGCGGCGGGCGCCTAATGAATTGGAAGTTGATTTGTCAGCACTATCCTTATCTTCAACGCAGATGTTTTTATTTTATTTGGCTTGTAATTCCTTACCAAATGTAGTATTTCATCTCGATATGCTCCGTCTTTGATATGATTTAAAACAAGTTCCTCGTCATTATAATTCGCTTCCGATAGCGAAGAAAAGTGACAGAGGTTATTGAAAACAAAAAACAAGAAATTATGTCTGTTTAATAGAATTAAAGAGAAAGTATTATCACATGAAACGAAGCAAAACTTAAACAACTTACATTGAAAGAAATGTTTAATAAAGTAAACAAATAAATATTAAGCTTTTTCTCTTTGCAAATTTTGATACCCTTTAGATAATAATTGTTCTTTATTTCATAAATTTCGGTTTCATATTTTTAATTTTAGAATTTCTGCATGCCATCTTACGAGATTTAAACTGATGATCTATAATCCGGAAAAATCGATAATCCGGAATCGCCGAAGTCCCGACGAGTCCGGATTAACGACTTTTGACTGTATATCTTTTTAATTATTAAATGTGATACGTTGTATAGTGATGAGATTATGCCAGTTTTTTCCAAATAGGATTTAATATATCTCATTAAAGCACTTTTTACTGCATTTCGCGCATTTTTTTCACGCGTAAGTCTTGTACAAGCATCTTTACTTGCTAAAACGGTAAAAAAATCTAAGCACAAAATTTATGAACTTAATTTTGCGTACAAATACCGTAAAATTAAACAAGATTGATAATTCGGCCCATAAATAAAACAAATTTGAAATTCGGCCGTCCAGATGCCCATGTTCGGGTGGAGGATTACATTATTCAAAATTTGATGGCTCTAGATACTGTCATTTTTGACACAGTGCAAGAAGCATACATGTATTCATGCAGATTCTTCATTATTTAATTTCTTTAAATATAATAGTGGGCGATAATATTTGGTAACAACAATTTGTAAGGAGACACGGACATTTATAGTAAAACAGTGCAAAATGCCGCTTCGAAACTAACAGCCTTTGGGCCCTTTGGGCTAATAAATTAAATTAACAGTAAATAAAAAAAAATCTTATTCAGAACTAAAAATAAATTAAAAAAATAATCACTATAAAATACAAGCAAAATTAATTATTACAGTTAAATACAATTTTAATATTAGAATTAAATGTATAAAAATTTTTAAGGGTCAAAATTGTTTATCACTATGATGTATTACGAAATATAATTGAAATAAGATTCCTTTATAGAAATTGTGCTATAATACTCATCTATAATTTTAAAAAAGCAGCTCAATTTAGAATTTTAAACAAAACTTTCAAAAATTCGTTTTTAAATAGTTTAGTAGTTTTTACTTACTTACACCAATAAAAGTATAAAAATTGCAAGAGAAAATTGCTTGTTTGAAATTTTCTATAAGTTCAGATTTAAAATATTATTTTCTAAAAGTAGTAGTTACAAATTTCCTTACAGCATAGGAAAAGCTAAAAAAATATCCAGCCCTGAAAGCATGCAACAGCTTTATAATTATTTGGAATGTTAATTATGTTTGATTCTATTTTTAAAAATCAATCTCAATTTCAAAAATAAAAATATGTAGAAATTCTAATATGTGAACTGAGGCGCTACAACCAGCTTTTTCTTGAGAATTATACACGCTGCAATAGGCAACCACTGTTAAATTTCTGCAAGTCGTCCCTACTCCTCCAGAGGTGATCAAGGTAACAAGGGAGAAAACCCATTTGGGTTAGTCTATTTCTTATAAGGTCCATGTGTTGGGGATAGATGAGACATGCTACCTCGTTACTCGTCATCACGTTGTCATCATTTAAAATTCGAGGCAATGAGATATTTAAAACACCTCTTGCAGAGTTTTTTAAAATTAAACTAATGCCTACAATAATAACATATATTTGAAATCGCACAAAAGGCGGGATTACAAATATCTGCGTTTTTAATAAACTGTATTTATTGAAGATACAAGTTTCCATGCAAGGATGTTTTAGCACATTGTTTCTTTGCCTGGAAAAGCTGAAAGATAAAATATACAGTATTAATTTTTCAGTCAAACTTTAAATAGAGAAAAATAATACTAATAAAATGCACTGGAAGGTTATACATAATGTTAATTTCAATTAGCCCAGAATTATAATTCTGCTATGATCAGTTTCCAAAATAAAAATAGTAAAAATTTTACCAAGTTGTATTAAAAAGTCATTATTATAAAGAAAAGGCTGCAAATTGGATTTCTGATTTAAATCAAGATTGTAATTTTAAGATCTAAATTAACTTTTTTAAATAAATAATTTTATAAAATGCATAACTTAAGTTAGTATTAATTATTAGAATATTGTTGCAAGTTGTAGAAGTTATATATTGCATTTTACAGAAAGTGGTATTAGTACACACATAAAAAACATGATTAAGAGCAAATAAAGTACAAAAAATGAGACCTATGTAACATATTGTGTGGAAATTAGTTGTCTGAAGATCTTTTGACTTGGTAAATTGAAGGTCCTTGTTACTACTAGTTCATTTCATTACATTTACATTTTATTAGATAAAATTAAACAGACAATTCTTAGCTTCTAAAGAGTTATAATTTTATTTTAAGTTGCATAACTATACAAATACAAACACTCAACATTACAAATATTCTAAAATTGCCCTCTAGAAGCTATATTCAAACAACAAGCATTTAAATAAGTAATGAACATATTTCACAATTATAAATACTGCTCACTGCTAATTTTTCTCACTTTTATCATAGAACAGTTTTATACTAATCATAACATAGTGATTCAAAAATAGAAAATAGAATTTTACAATAATTTTATTAAAAATTATATCTGATTAATTTTTTCTAGAAATTGCAAGACCTGTATGACTGAGAAATGACTATAGCTAAGCTAATTAAAAGGATGATGGAAAATATAATTTTTGAAGCAGAGAATACTCATGCAGATAAAAAAAATGTCTAGTTGTTCCGAAAAAAATTTATACACAGGCCTAGTTAAAATTAAGAAGATTTACACAATACATATAATTACATAAATATTATAAACATTAAGAATTGACTAATGGTATTAATGGAATGATAAAATACCAGTTTATTTTACATTTGCCAAATAAAATCTTATTAGATTTCATATACAATTCAAGGTTAAAAACATGCCATTTTTCAAAATAGATTAAAGTTGCATTTCAAATTTGTACATACAATTTCAAATTTGTTCATGGAAAATTCATTCGCTCCAAAAAATCCAAATGCTACCATGATTTTTTAAATTAGAACAGCATATAAATGCTAGTTAAAAAGTGTAATGAAATATGTACATTTTATCACAAATTCTTGCAAAGAATGCAATATGTTATGTATCTTTCTTTGTGTTATATATATATTAATTTACTACCTTTATTTTACAGCAATAGGTCCAAAAACACATAAAACTACTTTATGCACAAAGTAAAGAAATGAAACAATGCATAATAATATCATAGACTCATAGACTAGAAAATATTTCGAGTACACATACAATATATACATACATTAAATACGACATCTACATACTTATCAAACAAGTACGGGGAGATAAAAATGAAATGAAGAGCGTAAGTTTAACTTTTCCATTTCAATTTATACTCATATATATATATATTTGTAAATTTAAGATTTTATTAATGTCTGAAACTTGCGCTTTTTAGACGTAGATTCAAGATTGTCTTTTTGGCCAGAATGTTTTTGAATTTCATCATTTTTCTTCTTACAAAAATTTTTTAATAAAATATTTGTTGAAGGCCAAATAATTTTTGAACTTCAAAATTCTGAAGAATGACTTGAAGGACAATTTACTGATTCTAGATATATTTCTTTAGAACTTAATATTGCTGATGTAATTTTAAACACAAGTGATCTTTGATTCTGGACTTCACAAAAATCCACTTTGTGGTCAGGTGATAATAATTTTGTGATTATAATGTAATTGTAAATTACAATCTGATAAATTCCTCGAGAGGATATTTTAGATTTCCTCTATCCAGGTTTCTTATGAAGACATATTTTTCGCAAATGCCTATAGTGTTATCTATGGCCATTATTTGATAACATTCAGAACATTTAATTTTTTTATTAGCTGCATACAAGCAATATCCAGCGACATATATTAGTGCGGGAAGTAAAGACTGTATATTTTGAAAATAATTTTTTTTGACAGAAATCAGCTTTAGCCAAAGGGCTATTTCACTTTCATAGAAGGGTTCTTCATAATTTGAATTATTTATTTCCAATAAAGAAAAAGAGTGTTGTAAGGATAAAGCTGATAAACTTTGCAATCTAAGTTTGTTTTCCCTTTCAAAAATTTGTGCAATGGAATTGTAAATTACAATCTGATAAATTCCTCGAGAGGATATTTTAGATTTCCTCTATCCAGGTTTCTTATGAAGACATATTTTTCACAAATGCCTATAGTGTTATCTATGGCCATTATTTGATAACATTCAGAACATTTAATTTTTTTATTAGCTGCATACAAGCAATATCCAGCAACATATATTAGTGCAGGAAGTAAAGACTGTATATTTTGAAAATAATTTTTTTCGACAGAAATCAGCTTTAGCCAAAGGGCTATTTCACTTTCATAGAAGGGTTCTTCATAATTTGAATTATTTATTTCCAATAAAGAAAAAGAGTGTTGTAAGGATAAAGCTGATAAACTTTGCAATCTAAGTTTGTTTTCACTTTCAAAAATTTGTGCAATGGAAACATTATAATTAGCTCCAGCCAATCTGCGATATTTACTGAATCTGTCTTCCAGAGAATCAGTCTGAAGTTTTCTGGTCAGAACATAATCTAATTTCAATTCTTCTATACAGTAGCAAATGATTTCGATAACAACATACGTTGTATGCTTCAGTGCTTGGTGGGTTTCTCGTGTCAGTGTGCCAGTTACACATGTATATGATTCCCAAACATCCAGCCAATTCAAAAAAGTATATAAAAACTGTATTTGTTTATCATCAATACGGAGGGTTTTTTGAAATTCATTGTGTTTATTGTGTCCTTTGAAAGCCGTTTTCACATTCACAATTTCAAACCAGGCAGAAAATATATGTATATATTCAGCTGTAGAAAAACAGTCATGAACAAACACATGGGGAGAAGAGTCAGGCCAATTTTGTTCGCCTAAAAGTTTCAGACCTTCCAGAACAAATGCATTAAATATCTGAAGAACAAATTTCACATTTTGTCTTTCCAAGTTATTAGGATTTAAAGACTTTAAGGTTAAACTGTATCCGTAATGTATTAAATTAGGCAAGTCGATCTGTTGAAGTATTCGGAGTACTTGTAGTGAAGCTGTTTTTAATTTATCTTCATTTGCTCCAGCCATGTTTGATGCAAATGGAGGATAAAACATACATTTTCCCTCATTCTTTTGATTTAACTAATTATTTTGTATACTTTTCGTTTTTATTTTTTCGTTTTATTTTATTCGTTTTGTATACTTTTATTTTGTATGCTTTAACTAATTATTTTGTATACACCGTTTTTATTAAATGCACCGTGTCTAGCATAAAAAACGATGGTTTTTCATTCGACATGGGATGACGATAAATAATCCTAAACTTTGGAGGATCGGCAAAACATGACACAGCTTTCTGATTTATGGCATTATTGTCAGTTATAATGCAGAAAATGTGTATTCCAATTTCTTCTAGTCCACAAATATTTTTTTTTTTTTTTTTTATGTAATGAAATAATATATCTGCTGTGATTTTCTTAATGGGTAGTATATGAATTTATATTTCGATGATATACTCTGAATCATAAATACAAATGCACTGTTAGCTACATTTTCATTCAAAAAATCCAAACCCAAAATCCTACCTCCTTTATGTATTTCATCATAAGAAGTATGAAGTTTTTGTCATCTATTGTTACAAATGGTTCTTTTTGTTTAATATAGCTAAGAAAATTATCTTCTGATTGTTCTAAGATGGGATTTGAGTTAAGTATTTGGATGCGGGAAAGTAGCTATGCATGAATGTTTTAAAAATCTATATGCATGGGGAGAAATCATAAAAATGAGACATCATAATATTAAAAATTCATGAGAATACATACTATGATGCTTGCTGCTACCATAAAAAATTTTTAGCACTTTTTTCCCTTCATTAACCAAATTTTTCAAATTATTTAAACAATGTTTCGTAAAATTAATACAGCTTTCAAGATTATCAGTGGGCATGTTTATATGGAGTTTTAAATAATTTAGAACATAAAAAATTCCATGTACAGATTTTATACTTAATGGTAGACCAATTTTATTTACAACATTCATAGGGATATCTTTTGTGAAAGCTGTCATTTGTAAATCAGAATTAATGTTTACTGAAAACACCATTTCTGCAGTCGGTGGGCTATATGTTACAAAATGAAAATAAACGTTATTTTCCTTATGCACAAAAATGCAGCCATCTGGAATTTAAGAATTATTTATGCATTTTAAACAGTCACTGAAAGAATTAAAATTATATCTAGATTCATACTCTTTTTGATATTTAATACTTTCAACAAAAGCAGCTTCTATATGTCGTTGCTTCTATGTGTCTGGTGTTGTCTTACAGGCTCTCGCACTGCTGGAATAGATGATAAATACTTTGGACAATTGGGAAAAATAGTAGGAACAGCATCCTTCTGCAAACAAGGTTGTTTTAATTTTATTTCTATAGTTTTCATCATTTTTTCATCAAATGCTTGAGTAGTGTGTCTGATGGCAGCATCGGCAAAATGAAGTTCACACACCTAAAACATCATACAATTTACTTTAACTTTTACAAGAAAAAGTTTGTATTAACTTACACATTTTTTGCTCATTTCAGCTTCGATTTCAATTTTTATGATGTTCGAATGTGTTTCATTACGCAGCGGGAAATAAAAGAAAAAAAAATTCAATTACATAGCATTCTACTCCCTAACATATTTCAACAATTTAAATGATCATGCATAAAAAGTGATAATTAGCAAATTTATGTCATCCAAATCTACTTTAATGTCAATTAGTTACATTGGCTGAAAGAAAATTAATCCCATTATATGCTGCCGATGTCAGAGCACATAATATAGTTCTAACTTTTCGAGTTCGTGTATTTGATACGTTGGTTAATTAAAATGAAGTATCTTTAGTTAATTAAAATGAAGTATCATTATCTGCCTAAGAGAATAGATGTTTTTGTGGAGCATTTCCAAACGAAAACTGATTCATGTTTTACATGTTACAAAAACGAAAAAATCATAAAAGCACTCATTCAACTAATCTGTACATTGCCATTTTAATGCATTTTGTAAAGGAAAAATGTTTCTGCTATCCAAATAGCCTCACATAAAGGAGAATAATATGTTCTTTTCTTCATGTAAGGTAATTAATTGAATAATTTAGTAGTTTACCTCTTGTTAAAACGACTTAAATGCATTTATTTTCAATGTAAATTTAAGGGATAAATAATCTAAACTTATACTCTTTTATGGGATAAATTATCTGAACTTTCACTCTTTTCTGAATTTTTGTTTAAAAGTATATAAATTACACCAATGATTTATTTCTTATAAAATTATGACATTTTTAGGGCCGGTGTAAATAGTCACAACTCAAGACGAGATATATTTAAAAATATGGATTTCATTCTTGTTACTACAGTTATTTATCATAAACTGACTTAAGTGAAACTAATTTATTTTAAGAATAACAAATATAAGTAAAAAGTAATTTAAATTACTTATTATTCTTGTAGTATCTTGATTAAGTAATAATTTGTCATCCAAAGTATTAATGCTATATCATAAAATCAGAATTCTTTACTTATTTAATTATTATTTAAAATTTAATATCAATTCAAGACTAATACCACATTTTGAAAGGTAAAATGACAGAGAAATTTTTTTGAATAAAACTCAAACTTACCTTGGAATGAGGTGTGACTCGAAATCTCGCGGTATCTTTGCTAACCACTTTTCCTTCAGTTCAGGACATTTTAGGAAACTAAAAACAGATACAATTGGTCCATTTGGATAATTGCCCTTACAATTCAGAATACAGCATGTATTCACCATATTTTGCTAAAATAATACGAGAGAATTATCAGGTTGTTGATAATCAAATCGCGAGAGCAAGAAGAGCACAAACACACAGTAGAAGATAGTACTGACTGCTTGACCAAGCATTCTAAGCACATGGTGGGTCAATGGAATGGCGACGAACTGTTTCACCAACTTGCGTGACGTCACAGTTTGGTTGGGAGGCCTTCTATTTTAGGCGGCTTTGACCAGGCACATAATTGATAAATTTCAGAGGTTGAAAGTGCAAAATATTTTGCCAATATACAAAAAATATACGTTTACAACTGGCATGAATTCTGTGTGTTGTAAACCTAAGCTTAAATGACCAATGTAGACAATTCTGTCTTTAGCTCGAGGGAATTAATCAAATTTTGAAATTTCAACCGTTAACGAGAAGAACAAGGTCTTGTCCTCAGAGGATCTGATGCAGCATTCTTCAGCAGGATACGGGGTAAAGTCCCAGAAGCCAACTTAATATTAAAAATCTAATAAAGTTTCTCAACGTTTTATGGAAGTAACTGAATATAAAACTTCAGTTCTTTACCTCGGGCCCCTCTGCCCACATGCCTAATGGGTGAGCTCCCCATGCGGCCTTTTATATCCTTTTTGCCTTTCTGTACAAACATGTGCACGAACACACCAAGATGCTTGATTGGGAGTTCAGTCATTAAATAAATTACATAAATGTTGAGAATTTGGACTTAGACCGCTTCCCTATGAAAAAGGAAAATAAATCCTCTATATGACTTTGAATTTTCATCCATACAAATCTTACCCCCCTCTCCAACTTCGGTGAAGAAAATGAAAAGTTGGCACCTGTCTTCATTCTTACATGTGGGGAAATGACAAATTTGTCCCCAAAGAAAGGGCTAATCAGTTCCACTCCTCAGGAAATTTTTCTAGGGAAAAAAAAAAGGCCATACACATTTTAAATAATAATATAATAAAATTGATTAAATAAGGATAAACAGAAATTGTACTAAGCAAAATTAAATAAGTACGTACTTCATCAAATGGATTTTTCTTTTCCAATAGTAGTAAGTTATCGTACATCAAAATTTTCTTCACCAACCACTCAGTAGATAAGAAGAAGGAATGTGTAGACGATATACAACACGCGACTTTCTAGACACATGGAAAATGACCATTATATGGTACTACATGCTCAGAAAGGTTATTCTGTGCATGGTGTCTGTGGGTGGTTAGTGTGTTGTATTACCTAGATTAAACTTGCTCACAGCTTGAATTCCCACGGCTTTTGGAACTTGAACTTCTTTGTGTGACACTGTACCTAACGACTCATTGGATGTGTGGCAAGGTATTTGTGTGGGCTGGAGAGGAAAGGTGAGGGCTGCAAATGTCCATGGTCCCTGCCCTATGTAGCATTCAAGATACATTTATTTTTCTTCCCTGGTAAGTGCACATTCTTTTGCATTAAAACAAAAACAAGACCTCGGTTCATCAGCTGGTCGGCACCCACGTGCAAAGAAGATCTTGCAGGCCCGCTTCTGCCGGCCCTGATACTAAAAAAATATCAAAATTCAGGAATCCCGAAATACTTCAGGCAAACAAAATTTCAGTAAGAATCTTACAAATAAGATTTAATTTCTTGCTGCCATATGAATTCTACTAGACAGACATCTAAATCTTGATTTCATTTGTTTATTAATCCTCATGCTCACCACCATTACTTTCAAGTGAAATCTGTTTTATTTGTCAAATTACATAAGGGTAACATCATTTACTACCACATTTCTAAATAGAGCCTTATATCATGAATTCCTCACAATTTATAATCACATAAAATGGGATTTTCTTGGAAGAAAGTCTAGTGCTTCAAGTATACGAAGGCACAAAGTATGAAGGTAGAAAATACTATACATTCTTGCCTACTCTGAGAGCGACTGAAAAGATGAATCGCTGAAGGTACATCTGAAATCCTGGTCATAATAAATTTTCATTTTAGTTTGCACACCACTGTAGAGTTACTCGAAATACTTTTTGTTACCTTTTCCAACAAAAATTATGATAAATACTTCTATATATAAACTATTAGGAATTTTTTTTTAAATCAAGTGTTAAAAATGATGTGAAGAAAAAGAAAGAGCTATCTCATCTGTGACAAAGTTATATCTCATTAAAATTTGGAATTTTTCAGGTATTTACAAATTAATTAGCAAGCACCTTAGCAACTGCATCAGTTTCTTGCCAACATCCTACATAATCTGAAGCAGTCATTTTGCCATACAAGAGTTCATTTCTTCTGTTTGGCAAGTGGAATTTTTTAAGTACTCAATTAATCCACTTGCTTTAAATTTGAAGCCAGAATATAGCTTCATTTCCCAAAAACTTTTAAGAGATACTATAACATTTTCAAAGCCATCAATCTTAACAAGTAATAGCTTCAAAAGGTAGCCCATAACTGGTGTTTATCAGTTACTACAGTAAAAAGTCTTTAATCCGGACTCGTCAGGACTTCGGCGATTCCGGATTATAGATCATCAGTTTAAATCTTATAAGATGGCATGCAGAAATTATAAAATTAAAAATATGAAAGCGTAATTTATGAAATAGAAAACAATTATGATCTAAAGGGTATCAAAATTTAAAAAAAAAAGTTTATTTGTTTTATTTTGTATAAAATTTTATTTGTTTATGTTGTTAAACATTTCTTTCAATGTAAGTTGTTCAAGTTGCTTCGTTTTATGTGATAATACTTTCTCTTTAATTCTATACACAGACATAATTTCTTGTTCAGTTACAAAGTTACGCTGTTCAAGTCCTATAATTGCTGAGTCGAGAATACCGACTAATTCGTCAATCGAAATTTTTTCATTTTCAATAACCTCTGTGTCACTTTCTTCACTATCGGAAGCGAATTATAATGACGAGGAACTTGATTTAATCATATCAAAGACGGAGTACATCGAGATGAAATACTACATTTAGTAAGGAATTATAAGCCAAATAAAATAAAAACATCTGCCCTGAAGATATGGATAGTGCTGACAGATCAACTTCCAGTTCATTGCGCACAGCAACGTCCCCCCCCCTGCAGAGCACCGTGAAATTGATAAACAGATTTCGGAATGGTTAGTGAAACAAAGAATATGCCTTTATCCATTTTTTGCAGCAATTCCACTTTTTGTAAGATGGACATCGAAACATGCTTTCACTTTGTAGATCCTTTGGCAGCTCCAGAATTGGAAACTTTTTTTGACATAATCGAAAGTTCAAGCTTAACTTTTATAAAATTACTCTAACAGTCTGCAAAAAATAATAAGCTGGATCCAATTCAAAAATTAAGGAACAATGCAATCTGCAACATTAACTGAAATAGATAATTAGATCATTTTAACTTAGCTTATACTGTCCGTTATACGTTAAACGCGCATGTGTAAAGGTATTATGCGCATGCGCACACACATGCTTAAAGGTATTACGTGCATACGTAAATGCCTATGCGCATGTGTTAATGCATTATGCGTTGACGCATGCGCAGAAAGTTTGTAGCTTCGAGGTCCGGATTATAGATCATTCCGAATTATGGGTGTCTGGATTAATGACTTTTGACTGTATTTTCTTCACAAAACAAAAGCTGCTAAGAAGGGTGAGATGAAGTCTTTTTTTTTTTTTTTAAATTTGTACAGTGATTAAATTTGTTGAAGACAAAACACGAAAAATGTGCAATGCACTCACTGGGATTCAATGTCAGGATCTCCAAAATGCTAGCCAGATGTGCTTTCAATTACACAAAGCAACATCCTAAGGAGGAAGAAATTACATTACCTTTCTACCACTTTAAAGGGCAATTGGAAAGGCGACAAACCGAATGCCAGATCCTGGTGTCAACAAATTTTCCTTCACCACATTTAGTTTCGGCATTACCATGGAACTATTTCAAATACTTTTGAAGATGGAAGAAGAAGAAGTTTTAGGCATTCCCCTTATCGAGAACTGAATCTCATTCCGGGTCCACTCCCCCTTCGGGCACATCATGGTGGTTCAACCTCCACTATTACCCTCCAGGAGAGCAGCGCACCGCCTGGGACGCACCCGGGGCGGCACCGGTCGTCTAATGCACCTACCAGTCGCTTGGGCGAGCCCGTCGCAGCGGGACATTACCCAGCAACCCCGGGGGAGACCCCCGGGTTACTAGAACCACGCCGCGCTAGGACGTGCCAGACTCCGAGGCCGGCCAATAAGTGACCTTTCCCAGAGCCTTCAGAACCACCAAGTTCATAAATTTTTTACCCCCGTGGCCGAGACTGCCTAGGTACAGATCCTAACCAGTAGCTTCGCAGAGTTCTCTACGTCGACCCCCCGGGGGGGGTTTGAAGATGGAAAAGTGATCAGTGACTGATGCCCTCACCAAGATCTGACTACTCAACCACACGACTGCTAGCCGGATCTGCTACCAAATGCACCATGCAGGCAGATGGTAAAATCCTGAGAAAATATATTACAGGAGATACTTACAACTTAAAATACCAAACAAGCGGAAAAATAATGCATTTTTTTTATTATATATTTGCAACAGATGCTACAATGTACAGACTTTAAAATAATTTTTAAGACAAAGCGTTATAAACAGAACAAGAAAGACTGAAATATGAAAGTATTTATTCAGAGTAAAATACATAACAAACTTAAAAATAACACAGTTGTTTTGATAATATATCTGTAATACGTGGCATATTTGGAAACTAAGTACCGTTTCATTCTAGCGCCGTCGCAGCGCTGTGGTAGGCGTCCCGTGCATGCGCACTAGTCTTTCTTGTTCACTGACTTTCAATTGTTGCAATCTTAGTTGCTCTATGTTGTGTTTTCAGTTTGCTGTGCACATTCAAAATGTTTAAGACAATTAGTTCTCCCGCTGACTGTGAGATTCGTGCCGTGATTATATTTTTGAATGCGAGGAATGTTAAACCGGCCGAAATTTATCGTCAAGTGACAGAAGTTTATGGTGAATACACAATAAGTGATGGAATGGTGAGAAAGTGGGTAAGAATGTTTAATGCAGGTCGAAAAAATGTCCACGCCGAGGCTCGGAGTGGTCCACCTTCTGTTGTCGCCGATGATTTGGTAAGGAAAGTTGATGAAGCAATTCATGAGAACAGACGCTTCACAATTACAACTCTTTCAGAGGCATTTCCACAAATTTCAAGTACTGTTTTGTTCGAAATTGTGTCTGACCACTTGAATTATCGCAAACTGTGTTCCCGATGGGTTCCAAAAATGCTCACTGATGTTCGCAAAACAAAGCGACTTGGTAGTGCCCTGACATTTCTCACATGGTACAGTGATGAGGGAAAAAACGTTTTAAACCAAATTGTGACAGGTAATGGGTGTGTCATTTCACACCAGAATCAAAACAACAATCGATGAAGTGGAGACACACTCATTCTCCGAAAAAACAATAGTTCAAAGTGACAATGTCATCACAAAAATCATGTGCACTGTCTTCTGGGATAGGAAAGGCGTTTTGCTTACTGAATTTCTTCCCAGAGGTGAAACCATTAATGCGGCATGATATTGTGAGACTTTAACAAAAGTAAGGCGTGAAATTCAAAACAAACGAAGAGGAATGCTCAGTAAAGGAATTGTGTTGCTCCATGACAATGCTCGGCCCCATACTGCTGGTGTCACTCCATCGTTAATTCGACAGTTTCATTGGGAGCAGTTTGATCACCCGCCGTACAGCCCGGACTTGGCGGCGTCCGACTATCACTTGTTCCTGCACATGAAGCGCAAGCTTGGTGGCAAGCGCTTTGGATCTGATGATGACACAAAAAATGCCGTGGAGTCGTGGTTATCGAAACTGGCGGGAAGTTTCTTTGACGATGGTATACAAAAACTGGTCACCCGCTATGACAAGTGTTTGATCATTGGCGGAAACCATGTTAAAAAATAGTTTAAGAATGTATTTTTATGTAAAAATAAAATTGGATTTGAAAAAATTGTTTTACTATTTTTTTTTTCAAAATGGTACTTAGTTTCCGAATATGCCTCGTAGATGTGATAAAATTGATATGAATAATTTTATGGACAAAGATTTAGTAAGACAATGAACATGGAAGATTCAAATGAAAGTATTTATTAATAGTACATTTAAAAATTTGAAAACAAATTTAAAAAAGTCACATTTTAAATGCACATATTAATAAATTATTCATATGGCATAAGATTGTCCCTCTTTAATCAATTCATGTTTTCATTTTTATATAACTGATATGACATTCTATGTTAAAAATATGTCGGTGATGAGAACATTAAATCAATTTTGTATTAATACTGCATTTAAAACTTACATATTTCGCATATATTGAACAAGTGGCAACAATATTTATAGATAACAATGTAATCTTTTTTTATGACTACAAAATTGCGTTACCTGGCATACTTCCAGATAAATTAAGACACGTATTCACACACTGACAAATGATAAAATTAATATTACTAGCTATCTAAATTTGCTTTCAAGTTATTGTTACCATTAATCTATATTTTTTCTCTCAAATGAGATAATAGAATATTATATACAACAAGACAGTTTCACTTCTGAGCATTCTTGTATATTTAACTCCCCAACTGCACATTCCTAAAAAATACATTTCAAACATGTTGGAATCCTTCTCAAAACATACGACTTCATAAAATTCTAAGCACATTTTTAATTAAACATATTCGTGTCCATAAACACATAGACTCAAGTTAAAGTAAACTGCTGTGAGCAATTTAATATGCTGATGTTGCATATTTTACTTGATAAATTTTCAATGTAACTAGAGGATGTAACATATAACGCATGGCATTTACAACTTGCAATAAAACACAAATATTTGCTTACAATGGGAACAAATATTTTACAAGTTCTCAAGAATGGGAGTAAAGATACATCTCTGAAAGTTTAAAATTTCCTTATATGACATCCTTCATAATGAATATTAAACAGTATTATCAGAAGAGTGCAAAGTCATGTGCTTATTTAAGCGAACTTCATGAATAAACAACATTTTACATATGCTGCACATATGTGGTCTCTTAACATGAACAAAAAGATGCCTTTTCAGCTGGCTTGAATCTGCAAATGGTTTGCTGCATATATCACATTTATGAGGTTTCTCCCCAGTGTGAATACGAAGATGACTCTTAAGTTTGGATTTTGTTACAAATGACTTTGTACATATATCACATTTATATGATTTCTTCCCAGTATGGAGAAGCAAATGTGTTTTCAAATAACTCTTCCACCGAAACGACTTTCTACATATGTCACATTCATAAGATTTCTGACTTGAATGGATATTCATGTGTCTATTCAAAACAGATTTCAAAGCAAATGACTTAATACATACTTCACATTTGTAAGGTTTCTCACAAAGATAACTTGACTCTGGAAATGTCTTCTTGCATTGATTAGGTTCTTGAACAATCTCACCACTATGAATAAACATATGTTTATTTAAACTCCATTTACGTCTAAACGATCTGTCACATATATTGCATGTATGTGGTTTTTCACCAGTATGAACTAAAATATGAAGCTTAAGCTCACATTTAAAGGCAAAGGACTTTTTACATATATCACATTTATGAGATTTCTCACCAGTATGGAAAATCAAATGTGTCTCACCACTATGAATAAGCATATGTTTATTTAAACTGCATTTAAGTCTATATGATCTATCGCATATATTGCATGCATGAGGTTTTTCCCCAGTATGAATTAAAGAATGAAGCTTAAGCTCACTTTTGAAGGCAAAGAACTTTCTACATATCTCACATTTATGAGACTTTTGCCCAGAATGGATAAACGTATGTTCACATAAGTTACTTTTGTCTACAAACGATTTGTCACACACTTCGCATATATACGGTTTCTCACCAGTGTGTATGCGAAGATGACGCTTAAGATGAGATTTGTATCCAAATGATTTTTGACATATCTCACAATCATGTGATGTTTTTCCTGAATGTCTAAACATATGGATACTTAGTTCAGATTTCTGTGCAAACAACTTACCACATACCTCACAATCATGAGGTTTCTCACCTGTGTGAGTTAGATAGTGAACCTTCAAGTTAGACTTGCGAGCAAATGACTTTTTACATATTTCACATGCATATGGTTTCTCGCCAGTATGAACGAGAAGATGACGCTTAAGCTGATACTTAATAGCAAATGATTTCCCACATGTATCACAAACATGGAATTTTTGTCCAGAGTGGGTTAGCATATGTTTTGTCAAGTCACATTTCCATGCAAATAACTTGCCACATACATCGCAGGCATGAGGCTTTTCACCTGTGTGAGTGAGATAATGACTCTTCAAATTGCTTTTACGTGCAAACGACTTCTTACATGCATCACATTTATATGATTTCTCACCAGTATGGGACATCGTGTGCATCTTCAAAATGGTCTTGCTTTCAACTGACATTCTACACACATTAAATTTGCAGGATTTCTGCCCAAAATTAATGTTCCTGTGTTTACTTAAATAACTTTCATGTGCAAATGGTTTTTCATATCAATTCAAAAAATGAGGCTTTTGAAGATCCCGTTTGTTAGCTGGTGATAAAATAGTATATGACATCCATGAGGCTTTACAATCGAGCGTGCACCTAAATATATGTTCATTAAAACAATTTTCGTATTTAAACAGCACACTGCAGTCTTCCTACACATAGACTTACTGGCCAAAAAGGGTGTACTCAGTTTCATTTAATTCACATTTCTGAAATAAGTACCTATACATTTCAAATTCATATTCCACACTGATAAGCAGAAATACTTTTAAGTAAGTTATCAGCAAATGATAATTTTTGGCGATAATTCATAACAATCTTGTCCACTTACATGACAGTACTAGGCAACTACTAGAAACATATGATAGCTGAACCAAATCCAGCCAGTATGATGTAAATTAGTCCATTGCATTATCACTCAGATCATTTTAAGTTGCATCACAATTTAATTGGGATACAAATGTAGAAATTATTAGGCATTTGATGTGTGTGCTTAAGCTCATTTAATTAATATTCTTGGAATAATTTCTGACACATTTCAAACCCATATTCCACACTGATAAGCAGAAATATTTTTTAAATATATTATCACCAAACAATAATTTCTCATGATAATTCATAACAATCTTGTCCACTACATGACTATTAAGGAGAAACACATGCTTCAGCAGACCAAATCCAAGCAGTATGATATATGCATTTTCACAGATCATATTGTTATTTCAAGTTGCATCACACTTTGATTGAGATGCAAATGTAGCAATTACTAGACATTTCAAACAGGCAAACATAGACAATTTAAATATGACCTCACAACCAAGGAAACTGTTCTGATGAACCACTTGCATACAGGGAGAGATATGTGACAATTTCTTACATACTGTCTACATCAAAAATGAAAGCTAATAATCAAGACAAGAATCATGTAGGAATACAAATTAACTGAAAGATTGATAGTTATATGATTAAAAAAATTTTTAGATCTTTAAATCTTCATTTAGCAGTGCAAAGGTATTTATTTCAGAATTCAGTAAAAATCACAAGCAGCCTTTTGTTGCAACTTTAAATACAATTCTACTATGAAGCATCGAAAATATTAATTATAAATACTAATTTTAGATTTTATTACCATACACTTCTGTATCAGATGTTCTACACATCTGCCAAACATAAAACAGCTTTACTTTAAAGGTGAAAATCCTTACATCCTCTGAGTCAGAGTCATGCATAAATGTTCTACAACACCTGAAATGAGTTGAAAACTAAATAATTTTGTATAAACAGAATTTTAAAAAAAGTGATGAAAATTTATTTCTTAAATTATGTCTTATCAATGTTTATACTTTATATTATGAATACATTTAAAACATATAGGATCATTTTGCAAAGACAAGAAAGTGAAATAAAAAATTCTGGAAGATAATCTGACATTTATTTGCAGACACCTATAAAGTGAACGACTGATGAAACTTCTCTAGTATGCTTTAACTAATCATTAAAATGAATTATTGGCTCTACTCTTATATGTGCCCTAAGATCACCAAATGTGGCGATATGTGTTCTGCGCTGTTTTTTGACGATTGCGTGTTGTATTGCAACCCTTTTGACGTTGAAAAGTCTTTTGCTGGAGTGGGTTAATTGCTCGATGGTTCATATCGTGCGTGTTTTGAAATGGCCTATGTTCCAATGAGAGACATGGTTGCAAGAGGGTCTGGGATATTATTTTTAATGGTTGTGCATGATAGAAGTAAGGAAACGTGGATGCAGTGTATTAAAGAGTGGATTGAGCCTTGTACAACTATTTTTTTGTATGGCTGGAAATCTTACAAGGATTTAGGAAAAGAAGGTTTCGAACATTTATTTGTGAACCATAGTATGAATTTTATGGATAGCGAGTCTGGCTGTCATATAAATATCATAGACAGTACATGGCGGAATGTTAAAACTACATTCTGCTGTCCGAAGAAGCATCCATTATGGTAAATGCATTTATTTTATTGTCTTTATTTTGTAGAATGTTATATTCATTGTTTTTTTACTATGAATTTCTGTTATTCTTGTTTTTTGAATTATTTGCAATTTATTTTAGTTATTTTAGTTCATTTTGTTGATTTGTGCGCAATGCCTAGATTGTGCAATTCGTAGATGTTTTTTTAAGTTTAAACAGAATGCTGTGTACATAGTATTCTCTGAAATTTATTGTTGTTATGTTAATTTATTAAAACGAGGTGTGCGTAGTTTGCAGATTCCTTCGCTGCCTAGATTCTGCAATTCGTAGATTTTTTTTAAAGTTAAAACATATCGCTGTGTACATGGATTCTTGCCAAATACTTTTGGCTAGAAACTTTACGTTTTTGCTATCTAAATTTTTGGGAATTTTTAGTTCAAGTTGTGTGTTCAAGTTGTGTTTTCTGCATGTTTATTCCTAGAAACTAACTAGAAATTACATTCATCTCTGTATAATTATTGAACACAGTTGCCTAACCCTATCTGCCCAAACAAGAACAACTAAGACTTGAAAAAACAAGACAGTTTAGACTAAAAGGAAGAATTTAAAAATTCACATTTGGCAATTTACTTATGGCATACATGAACATAATACTAAAATAGAGCCAATTTATCAAGGAAATACTGATGACCATGCCAAGTATTATTTTAAATCACAGTTAATCTAAAATAATCAAAAATGGTTAAGAAGAATCACCAAAAATACAGTTAACAGTAAAATACTTAATACAATGTACCTGTACCTTCAAACACTTTAATCTGCAGAAGTTTATTTGTTTACATAAACTAAAACAATGTTCAAAGTTTTCTTTAACGAGTGAACACTCTTCCTCTTTCCATTTTCTTACTGTTCTTCGGTATGTAAAAGTTTTCATTCTACTCTCTTCCTGCAGTTTTTGTTTACATCACTCTTGATTTTGGATAAAAGCTGGTGTAAAATAATGCTTGATTAATGGCTGTATGTTTCATTTACTATTTGAACTGAATAATTTCCCTTCAGTCCTGGATTTATCAATGTTTATATATTATGGACTATATAATTAAAGCATGTCATTGTGAGTAAAAACCATTTCTAAATACTATTATATTATGAGCCATCTCAACTTTTATTTAATTCATTTTACTTTTCCTTTTTTAAATTTTAAATACAGAGTTTGTTTCACGCTGATGCTTGTAACAGAAATTCTTTCCTTTGCTCTGTAATGAATGTTTCTACTTTGGGAAAGACATGGATCAGTTAATCCACAACCCAACTGATCAGTAGTTGACTGTAACAATATATCACAACACAAGTCTTTAAAAACTGGATGCCAAGATGTACAAGATTTCAAACTTTGGTTAGAGTACATTTAAGAGTGCCCCTTGTATTATCGCGAAGTTGTTGCTTCATTTTAACATTCAACTACTCAGTTGAATTTCAATCAACTGAGTAGTTGAATGTTATGGCAACCCTGTTATGACATAATTGGTTGCATGACTGCGGCGAATTTGAATGATGGGAAAAGATTTGTAAGGGCTTGTGGTGTGTCCCAGTTAAGAAGTTTGCTGCTTATTTTGTGGTTTAGATGGTCAAATTACTGAGTGTGGCAAGATTAATTTGAAGTTCCTGTACGATTTGGAATGAAAGAGGAAAAAAGCATTAATTGACTGGTGCGTAAATGAAGATTTACTAAGTAGCCTTTATAAGCGTCTTGTTTGTAGGAAGAAAATGCATATGGTCGAATGTTGGAGAATACCGGCACTACGGAGGATATTTTTGACTTTTTGTGAATTTATGTGGCGACGCCAGTATACAGATTCTAGTTAAGATAATTTAATAATAAGTTTTTGGATGCTGTCCAGGAATTTTGTTTGACTGAAGTCAGAAAAAGTTCTAAATAAGGTAAGAGGATATTTCCTTTGTGTAGCGTTAAGATAAATTTCCTTTTTTTTATCTTGTTTGATTTAAAATGTAGTTTATTAAGATTATATATTTTTTTTGACTGCTCCTTTGGCTTTTTAAGTGAAACTAGATTGATGTGTAGATGGACAAAGTCAAGGGAATGCGCAATGGCAAGTTTGTGCATTTCTCTGATGTTTTTTAAGTGAAAATAGGTCGATGTATATACGGATACCAAGTTTGTGTAATTCTTTGACTTGTTATTTTGGCTTTGTGTAACAGCATTTTTGGCACAAAAATCACTGATACACAAAGCCAAAATAGAAAGTCAAAGAACTGCACAAACTTGGTATCCATGTACTGCCAGAAATGCAATTTTTGCCAAGGGGCAGAAGTAATTCTGCGTCTGATAATAAAATAATTTCTAAATCATGGTGTGTTCCAGTACTAATATTACGGCTGAAAACAGTTACTTCACATACATGTTACTCACTGAAATTCAGCTTTTAATTTCTTTGACTACCAGAGCAGTTTTGTTCATGAATTATAACATATCAAATCAATTATTTATAACAAAACAATTACGAAATTATATAAGAATAACTGAACACATTTATTTCAAATGCATGCCTACAAATTTAAAACTGTGAAAAGTAAGCTTACCTTTTAAATAAGCTTAAAGGAAAATCTTATATAATTACTATATATATAAAACTTTGCAATGAATTATGACTCTCAGTTAAAAATCAGAGCGGTACTTACGTATTATCGCAACCAGGTTGACGCTATTCGTAAGCTTTGACGCTATTTGTAAGTTTGAGTAAAAAAGTATGAATAGAAAGAAAATGTACATTTATTAATTACAGATAATTTTTAATACAGTTTTTTTATATTATTTTCTTTTAAAATATAAAACAGCAATTAAACCCTTCCGGTTTCGAATTTGAATAAGTTGCAGAATTATTTTTTCGGCGGAAATCTTTTGGCTATTGCTTTTAGCACTGATTAAAAACCGTATTCGCCATAACCATGTACACGTCGACTTATTTTTACTTAAAAAAACATCTCAGAATTGCACAAAAATGGCATTACGCACACTCTTCACTTTATCCATGTACACTGCTATTTTCTCATAAATTACAAAAATTTGCACGAAAATGCAGGAAAATTTTGTGAATCTCTACATGCTCTTTTTACAAAACTACGTATAACACATAGGGTTGCCGTAAGTAGAGTTGCCAAATTTCGCAATTTATGCGAATTTTTGACCTGGTTGCGATAATACGTAAGTACCATCAGAGCTTTAAAACAAAACGAATGGGGTAAGTCTTGTCAGAGACCCTGCATGATTTATATTTGCAGCATTAGTTCACAAATCTTCTTTCACCACTTCATATTTGTAAAATGTACTTGCTAAACGCCCTGCTATGATCGATGCTTTGTGGTTATTAACAGGAAGAATAAATACCTAATATACAGCTATCATGGTATATTTTTTGTTATATGATGAAGCATGCAGCATTTGCTCCTCTCTACTATTGAAGGCAGTATACCACCTCATGCTAAAATTTTGGGACAATTTTATTTATGACTATTTGGAATTTTTTATTGTTGCACTCTTGAGAAATATTGGAACATTAAAAATGATATTTCAAAAGGGAAAAATAAATTATTTGTGGTACAACTCTGATATACGCCCTAATTTCACCAAATGGGCCGATATGTGCTGGTTTTTTGCGCGATTGTGTGTTGTATGGCAACCCTGTTGACGTTGAAAAATCTTTCGCTGGAGCTCGTTGGTTCGCGAAGATGGGGGGGAAAGACAAAATGGTTGAAGTTGTTGAATTGAAATTTGGCAAAAGGAAAATATCATCGTGGCCATCCTGTTGAGGGGCAGAGGGTATTGGGAGGTGTGGGAAGAGGGTCTGGGAAATTATTTTTAGTGGCTGTGCATGATAGAAGTCGGGATTTGTGATTTTATTTATTTGTGAACCATAATATGAATTTTCTGGATAGTGTGCCTGGCTGTCACATAAATACGATAGTGAGTACGTGGCGGTATGAAGTTGGTATTTCTGCTGTTCAAAAAAGCATTAATTTATGGTAAGTGCACTTTATTTTATTCTTGTTCTTATTTTGTAAAATTGTTATGTTCATTGTTTTTTTAGTACGAATTTCTGTCGTTATTGTTTTTTTTTTTTAATTGTTTGAAATTTATTTTAGTTATATTAGTTTATTTATAAGTTATATAAGTTTATAGGTTATATAAGTATTTTAGTTATATAAGTTTATTTAGTTGATTAGTGCAATTCGTAGATGTTTCTTTAAAGTTGAAATAGAACGCTGTGTACATAGTATTCTTTGAAATTTATTGTTATGTTAATTTATTAAAGCGAGGTGTGAGTAGTTCGTAGATTCGTTCATTGCCTAGATTGTGCCATTCGTAGATGTTTTTTTAAGTTAAAACATATTGCTGTGAACATGGATTCTTGTCAAATATTTTTGGTTAGAAACTTTACATTTTTGCTATCTAAATTTTTCGTTTTTGTTTCGTATTTTTAGTTTAAATTGTGTGTTCAAAACGTGGTTTTTTCATGTTCGAAAACCGCGCTTTTGGAGACATTTTAGGCTTAAAGTTCGAAACGTAGAGAAAAAATTTAGATAGTAATATGGCAGTGTGGAGTTTCTTGCCAAAAACGTTTGGCGAGAAATTTGGCAACTTGAGGGCGCATATCAGAGTAGTTTCTTATTTGCTTGACAGATTTAGAAGCTATTATGTACTTTGTAAATAGAATGTTAGAAATTAAAAATATATACATTAGTCAATATGATTTGCAAATGTTTAATCATTGTTATTTTAATGTAAATATTCTTTTAAAAACTGGATTACAAAATATACAACAGCTTTATGTGTAACTTTATAATGGTTTTCAACCTGTGATTAATCACAGGTTGAAATCCTGAACAGTCATATCCTGAACGATGGACTGGATCCAAAGTACTTAACAATTGAGAACGCACACTTGGAAATTTTTTCATTACAGGAAAGTATGTGCCAAAATATTTTCTACCGCTCACGATTATACGTGCCAATATTGCTTATTAACCACATTATGTTAATTGCTTTGTTCTACCTTCTTAGAACATTATTTTTAAGTATATAAATTACAACATTATTATTATTAATTAGACCATTATTATTATTAAATATATCAGTACCAGAATCCAGTCAATGTAAATTAATTATGAAAGCATTTTCATACACATAAACATTACTGAGGTTAATTTCACTTTTTATTTATATTTTTAAATTTGCAGTGACAGTTTAACTATAAACTTATGCTTGATTATTTTGATGAATAAAAGTTGGCGTTTCTGGAGGAAGATTAATTTCACATACTGCTTCACCTGTGATTAAATGTGAATATTTTCGCTTATTTTAAATAATCACATGCATTTACATTTTTGAGCAGCACTGCATTTTGAATGTACATTAAATTTGCCATTAATATTTGAAAGTACATTTTGTGCCAATATTTAAACTTAGTGACAACTACTGCCCCCAATAATGGAGATGTACTTAAAACTCATATTTAAACCTATTTAAAATAAAATTACAATTCCAGTGTGTAAGACAGGTACGTGTTCAACAATATGTATACGATATACGGAATTTATAATTTCAATGTTATTTTGATTAAATTTTGAATAAACTGTTCACTTATTTTATGATTGTAAGTCACCTTTTTATTCTACAGGTGACATTGCTATGTTTGGTGCATGAGAATGCCATGAAATAAAATTATTTAAGAGAGAGACATCTCACAAATTGGTCAACCCTATTGATGGTAGCATGTTTTTTTATCTTTTTGAGATACATATTTAAGACAATAAAAACTGCATTAGTAATTTTTCATACACAAGACTTCTGTACTGTGTGTTCCTAAGATAGCTGTTAATCAATAACACAAAATGAATGCAAATGAATTAATTCTTTTTCAATAACTATAATACAGGTTGCTGGAGGCAAATGAATAAATTGTTATTCAAAAACTATCTGAATAAAACAAGAATTGAAATTATTCAGGTACAATTTCCATGTAACTCAATGCTCAGTGACTTTTTCCTGTTATTCGCATCACTTAAAACAGCTGAATGTCCACATCTAAAAATAAACTGAATGGCTTTCTTTAAGTTATAGGTGACAATGTAATGCCCCAATTTGTCTTTAACTTCCAACTGCATATTTTAGAATTAAGCTTATTTGATGCTACTGTGCATTTTTCATAAAATCTACACCTGCATTCTTTTTTAGGAAACTCAGGTATTAATACTTAGAGGGCTAAAAAAAAAAAGTAAAAATAGGAAAGTAAAAAAAGTTACATTTTAAAATGGATAAAACAATGATGTGAAGCTCCAAAATTGAATATAATTTGAATTATTTCATAATTTCTGGCACTCAAAAATATGTAGCGATATTTGAAATGTGAAATTATTTTTATTGACATATTTATAATTTTATATAAATTTCTGTTCCCAGTGAGCATCTGCTATGTTACTCAAATAAAATATTTTAAGCTTTTATTTCTGAACAGCTAAGTGTTGTAATTTCTTTACCAACTATACCTTTTAATTATTCATTTAAATGTATTAAACATAAATATTTACTTCGTTTTTTGCTCTAGGATATACACTTATCTCGGGCTTCGCCACATGGATGCTAGCGTCTAGACCCCAAGAGTCACTTTTGATCACAACTGGTTTTTTCCCTTGTTTGGAAGCGTATTTTTACTTCTTCCCTAGGAAACGCAACTCACGACTAAATTTGGCGATTTAACAGGTCTTAACGAAATTGTGTGGCTAGCGCATGCGCAGAGGTGAACGAACTACCGTGATGATAGTGGGTCAGCGCTAAATCCCCAAACGCGCAGGGAGGTCACGTGACATCCGACCTGCGTGTAAGATGATGTCACATCAAAGATACGCCCCTTACGCTCAGTAAATTTCTGCGCATAAATTGAAACATGCTTGTGCAATATGAATTTCAGAAGCAGTGAAAATTTTTCTGAAAATATTACAGAGGCTAACTAAATACATATCAAATATTAACATTTTAACATGTATAGCTTTTCAATATACTCTTGTGTTTATATTAAATCACTCAGAAACATACGAAATTTCAGTTTTAAATTCATTCTGTTAATATTTCCAATACATTTCATCTAATAATTAGTGTTTTGTGCTTTAATTTCATCACTGTATTAGAAAAAAATTAATATTTGTTCCTCTATATATTATTCAAATGAATAATTAATGAATTTAAAATTACGAACATTTTGTAAAAAATGTGACAACTTGTATTATTTTATTGTATATCTGAAAGGAATCTGCTTTAAATATAAATTATTTACATAATCTTTGGAAGGCAAAACTATCATGTAATATATTTAAACAAAAGATCTACTGGAATTTTTTTTTTTTTTTTTTTTTTAGTTTTTGCATGTTCAGAATTTTTAATGTGTATATAAGTTTGTTCTGAATAGTTTTAAAAAATATATTGCATCCACACTAAATTTAAAGAACAAATTTTAATCCTGTGAAATACACTCAAATTTTAATTTGAATGAGCCCTTGTGAAGCTGCCAAGGTATTTTCATAAAAAGCTAATATCAATTTAAGGCTTAAAAATGACTTCAAAGATGGATTCCAGACTTTTCTAGTGTAGATACGAGCCAGTTTTCCCCAGAAAGTCCTTCACAAAGACATCCATCGTTTTAGGTTGATAGCCCTTATGTGCTATAATCAAATAAATTAAACCAAGCTTTCGTAAAGATGTGATATTCTTCCTTCCTTATTATTATGGATCCTGTTTTTTAAAGTTGTCAAGATTTTTGATGAATAGCCAATGTAAACTATTCTGAAATATCTGGCAGCCCCAACAATGATGATTTACAGTTTGCTTATAATGAGAAGAGCTTCGAGGAGACCATGTGATCGTATTTCTTCCCATGCAAATGTTAATAATTCATAATCACTCAGAATTCTCTCATCATAAGAAGAGCTCTCAGTATTCTATATCTTGATGAATTTTATTTATATTTTAATCTTAAAATTCTTAATTTACTGAGAAGTGAGGAAGATGCTTGCTATATTTTTCTTTCAAGAAATGCACATATTTTACATCACATTCGAATATGCAGAAATGGACATTCAACAAAATTTCACATCAGTGAAAGCATAGTGGCATTCTCTCCTATTACACGTATCCTCTGGGACAAAAGCCAACTTTCTTCGATAATTCGTCTGGCAGAAATAATGACACGAATATTGCCCATTCTGCACATTCCTTCCCTTATATCTTACTTCACGTGCGTCGAAGAGCTGCGCATTTCACATCATTTGCATAACTCAGTGACGTGCGTCTACTCTAAAATTTGCATATATTTCTGACCACTCCTTCTTGGTGTTGCATTTTCAATGTCGAGCAGTGTATTTTTATCCCAAATGCTCTTGAAATGTGTATGTATACAAACAATGAAATGAAAAAAAAAAAAAAAAAAAAAAAAAAAAAAAAAAAAAGAATATAAAATCTGAAAGCTTACAGATTTTTTTTTAATTTTCTGTCTTTAGCTATTGTTATGGATTGCTAGCAACCCACAGATCGACCAAAATAAAGGTATCTTCTTGGTATAGTACTTAAATGAAATACGGCCCCTTTTTTATGAGAAATAGCTGATTCGTTGGTCCTTTTATCATTTCGTTGCCATATCAGTATGTTTTGATTTTGATGTGCTCGAATTATGAATGTCTTTTAATTTCTTTTTAAAATATAGAAATGTGTCATTACTCTGTATTACGTATGTTTTAGTTAATTTCATAAAACTCTACATTATGTAGCAAGGACTTGGAAATTTCTAAATCTATAAATGTTTGAGCAGAAAGAGGCTGTGTTGAAGTATGTAAAGGATATTTGACTGGTTGATAAGGGCGTTATTTTAATAGCCACTGTATTGTCTAAAACACATAATTTATCTATTTCTGTATAATATTTGGCACTGTTCCTTTATCAGGACCTAATTCAGAAATATAGATATGTATGCATGTATATATGGATGTATGTGTTCATATATGTAAGTACGAATGTATGTGTATACACATATTCATATATGTGTACATGCATACGTTTGTTAATCCGGTCCCGATAATAGAACAGTACCTAATATTTTGCCAGTTGATTTTTTTTCGTACATCTCCTCCCATAGGTCATGAGAATATATTGATGAAGCAACGCACCATGCCGCCAAGAAGCATTTACGTGGCAACCCATGATGTCACCAAAAATATTTATTGTTCAACCCAGGCATATGTATAGCATTCTCCCAGCTGGTTTTTCAGTAGCATGACTGCAGATTATGATCCCTCCAATCAGAATTTTAATGTTTTAGCCTAGTGGTGGACAGCATAGTGCAGTTTTGATTGTTTTTGGCAAAATCTCATATTTAGCATTCTACATGCATAGACTGTAATGTGGCTTGCTTTTAAAGACACCATGCACCTCTTTCTTCTTTCTGATTTTGGAATTTTAATATTAAGTTTATAATATTCTCATATGTTTCCTTACCTGAAAACAGATGTCTCTGTATATGGTGAGAACAAAAGCACAAAAACTTAGACGTATATGTGTGTTATATAGAAAAAGGAGAATATAGAAAAACAAGTGGCAGTGGATGAATCGTTGCAATAGATATAATGTTTCTTTCCAATGATGCAAATGAGTTATTACAGTTAAAGGCCTAATGACCTTACAGGGTATGGATGTCTAGGAATACGAAACGATCAATAACACATATTACAGATAATGAGTAATTTTCTCTATAGTTCAACAAATTTTTAAAAAATACCTTAAAATGTCTGATTTATCATAACTGTGAAAAGTGCATTCAAATTTAAAGTTAGGTTATTTTAATATGGCACAAGTACACAAGGGCTACATGCGTAAGGACAGGGATACCTTTGTGGAGAACTTTCTAAGGGAAACTAGCTCATATTCATGTTATACATGGAGAAAAACAACCATGCAGCTAGATCATTTGAGTGTGTTCAAACCTGGGTTGAACTACCAGTGTTCAGTGGTCATAACTTCTCAGTGACTGGTGGGACCCATATTTAATGTGTATTAACAATATTTTCCTTCAATGGAAATGGTTCACAATAGGCAATTGGTAAAACTGAGGAGTGTTGTTAGTTCAACCCACTTTCAAATTCCAGTAAATGGATTGATTGTATGAGAGTTCTGTGGTTTTTTTTCCATGTGTAACATGGAAGCGAGGAACTTATCTTATAAAAAGTATTCCACAAAGGCATTCTTCCTCTTAGGCAAATAGTTGTTCAGTCCTTTGTTATAATCTAAATAATGCAAAATAATGCAGTGTTAATTTGTAAGTATAATCCTGATCCAAACAGAACTATATTCAATAATTTAAAAACTTAAAATTGTAATTTTAGAAAAAAGAATAGCTTGTTTATAGACTACCAATTGCGTTAATAGCAAAGTGCAGAATAATTTCTTTAAAACACGAGGTATCATATTTCCCTTCAGAGTTTAGACTCTATAAACACTAATGTAATAGTAATATTAAATACAGCAAAAGTTACTTAGCAGTATATAACAAATGTTTCCAAGTTTACTCTACGTTATGAACTATCAAACAGAAGTATTTACAGAGAAGATAGTTCATGCATAGTGCAACAAATTTTGAAGAGACTGATTGCCTGTATGATGCAAACTGTTTTGTTATATTATTTGATACAGGCTAGCCAAAACTAGATCACAAAAGGAGATCTGTTTGGCATGTACAAAATTTGAAGAAATTTTTTATACACCACAAGGCACGTTTTTGCAGATGCAAGTCACAAGGCAATTTGTGATAGTTTACTATAAATTTTTAAAACCCTAGTCCGACCTTGGCACCAAATTAATCTTACTGTGAGGTTACCATAATCACAGTTTTATTCTGAATATTCTTTGAAAGAGAAATTTATAGACTAAATTTGCCTAGTTTTGCTAAGTTTAGCTTAATCAGTGAACTTGACAAAGCAATCGTATCATGTAAAAATAAGATTAAAAATATCTGATACTAGAATATATTACTGAAGATTCCTTTTACGTGCACTACATTTTCTATAAGACCAATCTAAAAAATGATCACTATTTATTCTTTCGCTTTCTTATACGGAGAAATATAACCAAGCCATTCAGCTGTATAATACTCGAAATCGTTCAAACATACATATTCAGATATCCACAAAGACTTATTTCAAATTTCCGAATCAAAGTTGCGAACCATGTTTACATCAAACTAAGTTGTTGATGCTAGGCGGAGCTTCGTTGTGACGTCGGCTTACGCATGAAGCGACGATCACGTGACCTCCCTGCGCGTTCGGGGATTTAGCGCTGACCGAGTTTTGATTATAAACCACATGATAGGCGGAGTTAAAATACGTCAGAATGACGTTACCAGAGCCAACCAATCAAAATTTCCTGCCAAGTTGAAATTTAGTCGCACCCTTGGCCGCCATCTTGGATTAAAATAAAACAGGGCACTGCGATCACCGAGGCAAGCGGCTGCACGTTCGCAGGGCTCTGTATAAAAGTGAAAACATTCCTTTCTCCTTAGTGATTATCAATTAAATTACTTTGAAATAGTGTTTTTTCTACAAAACCTACACCTTTAGAAAAGATTTTCAGCTCCGATGTTGATGAGAATGAAACAGCGGACAATGAGAGGATATATTGCGAAATCCTGGAATTTTAAGATAAATACCCTTCTTTCATCTAAACTAAATCAAATTTCTATAAATAAGTGCCTTTAAATAAATTAATTTTAACTTTTCATCAGTGTTTAGCATTAAACAATACTTGAAATTGCTCATTGCTTGTGGCTTCCTTTGTGGTTACAATTCCAAACAGACGCATTTTCGCCTTTAAATAATATTATACCTCACCGATTTTTTTTTTCTCATACTGATCCTTGCTGTCTGTTAAATGTCTAAATGTAAGGGATGGATTATTCTTCAGTGCCTTAAATAAATTATTAGAACTATGAGCTTATATAAATAACAGTGTGCCTCAATGTGTTAAACTGGCATTAATTAACTAATAATAAATTATGATTAAAATAATTAAACTTGTAATAAATTAATAATACTTGTTTATTAATTAGTTAAATTAATAATACTGTGTTTAATTTATGTTTTTAATACATATACTTTGTAATTTACACACACACACACACATATATATAAACATATATACTTTTTGTGTGTATGTGTGTGCGGTTGTGGTCTTGTATTGTGTAGGGTTCTATGTTCTTTGTATGCTATTGTTTTTTGAAAAATGTATGAAAATGTTGGGTACGAAAAAACTTAGTTAAATTAATATATACTTTTGTCTCACGTTATGGGTCTTTCGTCGTTGTGTCTCAGGATGCAAGCATTCATATTACTTTGTATTCCATGCTAAATACTTTGATACGAAGCATTTTAACCCTGTCACCTCTTTTTTTTTAACCCAGTATCAGATAGATCTATTCATCATTACCAAGAACACTCACTACACACACACACTCCTGTGAGACACTATTTATTGTAAATGAAGACAGCTTCTTATCCTTTTAACTACACTCATGGACGCAATCTTATTTTAGGATATTTTCTACTTTTTTCCCTTTTCCTTCTATAGGCCCTTTTTCCCCCCTCTATTATTTTTTGGGCCATTTATTTAAAATTTTATTTTGTCCCATCTTTTCTTCCTGCCCTTTCGAACTCGCACAAAATGTACGAAGTTCCTTTTTACTCTCTTCTGAAATAGGAAGTTGCCTCTTTTCTATATACCTTTCCTTCGCACCTAAGCTTGATTTTTCGTCCATCGGTGCAGAAAGACTTAGCGGGTGCAAAACAAGACATCTGTCTACTTTGTCCCTCCTTGACTTTGTCCAAACCACGGAGTATAATGAAGGAGGTGAAACTGCCTAGTAGAAAAACGGTCCTAAAATGTCGCGTTCACTAGATGGCGCTGTTGTTCCATCTTAGTAGTTCCAAATGTAAACATTTATCGAGCAGCCACGCGGCGAAGCTTACTACCGAATGAAAAATGTTTATGTTTTTAATGTCATGGATTGCGTTATTATCAACGTTATAATATTCTGCTCACTAATGACTGTATTTTATTCCTCAAATTATAAAATTAATTTACAGCTTTCATGCTGTAAGGCTTGTAGTACTTTTTATGAATGATTAATTTAATGATTATTTTTCAGTCCCTCCCCCCTCAGAAAAATAATCATATTATTAGTAATAATACTTGCTGTATATATGTTAAATTTAATTAGAATAGTTTCTTCGCGTCTCTCATTTTGTAAAATGCTTAGATACACAGCTTGATATAAACTGTGGCGAAATTTTAATGAAGCTTATAGAATTTTTTGCTTCAGTCAGTAAGTTTTCTGTACTATCATAATAAGTTATTCTTTTTTATGAATCACTTAATTTTTTATGTCAGTTTTGATTTTGAAAATTTTATTCGTTTTCTGTTAAAAATTTCCATATCTTTGTTATTTGAGAAGTATGTTTCAAATTGATTTCAAAAGATTTTAAAATAGAATTCGGATTTGAATTCAGTTAAGTATTCTGAACGCTTGGTTATGCTGAACTATATTATTCATAATTAAATATAAAGAGTAAAAAATATTGACTAATTCAATCTATCTTTAATTTTGTCCTGCTTGAACTAACTTCTAACCAATAAATGCAGTATTTTAACTAAAAATATAATGCAGATCTTTTTTATTTTAAAAGTACATATCCACTTTTCTTTCCAAAGGAGGAAAATTCCATCCCATTCAATAGCCTAAAAGATGAATTTCTTATCTTCAGAAAAATTTTATCACAGTTATAATGTTATGATATTTTCTCGCTGTTAAGTTTCAGATTGGTACATGTAGCTTTTTATTTTTTTTTACTTTTTATTTACTTTTTTTATTCTCAATTTAATATCTCTTTTTCAACGATTAATGACTCGCAGTGAAAGAAACAAGTTCAATTAAATAACAAAATTTTTTTAAAAATTTAATAGTAATGATATAATCCCAAAACAATCTTAGCAGTATTGTTTTATATTATTACACAATGGTGAGTTATAGGAGGCTAGAGTGATTCGTTAAATTTGTGTTCAATTTGCAAGCACCTTGTTCTTTCCCACCAGCAGTTGAGCAGCAAAAGTCACTAAATACTGCTGGTTTGGTCCTGGGTTCGAATCCCGCCAAGAGGCTAGCTAGCTGCATGGGCATTTTCCTGGTCTTTCCACGTGAAACATAAAAAAGTACATGTGCTCTTTTCCTCCAAAGGATCTGTATGAAGACATTGAACTGTTGGCCATGGTTAAATTATATATTACTCTCGTTATCTACAATAGTATTCCCTCTCCCTGAAATTAAGTGTAGTTAATAAGTTTTCAAAGTCATTCTATCCCATTCAATAGCCTAAAAGATGAATTTCTTATGTTCAGAAAAATTTTATCACAGTTATAATGATATGATATTTTCTCGCTGTTAAGTTTCAAATTGGTACATGTAGCTTTTTTGAAAAAAATGTTTTCCATGTGTTGTGTTTTACTGGAAAAGATCCCATATTTTTTATTTTCATTTGTTGAACTGATCATTTACTAATAGAGTCTAATTACATTTGTTGCAAAACTACCAGTTTAATATCAGAATACCTAATGTATGCTTGCTGCAGTATTTAAAAAACATCATTAACTATACAAAACTAAAGTCTGTTTTCTCTTGCAGTAATTATTTACTTTTTTATTCTCAATTTAATATCTCTTTTTCAACAATTAAAGACTCGCAATGAAAGAAACAAGTTCAATTAAATAACAAAAATTTAATAAAAATATAACAGTAATTATATAAATAATCCCGAAACAATCTTAGCAGTATTGTTTTATTTGTTACACACAAGGGTGAGCTATAGGAAGTGTGTGTAGTGTTAAGAGAATACTTCAGTAGTACAGTGGCTTACACAAAGTAGGATCATGGTATTTGCCATGTCATGGTGAGCTGTCCAATAAAAGGAAAAGAAGAGTCCTGGATACATTTTCAAAGATCGTTTATTTATCGATTCTCGTCAGACTTTGCTCCATATTGATTGCATGAAGTCCGTCACAGTAGAATGCCTCCTGGCACGTAAAAAATTTGTATTTCTCTGCACTGAGTGTAGTTTCACAGCCTTCGTTAACAACATTCAACATTTCTCATACGGTAAGTGGAGACAAAAAGTCAAACATACTTCAGAAAGAAAAGTATAAGGGCTGTCTCTCAAATTCGGAAAATAACGGCAGCTGTCATCACTTTTTTTTGGGGGAGGGTACATAAAACATCTCCAGTACTAATGCCATAATGTAGTAGGGCTTATTCCGCTAACTGCAAAAGAGGGCGAAGAAATGCCAACTACAACATATTTGAAACAAGAAGAGTACACGCAGCAGAAATCCAGAGGGAAGCGAAAAAACAATGAATAGACTAAGAGATTCACTAATTCCCACTATTTATAAGCTAGCACAGTTACACATTTCAACCAATGAAAATATCAAGGATCAAGAAATTTTAATTTATGGAGCACTTAGCACGAAGCCTTTATCTCCACATCATCAAAGATTAAAAATTTATCATCATCAAAAGAGGGGTTCAGCTAATAGGATAAAAACTTGGAAAGCCAAAACAAAAAGCTTTAAACGAATAAAGTCTTCACATGAGAAAAAAGGTAAAAACACTTAAGAAGGACTTTTTAATTAAATTTTGCATCAATACATTAAGGACCAGAATGAATTTAGAAAGGGCACTCGTATCATAATTTAGAATAGTGAAATAAAAAAAAGGAATTCTTGATACAATTAAAAGTACAGACATTGCAGAAGATAAGAAACAAAATGAAAATATTCCACAGCGAGAACAACCAATCATAATATTTCTTTCACTTTGCAAACAAACTGAACTGAAATTAGTTGTCTGATGATATAGCTTGGTCATGTTATAACAAACCTGTTGGCAAAAATATTGTCACCACATGAAATCCCTTATCTGGTTCTAGATGGCTGTAATAATTCCAAGGACATAAATTTAATGTGACCTCATCAGATATTCACCCCTTTTTGAGGGAAGGAGGAAAAATTAATTATGTGCATAATAAAAATTCCGGTATCATGGTGCCAGCCTCATATAAAATCATGACAATCACTATGGAGCTAACAGTCTGAAATACATATTACATAGATTACATTTTAAATAAAAAGATTTTTTTCATTTAGGTATAACCAAAACCATGCCATCTACACAAAAACAAAAATTTTTAACATTAAAACATAGAACCACTTATTTAAATATTCCATAATTCAATACAGGCAACTTTTTATGCAAAATACATATAAGTGCATGATATAAATATGGTACATAAAATTTTCGAATATACCATATTGCAAGTACACAGTACAGAATTGTAAATGAAGTATTTCTATGATAAAGCAAAATGCAATTTTTGTACATCCCCAGTTACACTTAATTAGATAAATCACATACAGGATGAAAAAACAATACAAACCATTATAATCACATCATACCAGGAAATTTTGAAATCAAACACTTATGCACTTATATATTAGGCACAATGTCGTTGAATCTCGAAATGATATTTAAGGGTTATCAAGCCTTAAACTCTAATGATTATGCTCACACAATCAAGAAATCAACAAAAGACACATAAAATTAAATTTCGAACAATTTAACATATTGCATAACTTGTAATAATGTTCTATGATAGTAAAAGAAATGAGTGAAGAAAAAAGAATTAAGTGTACTGAAGTGTGGGAGAATCTTTTAGGAGCCAAACGAAGGCAACTGATGTGAATTCTATAAATGGCTGAGAAAAAATCATTGTCAAGTGCACAAATAACCTAATTTACATCATTTACTTTAGAAGAAAAAGTTTTCGAAAACCTATGCTGGAATGTAACCTTAGATTTCACATACACTATATCATTAACATTGAATGATCTTAATATGGCATTTTTCAAGTATTCAGTTCTATTTGCTTTATTCCAACATCTCATAGGCATGCTCATAACTTAGTTTTAGTTGTGTTAAAAGATCACACAAATAATATGATTTTTCCACCTGAATGGCCTTGGATCAGGATTAAACATATTAAAAGGTAATGATAATTTTCTTCCAAAATGCAGAATATTAGGAGAATAACCAGTTGAAGGATGAACAGTACCATTATAAATATTTTGATGGATAAGCAATGCATTTTCAAATGGAATACCTTTTTCATGAAGTATAAGCAAAGAGCTCTTGATGCAGGTATTAACATGTTCATTATACTCAGGTCTCTGAGGAATACAGTGAGATAATTTAATATCCAAGCATTTGGTAATCGATTCAAACACCAGTGAAGGATATTGTGTCTAAATCAAGATCATTTCTGGTCTTCCAGGTACATATATTGTAATAAATGTGCTGTAATAGTTTCAGCAGTGAGATTTTTGAGAGGTCATAAAACAAGATGTTTAGAAAAATGATCTAGAATAATGAGATCATGTCCACAATTTCGTACAGGACAACCAATATACACGGAAAAAAGTCATTTGGACATTTAGATATTCTGATAGTTTTAAATAGAGCCTGTTTAGGAGTGAAAGATTTGTATTTGTTACGTAAATGATACGGGAGAACAAAATTCTTTGTGTCATTATACATACCCTTCTAAAAGAATCTTTCAATAAGATTTCATACGTTTTCTGAACTCCAAGATGGGACATATGAGAAATTTCTCATTTTCACAGGATTTCAGTGCTAGTGGGACAACAACTAATTCAGCATTAGGCTCTAGTGTAGAATTGGGTGCCCCTTCGATTGGCGACATTTTTTTAAAAAGTTTGGTGATGAAACCTCACTTCTGGTTACCACGATAGTTTTAACTTTGTTTTAGCTTCCCGATTTTATTTAAATGAAAATAGATTGATGTGTGCATCGACATATTTAAAGCAGTGTGCCTTGCCTAGGTTGTGCAATTCTAGGATGTTTTTTAAGTAAAAACAGATGGGATTTTTAAGTAAAACATGGACACAGATCTTGTGCAATTCTTTGACTTCTTATTTTGATTTTGTGTAGCGGCCATCGTGAAATTGTGCCTTCCTGGTGCCGATCTTGGTGTCAAAAAAGAATCGCCAATAAACAAGGGGCACACAATTGTAAACTTTTACCCAGCATTATTTCATTTATTCAAAACAAACATAAGAAGCTTATTGAATCATTTATGAAGAAATTATGTACTTTTGCTGAATTAGGCAAGGCAGGATTTTTCAAAATGTTGGTAATTTCTGAAGTACATGGATCAGAAATTTGCTGAGCAAGATTGCTGATTCACCTGGATCTAAAGTGAATTTGTGTTTCAAACAAGCATTGCAATCTAATGATATAGTATAACAATTAGCATTTGCATAACATTAGCCATACTAATTAAAGGTACATAAAAATTATTAAATTCAGGTATTGCATCTTTAGTACATATTAACACATCATGTTTGGATAAAAACAAACAAAACAGCAAGACAAACAATATACACTGGCTGAAAAATTAAAACTGGACCAGTTAGCACCCAATTATTTAGACATGGGAACAAAATACCATTATTAAATCAAAACAATGAGAAAGCAAGAAATATTATCTATAAAATAATATACAATTAATATCATTGCTTATAAGGTATTACACACACTGACCAATGAATTAGAAATGCAAGATCAATATTTTATTGGATCACAGTGCATATTACCCTAGGAAGAAATTGACAGATGCATATTACCCTACGAGGAAATTGACAGATGCATATTACCCTACGAGGAGAAAATTTTTGATTGAGAACATGTTTATGATTGAAAAATAATCCTTCTAAGACACTACAGACAAGTATCATCTCTGACAATTTCCTTAATTAAAAAAAAAAAAAATCCATCTATTCATAGCTCAAAAATTCAGAAAAGATAACGTAGAAATCTGAAAAAAATAACAATAAATAAGTGAAGAATAACTTACACATGAAAAAAAAAAAGCAATGAATGTGTAGCACAATAGTACCAAGTGCAATTTGACGTGCAATACTGAAATTATAAAAATGTCAAAACAAAACTAACCTTTACAGTCATATCTTTATCAATTACAACCCTTTTTTCACACATGTAATTAGTTGTCCATCGAGCACATACAATGAATTCAACTACAGAATTTACAGTCCACAAACAATGCGGTTTGAAAATCTTCTGCAGACTTTCAGTCAACAGTGGAAATGTAAAATCCTTTTTAGTAGCGGCAACATTATCTGCAACCAATGGAGCATTCTTTTCACAGGCACATTTCTTGCAGCAGGTGTTTTTCTTTTACGTGACGGTTTGGATAAATATAAAGGCAGATTTGGAAAGATTGAGGGTATTGCTCCTTCTTGGAGTCTAGGGCGGCCCATTTCCAACTTGAATATTGTCCCATCGAACAATTTCATCTCGTAAAATTGTTTTATATCACTTTTATTCATAACTTATTTAATATGCTGAATTTATCTCATGGAAAATCAATTTTTCATTACACTTATCTGCTGTTATGTTTTCACTCAACCATGCAAGTGAAGTTAATTTTAAGCAGCATAGTGTTCATTTCCATTTATTATAAAAACGTACTTCAAACGGAAAAGAAGGGGGAATGACTTAATCTTCTTTTCTGTAAATGAAATAAAGAGGCAAATATTCCATCATTCTTGCATAATTCCAGAAATTTATTTAACTTTAAAAATCTCAGGATTGCCTGCTTTCATGCACGAAATGCAAATGCACATAAGTTATGTGAAATATTTAACTAATTTCCAATTTAAAGTTCTGTGAAATATTTAACTAATTTCCAGTCTATTACTTTTTAAATACCCTCTTATTTACTAGCAATCCAGACGTTCTGTAAAGTTATATAAATTCGTCTGACTGTGATCAGACATGATATAAATGTTGCTCACCTTTGGAACTCTAAATATACTTGGATTCTTGATTTCCAAGCTGTTATTCTTCTGCCTAACAGATGTATAACCACTGTTGTATCCGAGGACGAAGCAGGTTGCATTCTGGAAATTGATATCAAATCAATATTTTCTGTATTGCTGCCTATGGCAAATCCTACGAAAAGTAGAACAGCTAACGATTGCAGCGCCCTCTATAAATAATGCGACAAATGTGGACCAATTTTGGAAAAAGTTGTAATACCAGTTTCCCCTCTGTTTATACTCCGTGGTCCAAACCTATTCTAACATCCTTGACTTTGTCCAAAGAAGCGGGGATAGAACCGACGATCTAGAAGTCCGAGAAAATTTTTCATCCTCGTTACAGTTGAGCTGCGACTTCGCCGTTGTCTTTCGCAGACTTTTCGGTACACAAGGCTGATATACAAATAGTATAGACGATGAAGCAAAAGTCGCCAAGTACAAGATTCTGTAACCCTACGTTTCCTGTTTTAACCAATCGGAGCAAACAATAGAAGAAACGGTCTGTAGGCTTTGTGAATATGCTGGTGAATGTTATTTAAAATTGTACATGCAAAAAATAGCGTAAGGCAAAACAGTTAACAAACGGAACATTATTACAGCTCTACCCGACTAGACGGCTTCTGACGTAAGCTGTTCTGTAGGACAGCGAACAGGATAATACCCAAGGAGGTTAGAATAGGCTATTCTAACCTCCTTGATAATACCATCCCACGGAAGGAAGAAACCACTTTAAGTGCATTACAGCCAAGGGCGGGATGGCCGATCAGATGTGCTAAATTGAACGATAGTGATAAGAAAATGAAAGATTTTGCTATAAAGACTATTGTGCCTTGTGCACTAGGTGCTTCGTGCGATTAGAAAAAGAAAAGTGATTTAGGAAGAAAAATGTAAAAAGCATTGATATGAAAGTTAGGCAGGATAATTGGATATTTGGACTTTGAGATTTTAAATTTAATGAACTAGCCTACACATCACAACCAAAGAGCACATGATTTGTGAATAAACATACTTTGACAAAATTTTCGTAAGAGAACTAACTAAAAGTAAAGAGAAGCTATTTTAACATATCTAGCAAAGTTACAGAACACTGGTGTTAAAAATCAAATTTTATTATTCATAGTTAATGCAAAAATCAGAGCAGTAAAATTTAATTCAAAGAACATTATATATTTATAATGATTCTTATCTATTTAAATCAATTCCAGAACGAATTAAGCATAATTTAATTCGCAATAATAAAGGAAGACGCTACGTTGTTGTTGCGAAGCTTAGTTTCTCTAGATTGGCAACAAATCCAGTATTGTGCAAGTTTCAAATGTAAACAAACATGGCGGTCATGGTAATCACAAATTAGGCTTAGCCGTAATTTAAAAACTTTTAAATTGTTGATAATTCCACAATCATTGCATACAGGTTAACTAAAGGCATAAAAATCTTAACCGGAACAACATAATTCAATAATTTTAAACCAAAAAATGCGCAATTTACAAACATAAGAATAAAGTAACCGAAATCCGGATCCGAGTAACAGTCTATATATATGCATATATACTTTTGTTGAGGCCAATTGCAACCAAAATACGAGGTGCACAACTGCATATTATATCAGTCCTATATACAAAATTTCAACGTTTTGAGATTACTCGTTTTTGTGTTATTCGACATACCTACGCACAGACACACGAAAATTTCTATTCAGAATACAGTTTAAATCAGTTTTATAATTTTTTGGGGGGGAAAAGAGACCTTTACTTTGTCCTTACGTACGGATGTCACGCAAAAATATCGTTAAATTGCATTCGATAGCGGTCTAAATGGATATTTTTGTTGAAATATGATGCTGAAATTTTCCGGATTACAATACTTTCTTTTTACTTCGTACAAGGAAGCCGAAACTTTTGCGAAGTGTTACACGTGAAGATCTAAATTGGGACGGAAAAGGAATTTTCAAAATTCCATTAAATTGGTAGTTTGTTTTGAGGGAAAATAAATAAAAAAAGCCTATATTGTTATTTAACAGTTTTATAGTTGACGAAATATTCTTCTGGTTCTTTAAGAACATTCATGTATGAAATGAAAATGGCTTATATATTTGATACCTTAATTCATTTTTCAAATCTTTCAAGTCATTGTTCAACCTCCCAATGTTTTTTGATATCCTTGCAGAAGTTTAACGTCTAACGCAGAAGTTTAAAAAAAATCGTATGTAAAATATTTCGGAACTTTCATATAAATTTTGACAACCTGATATTATGTGGTGAAATGATGTCACACACATTTTACAGTAAAGTTTTTATTATAGTGCCTTTAATATCATTCGAAATATTTTGCAGGGATAGCCAGGTGGTAAGATATCACCAAGCAAAACAAATTACTAGGTACAATTGCATTCTAAACTCACAACTTGTACTGCAAGACAAAGCAGTTTCATTTAATACAGTTAGTAAAAGGGCCTTCATTTTTTACAAAGCGATTCCTTTTTTAAAAATATTTTACATATGATTGATGTACAGAAAAACTGGTAGGCACCATTTCTAACATTTTTATATGTTATGCTTTATTTGTTATATGTTATGCTTGTTTTATTGTCTTATTTGTTATGCTTGTTGCATTTGTTTGTTAATATGTTTTGCTTTATTTGCATTTTTATATGTTATGTTATTCCATTATTTGCTTTAAATTTGTTTGTTAATATGTTTTGCTTTATTTGCATTTTTATATGTTATGTTATTCCATTACTTGCTTTAAATTCCACTGCGTCTACAATTCGAATTCTGTCCCCGAAAAATAGTCATCCCAAATTGCAGCGATAATGAGTAATTTTCAAGGTCAGGGTGAAGAAAGTCTGAGCTTTAATGTAGACAGAGCAGGTGACGGAGCACGGGGGCGCCTGGTGTCTAACATAGGTCGACAGGCATATGCCCCGCGTCCTCCACTATCTAGAGGCAACAACTCCCTGGAGCCCCATGAAGCCGCCCCGGGAGTTTATTAGGATCTTAAAAAAAGTTAACATGGCCATACAAGGGCTAGACTACATGTAGTACATTGTAAGAACGTGAGACAACTGAAGGTTATGGTTACAGAGGTAGAACAAAATAAGACATAAACTTAAAACATAAATGGAAACATATAAAAAGAAACACATAAAGCACTAAAAACACAAAAAGGTACACTAAGATACACGGAACTAAACACAATAAACACAGAACACACATAGATAAACACGATGCAGACAATTATGTAATGCGGACACATAAAAACGAAACACTTGATGATGTTAATATAGACAGAGCAGCGGACCAATAATACTTATTTAGGGGACGCCAGATTTTAAGTTCCCCAGTCTCGAGATGACATTTCCATAAGGAACAACACAAGTGCGCGGTTTGAGAAAGGAAGAGATTAGCAGAATCAGTTCGCGATTCAGTCCAAGCTGAATTAACGTGTAAATAAGCCCCTCATGAAAGACGTGGTCGAGAGCTTTTGCCATGTCTAGCATAGGGAGGGCACCACTGATTGTTGTAGAAAGCCGCATCGAGGAATTCAATATTACTAGTTGATTAAAAGTCGTACTGATATTTTTCCTGAATCCATACTGATCGTTAGCTAGAAGATGAAAGTAAGGCTCTAGCCGTTTAAGGAAACTTTTTCATAAATTTTCCCTAGTCCTGAAAAGAGACTAATGGGACTGTAGTCATCCGGATTTTTAGCGTCTTTGCCAGGCTTGGGAAGTAAGATTATCTTCGCCTGTTTCCAGTGATTAGTGAAAAACGTTTCGTGAGACATGCGTTCAGGAGACTCGTAAGTTTGGAAATAGGATTCTTGGGAAGATTTTGAGTAATTTTGTTGCTGACTCCATCCATACTAGGTCTTTTATTAATATTCATCGATCTAATGATATTTTGAAGTTCTAAAGAGTGACAAGATCATGCAGAGAAGTTGCAGATGGTACGTAAGTCCATGCTTTAACATAATCTTCCACATAATCTTTAAATTGTGTGTCTTTAGGGTCAGTGTCAAGAGAGAACTGGAATTCTAGATGCTCTGCAAAAACTTCAACGTTTTCTTTGAGCGAGTAAGACACTGTATTTTCTCTGTGAATAGCCCTGGGGCATACGTGTTTCTTTTTACGATTTTGGAGGTACTTCCAGAGAGAGGCATCACTAATGCTCAGATTTGCAATCATTTCTTCCCTCTAGTCTTTAATGTATTCTTCTATATAATCTGTTAATATTTAAGCTCAGGATTCCAGGTAGGATGTCATTCTTCAAGAAGTCTGTTACGATCTTTAATAAGTTGTCTGATACTGGCTGGATGTCTTTTACAGTAGTTGAAAAGCTGTGTAGTAGTAGTAGCATCTCGATAAGCTTTAACAATACAGTTTTTAAGTTCGTTTACAGTTTATATCTTGTGGAGTTTTGAGAGAGAAGAACACAAAGAAAGCACTTCTTGAAAATACACAGCTGCCCACCCAAATTGCAACACCAAGAAAGACAAGAGATATCACAACAAAATTTATTTAGCAGATAACATGTTGACCAAGTATCAAATGATTAAATTTATAGACTTCTGTGAAGTGTGGTTCCTTCCAGAATCAGTAGCCAGAATAGCCGCCATTGTTGGAGATCACCGCTGCCACACACCTCCGCATTGATTCAAAGACATGTGTTCTTGGGGTACAGCAGAACAAGCAGCTTCCACACGTTGCCAAAGTTGATCTGGTGTGGCAGCTTGGGATGTAATCTGGGTCAATCGTTCACCAACCATGGACCCCATGTTTTCTATCGGCGAAAGATCCGGAGAGCGAGCCGGCCAGGGAAGCAATTTAATCTGGCGATTGACGAAGAACTCTTGGACAATGCGTGCCACGTGTGGTCACCCTTTATCCTGTTGAAATATGGCTGTGGGCAAGCCCTGAAGGTAAGGAAGGACAACTGGCTCGAACACCTCGGAGATGTTTAACAGGGTTCGTAGCGGTCCTTACAAGTGCTTATAAGTCCTTATATTTGAAAATAAAATATAAAGGCCCTTATAGGTGCTTACTTTTTCATTAAAGCCCTTATTTTTTGTTTTTAGTGCTTATTTTTTGCTTTTAGTGCTTTTTTTTAATCCTTTGTTTTTAATAAACGCGCATTTTTCCTCCGTACCAAAGCCGAAACTAAATAAACAACTTTCCTTCCTTATATTCAACGTCAGATGGTGAATCATACTCCCGAAAATTGCTTTTCCCCCCTTCCTCTGCATTAACGTAACCTATGGTGCGCGCGAGAGTACAGACAGGTGCACGTCATTCTATTGGCCAAAGAATCGCGAAAACGGTAGAAAATTCTGGTACATTCGGTATTCTTTTCCTCCCACCCAAATACTACTCACGTTTTAATTTCTATCAAAATTTAAATAATTTGCATTCTCGTTCCGCGTGGTCAGTTCATATTCGTGTTTATTATGATAGTTATGCTTATATTATGAGCATATGTATGAATATTTATAATAATATAGTTGCAGTAACTGCTGAAGTATAGATAAATTTCCAAAAATGGGTGTGTTTTTATACAGATTAGCTTCCTAATTAATAATATTCGGAATGGCTTAAATAAAAAGAAAGTAATCGAATATTCAAAATAATTTCATTTTCTTTGCCAATACATTATACAGTACGGAGGTTGGGAGTTTCTCCGCAAAATCTCTAGTATTGAAGCAGCGGACTTTTTTTTGTTACTGTCCAATCTGGATTGAATAGTACTAAAAGTTTTTGCGGTCTACCCAACCCAAGCGAAGATTGATTCTATTCCGGAAATTTAATACAGTCTGTTGAAAATTAGAATCAGAAACACCCCAGATTAGTAAGTCTCTTTCTTTTCCCTTATTTAGTTCTTTATTCTTCGAATACCGGCAGGTGTTGATTCCGATTGCGTAGTATCACATATGGAAGAATTACGCCGCACGTATTGCGCTATAACGTTTGCGGTATTTTGCATTGATAATTAATTTTGTTCTTCAGTCTGAGATTTGTTTATGAACACTTAAAAGAATTTTACTGTGCTTTCTAAGCAGAATATTTCTCAGTTCCGTTGGTTTTTATATGATGCACATATCAAAATGTCAAAATCATTTATTTAGCCTAAATTTAAATCTAAAGAACGGCTACAATCTCCCCCACTCCTCTTTTTCCAGTTACTATCCGGAATATTCGGGAATTTCTGAGTATGCGGGTTAGTTAAGCTTTTACTGTTAAAGGATGACTGCATGAAGCAATTTCCCGTCTTTTGATTTCAGAAGTGTGCCTCTTTTTTACTTAAATTACTTTGTTTGGGATATATGTTAAGGGAAAACTGTTATGGAATGAAAATTTAGAAAATGTTCAGAATTTTGATTTAAGTTAAATTATTTAAATATTAATATGAGTGGGAAAATAAATTGTATTTATTATTAGGTGCCAAACGAATACAATTAATATAGCTTATTTTTATTTATTTTCTATATTTTCAACTGAAATATCATCATTATATTTTGTAATATAGTTTAGTTCTGCATAGTTTTTTTTTCTTTCATTGTAAACTAATTCTGTAAATTGAACTGTCATTTAAAATTAAAAAAAAAGTTAATTGTTTTCCATAGTCGAGGTCATGCTCATTCTCGTAATAAATATTGCATTGCTCATATTTTAAATTACTAGTCTAATTTTTAAGGTTATGCAGTTGTGTATAATGTGGGTGCTACTGCGGTAGACTGGTTGCACGGATTTTGGCGATTTTTCTTTTGGCGAGTAATATAACTTATGGTAAACCCATTGCTGGATAAGTTATTTATGGTAACCGATAGTTTTTTGTCATTTTATTAAAAAAATAAAGCGTTTTATTATGCATAACTTCCGTGTTTTAAATATTATTTATGGCTTCTAAATATTAAAAATCAATCTAATTTTAATGTAATTAGACAGGTGCTTATTTTTGCTTTAAAATGTGCTTGAAAAGTGCTTGCCATGGACGGATGGACGGATAGGTGCTTATTTTTTTAACTAAAATGTAGCTACGAACCCTGTTTAAACTACCGACAATGCGTATTAGAGGAGTGCGAGAGTGATATCCAATACCGCCCCATACCATAATACCCGGTGCAGAACCAGTAAGGCGGTGCATAACGCAGCTGTTCAGCATCCTCTCTCCATGGTGTCTCCAGACTCGAGTCCGACCATTGTGGTGTTGCAGACAGAAGCGGAACTCGTCAGTAAAGACTATTTCATTCCATTCTGCCGTCCACATCCTTCTTTCATCGCACCATTGGCGGCGGAGACGTCTGTGGTTCTGCGTCAAGGGTAGATGAAGCAATGGACGTCTTGCGGACAGACCACTCTGCTGTGGACGGCGTCGAATGGTATGCGCAGACACTGGATGATGCGTTACAGACTAAATGTGATGTGCTATGGTTCGTGATGTGACTGAGCGATCCGTCACTGCCATGCGCACAATGTTCCTATCATCACGTGAAGTGGTGCACATAGGTGGATGCGATCGAATAGGTCGGTCCGTCGTACCCTCCTGCATCCAACGGTCACATATCCGCATTACAGTTGTTTGGTTTCGTCCAACACGACTACCGATTTCCCTGAAAGTTCATCCACTCTCTCGGTAGGCCACTATACTTCCTCTGTCGAACTCGGATACTTGATCAAACGATGATCGCTGTTTACTACGAGGCATAATTGATCGTTTTTTTTAAACACAATTGCCGAACTTGAAATCGTCGAAAACTCCAAGCCTTAAATAGCGCTTTGAAGTGGCGCCACAGGCACGCGTGATGTTCGTCTGCGCTGAAATTCTAATCATTTGCATATCTCACCTCCGCTAATGCATGTTGTAAATTTCATGTTACTTGCGTGCTTCCTTCAGGGTGTTGCATTTACGGTGGCCAGCAGTGTATTATGAAAATGTCTTCAGCCTGTTTTATTGGAGGTTCTGACAATTTCTTCAGTAGATACTCCTAAGGTGACAATGATAGGCATATGATCTGAGGTGAGATCAGATTTAGCTTCTAAAGCGATAGAAATAGAGGTAGTCTTAATAAGTATGTCAAGGATGTCTGAATTCTGGAAGAATGGTAGGTGCTTTCCGTAGGAATATGAAGAGCAACAGGATAGTTGGTAATAAAGTTATGCGAAATTTGACCATTTTTCGTTTGTATGTTTGCAGCTCCGGTCCATATGCTTTCCATTAAGATCGCCGATGACAATCACTTACTAATCTTCCTTGAGAATATTGTTGAGTATGGTAGTATTGATGCTATTTTTAGGCAGGTTATACAGTGTATAAAAATGCACATTACCATAGTCGGGAATAATAACGGAAACAAAGACGCATTCAAAGCCTTCATTTCGGTTTACGGAGATGAAGCACGATTGCAAAGTGTTTTTAAACGTGAATAACAATTCCTCCTCCTCTGTAACGTACCCTGTCACAGAGATAATGTCAATAGTTTTGAATACTTAGTTTATCAGCTGGGGTGGCGAATGCCATCGCTTCATCAAATGTCATTTCTTCAATCTTCTACTTCATCAAGTTCACTGGTTAATGACCAGCTGATTAAGATTTTCCATCAAGTTCACTGGTTAATGACCAGCTGATTAAGATTTTCCATCAAGTTCACTGGTTAATGCCCACCAGCGGCCGAGCGGTAAAGTCGCTGAACACTGGTAGTTCGGTCCGAGGTTCGAATCCCGCTAACGGGCTGGCTGCATGGGCGTTTTCGTAGTTTTCCCCATGTGTAACGTGTATACGAGCCAGTTTCCCTTAGAAAGTCCTTCACGAAGGCATCCCTCCTCTTAGACAGATAGCCCTCTAGGGTTTGCCATAATCACACACACACACACATTCACTGGTTAATGTCCAGCTGATTAAGATTTTCGCCTTTCGGCGGCGCGATGCGCCTAATTTATTGACTTATTAAATTTAGTGCAAGTGTAAGGCCTCCTGGGCTAGGTACCTGTTTTACAAAAAAACGATTCGATTCGATTCTCTTAAAAATTAGGTATTTGTGTTTTTGGAAAATAAATGAAAAATCATATACTGTTATTTAACAATTTTATGTTTGGCAAAACTTTACTGTGGATTTTCAAGAACATTCCTGAATGAAATATAAGTGCATTTTATTAGAAACCCAGATTCATTTTCCGTGAAATTTGCTAAACTGTTCCACTTTTTTCCCCGTTGGAAGAAACCCTGCTGAACAACGCAGAAGGTTATGAAAAAAAGGCCTTATAACTTTCTTACAAAATTCCACATTATATGAATTGACGTGACACACATTCTGTATCAAATCTGCGACTATATTGTGCTTAATATCACACGAAATGTTTTTTTTTTTTTTTTTTTTTTGGTGAAAACCAAACAATACAAATTTAAGTTATACAACTGACTGCAAACTCACTGCTTCGCCATAAGAGGGCAACGCAGTTTCATTAAACACAATGGTGATTTCTGTTGGTTGTTGTGACTTAGACACTATATTGTTACGAAATGTAAAGGCGAGGTAAGATAGCTTCCCCGCAAATCAGTTCTAAGGTTGCCATAAAATGGCAAGGGACGGCAGAGTTCCCACATTTGGCGAGAAATCGCCCATTTGGCTACATTTGGCAACAAAATTGGCGATATGCCATGGACGGATGGAGAACCTTCTGGAACGAATTCTTACCAGTTTAGCCCAGAATGTTCTCGAACACAAGCCAAAAGCTATATAAACCCTGCTTGTTCGCAGTGAGTATGTGTGCTTCATAGATTGTGCCTCGTTTAGCGACCCGTGCGGAGTCGATCGAGTTGACAGCCGGCCAGCGAGTGCCAAGTGGGTCGTCGAGTGCATCGAAGAGTCTTTTAGTTATCCCGGTTAGTGCATTGTTGAGAGAGTGTGTTAAGCTCCGGGAACGACTGAACCGAAGAGTCGGGAACTGTGCTCTGTTCATCTGTTGTCGAGTTCATCGCGAGTTGTAGCGGGGAGAGTCTCGAGAGTACCTGGAGTTCCGAGAACGACCAAGCAGAGACTGGAGCTCTACTCTGGTGCTTTGAAGTGAAGCTGTCTCCACCGTTATAGCCTGATAACCCAAAGGCTGTGTCGCTGGTTGTTCCAGTGAGTGTATAGTAGATCTTCGACGTCTGTAAAACGTAACTTTGGAGCTGTCCGGATTAATATTGTCTAAATGAAAGTGTGTTTCGATACTTCATCAAGTATCGTCGCTATTCACTCCAAATCCACACGAACCCCATACGAACGTGAAGGAAGGAAATAACGTAACAATATTATACCGAACTATAGCTGTGAGCAAGTTTGCCGGTTCTTGAAAGAAAGCCCGAAGGCATATGACATATAATGTTCTAGACGTTGGAGGATTTTGGAAGAGAAATCGGAGGAGGTAGAAGAAGAAGGGGACACGAACCACGCAGGGTGGAACAAAGAGGGTTGTCGTTGGTGGGTTATTTTTTAAATATTTATATCATATTAGTATAGAGAAAAACTGGTGGACAACAATTTCTAATACTTTTATTCATTATTTCGCTTACTACATTAAATATTTAGCTTCGTTAAATTAAATTTCGTACTCTAAATTTTTACCTACTACGTAAAATTTTAAGCTTCCTAACCTACATTATTTCGTACATTAAATCTTTGTACATTAAATTTTTAACCACTACGTTAAACTTTTAGCTTCGTTAAGTACATTATTTCGTTTTATAAAGTCCATTGCGTCTAGGAAGCGAAGTGTGCTCCCGAAAAATCTATGTACAAATAGTCATCCCAATTAGAAGTCTCAACGCGATTTCAAAAGGAAAGAACAAATACGCCACGTATTCTATTCCCGAACTCATGCAAGCTTGATTCATTTCCCTTAATTCCCAGATAAAAGTTGTCAGTGACTTTTGAAACGTTACCAGAGATGAATACTTATTTGGCTCGATAATAATCATCCGAGTATTATGTATTTTTTGTGTGATTTCATTCATGAAAAATATTTATAACAATCTTTACCTGAGTTAATTTATAATGTCTAAAAAGATACCGTTAAATAATTATGATGTCAAAAAACGATCTGCCTTTTGTTCGTTCACTTATAAGAAGTATGCATTTATGTTTTACTATATCTCTTTTGCACTGTAAGCAAAGTTATTATAGTATTAATGTAATTTATTACTTTACTCCCAAAGGATATTTAAGGCGTACAAATCACTAATATTACACGCACGCAATACCAAGAAGGTAACACATAGAAAAAACTGGGTAAAAAAAAAATCTGACAGCTTTCAGATTTTACATTACGCCCAATTGGGCTTTTTTTTTTTAACGTGTGTCACCTTTATTTATTAAATACGACGTTCTTCGCACTTTGTTGAGTTTGTTAACCAAAAATTCTTTAATGTCTGACAAAGTATGAAATACATGATAAAACTAATTCCAAATTCCAAATTAGGTCTTCCAGATTCCCATATTGAGTGGAGGATTACGTTACTCACAATTTGATGGCTCCAGGTATCTGTTTTATCACTATGCGAGAAACATACATACATCTATGGAGATTCTTCCTGATGATGCGTTATTGATTTCTCATCAAGTATTATAAATTTTTTGCCACATTTAACCGACTGAAATTGAATATAGGTCAAATATTAGATGGAATTTGAGCTTTTAAGACCATTTGATTAGAAAGACGAAAATCATTAAAAACTGCGTGCCATTGTTGCTGATATAATGAGAGAGAATTAGTTTATTTTTCTATCGAAATATTTTATGTGGGTTCCATATCGCATCAGATTGAAAAGGGTATGACTATGAATCGTATATTTTGCATCGTTTGCATTATTTCAGCAAGATTACAGCGGTATCGTTCTCTCTTGTTATATATATTACTCTCAATCTAACGTAACTGGCATCGGGTACTTCAGCTAGTATACATACAAGGGGTGATCAAATGAAAAAGTACGAAACGACACGGTGGGTACAAATGTAGACTTTATTCAAAATATACACCATAGGCCTGAGCACAACGATCTCACTGATAAACAAGCCGCAGGATTCCTTGTTCCTAGAACTCCTATGGCCGTGACGAGACCCAGTCCTTTACAGCGTCCTTGAGTACGTCGTTTGAGTTGAAGCGCTTCCCTTTCAGGTGTTTCTTCAGTGGACCAAACACATGGAAATCGCAGAGCAACATGTTCGGATTGTAGGGCGGATGGTCCAACGTCACCCACTTGAACTTGGCCATTTCCATGTGTGTGATTCTGGAGATGTGTGGACGCGCGTTATCATGGAGCAAAACTACACCCTCCATGAGCAGCCGCGGTCTTTTGTTCTTGATGGACCTGCGTAGGCGGAGGAGTGTCTCACAGTACACATCCGAGTTAATGGTTTTTCTGTGCTCGAGGAATTCCACAAGTAGCGGACCTTGAACGTCGAAAAAGACGGTGAGCAACACCTTGCCTGCTGACGGCACGGCTTTGAACGTTTTAGAGGAAGGTGACGATACATGCTTCCAGTGCATGCTATCCCGCTTTGTCTCTGGCTCGTAATGATGGCACCAGTTCTCATCACCTGTAACGATCTGCTACATGAAAGCGGGGTCTTCCTGATACCGAAGCTGTTGCAGTGCATACGCGGTTCCCTTTGCTGTTCCGTGAGCTGCTTCGGTACCCAAGCGGCACACACTTTCCTTTTCTTCGCAAACTGTCGTGAACAATTGTCCAGACGTTTCCATAGCTGACATCTACCTTCACCGCCAACATTCGCAATGTGACACGCCGATCACTTCTCACTAGGTCGTGCACCTTGTCAATGAGATCGCTCGTTATGACAGTGTTTGCCTGGCCTGGTCTCGGGTCATCACCCATCCTCTCACGGCCTGCACGAAAACGGGCACTCCATTTTCTGACAGACTTGTCAGAGACACATTTCTCTCCGTAAACTGTCACCATCCCGGCGAAGAATAGCTGCCGGTTTCTCACCTTCAGCTGTCAGAAATCGGACAACACCTCGCTGCTCCTCAGTCGTCGAATTTTGCAATGCGAACGCCATCCTGTCCTCATACGGACTGCCGCATCATTTGGACGCCGCTATGAAAGAGCCTCTGCTCTCTCCTGCGCATGTAGGCGACCGCGCATGTTCTGATCCCAGTCAGAGACTCCCGAGATGTATCGCTACGTTCTCCCATGGCGGAATATGCAAATATTTAACTGTTACGTTTTTACGTCGTTTCGTACCTTTTCATTTGATCACCCCTTGTATATTTTACGCTTATTTAACAAACTTTAGATTAAGAATTTAAAAGTTTTGTGTTGCCACACTGCAAAGTATTAGATTTTTACTTTTTAAATTTAATCAGAATTTTCTATGAAGTAAAAGAAGTGTGTTGCCACTTGGGTAAACGCAATATATTTATTCGCCCTCCGAATTTAATACACACACTCGGTTATTTAAGGAAAATGTGCTGCCGTTTCTCAAATTAGAATATTTTCATATTCCATGCAGCAGTGCTTGTAGTTCAGCAAAGCGTAAAGTATTTAATTTTTCCTTTATGTTGATTCTGTTTTTAATTAAGAAAGCGAGCGATTTAAAAGCAATGAACGTAGACTTCATTCAGTAATTATTAATGACTAGCTGGGCCTATGCTGGCTGTTGTGACTGAAATCATATATAAAGAAGAATGCACGTTTGTTTGTTTGTATGTGTTCAATTTATGCAAGTCTACAGTTTTATTCCGATCTTTATGAAATTTTGCATATTTTAGAAGTTATTTCTCCCTCCTTCTGAGCATGCCTTCGTAATGTAGTGGTCAGCACGCTGGACGCGTATTCCAGAGGTCCGTGATTCGATTAATACGACCTGCATGAGAAGCCCCCTCACTCAGGGCAGAATTCCCTATAAACTGAGGGTGCTGCTCATTTTTCATCTCTCCTGCTTCTATTTAACCTAATGCTTCTACAGTGGCGCCCGAACTAAAAGGGTGGTGGATGATGATTCTCCACACCTAGAATTTGGCTATTGGGTCCCCTAAAAACCCCAGTCGCCTTTAAAAGGGAGAGTATATAAAGTATTTCTCCCGCCTTCTTAGCATGTCTTCGTAGTGTAGAGGTCTGCACTCTAGGCGCCTACTCCAGAGGTCCGTGCTTCGATTCCCAGTGAGGGCGTTGCTCATTTTTCATCTCTCCTGCTTCAAAAATACATAATGTCTCTACAGCGGCGCCCGAACTTAAAACGGTGCTGGGTGATAATTTTCCACACCCAGAATTTGGCGATTGTGTCCCATAAAAATCCCAGTCGCCATTTAAAAGAGGGAGTATATAAGGTATTTCTCCCGCCTTCTTTGCATGCGTTCGTAGTGTAGTGGTCTGCACGTTGGGCACGTATTCCAGATGTCCGTGGTTCTATTCCCGGCGAGGGTGTTGTTCATTTTTCATCTTTCCTGCTTCCAGAAAATCATAATGGCTCTTCAATTTGACCTTCAAACAAAAGGAAGGTCAATGTTTTTGTAAGGTTTCGAAAAACGACCCCAGGGAATTCACACTCAGGGCTCTTATATTAGAAAGTTGTGCTGAAGACACCCATTCTAGTTTCACGTCGCCGTTGGTGCGTTCCCGCTGTCATTGGGAGTCATAAATACTAAGCAAGGAATTTATTTTTTTACAAAAAATAAATATTAATGTTTCTACATACTAGTTTCAATTTGAATTACGTCACTAACCTTAGTTTCACGTAGCCGTCGTTGTGTTCCCTCTAATAGTTCTACGAAAAACCGTTAGATGGCGCCGTGTTCGTTTAGTCTTTAGAACAGTGTAGCACCTTCAAAGCAGAATTTAAGTGCTCTACCTATCAGTTTTCCCTCGAAAAAATCGCAATAGGGGAAGAAATGGGCTAACTGGATGGTAAATTCTAATAAAGCAGGTACCAGTTCTTACTAAAACCGTAACTTGGCGCTGTATTACTTCTATACTGTTTTACAGATTTAATGGAGCTTGGTAAAACTTTGCACAATTCAGCTTGAACCGAAATAGGAGAAAAAACACCGTCTTCTTGAGATTTTGAAGACATTATCGCCATCTCCATAAAAGAAGCCTCTTTACTCTGTGTAAAAACCGTGCAACATTGGGTACTTTAGCTAGTTAGAAATACTATATAGTATAGTTTTATTTTAAATTTAAATTTATATTTTTCGCTGACTTTAAAATTATTTCTATTTTCAATTTCAGCAATTCTACAATATTAAATTCATATATTTTTAGAAAACTGATTTACTTACAAACTTTTTGGTTTCTTGTATTAGCTTATCAAATTTAAAAACTGGAAAATTTCACCTTATGCAGAGGAAAAATGTGGATGGCGTGTTTTTAATATTATAAAATCTAATCAAATGTGTTTAAATGTAGTTTTTACATTCGTTATGTGCGTATATTATCTGCATATAATGATAAAAATAAGATATTAAATAACCTGTAAAAATATGTCTAGAATTCATGAAAAATGAATTTTTATCCAAATTATTTCCAATTATGCATAGTAAAAAAATTGTAAAAGTTTACGTCAATTTCTGCGTAAAGTATACGTTTGTGAAAAATAAAAAAAAATGAGCAAATTACGTAAATTTTCGCTAAAAATATACGAAGTCAAAAATTGGAAAGATTTACGTATGTGCGGTAAATATACGTAAATTTTCATCAAAAATATACGTAAATCCTTACAATGTACGTATATTGTATGTAAAAACTACGAATTAAGCGCAAAGATTTGCATGAATATACCTAAATTTTACGTATATTGTAACGTAAAAATATACCTAAATATCTACTACTTTTTTTACTGGAAACTTTTTATGATATTTTTACGTCCAAGCTTTACATTTTTTATACGAAGGACCATTCGTAAATTGCCCGTACTTTTCACGTGCAAATTACGAATGCATGCTGCTTGAGATTAGTCTTCATTTGTTAAATGACATTGTCCAAACTGAATTTTTGAATACCCAGAACAATTCATTTGTGAAAAATAGGATTCATTATTGAACCAGAGGATTTAAGGAGAATCTTTCTTACATTAACCCCTTGGGTACGGATTTATTTGAGAAAATATTTGCATGTGGAACGGATATAATTTTTGGTTGCTTTGAGTAGAATGTAATAGCAGTACATTTTACGTAAGAATTTATATATTTCTAAAATATTGGTGATATATGTAGTATTAAGATGTCTTCAAGTAATTAGAATTGCAACAAAATAACAACAAAATAAAACTAAATGAAATAAATTCAAGCTATAACAAAAAACCAATTACTAATAATTATGCAGAGTGTGATATTTTTCAAAGCAAATACAGTGCTACTTTGCATTGTTTGCACTGCCACGTAGTCCCTTTCCTAATATTATGCTTATAACAAACACGGCACCTTTCTCCATGGTGTTGCTTGGACTAAGTTGACGGAATGTTCTCAGGAAAGTGTGCCCAATTTTTCGCTGCCAAACGAAATGGTTTGTATCGCTACTTGACGGGCGTCCACGACGTTTATAATTTGGCAATGACAATTGCTCCAGCAATTCTTCGGCAATAGCTAAACGAAAGGAAGTAATGCCTACCTTGGTTGTGCAGTTGATTTTAGAATATAAAATAGTATTATAAAAGAATAGTATTATAAAATGCCATATCTATTAGATAAAAAAACATTTTCTTATAACCCTTTATACATTTTCTCATAAATGGGAAGCACGCTAGCAATTGGTTTTGTTTATCAACGCCTCCCATACCTTTATTATATTCAAGCAGAGATGCCGGTTTTATAATATTTTCGCTATCGCCACTTTCATTTTTTCTCCTTTGCCTGTTTATCAAATCAGCATTTGAATGTTCTGTGCTAAGTGCAGTAAGACCCCTCTTAACGCTGTTTCGTTTAGCGCTGTTTCGGTTTAGCGCTCTTTTATTTCAACCCGGGGATTCCACGAAATCGCTCGCAGCATACGGGGATTCCCCGAAATATTATGCAGCGATAGGTTTCAAATACATATCCGAAAGAGTGTACTTGTATTTCTTGTTTGGTGCGGTATTGTACAGACATATTTTGAAGGGGTAAATGTGGAAGATGTCGAAGAAATAATTCAAGAAGCAGCGGCTAGTCTTTCTAATGATGAGCTCAAGGAATTAACTGAACAAGAAGAAAACAAAAGTGTTGACAGCAGTGATTCAGAAGAAGAACAAAAAGAACTTTCGATGGCGTTTGTAAAAAGGAGTTTGTCTACCATAACTGAAATAATGGATCAATTCATTGAAAATGATCCGAATTTTGACAGGAGCTCAAAAGTAAGGCGTGGTGTTAGAGATGCTCTATCCGTTTATGAAGAACTTTTAAGAGAACAACGCAAAAGAAAAAGGCAAACAACATTAGATGCTTTTGTCACAAAAAGGCAGAACACTGAAAACGCGGAAGGCTAACTAAATATGACTGACTTAGAATTTTATTTGTTTTTATTTTTAAGAATATTCGTTTTGTTATTTATATTTTGTTTTGATTTTTGCAAGAAATAATAATGTGGTATTAACTTGGGCTTTAAGAAATAAATGTTTGGTTTTATTTTTATTAAAAAAACAAACTTTTTAAATTTAATACCTAACCAATTTCCTAGCCATCTTCCCCTAACCCCAATATTTACATGTAAAAATAGCCTCGTTTAGCGCTGTTTCGCATTACGCTCTACTTTGATGGAATGTATCCCCCGCGTTAAGCGGGGTCTTACTGTATGTGAATTATCCGCTCCTAGGGAAAACAAGCGAATGACGTCTCTCAGACGTCAAATGTACCCAACAGTTTAACTTTTGGTTTGACGTCTGAGACACGTCATCCGCTCCTAGGGGGAAAAAGTGAATGACGTGTCTCAGACGTCAAATGTACCCAAGGGGTTAACGCAAATTGCAATAATGAATTTTCCTTGTATGGTGAGTTTTTGGCAAAAAAATTGTCGTTCTAGATAAATATATATGAAACAGTTGTGGTATTCCAAAATAAAATCGACCAGAAAGATTTATGTAAAATGTTTCTCTTGCAGTAATTAAACAATAAGCTCTGTAAAGTTGAAATAAAGTACTTGACACACATAAAATTTAATTTTGGAAAATATATAACCCATAGATAAGCTTACGCTTATATTTAATTAATAGTAGAGCTTACAAATATCGTTATCGCTATTAATTTTATCCATCATTTAATAATTTCAATTCGTGTAGTTTTCATCACTCAACGCTTATTTAATCGCCACTCAACGCCTCTCGAGGTATGTTTCAAATATGTTTGCAAACGAGTATCAGCTGCCTGATATTTCGCTGTTTTTAATTGAGTCATTGGTGGTACATCTTGCACACACACACAAAATAAGAGACAGTTCATTATCTCTCGTACTAGTGAGCCAATTGACGAAATTATATATTTTTTAACTCGAAAGCGAGACTTAGGATATACATTAGATTTATATATATCATTTTTGTAATGTCGGTATTTTGACATAAAAATTAGACTTGGAATTACATATTTATTTTCCCATTTCGATTCTACCATTCAAATTATGCCAAAGAGACAAGTTTTATAAAAATCGCACGAGTAGTTTTTTAAAAATGAGCTCTCTAAATTTTAGCTCCTCAATGTTAATTGAGTTTGATATATATTATTAAATATATCTTTTTGATTAAGCTTACTTGATTCCTTCTTTCACAATTCGAAATTTATGTTCAGTTTAAATAAAACTGGTACATATTTTCTGATTTGTTTTTAAAATTTGCATTTTTTAGTAATTTTTATAAATAATTTGAAAATATTTTTGAAATTTTTGCCATCATATTAAAGTACATGTATTTCTTGGAGCGCCAGTAAAAAATTAGATTTCTTTTTATTTAAAATTTATCAAGATATACGTCAATTTATATATATACTGGCGAGTTTTAAAATTTGGCATATTTGTTATAAGCAACGATAAGACCAAACACGGTTTTACGCACTTTGTTAAAATTATTTGAAAGAACAACTCATGTAGCTTTTATTTCGCTCTTGCAGAGTGAAAGGGAAAGGAAAATTGGTTAGCATAAATTAAGAATTTCTCCAACCGAAAAATATGAGCCAAGAAAAATTAAAAAATTTCTTGGTAAATTTCTCCTCAAACTTACAAAATTTAATATTTAGGCCTAATTTGAAGTATAGAATCGAAATACGGGGAAAAAAATAGTTGTGTCATTTCATAAAAAGTCCGCTTTTGTGTCCAAATGTCTATGTTAGAACAATGCTATATATAAATCTAATATATATCCTATAAGGTATTTCACCCGCCTTCTTAGCGTGCCTTCGTGGTGTAGTGGTCAGCACGCTCGACGCGTATTCGAGCGGTCCGTGGTTCGAGTCCCGGCGAGAGCATTGCTCATTTTTCGCCTCTCCTGCTTCCAAAAAAAACCTAATGTCTCTACAGTGTCGCCCGAACTAAAAAGGTGGTAAATGATGCTTCTTCGCCACCAGGATTTGGCGATTGGGTCCCCTAATCCCCAGTTGCCCTTTAAAAGGGGGAGTATGTAAGGCATTTCTTCCGCCTTCTTAGCAAGCCTTCGTAGTGTAGTGGTCAGCACGCTGGACGCGTATTCGAGAGGTCCAAGTTTCGAGTCCGTGGAGAGGACATTGCTCATTTTTCATGTCTCCTTCTTCCAAATAACCTAATTTCTCTACAATCCTTTTAGTCACGCTCATGTCTCTTGCTTCCAAATGCCTCTACAGTCCTTTTAGTCACACTTATAAGTCGCGCTTTCGAAACATGAAAAAAGCAAGTTTAATTTCGTCAATCGGCCCAGTAGAATGGAAGATATAAATCTGTCCCCCCTTTTTTTGTGTACTCGTAGAGGTACGTATAGGCAAGGTGTACTTACAGATGATCGTTACATATATATCGCGGAAGAAGAATCAAAGAAATATTGATTGACGAACTGAGTGGGCGTGAGTTTGAATATGCTGGTTAAATTGATATTATATTCTTTGTTCAGATAGTTTCTCCCAATTTAATCCAATTTAGATATTTCTCCATGTTGGCACTAGGTGATATATGGATGCAAATGAAAAATTTGACTGAAAGGCAACAATTGCCATCGTATCAAAATAAATTTGTGACAATATGTTAAGTAAAATAGAAAAATCAGGAAACAAAAATAATGATGCTAGACACAACACCTTAATGACCATTAGCTATCTTAATAAACTTAGTGATTCAATATTTACAGTTTTGCTTCACAATCTTATAAACACAGACAGGATTTTTGGACCATTTTATATTTTTATGAATTATGCAGTAATAGAATATAAAATAGGAATAGAGAAAAAAAAAGAAAGCGAAATTTTATCCACAACAGAATTCGAAAGAGGTGGTTGAGGTGTTAAAAAAAGATGGATATAAATGGTTGATCACAAGATCCTTTTCAGGAATGTTCCTGGTGTGCCACCTCGTACCATCTTGCGTACAATTATTCCAGCAGGAAAGAGGAGTATCCCTCTTTAGTAGTGTAGCGTTTCACGTTGTTTTTAATTGGGTCACTAAATTGTTCATGGCATTGGTACAGAATTTCTTGATGCGGTAAGAATGAGGGAAAAATGGGTGCTTTGGCTGCAATGTCTAATTTTGATATCTTTGGGCGTATTTGCGACAGATTCTGGATTTAAAGATCCCTTCCCTCAACAGTAAGTAAAATTTCGTAAACCTTAAGCAGTGGGTACATGAATTTTATGAATAATCGATAATTTAGCTCATTAAATGTAATATCGATCATTTAGCTCAGGACTGATACAAACGAGTACAACAGAAAATGAATTGCTAATGTTCTGGGAAGGCTTCTGATTACCTATCTTCAGTAATATGACTTTTTGATTCATTTCTTAGGTTTAGCAGATTTCTTGTTGCCATTACCCTTGAAAATTCATTTTCTTAGACATTACTCCATCTGTCTCTCCCATTCCCGGGCTTTATTTCTCTCAATGTTTTGAAGTCTGGATACAGAAATATTTTGTCAGGGTACTAGTCTTAATTATGGGACCTAAGCGCAAAAAATATTTATCGTTTAATTAAAAATATATAATTTCTTATCAATTGCTTTGCCAGGGTACTGTTCTTAATTATGGGACCTGAGAGCAAAAATTAGTTATCTTTTAATTCAAAAGATATTATTTCTTATCAATTGTTTTGCCAGGGTAGTAGTCTTACTTATGGAGCCTAAAAGCGCAAAAAATATTTAATTTTTAATTAAAAAGATGAATTGTTTTGCCAAGGTAGTATTCTTAATTATGGAACCTAAGCGCAAAAATTATTTATCTTTTAATTAAAATAATCTTACCAATTGCTTTGCCAAGGTACTAGTCTTAATTATGGAACCTAAAGCGCAAAAAATATTTAATTTTTAATTAAAAAGATGAATTGTTTTGCCAGGGTACTATTCTTAATTATGGAACGTAAGCGCAAAAATATTTATCTTTTAATTAGAATGATATTATTTCTTACCAATTGTTTTGCCAGGGTACTATTTTTAATTATGGAACCTAAGCGCAAAAATTACTTATTTTTTAATTAAAATGATATTATTTCTTACCAATTGTTTTGCCAAGGTACTATTCTTAATTATGGTACCTAAGCGCAAAATTTATTATCTTTTAATTGAAAAGATATTATTTCTTATCAATTGTTTTGCCAAAGTACTATTCTTAATTATGAGACATAAGCGCAAAAATTATTTATCTTTTAATTAAAAAGATATTATTTCTTATCAATTGTTTTGCCAAGTTACTATTCTTAATTATGGGACCTAAACGTAAAAATTATTTATCTTTTAATTAAAAAGATATTATTTCTTATGAATTGTTTTGCCAGGGTACTATTCTCAGTTATGGGACCTAAGCGCAAAAAATTATTTATCTTTTAATTAAAAAGATATTATTTCTTATCAAATATTTTACCTCGGAACTAGTCTTAATTATGGAACCTAAAAAGCACAAAAAATATTTATCTTTTAATTAAAAACATATTATTTCTTATCAATTGTTTTGCCAGGGTACTATTCTTAATTATGGGACCTAAACGCAAAAATTATTTAACTTTTAATTAAAAATATATTATTTCTTATTAATTGTTCACGAAGAGCGGAACAGCAAATAAGTTGCCAGCGGATTTTGTAATACTGAAAAAAATTAGCAGTTGAGCACATTTGCAATTTTTAATGCGTTTCTCTGAAAAATATAATTTGGTATCAAAATAAAGTACTTAAGGGTCGAAAACAAATTTCGTTTCATTTAAAAGTAATAATGTAACATTTGTGAGTAAGTGGTTTACTTGAAACAGACAATTTTAACCTGAGTATCCGAGCTAACTCTGCCCCACTCAGGTCGGATTACAAAGGCATGACTTCATTTACATTAAATATTCTACTTAAAATTTAGGAAACCGAAAAAATCGCAGTCCACGTATCCATATTATTAAACCAACGATGTTATTAAAAAATATTGTTGAAGGTGAAGAATTTGAGGTAAAATTACATTATTGCGTTAGTATCACTTTCGTACGAGTAATAAAATGCAATTATATCATCAAGCATTGACAAGCTGCTGAAAATATGCAGTTCAATTGATCAGGGGAGGGAGAATGGAATATTTACCGTAAATCAAAAAATTATACTTACATTTGCTAGCACAAAAGGGAGTGAGTGAGTGAGTGACGGAGGACGTGGGCACCATCCCTCTACCGTTACGGTTAATTGGTATGAGCACCACGCCCGCCCTTATCTAGAATGACATAATTAGGTACTTAGGTTTCAGTACTTAGGTTTAGGTACCCATTCAGACTTGCATGGTACATATTGCCATACTCTGACTTGCACGACTATTATACATGCCGTACCATATTCGGACTTTCTTATTCATACTTGCATGGTGCATTTACATTCATATTGCATGGTACATATTTCACACATTTCATATTACACATTACATTTACTGGGAAATTGAATATGACTTATGTTTAAGGTTCTTTGCATCCGTAAGGTTCAATATTTACGTTAATTATACATGATTAGATACTTAGGTTAACTCTATGCATTCATTATTATTTACAGACTTGCATGGTACATATTACACAGAGAGATTGATTAATACTTATGTTAAAGGTACTTTACATCTTAGGTATTTAGGTTAACACATAGTTTAACACTACGCATTCATTATTGTTTACAGGTTTGCATGGTGCATATTATATACATTACATAATACAGCTTATATTTACTGAGAAGACTTGCATTGTACATAGTTCACGCATTACATAATACAAATTACATTTCTAAGAATTTAATTATTAATTAATAATATTAATTAATACTTGCATGGTACATATCATACACATTTCATAGTGCAGTTTACATTTACTGACAGATTGATTAATACTTTTGTTTAGGGTACTTAATATTTATGTTTAAGGTACTTTACACCTGTTTGATTCAATTCTTACTATAAGTATGTATAGTTGGGTTCTTAGGTTAGCACATAGGTTGGCTTTACGCATTAATTATTATTTACAGTTTGCATAGTACATATTACACACATTGGTACATATTACACACATTAAATAGTGCATGCTAATTAATTAGAATGGTACATATTATACACATTAAATAGTAGTTAGTCACCAAATACTGTTGCCAATTGTTACATATTGAGTATATACACCAAATATTGAGTCCATTGTTGCCACCAAATATTATCGCCCTGTATTATATTTAAAGAAATAAAATAATAAAGAATCTGCATGAGTACATGTATGTTTCTTGCACAGTAAAAAAACAGCGGTACTTAGACGCATCAAAGTTTGAATAACAGTCCTGCATCCGAACATGGATACCTGAAAATCCAAAATTTGAATTTCGAATTTCTTTTATAGCCTATTTCATATTTTGGAAACTTTTAAGGAATTTTGGATTAACGAACTCAATGATTTTTTAAAGCGAGCAATGGCAGTAAAGTACGAAATAAAACATTTTTATCTTCAGCGCCAGAGACTGTCCGTCAGAAATTCTAAACATATGCTGTTTTTAAATATTTAGTGATTTTGCTGTTCAATCGAATTTTATGTGGCATAAGTGTCAAGAACGACATCTCTACATATTATAATAAAAGAGACTCTGTGTATGTGTCTTTCGTTCGTGCTGCGCGTAAGCTAATAGACCCAGGGCTACGAAATTTGGTACATAGGTGTATCTAGACAAGATCTAGTGCACCTCGAAGTGATTATTTCAAAATCCGAAGTAGATTTTTTTAGTCCTTGCGATTTTGCGTTGGTTCACTTTAAATGTCCGTTTCACTTTTCAAACTGTTGCCACCCAATGTTAGAGTCCTGCATTATATTTGAAGATATTAAATAAGGAAAAATCTGCATAAATGTAGTATGTATATTTCTGGCATTATCATAAAACAACGGTACATAGAAGTATCGAATTTTGAATGACGTAATCCTCCTGCGAATATGGGCATGTGAAAGTCCAAATTTGAAATTTGGAATTTGTTTTATGATCGATTTCCTATTTTGTAAAACGTTTTGGTTAACAAACTCAAGGCTTTCAAAGCGAGCAATGGCAACGTTGTACAGAAAAACATTTTTATCTCCAGCGCGCTAGACTCTGTATCGAAAATTCTAAAGATAAGCTCAATTTAAAACTATTTTGCGATATTGCTCTTGAACTGAATTTTATGGTTTAAGTGCGAAGAACGTGATATTTAATAAATAAAAGTAACAGACAAAATATTAAAAAAACGCCCCTTTGGAAGTAATTTAAAATCTGAAACCTTTCAGATTTTTTAAAATTTCTTTTTTATTTTATCTTTTTTGATGAAGATGCATCATCTTGAATAGTTTCATTATTTTAGAAATGTGGTTTTGACAACAGTGTTTCATTCAATGCTTTGTATACTGGACTGCTGACTGTTGAAAATATCAAATAAATTGCTGCTTAATTTTTTTTAATTTTCAGACACGCAACACGCACATCGCAATATTCTTATTCTGACGTGAATGAATCTCGCGAGGCACAACAGAATTTCCTTTTTTTTTTTTTTTTTTTTTCCTCTCCTTTATTAGCTAATGGCAAAGAAGTTTATATATTTTGAATTATGTCATCCACAAAGCACACTTTTGATTGGTTATTGTTTTCTGATGATAGTTTCGTTCTTTTAGAAATGTGGTTTGGGCAACAGTTTTTCATTCATTGCTTTGGATACAATTATTATAAATTTATTATTACAAATTTAATTACAATTATTATAAATGTAATTATAAATTTATTATTATAAATATAATTACAATTATTATAAATGTAATTATAAATTTATTATTATAAATATAATTATAAATTCATTATTATAAATGTCGTTGTAATTAAAAATATCTAAATTTTTTTTAGACTTTATATTATCCCCAAAGAGACCTTTTTTAAGCGTTTTGTGTTTTATTTTTATTTATTAAATATCAGGTTCTTCGCACTTAAACCACAAAATTCAATTCAAGAGCAATATCGCAAAATAATTTAAAAAAGAGCATATCTTTAGAATTTTCGATACACAGACTCGCGCGCTGGAGATATAATTTTTTTTTTTTTTTTTTTTGTACAGTGTTGCCATTGATCCTTTTGAAATCGTTGAGTTTCTTAATCAAAAATTCGTTTAGGTTTTACAAAACATGAAATAGATAATAAAACAAATTCCAAATTTGGGCTTCCAGATGTCCATATATACCGCTGTTTTATCAAAATACGAGAAACATGCATACATTTATGCAGTTCTTTCATTATTTTATATCTTTAAGTATAATGTAGTGCTTAATATTTGGTGGCAGCAATATGAAGAAAAAACGCCGTTTATAGTGGAACGCCACAAAATGCCAAAAAGAAATGAATAGCCCTTCTGGGCTAATGCCTTTTAGGCTAATAAAAATTATAAATATAAATTAGACGTATAATTTTCATTAAATTCTAAACTATAGTTATGTGACAGCTTAGTTTACATTTAGCATCTAATTTTTGTTCGCAGTTTACAGATGTGATCTTAAATACACGTAATTAACGAAAGCGAATGCCTTATAGCCGGATAGTACTTACTGAGAAAATTTGATCACATTTTTTTTTTTTTTTTTTTTAAATGAAGAAAGAGTACGAATTATAAAATTCAGACTTAAAATTACAAGTGTTCCATATGTAAAATTATATTCCATAAGAGCTTCGGGTTCTAAACAACTCCTCCAGAGATACGGCAACTGAAAGTCAGAATTCGAAAATATTTTTTAATATCCCGTTATCGAACAATTAATCATCTAAAATAATCAATTAAGTAAAATTTTTACATAAAATATAACGAAGTAAATAGGATTTTATGAGTAAAATTGTAATAAAATAGCGACTTCATTAATAAGCATTGCCACGTCAAGTTTATACAACATTGATATATTGTCAGTGTTTTTTTAATATCTTTTTTTCTAAGCCTGAAAACAGTTAAAAAGAAAAATCTGAAAAGAAAGGTTTCAGATTTTAAATAACGTCCAAAACGGCGTTTTTTAATATTTTGTGTTTTACTTTTATTTATTAAATATCACGTTCTTCGCACTTAAACCATAAAATTCAGTTCAAGAGCAATATCGGAAAATAATTTTAAATTGAGCATATCTTAAGAATTTTCGATACACAGTCTTACGCGCTGAAGAAAAAAAAAATTTTTTTCTGTACAACGTTGACATTACTCGCTTTGAAGTCCTTGAGTTTTTTAATCAAAAATTTGCTAAACGTTTACAAAATATGAAATGGATAATAAAACAAATTCCAAAGGAATACGTCATTCAAAATTGGGTGGCTCTAGATACAGTTGTTTTATCACAATAAGAGAAACATACATACATTTATACAGATTCTTCATTATTTCATTTCTTTAAATATAATACAGGGCGATAATATTCGGTGGCAACAATTTGAAAAGTGAAACGCCGTTTATAGTAAAACGTCACAAAATGCAAAACATGGACCTTATAAGAAATAGACTAACCCAAACGGGTTTTCTCCTTCGTCTGAGGCGTTACCGGCTGTCACCTTGATCACATCCGGAGGAGTAGGGACGACTTGCAGAAATTTAACAGTGGTTGCCTATTGCAGCGTGTATAATTGTCAAGAAAAAGCTGGTTGTAGCGCCTCATTTCACAAATTAGAATTTCTACATATTTTTATTTTTGAAATTGAGATTGAATTTAAAAATTTAGCATATTTATCGAGCATAATTAACGTTCCAAATAATTATAAAGCTATTGCATGCTTTCAGGGCTGGATATTTTTTTAGCTTTTTTTATGTTGAAAGGAAATTTGTAACTACTTCTTTTAGAAAATAATAGTTTAAATCTGAACTAATAGAAAATTTCAAACAAGCAATTTTCTCTTGCAATTTTTATGCTTTTTATTGGTGTAAATAAGTAAAAAATACTAAAATATTTAAAAACAAATTTTCGAAAGTTTTGTTTAAAATTCTAAATTGTGCTGCTTTTTTAAAATTATAGATGAGTATTATAGCATAATTTTATATAAAGGAATTTTATTTCAATTTTATAATACATAGTGATAAACACTTTTGATTCTTTAAAAATTTTTATGGATTTAATTCTAACATTAAAATTGTATTTAACGTAATAATTAATTTTTCTTGTATTTTATAGTGATTATTTTTTTAAATTTATTTTTAGTTCTTCATTAAGTTTTTTTTTTATTTACTGTTATTTTAATTTATTAGCCCAAAGCAGCGGTAGCCTAGAAAGGCTGTTAGTTTCGAAGCGGCATTCTGCGCTGTTTCACTATGAATGTCCGTGTCTCTTTGCAAATTGTTGTTACCAAATATTATCGCCCTGTATTATATGTAAAGAAATTAAATAATGAAGAATCTGCATGAATACATGTATGTTTCTCGCACTGTGACAAAAACGACAGTATCTAGAGCCATCAAATTTTGAATAATGTAATCGTCCACCCGAACATGGGCATCCGGACGGCCGAATTTTAAATTTGTTTTAACCTATTTCCTATTTTGTAAAACTTTAACGAATTTTTGATTAACAAACTCAACGAGTTCAGAGCGAGCACTGTACGAAAAATAACAGTTTTATCTCCAGTGTGGAAATTCTAGAGATATGCTGTTTTAAAATGTATGTGGTTTACGGGTGAAGAACATGATATTTAATAAATATAGGTAACACACAAAACTTTAAAAAAAGGTTCCTTTTGGGCGTAATATAAAATCTGAGTGCTTCTAGATTTTATTTTATCTTTTTTCTTTCCATTCATTACGCTCTGAAAATTTTATGCTCCGAAATTTATGAATTATTAAAATAACTGATCCACTTTAATGTTAATAATTTAATGATCATATAATCAAATAAATATGATCGTTTCGTAATGTTATTATAGTTTGGAAAATCACTGCCTAAAAATGATCATTGAATTTTTTAAAAAAATTATCAGATCTTGTTTGACCTTATTTATTTCAAAGCATCCAATCTTATTTAATTTTACTTTATTTTTACGCAAAATTAAGTTCATAAATTTTGTGCTCAAGAGTTTTTACCGTTTTACCACAGTAAAGATGTTTGTACAAGAATTACGCGTGAAAAAATGCGCGAAATGCAGTAAAAACTGCTTTATTGAGATATATTAAATCCTATTTGGAAAACACTGCGGCTTTCATAATCTCATCACTATACAACGTATCAGTTTTATTAATTAAAAGGAGTTACATGATACAAACGCCTTAGGTTTCAGTGTTAAGGGGACAGTACACCTTTAACAATCCGAAAATGTTCAAAATTTGACCAATGTTTCTCATTTTTTTAAAAAACAACTATTCCAGTTATATGCATAAAACTTTCAGAGTATGTAGATCCATTGTTTATAATAAAATAAAAAAAATAATTAATGAAGGAAATTTAATATTTAGATACTTAAAAATTATCTTAAATAAAATTATGTTTTCATTTTTCGAAAATTCAACTTTTCACTGCGCGCCAGATATTTAATTTTATATTTATTTTTTAGTAAGAAATTTAATGCTAAATTAAAGAAAAGATTTAGTTTCTAATTTTGTTCTATTATATATTAATTATTTTAAAATTTTTATTCTTAAATATTACAATATATATATAAAAATTAATTTTGCATAATTTTTGCTTTTAAGATGGTCATAAAAGTGTTAATTTACAATGTATATCAATGTCAGTAGAACACAAGGGTAATCATAATTGTTGTTAAGTGTTTACAAATTTGCAAAAGAGTTACTTAAATAGTTTTGGAAATATCCTGCGCGCAAGTTGTAAAAACAGCGTTTTGAGATAAATGCAATTAAAGTATAAATTTATGAATAAAGTAATCTATTTTGAACTTTCATAAAAAAATACATTTTATACATGTAACTATGACTATTTGCCAGTGTATTAATAAATTTTGGAATGAAACATCAAAAAATGACAAAAATATGACTTCTTATGTATACTTACGTGGCACAAATATCTTCGAAAAAAAGCTAAATTCTTTAAAAAAATACAAAATTTGCAAATTCACTTAAATAAAAGAAGAAAATTTAAGTGATAGTTAAAAGTTGATCATAGTCTATATAATAGAGATCTATATAACACAAGTATTATAGAATATTTTAATTTATTAAAGAAAATATAAAGCAGCTTTAAAATTTTCCAGCTTCATATAGAATGCCCTCTATTTCTTTCTGAGTTTCAAATTTTACAGAGTTTGCCATGCGTTTTGCTCTGCGACTTTCTAAACTCATAGCTGAACTACTAATTTCTGCATCAAAAATTCGACTTTTATCAGCTTTTTTTGCTGATTCAATTGCATACTGTCCTACACGAAAGCCCATTCTTTTTATACATTCAAGTCGACCTATTCTCCCATCATTGAATGATATAATTGCTTCATATGCAGCAAGCTGTGCGATAAGTTTACTCGATCCGCTTGTTTTGGGGCATAGTTTCCACACAAGGGAATTAAATGATTCATTGGAGTTTTGTGTTTTTGCCCCAAGGCAACGTTTCAAAAGTTTGGGATCTGAAATATCTTTAAATATAGGTTTTATACAGTCCATCACTGCAGCTGGCATGCTGTTCTTGTGTTGGAATCCTTTCTCAGAACCAGCAGCTTTTGCTCTTTGGAACGCACACCATGAATTCTCACTTTGTGGACAAAATTCGTGAAGAGGTTCATCATCAGTAGAACGTTTATGATAGAATATAGCCCACACAGCTTTACGCATATCCATGCATGATCCCTTGTTGCTCCTAATAGCATTACCATAGTACGTTGTGATTTGATCTATAACTTTATCTGTTAATCGACCTTTTCCACTTAGTGGCTTATGATCAGCCAATTGTTTTCCTCTCATATTGATTTTTAATTGTCGCAACCTATTACCCATTCGTTTCTGTACATGACCAACACATTCGATTTTTTTCAACACAATATCACTTCCATAGTTATGATTTTTCTGCAATTCAGAAAATGTTTTCGTATCACCATCCCCAATATAGCTGACATATTGGACACTGTGCTTTTCTATGGAACGATTGAATATTTTGCATATTCCATCTTACCTGCAGATCCTTCGTGATTTTTTATACATTTTTGTTCATGATTTGCTTTCCATAAAAGATATTGTGCTCCATACTTTGGCCCTTTCCAAGATTCACAACCTTTACAGTATGATGAAAGTACATCAATGTCTAAAATTTTACCAGTTTCTGCACCAATTACACTCACAAATCCCACGCGTGATGAATGGCCGCGCGTTTTCCATGATCCATCCCCACTAACTGTGAGGTCTGAGCAGCCAGTTGCTTCAATTTCTTGTTTCGCAGCATACGACATAGACATTTCAGCAATTTTTGAAGTTGTCGACAGCATTTTTCTTAATTTTCTACAATATGCAGATTTTTGGATAGGTGGTGGTAAGTCCATTACACCACAAAATGTGCGCATACCTGCAAGACCTTGACTAATACATCTCATTCCATACATAAATCTTTCATTAATTTCTGGAATGTTTTTCTTGTCACCCATCATAGACGAAGAATAAAAAGAAGTCAGTTCACCACAACTATCGCAAAGCAGAAAAAATTTTGAAGATAATCCATTAGTGTTGTTTTCGCACACTTGTACATCTGATCCACATTGTTTACAACACAGATACTTGGAAATATTACTGACTAAAATTTCTATATCCAAAATTCTATATCCTTTAAATTTAGAATCAACAATTACGTTTTTAAAACAACTAGAATTAAGTTTTCTTGCTGAAGCACTCACAAAAATGCTTTGCTTGTCTGGTGTTGTGAAACGATTACCATGAAACTTTCGCTTCTTCTGACGCTTGCCAGAAGAACGTTTAGGAGTTTCACAATCCATATTCATAACTAAATTAATAAAGTACTTGTAAAGAGTATTTAAAGCGTACTATTTAGTTAATATAATCAGTAAATACACACAATAAACCACGGTAAAATCTTATAAACAAGGCAACAAACTTCAAACGAAATCACAGTTCTTAAACTTAGCTCTCATTTTCTACTACAACGTGATAAGCAAGCGATAACGTATCAAAACAAAATTAAAGTAGAAGTAACGTTTCATCTCGTCTTCTTCCTCTGGCATATTTTTATTTTAAAATAGCAATGGCTGGCTTTCAGCACACGAAATCCAAACTGAGGCCCTTTAAAACTATAAACAAACACTACAGCAGCTGCCACGATCTTTGCGGGTGTAAGAAAAACAGCTGCTTGGATATTTACATTATTTTCAATATCTCGCAAACTAATGAACGTATGAAAAAAACAATTGCGTCAAATTACTCAGAAATGATTGGGCTATAAAAATATCAGAAAATTAAAAAATCGAATTTTTGAAAATTTTAAAGGTGTACTGTCCCCTTAAAGTAAACCAGATCGTCCCTACTCTTTCTTGCCGACATGTCGGTGACGTGCGCCCCGCCCACTGGGTTAGTCTATCTCTTATAAGGTCCATGATGCGAAAACGAAATTAATAGCGGTTCTGCGCTAACGCCCTTTCGGCTAATAAATATAATTATTAAAATATAATTATTATAGTATTAATTATTATAAATATAATTATAAATAGAAATTAATAGTGGTTTGGGTATGTTGTTGAAACCAAATGCGACTAAAATAATATTAATTTTATGAAACAACAGTGCTGTTTAATTAGTTTGTTTATTTATCGAAATAAGAATGAAAAATTTTACAGAGTTTAAAGTTATGATGATAGATTGCAGGTTTTGGTAAATTTGATGAAAACAAATGCGACTAAAACAGTTTATTTTTTTTCCAAAATGTCAATGTTGTTTAGTTAGCCCATATATATACAAATCTATGGTTTGGAAACAGAACGTTGTATTTTAAAGTATTTAGTTAGGTCTCCTTAAATGAATGCGGGCTCTTATACGCGTTACAAAAGGGAAGAAAATATGTGTCGGATACTGTATGATACAGGATTACGAAAAATCCCTGAAAAAATCACAATTTATTAAAAATATGGTCTAAGAGAAGACTAAATTAATTAGTGCACATTGAAACCAGCCAATAACTTTAGCTGTTGCCAACAACAGTAAAGTAATTTCTTTAGGAAAAAATATTTTTAAGTACATTGCATAAAACCTGCGCAATACTAAACTATCGTGTATACGTATTACAATGGATACAAGAGGAACTGACTTTGTTATATAAAGATCCTGAAGTTCATTTGCAATAAACTCAGTTACTGTGAAAACAAAGGAATTATCCAACATTATTAGTGCTAAGAATAAACCGAAGAATTAGTAGTCAGCAATGATGTAAAATTTAAAATTCCGAGAAATGCTTCAGCGTTATTTTATTCATTGTTAGTTTTGATTTATTTCGTTATTGTTATTTACTAATTTTACTTCCGTTTTTTCTTTATTGAATCAGTTAAATTCTTCTGCATCGTTCATTCATTCTTCTGCATCGAAGTCACAAGAAGACTTCTAGTTCTAGCTAGTTTGCAATTTCACACACACAAAGACATATTATACTCAAAACGATCGATAAATCAGTAAAGACAGCTAGGATCAACATCATAGTAAAGTATGTAAAAAAAATCTTCCAAATTTCTCTGTTTTAATGAAATACAATAAAAAGTTCAAAATAATTTTCTTAGCCATCATAATAATCTGTGAGATTCAAGGGAAAAAATTGTGGGGTAGCAAATAACGGCTGATTTTAAATCAACATCGTTAAGGAGAAATTTCAGCGAATAAAACGTCCATTCTTATACATGTATTTCTATGCGACCATTTTATTTTTCCTTAAACTTCTATTAATATTCTAATAAATATTATATTCGAGGCTTCTTTTATGTAAGCCTCGAATTTATATTTAGTCACTAATGATAAAATGATCCTATGATAGATAAAATATGTTTTTCAGAAATTATTCTGTTTAAAAGTCTAATTTAAAAAGGATTTTTATCCAAAAAGAACGTTATTCCAAATGGGCTGTTAGTCTCGAAACGGGATTTTAGGTCGTCCGCTATAAACGGCGAAACACTTTTCAAATTGTTTCCACTAAATACTAGCGCCCTGTATTATCTTGAAAGAAATTAAATAATGAAGAATCTGCAGGGATATATGCATGTTCCAGGCATTGTGAGTAAACAACGGTATCTGGAGCCGTCAAGTTCTGAATAACATTGTCCTCCACCCTAACACGGGCACTTAGAAGTCCACATTTTGAATTTCGAATTTTATATTTCATATTTTGTAAAACATTAAAATGAATTTTTGTTTAGCAAACTCAACGATTTGAAAGAGAGCAATGGCAGCACTGCAGGAAGAAAAGTATTTTAATATCCATTGCCCTAGACCAGTGTTTCTCCTTCTGTGAAAAAAAATTGCTTGAACATCATTTATTACAAAATATACTCTGTTTTATTATTTAATTATTTTAATATTTTTATTTCAATAGTATAAAAAATTTGAAGAAATTACAATTTTTAATGTGAAGGTTGTTGCTACTTTTTCCTTGATTAACAGATTGAATTGAGGGATGGTTTTCGACAAAGCAACGCTCATATCATGTTCGACATTCAGTCTATTTCGAAGTTTTGTTTTTATTGTGACAAGTGTGGAAAATCCCGCTTCGCAAAGATATACTGTAGCAAACGGTATAATGGCTGCCATAGCTCGTTTTACAAGCAATGGGTAGGCTTCTCTTAAAGAAGACCAAAACCCTCCAAGAGTTTTTTAATGGAAATCCATTTTTAACAAGGACTTTGTTTTCAAATCAATTAGCTCATCTTTGGCAAGGTTCATATCATCGATACAGTCAATATCACAAAGAAAAGGATTACGAATCCACAACTCATCTTTTATATTTATTCCATCCGATTTGAAATATTTTTCAAATGAAACTTGAAGTACTTCCAGGTGTTCACAGATTTCATTTTTCAAGTTATTCAATAACAAACTATCTTTCCGAGATCCGTTTTCAAAAAGCACTTCGTCCAACATTTGAAAGTTTGCATATATCCCAATTTGAATTCTAATTTTCCAAAGTGACATTTTCAATAAAAATGCCTGTAGTTTCTCAGTGGCATCCATAATTGTTGTATCAGGCCCTTAAATTGAAAGACATATATCGTTCATGTGGTTAAAAATATCTGCCAGGTAAGTTAATTTACATATAAAATCCTTTTTCTTGAAATATTCGAAAAGTGAGTTGTCGTTTTCTTCTAAAAAAAGTGATACTTCTGTCTTCAACATGAAAATTCGTTTCAAAACCTGCCCTCGTGACAGCCAGCGCACTTCCGTGTGTTACAGAAATGCCTCATATTCTGCGTTCATTTCTTGACACAGTGTTTTAAAAAGCCGATGATTAAAAGTTCTACTTCTAATAAAATTCACAGTTTTAATAACTATTGGCAATACTTCTTTTAAGCTGGTTGAAGAGTTTTTGTAGCCAGTGCATGTCTTTGTAAAAAACAATGTGTAAAAATAACATTAGGAGCTTCTTTTTTTTACCAAATGGGCAAAACCAGATTTATTGCCAAGCATCGAGGGTGCTCCATCCGTACAAAGTGAATGAAGTTTTTGTTTCCATTCGAAGCCGTGTTTGGAAAAGAAAACATTTAAAATCGCTAAAACATCAACTGCCTTTGTAGTTTGCAAAAGAGGCTCACAAAATAAGAATTTTTCTTTGATAGTATCAGCAGACACGTAACGAACAAAAACAAGAAGTTGTCTACAATTCGTGATTTCTGTAGTTTCATCCAGTTGCATACTAAAGGGAAATGGCGATGCTTTCAATTCATCGATGATCTGTTTCAAGATATTGCAAGAAATTTCAACTATTCTTGAATGTATCACATCTTTGGACAATGGAATAACCTCAAGTTTTTTTCTCTGTTTCACTCCACAAACTAATTCAACCATTTCCAGCGCACATGGCTTAATTAATGTCTCTCCAATAGTATGCGGTTTCTTACTTTTGGCAATACGATATGCAACTCTGAAAGATGCCTCAACCAAAGGTTTCTGTGAAATACCAAAGTTTGGTTAATGTTCCAGATTTCGAAAACTGGGCTTTCTTCTTTGTAAAAAATTCTAGATCTTTAGATGCATTTCCAGGATGAAGAGATTTGAGATGCTCTTTCAATTTTGCCGGTTTCATACTGGCGTTTGCCAAAACTTTTCCACACAGAAAGCATTGTGGCTTTTCAACACCGTCCGATTCCTTCATGCAGCAGAATCCATATTTTACATCATTTTCATCATACTTCCTTTTTTTGGACATTTTGGGCTACCAAAAAAAAAAAAAAAAAAAAAAAAAAAAAAAAAAAAAAAATCGGAAATGTTTCAGATTTTAAATTACGTCCAAATTAAATTACGTTTTTTTAACGTTTTGTGCGTTATCTTTATTTGTTAAACATCATGTTCTTCGTACTTAAGCCATAAAATTCAATTCAACAGGAATATCGCAAAATAGTTTTAAAACGAGCATATCTTTAGAATTTCCGATACAAAAACTCACGCGCCGGAGATAAAAATGTTTTTTCTGCACAACGTTGCCATTGCTCGCTTTGAAATCCTTGAGTTTGTTAATCAAAAATTCGTCAAAGTTTTAAAAAATAGGAAATCGATCATGAAACAAATTTCAAATTTCAAATTTGGTCTTCCACATGCACATATTCGTTGGAGGATTACGTTATCCAAAATTCGATGACTCTATGTACCGTTGTTTTATCACAATACGAGAAATATACATACATTTATGCAGATTTTTCATTATTTAATTTCTTCAAATATAATGCAGGACTCTAACATTTTGTGGCAACAGTTTGAAAAGTGAACCGACATTTATGAGTCCGACGCAAAATGCCAAAACGAAATAGTCCTTCGGGATTCAAATCCCTTTGGACTAAAAAAAAAAATCAAATGAAACATTAAGAACAAACATTAAGACACAAAAAACACTTGAAAGAAAATACTTTAATCACAACTTATGAAAAAGTAAAACAAATATTTTGTTTTAAAAATTTGCAAGAACTTTGCGGAACCGATTTTAACGTCACTTTATTTCCAAGTGAAGTAAAATTCAAAGGCTACTTTGTGTTTCTAAAAATTTCAAATTTTATATGGTTTGCGAATGTTCTTTTCCTCGTATTGTGGAGGTCTCTATTATTGGGAAATGGCAGACAGACGGCTTACAGAGGTTGCTCGTGACAAAAAAAAAAGTTTTTTTTTTTTTTTTTTTTTTTTTTAAATATTGATGCAAACATTTTAAAAATTAGGAGCAGTCGGCGGACCCCCAAATTATGACCCATGGACCCCCAAGGGGTCCATGAACCCACAGGTTAAGAAACACTGCCCTAGACTGTCTGTTAAAAATTCTAAAGGGGAGGTTCGTCGAAAACATCGTAGCTAATACATCGTGGACAAGAACAAGAACATCGCAAGGCGAAATACAAAAACATCGCAATACAAAACATCGTTGGAGAAAAGAAAGGAATCAGAAAACATCCCAGTTCTAAAACATCGTGGTACAAAACATCGTCATAAGAAATAAAGCGATTCAAAAACTTTGTAATTTAAAAACACAGACGTCGAAAATATAGTGGTAAAAAATAAAGCACCTACAAAACATCGCATGACGATAACGTCGCATACATGCGTTTTCAAGCTTTTGAATTTCGCATATTCACAAAATGATTTTTTAGAGGAAGAAAAAATGAGGAATGTTTTTATTCTTACATTTTATATTTTTGAACTTTTGCTGAAAAAATAAGAAGGAAATTTAAACATTCAAGGACTGAAACTGAGTAAAAACATAATTCTAGGTGTATTAGTTAATATAATTTTAAACTTGTATAGTTAAGTAACAAAGGCCATTAGTCAATGATCTTTTTTTATAACGTTTTGTTGGCAATTTTTCATGAAAAACATAATCTAAAAAATTTAGAAAATTAGAAAAAGCAACATGAGTTACTGTAAATAGAGGCAACCGTGGTTATCTTTATTAAAATTGTTTAATTAATTATTACCTTTCAAATTATATCAACTGTTATAAGTAGCATTATTTTTTACTCATTTTCAATTTGTAAATGCTTAAGTTTCCTTCTAAATTTTTCAGAAAACATTTATTTATTAGTTCAAAAACATAAAAGTAAAAAAAATTCCTCATTCCATTTTGCGCTCACAAATCATTACGCGAATATGCATACAACTTTTAAAGCCTCAAAAACACATGTCTGCTATGTTATCGTCATGCCATTATTTGTAGGTACTTTACTTTTTACCGCGATGTTTTTAAATTGCGAAGTTTGTGAATGGTTTTATTTTCGACGACGGTGTTTTGCATCAAGATGTCTTCTTGCTTTCTTTTCTCTGCAACGTTTTCGTCCGCTATGTTTTTGCCGCAATATTTTCCCCTGTAGCACTAAAGATATGGTGTTTTTAAATATTTTATGACTTTGCTGTTGAATGGAATTTTCTGTGACGTAAGTGCGAAGAACACGATATTTAACAAATGAAGTTAACACACAAAACCTTAACAAAAGACAGGAAAAAAAAAAAAGAAAAAAAAAAAAAAAAAAAAAGAAATACAAGCATTTCTGGATCTCTAAGATGCAAATTTTAAATGTTAAATAAATTAACATTAGCATAAGTTAATACTGTCAACATAACATAACTTAATAATGTCAGTCATAACATAAGTTAATAATGCCAGTATTTGCTCAAACAAGCGAATGCTGACATTTCATCTTCGATGGATATAAAACACTGAAATATTTTATATAAGCATCTTTAAAATTTAGTAAATTAATAAAACTCCATAGAAGCGCATATTCTTGGTATCATGGGATTAGAGGATTTATGCGGGAAGGCGTAATAATAGAAAACTTTACATCACCAAAGAGTAAGTGTGAGTCTTTAGGTTTTTTTGAAGCAGGAGAGGTGAAAAATGAGCAATGCCCTAGCTGGGACTCGAACCTGGACCTTTCGAACTCGCGCCGAGTGTGCTACCGTTACACAACGAACACATGCTGGAAGGAGGGAGGGACTACCCTATAATCTTGCTCGATTTATTTCGGAATTTGAAAATCAGATTTCTTAAAGGAAAAACTATTTTTGCGTAGCCTTCTTATCCGGATTTTAATTTTGTTATGAAAATATTATTTTTATTTAAAAAATAAATGAGCAAAATAAAAGTAAGTTACAAAATTATTAATTTGCTGTATTTTTAACATTTAATGGGCATTAAAACTGATAGTTACGCTCTTTGCTTTTACTTATTTTTCGAAGTAAAGGAAATATTGGAAATGGAAGTAAAGCATTTGGGGAATCATATTTCAACGAAATATCCATTTTGACCATTTCAGAATCCATGTGGATGATTTTTTTTTTTTTTTTCGTGTCCTCTGTATGTACGAACAAAATAAAGGATTCTTTGGTACTATTCGGTTTCGAGGGCCGTAAAAAAAATGCAGCGAAAATGTACGCGCAAAAGCGCCAAATCTAGCGTACGCGCTGATTTCAGATTGCGTAAGTTTATATAGTTATATATTTCTTAAGACGCCATTGAAATACTAGTTTAATTTTTAAATCCTTTTTTGATTTTAAATCCTTTTTTGATTTTAAATCCTTTTTTGATATCCTATGGATTAACAATTTGGGAATTGTCCATGACGAAAACTCGGCAATAGAATTTTGGGTAAAGTGCAGAATCACCCACTGCTTGACGCGTTTTTAAGAATTGCACATACTCGGTATTCATGTGCACATCGACCCATTTTCACTTAAAAAAAAAATCCTAGAATTGCACAAAAAATGGCACTGCGCACACCCTTGACTTTATCTATGTACACATCGACTTATTTTTTTCACTTAAAAAGTAAAAGGAAATTGAAAAAAATCCAGTTATTTTTACCCTTGTAAATGTGGTGTATTTAATTACGGCAAAACACACTAGGGCTATCTGCCAAAGGGGAGGGATGCCTTTCGTGGAGGACTTTCTAAGGGAAACTGGCTCGTATACACGTTACACATGGGAAAAACCACGAAAACACCCATGCAGCCAGCCCGTTCGCGGGATTCGAACCTCGGACCGAACTACCATTGTTCAGCGACTTTACCGCTCGGCCGCTGGTGGGCTTTACCCTTGTAAAAGCGACAAACAAATAAGTGAGCGATTTACCGAGAATATTTTTAAAGAAAAGGCATCGTTCATTATGGAAAATTACGCTCGAACAACCAACGAGATGAAATTATGCTTTAGCGATAAGTCGGTAGCGAAATAGCGATGCAGGCAACCATTCAGTTATGTTTAGTAATTTTTATATAAATTATAATAATGATCTGAAATAGTTATTGACTCTTATGCTTCCATTCAGTTTTAGCCTTTTTCATATAAATTATAATAATAAAAAGTATTATATGAAATTAACCTTTCATCTAAATTAAAACATCAATCTTAAATAGTTATTTACTATTATACTTCCTTTCTTGCCGCAATTATTAGGATTGTTGCAATTATTTTTGGCAGCATTGGCATCAACAATAGTTTGGCGACTTTTTACGGCCCTCGAAACCGAATAGTACCGATTTTTTTTACAAAAACGAATTGTTAAATGGATTAAAAAGGGATTCTTCTCCGTGACGTATGTATTTATCACGCAAAACTTTAAAACCATTAGTCGCAGAAAATTGAAATTTTATACGTTGGAATGCTATAGCATCTAGTTGTGCACCTCCCTTTTTTTATTCCAGTCGACACTACCAAATGTACATATAACCTACATCTTAGCTTAAAAGTCCTTATCCGGCCTTTATTTTCTCAATCGTTGGTCTTAGACATATACTTCCAATTACAGAAGTAATGTAATATGCGAGTATGCTGCAACCCTCCTGGCCGATAATAATCGGTCTCATGGTTAATGCAGCACACCCAACACAGATTAAAACAAAATGCAGTAAAAAACATCAAATGAAAATTCCCACAGTTGTTATTTTGCCATTTAAAAAGTTCATACTTACAAATCTAAACTCGTTCTCTTTCTCCCAATTACAGAAGTCTTTGAAATGACGAAATTACTCATTTTTCGGATATTTCAAATAAGAAAAATTATTTTCAACAGATACCAAAATGTAACTTTTAATCTTTTAATTGACTGGCATATTTAATTTCAAAATTTTCAATTTTTGATGCCAATTTCAACTTGCCTTGAGGAATCTGTTAATTAATTTAGAATAATTCAAGGAAGTATGTTGAAATGAAATGCAGCAAAAAATTTGTATAATTTAATGGGCCATACAAGGAAGTGACGTGGTGTCCATATCAGAAATTTTATATTATTTTTAATGTTATTTTTTATATTTCCTAGAAACTTAATTCTTATCTTTCTGTTTCTTTCCAAAAGGCTGGAAATCATCCAAAGGAATCAAAATAGTCAGGAATACAGCAATTAATTAACTATACATATATTTGACCAAAACTACAAAATTAAACCGAAAAATAATTTTTTTAAAATATTTTGTATTTCAAGTATCCTTAATTAAAGCAATGTTAAATGAAAACTGTCGTATAATATAGAACATGTTTTTAAAATCGAAGAGTAATCCTATGAACTATCAAGCTCTGTCAATGATTTGAAGAATATAAGTATACCTGCGAACACCAATTTTAACGTTTGGTTTGGTTTGGTTTATTTAATTATGGCAAAGCACACTGCCTAAGGGGAGGGATGCTTTCGTGGAGGACTTTCTAAGGGGAACTGACTCGTATACACGTTACACATGGGGAAAACCACGAAAACGCCCATGTAGCCAGCCCGTTCGCGGAATTCGAACCTCCGACCGAACTACCAGTGTTCAGCGACTTTACCGCTCGGCCGCTGGTGGGCCCAGTTTTCACTTTTAAGTACACTGCGAAAAAAAAAGAGACAGTTCTATATCTCCCGTTCTACTGGGCCGATAGGCCAAATTCAAATTGCTCGAAAGCGAGACTTAAGATGTATATTAGATTTATATATAACATTGCTCTACCACAGATAATTTGTCACAAAATGGGACTTTTTCTGAAATAACATACCAGTTTTGTTCCATATTTAGATTCTACGACTCAAATTATGCCTAAATATTAAATTTTGTAAAATTTGGTGCGAAATTTAAAACTTTAACTTGTCGCAATTTTTTCAGTTTGCGCCAAGAATAATTCACTAGGTGAACTTCTTAATATATGGCTTCCATACTGCAAGAGAGGAAAAAAAGTCACAGCGTTCCTAGCTTTTTACATTGTACATGAGCGGGAAAAAAAAAAAAAAAAAAAAAAAAAAAAAAAAAAAAAAAGCAATGTTTGTACTTTAAAAAAAATTGATGTTATTATCGCTTTCAACAAATATGCCAAAATTCAAAACGATCCAATATATAAATTCACGCATATCTTGGGAAATTTTGAATAAAAAAACCGTAATTTTTTATAATTATGCTTTGAAATACATCAAGTTTAATACGATGGTAAAACATTTTACAGATTGTATTTCAAAAATTTTTTCGAAATATTTATAAAATTTATTTAAAAACACAGATTTTAAAAATAAATAGTAAAAAATGGGCGAATTTTATTTGGAATGAACCTAAATTTCCAAATATCAAAGGTAGAATCAAATAAGTTTAATAAAAAGAGATATTAATAAATATATATCAAATCCAATTAACATTGAGGAGCTAAAATTTTGAGAACTAGTTTTTTAAAAATTACCTGTGCGATTTTTACAAAACTTGGAAATTCATCATAATTTGAATCCTAGAATCCAAATATGGGAAAAAATTGGCATGTCATGTCAGAAAACGTCCGATTTTGTGTCAAAATACCTATATTAGAACAATGCTATATATAAATCTAATACATATCCTAAGTCGCGCTTTCGAGACATGAAAAACGCAAGTTGAATTTCGTCAATCGGCCCAGTAGAACGGGAGATATAGAACTGTGCCATTTTTTTCGCAGTGTACATATTTGTTATAAAGTACAACCAATGTACTTCATTTTTCCAAGAAACTTTAATTTATGTCTCATTTCTCTAGGCCTCGAATCGTGGTGCAAGACGGAAACCTCATTCTTCAGAGTGCTTTCAACCGGAATGTCAGCATTGCAACAAGTGGTCAAGGAAACATCGTTGTCAACAATGTCGATTTAGGAAGAACCATTGGGAGGGTGAGTACGGCGCATCAGGTCAACTGATAAGGAAATTGTGTCTAAAATGCTGCACTAAATAAAAGATATGACTTTCTTTGATTAATCGTAAACTCACAAGGGAAAAAAAAATGTAAAAATTAACATTCTGGTACTAAAAGTGAGTTAGATATGAAATTTGACCATCTTTGGTAGCAAAATTCAGCATCAAATTCCTAACAGACTTAAAGCAAATTATCGCTTTGTCTTAAGAATATTGAAAAGGTTTAAAAGCAACCTTTTTACTAAACCAGAACTTGACCATAAAATGCACGTACTTCCAAATCAACGCGATGTAACTTAAAGTAACAATCAAATTCAAATTTAAACTAAGCCTGGTAGTCAAAGAGTACACAAATGATTCAGAAGTCAAACAACAAAAATCAGCGTTATACTTTCAAAATTTTCGCAGGACTAGTTTCAATGGATTTTACCGAACCATCATCCTCAGCTGCAAAACCGCAAATGAACGAGATAGGAAATAATGACTAGATAAGATAAGAAAGCCTGGACAGGAATAAGCAAGTGGCGCCATCTGTTGATAAAACCAGAACTAAAACGTGATTTCTTTAAAGGCCGAAGGCAACGACGGATTGGAATTAGGATCATCAACTAGAACAGAAAGATTTTTGATACACAAATGACTTAACACAAAGTTGGCTGAAAACTTCTGACCGGTTTAACAGTTTAAACATCGGAAGGAATAACGTAAAGCCGAAGTGTTGTAATCTTATCAGAGCTAGCGAAACGTGGCCCTACTAGCGTGGCCTTGACAGCCAAAGATACTTTCTGTCTCAGAATCCAAAACCTCCAATTTGAGTATTCTCAAAGTGAATTTGTATTCTGGTGAGAAAACGGAAAGGAGAAATGATAATGGAAGCTGAAATTATAAATAACAGGCTAATTAAAATAATAATAACCCTACAAACATTTGATTAACAAAACACATTGATTCGCTTTAATTTTACTTTGCAACTTCTTAGTTTAAGTTGGCAGCAGAGGGTCTTGAGCTTAGTTGTAAGTGTGTCACAGGACAGTTTTTTTCTAATGCTAACATTAGTTTTTAGAAATAATTCCTTTATAGAAGCAACTAGTGTTACTTAAGATCATTTTGTTTATGATTATAACTTAAAACTTTGATAGTTAAGCTATATTTTGAAGCATTCTGTCCTAACCGTACTTTCCGAAGAATTATTTGTCATTGTCGGCAAATTATCATTCCTTTCGCAGTCAACAATTGTAGCGATAATTATCAAAAATTGAGTTTTACAATCAGAGATGTAAGAGTCAACGAAACTTTAGTTTTATTCAAAATATATTGCAATTAAAAAAATATTTGATGTGGACATCACAAGACTTCCTTGTATGGCATATTAAATTACACACATTTTTGTTGCATTTCATTTAAACTTATTACCTCGAAATTCATTGGAGATATATATCTAATTCAATCGATTCAGTTCTCATTTCGGGGCAAGGCAAAAACACATAAACCTCGAAACATCTTCATTAAAATTGTAAAATACAGAAAAACATAAAAAATCAAATACAGTTTATAAAACAATTTTTAGAATTTAAATTATAGTTTGTACGTCAGAACAAGCAATTCTGCCAATGGGAAGTAAGACAATATTTTCGGTTCCCAAAAATTGAAAGTTAACCTTTTGGCTCCACTGGGCAGTTGGTGCATCAACTGGTTTAATTAACTATACTACTAAGAGTTTCAAATGTAAGCAAATAGCTGCCCCGTGAGGCCTAATGCGACTTTTAATTTATTGATAATTCTACAACTATCTCATACAGATTAACTAAAGGCATAACACTTTAACAGAAACATAAAAACAGCATAATTCGCTCAATTTTTAAGACCGAAAACGCATAGAACATTCAAGATTTTAGTTAGTAGGGGAAGCAAAAATAGCATGAAAGTCCATGTTACTTAAGTCCGTGACTGTAGTTATGATATGTGAATCTAGTAAATATGATACATAAGTGTCCATGATACATAGGTTGATGATATATCATCATACATAAATGGTAACCATGAGTGCCGCATAGCCCTATATCAGTGGTGGCGAACCGTTTTGGGGCCGAGTGCCCAAAATGGGATGACCGCCTGCCATTTCGTTTAAGATATTAAATTAGAATTATGAATATATTACCTCAAAATGCTTAGATCTGAAAACTGGAATCTATTTAAGAATGAAAGTATTAAAACTCACCGGTAGTCTGCAACAAATTTGAATTCGTTTAGCAAGCATTAGATGTTAATTCAGAAGTCAAACAACAAAAATCAGCGTTATATTTTCAAAATTTCACAGAACTGGTTTCGATGGTTTAACCGAACCATCATCCTCAAGTGCAAAAACGTTTCGGTTAAACCATCGAAACCAGTTCTGTGAAATTTTGAAAATATAACACTGATTTTTGTTGTTTGACTTCTGAATTAATATTTGTTCGGCGCGTTATTGTATCTTTAAGCATTAGATGCTTCAGCTTTGGCGTATTCTTTGCCTTGTAACAAGTAATATTGTATTTTTAAGCATTAGATGCTTCAGCTTTGGCGTATTCTATGCCTTGTAACAAGTAATATTGTATCTTTAAGCATTAGATGTTTCAGCTTTGGCGTATTCTTTGCCTTGTAACAAGTAATATTGTTGCGTGCGTACGGGTTCGTAATAAACTGAATGCACAAGTCCGATGAAAAGTGAATAAAATTTATTCTTATCCCAAGAATAAATACAAAATGCTTAAATTTCCTTAGAGGTATTCGTACAATATGGCAATATGACACATTAGTTATCTTTTAAAATACTAAAACATGCAACAGACTTAATTCAGAACAGAGAAAGCTAATCCGATTTCACCGCAAATTCGCTAGAGTCAACAACAGCAGTAAGTAAACAACTGAATTGAGATGTTTTCCTCCAGCTTTTATAAGCTTTTTAAATCCCGCACGAGAATCTTCTCGTATTTTCTCGACTCTTCCGGAAGCGAAAGAGTACAATTACGAGATATGTATTATTAAAATGTTAAATTAAATTAGCATACTCCTGTATTTTTAATTTTTCTGCCTAGCTTTCTCTTCAGAAAAGTCTCGTGCTGCATTGCAAGAGGATACAAAACAATTTTAATTACAATTCTATTAAAAATAAGCTAAATAAATACAAAAACCCTAACAATATGATTGGCCTAAACAACCGAAACGTCATAATTGGGCCAATAAATGTGTATATCATTTCTATGGCGATATATGAAAATTTTATATCTAGGCTTAGTGGCATAGTGCTTAAGACTAGATTTAAGCCTAAGCCTAGATACAGCTATAGTCTTATAAGGTCCTAAGACTAGATATAGATATAGCCCTATGCCAGTGGCATTATGCGGTAAGTAAGTAAGTAAAACGTTCAAGAAGAGACTAGAACAATTATTTAAATTGCATAGTGTTATTTTATTGTGTTTTATTGATTAAGGAAGTAACATTTTAGTCGCGTACCAGCTGATGAGGCTCTGCGTGCCGACTATGGCGCGCGTGCCGTAGGTTCGCCATCATTGCCCTATATCATGTCATGATATATTTGAAAGCTCTACCCAAGGTTGTCCACTATATTGCTTTTTACATTATATTGTCATTGTATTGCGTCTGTTAACACAAGCAAACCGTATCGCACAATAGTTGATAATTGTGAGATACTGTTGTTGCACTATACCGCATAATAACTGATATCATGCAATAGATAGGTTCATAGTTGTTGGAAGGTTCCAAATGCAGATACCACGAAACGGTAGCAGTTGGTATTTCAAATGCTTCCACACATGCTTGGTAAAAGATACATCCGAAGGAAAGGCAATCCACGGAAACGTCTGGACATTACATAGGTAGTCTCAGACAAGCTAACACATGGATCTCTAGACATTATCTTGTGGAATATCGCATGTGCATTTCCGGTGCGAATGGGAGCACGTGAAACCGCAGGATCTGATTCACATACTCTGCTGAATCGTCAAAGCTTCATGTAGGACCGCTTTGCCGATAATTAGCGAGGTTGGGGTTGCATATTGATCACGGAACCACCATATCTGAACACTATAATTATCGTTTTCCAAAACGAAGAGGTAGTCATCACTACGAATTGCACATCTCCAATACGTAGTGTTCCAGGTGGTCTCCAAATACATGGTGTCACCTTAAACGGGGATCTTTACTAGTTTTAAGGCAACACACATAATGGGATCGGAACTAGCCACTTATTTACTAGTGTTAAAGCAGCACACATAATGAGGCAGGACAGTGATGGCGAACCTATGGCACACGTGCCATAGTCGGCACATAGAGCCTCATCAGCCGGCACGCGAGTAAAATATTTCTTCCTTAATCAATAATCACAATAAAATGATAGTATTTAATTTAAATAATGTTTTAGTCTGTTCTTGAACTTCTCACTTACTTATTTATCGCATATGCTACTGGAATAGGGCCTAAGCCTAGATATAAGATTTTTATAGATCGTCATAGAAAAGATATATATATATTTATTGACTTAATTTATGACCTTTCAGTTGTTTGGGCCAATCATATTTCTTGTTACATGGCAAAAAATACGCCAAAGCAGCTAATGTTTGATAAACGAATTCAAATTTATTGAAAACTGTCGGTGAGTTTTAATACTTTTATTGTTTAATAGGTTTTCTGTACTTCAGGTCTTGAACCCTCACAAATGACACTAAAAACAAGTAAAATTAAACATTGATAGTGGACGATCATTTCAAGAGACCTGGACAGAATCATACTGAGTTGTTGAACACAATAGGAAAGCATTATGCATTCAGTGCGGGAAAAGTGTTGTGTCGCACATCTGGTGTCAGACTGCGTTTTAACATCAACCACAAGATTGTTGCCGAATTTGATGAAGCTGAGCAGAAGGTTGTTCATTGAAGGAAAACTGAGGAATTATAATTGCCAAAATGTTGGTTTTTGAAATTATCTTTCTAAAACAAACCATATAACAACGGCTAGCTTTTAAATTTCACCGTGCCTGACAAAACATGGTAAACCGCTCTCCGATGGGAATTTAATCAAAGAGGATTTTGGCACGCGGTCCCCCCCCCGAAAAAAAAAAAACGGTTTGGGGCACGCGGCTCCAGAAAGGTTCGCCACCACTGAGATAGGAGATTAACTTCCACGACACATCTACAAATATTTTATGAAGATCCTGAGTCATTTTGTAATACTTTTTTTTCTCTCAAGTTTCGTTATTCAAGAGCGTATTTAGTGGCATAATACTCAAGATTCAAAATTTTAAAACCTATTTAGTGGATTTTTACTGGATACGTAGCGCTGTTGAATCGAAATATCATACCATGAATATTGCATACAGAAGATTATAAGCATAACCTGATTTCATTGCTCAAAGAAAGCTAATGTTAATATAATAAGGCTTAATTCCAATCCACCTTTGCCTTCAGCCTTTAAAGAAATTATGCTTTAGTTCTGGTTTCATCAACAGATGGCGCCAGTGGCTTATCTCCTGTCCAGGTTTTCTTATCTTATCTCATTCATTTGCGCTTTTGAAGCTGAGGATGATGGTTCGGTAAAACCATCGAAACTAGTCCTGCGAAAATTTGAAAATATAACGCTGATTTTTGTTATTTGACTTCTAAATTAAAGATAATATCGCCAACATGAGTAAAGCTATTTAATATCTTTTACATTTTTCGTATGGAAAGGCAATTATTACATATTCGGTAAACTGTTTCACGTTTTTATACTTTCTTGTAGTAGGTATAAGATACATAATTTCAGTCTAATCTATTAAAAAGTGTTCTAATATTAAGAAATTTTCAGAAAGGAATTAGAAATTGGTAAATTTTGATAATATTATAGAGCTTTTAAATATTTACAATCCTGTCTAAATTTCCTATGCAAATTGAGTATTTTTAATTTCATCAGTGATACTCGTTAAGAAAAAATTGCAGCAAAATCAAAAGCAGTATTCTCCTTTATATTGAAATGCTTAGGAAACCTGTAAAAACAATTTGTTTTTAACGGATAGTTTTGGAAATTATGTCAAATTACGACTTATACGTCATTACATAAAGTAGTTTTAATGAAATTATGTTTTATTGTTCCATCAGCAGAACTTTACCTTAACTTAATAGATATCTAAAGCAATAAAAATTGCTGACAAACTGAAAACGTTTGCTGAAACGCCGAGCAAAATGATATGAAATCTATACTAGCCGGAATTATTCTTGTGGTCTGCCACCGATCAAGTGGATAAGACAACCGAACGCTGGTAGTACGACCTGGGCTCAGACTTCAGCAAATACTAAATAGGGAATATGGGAATTATATGCCCTTCTTCATCTGTAACGTTTGCACCAACCTGTTCCCTTTGGGCAGTCCTCCCCAAAGGCATCGTTATCCCTTAAGCAGATAGCCTTGGGGAACTTAATCAGTTAAAGAAATAAATCCTTTTTTTGGGGGGGTCTGATACCCCCTTTCTAAAAAAATATTAGGTGCCCCCCTCGCTTCTACATAACATAACATACCCCCCCCATTTCTAACGTAATTTAAACAAGTTACAAACATGACAAGTAGAACAACATTTTGGACTAATTACCCGTATAATTTCCTTTATTTCTCCTCACGCGCCTTTTTTCTTTCTCTAAATTGTATTGATATTTGAGACAGAATTTTATTCGCAAAATTATAAAAATTCAGGCAGTTTATTAAATTTGAAAGCATAGGAATGGTTTGGTTTGGTTTATTTTGATTATGACAAAGCTCTGGCGGGTATCTGTCTAAAGGGAGGCAATGAATATTATTTTTAATTCAGAATGTATAATTATATGATATCAATGTAAGATTTATTTTTCAATCAGTTTTCAATTCAGAATGTATAATTACACGATATTAATCCCATATACTATATTATATGGGATAAATAGTTCTGAAATTTTCTTTCAGGTTCATACTAATCATGCTTCCCAGTCGTCTACATTGGTAAGTATACTTAATTATTTATTTGAGTGTGTTATGATATTAATTAAAATTCATAATCCTATTATAAGTTCCTGCTTATTTGTGTACTTCACTATGGACGTTATTTTTTTTCTTCCAAAACTAAGTTTGCGATATGCCCAATATTTCAATTGTTATATCGCTTTCGTAAGTTAAAAAATTTTAGAAGTGACGTTGATTAAAATGAGCACTTATTGATTAATAGCAATCTTTTCCAATATCATAATTTAACATTTTCTAAAATAATTTTACAACCGTTCAATCTCCAGCAAAAACAGTTTGCGTACTTGCATTTCGATTCTAGGAAAACGGTTTTATTTTAAAAATTTGCTCAGCATATCAGAATTAAGATAAATTAGAATCTCCTAAATAACAGAATAAAGTTATCGCTAGTACCGGGTGATCAAAAAGTCAGTATAAATTTGAAAACGTAATAAATCACGGAATAATGTAGATAGAAAGGTAAAAATTGACACACATACTTAGAATGACATGGGGTTTTATTAGAATAAAAAAAAATGGTTCGGTATGGGTTGGATGTACCACAGCTACTGTTATCGGGCCTTTTTCCTTCGAGAAAATGCGTGATTCTGGTTTTGTAACTGCTACCGTGACGGGTGAGAGGTACGCCGATATGTGACAGAATGGCATTGTCCCCACCCTGGCTGATAAACACCTTTGGAACGTACGATTTTTATGCAGGATGGCGCTCCACCCCATATTGCTAGACGCGTGGAAGATCTCTTGCGCGCGTCGTTTGGTGATGATCGTGTGCTCAGCCGCCAGTTTCGTCATGCTTGGCCTCCTAGGTCCCCAGACCTCAGTCCGTGCGATTATTGGCTTTGGGGTTATCTGAAGTCGCAAGTGTATCGTGATCGACCGACATCTCTAGGGATGCTGAAAGACAACATCCGACCCCAATGCCTCACCATAACTCCAGACATGCTTTACAGTGCTGTTCACAACATTATTCGTCGACTACAGCTATTGTTGAGGAATGATGGTGAACATATTGAGCATTTCCTGTAAAGAACATCATCTTTGATTTGTCTTAATTTGTTATGCTAATTATTGCTTTTCTGATCATATTATTGCTTTTCTAATTATTGCTTTTCTAATAAAACCCCATGTCATTCTAAGTATGTGTGTCAATTTTTACCTCTCTATCTATATTATTCCGTGATTTATTAAGTTCAATTTATACTGACTTTTTGATCACCCGGTATATAGCATTAAACAAAAAAATCTGGGATTCTTTAGAAGGATCTATTAATGTGCAACGTGATGCTGATATTATTGCTATTGTTTCGTCCAGTGCAGTGTTAGGATCCATAAATGTTAAATATGCGCTTAAATGCATAAAATAACTCCGAAAAAAAATAAGTTTTAAGAATAAAATAGAAGAAACCAAAGTGTAATTTTAAGATTTCTTATTTTTAATTTACCCCCTCCCCAATGGTTGGCCTAAGCCGACTTCGACTTGAACCACTACCAAGACAAGAAGTGTGGTCACTTTAATATAGACGCACCTAATAAGTGGGCCATTTTTATCTCCTATGAAGGGACGGACAGTTACAACCATGCCTTTTACAAGATTTGAACTTGGTATCGCATTCGGCTGCCCTAACCACCCTACCGTCTGGTTATTATAAAATTAAATACTGTGACGGATTTTGTATATATGTAAATAACTTTAATGAAATTACATATGATACTGTAGTATATTTTGTTTAATATAACAATAAATGCTTGAAAGAGACTACGAAGACAAAGCTCTGATGAAAAATAAAATTACAGGTGCAAGTCTATTTAACATTAAGGTATAATGGCTATCTAGTTAAATTGGTGAGATATCGCCAAACTGGCAATTGTTCCAACCACTAACTTTTATCGCCAAATTTTGTGAGAAATCGCAAAAAGTCGTCAGACTTAGCGACTTTTGGCGAACGTTGGCGATATTACATTGTATAATTGTAATAGGTGCTATCACATGTCGGTTTGTTTTGGAAGAACAACTGTTTGGAACAATTTTTCTGCTTCGTCACAACAGCCAATCCCCATAGCTCGCTTTGGGGTTAACACAGGGGTAACTGGTTCCCCATTACAAACAAGCTGATAGCTGATTGGTTGAAAACGAACAACTTGCAATTTTCTTGGAAAGGAAGGAAAAAGTCGCCCGTCTTTCTTTCAATAGTAAACCAGGCAGAAAAATTGTTCGTATGAAAGAAACACCGTGTGATATGGGCTTAACTGAATAACTGTAATTGATCCCTATATGTAACTGTAACCGCATCCGTCCTTTAGATGTAAATTTAACCGTATACACCTTTCAGTAATTTAGACAACTGGATCGTAGTAGAAGAGATTTCTTGTCAATCGAGTGAAAACTTTGTAAAACAGGATAGAGAATCGTTTCTTACTCGGTAGTTCACAGTTTCCATTTCAGATGCTCTTTGCATTTCGTTGTGTTTAACGTCCTTAGTAGTCTGAAGTGTAACTACTGATTGCGCTTTGCGATACTGAGAATAGCTGTACGGATGTTTTGTGGAAAGTTCTAAAACCAAAGTCTTCTTTTTTGGTAAAATAAATTTTATCAAGGTATCATCGGTTACGCGTGCATTAAGTGCATTACAAACCCATACGCACACAACAATAGTTATTGAATATAAATTAAAGATTAAAACAAACGAGAAAATCTGAAAATGGTAATATGAGAGCCATTCTTTACTTGAGAGACTGATCTCTACATATAATAAAAAAATCTGATGTGTACACCACATGACTTCCTTGTACGGAATATTAAATTATACGCATTTTTTCTTGCATTTTATTTAAACTTATTCGATTGAATTAAGCCTACTTCGCCGACAGCGCATAAACCACAATAGAATAAATGCATTCTTTAAAATTCACTTCGTTTACCATAGCGACACTCTGGCGCTAGGTTTACTTAACAGTATTATATTTCATTCATATTATAACTCAGAATGCACAAAATGTATATCATTTAAAAAATTATCTAATCGTTGCCACATGTTCTATTCAAATACTATAATAAAGCTAGAACTGTGTATAAAGAAATTAAGCAAATAAAACAAAAAAGAAACAGTTTTTCACAGACGATTGAGTATTTCTCATTTAATTAATTCAGTTCTTACTTCGCGAGATGGCAAAAATACATAAAAACTCAAAATATCTATATTAAAAATTACGAAGTAAATCTCAAATGCTTATTTCCTCGAAAAAATTCCAGAAAGAATTAAGCATGATTTAATTGGCAATAATAAATGAATGCGTTATCTTTGTTGTTGCGAAGCTAAGTTTCTCTAGATTGGCAACAAATCCACTAGTCTCCTGTTTCAAATGTAAACATCAATGGCCGCCATTAAAACAGGCTTAGCGGCAATTAAACAACTTTAAAATTGCTGATAATTCTAAAAATATTGCACACAGATTTACTAGAGGCATAAAATCCTTAACCGGAAGATAGAAACAGTATAATTCAATCATTTTTAAAGAAAAAATTGTACAATTTACAAACATATAAGAATAAAGAAACTGAGATCACTGAGCCGGGTAACAGAGTGGATATAATTATAAATATATTTATATACGTTTGGTGCGGCCGATTGAAACCAAAATACGAAGTGCACATCTACATGTTATAGCAGTCCTATATACAAAATTTCAACGTTCCGAGGCTACTCGTTTTTGAGTTATGCGAGATACGTACGTACATACGTTCGTACAGACGCCACGAAAAATTCTCTTCAGAATTAATTTTAAAGAAGTTTTATAATTTTTTTGAAGGAAAAGAGTATTTTATTCTGTCCTTACGTACAGATATCACGCAAAAACATCGTTAAATTGCATTTGATAGCGGTCAAAATGTATATTTTCGTTGAAATATTCTGCCTGAAACTTTTCGCGATTACAATACTTCCTTTTTACTACGTACAAGTAAGTAAAACAAGTCTGTGTGTCTTTCGTTCGTGCTGCGCGTAAGCTAATAGACCCAGGGCTATGAAACTTGGTGTATAGGTGCATCTAGACAAGAGCCTGTGCACCTTGAAGCGGTTTTTTACAAAAATCGAATCAGATTTTTTTAAATTTTATCTTTTGGATTTTATCGCATCATTTTGAATAGTTTCATTCTTTTAGAAATGTGGTTTTGGCAACAGGTTTTTATTCAATTGTATACTGGACTGCTGACAGTTGAAACTCAGCACTGTTGCCACTTAGAAAAACGAGGGCGATCATTATGTGCAGTTTTTAAATTTAATGTTTCTCTTGGATATTGGACGTTTATCCGGAGAAGATAACGGGAAGTTGGTTAATTTATTTATTAGGATAATTAATATTTGTATTAAGGGATATTGCTTATTTCATTGTAATTTTATTATATGTAATACATTTTTTTAAAAATTTGTGTTTTTTTTTTTTTTTTTTTTTTGTGTGAAGTTGTTCTGCAGAGTGAAATTCTGCGCTATTTTTAAATTTAACGTTTGGTGTTCCCTTCAAGCATTTTTGCGGTACATTTAAAAGCCAGACGAAGGCTGCTAGCGTAGCTTCTAGTAAGATATAAATTGAATTATAAAATTATTTGCATGAGATTCAGCACTGGCATCTAATTCACTTTCTGTGTTAATATGTTTGCTTTCGTTGTATATGTAGCTTTCTAGTTTTATCTATTTTTATATTATGTATTTAGGCAGAGATAAGAAATCAAATAAGTGATTTGTCTGAGAAATGGAAGTCACTGAATGATTTAACATTAAGAGTGAGTGCACTGGAGGAGAACGTAACAGATATTGCAAACAAGGTAACAGTTCCCCTCAAACTGCTATTTCTTAGTAAATTAAATTTTTACTGTTGTTCTGATGCACATGGATAATTACTAATATGCATTTTTCCATTAAAATTGAATATGGAATGTGTCATTTCAATTGCAATCTCATAAATGTAACTAATTATTATGATATTCCTAATTTCAGTAGCAAAAATTTAAAAATAACCTTCAATGATATTTTTATCTCATTATGTTTGAGACGTTATGTATGTATGACTGTTTGATATATTGTACAAAAGTAGAAAATGCAAACATTTTTAACGACAGATGTAAAAAGTTTAATGTTTCTTCTTCTTCTTACTAATCCATCTCATCTGAATCAGATCAGATCCATAAGTTCATTCGCCTTCATAACCTCCAACACGAAATTGGATCTGTTCACCAGATCTTCACGCACCAAGGCAACACAACTAAGTAGACATTGCGCAGTAGCTTCATGGTGTCCCATTTGCGTCAAAGTTTTACTCTTAGTGCAAATGGGACAGGTTTTAGTGCAACGGAAATATCTGAGGCTCTTCAAATGTACTGAAGACAACAGAGCCAAACCGTTTGGTCCGTCCTGTCAACAGACCAAAAGGTTCTGGCTGTATGTTCTTCCGGTCTCATTTTGTCTTCAGTCCCATTTGCGTCAAACTTTTACGTTTGGTGCAAATGGGACAGGTTTTAGTGCCACAGGGATATCTGAGTGTCTTCAAATGTCCTGAAGACAACAGAGCATGAACCGTTTGGTCAGTACTGTGAACAGACCAAACGGTTCTGGCTCTGTATTCTTCCGGTCGCATTTGCGTCTTCAGTAGCATTTGTGTCACATTTTTAGGTTTGTTACAAATGGCACAGGTTTCAGTGCCACAAGAATATCTGAATGTCTTCAAATGTCCGGAAGACAACAGAGCCAGAACCGTTTGCCTTCAGTTGGCACAGGTTTCAGTGCCACAAGAATATCTGAATGTCTTCAAATGTCCGGAAGACAAGAGAGCAAGAACCGTTTGCCTTCAGTCCCATTTGCGTCAAATTTTTACGTTTGGTGCAAATGGGACAGGTTTTAGTGCCACGGGAATATCTCAGGGTCTTCAAATGTCCTGAAGACAACAGAGACAGAACCGTTTGGCCTGTACTGTCAACCTTGAAACCAATAGCAGTACCAGGACCTGTACTACGATACCGTAAGTGTGTCGGTACCTCTTTTCAAGAACTGTTAATTAAAACCTTTCTTCTCGAGTGTAGTTTAAGGTAGTCAAAGGTTTAGTATAAACCTGAGGCATGGAAATACTTTCCTCTGCTAGTCTATCACCAGTATCATTATAGTATTTTAGATTTACTTGAGATGGAATACAGTTAAATGTTTAAGAATTGAAAGCTTGATTGTTTGTATCTTTTTAAAAGCATGCGAATGGAAATATAATTTTTTTCGTTTCTTTTTTAGATTAATCAGTTTGTTGGTTCAGGGCAAAATAGCATCTCTAACAGAGGAATCAGGAGTACTATATCAAAGGTATTAATATTTTTTTTTTGCTTCTGGAAATATGAACTGTTAGTGAAAAATTAAGTTATGAAAATTTGCAAAATTTATTGTTTTGCAAAAGCAGACACTCGTGAATATCATGTTGTAAAACTATGCCGTACAGCAACAACGAAATTTGTTTTTGAATGGTAAAATACACAAAAAATTCTAACGTAGGATTTCGATCCTCCGTAATGGTCTGAGGGGACAACAAAAATTAAGATGCTACTTGAGGCGTGCGCGAATGCTTATATCTTCGAAATTGCATATGCTATATTCAATCTAAATATATCATTAGATAGGTGAACGACCACATTAACAAACACAAAAAAATTCAAAATTTTGACAAAGGATATATGCATAGAAATGCGTCAAAAATAGCGAAATTTTGGTGACGTCAAAACTCTGTGCGCATGTGTCACCGCGTGTGAGTGGCATGGTCGCCTGGTAGACTTCGTGTGATGTTTGCTGTATTTTATTTTAATTCGCCAATCTAGTGGTATTGGCATTTATAGAAATTTGACGAATGTAACAGATTGTGTAGCAATAGAATTTACTGTTAAGTAACGTAACAGAATCCAGAATTCAGAAGCAGGCGATATTTGTCTGGTTAATGTAATTGTTAATGAACAGCCATGATTTATTATAGCATCCGTAGATATTAATCCAACTGTTAATTCAGGAGACATGAAGATGTTCTTGTTTAGTGCATTGATGAAATAGTCTGAGACTACTTTATTGATCGATGAATAGTTTACTGTAGATACAGATATTCCAGTTATTAAGATGATTCAACGTAGACGTCAAACTAAATGAAAAGAGCATTTGATTTTACGAATATATTTTTAATCTGAATATGGTTCCAAGTAACTATCCAAGAACACTAGAAAGTTCGTTTATAGATTAAACTTTTCAACACTAGGAAAATAGCTCACCCCGTAGAATAATAACAGGACTGTAAGAGCAAAACTATTGTAATGTAAGCATATTACTATCCAGTTTGTATGTACTTAATAAAAATAATATTGTAAAGCAGTTTAAATGATATTGAAAATCCAGTCAATGTGTAAATGAATTACAAGTTTAATTTGATTATCTCACTAAAATTATTGTAAATATGAATTCATATAATGTTTAATATAATGTTTAAATGTACACATAGCTGTCATGATTTTATGTATCTATCATATGTAACTTGACAAGAGAATGATTGTAATCAACATATCTATGCTTATACACAGGCTTGTATGCCCATGTAATATTTATATGTATATTTTTACACGGAGGAAATTTTTCCTTCTGCCAGGATGACTATTAACACTGTAAGACTTTTACAAGAAAGTCAGGTCAGTGGTTATCTCAGGCGGCGCTCAGATTAAACTTTTATCATGAATATAACTGCAGGCATCTAAGATTATGTATTGAATGGATATATGCAATCAATACAAAATGAAATGTATATATGTGTGTGTACAATCCTTTGTCTATTTTAATTGCTCTATAATACTCTCACACTTCCGTTAGTAATTCTATGCATTACACATCAGCGGCTCTTGAAACTCAAAGAGAGAGAGACAGCCTACCATCATTTTTATTGGTCTCTAATTAATGTTTATATTACTCAAATGACGTCAAGAAGACTCACGTAATGCTGACTTTGCGAAAACGAACGAAAGGATGGGGACGTAGATTTGAAAATATCCTTTATAAAACTGAACTAAATGCATTTTAATAAAGTATAAATTTTTCGCTCATAAACATTTATTTTGTGTATTTATTTTAGGTTAATTTATATTAATATTGGGAGAAAGTTTTAGATAAAATACCCACGGCTATAGCAGAACGTACTCGAATGCTTTCCAGTCTTGCTACCAGTGGCTCGTCTGTTTCAGACGAATGGGCTTGAGCAGTGCGTAATCGGACGTTTTCAAGTCTTGCTTCCGTTGTTCGTCCGTTTCATACGAAAGGGCTTGAGCAGTGCGTATTCGAACGTTTTCCAGGCTTTCTTCACTTTGCTTATCTATTTCTCAAGCTCGTGATACCTTTTTTTTTTTTGTGCTTGAGGTATAGGTCGAGCAATCGATTTTCGTTTTGGTGCCATAGTTGATTTCAAAGCGAAAGTAACGCTTTTTGAGACAATCATTACAAATTCCACTTTCAAAAAGTAAAGAAAATGCTTGTGATGCAATAACACGCATATTAATGCATAAAAGCTTAAGTATTTCATCTTAATAATTATAAAATTATTAAATAATTAGTAATAATTGCTTAAATAATTTAAGTCCTTGTAAATAAATAACTGTGAAATATTCTGCATGTTAAGAGTTAAAAATAACCCAATATGAAGTGTGGCAAAATTTTACTTTCTTTGAAAAGGCGTAAAATAATATGCATAATGTGGATTTACACTAATCAGAACTTTATCTTTTAGGTGCAAGAACTTAGTGACAGTGTAAGCACTTTAACACAGGTAAGCTTATGATCATCAAAGTTATTTTGTGTTTGCAGAATATTCAAATTAACGTTCAACATAACGACTTTCTAAAACTAAATTTCAAATAATTACTAAAATTAATAGTTTCATACGAACTATTAATTCATACGAACTACTAAATTATACTAATAGTTTCATACGAACTATTAATTTTAGTAAATTGTGTGTTATTTATTTTATAAATTTTAGTAAATTGTGTGACACTATTCATAGAAAGTGTGTGTTTCAGTACAAATTAAAAGCATTAATCGCATATGTCTATAACATGTTATCAAACAGAAAATGTATTTTATCAAAGAAAATTCTTTTATAAAATTCTGATTTATATTCTAATAAATCTAAAGCAAAAGTGCATTTTATTTAAATCTAAACAAAAGTGCATTTTATTTAAATCTAATTAGAAATATTAAATGTTTTTATGCAATTACACTAGCTGAATTAATTAAAATCATTATATTTTTTAAAAATTACAATTTTAAGCGGCTAGTTAAATTAAATTTCGTGTTAATTCAAGTTTTATGTTCATGAAGTAAATATCATGTTTCATGACTTGTTAAATTAAATTTCACGCCAGAGAAAACGAGCTCTGAAAGAAAATTCATCCACTTTTACATTTTCTAATAAATCTGTTTTGGGATCAAAACAGATTTTAACATGTATAAGATTTTTAATTTAAAATAAAAATTATGTTACGCTGTTTCAAAACTCTATCAAAATATAAATGTTTGTTTTATATTATACAGAAATAAGCAAGATTGCAAGCCGATGGTAATTGTTTTAAAAGAAAGTAAGCATCGATAGTGTAATATCGATAGCATAATCGTGGCCCGAAAAAGTTTTTTGTGCAAGTATTTCATTGCCCTTTTTATTAATATTAATCTTTCTTATCACTCTCAAGATAAACAAAGTCTCATTAAAATGCTAATAAAGTAACAGGGTATATTTTTTATATTATTTGTCTGTACTCTAAAAAATTACCGTAACCTTAAGGAATTGCGTGTCGATGTAAAACAACATATGGCGCATTTGGTAGCCGTCAGTAGTAAGCCACGGTAACCGGCGGGAGGAAGTGACGTCAGAGAAAGGGGGCGTGGCCGCCGCCATCTTTGATCACGTAGCAACCGGAAGTGACGTAGACAGAGTGGTGTCATCCAATTCATTGCTTCACTTCTTGTTGTCACATGATCCAAGATGGCGGCGGCCACGCCCCCTTTTTCTGACGTCACTTCCGCCCGCCGGTTACCATGGCTTGCCACTGACGTCTGTTTGAGATAACATTCTGTGCATTGTAACGGCTGCCTTTAAGGTCGCTGCGTTTTATGTGTATTTTCAAAAATGCTAAAGGGTTAAAACTTAGATAGAAGAATTGTTTTTATAATGCTCTAGTCAAGAGTAAAGAGTTCGTGAAACTTCATGGAACGCATGAATGAGAAGTAGATGGCCTGTTTTCTATTTATATAATTAGGAATAAATACCGTGTAATGTTTTAGCTAAATTGCTAGTCCTTGGCAGCTAGAATACTATCAACTGAGTAGCGAATTATCGCTGCCTTCATGTGGAAAAGAAAAGTCCAAGGAAGGCTTAAATTACCCTTTTATTTAACTCAATAATGATTCACTCATGGCGCCTTTCGGGCTTACAGTAAGCCTCCAGTTGGACTTTAACTTAAGATTGGAAATAAGAAACTAATCTAATGCTAGCTAAACTAAAACCATCCGAAGCTGTACAGAATTAACTAGTTAATAAGAGTTGGCTCTTATTTAAAGCTCACCGTCAAACACCAGCAGGAGAGTAACAATATGGTCGAAAAGTCATAAGGTTACGCATAAAGCAGCCACGTGGCCAGAGGGCAGAACGCGCTGTACGAAGAACTTCCAAGCTCTTCTACTGAAGTGACCGAGACGCCCATTTAAATACAGGTTCTACCTCATTTAAGTAAAAACGTGATCCTGGAAACTCATTTTGTCAGGGAATTGTGGGCGGGAAATCAGGAAATAAAGGAAAGCGGGTTAAAAAATGAAAATAACTATTAGTACATTAAAATAAACTCCTAGAACTATTCGATTCGAAATTTAAAAAAAAATTTTTTTTTAATAAGAATGATTTCATATTTTTCATTTTATAGCTTTTGACAGTAAATGAATGTACCAATAGTCCTTGCAGAAATGGCGGGACCTGCATCGATGCATACAATGGATATATTTGCATTTGCCCTTCAAACTGGGAGGTAAGAATTTTGAATTTATTATACGTTAAATAAAAGACCTTTATTTCATAAAATTTTACAATAGGGATCTCCTTGATATTTTTGGCGATTTTTGCCAAGCCAAAAAGGGTGCCAAGAAGCGATATTTCCAATATGGCTGCCACCCAAAAAAATGCCGAAAACGCATGTAACAAAAGCAACTAAAGTACTCACTTCGTGGTGTGTCTCATCGCCAGCGTCGGATAATTGCTGCATACGGGGTGTATCAGTCCAGCATTAACAAACTTTCAAGAGAGATAGAGTATAACTTAGACATTGGGAAATCACATAGGAATGCATGGTCGGAAATGCTTTCCAGAGCGATAGTTACGACATAAAAGTCAAGAGAGAAGGGACACAAACAGAGAGAAAAACCTTTTTTTATTATGTTTAGTACAGCAGACATTAGTACCTACATGTAAGAGGACAAAAACAAACAACGAACGAGATTAAAGAAGGTGTTCGAAATTACGACCCATCGTCTAGGTGTATTCTATCTCTCCTGAAAGTTTGTCAACGCTGTACCGATACACCCTGTAATTATAATACAAATCATATAGTCCCGGTATTGATCTTTCTCCTGATCCTGACATTGGCGATACCACATAAACTCCACAAAATAGGAATACAAAATATCATCCGACGACTAAAGACTCTGCTTGCGAAAACTCGCGCTTAACATGGCTCTACTTGCGTTGAATGGTGTTGGTATGAGCGCCAGATTCGAGCGCTTTTCTCGCGACAAATACACTCATAGCCATCGATTAATTTTTAAGCACGACCAGGCGCATATCTCTCATACAAACTTAACATGCGTAGCGATAACTAATTAAACCTTTATTCATATATACCAATCAGCTATAGCTTTCTTAATTGGCTATAGCTTTTCTTAATCAGCTATAGCTTTGCTTACAGCTATAGCTCTTCTGTACTCTATATCATGGAAAAACACCAGTATTTATATTATCAAATATACCGGTTTGGAGAAGTGACCAGGACAATGATTAATTAGAACCCGCAGCTAACGAAAACCAACGGTCAATCTGTAGACCTATTAGATTATTTATAAAGCAGGAGGGATGAAAAATGAGCAGCGCTTTCCTCGACAATCGAACCACGGACCTCTAGAATGCGCGGCCAGCGTGCAGACCACTACACCACGAAGGCACGCTAAGAAGGCGGGAGAAATACCGTATTTACGCGAATCTAATGCACATCGTTTTTGGCCAAATGTAGTATTCAAAATTGGGGTGCGCATTAGATTCGATGGCTCATTAGATTCGAGTGCAAAGTTCGCCGATGACGTCAACCAAATTTCTCGACTACATTTACCGTTACATTTATCGTAGACACATTATTGCATAGAAGATACAAACTGCAGAGTACGTAGTCACGAAATGGAGGGCAAACAGAGAAGAATGTCATATGACGCTACTTTCAAACGTAAAGTAATTCTTTATGCTGAAAAAAATGGCAATAGAAAGGCAGGGAGAGAGTTCAACGTAGCTGAGAGCAATGTTCGCTTGTGGCGGCAACAGAAATTGGCACTGTTTGCAACTAAAGCTAGTAGAAAGAAATTCACTGGCCCTCGCAAAGGAAGACACCCTAAAATTGAAGAAAAAGTTTTGGAATTTGTACGTGAGAGGAGGAAGAATGGACAACCTGTGACTAGTGACACCATAAGAAATAAAGCAAAAGAGGAGGCTGAAGTTCTTGGAATACCGAAACAAGAGTTTAAGGCTAGCCGTGGATGGGCGGATCGGTTTATGAAGCGGATGGGTTTATCTCTAAGACGCCGTACAACAATATGCCAAAAGCTTCCAGCAGATTTTGAGGGAAAACTACTAACATTTCAGCGGTATGTCATCACACTTCGGAAGGAAAAGAATTTTTCAATGGGGCAAATTGGCAACGCTGACGAGACGGTAATTTGGTTTGATATGCCTCGTAACTACAGCATTACGGAGAAGGGGACTAAGGAAGTTATCATCAAAACTTCGGGATGTGAAAAACAACGCGTAACAGTGATGCTGGCAATAACAGCAGACGGGTGCAAACTTCCCCCTTTCTTAATCTTCAAACGAAAAACATGCCCTAAAACCCCTAAGAATGAAAAGCTGTTCCCAGATGATGTCCTGATTCGAAACCAAGAGAAGGGGTGGATGACGGAATCATTAATGCTTGATTGGCTCCGAAATGTATAGAAACGCCGTCCCGGTGGGCTCTCTAATCCATCATCAATGCTTTGTCTGGACGCATTTCGTGGTCATCTCAACGACGACGTAAAAAAGGAGATGCACAGCCTAGGCAGTGATCTTGTTATCATTCCTGGGGGGATGATGTCTGTGTTACAACCTCTGGACGTTATTATAAATAAACCCTTTAAGGGTTATGTTCAGGCGGAGTACGAAAAATGGTTTTGTGAGCCAAACCGTGTATTGACCCCGACAGGAAAAATTAAGCGTGCTGCACCGCACATTGTTGCACACTGGGTTTCTGCTGCCTGGAAAAGCATCGAAGCACCAATGATTGTGAAATCTTTCAAGAAATGCTGCATTTCAAATTCATTGAATGGCAGTGACGATGACGTGCTCTGGAACGCCGAGGATGACGATGACGATAATGAGGAAAGAAGAAATGAATCTGCTTCTGAGAGCTGCGAGGATTCCAGTGATGAAAACATTAGTGAATAAAGACGTTTACTATTAATCACTGATTGTAGAAACTGTTAGCTAGATAGAAATGTTACGATTTATTTCATGTTCATATTTTACGATAGGTACCGTATATACGGTAATGCTAATTAACAATGATTGTTTCACATGACAATAGCCCACTAATAGGTTAATTCTATGTTCTGCTACTTTATGTATAAATCCATTGTTGTATAAAATATGGTATCTAAATTTAAATAAAATTATCATACCATTAATTTATAGTTTATATACAAATCCATTGTTGTATAAAATAAGATTCAATAAATTCCTCATAACATTGATGCGCGTTACATTCGCCAACAAACAATTTTTTTATTATTTAAAGTTTTAAAATGGGGATGCGCATTAGATTCGATGGCGCATTAGATTCGCATAAATACGGTACTTTATATACTCCCCCTTTTAAAGGGCAACTGGGGTGTTTTAGGGGACCCAATCGCCAAATCCTGGGTGTGGAGAATCATTATCCACCACCCTTTTAATTCGGGCGCCACTTGTAGAGACATAAGGTAATTTTTGGAAGCAGGAAAGAGGAAAAATGAGCAATGCCTTCGCCGGGAATCGAACCAGGGACTTCTGAAATACGCGCCCAGCGTGCAGACCACAACACCACGAAGGCACGCTAAGAAGACGGGAGCCATACCTTCTAAATTTACGGCGATTAAAATTCCAATAATTCAAACGCGGTCAAAATTCAAAATACGTAATTTGACGCAAAATCGCAAAACCGAAACAGCAATCCCTCAGGGACAAAGCACTTTGTACTAATAATAGATAATGAATAATAAAATTAGTATATATAAAAGTAAAAAATTTGAAATCTTTCGGATTTTATGTTACGCCCAAAGGGGCGTTCATTACGTTTTGTTTGTTATCTTTTTTTATTAAATACCACGCTCTTCGTACTTAAACCACAGAATTCAATTCAACAGCAATGTCAGAAAATAATCTAAAAGGAACATATTTTTAGAATTTCCGATTCCAAGCGCTGGAGATACAATTTTTTTTCCCGTCAGTACTCGCTTTGAAATCGTTGAGTTTGTTAATCAAAAATTCGTTAAAGTTTTACAAAATATGAAATAGATGATAAAACAAATTCAAAATTCCAAATGTAGGCTTCCAGATGATCATATTCGAGTGAAGGACTACGTTATTCAAACTTGATGTCTCTAGGTACCGTTTTATTTTTCATCGTGCGATAAACATGCATACATTCATGCAGATTCTTCATTATTTAATTTCTTTAAATATTATGCAGGGCTGTAATATTAAGTGGCAACAGTTTGAGAAGTAAAACGAACTCAAAATGTCAAAAACTCAAATTTTATGGTGAACCAACTCAAAATGCCCAAAACTCAAAATTTATGGTGAACCACCTCAAAATGCCAAAACGAAATTAATATCCCCTCTGAGCAAATTGTCCTTTGGGATAAAAATGCCAAAAGTAGAAGTTAACAATTTAAACCAAACTAACAAAGGGCAAAATAACAAAGTAAAATACTGAACCTCAATTTATTTAATGTTCCGGCTCGAACTGCGATTTGACCTGGAGAATAAGAAGTTCCAGAGCTGTGCTCCAGTGGACTGCGGGTGAATTTAAGGCCTGCAATCGATCCCTTTTCAGATTAGAGTAAAGTAATCGAGAGCTTTCTGCATGAGATCAGGACTGGCATCTTAAAAATCTTCTTAATAGAAATTATCTCGTATCCTGTTACACACGAGGAAAGCCGCGGAAACTTCTCATGCAATCAGCCTGTTGCCACAGATCTGAACGCAAAACGATTGCAATATCATTTTTTACTTCCTTGCAAAAGAAGTAAGTACTGTAATCTCGAAAAATTTCGGGTATCACATTTCAACGAAAATTTCCATTTTGAGCGCTCTCGAATCCATTTCTAACGAGGTTTTTGCGTGACATCTGTACGTAGGGACGAAATAAAGGACTCATTTTTCCAAAACGAATTATAAAATGGATTTAAAATGGATTCAGAAGAGTTTTTTTTCGTGATGTCTGTACGTACGAATTCAAAAACCAGTAGCCCTAGAATGGTGACATTTTGCATATGGGGACTGCTATAAAATATAGTTGTGCACCTCCCATTTTCGTTGAAATTGTACAAATTGTATGTTAGATATATATATTTTCTCGCTGGGTTATGCAGCTGGGCCAGCTCAGTTTTTTTTATTCTTTATATGTTGCTGAATTGCGCTTTTTTTGCCTTAAAAAGTGATTGAATTTTGTTGTTCTTATATTCTGGTTAAGGTTTTCATGCTTTAGTTAATCTGCGCGTAATAGTTGTACGATTACGAACAGTTTAAAATTTTAAGTGGCTCTAAGCCTAACGACGACGTCATTTGTTTGCATTTGAAACGCTTAGTAGAATAGTGAATGAAGTTGGTTGGTGCACCAACTTCAGTGTCTTTTTACACAGTGGAACCATAAGTTAACTCTCAGTTTTGCGCACGGAAAATTGTGTTTCTCTGCCTGCAAGTGGAATTGTTTGTTTTTGCTTAGCAGCTTGTTTTTTGTATTCTAACTGTTTGTAACAGTATTTGATGTTTTAGGTTTTTCTGCAATTTTCAATTTTGAATGAAGTTTGAGTTTTTATCTATTTTTGCCATGAAATCACGTGGCACACGGAAATGACGTCACTTCTGTCACCCAGTTACGGAAGCTTACTACTAGTGCTTTCTATATGGGTTGGATATGATTTTATATTGCTGTCTGTCATTCTTTTACCCGGTTGGTAGTCTTGCTTTTTCTAATATTTTTCAAGGTATTCATTTGGTGACAATTTTGCAAAGATTTTGGCTCTCGTTTTCAAATGATTTCATCAATTATTTCTTTCTGATATTAATTTGGATGGAGGTCCTCGTTTTCCTTGTGAGTCAAATATCACAGTGGACGTGTATGTGACATTTTCTTTGTTTATTTGTTAAGCATGGTCTTTGTGTCTGTGAGTATCTATTTCAAGTAAACCCCTTGAAGCTTAAATGTAGTATCACACACAGCATAAGTATGTCCATCAGATAATCCAGTAAATTCCCATAATCATTTTATTACTAGGAACAAACATGGAATATCCCAATGTCCACCTACTTTGTCCAAAAAATGTTCCAATGTCCCCGAAATGTTCCCAGAATTATGCAAGAGAAATTCTTTACATGTTCTAGGGATGTTTAATAAATTTAATCTATGAACAGAAAGTAAATTTTTACATAAGAAAATATTACAACTCCCTCTACTTCGCTGGCAGGGAAATAAGAAATTCGCCTATTAATCGGCTTTTTATCGCCAACACCTACCGACCGATAGCCTATTAATCGGCTTTTTTTTGCCAACGCCTACCGACCGATTGCCTATTAATCGGCTTTTTTCTCGATACACCTAAAAACAGTCTATCAATCGGTAGCCATGGCGATAAACAATTGCCATTTTCTATATCACCTGCATTTTATTAGTAGTATTGAGGTACATTGCTCACTTGCGTTAAGGGCGTTGCTTCATAAACTCCCTCATTTTCACACCATTAAAAAAAATTTACCGTTCATGATGAGCGAAATAAAAGGTACTAGAGAGTTTTAGTTAGACGATTTATCAGAATGGGAGAATCTGCGGCTGAGCTGGTCGGACGTGCGTATGCTGTTGAACTGTTAGTGGTCGGTAAAATGTTAAGTTGCAGAAGATGTTATTTTCTTCTTTGCATAATCAAACGCAAATATGATTTTTCTTCGAGTTAAAGCTCTTTCTGCTTCAAGGGAAAAAATGATAATTTTTATGTGTTTGAACAGCATATATGTATTTTCTCCTGCCATACTTTGTGTTTGTTATTTATAAAATTTGCAAATTTATTTTATGCCTATTTACAGGGAGTGACTTGTGAAACAGATGTTAATGAATGTGCTGTTTATGCTGGCACGAGCTTCGGCTGCCAGAATGGAGCTACTTGCATCAATACTCAAGGTGGATACAGGTAAGAAATAAATTTGGAAGAATGAGAACATCTACTATTTGCATTGAAGTATGGAGGGAAATGTTCAATAGTTTTTCTGTCGATGGTGAAAAAGGTGGGTAAATAGCTTTAAAAACACAGCCATTTTAAAGCTTCCTGTTCCCATGATTTCATCGTTGGACTATTGAACTGTCACAGTAGAAATATCATAGTATTGAATATCACAGTAAAACTATCATAGTATTGAACTATCACAATAGAACTGTAATTTAGTGCTACTTCAATATTATGCACACGCACAAAAATCTGACAGTCCATTAATTAGCATACTTCTTTTATATATGTAATACCAAATAACGAAGTTTAAATCTATTTCGTTTTAGCTGCCAGTGTGCCAATAATTGGAACGGTATCCATTGCAATCAAAAGTTTGATGACTGCAGTATGGCATCCCATCAGGAACTGTGCGGACATGGGACTTGCATAAATGAAAAGCGTGTACAACCGGGGCAGGTAATTTGAAACTAAATTTTATTCTTTCTTTCTAAATATTTAATATTAGTATATTAGAATTTCTCTTTTGGTACTGGACGTTTGTCGAGAGAAGGCAACGGGAATTTGGTTAATTTATTTATTAGGATAATTAATATTTGTGTGAAGGGATATTGTTATACCGTTGTAGTTTTTTTGTGTGTAATACATTTTTATTGAAATTTGTGAGTTTTTTTTTTTTTTTTTTCATAAAGTTGTTTTGCGGAGTAAAATTCTGTGCAGCTTTTAATTTTAATGTTTGGTGAGCTGGCTGCATAGCGGCTAGTAACATATAAATTACTCATTCGTTGAAATCCAACAATATTTCGAAACCGAAAAATCGCATCACTATTTGAGTTTTAACATTTCTTATGTTCATATAAACTATTTTTCTTATACTTATGTTAATATATATATATAAATATTACAAAATGAAAACTTTTAAAAGAAGAACATTATTTCGGAACGTGCAAAAGTTATTGCAACAAAAAACACACATTTAAAAAAAAAAAAAAAAAAAAAATCCAGCAAGTAAAGTATTAACAAATCTTATGTTTAAAATAATTATAAAAATAAAGCGTGGAAGTTTTTAAAAAACGCGTAAAACTTATTGTAGAGCAATTATTCACAATTTCATGTTCCACTTAGATTAGACTGTGCGTAAATAATTAAAACATATAACACGAATAATTATGAAGCTCTGAATACACGTTTTGTGCTTCTTGACTTTATGAATGAAAAAAAATTAGAATAATACGGACATTTTTACAAAAACTAATCCCCATTTTCAAATAATCAAAATACAGCCCCACGCGAATTCAGATCTCGAAGGAAAATACAAAAATTCAAACACACAATTTTACGACTTAGTGCGAAATCAAGTTATTCTACTACTTGCGCAATTGCTGAAAAGTAACTTAATAATCATTTATTTACTAAATAATTTTGATTATATTATCTCCTAAGATTAATTATAGTAGAATTATCTGAAAAAAGTGAATCCATACTTAGTAAGTTCTATTTAGAAAGATGTTTTGAAGTAACTTGAATGTAAATTGTTAAAAATGTTTAACGGAGACTGGAATTTAATCATGAATAACAAAATTTCGATTGTAAAAGGAATAAATTTAAAGCAAGAATTAAATTACATGCAAGTAATCATTGTCATTGATCGGAAATTAGTTGACGTTTCAAGGGGAACAAACCAACTTCCGTTCAATGAACAATAATTATATATTAATTTATATATATATATATATATATATATATATACACACACACATCTATATATATATTTGTAATAATAAAATCCCATAGTCAAGATTACACTTAAAGTTCTAACTCTATGTTCTTTTCATTTTTAATGGCGACGTTCTCTTATTTGAAAGTACGTGGAATTAAATCCACAGCCCCGTAGTCAAGTTGTTTTTCCCGCCTTTTCTACACGTACAGTTATAGAATGTTCTGGAAATATTTAAAGCGAACTGGATTGGCTGACGAGGTTGACGTCATTTCTTGGAAGCTCCGCCTTTCCAGAGGCTATAAAAAGACTCGCAAAGGAATATCGGGGGCTTTTCTTAAATGTCACGATGCAGTAAACTTCACACAAAAAGTTAATAGTAGTTCTTTTTTATTTACTCCGGATATCTGATTTTGTAACTGCTATTTCTCCTGAATAATAATAAATGGATCCTGTTTTTTAAACTTATCGTCTGATAATTTAAACTACGACTACATCTATATTTCTTCAACGATCTATTTATTCTGGACAAAAGCTGATGCATGACACACACACATATATATATATATACATATACACTGACTACCAATAAGTATTTGGACACCTGTGATAGAAAAGAAAAACTAACTTTATTCAAAATCAATAGTTGGTAGAGCCTCCACGAGAGGTAATTACAGCGTGGACCCTCCGGGGCATACTTTCCTACTTTCCACAAGTCTTTGTATGACAGCTAGTGATATTTTCTTCCACTCGGCTTGGAGAAGACATAGAAGTTCCTTCACCTATTTTGCACGGGTAGTGCACCCCTGAATTCGGCGATGCAACTCGTCCCAGAGGGTTCAGGTTCGATAGGGTTCAGGTCTGGACTCTGGGCAGGCCAATCCATTCGATGAACTCCATTGGCACCATACCAAGCCTTGGTTAACGTCGAAACATGACAACTGGCATTGTCGTCCTAAAAGTAACAGGGATCCACCCCGTAAAACTACCACAACGTAGGAAGCACATTGTCATCCAAAATAGTGCAGTAGGCATCGGAGTTGAACTTACCATGAATGGGGACCAAGGGTCCCAGCCCATACCAGGAGAAACACCCCCAGACCATAATTCCACCTCCACCAAACTTGACTGTTGGCACAATGCATTCTGGCAGGAGACGTTCTCCAGGTAGACGCCAGAACCAGATCCTGCCATCCGAACGGTAAAGGGTGAACCTTGATTCGTCACTCCAAAGAACCCGTTTCCACTGATCTAGGGTCCAATTTCGATGTGCGTTGCACCACATTAACCGAGCAGCGCGGTTGGACTTTGTGATCAAAGGCTTATGGGCAGCAGCACGACCATGAAAACCAAGCAGATGTGCTTCCTTACGGATGGTATTCATTGAAACAATACTCCCGGATGCCTGTTGAAATTGTTCGCGGATGAGGGCCATCGGTTGCGTGCGGTTCTTCCGAATTTCTCTGGACCGCACTCGTCGGTCTCTATCTCCCAGTTTCGTTGGTCTGCCGACTCGGGGCACATTCCGACAATCACCGCTCAGCTTCCACTTCTTAATCACATAGGCCACTCTCGATTTTAGGTACTTCAGATCGCTAGATATGTCCCTTAAGGATCGGCCACATTTGTGATACCCGATAATTATACCTTTCTCGAAATCAGAGAGCTCCGAACTGTGAGGCATCTTGCATGCAACTAAAGCCGATGCTGTTTCCTACACTATATATACCGGCGGAGTCCGTGATGTACCTTAGGACCGCAGACATCGTCATTTGCATAGGTGTCCAAATACTTATTGGTAGTCAGTGTATTATCACAACCACCTTTGTAGTAATCTCCAAAGCCTCAGAATGCACCAAACTTTGGTAGCCACGCCCATAACAATTAATCAGACAGCCATGATCGCAAGAAATAATCAGTCTTTAACATCGCTTTCCGTATGCGTTCTTTTAATTATAATCCTTTTTTTTTTTTTTTTTTTTTTTTTTTTTTTTTTTTTGTTCCGTCTGTTTGAAGGTTCTAAATAAAGGTAATTTTGGCTTTTATAGAAAAATTATTATTATTATTATTATTTTGTTGTTGTTGTTTGTTTAAATTCGATTTTAAAATTTGCGCTTACAGGATTCTCCTACAATAGAACAAAGCGGAGGTGAAATTTCTGCATGCATACATTATTTTATTGCAAAATCGCTTGAGGAGGTGCATACATTATTTTGTTTCAAAATCGCTAAATAAACAATGCTTCGAATTCTTTCTCAAAGCAATTGTTACAAAGTTTCCACCATTACAAACCAAAGACGTTTTTTGTCAATAGATTTACTGAGTGCCTTTTGAAATAAATATATAGTTGGAAAGCAGAATATGAACATTTTAATATCTATGTACGAAATATATAATTTTTTACAAATAAAAGTTATTGTTCTTCTTCTTCGTTAAAATTGTACAAACTGCGCCAAGGTGTTTTCAGTAATACTCAAGTTAAAGTATAATACAAGCTCGTACTTATATACATATGTTGCAATTATTAATATTGTTGAAGAATTGCCTTGCTTTGATCCCAATTAAATTTTACCGTTAGATGCTTTACGTTTTATATAACCCCCTTTTGGACCCTTAGGTTTTCTCCACGCTGACCGTTTACGACCAATGGGCTACTGCATCAATACGTTTGTTTTTCCTTCTACGTCATCTCATCCGTTTGGTGAAATTTGAGTGTTTTGCGATTCTGAAAACGTTTCTTCCGGACTTCATCTTATTCCGGCAACCTTTTTTTGGCGATTTTTGCTCACTTTATGTGTGTGTGTATTTAATTATGGCAAAGCACACTAGGGCTATCTGCCTAAGGGGAGGGATGCCTTCGTGGAGGACTTTCTAAGGGAAACTCGCTCGTATACACGTTACACATGGGGAAAACAACGAAAGCACCCATGCAGCCAGCCCGTTCTCGGGATTCGAACCTCGGAACGAACTACCAGTGTTCAGCGACTTTACCGCTCGGCCGCTGGCAGGCTTTGCTCACTTTAATATGAAAAGGCAATCGTTAAGGACGCAGGTATGCCAGTCTTTTTTCTTCTAGTTTTCTTTGCCTTTGGTCTTAGCAAGACCCATTTTGTGTCGAATTTTTATTTCTTTTTAACAAAGTTTTTATTCTTCGTATTGATAGGGCTTACCCTTAAAATAATCTAATATTTAACTAATAGCTTTTTAGCTATTTATTTTAATTGCACATTGGCCAAAACAGGATACCTTGTATTGGTTTTTCTTACATCCGGTTCAAGTTTAAAAAAAAAAATATAAAAATTTTTATGTTCTATTTTTGTTGTCTTAGTTCAATTTTAATTTAAATTGCAAGCACGTCGGGAAAAGAGAGGAAATTATTGAGACATTTCTATAACTTTTTTTAAATTAAATAATTTTATTATTGAATTACTGTTTTAAGTCTCAATTGTTTCGTTTGACGAAACGTGCTTATGGTATTAGCCAAATTGGAGTTTTCTCATGCTTTTCCCTTGATAAGTTCTGTGTGAAACTTCGAATCGAGCTAATTTACCATTTTTTCCATTCTTTGTATATTATTTCTTTGTCTTTCAAATGTTTTTAATTGTTTGCGAACAAAATTGATGTTTTTTTAGGTTTAAATCATTATTATAGTCTTTTCTATTTTCCAATTAGTTTTTGTAGATTAAATTGTTTGGTAGTTATTACAGGAGGTTGTTTCGCGTAGATTTTAACTGCTTTAGTATTATGCAATTGTTTTTACTTGATGTTACTGGTGAACTGTGGAACTGCAGTATCATATTTGCTTTAAAGCATTAGCAAAAAATTTTTTACTTTCCTCTTCTGTGCTAATATATATATATATATATGTCATAATAAAAGCACAAGGAAAGACGGAACACTGTAGATTCGTGATTAGACCCATATTGAAGAAAAATTTGATTATGTAGTATGCTAGTAATGCTAACTTGGTAATATCTAAAGAACTTGGCAGTCGCGGCAGTTTTTAATTCCATTTTTATTTGCAACTGATATTTTTGGCCACAATCACTTGGCACTCTAGTCGTGCCTTTCCACAGAAGATTTACATTTTTGATACTGTTGAGATAGAAAGCAAGCCAGCGAAATTACATCTTAGCACAGTAGAGAGCAAAACCTGAAGTGCGTACTTACGAAAGATGGAAGCACGGCGAAGAGAAAAGTTTTGGTTTACAATGGCAGTTTCAGTTCCCAATTATTACGTTATCAGAGCTGCGCGGGCCATAGAGTGATCTAGAAGACGCAATGCAGAGAAGTTATTACGATTTTGGAATAGAGAGGAAGAATTAATGTTTATAGTTATATTATAATTCTGATTCATATAATTTTATCTTACACACACATATATATATATAAAGTATATATGTATATGTGATGTACCAGCTTTTGTCCAGAATAAATAGATTGGTGAAGAATCATAGATGTAGTCGTAGCTTAAATTATCAGACGATAAGTTTAAAAAACAGGATCCATTTATTATTGGTCAGGAGAAATAGCAGTTAAAAAAATTCAGATCTCTGAAGTAAATAAAAACGAACTACTAATAACTTTTTGTATGAAGTATACTGCATCGTTACATTAAAGAAAAGCCCCCGATATTCCTTTGCGAGTCCTTTTATAGCCTCTGGAAAGGCGGAGCTTCCAAGAAATGACGTCAGCCAATCCAGTTCGCTTTAAATATTTCTAGAACATTCTATAACTGTACGTGTAGAAAAAGGCGGGAAAAACAACTTGAATACAGGGCTGTGGATTTAATTCCCCGTACTTTCAAATAAGAGAACATCGCCATTCAAAATGAATAGAAGAGTTAGAATTTTAAGTGTATTCTTGACTATGGAATTTTATTATTACTTATATATAAATATAAAGTATACAACTGTTTTTGTAGCCAAAATACCGCTGCCTCTGTGACCCGGGCTGGCAAAGTTCCAGCAGCAGCCCTGCTTGTACTCAAGACATTGATGAATGTAGTGGTCCTCAGAAAAGATGCTCACAAAATCCACCTGTTACATGCATCAACCTACCTGGGACATTTCACTGTGGGCCTTGTCCTGAAGGTCAGTATTTTAATATTTTTAGAAACAACAAAAATGCGTTACATAACGATAAACATTTTCCAAAAATGTTTTAAGGCTTCCAAACATCTAAGTTTTCATGCAAGTTACATAAAACCTAAAAATTCTTATTTTAAAAGAAGTTAAAATTTTTAAGATGAAAATGAATTTTTAATTGATAATGAGTATTTTCGTCTGGTAAATATTTCGTCTGGTAATATTTCGTTTTGTCAAGACTATTAGGGGAGCTTGAAGAAATATATCCAAAAAGTTAGCAAAAAATTCGGTTAATCTTTGGATTATGGTAACTTGACGATTTTTTGACGAAAATTTGGCGACCAACCCTGCTACAGCAACCTGCTAGTTTTTGTTTGGACGCCATTTTGTTTTCACGAAGTAAAGGCATTTTTTTTTTTTATTCAACATTTTTTTCCAACAATCTGCTAGCCGAATTACGCTTATGCTAGAACTTTTATGGAACAAAAGTGCTTAATCATGACGAAGATTAGGTGCGAAATTGGGACAAAGTGCAGAATCGCCCACTGCTTGCCGCGTTTTTACGAATTGCACGTACACGGTATCATGCATGTACACATCGACCTATTTTCACTTAAAAAAACATCCCAGAATTGCACAAAAATGGCATTGCGCACACTCTTGACTACATCCATGTACACTGCTAAAGTCCTAGCTAGTAACCTTTATCACCTTACCAAAATGTCGCCAAACTACCTGTTACCATATTTCAAAGATTAGCCAAACATTCGACTGACGACTAACCGTCATCAAATTCGTTTGGAGTGCATTTAAGTGCGTTGGAGTGTAACCCCCAACAGTGACCAAGCTGATAAGAACTTTAAATACTGATGGTTGGACCTGGTTTGCGTTCGACATTAGACGAACGGCTGACTGAATGGATGGTTTTATCGGTTTCCCCAAGTGTAATGGTAATGCGTATCAGTTTCTTTCAGAAAGTCTTCCAAGAAGGCATTCCTTCTCTTACGCACATAGTTCTCATGGCTTTGCCATATTCAAACAATGTTAACTTAAAATTATGCTTTTAAGCTCATAGTCGGGCGCTCAAAAAAGGGGTTACAGAAGTGTTAAAAGGCAAAAACTTGCCTTTTTCGTTTTAGTATATTTCGGTTAAAATGCTAGATACACAATCATCACTAACAGGAAAGAAAAACAAAAGAGTAACGAATTTAAAATCTGCATTACAATTCGCCTTCCTCCAGGGAAAAAAAAAAAAAAAAAAAAAAAAAAAAAAAAAAAAAAAAAAAAAACCCTAATATTTTAAAATAATAAATAGAGAGGGTGTTTAAACCTTTTTAGAACAATACCTTTTTAAACATTAATTAAGCGTCACAGAAATCATTCTAAAGGTATGTATCGCGTCAGTCCATAAGTTCGTGCGCATTAAGAGTATGCGTGGAATTCACTATGACGCATTTACTAAAACAATACAATTTTGAACCTGTTGAAACTTGTCATCGTTTGACTAACATATTATTCAGTTCATCACAAACTTTCGTAAATATCAAAAGCATTTTAGTACCCATAGAAGATGAATATAGATAATCAGTACACACGTGCTGTGCTACATTTTTGTATTTTCGTGTGGTGAATCTGCCAGGTTTGCAGCAATAAAAATTAATAGTGTACATGGTGCACACTTTATTAGTGTAAGGACTGCCCAGAAATGGTTTAAAAATTTTAAAGTTGGAAAAAGCAGGATTGATGATGAACCCCGTTCAGGACGTTGTGAACTGTTAGAACCAAATCAAACGATTCATTCAGTTTATAGTGAACAACTTTGCCGTCTAAACTCAGAATTGATCAAAAAACGCTCACGATTGGTGAATATCAAGAAAGTGTTGTTTCATCATGATAACGCTAGACCGCATACGGCTCGAACAACGCTGCAAAAAAATTAGCGAATTTAATTGGGAGCTTTTGCCACATCCTGCTTACTCCCCAGATATTGGCCCAAGTGATTTTCACTTACTTCGTGCCTTACAAAACTTTTTACTGGGGAAAAAATTAAATTCTAAACAGGATGTACGCAATGAAGTTTCAAGTTTCTTTTCATAAAAACCTGTCTTTCTACAGCAATGGCATAAAAAAGCTGCCTGTAAAATGGCGAGACATTGTAGATGATGGAGGAAAACATATAATTGATTAAAATGTTAAATTGTGTTTTTTTATATTATTTAAAAATTTACCAAAAAATGCGCAGAAATTTATGGACTGACCTAATAAATAACCTCTATGTATGGAAGCTGTAGATTATAATTTATAAATTGTTCCTCGGCAAAATTAGACGTTTATTTTAGTCTTTTAACGAAACGAAATACCTTAAAGAAATTTAACAACAAAATTATATCCTGAGTGAATATATAAAAAATTAGACATATCGTTTTTTAGGATACACTGGTGATGGACACAGCTGTACAGATATTAACGAGTGTGAGGTAAATAATGGAGGCTGTTCAATGCATCCTTTTGTACAGTGCACTAATACGATCGGATCAAGGACATGTGGATCTTGCCCAACAGGTGAGCATTTTAATATGGTTATGAATTAATATATAACCTTGATTAAATACTAAGGAAAATGCAATTTTTCATCGTAAGCTGCTGAACGAGAAGCAAAATATACGAGCGGGCTGTGGCCAGAACAAAACTTATTAGTTCTGTGTGAAACTGAAAAGAAAATGCATAAACACATTTCAGTACGAATAAAATCAGTTCACTCTTTCCAAGCAACAGCCAGTTCGTAAATATTTTTTGTTGCCAAACCAGGAACAAAAGATTTTGACACTCCAGGATAATGCGTATACCGTCATGATTTAAATTTAATGTAATATAACAATTTTTTCTCAGTATCAATAAAAGAATTAACCTGGCAATAGCACATCGTGTCAGTTATCCTAACCTGAAACAAAAAAGTTGCCATGCAATCGCGTGCAAGCGTCACATGCAATTGCATGCTTTCTTAAGTCATATTCTGACGTCAAATATAAACATTAACGTCATACATAAACATTAAATATAATAATAATATATTTAATGTTTGACAATGTTATTTTTTTTCATATTTTGAAAAACTCACAAGTATTTTTATTAACAAATTCAGATTTGAAAGCCAGCATTGGCAACATTTTTCGAAATAAAGCAGATTTTTATTTCCAGACAGCGAGACTGTTGCCACTCGGAGAAATGACTGCTAAAATTAATCTTTTCAAAGTTTTTAATTAATATAGCTGATTTAAGTCATACAAATTTGAGAATGGTCGAAATGGCTTCCCATGAATTTTTCGAATCCGGGGGTAACGCATGGTGTCACAACAAACAGACGCACGCAGATTGTCGTTCAAGGTTGATCGAGATTTTTATTTCTTCGTAGGAAAAAGATAGCACAAGAAGCACCAAACTATGTCAGCTTTTCAAAGTATTCTTCGTGCACGTGGAGGCACCGCTGCCATCGTTGTGGCAGCTCCCTGATTCCTTTGGCGTAGAAAGAACTTGGTTGTTATCGTAGCCCCTGGAGGACATCGTTCCGCAGTGCTTCATCTGTCATCAATTTCTTCCCTCCCAGATGGTCTTTAAGGGGTGCAAACAAATGATAACCACTTGGGGCTGAATTTGGACTGTAGGGGGATGGGGCAGAACTTCCCAGCGCTTTTCGGCCAGATCTGTTGCTGTCACATTGGCCATGTGAGGGTCTAACATGGAGAAGAATGATATTTCCAGAGAACATTCGTGGTCTTTTCTTGCGAATGGACTTTCGAACAGTACCACTCAACAATGTGGAGTAATACTATACATTAATTGTGCTCCATTTATCCAGAAAATCGACATTGTAACACCCTTTATATCCCAGGAGACACTTGCCATGATCTTTCCAGCGGACGGTTGCGTTCTTGGGCGGTGGAGAACCTTTATGCCGCCACTTTATGCTACTTCTTTTGGTGTTTGGGGCTGAATTGTACAACCATGTTGTATCGCCATGCAACAATTCATCACTTTCGACTCGAAACCGATTCGGAAATTGGTCACAGATCATCATGCGTGACCACTTCTGATCGAATGTCAGCTGGCGGAGAACCCACCTTGCACAGATTTTGCGGAATCGTAAGTGGTCGCGAATGATTGTCTCAACACGCCCGACACTGATATTCACATCGGCAGCAATATACCGCACTGTTACTCCCCAGTTTTCAAGAATCATTTCCTCAACACGTGCGACATTCACTGGTGTGACCGGGCGGATGTGTCCATGCGATTTCATTTGTCACCATCTCCCGTCCTTCGCAAAAACTGTTCACACCATTCGTACACTCTTGTCCTTGACATCGTTTGTTTACCATACTGTGCTTGCAATCTTCTGAAAATCTCAGCTGGGTTAACTCTCTCCTTCACAAGAAATTTGATTACAAACCGCTGCTCCACAGCCACACACTGCTTGCCGCCAGGTTCGCTGCAACGGATGCTTATGCGTCAAATACGTCATGCCGGGCGCTAATTACCCGAGAAGGAATACATTACGTCACCCGCAAGTTTCATCATGATTCGGCCATTCATCGATTTTTAGCGTATGAAATTTTTTTTAACAAATTTTTTATGTACAAATTTTTTTACGTATGAAATTTTTTACGTACGAAATTTTTTACGTATGAAAATCTTGAACGACCTGTAAATTGGAAAATGGGTAATGCGGGAATTGTCAGTAAAAATTTGAGCATTCTGGTTCTTAGTCACCTATTATTTGTATTAAATTTTATTTATTTAAATTTAATTTCCGATCAGATCGGCTAAATCGCATTTTAAATTCATTTTGATTTCCACGTGACAGAACATATAAAGTTCACCCTGTTCTGCGATGACGATTGTTATATCGTTAGGTCTGAGTTGAATCTCTGAGAAGATATAATATGAATGTTTCCAGATATGTAATGTTTTTGCGGTACGGTTGTACTTAAAATGCCTTCGAGTCGATTCCTCGAGTTTAGTTCTAGAGAGGAGGAGTAGCAGAGGTTTGGACTCTCTGCCACCCCCCCACCACTACAGGATCCTTTCCCCGAAATTAAGACAGAGTTAAACCATAGTTGGGCTTTCGCTTAGAAGGTGTTTGTTGTGACTGATGATTATGGGTGATTTTCGTCCGGTATTTGGCTTCAAGCATAAATAAACTCTTTCATTCATAGTAATACTACAAAATACTCGTAACTATATTTTTTTACACGTATTTCTCACAAATCTCTTCTTAAGATTTCCTTTTTTTTTTCCTTCAAACCATTTCAATTTTTTTTAAGCGTTTTGTTGCTTTTCTCTGCATCTCGCAGGCGTTGGCGTCCTCACTCTCCGCAGAAGGTGCCAGTGCCTCATAGTCTTCAAAGTCTTGGCCATAAATAGGCCGGTCTCCTCCTTGGGAGATGATTGGTTAATGGAGATGAACTGGATAGGTATCTGAAGGATAGACTAATAAATAAAATAATTTAGGATTTCCTGGGTTAGATTAGCCATAGACGAAAACTGATTTTGGTTGTTTGCAGTTATGTTTGGATTCAGTGTTAACTGTTGTTACTTCTTTACTTTTTTCTATAGGAATGCAAATAGGTTTATTTCTTTATTTGCGACTTCAACTCAAAAATTAAAAAAAATATTGCGATTGAGTTTATGAAGTAGATTTTCTAGTCACAAACTTGTGATAATAGGCAACGTCAAAGCTAACTCTTTGAGCATTGAGGATAAATGATTCGAATAAAATAAATTTACTTTAATTGTGTATGTAGTTGAAACTAATTGTAGGCAAAATATTTTTTTAAAGAACTTTGAATCAAGCTAGCATTTGGATTGTTTAGACACTTTTCCATGATCTGTTCCCTAGTTATCTGCAAAATATTTACATTATTTATAAACCATGTAAACCCATTTGAGGTATTTGACTACTTTCGATACCCTAATTTCGGACGATAGTACAAATAAAGCTATTATTGGTATTATTTAGCAGACTACTACTTAAAATTATAGAAACAAGTGATCAAAATATTATCAAAGTATAAATTTCGATTTTTTTCTTACATTTTGTTTAAAACTTTATAAGGTATTTCTCCCGCCTTTTTGGCATGCTTTCGTGGTGTGGTAGTCTGAAGGCTGGGCGCGTATTCCAGAGGTTAGTGGTTCGATTCCCGGAGAAGGCGTTGCTAATTTTTCAATTTCTCTTGATTTCAAAACAGGCCTAATGTTTCAATAATGGCACTCGAACTAAAAAGGTGGTGGATGAAGATTCTTCCCACCCAAGATTTGGCTATTGGATCCCCTGAAAATCCCAGTCGAGCTTTAAAAGGGGTTGTATATAAAGTATTTCTCCCTCCTTCTTGGCATGCCTTCATGGTGTGGTGGTCTGCACGCTGGACGCGTATTCCAGAAGTCCGTGGTTCTATTCCTGGCGAAGGCTTTGCTAACTTTTCAATCTCTCTTGCTTCCAAAAGAAATCCTAATGTCTCTACAACTTATTAAATTTTAGGATTACCTGATATGTTTGAAGATTTTACTTTTATTTTTGTCACTTATATATCTATTAAGGAATTAACTGGACTAAAATCTAAGTGATAAAAGTTAAATTGTCTATTAAATATACCTGTTTTTGTACGTTATCTATGTTGTTTTTTTTTTTGAGAAATTTCTCTTTTCTCATGTACAAAATTGTCTCAAAGTTTTAGAGATGTGCATAAATCTAAACTTTTAGTCCATTTAATTTACAATATTTCGTAGAATTTCTCTGGAATGTTTCAAAAAATTAATATAGTAATATTTTAAGTTATTTTCGTAACAGAAAAGTTGAAAATTTTTTTCAATAAATAGGTTTAATGTAATGTAAGCACAAGCAAAAACAAAATATTTCCAAGTATGAAGATTAAATTTCAAAACTAATACTGAGCACTTAATAACAAACAGAAAGCTTCAAATCATCTTTTGAACATCACCAAATGTACTCAAATTTAAAAAAATTCTGGTTTAAAGATATTTAAAGTAGTTTGTGTTGCTTTAAACATCAGTTTACGGGTTCTTAAACAGAAACTTCTGGTTCACGGCGTAGAACGAGAATAGCCATAATTCTACTTCTAAGGATCGAAGAGATAAAAACCTTAAATTAGAAGCTTTAAAATAAAATAATAATTTGAAAAAAATGTCATCAAAATTGACTATTAACCTTGAAAATATAAATATGTTTTATTCATTTACCATAAACTCTAAATTCTCAGCATCTTAATTTATTATGTTTACTATTCGATATTTTCACATTCTAGTAAATATATTTCAAGTAATGGCCGAAGTACCGAAGGGTAAGATCACTGAACATTGGCAGTTAGACACGGGTTCAGATTTCTACGAACTGGCCAATTTCGTAATTTATAGTTTCCCACTCGCGTAAAGTGAATACAAGCTAATTTCTCTTAGAATGTTCTCTACGAAGGCATCTCTTCCCTTAAGCAAATAAGCCTCGCCATCGTTCCCGTAATGTCAAATAATCTACATTTAAGGTAAGAGCAAAATACATTACCAGCCGTGCAATATTTATTTTAAAAATTCAATGAATTAAGCAATAAACTGTCAAATCAGATTATTTGTTATCAGATGAAGCTGAGAAATACGTTTTGAGCTTTTGATTTACAGGCAGTAAATAATTACACTGAGAACGATTTGTAACACAATGTCTGTTATGTTCGACTTTTGAGCTGTTTTAGAGTTAAACAGACATGCTGATCTCAAACTGTAGTTACTTTTCTTCTATCAAGTCAAGTTCTTTTTCTCTACATCTTATGTGAATGATTTTGCGGGAGTCCAAAGATTACTAAGTTATTAAGGTATTTTCTCCCTCCTTCCAGCATGCCTTTGTGCTGTAACGGTAGCACACTCGGATGTATTCAATAGGTCCAGTTTCTAGTCCACGAGAGGGCACTGGTCACTTTTCATGTTCTTCTGATACAAAATAACCCATCGGCTCTACAAAGTGAATCTTACTTTGTAAGGATCTTAAGTTTTACTAAAGTTTATTTTATTTTAAATTTTTACTATCACTTCTTATTTTCTACTTCCGGCCAGAATTAAAAGCTTTAACTTATTTATGCAAATTTGTCTTGCGAACGCCAAGTATTTAAGTTGTGGCTTTTTGCCAAGCAAGAGAGAGGAAGGAGTGATTTGGAGCAGGCCGCTTGCCATAGCAGTTTTACTCGGTTGCTGGTTGCCTTCAAGGCCAGAGGTTTAATCCTCTTGATAATTTTAAACGTATCGTAGTGTTAACAGTTCTCTGTACTACATACGGCCTTTCTGTTAATATACGGCCAATCTTCAGTAGACACTTGTTTATTAATCCAAAGTTAGTTTAGTTAGATTTTAGCTAATATTTTTATATTCTTACGTTCAGACCACAAGTGCTTGGTCTCTGTATTCCGAAGTCCGGAAATTATTGTAAAGAGAGAAAAATAAAGGGTTTCGTATACCCTTCCTGTGTATCTTGTCTACTTCCCACATTTATTGAACATAGCTTTAGTAAGCTCCCTGTTCCGAGTCAGGTCATTGAATGTTCCCCAAGCAAGTAAGGAGGAACACGGAACCTGATAGTGGCGCCCGACGAAGAAGAATAACCATGGCCGAGTTTCAAGAAGAACCTGTGCTACCTGCAGAAGCAGCTCAGAATCCAGAAATGTCAGCTGCCGCCCTGGAAGGATTTGGTTACATCGTCCAGAACATGCGCGCATCGATGAAACCAGAAGCAACATTTAATGGAAACTCACAGGTAACCAGTTTTTTGGAAAAATTGGAGGACCACTTCATGATGTATCCCGTGCATGAGTTCCAGAACGTCATCTTAGCTACCAGCGCTTTGAGGGGTCAAGCACTTAATTGGTTCAAATGTATAGGCAGAAGTCTCTTGGGTCAAGCGGGAAGTCCCACCTATACTTACGAAAATTTCAAGACTGCCCTAGTAAAAGCCTTCCCTGTCGTAAGGGATCGTGCGAAATTAGAAACAGAACTTTTCAGTATATATCAACAAAGAATGGAAAACCTCTCGAGCTTTATTTTAAGAAAAATTCACGTTTTCAAGCTCTTGTATGGAAACCGTCCGGATCCTGAAATAATTCAAGTGATTTTGCCGAGGTTACTACCCCAAGTACAAGACTTTATTGAATTAAGGAATCCGACTATACTGGAAAAGTTATTTGAGCTAGCAATCCAGTCTGAAAGTAGAAGAACGGCGGACATTGAAAGAAGACGCCAATATCAACAACGAAACCAATTTGGTGCGCCAAGACCACAGCAAAGTCAAGCACAACGGCTACGGAAGCAAAGCGAATCAGTGGGCAAGGAAACCCGAGCATCCAAAAACAGCCGGCGAACGTCGACAGTTCAATAGCAATCCAGGAAAAAAGTCTCAAGGCCAGTGGAAAAAGAAGGAAAGCATGGAAAGAAAAAAAGATTTAAACTAAAACGGATTTCTGCTGACGGGAGGGTGCGGAAATCCGAAGGCCAAGAAAACCCCTCTTGCTTCAAGTTAAATACAGTGATGGTGAAAAATTTGACTCTTCCAAAGATTGAAGTGTTGGTGAATAACATACCAGCCACCGCACTCCTGGATACAGGCGCGCAGTGTTCCTGTGTGGCAGAAGATTTTTTTAGGAAGTATTTTCGGAAATACCGCACATATAATTCGGATAATACGACAGTGTTAGCTGCGCAGGGTGAAAGATGCAAGTGCATAGGTAAATTACCGCTATACGTTCGTATCAAGGACGAAAAAGTAAAGATTATGTTTTTTATAGTAAAACCTTAAGCAGACCATGAAACCAGTTTGAGAAGAGAAAACAGAACCACCAATGTTAAACCTTGACCACCTGCCTAAGGAAGCAACAAAAAATCCGACTAGTGGTAAGTGAATTTGCTTCGTTATTTAGTGATATTCCAGGATTTACTCAAGTTACTAACCATAGTATCGAAACCGGAGATTCACTGCCAGTTCGCCACAAATCATACCATTATGATAAGAACAAAGAAAAAATTATAGAGTGGCACATTAGAGATATGTTACGTAAAAAGATCATAACGCTTATCTCAAGTAGTTATGCTAGTCCGGTTGTTTTATGTAAGAAAAACAATGACTATCCTGTAACACATCCAAAAAGGTGGCGTTTTGCGATTGACTATCGTAAATTAAACTCCATGACTAAATATCCGGTATATCCGTTACCTATTATTGGAGAAATTCTAAGGAACATAACGTCTACCAAATACATGACTACTTTAGACTTAACGACTGGTTATTTTCAAATAGGGGTTAAACCGGAAGACGTGCCTAAGACTGCTTTTATAACCAAGTCTGGCACTTATGCATTCCTGCGTATGCCGTTTGGCCTTTCAGGAGCACCGGCAACATTTCAGCGATGTATGGACATTGTGCTAAGGCCTGTTCTTGGAAAGTCCACATTTATCTATTTAGACGATATCATTATTACTAGTGATAATCTGGACCAACATGTACAGGATTTAAGACAGGTGTTTTCATTATTAAATGAGGCCGGTCTAAAAGTTAATGTCGAAAAGTGCAAATTTGCAGCCCCTGAATTAAAATACTTAGGTTATAAAATATCTCAGAAAGGAATCGAGACACACGAATCAAAAATAATCGCTGTGCAAAAGTATCCGCCGCCAAATATGGCGAAGAAGCTCTCTTCTTTTATTCTTCTTTTCTAGGACTTTGTTCATATTATAGGTCCTTTATAAAAGATTTTGCAGCTATTGCTGAAGCATTGTTAAAATTAAAAAGGAAAAAGGCAAGATTCTAGTGGACGGCCGAAGCCAATGGTGCTTTCGAAAAATTAAAGTAAGCATTAACGCAAGCCCCGGTTTTGAAATTTCCGGAGAAGAATGAAAATTTAGAAATTTCAGCGGATGCTTCGAATTATGCGGTAGGAGCGGTACTTTCGCAAAATCAGCAGCCGGTGGCATTTTTTAGTCGAACTTTAAATCAAACACAAAGAAATTATTCCGCGACCGAGAGAGAGGCACTTGCAGTTCTGTTAGCAGTGCAAAAGTTCCGATTCTATTTTGGAAGGGCGCCAATAACAGTGTATTCTGATCATGCGGCGGTAACTAGATTGTACTCAGGGAAAAACTTATCCCCAAGGTTAATAAGATGGACACTCAAATTACAAGAGTATAATCTGGTAATTAAGCACATCCCCGGAAAGGAAAATATCGTAGCAGATGCCCTATCCAGAATAAAAATAGATGAAGAAGGTAATACTGTAAAGGTGGCAATGCTCACAGCATGTACAATAAATTCCCGAGAAACTGTAATAACCGAACTGGGTAAGGATCTTGAATTTAGAAACATTTATGAGTATTTAAAGGATCCTGAAAACTTTAGCCACCAAGATATTGTGGCGATAAGAAATAGGGCGGCCCATTACGAACTAATAGATGGTCTATTATTTTATACAAAAACTACAAATTCCAACCTGTTATCCCAACTAGTCTTAGATTAAATATACTGCAGGAGTTACACGACTGCCCTTTAGCTTCTCATGCTGGTATTCGAAAAACTATCCAACGTGTACGCGAGGCAGTCTATTTTCCTGAACTGCAAAAGTTAACAAGGGCGTATGTCTAGTCCGGCCCAACATGTCAAGCAGTTAATTATATTAATTTTCGCCCGGTCGGGTTTCTAAATAGCATTAAATCCGAATTTCCAAGTGAAATAATTGGCATCGATTTATTGGGCCCTTTCCCAAAAAGTCAGTTAAATAAAAGTCGGTATCTCCTTGTTATGGTTGATCATTTTAGTAAGTGGACCGAAATTGTTCCCTTAAAACGAGCCTCCGCGAAATTAGTTACTGATTCTATTTTAAATAAATATATTTTAAAATACGGGGCGCCCCTAAAAGTTATATCGGATAATGGTCCTCAATTTGTAAGTAATATATTTGAAGACATGTGCCAAAAACTGGGCATACGTCATTTAAAAATGGTCCCGTATCGGCCGCAATCAAATATAGCGGAACGGGTCAATAGAAATATAGTGAAAATTATCCGTAGTTATGTTAAAAATTTTCATAAAAGCTGGGATAACTATGTCAATGAATTAGCTTTCGCCCTTAGGACCGCAAAACATGATACAACGGGCAAAACTCCTGCTGAGTTATTTTTAGGCAGAAAGATTATAACGCCGTTAGATAAATTATTTTATGTTCAACAAAGAGCCCCAGAATTTAAAATGGGTGATATATAAAATTAAATAAAGAAGCAAAAAAGAACACTGAATTAGCACAGAGAAAATAAAAACTTTATTACGATATGAAACGACGGGGAGTAACTTATAAAGTAGGAGATGAAGTATTAAAAATTAAGCATTCACTTTCTTCAGCACCAGAAGATAAAACCGCCAAATTTTTTCCATGATTTGAAGGACCATATGTCATAGAAAAAATAACTCAGGCTGTAGTAGTGTTAAAAGCCAGGAATGGTGAAACATGCTCCGCAAACATTGACCAGATAAAACCATTCTATGACCGTAATAAAATGCAAATATTTAAAGATCTTTTGCAGGATCCGGCACGGCAGGCACAAGCTCCAGAGGTGGAACAACGACAATCACAAGGGCAAGCCAATAGGAGGCAGGAGCAATTGAAAAGAAAGTTTCCCCGTTGGAAAATTGAAGGTAACAAGAAAAAGAAGCCGTTCCACCGACCAGAAAAGAGAGCGCACGACCACCCCAGAATGAAGAAGAGAGAAGTACGACGAATGCAAAGAAAGCCAGGAGAAATAACGGCAACTATAACCCGGCTCCCAAACGGAAGATCTACCCATCGGACAGGAGTCTACGCAGCATATGTCGACGAATTGCGGAAGGAACACCAGCTGCGGAGGCAAAGAAACAAGGAAAATTTGAACAGCCAGCAACGAGATCCAAGCAGGAACGAGAGAGAAGTGTCCCGGTTCCGCCAAGACCAGCTGCCATCAAACGGCCAAGACCACAGGCAGAGGCTAAAAAGAAGGTCTTCAAGGGTGATCGAACTGGAAGGAAAAGAAAACTCATAGAGGAAGGAACTGAAGGGCGAACCCGCACAAGAAGGAAGATAAACCAAACGCTAGTCTTTGCTACCTTCCAGGACTGGGCAGAAAACAGAATGTCCGAATATCACAAAGATAAGTAAAACTTTATGTTACTTTGCAACCTTAAGTTAATCTTTCATTCTTACTGCAAGTGGCAGAATTCAAGACGTTTTACCTCATGTGAGGTCTACCTTTATCGCCAAAAAGGCGAGAAATGAGTTGTTACCTATTTTGGTATTATGTTTTTCAATTACTCGCGAGTAAAACTAAAATTAATATATAATAGGAATGTGTAAATACTTGAATATTGTAAAAGTTATTGGATAAAATTTTATTTAAAAGATTCTGGCAAGAAAGAAGTTAGTCTGAAAGACTTTTGAAATGTAGTATTTCAATGTAGAAGAATTGGCACTTGCTTGGAAAAGAATAGAAGTTAACAATGTACTACTAATGTATGTTTTAAAATGCGTAAAATTAACGGCATGTTAATATGTTCTTATATACAATGTGGACTGTTATTTTAAGCGTTAAGAAATACTGTGATATGTTAAAAGTGAAAGTAATACCAAAAAATTTTAACTTATTCGTGTGACTGTAAAAAGAGCCAAATTATTGTGAATATGTGTTAAAGGTTGAATGAATGTAGTTAGGCTCTCTGACGCTACACTTCAGAGTTAGCCACTTTCAGAATAGTACCTCAGGGTTTAGAGTTGAAATTAGGGTGTGTTACGAGGTCTTGGTATGTTGAATTTTAACACGTTAGTGTTTTGATTGTAGGCGGTAGTGTTGAACACTTGTACATGAACACATTCGTGTTTGGTGTTTTCTTTTACAACACATGTCAGAGAGCACGGGGAGATAATTAAATAAAGTCATGAATAAAATAAGAATGTTAAGAGAAATATAAATATTCATGTTACTTGCCATTTAATTGTGTAACATTTCATTAAACTAGTTTTCCTTCCAGATATCTGGAAGGAACCAGATTTCAACTAAAAGCTCCTGTTTAGATGCAGTACAGATGAAAAGTAATTGTCCATGGAGTTGATAATGTAAAAAACGATTTTTTTTTAATTTCTAGTTTCTAGTGAGAAATGTTTGTAAAAGATTGGCCTCTCGTTAGATTCTAGAGCTAAAAGTTTTCAACAAGGTTGTTTTAGACCTCAGTTTCAAACTAATTAACTCTGGCGGGAAGTATGTAAGGATCTTAAGTTTCACTAACGTTTATTTTATTTTAAATCTTTACTATCACTTCTTATTTTCTACTTCCGGCCAGAATTAAAAGCTTTAACTTATGCAAATTTGTCTTGCGAACGCCAAGTACTTAAGTTGTGGCTTTTTGCCAAGCAAGAGAGAGGAAGGAGTGATTAGGAGCAGGCCGCTTGCCATAGCAGTTTTACTCGGTTGCTGGTTGCCTTCAAGGCCAGAGGTTTAATCCTTTTCATAATTTTATCGTAGTGTTAACAGTTCTCTGTACTACATACGGCCTTTTTGTTAATATACGGCCAATCTTCAAGTAGACACTTGTTTATTAATCCAAAGTTAGTTTAGTTAGAATTTAGTTAATATTTTTATATTCTTACGTTCATACCACAAGTGGTTGGTCTCTGTATTCCGAAGTCCGGAAATCATTGTGAAGAGAGAAAAATAAAGGGTTTCGTATACCCTTCCTGTGTATCTTGTCTAGTTCCCACATTTATTGAACATAGCTTTAGTAAGCTCCCTGTTCCGAGTCAGGTCATTTAATGTTCCCCAAGCAAGTAAGGAGGAACACGGAACCTGATAACTTTTGTATTAAAAACTTAGGCGGCCAGTGCCTCATTCAGCTGAACTTCCAGTGCCAGTTTGCAAAGAATTACACTCTTTGGAAACACAGGAATACAATTTTGGTGAATATCGAATTGACCCCAACGACGAAGATTTCGAAACTGAAGATGATTCCGTTCGTAAGGGATTTGATCCGCATGAAGGTAAAGATTTGGCAAGAGATTTTTGACTATTCAAAAAGGCTTCAGAGCTGTTAGCATTAAAACGACATGAGAAAAACTTACTTGAAAAAGAAGCTAAGGGATCCTTCTTTCGATCAAGAGAAAGTGTGTTTCTGCAATACTTCCGAAGTGGTGATGGATTTGTGTATTGCCATAATGTACATTCTTTAATGTAAAAGTTGGGAATTTCAGCCTATATCGCAACTCAAAGGCGATTGTTCATCGATAAGCCAAGTTTGAAGTGAGTCCTTTTTCACAATGAAAATTTATTTGGTGCAGTGCCAATAGATCATTCAGCTTGTTTGTATGAATAATATGAAGACATAAACGGAGACATTGATTTGCTGCAGTATCGTATGCATCAATGGATTGTCTGTGTTGACCTTAAAATGGTCTACTTGCACCTTGGCCGCAACGCGTATATACCAAATATCCGTTTTTTAGTGTATGTGAGACAAAAGAACTCATAAGCATTGGGTGCAGTCGAATTGGCTGCAAAGATTTGACCTGAAACCTGGTGATTCAAACATCCTACATCAGTCATTTGTCGACAGAAAGAGCATTATACATCCACCCCTGCATATAAACTGTGTCTCGTGAAGCAATTTATTAAAGCCTTGCCATGTTAAAAAGGTGGTTTCAAATATCTCATATCGGCATTTTCTAGCCTGTTATTTGAAAGCTAAAAGCCAGTGTGTTTGATGGTTCACAGATTCGGTAGTTCCTTAAAGATGAACATTTCATCGGAATAATGACAGAGCTTCGTTGGTATTCAAAACATGGTTAAAGACTTTCTTCAAAATACACGTGCACAGATTTAAAACGAAATTGTCCAGAAACGTTTGGACAGCTTTAAAATGTTTGGTTGCAACATGAGCATCAAATTGCATTTTTTACATAGCCATCTTGAGAACTTTCCCAAAAGTCGTACTACAGAGAGGGATTAGCAGGTTGAGTGATTCCACCAAGATTTGAAGGCACGATACCACCGTACCTCCCGTTACCTATACCTACCTATAGTAAACCTACTTGATTCCTTCTTCCAGAATTCGAAATTTAGGCTTAATCCAAATATAATTCACACATTTTTTATGATTTATTTTTAAAATTTATACTTTTAATTATTTCTTATAAATTTTTTCAAACAGTTTTGTATTATAGCCTATAAAATTTTTAACATCATCTTAAAGAACATGCATTCCTAGACGCACCAGCGAAAATATTTGTATTCAAAATTTTCTAAGATATATACGTGGATTTACATATTGGCATCTTTTCTTAGAGCGATAACGCCAAATGTTGGTTTATGCATTTTATTAAAATTATTTGAAAGTATGAACGACGTCCTTTTTCCGCTTTTCTACACTGGAAAAAAGGAAAGGAAAATACGCTGCTACAAATGAAGAATTACGCCAAATGAATTATTCTTGGCGAAAACTGAAAAACAAAGTTAAATTTTTTAATTTCTCCGTAAATTTGGCACCAAATTTTACAAAATTTAATATTAAGGCATAATTTAAGTCGTAGAATTGAAATATGGGGAAAAAAACTGACATGTCAGAAAAAGCCCGATTTTACGTCCAAATACCTACGTTAGAATAATGCTATACATAAATCTGATATATATCCTAAGTCGTCGCGCTTTCGAGACATGAAAAACGCAGTTGAAATTTCATCAATCGGCGCAGTAGAATGGGAGATATAGAACTTCCTCATTTCCTTTTTTTTTTTTTTTTTTTTTCGTCCTGCAGTGTACAAATAATGGCTGACTATTGTTGGAACATGAAGCCAGACTGCTCGCGGATTAAACATTCCAGAAAAGGCCATAAGCGAAACCTTTTACCTCAATATGTATGTTTGCTGTTTCTGAAAAGACTTTACTATTTGTATGAACAAAATTTAACTTATAGTAACTGTGTGAATAAAATTATTCTTCGTGAAAGTATGTTTGATAAGTTTTTGCTTTGTATGGATATTCTGTATGACTTTTGAGAAAAAGGTAGCTTAATACCCTGTAGACAGACCCTGTAGCTTAAAAAGTTTATCTGGTAGACAAAACTGAGGTTATTTCGGGTCAAATGTTAGTCAAAAACAAGTGACAGAGAGAACGAAAGAAAGAATTCTAAGAGAACGAAATTGCTATTCCCCAGTATTATAGGAACTACAATTCCAGCTTTCTGTGAACATTCTGTTGCATTATGGTTGCAGTTACGCAGGAAGAAGATGCAGCTGTCTGTGGTACTACAAAGTTGCTGTCCCTGCTTCTACCTCTACCTCTCTGTTTTTGAACGCAATAATGCAATATAATAGTATTTTCACTCTGATGTATTATACTGCAATATATTATAATATTGCAGTTGCACAATATTGTTCCTGCGAATGCCTTGTAATAACAGACAATTAAATGCAAAACAGAATTTGTAATTATTGCAGTGGGTTAAAAGCTCTCTGTATGCTAGTTAATGTCTGAAAAGCTCTGTATACAATGCTAACTGCAATAAAACTATCCTCATCTTTAAATTAATATTATTTTCTTTTAGGGTATGTTGGCAATGGAGTTCACTGCTCGTTTGTTGGCATATGTGCCTTAAATCATGGAGGCTGCCATCCACTTGCAACTTGCATCGAAAACACAGGTAAGGAGAACAAATGATTCATTCAACATCACGCAGAAAAAGAATTTTTTTGCAGCTCATGTTTTTCCTTTTTCCCCATATTTATAAACAAATGATGCCAAACTGTTAAGGCACTGGAACATCCTTAAGAATTTAAACCTGAAATGCTAAATAAAATTATATTAATTTCTAGGATAATATACTTGTGTGCAAAACTTAAGAAAGAGGGTTTTTTTTTGCCATAACTCCACGAGAGATTTTCTGAGAGACATGAAACTCAGAAATGAGAGACAGCATTTTGTGTTTAAACGGTGACGAAAGCATAGTTCCGCAAAAAGGAATACAGTGCGTACAGTATGGAATCAGACAAAAGCAAGCTTTAGTGAACTCAGGAAGATCAACAAGCATATGTTCCTTAGTATGGGATATGCCCTCCCCTTACCGCAATAATTGCTTCGCACCGTCTCTCCATACTCAGCACCAGATTGTCCAACAGATCATGAGGTAAGAGTGCCTATTCCTCAATCAGCACCTGTTCCAGTTGTTGGGTGTTACCCGGAGAACGTAATGGTGCCGCAAGGCGTCTTCCCAAAGCGTCACACACATGTTCTATGGGATTTAAATCAGAGGAGTACGCTAGCCAATCCATTTGAGTGATATCTTCACTTTCCAGTAGTTTCTGAAGGACAGGATTAAGTTGTGGCCCTGCATTGTCATCCATAAAAAAAAGTCTGCTCAAATGGCACCTCGGAACAGATGCACATGGGAAAGGATCACCTCATGACAACGGCGATCTCTGGTTATAGAGCCTCTGTCGAAAACGGGGAGCTCTGTCCTCCTGCACAGCATAATGCCTCTCCAGACGAGAACTCCAGGACCACCCTAACGGTCTCTTTCCGTGATGTTACTAGAATGAAACTGTGTCCCGACCTCTCTCCAAATCAACTGGCGTTGAGAATCGCTTGTGGCACTAAAACGACTCTCATCCGTAAGGAGGACACAACTCCATTGATGATATGTCTAGTTTTTATGCTCCTTGTACCTCTCTAAACAGTGACGCCGATGGCTAACATTCAAAAGAATGCAGCGTTCAGGATGGCGGATGAATAGGCCACCTTTGTGAAGGTGTTTGGACACAGTAAACCGCGACACTTGTCTCCCCGTTGCTGTACACAGTTGCTGAGCTGTGGCGCTTGCTAACTTGTTTCGGGCTCTTTTCGTCTGCAGGACGATATATCGGTCATCCAGTGGAGTAGTTTTCCTGGAGCAGCCACCACCAACCTTTCTAACAGCTGCACCTATGGAAGGCTTCCCAAGGGCGCGAAAGCACACTTTTGTTGACTTCGTACTCTTCAGCTTCACAGGTCAGACTACGCTCTCCTCCAGCATTCCATCATTCTTCCACATGTGGCGTCATCCAGGTAATTTTTTCTAGCCATATTTCACGAAAGAACTCACTTGTACTTGCAGCGAATGTCTTTAATTGCGTCTCGGTCCTTCCTTTTATTGCAGTCTTGAGTTGAGCGCGCAGTCCCCACGCGTTTTGCGTACGCTCACGTCGCCTGTGATTTTTGTTCCTGACATTTGCGTACGCGTGACCTTTCTACTGAATTGCGTGTTCATTGTACTGATCGCAAGAACCCCTTTTACGCAATTTCATGGCTATTTGATTAAAATTTACTTTGTTGCTTAAGTTTTGCACACCAGTGTATATAGAGTATAAGGTGTTTTTTCCCTCCTTCCAGGATGCCTTAACGTAATGGCGTAACGGTAGCACACTACGTTCATGTTCGATAGGCCCAGGTTCGAGTCCCGGCGTAGGCATTGCATATTTTTCAGGTTTCCTGCTTAAAAAAAGAATTAATGTTGCTACAAGAATTATTTAATTTTCCAATGAAAAAATCTTGAAGCAAAGGCAAATGCTTTTCTTCGAATATTAAAAGAATTCAGACAACTGACAAAATTAGCTTCTTCTGAAAAAAAAAGGACCTGTGCCAGTAGCTCTCGAAATTAATAGCTCTATACAAAAATCTACGTCAATGTAAATTTGTAATTAGACGTTTGCCTAATTTAAAATATATTTATATGTTTGTAAATATGTTTATGTATGGTTTTCTTACCTTGGATTAGCAATAACAAGCACATACAGAGAATGCCGTTGTCCTTCGGGCTATATCGGAAGCGGGGAAGGTCTTCAAGGATGCGTACAATCTCCTGCGATGAGCTGCTTAGCCAATCCTTGCATACATGGAACTTGCGAAGTAAGCACATGTGAATAGTTCTGAAGGAAGCGTTTTGTTTTAAAACTGTTATTCCTTGACTAATTATAGCATAATCATTGTTCTAATAAACTTGCTTTTAAAACTTAAATTTATTTTAAAATAGCAGATTTATTTTATTATTAAAGATCAATAAATTGACTGTCTGCTATTTTAAAATAAAATATGTAATTGTAAATTGAATGCCTAATGAAATGTAACCTCTAATGAAAAATCTAATTTAACTTTATGAGTGGGAATAAGATACAGGGTGGTTCAGAACTATATGTCAAAAATGTAAAGGCCGGTAGAGGGGACCTAAACAAGCAGATTTCATATAGGAATGTGTGTGAGCTAATGCCGCGTTCAACCGGTAGAGAGCGCTGATGAGTACGACGCATAAAAGCACTGCGCTAGCTGGATTCTTCATTTTCCTCGCGGATCTCGAGCAACATGCATCGTTACACCAATGTATGGTTTGCCGACATGCATTTCATGTATGGGGATGCACAAGGAAATGGACTAACTGCTCAAAGAATTATAGGGAGCGATTCTACATTACCTGAACTTGATGTTCCTGCAGCTGTTCGCAGACGAATGTGGTTCCAGCACGATGTAGCCCCAGCTCATTTCAGACGGAACATTAGAACGCATGTTCATTGCATTAGAACGCATATTCATTGCATGTTCATTGCATGGCCAGCATTGGATAAAACAGAGATGGCCAGTTCCCTGGCCATCGCGTTCTCCTGATTTAGCCTGCTTAGATTTCTTCCTTTGGAGTCATATTAAAGGTCTCGTGTACCCGAAAGTTCCGTCACATCTGCAGAATTTCTTGTTGACCGCTTGTCTGTTGCTGCTGGACCATGTTCTCGACATGCCTGCCGTCTTATCTAATGTACGGCGATCGATGCGCCACTATTGTGAATCTTGTATCGCTGTTGGTGGCCGCTCTTTCAAGCACCTATTGTAAACTGTTAGTAATTTCTTCCTTTTGTCTTTACTTGTCTTTTCGGTTTCCTGTCATTCATATTACTTTACGTGCTAGCGCTTTAATGCGGCATTGCCGTATATATATTCCTATACGAAATCTGCTTCTTCAGGTTCTCTCTACCTGCCTTTACATTTTTGACATATAGTTTTGACTTACCCTGTATATTTATTACTTCCTACGGCACGCCTGAAGTTGAGAAACCATCAACTGAGTACCTAAAATTGTTGAACTGTTTCCGAAATTTCGCATTCTAAACAAAAATATCTCTGTTGACAAGCTTCAATATATCAATTTACAAACAAAATATAATTACAACTGTAGAAATCAATTATAATGTCATTTAGTTGATGAAATAAATTTCATCAAATTTAATGATAATTTTTTAATTCATTGAAGAAATAAAGGCAATATTTGACTTTATTATACTCAAACACATGTTCAAAAATCATAAGGTGTAAAATTAATTTCACTGATATTAAATATGTAACGTACTTCATTTACTTAAGTCCTAAATTCGGCAAATGTTTAAATTTAGAAAACGGGTAAAATACTAAAAGGGACTAAACTGAAACTCTGTATTTAATGTTCCTAACTTTTGCGAAAGTTTAGTTTAAACTTGATTCCATTAAAATGAATAAATATTTTTAAAACTAGCATTCCTATAAATGTGACGAGACAGCAGTCTTATCTGTCAATTAAATAATTTGAGTTATAAAATATTAAAACATTTTCTTATTACACATGTGTTTACCTCAGACGCCTCGCTCTGAACGTAACTTTTATAATCATACTAGTTTAGCATAAATTAAATATAAGATTCTAATCCATCGTCCCAAGAAAGCAAAATAACGGTCGCCCAGAAGGGTTTGTTAAGGATTTTACGCTGCTTCTTGTTTCGTAGTCTAGCAGTCTTCTGTTGAACTTGCTCCTACTAACTCATTTCTTTTTGTCTTTTTAGCTTGATATTTGACGTACATGGGTAAAATTTTTAAAGTTTTGTAGCCACTGCATATTTTCTTTGAGGCGGCTGCCACTCAAAATGGCAGTTGCAAAGTTCGCTTCTAGTAGAGCATTATTTTCTAAAAATGAAAAAATTTAAATATTTTCTAAAACATAAATAAATATAAGTGAATACTTATTAGTAGTTCAGTAATTCAGTCTTGTGTGGTACAACTGGAAACACTTTTCCAAGCACAAACCAACTCCACAATCATTACACCAGAATCGTGATTTCTTCCTTATCTTTTCCCCACTTTTATCCTTTTTCGAACAACACACCTTGCACTGTCTTGTAGGCTCACGTTTCGCAGGGATAGGAGGAAAATGGGATATAAAATGTCGTTCAATAAGACGGGCAGGGTTATCTATTGTAGGTGGTCTGCCAACATTCTTTTGTCCAGAAGCTGCATCATCATATTTATCTAAAAGCTCTTCTACAACTTGTATTCGAAATTCTAAAAATGTAATACGTTTCCCAACTACATTTTTATAGAGCAAATATGAGTTCCAGAGTACCTTGTCTAGTAAATGTAAAAATATCTTTTTATAATATTTTTTCTGACGTTTTCGGATTGTTGGATGAAAGGATATTTCCTGATCACAGCGATCTACACCACCCATAGTTAGACCGTAATTAGAAACAATCTTCGGCTTGAGTATATCTCCATTTTTTATTTTTGAGGTTGACCATGGAAGTATCATGAATACTGCTCATCAAATACACATCCTTCATCTTCGGTTGAAGAATCTAAATCATCTATATAACGTTTCAAAGAACTGGACGCTATTTTACAACAAAAAGATCCCATGCACCTTGAACCAAATAACCTCTAACCTTTGAAATCTTCAGTAAAGTGCTGTCATCTATTGACCTGAGCGCACATTAACTTTTCCCGAGATACAGTCGGGTTTGACAAAGAGATGAAGCCGAAATAAACGTCTCCCGATATATATTCGGGTATAACAATACGATGCACTCAAAAAAAATTACCCCGAGTAATACTCGGGCGTGACATTTTCGAACACCAGTGCTGTGCCCGAGATAACCTCGGGCATGACAGTTAAAAGGTTAAAAGCAACATAGAACCATATGTTTAGAATTCCAAATTCACTGTTAAGTGCTGGGCACAAGTATTTCTAGTTTTTAAGCCTTTTTTATTTTTTTCACCGTATCAATATTCAGCTTTTCTTAGTAAAAGATGGGCTTGCAAACCTTTTTTTTTTTTTTTTTTTTGTCTTTTTATTATTAACGCATTGTGTGTTAAATTTATTAATTCAATATTACCTTTTTTGCATCTAACCCACAAACAATTCAATTAAACAGCAAAATCACAAAATATTTAAAAACAACATATCTTGAGAATTTCCGACAGACAATCTTGAGCGCTAGAGATAAACATGTTTTGTTCTCTACATAATTGCTGCTAGTCACTTTCAAATCGTCGAGTTCGTGAATCAAAAATTCATTCAAGTTTTATAAAGTATGAAGCATGAAATTCAAAATATGAATAAGAAAATATGAAGTTCAAATTCAGGCTTCCAGGTGCAGATATTCGGGGGGGGGGAGGACTACGTTATCTAAAACTGGATGGCTCTGGATTTTTTCACAGAGCGAAGAACATACATGCATACATTGCATACCTCATGATTTAGTTTCTTTTAAAATAATACAGGGTGATAATATTTGCTGGCAACAATTTGAAAAGTAATCCACCGTTTATAGAGAACGACGCAAAATCCCGGTGAGCTCCGTAATAGCCCATTCGGGCTAATGTCCTTTTGGTGTAAATAAGGCAATGATACATTATACATGGAAAACGTTAATCTCCATTATATTCTTTCTTCTTTAACAGTCGTCAGGTCCATCTGCACGCTGCATTTGCTTTCCTGGTTATCATGGCATTCTTTGCGAGCAAGAAGAAGATCCCTGTATCAGCGAACCTTGCCAAAATGGCGGCACGTGCTTTTCACGACAAGGAAATTTCACTTGCGTTTGTTCGGAAGGATTCGAAGGGCAGACTTGTGCTAGAAGCAGAGAAAGTAAGATACCATTTTTTTTTTTCCATGCGTTAATTTTCTAGTTTTCGTTCAAAATTGCTATAAGGTAAAATAAATTCTTTGGGTAGTAGTTCACAGGGTGTCTAAAAAAAGTGCCTACGCTTTAAAAAGCCGCATATTTTTAGAAGTTTTAAAACAGTGTTAAGTGATGCCATTAATGTTTATAGTCTTCTCAGTTCATCCTGTCAATGATCAGTTTTCTCTTTTTATTATAAACTGTTAGTTTATTTATTAAATTTAACTTCTTGGCACGTAACTGCATAAACTTCAACAGTAAAATAACCAAACATTTAAAAATAGCATATCTTTAGAATTCGTGATAGGTTACTAAGTGCTCTTATGCATTTTCGGTACTTACGTATTATCCCGTCCATCGGCCAAGTAGCACGATTTAGTGCTAATTATAGGTGACTGTGTTCTTTAGAACTCCGCAGTAACATTTGGCGATTGGCTACTACTGCCGAAATTTCCGCCAACGGTTCAAATTATTTCTTTAAAAATAGTAGATGAACATAACATTAAATTGAAACATCCTTTGGTACTATTCGGTTTTGAGGTCCGTAAAAAATCGCCAAACTATTGTTGACGCCAGTGCTGCCAAAAATAATTGCGGCAACCCTAATGCAAGAAATGGAAGTATAATAGTAAATAACTATCTAAGATTGATGTTTAAATTTAGATGAATGGTTAACTTCATATAATACCTTTTTATTAGTATAATTTATATAAAAATGGCTAAACATAACTGACTAGAAGCATGAGAGTAAATAACTATTTCAGATCATTATTTAAATTTATATAAAAATTGCTAAACATAACTGAATGTATGCCTGCATCGCTATTTCGCTACCGGTTATCGCTAATTTCATCTCGTTGGTTGTTCAAACATAATTTTCTATAATGAATGATGCTTTCTCTTTAAAAAAATTCTCGGTATAGGGCAGAATGGCCCACTTACTTGTTTGTCGCTTTTTACAAGGGTAAAAACAATTGGATTTTTGTCAATTTTCTTTTACTTTTTAGGTCAAAATAGGTCGATGTGTACATATATCAAGTCAAGGGCGAGCGCAGTGCCATTTTTGTGCAATTCTGGGATTTTTTTTTTAAGTGAAAATAGGTCGATAAGTATATGGATACCGAGTATGTGCAATTCTTAAAAACGCGTCAAGCAGTGGGTGATTCTGCACTTTACCCAAAATTCTATTGCACACTTTTCGTCATGGGCATTTCCCAAATTGTTAAATTCATAGGATATCAAAAAAGGATTTAAAATCAAAAAAGGATTTAAAAATTAAACTAGTATTTCAATGGCGTCTTAAGAAATATAGAACTATATAAACTTACGCAATCTGAAATCAGCGCGTACGCTAGATTTGGCGCTTTTACGCATACATTTTCGCTGCAAATTTTTTACGGTCCTCAAAACGGAATAGTACCCATCCTTTTATTTGAAAAGTGATAGGGACAAAGAGTGAGGATCGAGATTTATAACACCTCTAGTGCTAATAAAGAAAGCAAACTTAGATTGGCACACATTTTGAATAAAATTAAAAACTGGTATGGATTTAAATTTAAAATCTGCTCCAATTTGTTTTTGTTTTACGTCAGTCTAAGTATCCTTTTATTAATTTCCTTTCAAAGTTTGCTTTCCCCCTTTTTTATTTTTGTTTTCAGAGGAGGGTTTTAACAAACGCAAATAAAAAATTTTCTTAATTAAATGCCTTGAATATTAAGAAAAAACTTCATTCAAAAAATATCCACAAGAAGATAGCGCCCTGTAGGTATCTGACGCGATCCGCTATTTTGGATGGTCTCAACTACAACCGAAAGTGGTTTCGAACCCACAAGGCTCGTTCCTTGTAGCGTTGTTCGGCAGGCTCTTCGAGCTAGCTGATACAAGAAAAATCTGTTAACCCACGATCTAACTAACTCCAGGATGAGGTAACACTCGCAGGACGCTTAATTTCCAGTGGACTATTGTCGGTCTAAATAACTCGTTTGGGACTGTGGGACAACTTAGGCAGTCTTAATGTTAGTGAATTCTCTTTATTCCTGGCTGAAATTCCGAAAAAAAAAAAAAAAAAAAAAAAGAGACGCTACACTAAACTTCGCTTCAGAATCATACTTATACTGCCATCACGCTTCTGCAACGACCAGGACCCACTCCGAGCCCGAAGCAGGAGGAAGAATTCCCAAAGCTATCCTGGTTCCGAAGATCCAGAATGCAAGCACTCCAGACCTCGAAGGCGGAAATCCATATTGCTTTCCAACTCCCGTCCAGTTTCTTTCGGTGTATGTTGTAGAAGGCCCATCTAGCCAGTCCGGAATTTCAGCGCTGTTCTGAAAGTCTGACAGAGGCCGTTCTCCGTTGGTTAATCCTTCGGCTAGGGAATGGGACTATTCGTTGTGGCCATTTCGCCGTGGCCGTTTCGCCATTAGGACTGTTTCGCCGTCGGGCCGTTTCACTGTCGGGACGTTTCGCCGTCAAGACATATTTTGCTTTACACAACTGTATTATATCTTGCTGTATTATATTAAATTGATTTAAATTAATAACTCTATTTAGTTTAATAACTTAATTTAATTTAATAAGTATTTTATATAAAATAATACATAAAATGTTTTTGTGTGCAGTCTCATACAAATACACCGTTACACATGACCTATTAATTATACGAGAGTAATCTGCTGACAAGATTCCAAAGTTATTCCGTTTTCCACTCAGAAAAATGGGAATTTCCTACTTGTATGAGTGATTTCTGTGAAGTAGCAAGTTAAAATTTCAAGAAATTTTGACGAATCATGTAAATATTGTATCCGTATAATTTAAAAATTGAAATATAATTTCTGTTATATCAAAAGTTTAGCACTAGTTCTCTTTGATACTGGCATAATTTTCTAACTAACTATGTGTAATTTCTTTATATCTCATATATATATTAAAAACAACATTTATTAAGTGTACAAAAGCTAAACAGAATTTTTAAACTAAATATAATTAATACGAGTGTAACACTGCAAGATAAAATACAATCATGGAAAGGAAAATATGTCTTGACGGCGAAACGACCACGGTGAAATGATGACGGCGAAAAGTCCTAGACACCTTCGGTTATCCGGCTGATACTAGTCGGGAAGGTACTTTGGTAAATTTTTATTTCTGATTTATTTTAATTCGAGATTCAGACTTGGTGCATGAAAGTGCAGTTGCCCCACGCTCCCTATTTTTTTTTAATTTTATTTGTGTCTTAGTCTATATGTTAATTGTTTGATTAGATAGCCTGGCTAAGTAAAAGTAGGCGGCCAGTGCAACTCTGATTCAAAATCCGGTTACGACCACGTGCAGTGCTGATAACGATCACGTGTCTCTGCGACTCCTTTGGCGATGCTCTATTTTCCTTCTTTTTTTTAGCTTTCTAGTAATTTCGTTATCCTGATGAGGAGGAACCTTTAGCTGCCTTCGAAATCGATTGAGTGTTTTAATACATGTACGCTAAATACAAGGTTGTTATTGCGATTTTGATTGTCACAGTGGCGTGTTTCTCTTCTATTCTAGTTCATAACATACTTTGCTTGCTGAAAAACACTGGTGTATACTGTTTAATATTTTTTGCCTAATTTTAATAGGCCCACCAGCGGCCGAGCGGTAAAGTCACTGAACACTGGTAGTTCGGTCCGAGGTTCGAATACCGCGAACGGGCTGGCTGCATGGGTGTTTTAGTGGTTTTCCCCATGTGTAGCGTGTATACGAGCCAGTTTCCCTTAAAACGTCCTCCACGAAGGCATCCCTCCCCTTAGGCAGATAGCCCTAGTGTGCTTTGCCATAATTAAATACACCACGCCTAATTTTAATATTTCTTGATGGTGTTATCCCAGCTCGCTAATGACAAATTTCTCGCAGTAATTGAAAATAATAATAGGATAGGATTCATTACAAACTTCATATTTTAAATTATTAATTTCTAAAAGTATGACTATTCTGACTATTGATAAATATGTGTATGGATATTTAAAACAATTCAGATATGCATTGTTAACGACCATTTTCCCATCTAAATGTTAAATATTTTTAAAGCTGAATGGTTAGGGCCATCACATTTTAAACTGGGGGCAAAAAATTTCGAATATTTCTCAGTTGATATACTTCTTGTTTTGCTAGTTCAACATTTCTGCTTATATTTATTCTCAAACAACTCTGTTTCTTAAACTGTACATATTGTTACTGACTTTGACAAACAGGTTGTGGTGGTTTTCTGAACGGAAACAACGGGACACTTGAATTCCCTGAAAATGGAGTGCACTACAACCATATGATGGACTGTGCTTGGGTGATTACAGTTGATGATGATAAGGTGAGTATATAATGAGAATAACTTTTGCTCTGCTTTTCTCGTTAAGAGATTCTCTTTTTCTAGTGGAGTCATGAAAATATACAGGATTTGAAAAAATATATAAAAAATCACCGCTAAATCACTCTATTTTTGTTGAACACAGCTTTTGTTGAAGCTTAAAGAATAATTTTTAGTTTAGTATGAACACAAAATGAGCAAAGTAATATTGTTCTATGAATAATACGCTGTTGACGCTTATGTAATTGGTAAGCCAAGAATATCAGTTGGGAAACTTTTAGGGTTATTGAGAAGTACTTCATTTCACGTTACGAAATTAAGCTAAATATTCGTGGCAAAGAATAGTCTGCAAACACAGTAGCGGAACGGACAGGGCACTTCTTGACAGTTTGCTTATTTGCACAGTGAAAAGTATGAAATGGCTAAATGGCTATCTGCCTGAAGGTAATGATGCTTCTTTGGACCCTTTGCTATACGAAATTAGCATTTAATTATACTACACTTCGGGAAAACCATGAAAATGCTCATGCAGGGAACTCGTCCACCGGGATTTGAACACCGGTTGGACTATCAGTGTTCAGGGGTGTAACAGGAGTTTCAGATTTTATATTACGCCCAAAGGTCTTTTTTTTTTTCCAAACACATATGCATTTCGAGATAATTCAGATAAAAGCATTTAAAACAATATATCTTTAGAATTTCCAATAGACAGTTTCGCGCGCTGGAGATAAAAATGTTTTCTGTTTTTCCCGTACAGAGTTGCCATTGCTCGCATTGAAATTGTTCATTCTCCTAATCCGAAATTCTTTAAAGTTTAACAAAATATGAAAGAGATAATATAATAAATTCGACCCTGAAAATTCGAGCTTCCCGGTGTCTGTAATCGGGTGGATGAAAATGTAATGGCTCTAGGTACCGCTGTTTTTTCAGTGCAAGAAACATATATATTGTGACGAAATGTAAAGGCGCTGTGAGATGGCTTCCCCGCAAAGCAGTTTAGGGTTACCATAAAATGGCAAGGAAAAGCGTGGTTGCCACATTTGGCGAGAAATCGCCCATTTGGCGACATTTGGTGACAAAATTAGCGCTATGCCATGGACGGATGGAGAACCTTCTGAAACGAATTCTTACCGGTTTAGCCCAGAATGTTCTCGAACACAAGCCGAAAGCTTGCTGGTCTGCAGTCAGTCATTATGTGTGTGTGTCTCTCATCGAGTGTGTGCCTCGTCTAGCTAAGGCTAAACCAGGCTGAATCACCAACTTTTCTCTCTTGGCGAGTAAGGGAACGCACTGCCAATTTTGGCGCGTTTGTCGCAGACACTGGCTGAATGTTTGCTGTTTTTCTAAAGATTGATTTTATAGACGCGCGGCATTCAGCGCACATAAACTTTTCGGATAATTTATTAATTCTCGAATAGTATATAGACGTTTTCACTTAAATAAAAATTTCGCGTATATTTTGTAAAACATATTCAAAATAACTTATGCTTTAGATGTTTCAGTTTAGTTAGCAGACTAAAATAAATAAGATATGAATAAAAGCTTTCAATAGTGTTAAATGGGGAAATAGTTAAAGCGTAGAGTGCGCAAATAAATTTATCTAATGACATTTTAACAAAAATTTCCATAAAAACACTGTAAATTCATACTCAAAAAATAACTTAAGAATATGTTGTCATTTAAGTCTGAAGTATATGGAAATAATTGTGCAAGACTCTGAAGAAACACTTTCTTTTAAATGTGTGAAATATTTCATAACATATATGGAAGAAGAAAGTACAGCATTCTGAGTTTTGGATGCTTTTTACCAAATGTAATATAAATACGAACTAGAAACGGTAATAAAATATCCTTCTCCTCCAATCAGATCACCTTTGTGTTGCATTGTATTTGTAATACTTCTAAAAATCCAATTTTTACCTAAATTAAAAAACAGTTATTCCATAAAAGATAATAAATTTGAATATATAGAGAATGAATTTTGTAATTTGAGTTCTGTTACAAAATAAATCATAGTTTATATATTTTATACTAATAATTTAGATAAAAATCTGTTCTTTTCCAATTTAAGAGTGTGTGTTAATCACATCTTAAATTGTAAAAGGACGACTCCACAACATGTAATTCATTTCAAAGCATAAAAGAAAGCTTATTTTTTATTTTACACAGCAACAGCATTTGCATGCAGACAAGTTTTTTTTTTAATTCCTAGTTATTATACATAATACTTAATTTTAAAAACATTCTTGTTAGAAAGCATAACGAAGAAACTTCTTTATAAAGCACCACAGTGATTCCAAAGAATGTCGTTAAATTTACAAAAGTATAGAAGATATACTGAACAGCATTATAACAAGAAAGTACTGTACAAAATATGTAAATTTAGCATAACTTCTTTTTTAGTATTTGCGTAGTTTCCCCAAAATGAACCTTAATAGGAAGTTATTTTGCGAAAATTTAAAAGTATTAAAATGGCCTTTAATTAAGATGTAACTGCATTTATAATTATTTTGTAATTGTGAGTAGATTATATTATTGCAATTAGATTATGCACTTACAACATAATTGCATAAAGTAATGAAATTAAGATAGATAGATTGTATTCACAGATACAATGTAATTATCTAAATTGTAATTATAATCAATTATTCAATACCGCAATATTATTACAATCACAATAAATTGGGTACTATATTTGCATACCGTCCACTCAAAAGGAGATACTGATAAGCCTGGAAGTTATTTCGAGACTGATAGTCGTTCTGGGCTAAACCCCTTTGTGCTAATGTCGGGGGGGGGAATCTTTGATTGAAAAGGAAATAAGCGAACTATTCCACTTGATTTAATTTAAATTCTAGTGATTAATTTTATCACCAATCAAAGATATATGCGACAACTGTGTGAAAATAATTTTTAAATTTAATAAAATTTATCAAATCTGAGTTTTGAAAAAAAATTCTCATTGAGATTTGTTTAAAAGCCTATTAATTCAAAAAACTAGTTTACCAAATTTTGTATGCATGGGCGTTTTCGAGATGGAAAAAGTTTGTACAATTTTGAGGAAAAAAAAAAAAAAACTAATTACCGCCCTTTTTAAAAATACTATCACTCTTGCTATCTATTGATACTGGTCTGAGGTTCAAGTCCCGACGAACGGGATGGTTGAATGAGCATTTTTGCGGATTTTGCTATGTGTAACGTGGATACTAGCTAGGTTCATTTAAAAAGTCCTCTATGGATCATCTTTCAATATCCGTACAGTGCCTAACAGCGAACCAAGTAATAAATAAATAAATAAATAAAATATTCGTTCCAATGGAAAGTTGGTTCACATTTTTGTAGAAATATTGGGAAAATATTAATATATAGGACTGCACTAAATAAACATTACTGAACTAGTTTGGTTTAGTTATTTGATTACGGCAAAACACACTAGGGCTATCTGACTAAAGAGAAGGATGCCTTTGTGGAGGAATTTCCAAGGGAACCTGGCTTGTATACACGCTATTGAACTGGATTTTTGCTTTAGGTGAAACATTAAATAATGATTGCCCCGTTGTGTAATGCTCTCCCTAAAGGAAAAAATATAATTTTTTTTTACTCCTTAGATTATTATTACCTGAAAGTTTTGTCTGTGTTACATTTGTAGGTTGTGAATATCACTTTTGAACATTTCGATTTGGAAAGTGGGCTTAACTGTGAATTCGACTTTCTGCAATTGAACGATGGTCCGAACGCTGCTTCTCACGTTATCGGCCGCTTCTGTCAAGAAGATTTGCAAAATCGGACATTTGTCAGCACTCACAATCAGCTCTACCTCTGGTTCCGGTCGGACAGGACTGCCGCCGCAACGGGTTTCTCACTCAACTGGACAGCAACTAAACCCGGTTAGTTAATCTAAATTTATGCATTTCACTTAGCGCCTGAACTGAAGTTTAGATATTCAGAGTACCTTTGCCGTGTCCAAAAAAATCCTTAGCAGCTGTTTATTTTCGAAATCGTTGGTGCTGATACATATTTACATTACAGAAATGTTTGAAATGATGCAGTTATTCATGCTTTAGAATTTTTGTTTAGAGATAAAATTAACGAAGTCTAGCTTTTTAAATGTTCTCTCAATCCTTTTGTTTAGGAAAATCTAGACTATTGAAAACCTGTGCCCGTCTGTGTGTTTGTGGCATTAGTCACTTTCGTTTCAAAGGCGTACTATAGCACGTGAACACTTTAATCTGTTTTACTTTAATCTGAACACTTTAATCTGTTTTCTTTTCATTGTTTCTTCTACGTTCTGCCAGGATTAGTTCCAGTTAAAGTTTTGGCGCTTAAAATCAGTCGCCATTTTGTCTTAGAAACGATCTTGGATGATCCGCGGAAGCTTTCACTCACTTATGTTAGACACTACCACACAACTGTTTCGAGATTTTTGTAGCCAAGATTTTGACAAAAACAATCTTGACCCCCCTCCACCCCTTAGTTTCCTTTTTTTTTTTTTAACGCTTCTTTTAAGGTTCTCGTTTTGGTAACACTCCCCAGCTATGTTCAAAATTTCAACGTCCCTGTCCTTGCACCTGCATATTTGTCAGTATATTCACGCCATTTGCGGCGAGTATCTAGCTGCTAGAGAAAGTTTTTTTCAGCTTACAATATTGTTCTGTTTTCTTTCCCGCATTTGGTTTTAAATTGCAGAACTTTAGATTAAGATTACATTTTTATCAAAAGTAAAAAAAAAAAAAAAAAAAAAAAAAAAAAAAAAAAAAAAATTAAAAAAAAACATTAAATTTAAAATAAGTAGAACTTCAGATTTACGAGACAGCCCTTTTTTAATTATACGTTTCACTACCCGTTAATAATTCATAACTTACATAAGTAACGTTTTCGGAATTTATATGCACAGTTCTACCGGTTTTCCTGCAATTTACTGTATTCTCATACATTGTGAGTTTTTATATTTTGTATATTTTAATTTTATTCTGTTTAGAAGCACGTTTTTATTTTAATAAGTTTTTTTATTCTTACTTTAATTTTAATTCGAACAGCATATTCGAGAAGCTCTCGATCAGTGTAAGACTACTCGAGAAATAATTTTTCAAAAAGCAAATTAATTTACAGCAGTTTAAATTGTTGAGAGGAAAGAAGCATGTTATTCATGAATCATTTAATCAGTTCGGTATAATATTTTAAATACTTACACTCTGACACGTTCAGTTTGAAACATTAAATAGGAGTGATTAAGTTTTGATACGTTTATTTATTTTTTAATTGATACTTTAATTTCGATGTCAGCACCCACGTTTTTACCAGCATTTACACATCCCATACAACTGGTTTTTTTTACGTATCTAAATTTTCTTTTTAAAACCTCTTAAATATTCCCCACCGTACACTTTTTTCCTTAGGTAGGACATTTTTAAGTTTTGCTCCTTTTGAAATTAAATGTAATCCTTTGAAGCTTTAGAGCAGGATTTTTTAATTACAAAGCTTCTAATACAACTAGTACGTTTTTTAAGAGTATACATATAAATATACACATACATATAATTAATCAAGATGTATATTATAAATATATACATACATATATTAATCAAGATATATATTATAAATATATACATACATATATTAATCAAGATATATATTATAAATATATACATATATATATATTAATCAAGATATACATTGATGTGCAAAAATTAAGGACGAGACGGTTTTTTCAATATAACTTTGTACAAAAGCTTTCCAAATCAACACATTTAATACCGTAAGATCCCCAATACGTAAGGACATGAGTAATATAAGCAACACTTACTAAAAGAGAAATCAGAGGGATAAAAAGAAGCTTTATTGAAAAAGTAGCATGAAGCGCAATGCGACTGAAGGCCGAAACATCCCTGTGATGGGTGTCCAGCAAGAAACATCCGGTCTTTAATAGGGGATATGATCTCCCCTGACTGCTAGGCAGGTTTCACAGCATTTGCCCATGCTGAGAATGAGGGTGTCAATGAGTTGTTGAGGCATTGCTGCCTATTCGTCTTGCAGCGCCAAACAAAGCTATGGAATCGTTACTGGTGGTAAGATACGAGCTGCCAAGCGTCTGCCTAGAAAATCTCATACATGCTCGATGGGATTGAGATCCGGAGATCGTGCCGGCCAATCCATACGTTCAATATCCTCACTCTCTAAGAGCTATTCGGCAGCTACTGTGCGATGACATGGTGCATTGTCGTCCATGAAAAGGAACTGCGGACCCATAGCGCCTCTAAAAAGACGCACATATGGAAGAAGAATCTCGTTACAATAACGGGTCCCGTTGACTGAACCTGCGTCGAAGATGTGAAGGTCTGTACGACTACCAAGCATGATGACTCCCCAAACGAGAACACCGCCACCTCCATACCTGTCCCTTTCAATGATGTTCGAGGGATGATTGCGGCTTCCCCGCTCTCTCCAGATGAGTATGCGATGAGAATCGCTACTCAGACTGAATCTGCTCTCATCTGTAAAGAGTACTCGTCCCCATTCATTGTCTCTCCAATTCCGGTGTTCCCGGCACCACAGAGAACGCCTTCTCCGATGGGCAGGCGTTAGAGGTACACACCGTATAGGACGTCGTGCAAACAGACCACCACCGTGCAGTCTTCTGGCCACGGTAAAACGCGATATCGGTCGTCCAGTCGTCTGTGTCTAGCGATTTCTCCCGTTGTCTGCCGCCTGTTTCTTCTGGCCTGTAAGGCAATATACCGGTCATCTGCGGGTGTGGTTCCTCGTGGACGACCACTCCTAAACCCCCGGATAGCTGTTCCTGTAGTTTGAAATTGTCTCCAAAGTCGTGAAACGATGCTGTGAGCAATTCCGAACTCTGCAGCCACACTTGTCACACTGCGGCCTTCCTCCAACTTCCCAATGATTCGATCTCGGGTAAAAGCATCCAGATGTCGTCTAACAGATTGATTATTCGCCATTTCTCGCCGAGGCAGCAACTCGGTGTGATTTTAACTGCTATACGGCGTGCAATCTCTTTGCCAGAAATACTGATCTTACACCGACAACATGCTTTATACTACTCAGACACTCCCCCATTACGTCTACCTGCATATCTTCGCATGTGCTACCGTATATCACCTTACTTAATCTCCTGATTGGTCTTTCTGTCCGCTCTGCCTCTTCGTTCAGCTGATATGCTAATTTTTCGACTTCGTCCTTAATTTTTGCACACCAGTGTTTATATATATATATATAAGTAATAAAAGCAAATTTTAGGGAAGTGTTGATGAAGGAACATTAACACGTAGAAACGTAGCAATGTTGTTTGTCGTAATCCATACCGGAGAATAAACTTGGTAGCCGAATAACATTAATTCCATTTTTATTTCCAATTGACATTTGTGACCACAATTCAGTTGGCACTCTAAACGCACCTATTTCTGGAACATTTACATTTTTGACACTGTTACGATAGAAAGCGAGTAGAGCAAAATTACGTCCAAACAGCGTGGAGAGAGAGGGGCTAAGTGCGTAGTTATTCAATATGGTAGCACGTGAAGAGGAAGCTTTTAGTTTGAGTAAGTTTCCGTTCTGAACTACTATGTCATCAGCGTTATGCAAGCTTCGTGACATAGATTAATCTAGAAATGACGCAGTCCAGAAATGTTATTGCTATTTTTAGAATGAAGGCGGGAGTTGAAGGGCTGCTATTAATTTATAATTGAAACAAGGATACTTTATATTTCACACACACATACATACATATATATAAACCAATAATTTATAATTAAAAAAAACAGAAATTAATATTAAATGAATATCTCTACATATAATAAAAGAAAGAGTATGTCTGTGTGTGTGTGCTTTCGTTCGTGCTGCGCGTAAGCTAATAGACTCAGGGTTACGAAATTTGGTACATAGGTGTATCTAGACAAGAGACAGTGCACCTCGAAGCGAGTTTTTCAAAATTCGAATCAGATTTTTTTTTTGTCTTTTTTGATGACATTGCATCATATTGAATACTTTCATTCTTTTAGAAATGTGATTTTAGCAACAGTTTTTCATTCAGTGCTTTGTATACTGGACTGCTAACTGTTGAAAATATGAGATAAAATAATATTATTAATTATACACGCAACACGCATATTGCAATCTTCTTATTCTGACGCGCAAGTGTCTCGCGAGGCACAACAGAAAGAATTCCCCCCCCTTTTTTTTTCTCTCTTTCTCTCTCTCTCTTTATTAACTAGTGGCGAAGAGGTTTGTATATTTTGAGTTTTGTCATCCACAAAACACAATTTTGAGTGGTTATTTCTTTCTGATGATAGTTTCATTTTTTTAGAAATGTGGTTTTGGGAACAGTTTTTCATTCATTGCTTTGGATACTGGACTGCTGACTGTTTTCTCATGAAAATAGGAGATTTATTGCTTATTTCATTGTAATTTTTTTATATTATGTTTTAATTATATATAATTTTAATTGTATAAAACGTTTTGCATGATTGTTTTGGGGAAATAAAGTTCTTAATTCTTTTATACCATTTAGATTCTTAAGATTTTGCAACGGAAAGTTGGTTAATTTATTTATTAGGAAAACTGATATTTGTGTTAAGGGATATTGCTTATTTCCTTGTAATTTTTTTCTATATAATACAGTTTTAATTGAAATTTCCGTTTTTTTTTTCCTGATAAAGTTGTTCTGCAGAGTAAAATACTGTGCAGTTTTTAAATTTAATGCTTGGTGTTCCCTTTAGGCATTTTTCTGGTACATTGAAAGGCCAGACGAAGACTGGCCGCGTAGCGGCTAGTTATATATATATGTGTGCGTATGTGTGTGCTTGTGTGTTACATTAATTTATGCTATTATCTGCAGTCTTTTTACCAACTGCCTGAAAATAGTCTGCAAACTAAACCAGCCCTCATCTTTTTTTACTCTTTTTATTTGTAAACGTCACAGGAAAGATTGAAAATATTTCCAGGATATATTTTGCGTAATTTCCATTGAAACTTATTTTACTTCAGGATTTTTCATTGAGAAATTATCTCATAGAAAAACGTTCAGAAGATGTTGGCTATAAGGATCTCCATTTAAATATTACCTAAAAATCTAAAACAAGTTGGAGTCAGTTTCTTGGATTTTTAGAGGTACATAGAATCGATTTAAGTTCAAAATCGCAGAAATGAATTACAGCTGTTTTAAAAAAAATGGTTTTAGTAGATGAAATAAAATTTATGTAAGTGTTTATCCATTTTATGTTTGATACTGTTCTTCTTTTAGTTTGCGGAGGATATCTATGGGGACACCTTTATGGATCCGTTAATTCTCCCGGCTACCCGGGCAAATATCCACGCAACAGAACTTGCACATGGTCTGTTATTGTGCCTATTGGAAAAAGAATACAGTTCGTGTTTGCCACTATGATGCTAGAGCATCATGAAAATTGTTCTTACGATTATCTCAAGGTCAGTCGTTTTTGTTTACAATTAGAAGATCTTAATAATTATTTATTATCTTTTTAGCAGCTATGAAACAAAATGTATTTGACTAATATGTTAAGCATAAACTACTTCGCCTTGCTTACGTTTCTGATGACTGTACAATTCAGACAAAATATACTGTGTTATTTTATTATAAGAATTATTGATAATTAAGGAGTATTTTAATATCATTATAAACAAATTTTGGTAGGTAGCTAGGTTACAGATATTTGGCATGTACCTAAATAAGTATTATATCGTACTTATTTAAATTGATACTTACTTTTGTAAACTGATATCACTATGGCAAATATCCAAATGCCGTTAGCTGTGATCAGAGTGCTATTTAAATGCTAGTGATAAGAGTGCTATTTAAGTAAGTGATAAATGCTAAGAGTCCTAGTGAGGAGTGTAATAAATGTAATAAGTGCTAGTGGTAAGTATAATAAGTGCTAGTGATAAGTGTAATAAGTACTATGTGCAATAAATATTAGTGATAAGTTTAATAAGTGCTAGATAAGTGTAATAAGTGCCAGTGACAAGTGTAATAAGTGTAATAAGTGATAAGAGTGCTATTTAAATGAAAAACATTTTCCTGCACTTTAGATGCATTACACTTATTCTTTAATGCAGGATGCCTCAAAAGATCGTTACCAAATTTAACATGCTGGTGTGTCATACCATGACAAAGATTTACATGAGTACTTATGTCCGAAAATGCGAACCGCAACCGCTAGAGGGTAACGTTCACAAGCAAGGCATGGAGAAAAGAAAGGATATCAAAAGAGGTGTTAATATGACTTTATTAAGGAACATAGTTAAATCATAGAATATATTGAAAATTCACCACATTCACCCATTCACCACAATCCATTCCCCACATTCACCACAATGCATGCTTCACAACATCGTGGTTTCACTGACCAGTTCAAGTTGGACAAGTGTGTGTCGGACACGTGCCGCCGCTTCCAAGACGAGGGGACGAGATCCATGCCCGATGTTACGGTCGTCTCGGACACCATGGATTTCGTGTATCCACCACAGGTAGAAACAGAGGGAATCAGGTCGGGAGATCGCGGTGGCCACGGCATTGCCACTCTAGAGATACCCTATCGGGTTATTCCTGCACAGTGCTGCTAAAATATGCAGGCGTTCAATCATGCTCAAGCCAGATGTTTCGGCATGTAGCTGCTGGAACGTCAACCATGAGACCTGGCAACATTCTTTGCACAAAATGTACATAAAGAATTTAGTAAACTTATCAGGTTCAGTGTTTCTCCTTACTTGCTTGGGGAACATTCCAGAACCTGACTCGGAACAGGGAGCTTACTAAAGCTATGTTCAATAAATGTGGGAAATAGACAAGATATACAAGAAGGGTATACGAAACCCTTAATTTTTTCACTCTTTACAATAATTTCCGAACTTCGGAATACAGAGACCAACTACTTGTGGTCTGAACGTAAGAATATAAAAATATTAACTAAATTCTAACTTAACTTTGGAATAATAAACAAGGGCCTACGTGGAAGATTGGCCGTATATTAACAGGAAGCCGTATGTAGTACAGAGAACTGTTAACACTACAATACGTTTAAAATTATCAAGAGGATTAAACCTCTGGCCTGGAAGGCAACCAGCAACCGAGTAAAACTGCTAAGGGAAGCGGCCTGCTTCGACTAACTCCTTCCTCTCTCTCGCTTGGCAAAAAGCCACAACTTAAGTACTTGGCGTTCGCCAACAAATTTGCATAAATAAGTTAAAGCTTTTAATTCTGGCCGGAAGTAGAAAATAAGAAGTGATAGTAAAGATTTAAAATAAAAATAAACGTTAGTAAAACTTAAGATCCTTACAAACTGATCCATCCTTCTCCTGCAGCGTCCTCGCCTGAAATGATCACACTTCCCACTCTCACATAAACCACTAGCGTCTACATCCCAAAACGGCAGTCTATGAGAGAGGCGATTCTATTATTTTCATCGGGGAGTAGGGAATTTAGAATGGTTTTCTGAGGAAGGCCAGCGGCAGTGCGCGATGTTTGCTTACATTAGGAAGTTCAGAAAATTGCAAAGGTGGATTGCCTTAGTTTCTGCGGTTACTTTCAGGGAAATATTAGGCAGTATTTTTGGTTTGCTGATAGATGGCAAATAGATAATTTACCTTTATAAATCCGTGTTTATCTATTTAAACTTCAGAAGATTAAGATGAAGTGAATATATTTAACACAACAGAACCAAGCTTAAGACTTGTAAATCTTTTAAAAAAACAATACATCGATAATTAAAAATATTATTTATAGTTCATCACTAAAAACTTTTCATAAATGCATAGTTATCATATAATTAACAACTCATCCATGCATTATCTCATTATTTATTATAATTAAAAGAGAAGATATTTTTTACAGTAATGTTTAAAAATTTGCTGTTGTCTTTTAAAAGATTTACAAGGTCTTAAGATTGCGTTCTGTTGTGTTAAATATATTCTCTTCATCTTAAATCTTCTGAAGTTTAAATAGATAAAAGCGGATTTATAAAGGTAAATTATCTATTTGCCCTCTATCAGCAAACCGAAAAAACTGCCTAATATTTCCCTGTAAGTAACCGTAGAAACTAAGGCAATCCACTTTAGCAATTTTTTCAACTTCCAAATGTAAGCAAACATATAGTCCACTGCCGTTGCATTCCTCAGAAAACCATTCTAACTCCCCTACTCCCCGATGAAAATAATAGAATCGCCTCTCTCATAGGCTGCCGTTTTGGGATGTAGACGCTAGTCACATAAACCTGCGAACATTGCCCTCTAGCGGTAGCCTTTCGCATTTTCGGACACAAGTCCTATGTAAATCTTATTTGTCATGGTATGGCAGACCAGCAAGTTAATTTTAGCAACGGTCTTTCGAGAAAGCCCGTACAGTCTGTCTATCATAAGAAAAGCTCTCGCCAGTTAGTCTGCAGCTGTCTGTTGCCATAGAAACGAGCCTTGACCCATTTTTCGTAGGGGTGTCTTCAAGACGAATGATAAACTCTTTTCCCTTCAGCCAGCAGTCGCCAAAAAAATAGCAATAAAGCAAATCTTGGCTCGCCCCTATTTGAAATATACTAGCCCTATTGCTATAGCGACCGCCACCCGCCAGACAATGTGGCGGGAGCTCTTCTCGTAGACAGACAGTAGACTGTTCAGCACAAAAAGCATGTATTTATGGGCGAACTGGCAAATGAGAGAGGATGATTCTATTTATATTATATAGATATTCATATTTCAAATGTTTAATAGGTCTTTGCTGACACGCAGCTCTCTTATATTCTTTTCAATATGAACAAAATTCACACTTTAGCTATTATTATCTTCGAATACGCAACGTGACTAAACATTAAAAAATCTCTTATTATCATCTAAAGCAAACAATATTGAAAGTAATCAAGATACAGAGCTCTACAAGCCTTGTATTAATAATAACTTGCTGAAAGGAAAAAATTCCTTCTTTTGGTATTAAAAAATATTGTTTGTTTCTTTAGCTGATCGTAATCAAATCATGATACAGCAATCAGAATTACCTTCCTAGGGAGAGGGCTGCCTTCATGGAAGAATTTCAGAAGGTAACTGGCGCATATTCAGGTTATTCGCAAGGAAAACCAAGGGCAGTGTAGGCAAACAAAATTACGCTTTTTTTAACACTTGAGTTCAGTGACGTCACTCGAGAACAGAAGTGGGAGTAGTGAAGACACAAACGGAGTAGGGAATAAATTCTTGAGCCGGTTGTGAGTCAGTGATGTCATTAATACTCAAATATTTCTGAGGAAGGAAAGGAAAGAGCAAACTTTGCAAACCCTTTGCGGCTCAGTGTTCCACTACATGGAACACCCAAATTGAATCGCTTCTGAAACCTTTAAATTCAACCGTAAATAGATAAAAATGCCTTTATAATATACTTTGAACTTTTCTTTTTAAACAGTAGATAGCAGCGTATCACAAGCAGACACAGAACAGTTTATTATGTGTTATTAAAATCCACTTTTTTTTCAAGTAATTTTCTCTATTTTTTTAATGATATAAAAAATTTTATTTGGGAAAAAAATTAGGCATAATTTTTCTGGTTGTAGTCCAAATTACTTGTTCTATAATTTTTTTTTACTCTTTCACGCAAAAAACATACGCAGAATCATTGAATGAAACCGGGTGTTCCATTAGAGGGAACATTGCGCCTTTAGCGATCTGATGCTGTTACGAATCAGGACATCTGTGCTTAGGAGAGAACATCCGTTGTTTAAGCTTTCTGTTTCCGTTGTTTTTGGGGAGAATGAATTCAAACAAAGCAGTATTGAGGGGTGAGGTGTGTTTTGTGTTATGAAAGCCCTAATATTGGCATCTCGAATTTTTTGGGAGTCGTTTTTTCAGGCGGGAATTTTATTAGTAGCTTGACTCATCTTTACTTAGACCTGCGCGAATTTTTTGCTGTCGCTTTTTAGTCTCATTCCCGTTTATTTTCAAAAATTGTGTAGATATTTTTCGTGTATGTCTATATTACAGGCTTATTTTTCTTTATTGTTAAAATTAATCGTAGTTAATTTTTTTATTATTAATTTTCCATAAATGGTGCGGAGAAGTCTAACTCTTTCCGAAGCGCTAAAAGTATTTCATGAATTACCCTCGGATTACAGCCCAAAGATTTCCGTTTAAATTTGCTGTGTTCCCTCTGTGCTATGAAAGCGTCAGAGATAACTTTGAAGAGGCGACTTCCTTCAAGACCTGAAGATATTCCCAGGCATAAAGTAAAGGTTTCCGGGGGAAAACGCTACAGTAGTGTTGAACACATACCGGTGAAGGGTACGCGTAGATGATGTGCACATTGTAGCACGAAGCAGAAGCCGCACAAAACAAGTTTTATGTGCAAAACCCGCAAAGTTGGTTTGTGCTTCCATCGAAAAGGTATGACTTGCTTTGAAGAATTTCACGAAGCTAAGAAATAGGAAATTTGTAAATATTTTTGTATATAAGACTTGTGTATATAGATATTTAGCTCATTTATCCGTGTATATTCAAGAATATTGTGTATATCCAGGAAACCATGTATACAGCCATAATACAGAGTTTTTTCATTCTTATACAAACGCTTCTACTCATTTTCGTGCTTCACTGCAATGCTCGCTTAGTCGCACTTTTAAAAGCTCTGGCGGCGCAGTGTTTCACCTCATGGAACACCCACAGAATTAGAACGGTAAGTGCAATTTTTACAAAATTTTACCTGTATACTCCTTTAGGACTAAATAGACTGCATACAACTTTTTTTTTGTTGAAATTCCAACGTTAACGTATAGTGCGCCGCAAAGGGTTAAGCATACTGACTTTGGAGAAATCCATAAAAGATCCATGCAATTAGATTCAAATAAGTTATTATGCAGTGAAGCTGTCTTATGCGCTTTGGCGGGCTTCAAATAATTAATGCTGAATGTTTTGATCGATGGTTTAAAGAGCTGGGTTTGAAGCTCAATGATTTCTGGCATTACTCTAGTTAAGAGAATTATTAGAAATGTGCCCCATTTCATGTATTAGTAAAAATATCTTTGCATTTCAATTAAAATAGCCAGTTCGGAAACCTAATAATTTCGAATTCCAATAACAAAAACCTGAGTTTAATATGAGCTGAAATATTGTTTCAGAAATAAGGATATTTACCAAATATTTCGGATATTCACCAAGCGATTATGTGAATTTTGACATTCACTGGTTGATGGCCAATATTGTCCAGATTTCGGTCTTCCACGGTAACATAGACATTTAAACTTTTACTTGGTGTTTTATTTATTCAATTGATTTTTTTTCCATATATCTTATAGGTATACGACGGAGCTAGATTCACCGACCCCGAGATAGGCACTTACTGCAGTTCTGTGATACCACCTCCTTTAACGACTTCAGGACACATGGCCTTACTGCATTTTCATTCAGATGAGAGTAATGAAGATGCTGGATTCCACATTGCTTACTCAGCAATAGGTACTTAACCCAAAATGTTTCAGTGGTTAACGGAAATCTGTATAAGAGTTATTAAGCAGTTAATTTCAAAGAACTGTGCCCTCATTAGTATGGTGACAAGAGATTTGGGTTATGTGATTATGGCAAATCACTTAAGAGCTATCTCTGCCTAAACAGAGGGATGTCTTCTTGGGGGACGTTCTAACGATAACTGGCTTGTTTACACCTTACACAACGGGAAACCCACAAAACCGCCATGTAGCCAGTCTGTTAGCGGGATTTACAACCTTGGACCAAACCTACCAGTGTTCAGCTACTTTACCGCTTGTCCGCTGGTAAGCTGCTGCCAAGAGCAAAAAAGCTAGATAATCTGGGAATAGTAATTGTAATTTGTGTTCACACATTATATGCCAAAGTATCTGAAAATTTACAATGGGTGTGTGACGATTGCAAAAAGCAGAAGACATATGATCTCGATAAATTGCTTTAGTATTTTAATTTGAATAAATATTCGCCCTGTAAGGTGACTTGCAAAACATATCTTTTGTGTTCTTATTATTATGTTCTGTATGTTGATTTTATTTATTAAATATCAGGTTCTTAGAACTTACGCCACATAAAATTCGATTCAACATCAAAATGGCAAAATTTTTAAAAACAGCTTATCTTTAAAATTTCCGACAGAGAGTCTCGCGTGCGGGAGATAAAAGTGTTTCATTCCATTGCGTTGCCACTGCTTGTTTTCAAAACGTTGAGTTTGTTAATCAAAAATTCATTAAAGTTTTATAACATATGAAATACAAAATTAGAAATTCAAAATTCGTGCTTCCAGGTACACGTTCTCTGGTACAGGACAAATTTATTTAAAATTAAAGGCTCTGGGTACTGTCGTTTTCTCACACTGCACGGAACACACACATGCAGATTCATTTTTTAATTTTTTTAAAGACAATACAGGGTATTTGGTAGCAACAATTTTCGCCGTTTATAGTGAACGACGCAAAATGCCGTTTGGTGACCAGTAGCCTATTTGATATAACCCCCTTTTGCCCCCCCCCAAAAAAAGAACATTGTAAAATGTAAAGAACATTGCTTCTAAAATTCAATGTAAAGAACATTGCTTCTAAAAATAATCCTTTTTAGAAGCATGGAATTTGCGCTAATTTCTTGCGGATATCATATTGTAAATTGGAACCAAGTTTTGTGGTTGTCTTCATTAAGTTCTGCATAGGTCTAAATTTGTACAGCTGGCATTTTCAACAATTTCTCCAGATAATTATATTCTTACAAAATGTATCCATGTTCTCCAGCATTTACAGGATTATTATACATTCCAGGAACATAGCCATATTCGTCTCAGGATACAAATATTCTTACTAAAACGTTCTTGCGGATATCATATTGTAAATTGGAGCCAAGTTTTGTGGTTGTCTTCATTAAGTTCTGCATAGGTTTAAATTTGTACAACTGGCATTTTTCAACGATTTCTCCAAATAATTACATTTGTACAAAATGTATCCATGTTCTCCAGCATTTACAGGATTATTATACATTCCAGGAACATAGCCATATTCGTCTCAGGATACAAATATTCTTACTAAAAAGTTCTTGTGGATATCATATTGTAAATTGGAGCCAAGTTTTGTGGTTGTCTTCATTAAGTTCTGCATAGGTTTAAATTTGTACAGCTGGCATTTTTCAACGATTTCTCCAAATAATTACATTCGTACAAAATGTATACATGTTCTCCAGCATTTACAGGATTATTATACATTCCAGGAACATAGCCATATTCGTCTCAGGATACAAATATACTTACTAAAATGTTCTTGCGGATATCATATTGTAAATTGAAACCAAGTTTTTTGGTTGTCTTCATTAAGTTCTGCATAGGTCTAAATTTGTACATTAAGAATCCTTAAGTATTTTGCGAAACTGTTCTTTCTTTCTCGCTTTATGTATAGGGTGTTTTAAAGAATAATCCAATTGAAATGGGTATAGTATTAAAAATATAGTACACAGAAAATTAAAATTATTTTTATATTAAATGGCTAATCATAAAATTTTCTTTCGATTAAATTAAAGGAACTTAATGCGTTCACGTTTGGATAAACGGCATATATCTATACGGTAGTCATATTTATTCCAAAATTTTGCGAGTATTTTTACTTCCTTGTACGAAGTAAAAAGGATGTATTGTAATCGCGAAAAGTTTCAGGCAGCATATTTCAACGAAAATATCCATTTTGACCGCTATCGAATGCAATTTAACGATGCTTTTGCGTGATATCTGTACGTAAGAATAAAATACTCTTTTCCTCCAAAAAAATTATAAAGCTGCTTTAAAATGAATTCAGAAGAGAATTTTTCGTGGCGTCCCTGTACGTACGTACATATCTCGCATAACTCAAAAACAAGTAGCCTCAGAACGTTGAAATTTTATATATAGGACTGTTATAACATGCAGATGTGCACCTCGTATTTTGGTTGCAATCGGCCGCACCAAACGCATATAAATATCTTTATATATATATCCACTCTGTTACCCGGATCAGTGATCTCAGTTTCTTTACTCTTATATGTTTGTAAATTGTATATTTTTTGCTTTAAAAATGATTGAATTATGTTGTTCCTATATCCAGGTTAAAGTTTTTATGCCTTTAGTAAATCTGTATGCAATATGTTTAGAATTATCAACAATTTTAAAGTTGTTTAAGTGCGTAAAGCCTAATAATTTTTTTTGATGCTTGTTTACATTTGAAACAGCAGGATAGTGGATTTGTTGCCAATCTATAGAAACTTAGCTTCGCAACAACAAAGATAACGCCTTCATTTGTTATTGCGAATTAAATCATGCTTAATCCTTTCTGGAATTTTTTCGAGAAAATAAGTGTTTAAGATTTACTTCGTAAATTTTAATACAGATATTTTGAGTTTCTATGTATTTTGCCTTGTCGCGAAGTGGGAATTGAATGAGAAATACTCAATCGTCTGTGAAAAACCGTTTCATTTTTGTATTGTTTGCTTAATTTCTTTTATACATCGTTCTAGCTTTATTATAGTATTTAAACAGAACATGTGGCAACGATTAGATAATTCTTTAAATGATGTAAATTTTGTGCATTCTGAGTTATAATATGAACGAAATATAATACTGTTAAGTGAACCTAGCGCCAGAGTGTCGCTATGGTAATCAAATAGTGTGAATTTTAAAGAATGCATTTATTCTGTTGTGGTTTATGCGTTGTCGGCGAAGTAGATTTAATTCAATCCAATAAGTTTAAATGAAATGCAAGAAAAAAAATGGATCTAATTTAATATTCCGTACAAGGAAGTCATGTGTTGTACACATCAGATTTTTATTTATTTATTTATTATTCTTTTGTTATTTTTTTGTTTCTAATATAGATGATTATAGTTGATTTTTGTGCCTTTAGTTAACCTGCATGCAATAATTGTGTAATTATCAACAATTTAAAAGTTTTTTCAGTGCGACTAAGCCTAATTTTTGATTACCATGGCAGTCATGTTTGTTTGCACTTGAAACTTAGCAGAATAGTGGATTTATTGGCAATCTAGGGAAACTAAGCTTCTCAACAACAAAGTAACGTCTTCTATGATTGCGATTAAATTATGCTTAATTCATTCTGGCATTAGCATTTAACTTATTAGCTTGCTTTTGCGTAGAAACTGTAATTTTAATTGTAAACGTTTTTTAAAATTTGTTTACCTGTACTTACTTGGCGTTTTATGTATTTCGATATTTTTCAGATTTTAATGAAAATATTTTGAATTTTATGTATTTCTGCCTTGCCGCGAAGTGAGAACTGAATTAATTAGTAGCGCCTGCGCATTAGGTAATCCGCGCTGAATCGTCTGTGAAAAGCTGTTCCTTTTTTATTTGTTTAATTTCTTTTATTTGTTTAATTTCTTTTTTATTTGTTTAATTCGTTTTAGATTTATTATTGTATTTGAATACAACTTATGGTAATCTTCAGATGATAACATTTTTGTGCACTCTGAGTTATAAAATGAATGTTAATGCTGTTAAGTGAACGTAACGCGGAAGTGTCGCTATGATAAATAAATATAGTGAACTTTAATGAGTGCATTTATTTTATTGTGGTTAAAGCGCTATTGACGAAGTAGATTTAATTCAAAATTCGTTAAATGTTGATTCAATATGTTTAAATGAAATGCAGGAAAATTGCTCATAATTTAATATTCTGTACAAGGGGGTCATGTGGTGTACACATCAGATTTTTTTAACCCCATAATATTTTTTTAAACACTCCGTATACTGTTAGATTTTTCTGAATAAGCAAACGTCACTCAGTCATCCTATAAAGTGTATCTTGTTCTCCAAATTAGCAACTCACGGATGTGGTGGAACTCTAACAGCTCCGCAAGGTATCGTTACTTCACCTAATTTCCCGGATGTATACGATAGCTATCTTAGGTGCGAATGGATCATAAGAGTTCGTCCAGGAAGCAGAATCCTACTCACATTCCAAGAATTTAATTTGGGAAGTGAACAGAATTGCTGGTACGATCGTTTAGAGGTGAGTTAGCCATTTATCAGTTGCTTAGAACATACAGAAATCGTCTAGAGATGGTTTGGTGTGATTTATGTGATTTACAGCAAAGCCTAGACGGCTATCTGCCTAAGGGAAGGAATGGCTTTGTGGAGGACTCTCTAAGGCAACTGCCTCGTATACATGTTACGCATGGAGAGAACCACGAAAACGCCCATGCAGCCAGCCCGTTGGCGGGATTCGAACCTCGGACCGAACTACCAGTGTTCAGCGACTTTACCGCTCGGCCGCTGGTGAGCTCTGTCTGGAAATGAGTTACTCTCATTCCTAAAGCGGAGTGAAATGACTAACGTTTTCTAAATTTTACTTTAAATTCTATTTTAAAAATTGTTTGTTATATTTGCTATGGTGAAGAATCATGATAATCTAACGTGATTCTAGGAAAAAAAAATATTGATAAAATACACTTGCTGATTTTGAGAATTTTGACACTTAACACGTTTTAGTAAGAGTAAACAAAATTTAAATTTTTAAACCTGCTCTTTCAAATTAAAAAAAGCGTTTTTGGCTAATCTTTGGAATATGGTAACATGTAGTTTGGCAACATTTTGGTAAGGCTATAAAGGTTACTAGCTAGGACTTTAGCAGTGTACATGGATATAGTCAAGAGTGTGCACAATGCCACTTTTGTGCAATTCTGGGATGTTTTTTTAAGTGAAAATAGGTCGACGTGTACATGGATGATATCGTGTATGTGCAATTCGTAAAAACGCGGCAAGCAGTGGGCGATTCTGCACTTTGTCCCAATTCCGCACCTAATCTTCGTCATGATTAAGCACTTTCCATGAAAGTTCTAGCATAAGCGTAATTCGGCTAGCAGATTGTTGAAAAAAAAATTGTAAATGTTGAGTTAAAAAAAAAAAAAAATTGCTTTTACTTCGTGAAAGCAAAATGGCGTCCAAACAAAAACTAGCAGGTTGCTGTAGCAGGGTTGGTCGCCAAATTTTCGCCAGAAAATGGCCAAGTTACCATAATCCAAAGATAACCGCGGTTTTTAGTTATTCAGTATCGTTTCAAAATGATAGGATGTATAACATAAAATAAGCCGTACGAAAAGTTGTCAAAATAATTAATGTGACTTAAAAAAACATTCAGCACACAAAACAAAACGGCGGAGATATGATTTTAAGAGTGACAATAAAATTACGTTACATTCAATAAAATTTTTTTCGTTGTAGTATTGTTGAATGCTTAATGAAGCACTTCAATAATCATATTTTCGCAAAGTAGATGGTGTCTTTTACAAGTTCTGTATGGGAAACTTATATGAGTAGTTAGTTTTTGTTTAGAATTATTGGTTAAAGCGCAGTTTTTATTGAACCAGAATATCTTCATATTTGGTTCACGAATTTAATTTACAGAAATGCCTTTTCTGCTTAAAATAGTTTTCCATGAGAAATTAGTTAAATTGTTTTTATTAAAAATCGATCTTTGAGCAAAATAATCGTAGTTTGAAAGACTATGTAAGAGTCGTTTAAGAATCAAGCAGTCATGTATTCTGTCATGCTTCTTGTTTTATATAAAAACAACAAACAATATACTCGCTTTTTGCTCAGGCTAAAAAGAGGAACTTATTTTCCCGCGAAATGTAAAAATATTAGGAACATTCATTAAGTTCTCCATCAAAAAATATTTGTACTGAAAGGTAACAAATTACGCATTAAAATTTTAATACCTAATAAATGCAACAAATAGTGAAAATAATTTTTAACAATCATAACATAAACTGCTAACAATGACGAACTGCTCCTTTAAGTTCTACTAAAAGTTCATTTAACGGAAGTTCCGTCGTAGGTGGTGCGAATAGCTAATAGGCTATTCACACCACCTACGTTTGCGCATGCGCACAATCAGCCCAGGTACCAGCATTTTACGCCGATTTCCGTAAGACAGGGGGTAGCGAGAATGAAGGTTGTTAACCGTAACTCAGCAACAGAAAGGGTTGTTAATAGTTCACCAGCAAGAAAATAAATTGAAGTAATAATTATCAATTACGACGCCAATCTATATACATGATAATGGTCAGGAAATGATTAGATAAAATAGGGATTTAATGATGGTTCTAATTGCAAGCGAGGACGTGTAATTAGTTAAAAAAATCTTTAATGTATTGACAAAAAGGCTACAGAAATTACTTAAATTATTTTATTTAACAGAGGAATTTTTATGCAAAGTTAGACCCTAGTCATAGGACTGTCAGAATTTATTATTCAATAAGAAAACTAACTGAAAATTATAATATTCTCATATATTCATCACTTTTTCAGTATCCATACATGTTTATAGGTTCAAATACCGTGTTTCAAAATCAAAGTTATTTACGAAATAAAACCTTATAAAATCTGATAAATAATTTATGTATGCAAATTAAATCTAAATCTCTTACATTAAATTATTTCTCTCTTTTAAATTACATCCCATTATTTATTTCAATTAAATTTATTAATGTGTTTGTACTAATATTTCAAACTTCTTTGAAGTACATTTTGTGTCCTGAAAATACCAAGTATTTCCATAAAAAAATAAACAGTGATATAGAATTGTTAATAACCAGTATTATATGATTAATTGTTTATTTAATAGTTGATTTAATCGCTTTTAACTTGTTTTATGTCTAAATTTTCTACACATCCTCTGTGTAATTTTTATTATCTTTTCTCGGACAAAAATTTTCAAAGAGGAATGAATTAAAGTCTTGATTGCGCAAAACACATCTTTGAAGCTAAATGCATTCTGAGAAGTACAAAAAATGTAAATAAGATTTTGTCCCCCCCTCCCCCCAAATCAGTCATTTAAACTATTCCAACCTTTCAGGAAAACGATAAACATTGCGAACATAAAAATCTGCCCTTTTTTATATATACCTTATTTGACGGCATATAAGATGCACTTTTTTTCCTAAATTTGGTCTCAAAAATGTTACCTGCGACTTATACGTGAAGGACACAGGTTAACTTTCGATACTGAATGCTATTTTTAGCCCGGATAAAGGTCTGGACACACATAACTTTTTCTACATCTACATGTGTGTGGCCTTCTAAATAAGAGTGCGTCTTATATGCCAGTGCGTCTTATATGCCGTCAAATACGGTACTTAATAAAAGGAAATGTGTTCCTTCCTTTTATAAGAAAAGGAACCCATCCACTTTCCTTTTGAAAAATTTGACAGTTTTGAAAGTCGCCAACGGTTAAAAAACGATAAAGTACGCTAAGGTGGTAACCCGCCTTTTAAAAAAAAGATTCACTACAACACTTAGGCAGTTCGCGTACGTAGAATCCGTACGATTGGATTCAACTGACAGATCTGACAACTCAATGAGCATGCGTTAATGTTGGTGAGAATAGCTTAAGCGGCTATTCGCACCGAGCATCGGCCTCAATTTAGTAAGTAGTAGTACTGGATTCCTTCAATACATGTAGATAAAGCATGGAATACGCAGAATCAGTAAAAATCTCCCCTCTCAGGGACTCTTTTAATATGTTTTAGCTCATGGTTTTCTCTTATGAAACCCTAAAAATGCCTTTTCTACTTGAAAAGACTTGAATTTACCCATTGCTAATTCTCTCAATTCTCCAAGCTGGGAAGGCGAAGAATGAAAGAGTAATTTCGCTGTATATACCACTTTCCTGCCTGGTTAACGTAGATTTTAAGTAATCATCACGTCCTCTCTCCGATTTGGCAAACATATCAAATGTAGGTACAGCATTCTGATTTGCGTAGTTAGGTCTAATCTTTATTGAAATATTCACACTACTCGAAATAATCCATCCTAGTTCAGAACGACAGGTTATTGGTTTACCTTCCTCCACTTTTAATCGCTTCCCCATCCAAAGCAGTAAAGAGATATCTATGCCTAGGAATACGTAAAAAAAGCTCCCTCTTGTAGAATGTTGGATCCGCCAACATTAAATCATTACATACCTCAATGTATTTCGTCCAATGTAAAATGCGGTAGTACTTCAATTCCACTGCTTATACACACTGTTTTAAATGAAAAATGCAGGACGAAACTTATTTCGCAATTCCATTAGTCTTCGTACCCGACGATCCTAAACATGGAATAAAATTTTTTTCATTTCCTCTAGATAACCCTAATATCTTTAACTCTTTGATGGACGGTGGTTACCTACAGTAACAACCTTTCCTATTGAACGTCTTACTCACTCGTGTGAGTGGTTCTAAAGTTCTCTTGTAGCTCACTAGATGGCAGTCAAGAAATATAAACCAATAATTGATGCTGCAATTCGTCTTCAAGAAAATAAGCGTCAGCCATCGAAGATAACATCACGAGGATGTGCAGCAAGAAAAAGCCTGTAAGAACAGTGTGGAAATGAAGCACATGCAAAGTTGCACTCTCCTTGAAAATAGAAAAATTATTTCCATGAGTACCATAGAGACTGATTTGTAGAGATATGTTCTGTGGGCGGTGGTCACTGACAGTAACCACGAAAAGTGGTCATTTTTTTCACGCGTGTTGAACAAAATATGTGTAATTATCGCAAATCATTTCATTGTAACATCTGATATAGTAAATAAAACAAGAGTTTTGCTGAAAACGTTAATTGCCTTTTCCTGCCCCTCAAAGAGTTAAACAGTCTTCTAACCCTAACCTCTTTACACAAGTATTCTGTAACAAAACTCGTTTGACTGCCAGAACCAAGTAACGCTCTACACAATTGGTATTCATCAGATGAATCTAGCACTTTAATAATAGCCTTACACAATAAAGCTTCACGGTGACAATTAAATTCTAATACAGAAGATTTAATTACTGAACTATAATTTATGAAATTATCTTCTTCTTGCCAGTACTAGTTGAGTACTAGTACTTGCCAGTACTTGTTGAGTACTAGTACTTGCCAGTTGAGTGCTAGGTTCCGTCTCGAAGACAAATAGTTTAACCGTCGCCGGTAACTCTTTTAGATTTTTCGTAACTCGTCGACGTGTTTCTGGCTCATTCTAAAGTCTTTCTAAGTGGCGTAATGTATAATGATTTTTAAAGCACCTTTTACATTGGTGGATACTTCTACATTCCAAACCTTTATGATTTCAAACTAAACAATGAAAGCACAGATCGTTTTTCTTGACAAAATTGACAAGATCTTGAACATTTAGATTTATAAACTTATCCAGTTTCAATGCCGAATGACTAACCTTACAACACCTGTGCAAGAATATCTAAAGCCAGCGAGTTAATTTATCTCTCGCATTTTGGTTTATTACCAGTTTGCAGAGCTCTAGAATGAGATTTTAAGAATTCCAACAGGCCATTTAAGAGCTGGTATTTCCCCTTTCTTTTAAGTTCTTTCCCACCATCCTCGCGCAGAGGGACTTAGATTAAATTATTACTATTGACATCAAAATAATATCCGTGAGTTGTTCTACATTGAAACTCAGTCTCAAAAGAACACACCCATTCTTTCACGGAATGTATGTAAGAAAATAGCTGACTGAGATTGTAAGCATGTAAATTTGATAAATATAAGATTTTCTTCAACAATGATGAAAAGTAATTCTCTCTTATGAAAAAATCTTTGACGCAGTAAATTCCATGTGATTTCCAAATTCCTAACACAAATAGTTAAAGACTAACCAATGCTTATCGAGTCTTTTTTAAAGTACATTTTAAATTTTGCAATTTTTGCCCACCTGATAATTTGTCAATATCCATTATCGCCATTTTAGTAAATCAATAATTTATAACCATTCTTCAGCACTGCCACTAAATAAAGGAAGAATAAGCTTAGGTAAGCGAATGCTCGATATTTCATTAGCTTCCACACTGATAGCTTAACATTTTTTATATTAATTATGTTTTTCATTAAAAATAATTCATTAACAAAAGCTTGTTGTTCTTCAATAAACTCACCAATATTTTTCTCTTTACAAACTGAAAATACGTTACTAAAAATGTCAGAAATTTCAGTTATTAATTTACTAAATTTAGGTTTAAAAAGTTTAAACTGAGCGCAATCGGCAAAGCTGTAACTCATGGTAATTTCTTGTTTTAGTTTCGTTAACTTATTCTTGGGAACACGCTTCTTCGTCTGAAATATTGTAAATTGCATTATCTAATCACAAAAGATATACAAACGCACTGACTCGCCAAATGCACTGCAGCTCCGTACTCGATCTCAAACCTGTATATTCGTCGTTGGTATTTAGTGGACTGCATTCTGTATACCTAATGTCGTACACCTTCAGTAAATCTCAAACCATTCATCTGTCCCGGAATTCATTGTTTCTTCTTGCAGACGTTGTTTAGTCTGAAGAACGGCTACTCGCCAAATACGGCAAAAATTTCGAATTCTACCTTCTTATATCAGAGTATACCACAAAAAACATCTATGTCGATGGAACTCGAGTAACTGTCAACATCTCCAAGCTCACGCTACAGTACCTAACTAATTTGCGTTTTTCCCTTTTCTCAGCTCGATGACTGTAAGTAGAATTTGCATAACATAAAACAGATACCTGTATTTCGGTGTATGTGGAAAATTCACTGATAATTACTTTAAGGCTGCGTTCTTCAGGCAAGATTAAAGGGAAATATTTAATGCCCTTAGTGTTAAAAGAATGGTCATCGCTCTGTGAATCGGAACGCTTCTTACTGACACTTTGAAGTCCATGTGAGATATTTTATTTCCTTTAAAGGCCATGATACTGGAGCCTTTGGAACATTTTTATGAAGTCCTTTCACGTACACACAGTCCTTTACAGCAGGAAGTGCTCTTGCAGTTCACTTCGGATGATGAAATTCTGTATTATTTGCAATTTTAACTTCTTGATTTATATTTTTTGGAAAGTTAGAAATAATCTCAATAGCATTTGCATCACCATTGGAATTGTTCGGTATGCAAGCTTTATCCACTTGTTTGGCAGGAGTAGAGTGTGGGATCTTTCGAGCTGAGTGCTGAGTTCGGCTTACGCGATGTCTTCTTGGAGTAGTTAAGACTTGTGTAAATTTCGGATTTTTTTGCTTTAGCTTCTCCATCCAGCAGGATGCCTTCATATGGATTTGATACAGAAACCTTTTACTGGTGTCAGGATTCTTGGGTGTTTAGTGTTAGAGAACGCTGCATTATCTTCAATATCAGGCTCTGGCTTTTCCATCAACAGATTGGAGAAGTGGTACAAGTAGCACCAGCAACTCAGCATGGGATAGTTTGTAGTAGGAAAGAACAGTCTTCTGTTCACTGCGTTTACCGAAAATATAGCAAGTTGTCGGCTAAATTTAGATTGAAAACCCCTTTCATTTTAATCAGGACAGGTAAAGCCAAGGGGATCAAAGATTTTATGTACGTTTGACAAGATTTTTCTCTTTGTCAGAGCCCTATCGTCTTCAACATTTTCTCTTAATTCTACCGTCAAAAAGTCATTCAAAAGTTCCACTCAAGCCCTAGAACTGGAATATTCTTTTCATTTTTTGGAACAGAGTTATCTACGTAAAAGGATTCCAACAGCTTGGTGGCTATTTTTTCAAAACGGTTAGGAGCATTCTGTAAATGAAATCGAATGGTTGCTCTCAAAAGATACGGGAACATATACAACCCGTCTATGCTGGAAAACTTTAGGTTTGGCAGAATCACCGCCCTCCCACCATAAAAACTTTAGATATGATCGATCACTCAGTCCACTTTGTAGAAAGGCTCTATGAATGTCCGCAACAACGCTTATTTTCTTTAATCTAAATCGATTCATGATGGCGGGAATGAGCTAGACGGTGTTGGGACCCTTTTCCAGGCAGTCGTTGATAGAAGGTGAGTTCTTTTCTCTGGCTGATCCATCAAAAACCCATCTCCCTCTTGTAGTGGAATTTTCTTTCACTACTGTCCTTTGAGGTAAGAAGTGTTCACTTTCTTCGTTACAGGAATTCTTAACTTCTTCAATAACGCCTTCTTGAAGCCACTCTCTAAGTACTTCTTCGTATGCTTCTAAGTTTCCATTCCTCTTCAGTGATTCAACGCAGCCCTTTAGCCTTCGTTCTGCAACATTTTTGCAAGAGGGCAAAGGAGGATGGCCTTGTATCCACGGGAGACTTACAACGTACCTTCCATCGACATCTAATTTTATACTTCGGTTAAAATGTTCTTCAGCTGCCATCTCAAGCTCTTGTCGACTTCCCTTCTCTCCAGGGTCCAAAATCCCAAGTGTATCAAGTCACCATAAGTCTGAAATTTTTGTATCGTTTACATGTAGCGACATGACGCTATTCGTGCTATCTGAAGTTTCGATCGTATCAGTCTTACCCATTAGTGTCCATCCAAGCCGCGTTTCCATCAAGACTAGACCTGAGTCTAACTGTTTTATGTTTCCGGTATACAGTTTACCTGCAACATCAGCCCGTACGAGTCCATGAATCTCGTCAGGAGAGAATTGATACAATATATCTACTTTATCATTCAAATCAGACAGGAAAATTTTATATTTCTTAATTTCAATCATAAATTTACCACGAGGTATTTTTGGAACTTCGGAACAATTTTTTTCTTGATTGAACACCTCGAAATTACTTCGATAATTATCCGAAAAGTAACTAAGGCGAATCAAATATCTCTTATGTGTTTCCGTAGTTTTTATACCGCTGAACAAACTATGTCTTAAAATTTCTCAACCAATACTTTCATATTCCATTTCCATTATTGTAAAATTTGACAAGTAAGATTTACTGCTACCTGAGTCAATTAGTACCCTTATGCATTTCGTTTTATTTTTATTCCTAAGACGAACAATAAGTGTTTGCAAGAGAACTTTACGAGTAGCTGTTTTGTTAGATAGAGCGGAAACCTTACTTTTGATTTGTTTCTTGTCAACCTGGAGCGATCGGTTCGAATTTTCGGGATTACATTTTTCAGTATACATTAATTTAAAATGACCCTTACCGCAAATCTCACACGGTGGTACTTTTATTTTACAAAATCGAGAAATATGCTTTCTTACTGCTAAACATCTGAAACATGCGCCCTTTTTTAATAACATTTACTTTTTCTCTTCACAAGGCAAATTATCAGTATACTTACACTGGCTACTCATATGTGCTTTGTTACAAAATACACAAGTTTCCTTTTTAACATCCGAAGAGTTGCACAACTCTGCAGCTATCGAAGTAAATCTTTCCCGTCGTGCTGACGAGGTTGAAATTTTTGCTTTCGATTTCGGTTTCACAGTTAAATTCGGTCCGTACTCACTTTCTCTTCGCTTTCAATCTCGTGACATAAAAATTTCATCAGGTTATCTAACTTATCAACAGTTTCTTAGAGATGTTAGGGACATGGAATTCAAATTTCTTTCCCAAACTCTCAATATGTCGACAGGCAAACAAGATTCAATCAACGGATACAATATTCAAGAATAATTTGCGCTAAAATATTTAAAGACCTTAAATAAGTTTCAATCTTATCGTAAAGTTTAAAAAGAGGCATTTTAGGGCCTTTACCGATTTGCGTTATTCATCATCAATGAAAGAACTTCTCTAATATACACTTCGATTAACATGTCAGTTCGGCCAAATCTCGCCTTTAAACATTGTATTACGTTTTCATAATTATCAGCTGTGGCCAGAAATGATTCAACAAGTTCTCGCGCTCTTGAACCCTTTAATGTAGCTTGTAATAAATACTGATATTTATCCTCCTTCGCGATTTCATTATCGTTGTGTATCTTCTTAAATTGTGCCCAAAATGACAACCATTCTTTGATATCACCGCTGAACAACTTATATTCTCTTTTAGAAAGTTTAAACTTCCGTTTCGATGAATCGTTAACTGTTTGAGAATTAGATAGATTTGTATCAATAACAGAAGAGTTTTGCTTTGACAAGTGAATCCGTTTTTTCTCTCTAAATTCCACAGCAGAATTCTTTTGCGATATTCTTCTGTAGTTTGAATCTCTTCGTCAAATTCTTCTGGTTTCAAAGTACTTTCGATTTCAGAATCAGCTATCTGAAGGGTTTCAAATTTATCGTTCAAGAGTTCTAAGTCTTCTTCTAACAAATTTATATCAACAGAAGACTTACCTAGTTCAAATTAAATTTTCTTAAGAATTCTGGTAATGGATGTTCTCAAACCACCTCTCTTTTTCTTAAGTTTAATAATGTCTACTGACATGTTTACTGAATCAAACATATAACTTATAAAACCTTAAAGAATTCAATAAGTGCCTTTCAAATTCAAAATACATAAATTCATTAATTCATCATTTCGCTTTCATCCCGGCAGGGATGCCAAATTAATATTGCATCAGTTCAATAGACAATATTAATCAATGTGTAAAGCATTCCAACAGTAGGTAAGCAAAATAGCACTTGCCTGAATCACCGAGTTCTTCATTCAGGTACATCCAAAAAATACGCACAGGTTTATCATTTTAAAACTTCTAGAAACTAGAAGTAATCTGTCGAAAAAATCTGTACGCAAGTTATAAAAGAGAGGTTGTTACAAGAGATCAAAACTACGCATCCATTTCCTAAGGCATTCATAAAAAACTAAGCTAAAAATAGAACACTGATTACATCATAAATCGTTGAGCGCGCGGCAAAACTTACGTAATCAGCTCCAATCGTTATGCGCGCGCATAGGCTGAAGTATCACGTAACCCAACACCCACTGCTTGTCGGAAAAATTATCAAAGCTCAAAATTTAAATAAAAATTTCTTTCGAACATTTAGCTCTTTCTTGACATCATAAGGTTTAAAAAATTGTAAATCGAACTATCAGGTGTAAGAGTTGTTCAAAAGAAAACATTAAGCTAAATGCCTAACAGAGTTGTTATCAATAGAGGCCACATGTCGCAAAATATTTGATGGAAAGTTGTTTTATGCATTTTATTGGAGAAATGTTTTGTCTCTCTTTGCTTTACCCGCCAGTCGAAATGATACCTTTCTGACCTAAATAACTTTAAAGATGTGTTAGTAATTTACGTTAAATGTTACAATATATTTATAATTATTAGTGTTTCAATAGCCTTTTTTTCCATTCTGAAATTGCTAAGCAGGTGAATTAACACAACTTGTTTAATTGAGTTTGATTTTTTATTATTTAGGTTTATGATGGAAATAGTGACGCAGCTCCTGTTTTGGGTCGTTTTTGTGCTTCAACCCTTCCAAGTAAAATCCTGGCAAATAGTAACAATCTTTACATTAAGTTTCAAAGTAGTGACGCAAATAATGGTCGTACTGGATTCAAAGTTAAATACGAAACAAGTAAGCTTTAATTTTTGGAAATACAATTCAATTCGAGAAATTTCATTATAGGTATCTTTGATTTTTACTAAGCCCTTAAGTATAGATATCTTTAGAGTATCCGAGATATTTACAGTCCAAAATTCTCTTGGATCAAGAAGAGGAAATTCTAGATTTTTAATACAATATCTCGTGTTCTATAAACAAATAATCTGAGTGTTTTAGGAATTTAACATTTGATGCTCCTAATTCATACAAGCTAAAATCAGACGTTCAGTGAAACATAAAAATCAAGTAATCTTGCGTTCTTGAATAAAATAATCTCGTTAATCAAGTAATCTTGCGTTCTCGAATAAAATAATCTCGTTAATCAAGTAATCTTGCGTTCTTGAATAAAATAATCTCGTTAATCAAGTAATCTTGCTTTTTTGAGTAAAATAATCTCGTTAATCAAGTAATCTTGCATTCTTCAGTAAAATAATCTCGTTAATCATGTAATCTTGCATTCTTGAATAAAAAATAATCTCGTTAATCAAGTAATCTTGCGTTCTCGAATAAAATAATCTCGTTAATCAAATAATCTTGCGTTCTGGAATAAAATAATCTCGTTAATCAAGTAATCTTGCGTTCTTGAATAAAATAATCTCATTAATCAAGTAATCTTGCGTTCTTGAATAAAATAATCTCGTTAATCAAGTAATCTTGCGTTCTTGAATAAAATAATCTCGTTAATCAAGTAAGCTTGCGTTCTTGAATAAAATAATCTCATTAATCAAGTAATCTTGCGTTCTTGAATAAAATAATCTCGTTAATCAAGTAATCTTGCGTTCTTGAATTAAATAATCTCGTTAATCAAGTAAGCTTGCGTTCTTGAATAAAATAATCTCATTAATCGAGTAATCTTGTATTCTTTAGTAAAATATTCTCGTTGATCATGTAATCTTGCATTCTCGAATAAAATAATATAGTTAATCAAGTAATCTTGCATTCTTGAGTCAAATAATCTTGTATTATTGAAGGAAATAATCTCTTTAATCAAGTAATCTTGCAGTCTTTAATCGAATAATCTTGCTAATCAAATAATGCTGCATTCTAAAGTCAGATAATCTCGTTAATTAAGTTATAAGGTATTTCTCTCACTTCCCTAGCGTGCCTTTGTGGTGTAACGGTAGCGGGCTGGGTCGGTATTCCAGAGGTCCCGACGAAGGTCGATTCCCGGCGAAGGCGGTTGCATATTTTTCATCTTTTCTGCTTCCAGTTAACTCTACAAGTGGCGCCCGAACTAAAAGGGTTGTGGATGATGATTCTCCTCACCCAGGATTTGGCGACTAGGTTCCCTAAAACCCTAGTCGCCCTTTAAAAAGGGGAGTATATAAGATGTTTCTCCCACTTCCCTAGCGTGCCTTCGTGGTGTAACGGTAGCATGCTGGGCCGGTATTCCAGAGGTCCGTGGTTCGATTTCCGGCGAAGGCGGTTGCATATTTTTCATCTTTTCTGCTTCCAATTAACCTAATGTTGCTACAAAGTAAGCTTGCATTCTTCAGTGAAATAATCTCTTTGATCAAATAATGTTTTATCAAGCAATCTAGTTTTTATACAGAACGCATGATTTCAGGTTGTAAAGCATTTCTTCCGCCTTCCTAGCATGCCTTCGTGGTGTAGTGGTCATCACGCTCGGCGCTTATTCGAGAGGTCCATGGTTCGAGTCCTGGCGAAGGCACTGCTCTTTTTTTCATCTCGGCTTCGAAATATCCTGATGTCTCTACAGTGTCGCCCGAATTAAAAAAGGTGGTGGATGATGATTCTCCACCGGGATTTGGCGAATGAGTCTCCTAATCCTCAGTCGCCCGTTAAAAGAGGGAGTATATAAGGTATTTCTCCCGATTTCTTATCATGCCTTGGTGGTTTAATAATTAGCATGCTCGGGAGGTCCGTGGTTCGAGTCCCGGCGTAGGCATTTCTAATATTTTCATCTTTTCTGCTTCGAAATAACCAAATGTCTGTACAAGTTAATGGACGATTACTAATGATTTGAGTAGAATATTTATTGAAGCTGAGATATTGGAGTTTCGCCCTTTTGAAAACTACTCGAGATTCAAAACCTCAATGCACATTTTTTTCTATTTAAATTCCTAGAATATTCATATGAAAAATCTAGTACCCTTTTTATCTCAAAGCTTTGGAAGGAACAAGCCACTTAAATGCAGTATATATAGAGGATTTTCGACGATTTTCATTGCATATACGCAAATACAATTACCTAAAAATTTCGTGGTTTAAATGTTCTGTTTGATAACTGTTATTCTTCACTATCCTTTTACACCGTAATTTCCAAGCATAGTACAAAGATACCGTTAATACCGATACCTTTGGCACTAGCGGAAGAGGTATTTTATCCTATTCCTCTTGGACAGCTTTTCAAAAGTTCAAGGAGGGTTGCAGGCCGATTGTTTGGATAAACCGCTTCTTAAAATACTAATCCATGGGTTACTAATCCATCCAGACTAAAATCCATCAGGAGATTTAGAAAGGATATGAGTGGCCTTGATACTTGTTTTTCTTCTTCCATTTTTTCCAAGAAATTAACAGTGAATTTTGAACTACTGCTGCTTGTTTTGTCCTGATGCAGTTCTACTGGTTGGTGGCACTGTGGGTAAAGAGGTGGTCTTTCATATTTGAAAACTGAATAAGAAATGCGTTCGTGATGATATGTGGAGTTGATCTGACAATATTTTCTCCAATCTTTTTATTTTTAATTTGCGTTAAAATGAAGAAACCAGCAGCAGTATAAATCAATTTGAAAAGCTTTTAGATTCCTTGATCCATGTTTTAGTATTTATTTCTTCCCTTTCAAGATAAGAAATCGATATCTTTTAATTGCAGTCCTTTAAACACACCGAGGATTCATCTGTTGTTTTATTATCTACAGTATTGTTATCTACAGTATTGTTATCTACAATATTTTTTTATTTTTGTCCAGATAGATGTTTCTCATAAAGAATTGTGCAGCGCGTTTTGCGTTCATCCAAATGCCATGAAGGAAGACGATGCACATTATGGTTTTTGGTCTTTTCAAGATTCAAATCAGCCTTAATCACTTTTTAACATTTTAATGATTTTTCAACAGTCCTTTGATTTAGTGGGTTTTCTTTTAACATTAAAGCTCTTACCTTGTAGAGGCATTAGGTTTTCTGAAAGCAGAAGACTTAAAAATGAGCAACGCTTCCGCCGGGAATCGAACCACGGACCTCTGGAATACGCGCCCAGCGTGCAGACGAAGGCGAACTACTACACTACGCTAACAAGGCGGGAGAAATATATTATATACCCCCTTTTAAAGGGCGACTAGGGATTTAGGGGATCCAATCGCCAAATCCTGGATGTGGAGAATCATCATCCACCATCCTTTTAGTTCGGGAGCCACTATAGAGACATTAGGTACATTTTTTTAAACAGGAGAGATTAAAAAATGAGCAACGCTTTCGCCGGGAATTGAACCATAGACCTCTGGAATACGCGCCCAGTGTGCGGACCACTACACCACGAAGGCACGCTAAGAAAGCGGGAGAAATACCTTTTAACCTTTGCAACATTACAAACATTCTGTTTTTCCCTTTGATATGTATATTTCGAATAGTTTCCCCGACTGAAGACAAACTTTGACTTTTTTCCCTTTCCTGTTGACAATATTCCCTTGTGTAGTTTCGAATGCGAGTAGGAAACCAAAATTAGCTTGAAACGCAATCCCGCAATTACATTAAAAGGGACATGCTAGACCTATGGGTCAGTTCGCAAGCAGCGATAGTTACGTGTAATCCGAGATAGCCAAAGCGGAAAGCATGAGCCAAAGGTACCATTTGCACGATGGGATGAATGCGTCGGAGGGCTATCGAGATGATACTAGCTTGTGCAAAACAATTCACTGCTGAGAGAAAGCAAGATAAGCAGACGTATCATCAATAGGCTGTAGAATCGTGACCTAAAGGATCAAAATCCCTTTAAAAGACGTGGGTCTGGACGATGGAGGACTGCCACAACGGCAGACGATCGATTCTTGTAGCTATGTGCAAGACACCGTAGATCACTAACAGCTCGAGAGCTGATGTCATGTATCTGCAGTATATAGTAAGATCCATATTTATCCAACTGTGTCGCATCGACTGCATGAAGGTGTAAACTACAGCCGAAGACTTGTGGCTTGTGTTCTTTTTTATGTACCAATCGTATGTCGGGTACAGCCGAAAACATCGCGGACGAAAACAACGCAAGGCGAAAACGTCGTGTGCAAAACATCGTGAGAGAAAAGAAAGCAAAGAGAAAACATCACATTTCTAAAACATCGTGGTACAAAGTGTCGTCATCGAAAATAAAGCGGTTCAAAAACTTCGCAGTTTAAAAACATCGTAGTCGAAAATATCAAGGAAAAAGTAAAGCACCTACAAATCATCGCATGACGAAAACATCGCACACATGCGTTTTTTAGGTTTTAAAAGTTGTAAATACATATTCGCAGAAAGATTTAGAAGCGCAACAAATGTTCACGACACTTTAAACGGAAACAAAACAAGATATGATTTTCACGAAAACAATATCAGATTGACAAATGTGAAAGAAAGTAATACGATAATTAAGAGAGGTAATATAGAGGTAACCTCTTTTTATACAGGTAACCTCATGCAGTTATTTATATTCCTTTTTCTAAATATTTTTAGGCTATATTTTTCATGAAAAATTACGAGTAAAACTTTATAAGAAATATTCATTTATTAATAACCTTTGTTAATTAACTATGTAAATTTAAAATTCTAACAATAAGTTCCATTAATGCTCTACTTATTTTCAACTCCTGCGCTCCCAAATCATTATGCAAAAATGCATTTACAACTTTTAAAACCTGAAAACCGCATGTGTGCTATATTATCCTCATGCGATGATTTGTAGGCACTTTATTTTTTACAACGATATTTTCGACGATGATGCTTTTACACTGCGAAGTTCTTAAACCCCTTTTTTGATGACGATATTTTGTACCACATTGTTTTAGAACTGCGATATTTTCTTTTTGCTTTCTTTTCTCTCACGGTGTTTTATACCACGACGTTTTCGCTTTGCGTTGCTTTCTCCGCAACGTTTTCGTCCGCCGCGACTTTTCGGCGGTTACCCGCATGTCAGAGCGCCGTTTGGTTGGTCTCATAAGCATCGAAGTTGGACATTAAGGCAGCAGAGCCACGTACGCTTTGCAAATAAGTCTTTATTTAACATCTAGAACGATTCCCGAACGAAAATGATATGGCGAGAACCAGGAACACGCTATCGGGCGCCAAAGATTGTCGAAAGTGACCATTACAAGGCAGAAGTCTTATTTGTATGGATTGGGATAGCAACGAACGGCCACGCCGACCTCTGTGTGATTCCTGGTGGTTCCGTCACAGCCATCTGATATCCCAATGAAATTCTGCGACCTCTTTTGCTTTCTTTTATCGCTGCAATGGGCACTGACGCGATATGTATGTAATATGACGCGCGGACAATAACGCCTGCCCGAATAGAGCTCGAGAGTGAGCTCAAGTTATTTAGAGAGTGAAACCATTCCACATCTACCATGGCCTACTAGATCACCGGAGCTGAATACTATACAGCAGTATTGGCGAACCTTTTGGGGGCCGCGTGCCCAAAACCTCTTTTTTGGGGGAAGGGCGTGCCCAAAACCTCTTTGATTAAATCCCGATTGGAGAGAGGTTTACCATGTTTTGCAAGGCACAGTGAAATTTAAGACTGGCCGTTGTTAGACGGTTTGTTTCAGAAAGATAATTTCAAAAACCAATTTTCTGGTAATTATAATTCCTCAATTTTCCTTCAATAAACAACTTCCGTTCAGATTCATCAAGTTCGGCAACAATCTTGTGATTGGTATTAAAGATTGTTCAAGACCGGGACAGCAGTAATCGTTAACCCAGATATCTCTTTCCTAAACTGGCTTTATTGGGCTTATTTTGGCTGAGCCGTATGTGAAGAAGCTTGGTTTCCCTACTAAACTTTCGTGTTTTGCTATATTATCAAATCGCATGCTTTTACATTATATTTGTACATTCTGTTAAGATATTAAATTAGAATTATTCATACGCTACCTCAGTTTGCTTAGATCTGAAAACTGGAATCTATTTAACAACGAAAGTATTAAAATTCAGCTTCAGTCATCGGCATATTTTAGTCGCGTGTCGGCTGATGAGTCTCTGCGTGCCGAACATGGCACGCGTGCCATAGGTTCGCTATCCCTGCTATAGAGCGTGTGTAGGATATGTTGGGAGGAACAATAGTAGGACCCAGTGTATCACAAGGCACCCTCCAAGAGCTCCGACATTCATTGTTACAGGCATAGGCGGTACTGACACAACAAACGATCGGTGACACCCCTGCCAGCTTGCCTTGCCGTTGTTAAGCATCCATTTCAGCTCAAGGTTATCATACCCGTTAGCGTAATGGCAAACCGCACATTGAGTTGATCAGCGTTAAAGAATTTCGCTTACTGCGCATGCTCAATGGTGTATCGTTGGCTTGGGAGGAAATACTGGCGACTAAGGCATATAGGCAACCCTACACAAGCCTTTTAAGTCATGTTGGTTTTACCGTTTACAGTTGAAATACTACGGAATTGTGTGCTTATTGCATGTGCTTCTGTTTCATTTCATTTTGCTTTATTTTCTTTCTAAACATTACATTTAATATCAGTTATTTGACTTTAATTCAGTAATTTAAACTGGATTTATTCCTTAATTTGTTAAAGTACACAGGAATGGAACATATGGTAAATACTCAGTTGCTTTTATTCTTCAGAAGTATAACCAATAAGCATTCAGCTAATTTATCTTGTAATTTTTCCTGTTCTGTAATCCATCTTAAACTAAAATTTACGTAGTTTACAATCCGCAGTTAAACTGTATGTAATGAAGCAACTTACAACCTATCAAGTCTTAAAAACCCAAACTGTTTACGCCCAGATAACACAATATTAACCATATACCGTATTTATCTTCTTTTATAACTGCAGCGACGTTGTAATTACACGAAATTCTATTCTGGGCATGCGCAGTAAGCGAAATTCGTTTAACATTGGTCAACTCAATGTGCGGTTTGCCATTACGCTATCCGTTATTAGGCGTGATGTTTCTTCCCACGCATTTGGTCTTTCGTAATGTAATGGTCGTAATAGATGTGGTTGTACGTCTCTGCTTTATTGTTGGCTTTGTAGTAAGGCATCACCAACCTCTTAGATCAATTTCATGTATATTCATCGAATAGTTTTTATTTTATTCTGTGTTTTGCCTTTGTTTCTTTTTTATTCTTTTTGAGCAGGGGTGTATTTCTTTATGAGATGATATGATTTCTTTATGAAAATGATATCTTGTGGCTAATTTCTGAATGAATTTAAAGTTTAATATTTTCTAACCCTAAACACTTCTAGGTTTTTAAGATTTTTAACGTTTCATGACCGTTAAATATTTTCTTTTCTTCCAGTTTGCGGTGGAATATATACTGATCTGACAGGAGTGTTATCCTCGCCTAACTACCCCGAAACGTACCCCGAACGCTGTCTTTGCATCTATGAGATTCGCTTGCCACCAGGATACGTCGTCAATGTCACATTTCATAGCATGTTTATTAGATGGAGCTGGAAATGCGAATCTGATTATTTAGACGTATGTGACCTGATTTAAACATCTTCTTTTTAAGTTATCTTTTTATTTTGTGACTAACATACTACTCGTTGAGGAATCGACGCATTGCTTGAGAAAGTAAAGAACTGAAAGCACATTTCGAACTCAGAAACATGATTTAGAAAACGAAACTTTAGGTTTAAAATTTATACTAATACCTTACTTAATTTAATTAACCGTGGTAATGTCGCAACTGGCAATCCACCAAATTTCGTTAGTTAGTCTTGGGGTGGCGCTGTGATCACGTACGATGGAGGAAGGATCTTAGAAGAGCTCCTAAATTTTCAAACAGTTTTTTCAGAAAATGCTCATCTATTTAAGAAAAAGTTTCGCGAATATCCTCTACATTGTCTCGTTCTCTAAACCGAAAGATTTCCTGCACCTAAAGGTATTATCTTCCTTGTAATCTTTAACAATACCAAGACGGAACATTCAGATAAGTAGAACTTCTTTTCTCTAAGCCAAATCAAATATCTGTCACTAAAGTACCTTTAAATTCATTTATTTATTATGATCATTATTATTATGCTCATTTTAATATGTTCTGGCATTGAATACTTAATAATTGCTTTAAATCATGTGGTTCCTTTTTTTTTTTTTTTTTTTTTTTTTTTTTTTTTTTGTTACCATCTCGTAGGGACGCTATCCTTATCAGTAGTGTAGTCTGTTAGCGCTACCCATTGGGGCCCCTTTGAGGAATTTCTTGAGAGGGAAAAAACACGATCTTGGGCCTCAATGAATGTATAGATTTGTAGTTTTTGCTCCTTTAATCTATATTTCCTATGTAATTAAATTAAAAGCATATATTAATACAGTGTGCTTCAAATTGATAAAATAGTACACATATAATAAATTATAACCATTAACTTAATAAATAAATAAAATGCTTTTTTTAATAAAAGTTTATTAATATTAAAATAAAAAACTCTGTATTTTATTACTTTTGGGCCTTTTATTTTTTACTTTATTTTGTCCCATCTTTTCTTCCTGGCCTTTCGAACTCGTATAAAATATACGAAGTTCCTTTTTACTCTCCTCTGAAATTACCCCCCTTTCTATATACCTTTCCTTAGCACCTATGCTTGATTTTTCGCCCATCGGTGCAGAAAGACTTAGCGGGTGCAACAAAAGACATCTGTCTACTTTTTCTGTCTGTCTGTTAGTTAGTTGATTAGTTTCATAACAGATGGCGACACCTCTTTTAACGTCATTTCATCGCACAGTTCGGTGTGCCGTCAGCCAATGAGATAGCGAGATCCTCAGTGAGTGCGAAGACTCGTTATTTCATTGCACGCTGAAAAATAAGAGGTTGTGTAACTACAACGAAAATTAACATTTTAAGGAAAGAAGTTCTAAAAGGGGATAAAACAATTTAAAAATCAAGCGCTAAAGCTGCTTAAGGTTTAATTTATAAAAAGTTAAAATGTATAAATTGGAAGAAATAGATTATCGAATCGTGGAAAAATTCTAAAAAATTGATTGAAAGTACCTTTAAATCTTACAAGTAAGATGCAAATTGAAAAAAATTAATTTTTAAAAATATTTTTGAGAAATTTTAATAAATTATCAGTTAAAATTTTTTAAAATTTTTTTCAGAAGTAAAAATTTAAATAGTATTCATATTTGAATGCTTAAAATTGACCTATCAAAGGGTAATAGTTTAAAACGTTAAAATGTGAACAATTAAGGAGTAGTGAATTCGTGTACATTAATTGTTCAGATTTTCAAGATTTAAATATCTATATTTTATTATTATAATTGTGTTTCTGAATAAAGAGTACATGAAAACACCACACCGTAATGGTGGATGATGATTCATTTAAATACTTAAAATACTAAAATATTCATTTTTACTTCCTTGTATGAAGTAAAAAGGAAGTATTGTAATCGCGAACAATTTCGGGTATCATATTTCAACGAAAATATCGATTTTGACAGCTATCCAATGCAATTTAATGATATTTTTGCGTGACATCTGCAAATAAAGACAGAATAAAGGACTCTTTTACCCCCAAAAAATTATAAACCTGATTTAAAATGAACTCTGCAGAGAATATTTCGTGGTCTAGACCGTAAAACCTCATTATTTTCGGCCACGATATTTTGTACCACAATGTTTTAGAACTGCGATGTTTTGTTTTTGCTTTACCACGAAGTTTTTGCCTTGCATTGTTTTCGGAGGACACCGTACTTGATTTAACGCCCCTCGTACTTTATATCTGTATTTATATACTTTTAACACACAGGCATAATTGCTTGGACATATTTCAATGTGCACGTATATATACTTTCTTACAGGCAAGACGAAAATATTCTAGACCGTATATATACGGACTTGCAGGTTAGAAGAACCAGGTTTCTTTTCGTGTGGTTGAATTGCATTATTTAATCTCGAGTAATGCATTCTCATTTAGTTTATTTAATAATGTTATAAGCAGAGGAATTACTTTCGAATTTTTATTTAAGGAGGTAAACAAAACAAAACTTCAAGTATTTATTTTTCTCTAATTAGTACACAATCTTTATGTATAGAAATTTTCAATTTTTTCCTTAAAATGGAATATTCTTTCATTGCTTTTCATCATTGTCTTTAAGATGCTGAATCAGATGAGGATTTTTATTCTCGTCCAAATGCGTAAATGTAAAATTCTTTTAACGCATTAAATATTGTTAATACTTGTTATATTATGATGTAGAATACATTTCTCTCAGTCTTTACATTTATTTAAGGGGAGTCATCACCTTTACACATTCAAAAAAAATCAAATTTTATGTTTTTACATTTTTAGAAGTAGACATTTTTGAGTCTCTTAAAACAAACAGCGTTAAGATATTCGAATTAGAACCTTAAAAATTATGAAATAAAGAAAACGATATTGAGGTAAATATTGCCAGTTTGCGCATTTAAATCCTCACCCGACGTTTGTTTATATTAGTACACGCAGCTGCTTTACGAATGTTCACTCGTAGATTGCTTTAATTTTTACTGTTAACATCATGTATATTGGTAAAATTGAATGTGTCGGACAAATTCAGAAAAGAATGGACGATTACGAAAGCGAAAGCTGGAAATGAAGGGGAAGAAACTTAGTGACAATAAAACTCCCAGTGGAAAAGGTCGCCTTACGCATGATAATATAACCCAATTGGCAATTTATTATGGAAATGCTACTAGAAAACATTGCAATTCTGTAAAAGATATGCAAAAGGCAGTGTGGGCAATATTTTACCACAAACGTTCAACCGACGCGAACCTACTCACAATTTTTGCCCAACAGGGGACGATTCGTGATGTACATATCAAAGAGCGAGTGCGAGTGAAAATATGAAATCATACAAACATAAAAATTCAATTCCACTACCTGTAATGGATGCTACCAAAGATATATATAAAGATCTTAACGTGCGATAGGAGGACATATACAGAATTCATATGAATCGTTGAATGCTTTGATTTGGAAATTGTGTCCTAAAAATTCCGGGTGTGGTTATAATATTGTTAAAACAGCAGTGAATGAGGCAGTTATTTATAACGATGATCAAGCTGCGCGATTGCATATTATGAATGAACTTGGATACCGAATTGGTGACAACGCAATCATGTTTACAGCAGACACTGATCAACGTCGTGTTTAGTCAGCCGAAATAAAGTTAGAGACGTCTACAATAGATGCTCGCAGGGTCAAATTTGTTGCAGTAACAGCTACTGAAGAACAAGAAAGTATGGTGCATGCGGCTGGGCAGTTTTAAACTGTTTTAGTATTATTTGAGAGAATATATATTAACAATTTTTAAACTTTAAAACTATTTTTCTCAAAATGGTGATTTTCATACTTCCGCGCACTCTTTAAAAAAAATCTATCATAGCTATTGATTTAAAAATTTCAGGGTACTTACATGATGATATTGCTGAAACAAATGCACCTACCGTTTTCATTGAAAAATTATTTTTTAAGTATTTATATAATTAAAAACAATTAATGCTTTTTCTGTTTTCTAACATTTTATTGTAATCGTGTTAATGTTCTTATATATTTTAAAATTTAAATAGGTGAAGAATCATACCTAATAATATTTCAATACAAAATTATAAAAATTTATTACTGTAACTAAATTTGCATTACTGTCAGTTTGCGCGCAGTGCTTCAGTACAAATTTTAAATTTTCTGAAAATACAGTTAGATTTTTTCCTTTATAAAACAAATACTTATACACTATTAAGTAAAATAAATCAAAAAACATAATCATCTATGTATAGAGATGACACACTGAAAATTTCATATATGGATGACCAGAAGAATTTGACTTATTAAAACTCGAAAATCAGCTAAAACTCTCAATTTTTGTGTTGAGCAAAAGTGATGACTCCCCTTAAATCTGCAGTCAAAATTGTTGAAATTGGTTCCGAATTATTTAGCATGACAACACATTTTTCATACGCATCTAATTTCATTAGATCCATGATGGAGACTCGTCAAATGCACCTCGTCTCGCTCATCTGTGTGGTAATGAAAAGCAAGACATCATTTCCTCATATAACGTTATGTGGATGAAATTCAAAGCGAATAGTCCACGCCCACCGTTGCGCGGATTTTATATTGTCTACGAAGGCATGGAAATGGGTAAGTAGTAAATATTACTGACCTCTTAATATTCCCCTGTTTAAAAAATAAAATTTGGTATTGAGGTTCAAACTTCAGAGGTGTTATGTCGCGAATTTCAATTACTAACATGTGTTTTAAGTTATTATTATTCTAATATTTTTATTTGTATTCATGTGTATTTTAATCTGGAAAAAAAGTATTCTTAGGCTCTTAAGGTGTTGTTTAACTTGTTGTTCTTGAGTAGGAATTGTAACATAGGCGAGAGACGGTTGCGAGGACACACATCTGGTTTATGGCCTTTTCACTAACAATGTCGCCCTTTTAACTCTTTGCGTGGAAAACGGAAATCGCTTTGTTAAAGTTCGCAGTTTTCTTACTTCAAGACAGTGAGGGTGGCTGGTAATTGGATACTCGTAAAAGCTAAATTCGCTTGTTGGTTGGGGGAGTCTATTTTTTTTTCTCACGTTATGTGAGTGCAGATGTTTTTCGGATTGCATTGTCAGATTTTCTGGTGTTTGATTCGTCATGGGTGTGTCATTTTTTCAATTTAGATAACTTAAAATTCCGGGATTGGTAAGATATAATTTTATGATTTTTTGAAAGCCTATGAACTCACAGAGGCGGAGAAACCGAGATTTCTTGGGTGCTTGCACCAGGCTAGAGTTCATTCTGATTCTGTTTCCTGATTCTTTCAAGCTAAGAGTAAGAAGAGGAGTGGGGGCTTGACCCTTTGCGGGTCTTGCTCTCGCGGGCGCCGGCTATTGCGTCAGATTTGGAGACATTTGAGTTGCGAAGATGTAAGGCAGTAAAAGAAGAAGTTCGGTGCGGCTTTACCTTCTACGGGGGGCTTGCGACTCGGTCTGAGGCGAGGTTTCTCGCCGCTTTCCCGCTGATGAGAATTTGTTCGCACGGAGAAAATGCTCTACGCACAATTTGATTTTACCGTTTCATCGTGTATTTAGTGATCTTTGAATTGTCATGTTAGAGGCTTTCCAGTTAGAATTGTTCGTCATAGACAGGAGAGATTGGTTACAACTAAGAAGTTTGTGCCAAAAGTGCTCTACCCAAAATTTAGTTTCGCCGCTTCTTCGTGTATTTTGGAGAACTTGAAAAGTCATGTTTGAGACATTCCAGTTGAAGAAATTTGTCATGAGATACAGATTTGTTCCAGAAGGAGGTATCATGCTTCCCTTGTTCCTGAGATCAATGGACGCTTCTGAAAGTGTTTTGACAGAAAAAAGATTGGACACTAAAGATCTTTTCTTTCGGAAATTGTCTCTCACTTAATGGACATATTTAAGGCGGTTCCTGAATCAATGGACGCTTCTAAAAGTGTTTTGAAAAAAAAAAAAAAAGAAAAAAAAATTGTTTTAGCTCATTTCCAAGTGGATTGGACACTAAAGATTCTTCAATCCAGAAAAACTGTCTTCCATCTGTGAGTGATTTTCAAATTTGTCTACCTCTCTACCTTTTCAAATTACTTAAACGGAAATTATTTATTTTATATATGTAAACTACTAAATGATTAGAATATTTTGAATAATGACTAATTAATTTAAAGTCTGTAAAGAAAGGTTTAAAGATTAGTTTTACCGGCTTAATTAGTGAGCTATTGAACGTCAAAAATAGTAAACTTACAAATTAATATGAGTATGTTAATTTTGGAATGATATATGTGTTATTTTCCATCTTAAGGTATATTAATTTTTGTAAGCTGTAAATGCGTGTGACATTATGTGTTACTTTACAGAGTAAAAATATGCTGTAGGATACTGATCAGTTATCCATTATTTAATTATATAATATATTCAAGAATTTAATAAATGTGTGTTTAAAATTTAATTGCATTTGTGTATTTATGTAGTGTATTTTACTGTGGTCTGTCATGTCCCTCCATTTGTTTGAGCCGGGAGGCTTTTAAGAAACATGGAGTTTAATTGAATTTGGAGTTATTGATATTTCCTTTTACATAGGTTACTCACAACGCAAACCTAAAAGTAAGTTGTACTGTACTACCACTATACGATTGATTGATTGATTGATAGATATGATATACGATTGATTGATTGATAGATATGATATACGATTGATTGATAGATTTACTATACGAATGTTTATAAGAATGTCGATATGATATTTGATATATTATGAATTAGATTTTGAATGTTTTGAATTATTTTTATTTTATTTATTTATTTATTTATTTATTTATTTATTTATTTATTTTTTTGTAAATTCATCCGGCACCACAGTCAGCAAAGTTATAAGTTAAAGTTATAAGGGCATGGGGTATTAAAAGGCCAAAACATAAATATTTAGATATAACATTGTGGTGCCGTGACCAGGATAAAAATTTTCTATATAACAGAGGCTATTCAAATCATTTTAGACCATTTTGCTCTGCTATAAAACAAATCGTCTTCTTGGAAATTCCTTTAACTGCAGCTATATTTTTGAAAGTCTTAAGTTATCGTCTGCAACTTGACAGTTCGGTTTTCATGCAAAATGACGCTTTTTTAAAAAACAATGGACGGAAGGTTATGTTTATACTCTTTTCGAAGAAAATTATTCGTATTTAGTTATTAAAAAACGCTGCAAAAACCATGGACTTCCGATATCTACGATAGTTAATATTGTTAATAAAAAAGGAAAAATATTTCAAATTTGTCTTTAAGTGGAAAAATTGTTCCAAGTACATATCAAAGGCAAAAACAAAAAGTTTCGAACGTTGCATAGGTCTTTAATTTTATGTCAAATGGCAGTCGCAAAATGATTAAAATGCTCAGTGTCAACTGTAAATAAAGCGATTAATGCTGATTAGAATCTTAAAAAGGTGGAGCACCATAATGTGCGCCCTCTTTCTCCACGACATATCGCCGAATCCAGAACGCGCTGAAGAATTCTTTAGGAGAAACATTTGCCTGGACAAAAATGGAAAAATGTTGTCACAATAGATGAATCTCAGACGAATTTAAACGAGTGCAATAAAAGGAGCTTTATTTATTACCATGAAAGACGAGAAATAAATCTTAAAACGTGGTTCAAGGAATCTATAGAAAGGTTTTTCAAATGGATTTATGATTGTTACTCGTTTTTCATATAACTGCAAGTTAAAATGAAAGATAGCGGACAAAAATTTTAATATCAAATTCACATACTATCAGGAACATATTTTATACCCAGTTTTCAAAATGAAATACCTTTTCTTTACCCACAGTGCCATCAACCAGTAGAACCGCTTCAAGACAAAACAAGGAGCTGCACGTCAAGATCCACTACAAATTTCCTGGAAAAAAAAATGGGAAAAGAAACGTGTATCAAGGTCCATACCCTTCACTCATATCTCTACTAAATCTCCTGATTCACGGATTTGTGTGCTTTTGGACTTTTAGAAAGCGAATTGTCCAAACGTCCACCTACAGCCCTCTTTGGACTTCGGAAAGCTGTTCAAGAGGAATGCGATAAAATACCTCTTTCGGTACCATGAAAGGCTTTATTGGCTTGGAAATTACGATGTAAAAATATAGTGAAGAATAAGGATTTCCAAATAAACAGAAAGATTTTAGGTAAAATATTTTTACAATGTCAAAAAAGCGTGCGTCTGGCCTCTGCATAAAAGCTAATCTTCACTACGTGTTAAATTTCATTGACTGAAATTTATGCCTTACTTTGGCCAGTTGCCTTTAGTGTGACCGAAATGACGTAAAATAGTACTTGTAAATAACGGATGGAATTTCTCAATCTACCATAAACTCATTTTGAACAGATTATACAAAATCTTATGTTATGTCTGTAGAGCAGGATGCGTTTTCTGAATAGCTTGATGTTTATGTAGTCGTCATTTTCTTAGCTTATCGTAGAAATTCTCGACGAGGAAATAAAATCTTTCGGAGTCAAATTTGACCTTACAGTACATCTATTTATACGAACGATGTAAATGACATAATTCAATATCATTTGCATTGCTTCAGATATGTAAATGAAACAGTAATGTATTTTTGCGTAAACTTCATGTATTTTTATAGATAAAAGCCCAGTAACTTATATGAAATTGCAAAAATTCTCTTCCTTTTACATATAGTCACTCATCGGATTGCTTAAAACCACATTATGTAAAGAAATAAACTTCTGTGCTAGATTATTTGCGGATTATAATTGATACAATTATAGATTTTCAGTAGCTGAAGAAGGTCTAAAAAGAAAGATTAATAAACTCACTGTGAGCAGTTTATATGACATCAACTATACTCAAAATAAATCGTGGTGCTCTTTAAGTGTGAACTAACGAAGCTAGTATAAGTATGTACTGCCGTTATTTGTATACTATTGAGTGAAGGCCAATGAGACAGCCATTTTGTTATCACACCCTGCATTTATTTGTTATCAGTCGTTATAAGCATTGGCCAATACTAAAGCCGGAAGTGGTGGTCATTGAATTAAGGAGGCACCTAATAGGTGGGCCGCCATTGCCTCTTATGAAGGGACAGACAATTTACCCCCATGCCTTATCCGGAACTCGAATCCGGGCCCTTCGATGCCACAGTCAATGCCTTCATTATTTTTGAAAGAGATCAGTGATTAGTTGTATTTGTTAAGTTAGAGATCAGTGATTAGTTGTATTTGTCACACTGGATCTGAAAGAGGTTGATTTTGGTTTGGTTTAATTGTTGATGGCAAAGCATTCGGTGGCTATCTGCCTAAGAGGAGGAATGCTTTTCCGGAGGACGTTCTAAAGGAAACTAGCTCGTATATACGTCTCGCATGGGGAAGACCACAAAAACGCACATACAGCCCGCCCGTTCACCGAGACTGGAACTACCAGCGTTCAGTGGCTTTACCGCTTGGCCGCTGGTGGGCGATCTGAAAGAGGATAGTTGATAGTTGATAGTTGACGGGGGACGTGTGCACCATCCCTTTACCGTAATGGTTAATTGGCATATGCAACACGTTCACCTCTATCTTGAGCCAGATGGGCCACACAGGCGCCTCGCACCATACACCGAAACCCAGCGACCAGGCCATCCAGGTGGCAGTCCAAAAGACCAAAGAAGCCCCCAGAAGCATGTTCACACCAACCGCCCGGGCCTAGTATTTATTGAGTCAAAGTTCAACAAATACATGGCCAGACAAGGGCTCAAAAAAAATAAAATAAATAGATAAATAAAGGGTACATTTGAAGTTTTGACAAAGCATAAGATTACAAAGGTGCAAGTGCCAGTTTTGAATAAATACTAGAATCACATAGACATAATTAGAACAAAACACATACAGATAGCGATAACAATAGAAAACCAAAGGAGTAAACACCATTACAAAACTACTACTGCTACATACTACAATACTACAAAACTACTACTAGAATACTTACAAAGATGCGAAATATCAAATCTAAACTGATTTGAGAAATTTATAAAACGTCATTCTTTCTCATTCTTGGCATATCGCACTTTGCAGCTTTGGCGCAGCAACAAGAACAACAACAGCAAGAGATGAACCAAAATCGTTTTATGCAAAAAGCGTTCCACTAGTGTTACTATTTACATATATATCCTGGAGTTTAAACATTCTTTACTGCTATAACAACTCTGATGGTGCTGAAGTATCCACCAGTATTATGCAATGTAGTTCCCTCCCTATGCTCCATGTCGAACCATGTAGAATCCACCAGCGAATGTGAGGTAAAGCATCCGAACACTGGTAATTCTGTCCGGAATTCGAATCCTGGTTAACGTTCTGGCTGCATGCTTGGCTTTCGTAGTTTCTCATTGTATACGAGTAAGTTTACCTTAGAAAGTTCTCCATAAAGGAATCTCTTCCCTTAGTCATGTCGCTCTCGAGTGCTTTGCCATAATAAGGTAAACCAAACCATGTCGTTTTGCAGTATGGTTGGCTCTCTCGCAAGCAATCTAATGTCTATAGTGGAAAGTTCGTGGCTTTGGGCTGAGTCCTTAAGTGTTGATGGAGAAAGACTTTATGACCAGCACAGGCAACACAAAGTTGATCAAGAACACCTGAAAGAACGAAATCCAAGGGTTTTATTTATCTTCTCTTGCTTCCTCAGTAACCTCTCGAGAAAACTTCCGGCTTCATAAATTTTAAGTATCCCCATCCCTTCTCGGGGATTCGCAAGCGGGCCTAACGAAGACTTTGCTAATTACCATATGATTAAAGTATTTTTATATAACCACAGATAAAAAAACATTACTCGGAATACTTTTATGATGTGTTTCCGTACTCGAAACACTTTTATGATAAGTCTTTATGTTGTGATTCAATTTATTTTTATAATTCTTTTAAATCGTTACTCGAAACACTTGTTTATTTACTCGAGAAACTTTTATGACGTATCTTTTATGCTATAATTTTATTTATATTACAACTCTTTTAAATCATTACTCGAAACGCTATTATGATGTTTATTTACTCGAATCATTACTCGAAACGTTTTCATGTTGTGCCTTTTATGTTGTGACTTTATTTATTTTTACAACTTGATTAACCGAATCACTGAATATAGAATAGAATTAATTGCATTTAATTAATATTTCTGTGATAAATTTCACAAATTTATCAAAATAGTTTTGGATTTAATTATAATTGCTATATTTAATTTATCTTATAATATGCTTAAATAAATGTTATATATAACTAGTTGAAAACTTGAGCCATTAACGTAAAGATGTATGCAGTATTATTCAAAATAGCAAATAGTTATTTGTTTACTTTTTATTCAAATTTATTACCTAAAACCTCGATTAGGTTTTTCAGAATTTATCTTTTAGAATGTTCATTTTCGCAGGTTGTGGTGGCTTGCTAACGGATAATGAAGGACGGATATCTTCGCCCAAACATCCGCTTAGGTACCCACATTCGCATACCTGCAGGTGGCTTTTAAGGGCTCCGGAAAAACATAGCATTCGTTTGACCTTCACTTCATTCTATCTCGAGGAGGACAATGAATGTCGGTTCGATTACGTTGATATTGAAGAAAGCAATGGGATGTCTTTGGGAAGGTGAGATGTGTTCTAATAACTAATAAAATTTTTTTATCTTCAGTTCACTGGTTATTATTATTACACTTATTACACTGTCATTATCATTATTATCATTATTACACTGTCAGAACTTCAAGGACGGCTGTTCAAAGAAGCAAATAAATATCGAGACATTTGAATAACTTGATAATTAAGATAAATTGTCATGTTATGACTAATTAGCATATAAGGATTTTTTTTTTTTAATTTTACCAACCAGTTATTTTACTTTATTTTGCTTTGCTGTCTCTCTCGCGTTCCATTTTCCTGCAAGAATGCAAACTTCTAGTTCACATGCATTTAAATTGGGTAGAAAGGGTTAGTTTAAAGGAAGATTTTAGAGGGTTGAATCAGAGCGTGTTTCTGCCTGTTGAAGGTCACGTTCGTTGATTGATTCTCTTGAGAGCAGAATATCTGCTGCCATTAAGCTTGTCACATGAGCATTAGTTCAGAGTCTTGTCTGTATTTGTGTCTATGTAGCGTTTTGGCTGAGTTAAGTAACTTAATAATTTAAAATTCCTGACTTTTGATTTAAGTCATAAATGCTGGCTGTTCTGAAAGCACAAGTATTGCCTTCTGTTAACTTTGAGTTCAATAAAATGGTCTTCTACATTCTTCCATAATTACAAGATGTTGTGCCTTCGTACGTTTTTACCGTACAGATAATTAGATTTAATCTTAGAAGTCTTGTCCTAAAATATACTTCCAAAGAAGATTCTATGAGCGTTTAACAATAATATAAGTGTTTAAAGCGTCCTTTATAAGATGATATAAGCGTTTAAAGATGAATATTTTTTCCCATCAGTTATCTGATCTTTTAGTGATCCAATATTTATAAAAAAATATTATTCAAAATGCAATATTATAATTTAAATTTCCTCTACTGAAATTGAATGCTTAAATTAATAAGGTATTATAATTAAATTGATAAGATAGTTTAAAAAATTAATATAAATTGTCATCATAAAAACTATATAAAAGATTTGACTATGTGGGATTGTAATTATTCCAATACAGTACACTCCCGATTATAAACGCGGAATCGGGTGGCGCGGCCACCGTGGAAAACAAAAAACGCGGATAATCCGAAAAAAGCTAAAAATGGGTATAGCAAAAGAGAAAACAGTCATTCCAACTTTGAAAAATCGTTTTATGTACAACAAAACGTGAAATAAACAGCAGGAAATGTTTAACTAACGCTTAATATTTTAGTATATCACTTAAAACTAACCTAAAATGCACTTTGTTAATGAAAACAGAAAAGTGCTTTGTACTTACGAGAGGCGTCAAGGATACACAGAAAAAATAATACGTATGTACTGTTTTAATACTGTAATGTATTATGTAATTACAAAAGCATAACTGTAAAACTACACCTTTTTGAAGAAATCAGTCATTTGTGTTTGCTTCTTGCTTTGGAAGCATTTTCTCTTGACTCGAGATTGCATTTTTCGTAACATAAGTTTCTCGGCCAACTCCGCGTCGTCTTGTTCTCCCAAATAGCTCAGCAGTCCATCGACTTGTTGCCGCTTCGTGAGACTTCCACATCTGCACAGTGGGCTCTTCTTCGCCTTCACTTCGCTCTCCTTCATTCTCGGTCTCTCCCCTTGCTTTCTTCACAATTTCGTCATCTGTCAAGCGTTCGAAGCCAGGTTCGTTGACGTCACACTCCAACCACTCGTTAATGTTTTCAGCATCAACGTTCTCACCACCCGGAACTGTTTTCACCATATCGGCGAGAGTTGGCGTAGGCGTGTCTACATCTTCATTCTCTTCCTCACAACTCAAAGGGGTTAGGTTGTTGCTGGCTTCAACATTAGGCATGAGTTTTCTCCATGATTTTATGAGGGTTGACGGTTTCACTGAGTCCCACGCAGATGCAATATCATAGATGTTGTCCAAGATTATGTAATGTTTCCAAAACTCTTTCAGATTATGACCTTCTTCAATTTTGGTCATTAACAGCTTGGTTCGGTATGTTCTCTTCATTGTTGCAATGACTCCTTGGTCCATGGGTTGGATTAGCGCAGTAACGTTTGGGGGGAGAAACTTTTCAAAAATTTGTCCATCAGAAGACTTTAGCACGCTTGTTGCTGGGTGAGAAGGTGCGTTGTCGATCAATAGCACAGATTTTTCAGGCAGGTTTTTCGATTTAAGATGTTTACGCACTTGAAGAACAAAGATTTATTCGAACCATTCTTGAAAAATGTTTCGGTTCATCCATCCCCCCCTTTTTTTTTTCCTTGTTGTTGTTAAAGTAATCAACGGGCAAATTTTTTTTTTTTTTTTTTGCTTTCCAATCACAACAAGTCTAAGTTTATATCCACTGGTAGCGTTACTGCAAGACATGATAGTGATCCTTTCCTTGCTGCTTTTATGACCCGCCGCTTTACTTTCATTTTCAAATGCTAAAGTGCGAGTGGGAAGACATTTCCATGAAAGTCCCGATTCGTCGGCATTGTAAATTTGTTCAAAAGACAGCTCTTCTTTTAAAACAAATTCTTCAAATCCATGGTGAAAAGTGTCGGCTGCTTTTTGGTCATAACTAAGTTTCTCCCTATGAAGTCCAATTTCTCGAATTCCATGTCGCTTCTTTAAACGAGTCAACCAGCCAGAAGACGCATCAAAATTTCCTTTCAGGCCTAACAACTCAAAAAAGGTTTTTGCCATCGCCGCAATGATAGGATCAGTTACAAGAGTACCCTCTTTTCGAACTTCAGCTAACCACTCTGTCAATGCCGTGTCAAGCTTATCAAAGGTAGAACCCTTCATAGTTTTTCGCGTTTTCATTGCGGAAGCACTGTCCGACATTGATGCAAAGTTCACCAGTTTGTCTTTTTGCTTTAGAATATCACGCACTGTTGTTTCTGCGATTCCGTAATCCAATTCCATCTGCTGCCTTGTAGCGCCGTTTGCTACTTTGAAAATTAATTCTAGTTTTTGCGCAATCGTCAACATAACCTTCTTTCGTTTTTCTGACATTTTACATCGGTAACGAAAAAACAAAACCAAAAAGCGCAAGCACTGAACACAATAATTAACTCCGACCGGTTGGCAAACACTATCAGGCTTAACTCTTTCGCATCGAAGTCGCCTGTTACGCCCGTTCATTCAGGCAACGGCAAACCGCCCCAACGCCTCGTTTATTTTCTACCTAGTTCTTTCCCCTCCAAGTTAGTGTATGGCTCATTGGTTTCGCGAGTTGTTAAAAGACATGTCAATCATTCTTTTGAAGCAAATAAAGGAGAAATACGGAAAGCTATTGACGTTCGCAGGTGCAATCCGGCCCTAAGGTGAAACTGCCCGCAATGGATGAAACCGCAGGGGGAAAGGAAAACTATTCCAAGACAAATTCGTAAACACGGGCGTTTTCGATGTTTGTTGAAAACAGATTTGGCCGTCTCTCGATGCGAAAGAGTTAAACTAACAATGGCGAGTGGGAGGAAGTGAACGTGTCAATAAGATTAAGACGAGAGGGGGGGGAGCGGGCACTGCAAGGGTGAGTAAGAAATCACTCATGAGAGGGGAAGGTTCCGAGAAGGCCTGGTATATTTTTGCTATTTTGCTATAAATAAGCACGATGTTAGCAAATTTAACGTTTCGCTCATTTTCATGAACATTTTTATTTTCTTTGCTTTACGCTCGTAAAAAAAAAAAAAAAAAAAAAAAAAAAAAAAAAAAAAAAAAAAAAAACTTTGTGCCGCAGCCGCTGATAATCGGGAGTCTGCTGTAATTTAAAAAATTAGTTAATGGAAACAGTAAAAAAAATTTGGCGAAAATCAATGGAACGGAGAGTAATGGAAAGAATAGAATCTTGCTTAACCAAAGCACGTGAGATAATTTTGAAACGACCTTTTATGTAGGGATTATCTGCCTATAAACATTTGAATTATAATTTAACAGAAATTTTCAGATATCCAAAATTTTGTAAAATTGCTAAGAAAACCAGTTAGTACCAGAAATTGATAGATTTTTGTTTCCTAAAATATTAATTCAGAATTTAAGAATAAAAAAAATCTGAAGCTTTCAGATTTTATATTACGCCCAAAGGGGCGTTTATTTAACGTTTTGTTTGTTATCTTTATTTTATCATGTTCTTCGCGCTTGAACCATAAAATTCAATCCAACAGCAATATCGAAAAATATTTAAAAGAGCATATCTCTAGAATTTTCGATACACCGTCTCGCGTGCTGGAGATAAATTTTTTTTTTTTTTTTTCTTCGTACAGTGTTGCCAATGCTCGCTTTGAAATCGTGGAGGTTCTTAATAAAAAACTCATAAATACTTTACCAAATATGAAATAGGAAGTAAAACAAATTCTGAATTTGGGCTTCCAGATGCATATATTCTGTCGGAAACGTACGTAATTCAAAATTGGATGGCTTTAGGTACCTTTGTTTTATCACAATGCGAGAAACAAGCATATATTTATGCAGATTCTTCATTATTTAGTTCCTAATAATAATACTATTTGATGGCAACAATTTCAAAAGTGGTTGGCCCTTTATAGGGAATCGACGCAAAATGCCAAAACGAAATTAATAGCCCTTCTGGGCTAACGCTCTTTTACGGTAGTAATAAATACAAAGTATAGTTTCAAATTGTAACTGGTTGCGCAAAAAGGTTTGTTAAGGTTGCTCTCAATCTTCCAGTGTGTTGTTACACTCACCCTTACTAACCCACGTTTTAAAATCTTTTTAGCTTTATTATTAAGCACCATTTTCTTCACAGTTACGCCATATACAATTCAACAGCAAAACTGCAATAAATTTAAAAGCGAAACAGCAGTGTACGTTTACAATACGCGATGCAGGGTTAAGAGTTGGAACACAATTTTCTATTTTTTCTGGTGCTTACCGGATCAGTTTTCTTACTAAGAGGGCTTTACAAAACTTTTATTTCTCTTTTTATTGTTAAAGTTTTACGTATTATTTTATTTATTAAGCATCACGTTCTGAGCGTTTACGCTACTGAGATTTCGATTCAACAGTACAAACACAAATTCTTTATAAACAAGGTATCTGTAGAATTTCTGATAGACCGTCTCGCGCGTTGGAGACAAGAGTGTTTTATTCCATGCAGCGTTACCACTGCTTTCTATAAAATTTTTGAGTATGTCAAACGAAAATTCATTAATTGTTTACAAAATATGAAATAGATAATAAAATAAATTCGAAATTCAAAATTCGGTCTCCCAGGAGCCGATGCTCGGGTGCAGGACTACGTTATTCAAAATTAATGCGTCTAGGTAATATTGTTTTTTCACAGTGCGAGAAACATACTACATTCATGCAGATTCTTCTCTGTATGGTTTCTTTAAATATAATACAGGGTGTAAAGTACCTGGTAGCAATAATTTCAAATGTGACATGCCGTTTATAGTGATTCAACGCGAAATGCCGTTTGGAAACTAATATCCCATTCGGAACTAACGCCTCTTTTGGGCTAAGAATAACTATTTTATTCAAAATTTACCAAGCATTATGAAAAATTTACAGAAGACTAAATAGAAGTATATGTTGACCATAAAATATGAATTGATGTAACATAATGCTAAAATTTTTGTATGATAAAAATATTTATACAGCTCGTCGTCGCGAAAACATTTAGAAAATTCTTCATATTAACAAATATATTTTTTGAAAACGGTTTTTGAAAAAGTACCAGAAATTTTAACAGTGCTTTTAATTTCATTTCTCTTGCGGTGTGTCCTAATAAGTAGGATTTTGGATTTTTCGGGTTGGATACTAATCTTCCATTGGCTGCACCAGCGTTCAATGGCGGGATCTTATTCTGAAGCTTGGCTATAGATTGATCAAGTCGCCGAGATTTGGAGCTTATTGCTATGTCGTGAGCATACCTGGCGAAGAATGCATTAATGCCATCAATAAAATTTCGAAAGCCGTTGCCATAGAGTATATAAAATATTGGTCCTAAACTAGATCCTTGGGGAATACCCGCCAGGATGTTTTTCGTACTGGATATAGAATTGCCGTGCTTCACAGTAAAGGTACGCTTGTCAATGAAGAAATCGATTAGCAGAATCAGCCGCCAGGGGAAATCCAGTTTTATGAGCTTGTACAGAAGTCCTGGATGCCAAAAATAGACTACTCAAGCTAGATGAGATAATGTGACTTTTGCGATTGAGTTCATCCGAGAAGTCGCACGTGAAGGTTGTCTTAGCACGGCTCTCGGTTTTACCAAGTCAATTTACCAAGTCAAGTCTAGGTTTTACCAAGTCAAGCAAAAACTGTTTTCTTCTACGATCAGTTGTTAGCACATAAAAGGTTGCTCACCGGTCTTAAGTGACCAAAGAGTAGTAAAAAGGCCTTAGTACGATTTTACTGATTCTTTGCATCTATTTTTCCCTGATGACTGAACTGGTTTAAGGACTTGATCAACATGTCACTGGTCAAACTAATTTTCGCTCGATATGCGGAATTAACTTCCAAAGAGAAGGATTTACCTTTGACTGAGGATGAAAGAATTGATCTGGATTTTCTATTAAATCTTCTCCCTAACCTATCGGATAAAGTACGAGCAAGTCTGAACTCTGCACGTGGCTTTGAACTAGGCTTAGCGCAAGTCGGTTCTAACCGGTTAGCGTCTAATGAAATTTATTCCCATCATGCTGATGTCTCCCAACACGATATGCATTGGACTGCTGTTACCAAAAGTACGAAACGTACTCTGAGCGATACTGAATCGGACCCTCCTGAGGTGCAAAACAAATTTGATGTTCTTGCGAACATAGCTGATGATGACTCCGCTCTTACTGTCACACAGTACACGCACAGTACTAGACATGAAGGTGATGTTAGCTTGAAACGAAATCCCAAACCGAAGGCTCCCAAAAGTTTAAAAATCTCGCCTAGTCTGGACATAGGTAGTAAAATTACACAAACACTGAGTTCTGAGTTTGCGGTCAGCAGCCACAATAATGTGGCGCCATCTCGTGAAGGAACTGAGAAACAGGCTGCAGCGAGTAGGTCTGGAACCGAAAACGCAGCGCGACCACTCAGTTATCCAGATGAGGTCACGTGCCCGACTGGGCGAACTGACGCTCATATTCCCCAGGCTGGCGCAACTCAAATAAACACTATGGAGGAGAGACTTAGTGAAAATGTCACTAATGGTGAGAATAACAATAGTATGGACACAGACGCTAGTACGTCTAAGCAAAATACAAGCTCAGATGAAAACATAGAAGCGGAATTTGTGAAAAAGTCACGGATACCACCCATAACTGTTAAAGTAGATTACCCTACTTGGAAAAACATAGCTAGGGCACTTAAACAGAGAAACATTGAGTTTAACTCTAATAAGAATAATAAAGGGATTAAAATTTTCATCAGAAAACCTGAACATTACAGGCAGACTGTTACTTATTTAAAAGACACGAAAGTGGAACATCACTCTTTCACGCTTCCTGAGGATAAAGACATAAAAGTTGTGATAAGAGGTCTTTTAAGAGATACAGATACGGTAGAAATACAAGAGGAGTTAGAGGATTTAGGATACAAAGTTGAATCAGTTAAGCAACTTACGCGCAGAAGAAAAGGGGAGGTTATTAAACTCCCGCTATTTTTAGTTACTCTGCCTAAGAAACCCAAATCCAAAGATATACACAACGAAACTCATTTATGTGACCTAGGAATTAAAGTCGAAAATTATAAAGGTAGATCGGGCACGCTACAATGCTATAGGTGCCAAGGATTTCATCATACGCAAACTGGCTGTAACTATGCACCCAAGTGCGTGAGATGCGGAGAGGGACATTTGTCCTTTGAATGCCCTAATAAAAACTCTGACTTGCCACCATGTTGTGCGAACTGTAAACAATCTCACACCTCGAACTTTAGGGGTTGTGAGATGTTCCCTAAAAAGAAACAGGATAAGCCAAAAGTCTATACTAGTAGGGTTATAGAAAATAAATCATTTGCACAAGCCCTGTCTACTGGTTTGTATGCAGACTCGATCAAGGAAGCAAAAACTGTTTTTGCACACCTGGCCGAGCTTGTATCGGTCATTAAGAGCTCCGGCTTTCTTTTAACACAGCAAATAGGACAAAATGCACCTACTCATAAGGACAAAACTACCATAAATAAAGATCTTAATGGATAGGTACGCCACACAAGGAGATCCCATAAAATTAGCATTCTGGAATGCTCATGCCATTCAGAACAAGTTGACGGAATTTTTAAACTTCCTTAACAACCACAATATTGATATTGCCCTTGTAACAGAGACTTTTGCCACGCCATGCGTGCGTATAAATTTGCCTAATTACCGCACATATAGGTGCGATCGTTTGAGTCACCGTGGTGGTGGGGCCGCAATTTATGTGCGAAACTCGCTACAGTCCTGTTTGATTAGCCAAGACAGAAACGACGGACATGAGATGGTCGCAGTCTCAGTGTACTTACCGCAATATGGTAATTTGAATTTCATTTCATGTTATAATCCGCCCAGGAAACTACTGACGGAAAGTGTTCTTTCCAAACTTCTCTCTGACAATAATAAGTATATCCTAACGGGTGATCTCAACGCAAAGCACTCCGAGTGGGGGTGCCGTAAAACTAACCAAAATGGTAAGGTCCTCTGTGAATTTATAAATAATCACCCAGTTGCCCTGCATGTTACTGAGGAGTATACGTACAGACCACAGAACCCAAGAAATGCAGACCTTCTTGATATTCTTCTGACGAATACTTCAATCCCTATTTATACTGAAGTAAAGCACGAATTGAGCTCTGACCATATACCGGTCATTGCTTACCTAGGCACTACTAAAGAGGCAGAAAATGAAATGATCCGCACGACTGACTGGAATAAGTTCCAGAAGTTTCTCAGTCAGAATCCGCCCATCTTTGATACTCTGAACTCGCGGAAAGATATAGATGATGCAGTTGATACCCTCACTGATTCAATCAATAATGCTATTGAAAATGCATCTAGACACGTGAGAAGAAATAATAACGCTGGCATTCTGCCACAGGAAATTAGAGAGATGATTAAGGAACGGAATAGGATGAGGAAAGCGTGGCACCTTACATGGAGCCCTCACGTTAAAAGAGATATGAACAAATTAAATAAGCATAAGAGAGATGTATGGGAGGAAAAAATTCAGAATCTTAGTCCGAATGATGGCACCCTCTGGACGTTCATGCGTAACTTGAAAAGGCAGCGTACATGCAATAAGCCGATTTATACTGAAAACTCTGTTGCTCTCAATAATAAAGACAAATCGACGGTCCTTGCGGACCATTTAGAAGAGCAGTTCAGACCTAACATGACGCCCATGGACATTAATTTTGTCAATGAGGCATGCTACTTTGTTAGGGATTGGCTTAATGCCCACACCGCTAAGAGGTACATGGCCACTGCTACCCCCAGTGAGATCAAAGAAATCACAAAGAAGCTTAAAGTCAAAAAGGCCCCTGGCATAGACGGTATTAATAATCACGCACTTAGAAATCTGCCCTGCAATGTTGTGACAAAATTCACGAGTATTATCAATGCGTGTCTTAGTCAATGCTATTTTCCCACAAAATGGAAAATCGCAAAAGTTATTTTATTGCCTAAGCCCGGCAAGGATAACACTAAGCCAGATGGGTACAGGCCCATTAGCTTGCTTCCGGGACTAGGAAAGGTCTTTGAGAGATTAATCTACAGCAGATTGAAACACTATATTGAATTACTGCCTCCGGAACAATTTGGTTTCCGGAGAAAGCTTTCAACAACGAAGCAGCTGGTTCGGCTCGTCGAGTTTTGTGGGGATGCGCTTCACAAGAAACAAAATGTCGCCTTACTCATGCTAGACGTGGCGAAGGCATTCGACCGCGTCTGGCATGAGGGGCTTATTTATAAACTTATAAATCTCCCTATGGATAGAGAGCTGATTCAGCTAATTATGTCTTTCATCACTAATAGGAAATTCACTGTGGCTATTGGAAAGGACATCTCCAGTTTACGCACCATGAATGCAGGCGTCCCACAGGGGTCCATTTTAGGGCCCGTCCTGTATTTATTTTATGTTCATGACTTCCCTAGGGCTCACATTGGCAGAAATTACTTTCTTGGGTGCTATGCGGACGATACGGCATTAGCCGTAAAGTCCGCAAACGCACACCATGCAATCAAGAAATTACAGGAGCTTCTACCAGTGGTAGAAAAGTGGTGTACGACTTGGAGAATTGCTATTAATGCCAGCAAGTCGCAATTATTATTGATAAGGAGGAAAAATACACAGTTGACTATTAATAGCAAGCTCTTCTTATTCTCTGAAGAGATTCCTAGAGTTAGTAAGGTGAAATATTTAGGAGTAATGCTAAATGAAAGATTAAAATGGGGAGATCATATAACAGAGGTCAGAAGAAAAATTTTCACTGTTGTAAATAGTCTCATCCCTATATTGGGTAATTATTCTAGCTTAGACCTCAGGAAGAAGAGGCTAATTTATATCACGGCAATTAGGCCATTGATGACTTATGCGTCGCCGGCCTGGTGCACGGCTACCAAGGAGGATATAAAAAGACTTCAAATCATGCAAAACAAAGTCTTAAGGCTTATCACCCATGCTCACTTTTTTGTGAGCAATGCTACACTGCACTGTGACTTGAAACTGGACACTCTAGAAGAGCACCTGAATAAGATCAACAGGAAATTCTTCACGAAAGCTCTGAACTGTGACCATATGAGAAATTTTGATATCTTTACCTACGAAATATTGAATGAGGACGCCAAACTGCGCCCACTTGCGGCCCACCTTATCAGGGACCCGAACTTTCCCACCTAGTGCCCACCTGTAAATAATGTACCCAATGTGTTTATTAGCATTCTTAATTTTGTATCTTACTCATTTATTGTACTTCACATTCTACACTCATTTTATGACTCCCACTTAGTCACGCCTTTACCGGGCCGGTTACTTGCTAGTGAGCTCTTGCGTTGCTGGTCTTCCTATTCTTTATCCGTCTTTCTCCTCCTTACTGCGGACATTATGTGAAGATAGTTCTATGTTATTGTGCCAATCCGGCATAAATTTGATTGAGCCAGATAAACTACTGATCTCAGTGGTTTTCTGGCTATAAGTTATCAGTCAGTCAGTCAGTCCTGGATGCCAGATGCGGTCAAACGCGCTAAGAAAGAATTTCTTTCCAACTCTATTTGCCTCTTGGCTTCGACCACATCTATCAGCAAGCGACGTTAGCGTTGGGAAGAGCCTAACCCTGTTTGTCTGCTGAGCTTTGGGGGTTCCATGAGACTTAAAAATGTTACTAAAATCTTAATTGACATGAATGCACAATTTTCAGCCATTTAGGAATGCCTGGTGATTGTTTGCACCTGCAAAATAATGCAGATCTTTATTGTGCGTGTTTAAAACAAAATGGCTTAATCTATAATCTGCTGATTTCCAGATATTTTGCTAAACACTTCAGCCATGAATGTATGTTTAAACGTTACTGAGCCCTTGATGAAGAATATGTGAATCTAACTGTATACTTTCAGTGTTGTGCAACAAAGAGAGCTGCAATGTGTGAAGTTGCTCGAAAGTGACACTAACACTTCGTTGACTCCAGTTGCTCAGAACAGTATATCCTCAATACACTGTAAAGAAGTGTAACATCATACCTGGATGGTAGCGCCCCCCACCTAAGGTGAGGAAGAACAGATAGATGATACAGAATGGACAGGAATGGCATATTAAGCGATGTCGCTTGATTTACAGATATCAAACATGTGGATTCACTTTCTCATTAACCTGTAATAAGTGTATTCATAAGTATTTATGTCCATGGAGTTTTGAATTAAGTGCTGATGTAGAAATATTGCTTACATGTAGAATTTAAAGACAGAATTACGATTTAACATAGATGAAGTTATTTCGTTTTTGAAGTGCTTTTTTGTTTTATGTACGTAACTTTATCATATCCAGTTTTAATAAGCGCCGCAGCATCAAATACTGTTCTCGTGTGTGCGAAGTTTTCTACGAACGTGCTCTTTTCTCTGTATTATAAGTTCTACTATGATAGAAGATTTACAAAATAAGCTGATATCTGCATTACTAATACTTTTGAGTTTATTACTTTATTTTTAGGTATTGTGGCAACAGAATACCACCAATTCTTACTTCAGTCCATAATACTCTTATAGTGAAATTCGTAACGGATGCGAGCGTAGCTAGAGATGGATTCACTGCCAATTATACATTTTTCGACACCTCTACAGGTAAATATATAAATGCCTCATTTTGAGCAATGGGTATAAATTTATATTACTTTTCATTTTGTTATTGTGCAGTGATTAATTGACTGAACTGCTATATTCATATGGATGATAATATCATACCATTAATGGTTTTGTCGTTAATGCATTAATAACAAATGCATTCGCTATTAATATAAGAATAACATAATGATATAATAAAACAATATAAGAATAATATAACAATATAATAAAATAAGAAATAAAATAAAATTTTAAGAATATAAGAATAAAAATATACGACTAATACAATAATATAAGAATGTAAGAATAATATAAGTTACATATAATAATATAATAATGTTATAATAATATTAGCAGTAACATAAGAATATGAGAATAAATATTAGGAATGGTATAAGAACATAAGAATAATATAAGAAATAATATAAGAATAATATAATAATAATATAAGAATAATATAATAATAATATAAGAATAATATAATAATAATATAATGATAATATAAGAATAGTGTAATAATATAAGATAAGAATGACAGTCATTTTACTAAAATGTAATGGATTCGATTTCCAAGATTTTTAATATTTCTTCAGCGCAGCAAAAATTGGTGAAAATATAAATTTTGTATCACAGTTTTCAGTATAAAAATTCATGGGTATTTTGTACATGCTGTTCTACTATGTGAAAGCTGCATAATTAAATTACCAAATGTGCACTATTCTGAAAGCAAAAGCAAAGTAATATTTTTATTGAATTTTACTGACTGATATTTGTTGCCGTTACTGACGTTATTAAATCTTTCTAAAATTCTTGCTATTACTGATCTTCTGATTTAGCTTTTCCCACTATAAATTCTAAAATTAGGAAAATATGTTATTTTATCGACGTCGGTTTAATGTCGATTAGGTGATACTTAATTAAAATAAATATTTCTATCACAGCTCACTAAATTTTTGTCTTACTGTACGTCCAGAGAGATAGAGTTATTGTACACTGCTGAAATAAATTATGAGAATTTTCATATTTGATCTAAGATCTCCAGAACTACTAGACAGATTGTAATAAAATTTCGTCTGAACATAGGTTGATATAATAGAAACAAAATAAACATTCAACAGTTTATACACACATACTGATGTACAACACTCATGGAAATCTGAAGGTCTGAAACAGTGGTTGCAGAAGGCACAAAAGAAATGGGTTAATAGGGGGTATGGTCCCCTCTTACAGGCCTCGCAGCGTGGCGTTATGTCATACTGGAAATAAGGCAGTTTATCAGCGCCTGTGGCAATCGGTCACACTCATTCAGCAACGATGTTTTCAGTTCCTGGATGGTTCTCGGAGGGGGTTTGCGTGTTGCAGTTGCCCTCCCCAGAGCGTCCCAGACATGCTGTATAGGGTGAAGTCTGAAGGCTGGCTGGCCAATCCTTCCGGCGAATATCTTCACTCTCGAGAAATTCGTCAACTGGAAGAGCTCTATGTGGCATCTCGTTATCGTCCTGTAAGATGAACTCGGGGCCTACTGCACACCGGAAAAGGCGAACATAAGGCTCCAAGACCTCATCCCTATACCGCCTTCCAATCACAGAGCCTCTGTGAAAGATGTGGAGAGGTATGCGGCCATCCACCATGATGCGTGCTCGGACCATTACACCGTTACCTCCATAATTGTTGATTTCGTTGACATTAAAGGGTAGGTAGCGGATCCGTGTCTCTCTTCATATGAAAGTACGATGAGAATCGGTGTTTAGTCTAAAACGGGTCTCGTCGGTTAACAGAACGGTCGCCTATTGCTCCGTACTCCAATCACTATGCTGCCTGCACCATGCTAATTGGACTCTCCTGTCCGTAGACGTGAGCATGACGCAAACAGCCGGCCTTCTGGCAAATAACCCTTTCTCATTCAGTCTTTTGGAAACAGTCACCCTTGTTACACGGGTTCCTGTGGCTGCATAGAGGTCCCGAGAGAGCTGAGAAGCTGTAGCCCCTCTGTTATGCCTCCCTAAAATGGAGAAATAGCGATCTTCTTTGGCCGTCGTGGCTCTTGGACGACCTTGCCCAGGCTTTCTCTCGATGGATCCAGTAGCCTGGAACTGTTTCTATAGGTTAAACACGACGCTGGGCTTTAAATTAAACTCTCTGCATATCTGGACTTGCGAATGGCCTGCCTCTAGCTTTCCCACAATTCACCACCTCATTCCAACATCTACACTTTCGTGGCTTCTCATTTTTACTGTTCCGATGTGAATTTAACCGATTGCTCCCAGATAACACCAAGATATTCGCCGAGATATGTTAGGGAACGCAATTCGTCTTACCCTCCACGCGCTTATAAAGCCTGTTTTTATGCTAGCTCCGCCTACATGCAAGTGTACGCTTACGTATTTGCCGTATAAGATTTGCATTTTTGTCTAGAAGCAGTGATTTTTCCTTCAAATCAGTTTTTTTCATGCAATTCGGTAAAATATAATTACCTCTTAATTTATTTTACCAGTGTATTTCCCATATGCTGTCATTTTAATGAATGAACAGCAGTATTATTTTCACTGGAAAACTGATTTACTAAGATGAATATTTTCCACCGAATTAATGCAAAATACATCGGATGATTCATGGACAAAATAAAAAATGAAAAGTAATTTGTAAGAGTTTATATTTTAGCAATCGCGAAAAGGGATTTGCTAAGGTTCTTTTATGCTCTCATTGAGCTCTCAGAGCACCTGTCTGCCGTTACACTCACTCCTGTTGCCTTTATTATTAAGCACCACTTTCTTTGAACTTATGGTATATAAAATTCAACCGCAAAATTATAAAAAATTTAAAAGCAGCATAACAGCACATGTTTAGAATTCCCGATGCAGTGTTAAGTGTTGGCATGCTTTTCCTCCTTTTTGTCTTTTTAGTCTTTAAATTAGGTTTAATAGTAATGAGGTTTATCATATGATTGTTCCGGTGTTTAGTGAGATGGCTTGGAAAACGTTTCTTCGTTTTAATTATTAACGTTCTGTGTGCTAACTTCATTTATTAAACATCACGTTTTCCACACTTAAGCCACTAAAAATTTCATTCAACAGCAAAATGACAAAATATTTAAAAACAGCATATCTTTAGGATCTCCGATATCTCGCCCGTTGAAATAAAAATGTTTTATTCCGCGCAGAGTTGCCATTGCTCGCACTGAAATCCTTGAGTCTGTTAATAAAAAATTCGTTAAAGTTAAAAAAAAAAAAAAAAATCTGAAATTTTTCAGATTTTAAATTACGTCCAAAGGGGCGTTTTTTTAACGTTTTGAGTGTTACCTTTATTTATTAAATATCATGTTCTTTGCACTTAAACCATAAAATTCAGTTCAAGAGCAATATCGCAAAATAATGTTAAATTAAGCATATCTTTAGAATTTCCGATATACACAGTCTCGCGAGCTGGAGATAAAAGTATTTTTTTTTCTATATAACGTTGCCATTTCTCGCTTTTAAAGCATTGAGTTTGTAAATCAAAAATTCGTTAAAGTTTTACAAAACATAAAATCTATAATAAAACAAATTCCAAATTTGGGATTTCAGATGCCCATATTCGCAGTAGGATTTCGTCATTCAAAATTCGATGGCTGTATGTACCATTGTTTTATCACAATGCGAGAAATAGACAATCATTTATGCAGATTTTTCATTATTTAATTTCTTCAAATATAATGCAGGACTCTAACATTTTGTGGCAACAGTTTGAAAAGTGAACCGACGTTTATCCGTCCGACGCAAAATGCCAAAACGAAACTAATAGTCCTTCGGGATTCAAATCCCTTTGGACTAAAAATGTAAAATTCGAAATTCGGGCTTCCAGGTGCACATGTTCCGGGGGTGGGGAGGAAAACGCTAATGGAAATTTAATGGCTCTAGGTACCATCGTTTCTTCATAATGCGAGAAAGATGCCTACGTACATGATTCTTTATCATTTATTTCTTTAAAGATAATGCAGGGCGATAGTTATTAGAAGCAACAATTTGAAAATTAATTCGCCTTTTATAGTGGTCGACGCAAAATCCTGTTTTGGGACAAGTAGCCCATTTGCGCTGACGCGTTTTCAGTCTAAAAATAGATGTTCCTTAACTTTCACAACCCGCGCGATAAAACGCCAAATTATATAAACTGAAGGAAATCATAATAAGCTTTTTTTTTTTCAGTTTAAACATTTATGTAAAAAAGAATAGTTTCTGTTTCACTTTCGACTTCTACTTGCCGAATTTGATAAACAACTTAATGTTGTAGTAGTCAGTTTTCAGTTTGAATATTGTGCAAAAACGCTGACAATTTTTAATTTACTGAGGAGTGAGGAAAATGCCTTTTCATATTTCTAGGAAAAACTATATTAACTCGCAGTTAAATAGGATTAAATGGCCACGAAATGAAATTACATGTAAATGAAAGTACGAGATGATGCAACTTGAAAATTTGTAATCAATAGTAATAAAAAAAGAGCTTTCGATTTGACAACTGGTTTACTAGTTCCACAGTACCATTCCTCACAGCACTGCGTTTCATGTACTGTTGTGCAAAGAAACTACAGAGGCTGTTTGCACATATTTTAGACGATTTTGGTAAGCGGTAATAAAAAATCGTTTGCTGCAAAAGAAGTAATTGCAATTGTACTACTATGTTTTTAAAAGTCAAAATTATCGTCTGTGGCTTGAAAGTTTTGTTTTTATTCAAAATGGCGAATTTAACAAAGCAGTGGTTCGAAGGTTACATTTACGCTCTTTCCGAAGAGAAATATGCATACTCTGTTATCGAAAAACGATGTGAGAGTCATGGTTTTGTGATATCCAAAGCGTCGATAGGTAATATCATCAACAAGAAAGTCAAATTGGAGCCTCAAGTGGGACAAAAATTCCAAACAATTATCCAAGGAAAAAACGGACGTCTTCGACTATTGCAAAGGTACGTTGTTTAATGTTAAAAGAAAATCCCCCTAGTCAAAGGACAGTTGCAAAATCATTAAAATGCTCAGTGTCCACTGTAAACAAAATGATAAACGTTGATTTAAATCTTAAGAAAGCGAAAAAACGCAATGTGCATCGTCTTCTTCCAAAGCATATCGCTCAACGCAGGACACGCTGAAGAATTCTATATGAGAAACACTTATCCAAAGAATAATGGAAAACAATTGTCACAATAGGTGAAGCATGGGTGTATTTAAATGATTGCAACAAAAAAAGAGCCATTTATTATCATATAAAGGGAGAGAAAAATTTAAGTACATGGTTCAAAGAATCGAAAGAAAGTTTTTCTAAGGGATTCATGATTGTTGCTGGTTTTTCCATTAATGGCAAGTTAAAAATAAAGAGAGTGCAAAAAAATGTCAAGATTAACTCCAAATACTATCAGGAACATATTTTATGCCCAATTTTTCTGAATGAAATACCATCGCTTTACCCACAGTGCCATCAATCTGTGAGACTCGATCAGGACAAAGCTAGCAGTCGCACATCAAAATCCACTGTAACTTTCCTAAAAGAAATGGAACAAAAACTGGTATCAAGGCCATACCCTTCACTGATATCCCTACTAAACCTCTCTATGTGTCATCTATGTATTTTTGTGCTTTCGGAATTTTAAAAACTGCATTATCCAAACGTTGTCCCAAAAACCTAACAGGACTCTGGAAAGCTGTTCGGGAGGAATGGGATAGAATATCTCTTCTGCCACTTCAAAAGGCATTATAATCCTGGAAATTGCGGTATCGAAAGATAGTTCAGAATAAGGGATGTCAAATAGAACATTGAAAACACGAGAATTTTATGTAATTTAGTTTTGTGAATACAATATGCATCGTCAGCCTCTGTAACGTCGCTTAAGTGGTGCTGTAAAGAGCTAAACATGTGTCAAAACATACGATTGACTGGAACAATTTATTGTGAGAGGTTTGTTCGCTATATTTACTTCAGCAACGTAAAGAACGAATAGGTAAGCCTGCGAAAATAGTTGAAGTTGGTGAGAAATTGGTGGTGCGGGGAAAAGCAGCCCTGGCTGGTACATCTACATCAGTTTTGGATATTCGGCTGATTACGCTATGCATGTAGTGAGTGCGTTTTTGTTCAGGTTCCAAATTGGGAAGCAAGTACACTGATATTAACAATTGTAGACCACGGGGTGGAAAGATCGATTGGGAAGCAAGTACACTGATATCAACAATTGTAGACCACGGGGTGAAAAGATCGATAACGTATTCAGATTGTCAAAAATACAAGCCTGTGGAGCAGACTATCTTGAAATGGCTGGTGACAAGCATTTAACAATAAATCACAAATTTTATTTTGTGACTCTATAATTGGTGAGTGCTTTTAAAGTGTGGAAAGATTGTAGGACTCTGTTAAATGGCGAAACAAAAGGCAAAGGTGTACGGCTCGACATCACCTACAGTCTTGTCTTTCGGAATTCATGTGGCCGAAATTCTCTGGAAAATATTGATGTCATACTAAACGCAAGCGCAGAGATATGGCAGCCACAAGCTATATGCGAATAGTTTAAACTTGGGGACGTTTCGATAACAGGAGCATAAAAATCAAGCAGTATCGCGAAACGTATTTCGAGGTTCCTTTAAGAATTTTCTATCGGTTTTAAGAAGCAGCTTTCAAGGATAGGCCTATCTTTTTTATTTCAAAAAATAGTCGGTAAGAATGAAGAAATAAAATTCGATTGATATTCTGCCGTCATGGCTTAAATTGGCTTTAAAAGGCCCTGGTTAAATTCTATGGAATTGTATGGCCATGGTTTAAATTGTATGGAACGTAATTTTCTGTGCATTTTGAGTAGTCGTTGTATATAGTTTGCAAATAATCTCCACATCTCAGGATTCGTCGAAGAAACCCACCTGACGAGCTCTCAAGCCCCCCCGCTGGTCTGCTTTCAAGAGACAAAGTGCTCCAAACTTCTTCCCCGACAATCCACCTCATCTAGAGGATATACTTAATTGCGGATTTCACAAAGGTTCAAGCCCTAAACGGGAATCTCTAAGGTATTGGTAAGAGCAGGGAAAAATATCTCCCGCTGTAAACCAGTATACCCACAAAGTATCAAAGTATCTTAATTGCGGATTTCACAAAATTCAGGCCCTAAACGGGAATCACTAAGGTATTGGTAAGAGCAGGGGAAAATATCCCCTTCTGTAAAATAGTATACCCACGAAGTATCAAAGTATCTTAATTGCGAATGTCACAAAGTTCAGGCCCTAAACGGGAATCTCTAAGGTATTGGTAAGAGCAGGGAAAAATATTTCCTGCTGTAAACCAGTATACCACGAAGTATCAAAGTATCTTAATTGCGGATTTCACAAAATTCAGGCCCTAAACGGGAATCACTAAGGTATTGGTAAGAGCAGGGAAAAATATCCCCTTATGTAAAATAGTATACCCACGAAGTATCAAAGTATCTTAATTGCGAATGTCACAAAGTTCAGGCCCTAAACGGGAATCTCTAAGGTATTGGTAAGAGCAGGGACAAATATTTCCTGCTGTAAACCAGTATACCCACGAAGTATCCAAGGCCTAAATTGGTTTACGTCATGGCTTAAAATTTCTTTTGTCATGGTATGAAATATGGGAAAACTGTCGTTCTGGTTAGTATGGAAATGTGTGAAAAATTCAGATTTTAAATTAAATAAAACTAATAATCAAGTTAAAATCCATTTTATAACGTTAACTTTCAATATTGAAGAAGAGAGAAACAGCTTTCTTGTTCATGAAGGAAAAATATTATGCATATAAAGGGTTTAAAGAATAGGTTTAAAATCTCGTAGATCAGAGTTCTTCGTTTTATTCGAGATACGAAATAATTGTTTTGTTCATTAAAAGTCTGTAAAGATTATCAAGGCTACATAAAGTATTACAGGTATAAATTAAATTTATTATTATATTTCGACCGTCTCAAGCGCAACCCTGATTGTCATTCTGCCAAAACGCATAGACTCGTCTAAAAGGGGCGCTATTACTTGCTGCGACGTGAAAGGCCTTCTCTTGTCCGGAAAGAGCTATAATGGAGGGAAAGAAAGTCCCCATCCTCCCACACTATTTTGAGAATAATTCGGTCTGAATGGCGCATGCGCGTTTGCGCTCACGGTCGCGGATGAGGCGGTCGAACTATAATTGCTTCCAAATGAAGTAGAAGTTCTATTTTATAATAGCATTTCCATCGATGGATAATTGTTGCTCAGGGTGCATGAAAAAAATTAACAGTGTAACTTGTTTGAATTATTATCTAATTATATGTAATTGAGATTTAAGTAGAATTCCAATTCCTGTTTTTTGTATTTTAAATTTCAATTAATTAATAAAAAAGTACCAAGTTCTAATTTTTCTCTTTTTTATAGAATGTGGCGGAACTTACTATCAAGAATCTGGAGTAATTCGTTCTCCTGGGTTTCCAAATAACTACCCAAGCAATTCTAAGTGCGTATGGATAATTCAAGCAAAGCCATACAGACAGATTGTTCTTAATATCACCCATTTCAGATTGGAAACTGGAACGATATGTACATACGATTATTTAGAAATAAGGTGAGTAGGAGCAATCATTTCTGAATAAAATTACAGGTTATATTGCAAATACAAAGTCAATCGCTTTCAATTATTGCTTTCTTAGCAATAATTTCTTAGCAATTACTTCAGCCCTCTCATTTCACAACGAGCACTCCTGTGCATTTACTCAACTGAAGATAGTATTATATTTCTTGGAGCGCTCGTAATAATTTTCCTTTCCAAAATTAGTTCATTGGACAGGTCTGAGTAGGGGAAAGCTGCAGAGCAGAAAGACTATAAGTGTAAATATTTATATTATGACTATTATTACCCTTTGATCGACAAGGTCTAGACTACTTTTGTGACCTCTTAAGAAAGTATATATGCGTGGATCTTAAAATATGTCCAAGAAATTAGGGTGATGTTATCAGGTTCAATGTTTCTTCTAACCTTCTTCGGAAACATACAATGACCTGACTAGGAACAGAGAGCTTACTAAAGCTATGTTCACTAATTGTAGTAAGTAGACAGGATACAGACGAAGGGTATACAAAACCCTTTATTTTTCTTTATATACAATGACTTCCGTACTTCGGAATACAATGACCCTCCACTCGGGGTCTAACGTAAAAGGTATAAAAATAAAACTAAACTCTAATTTAACTTTAGAATAACACACGTGGAAGATTGGCCTTATAATAACAGGAAGCGTATGTAGCACAGAGACTGTGAACACTACAATACGTTTAATTTATCAAGAGGATTAAAACCTCTGGCCTGGAAGGCAAATAGCAACTGCGTAACTTCTAAGGTAAGCGGCCTGCTTCGAACTCCCTGCTTCCTCTCTTTCGCTTGGCAAAAAGGCCACACTTAAATACTTGGCGTTCGCCAGACAAACTTTGCATAAAATCCTTAACGCTTATAATTCTGGCCGGAAGTAGAAAATAAGAAGTGATAGTAAAGATTTAAAATAAAATAAACGTTAATAAAACTTAAGATCCTTACAATGTATCTAAAAAACATAAATATGTGTATTACGTACCAGTGGTATTTTGGCCATAGAATCACGAACATACCCCTTTCTCATGCTAGTGTTTGGAAATTTAGGCTTACTAAGCAAAATAAGAGGATCAAGTCCTGTTTGGGTCCATTTCGTTGCGTATAAGGCAGCTGCCGCCTTTGCTTGGAAAACTACATTATACATGTTCAATTTACATTTTCGTGATCGGTTTCAGTGACATAACAATCTATTACCAAGCAACTCTTTCCCATACGAGACCCAACTGTATACATACTGATCTTTTCTCAAATATTCTAAATAATTGTCGTATAATGGAATATTAACTTTTGACATTGCATCATAATGAAAATACGCCTTAGCAGCAAATACACGCCTATAATCAGTTCATAGTTTATTCAGTTTTATTTGTTTCCAAACTGAATTTAGTTTAGAATTACATGCACTAATTAACATTTTTAATTTATACTCGAAAATGATGTTTAACTACTCATGTCCATAATTTAAGGATAATGCAAAATCAGGCAAAGGAAGAGTTAGAAGCAAAACAAATTTGACTTATTTGTAAAGCTCATTTATTAAACAAAAGGTAAAGAGCAAAAAAAGATGCTATATGTTTGATATTATTAAAAAAATTAGCTATTTTTTCTCCCTATTTATGGAGAAAATTACAAAAAAAACCTATTTACAAAAAACCAATATTACATGGTTGGTAGGATTGTTAGTACATTGTATGTCTCCCAGACGATGCAATACAGTCCGTACAACGCCTAGGCATGCTGAGTATCAAATTATCGATCTGATCTTGGGGGATATTACGCCACTCAAAAAGCAATGCTCTCCGAAGTTCCGCTAGACATGTAGGAGGAGGTTGACGGGCTGGAACTCGTCGGCCAAGCATGTCCACACGTGCTTTACTGGATTCAAGTTCGGTGAGAATGCTGGCCAGTCCATACGGGTGATATCCTCCGATTCAACGCATTCGCTTACGATGTTTGCACGGTGAGGACGGGCGTTGTTATCCATAAACACAAATTGTGCGCCCATGGTGCCCCGAAGCAAACGTGCATGTTGTTCCAGAATGACGTCCCGATAGATTTGGCTTGTCATGGTTCCAATTTGAACATGCAGGTCAGTTCTGGAAACCAGAATAATTCCACCCCAAACGAGCACTCCTGCACCACCGTAACGGTATCGTTCAATGATGTTTTCTTGGTGGTAACGGGTACCTGGAGCTCTCCATAAGAAAGTCCGGCGAGAATCAGACTGCAAGCTAAACCTGGACTCGTCGGAAAACATCACACAAGCCCACTGTTGCGGTGTCCACAATGCATACTCTCTACTCCAGGCTAACCGCAGGCGACAGTGAGTTGCAGTAAGTGGAACGCATCTGACAGGTCTACGAGCATATAGACCAATCTGCCCTAAGCGTCTGTACACGGTCTGCCATGAAATTGTCGTACCAGTGGCTGAAGACAGCTGACGAGACAGATCTGAGGCTGTGCTCCGCCTGTTTCTTTTGGCAGTAACTGCCAAATACCGGTCCTCATTCGGCGTTGTAACTCTCTGGCGACCTGTGCTGTAACGTCTACTCACATTACCATCATCTTGGAATCGTTGCCAAAGCCTGGAGATGACACCCTGGGCAATTCCAAGTTCGTCTGATACTTCCAGTTGGGTACGTCCACATTCCAGACGGCCGATAATTCTACCACGTAAACAATCATCCAAATGCGTCCTTTGTATCATAACTATTCGGTTATTGCACTGAAATGCTTATAAAGTACCTGCGAACAATTTTACTTCTTTGCCTGTGTTCCTTATATATCACTCTCTTACACTCTCGTCATTGTGACGTACCATCGGCGTCATCTGGTTACTTCCTGAAATTTGCATATGATTCTTGAAGATATGTGTAGTGATTTTACAGGTGATATATTTATTTTAGAGTTCGATTTCCGCTTGACTCCGAATTATCCTTAATTTATGGACATGAGTGTATTTGTTTCTTGTACAAATCGGCAGTTCTCTTTTATTTTTTTCCAAGCATTGTGTAACAGCTTATATTTATATATCAAACAAATCCCGTTGTATTTTTCTTATATGAGTTTCGTTTACCTTTTTCATTAGTATTCTTATTCAGTTTAATTTATTGATTTTTCCCCCATTGTATCATAAGTTATTTCATCTTTTAACTACATTATTGTTCATTGTTCTTTAATGTGATAAAAGCTTTTTTTATCCTTTAGCGTTTTTTTTAAAAATTATTTTCCTCTAATTTAAAAACAGATTTTATTGATTACATTTTCATTGCATTGCACTCCATTGCATTTTGCATGTTTCAAACAGCAATATTAAATACAAAAATTACAATAAAAAGGGGAAATATAAAGAAAAAATACATTTCTAATGACACTGAAAAGTTGGTGAAATTAATACTAATGTAAAATTGCTAAGATTTCACTGCTGAGGGAAACGAAAGGGAATTTACGAAACCCCAAAGTTGGGAGGCGCGAAGGTCATCTCGCATAAGTGGCAAGGGAGGTTATTCAGACAATGACTATCCTCTGAGGGATGGGGGGGAAAGGAAATTCACCGGGCGATACTTCGGCCACAGCAGTCTTTTCGAGACACTGCAGCTCTGGCCAATTCTTAGGCCACCCGTCTTTTAAAGGTTAAAAACGAAGCCTTCTGAATGGAATCTGATTTTGTTCTTAATGTTACTGTGATAAGGTGGGATAAATGTTCTTTGTCGAGGGTGAGTGATTTTAGAGTGCAATAGTTTTCATATCAGTGGTGAAATTCTATGACTGTGTTAATGATTCCGGTTGCAGCCTGGAGGGTTACTCCGGTGGAAAAAGAGATAAAAGAAGTATTTTCATCAGGGTCACGAGATGGACACTTTGTTATGTATGAATGAAAGAATCTTTCCTCCCCGGGAGTTCAGCGCAAGTAAACACAAGGAGATATATAAGGTGGTTTCCTGAGAAGAGGGGAGAAACTTTCCTGTTTAGAGCTATGGACATGTTGGCCTTGCGTTAGAGCATTTTTCCTGTAACAAAATTCTGAATTTACGGGATAAATATGTCCAAGTCTCATATTGTCAAGATAAGCAACTGTTAAGGTTTTCATCTTATTAAAATTCATGAGATTGTTAAAACTTGAGTTTGCAGTTCATTTCAACCTGGTGTCACAACCCAGGCTTTGCGTAGCGGTTTCGGCCACTACACCACATTGCCATTTCCGCCGGGATTCCACGAAGCTATGCGATATACGAAAAAAAACATTGTTCCGAATTGCTCTTAGATGGCAATTTTGGTGGCCAGCAAATTGCTAGAAAGAGTTTTCCATTAGTTATTCAAAATGTTTTCAGTTTTCAAATGTAAAATTTAAACTGAGTAAGAAAATTTGTCCAACGCAACACCTGGGTATTTTATTTCGACTCCTTGAATCGAACGGTTTGTTCGCAGTATTTAAGTCTTGCAGATCTACTTAGCCACCCAGAGGGAAAAAATTGCATGTTGAATATCGTTTTCTGTGTTGACTTTAATTGGCTAATCTTTGGAATATGGTAACGGATAGTTTCACGACATTTTGGTAAGGCGATAAAGGTTACTAGCTAGGACTTTAGCAGTATACATGGATAAAGTCAAGAGTGTGCGCAATGCCATTTTTGTGCAATTCTGGGATGTTTTTTTAAGTGAAAATAGGTAGACGTGTACATGGATGATACCGTGTATGTGCAATTCTTAAAAACGCGGCAAGCAGTGGGCGGTTCTGCACTTTGTCCCAATTTCGCACCTAATCTTCGTCATGATTAAGCACTTTTGTTCCATAAAATTTCTAGCATAAGCGTAATTCTGCTAGCAGATTGTTGGGAAAAAAAAATGTTGAGTCAAAAAAAAAAAAAAAAATGCCTTTACTTCGTGAAAACAAAATGGCGTCCAAACAAAAACTAGCAGGTTGCTGTAGCAGGGTTGGTCGCCAAATTTTCGCCAAAAAATTGCCAAGTTACCATAATTCAAAAATTAACCATAATTCAAAGAAGAATCTTTAATTAATCTTTAATCAAAGATTTAATTAAAGATTCTTCTTTGATGTCGCATATCTCTAGAATTATTTTAGTTCGCTAAAACGTTTTTCGATTTCCTCTACGGATTTCCCTTCCATAAGACTAGGATATCGTTGATAAAAGAATAATTTCGTTGCTTTTTATACGGAAGTTAGTTTGCTTTGAAGTGCTATGAGGATATGATACAGCGGAGCACTACATGACCCTTGAGAGCTGCTGTTGTGAACATTCATAATTATATTTTTTCCTTTTTCGATTGAATCATACATAAATTTGTTATGTTCAAAATAGTTTATAATGATCGAAAAAATGTTCTTTGGGTTACCCAAGTTAATTAATTGATGAACAAGGAAAGACCATTTAATCAAATCGAAAGCACTGCTCTCGAGGTCAAAGGCACAGCAGCCAGTCAAGCAAGACTTAAACCACATGCTGTTGTTTCCTATTTTTAATGTCATTTACAGCATAATGCATCCTCTGTATTAAACTGAACTATCTCGCTGAAAGATAATGTTTCAAACTCAGCATTCATGAATTTTCCCAAGGATTATTGTCAATCTTTCCCTTCTTGTCAAGAACCTTCCCAAAGACCTTCAAAAGGTAGGCCGTTGGGTAGTTTTCGTTGGTCTTTGGAATTAATACGTAGCGGAATTTTCTTTAACTGAAAGTTTTCTGACCTTCGGAAATAGGAAATATGGAATAGAAAAGACTCTTGTGTATAAGAGTTTGAAATAGGCGGGATTGGTTCATTTATCTCTTTCGTAATTACAGCATGCATTCCGTTGAGCCCGTGGGATGTTTTAATGCACATTTGTAAGATGGGCGCAATTATCTCGTTTGAAGAAAAGTCCTTGTCATTTTCTGTACGTTCATCTAATCTTTCTAAAGCTTGAGCTAAACTGCTGTCTTGGAGGCCCGGTGGCGCAATGGCTAGCGCATCGCGCAGCACCACCACCGGTCGGAGGTTCGATCCCCGGGCTGGGCAAGCCTTTCATCCCTTGATTTAAATCGCTTGGGTCAATAAAATGAGTATTACGTTCGCTTGGGGACTAAATACTGGGGGACCTTGCGACAAGCTGACCACTTGTTCAGGGCATATGCTTTTATGCACACCGGGGCTGACGGTCAAGAAAGCAGATGTGTGTGTTTTTTCCGTTCAGTCACTTAATCAATTTTTTTAAATAACATTTTCTCTTGGATATGCTCGCCCCCCCCATTAGTGTGCTCTCGCCCCACAAGTTGAGAATCACTGACTTAAACCATAAAATTTGCGTGTAACCATTTTTCGTGTTACCTTTATTTGTTAAATATCATGTTAATCACTTAAACCATAAAATTCAGTTCAATAGCAATGTCGCAAAATAATTTGAAAATGAGCCTATCTTTAGAATTTCCGATACACAGTTCCGCGCGCTGGAGATTAAAAGCTTTTTTTCCCCGTACAGTGTAGCCATTTCTCGCTTTGAAATCCCTGAGTTCGTTAATCAAAAATTCTTTAAAGTTTTACAAAATAGGAAATCGATAATAAAACAAATTCCAAATTCCAAATTTGGTCTTCCGCATGCCCAGGAGGATTACATCGTTCAAAATTCGATGGCTCTAGGTAACTTTGTTTTATCACAATGCGAGAAATATACATACATTTATGCAGATTTTTCATTATTTAATTTCTTCAAATATAATGCAGGACTCTAACATTTGGTGGCAAGAGTTTGAATAGTGAAACGGACATTTATAATGATTCAACGCAAAATCGCAAAACGAAAGCAATAGTCCTTTACTGCGCTAGACAGCTATGGAAGAGATTCAACTAGTAACGTGGCCTTCAGCAGGCTGAACACGCTCTGATTCAAGAATCTAAAACCTTCCTTCAAATGCTGCTCCTTTCTACCTCGTTTCAATGCGCGCGATTTAAAATTTGCTTTTTATCAGGGAAAAGGAAAACGAGAATGACAGTAAAGCTATTTCGCATAAATAAGTAAATCCGTACAAAGTTATCAGCATGAAAAGTTTTAATCAACATATTTTTACACTAAAATTAAATTTTAAGATGCCTCAAGTCTAAACCATTTAGTGTTTAAGAATGTATAAAAGAGTTTCTGTCAAATTCTGGATTGTAATTAATATAGATCTGACTGTTGATCTTCACCATTTACATCTTTTCTTCTGTACTTAATATATATTATTTTTTAAAACTAGAAATGGAGGCTCTCAAGTATCGCCTTTGATAGGAAAATACTGTGACCAGATTGGCCATGAAGTTAAATCGCACAGCAATATGTTATGGCTGAAATTCGTGTCAGATTATATCGTAGAGAGTACAGGTTTCGAAATATTCTTTGAGTCAACATCTGTTGGTAAGTAATCAATAATATTTCAAGATTTTAAAACCTGAAAATAAAAGCACATTTGCCGTTGCTTTATAGGACTTTAATTAACAGAGATTATTATTTCTCAAAATTTAATTGTGTTCTATGGGAAATCAAAGATTGCTACAGATCAGCGATTTTCAACCGGTGGTACGCAAAGAAACAAGGTAAATAAAATTATTAAAGGCTCTACTCTTATATGCGCCCTAATGTTACCAAATGTGGCGATATGTGTTCTGCGCTGGTTTTTGGCGCGATTGCGTGTTTTATGGAAACCCTGTTGACGTTGAAAAATCTTTTGCTAGAGTGGTTTAATTGCTCATTGGTTCGTGTCGTGCGGGTTTTGAAATGGTCTACGTTGCAATGATAGACGTGGCGGCAAGATTTCAGTCGCGTATTTTAGATTGTGTGAAAAGTAAATTTAGTATTAAAAGGTACGACGTTGGAATTGTTAACGAGTGTTTTGTTCACGGGTGTGTTTATGAGGATCGAAGTGTATTTTTGGAATATCTGTCGGAGTTTTAAAACGGAGTCCGAAATGCGAAGCTGCTATGAGAACTCGGACGAAGAAGGGCGTTTCTGATAGTTCTTGTGTGGATTTCGAGTCAAATGGTTGCTGGTAAAGTATGTGGCTGTCAGCGGAGTTCAAGATTTGGACTGTGATTTTGGTGCAGTAAGTCAACTTTGGAGAGAGTTTTTATCGTTGCTTTCGAAATTTTGAATCTCAGAAAGACATGTGATATAGCAAAATCGTGGCACTTTTGTTCAGAGACGTTGTGTGACTAGCGAAATTTTATTCAGGAATGTATTATGGTAAGTGCATTTTATTTTACTGTTTTTATTTTGTAGAATGTTATGTTTATTGTTTTTTTACTATGAATTTCTGTTGTTATTGTTGTTTTTTGAATTGTCTGTAATTTAGTTTAGTTTATTTGGTTGACCTGTGCGTAATGCCCAGATCGTGCAACTCGTAGATGTTTTTTTTTTTTTTTAAGCTTAAACGGAATGCTGTGTACATGGTATTCTTTGAAATTTATTGTTGTTATGTTAATTTATTGAAGCTAGGTGTACGTAGTTCGTAGATTCCTTCGCTGCCTAGAATGTGCTATTCGTAGTTTTTATTTAAGTTAAAAGGTATTGCTGTGCACATGGATTCTTGTCAAATGTTTTTTTTTTTTTGGTTAGAAACTTTACGTTTTTGCTATCTAAATTTTTTGTTTTTGTTTCGGATTTTTAGCTTAAATTGTATCTTCAAAACGTGGTTTTTGCATGTGCGAAAGCCGCGTTTGAGACAGTTTAGGCTTAAAATTCGAAATGCAGACAATAAAATAGCGGCGTAGAGTTCTCGCCAAAAATGTTTGGTGAGAAATTTGGCGACCTGAGGGCGCATATAAGAGTAGTTCCATATTAAATTACTATTAATAAATAACTATTAAATTCAAAAATTAAATATCCCCAAATCCCGTTTTTCTCTAATACTCGTAAATTTATGCGATTTGAACTTTGCGCAGGATCAACAGCCGCTCATATAATTTAGCAAAATAATTTGTTTTTATTTTCACAAATATTCTTTTAGCCAGAGACATAACAAAATTTGTCATATATGATGTATTTAAAAGGAGTAATAGAAACGGGTTCGTATTTAGTAGGAAATGAAAGTTTCTATAAAAAGTTAGTATCACACTGATTCTTTTAGATTTGATCAATTTATTAGCATGTCTGCACTTTATGTCATCACCATTTCCTGATCATATTGCTCCATTTTCAATCAGAGTATTTTTTTACTTCGATTTGCTTCTCTAACAACAGTTTTTGTCTTCCTGTTGCTTTGCGATTTCAGAATATCGTCGTTTGTTTTTGAAGATCTCGTAATATACTGTGCATTTCAATATTTGTGATGAAATAGTAAAGTAAACTTAAATTTTCAAAATGGAAAAATGGCTGGGATTATAAAAACCGGAAAAGTAATGATTCACAGTTCATGAATCGAGGACAATCTAGCATTATAAATACTGAAAAGGAAAAAAAAAATGTTTATAGAAAATATAATGAAAGTTATTTATCATTTGCGTTTAAGTGGAACGAAGATGGAATGGACCCTCAATCTCGATGTGTTGTTTGCGGTGAACTAACTATCATCCAATAAAAGTATGAAACCATTCTTTCTCAAAAGACTTCTTGAATCTTTCCTTTTTCTCAATGGCGGGCAAAAGTCATCATAGACGACATCTTGAATCTAAGCATGCCAATTTAAAGGATAAACCTGAAGAATATTTTAAGAGGAAATTATCGGAGTTCAAAAATCGTAAACAAGTAATGAGAGATTTGTTACTATGAATAAGAAAGCGGCTAATCTTCGGAATATGGTAACAGGTATTTTGGCGACATTTTGGTAAAGAGATAAAGGTTGCTAGCTAGGACTTTAGCAGTGTACATGGATAAAGTCAGGACTGTGCGCAATGCCATTTTTTGCAATTCTAGGATGTTTTTTTAAATGAAAATAGGTCGACGTGTACATGGTTACCGTGTATGTGCAATTCTTAAAAACGCGGCAAGCAGTTTGCGATTCTGCACTTTCTCCCAATTTCGCACCTAATCCTCGTCATGATTAAGCACTTTTGTTCCATAAAAGTTCTAGCATAAGCGTAATTCGGCTAGCTGATTGTTGGAATAAAATGAGTAAAAAAAAAAGCCTTTACTTCGTGAAAACAAAATGGCGTCCAAACAAAAGCTAGCAGGTTGCTGTAGCAGAGTTGGTCGCCAAATTTTCGCCAAAAAAATCGCCGAGTTACCATAATCCAAAAAAGCTTTAGAAGCTAGTTAGTTACCTAGCAAGCCTAAGAATTGCCAACAGTGGGCAGGCTCATACTACCGAAGAAAACCTCGTATTACCAACAAATAAAGATATCGTTTTAGCATATTCAACGAAAAAGCGGGTAATGAACCTGTAGATACATTAGATAATTTGTTTTGCAAGTAGGAGTGTGACAATTAGCAATGCCTTCGCCGTTAATCAAACCACGGACATCTGGCCCACGAAAGCACGCTAGACCACGAAAGCACGCTAAGACCACAAAAGCACCACGAAAGCACGCTAAGAAGGTGGGAGAAAATACCTTATAAACTTAACAATACAGTCAAAAGTCGTTAATTCGGACACCCATAATCCGGAATGATCTATAATCCGGACCTCAAAGCTACAAACTTTCTGTGCATGCGTCGCGTTGACGCATGAAACGAATCACATGAAACGAAGCAACTAAACAACTTACATTGAAAGAAATGTTTAATAAAGTAAACAAATAAATATTAAGCTTTTTCTTTTTGTAAATTTTGATACCCTTTAGATCATAATTGTTCTTTATTTCATAAATTACGGTTTCATATTTTTAATTTTGTAATTTCTGCATGCCATCTTACCAGATTTAAACTGATGATCTATAATCCGGAAAAATCGATGATCCGGAATCGCCGAAGTCCCGACGAGTCCGGATTAACGACTTTTGACTGTATTCTGTTATCAAATGATACAGTAAGTGAATTCATGAAATGGCAAATTCCATAAAAATGACACTTAGTCAAAAAATAAAAAACAGTTTTTCACGTTGAAATTGGATGACCGTACAGGTATAAAGAACTTTGTTCAATTATTAGTTTACATACGTTTCGAAGAAGATAAACGAATTGTTAAAGACTATTTATTTTGTGAATCGCTTCATGATAGAGCAACTGCAAGTGAAATTTTCAAAGTAATTGACAATTTTATGTCTGAGAATGATATTCCGTGTAATAAGTGCATTGCCGTATGCAGCGACGAAGCCCGGGCTTTAGCAGGAAAACATTTAAATGTTATTTATTCTTCAAATAAGAAAAATCGCACCTGAAATTAAATTTACTCACTGCTCCATTTATCATGAAGCTTCAGTAGACAGAAGAATACCTGGAAACCTTAAAATCGTTTTGAATCAAGCTGTGAAAATTATTGTTTTTATTTTAAAGCCGAGCTTTAAATTCAAGAATATTTACGGTTTTATGCCAAGAGAAGGGCAGTGAATATACAGTGCTTTTGTGACATTTTAAAGTAAGGTGGTTATCCAGATGCAAAGTTTTAAATTGGCTTTTTGAACTTCGATCAGAAATTCAAATTTTCCTCTGTGATTCAAAATTGTTTATTTAGAATTGTCGTTGACGGGTTTAGTACATTTTGCTTGTAGAGACATTAGGTATTTTTTTGAAAACAGACAAGATGAAAAATAGCAAACGCCTTCGCCAGGAATCGAACCATGGACCTCTGGAATACCTGCCCAGCGTGCTACCGTTATACCACGAAGGCACGCTAGGGAAGTGGGAGAAATACCTTATAAGCTGATATTTTTTGGAACGTTAAATGAATTAAATTTGAGATTACAAGAACAAAGTGTTAATTTTGTGTACCATAAGAGAGAAAATAAATACAATAATATAAAACTCGACCTAAGCAAAGAATTAGGTAATAATATTTTAAGGTTTTTGCCACTTTTTGAAAGTTTTTTAACCGAAATTAATTTGAAAATAAAAGAATTAGCATCCCACATTAAGAATCATTATTTTTCATTGATAATTTCAAAATGTATTTTCCACAGGTTATAAAAAAGAAAATTGGGTTAGAAATCCATTTTGCCCAAACGTACCCAAAAGTTCATCTCTGAAAAGAAAAAAAAGAAGAAGAACTGATAGAAATTACCTGTGATCGAAATCTAACTGAAGATTTTAAAAAATAACACACTTGTTAACAAGAAAAAGAATTTAAATAAATGATAAAGCTATTTAATAAAGCTTCAAATAAAGCTATTAAATTTTTATTGCCTTTTTGCACAACCTATTTTTGTGAACAAGGAATTTCTTCCATGTTATATCTGAAAAATAAATACAGAACAAAATTAAAAGTGGATCTTAATTTACGGTTAAAATTAAGTAAAGCAAGACGAGATTTAAAGAAATTGATCTCTCATAAGCACGCCCAAATTTCGCCCTAAATTTAGAATTAAAGTAATTTAACTTAAATTTTGATAGTTAAAATGGTAACGAGTTCTTAATCTAATATCTTTTTATGTGTGCGTATTTAATCTAAATAGCCAATCGCTTGTGCAAATGAGAACATATATATGTAATAAATTCAGCAGCAGGAAGACCCATAATGATTAGGAAATCGGAGGCGAAGCCAGATTAAATCTTCAGTTTTATTTTCATCAACATATTGCGGTTACACACAAGTCGGCACATTAAATGTGCTTGTTCCGAAAGGCTTACATTTTTGATAATTTTGTAGTACGAAAGCAGAGCAGACAGACAGCAGTGTAGCTAGGCCAAAGCGTGGAAAGCAAGTGCGTAATGTTCAGGATGAAATCTGAAGACAAACGGAGTTAGTTTTGGTTCTCAAAGCATTTTGATTGGCTAGTTAATATTGCTGTAAAATTATTATTGACTGGTTGAATTTTAGTTCCATTTATATCATCATAATTACGTAACAGTCATATGACATAGAATAGTCTCGAAATGACGCAGTGCAGAAGGGTTACTATTTTTAGAATTGAGAAGGGAAATTTACGTTGCCAATTTAATCTTTTATATATTCTTTTTCTTACATATGTATTTAATATTTCTATTGAGAAACTGAAAAATAAGCATTTTACCGCTGCTTTAGATTTTTGAAAAGATTAAGGAAAATTCGAATTACCAACTTTAGGTAGAAAATTAGATCTCGAACTTAAAGTGGATTTAGAAGCTGATGTTATAAGTATATTCTGGAAAAGTATATAATATTTGTGAAATTCATTTGAAACTAAATGTATATGTTATATTGTTAGATAGTGAACTGAGGGACCTATTCCAGATTTGTATTGACGTTGCTAGATTAAAAATGTGCTTTAGCCGCTTTTAAAAAATGCCTAGAATAACGTCTGGAATAAAAAATATTATAGTTGATATTTATTTCTAACTAACTTTTTAAACAATTGTTTCTACATATTAATATAGAAATAAAATGTACAATTATGCAAGTAATAAATTCAAAATACTGTTATGAATATATCCTACTGTAACTTATTTATAATATTAAAATCTGATAAATGTCAAAAAAAGTAGTTGATGTTTGTGAGAAGCAAGCTATATTTTCACTCAAATATCCGTATGTTCGTTTAAAATATAAAAAATCCGTATGTTCGTTTTATCTTTACGTAGTGTGTAGCCATGTGCACTTTGCAAAACAAAAACAAACAAAAAAAAGTCAATTCTATAGCTCCTGTTCTACTGTGCTGATTGATGAATTTTAACTTGCGTTTTTCGAGTCTCGAAAGAGCTACTTAGAATATATATCAAATTTATATCTAGCATTGGTTTACATAGGTATCTATCTATATATAAAGAAGAAAGTTTGTGCGTTCGTGATGTAATAACTCAGCCACTACTGTAGTTAACGTCGCCAAACTTTTTACGATTCTTTTTTGGGTCCTCGAAAAGGTCGACGTCCACCTTTTTCAAAAAAAAAAAAAAAAAAAAAAAAAAAGTAGCTAAAATCAAAGATATTAATTAAAAACTTGTAAAAACGATAATTTTTGCCTTCATTTTTTCGAGTGGCAACAGTGTCTCGCAAGCTGGAGATGACCGTATAGTATATTCTGAGGATCCTTACAATATAGTATATTCAGAAAATTATCTGAGTAATATATTAACTAAGCTGCAATTTACTTCGAGCATTATTGACGCTATAGAGTTCCTTCTCTATAGAATAGTTACCAACCAAAACTAGCGCAAAAAGTTTATCAACAAGTTAACAGTTTTTTTTCTTTAGAAGAACTGTCTTTGCGAAGCTTGCTAAAGTATGAGCTATGCAGTAATAGAAAATCCGATGTGTACATCATATGACTTCCTTTTACGAAATTTTCAATGTACGCATATTTGCTGCATTTCATTAGAGATAGGTTTCTTATTTAATCAATTCAGTTCTCCCTTCGCGGCAAGGCAAAAACACATAAAAACTCAAAATATCTTCATTAAAAATTGAAAGATATAGAAAGACATAAAACACCAAATACAATAAAAACAATTTTTACAATTACAATTACAGTTTCTGCGAAAAAAAAAAAAAAAAAAAAACAATTCGGCCAGCTGGCAAGAAGACAGATTTTTCGGTGCGCAAAACTCAAAGTTTCGTTTTGGTTCCACTAGGCAAAAAGACATTGAAGGTGCAGAAAGACATTTAATTCACCATTCTGCTAAGTTTTAAGTGCTAAAATAGGCTTAGCCGCGCTTAAACAATTTTAAAACTGTTTATAATTCTACAGCGGTTGCATGGACATTAACAAAAGGCATAAAAATCTTAACCGGAAGATGAGAGCACAATAATTCGATGATATTTAAAGAAAAGATGAAGAATTTACCAACATATAAGAATTAAAAAAATGAGCTCTTGGAACCGCGTAACAGAGTGGGTATAAAAATACGAAATGTACAAGCGCGGTGAGATGGCTTCCCTTCAAAGTAGTTTTAGGGTTGTCATAAAATGGCAAGCGAAGGCAGAGTTGCCACATTTGGCGATAAATCGCCCATTTGGCGATATTTGGCGACAAAACTGGCGATATGCCATGGACGGATGGAGAACTTTCTGGAACGAATTCTTACCGGCTTAGCCCAGCATGTTCTCTAACACAAGCCGAAAGCTATATAAACCCTGCTGGTCCGCAGTCAGTTAGTATGTGTGCGTCGTCTAGCGAGCTGATAGTCAGTCAGTGAGTGTCTCGAAGTCTAGCGCCGAGATGGTCGTCGAGTGCGTCGAGAGAGTCTTTTAGTGTATCGCGGAATAGTGCATCGTCGAGTTTTGTCTCAAGACTGTGCTGAGTCGAGAGCTATACTCTTGTGTATCGTCGAGTGCATCGCGTGGAGAGTCTCAAGAGTACGTGGAGTTCCGAGAACGACCAAGCAGAGTTGGGAGCTGTACTGGGGTGCTTTGCAGTGAAGCTGTCTCTACCGTTACTGCCTGACAGTGTGAAGGCTGTGTCGCTGAACGTGTCAGTGTGTTTATAACAGTTCGACGACTGTAAAAGTGATTTTGTAGCTATCTGATTAATATTGGTAAATAAAATGCGTTTCGATACTCCATCAAGTGTCGTCCATATTCACTCCAAATCTACGAACCCTGTACGAACGTGAAGGAAAAGAAAAACGTAACAATATATTTATATCCTTTTGGTTCAGCCGATTGCAAACAAAAAGAGAGGTGCACAACTGCGTGTTATAGCAGTCCTATATACATAATTTCAAAGTTCTGAGGCTACTCGTTGTTGAGGTATGCGAGATATATACATGCGTACGTACGTACAGCGCCACGAACACTATCTTTTGAATCGATTTTAAATCAGTTTTATAATTCGTCTGGGGAAGAGAGTTCTTTTCTGTCCTTACGAACAGATTTAACTCAAAAACATCGTTAAATTGCATTCGATAACGGTCAAAATGGATATTTTCTTTGACATATGAAACCCGTAATTTTTCGTAATTACAATACGTCTTTTACATCTTACAAAGAAGTTAAAATATGGTAATGGAATTAAACTATTCAACTTTTTGCGCTATATGTAAAAAAGTAGTTCAGGGAATTTGTGCAGCAAAATATGCTTGTAAATGTAAGAATTAGAGAGTATTTTTTTTTGGAAAAAATTACTTTTTATATAAAAATTAGAATTAATCATAACAGTTTCTATTATTTTCTCAGCACTCAGACGGTTAAGCTTGTGTTTACATAATCTTCCAAACTCATAACATAATCCAGGAATAATATAGAAAGATATTTATTTCAAGCGTTCTTTTCACATGACCAACCAAATATCTTAACACACAAATAATATCCCTAATTTCCTGAAAATACACTTTAATTCCAGCTGATCAGAAGCTAAAATGGATTATAATTAATGAAACGGAATGTGAGTCCATGCAATTAAATTGGTACTTTTCCGTTAGCCGGGCGCAAGCAAAAAATCGTCAAACGATGTAGAGCGAAGCGATGAGAAAATAGTCAACGGAATAAAAGTTGAGAACATATATCTACTATAAACAAATACCGAAGAGTACCGATCGGGTAGTGCACATAGACAAAGGGAGTGAGCAATGCCAAGTTTGTGCAATTCTCTGTTTTTTTAAGTAAAAATAGGTCGATGTGTACATGGATACCGAGTTTGTGCAATTATTTGACTTGTTATTAATAATTATTTTGTTTCTAGTTGATATACGTTTTCGACTTTTATTCCGTTGATTGTTTTATCCTTCTCTTCGCTCTACATTATTTGGCGATTTTTTACTTGCGTCTCGCTAACGTAAAAGTACCTGAAATGAATCAGCTCTTACACATGTATACACTTCATAACAAATTCATAAAATTGGAAAATCCTTTTTTTTCCATAAATTCATCATTTCTGAATTATTAATATAGATCTTTTCTTAATAATCTGATTTATTCTTCGTGATTAGGTTGTGGTGGAATGCTAACGTCTGCTAGCGGTGAGATAGGTTTACCAGATAATTCTCTGAGTTATGATTGCGAGTGGCATATTCGGATCTCGGCCGGTTCTTTGATCTTTTTGATCATCAACGAAATGAACATCGAAGAGGAAGAGACTTGCTTGAATGCCTACTTACAAGTAAGAAGAAATATTAAGATACTTTTTAAAGCCAGGTCCGTTGACTGTGAAGATTTAAATCATTTGAATGAATGTAGAATATCTCTCTAATTTTTTACTGAAACTGAAAAACTGATATCTACTATACATTGCTTGTAAAAATTAAATAATAAACTGAAAAAATAATATGCTCATTAAAATTTTAAACTAGTCCAAAAGAGTAATTACTTATGTTCGATTTCTGCAATTGAACGCAAAATTAGACTTTTGCGTTTAGGTCAGTACACGAAATATCAAACGTAGACCAGCGACAAGATGTTCCGCAAAAGGCGCATAATGGAATTCGTGTGTTTTGTGTGATATTTAAAATTAAGGAGATTTCTGAGAGTTCTCTCTGATCATAAATAATGATTCAAAAACATAATTTAAGTGAAGTGCAAACGTGGCGGTTAATTGGTAGGCTTATAGGTATTTTCTCTCTCCTTCCAGCACGCCTTCGTGGTGTAACGGTAATACACGCGGCACGTATTCGAGAGGTCCAGGTTCGAGTTCTGGTCAGGGTATTGCACATGTTTCACGTCACCTGTTTCAAAATAACATATTAACCCTACAGTTGTCCTTGTTTGGATGCTTTTTGCACAGTCGTTAGGTTTTTCGAAGCAGGATGTCGCAGAAATTATGCTAATATCATAGCCGTCTTGGCACAGCTCGCGCATGCGCAACACGGATCGTATGGACTTAATAAAAGGTTAATAATTTCCTACTAATAGCATTTACTTCTGCTGAGGAACTTCCATGATGCAGGTGATCAGGTGACTGTAACTATTGTTTCATCCTGCTCTCTTTATTTCTATAGTCAAGTGGACGATGCTTCTGTAAAAGGGCAGCTGCTCAACCTCAATAAAATATTTTTATTGCTCAAGTGTCGTTATTTGGAGCAGATCAGCATGGAATTATTGCTACACAAGAGAGGTGATAAATGTGCAATGCCCTCGCCGGGACTTGAACCTTAGCGATCCGAAGACGCGCCGAGTGAGGTATCGTTACACCAGGTTACCTTGCTGGAAGGTGAGAGAAAATCAAAAAGTCGTCCAAGTACTAAATCTTAAGCAACGTATAAATTATGATGACCAATGAATATCATCCTTGTTGAGCAGTCATTCCTGATACCATTAAAGATATAGATGAATCTCGCTAAGAGACATTTTTGCCTGATATACGCAATCAAGCTGATGTCAGCCTACTGAAAAAATCGTATTTAAATTTCTCGTATTATTAATTTTTTAATGGCCAAGCGCTTTATATAATAGCCATTTGCCTTGCGCCACTACAAGTGCCAGAAGTGGTAGCAATTTCATTGTGGAAGCATCTTATAGGTGGCCACCGTTTCGTCCTATGAAGGTACGGACAGATACCACCATGCTTTACCCGGGATTTGAACCCGGGCCCATCGATATGGCAATCATGACCACTAACTTCTATACCGGCTGAGAGGCTATTTCTCGTATTATGGAGGACTATAAACCGCAGATATTAATTACTTAATATCTGCGCCTGTAATGTATACTGATGTCGTTGTAGGTAGTGAATAATTATTTGCATAATACGGGATTCCTAATATTACATAATGTCGGTAAATAGTTATTAAAATGGTGCCTAAAAAGACAAAGTTTAACGAGCTACCTTTAAGTATGAAATAGAGCCAAACATTTTTGAGCATATAACGTTTAACTCTAGTCACCTACCACTGCTATGAGTTAACAACAAGTGTCAAGTGCATTTCTTTCATTTTAAAGTTTCTCTCATTTGTATATCATATCTTCAATAGAATGAAACAGTCTGCAAGAGATACTGTGCTTTAATTCAAGGATTAATGAAAATGCGAGCATTCATTATTAACTCATTATCATTGCAAACAATTTTTTCACTATTAATATTACAAGTGTTCATTCAAACTGTTTAAATAAAATTCAGTTCGAACACTATAATACCTAATATTTCATGAAATTTAATACAGGGTTTTGTAAAGTCCAGAGAATAAATACCATGCATTAGTTATGCAACTTTTTAAATCTTGTAAATTAGACGGAAGAGGAGAGTGCTGCGGATGCGTCTTCCCACCATTGTTACGTAGAACCAGGGAAAAAGTAGACGGCAGACTCATATGGTTTAAAAAAAAAACACATTTATTGACGGTACAACACACAAATAGTAAAACACAGAATACTGGGTACACACACAATGAACAGAATGAGCAACTAGTACTTACACACATGCTTGGCTCAGCTTGATATCTTAAGGACGCCAACTAGCTCTGAATTTGTCGTGAGCATAAAACATCGTTAACAACCATATCCCGCACATTTTCTATGGGGTTAATATCTGTGTTATGCGATGTCCAGGGAAGTCAGACTGATATTCAGCCAACCAATTTTGAATTCTTCTGGCACGATGTATAGTTACATTTTCATCTGTGAAGTATCCGTCGCCATCAAGGTAAAAGTGCAACGTTGCAGGGTGCACTCGATCTGCCATTATATCTAGGTATCTCACGGCTGTTTGTTTACTCTCGAGAAACACCAGGGCACCACTTCGTTGCCAGCAGAACATGCCCCATATCATGATACTCCCCCCAGACCCTTGCACAGTGCAAGTAAGGCAAGATGGATTCATGGATTTATGGTGTTCTAGCCAAATTCGACGTCTTTCATCAGTGCAAAATGAGGTGTAGTGTGATTCATCCGACCATATTACCTGTTTCCAATCGTCAGATGTCCAGTGTCTTCTTTCCCGACACCACTGCAAACGAATTCTTGCATGTTCATGAAAGGAGTGGTTTTTCTCACAAGCGCCCGATTATGCATTCCTATCCTTTGCAATTCTCTGCGCATGGTTCGAGCTGAAATCTGAAGCAGCGTAAAGTCCCTGCTCTGCCTTACAATTCGGATTCGTTAAAGACGACGCCGATCACTCTCTTAGAAAAACTGTACTCGAACCGCAGTTACGTCTTCTAGAGAAGGACTTAGGTTCTGATTCCAACTTTTGAAAACCTTTGATATGGCTTCTTTTGAGAACCCAGTGAGATTTGCTGTCTTCGAAATCGAGCACCCCCTTGCTAAAGAGACACTAACAATAAGCCCTTTTTCAAATGGTGAAAGATCTGTCATTTTACTTTATTCAAGGCGAAAGGCACTCTTACACCTTCCTTATGCTAGTATTCTAAGTACGTGTAACACACGTCATAAAAAAATTTGCATACTTCATCCCTAGCACGCATTCAAATGAAAAGTTTGGTTTCTAATTCATTGGCCAGAGTGTGTATTTTTATCACTAATTACTTTCTAACGTTTGTGGTGTTTCTAGCCAAAAATGGCTAGAAACACCATTAACATTAGAAAGTATGCCATTAGAAATAGCCAAAAATTAGCCATTAACATTAGAAATAGCCAAAAATGGGCATTAGTCCCGAATGGGATATTAGTGCCGAAACGCCATTTTGCGTTAAGTCACTATAAGCAGGTATTACTTTCCAAATTCTTAAGCGAAATATTATCACGCTGGATCATATTTAAAGAAATTAAATAATGAGGAAATATCATGTAGGTATATATGTTCCTCTCATTGTGAACGTAACTCTCCACCCGAACATGGACCACTGGAAGTCCGAATTTTGAATTTCAAATTTATTTTATTATCTTAAAAAGTAATTTCTCCCTCTTTTCTGGATGCCTTCGTGGTGTAAGGGTAGAACACTAGGCACGTATTTGAGAGGTCCAGGCTTGAATCCCGGCGAATGCATTCCACATTTTTCACTTCTTTTGCTTCATGGAAAACCTAATGTATCTACATTAGCGCCCGAACTAAAAGGTAATGGGTGATAATTCTTTACCTTCAGAATTTGGCGATTGGGTTCTCTAATCCCGTGTTGCCCTTTGAAAGGGGTGTATATAAAGTACAGCACAAAGTCCGTAATCCGAACTCGTCGCGACTTCGGCGATTCCAGATTAAGGGTTTTTCCGGATTATAGATCATCAATTTAAATCTGGTAAGATGGCATATAAAAATTATACAATTAAAAGTATGAAACCGTAATTTATGAAATAAAGTAAGTATGATCTGAAGGGTATCAAATTTTACAAAAAAAAAACTTAATATTTAGTTGTTTACTTTATTAAACATATCTTTCAACGCGTGCATGAGTAAAGCATAATGTATGCGCATTCTTTACACGCATGCGTAAAGTTTTTGGCTTTGAGGTCCGGATTATAGATCATTCCGGATAATGTACATTCGGATTACCGACTTTGTACTGTATTTTGACCCTCCGTTCTGCATGCCTTCGTGGTGTAACGGCAGCATACTCGGTGAGTATTCGAGAGGTCCATTTCCAAACCCGCTGCGGGCATTGCACATTATTCATTTCTTCTGCTTCAAAAACTCAATGACTCTGCAATATATTTCATACTTTGTAAAACTTCAGCTCATTTTTCGTTAACAAACTCAACGATTTCAAAGAGAGCTATAGCAATATTGCACGGACTAAAATAAGTCTATCTCCAGCGCATAATTTAAGAAATTCTAAAGATATGCTGCTTTTAAATATTTTATGATTTTGGTTTTGAATCGAATTTTATGAGGCTTAAGGTCCAATAATGGGATATTTACTAAATGAATTTATAACACGAAACGTTAACAATAAAAAGACAAAGAAAAAATGTTTTTAAGCCAGCTCACAAAGAAAACTGAATATTGATACGATAAATTGAGAAAAAGACTGAAAAAGAAGGAAAAAAAACGTATATCAACACTAAACATGCATCCGGACTCTAAACATATGTTCCTATGATTCTTTTAAAATTTTTGTAATTTTGCTGTTGAATTGCGTATGACGTAAGTAAGAAGAAAAGGAGGCTTAAAAGGGCAAACTACGAGTTAGTCTGAGTGAATGTAAGAGTAAGCTGGTAGACTGCCAACTCAACGAAAGCGTAAAAAACCTTAACAAGCCCTTTTAGACGTAAGCAAATGACGTCTAAAAGGGCTTCAAATGACAATTTTTCTAAATGAGATTTCTTAAATGATAATTTTCTTTTAGGTAGCACATAAGTATTTAAATAATAATTTTCTTGAATGATAATTTCTCTTGAGGTAGTCGATGGGGATTCAGATGATTATTTTTCTCAATGAGCTTTCTTGAATGATAATTTCCTTTCAGGTAGTACATGAGGATTCAAATGGTAATTTTCCTGAATGATAATTTTCTTTGAGGTAATCGATGGGGATTCAAATGGTAATTTTCCTGAATGATAATTTTCTTTCAGGTAATGGATGGGGATTCAAATGATAATTTTCCTGAATGAGATTTCATGAATGATAATTTTCTTTCAGATATTCGATGGCGATTCAGAAAACTCCAGATCCGTTTTGCGCATCTGTAATGGCCAACAGAATCCGGGAACAATTACATCTACTGGTAATTCCATGCTCCTTCGGTATCGTTCGGATGGCACAAGACAAGCCGGAAGTTTCCGTGTATATTATACAACTGGTGAGCTTATTTCCTCAAACGTCTTTCTTAATGACTTGAAACACCAGTCATAATTAATTTTTATGGTATTTCATGCTAATTAGCCAATTATTCTGATTTAAACCTTCACTATGATATTTTCTGTAGTCCTAGCCAATAAGCAAATTAGCTGTCTCAGTATTTAACTTGAGGGTTTCGAAAGTTTTAGTATTAGAGCTTTTGGCAACTTCACCTGCAGATTATTTCCTATCGCCTATTTGCCAGAAGTTACTACGGCTTTAGCCCTTTTGCTAGACGACGTTAGAAACGTGCAGTTAAAATATTTGAGCCAGCTTAAGTAGAAGTTTTGTGTAGTTTTCAATTACGTTACTGAATAAAAATTTCGAAATACGATTTAATGTAAACTATGGTACATAGGTATTTTACGTATCCAAGAATTAATGTATATATATATATATATAAATGTTAAGAACCGTACTCAAGTACTCATATAATTAGTGTCTGTAGGTTAATTTATTCAAGTATTCAAATGTTTCTATTGCAATCATGTATTCAGGTATATAAACAATGTACGTAGGTAAATGTATTCAAGTACTCCAAGTGGTTTTATTGCAATAAAGTATTCTTTACATAAACAATGTATGCAGGTTAATGTATTCAAGTACTCAAGTGTTGTTATTGCAATCAAGTATATAAACAGTGTATGTAGGTTATGTATTCAAGTACTCAAGTGTTTTCATGGCAATCGGGTATTCAAGTATATAAACAGTATTCATACAACATAATCATGTAGCTACTGTGTTAACGCATTTAAGTACTCAAATAACACAAATTCTCAAATAATGAATGTAAATAAGACATCTCCACTAGCGAAGTGCAACTATTTCGAGACAAAAGTTATGAGGGTATACCTTTTCTCAAAATAAACTTACACACTCAATTATTTTTTCATTTTAAATACACAAACTGCAGCTTACATAAAACACATAAAGCATAAAATAAATACCTAATGTTTTTAAAAATCCAGTAGTTTAACTATACTCTTTGACGAATCTCTTGTGATAGTGTGCTAGTTTTGTACACTTTTCTTGAAAAATACAGAACCCAACTTCTTCAAATGTTACATGATGGTTAAAAGCATGTCATGTAAGAACAATAAGCAGTATTAATTTAGAATTTACATTTTGCTTAAAAAACATTAAAAATAAATTAGTAAAATGTTTAGAAAATCAGTAAAAAAAAAATATTATATTTTTAATATATCCAATACTAATGATCGTAAAATTTATATCCTGCGTAGTTTCAAAAAATAGTTAAGATAAGTAAATAACTGCGGAAAATTTAAACCTTCAAGACGGAAAATATTTTCAAGAAACGCAAAACGAGAATTAAAAGTAACACATTTTGAGAAAACTGAAAAAAAAAAAAAAAAAAAAAAAAAAAAAAAAAAAAAAAAAACCAATTTAAACACTAATAAATTATTTAAAAAACCATTTTAATATTTTCCTGCACAATAATCATCTTGGATTGATATTTCTACATCTACTTGTTTTAGCTTTTATATCAAAGGAGCAATTTTCCCAGAAAGGCTATTAGTTTCACTTGAGTATTTTGCGTTGGTTAACAAGAAAAGTCTGAATCACTTTTCAAATTACTGCCACCAAATATTAGAGCCTTGCGTTATATTTAAAGAAATTAAATGATAAAGAATCCACATAAATGTATTCGATTATTCTGAGGTTACGACCCTCTTTACCGTCCTCCTTCTTAGCTGTGAAAAAAACCACGCTACCTAGAGCCATAAAATTTTGAATAGCTTAGTTCTCCACTTGAATATTGGCATCTGGATGCCCGAATTAGGATTTGGAATTTGTTTTATTACCTATTTTACATTTTGGAAAAATTTAACGAATTTTTTATTAACAAAATCAACGATTTCAAAACGAGCAATAGCACAGAAGAAACATTTTTATCTCTCGCGCGCGACACTGTGTATCGGAAATTCTAAAGATATGCTCTTTTTAAATATTTTGCGATATTGTTGTTGAACTGAATTTTATGGTTTAAAAGCGAATAGTATGATACTTAATAAATAAAGGTAACGCAGGAAGCTTTAAAAACGCCGCTTTGGGAATAATATAAAATCTAGAAGCCTTTACCTTTTTCTTTTCTTTTTGCATTAATTTTTTTTCTTTCTGGCCATATTAGAAAGATTTTTGTAAACGAAGTGGACCTCACGAGTTCTATCACAACCTAGTTTTCACAAATACTTTACTATATAAAATCCTGGTTGTATTCCTGATAATTCTATTACTTTATTGCGTCTTTGTACACTATCATAGCATATTACTGCATCTAGTAAATGCAATTTTAATGTGATTTCACTCAAAAAATAGTTTCTGGTATGCGTGTCCAGATGCAATTATTAAAACTTTAAATCGAGTTTTGAGTACAGTAAGACCCCGCTTAACGCTGTTTCGTTTAGCGCAGTTTCGGTTTAGCGCTCTTTTATTTCAACCCGGGGATTCCACGAAATCGCTCGCAGCATACGGGGATTTCCCGAAATATTATGCAGCGATAGGTTTCAAATATATATCCGAAAGAGTGTACTTGTATTTCTTGTTTGGTGCGGTATTGTACAGACATATTTTGAAGGGGTAAATGTGGAAGATGTCGAAGAAATAATTCAAGAAGCAGCGGCTAGTCTTTCTAATGATGAGCTCAAGGAATTAACTGAACAAGAAGAAAACAAAAATGTTGACAGCAGTGATTCAGAAGAAGAGCAAAAAGAATTTTCGATGGCGTTTGTAAAAAGGAATTTGTCTACCATAACTGAAATAATGGATCAATTCATTGAAAATGATCCGAATTTTGACAGGAGCTCAAAAGTAAGGCGTGGTGTTAGAGATGCTCTATCCGTTTATGAAGAACTTTTAAGAGAACAACGCAAAAGAAAAAGGCAAACAACATTAGATGCTTTTGTCACAAAAAGGCAGAACACTGAAAACGCGGAAGGCTAACTAAATATGACTGAGAATTTTATTTGTTTTTTTTTAAGAATATTCGTTTTGTTATTTATATTTTGTTTTTATTTTTGCAAGAAATAATAATGTGATATTAATTTGGGCTTTAAGAAATAAATGTTTGATTTTATTTTTATTAAAAAAACATACTTTTTAAATTTAATACCGAACCAATTTCCTAGCCATCTTCCCCTAACCCCAATATTTACATGTAAAGATAGCCTCGTTTAGCGCTGTTTCGCATTACGCTCTACTTTGATGGAACGTATCCCCCGCGTTAAGCGGGGTCTTACTGTACTTCCAATCAATTCACTGTAACAGTAGTGTTTTGTCAGAGAGACTTCTTCTAAACACAAATTTAATAATAATAAAGTTTTGGGTAATAAATAAGTTAAGGGTAATAAAATATTTCTGGCAAAGAATGTTTTGGGGCATATTTTTAACAGTTGATTTGGCTTTATTATAGCCACACTAAACATTTGTCCCTAATAAACTACTCGAAATACCAGTTCTTGTTGGCATAAAGATAGATTTCGGTCTTTTGAAACTTCGAAACATGCATAAATCGTATATATTTTGGAATCATCTCAATCTACTTTTAGCCCAAACTGAAAATTTGAAAATATTTATCTCATATGTCCCCTTAATGTACGTAAGTGTTTTATTGTAATCAAGCACTGAAGATTAAAACTAATGTACCCTAGTAGTTTAACTATGGATTCAATGGAAAGGCTGGGCCATCTAACGTTTGGGGATTTGTATCGGCTATTAAAAAAACTAATGAATATTTTTTAAAACTTATGAGTTTATTAGGACATTTTCATTTAAGAATAAAACACGACGTCATTCAAGTGACTGCCACGGATGGCTTGACAGTAGCCTATCCGATCAACCCAATTTTTCAGTGCATTTTCGATTGTTTGGACTCCAATCCCATGAATGGCAACTACGATTTCGTGTTTCAAGGCATCATTCGTCTCTGGGTGGTTAGCATAACGCTGTTCCTTAACTCTTTGAGGGGCAGGAAAAGACAATTTACTTTTCAGCAGAACTCTTATTTTATTTACTATATCCAGGTGTTACAATGAAATTATTTGCGACAATTACACATATTTTGTTCAAGACGCGTGAAAAAATTATCACTTCTGGTGGTTACTGTCAATGATCACCGCCCACAGAACACATCTCTGCAAATCAGTCTCTATGGTACTCATGGTTTTCTTTCTCAAGCAGAATGCAACTTTGTATGTGCGGCATTTCCCATACTGTTGGTGCTGCCAGAGTTCACATCGTTGTGATGGTGTCTTCGATGGCTGATACTTATTTTCTTGAAGACGAATCGCTGCATCAACTTCTGGCTTAATATGGAATAAGTGGTTTTCTTCACTCTTGGAGCACCAAATTTTGAACGCCTAACCACTATCGTATTCGCCAATAAATTCTGATATACACTGCGTCGAAAATGTTTATGAGAATATTGTTCCATGTCTAGCTCTTTATGTACAATAAATGCATTCACAACACAACGATCGAGAAAACGAAAAAAAAAATAGTCTGCGCCACCACTTTTTGCATTTCCGATCTCACCTTTCAGACTATCAAAATTGTCAACAAAATTCATATGCTTATTAAATACATGCAGAACTTTTGGGCACGGAATATTTAATATTCGTTCATCCTTTTGCGTTCTTGTAACATTGACGACTTCAATGAGCTACAAGGAAACTTCAGAAATGGTCAGTCTTGAAACACCACTCACACGAGTGAGTAAGACGTTCAATAGAAAAGGTGGCTACTGTAGGCAACCACCGCCCTTCAAAGAGTTAAGAATTTCCCATAAAAAACAATTTCACGGGGGTCAAAGTGGTGTTTGGTCCGGCGGCATCATATGGCCATTTTTTCTTCGAAAATGAGCAAGGAGCAAGGAATGCTATTGCCGTGACCGTCAATAGCAAACGTTATCGTGCCATGCTAAACGAATTTTTGTTTCCAAAAATTGAAGAGGATGGATGACAGAGGTGACATTTGGTTTCAACAGGACGAGGCCACTTGCCACGCAGCCAATGCAAGCATCGATCTGTTTTTGGAAAAAGAATAATCAGCCGAAATGCTGATGTCAATTGGCCGCATCGGAGCTGTGATTTGACCCCTTGTTTTTTTGGGGGGGGGGAGGAAGTATTAAGGATAAGTGTTACGCTAACCACCCAGAGACGATTGATGCCTTGAAACACGAAATCGATGTTGCCATTCCTGCGATTGCAGCCCAAATAATCGAAAATATACTGAAACATTGGGTTGATCGGACACGGTACTGTCAAGCTAGCCGTGGCAACCATTTGAATGATGTTGTGTATTATTCTGAAATGAAAATGTTCCGTCTTTCTAATAACCTCATAATTTTCGAAAAATTTTAGTTATTTATAGCTGATTCCAATTCCAAAAGTTAGATGGCCCATCCTTTGTTTATGCATTTAAAAACTGAGGATCATATATGATACAGTATTGTAAGCATTTGTTGTGTTTAAGAATTAATACAGCATGCGCCCAAGGAGCATCACCACTGCATACTAACAACAAATGCTTATATATTTATGCAGATAATATTCACAGAACATCATCCAGGCCTCTGTTTGTTAATGTCATTTCATAGAGAAGCAAATACGTTTCCGAAGCTATCCTCCTTGGACTCGCTTGTCAGAGTATTGCTGCTTGGAGGCGGCACCTAGGTTGAATAGTCTCATCCTAAGTGTAATAACATTAAGTGTAATGTTTCCAATAGCAGAGAAACACTTCATAACAGAAGAAATTTGTAGAAGATGTTGTTCAGGAGGATGTGGTGGCTTGAGATGCAGAATCGATAAGCAATTAAAGTCCAAGAGACGTACGCGGTGAAGCATCATCGGCGGGAGACGGTACTCAAATGAAACGAAGGTAGTGGAGAACCTGCGTGCGTTACTTCTGAGGATCAGCCGTGGCTCAAGATAACGTACATAACACGTAACAGCTCAGGCAGCAGAGTGATTGGTGGTTGGCGGGGACTCTTTTCAGATAGCATACAATTTGGAAGGGAGAACCGATATGAGTGGTAAGAGAAGAGAATACTTGAATTACGAATCTAAGATAAATAATGTTGCGAAACGCCCAGCTACGATGAGAGAGCTTCTTCTCAAAGAGTATTAGAAATGTTAAAGGGACGGCAGGGTTGCAATATTTGCGTGAAATCTCCCATTTGGTGATAATAATTTGTGATATGCCATAGACGGGGAGAGAACATTCTAGAATGCATTCTTAGCAAATTTCTTGAGAACATTCTCGAAGGTAGGTTAAAGCTATAACTGACCTTGCTATAAATAGCCTTGCCTGTACGCAGAGAAAATGGCGTAGAAATGTCTTGATTTCAGCAGTAAAGTCTTGAGTTCAGAGATTAGCCTGTCGTTGTGCTTCGATGCATGTAAACGTGTCTTTAGAATTCTCCTGTCTAATACTGGTGAATAAATTGTGTTTTGATTCTTCATCAAGTGTTTGGGGACAGTTACTTCAATCCCCGAACCCGTAGCATGCAGCAATAAAATAAAGATAATGCAGTCAAGTAATTAATGCAAAACCTAAGAAAATTTAAACAAAATGCCTTAAGACAGCTCCTGGCCGTTTTCGATTTCCTGCAGCGATGTGGTTGTAGTTCATAAGTGGGATGCTGTTATTACTAATTCTGGTAATGTTCTTAAAGAAACGTTTTGTTATCTTAGCCATGTACGTGCTGACATCATCAATATTTAATTCATCGTGAATAACCTCTTTCCTAATGAATCATCTACATTTACGAATTTGCCGTAGTGTAACTTTCTGTATTTATTTGCAGCTGTTTAATGTGACTTTGGCATTCGTGTCTCCAAACGAGACATGCATAGGTGTTTATGGGATGCAACATGGTCCCATGAATAAATAGCTTGTTATCTAATGATAAAACTGAGTTTCGGGCAATTAAAGGGGTAAATATAGCTTTAGATTCTCGATACTTGGAACAGAGATATGTAATGTGCGGGGTCCATGTGAGTTTAAAATCAAGGATAGCACCGAGACATTTGACGTGCTAGGTCCAAGGGATAACAGTATTGAACATGTTAATGTTAAGATCCAAATTTCTTTTGTAGGTGAAGAGAACGGCTTTCGATTTTTCAACGTTGATTTGAATTTTCCATTGGGTAAGCCAGGATTCCAACTCTTGTATGTGCTAATTCAGAAGTCAAACAACAAAAATCAGCGTTATATTTACAAAATTTTCACAGGACTAGTTTCGATGGTTTTACCGAACCATCATCTTCAGCTGCAAAACCGCAAATGAACAAGATAGGAAATAATGTTTAGATAAGAAAGCCTGGAAAAGAATAAGCAAGTGGCGCCATCTGTTGGCGAAACCAGAACTAAAACATAATTTCCCTAAAAGCCGAAGGCAAATTTGGATTGGAATTAGGATCGTTAACTAGAACAGAAAGATTTTTATGAATGTGAAATGCCTCTAGAAAATCCAGTTCTCCAATGGAAGACGTTTTTTGAATAATTTTGGCAGCAGAAAAATTGAAAGTGTGATTTTCAGACCAACAATGTTGAGCAACAGAAGACTTCTGTGTTTCCTTTTTTCTAACATATGCCTCATGTTCTTTGACGCGAAATTTTAAGGCTCTCTTAGTTTGGCCAATGTAAATTAAACCACACTGGCAAGGAATCCTATAAATACCCCAGGAATTCATATCCGGAATGGGGTCCTTGAGTATAGAATTTGGAATTTTATTGATGGGAGAGTAAACAACCCGAAAGTTAAATTTCTGCAAAATATATGCAACTTTATAGCTAATTGATGGAAAGAAGGGAATGACAACAGAATTTTTATAATCTCCTAAAATAAGAGTGTGGCTTTTAGTGTGTTGAGATGAGAATTTTTTAACTGCTTGATTAATAATGTTGGGTGAAAAGCCCCTGTCAATAGCTATTGCTTTTAAATAATTTAGTTCTTCATCAAGGGCTAGTTTGGAGGAGCAAACTTGAAGAGCACGGAAAACATAGGAATAAAATGAAGCTAACTTTTGTTTAGTCGGATGACATGATTTAAAGTGTGGTGGAAGGCAAACCGATGAAGGTTTACGGTAAACTGTAGTACTGAAGTTGGATGTGTTACGTGTGACCAGAATGTCGAGAAACGGAAGAGAATTGCAAGTCTCAAGTTCAAAAGTGAACTGAATAGCAGGATCAATAGAATTCATTGTTGAAACAACTTTATTTAAATCATCTTTATTACCTTCAAACAGAGTAAAAGTATCGTCTACGTAGCGGAACCATGCCGGGAAGTTTAAAGTTTCAAACAATTTTGATTCATAATAATGCATATAGATATCAGCCAGGATGGGACTGAGGGGGCTTCAGTTTGCTTGTAATATTTATTTTGGAAAACAAAATGTGTTTGTTTCAAACAGAGTTGAGTGAGAGAAATTAGCTCATCAATTTCGATGCAAGAGAAATGAAATTCGCGAAGTCTGGTTTCTAGACATCTTAATGCACCCTCCACTGGGACATTGGTGAATAATGATTTTACATCAAAAGAAACTATGAGTAAATTACTAGGAGAAATGTTTTTAACCTTTTTTACAAACTCTATTGAATTTTTTATGGTGTAAATGTTATTGTCTAATAGAGTCTTTCTCACATTCTTGTATGTGGTTTTGTAGTGCTTGTCCGACTAAACTCAGAGATGCATGTAATGATTGCTGTGCCGTCGTATATTGCAAGGATGGTGTTGGGTAGCATAAATTGCAAAACGATTTTGGGCAAGCAAAGACCCTTCCGGGACGCCGGTGATGATTTTCCGGCATAAGAAATAAGTGTTGTTGTAGCGAACGACAATATATCTATCTGTTAGATAAGTGACGGAGGACGTGGGCACTGTCCCTTTACCTTTATGGTTAATCAGTACAGCACCACGTCCGCCATTATATCTATCTGTTAGATAGGAATAGATGAAGCGAATGATGTAGTCCGGGAAACCCAGGACGATGAATTTAGAAATGAGACTCTCGAACCATACCCTGTCAAAGGCCTTTAAGACATCAAGAAATAGTGCACCAGTGATGGAGTATCTTCGGAATCTACTGGAGATTCCTGGTACTCAAGACAGCTGCTGGTTATAGATAGTGGAGAGCGTGGGACATTATTAACAAATTATTAGTGTCTCAATTTTTTTGTGCAGTTTTGATTAACGAGCTCAACATTTTAAATCGAGCAGTGACAACACTATGGAATAAAACATTTTTATGTACAAGGCACACTACTGTCTGTTGGAAATTCTAAAGGTATGCAGTTTTTAAATATTTTGTTATTTTGCTGTTGAATTGAATTTTATATCGCGTAAGCGTCAAGAAAGTGATAACGGAAAATAATTTCAGGTGTTATATATCCTGTATATCAAACATATTGAATTATTTTAATTACATTTAAAAAAAATTGAAATTTTTTTATATAAAAGCTTTCAGATATTAAATTGCAATCTATATCTTTTGAAATTCTAAATTCAAAAGTGTTCAAGAAAGAAAGGAATTTTAAGAAAGAAGGGAAAGTGTTCAAATCCACATTCCCTTCTTTCTTAAAATGGCGAAAAACGATCTTTTAACTTTGAGCGAAGAGATTATATTCATTGTACATTCATTGTTCATTGTATAATTTCCTTTAAAGAAAGTGTGAACTGAAATATTACCTTTTCTTCCCAACAGCTTGCACTGTTACGTTAACTAAAAGGAGTGGCGTCATCGAGAGCCCGAATTTCCCTGATTACTTCGGGAATCGGGCATTCTGCAGATGGGTCATCAAGGCTCCTCAAGGAAATAATATAACCATGTCTTTCTCACATTTGTTTTTCAGATATCATAGTAATTACTGTGCATCTCTGAATCTTAAGGTAAATGTATATTTTTAACTGATTACTTGAGTAATACTCTCCAAAAGTTAAGGAACAGTACGTTTTTGAAAGCTCACCATTACAAAAATGTCAGTAACATTTAATTTTACAGGTTACATGCATGATAGTAACCACGTTTAAAAAAGTATATGCAAAATCAACAACTACCACTTTTATTTTATAAAAATGAATACTATATGATCGTGACTTTAGTCAGAAGACTTTCGTTTTATGAAAATGGACGTATTTCTACGAAATTATCTTTCCTATGAGGCCCTTAGGCATCGTAGTCAGCTGCCCTGACCACCATACCGACTGGGCGGCCCTATATAAGACCTTGTAAGACCTATTTCTATAAAGCACATTATAATTTATTTTCATTACCTTATAAGACAAAGATGCAAAATGACTCCATTTGATCATTCAGGCTGTTTTCATAGAGGTATACCTTTGTTAAAATAACCTGAAAGATCAGATGGAGTCATTTTGCATCTCTGTCTTTTAAGGTATTTTCTTCCTCCTTCCAGCATGCCTGATTGCATGGTGCAACTTTAGCGCATTCGGTGCCTATTTGAAACCCCCAGGTTCGAGTCCGGCAAGGGTGTTGCACATTTTCCATGACTTTAGTGTCAAAAATCCTAATGATTCTACAGTGGCAATTGAACAAAATGGTGGGAAGAACTGAACAACTAAACACCACCAGGAGTTAGCAACTGGGTCCCCTACTCACCATTCGCCCTTTAACCCTTTGGGGCACCTAAAACTTTTCTTCTGTATGCACAGAAATATTGAATGAAAAATGATTTATAGGTTACTCTGAACCTTCTTTATTTATAACAGACGGCAGCCCAAGACGGTCCAGTCAACATATTTTAGTCATGTTTAGTTTTTAAAGACCGTCATTTTTCAAAGAAATCTTCGAAAAATTTTTAGGAGACAAAAGGAATTATTTGAAAAGAAATTTATGTGTTATTTTTTGGCTGTATGCTAATCTCCTTATTCTATATTAGTTTTAAATTTTTCACCTTGAAAACTTGCCTAAAATTGAGCGGCGAACATCAGGTGTACCCAGAGTGGACTCACTGAGAGACTAGAACAAGACCGAAATCTGTATCTTTGTTTCTCTGCAGCTCATCGGTCAGGTCATTTATAACAAAAAGGTGGGTCTCCATCTGTGTTTCATTTCTTGTTTCTCGCTTTATTCTTTTCTTTTTTGGGGGAGGGGAAAGGAGAGGTTTGGTTATGAACTAAGAAATTGTTGGGGTGATTTTCTGAAGTTCAGGGGTAATTTTATCAGTTAGCTGTTTGGTTTTTCACTAGAGAAGCTCTCTTTTTTTCTTTTACCTTCGTTCAAAGAAGTTTTGAGTTATAGACGTTTATAATTTTATTTTATAGTTTATAATTTCAAATTGTAGATATGATATTAGTTTATTTTGCCGCCCAGTCGGTATACTGGTCAGGGAAGCTGACTGCAATGCCGAAAGGCCTGGGTTCGAATCCCGGAGAAGGCATGGTTGTAAGTGTCCGTCCCTTCATAGGAAAGGCGACGGTGGCCCACCTATTAGGTGCCTCCATAATAAAGAGACCTCCACATCCGGCCTTATATAGATTAATGAACTCGATTACATGTGTAATTGTTCACAATCTGCCATTGGGAAAAAAATATTAGTTTATTTTTATCTGATTTTTAACTATATTCCAAATGGATCGGAGAGGGCTGACCGTTTCTGAAGTACTGAAAGTACTACACGAATTGCTTACAGATCTGATACGGATCCCCGTACATGTGAATCTGATACGGATCCCCGTACATGTGCGAAACATGCAATATTGGATTCTGCTTTTTGAAAGGTGGTATCACTTTCTTCGAAAAGTACCACCATGAGAAAAATAGACGAAAGTGCAAATATGAAATGTAAATATCATATACCCAAGTTACTTTTTTTCCACTCATACGCATGCAATCATCATATAACCGAGAAGAGCATTTTTGTTTTTTAGGGAAAGTAGCAGGCCTCTCCGTGGCACACCCTGGGTAATGCTAAATATGCAACGGTATTCATAATTTAATGTTTTTAATCAGGTTTTAGGCAAAATCTCTTACCCTTTTACGCGCTTCGGCCTACCAGCGGCCGAGCGGTAGAGTCGCTGAACACTGGTAGTTCGGTCGGAGGTTCGAATCCCGCGAACGGGCTGACTGCATGGGCGTTTTCGTGGTTTTCCCCATGTGTAACGTGTATACGAGCCAGTTTCCCTTAGAAAGTCCTCCACGAAGGCATCCCTCCCCTTAGGCAGATAGCCCTAGTGTGCTTTGCCATAATTAAATACACCACACCACACCACACCACCGTTTACGCGCCTCCCAGCAATTCTCGTTTCAGCACTCTTTTCGAGGCTCTATTCATTCAGTGTGGCCGTTTCGGGCACACCCACAGAATTAAAATTATAAATGCTATCTTCACAAAATTTAACCTGTATACTTCCTGATTAGACTGGCTACCTTTTTTCCTTTTTGACTGATTCCTGGCCTGATTAGACTGCCTACCTTTTTTTGTCAAAATTTCAACTTTAAAAGGTAGCATGCCGGAAAGAGTTAAAAGAGGAAGTATATAAGGTTATTTTCTCCCTCCCTCCAGCATGCCTTCGAGGTGTAACGGTAGCACACAGCGCGTATTCGAGAGGTTCTGTATAATTGTTCTTCATATATAAATAACTTGTTACTTTAATGTAATTTATTATGTCAACTGCGTAATGCAATGACCTGAAATGTAATTTTTTGTCTTCATAAATGCCAGAAAAGGTTAGTGCAGTGGGGCAATACCATTTTTGTCTATGACGATGTTGTGGTGCCCCCTGCACTTTTTCCTGTCCTGTCCTGTCTCTTTCACAGGGCTATCAACTGCTTCAGATATGTTACTGAACTCAGCCACACAAAAACAAGAGGCGGAAATTATAGTTTCTTTAAATGGTTTGTTTAATTATAAGAATTATTTAAAGCAAATGATATTTTTGCAGATTAAAGAAGTTGATGAATATGAAAGAGATCATTCGTTATTTAGCAACTGTGGAGTACCGAACACACTTCTTCCGACAATTGAGACTTCAACGAGCAAAGCGATTGTGGAATTTATATATTCTTGGGGGCCGAAAGTCCGATTCAGATTAGAATGGATAATGAAAGGTAAGTTTTAGAACTTTATGCAAACGCAGAATTAGTAACACTCCTGCTGCTGGAAGTAGATTTAAAAATTCGAAATCAAGAAAAAAATTGCGAAATAGCAGGATTTGCTCTAAAAATATTTAAAATTTTTATTTATCTGATAACATTAGGAAGAGATGAATAATTTTTTTTAAGCAAAATAATATCACACACAGCATAATAGTCGCTCGAAATAACTCAAGGAGAACGCGAATATTTCGCACTTCCTCCTTAGTACATTTCTCGAATCACTCTCACGCTAAACCGTAACTCGTAGTTCGAAATCCATTAAAGAATCTGAAAGAAGGAACTTTGCATATTTTTGAAGATGTATATTTTGTGATGGCAAGCATGCTAATGCTGATTGTTTCAATGCTCATAAACTTTTTACTAGAGGAGAGGCAGACGGATAAGTGCTGTTTTGCGTGCCTTGTTCTTAGTCATTCAGTTAGGAAGTGTCACACGGTTTTTAAAAAATCTCATCTGTATTAAAAAAAAACATATTTTCTTGGTGTGTGATCAACAGCAGACCTGCGACAAGCCTGATTAGACGAAGGAAGAAGAAATTTCTTTCAGAAAGGATATTAACTTATCTGAAAAAGTCAAATCCAAAAGTATTTCTTCCGATAGTTAAAGCCAACCGTATCTCTGATATAAAAGAATAAATAGTTCGCATGCTGTGTTATACTGGCTCACAAAAGTCGTACATTGTAAAGGATACTGTAAAAGAGATGAAATGCCTTATAATACATAAAGAAATCATTAACACTCTTCGGTTGGTAGTGTTTTTATTAAGAAAGATAAGCGTAACTGTTACAAAAGAAAGCAATTAAATGGGAATTTCACTTGTATATTTGAAGTCTTGCATCAAGATATATGTGTAAGATAAGCGTAACTGTTACAAAAGAAAGCAATTAAATGGGAATTTCACTTGTATATTTGAAGTCTTGCATCAAGATATATGTGTAAGTACGTTGCCAGTAACTAAAGGCCCTTGGTTGGAAGAAATGAAAGACCTAAATGTGGTTTTAACTGATACTAACGCCTCTTATGAACCTATTCAAGTCCTCATTGGAGCAAATATTTTTAATGGTGTCCGCCCAAAATATCGCAGCAAATACATCATGGACGAAAACGTCGTAGAAACAGCAACGCAAGGCGATAGCATCGTCATACAAAACATCGTGTGTGAAAAAAGCAAAAAGAAAGCGTCGCAGTTCTAAAATATCGTCATCGAAAATAAAGCGGTTGAAAGAGTCGTCTTCAAAAACATCGTGGTAAAAAATAAAGCAACTACAAATCATCGCATGACGACAGTACCGCATGCGTATTTTAAGATTTAAAAGTTGTAAATGCATAATTGCATAATGATTTGCGATATGAAGAAGGAATGAGAAATATTTTTACTTTTATATATCATATTTTTGAATTAACAAATGAATTTTTTTGCTAAAAAATGAGAAGAATATTCAGAAATTAAGAATGAGTAGAAAAATAACGCTAGGAGTAGTAGTTAAGAGAATTTTAAAATAATATAGTTAACTAATAAAAGTCATTAATTAATTAATCTCTTTTATTAACTTTTATGCAAAATATAGTAGAAAAAAAGATTAGAAAAAGGAAGATGAATAACTGAAGTTGTTTAATTAAATATAAAATTGTAAAAATTCTAAATTGTTTAAATTCATATGGGCGCATATAAGCATCAAGGATGTCTTCGCTATAAACTCGAGCACTCACGGTTTCCGTTGGAAAGACATGGAGGTCTGTGCGTCCACCCAAAGAGATGCCACCCCAAACACAGACACTGCCTCTTCCGTATGCATCTCTTTAACGGTTGTTTGACAGATGATAACGGGTTCCAGGTTCTCTCCATATCAAATAACGCCTACTATCGCTTTCTAGACTAAACCTGAACTCATCTTTAAAGAGAACAGCCCTCCACTGATCAGGCGTCCAGTGGACATGTTGTCGTGCCTACTGCAAACGGTCCCTCCTATGGCGTGACGTGAGCGGCACACAGACGACCTTCGTGAAGCCTTCTACGCACAGTTGACGTTGACACCAACCTTCCGGTGGCTGCAGCAAGGGAGGATCTAAGAAGAGTCGGAGTAGCGGTTCTATTCCTGCGTACACATAATGTCAAATATCGGTCATTGGCGCTCGTCGTCGCAGTTGGCCGTTCTTGGCTTAACCTCCTAGATACCGAATCTGTGGTTTGAAATCGCCTCCAAAGTCTATGAACCACAGAAGGACTAACATTTAGCCATCTGGCCACTTCTGTCTGACTTTATCCTGCCTCTAGTCTCCCAATGGCTTTCCATCGTATTTCTGCAGGCAAATGATGCCTGGAGGTCATTGTTACGAATAAGCTATCTCACATTCCTGATGTCACTATCACAGTAAAATATGTGGGCTTGCCCTCAAACATGGAATTTTATTCTCCTCGCAAATGACGTATTCCGAGTGCAGCGCCACTAATTTGCATACTGCAGTTTTATTCAGTTGCTCTTACTTGGCAAGATATTCAAATTTTATACGGTTTGGCTTATTTTTGAGGGAGTTATCGCTATTTTTGTGATTTTTCCTTAATTTATGATAACCAGTGTACTATGATCATCAAAAACTAATTTTATATAACTTTTAGCCGATAGAATATCTTAAATAGCACTTTGGCTGTCCGAAAATAAATCAACATTTTTATTGGACTCTTTTACTAAGACCCATTCTCTAAAGCTTTCAGAATAGCATAAACTTCTGATTGAAAAACTGATGCGTTATCACTTAACCTATATCTTTCAATGGCCCTTATTTCACCATCTATAATTTTGATCAGAGTAAGGAAAATATTATACTCAGATTTAGTTTCGGTCGAAACCGAAGAAATAGAAATTGCCGGATATCTGGAGAAAACAGGATATTGGAATGAAAGATCCTAGGAAGAAAAGACCAAAACTGGAGATAGACCTAAAAAGCTAATGCTCATTTCCCAGAACTACTGAAATTTCATCTAGATAATCATTACGAAAAGTTTGTTTGCCATCGGCTGACGACAGTTCTTCCTTGGCTGATAACTTTAGCCTTCTCCAGAAAAGGGACAACTGCAAAATACATTAGGAGGAGCTGTGAATTTAGGGCGGTGGAATTATACCTTTCCGACCAATGGCGATGTTCTTGTGTCCTACGCACTTGCCCTGTACCTGTATTCCAATGTCTTGGAATAGTTTCATCAAGATCCACCACCTTTCTTAGGTGCATGGGTTTCTTGCTAAATTTGCAATTTCAATAACGTTGTTATGGCGCATTATAAAAGTATTTCTATTTGTCTATAAAATTGTCCTTAAACTGACAAAAAATTTATTTTACGGGATAAAAAATAAAATTTTACGCCAAATAATAAAAAATTTTACTTTAATTAATTTTACGCCACGCTGATAAAAATAATTTTACGCCACACTGATAAAAATTTTACTTTACGCCACATTTAAACTAATTCTTCAAATGTTGTTAGATATACAAACTACATGTTTTTATGTCGTTATAAGATCTGGTCTTTTTCAGTAGCCTGCAATTATTAGTATTTTGCAAATTTAATGAAGATAGTTTCAGTTTTTATGTATTTTCGCCTTGCCGCGAGATGAGAACTGAATTAATTGAATGAGAAATATATCGCTAATGAAATTCGAGAAAATAAGTTTAAATGGAATTCGGCAAAACGTGTGCATAATTTTAGAAGGTGTTCAAGGCTCAAGGTCAATTTAATAAGGTGTTCAAGGTCAATTTAATAAGGTATTCAAGGTTCAAGGTCAATTTAGTAAGGTGTTCAAGTTATGCGGTGTCCCCATCAGATTTTTTATATTCGCTATTGTCTTGAATGTGATATATACTCCATTTTAGAAACTACTCTACCATTATTTTCATCAAAATTACTATTATTTCTTATGCATTATTATATTTTTAGGATGTGGTGGAGATATTGAGAATACGAATTCAGGCTTCATTACTTCTCCGAACTACCCTAATGGATATCCATTAAAAACGACTTGTTTATGGCACATTTTTTATGCTCCTGGAGAAAGAGTACAGTTGACGATACTGGAGCTTGATCTTCAAGGAGAAGAGGAATGTGCATCTGATTATGTTAGAGTAAGAATGAATATAATTTACACTTTTAATAAATTCGATCACTTAATTATTTAGGAATAACTAATAATCTGTGAAATGCACGCGATGGACTCTTTAATACACTCACTTCCAAAAGTTAAGCACGAAGATGTAAAATGCATAAAAATCAACAAATACTGCTTTGATTGACACAAAATTCGGCAGGAAAGTCGGCAGAAAATATATATTTATGCATGGAACAAAATAATTATATACAGAAATGAAAACAATATTAAATTTTTGTAAGTTATCAGATAATGACATAGAGGAGACTTAAACAGAGTTATGTATAAAGTGAAAATAAACAGCATAAAATGAAAAAAGGACATTAATAGTGTATGTGGTCCCCCCTCATCTGTATACAAAGTTTACACCTTGTGACCATGCTTTCAATTAGGTGGTCAACCACCGCAGAATTAAGCAATCGACATTCTTCTTGTAGAGCAGTTTCCAGCTAAATAAGAGTGGCTGGAGGTGGGAAACGGGAAAATACAGCACGGCCGAGAGTATCTCAAAGATTTTAAATGGGATTAAGGTCGGGCGAATATGCTGGCCACGCCGTATGCGCAATCTCTTCACTCTCCAGGTAGTCATCGACGATGTCAACTCTATGGGGACGTGCGTTATCGTCCATTAAAACAGAAGTAGGGCCAACTGCTGCAGCATCCAATCTCACAATGGGTTCTAGGACTTCGCCTTGTAATGCGTGAGGATAGGTAATGTTTTGGGACTGACTGCGTGTTCGTTGTTCACGCCATATCCTTATACGCTTGTCATCTGGCTCCAAAGCAAATCTTGACTCGTCAGTAAACATGACATTGCCCCAGTCAGATACATTCCATTTGACATGTTCCCGGCACCACTGTAATCGTGCCCCTCTTGATTGAACGGATAGAGGAACACAAACTCGAGGTACCCGGGCATAGAGTCCACTCATATGTAATCTTCGGCTTGCAGATATCGCCTTACCAATGAACTCTGTAACCATAGATGTCACATGCGTGGAGGTCGCTCTGCGATTCCGCTTGGCTACAATAGCAATAGTATCCATTTACGTGGGGGTTGTAACCCTTGGGCGACCGGGTACGGAGCTTTGGACAACTGCCTGTATTATTTGGAATTGTTTCTATAAACGGAAAATTACAGACTGATGAACGCCGAAGAAAAGAGGAACATCTGTGATCGACTGTCCTGCTTCAGTGCGCCCCACAGCACGCCAGCGCTCAGAATCTTCCATTCGTCTTCTGGAAGTCACAGAAACACGTATGTCTTTAAATCAAATTGTACGAAAGTTTTAGACACCTTCTATCAGCGCTTACAATCAACTTCTGTAACCCTTCATAAAGCTGGTTTCTTATAAGAGTGCCTTTTTTGCATATTTCTTGACATGAAAGCGCGTTTGGCTGTTACCTAACATATTTGCATACTTCCATCTACCTCTGCAGCGAATTGCATCCTATTCAATTCTGATTGGCTTCCGAAAATTATCATTTTCCTCTCCGTGCACAACTTTTGGAAGTGAGTGTAATTTTCTTTCAGAAGAATACGTTAATTCTGTTTTCTGATGCCAGATATTTTATGCCCATGCCTTATCCAATAGCTATAGAATATTACATAGGTAGTGTTGCGTTCTACTGGTTCATGGATTTGGAGTGATTGATGGCAACACCTTGATGTAGAAACAAAACATAATTATTCATCAATAGTACACAGGAGAGTTCCAAACACACATTTACAGCCGTCGAAAAACTACGATGACTATGTTGAAACAATTAGCAGCGCAACCTTCAGATTATCAGGCTGTAACGGTGAAGACAGCTTCACGACAAAACAGTAAAGCACAGCTCTCGACCGTGACCTTCGTTTTATATCCAGTTGGCCGTGTTTCGACTCGGTTCGGTCGCTGTCGGAGCTACTACTGCTGAACTCAACGTACTCTCAATACTGCCCAAGATACAACTCAAGATACACTGAGACTTCGCGTACAGGTAGGGTTTATTTATATAGCTTTGGGCCTGCATTCAAGAACATTCTATGGCGAACTGGGATCGCTCTAGAATGTTCCCGCTCCGTCTATGGCATATCGCGGATTTTGTCGCCAAATGGGCGATTTCGCCCAAATCTGGCAGCTACTAACTCTTCTTGCCATTTTCTGGCAAACCTAAACTCGCTTTGCGGTGAAGCTATCTTACCGTAGCCGAGCATTTCTTAACTGTAGTATACACTAATGTCCTTGTAAGGATTGTTACGTCCCGACAGAAGCCTTTTTCTACAAAAGCTAGATTCATCCATATACCAAGAGACGCTGTTATACATATATGGAAGAATGGAAAAAGAGTAGGTTTTTTAAAGTGTAGGACTTGCTTGCCATTGAACGTAAAAAGTTATGATGCGCGCCATTTACATGGTAAATAACGGTGCACTGCAGAACAAAATTATAAATGATTCTGAATTTATATTTTGATACAATTTATTCATCCACTGAAAAATGAATGAAACATTGAATACGAAGACGTATACAAAAAGTAAGATCGCAATATTTATATATACAGTGGTGGCCAAAATTGTGGACACTTTTGGAAATTTTTATGTTTTTGAACTTTGTATGCTTATAGAAAACGTTACGTTTCACAAAATGCAAACTTGTATATATCATTTTAAAGAGAATTTATTACTGAATTCAATACAAAACACAAAATTCAATTAGTTGCAATACAAAAAAGTTAAACTATAATAGTTATCGATATACATTAGATAGTAATGATTGCAGTGAGTCATCAGTACTTAGTAGGGTACCCTTTATTTTTGATTTCAGCTTTACATCGACGTTTCATTGAGCTTACAAGAGTTTTAAGCTCTTTTTTCGTTATTACATGACCCCAGGAAACAATTACAGCCTCAATTAGTTCCCTTTTATTTGATGGGCGCCTCATTCGGACAAGAGTTTTCAAACGGTGCCACAAATTTTCGATAGGATTGAGGTCAAGACTGCTTCCTGGACATGACAACAATTAAATGCTCTTTGCACGAAACCACTCTTTCGATATTTTGGCCGTGTGGTAAGGAGCAGAATCCTGCTGAAAAATAAACGAAGCATTGTTGGGAAAGAGATCTCTGATGGAAGGTAGAAGTTTTGGTTCTACAATAGTGTCAATGTATTTTCTGGCATTTAGTGTCCCATTGATGACATGAAGGCGACCAATACCATCTGCTGACATGCATGACCAAATCATAACACTAACTGGGTTCTTCACAGTTGCTTGAATTCATTCAGGATGTAGCTCTTCTCCTATTCTACGTCTTACATATTTTCGCCCCTCATTACCGAATAACGAAATCTTAGTTCCATCACTCCATATAACTTGTCACCACTGATCATCTGTCCAATTAATGTGTTCCTTTGCCCACTGTAGTCTTTTTTTTTTCGTTGCTGAAAATTAAGATAAGGCTTTTTTCGTGGAATTCTACCTCTCAGTCCAACATCTGTTAATCTTCTCCTGATTGTTCTTGAACCGACAGAAACACCAGCATCATTCAGATCACTTCTGATAGCCGCTGATGACATTTTTCTATCTTGGAGGCATAGTCTTTTTATTCTTCTGTCATCAATAGATGTGGTGCACCTTTTTCGGCCTTTTCCTTCTTTGTTTTTTATTGAATTTGTCTCTTGATATCGTAAACAAAACTTTCGGACTCAAGATGTAGTCACTGAACCACCCACCTGTCTTGCGATTTCAGCATAGGAAAGACCACTTTCTCGTAACACAATAATATTACATCTCTTTCTAGGTGTCCAATCTACTCTTTTATTTGATGTCATTGCTTCTTGACTAAATATTAAAATTTTTTACAAAAATTCCTACTTGTAATTGCAGTTTGAAACAGGTTCTCATTGAAGAAACAGGTTCTCCTTCTACAGAACAAAGCAAAATCATGAATTGTTTCAAGTGTAAACATGATGTCAGCTTCTACTGGCAGTTACTAACATTTGATTGGTTCTCGGAACAAGAGCAGGGATTGGCCAGGAAAGCTAGACATTACAAACCACTTCATAACTGTGTTTTTTATTTATATTAAAGTACATATAACATTTTTTGTATTGCAAATAATTGAATTTTGTATTTTGTATTGAATTCAGTAATAAATTCTTTTTAAAGTGATATATACAAGTCTGCATTTTGTGAAATGTAGCATTTTCTATAAGCATACAAAGTTGAAAAACATAAAAATTTCCAAAAGTGACCACAATTTCGGCCACCACTGTATATGTTGTAGAAAAGAATTAAATAATTTGAAAGTTGTTTGAAGAAAAGTTTAGATAATTATCTCATAGCTTATAGATAATGTCTTATAACTTTGGCAATACAATTCTATTAATATACTTTTTTAGGAGCTTACACTTTTATTATTCGTGATATAAAATTGTAGATGAACTTTGTAAAGAGAATTATTTAATCTATAGAGTTTCGTATTCTTTGGTAGCATAAACTAAGCTTAAACTCATCACAGCTTTGGAAGGAATTATTGCTACAATTCTAGATAACAACAAGTACTGAGAAGTCTTAAGAAATAAACTTTTTATTAAGTTAGAACTTTAACATAAACGCATGACTCATACTTGAAGGTAACTTAAAGTAACTTTCAAATTAAAACTAAGTGTCGCAGCCAAAGGCTACACAAATGATTTAACTCGAAATTGGCTCAAACGTCTTATCGGCATAACGGTTTAAATGACGGGAATCGAAAAATACAGTGTTATCTGAGCTAGCAAAAACCTAGTAAGACGTGTGAAACCTCGACTTTTGTACTCTGAAGCTAACTTGCATTCTGGCAGAGAAACGGAAAGGAGAAATGACAACAAAGATCAAAATCAGAGTGACTGGTTAGATTAACATAGTAATAATCCTACAAATCTCTTGCTTTCTGCAAACTATATGATAAATTATTTTTCTCTTTTTAACTCATTAATGACTTTCTGGGAACTTAACTCATTAATGACTTTCTGGGATGCTTATTTTATAATAAATGTTTTTTTAATACATTTTCAACACAAAGTGGGGTAGCGCAGAAGGGCTATTAGTCTCAGAACGGCATTTTGTGGCATTTCCATATAAACGCCGAAACACTTTTCAAATTTTGCCATCAAATGTTCTCCTCCTGTTTTATATTTAAAGAAACTAAATAATGAAGAATTTGTATGAATGTATGTTATGTTTCTTGCATTGTGAAAAAAGCGGGGGGTACCTAGAGCCATCGAATTTTAAATAACGTAATCGTCCACCCGAACATGGAACACCTGGACGCCTGACTTTTCAAGTTGTTTTTATTGTGTATTTCCTATTTTATAAAACTTTAACGAATTTTGATTAACAAAGTATTTTATCTCCAGTCTATCGGAAATTCTAAGGATAGGCTGATTTTAAATATTTTTAACCAAAATGCTCTAGAAACGTGTATGCGTATGTAAATTTAAAAAAACGATCCCTGTCGCGGTAATATAAAATTTGAAAGTGTTCAGATTTTTTAAATATATCTTTTAGTAGTTATGATACTTTATCAATGAAATTATTCAATTAAAAACCATTTTTCGGCATTCAATAATTATTATTTTACTTCCAACAAATCTTTTACGACAAATGCTCGAAAAAAGCCAGCGGATTTATCAAAAAAATCAGAAATTATGTTAAAATACCGTATAAATTTCATTTTAAAATTTATTTATTTATTTTTAAGGAAAAATTTTGATCATTGTGAAAAACATAAGCAAGTTAAATGGAAATTTATAAAAGAGAAGCCAACTTTTAAAAAAAATCTAGGAAACTCCTAATTTTGTATTTTTATTAATCTTATTTTAGAAAAGGGTGAAGAGTTCGTTTTTGAACCTTTGAAACTTTATTTTCTAAAATTTATAACAAATATATTTTTGAATGATGGAATTCTAAACTCTCATAAAAATACAGAGTGATTCTTTTGGAACTGACCTATTCAACTAGGCTTGTTAAAATATATCCGATTTGCGACAAAAGATTCTGGAAGGAGGAAAATTTAGTGGTCCGTCCTGTTTTTTGATGTACAACTCCGAAAAAAAAAGAGTAAATAAAAAAACCGCGAAATGCTGTACAAGGGATGGCTTGTGCCCATAAAGAGTTGTTAAAAACCCTGATTACCATGGGGCATTATTATTATTATTTATTATTATTCCACCTGCTTCACCTCTCAATGGGCACTATAGGTCAGTCATGTTAATCTAATCGTTGCACCAGCAACCTTTTTCGGTTGTTTACCTTCTCAACCTTATTATTGATAAACAGATTTAATATTAGTTATTACTTTTATTGTGTGCTCCAACTTACAATTTTTGGGGTTAGTTAGTTTAGAGATATTTACATATATGCATGAATGGAAGCTTGCTGACTTTACAGTTCGTCAGATGCCTAGACCTGGTTATCTGCTATGATTATATTTCTCTTAGAATAGACATACTCTATGATAGTTTCTGCTGCCCCGCTGTCCGTAGTAATCCTGCAGAAGGTCTTTGAGGCTAAGTGATCCCTGGAGCTGAGAAAGGGAGGCTCTGATGGGAGAAGTGAGTGGGATGTAATGTGAGACGTCTGTTGAAGAAGCTGAAGCACCGCAGGAGCATTTGACGTTTTGATGGCAGAACCTTCTGAGGTACGCGGGAAATCTTCCGTGATTTGTGAAAGCTTCTTGTAGACAGAAATCTGTTTTGAGCATCTTTGTGGAAGCCACGGGACCAAACGTGACTAATAAAGGTTTGTAAAGGTTATAATCACTTACTCTACAGTAAGTACTGAAAATGAGTACCCTGGCGTAGGCATAACCGAACTCGCCGCTCCATGTTGGCTGCAACACTCCGAAATGTGTCGGCAGTGGTGTTTGCAATTTTCCTAGAAATGTTGGCCATTAATTCGTCCAGTGTCCGTGGTTCATCGCGATAGACACGATCCTTCAGTAAACTACATAAGAAGAAATCTGGTGATCGTGGAGGCCACAAACCTTTGGAAATAATGCGGTTCCCAAAGAAATCCGATCAAATCCGCACTTTGGTTTCACGTGTGGCATGTGAAAACAAGGTACGGATGATACAAAAATGATTTGTGAAAACGAAGTACGGAAGATACGTGTCTGGGGGGGACATGCTGGAATACCCCCTCAGTCAGTTTCACGTCATCAAGCTGCTTCATAAATTCTCTAAAAAGTGCATGTAGGGCTCGCTGTTCACTGACCCCTGGAAAAATATTGGTCCCGCAATGCAAGTGGCAAACAAAGCGCACCAGACTCAAGCTATGTCTGAATGGAGTGGCATCTCCATTATCATATGTGGATTTTCTGTCCGCCAGATGCGTGTACTCTGGGAATTGACATATACGGACAAGTGAAACCAAAGAAGCCATGGATGGAAGTTTACGTCTGTGATTATTCTGAAAAAAATTATTCCTATCTAGTTATTAAAAAAATCTGTGGAAGGCGTGGTTTCACAATATCTGAAGCAACCATATATAATATTGTCAAACAAGAAAGGGGGGAAGTCAAAGTTTGATTTGAAATGAAAAAGGAGTTCCAAATACATATCTGAGCAGAAAAAGGAATGTTTCGAATGTTGCAAAGGTTGTAAGGATTATGTTAATTTTATTAACAGTTAAATTTTAAGTTAAAGTTCCTTTCCTGTCAAATCTTAACTTCAACTTACTACTTCCGGCCAGAACGTAATTTTGGAATTTGCTGAATATTTAATGAGGAGAAGCGGTATTTAAACCACGAAGTTACTTACTGAGTCAGAGGGAATCAGAGTTTCTGATTTACGCGCGTCTGCCTTTTTGGCCACTCTCTCTCTCAAAGCTGTTATTACGCTCGGCCGTACTCAGGCCCTTGCTAAGCTTCGTAGTCAAATAAGTTAAGGGACCAGCTCAGTTTGAATCTTGATAGCTTCGGCTATACTTCTTTAGTTAATTTTAGTTTTAGTTTAATTCTTAGTCTTTTAAGTTCAAGCCCAAGTGGGGGCCTTGCTTGTACACTCCTATGTGGAGTTTTCTTAAATCTTATTGGAATAATAAAGGAGGGTTAGTTACCCTTCTATCTTGTTGTTTCTTGTCACCCAACACAAGCGATTATTCGCTTATCAGTTCTTAGATTCTTCACTTCCAACATTAACTTAGAATTCCGAAGTGAGGAACTCTACAAGGTAAAAACTTTAATGTTAAAAGAAAATCTACGGAGTCAAAAGACAGTAGCAAAATAATTAAACTGTACAGTGTCAATTACAAAAATAGTGATTAATGCTGATTTGAACTTTAAAAAGGGGAAACAACATAATGGGCATCGTCTTTCTACACGACGTATCGGCGAATGCAAGCCTCTCTGCAGAATTATTTATGAGAAACATTTATCTTGACAAAAAATTCCAAAACATTGTGACAATATCTGAATCTTGGGTGCATTTAAATGACTGCAACAAAAAGAGATCCACTTATTAACATCAAAAAGATGAAAAATATTTTAAAGTATGGTTCAGGGAATCTTAAGGAAAGTTTCTCAGAGGGACTGCTGGTTTTTGCGGGTCATATAATGGTAAATTAAAAATAAAGAGATTGGAGGAAAATGTTTAGATCAACTCCCCATATTATCAGGGATATGTTTTATACCCAATTTGTAAATATGAAATAGCTACTCTTTACTCACAACCCCATCAATCAGTAGAACTGAATCTAAACAAAGAAGGCAGCTACACCTCAAACTCCACTATTAATAATCTGAAAAAAATGGAACAAGAAATGGGTATCAAGGCTATTACCCTTCACTCAAATCCCTACCAAATCTCTTGATTTATCACCTAAGCACTTTTCCGCTTTTGGACGTTTTAAAAGGGGATTGACCAGACGTCGACAACAGCTTTCCTTGGACTTTAGAAAGCTTTTGAAGAGTAATGGGATAAAGTCACTCTTCTGATACTGCAAAAGGCTTTATTGTCCTGGAAATCACGGTGTAAAATGATAGTGAAGAATAAGGATTATCAAATAAAACATCTAAAATAGAATCAGGTAAAATATTTTTGTAAATGCAATGAAAGTCGTCTGAAAAATGTGCGAAGGCCTCTGTAATATATGTCCATATACATTTTATTAATTATTATGTTTACGAATTGTTTTCTTGAGAAGTTGAGCCGAAATTTTACTCTCCCTTTAAAGATCCTGTAGCGAAAATAATGTTAGGAATACCTAAAATAAACACATTTTTATTAATGGCAAATAAATTCGGTTGTATGGAGTTTGCTTGTGTGTGTGTGGTGCATTTCTGAAAGGAGGAATATGCGATTTTGATTTAATATTCATATTTTTAGAATACATTTAGCATTCTACAACGTTTCCAATTTGTAAAACTCATACACGGAAAATTCTGAAATACCAGTTTAGACCAGAGTTTTTTAAACTGGAGGTCGCGGGCCCTGCAGCAGGGTGTCGCCAAAAATTTTAGCAGGTTTCATATTTCTTTAACTTATTATAATAATTTTACAAATACCATATATTTTTCAGCAATATATCTGAAAATAAATAAAGATAAAATAATACAGATAAAGAAAGAACGAAAACGTTTCGAAGCATTCTTTTTATAGTTTAAACGTACATTTTACTTGCTTTGAAAGTGACGCTATCATTTTGTCTGTTAGTTATTTAAAATTTTCACACTGTTCTACGTCTTAAAACTATAAATCACAGTTAATGACCTAAAACTGCAATAGCATATTAAGTTACAATTGAAACAATTGTCGTTTTCACTAACGCGTGTGTCGGATTTGCGCAATGCTTATGGGGTCCCACAAATTTTCGTAAATATTATGGGGTCCAGGGGTCGCGATAAACATCTCAGTGTTAAAAAGGGGTCGCGACTGAAAAAAGTTTAAGAAGCCCTGCTTTAGACTAATGTTTAATGACAGCTTCTTTTCCTTTGTGAATAGAATGTCGCACTTTTTATTTTCTCTGATTATAAAATCTTTTCATTTTCAGGTGTACGGGGGAGAAAATGAGAACTCTCCACCACTTTTGAATGCCTGCCACAGAATAAGCGGCTCTCAGATTGTCACAAGCCATGGAAATCATATGGTAGTCCATTTTAACAGTGACACTAACATACGTGGCAGAGGTTTCAAAGCATCCTACAGGAAACTCAGTGCAGGTAAGATATAGGAAACGTCCAGAAGAGCATTTCTTGTAGAGATACTAATTTTTAAAACTCAAAATAGATTATACAGAGTGTCTCAAAAGGTCTTTGCCAAACTTAACATGCTTCTCTCTCATACCATGACGAACAAGATTTACATAGGAGCTGCGCACGGCAGCTGCTACAGGCAATGTTCCCAAGCGTAAAGAGGAAGAAGAAAGGATGTCGAAAGAAGTGTTAAAATGACTTTTGTTAAACAACATGGTTAAATATCAAAAGATGTTCAAAGTTCCTTCCATTCTTTGCAATGTATGCTTCACAACGACGGCGCATGGATTCACAGACACGTGCCACCGCTTTGACGATCCTCGCAACGAGATCCATATCCGATGTTCATGTTGTCTCGTAGACCATCCATTTCATGTCACTCTAAAGGTTGAAATCCAGGAGTCACGTCGGGGAATCGCGGTGGCCAAGCTACTGGTCTGCTTTTATATGTCCTATCGAGGTATTTCCGCACAGAGTTGCTAAAGTGCGCAAGAGCTCCATGATGCTGAAACCAGGTATTTTGGCATGTACTGCTGGAACATCAACTATCATTTCCGGCAAAAATCTTTCTTCAAAAGTCCATAAAGAATTGAATTAGTAAACTGGATCATGTTTCTCCTGCAGCGTCCTCGCCTGAAATGATAATACTTCCCAATCTCCCATAAGACTACGAATACTGCACTTTAGCGGTGACCGTTCACATTTTCGGGCACCAGTTGCTAGTTGTTTGTCATGGTATGACAGACCAATATATTAAGTTTAGCAACGACCTTTTAAGACACCCTGTATAATGGAAATTTGGTTATATGCTTTGAACAGTGCAGAACAATTCTTATATATAAGCGGCTTAAGTGTTTGTCGCCGATAGTATATTGGTTGCTTGCGTAACTGTAAATTGTTTTATTCCCCGTGCAGTGCAGCGCGGGACAAATATTATGAGAAAACTAAGCCGGAAAAAAAATTAAATGTACAAGAGCACGTGCTTTTAACATTTAATAAATAAATTTAACATCTATATATAATACTGTTTGGCGGATAACCAGGTATCTTTAATGTCATAATTCTATAATCTTATTGTGATCAACTATGTAATTGTATGTAAACTTATGTAAAGATTCTGCCTTTGTTTGGCACTGTACTTTTTATTCCTGAAAACAAATTAACACTGGACCTGGCATTTTGGCTTAGAGTATTCCTCGGGAGCACTTTGGTCGGCTGGACTGCTACCCGGATGAATAGGGTGCTGGGTCTGGGCGTCTGGTGCGAGTCTCACGTGTGGCCTTATTCTGGCCTTGCTCTGGATATTGGAGGACGTGGCGCTAAACCAATTAACCATAACGGTAAAGGGATGGTGCCCACGTCCCCCGTTCCTAATCCTAATCTATATATAATAGAATTCGGAAATATGCAACCGGCAGAAACCGGCGACGAAGAAAAAACAAATAAAATGAAATAAATAAATATCTTTATTATATGCGGCTTAAGTGTCTGTTTGTCTCCGGTAGTTTATTGGTTGCTTGCCTAACTGTACTAGCCAATGATGTGAAGTTGCCTCGGCACAGGGTTGGCGTTTCAATTGAGACGTAGACAATTTCCTCTAAAACTTGCCTTTGCTATGACCATCAACAAGTCTCAGGGCCAAACGCTTAAGCGTGTTGGCATTTTTTTACCTGAGCCTGCATTTGGACACGGTCAACTTTATGTTGTTTGTGAGAGTTTGTGAAAGAACGGACGTAAAATTAAAAATAATGGATGGTCCTCTGCAAGGCGAACTTAAAAATGATGGAAAGATCTACACAAGAAATGTTGTGCACAAAGAGAACTTTGCCATGTGAATTAATATTTTATTATTTAAATCACCTTTATTTATTGAGCTAGCGGTGGCTCTTAAGAAATGTACCGCCAGTGGTTTCCTTCAATGCACTCTACTTTAAGCAATTAAGCAAGCAGAAGGGAGAAACCCCGTGGCGCAGTAAGCAAAAGGGCGTCCTCGCCGCCTGCCCGAGGTAATTCAGTTTGAATTAGCAGACACCTTTGCACAAATCATTTTAATTACAATTTGTAATAGCGGTCATTTCGTATGACCGCCGGGCTTTCTAGTACATCATATGCGCATGAAATATTTACGATACACAAATATAACATAACGGTTATATAATATAATAATATGCAATATATATGACATATTTTATGTCTTACATATACATACTGTATGCCTTATACATAGTCATATGTCTTGCATATACATACTGTATGCCTTATATATAGTCATATGTCTTGCATATATATGATTTATTTGCTTGATATTTACATTATGTCTTTAGCTGTAGGTTCAGGGCAAGGGCAAAATGTGTCTCATCAGAGGCCTAGTGTTAAGATGGTTATGTACTAGTTATACAAAAAGGTTCAAATCTTAGCGAATGGCTTAGCTGACGGAAAAATTTCGTGTTATTTCGAGCCAATTTCCCTTAGCAAATTCTCCACGAAAGCTTTCCTTCCTTTCAAGCATGTAGCCGTAGTGTGTTTTAGCATAATATAATAAATTCGGACCATTCATAAAAACAAAACTATGCAGAGAGAGTGAATAAAGTGGGGCTAGGGCTTTGCAGTCACATATGGTAACAGCTAAACTTTCGTTGATAGGTAAGACTTCACGTTACGTTAGGGAAACTGATATAAGAATTTTGCCTAAATATTTTAACTTTTGATCTTTACCCAAGCTGGTACACGAGTTAACCAATCAAAGTAAACATGAACTGACGTGCAATTGCAGATACATGCATGAACAAAGTTTTCTTCCACAGGTATAAGATATAGCCAGGACTTTCTTCCAGAGGTGTAAACGAAGCTAACGACTTTTAGATCTCTGATAGTTGGGATAGCTAAACTACCATCTGAATGTTCCTTCAAAACGTAAACAGTCTGACCGTTGGTTGGGGAGAAGCTCTAACAACCATTTTCATTTTAAGGATTTAATATCCCCAATAATTACGTTGTAAGGTTAAATTAATTGATTATGTTAAGCTCTCAAGATACTAAGTTGGTTTGCTGGGTTTCTACTGCACTGCGGCAGTACTTCTCAGTAGCAGGAGAGACTTTCCGAAGGACCTGGCTTTGTGGAGAAATCAAGTGGATCCTGAAGAAAGAGGTCGTCAGGAGGAAGCTCTGATGGCGGTAGAAGTGAAGATAAGCAGTGGTAAACAATAAAGTTTGAAAGTGCAAGTAGAAGCTGAAGTCGCTTGGGTGGCGCCATTTCTCGTCAGTCGTGGAAAGTAAGGCCAAAGACGAGATTTAGGGTTAGCTGAGGGTTGAACGTGCTGCCATCTGGTGCTGGTTCCTGGAACTGATCTTCAAATTGAGATCTAGGGTTAGCTGTGGGTCTAGCCTGTCGCCATCTGGTGTTGGCTACTGGAACTGAGCTATTTTGGTTCTGCAAAGTTGGTTATCATCATGGCTGCCTGGAATCCAAGTTTTAACTTGTCTGCTGGGTTTTTGCCGCCTGTATCTTTCCGATAACGGAGACAGTATTTTTTAAGAACTTCGAGATGTTTTACGTTGTAAGGTATATCTCTCGCCTTCTTGGCATGAATTCGTGGTGTGTGGTGGTCTGCACGCTCAGTGCGTAATTGAGAGGTCCTTGGTTCGATTCACGGTAAAGGCGTTGCATATTTTCCATCTTGTCTGTTTCAAAAAAACAAATACCTAATGTCTCAACAACGTACTGAAAATGCAGGAAAATTATTTAATAATAAATTACATTTACTGAATTTTTTATATAGCACATTAATTGTTTAATAATAATTGACATTTAGTACATAAGAAATATAAAGTGTGTCTGAAACTGTAGAAATGTTATTGAAGTTCAAATACAGTACAAAGTCCGTAATTCGGACTCGTCGGGACTTCGGCGATTCCGGATTAGAGTTTTTTTCGGATTATAGATCATCAATTTAAACCTGGTAAGATGGCATGCAGAAATGATACAATTAAAAATATGAAATCGTAATTTATGAAATAAAGAACAATTATGATCTAAAGTGTATCAAAATTTACCAAAAAAAACTTAATATTTATTTGTTTACTTTATTAAACATTTCTTTCAATGTGAGTTGTTTAAGATGCTTCCACAAAAAATTCAAAAAGTTCCTTTGCGTCACATATAGTGGACATTCCAATGCCATACTTCTCGCATAATTTTGAGACGGATAGGCCTTTATCCATTTTTTGCAGTAATTCCACTTTCTGTTTAATAGACATCGAAACATGCTTTCGCTTTGTAGATCCTTTGGCAACTCCAGAATTGGAAACTCTTTTTGACATAATCGTTCAAGCTTAATTTTTATAAAATTGTTTTAACAGTCTGCAGAAAATAATAAGCCGGATCCAATTAGAAGATTAAGGAACAGCGCAATCTGCAACATTAACTGAAATGCCTTAGATAATTTTAGCCTAGCTTATACCGTCCGTTATACATTAAATGCGCATGCGTAAACGCATTATGGGCCTGCGCATACAGTTTGTAACTTTGAGGTCCAGATCATTCCGGATTATTCACGACCGGATTACAGACTTTATACTGTACTACGAAAAATTGTTCTTGTCAATGAATATGTATTCCCAAACTTCATCTCTTGATACTTAAAGTCCAGCTTGTGTTATAACAATATAGCTCTTAACATGCGTCTGCTCATTAACTAACCGAAGCACTTTCAATACCAAAGAATTCTGCTAACAAATGCAAATTTCCCAAAACTGCCATGAAAAATAAAGTGTATTCTTAATTTAATGAGAAATAGCAACTGGTAATTTATAAATAGAATTATGTACTCTTAATATATTGCCTTAATTTCTTGGACATATTTCAAAATGCCCGTTTATATATCTTCTTTAAAACGTTACAAAGCATGCCGTATATATACGGCCTTGCCGATCAGTTTGTGAAGACTTCATTACGATAATACATAATCCTCCCCCCACATAATAAATAATAAATAATTCTCTAAAACTTGGGCATCCAATCTTAAAATAGACGTATTTCTAGCTAATCATGCAAAAAATTAGATTTTTTTTTATCAAAATTTCCAAGATATAAGGAAATTTACATTCTGGTGCCTTTTGAAATTTGGCTTACCTGTTATAAGCGATAATTACGCCAAATGTTGGTTATGCCTTTGTTAAAATTATTTGAAAGAACGAAAGATGTACTTCCCCCCCCCCCGCTCATGAACAATGAAATGGAAAAGAAAATTCGTTACCATAAATTAAGAATTTCGACAAGTGAATTATTCTCCGCGCAAATTGAAAAAAAAAATACGCCAAGATAAATTTTTAAATTTCTCACCAAATTTTATAAAATTTAATGTTTAGGATAATTTGAGTCGTAGAATGAAAGAGAAAGATCGCATGTCTTTTCAGAAAAAGTCCGATTTTCTGTCAAAATCCCTATGTAAGAGCCATTATACATATCAGCCTAATATATATTTTAAGTTGCGCTTTCGAGATAGGAAAAAACACAAATTAAATTATTTCGTCTATCGGCCCAGTAGAACGGGAGATATAGAACTCTCATGTTTTTGGGTGTGTGTGGGTGCATAGGTGTTTTCTGGATTTTAATGTGAAATTGCCCTGGTAATTTATAAATACGATTATGTACTCTTAATATATTGCCTAATTTCTTGGATATATTTCAAAATACCCTTTTATATGAGTGTATTTGAGCCCGTTTATTTGAGTGTATTCGAGTGCCTTTCGTGTATTTGAGTGTATGTTTCAAAAGCAAGTGAGTAAATTAGCAAATATAAGAGTGGTGTTACATCGAGAAATCTGCTCTAAAGTAACTATACAATTTACGTTGAGAATTTTGTATAGTGTTACTCTGTATGATAAGTGGAACTTTCTTTTCTTTTTACATTAAAAATATGCTCTACTTGCAGGATGTGGTGGTAAATTCACAGCAGGAGAAAGTACAATAATGTCCCCGAATTACCCTGATCCTTATAACGCTAATGACGAATGTGAATGGTTGATACAAGTATCTTTGGGACACCGAGTGCAGTTAAAATTTTACGATTTCGAGCTACCTCTTGCAACGGATTGTACTCTAGGACATGTGGCAGTAAGATTTTAATAATATTAACATTTGAGTCTATAATTGATATAAACTTATTCATCGATTCAATAATTGATTTATTTCCCAGTGTAAACGTGCTTATATCACTGTACACACTAATAATACTAACACACTAGTAATTCACTAATAATAACTAACACACTAGTAATTCACTGTACACAACATGCAAAATAAATTTCACTTTTAACTCGTTCACAAACTTCTATAAAATATCATCAAGTCTAATTCATTTTCATTTACGTAATAAAATATTTTCTTGATAGCGAGTTAAAAATATGATGTATACAACACATGACTTCCTTGTACGGAATATTAAATTATACGCACCTTTCTTCTCCATTTGATCTTCGAACGTCATTAGAATAGATTTCTTATTCAATAAATTCAGTTCTCACTTCGTGACAAGGCAAAAATATATGAAACCTCAAAATATCTTCATTCAAAATCGACCAAATACAATTAAAACAATGAAAAAGACAATTTTTTTACACTTAAAATTAGAGTTTCTACACGAAAGCAGGCTATTCAGCCAGCGGGCAAGAAGACATACTTTTCGTGCACAAAACTGAAAGTCTACTTTTAGTCCCACTCAGCAAAAAGACATCGAAGGTGCAGAAATTGACTTAATTCACTATTCTGCTAAATTTCAGATTGAAACAAATATGGCTGCTATTTGAAAAAAAAATTGGGCTTAGACGCACTTAAACAACTTTTAAATTGTTGATAATTTCCTACAACTATTGCATGCAGATTAACTAAAAGCATAAAAATCTTAACCGGAAGATAAGAACAACATAATTCGATCATTTTAAGCAAAAAGTGCAAAATTTACCAACACATAACAATAAAAAACTCAGCTCATGGAGCCGAGTAATAAAATGGGTACACATACGTATACACGAAGTAAGGAATTTAAAACCAACTTTATAAAGACCAAAATTTCAAATTAATAAGTAAAAATTTCACAAAATCCTATAAATGAGAAAAGAATTTAATTAGTGTTAAAACTAAAAATTTCGAACAATACCTTAATTTAAAAAGCAAAAAGAACATAATAGAAGAGGAATTCAATTAACCTCAATGCTACTTCGTCAGGAGGAGGAACATTGAAATCACTCTTCCAGAAAAAATCCTTGCTTTTTTTGTATCCAGAATCAACCGATGAACCATTCGAATGTGTTTTCATTATAATAGTTTACCCGAAAATTCTGGCCCGACCCAAAGCAAGGTAAAAAACAAAGTAAATTCTTAAAATTTTTCTACTTTTAAATCAAAAGTACTCAATCCAAAGAACGGAAAACGAAATTGAAATAATATAATACTTTACGGAAAATTCAAATCAAAATTTTACCTTTAAACAAGGAGGTTATCCAAAGATTTCAAAACCTAAGTGAAATTACTAAATTCATATGTAAATGAAAATACATAATTTAAAAAGTTCGAGTGCTTTCAATTATAACATAACCTAAACTATAAAAGAAAATCTATGGAAGAACTTTTAGATTTGCAATGATTATATTCAGATTTTTTAAAAATTGTATTGTAATTATATATATATATATATATATATATGGGAATATATATATATATATATATATATATATGATGTATGTGATGTATGTGTGTGCAAAAGTATGTGAATATATATATATATATATATATATATTCACATACTTTTGATGCAGCTGATTGCAACCAACCAAAAAGAGACGTACACAACTACATGATATAGCAGTCCTATATACGACATTTCAACGTTTTGAGACTATTTTTTTAGTTATGCGTACGTACGTGCTTACGTATAGATACATACATACGTACGTAGAGATGTCACGAAAAAAATCTATTCTGAACCCATTTTAAATCCTTTTTGCAACAGGTTTTGGGAAAAAGATTCAGATGTCAGGCAGAAATATCGTTTAATTTCATTCGACAGCAGTCAAAATGGATATTTTCGTTGAAATATGATGCCCGAAAATTTTCGCGCTTACAATACCTTCTTTACTTTGTACAAAGAATTAAAAATAACTTTAATACCGTCATTAAAATTCTTTAAAATTAGGTATTTATTTGCTGAGTACCATAGTAATTCATTTGTTTGCAGTAAACATTTATTCTAACAGAAAACCAAGTTCATAAATCATATAATGAAAATTTAATATTTTAAGAAAAATGTTAGAGAATTAATTGTAATACTTTTTAAGAAGCTCACTTTTACTTTCTTATATGAAGTAAAGGAAATATTATACTCGCGAAAATTTCGGGTATCATATATTTCAACCGCTCTCGAAACCAATTGATCGCTGTTTCTGCGTGACATCTGTAGGTATAAGCAGAACAAAGGACTGTTTTTGCAAAAGAGGATTGTGAAATGTATTTAAAATGGATTCAGAAGAGATGTTTTCTTGTCGTCTGTACGTAAGTATTTACGTATGTGTGCGTCTCTCATAACTCAAGAACGAGTAGCCGCAGAACGTTGAAATTTTGTATATGTCACTGCTATAGTATGTAGTTGTTCATCTCCATTTTTCGTTGCAATTGGCTGCACCAATCGTATATAAATATACATATATATGTGTATATTCCCACTCTGTGAGCTCTGCCTATCTCGGTGAGTTAGTATTTTTAGTCTTATATGTTGGTAAATTGTGCCTTTTATGCTTTAAAAGTGATTGAATTATGTAGTTTTTATATTCCGATTAAGGATTTTATGCCTTTTTTTAATCCGCATACAATAGTTGTAGAATTATCAACTATTTAAAATTTTAAGCAGCGAGTTAAGCCTAACGAAGCGACATTTGTATACATTTGGATCTGAGTAGAATAGTAAATTGTCTGTTTCTGTAATTTTAATGTCTTTTTGGCAAGTGGGAGCAAAAGAATACTTTCAGTTTTGTGCACCGAAGAATTTGCCTTTTTGCCCGTTTGCCGAATTGTTGCTTTTTGCATAGAAACTAATTTTAGATGTAATTTTTTTGGGGGAGGGATAACTGTTTTAACTGTATTTGGTGTTTTATGTTTTCCTGTAATTTACAATTTTTAATGAAGATGTTTTGAGTTTTATACATTTTTGCTTTGCCTCCTAGTAAATATTGAATTAATTGAATGATATATATATATATATATATACAGTGGTGGCCAAAATTGTGGACACTTTTGGAAATTTTTTTGCTTTTGAACTTGGTATGCTTATAGAAAACGTTACGTTTCACAAAATGCAAACTTGTATATATCATTTTAAAGAGAATTTATTACTGAAATCAATACAAAACACAAAATTCAATTATTTGCAATACAAAAAAGTTAAACGATAATAGCTGCAGTGAGTTATCAGTACTTAGTAGGGTACCCTTTATTTTTGATTACAGCTTCACATCGACGTTTCATTGAGCTGACAAGAGTTTTAAGTTCTTCTTTCGTTATTACATGATGCCAGGAAACAATTATAGCCTCAATTAGTTCCCTTTTATTTGATGGGCGCCTCATTCGGACAAGAGTTTTCAAACGGTGCCACAAATTTTCGATAGGATTGAGGTCAGGTTTTTGTTTCCTGGCCATGACAACAATTTAATGCTCTTTGTACGAAACCACTCTTTCGATATTTTGGCCGTGTGGCAAGGAGCAGAATCCTACTAAAAATAAACGAAGCATTGTTGGAAAAGAGATCTCTGATGGAAGGTAGAAGTTTTGGTTCTAGAATAGTGTCAATGTATTTTCTGGCATTCAGTGTCCCATCGATGACATGAAGGCGACCAATACCATCTGCTGACATGCATGACCAAATCATAACACTAACTGGGTTCTTCACAATTGCTTGAATGCAGTCAGGATGTAGCCCTTCTCCTATTCTACGTTTTACATATTTTCGCCCATCACTACCGAATAACGAAATCTTAGTTTCATCACTCCATATAACTTGTGACCACTGATCATCTGTCCAATTAATGTGTCCCTTTGCCCACTGTAGTCTTTTTTTTTTTTTTTTTTTTTTTTTCGTTGCTGAAAATTAAGATAAGGCTTTTTTCGTGGAATTCTACCTCTCAGTCCAACATCTGTTAATCTTCCCCTAATTGTTCTTGAACTGACAGAAACACCAGCATCATTCAGTTCAGTTCTGATGGCCGCTGATGACATTTTTCTATCTTGGTCATTTTATTCTTCTGTCATCAATAGATGTGGTGCACTTTTTTCGGCCTTTTCCTTCTTTGTTTTTTATTGAATTTGTCTCCTGATATCGTAATCAAAACTTTCGGACTCCAGATGTAGTCACTGAACCACCCACCTGTCTTGCAATTTCAGCATAGGAAAGAACACTTTCTCGTAACACAATAATATTACATCTCTTTCTAGGTGTTCAATTTACTCTTTTATTTGATGATATTGCTTCTTGACTAAATATTAAAAATTTTTATAAAAATTCCTACTTGTAATTGCAGTGTATAAGAAACAGGTCCTCCTTCTACAGAACAAAGCAAAATAATGAATTGTTTCAAGTGTAAACATGATGTCAGCTTTTACTGGCAGTTACTATCATTTGATTGGTTCTCAGAACAAGAGCAGTGAATGGCCAGGAAAGCTAGACATTACAAACCACTTCATAACTGTGTTTTTTATTTATATTAAAGTACATATAACTTTTTTCGTATTACAAATAATTGAATTTTGTGTTTTGTATTGAATTCAGTAATAAATTCTCTTTAAAATGATATATACAAGTTTGCACTTTGCGAAACGTAACATTTTCTATAAGCATAGAAATTTCAAAAATATTAAATTTTGCAAAAGTGTCCACAGTTTGAGCCACCACTGTATATAATGAAATTCGAGGAAATGGGTTTAAATGAAATGCAGAAAAAAAAATGTGCATAATTTATTTGGCCGTACAAAGTGATGTGGTGTCCACATGAGATTTTTTGCTTTCATTTTTATCATGTATACTTTCGCAATTATCATAAACGTTCTTACTAATTAATTTGCTGAATAATTCCGTTGCTGGTGAAATTAAATTATCAGTTGATTGTTTTAAATTTACATGTAGAATTTTAGGCCTTAATAACACTGCAGTAATTATTGTTATACAAATATTTCTCATATTTTTATTTGCAACATAAATTACGTTACAATAAAAGTACTCAACGGATAAAGCATTAGGCATTTATTAATTTAGTTTGCAAATTTAATTTAAAAGTAATTATGAAACAAAATTAAACAAAAAAAAAATCTGAAATGTTTCAGATTTTAAATTACGTCCAAAGGGGCGTTTTTTAACATTTTGTGTGTTACCTTTCTTTATTAAATATCATGTTCCTCGCACTTAAACCATAAGATCCAGTGCAACAGCAATATCGCAAAATAGTTTTAAAACGAGCCTATCTTTAGAATTTCCGATACAGAGACTCACGCGCTGGAGATAAAAATATTTTTTTCTGCACAACGTTGCCATTGCTCGCTTTGAAATCCTTGAGTTTGTTAATCAAAAATTCGTCAAAGTTTTAAAAAATAGGAAATCGATCATAAAACAAATTTCAAATTTCAAATTTGGTCTTCCACATGCTCATATTCGTTGGAGGATTACGTTATTCAAAATTCGATGACTCTATGTACCGTTGTTTTATCATAATACGAGAAATATACATACATTTATGCAGATTTTTCATTATTTAATTTCTTCAAATATAATGCAGGACTCTAAGATTTTGTGGCAACAGTTTGAAAAGTGAACCGACATTTATGAGTCCGACGCAAAATGCCAAAACGAAACTAATAGTCCTTCGGGATTCAAATCCCTTTGGACTAAAAATAAATAAAATAAAATATTTATTACACATAGCATTCTTTCTTTCTTAAGTACAAATAAATGTCAAACGCGTTGCTATAAATTTAGTCATTTCTGTTCAACTGGTTTTGATGTTAAAAAATTAACATTTTGTATTTATTTAAATTAAATTAAATTAAATTTTCGACGCATCTAAACAGCTGAATGTATAACCGATTTGCTTAGGCAATTAAATATTCAAGCATCGACGGAGTAACTAATAATAGGAAATCACTGAATGACTTGGGAATTCATTTATGCAAAGCAATGCCTAATATTATGATAAAACTATGCGACATTGTATCATGTTTTCATGTACAGGAAATTGTTCTGTCTTATTAAGCTACTTAAATGTATTTGATTTAGATACATGACGGAAGAAACAGCAACGCACCTTTGTTAGCGAAGTATTGCGGTGCAAAGCCAGAAGAAATAATCTTTTCCACTAGCAATCAAATGCTAGTGAAATTGGTGGCAGACGGAACCAATGTGGGTAAAGGATTCCGAGCTCATTACAAAACAGGTACGTTTAATCTTCAAACTGAAAAACTCTTACTAGTACTTGTAAGTATTCCTTTTCCAATGTATCGTTCATGGACATACACCACCTGCTATGAAGGAACATAAGAATCTTGTCCTAGAAGGTAAATATTATTAAAGTAGCCATCTGCAATTAAGCAATATTGTTGTGAAATGCTCAGCTGCGGAAGATAACTTTTCCTCAAAGCGGTGTTCGCGCAGAAGGGCTATTAGTCTTGAAACACTATAAACCTGCTGTATCAATTTTCACATTGTTGTCGTCAAATATTATGGCCCCGTATTGTGATTAAAGAAATAAAATAATAAAGAATCTGCACGAATGTCTGTATGTTTCTTGGGTGTCCGCCGATAACATCGCGGCAAAAACATCGCGGACGAAAACGTCGCGGAGAAAACAACGCAAGGCGAAAACGTCGTGCTACAAAACATCGTGGGAGAAAACATCGCAGTCCTAAAACATCGTGGTACAAAACATCGTCGTCGAAAAAAAAGCTGTTCAAAAACTTCGCAGTTTTAAAACATCGTCGTCGAAAATATCATGGTAAAATATAAAGTATCTACAAATCATCGCATGACGATAACATCGCAGACATGCTTTTTTCAAGTTTTAATAATTGTAAATGGATATTTCCATAATGTTTTATGAGCGCAAGATGTAAAGAAGGATAATTTTTGCTTTCACAGTTCTTTATTGACTAATAAAGTTTTGCTGAAAACTTAAGAAGGAAACTTAAGCACACACAATTAAATGCAACTAATAGATTATACTTTTCATGAAAAATTACCAGTAAAACTTTATAAAAAATGATTTATTAATGGCCTTTGTTCGTTAACTATGTCGGTCTAAAATTTTATTGACTGCTATAAGTTCCATTAATTTTCTATGCTTAAGTTTCCTTCTAATTTTCTCAGCAAAAATTTATTAGTCAATAAAAAATATGATAGTAAAAATGATCCTTCTTTCCATCTTGCGCTCACAAATCATTATGGAAATATCCATTTACATTTATTAAAGGCTTAAAGCATGTCTGCGATGTTATCGTCATGCGATGATTTGTAGATACTTTATTTTTTTACCACGATATTTTCGATGATGATGTTTTTAAACTGCGAAGTTTTTAAACTGCTTTATTTTCGACGACGATGTTTTGTACCACGCGATGTTTTCTCTTTGCGATGTTTTCTCCCACGATGTTTTGTACCACGACGTTTTCGCCTTGCGTTGTTTTCTCTGCGACGTTTTCGTCCGCGACGTTTTTGCTGCGGTGTTTTCGGCTGAAACCGTTTCTTGCACTAGGAAGAAACGACGATATCTAGAGCCATCCAATTTTGAATAATATAGTCCTCCACCCGAATATGGGCAACTGGAAGCCCGAAGCTTGAATTCGAATTTGTTTTATTATTTGTTTCATATTTTGTAAACCTTTAACGAATTTTTTATTAACAAACTCAACGATTTCAAAACGAGCAGTGGCAACAAAATGTGCGGAATAAAATATTTTTATCTTCAGTGCCCGTTATTGCTGTAAATATGTTGATTTTAAGTGTTATTAGCCCTAAGTGGCATTAACCCAAATGCTCTCCAAACGTGTATGTGTGTGTAAATGAAGAAAATGTCCCTTTGGGCGTAATATAAAATCTGGAAACTTTCAGATTTATATATATTCTATATTTTTTTATTTTTTAGATTTAGTGTTTATATGCGTCTCCGATTCCGATGTAAGTTCAGACCCGATAATCATAGCAACAGGAATATTATTTTAGGTTAAGTTACGGAGCACAGTAATCATGAAAGAGGATGAAGGAATCTGTTCAAATGAAGAGGAGTACGGTTTTTCGTTAGTGAAAAACGAAATTACGTCTACGCATTACTACGAAAGTACGTCTACAGAGGCTGTTCACACATTTTTTAGACAATTTATATTGTCTTCACAAAACTAAATTACATAAAATTCCTGTGTTTTAAATGTTCTATTTGACATCCCTTATTCTGATCTATCTTTCGACACCGCAATTTCCAGGATAATAATGCCTTTTGAAGTGGCAGAAGTGGTATTCTATCCAATTCCTCCCGAACAGCTTTCCAGAGTCCTGTCAACGTTTGGATAATGCAGTTAGTACGAAAGCATAAAACTCCATAGGTGACACATCAGGAGATTTAGTGGGGATATCAGTGAAGGGTATGGCCTTGATGCCAGTTTTTTGTTCCATTTCTTTTAGGAAATTTACAGTGGATTTTGATGTGTGACTGCTAGCTTTGTCCTGATGGAGTCTCACAGATGGATGGCACAGTGGGTAAAGCGATGGTATTTCATTCATTAAAATTGGCGATAAAATATGTTCCTGATAGTATTTGGAGTTAATCTTGACATTTTTTTGCACTCTCTTTATTTTTAACTCGCCATTATAAGAAAAACCAGCAACAATCATGAATTGCTTAGAAAAACTTTCTTTCGATTCTTTCAACCATGTACTTAAATTTTTTTCTCTTCTTTTATGATAATAAATGTCTCTTTTTTTGTTACAATCATTTAAATACACCCATATCATATTTAAATACACCCATATCATAATATATGAGATCATAAATATGAAAACGACAGGGATTCCACAGAAGCGACAGAAAATTTGGAATGGACAACCTACACAGAGTCCAATGAAATATCACAAAGTATACCGTTTGAATTCGGCGAGAGAGCCGCAAAACCGCAAGTATCTTGAGGCATCAAAGAACTACAAGATTTCTATGAAATCATTTCATGTTAGCGGTAAGAAATTAACCATCTATGAGAAAAATCGTCTGGAGTTTCTAGTTTCCTCGAGCGAAAAAGGCCTCGAGTGCGAAATGTTAATAGATACAAAATTTACTTATTCATCATGAGGTGACAGCCGTTTCTTTTAGGTCAATAGATCTTTCAATAATTGCCACAATACCTTCTAGAAATTGCAATTTACGCTCTCATGAAACTCAAGCTAATTTGACTTTTTCATAAGTCTTAAGAAATAGAAAGAAGTAACTAAAGTTATGTGTTACCTAAGAAAACCTTCTAAGATAATTAAGACTTATTTACGAATTTATGAATCTTTTAATTAGGTGCTAATGACTAAACCATAAAATTCAATATATTTACTGACTGTTTTCTTACATATAGGTTGCGGAAGTCGTCTGCTGGCAGATGAAGGGGGCGAAATCATGTCGCCTAACTACCCACATGGTTCACCTGACTTCATAAATTGCAGCTGGATCATTTACACATCAGAACCAGGTATATAGTAATTTTTAGTCCAAAGGAGCTTTTCTCGGAGGGACTATAAGGTATTTCTTCCACTTCCCTAGCATGCCTTCGTGGTGTAATGGTTCTGCACTTTGAGCCGGTATTTCAGAGTTCCGTGGTTTGATTCCCGGCGAAGGCGGTTGCATATTTTTCATCTTTTATGCTTCCAATTAACCTAATGACTCTACAAGATTATTGTTTCCGTTTTGCGATTTTGCGTCGAATCACTCTGAATGTCCGTTTTACTTTTCAAACTGTTGCCACCAAATATTACCGCCCTGTATTATATTTGAAGAAATTAAATAATGAAGAATCTGCATAAATGTATATAAGTGTCTCGCACTGTGATAAAACAACGGTACCTAGAGCCATCCAATTTTGAATGACGTAATCCTATACTGTGAATAGGAGCATCTGGAAGCCGAAATTTAGAATTTGTTTTATTATAGATTTCATATTTTGTAAAACTTTAACGAATTCTTGATTGATTAACAAACTCAAGGATTTCAAAGCGAGCCATGGCAACGCTGTACAGAAAAACATTTTTATCTCCAGCGCACGAGACTGCGTATCGGAAACTGTAAAGAAACGCTCAATTTAAAATTATTTTCCGGTATTGCTCTTGAACTGAATTTTATGATTTAAGTGCTAAGAACATGATATTTAATCAACAACGGTGTAGAGACATTAGGTATATTTTGAAAGCAGGCAAGATGAAAAATGAGCAATTGTCCTCCCCGGGAATCGAACTACGGACCTCTGGATACCGGCCCAGCGTGCAGAACCACTACACCACGAAGGCACGCTAGGAAGGTGGGAGAAATACTCTATAAAGGTAACACACAAAATGTTAAAAAAAGCCCCTTTGAACGTAATTTAAAATTTGAAACTTTTCGGATTTTCTTTTTCTATTATTCTAACTATTTCGTCTTCTTTTCCTTATCATAACGTTTTATGCCAACAACTCTTTCCTGTGCACTCAATATTTTACTAGCAATTTCCTTTAAATCAGATTTGCCACTTATTAGATAACTGTTGTTGATATTTCCCAGGAGAGTCATGTAAGAGTGTGAATTTCCTTTTCTCAGTTTGTGACTGTTTCACGAGACCGAATTGTGTCTGCACTAATTTGTAGAAATATGCTGCAAATAATTTGTTTCTATCTCTTCTGATTTCCGTTAGGGGTCACTACCTTTGAGAGCGCAAGTACCACGACCGCGCGGCTTCAGTAATCTGATGCTCCTAACTTCCTACCTCCATGGATTAAACATGCTGAAAATGGGGTAAGCAAAGTAGCTGTAAATGCCAGCGGATAACTAGCCTGCAGGACACTTTCGCTGTTTCCCCATGTGTAGCGTGAATAAGAGCCAGTTTTCCTTGAAATGTTCTCCATTCCTCCCATTAGAGAAGCGTGCCCCCCCCCCTAGCGAAGATTCCCCCTAGCGTGCTTTGATATAATAAAATAGTCCATTACAAACGCAAAACGTTTCACAGCTAGAGGAACAAGCAGGTCAGAATAGCTGGAGTCAGCATTAAATTACAAAAATGAAGCCAAGGAAATATCAGCAAAGTGACGTCACGACTTATCAATGGCCGCCATACAGAGTACGGATAAGACTACGAAACATATTGTTAAATAGAGTTACACTGACTTTGACAGCAAATATCAACGTCTGAAGGCAAAGATAAGTGTCTTTAGGCATTATGTGCATAAAATACCATTGAAACTTTTACTAATATTTCATCACACTTCTAGATTTTAACCATACTTACATTACTCTTATAATTTCCGTTTACACATTCTCATGTATCTAGATTTTATTAAATTTGAAATAGTTATTTTCAATCCTTATGATTTTTCTAAGTGGAAAATCATTTATGTTATGCATTAAAATTAGAACGGAAGACTTATAAGCATCCAGTAATGAATAGCTAGCATGTAGACAGCACCGATTAGAAAGTAAACAAAACCAACCAGAAGGCTGCCTATATCAGCGGCCATGATAAGTCGTGACGTCGTATGTTATCTTTCATGGCTCCACTTCCACTGCACAGGTCATACGCAGGAGGTTTTTCTCCATTTGTTCTAACCTGCTTCCACAGAAATCCAAATTTAAAGGTCACTTTACTTCTTTAGTTGTACCGTTATGGAAGAGCTTCAAACAGATGCATCGTTAATTTGATACAATTATTTCCGTTAATTCAAAGCTGAATATTTTATTAAAGATGTCCGTACTAATTTACTTCAAGAATTTTACTTTGCAAATTTTGCAATATACAATTAGTTTTTACTAATTGGAACTATTATTATCAGTTTTGATTACAGTAATAAATTTTCAGTTAATGATTACAGTAATAAGTTTTCAGCTAGATTTAAATTCATTTCAGTTAATGTATTTTACAGCAGAAAAAGTGAGTCTTCTTGTGACTCATCTGGAATTAGAGAACTCCGAAAATTGTTCTTCTGCGTCGCTGACGATAAAGAACGGGGATATGCCTGATTCGCCTATCTCCAGCGTGTATTGCGGCCGTAGCTCTCCTCCCCTTATTATATCAAGTGGAAACATCCTACAAGTGATTCTGCAAAACCATGGAATTTTTAGGGCAACTTATGGTTCCGCTTCATCGAGTAAGTCGTACACATCAAATAAATATTTTTTTTTATTCTCAGCTCTTGAAATAGAAAGGATATGTATTAAACGATTTAGTAGCTTAATACGACATAACATACAAGGTGCACCATAAAGTTACCGGACACTTTATTATACATAAAAAATCTCATGTGGACACCACATAACTTCCTTGTATGGCCTATTAAATTATAAACATACTTTGCTGCATTTCATTTAAACTTGTTTCCTCGAATTTCATCAGGGATATATTCTCAATTTAGGTGTCACTTCGCGTCAAGAGAAAAACACATAAAATCTCAAAACACCCTCACTTTAAAAACAGGAACTGTAAAATACAGAAAATCCTAAAACACACAATAGCAATTAGAAGAACAGTTAAAAAATAATTTTTACAATTAAACTTAGTTTTCATTCGAAAACAAGCACTTCGGCCAGAGGGTAAGAAGATAAATTATTCTGTGCACAAAGCGTAAAGTTTATTTTTGGTTCCACCCGCCAAAAACACACCAATGTTAGTGCAGAAAGTGACTTACTTCACTATTCTACTGAGACTTTTAAATGTAAATAAATGGCCGCTCCATTAGGCTTAGTAGCACTTAAAGAACATAGAGTTTTTTTTTGCGGAGCGTTCATCGCCAAAATGCTAAATGGATTAGGGTGGATTTCCTGTATCTGATACTAAAACGAGTACGGTCACAATGAAATGTAAAATAGAGTGTGATTAGTAATCAAGCAGGATTTCTCTCAAAACCAACAAAATGTCTGTATCCTAGTAAGAATAGAATCGTCGTCTAAAACTCTTTAAAGAGAGCGCTCTCTTAGTTAACAGTTCTCTCTCTAAGAATACTCTAAGAGTTATATTCTAATAACTCTACAGTTATATTCTAATAACAGTATTCTAACTCACTTGATTGTTTTACTATTCTGATACTGCGACTGATAAACCTTACAATGAATAAAAATTCGTAATTTCCAGTATAAGATGCAAAATTCGTAATTTCCGATATAAGATGTAAAAATTCGTAATTTCCGATATGAAATTAAAATTTCTTTGTATACGTACGATTCGATTCTTCCGGATAAGCTCAGTGAATTATTTATATTTTTCCATTTTCGAAAGACTGTTGATTAGCGTCTAGTGAAACAAATACACTCTTATTTATCTTACAGTTACATGAATGACACACTGCTTACTTCAATTTAGTAATTGCTTCAGTTCGTAGCGGTGGGATTATTTAAATTGGTGCTTAAGTGAAGACTTAAGATGCAAAAATTCATAATTTCCGATATACGATGCAAAAATTTGTAATTTCCGATATAAGATGCAAAAATTCGTTGCATACGTACGATTCAATTATTCCATATAAGCTCAGTAAATTATTTATATTTTTGCATTTTCGGAAGATTGTTGATTAGCGTCTAGGGGAGCAAATACACTCTTAATTATGTTACAGTTACATGTGTGACACACTTCTTACTTCAATTAAGTAATTGCTTCAGTTCGTAGCGATGGGATTATTTAAATTGGTATTTAAGTGAAGACTTTAGATGCAAAAATTCGTAATGTTCGATATAAGATGCAAAAATTCATAATTTCTGATATAAGATGCAAAAATTCGTAATTTCCGATATAAGATGCAAAAATTCGTTGTATACGTACGATTCAGTTATTCCAGATAAGCTCAGTAAATTATTTATATTTTTGCATTTTCAGAAGATTGTTAATTAGCGTCTAGTGAAACAAGTACACTCTTAATTATGTTACAGTTACATGTTACATGTGTGACACACTGCTTACTTCAATTAGGTAATTGCTTCAGTTCGTAGCGGTGGAATTATTCAAATTAATATTTAAGTGGAGACTTTAGAATTCTGTATGTCGATATTTCATTTTGTTCTTTTAATGCTTTAGACTGCGGAGGCACCTACAAATCCCCAGAAGGAGTATTTACGACTCCAGGATATCCACTCGATTATCCTTTAAGCATGGAATGCATATGGACTATGGAAGCAAGTCCCGGTAGCAAAATCCATATATCTTTTCTGTAAGTAATGGAAAAACAGTGTTAATTTTGAAATAATGACCACAGTATGTGAACTTCAGAGTTTTTAAGTTTTTATTAATTTTTATATGCACTTGGATGTTTATGAAATCCATTACACAGTAATTTAATATCCATTCGGGAAAACAATAACAGCCATAGTAATTAATGCAATATTGTAAAGTTTTTGAACATTTGTAGCTGGATAATGCTGAATTTCTGAACTTCTAAAAAATAAAAAGAAGATGAATAGCAATTTTTGTGATACGTGAATACGGGATAGCAATACGCAAAAGCTGTCGAAATCTAATCACGCATAATATTATACAGGGCGTTTGTTATTAATATTATACAGCGTTCGTTATTAATCTGTTTTTCTAAGTGTCATCTCAGGCACATACTTCCATTTGCGAACTTCTTTGATATAATGAGTAGAATATATTTTTTGGAAATAATGTTGACCATACGCATACTGACAAGTAAACCCTCTCTCCTTTGATACCGGTTTTCCGGAAAACCATATATTTTCTGAACGCTTATATCACAATTATAAAAACTGTGAAACTGAAAAAGAGGGACAAGCGTTTAGGAGCTATAGGACCCACAAAGTGTCAGAAAAGGGTTAGAAACATGACACCTAAAGTCACTAAAATGCTCGTTTCCCGTATTTATATGAACTAATAATATGGTTAGAAGGTGGGGATCTCAATATAAAGGAAGAAACAACTCGTTGAAAAGAAACATTATTTATTGGTATTTTGAAAATTTATTAGTTAATAAAAAATATGAAAGTAAAGATTATCCTTCTTTCCATCTTGCGCTCACAAATCATTATGCAAATATCCATTTACAATTATTAAAACCTGAAAAAAGCATGTCTGCGATGTTATCGTCATGCGATGATTTGTAGGTACTTTATTTTTTACCACGATATTTTCGACGTTGATGTTTTTAAACTGCGAAATTTTTTAACCGCTTTATTTTGGACGACGATATTTTATATCACGATGTTTTAGAGCTGCGATGTTTTCTCTTTGCGATGTTTTTTCTCCCACGATGTTTTGTATCACGACTTTTCGCCTTGCGTAGTTTTCTCCGCGAAGTTTTGTTATTGACTTCAAACAAAAGCTGTTAGAAGAGACAATCAATGTGCAATTCATCATATAAACAGTGAGACAGGAAGAAAGACAGTTCACAATGGGCACATTTTACAAAAGCGATAGCCTCACACTTTGCACACTTATTATTTGTCAATGAATCGAAGCAGTAATCTATTGGCTTAATCCACATTCCAAGTTCGTCGTCCAAGTCTCTGTAGTAATAAAAAGCATACTTAACCAAGGTCCTTAAAACGAGGAATTGATATAGTGAAAAGGACTGAAGGGCCAGAAAACGATAGCGATGCCAAATGCGCTCCTGTGTCTCGATAATGATTGTGCCCGTTATGTAACGAACAAAAGATTTGTAGTGTCTGAAAAAATTAATATCCAGAGACTGGATCTTTCCCGTAAATTCTTCAGGCACCAGTTCTCTTTGTATGACTTTACCATTAGCTACTTCGGAAGCTGACAATGCATGAACATAGAAGAAATTGAGACGCCATTACGGAAATATGTCCATCTATACAATGATACTTTGTGGATTCTATAGCTCTTAAACGCTTGTCCCTCTGCTCCTAAGACTTCCCAGTTTTTCTACATGTAATATAAGCTTTCAGAAAGTATATGGGTTTCCAGAAAACCGGTATCAAAGGAGAGAAGGTTTACTTATGAAATTTCGGTGACAGTGAAATTTATCATTTTGCACATTTTCCCTACAGAATCAACATTCTGATTAGTAAATATATTTAGGGAACTCAGTGTCTATATCTGTATATGCAAAATTCCCAGAGATATATGTAAGAAACAGGAACACTGTCAAAACAGTTAAAATCTAATGGCGAATGCTGCTTTCCCCGAGATGAAAGTATTTCGTATCTCATCTCTACAATTACTCACAAAACTGTCATTTTTAATTTGGGTATAAAAAACGAAATAATTGAAGTCTGCTAATTCGCTGTCAAATGCCTTCAAAACATTTGACGCATAAAGTATGATTTTATTGAAATTTTTAATTAATAACAGCTAGTTAGAGGAACTGAAATTTTTGCCCTCTATGAAATCACATAAAAGTCCTCTCTTCCTTTTCGCAATAATGCAATCTATGCAATCTTCACTACCTACAGGTGTGCAAGACTTTCAGTAAAATTTTGCACACCTGTAGAACAGTCTATTTTAAGACATAAATTTTGCACGCCTGTCTTATTTTAAGAAACCTTTTACTTGAAAGCATTAATCGATGTTAAGAATTTAAGGAAACAAAAGTGTGGGCACATTCTTCAAACTTCTATCTAAGACATTCAAGCAGATTAAAAATTTATATGGTCACTAATTTTTTTATTTGAAATGTATTATTGATTTCTAAAGTGAATTGCTGCAAAACAATCAAACTTCTTTCGTATAATTCTTTACTCTTTGACCATTATCCATAGTGTGTAATCTACTTGCAAGTAAAATATTCAGAATTGCCATTTATTCTTACTTCAAGCGCTAGATGGTGAAAGTATTTTTCGTGGGTTTGTTAAATAACAGCAAGCATAGCATAACAAATATACTTTGCGCAATAAATAAATAAATAAAAATAAAAAATAAAAAGGGGGGACTATATCTTCCGTTCGACTGGGCTGATCAACGAAGTTCAAAGTGCATTTTCAAGCGCTTTTTAATGACCAAATCGTTTCACAATTTTTCACAATCTCAGCGTTTTAGAATATGGAATTGTATATTTTTCTTTTAACAGACTTCTCTCTGACCAGAGTTTTTGATGTTGATATTCTTTTTTTATTCAGTACAGCTTTCTCTGTTAAGTTAAGATTGTGAGAAAAACCTCTTATTTTATCCCAACTATATTAAACATTAAATGAACGAATCCCATGGGTTACTCAGCACTTCTGTTACAGTCGTCTTTGTATGTCTTTCTAGGAGCTAATATATTCGTAGAACTAACCAGTGAGCTTCTAAACTGCATTGTTTAATCAAGAAGAAATTAAAAAAAGAGAGAAACGTTTACCGTCAACCGCAATTTACGTTAAAGCTCTTAGTAACCTTTAGAATATTTTTAAAGAAATCAAGAAGGATTATCTGTTTCTACTTTGGAAGCATTTTATTTTGCTACCAAGTCACTCAATTACTTAAAAAGGAGCACGTAAAACTGCGTCATATTCTTTTAGTCTTTCGGATTAAAGCTAAATATGAAGGCTAAATCATTCCGCTAGTAAGAGAACCAGCATTTTCCTCTGTTCCAAAGCCGTCACTATCACCAGTAAAAATCACTTCGTATTAAAGCAGGAATGGGCAAACAAGGGCCCGCCTAAAGGTGCTACCTGGTCAGCCATAAATTGAAAAGTCTATTACATTTATATAATATATTTACGATATTATTATATACTATACAATATTGCGTATTAAATGCTACTTTATTACTACTATACAAAAATTATTTTTCAGTGCATTTAGGTCTTCCGAGTATTTCTCTGCTTCAATTGCCTTGTGGTTATTAGGTGTCTGCCGATAACATCGCGTCAAAATCATCGCGGACGAAAACGTCGCGGAGAAAACAACCCAAGGCGAAAACGTCGTGATACAAAACATCGTGGGAGAAAACATCGCAAAGAGAAAACATCGCAGTTCTAAAACATCGTGGTACAAAATATCGTCGTCCAAAATAAAGCGGTTAAAAAACTTCGCAGTTTAAAAACATCGCCGTCGAAAATATCGCGGTAAAAATAAAGTATCGACAAATCATCGCAGGACGATAACATCCAGACCTGCTTCTTTCAGGCTTTAATAATTGTAAATGGATATTCCCATAATGATTTGTGAGCGCGAGATGGAAAGAAAGATAATTTTTTCTTTCATATTTTTTATTAACTAATAAATTTTTGCTGAAAAAGTTTGAAGGAAACTTAAGAATAAACTGAAGCAGAACAAGAAATAATTTTCATTATAAAAGAGTATTAGATTGACAAAAGTGAAGAAAATAATCTCATAATTAGCAACTTTTTATAGATAAGGTCATGCAGTTACGTAGCTTCCTTTTTCTAAACATTTTTTGATTATACTTTTAATGAAAAATTACCAGTAAAAACTTTATAAAAATGATTTATTAATGACCTTTGTTAGTTAACTATGTCAGTTTAGAATTCTATTAAGTGCTATAAGTTGCCTTAATTTTCTATGCTTAAATTTCCTTCTTACTTTTTACTTTTTCGGCAAAAATTTATTAGTTAATAAAAAATATGAAAGTAAAGATTATCCTTCTTTCCATCTTGCGCTCACAAATCATTATGCAAATATCCATTTACAATTATTAAAACCTGAAAAAAGCATGTCTGCGATGTTATCGTCATGCGATGATTTGTAGGTACTTTATTTTTTACCACGATATTTTCGACGTTGATGTTTTTAAACTGCGAAATTTTTTAACCGCTTTATTTTGGACGACGATATTTTATATCACGATGTTTTAGAGCTGCGATGTTTTCTCTTTGCGATGTTTTCTCCCACGATGTTTTGTATCACGACTTTTCGCCTTGCGTTGTTTTCTCCGCGAAGTTTTCGTCCGCGATGTTTTCGGCTGGAACCGGTTATTAATATGGCTTGATAAATTCTGAATTTTTTTTTTCTTTCATCTAATTTATCCACAAGTTTAACTTTATCTAAAAAGTAGTTACTGTCCCAGTCAATTGAAAAAAGGTTTTTTTCTTTTGCCTGGAAATCTTCGTTCAGTTTACCTGTTATATCCGTGATAAAATACATATTGGATAATCAATTATTATCGTCCAATTCTTTATAACTTTCGTTTCCGGATTCCGAAAACTGCTTTATTGGCGAAAGATGTTCTACAAATCGTTGAAGTACTTTTCCCCTGCTGAACCATCTAACATCGGAATGAAGCAATAAGATTCCGTGTTCGCTATCAAGTTAATCAGTCAGCAATAAATTACATCTTGCAAGATATGTCTTATGACTATAAATGCTTACCATATTTTAACAAATAAGAAATATAAATGAATGGTTATTTTTAAAATATTTTTGTTCATAGTACATACTCGTGCTGGCGAGCACACACAAAACGATCGGCGAGCACAAGGTTGGGCACCGCTGCCGTAGTCACACCGCAACGTCGTGAGAGTGGCATGCGGGAGCTATGCGTCATTTCCATATAATCCGAGATAGCCAAGGCGGAAAGCATGAGCGGAAAATATTTCCACGATGATATAAGGGATGTCGGGATATAGCAAGTTGGTGCAAGACAATTCATTGTTGCCAGAGAGCTGAATGTCCGTCGTAATATCATCAACAGATTGTGGAATCATAACCAAAGAGATCAAAACTCTTGTAGAAGACTTGTGTCTGGACGCCGGAGGATTACTCCAGCGGCAGACGATCGCTTCCTATTGCTATGTGAAAGACGCCGTAGACCACTAACAGCACGACAACTGGCGTCGCATCTCTCTGTTGCTGCAGGACGGCCCATATCCCTCAAAACTGTGTAGCGTCATCTGCATGAAGGTAGACAATAGCTCGACGACATGTGGTTTGTGTGCCTTTGTCCCCATAGCATATCAGAGAGCGGTCGAATGGGGCCCGCGAACATCGCAGTTAGACAGCAGAGTGGTGTTGCTACATACTCTTTACGGATGAATCTCGATTTAACATCCAGCATGATTGCCGAAGAGTAATGATATGGCGAGAGCTAGGGACACGCAATCGGGCGCAAAATATAGTCGAAAGAGACTATTACAGAGGAGGCGACGTACTTCTATGGGCTCACAGCCGTCCGATATCGCAACAAAGGGAATACTGGTGGCAAAACGTACAAGGCAGAAGAGCCTTTAGATTTATCCCAAGCATCAAAGAGAAGAACAATAGCATTAACCCTTACATAAATTGTTATGTTACTGGACACGGCCCCTTCCCCGCATATTTCTATGAAAGAAACATCTCTGAAAGTGACATATGTGTATATGGAGATACGGGTGATCCAGAGTACAACATTTTTTATTGTCCCATAACAGAGGAACTAAATCTTAAAAAAGCCCCTCAAAGCTTGGATCTGTTTTTAAGATATGCACAACAAATAACCATCTTCGAATAAAAATACAAAAAATAATCAAGCTCTTAGCAGCAAAAACACAAGAGTTATGTGCCCCTATTTAAAAGAATCCCTCTCAGTTTCTCTAACTAGTTACACTATAACTAGGGAAACGTACGATAGCGCAAATCGTCCATAGAACTTTGTATGGCGTACAGATTGCTCATCATATAATTCTTTCAATATTTTTTTTTTCGTTTTGTAAGTTGGCAACTGGATGAGTTGGACTCAAGATGCAGTAAAAAGAATGACGACGATGAAGACGTAAATAAAAATGTATCGAAGAAGTTAATTCAGTTTATACTAATTTACTTATTAAAAATGTAAATACTTTAAATGTAATTAAACGTGCTGTTCTTTCAAGTTTCTTAGTTTAGTAGTTTCTTAGATTTTTTTAAGAAGGTATCCACTACTTTAATGTAACTGCACTATAGCATGTATACTCATAACAGTGATATGTTAAATATAATTAATGTGGTTGTAATGTTCCAACCTAGAATGCGTGGAATCTTAAGAACTGCTAAACGAATAATCGCTCAGTTCAGAAAGCTAGAAACGTAAACGTAACGAAGGGTTAATTACCCTTTATCATTCAAACTAAATTTAACAGTTGACTCCTTCTCGGAGTTTACAGCAAAACCTCCACTTGGGCTTGAACTCAGAAATACTAAGAAATAAAACTTAACAGATATAGCCGAAGCTATCAGGATTCTACAAGAGTTGGTCCCTTAACGCTAACTGAACGGCGAAGCCATTAAAGGCATGAATGGTTATTAATATGGCCATTTGTCTCCGTGCCTCTAATTTGGCGGCTCCGAATTTTTTATTCGATGTCCCTACCTAAAAAAATGCTGTACAAGCATAGCCCCACAAGTGTTGAAAAATCTAGTGCCCAGTATATCTCTTAAAATGCATGGATTTCAAGAAAATGATTACAGCATTACATTGGGGACCGTCCAAGCATAATTTTAAATGTTATCTAGTCAATCTCTTTAGAAATCTTCTCTTATCTTATTGTTACTTTAAGACTTATTACATGTTACAGCGTCTCGTATTCTTAGCAAGCATAAACTAACGAGATGCTAGATAATTTCGTGAGGAATTATCCTCAATTCTTAAGTACGTCAAAATCCAGAAAAGGGAGCAAAGAACCCTTTATTAATTAAGATACAATAACACGCCGAACAAATAATAATTTAGAAGTCAAACAACAAAAATCAGCGTTATATTTTCAAATTTTCACAGGACTAGTTTCGATGGGTTTACCGAACCATCATCCTCAGCTGCAAAAGTGCAAATGAGCGAGGTAAGATATAGTGATTGGATAAGATAAGAAAGCCTGGGCAGGAGATAAGCCACTGGCGCCATCTGTTGATGAAACCAGAACTAAAACATAATTTTTTTAAAGGCTGAAGGCAAAGATGGATTGGAATGAGGGTCGTTAACTAGAACAGAAAGATTTTTTTTGAATGCGAAATGCCTCTAGAAAATCTAGTTCACCAATGGAAGATGTTTTTTCTTATCTAATCATTATAGCTTATATCGTTCATTTGCGCTTTTGCAGCTGGGAATGATCGTTCGGTAAAACCATCGAAACTAGTCCTGTGAAAATTTCAAAATGTAACGCTGGTTTTTGTTGTTTAACTTCTAAATCCTTTATTCACTCAATTTCTTTCACAGACGGCATCGAGCTTACAAAAGCTAACACTTCTGGCTGAACTCAAAAGGTAACAAGTAACTTAAAAGTGAATAGAATTAAATTAGCCTAACTATCTTTCACAGGTTATTTAACACGCAGGCAGGCACTGACTCGTAAAATTCGGAGTAAACAAGCTTAATGGTTAGAAACGTTCCACGCCTTAGAAATCTAAACGCTAGTAAATCAGAGACAGCAACGTGGCCTTCAAGTGGCAGAACACGCTTTCCTCTCTTTCTGAATTCACCTCTTAAAGCGTTCCCTTAAATACTAACTTCTTTCTGCTTTATTTTGATTACACGAGAGCTGACTCATTAACAACTGGCAATAAAGCGTGTGTTGAAAAACGATAATAATAGGAAAGATTGTTTTAAAAATAAAATTTACTATTAGGTAAATTAAATTAATCCCTACAAAGTTTTAAACTTCTGAGTGTTTAATTATTATTTCAGAATTTCACAATGTCCTTGCTACTATCAATCTTTTAAATCTGAATGCTCAAAACGCTGATGTACGCAATGTCTGGTGCAACAGCACTTGTCAGAAGCCAACCGTCTCAACACTGCATGTGGAATTTCGTGAATTGCACACTTTATGTCGTTTACTAAGTCATGCTAAATTCTCAGCGCTATGTATGCGAGGTCGATTCTGTGAGTGCTTTCATTGAATATAATCCAAACACAGAACAATACTACCTCACCTTTTTATTCTCAAATTTATTTTTGAAGTTAGGGATTCCTGACTTTATGAGCATCCTGTATAAGAAATAACATCAGACCTATTATACCCGGTTAGATGCTTTTTAATATGGGTTGTATATATTTAAGTTTAGTTAATAAAAAAACTACAATTCGCAGTTTACTATTTTGGTCTTTCTTTCAGGAACTTTCACCTCGAAGTCAGTGAGCATTGTAATAAAGATTACGTTGAAATCCGGGAAAAGGTTGAATCTGGGCGTTTGATTGGACGATACTGTGGAAGTCAGGTACCAAGTAATGTGACGGATGCCCAGAAACTGTGGATCAAATTTAGATCGGATGACATTGATTCATCGAACGGATTTTATGCGCAATATATCATACGTGAGTCTAGATTTAATTATGCTTGTTTTTGTCTTCTGATGACACAGATTTATAATTTATATACAGTTTAGAAAAAAATATTGTCAACTAAAGTAAGTTACTTATAATTAATAAAGAGACGGCATTGAATTTGGCGTAGATTTAGACAAAATAATCAATCGATTTCATAAGCAAAACAGGTCCCTCTTCACCAGCAGCAAAGAAATTTGCAAGATTGGAATTAGACTAAAGCGACTTGGACTAAAGCTGCATTCCAATCTGCTGCGGCGGTGATGGTCTTATTTATACCCTACTGCAGTAAAGTGAACAGTGAGGTAGCGCCATCTATCGGCAAAATTAGTAACGAAAATTGAAAAATTGAGAGAATAGAATTTTAAAAGTATTTGAAAGGACTGGATTGGATTTAAAATCATTAACTAAACAAATTAACTAAATAAGTTGGTTAGTTGGCTAACTTTATTCGGATACTATTATTTTATACATCTGTGTAACGCTAACCATTATTTACCGAGGCTTTTTTCATGATGTTTTAGAATGTATAAATCATAATTACCGGATCAATGATATAAAAAAATTCTAAATGTTTTAAACTTAAAATACAGGACATTGTGGAAAGTCTCTTTTATTCGTTACATGTAGGGAAAATTAGAAAGAGTTAAACGAATCCCGCTAACTCAGCTACAAGTAATTAATATTTTAACTAACAAAAAGGGCTTTAACGTATATCGTACGGTCGTACGTCCGATTTTAAGGGTTTTTGTTGCCCAAATATGTAAAGCAAAGCTTCTAAACCTTCATTTCTGCATCTTTAACTCCAGAAATAACTTTTCGAGCCCCCCACATGACACTGATTAAGTGATATTTACAAAGCCGCTATACAGTAAAATTTCCAGTTAGTTAAATATTATTATACTTTGATACCAGTTCAACTATACAGTTGTAAATAATTTTAAACGAAACCATAACACTTCAACGTAAGTTTACACTTCAACTTAGCTTCTAGTTTTGTGCAGCTACTCAAGCGATATATCGCTCCGTTTTAGTTTTCCAGAGAAACAACTATAAGCTTAGAAATGTGTTTAAAATTACCCTTTTATAAGTACTTCAACATAACGAATTACGCAGCTTATATACTGTTGCGTTCTATGGGTTCGTAGATTTGGAGTGATTGATAGCGACACTTGATGGAGAATCACAACACAATTTTTTCATCAGTATTACACAGGAGAGTTAAAAAGAGACGCTTACAGCCGTCGAAATGCTACGATAAACGCGCTGAAACAATCAGTAAAACAGGCTATAACGGCGAAGACAGCTCCACGGCAACGCACTAAAGTACAGCTTCCGACTCGGTCGATCGCTCTCGAGCTGAGCTCTAAACTCCAGACACTACTACCACACTACTAAATTCAAGATACTACTGTCTCTGTGTACAGGCAGTGTACTCCTCACTGTACTCTTCTAACTCGATACTCTTCTAATCTGCTATGCCGCGTGCAGGTAGAGTACTTATATACCTTTTGACCTGCCTTCGAGAACATTCTGGAGAAAACCGGTAAGAAATCGATGTAGAATGTTCTAGCTCCGTCTACAGCATATCGCCAATTTTGTCGCCATATGTCGCCAAATGGGCAATTTCATTCCAAATGTGGCAACCTTGCCTTTCCTTGCCATGTTTTGGTAACTCTAAATCCGCTTTGTGGGAAAGCTATCTTACCACAGCTGGGATTTCTTAAGCGTATTATAAAACAAATTGCGGTACTTACGTACTATCGCAACCACGTTAGTAGAAGTAATAAAATTTTCAGAAAGTGCCAAATTCTGGCAACCTTATTCAAAACAATCGTTTCAGTCTAGCAACGTCGCAATTTTTGTATGCGCTCTATTTTATTGTATCCCAAGTTCCAACGGTTTTATGCACAAATCGTGATATCTTTTGCCTTAAAGTTAGTTTTAAAATATAAGTTAGTGAAATCCACCAGCAATGGAAGAAATTACGGTCAAATTTCCTCAGTAATGCAGAATTTTTCTGAAAAATTTCTAAGGGGAACAACGAGGAAATGCGTTTACTAGCTAGCCGCTGCTGCCGAACATTTCTCCGCAGTTCTCTGTTGTTTTTGAAGTGTAAAAAGATTGCTGTATACTTCGTGAGAAGAATAACGCAAAAGAAAATATATGCAGATTTGAAGAATGCTAGTGTTTTATTTTTTAATGTATGACATAATCCCTGTTGAATAATTCGGTAAATAATTGTTCAACAAACTTATAATAAATATCCATAGTATGAGAAGCTTTCTAAAAAGCAAGGCATGAATAACACCATCTCGCACATGTTAGGTAATTTTTACATTTTCACCGATTTAAAAATCGCCAAATTACGCCAAGAAGGTTGCAATACGTACCCAAATTGCTGCTTGCGAGACTTAAACTAACATAAAATTAAGAAATTCAAGGTGTAAATTCACAAAGCAAAATCCTATCGTAAGCGGTGGCTCAGAACTTCAAACCACTCTCGAAACGAGGCTAACAAAAGGCTCAAACCGTTCTTTTTTAAGGGTCGTTCTCAAAAGCTCTGCCATTACTTCCGGAATTTTGTTCTTAAATACTTTAACTAATTTGCATTCTGGTGATAGCCAACGAATATTGAATTAAGAATACAGATGAAAATAATAAGAATAATGGGATAATAAATGTAAAACCTTGCGGTCTACCTAAAGGGCCATTCAGACTGGGCTTTATCTGAGCTAACGGAGACAAATGAATTAGCAGACACATCTCCAAAGCCAGTTCTTCCCCATAGCGCAGCGAGTTGAAAAATCTGAAATGCAAACATAGGGGAGCTAGTCGACACATGGAACTGACTCCATTAGCTGAGATAAAGCCTACTTTGAACGGTCCTTAAGAATATTGCCAATGTAACTCAACACTGAGTTTCGATTCACAACAATCTTACAAACAACAACGGAACAGAAATTGCATATTTTGCTAATCATGGCTTCACCTTATGTAAATCCGCTTGCATTATTAAATATCTAGTTGACTTCTATAAAATGTATATTAAACTTTTTAAACGAACTTTGCACTTAATTTGTATATTTTGCTCCTAATTAATTAGAACACAATGAATATTTTGTTATAATTTTTACCCTTTAAGGATTACATAAAATTTAAATTTTCCCTAAAAGCCATTCTACTGAACGTATTTTCGTAAAATTCTGAAGAACAAAGAATGGTTGTCAGAAGAGACCTTTCTGAAAATTTTTACTACTTCTACTAAGATGGTTGCGACAGTACGTAAGTACTGCAATCTGTTTTGTAATACTGTTATGAAATGCCCAGCTGCGGTAAGATACTTTTCCCGCAAAGCGGGTTTAGGGTTACCAGAAAGTGGCAAGGAAAGGCAGGATTGCCACCTTTGGAGCGAAATCGCCTATTTGGCAACATTTGGCGAAAAAAATTGCCGATATGCTATAGACGGAACGAGGACATTCTAAAACGAATTATAACAGGTTTTTCCCCAGAATGTTCTCGAAGGCAGGTCAAAAGCTATAAATACCCTACCTGTACGCGAAGTAGCAGCTTGAAGTGTACAACTAAATATCTAAAACCGATATTTGCTCGTAAAGAAAACCCACAGCGATTGTTCCGGTTTGAATAAACACTTTTCTCTGTCTTTGAAGCTCAACACTAAAATCAGTAGAAGGTCGTTGATTTAGAGAACGCTGAATGGCAACAGTGTAAACAATTAGTTTACTTTCGATTTATTTGATGCAGCTCCACTGCTGCTGATGAGATGTACACTGCGCAAAAGAGAAAATGGAACAGTTCGATATCTCCCATTCTACTGGGCTGATTGACAAAATTCAAATTGCGTTTTTCATGTCTCGAAAGCGCGACTTAGGATATGTATTAGATTTATATATAGTTTTGTTCTAATATAGGTATTTTGACGCAAAATCGGACTTTTTCTGAAAACACATGCCAATTTTTTTTACATATTTCGATTCTACGATTAAAATTATGCCAAACTGACAAGTTTTGTAAACATCGCACGAGTAGTTTTTAAAAAAAAATTAGGTGTCAAAATTCTAGCTGCTCAATGCTAATTGAATATATATTCATTAATATTTTTTTTATTGAACTTATTTGATTCTTACTTTCATATTTCGAAATTTAGGTTCATTTCAAATAAAATTCGCCCACTTTTTATGATTTATTTTTAAATTTGTATTTTTAAATAATTTTTATAAATTTTTCGAAAAATATTTTGAATTATAACCGAGAAATGTTTTACCATCCTCTTAAAGTAGATGTATTTCTAAGCATACCTGCAAAACATTACAGCTTTTTATTCAAAATTTCCTAAGACATACGTGAATTTACATTTTGGCGCGTTTTGAAATTTGGCATATTTATTATTAGCAATAATAAAGAAAATGTGGTTTACGCACTTTGTTGAAACTATTTGAAAGTGTGAATGATGACTTTTATCCGCTCGTGGACAATGAAGAAAAAGGAAAGGAAAATAGGTTGCTATAAATTAAGAAATTTACGAAGGGAATTATTCTTGGCGCAGCCTGAAGAAAATTCGCCAAGATAAATTTTTAAATTCCTCCATAAATTTCTAGCCAAAAGTTACAAAATTTTATATTTAAACATGATTTGAATCTTAGAATCGAAATATAAAAAAAAGGGGTATGCTATTTCAGAAAAAAACCGATTTTGTGTCAAAATATCTAAGTTAGAACAAAGCCAAATATAAATCTAATATATATCCTAAGTCGCGCTTTCGAGACATGGAAACCGCGATTTGAATTCCGTCAATCGGGGGTATTGAACTTCTTCTTCTTCTTCTTCTTTTTTTTTTTTTTTTTTTTTTTTTTTTTTTTTTCCGCAGTCTACAAGTCTACAAAGATTTTAGATTAGATTCATTTGTTGTTAAATTCCCTTTTAAACTAGAATGAATGTTGATTTAGACAGAAATACCCCTGAACCATACATGCAGAAATTTAGATGTGGTATTTAGATTTATTTCAGATACGCTTCGCCATTTTTATCCATTGAACAGCCTTTTTCTTTTCTTAGATACACACTATATAGTATTTATAATAACTTTAAGGATGTAAGTCTAGATATTTATGTAATATAAGCATTTGCATTTTTCCTCAGAACCTAGTAATGTGCTAAATGGAACGGAAGGGGAAATTGCATCTCCAAGTTATCCACACAAATACACCTTTTCGAATGTAGAATGGACTGTCATCGTCCCATCAGGCATGTTCGTCAGCGTTCGCTTCTTCGATTTCGGGATTGCCGACATTAGTACATCACACTCTTGTATGTCTTCTCTAAATGTAAGTATAAAATTTATTCATTCATGTTCGGATTATATAAAATGTAGACACTTCTCATGTGATAGCCAATCTGCTTTGCCATGTAATGAAAGATCGTTATTTTAATGAAAATTAATCTGTAATAACTTCATTGTTTTTACGTTGTCTCACCATAAATGGCTGAAACACATCTGTAATAATTTCAAAATAGTAATGTGAAATTCATCATAATAATTATTTTTAGCCCAAACGGGTGTTACCCAGAATGGGCTATTAGTCTCGAATTGGGATTTGGCAAAGTATAACTTTAAATGTCAGAATCACTTTGTAAAATGCTGCTACGAATTATTATCCCTCTGTATTATTTTCAAAGAAATTAAATAATGAAAAATATGCATGAATGTATGTATGTTTGTCGCACTATGAAAAAAACCACGGTATCTAGGAACATCAAGCTTTGGATAACGTAATTCCCCACCCGAACATATGCACCTGGAAGCCTGAATTTTGAGTTCCAAATTTTAGATTTCATATTGTGTAAAACTTTAAGGTATGCGAGCAATGGCAACACTGAATAGATTAAAGCGTTGTTATCTGCAGTAGGCGCTCAATCCTGGAACGAATTCTATTGTTTGCTGGAAGAGGCCAAGATTTGTAGGTATGGTACGTGAGAGTAGGGATGAGCTAAGAGGAGAAAGGAAAAGGGATTTTGAGTATAGGGAATTTCAGTCGTTCCGGGATTGAGCGTCTACTATGAACGGGCTCCTGCTTTGTGAGGGTAGCTAGCGTTTCGTTAGTAAGTGTATTATTTATTATTCTTATTGATTGTCTGCTCCTTTTTTTTTTTTACAGTTACAATTTTCTACAATACCTTAAGTAAATAAAAACTTTACAGTTACGTATTGTAACTCCATGTAATGCTCTGTTACTTTACCGTAATAAGAATTGTAATAAATATTAAACTTCGTTGGAATAAACAAAATTATGTAATTTCGCCAAAACGTTATGCCTTTAAGCAAATTTTAAATAAGCATACAATTTTACATTCCAAACACGTATTTCTCTACGAAATATTTTTTTTTTGTTTCATAAATTGATAAAAATTAATCTGTCTTTAAACTAAATGTTCAATAAAACATGGAGCATGAAAATAAGCAGTGAAACTTTTTCCACGGTTCGGGAATAAGTCAGCGAGCATATCCCTTTTTTCCCTAGTACCCACTGAAAGCCATTCCACGATCTAATTATTATTTCCGTTGGAAACCATTCCGGAAACTTTCCTTTCTATTCCTCTCACCTGCGTATATTGAACTCGCCCAGCTGACAATAGCAGGCGTTCCGAGATTGACGGTCTAGTGTTATCTGCAGCGTGCGAGACTGTTTATCGGAAATTTTTAAGATAAGCTGCTTTTAAATGTTTTCTGATTTTACTATTGAATTCAATTTTTTGTGGCATAAGTGCGCAGAACTTGAATTTTAATTAATAAATTTATAACACGAAACGTTAATAAAAAAAGACAAAAAAAATTTGCAAGCTATCTTACTAAGAAAACTGTACACTGATGTAATAAGCTAAGAAAAGACTTAAAAAATTGAAAAATGCATACGAACGCTTAATAACTCATTGGGAATGCTAAACACATGCTGCTTTTAAAATTCTTTTAATGTCGCTTTTGTATTGTACATGGCATAAGTGGGAAGAAAATGATGCCTAACAATAAAGCTAAAAAGACAAAAAAAAATTGGGTTAGTCGGAGGGAGTCTAATAGCAGAATATAATTTTGAATTATAACCTATAGCATTTTTACCACCACCTTAAAGTAGATGTATTTCTAAGCATACTTGCAAAAAAATTAGTTTCTTATTCAAAATTTCCAAAGATATATGTGAATTTGTATATTGGCGCCTTCTGAAATTCAGCATGCTTGTTAATTAATTTTTATAAGCAGTAATAACCATAGAGGTTAGAATAGATGGAGTAAGCCTTCGCCGCATGTCTCGTGCAATGAAAATGAAGCCATGAAACGTCACGGCGTGACGTCATGACTGATAATGGCCGCTTCCATAACCCAGAATGATAAGAATATACTGAAATAGTAAAATAACCTGTTTATGGAATTTACCTATGAAATGCAAAATTAGCTGGTGCACAACCGGGATGATTGTTACAACCGGGATTTATTAGTGCAGTGCTTAAGCACTGCACTAATAAATTTTATCACGCTGAGTAGTTTCAATGCAACTTTAATCAAAACTATTGTCTTATCCGTACGGTGGCTATCATCGGTTGTGACATCACGCTGTCGATATTTTTCTGGCTTCAAGTTTGTGACGTCATGCTTACTCCATCTATTTAAACCTCCATTGTGATAACACCAGATCTTTAACCAGATTGTGATAACACCATACGCACTTTGTTAAAATTATCTGAAAAAACAACAACAATGAGCCATTTTTTCTGATCGTGCTCTATTGAAAAAAGAGAAACGAAAATAGGTTACTATAAATTAAGAATTTCACCATGTTAATTATTCTTGGTGCAAACTGAAAAACGCGCGCCAAGATAAATTTTTAAATTCCTTTGTAAATGTCTCACGAAATTTATGAAGTTATATTTGGGCCTAATTTGAGTCGTAGAATTGGAATATAACAAAAAAATCGTCCAAATTTGTGTCGAAATATCTATGTTAGAACAATGCTGTATATGAATTTAATAGATAATCCTAAATTGTGTTTTCGAAACCTAAGAAACGCATGTTAAATTTCGTCAGTCGGCCAGGCACAACGGGATATTTAGAACTGCCCCCCCCCTCTTTTTTTGTGCAGAGTGTACATACTATGCATTACCTACACTTGAATTTAAAATATTAAAGAAATTTTAATTTCGCATTTGCTTATTTAGATTCGCCATTTTAATGGCCTTTTACAAATACCGTATTTATTCTCACATATCTCGCCATCGCTTATTCAGCCACAAAATTTTAGCATGAAAATTTTAAAAATTTTATTTTAGAGTAATAACATGCAATTCGCGAATTGCTAACACAATGCACTATGTAAGTAAACAGGTGCGCAACGAATGAGCTGTAACTAAATTATGTATATAAATTAGTATGCTTCATCATATTTGCAAAGTTCTTATTTTAACTGCTTTTTCCGAAATAGCATATATATACCATGTAATGTAGTACATATACACCATGTAATTTTCACTTCTCGATTTTTATGAACTGAATGCAGGAGGACGATATACGCGAAAGACTGTGATGTTATTATACTGCATAGCTAACTTATCGATTTAAGTAATCTTAGTCACAGTCATCTTGTGTTACATTGCTCTTTTAGTATTCAAAATATATTAAACTTTATGAACTATTTTTGTTCATTTGAAAAAAATTAAAAACGCGCTTTTGATAATAATCTCAATTTCAGAGTTTTCACAAACTTTCAGCATTCTAACACTAATTTTTGAAACGACAGTTTAGCACGACCCCGTCTATAACAGATCTTTAACCCGAAATTCAGAGAAGAAAATCTTAGAATTAAAGAATGTAACGAAGAAATAATAATGAAACATCTGCACAAAATTATTATTACCAAATTACTCATTAAAATTAATTTAGAGCTCATTAAAATTAATTTATAATGTTCAACTAATATACTCGTGGTAGATGCATAACGGAAAAGTGCCTAAAATTGTACCTAGCCTCTTTCCAAGGCAGGTGACGAAGGACAGGGATACCTGGTGTCTAACAAAGGTAATCAGGTATATGTCCCACGCCCTCCGCTACCTTGAACCGGTAGCTCCCGAGGCCTGCCTCTGGAGGAAAACAAATTTCGCAAACAAATTTGTTTTATCCGTACGCTACAGGACGGTGGCTATCATCAGTCGTGACGTCAAGCTGTTGATATTTTTTCGGCTTCAAGTTTGTAATATCATGCTTACTCCATCTATTCTAACCTACATGGTGATAACACCAGATGTGCTTTACGCGCTTTGTTAAAATTATCTGAAAAAACAACAACAATGCACCTTTTTTTATACTCGTGCTCAGTTGAAAAAAGGGAAACGAAAATAGGTTACTATTTCACCAATTATTCTTGGTGAAAACTGAAAAAAACCGAGCCAAGGTAAATTTTTAGATGCATAACGGAAAAGTATCTAAAATTGCACCTACCCTCTTTCCAATACAAGTGACAGGTGACGAAGGACGGAAATATTCTCTAGTCTAACAAAGGTAAGCAGGTATATATCGTACGCCTTCCACTACCTTGAACCGGCAGCTGCCGAGTTCCATCAGCAAAACTAAGAAATTTCGCAAACAATTTTGTTTATTTATTTATGGTAAAGCCCTCGAGGGCTATATGCTTAAGGACAGGGATGACTTCGTGGACGACACTCTTAGGGAAGCTGGCTCGTATACACGTTATATTTACGTTAAGAAAACTACGAAAACACCCCATACAGCCAGCACGTTCGGGCCGGGATTCGAGCCACGGACGAATTATCAGCGTTTAGCTACTCTTAGAATTTCGACGCATTGTTAAAGCAAAATCTCGAAAATCCTATTGCTCTAAAAGACGTAATCTTTGCATTCACCGTATAAAATAAATAGGAAGTCAGAGATGACGAAATGTGTTACCTTTGATTAATGCATATAAATTTGGGCCTAAAATGTCGTCAGGGAAAAGAAACATTCTGTTATGTTTCTTCATAACACGAAGACAGCTCGTAAAATATATCTCTGAATTTTTTTAGCTAACAAAATCTGGTATTATTTTCTCAATTTAGTACGCAGATAATTAAAATTTCAAGCATGGGAATTATATTGACAATTTAATTCCTCGATTAAAATGCTTTAGCGTATTTATCAATCAATCTTTTTTGTCGACAGTTAAAATCCATTCTTTACAACGATCATTTTACGTAGTCTCTTTTACGTTAGTCCCTACGAGGTCCCTGTGGTAATGCAATTCGGGTCAGGATAATTATATACTCAGAAGAAAGAAAAAGGATTTTATAACCTACAAAAAAAACTGTTTCGTAACTTACTGCCCGCGGTAGCACTGATCTATAGAAATGAAGATCTGCGAGATATCTGGTTTAAAGGAGATTATCATTATCTTGAATAATATCTACTATCATTAATTCAGTAATTTCTTATCATGACTGTAGACTAAATAAACCAGTCTAATACTCATTCTAATTTCAGTGCAAACTTTCTGCAGTTAGACTACTGTCATGAAAGTTTACATATCTATAATGCAGGAAAATTTTCTTCCGTGCACAAATTGTAATAATAGCACTTTTTCTACTGAAATGAACCAAGGCAGATTGTTTATAACCAATTGGTTCCCACTACAGATATATGATGGCTTCGATGACACAGCTCCAAGCCTTGGGGAATTATGTGGATATCACATACCCGAACCGCTTGTCAGCACCGGAAATGTTATTTTCATCAGACTTGTCGTCGACCATCGATACGCTGCAAGCTTCCATCTCCAGTGGGCAGCTGTGACGGAATCTGGGGTCGTGGAATCACCTTCAGCAGGTAAGGGGTATTAATCATATAACATATAAGATTTCATGTCTAAAGTGTGGCAACTGTTACATTCTATCAAAATAATGATCAAATTTGTTTGTATTTGGTTGAATAATAATGAAGAAGAATGTTTCTAATAAATCTTTTAGATTATGTATATGAATATAAGTGAAGTTTTGTTGCATTAGTGCTGTCGCGGGTTCCTTTGTATTTCTTTGAATGATCGCTTCAATCAACAGGAAGAAATTAAAAGTTTGTGATAAAATTAGTTACAAACAACAATTCAAATAGCTTAAGCAGAACAATATCTCCTTACCGCGCTAGAAATATTAGCTGTTGCCAAGATAAGATAAGATATGAGCATTCCTCGTTCTTCGAAACTAAACCGCACTACGAGTTCACTTGCCCCTTATAATCAGGCACAGAGGTTCCGATGTCACACCTCGGAGAGAAAGACGTATCGCTTAAAGCGATACTGGTCGTCAATTTACTACTTGCCATTCACTCGGGCTGCCCGTCGCACTGGGACATTACCCAGCGAACCCGGGCGCTAGCCCGGGCTACTTGAGCCACACCGCTCTAGGACTCCCCAGACCACCGGGCATGCCAATGAGTGACCCTTCCGAGACCTCCAGAATAAGTAGGTTCATAACGTTTATCCTACCGTGAATGAGACTGCCTATGTACAGATCCTAGCCAGTAGCTTTGCAGAATTCTCTACGTCGACCTCTGGGGAGAGCAGTTGCCAAAATCGCTTGTACAAAATACTTAGAATTCAGCCAAACCTCATAGCTAAATAACAATTAAAAGAATTGTAATAACCTGTGAGTTTTGACAGCATCTACAAGTCGAGGCATCCAGCAAATCGCTAATACCTCTTCATCTCGTGATGTCATTCGACTCTTCACTGTTCGTTTGGTGTCAAGTGCGCTTTGGCATCGCCGAAGCTGCGAAAGTCGCAGGAATGAATCATCACGAAAAGACTGAGTCATTTTTATTACTAAATTAGAAAAATTATTCTACTAAAATGCTCTTGTTGAGTTTCGCGAGGAAGGAAACTGATCTAATCCAATTAAGATCTTCTCGGTAAGAGTGGTCACAAACGACAGCAACTCCGAGAAGTCGTATTTATGCTACTTTTTATGATTTTTATTGCTTGGTTGTCTTGGGTAACCGGTTAGTTTACTTTGAAAAAATTAGAGTGCTCAATGCAGGCGTGACGCCTGAATAATGGTGCATGGAATAATGGAACAGTACCTCGGGTCTATTTTTTTCAGTTTTCGGTATAAATAAAATATAAGCTTCTAGAAAATTCAAGAAAGATGTGTCGATTGAAGATCGTATCTCGTGTTTCACTTAAGCTATTTTTACATTTTGCACTTTGACATTCTTAGATCAACAAAATCAGCAATTACAAATTAGAATCAAACACACGTTCAAAAAAGGCTTAAAATACGAAACAAATAAAGAAGTAATACATGTGACAGGTGAGAGCGAGACAGCAATATAGTATAGTACTAAAATAAAAAGAATTCGAATATATACAGATTTATAAGTGCAAAATATAGATGCAACAATGCCTCCTTCTCAAAAACGGCGCATTCGGATACCCACCACTACGCTGTTTAGTTTCTTGATCACTCAGAAGGGTCCCTCCCGAGCATATTTCACTAGTGCACATCAGCAAAGCCACTGAGGGAGAGGTTTCGAAAATGGGCCAATGAGCTTCTATTTCTCTTGTGACGCTAAATCTTCGTGCATGTAAGCGTATGTTGTTTATCTTTTAATTCGCATTTGTTTCGCAGTTAGGAATGTGTGGTGTAATAATAGAAAATCTCGTAGTGCTTTCGTTTTATGAGTTTAATGAATCGCTAACATTTCACTTTTGCGATTTTTTATCATGCATTAATATTTGGATTGATGTTCGCGGCATAATATCGCTTTTTACATCGAGAAAATGACTTAAGCTTCAGTTAGCCTCGAATATTATGCATTTACTAACAACACCTGTGGATAAAAAGAATTCAAGTGTATAGTTTTTTTTTTTTTTTTTTTTTTTTTTTTTTTTTTTTTTTTTTTAATTGAGCCGAGAAGGACCGAAAGTGTTACAATGAATCTAGTGTTTTCTTATTTCAGTGCTTGCATTCTTTTGATTTTGAAAGTGTAAAATTCAGAATGCATATTATGATCTGATTATATCCGTTGTTAACGTTAAAAGTTATATGTGAATAAATTGAATATATTCGTTGTGAATAAGATAAATTTATTCTGTTTGATGAATATTTCTTGTGTAGACAGACATTTAAGAGTGAGCAGTTATTAAATGTGAAATTTAATACACTAAATATATACGAATGCAAATTAGTAAAGTTTACTTTGAATAAAATTCTGCATTGCCTATTATTATGGAACGTCTCTTTCATATAGACTGAAAAAAAAAGATGCTGACTTCTATTTACATATATAATTGGTGTAAATATTTTTCTCATATGCATAGTTTTATGTAAAGATAGCGTTTGGGCTCAGATGTTAATCACATATTTCTTTCTTCATCTTATTTACCACTTATTAAGTAATATTTCACATGGATAATTTTGCGGAGTATCCAAAATGTGTTTGTGTTTATTTCAAATTCTTTCAACCAGATAGTGAAATCTTCACAATATTTTATCTTTGGAATGGAAATTTTCAGAAGAAATCGACGATTCTTTAATTATTTTCTACACAAAATTGCGTGGCTGAATATTTTCAGCCATCTTGCTTAAATCTTAAAACACGCGAAAGGTCATGTGACATGAGAGAAATATTACTAAATGCCCATTGGTCCATTCTAGAAGCCATTCCCTCGGTGGTTACACAAATGTGCACTTGTGAAATATGCCTCCCGAGATATCTTCTGGGAGATTCCTCGATATCTTGGGGTTCCACAATCAGACTTGATCTCCTTTGTTGAAATCCCTCTTCGTGAACTTGGCATCTTATCTCCTATTCAGTCTCTCGGTGGCTGAGCCACCTGAGGAAGCTTATGAATGTCTTATAAACGTGCGCGCAGATGTCTCAGGTACTGCTCAGGCAAAAAAGGCGTGTCTAGCAGTCCTCCGAAGAGGTCCTACAGCAGACGAAGATCCTGTCCAAAAAATCATTTCCTGCGGAGAAACCCCAGTGCCCTTATGAACAGCATTCCTTCACGACAGCAGAAATAATAGCAGTTTTTTTCCAGTCCTACAGGCTTCACGGTACTGAGAGAGAGGACCTAATAATGTGCTATTAAATATCCCTAATATGCTGTCCGACAGTGGAGTGGCTTGAATCTTTTCCATACCGAAAACGCTACATAATCTTTTAAATACGGTAAAGATAAAATATAATATTAATATAATATTTAAATATACTCCCAGAGAAGCGGCGAGATGGCAGACCTTAGTTTCGGAAGCTCATCCATTTTCGCCCGTCATTGTACGGAGCTGAGCCTTATACACATCTTTCCATCATAGTTAGAGAAGGTCGAGAAGACATAGGCAGGAATTATTTCCAACTGTCATTGTCGATTTCTTCAAGCTGTCAACTTCCGTAGCCGGAGCAGAAGCTCTGTCATCGATTTGTTGTTCAACAGCAGAAACATTTTCTTTGATTTTTTTTTAGACAACAGAGACTGTTTTTTCGATTTCTTGAACTTTATTTTTCACTGTTTCTGCTTTCCATAGCCTCGAATTCGTTTTCCAATTACGGCAGTAATTTTGTTTTCCGTTTCCTCTTGACCGGCTTCAGTCTTTTGGCCGGCTTGCACCTCTTCTTTAAAAGACTTGATGGCCTTTTCCATTTTTTCTTGGGGATGCAGCAAAGGCTTTCACCAGCTGTCTTAGTTGTTCAACCATCGCTTTTCTCACCAGCACTCAGTATCACTTTTCACACCAAATATTATTACGTGCATACGGGTTCATAATGGATTGAATGCACACAGTGCAGTTAAGAGCTTGATTAAACTTATTTTCCCAAAGCACTTAGCAATTATTTCACTTTTCACGCAAAAGTACTTGTGCAGCCCTTCTCAGAATGACAGAGTACAATTCACTAAAAACGTGGAACATAATGGAAAGGCAACACTGTACGAAAAAAAAAACCATTTTTATTTACAGCGCACGAGACTGTGTATCGGAAATTCTAAGGATATGCTCTTTTAAATATTTTGTGATATTGCTGCTGAATTGAATTTTATGGTTTTTATGGTTTAAGTGCGAAGAACATGATATTTAATAAATAAAGGTAACACACAAAACGTTAATAAAACGCTCCATTGCGCGTAACGTCAAACTTGAAACTTTTATGACTTTATTTTTTTTTTAATATTTTTATTTTTTAATGGTAAAATTTTTCTTCGTTTAATTTCGTAAGAATTTTGAATTTTTATTAGTTTTATTGCTAAGTAATTTGCAATATATATGCCTAATACATAACAATAATATTTATATGCATCAAATTGTTTCGATGCATCCGATAGTTATAAACTAGTATTATTAGTAATAACACAAAAATAGGCATATATTAACATCAATTAGAAAGCAAGTTTATAGTGATAGTTATATGAAAAACCACTTTTATTTATATAGCTGTCTTGTTTATATATTTTTGCATTGCGACTAAGAAAATGTATTTCACAAGAGATAATTAATTATCTAACTTTCTTGGCTCAAGTGAAAAATTTAACAGTTTTTGATTTAGCTGAATCGCCTTTATTTCTCACCCAGAAGATAGTTGTTGGACGGAACTCAGACTCAATGCAAGTACACCGATAGTTGTTCAGTCTCCCAATTATCCAGGGAATTATCCGGATAATACTAACTGCACTTACATCATCAGGACGTCCTATTCCCAGCATGTGGAACTGAACATCACAGATTTTCAACTTGAGGACTGGTTTACAGAGTGCAGCACTGATCGACTAGAGGTATATTACGGTAAGACAATTTAAGTATTACTATAAAAGTCTATAATATAGTAAATTTAGTTTTCTTTCTGATGTTGATTAAAACCTTAACTATCGATATGCAATTTGAAGCAGGAAACCTAAATACCTCATGTTACTCCTTTTAATTGGCGACTGTGGATTGGAGAATCCACTCGCCAAATCCTGATGTTAACTAATTACTGTTTACCACTTTTTAGTTCAGGCGCCACGAAAGTTTTTTGAAGCAGGAGACGTGAAAAATGTGTAGTGCCCTCTAGGGGCTCGAACCTGAACCTCTCAGATACGCGTCAATTATGGGTATCTGAGGCATACGGAAATGAGGGACAAAATACCTTACATATTAAATTTCATAAATTTCCAAATTTAAGTATTGAACGACTGTGTTGTATCAAAGCAAGTAAATGCATTCTAAACATGAAGTAAATGTATTCTAAACATGAACTTCAATCACTAGGGCATGCGAAAATGAGGGACAAAATACCTCACACATTAAATTTCATAAATTTCCAAATTTAAGCATTTAACGACCGTGTTGTATCAAAGCAAGTAAATGCATTCTAAACATGAACTTCAATCACTAGGGCATGCGGAAATGAGGGACAAAATAACTTACATACAGTGGCGGCTCGTAATAAGCACTGTGGAACTGCAGCACCCGCTATTTCCACTTACTATTATTTTTAATATTTAATATAATGTGGCCTTTAGTCTTTAATTCTTTCTTTATACTTTTACAATACATAATCCTTAAGCTTCACGTCAGTAGCCATTCCCCACTTTGTGAAAAATGTACTAAAGTCTTTGTTTGGAACTGCGCACTTCACAGTTCCAGCGACGTGGTGTTTGGCCGTTCTGCGCATGCGCGCACAGAAAGCAGCACACGAGCCGGGTATAGAGAAGAGCACTGTCGCTCTTGCAGTGCCGAAATTCTGGTATGTTGTTGGAAACGTTATTTCTTTTTACTCCGCGCGAGTGGAATTCCTCCACAAGGTGGAACTTCACCATACGGACCATAAACAGAGCACATGAGAATTTGCAACCTTTAGAATATTGCCTTGCTGAAATTCAGTCAACATCAAAAGCAGATCAAAGTATTTCAAAAGCAACAGGAATTTTAAAATATCTAAATGATGATAATTTCAAGTTTTGGTTAGAGATCTTTTATCAGATGCCTCATGTTGAAATAATATACGACTAAATGCAATTCAGAGAAATTAGTGTGTTTAAAGTTAACGAATATATAACAAATTTCAAAACTGCTATTTTAGAATTAAGAAACTCAAAGTACTGTGAGAATTTTTCAAAGACACTGATGGCAGAAGCTAAGGAAATATCTGGCTTTATACTATGTATTGATATAATGCACAGATGTTCTTCCGCTAAACACTTGGCAGCTGCTAATTTGGTTAACAAGAAATGCTTAGTTTTAGGAATGAACATTCTACAGAAGAAATAGTACTGACCGCTGAAGCATATTCAGTGATTGACAAAGAAAAGCTTGAAACTGAACTAAAAGTATTCTATTGTAGGTGTGTAATCCATGAATACTGAAAATTAATTGAGCTACTGAAATTTATCTTCGAAAATAATCTAGATGATGTTCTTAGTGAAATTACGAAACTGATAAAAATTCTCCTGAGAGTTCCCATGACTACATCAGAGGCAGAACGCTGCTTTTCAACATTGAAAAGAATGAAAACTTTTCTAAGAAGCACTAGGAATTCGGAAAGACTAAATGTGCTTGCATTGCTTTCAATAAAGAAAAATTTCCTAAGTTGTCATCCAGAGGTCAAGGAGAAAATTATTGATCTTTTCGCGAAAATTAAAACAAGAAGAATGGATTTCATTTTTAAATGAATAGACAAAGAATGAACTGTAACAATTTTGGTTAAAGTAATTAAGAAATGTTTCATTTTTTTTCTTGTAAGATTTCATGAAGTTTCAAAATAATTTTTCTTTTTACACATGTTTGTTCCTTTTACACAATTTTAAAACAAAACCCCCGCTAACATCACCCCTACTAATTTTAGCCACGAGCCGCCACTGCGTTACACATTAAATTTCACAAATTTCCAAATTTAAGTATTCAACGACCGTGTTGTATCCAAGCAAGTAAATGTATTATAAACATGAACTTCAATCATGAGAGCATGCGAAAATGAAGGACAAAATACCTTACAAATTAAATTTCATATATTTACAAATTTAAGTATTTTAATGACCGAGTTGTATCAAAGTAAGTAACTGTCTTCTAAACATACGGATAGAACATGAAATAAAAAAAAAACCTACTTAATATGCTTGACATAAGTTATTGTCAAGTCTGATCTCGGCATATTGCTTCAGCAAGTGTTGTCCTTTGGGATGTCGGCCCATTTGGAAGGCCTCCGATAAGAGACTTTACTCATGCTATGGTCTGTTTACGCAGCTGAATCTAAGTCTCCTCTCCTAGAGTGTAGTCGAAGTTTCGTTAATTGGCCTTATAATTAAGCTCAATTATTAATAATTAAGTATTATTAATAATATTTCCCTTTAGCCGACATTACCCTTTAACGGCCATTCCATGTTAACGGATAATACCTCAATATCCGAACTCCCAAAAGTTGGAGAAAAATGCAGTCTCTTTTCAAATAAATTTGTCCTTAACGATGGAGAAAAGTTCATTATTTTTTCCCGTGAGTGCTCGCTAACTGAGTGTTCGATTGCATCCTTTTCCAGCATTTATTAAGGCATCACCTATAGCATTATTTACGCAAGTTAATACAAACTTGATCAGCATTTACTGCCGCCCAGACGGCACAAGTGAATCTAACTGCAGTCAAGAATTGCTCGGATTTAAATCTCGGAGAAGGCATGAATGTATGGTGTAAATGTATCGTTTCTTTGCGGCATGGGGACACTAAATATACGGCGAGCCCAAAGTCTTGTTTGCCACTCTAAGTGAGCATGTGGTTTCATTTTGAGGGCATTGGAGAACTCTAATTATATGGCGACCGTGTGGTTTGGTGGCAGGAAAGAGGTGTGGGAGACCCTTGGACCAATCCCCCCGGGGTGCTGTTCCTCAAAATTGAAGCGGAAGTAGAAGTCTAACCTCTTTGAGACTCTGGCAACCATTCTTTGACGAAATATGGACTCGACAACAAACACCAATATTTATTTTCTTGCAAATCTTTCGATTTCCAATGTAACCTTAAAAATACGTTTTCTTGCACATTAAAAGATATTTTAGATTAAGGCAACCTTTCTAACTTTTGCGGCGCCTGCCTATCTGATGAAACCGATGAAAAATAATGATCAGGAGACTAAGATTAATGCCACGGGCTTATTTGCCATTTGATAGACTATGAACCCTGAGGAGACAAAAGGCCTTTAGTACTACGCGCCAGTTTGAACTAACGATCTGTCGAACAGTTTTGATTGCAATTTTGACTTGAAGTACTTCGTTTTTTGTAATCCTTCAAAGATCATCAGTCATCAAATAGGTACGAAAGTCATAGAAATGATTGATAAGGCTTTTTTTCAAACCATTTCAAGTTTTGACCAATAGGATTGGACAATTGGCCACAAATGCTTATCTTTCTTTTCTAACACCTAATTAAAGAAGACACCTTTGATAGCAATAGATTTTATGCATTCTTCACGTAATTTTAACCCGCACTCTCAAATTTGTGCTTTGGAATGACATGGACTTTTGTAACTCACCTTGTTGACGTGTAAGGTTTTTCTAAGTTTTAACAGTTAATGTTTAGTTAAAGACACTTTCTTGTCCTTTCTTAATTTTAACTTACAATTTCCTGTTAGAACGTGTTTTCAGAATCGGCCGTATTTCAGGCCCTTAATAGCTTCGCCATTTAGTTTGCATTAAGGGGCCAACTCTTGTAGACTCTTTATAGCTTCGGCTATATCTTTTTAGTGAACTTTAGTTAAGCTTTATTTCCTAGTAATCAAGCCCAAGTGGGGCTTTGTTGTAAACTCCGAGAAGGAGTCAACTGTTAAATTTATTTTGAATGATAAAGGGTAATTAACTCTTCTTACTTTTACGTTTCTGAACTAAGCGATTATTAGCTTACCAGTTCTTAAGGTTCCACACATTCAACTGTAAATTCTAGGTTGGAACATTACAGACTACTTCACTAACTTTGTGTGCCAAAATGTCCCCGCCCTCCATGACCTGTCTACTGAATGTACGCTTGCAATGCACTACGTTTTCATTGTGCCACTTATTTATTTTAATACATATTTACTAAACTTATGAATTCTTGCATCCTCTGTTTCCGAATCTGCTGCTATAGTACAGCTAATTTGCCCTTGCATGGCCATGTATCTCGCCTAAATTATTAAATTCTTTAATAATCGCAGGCTAGTGGAGGACGAGGAGCTTCTTACCTCTGGTAGACATCAGGTGCCCCCGTCCTCCATCGCCTGTCACCTGTCATCTGCCAGAATTTACCATTCACGTATAAGGTATTTCTCCCACTTTCCTAGCGTGCCTTCGTGGTGTAGTGGTTCTGCACGCTGGGCCGGTATATTCCAGAGGTCCATGGTTCGATTCCCGGCGAAGGTGGTTTCTATATTTCATCTTTCCTGCTTCCAAAAATATACCTAATGTCTCTACAGTGGCGCCCGAACTAAAAGGGTGTTGGATGATCCTCACCCAGGATTTGGCGATTGGGTAAAAACCCCAGTCGCCCTTTAAAAGGGGGAGCATTTAAAGTAATTCTCCCGCTTTTTTGGCATGCCTTCGTGGTGTGGTGGTCTGTACGCTCAGTGCGTAACTTTCCTGCTTCCAAAAAAATCCTAATTGTTCTACAGATGTATAAATTTAATGAAATAAAAAACTGCATTTCAAGTCTCAAGTGTTAAAATGTGAAATGGGTGTTCAAAGTTGAACCTTTCAGTAAACTATAATTTTTTTTTTATTTTTATTGATTCTATTGTAATTATCTGGTCTTCATTTTGTCACAGGCACGATAATAAAAATATCAAAATTTTAATATCAATGAAATTTACTTTTCCAGCACTGAACCCCAATGTAGATTCCTGGCACCTGAACGCGAGTCTTTGTGGTAGAGGTGTGTCTCCGTACATCGTCAGTCCAACAAATTTGATGAAGCTGCAGTTCATTACAGACAGTCATACTAATTTCAGAGGTTTCAGCGCAACCGCCATATCAAGTAATACCTTACAATTTTCAATTTAAATTTATTTATTGTATTTTTACGCGTTAAAATATTTCTTCGTTTCTGTAATAAATGTTCTCGTTTGGATTACGTCAGTTGAAAACTGTTTAAAGAGTCAACTTCCAGTAAGAATTCATTAACAGCAAAAACGAAAAATCCGTATATTCTAAGCCTCCTTTTCCCAGTCGAACATTTGACAAAAATTTGCTTCTTAATGTAATAAAAAGCAAGTGCATACATGCTGTAAAAGTGTGACATATATTAAATACCATAATATAGTACATAGTTAGGAATCAGTAAACAGTCTCTCTAATGACAACTCGGTGCTACTTTGGTAGACGGTTGCACGGATTTTGGCGATTTTTTGGTGATTTTTGTTTTTGGCGAGCGATACGACTTATGGTAAACCCATTGCTGGACAAGTTATTTATGGTAACCGATACTTTGTTGTCATTTTATTTAAAAAATAATGCCTTTTATTATGCATATATTCCGTGTTTTAAATATTATGACTTCTAAATAATAAGAATGAATTTAATTTTGCATTTTTATTTGAAATAAAAATTTGTTTATGATATTTTAAGGAATTTTATGTTGTGATTGATGTAATGAATGACGTCACATTATTTTAAAAGTAATTGATTTTAATATCTATAAATTTAATCTAATGTTTTAAACATTTATGGCTGTTAAATATTAAAATATAATTTAATTTTGCATTTTTAAATATGATTTTATTATGAATGATTATTTAAATAATTTTAATTCTATGCGTGATGTAATCAGCTCCCTGATTGATTACTGAATATTTGTGCATTACCGCGCCATTTTAAAATTTTATTGTTCATCTCTTCGAATTCCTCAGATTTCAAATGGAATGGATATGTCCGTTTCGAAGATGAATGTTGTTATTGGTAATTACCAAGAATTATTGGTATCGGAATAAAAAAGGAGACCTTATTTTGGCCAACCTGGCTTTCTTAATCAAAGATTTATTCATAAATTGTTAATAGAGTCAGAGGAAATTTATTTTAAATTTTTGGAGAAAACCTCGCTAATTGCTTCTTCAATGAAGTGCGAGAGATGTGGATCACAGATGAAGATCGTTTTTTTTTTCTGCTACTTATCAATATACGACAGGTAAAATACTTTAAAAAATGTAAATACATATTTTTCTTTTACTTTATAATTGTATACTTCAATTTTTATTAAAAAATTAATACACTGTTTAAAAAAATTCTGAGATATTTATTGCCACACATGTTTTAATGTTAAATAATTATATCCTATAAAACTTATTTTAAAGGATTTGGATTTAAGTAATTGAAAAATTTTAATTCTTTTAAACGTTGGTAGGATGTTTTTAATTCAATATTCAATTTAAATAATATTTTATTCCAATTAAATGTTGGCGCAATGATTTTATAGCGGTGTTTTTAATTCTATTATATGAAAGTAATAATTTAACCTTACTTTAGCATTTTATACTCTTAGTAAATGTATTTATTTACATTTGCCAGCCATCTCAAAAAACAACGTTTTCAACAAAAAATTAATCCATTATTTTTAATGATATTTATTTTTTAAAGTTTCGAATACTTTACTATGCATGAAATACGTAAAAACAGCATTTTTCAAGATGGCTGACGACAGTAAAAACAGCGCCAACAATTACGCAAACGTAAATCGCCAAAAATCCGTGCAACCGTCTACCAAAGTAGCACCGACAACTCAAATGGTATGTTTTAAGCTGGCTATTTTAAACAACAGTTCTTAATAGCTGGAGGGAAACGCTATATACTACCGCTAATTTTCCTGCGAATTATTGTAATTTATTTTCTCTTCCACGGAGAAGATAATAACTATAAGTTAATAGTTTTTAAGTGGTTATTTTTAAGTTTCTAAGTTTAATTTTTAAACATGCTTTACAGTCTATTCTCGTTTCCCACCTACTTTTCCCTGCCAGGATATATTTTAGTATCGAGTTACATGAAAATGAGATGGAAAGAGTATTTAAAGGAAGGTTTCGCTTTCTTCAGGAACAGATCTCAGGAGTCCTTAGTGGCGCGTTTTTACCGCCAGGGCTGCTTCGTTGTTCAGAACCAACTATGCTCGACCGTACTAAACATGCTTGCTGATATCCGCCAGTTAATTAGTTAAGGGCAAACTACGTTAGCTAATTCTGTACGGCTCCGGCTAAGTTCAGTTTAGTTTAACATTAGATTAGTTTCTCATCTTCTTATCTTGACTTAAAAGCCAGGTGAAGGCTTTTCTGTAAACCAGAGAAAAGGGCCACCTGTATTCTTAGTTTGATATAACAAAGAGTGAGTTTAACCCTTCTTTACGACTTTGTCGCTTACACACTTCAACTCAATTGCTGCGTACTTCGACTAGCTTTCTACGAAGTCCAGTTTCTTCAGTAGTTAGAAACATTACACGTTCTGCTATCTTCCAAAGCAATATAAGTTCAGTATACTGAAAAACTGAAACTAAAATAAACTACTAATTTAATGCATTGTATATAAAGTTGCTAGCTACGACCAAAGCAAAATTTATGAGTTCTATGAACACCTGAAAAGAAAGTGCATAAAAACATTTCATTATGAATGGAGTGAGTTCATTCTTTCCAAGCAACAACCAATTCGTAAATACTTTTTGGTTGCCAAATCAGGAAACAAAATCTTTGAACACTTCAGATTAATAAGTATGATATCATGATTTAAATTTTTTGTAATATAACAACTTTTTCGCTGTATCAATAAAAGAATTAACGTAGTAATAACAGACTGTGTCAATTATCTAAACCTGAAACAAAAAAAAAGTTTCCAACAGCAGCTATTTATTTAAAACGCTGACATTAATGAAACCTTTTTCGACAGGCAGTGATGTCACGTGAAATTACGTGCGTTCTTCAACGTTAGAACATGCCCTTATGTGTAATGTATTTAATGTTTGGCAATGCTTTTTTTTTTTTTTTTTTTTTGCATATATTGTAAACTTCCAAATTTTTCATTAACAAACTGTGCGATTTTAAAGCGACCGGTGGCAACTCTTTTCGAAATAAAGCAGATTTTTATTTCCAACGTGTGAGACTGTTGCCACTCTGAAAAATGAGGGCAAGAGTTATCATTTTCAGAGCTAAAGATGAGAATGATCGAAATGGCTTTCCACGAATTTTTGAAATCCGGAATAATATATTAAATGTTTGGCAATGCTAGTTTCTTTTCATATTTTGTAAAACTTGCAAATTATTATTAACATAGTGTACGATTTTAAAGCGAGCAGTGGCAACACTTTTCGAAATGAAGCAGATTTTAGTCTCCATTGTGCGAATCTGTTGCCAATAGGAAAAATGAAAGCGAAAATTAGCGTTTTTAGAGTTTTTAATTAAATATTTCGGCTGATTAAAGTCGTACGAAGATGATTAATTGTCGAAAGGGCTTCCTTACAAATTTTAGCAATTGGAAGGGAGGGATACCTGTCTTGAAACTGAACTCCTTGCCATTCTGGAGAAGATAGTGCCACAAACAAACAAACAGACAGACAGAAGGGCAAAGATTTTAATTGTATAGTACGTTGTACATCACCTGTTTTTACAAGACAGCACTTATCCTTTTAATACTGCCATTATCAATGAATTTCTCTTTTTGTATATAGTGGCCCATAAATAAATCTGTAAAACAACAAATATTTTCCCTTTTTTTTTTTTTTTTTTTTTTTTTTTTAATTTTTCTTTTAATTTGTTAAGTAGATTTTTCTAATGTTATGTTCCGCTGTCTACTTCTATATATTTTAATACTTCTTTTCCGTCTAGACTAAATGTTAGCTTTTTTTTTTTTTTTTTTTTTTTTTTTTTTTTTTTCCCTCGGAGAGTGCTTTTTTTTTTTTTTTTCCAATATGTGTTCTTTAATTTCATATGATAGAAACATTCTTTTTTCTATATGCGTGCTCTCTCTAACTTTTTACTTTTCTCTTTATTTCAAATGTGGACTTTCATTGTTCATTTGCCTTCTTTATGTTGCTTTCATTTCATAGATGACAGCACTGAATTTTTGCATTTTTTTAATTTCTGTCTTACATTTTATTTTCGATTTTACACCAGATATATATTTATTCTTAAGTGATAACCCCAAATGTGGTTTACGCATTTTGTTAAAATTATTTGAAAATGTGAACGATGATATTTTTTCACTCGTGTACAATTAAAAAGAGAAAAAGAAAAAAGGTTGCTACAAAAGAGCTCGCGAAATGAATTGTTCTGAAATGCACCAAGATAAATTTTTAAATTTCTCCATAAATTTCTCACCAAAAATTACAAAATTTAATATGTGGGCATAATTTGAATCGTAGAATCGAAAAATGGAAAAAGTGGTATGTTATTTCAGAAAAAGTCTAAGTTTATGTCAAAGTACCTATATTAGAACAATGTTATAGAGAAATCTAATATATATCCTAAGTCGCGCTTTCAAGACATGGAAGATGCAAGTTAAATTTCGACAATTTCCAGTAAAACAACAGGAGATATAGAGCTCTCCCTTTTTTTAGTCCAAAGCGGCTTTGTCCCTGAGGGACTAATGTTTTCGTTTTGGCATTTTGCGTCGAAATCTTTAAAAGGCTGCATCACTTTTCAAACTGTTGCCGCTGATATTATCGCCTGGTATTATATTTGAAAAAATTAAGTAATGAAGAATCTACATAAATGTATGTATATTTCTCGCATTGTGATAAAAACAACGGTACCTAGAACCATCCAATTTTGAATGACGTAATCCTACTGCGAATATGGGTATCTGGAAGCCCTAATTTAAAATTTGGAATTTCTTTTATTATCGATTTCCTATATTGTAAAACTTTAACGAATTTCGGATTAACAAACTCAAGGATTTCAAAGCGAGGAATGGCAAAGTTGTACAGAAAAAATATTTTTATCTCCAGAGCATGAGACTGTGTATCGGAAATTCTAAAAATATGCCGAGTTTAAAACTATTTTGCGATATTGCTTTTGAACTGAATGTTATGGTTTAAGTGCGAAGAATATGATATTTATAAAATATAGGCAACAGACAAAATGTTAAAAAAACGCCCCTTTGAACGTAATTTAAAATCTGAAACCTTTCAGATTTTTATGTTTTTTAGTCCATAGGGGGTTTGTCCCTGAAGGACTACTGTTTTCGTTTTGCGATTTTGCGTCGATTCACTACAAACGGCAAAGCACTTTTCAAACTGTTGCTACAAAGTATTATCGCCCTGTGTTATATTTAAAGAAATTAAATAATGAAAAATCTGCATAAATGTATGTGTATTTCTCGCATTGTTATTGAACAACGGTACATAGAGTCATCGAATTTTGAATGGCGTAATCGTCCTACGAATATGGGCATGTGGAAGACTAAATTTAAAATTTGGAATTTGTTTTATTGTGGACTTCATATTTTGTAAAACTCTAACGAAGTTTTGAGTAACAAACTCAACGATTTCAAAGCGAGCAATGGGAACGTTGTAAAGAAAAAACATTTTTATCTCCAACGCGTGAGTCTCTGTATCGGAAATTCTAAAGATATGCTCATTTTAAAACTATTTTGCGATATTGCTGTTGAACTGAATTTTCTCGTTTAAGGGGGCTCATACACCTTAAAACCCGTAAGATGCTCGAATAGGTGACTGTTGCAAGAATTGGGATAACTTATTTATTTTAAAAGCAATTACTACCAACTTTTTACAGCTGACTACATAATATAGCTGCTTTCTGAAATAGGAATCAGAAAGTTTGTATTGCCACAAACATTTTTATAATTTAATCCGCTTTGTGACAACATTTTTCGTCATGTTTCCAACTTGCGCGCACAGTTTAAAACATTCTGTTTCATAATTTAATTCCATATTTAATATATAGCTTTTATAACATTTGGAAACTACTGTGAACCTAAAAATTGCATGTTAAATTTTTATTTTATTTTGAGTTGAGTTTATAAAATGTATTTTATTAACAAGATTTGTGATGTTTTTATCCATAAAATTTTTCAGTATTAAAATATTCACCAAATTCTTGGTTCAGTTAGAAAATAGTGCCCATATGAAGAATTCCATCCAATTTCAAGTATGTACCATTAACCATTTTTAAAATATCATGCGCGCAAGGTGGAAACATGGCGAAATATTTTGTCACAAAGCGGATTAAATTACAAAAATATTTGTGGCAACACAAACTTTCTGGTTACTAGTTTCCAAAGCAGCTATATTGTGTAGTCAGCTGTAAAACGTTGGAAGTAATTGCTTTTAAAATAAGTAAAATATCCCAATTCTTGCAACAGTCACATTTTCGAAGATCATGAGGGGTTTAAGGTGTATGTGTCCCCTTAAGTGCGAAGAACGTGATATTTAAAAAATAAAGGTAACACACAAAATGTTAAAAAAAAAAAAAACGCGCCTTTGTACGTAATTTAAAATCTGAAACCTTTCAGTTTTTGTGTGTGTGTGTGTGTGCAAGGTGTACACTAATTCAATTTTTAGAAGTTGTGGGCATTTCTGAAATATTTTGAAAACCTTAAAAGAGTATAACACTATCCTTTCTTAATACAGTGACATCATTTTTATAAAAGCTATTAAATTTTACTCTGCTTCCTAAGCTTCATGAATTCTCCGTTTTCTGTTTTACTTATCCAGATTCAATTGAACATTGTAACAGAACTAACTGATGAAGACATGTTGTAAAATAAAGTAACAATAATGTTGAAAAAAATTTTTTGTTTCCAAACACTTTTTTAAAATTTAGATTGTAAAAGTAATATGCAAATATTGTTTATTTTTTAATGCTATATATTTGTTTTTAAGAATGCGGAGGTCGATTGACAGATTCACACGGAGTGATAATGAGTGAATATATTAATCATCACATTCCCGATATTAATTATGGGTTTCCAACTGTGATCTGTGAATGGTACATACAAGTGAAACCAGGAAGAACAATCCAACTGTCTTTTAGCCGATTCCACATATTTTCAGATCACACCTGTGGCACTAATTACATATTGGTAAGTTAAATAAATTGATAATCCTTACAATACTTCTTTTTTTTTTCAGCTAGTATGACGTATGTTACATTAAGGGTTATGTATTATAACTTACCTGTAATTTACATGTAACTTAACATGGTGTAGCTTACATAATGTAACTGAATATGATATAACGTACATGTAAATAAATCGATAATCTTTCCAATACTTTTTTCAGCTAGTTTAATGTGTGTTACATTAAGAGTTATGTTATGAAACTTACGTGATATAATTTAGCACGATGTTACTTACATGCAACCTAACATGATGTAACTTACATGCAATTTAACATGATGTAACTTAACACGGCGCAACTTACATGATGTAACTTAACAAGGCGCAACTTACATGATGTAACTTAATGTAAATAAATCGATAACCCTTACAATATTTCTTTTTTTCAGGTAGAGTAATGTATGTTGAGGCCCAATGGCGCACTGACTAGCGCATCCTGCAGCAGCACCACAGGTTCGGGGTTCGATCCCCGGCTGGGCAAGGTCGACTCAGCTTTCCATCTCTTGATTTTCACCCCTTGGGTCGATAAAATGTGTACCAAGTTCGCTTTAGGACTAAACACTGGGGGTCCTGCGACAAGCTGGCCACTTGTTCACTGCATATGCTTACGCATCCCGGGGCCCATGGTCAAGAGAGCAGATTTTGGGACACTGCTGTCCTTGACCCACTAGGGTTGCTTGCCCTCTAGGGCTATTGCGCCACTGAGTTTAATTTAGTTTAGTAATATATGTTAAAATAAGAGTTATGAAACAAAACTTACATGATGCAAACTAACTTGATGTAACTTAACATGATGTAACTTACATAATGTTCAAATAAACATGATGTAACTTACAGAAAACTTAATATAGTGTAACTTACACGATGTAACTGGATATGATGTAACGTGCATGTAACTTACCTGCAACTTACATATAACTTACATTACCTAACTTAACATGATGAAACTTATGTAATGAAACTGATCATCATGTAACTTACATGTGACTTAACGTAATGTCATGTACACTGTGCAGAAAAAAAAAAAAAAAAAGGAGAGAGAGAGAGTTCTATTTATTCCATTCTACTGGGCAGATCGAGGAAATTCAACTTGCGTTTTTCATGTCTCGAAAGCGCGACATAGGATATGTATTGCATTTATTCTAATATAGTTCTAATTGTTCTAACACAGGTATTTTGACACAAAGTCGGACTTTTTCTGAAGTAACATACCAATTTTTTTCCATATCTCTATTCTACTACTCAAGTTACGAAAAAATACCGAATTTTTAAAAAATCGCACGAGTAGATTTTAAAATTTATCTCCCAAAGTTTTAGCTCCTCAGTGTTAATCGAGTTTGTTATATACATTAATCTCTCTTTTTTTATTAAACTCATTTAATTCTTCCTTTCATATTCCGAAATTCAGGTTCATTCCAAAAAAAAATTCAACAATTTTTTTGATTGATTTATAAAATTTGTATTTTTAAGTAATTTTTATAAATTTTTCAAAAACAATTTGAATCATAATCTATAAAATTTTTACCATCATCTTAAAGTAGATGTATTTCTAAGCATACCTGCAAAAAATTACTGTTTTTTATTCAAAATTTCCGAAGACATACTGGAATTTATATATTGGCGCGTTTGAAATTTGGCACATTTGTTGAAAGCGATAAAACATCACATGTGGTTTAGACACTTTGCTAAAATTATTTGAACGGTGTGACTTTTTTTTCCGTTCGTGCACAATGTAAAAAGGTAGGAACGAGATGCCTTTTTTCCGCTCTGGCATAAATAATGGAGGGGAAAGGAAAATTGGTTGCCATATTTTAAGAATTTCGCTAAGCGAATTATTCTTGGCGCAAACTGAAAAAATTGCAGCAAGATAAATTTTTGAATTTCTCCTTAAACTTCACACCAAATTTTACAAATTTTAAAATCTAGGCATATTTTGAGTCGGAGAATCGAAATAAGGAAAACAATTGGTTTGTTATTTCAGAAAAAGTTCGATTTTGTGTCCAAATACCTATGTTAGAACAATGCTATATGTAAATCTAATATATATCCTAAGTCGCGCTTTCGAGACATGAAAAACGCAAGTTGAATTTCGTCAATCGGTCCAGTAGAACGGGAGATATAGAGCTGTCCCATTTTTTTTTCGCGTAGTGTATATGTAGCTTACATGATGTAACTTAACATAAGGTAACTTACATGTGACTTAACAAGATGTAACTTACACATAACTTAGTTGATGATATTACCTGATTTCATCATTTCTAAAATAATTCATTAAGATATACTTCTTTTCCCGCTTGACTGAGAAAATGGTCAATGGAGATAGCTCGGACACCTCATGGCCTATCATTGTAAGAATTCCAGATGCATTCACGCCTGTAATGTCATTTCAGAATGAAGGTTAAAAAGAATGCATTTAAAATCCTTTTTTATGAATTCATGTCGCTTAATAGTACACCTCGCACAAAAAAAAAAAAAAAAAAAAAAAAAAAAAAAAAAATTCTGTATCTTCCGTTCTCCTGCGCCGATTGACGAAATTTAACTAGCATTTTTCATATCTCGAAAGAGCTACTTAAGATATATATATATACTAGATTTATGCATAAATGATATCCCGATTTTTTGCCATTTTAATTCTGTGACTCAAATTATGCCAAAGTGCTAAGTTTTTGGAAAACTCAAATGAGTAGCTTTTAAAAAATTAACTTTCAAAATTTTAGCTCCTCCAATGTTACTTGATTTTGATATATATTTACCAATATATCTCTTTTTATTACAATTACTTGATTCCTTCTTTCACAGGCCCACCAGCGGCCGAGCGGCAAAGTCGCTGAACGCTGGTAGTTCGGTACGAGGTTCAAATTTCGCGAACGGGCGTTTTCTTGGCTTTCCTTTTGTGTAACTTGTGTACCAGGCAGTTTCCCTTAGAAAGACTTCCATGAAGTTACCCCTCCCCTTAGACAGATAGCCTTCGAGGCTTTGCTGTAATTAAATAAATAAATAAAAGCCCTTTTTTTCACAATTCGAAATTCATGTTCAATCCGAATAAAATTCGCAGCTATTTTCTAATTTATTTTTTAAATTTTATTTTTCAGTAATTTTCATAAATTTTTCGACAACATTTTTGAATTACAACCTATCAAATTCTCACCTTCATCTTAACGTATTTGTATTTCTAGGCATACCTGCAAAAATTTCAGAGTATTTTACTCAAAATTTCCAAAGATATATTTGAATTTATATACTAGTGCATTTTTAAATTTGGCATAATTTTTATAAGCGATAATAACGTGATATATGCTTTAAGCGTTTCGTTAAAATTATTTAAAAATATGAACGATGCACCTTTTTTTCCGTTCGTGCGCAGTGAGAAAAGGGAAAGAAAAATAGGTTGCTATAAATTAAGAATTTTGCCAAGTGAACTATTCTTGGCGTACATTTAAAAACGTACGCCAAGATGAATTTTTTATTTTCTCAGTATATTTCTCACCAAATTTTACGAAATTTAATATTTAGGCATAATTTGTGTCATCGTAAGTCGCGCTTTCGAGATATGAAAACGCAAGCAGAATTTCGTCAATCGGCCCAGTAGAACGGGAGAACTGTCCCATTTTTTGTTTTTGCGCAATGTATATGTTTCATTCCTTTCTAATGTATTTTTTAGCATTTGCTTGTTTTTATTAAAACGTGCGAGTTTGATCCTTATGAACAGTAAAATATCTTCAGTCCCGAGAATCGTAGCATATACAATGGAGCAAACATCTGTCTGTTTTCATAAGGTGTCATAAGGAAATTTCTCTTATAGAATGTCTTCCAATTTCCTCTTATAGAAAATGTTTGCTACTAGCATCTGCTTCTAACATCCAATGTTACGAAATGTACAGGCGCGGTAAGATGGCTTCCCCGCAAAGCAGTTTTAGGGTTGCCATAAATGGCAAAGAAGGCATGGTTGCCACATTTGGCGAGAAATCGCCCATTTAACGACATTTGTCTACAAAATTGGTGATATTTCATGGACGGATGGAGAACCTTCTGGAACGAATTCTTACCGGTTTAGCCCAGAATGTTCTCGAACACAAGCCGAAAACTATGACTACTGGTCCGCAGTCAGTTAGTGTGTGTGCCTCGTCGAGAGGGCGAGGGAGAGTGCCTCGCATAGACTGCGAGTTAGTTAGTATCGAGTTGGTGTCTCGTCTAGCGAGTCAATTCCTGCGGAGTCGATCGAGTGGGTCGTCGAGTGCACCGAAGGAGTCTCTTAGTGAATCGCGGCTAGTACATCGTCGAGAGAGCGTGCGGAGCTCCGGGAACGACTGAACCGAAGAGTCGGGAGCTGTGCTCTGTGTGTCGTCGAGTGCATCGCGAGTTGTAGCGTGGAGAGTCTCGAGAATAAGTGGAGTTCCTAGAACGATTGAGCAGAGTCGGGAGCTGTACTCTGGTGCTTTGTTGTCTAAAGTAAAGTTGTCTCCACCATTAGAGCCTGACAACCTGGAGGCTGTGTCGCTGAGTTCCAGCGTGTTTATAGTAGATCTTCGACGACTGTAAAAACGTGTTTTGGAGCTGTCCTGACAATACTGGCCAATAAAGTGTGTTTCGATACTTCGTCGTCAAGTGTCGTCCTTATTCACTCCAGATCCTCACGAACCCCGTAACAACTAGTGTCAGAAAAGAAAAACGCAACAACTACAGCAAAATATCTTCACTCCCGAGAATCCTAGCATATTACACTGGAGTAAACATCTGTCTAATTTCTCTTTATAGAATGTCTTAATTTCCTCTTATAGAAAATGCTTGCTGCTAACATCCGCATTTATACAATTTACAGATCCGTAACGGCGGCTCTAGGGCATCACCTGTACTCGGACATGGCAGATACTGCGGTTTGACTATTCCAAATCTGCCAGAGACAACTTCAAACGAAGCCTATGTGAAAGTGGTAATTACCGCACCTCTTCTAAGCTTACCAGTAAGTATTTAATATTTGACATTTTCCATTAGCACATACATTCTTTAATTAAATGAATGGAAAATGAAGATGCAAGGATTAGTTAAAATTTGTAATGACTAATGTAAATAATTAAAATTTCAATAAGTTTCGCAATCGGTGAAATGCGTAAGATATGCAAAATGTCATACAAAGATGAAATTTAATGTGCCACACTAAATTTTAAATTTCATTTGTTTGAATACGAATATTTACTAACAGAAAAACATAGATTCTGTTTTTTTTTTTTTTTTTTTTTTTTTTTTTTTTTTTTTTTTTTACTTCCTTGTACGAAGTAAAAAGGAAGTATTGTAATAGCGAAAAGTTTCCGGCAGCATATTTCAACGAAAATATCCATTTTGCCGCTTTCGAATGCAATTTAACGATGTATTTGCGTGATATCTGTACGTAAGGACAGAATAAAAGACCCTTTTCCTCCAAAGAAATTATAAAATTGCTTTAAAATGAGTTATGAAGAGAATTTTTCGTGGCGTCTGTACGAAAGTATCTCGCATAACTCAAAAACGAGCAGCCTCAGAACGTTGAAACTTTGTATATAGGACTACTATAACAGGTACAGGGTGATTAGCGAATAAGCCCTGATTTCAATATTAAATATCTCTGCAACAAAAATCGATAGAATTATGCGGTATACTGTACATTTATTAGCAAAACTGTAAAAATGGTGTACAGAAATTTAGAAAATTTAGTTACGAAAATCGTTAACAGATGGCGCTCTGCACTAAAAACTTTCTCTGAAAGGAAGCAAAAAAAAAAAAAAATTACTTAAAAAATAAAGTAAAGCAGCCTTTGCAATCAAAATATAACTTTTTCAAAATGGTCACCGTTCGAAATAATGAGGTGGTGTAAACGAACAATGAAATTTGACATCACGTCTTGCAATGTCTGGACGGAAATGGAATCACATGCAACACCAATCAACGATTGAAGCTCATCTAGAGTAGCAGGATTATTTCGATAGACAGCGTCTCTCAATGCGCCCCACAAAAAGAAGTCACAAGGACTCAGATCGGGAGAATATGGAGGCGAAGCTATTCCTGTGTCAGTAAAGTGAGGATAATCTAACGCAATTACTCTATTCCCAAAGTATTCATAAAGAAAGTGAAAAACTTTTTTGTTCGATGTGGTCGAGCCCCATCTTGCAGGAACCAGTCGATACCTGGTCGAACCTCCAACGTTAGTTGAGTGCTGACAAATTGCTCCAAAATTGTAACGTAACGTTCAGTAGTTATCGTTTGTCGTACGAAAAAGAGTCCGATAATGCCTCTGGCGCATACCGCAGCCCATGCCATAACTTTAGGCGAATGCAGTGCTTTTTCTTCACACAAATGAGGATTTTCGGTACCCTAAAATCTCCAGTTTTGTTTATTAACGATTCCATTCAAATGAAAATGTGCCTCCTCTGTGAACCAGATGCAGCTCACATCAAATCTGCCGTTGTCGATCATTGTTAGAATCTGATTCATAAAGTCAACCCTTTGTTGCACAGCTTTCATGGGTATGGCCTGATGACTTTGGATTTTGTATGGAATATTTTTAAATATTTTTTGTGTGCTCGTGTACCTCAAATCGGTCTCTGATGCAATACGTCATATGCTTTTTCTAGGATTTAGCTGAACAAATCCAGAAACTTTGGCTGCATTTTCAGGGGTGACTATAGTTTGCTTAGGCCCAACATATCCCTTTCGATCATCAGGCACGCTGCCAGTCCATTCGAATTTCGCGAACAGCATGCGAATGGTTTTCGCATCGGGTCCAACTGGAACATTGAATCGGTTTCGAAAACTGCGACATGTTGCCGTAGGACTGTGTTCTAATTGGTGAAATTCCAGAACCAAAATACACGTTGTTCAATGGAATACATTATTTCACTTTCTACGCTAGCCTCTTTTCACTAGCCAACAGTTGTACTGATCACTAATCCGACTTCGAAGTACATATTAAAAGCTATTGATAGGTCATTGCGATTAGAGCGCCATCTGTTAATGAATTTCATAACTAAATTTTATAAACTTTTGTACACCATTTTTACAGTTTTGCTAATAAACGTACAGTTTACCGCATAATTCTATCGATCTTTGTTGTAGAGATATTTAATATTGAAATCAGGGCTTATTCGCTGATCACCCTGTAGATGTGCACCTCATATTTTGGTTGCAATAAGCCGGGCCAAACGTATATAAATATACTCTGTTACACGATCTCAGCTTCTTTACTCTTATATGTTTGTAAATTGTACATTTTTTTCTTTAAAAATGATTGAATTATGCTGTTCTTATCTTCCGGTTAAGGTTTTTATTCCTTTAGTAAATCTGTATGCAATATTTTTAGAATTATCAACAATTTTAAAGTTTATTAAGTGCTGCTAAGCCTAATAATTTTTCTGATGGCGGCCGTTGCTTGTTTACATTTGAAACAGCAGAGTATTGGATTTGTTTCCAATCTAGAAAAACGTAGCTTCGGCAACAACAAAGATAACGCCTTTCATTTATTATTGCGAATTAAATCATGCTTAATCCTTTCCGGAATTTTTTCGAGGAAATATGTGTTTAAGATTTACTTCGTAATTTTTAATACACATATTTTGGGTCTTTATGTATTTTTGCCTTGTCGCGAAGTGAGAACTCAATTAATTGAATGAGAAATACTCAATCGTCTGTAAAAAGTGTTTCTTTTTTGTTTTGTTTGCTTAATTTCTTTTATACCTCGTTCTAGCTTTATTATAGTATTTGAATACAACATGTGGCAACGATTAGATAATACTTTAAATGATATAAATTTTGTGCTTTCTGAGTTATAATATGAACGTAATATAAATACTGTTAAGTGAACCTAGACCTAGAGTGTCGCTATTGTGAACAAATAGAGTGCATTTTAAAGAATGCATTTATTCTATTGTGGTTTATGCGCTGTCGGCGAAGTAGGTTTAATTCAATCCAATAAGTTTAAACGAAATGCAAGAAAAATGCGTATAATTTAACATTCCGTACAAATCATTTGGTGTACACATCAGATTTTTTTACTTCCTTGTACGAAGTAAAAAGGAAGTGTTGTAATCGCGAAAATTCTGAGGCATCATATTTCAACGAAAATATCCATTTTGACCGCTAGCGAATGCAATTTAACGATGTTTTTGCATGACATCTGTACATAATGCCAGAATGAAAGACTCTTTTTCCCAAAAAAAATTATAAAACTTATTTAAAATGGATTTAGATAAGCTTTTTTTCGTGGCGTCTGTATGTACTTACGTATCTATGTATGTATATCTCATAACTTAAAAACGAGTATCCTCAGAACGTTGAAATTTTGTATGAAGGACTGCTATAACATGTAGACGTGCACCTCATATTTTGGTTGCAATACCAAAAGTATAAAAATATATGTATATACATATCCACTTTGTTACTCCGCTTAGTGATCTCAGTTTCTTTAGTCTTATATGTTTGTAAATTGTGCATTTTTTGCTTTAAAAATGATTGAATTATCTTATTGTTATCTTACGGTTAAGGTTTTTATGCCTTTAGTGACTCTGCATGCAATATTTGTAGAGTTATCAACAATTTTAAAGTTTTTTAAAGTGCGGCTAAGCCTATTATTTTGCGATGGCGTCCATGTTTGTTTACATAGGAAACTTGGCAGAATAGCGGATTTGTTGCCAATATAGAGAAACTAAGCTTCGCAACAACAAAGATAAAACCTTATTTTAAAGATCCTTATTTTATTATTGCGAATTAAATCATGCTTAATCCATTCTGGAATTTATTCTAGAAAGTAAGTGTTTAAGATTTACTTCGTAATTTTTAATATACACATTTTTCAGAACATTTTGCTGAAATTATTATTATTGTTTCTGCAGTTTAAATTAAATGAAATATGAATATCCCTTATGGCACTATTCCGTTAGTAAGACATCAGCTAAATATGAAGAAAAAATGAGATGGAAACAATACTAAAACATTATTAGTACGTCATCTACAACAACAACGTCAAATAACCGGGCTCGAGAATTTAACGTTTAAAATGTCGTGGGTCGAGATTTCTAGATTTCGTTTGAAATATCGCCACTCGTCATTTTGAGTATCTTCTATTTATGTGTGAAATATCGTGGCTCCTCATTTCTAGTTCTCGTTTGAAATATCTTTTGCCAAATTTCGCCATTTTGTGAATAGAAGAGCTGAATTTTTCAATGTCTCTCATAAAGTTTTCTGTTTTTTCTTCATTCCCTTCATTGCAAAATTAAACAGTTTCTGTGCCTTTTAAACCAATTCTTTAACTGCCTTTTAAGTTAAAAATACTTTCTTTTTTTTTCCCCCACTTTCATCGTTGGCTGGAATTGCAAGATCAGAAAAATCTTTATTCTTTGGCTTCTGTTATTTCTGAAAATCCTTCGCCGCTCATTATTTTTGTGCAGTTTGAAAGATTTCTTTTGCTTCGTTTGCAATCGATAAAAGTTCTGTTAAAACTGTTGATAACTACTACCTATAACTGATACCAGAAAGCATTTAATGCTGATGAATGAACCTTGAACATTGAAAAATTAAACAGTTTCTGTGCCTTTTAAACCAATTTTTTAACTGCCTTTTAAGTTAAAAATACTTTATCTTTTTTTTATTTTTCCCCACTTTCATCGTTGCCTGGTATTGCGAGATCACACGAGTCTTTATTCTTTGGCTTCTGTTATATCTGAAAATCCTTCGCCGCTCATCATTTTTGTGCAGTTTGAAAGATTTCTTTTGCTTCGTTTGCAATCGATAAAAGTTCTTTAAAACTGTTGATAACTACCACCCAGAAATGATACCAGAAAGCATTTAATTCTGATGAATGAACTTTGAACCACATATGAATGACATTCTTACATTGGTGGAATTAAACTGAAATCTGCAAATAACAAATATAACGCGTAAATGACAAATCGCGTTCTTTAAATCCGCGTTTGACAAAGATTTACTGTAATGCTACAAATATTAATAATGTAGATCGCGACTTTCAGAATTTTATTTTTTTCTACGTTATGATATATATCTCCAAAAGCAAAGATTTATCTTTATATTTCAGAGCTTCGAACTTCGTTACGCTCAATTTTCTCTCGGTTGTGGTAGTCGCATTGATTTAAATCAAAGAAGTCAAAGTGCCGAAATTTTATCTCAGAATTATCCAGCTGCACCACCTCCTCACATGGAATGTGAATGGACAGTAATGTCACCACCGGGAACAAGGATACGAATGGATTTCGAGAATCGTTTTAATATGATTGGAAAGTAAGTATATATAACCTTGCCATAGCGTTGTAAATGGACGCGTCTGAAATTTTCTGAATGTGACATAGGTTTTAAGGACAGAAGTTACAAGATAATTTAATTATTTATTATGGAAAACGAACTAAACTTTTTGTAGAAACCTTACTTAAATCCGCTTAAGTCATTTGTTAAAAGATTAAGAAAAGTACGAGACGAATTGCTTCATTGTATACTAAATTACATTTTTGTTAATGACGTGTATGGAATAAATAGACTTTAATATTCTCCTCGTGGTTAAATGTTTAAATGAAGTGTAGCAAAAATATGTACACTGTGAAAAAAAAAGGGGGGGATACTTCTATTTCTCCTGTGCTACTGCGCCGTCTGACGAAATTCCAGTTGTGTTTTTCGTGTCTCGAAAGCGCGACTTAACGATATATATCAGATTTATGCACAGTATTATTCTAACATAGGTATTTTGACACAAATCGGACTTTTTCTGAAATAATATACCAATGCTTTTCCATATTTCGATTCTGCAACTCAAATTATGCCTAGATATTATTTTGTTTTTCTTTCGGTGAAAACTGTTTGGAGAAATTTAAACACTTTTCAGTCTGCGCCAAGAACTTGGCGATTTTCTTACTTTATAGCAACCTACTTTCTATTAGGAGATAGTATTTTATACTTATTTATTTCCTAACATAAACATGAAGTATAGAACAAGCAAAAAGACATTTATAAATACAAAAACGTAAGTGATGCCATTCACAAAAAGGGTAATGTTATTTTTAATAGTTCGCTGGCTTTGCCGCAACATCCTCCCCACCCTGGTCAACCTCCAGGGGGATGACCAGCTGCACAGGTCGGGTAATGGTATGTCCATTGGTGCGCAGAACACAAGTACGGACTCTTTTGTCGCGGCCAAGGATTAGCTCCTCAACACGGGCCTTCTTCCAGGTGTGGCGAGGTCTAACATCTTCTTGTAGTAGGACAATGTCCCCTTTCCGTATTTTATATGTTTCAGATGGATTCCGCATTTGATGAAATGTACGCAAGTCCATCAGATATTCCTTTTGCCATCTTTTCCAAAAGGAGTCGATCAAATGTTGACGATTTTTCCACATATGATTTAAATTTGTTTCAGGATTTGTGGGGCTGGAAGGATTAGTGGTTAATTTCTTTTCCTATGAGGAAGTGCGAAGGTGTTAAGCTTCCTCAGAGTCATCTTTTATTCCATATTCGTGGACAATCGGTCTACTGTTAAGAGCGGCTTCAATATCACATAATACAGTGATCAAACCAGCGTCATCCAAAAGAGCCTTACCTAATGTTTTCCGAAGGCATCGCTTAATTGAGCCAATCATTCTTTCCCACCATCCTCCCCACCAAGCCGCTCGGGGGGGCGATGAATTTCCATTTGATGTTGTGGTGGGCATAAAACTGTTGTGCCTTGGCAGAGGATATAGTATCCCACAATAACTTCAGCTCTTTGTCCGCAGCGCAGAAAGTTGTGGCATTATCAGTGTACACTGTATGAGGAAGTGAATGTCTAGAGACAAAACGTTGTAATGCAAATAGGAAGACGTCAGTACGCAGATCGGAAACTAATTCTAAGTGGATAGCTCGAATTGTAGCACATGTGAAGATGACAATGTAGGCTTTTGTAACGGAGTTATTATTTTTTACGTAGAGTGGTCCAGCAAAATCAATTTCGGTAGTTTCGAAAGGAGATGACTTTTGAATTCGCTCAGCTGGTAGTAGAGCTTCTATCTGTTCACTTCTCTTTTGTTTCAGTACTTTACATGGAAGGCAAGTCTTTATCACTTTTTTAATGGCTTGTCTTGCTCTTAATATCCAATATTCTGAACGAAGCTGAGAAAGTACAATCCGAACACCGAGATGATGCATTCGTAAATGTGTTTGGAGTATCAGTAGGCTTGTAAAAGGATGAGAACCTTCCAATAATATGGGATGTTTTTCAGCATGAGATAAATCAGAAAATTGTAGTCGACCACCAAGAAGTATAATATTGTTCTTGAAGAAAGGGTTAAATTGTTTTATCCTTGATTTCTTAGGAAGTGATTTTCCTGTCAACAGAGCTTCATATTCTGAAGGAAAGGATTCTTTCTGAACGGTCTGTATCCAATAAATACGAGCTTCATTCAGTTCTGTGGCATGTAACTCACCCACTAACTTTTTTTGTTTCCTACAGTTGTGAATAAAGCGAAGAATCCAAGATGTTACACGTAACAATCGAACTTAAGAACTGTAGTTTCCAGCCTTTATGATTGGTTGAGTAGATACGATGTGAAGGGCCTGAACGTTTTCTTTCTTTGCCTCGAAGTTATGACTGTAATCTTGAGAAATAGTATCAGAATGAGGCCAATATTCTAGAAATTTGACTAACCATGGAGGGCCGTTCCACCAAATTTCCAGGTTTTTTAGTGTTGATGGTGAAACACCTCGAGAAAGCTTGTCAGCTGGATTGTCTTTGCCAGGGCAGTGTCTCCATTGTGAAGGATTGGTATAGGAAATAATTTCTGTTACTCTGTTGCTAACAAAAGTTTTCCATTTGTTGGGGTCACTGCGTATCCACCCTAAGACAACTTGAGAATCACTCCACAATGTTGCATTTGACCAACAGATGTTTGTTTCAGCACAGAAATATTGCAACAATCGTGCTCCCATCAGGGCGGCCAAGAGCTCCAAACGAGGTAAGGTAACTTTCTTTATAGGAGCTAGTTTGTTGCGACTACACACTAAATTCACATTCGATTGGTCACCTTTAAAGGTAACAATGTACAGAACTGAACGATAGGCACGTTCAGACGCGTCACAAAACACATGAATAGCAAAAGGAACATGTGATAAAATCCCTATGCATCGAGGAATTTGAAGGGATCAAATGTCATCAAGTTCTTTCACAGCTGCATACCATAAAGTTGATAAATTAGCAGGTAGTAATTCCTCCCACTTGATTCCAAGAATCAATGTATCTTGGAATAAGATTTTCCCAAGAATAGTAAACGGTGAAAAAAGGCCTAAGGGATCATAAAAACTAGCAATGCAGCGGAGTAACCATCTCTTTGTAAGTGGTTTGTCTGTAAAAACACAGAGGGAAGTCTTGAATGCATGCTTCAAAGTATCAGAAGTTGTATTCCAGCCAATACCTAAGACAGTTGTTTCCGTTTTGTGAGATTCTTCATGTGTTTGTAGTACATCATTGAGTTTCAAAGAGTTTGTAGCCCATTTTTCCATAGGCAATTTTATTAGAGCCATTAAATTCTTGATCTCGTGATATAGCATTATAATGCGTGATTCAGTTTCCATACTAGCAAGAAAGTCATCCATATAGAGATGTTTATCTATCATTGGTGCAGCAATTGGAAATTCTGCGATATGTTTTGCAGCCAATTCTCGTGTCGCAGCACAGCGTAAAAACGGACTGCAACTAAGGCCAAATGGTAAACGAGTAAATCTGTAAGCAGTTATTTCATCTGTAAAAGTAGTAGGTTGAGATGAATCAGATTTTAATTTGTACCAGAAAAATTTTGTGACGTCCCTATCTTCTTTATGTAGTGACAACTGTAAAAAAGCTTGCTTACCATCACATGTAACAGCGAATTCATGCAATCGAAATCTTAGTAGACAACCAATAGATTCAGGAAGAAGATTCGGGCCAGCTTCCAAGGTATCGTTCAGTGAAATCATTCCTGGAGCATGCGAGGAAGCATCAAACACAATTCTCCACGTGGTTTCAGATTGTGTTTTCTTTCGTACAGCATGATGAGGAAGGTAATATACTGGCTTCTCATTGGATTCATCTATGGAACAAACTTCAACATGCTTTTGTTCAATGTAATTCAGCATGCAGTTGTCATATTGTGTCTTTAACACATCACTAGATGCAAGTCTTTTTTTAAGAGAATGAAATCTGTTTTCCGCTATAATTTTGTTTGTAGGCAAAGGTGTGACCAATGGTTTTCTAGGCAGAGACACAATTCTTCGATTGTTTTCAGTGTTGTAAGTTTTGTGAAATTCTGATAAAATTTCTTCATCTCGGGTAGTCATTTTTCGTTTCTGCGCATCTTGTATCCCTATGGAGTCTAATTCCCAGAAGCGACGTACCTGATCATTTAAACAATCAGTTTTAACTTGCACACAAACTTGATGGACAGAAGTCTTCTCAGCGATTGTAGTATGTGTTCTTGTTCCCCTAAGAACCCATCCAAACAATGACGGTACCATAACAAAAGATTCTGAAAGCTTGATTGGAGCTTCTGTGGAAACAATTTGCCAATAATGATCACCACCAATAAGTATTTCTATGGGCAGTGAAGAGTCATCCGGAGGATCAGCAATTCTCAATCTTTTCTTCTGAGCAAAGTGAACTATTTCTGGTGGAGCAGTAGGATGTGTAGTATAGGAATTGGAGCTTTCAAATGCGGAGATCAAAACTGCTTGGTTGCTCCCCAAACTTGAAAGGGACAGTTGAACACATCTACGTTGTTCTTGTGAAGTAAAGGATTCAAATGCTTGAACTGAAAGTGAGGCAGAACTGACAACTTTAAGCTTCAGTTTTTCAATGAGGTTTGTGTGAACAAAGCTTGCTTGGCTACCACCATCTAAAATGCAACGTGTTAATTTAGTAATGCCTGTGGGGCCAGTAACGTACACACGAGCAGTTTGCAAATGTGTGAAAATTGTTTTAGGAAAGGTTATGTGATTTACAGCACTGTTAGTTATCCGCAGTTGATTGTTTTCAACAGGAGGACAAATAGAAACATGATGCATTTTCTTGCATTTAGTGCACCGTGCAGTATTTTTTCTTGGGCAGTTTGAAACTCTATGACCACGGTTAGTACACAGAAAGCAGCGATTTGAAGTTTTAAGTTTCTGAACACGAGTATCATAGTCTGTAACAGTTTCACAATATTGAGGCCAATGTCCTGTAGTATCACAAAATGAACAAAATGGTGAAATTTTCTTACGTTTGTTTACTGTTTTGGAATTGATATTAAAATTTTCTACAGTGCACTTTACGGTGTGATCAGAAAAAGACGTACCTTTAACTCTTTGTGCTGCAACTACACCTTCCACTTCTTCTGCCAAGAACTGCATCAATCTAGTAATATTACCTTCCTTTAGTTTTTCACGCTTGGCATAGATAATCCAGCGGCAACAAATATCATTGGGGAATGCACGAATAATTTTTGGCACTAGGATTCTACCGTATGCTTCAATATTTTCACCCAGAGCAGTTAAAGCATGAATTCTTCTGTTACATTCTATGTAAAGATTATTTAGATGCGTAGGAGATGGGTCTTGAATAACATTTAAATGTTCTAAGTAATCTAAGTGTGATTGGATAATTCGATCTTTATTTCCATATCTTTCCTCCAACAATTTTTTTGTTGTTTCATAGGTGTCTCCTATTACACTAATTCCATCAACAAGGTGTTTAGCTTCACCATCTAAATAACCTCTGAGGAAAACATGTTTATCAATAACAGAAAGATGTGGATTGGCATCTATAGAAGATTTAAACTGTTCCCAAAAACATTGCCATTGTTCAATTTCTCCTGTAAATCACTGTAGTTTAATTGTTGGCAATTTAACTGTATATGGTTGAGTCATAGGCACTGTAGTAGGAGGGTCGCCAATTGTCATCGCTAAATCATTGGTATCCATATTCGAAGCAGTAACATTATTTGGAGTTGGCGATAATTTATTTTGAATAATCTTTCGTGCTTTGAAAATTGCGGATTCACCAGTATCTATGTAGTTTTCACACTGCAAATTATCACTTTCATATTCATCGTCAGAAAGGAAGCTGTGAATTTCGTTATCTATTAGTTTCATATCATTTAAAGCAGTTGTTAAGCGATTACAAATATATTGAACTTTCTCAATTGAGAAATCATCGTTCAAAGTATCAATTTCAGTAGAAAAGCGAGAAACATTACTTCGCACGGCTTTCCGCTTTCGTTTCAGTTGCGTCATTTTGTCTACAGCTTCACCGGTCGGCGCCATTGCCCGAGTAGTAGAAAAGAACAAAAACAAAACTAAGTTTTAATATCGGAAGTAAAATATTACAGCAAGAATGATCCAACAGTAGGAAGTATAAGTTCAAGGTCCTGTTTCGTAAATGGTTTTTTTCGGCACCAGTTATTAGGAGATAGTATTTTATACTTATTTATTTCCTAACATAAACATGAAGTATAGAACAAGCAAAAAGACATTTATAAATACAAAACGTAAGTGATGCCATTCACAAAAAGGGTAATGTTATTTTTAATAGTTCGCTGGCTTTGCCGCAACACTTTCCTTATCTTTTTACTTCCTTGTACGAAGTAAAAAGGAAGTATTGTAATTGCGAAAATTTTCAGGCATCGTATTTCAATGAAAATATCTATTTTGACAGCTATCGAATGCAATTTAACGATGTTTTTGCGTGACATCTGTATGTAAGGACTGAATAAAGGACTCTTTTCCTCCAAAAAAATTATAAAACTGATTTAAAATGAATTCTTAAGAGAATTTTTCGTGGCGTCTGTATGTCCGTACGTACGTATCTCGCATAACTCAAAAATGAGTTACTTCAGAACGTTGAAATTTTGTACATAGGACTGCTATAACGGGTAGATGTGCACCTCGTATTTTGGTTGCAATCGGCCGCACGAAACGTATATAAATATACTCTGTTATCCGGCTCAGAGATCTCACTTTCTTTACTCTTATATGCTTGTAAATTGTGCATATTTTACTTTAAAAATGATTGAATTATGTGGTTCACATCTTCCGGTTAGCGTTTTTATGCTTTTAGTATATCTGCATGCACTATTTATAGAGTTATCAACAATTTAAAAGTTGTTTAAGTACGGCTAAGCCTAATTATTTTTGAGATGGCGACCATGTTTGTTTACATGTGAAATTTAGCAGAATAGCGGATTTGATGCCAATCTAGAGAAACTAAGCTTCGCAACAACAAAGATAACGCCTTCTTTGATTATTGCGAATTAAATCATGCTTGACACATTCTGGAATTTTTTCGAGGAAATAATAAGTGTTTAAGATTTAATTCCTAATTTTTAATATAGATAATTTGAGTTTTTATTTGCTTTGTCGGGAAGTGAGAACTGAATTAATTGAATGAGAAATACTGAATCGTCTGGGAAAAACGTTTTCTTTTTTGTTTTGTTTTCTTAATTTCTTTTATACATCGTTTTAGATTTTTTATAGTGTTTGAATACAACATATGGCAACGATTAGATAATTCTTCAAATGATGTAAATTTTGTGCATTCTGAATTATAAAATGAGAAATGTAACGCTGCGAAGTGAACCTAGCTTCAGAGTGTCGTGATGGTAAACAAATATACGGAATTTTAAAGAGTGCATTTATTCTATTGTGGTTTATGCGCTAACCACGAAGCAGATTTAATTCAGTCCAATAAGTTTAAGTGAAATGCAAGAAATGCATTTTTTCTTTGCATTTAGAAAATTTTTTTTTACATTTAGAAAAAATTTCTTTGCATTTTTTCTTTCTTTTATAATGCATTAATTTATAATGCATATAATGCATTTTTCTTTCTTTTATAAAAATGCATAATTTAATATTCCGAGCAAGGAAGTCATGTGGTGTACACATCAGATTTTTTTCAGTGTAGAAGAGCGGAAAAAGTGATCGTTCATAGTTTCAAATAATTTTAACAAAATGCGTAAACCACATTTGGCATCATTATCGCTCAAAAAAAAGATGCCAAATTTCAAAACGCTCGAATATGTAAATTCGTGTATCTTAGAACATTAAAACAAAAACTTTGATTTTTTGCAGGTGTGCCTAGAAATACATCTACTTTAAGTCCATGTTAAAAATTTTATAGTTTCTAATACAAAATTTTTTTCAAAAAATGTTTAAAAATACGAATTTAAAAAATAAATCATAAAAAGGGGGAATTTTATTTGGAATGAACCTAGATTACGAAAGGAAGTATCAAATAAGTTTAATAAAAAAAAGAGAAATTAATAAATATATACCAAACTCAATCAACATTGAGAAGCTTAAATTTTGAGAGTTAATTTTCGAAAAGCCACTCGCTCGGTTTTATACAATACTTGGTAGTTTGGCATGATTTGATTCCTAAAATCGAAATATGGAAAACAAATTTGCATGTCATTTCAGAAAATCTCCTTTTTTGGGTCAAAATACCTATATTAGAACAATGCTATATACAAATCTAATGTACATCTTAAGTCGCGCTTTCGAGACATGAAAACCGCAAGTTGAATTTCGTCAATCGGTCCAGTAGAACGGGAGATATAGAACAGTCCCCCTCTTTTTCCTTTCCTTTTTTTTAATTTCCTTCCCCCCCGCGCAGTGTACATAACTGTACGCCTAGCCCAGAACATGCATTTTACGATGCTGCTTATGTCAGGTAACATGAGCACTGAATGCGGAAGACAATCAGGGATCCTTCGAGCTGTCTTCTTGCTCCTCTCGAGAGCAGAAGGCGCTGCATAAGTAATTTTGCGATTCCCTCCAAATCAACGTAGTTTAAGGCAAGTTTACATCTGTCAGAGCCGCTTGTAGCGAGTCGCTCGTCCGTGCGTTTCGAACCGAGTGAACGGACTTGTACTCTGATAGATTGTTTACACCAATCAGAGTGGACTGACAACTCACCTCCGTTTGTTTACGAAATGGATACCGACGTGACAGCTGCAGGAAAGAATATGCATTGAACATACATAGATGTTCTTTGGCTGCAGTGCTTGAAGTCTGGGAAGCAGTTTCAAACGAATTAATTTCTGCTCTTGCGAGGGAAAAAAAAAGAAGAAGAAGAAAAGGAAATGGGTACGTGACTGGGTAGCTTGCCGCGATGAATTAGGAGTATCAAATGAACTATTAAATGAATTTCGGACGAGAATGTCCAAAGTTACGAAAACGTTATTGCATATCAGATAGAAGAATTTAAACGAAACTCAGTTTGAGAGAGGTTATTTAGTCAACTGTGGTTACTGAAATTCAATTTAACGAAGTTTTTCTACTATATACAACTGTTTATTTACATCTAATTAATCATTTACAAAATAATGTAAAAGTAATAATGTGTTTTATTATTTATTAATAGAGAGAATATATTTATTCATCCAGAATCCACAGAATCAATAGCTCTCTGTGCATGTAATTAATTATGCAGAGTTCTGACTGGAACTGTGTTATTTCTAGAGAAGAATGCAAAATTAACATATAAAATATTTATTCAAAGCAACGGCAGAAGTAAAATGTATAATATCTACCTAATTATTCAAAAAATCTTAAATAAATAAGTAGCAAAAAACTTAGGAGCATTATATATATTACCACAGGTAAAAGAATATGTATATTATGACATAGTTCCAACAGGAAGATATTTATCTCAAATTCTTACTTTTGGATCCTACTTAAATTGTGTTTCTGGACAACACACAAAGTGATATCAACAAAATTAATAATGGTTAAATATAGTGATTATATTTTACTTTTAAAATGCTAAAACGGATAGTTTAAGAAGATTAGAATTCATCTAGCATAATTTGTATAAACCTTAATACACTCACACATCCAAGCTGAACATGTTTCACATCCAAGCTGAATTGTAACGAATTATAGCCCAGAATGCTTTTATACAAAGCAAGAAAATTTAAATATCCACAATAAAACAGATCTATTTATTTTTTTCATAATTCCATTTTTATTTTTATAGTTTATAATATCATATATTTATTGCATCATCATGTAGGATGCTTGTAGAATGGTTTGGCTATCGCTTTACATCTCGGCATTATAAAACTCACTGTCACGACGTCCCTGCGAACGCTGCTCGGACTAAATGCCCGGATAGATTTTTCAACAGGTTCAAAGTAGAAACGGAAGCGCTGACTCATCTCCGCTACGTTTCTACTCCGTCGAAGTGAGCGTTTACACTGTCAAAGTAATCGTAACGAGCGACTCGCTCCGAGCCTCTCTGACAGGTGCAAACTGACCTTTACGTGATTCCCATAGCATTTCCCTCCTTGACGCTTATTGTCAGCCCTAAATTTGGCAATGAAAGCTCACCTAAACAGCGAAGCTCACACCAAGATATCTCCCGAACTCACGCTGAACTAAAGAACTGATAAATTGATACTCTCTCCGGCTCATATAGTTTTCTTCCGGCCGCCGAGAAATCTCTAGTACCTTCCACTTCTCAAAATTACTGGAAGGCATATGATACGGTTACAGTTACACATTTAGGTTAATTATATGTATTCAATCGCAATACAGTTACATGACTGGACCAAAATGCTACCAAATGGTTGTCATGTTTGGCGACTTTTGGCGAATTTTCGCCAATTTGTTTTGGTTAAAATGGTTGTTATGTTCGGCGAATTTTGGCGAATTTTTGACAATTTGTTTTGGTCAAAATGGTTGTCAAGCTTGGCGACTTTTGGCGAATTTTCGCCAATTTGTTTTGGTCAAAACGGTCGCTAGTTTGGCAATATCTCGCCAATTTAGCGAGATAGCGATTTACCCAAAGTTAAAAACCCATACGATATTCGAATATGTGACTGTTGCAAGAATTGGGATAACTTATTCATTTTAAAAGAAATTACTTCCAACTTTTTACAGCTGACTACATAATATAGCTGCTTTCTGAACTACTAATCAGAAAGTTTGTGTTACCACAAATATTTTATAATTTAATACGCTTTGTGACAAAATTTTTCGTCGTGTTTCCACCTTGCGCGCACAATTTAAAACATTCTGTCGCATATCCATACTTAGTATATAGCTTTTATAACATTTGGAAAATACTGTGAACCAAAAATTTTAAGAATTTCATGTTAAAGTTTTATTTTACATAGAGTTGGGTTTATAAAGTGTGTTTTATTAAAAAAAATTGTAATGTTTTCGAGCATAAAATTTTGTAACATTAAAATATTCATCAGATTTTTGGTTCAGTTAGAAAATAGCGCCCATATAAAGAATTCCATCAAATTTCAAGTATGTACCATTAGCCATTTTTAAAATAACATGCGCGTAAAGTGGAAACATGACGAAAAATTTTGCCACAAAGCGGATTAAATTACAAGAATATTTCTGGCAACACAAACTTTATGATTACTAGTTTCCAAAGCACCTATATTATGTAGTCAGCTGTAAAAAGTTGGAAGTAATTGCTTTTAAAATAAATAAAATATCCCAATTCTTGCAACAGTCACATATTCGAAGATCATAAAGTGTTTAAGGTGTATGTGTCCCCTGAAAGAGACTTGCCCCTGTATTGTTACTTTTACGGTAAAACTCTGGCGTCTTTAGATTTTCATGTTGCATTATACTGAAAAAAATTACAATTTCACATGTAATTTCTCTAAAAATATTTACATATGTACAAAATTCGTAACAATTTATGTATTTTTGCTGCCTTCTGTACTCCATACAGCAGGAAATCCAAGAACCTCCTGGCAAGAAGAATTTTTCTTCCTAATCTCAGAACGTTTCCAATAAGTTCACACTTAAAATTAGAACAAATCCATTCTCAAATTGGTATTGGTTTTATGAATGCCTTCAAAGAATTTTATGGAAATAAAACATGTGTCCCTACTTTTGACAAATTTATAATACTTACACACTTTAGATTATATTTTATACTAAAGAGGGACGCATTAATTTGTATTTTGAAATATCATGGAAGAACCTTTCTTCAAAATCCCGTTCTTTTCAAAAAAAGGAGTTAAATTGACAGAGTCACAGAGTTTTCGAAACTCACAGAGCACTTTTTGACAACTTCAGATCGAAATTCTTAAGTTGAATTAAATTCTAGAATAATAACATTAATTTGCATGTTATTTATTTTTCACATACATATAAAAATGTTCTTTTCTTTCTCTTTTCTATTTTAAATTCAAGCGTGCTGTAATAAAGCATGATGCTTTTTCAGATAATTTTAAATTGCTAAAATAACAAGTTTGGAGTTGTTGAGAAACCCAAAACGTTTGCATTAAATATGTTATTTAATTGCATTATTTATGATCACTTTCCAGTTGCTACCAAGGCGATAATGTTGAGTATTTGCAAATTTATGATGGAGGCACTGCAGTTGCACCAGATCTTCGACGTTACTGTGGTGATGATCTACCCTCTAGTGTAATCAGCACTGGTAATGCCTTGCGTGCCATCTATGTCACAGGAACGCAGTTTCCCCAAGCAGGCTTCAAGGCTGTGGTCAGGATTGGTAAGAATACACAGTAAATCTGTACAATCTCACATACATATATTCATTCATTACTCGTTTGAAAATGATTGACAAAAATATAAGAAATAAAATTTGTGGCAACATATTTTTAAAAGTGAAAGAATAATATATGTGAATAAAAGAAGCAGCATAGTAGTAAAGAACATAGTTTTGTGAATTCGAACGCAAACGATATACACTACAGAGGTTGCTTGCACATTTTTTGACGATTTTTCTTTGCTGTAAAAAAGTATCTTCTGCTTGGAATTTTTTAACTGCAGCTATATTTTTGAAAGTGTAAATTATCGTTTTCTACTTGACAGTTTTGTTTTCATCCAAAATGTCACTTTTAAGCAATGGATATAAGGCTCTTTTCGTTTCTTTCCGAAGAAAATTATTCATATCTAGTTATCAAAAAACGTTGTGAAAGCCATGGGTTTTCGATATCTAAAACTACGATAGTTACTGTTGTCAGCAACAAAGGAAAGAAACGTCAAAATTTAGCTTCAAGCGGAATCATGAATCATTTTTTCCAAATGCGTATCCAAGGGCAAAACGGAATATTTCGAATGTTGCAAAAGTAGGATACTTAATGTTAAAAGAAAATCAGCCATAGCAAAAGACAGCTGCAATATCAATAAAGTGCTCAATATCAACTGTAAGCAAAGTGATTAATGCTGATATGAATCTTTAAAAAACGAAAAAATATCGTCATTCTCCAAGACATATCGCCAAACGCAGACCGCGTTGCTGAATGAGAAACATTTATCCGCATAAAAATGGGAAAATGTTGTCACGATACAACAGTTTTGGGCATACTTAAATGACTGCAATAAAAAGAGATGCAATTGTTATCATCAAAGAGGAGTAAAAAAATTCTTAAAACATGGTTCAAGGAATCTAAAGAAAAGTTTTTTTAAGGGATTTTTGATTGTCACTGGTTTTTCATATAACAGCAAATTAAAAATAAAGAGAGAGGAGAAAAATGTTAAGACACAACTTAATACACGATTTTCCAATATCAAATACCTTCTCTTTACCCACACTGCCATCAACCAGTAGAACTGCATCAAGACAAAGCAAGCAACAGCACGTCAAATTCCACTGTTAATTAATTGTAAACTGAACTGGTATCAAAGTCACACCCTTCCCTCATATCCCTACTAAATCTTCTGGAGTATTATCCACGCATTTTTTCTCGCTTTTGAACATTTAAAAAGCGGATTGTCTAGACGTCGACCCACAACCTTTCTTAGACTTTGGAAACCTGTTCAAGAAGAATGGGATAAAATACCTCTTCTGATGCTACAAAAGACCTTGTATTGGCATTTTCGGTGTGCATCGTAGTTATTAAAAACGCTGTGAAAACCATGATATTTCCTTATCTAAAGCTACAGTAGGTAATAGTGGCAACAAGAAAGAAAAGAAACGTCAAAGTTTATCTTTAATTGAAAAATTTGTTCCAAACACATTTCCGAGGAAAGGACGGAATGTTGCAAACGTAAGATCTTTGATGTTAAAAGAAAATCCGCCAAATCAAACACCAGTTGCAAAATCACTAAAATGCCAATTGTCAACTGTAAATAAAGTATTTAATCCTGATTTGAGTCTTAGAAAGGGGAAAAAATGACATCGTCCTTTTCGACGACATATCTCCAACCGTAGAACGCGCTACAGAATTCTTTATGAGAAACATTTGTCCGGAGAAGAATGAAAAATATTGTCACAATAGATTAATCTCGGGTGTATTTAAATGTCTGCAATGAAAAGAGATCCATTTATTATCATCAAAGAGGATAAAAATATCTTAAAACGTGGTTCAAAGAAATTAAAGAAAGGTCTCCACAGGGATTTATGATTTTGCTGGTTTTTCATATAACGGCAAATTAAAACTAAAGAGAGTGTAGGCAAATGTTAAAATCTACTCAACATATTTTCATATTTTCAGGAATGTATTTTACACCCAATTTTCAAATATGAAATACCATTTATTTACCCACAGTACCATCATTCAGTAGAACAGAATCAGGAGAAGCCAAACAGTTACGAATCCAAATTCACTGTTAATTTCCATGAACAAATGGAACAGCAAACGGGTTTTAAGGCCAATACCCCTCACTCATATCCCTACTAAATTTCCTGATGTGTTACCCGTGGAGTCTTTTGCTTTTGGACATTTAAAAAGCAGATTGTCATAATGTCGAACTACAAGTCTGCTTGGACTTTGGAAAGCTGTTCAAGGGGGATGATAAAATACGCTTCTGATACTTCAAAAGGTTTTATTCTCTTGGAAATTACGGTGTAGAGAGATCGTGAAGAAGAACATTTATAGCACAAAAATTCTAGGTCTGATGTTTCCGTAAATATAACCAAAATCGTCTAAAACATGTGCAAACAGACTCTGTAATTTTTGAAATAACGTTGCAGCAGGAAATAATTTTAAATAGATTCGTTTTTCTGAACACTAACCTTTGCCGGTTCGACACCTTTGCTATTCATATGTTATTATGCCACATTTTCCTCGTTTTTTCTGGTCATGCGCGGAATGCGCATGAAATGCTTGATCATGGTGAAACATAGAGTCTCACTATTTTGGGAAGCGCGCACTAAGTCCAGAATCTGAAGAACTAAGCGAATTATCGTTATGTCTTCTTAATAAAACAGAGAATCTAAAAACAGTGTAAAAGAAACTTATTTTATGAACTCAAATATGTCAACTGAAGACCTTCATTTGGCTTAAAAGCAGCCAGCAAATGTGGCGTAATTCAGAAATAAGGAATTACAAATTAAAACTAAGCTAAGTCGTAAGTTAGCCAAAGGCTGCACAGAAATGGCAGGCAAGTTAGCTCAAACCTATACCGGCGTGACAAGCACTATTGCAAGAATAAAGCAAATTCGACGACAGGCTGCTGTAGCAGAATTTCAACTAATAACGTGTAGTGGGATTCCAACTAGTAACGTATCGTAGAATTTCAACTGTTAACGTATCGTAGAATTTCAACTAGTAACATGTCGTAGAATTTCAGTTAGTAACCTATCGTAGAATTTCAACTATTTTTTTTTTCAATGTATCGTAGAATTTCAAGAACTAGTAACGTATTGTAGAATTTCAACAACTAGTAACGTATTGTAGAATTTCAACAACTAGTAACGTATCGTAGAATTTCGACAACTAGTAAAGGATCGTTGAATTTCAGCTAATAACGTATCGTAGAATTTCAACTAGTAGCGTATTGTAGAATTTCAGCTAGTACCGTATCGTTGAGTTTCAACTGGCAATGTATCGTAGAATTTCAACTGGTAACTTATCCTAGAATTTCAACAACTGGTAACGTATCGGGGAATTTCAACTAGTAACGCATCGTAGAATTTCATTTAGTAACGTATCGTGGAATTTCAACTACTAACGCATCGTAGAATTTCATTTAGTAACATATCGTAGAGTTGCAACTAGTAACTAGTTTCAACCAGGCGGAACCCGCTCTGTGTAAGTAGTTTGAAACTTTAACTGAAATACTACCTCTTTCTAACTCATTTGAATAAAAATTAGCATTCTAGCAGGAAAACTGAAAGGCAGAATTTCATTAAAGTTACTTAACACAAAGTATATTTTTAGTTGAAATGAATAAATACTTTGTGCACTTAATTATACAGTAAATGATATATAATTTTCTTGTTCATGGTTTAAATGTTGCTTAATCCAACTCACAAGTAACAAATTTTAAAAGCACTATTTACAGAGGACTATTTATTTTGTAAAAAACTATTTGTTTTGTACTAAATGTGAATTCTTGAAAAGCGCAAATAGAGATAATTCTCTTTTTAATTTTCACTTATTTTGAATTTTAAAATGAGTAATTACGTAGTTCGTAATAAAATATAATAAATAAATTTTGATTTCCCATCATCTCTAGCGGCGTGTGGCGGTACCATTTCATCTTCGAATGCTGTTATCAAGAGTCCTAACTACCCATTGCGATACGGTAACAGCCAGGAATGTGAATGGATTTTAAAAACGTGGTCTAGCATTCCCTTCTTCCTCAAGATCAGAGACTTGGATACTCCAGCAAATCAAAACTGCTCGCTCACGGATTATTTGGAAATAAGAGACGAGAGTGCCGAAGGTAATATGCTCTAGCTCCAATACTGCATTTTCTTTCCATGAATAAAACCATTTTCAAGAAGGAATATTCCTAGTTTTCTATAAATTTCTGTAACGTATTCTGTAACGTAATTTTAACTAACATTTATTTTAAGCTATCTTTCCTGTCAAGCCTTTACTTTCCCCTAGAATTTCCAATGCCAGAGTATGTAAATCGTAGTAGAACGCGCAGAGTATTCAAATTTTAGCAGAAGTAAATTGAGTTAAATAAAGGGAAACGAGACTGTAAGTGTGCCTCTTGAATCACGAGCGTGAAGGTTGCTAGGTAGAAATTTAAGAAACGCGCGTTTCGACCTGTGTGCCTATTTCGGCAGTTCGTTGAATCTTTCAACATTTTAATCAGAAAGTTTGCTGAATCTCAGCTGTATCATAGAACGCGGTTAAGTTAGTCACGATTATAGAACCTCGTAGGTAGTGATTTCGTTATTTATGCATCTTGTCATTTATTTTTAGTTGTACTTTTCTATTTTTTGTTATACCGCCGGGTAGGCGTAGTTTGTGAGCGTCAAGTGAACGCAACTGTGATTTCTAAAGTGAAATAAAAAGGGAATTAAACCCTTCTTACGAGTTGGTGTACTTTACAGTTCATAGCAGTCACTACTACTGTTGCGGACAAGTTGGGGCCACGCAACATCATATTGGCGCCCGAACACTTTACAAACTGAGATGGCCGAAAACTGGATGGAAGCTCCTGTACAACTCCAACAGCAAGAGGTGGCGAACCAGTTAGAGGGATTTGGATATTTGGTCCAAATGATGAGAGCAGCTATCAAGCCAAACATCAATTTCAACGGAAAACATTCGGTGGCGATATTTTTAGAAGGCCTCGAAAATCATTTCCAGCTATACCCTGTGCCTGAAAGACAAAAAGTTGCCATTACCACGTCTGCACTAAGAGGACAGGCCTCACTATGGTGGAAGAATATAGGGAAATTTTTATTAGGAGAATTCGGAAGCCAAACATATACCTTTGAAAATTTCGAAATATCATTATTAAAGGCTTTCCCCATAGTGAAAGACCGAGCAAAGCTAGAAGCCGAACTGTATAGTTTTTATCAAAGTAATATAGAAGATTTGACGGACTTCATTCTGCGAAACGTTAAGCTGATAAACATGCTGTATGGGAAGAAACCCGACGCAGAGATTATTGAAATAATCTTACCAAGATTACTTCGAAATCCGAAACCCAAGCACCTTCCAGGAACTCTTCGAGTTGGCGGTCAAGTTCCAAAACCGCAGAATAGCGGAAAAATCTAGAGGGGCATCGTATTCTCAAGGTCTCCGAAGGCAATCCTCAAATCAACAGACCGGAAACACAAATCGCTCTTATGGGGGAAAGAGCTATCAAGCCAACTCATCCAAGCTCGAAAGTCAAGGCCCAAAAATGAAATTTGAAAACAACCGTCCGCGTATCCAGAGGACTGAAGTTGAAAGGAAAGCTTTAAACGACTAGAGGGTCCTATAAAAGAGAGGGTCCAGACCCCGGAAGTTTCTAAAAAACCCTCAAGAAGATACCTAAATACGGTCGTGGTAAAGAATTCACAATTACCGATTATACAAGTCCTGGTTGGCGATGTACCAATAGAAGCCCTAATCGATACAGGGGCAGAAGGTAATTTTATGAGTGATACATTTTTCAAGAAGTAATAGGTTACGATTATTTAAAAATAAAAACACAGAAATTATAGCGGCGCAAGGAAAAACATGTCAATGTATTGGGAAATTATCATTACAAATACAGATAAAACATGAAAGCCTTAAAGTATTAATGTTTGTGGTGAAAGTCATCTTAGGCACGGAGTTTTAAAGGCCGCGAAAGCCAAGCTGGATTTTCAGGACAATTCGATCATGCTGGAAATGGACCGGAGGGTGGTGGAGCCAGTATAACAACCGCAGGTGGATCTTAGCCATTTGAATGACCATGAAAGCCAAGCCATCCAGCAAGTGGTGAGTACTTTTTCAAACTTGTTTACAGAACGGCCTGGTAATTGTCAGATTGTAACGCATAATATACAATTAACTGCGGATAAACCCTGTAGGACAAAACCATACCGGTATGATAAACAGAAAGAACAAATTATCGAAGAACACATTCAGGAAATGTTGCATAACCAGAAAATAACGCCCATAAATAGTGAGTACGCGAGTCCAGTCGTACTATGTAGGAAAAAGAATGAGTTCCCTCCCTCGGATAAAAGGGCTTGGAGTTTTGCTATCGATTACAGAAAGCTTAATAGTGTTACTAAATTCCCAGTTTACCCTTTGCCGGTTATAGAGGAAATTATTAGAAAGATTAAGTCTACGAGATACATGACTACGTTGGACTTAACGTCTGGCTACTATCAAATAGCTATGAGACCGGAAGATATACATAAAACCGCGTTTATCACAAAATCGGGCACTTATGCATTTTTACGCATGCCCTTTGGGTTGTGTGGGGCCCCGTCAACATTCCAGAGAGCTATGGACATTGTTCTAAAGCCTGTCCTAGGAAAATAGACTTTAATCTATCTAGATGATATAATTATAACGTGTAATATGTTGGAACAACATATTAAAGACTTAGAAGAAGTTTTTAAATTATTAAAAGAGGCCGGTCTTACAATTAACGCATCAAAATGCAAGTTCACGACTAAAGAACTTAAATATCTGGGTTATAAAATTTCGCAAAAGGGTATAGAAACTCAGGATTCAAAAATAAAAGCCATCAAGAATTTCCCACCTCCCAATACCGCCAAGAAACTTTCTTCTTTCCTTGGGTTATGTTCTTATTATCGGTCGTTCATAAAAGATTTCGCGAACATTGTTGAACCGTTGTTAGTAATTAAAAGAAAGAAAAGCAAGTTTACGTGGACAGCAGAAGCAAATACATCATTTGAAAGGTTAAAAGAAGCACTCATCAATGCCCCTGTTTTGAAATTCACGGAAGGGGACGAAAAACTGGAAATTGCAGCAGATGCGTCGGACTATGCCGTAGGTGCGGTTCTCATGCAGAATAGCCATCCTTTGGCATTTTTTAGTAAAACTTTAAACTCTACGCAAAGGAATTATACAGCTACAGAGAGAGAAACATTAGCCGTATTAATGGCTGTAAGCAAATTTCGAATTTATTTCGGCAAAGCGCCAGTAACAGTCTTTTCGGATCATGCGGCTGTTGGTAGACTTTACTCGTGGAAAACTCTAACGCCCAGGTTAATAAGATGGGCATTAAAACTTCAAGAATATAACCTAATAATTAAATATAAACCGGGTAAGGAAAACAATGTTGCTGACGCACTATCTCGAATAAAACTAGACGATGAAGGCAATGAACTCAAATGCGCTGTGTTGATTTAAAAAATTTTAGATTCTAGAGAAACAATTATTGCTGAATTGAAAGCTGATCCTGAATTTGGAATTATCTATGAGTATTTGAAAGACCCCGAAAGCTTTGAACACACAGATATCGATGCAATAAGAAGTAGAGCAGAAAACTATGAAATAGTAGATAATTTATTGTTTTATACGAAAGCAACAAACGAAAATTTCGAATATAGACCAGTCATCCCAGCCTCGCTTCGATTAAGCATTTTGAAGGAATTACACGACGCGAAAACAGTGGGTCATGTAGGGGTAAGAAAGACAATAAAAAGTGTAGAGGCGGTATATTTCCCGCAATTATACAAAATAGTAACTGCGTATGTCAGGTCCTGCAATCAATGCCAATTAATAAATGATATTAATTACAGCCCAGCCGGGTACTTAAATAGCATTCGGGCTACATTTCGGAATGAAATTTTAGGCATAGATCTTCTTGGTCCTTTCTCCCAGAGTGAGTTAAATAAAAATCGTTTTCTTTTAGTAATTGTAGATCATTTTCAAAATGAACAGAAATTGTTCCACTTAAACGCGCGTCAGCCAAAACAGTCGCAGATGCATTCTTACACAGATACATTTTAAAATACGGTGCACCGATAAAAGTCATTAGCGATAACAGTAAACAATTCGTTAGCCAAATATTTGAAAACATTTGCACTGGACTTGGCATACGCCATATCAAAATGGTTCCGTATAGACCACAGGCAAACATCGCAGAAAGAGTTAATAAAAATATTGTAAAACTAATTCGAAGTTATGTTACTGGGATGGCTACATAAATGAGTTAGCCTATGCTTTAAGAATGGCAAATCAGGATACTAGTGGAAAAACTCCAGCAGAATTATTTTTAGGATGTAAATTAATTACGCCACTAGATAAATTATTCTTTGTGCAACAAAGAGAGGAAGAATTCAAACAAAAAGATATACAGAAACTTATTGATCAGGCGGTTAAAAGTTCGGATACGGCAAGAAATAGACAGAAACTTTACTATGATAGAAAACGCCGTGAAGCAGATTTTAAAGCAGGGGATAAAGTTTTAAAGCGAAAATTTTCTTTATCAAGTGCCCCAGATAATTTCACTGCAAAATTGGCTCCAAAATTTGAAGGCCCCTATGTAATTCAGGAAATCAAGGAAGTCGTATTGTACCTTAAGAACGAGAGAGGGGAAACCTGTAAAGCAAGTCCCGACCAGGTGAAAAAATATTATAATCAAAATGATTTTGAAATCCTTAAAAGTTTCTTGCAGGACTCAAGCGCAAAAGAATTGGAAATTCCAGAGTTAACGCCAAACGCTCCACCACCCAAGAAGCAGGGAACAGTAGAGGAACCTAGCCCTTTACAAGTCATTCTAAGGTCCCGAAAAGAAGGAAGGAAAATGGTCAGACTCCAGCATTCAAGAAATGCAGGAAATCAACGCCGCCGCGTTGATTTCCTGAAAGAATCTTTGATAAATAGGAAAAGAACAGTTACAACTTCCCGTAGTAGAAAATCAGAGTCGAGGAAACCACTTCCAGGGCCAGATAGTCAGGTGCAAACAAGGCCGCCGTTCACGAGAAGAAAAAGACAGAAGGAGGAACGAAAAGATTGGCACCAACAGAAAAAATTCAAGCAAGATTCCAGACCGGAGGCCGCCAAGACCAGCCGTCCAGGGACAAAACGGAAAAGACAGGAACCCGAAAACTACCACCCCAAAAGGCCGGCGTACAGAGGGCGAAAAAGAAAAGTCACCATAGAGGAAACTAGAAGAACCCAAAAGCGGAGATTGACTTCCATGAATTCTATAACTTGGGATCAAATTTGCCAGAAGAGGATGTCGGAGTTCTAAGCATCGAAAAGTCAGAGATAAGTTAAAATCTCCTATAATTTTTTTTATTTTGTTCTGAAATATTATGCGTAAATACGAAGTTCTATGAGTTGACGGAAGTCAATTTGTCTCGGTTGAGACTTAATTTTGTTTTACTTTTTAGCTAAGGCAAAAGCATTATTTTAAGTATAAAATCTAACAGCTGTTGGTCGAAAGACTGGTTCTGTTATGTTAAGTCAGAATTTGGCCGAAACTAAAATAACTTCGTATTCCTTGTATTAATGAAAAGTTTAGTTTCAGTGCCGCCAGCTTTGCGAAGAAAGCGTGAAGTTAAATTTTATTTTTATCTTATTCATCTTATTGTAAATTGTAAAAATCATATGTATTAGAATTTTGTAAATATAGGTAAATACTTGAAAGTTATGTAAAAGTAGAATTTAGTCTAGAAGCATAAAATTTTAGATGCTAAAAGTAAATGCTCAAAAGAAACGAATTCAAATTTAAGTATTAAACTGTAGATAAAATCATGCTTTAGAGCGAAAGCCTGCATGTCTAAAGATGAATTAGAGGGAATTTAGAATGAATGTGTTTTGTAGGGTTCTCCACCTACACTTGAATTTTAAGAATATTAAACATAGCTCATCGAGTTTCATTATGTCGATTAAGGTGTGTCATATTTGGTTGTTGGAATTCTAACGAATCATTGTGGTTAGGGAAAGTGTTGTAATACAAAAACACGAATATTTCCGTTTGACACCACACATGGTGGAGAAACAGGGTAAAGTTAAATTCATGTTTGAATACTTGAATGAATGTGAATGAGTAATTAAGAAAAATAAAACGAACAAAAACTATATTCAGTGTCAAGAAAGTGTAAATTATAATGTATTTAGAATATACTGATACTTATTCCTTCCAAGAGAAAAGATTGATTGCTGAAGACCAGAAAGGATCCTGTAAGAAGATATGGTAATTTATTCATATACAGAAATGATTGTAATTTTTGATAAAACAGTTTGTTTTATGTAAACGGAGCTCTTGAGTTTTAGATCAGAATATGGAAACTTTTCAACAGGCCGTTCCTAGGACCTGCTTTCAAGTTTACCAAATTCTGGCAGCGGCGTTATATTGATTTTAACTAACATTTATTTTAAGTTATCTTTCCTGTCAAGCCTTTACTTTCCCCTAGAATTGCCAATGCCAGAGTATGTAAATCGTAGTAGAACGCGCAGAGTATTCAAATTTTAGCAGAAATAAATTGAGTTAAATAGAAGGGAAACGAAACTGTAAGTGTGCCTCTTGAATCACGAGCTTGAAGGTTGCTAGGTAGAATTTTAAGAACCGCGCGTTTCGGTCTGTGTGCCTATTTCGGCAGTTCGTTGAATCTTTCAACTTTTTAATCAGAAAGTTTGCTGAATCTCAGCTGTATCATAGAACGCGGTTAAGTTAATCACAATTATAGAGCCTCGTAGGTAGTAATTTCGTTATTTATGCATCCTGTCATTTATTTTTAGTTGTACTTTTCTATTTTTGTTATACCGCCGGGTAGGCGTAGTTTGTGAGCGTCAAGTGAACGCAACTGTGTTTTCTAAAGTGAAATAAAAAGGGAATTAAACCCTTCTTACGAGTTGGTGTACTTTACAGTTCATAGCAATCACTACTACTGTTGCGAACAAGTTGGGGCCACGCAACATCATAACGGGATATTTGTTAAATGCCATAATTGCAATAATTTGTGCAATAATTTTGTATGTCCAAAACACCTGCCGTATATCCAGGCCATATTAAAATAAAGATACTGTTTTCCTTAAAATAAATTTTTATTTTGGAGTTTCTCAAATTTAAAAATTCTTCTTTATTATTTTCAAAATTTTAAACAATTTTTAAATAATTGCTTTATAATCAGATATTAAATCTATCAGTAATAAAAATTAAATCCTAAATTTTGGACGTAATGTATACCTTGACATATATATGTGATGTACCAGCTTTTGTGAGGAATAAATAGATTGTTGAAGAATCATAAATGTAGTCGTAGCTTAAATTATCAGACGATAAGTTTAAAAAACAGGATCCATTTATTATTGGTTAGGAGAAAATAGCAGTTACAAAATCAGATATCGGAGTAAATAAAAAAGAAGTACAAATAACATTTTGTATGAAGTTTACTGCATCGTGACATTTAAGAAAAAGCCCCGATATTCTTTTGCAAGTCTTTTTATAGCCTCTGGAAAGGCGGAGCTTCCAAGAAATAGCGTCAGCCTCGTCAGCCAATCCAGTTCGCTTTAAATATTTCCAGAACATTCTATAACTCTACGTGTAGAATAGGCAGGAAAAACCACTTGACTACGGGGCTGTGGATTTAATTCCACGTACTTTCAAATAAGAGAACATCGCCATTAAAAAATGAAAAGAACATACAGTTAGAACTTTAAGTGTATTCTTGATTATGGAATTTTATTGTTACATATATATATATATATTTAAGTTACATGGGAAGATACCAACTTGAAATTCAATAAATGTTAAAATTCATCTCATTCGTGAGGATAAATATTTACTTCTGATTGGAGGAAATCTCTAGCATCATTTCTTAAAGACCCTGTTCGAGGGACTTTGCTACAGAGAATCCATTATTAAACCATCACAATACTTTTGCGGTGTAATACACATTCTGTATTTGGCCTCATAAAGTAAAAGAATGCTTGATCTCTTTTGTTGTTGTAGCTTACTAATGCTCGCTTGTCTGACTTATAATCAGCGTAGGCCCACGAAATTCCTCTTGGCAAGGAGCGCGAGATAGGCCTGTCGTTGGCAACAGCCTTGAGCATCTTACAGGTGACAGTGCGATTGAGCTCAATTTCGCCCCAAATTTTGATGGAGAGCACCGGAGGGGGGCGGGTCCAGGGGTCTTCCATCCCTCTTCCACTACCACCAATGTCTCGAGAGGACTTTCGTCTCACCGAATATTTAGAGTGTCCCCATGCAGCACGGACACTGTACATTCATAAGCATCCATGTCTTCTGCGGGATTCGAACTCGGGCCTTTCAATACGGCAGTCAGTGACGCTAACTACTTTACCGGTTACCGATTACTTTACCGATTACTAACTACTTTACCGGTTGGGGGCGTTTGATCTCTAATCGTTAAAATGCGAAGCCCAGCAACGGATAGTCCGCAGTTCAATTCTCGATTACACCTTCAACAGGCTACGGTTAGATTGCAATTACCTGTGCATCCGTCCCCTTTATGATCATTTATGATGGGTCCCTGTATAGAGGGAAAAGCCGTGACAGGAGTTAATCGATTTAAGAATTTTATTCTCCCAACCTTAGTGGAGTTCTTATAAACAAATTTCAAAAGATAAGGGTTTATTTACGTTATATCACATTCTGCAATTTCGTGCTACCATACTAGGGGGGAAGGAGTATAGATGACTTCTTGGTAACGGTGAAGTCATCTCGGACTTGATCTCTGGTTTGTTAACATTTTACCGAGCGATCGTCTATTAATCGGCTTTTTATCGCCAACGCCTACCGACCGATAGCCTATGAATCGGCTTTTTTTCGCCAACGTCTACCGACCGATAGCCTATGAATCGGATCAAGGATCAAGGAAGTGCAATTTACGGAGTTCATAGGCAATTACGCCTTTACCTCCACATTTTCAAAGGAAATTACATCATCAAAAAGAGGGGATTGTCAAATAGGGTAAAAATTTTGAAAAGCCGAATGACTTGGAATAAGTGCCTTCACACTGAGTCAAAAAAAGGCAAAAAACTCAGAAGGTCTTAATTTTGCGCCGAAAAAGAGCCAGAATAATTTAGATAGGGGCAGCCATAATAAAATTTAGACTAGAAAAATAAAAGGTGAAGTTTCCTTGAACCTAGATAATCATGTTTTGCATACGTCAGAGGTGAATAACACGCAAGGAAATTTTCCAATGCGCGCTCTTCAGGGGTGGGAGGGAGGGGGGAACCTGTTTACAGGTCGAAAAAGTAGTTCTGCCAGTGATCAGCTGGGAGGGAGAAGTTTCGTTTTTGACCGCTATTCAATGCGGTATTTAAGGTCTAAAATGACGTTGTTAAACGCCTGAGAAAGTTCCTTTTTAAAGGAAGAAAGAAGCTGTAATTAAAAATCTTTTTCAGTTTAAGTTAATAGATAAGTTAAGATATTTAAAATCAGTCCCATTTGACTGTGATGTTTCTTATTAAAGAAACGTTAAAGGGGGTTCCTCGAGTTAATGCTGTGTGCATTAAAGAACTTTAGAGGCGGGGGGGGTTAAGGAACGAGAGGTAGTTATTCACGTGGCTGTCAGTGTACTCATATCTAGCCCGTTTAAATGGAAGAGCTGAATATTCCCTCTTAAGAACCGCTCTGGGTCTTTTCCGGGAAGAAACAACAGCAGGATCGTATACGGGTAGCATATGAAGCACAGGATTTGCAACGCGTTGAATATTTTTGAAAAATTTTTCCGAAAGTCGCTGTATATAGCGATTAAGGGGCAAAATTTTGAGGTCATTATGAATCTCTTCGTTCCGTACGAACCACGGAGCTTTTAAAATTTGCCGAAGCATTTTAGATTGAAAAATTTGGACATGTTTGCTGTTAGTCAGTGCAGATGGGGCACGCATAGGTAAGAACAGGCCTAATCATTGATTTGTAGAGCAAGATTTTGTTATCCGTTGACAGGTCGCTATTAATAGCTAAAAGGGGGCGTAGGGCGGTTTTGACAGCTGCTGCACCCGCTATGATTTTGCGGATTTGAGGCTGCCAAGTTAATTTTGAGTCTAGTAAAACACCTAAATATTTGTAAGAAGAGACCCAGGGAATGGGTTCACCGAAGAGCATTAAATTAGGTAAACTTGGGATGTTTCTTCGGATGAACATAGTGGCAGCACATTTTGCGACATTAATTTTGATTTTATACAGACCGAGCCAGAGTTCTAAGGTCGAAAGTAACTCTGCAATTGGGAGATTACCTGGAGGGTGTTGGAATGTTGTGAAATGATGGCTGTATCGTCTGCGTATAACGCAAGATCGATATTTGGGACCTTAGGAATATCATTTACATAAAGGTTAAAGATTGAAGGTCCAAGGAGGCTACCTTGAGCTACACCAGCATAGATCGTTCGGGGAGAGGAGAATTCGTGGTTATTCGGTTAATTCGCACGCGGAAACTGCGTCCGGTCAAGTACGAGTTAATAATTTTAATGAGATGAGCCGAAAATCCAAGCCGCTTGAACTTTTAAATAATCCCGTCATGCCAAGTCCTGTCAAAGGCTTTGGCAACGTCTAAATAGACAATACCAGTTTTCTCTCGCTTACGAAAGCCTTTATGAATGAATTCCACTACACGGAGTAACTGGTGTACCGTGGAGTGTTTAGGTCGGAAGCCGAATAGTTCCGGGATTAATAAATTTTGATCCCGACAGAATTCATTCAGGCGATTGAGTAAGACAAATTCATAGATCTTTGAGAGAGAGGATAACAGACTTATGGGTCTGTAATTGATGGGTAAGTTTAAATTTTGTCCCGGTTTTGGAATGGGGGCGACTGCTGCAATTTTCCAACAGTCGGGGAAATAGCTTCTCCTGAGCATTAAATTTATAAGTACCGTGATCCAAACGATAAACATTGGAGGGAGTTTTTGATCATGCGATTCGAAATAGAATCTATGCCAGGTGCCTTGTTAGGTTTCAACTTATCTATGAAAACCATAACTTCAGTAGGGTCCGTTGGTCTGAGTTCAGTTGTGATAGGTTGTGTTAAAAAAATCTTTAACCCGTGCTTGTATGCGCCCCTGTGTAACCGGGCTGTTACAGTAGGAGTCGTGATTTGGTGTGAATTGAGTTGCAAGGCTGTCAGCTATGACATCAGCCTTTTCTGAGTCAGTGTAGGCCATCTGTGCGCCATCGGCCGTTTGAAGGGGCGGAATGAGTGCTTTATGTTTGCGTAATCGGGCGGCTGCGCGCCAAATCGATTTGTCTTCAGTCGTTATGGACTCAATGTAGGTTTTCCACTCCGCTTGTTTTAATAAGCGGGTTTCGGTCCTTATCTCGTTCTGTATCTTGCGAAACTGGGCACGGATATTGGGATCTCGTGACCTTTGCCAAATTCTTCGCAAGTAGTTCCTCTGCTTAATTTTGAATTTAGTCTCAAGTGGGAGCCTAGCACCTGGGTGTTTAAGTGGTTTTGAAGCCGCAGCTCTCGCTTCTTTAAGTAAAGACTCCAAACTTTTAATATGCCTGTCAAAGTCCGAATTGCTGGAAATTTTGATCGGAAGGAATGAAGTTTTTTCCAAAATAAATCTAAAATCGTCCCAATTTGTTGAGACTTGCTCCTCTAATTTTGAGTATCGATTTTGAATATCTAGGGTTATCAAAACGAGGTAGTGATCAGAGTCCAATTCCTGAATCACTTTTATCTCATGCCGAAAAAATATATTATAAAAGGCAGCCAGATCAAGAACTTCAGGGGACCCTCTTACAGGGTAAAAAGTCGGGAGGGTAGGAGCTATGATCTGAACATGGTTACTCTGGCACCATGAATTTAGACTAATACCATACCTGTTCCTATTAGAACAAAACCATGCGGTATGGCGTGAATTTAGATCACCACGAATAATTAGGTGATTTGAAACATTCAAAAGTTTATCAAAATCAATGACAGGAAAAGCTGGCCTTCCACGTGCTGCAGACTGTGGAGGTAAATAAGCTGAAACTATTGTCAGCGGAGAGGAATTTTGAAGGAAAATTTTGATAATTGTCGCTTCCAAAAAATTTAAATCAGGGGACGGTATCATGTGGGGCTTTAGCGAACGCTTCACATAGATACAAGTGCCACCACTGAGATTTCTGCCCTGTGACACCCTGTCAGTACAGTAAATGTCATAATTCCCAATTTGGGGAGTATTCCCTGGGGTAAGGTGAGCCTCTTGGACTAAAAACATGTCAATACCGTGCTCTACTACAAAATCACGAACTTCGTGAATTTTAGATGTCAATCCATTGGCATTCCATGTGCTAATGGTCAGTTCTCTGGTGGTATTTGAACTTTAATTCATAAAATTGAATTTTAGGCCGTTAATAGAAGTTCATCACTGAAAAACAGAAGACATGGGTCTAAAAATGCCGAATTAAGTTGAAAGTTCAACATAGCTTTCATAAATATAAAATTCCCTCATTAAAGTATTTGCTTGCCTGAGTTTAGGCATTGCTTTTTTGAAGGCAAGAAGCAGGATATGCTTGTCTACCGCTGGGTCGCGGGAGATTTCGATTAAGCATTTTAGTGTAGATGAAAAGACTTCGTCGGAATCATTGCTACACTCTTCTGTGGCTGACACTGCTGGGGCTGCAGGGGCTTCTGCAACCGGCAGTCTTGGATTCGTGGATTTGAATCCGTGCTCGGTGGTGTTCTTCACCATCTGTGCATAAGATGGTGAACTGACGTTGCTTGGGAAAGCAGGCATGGGATGTCTTGTCTCAGCAGTTGCTGGGGGCTTAGAAGATCTCAGGCTGCGGTGGGGGGGATACGTTCCGTACCTGCTCGGAATTAACTCCCTCAGTGGCGCTCTCATTATTCTTTTCGGAGTCATTTTTATCATCATTGATAATTAAATTTCTAATTCGTTCATATTTATTTACAATCCTCTCCTTTTTAGGAGTAGCATTTTTTGTGCTATTGACTAATTTTGAATTTTGAATAGTAAAATTTGCTTCTTTAGCGTTTTGTGCCAAATCATCCATTCTGAGATCCACAATAGGCGCCTTCCCTTGCTTTCGAGCCGCAGGGGTGATAAACCCGTCAGATAGTCTGCGTCTTTCGCTTCCGCGATGACGTTGACTGGACCGGTTTCCCCGCACCTCGTGCTTGGGAATAGATGCCTCTTGGTTACAAGGATCTTCTGTGGATTGAGCGGCGGCCATCTTGGCTAAGCGCTCGCTCTCCAAAATATTCAAAAAGTCTTCTCTGGTCGAGGGAAGGTGAAAAATCGGAACATCTAAGATGTTGGCAATATCATTGATCTTATGGAAAAGAGACTTACCCGCCCGGTCGAGCTGTTCATATCCATTTGAGTCCAGTGGTGAAGGAGTCCTCTTTATAATGTTCTTTTGCCGCGGGATCGCTTCGAATTGTTGTTTGAGTTCATAAAACTTGATAACCAAATCCATGCGTTCGTCATCTGGCGACGCTGATTGCACAGAGGGAGCCTGATCCCTAATCTCCCTCATAACTTCATCATTAATTGCATTATCCATGACAAAATTCCCAGAATTGCCCTGAGTTGGCGGGAGCTCGTTACACGAGCCACCGTCACCCTCGCCGTCCATCCTCGGAATCCCTATGAATCGGCTTTTTTTCGCCAACGCCTACCGACCGATAGCCTATTAATCGCTTTTTTCGCGGGGCTACCTAAAAATAATCGGTAGCCATGGCGATAAAAAATTGCCATTTTCTATATCATCTGCATTTTTTAATAGTATTTGGGTACATAGCTCACTTGCGTTAAGTGTGTTGCTTCGTAAACTCCCACATTTTCACACCGTTTTTAAAAAAAATCTACTGTTCACGATGAGCGAAAAAAATGGTACTGGAGAGTTTTATTTAGGTGATTTATCAGATTGTCCTGACAGTTATTCAGAACAGGGAGAATCTGCAGCCTGTCGGATGCTGTTGAACCGCTAGCGGCCGGTAAAGTGTTAATGTATTATTAGTCTAATCCTTAAGATAAGATGTTAGCAACCAAAATATGAGCTGTTCAATTCGCCTGTAGTGAAGCAATTTAGCAGCTCATACAGCCAACAACAGACGGCTCTTCGTTCTAATTCCTTTTCGGTCACCAAAAAGTGCACAGAAAATGTGTACACTGTTTGACCATTAATGACATTATTAAAAAAAATGACTTCACTCGCTATTCTGTATTTGTAGCTACAATATCTAATTAAATGTCGATGAAGACATGCTTTAAAGCTTCTCTTGCTTTTAATTTCGCAAATGACAAGCAATGTAAATGGCAGAATCACCATAATTTTTTTTCGGTAATGTATGCTAAAATGGTTTTGGAAAACTGAGAATGGGTTCGAGCTGCAAAGATGATGAGAAATGGAACTTGATATTCTTCCATTGTAGTCACTATAAGATTATGCAAAAACACCCACTGTCGCTGCATGTCACGATTAGCTTGCAATGTGCAAACTGTGTTCTAAAATGTGGTGCTTCTGTGAGCGCTTCAAGTAGGCTGACAGTAAACAAACTTATATATATACATATATATATATACGTATATATAATTGAAAAAGAAAGCTAATAAGTACTGTGTTGTAAGACCTATTTGGTCTTAAAAAATGTTTTGCGCAATATGCTGCAAAATTATGAAATAATAGGAAGAAAAATTGTAGTGAGCTCGCCAAAACGTTACCAGGAGCTGTGGCTCCAAAAAATATTTCAACGCAGTATTTTTTAAAATAATAACATTGAAAAGTGAAAAAATTAGTCTATACGCGAAATAAAATGCAGTATAAAAAAACAATTAAAATCAATCGTATGAAATATGTGAATGGCAAAAAATACAGTAAAAACCTATCGATGTGATAACTGAAAAGTTAACACATAGAAAAATTGAACGATGGAACAAGTTAATACAAAATTAAAACATATGAAAATCATAAATTACAAAAATGATAAAAATTATAGAAATTATAGAGCGGAAAATGGTAAATTAGTCCAACTCGACCTCCAAACAGGCTTTTCAAGGAAAATTTGGTTGGATGTCGAACCAAGCCAACTCCATTACACGTTTCGCCGAAACAGACCATTGAAGCTATATATATATTTTAATTTCGAAAATATTTTTAAGATACTTGAATTTAAATCATGAAAAATAGAAATTCAAGCTTTGGAAAAAAAATTATAAATGTTTAAATAATACTTTTCAAAGTTTAAATTTCTGTTTTGCATGATTTAAATTTAAGTATCTTAAAAGAATTTAGCAGTGTTTTTTAGTATGCAGAAGATCCATTAATTCCATATACTTTGAGGGAAAAGTTGAGTCCATAGTTTGGTGGGCGGGGCTTTCCCGCACTGCCTCAGGATTAATTACGTGAGCAAATTTGCAGTAAAGAACATAAAATGTGAGCACAATAAATATTAAGCTAATATTTTGAGTAACTAGAATAATGCAGAAATATTTACGTTAGAATTTAAATGAATTCTAGGCCTTGAAAGAGCTTGAATTCCAAGAGCAAAGACATAGGATTGGACGCGAGTCTTGTGATTGGCTGATACACTGCGCAAAAATAAATAAATAAATAAAATAAAAATGAGACAGTTCTATAGCTCCCGTTCTACTGGACCGATTGAGGAAATTCAACTTGCGTTTTTCATGTCTCGAAAGCGCGACTTAGGATATGTATTAGATTTATATATAGCATTGTTCTAACATTGGTATTTTGACACAAAATCGGACTTTTCTGAAATAACATACCAATTTTTTTCCATATTTCAATTTTACCACTCAAATTACACCAAATTATCAAGTTTTCTAAAAATCTCACTTGTAGGTCTTAAAAAATTAGCTTTCAAAATTTTAGCTCCTCAATGTTAATTGAGTTTGGTATATATTTATTAATTTCCCTTTTTTATTAAACTTAATAGATTCTTCTTTTCACATTTTGAAATTTATGTTCATCCCAAATAAAATTCACCCATTTTTTATGATTTATTTTTAAATTTGTATTTTTAAATAATTTCTATGCATTTTTCAAAAACATTTTTGAATTATAATCTATGAAAATTTTACCATCATTTAAAAGCAGACGTATTTCTAAGCAGACCTGCAAAAACAGTTTTTTATTCAAAATTTTCGAAGAATTTATATATTTCACCGTTTCGATATTTGGCATATTTGTTGAAAGTGATAAAACATTAAATGTGGTTTAGACACATTGCTAAAATTATTTGGAAGTAGAAACGATTCTACCTTTTTTCCGCTGATGCACTGTGTAAAAAGGTAAGAACGAGGTGCCTTTTTTCTCGTTCAGGCATAATGGAAGGGAAATGAAAATCGGTTGCCACATATAAAGAAGTTCGCCAAGGAATTATTCTTGGCGCAAACTGAAAAAATATCGCCAAGAAAAAATTTGTAAATTTCTCCGTAAATTTCGCATCAAATTTTACAAAATTTAATATCTAGGCATAATTTGAGTCGTAGAATCGAAATATGGAAAACAATTGGTATGTTATTTCAGAAAATGTCCCATTTTGTGTCGAAATACCTATGTTAGAACAATGCTATATATAAATCTAACGTATATCCTAAGTCGCGCTTTCGAGACATGAAAAACGCAATTTGAATTTCGTCAATCGGCTCAGTAGAACCAGTGTACGTATTGCATCCAAAAATGAGAAAATACACGATTTTTAAAAAAATTTAAAAGTTGAATTTGCAGAAAGTATATTTTTTTGACATAAAAGACGTGCTGAAATACCTATAAACATAGTCTTTAATACACCAAATTGAGACCAGGATGTAGAGAAATTAATTGAATTATGTTGTTCTTATGTTCCGGTTGAAGTTTTTTATGCTTAGTTAAGCATAAAATGTTAGGTTGAAGTTAATCTGCATGAAAGAGAATGTAGAACTATCAATAATCTATATGTAAAATTATCAACAAGTTAAACGTTTTGAGTAGTTTTGAGGCCGCCATTTTTTTACATTTGAAACTATTAATAGAATTGTGAATTATGTCAGTTTACGTACCAACTTCAGCGTCTTTTAGCCGGGAGGGGACCAAAAGAAGACATTCAATTTTGTGCACCGAAAGACACGTCTTCCTGCCCGTTCGTCGAACTATTGGTTTTTGCTTACAAATTGTATCTTTAATTGTAAAATTGTTTTTTATAGTCTTTGACTGCATTTTGTGTTTTATATTTTCTTGTATTTTACAATTTTGAATAAAGAGGTTTTGCAGTTTTTATGTATTTTTCGCTTGCCGCGAAGTGAGAACTTGTATTTTTGTAAAAGTGATGCGATGTAAAGCAAAGTTTCCTAATACTAGAGATCCCAGTGTTCTATTACGATAACCTTTCTCTTACAGGTGATGTTCTTGGAGTATACTGTGGCAACTTAAACAGTCGTTCCCAATTGATTCGTGTCCCGAGCTCGCAAGCATACGTCAAGTTTAAAACCAACTCTGCTGTCACAGGAAAAGGGTTTTACATGACTATGTTTGTCCCCGTTTATCAAGGTATTTTATTGAGTAATTTCCTCTGCTTTCGGGAATTCTCTGATTTAGCAGCTATACGATAGCTCATTAAAGATCCAGAGAAAATTTAATAATTATGTTTTTAATTTTTCATCAGACATCAAACGTGATGCATTTCTAAGGTATTAGATATTAAATGCAGAATTAAACAATTTTCTTAAAAGAAAACAATTTACTCTTAATGAAGAGGTAGAAATATGGTAATTGTGAAAGCCATTTTATTTATGGAATCGAAAATCATGCATATTTACTTTCTCTTTTTCATTTTTTACTTCCTTGTACGAAGGAAAATCGTAATCGCGAAAATTTTCAGGCATCATATTTCAACGAAAATATCCGTTTTAACCGCTATCGAATGCAATGTAACGATGTTTTTGCGTAACATCTGTACGTAAGGACAGAATAAAGACTCTTTTCCCCAAAAAAAATTATAAAACTGATTTAAAATGAATTCTGAAGAGAATTTTTCGTGGCGTCTCAAAAACGTCTCAATAACCCAAAAACGAGTAGACTCAGAACGTTGAAATTTTGTATATAGGACTGCTATAACATGTGGATGTGCACCTCGTATTTTGGTTGCAATCGGCGGCACCAAAACAATTTACAGGCATCATATTTCAACGAAAATATCCGTTTTAACCGCTATCGAATGCAATGTAACGATGTTTTTGCGTGACATCTGTACGTAAGGACAGAATAAAGACTCTTTTTCCCCAAAAAATTATAAAACTGATTTAAAATGAATTCTGAAGAGAATTTTTCGTGGCGTTTGTACGTACGTACGTACTTATAGTGCATAACTCAAAAACGAGTAGACTCAGAACGTTTAAATTTTGTATATAGGACTGCTATAACATGTAGATGTGCACCTCGTATTTTGGTTGCAATCGGCGGCACCAAAACGTATACATACTAATGTATATATGTATATTCACTCTGTTAACCTCAGACTCAGTGACCTCAGTTTCTTTAGACAACAGGTGAAAGGTGACAGAGGACGGGGGCAACTGATGTCTAACAAAGGTAAGCAGGTATATGTTCCACGCCCTCCACTATCTTAAACCGACAGCTCCCGAGACCCAGGACGCCTGCCTCGGGAATGCATTTACTTCTCTGTGAAGTCGCATTAACAAACTGGGATCTGAATGATGTTACATGAATGGGTTAGTTGCATGAATATACAAGCATTATTTGTTAGATCGCATTGGTGATACTGTTGGGCGCACGTTACCCTAATTCTTACATGCATCAAATACTACTGCTAATAATAATAATAATAAGAAGAAGAAGAAGAATGATACTACTACTACTAATAATAATAATAATAATTCTTAAATACATCAAATGCTTGCAATACTACATTAAGTGATTAGTCAGTTAGATACATTAACACATTGGATACATTATTAAATTACATGGATACAATGGTTATGTACCCTGGGAAAAAAAATGGACATTTCTATGTCTCCCGTTCTACTGGGTCTATTCAAAAAAAATCTAAATTGCGCTTTTCATGTATCCAAAGTGCGACTTAGGATATATATAAGATTTACATATAGCATTGCTCTAACATAGGTATTTTGACACAAAATCGAACTTTTTCTGAATTAACATATAAATTTTTTTCCTTATTTCAATTCTCCGACTCAAAAACTCAAAATATGCCTAGATTTTAAAATTTGTAAAATTTGGTGTGAAATTTAAGGAGAAATTGAAAAATTTATATTGGCACAATGTTTTCAGTTTGCGCCAAGAATAATTCGTCGGCGAACTTCTTAATATGTGGCAACCAATTTTCATTTCCCTTCCATTATGCCGGAGTGGGAAAAAAGGCACCTCGTTCTTACCTTTTTACGTTGTGCATGAGCGGAAAAAAAGTAACCTCGTTTCTACTTCCAAATAATGTTAGCCAAGTGTCTAAACCACATTTGATGTTTCATCGCTTTCAACAAATATGCCAAATTTCAAAATGCTCCAATATATAAATTCACGTATATCTTCGAAAATTTTGAAGAAGAAAACTGTAATTTTTTGCAGGTATGCTTGGAAATATGTCTACCTTAAGAGGATGGTAAAACTTTTGACTATAATTCAAAACGTTTTTTGAAAAAATTTTTAAAAATATTTAAAAATACAAATTTTAAAAATAAATCATAAAAAATGGGTGACTACCAATAAGTATTTGGACACCTGTGATAGAAAAGAAAAACTAACTTTATTCAAAATCAATAGTTGGTAGAGCCTCCACGAGAGGTAATTACAGCGTGGACCCTCCGGGGCATACTTTTCACAAGTCTTTGTATGACAGCTAGTGGTATTTTCTTCCACTCGGCTTGGAGAAGACATAGAAGTTCCTTCACCGATTTTGCACGGGTAGTGCACCCCTGAATTCGGCGATGCAACTCGTCCCAGAGGTTCTCGATAGGATTCAGGTCTGTACTCTGGGCAGGCCAGCCCATTCGATGAACTCCATTGGCACCATACCAAGCCTTGGTTAACTTCGAAACATGACAACTGGCATTGTCGTCCTGAAAGTAACAGGGGTCCAACCCGTAAAACTGCCACAACGTAGGAAGTGGCAAATAGTGCAGTAGGCATCGGAGTTGGCTATCCAAAATAGTGCAGTAGGTATCGGAGTTGAGCTTACCATGAATGGGGACCAAGGGTCCCAGCCCATACCAGGAGAAACACCCCCAGACCATAATTCCACCTTCGCCGAACTTGACTGTTGGCACAATGCATTCTGGCAGGAGACGTTCTCCAGGTAGACGCCAGACCCAGACCCTGCCATCCGAACGGTAAAGGGTGAACCTTCATTCGTCACTCCAAAGAACCTGTTTCCACTGATCTACGGTCCAATTTCGATGTGCTTTGCACCTCATTAACCGAGCAGCGCGGTTGGACTTTGTGATCAAAGGTTTATGGGCAGCAGCACGACCATGAAAACCAAGCAGATGTGCTTCCTTACGGATGGTATTCATTAAAACAATACTCCCGGATGCCTGTTGAAACTCCTCGCGGATGAGGGCCATCGGTTGGGTGCGGTTCTTCCGAATTTCTCTGAACAACACTCGTCGGTCTCTATCTCCCAGTTTCATTGGTCTGCCGACTCGAGGCACATTCTGACAATCACCGCTCACTTTCCACTTCTTAATCACATAGGCGCCTGTCGATTTTGGGTACTTCAGATCGCTAGATATGTCCCTTAAGGATCGGCCACATTTGTGATACCCGATAATTATTCCTTTCTCGAAATGAGAGAGCTCCGAACTGCGAGGCATCTTGCATGCGACTAATGCCGATGCTGTTTCCTACACGATATATACCGGCGAAATCCGTGATGTACCTTAGGACCGCAGATATCGTCATTTTCATAGATGTCCAAATACTTATTGGTAGTCAGTGTAGAACTGTTCCCACCCACCCACACCTTTTTTTTTTTTTAATTCCTCTGAGTGTACTTGAGAGCTTGATTACAGTAAAATCAAATAAATACATTACAATAAGATAACAACAAATCGAGTTCTGAGAATTTACAAGAGCTTAGGAAAACATAGTGAAAAAATTAGGCAGTTGATACATTTTATTTTGAATTGGTGCATGATTCTGTGTCTCTTCAAAACTTTCAGATGCACCAAAGATAATTTTTGAAACCATCAGAACATTCCGTCCGAACAGCTCTCAATACCTAACTCAAAACTTACTGCTATTCAGCAAACCAGTAATTCAATGAAATTCCTCTTTCTTTCTTTATCCCGAATATTTGATCCTTGCAACCATTGTGGTTGAAAAACGATATATCAGAGAACCGATGTTTGAAAGCTCGTTCATTTTCCAAGGGAATGACTATTCAAAACTTCACCACGCCAAACTTTATCTTAAGCTTCAGACTATGTCAGTATGATTTAGGGGGGGGGGAGGTAGTTGCAATATTTCTCTTCTTCCAATATTTAAAGAACATTATGGAAGATGAAACCGAAGATTCATTAGACTGACACATCGCCGCAATTGGATTTCCAAAGCTTCCCTTATTACACCCAGACTGTAAAATGGTGTGTCAAAATTGTAATAGAAGTGTTCAGAAAGACGTGTGGCGCTGACGTAAGAGACGGCGTGATTGGAACAACCCTTTTAGTAAGATATATTATGCCAGAATTCCACCCCCTAAAAAAATTAACTTTTAAATGCATTCTTCCGAATAACAGAATTAAAAGGGTAAAAATATTTCCCGTTTGTTTATAAAAAAAGTGAAAAATAAAAATGTCAGAAATTGCGAAACTTTGTCCTTTGCAAACATTCGTGTCTTTTCCGCAACCAAAACGTAATTTTAAATTAAAAGTTTTAAACATTTTTCGTGTTCCTCGTGCTTTCAAAGTCACATCAGGAACAATTACATTGCTGTAATATTGAGATTTAGTAGTTATAAAAAGCTGATGCAAAACAGCACAATTTCGCTATTTTTCAAAACTTCGAGTGCGATGTGCGAACGGAAGATATATTTTTATAATAAATATAATAATTAAATCTGATAATAAATTAAATCTATCTTACTGATAATAAATTAAAACAAACTTTTTAATCGATTTTACACAGCTAACCGATAGGCAATTTCTTCGGGTAATAGCTACAGGGAAAAAAAATCTGATGTGTACACCACATGACTTCCTTGTACGGAATATCAAATTATACGCATTTTTTCTAGCATTTCATTTAAACTTATTGGATTGAATTAAATCTACTTCGACTGCAGCGCATAAACTACAATAGAATAAATGCATTCTTTAAAATTCACTCTAGTGTTTGTTTATCATAGCAACACTCTGGCGCTAGATTCACTTAACAGTATTAATAATTATATAAGAGTTAAATTATATATTTCGTTCATATTATAACTCATAATGCACAAAATTTATATCATTTAAAGAATAGAATTATCTAATCGTTGCCACATGTTCTTTTCAAATACTATAATAAAGCTAGAATGATGTATAAAAGAAATTAAGCAAACAAAACAAAAAAGAAACAGTTTTTCACAGATGATTGAGTATTTCTCCTTTAATTAATTCAGTTCTCACTTCGCGAGAAGGCAAAAATACATAAAAACTCAAAATATCTATATTAAAAATTAAAGTAAATCTTAAACACTTATTTCCTCGAAAAAATTCCAGAAAGAATTAAGCATGATTTAATTGGCAATAATAAATGAATGCGTTATCTTTGTTGTTGCGAAGCTAAGCTTCTCTAGATTGGCAACAAATCCACTAGTCTCCTGTTTCGAATGTAAACATCAATGGCCGCCATAAAAAAAGGCTTAGCGCACTTAGACAACTTTAAAATTGTTGATAATTCTAAAAATATTGCATACAGATTTACTAAAGGCATAAAACCTTAACCGGAAGATAAAAACTACATAACACAATCATTTTTAGCAAAAAATGTACAATTTACAGCAAAAAATGTACAATTTACAAACATATAAGAGTAAAGAAACTGAGATCACTGAGCCGGGTAACAGAGTGGATATATATATATATATGTAATGATATTTTTAATTAATTAGTCCAAATTTTAAAGGAAAATATTTTCGACCCCACTTTAACTACGTTTGGTGTTTTTGCCAATTACAAGTACAATCATAAAGAGGACATAACGCAATATTTTCGAAAAAAATTAGATATTGGTAAAAAATTAAATCTAACTCATGAAATGATCTTGGAGGGTCTGACGGATGGCCTTCCTATAGAATTAAAATCCTTGATGACGATCAACGCACCCTCTGACCCCATCTCTTGGCTTACTCATGTCCATAAGCTTATTAAGATTAGCGAAAATCAACAAATCAAAAGTGCACCTCCCAGATTTGTTACTGCGATTGGGAACAGTCCCCAAGATTACAATCGATTTAATAGAAGTAGAATTTCAGCTTCAAGCTATGAAACTACTGTGAGACAAGATTCTCCTAGACCCAACAATTTCCAACGTTTTCAGAGACCAAGTAATATTTATAATCGGTTCAGTGGGCCAAGATTTACAAGCCATCATAATTATAATTCTCAAAATAGATTGCCATTGCCACCCAGTCCCTGTAGACTTTGCACCCGGAACGGAATCCCAAATGCTTTTCACTGGTTTCAGGTTTGTCCTTTCAGAGGGGAGAGATCTGATACACCTAATGTTACGCCCCTTGCAATAGAACCAACCCCAGAAACCCCTCACAGTAGTTGACTATTAAAGGTGTCGGGATATTTGCCCAATAAGAAACGTCTAGAGTGTGTTGTAGACAGTGGTGCCACCATATCAATAATTTCTTCCAAAACAGCTAGACAATTACGTTTAAAAGTACAAAGAGTTAGATCATTTTCAGTAACCCAAACTAAAGGAAAAATAATCTTCAACAAAATATGTTGTATACAAATGAAAATTGGACGGATTAGTAAACAAATTACCTTGTTTGTTCTTGATAATAATTTGAATTATGTAATTTTAGGACTTTATGAATGCAAATTATTTGAGTTGAGTATTGATTGTACTAATTTAAAAATTAAACAGAGAGGTATTGTATTTAATGATGACTGCCATTTTGACAGCCGACCCATATCTCTACACCTCCAACTTCAAGGTGGTACAACAAATGTTTATCCATGTGTTAATAATGATGATGATGTAAGAAATTTTCCAACCTGTAAATCTCGGACTAAAAATCCAAAGGAATTAGTTTCTCAGTCTAACATTTATGTGAAAAATGCTGTTTCTAATACTGTCGATAACAAAGAGTATAACTTGGAAAAATTGTTAAATGATTATTCATCTGTGTTTTCTAAAAATAAGTATGATGTAGGAAAAATTAATATTGAACCTCAACGAATTAATTTAAATTCTGATTTGCCTGTGTCATTAAGACCTTATAGAACATCCCCTATGGAAGAAGAGGAAATTAAGACCCAAATTGATCAATTATTACAAGCAGGTATAATTAAAGAAAGTTGTAGCCCATATTCGTCCCCCGTGACTTTAGTACTTAAACGTGAGGAAGGTAAGAAAACTAGATTGTGCATAGATTATCGAAAATTGAATTCCCTGGCTAAAACAGATGCAAACCCTCTTCCTCGCATTGACACTTTGTCAGACAAATTAAGTAAAGCAAAAGTATTTTCTACAATTGATTTGAGATCTGGTTTCTGGCATATCCCGATTCACCCTGCAGATACTGAGAAATTAGCTTTTTGCACGAATTTTGGATTATTCGAATGGCTAAGACTCCCTTTTGGTTTCAAAAATGCTCCTGCAATTTTTAACAGAACAATTAGACGAATATTAACAAAAAATAAAATTAATTTCGCTTGCAGTTACTTTGATGATATCATCGTTTACTCTTCCTCTGAGAAGGAACATTTAAAAATTTTATTTGAGGTGTTTAAAGAGGAGCATATTAAATTGAATCGAAACAAGTGTGTGTTTGCCAGAGATCAGATCACATTTCTTGGCTATGAAATAAAAAATGGTAGAATAATTCCCGATAACCATAATATAGAAGTTATTAAGAAACTTAAAAACCCCAGTAACACCAAAGAGTTACAAAGAGTTTTGGGAAGTGTGAATGTGTATCATAGATTCATTCCGAATTATGCAACTATTAGAGCTCCATTAAACAGACTCTTGAAAAAAGATATCAAGTGGGAATGGGATGACCAATGTCAAAAAGCTTTCGACGAACTGAAAAGAATACTGATTTCCAAACCTGTTTTACAATTGTATGATTCCAGTAGGCCATGTCATATTTTTGTTGACGCTTCTCAAACTGCTGTTGGAGCTGTTTTGAAACAACCAGATGAAAATGATGTCCTTCACCCTGTATCATATCATTCCCGAACTTTACGAAATTATGAGAAAAATTATACGATTACTGAGTTAGAATGTTTGGCCATAGTAGATGCCCTAGACAAATTCTATTACTATCTGCATGGACAAAAATTTGTTATACATACGGACCATGCGGCCCTCGTTTGGCTCAAAATTGTTAAAAATTTAAAAGGTAGACTCTTCCGTTGGTCACTCAAACTAAGTATGTTCAATTATGAAGTAAAGTATCAGAAGGGCTCTACCAATATTGAAGCTGACATGCTTTCTAGACATCCTGTTTCACAGCACCTCCAACATTATGTACATTTACTTGATAGAATGAAATAATCCAACAACAAAAAACTGATAATGTCTGCGGAAAAAATTACCAAGAGATAAATGATATGATGGTAATTAAGAAAAAGAATTTTTATAAAATTGTAGTACCTAAATCTTTAAGATTAAAATTGTTGAATAAAACCCATGAAAATTTTGGTCACCCGGGAGTTCAAATTATGCTTAACTTAATCACCCCCTCAATATTATTGGCCTCATATTAGTGAAGATATCGGAAATTTTGTTAAACATTGCCATACTTGTCAACTTAATAAAAAGAAAAAACAGAAAAAATTTGGTCTTATGCAAGACGTACCCCCAACCGACAAACCTTTCGAATGTCTCTCTATTGACACTGTGGGAGGATTTAATTATTATAATTCTACAAAAAATATTTACATATAGTTATTTACCATGCAACAAGATATATCTGGGCTTTTCCCTCTAAAAGTGTAACTTCAGAAACCTATGCCAATTGTCTAAAACAAATATTTCAAATACAAGTCCCCGAAAAACTTCTGAGTGACAGGAATGCCTTCACTTCCTCTAGATTCAAAAAATTTCTTAAAAAGCATAATGTTAAACAACTTTTAACTTCATCTCACCATCCCCAGACAAATGGTAAAGTAGAAAGAGTAAATCAATCAATAGTAAGTCGACTAAAATGTAAAGTAAATTCTTCTTCTAAAAAAGTACCGTGGACTAAAGTGCTAGAGCAAGTTGTTATCGAATATAACAACTCCCCTCATACGGTAACTAAGTTCACCCCAGCATACTTACTATTTGGTAACCTCCCTTTTGAATCTCCAATTGATCAAAATAAATACCCTTCCTTAAATGAAGCAAGAGCTTTAGCAAAGAAAAGAACTATCGAATACCACCGAAAGAATAAAACTAGATATGACATCAGATTTGTAGAATCTAAATTTCAACCTGGAGATTTTGTCCTTTACGAGGAATTTGAATACCCAAATACTAGAAAATTGACTTCACCCTATTCAGGCCCTTATCAGATTATGAATAAATTATCTGAAGTTAATTATGAAATCGACAGGGAAAATTTTCACACGAAGAAACCAACTGAGATTGTACATGCGTCAAAATTAAGGTTCTATTATCCACCCGAGAACTTTAAATTACATCATGAATAAATCAAAATTTATAAATCAATAAACTATCCATAACCCTTCTTTTAGTTTTCATCCTGTTGTCCCCCTTAATAGTTGATTTATCTCTTAGTGTCTAAAAAGTTTGTCTGCTCTTTTCTTTTACTAGGCTCCTTCAAACTTGAGTTTCAGGTTCAATACACTTTCCGTGTGGGAAACACTCAATTGAGGCTATACTACAAGTAGAGTACTATACCCTCACATTTCCTTGAGCTCATGTTTTCCTATGTTTGTGTTATAAATTGTAGCAACAGTTGAAAAAGTTAAATTTCAGTTGTTGAAACTTCTGAATTTCATTTTATGTTTCTGCAGCATCGTGTACAAAAAACTGGTATGGATGTTGGAAGTTAAATTTTGTTTTGTTATCATTAATAAGAGAAAAATAGAGTGACAAAATATGTTAAAAACCTAGCAAAATGTGTATTTTCAACAAGAGTATAAGAACTCTAGTATCGTGACATAAAAACTCAAATGTTTTCAGTGCCAATGCTGATCCATAATTCTAGCGCTAATTAAATGATCCGGAGATCTCCAAAGACCAGTAAAAGACTGAAGATGAGCCTGAATGACAACTCTACTGATTGTATGGACTCATACACAAACTGTGAATGGCATGCCCTAAGATATAAACTTACAAATTCAGATGTATTACTATTTCCTATTGCCGCGTAGCTAACCAGCAATATGTTATTAGTGCTTTATTTGTTCTGCACTTAGTTACTATATTATAATTTCATTTGTAAGGATCTTAAGTTTTACTAACGTTTATTTTATTTTAAATCTTTACTATCACTTCTTATTTTCTATTCCCGGCCAGAATTATAAGCGTTAAGGTTTTTATGCAAAGTTTGTCTGGCGAACGCCAAGTATTTAAGATGTGGCTTTCTGCCAAGCGAGAGAGAGGAAGCAGTGAGTCGAAGCAGGCCGCTTACCTTAGAAGTTACGCAGTTGCTTGTTGCCTTCCAGGCCAGAGGTTTTAATCCTCTTGATAAATGTTAAACGTATTGTAGTGTTCACAGTTCTCTGTACTACATATGCTTCCTGTTAATATAAGGCCAATCTTCCACGTTTATTATTCTAAAGTTAAATTAGAGTTTAGTTTTATTTTTTATACTTTTACGTTTTGACCCCAAGTAGCGGGTCGGTGTATTCCGAAGTACGGAAGTCATTGTAAATAGAGAAAAATAAAGGGTTTTGTATACCCTTCTTGTGTATCCTGTTTACTCCCCATAGTTTTGAACATAGCTTTAGTAAGCTCTCTGTTCCGAGTCAGGTCCTTGCATGTTCCCGAAGAAGGTTAGAAGGAACATTGACTCTGATAGTGGCGCCCAACGAAGAAGAATAACCATGGCCGAGTTTCAAGAAGAACCTGTGCTGCCTGCAGAAACGGCTCAGAATCCAGAAATGCCAGCTGCCGCCCTGGAAGGATTTGGTTACATCGTCCAGACCATGCGCGCTTCGATGAAACCAGAAGCAACATTTAATGGAAACTCACCGGTAACCAGTTTTTTGGGAAAATTGGATGACCACTTCATGCTCTACCCCGTGCACGAGTTTCAAAAAGTTACCTTAGCTACCAGCCCTTTGAGGGGCCAAGCGCTTAACTGGTTCAAATGTATAGGCAGAAGTCTCTTGGGTCAAGCAGGAAGTCCCACCTATACTTACGAGAATTTCAAGACTGTCCTACTAAAAGCCTTCCCTGTTGTAAGGGATCGCGCGAAATTAGAAACGGAACTTTTCAGTATATATCAACAAAGAATCGTAAACCTCTCAAGCTTTATTTTAAGAAAAATTCACGTCTTCAAACTTTTGTGTGGAAACCGTCCGGATCCTGAAATAATTCAAGTGATTTTGCCGAGGTTACTGCCCCAAGTGCAAGACCTTATTGAATTAAGAAATCCGACTACACTGGAAAAGTTATTTGAGCTAGCAATCCAGTTTGAAAGTAGAAGAACGGCGGACGTCGAAAGAAGACGCCAATATCAACAGCGAAACCAATTTGGTACGCCAAGACTACAGCAAACTCAAGCACACGGCTACGGAGGCAAAGCGAATCAGTGGGCAAGGAAACCCGAGCATTCAAAAACAGCCGGCGAACGTCGACAGTTCAATAGCAACCCAGGAAAAAAGTCTCAAGGCCAGGGGAAAAAGAAGGAAAGCACGGAAATGAAAAATAATTTAAACTAAAACGGATTTCTGCTGACGGGAGGGTGCGGAAATCCGAAGGCCAAGAAAACCCCTCTTCCTACAAGTTAAATACAGTAATGGTGAAAAATTTGACTCTTCCGAAGATTGAAGTGTTGGTGAATAATATCCCAGCCACCGCACTCCTGGATACCGGCGCGCAGTGTTCCTGTGTGGCAGAAGATTTTTTTAGGAAGTATTTTCGCAAATACGGCATATATAATTCGGATAATACGACAGTGTTAGCGGCGCAAGGAGAAAAATGTAAGTGCACAGGTAAAGTACCTTTGTATATCCGTATCAAGGACGAACAAGTAAAGGTGATGTTTTTTATAGTAAAGAATCTGCAAGCACATTTAATCTTAGGAATAGATTTTCTTTCAGACGCACAAGCAACACTGGATTTTAATGAAGCGTCCCTTAAGCTGACAATGAAACCAGTTCTTGCAGAAAAGGCTGAACCGCCGATGTTAAAACTTGACCACCTCCCTAATGACGAGCAAGGAAGAATCCGACAAGTGGTAAGTGAATTTGCTTCGTTATTTAGTGATATTCCAGGATTTACTCAGGTTACTAACCATAGTATTGACACCGAAGATGCAATGCCAGTTCGTCAAAAAACATACCGGTATGATAAGAATAAGGAAAAATTATAGAATGGCATATTACCGATATGCTACGTAAAAAGATCATAACGCCCACCTCAAGTAGTTATGCTAGCCCGGTGGTTTTATGTAAGAAAAATAATGACTATCCTTTGACGCATCCAAAAAGGTGGAGATTCGCTATTGATTACCGTAAATTAAACTCCATAACTAAATATCCGGTATATCCGTTACCGATCATTGAAGAAATTCTAAGGAACATAAAATCAACCAAATTTATCACGACTTTAGACTTAACGACTGGTTATTTTCAAATAGGGGTTAGGCCTGAGGACGTGCCTAAGACTGCTTTTATAACCAAGTCTGGCACTTATGCATTTTTGCGTATGCCGTTTGGCCTTTCAGGGGCCCCGGCAACATTTCAGCGATGCATGGACATTGTGTTAAGACCTGTTCTTGGAAAGTCCACATTTATCTATTTAGACGATATCATTATTACTAGTGATAATCTCGACCAACATGTACAGGATTTAAGACAGGTGTTTTCTTTATTAAATGAGGCCGGTCTAAAAGTTAATGTCGAAAAGTGCAAATTTGCAGCCCCTGAATTAAAATATTTAGGTTACAAAATATCTCAAAAAGGAATCGAGACAGACGAATCAAAAATAATCGCTGTACAAAAGTATTCGACTCCAAACACGGCAAAGAAGCTCTTTTCTTTTCTAGGACTTTGTTCATATTATTAGTTCTTTATAAAAGATTTTGAAGCTATAGCTGAGCCATTGTTAAAATTAAAAAGGAAAAAGGCAAGATTCTCGTGGACGGCCGAAGCCAATAGTGCTTTCGAAAAATTAAAACAAGCATTAACGCAAGCCCCTGTGTTGAAATTTCCTGAAAAGGATGAGAATTTAGAAATTTCAGCGGATGCTTCGGATTATGCGGTAGGAGCGGTACTTTCGCAAAATCAGCAGCCCGTGGCATTTTTTAGCTGAACTTTAAATCAAACACAAAGAAACTATTCCGCGACCGAGAGAGAGGCACTTGTAGTTCTGTTAGCAGTGCAAAAGTTCCGAGTCTATTTTGGAAAGGCGCCGATAACAGTGTACTCTGATCATGCGGCGGTAACTAGATTGTACTCAGGGAAAAATTTATCCCCAAGGTTAATAAGATGGGCACTCAAGCTGCAAGAATATAATCTGGTAATCAAGCATACCCCCGGAAAGGAAAATATCGTAGCAGATGCCCTATCCAGAATTAAAATAGATGAACAAGGTAATACCGTAAAGGTGGCAATGCTCACAGCATGTACAATAAATTCCCGAGAAACTGTAATAACCGAACTGTGTAAGGATCCTGAGTTTGGAAGCATTTATGAGTATTTAAAGGATCCTGAAAATTTTAGCCACCAAGATATTGTGGCGATAAGAAATAGGGCGGCTCATTACGAACTAATAGATGGTCTATTATTCTATACAAAAACTACGAATTCCAACAACGAATTTCGACCTGTTATCCCAGCTAGTCTTAGATTAAATATCCTGCAGGAGCTCCATGACAGCCCTTTAGCTTCTCATGCTGGTATTCGAAAAACTATCCAACGCGTACGCGAGGCAGTCTACTTTCCTGAACTGCAAAAGTTAACAAGGGCGTATGTCCAGTCCTGCCCACCATGTCAAGCAGTTAATTATATTAATTTCCGCCCGGCCGGGTTTCTAAATAGTATTAAATCCGAATTTCCAAATGAAATAATTGGCATCGATTTATTGGGCCCTTTCCCAAAAAGTCAGTTAAATAAAAGTCGCTATCTCCTTGTTATGGTTGATCATTTTAGTAAATGGACCGAAATTGTTCCCTTAAAACGAGCCTCCGCGAAATTAGTTACTGATTCTATTTTAAATAAATATATTTTAAAATACGGGGCGCCCCTAAAAGTTATATCGGATAATGGTCCTCAATTTGTAAGTAATATATTTGAAGACATGTGCCAAAAACTGGGCATACGTCATTTAAAAATGGTCCCGTATCGGCCGCAATCATATATAGCGGAACGGGTCAATAGAAATATAGTGAAAATTATCCGTAGTTATGTTAAAAATTTTCATAAAAGCTGGGATAACTATGTCAATGAATTTGCTTTCGCCCTTAGGACCGCAAAACATGATACAACGGGCAAAACTTCTGCTGAGTTATTTCTAGGCAGAAAGATTATAACGCCGTTAGATAAATTATTTTATGTGCAACAAAGAGCCCCAGAATTTAAAATGGGTGATATAGAAAAACTAATTAAGGAAGCAAAGAAGAATACGGAAGTAGCACAAAGAAAACAGAAGCTCTATTATGATTTGAAACGACGGGGAGTAACTTATAAAGTAGGGAATGAAGTTTTAAAAATTAAGCATTCACTTTCTTCAGCACCAGAAGATAAGACTGCCAAATTTTTTCCACGATTTGAAGGACCATATGTTATAGAAAAAATAACTCACGCTGAAGTAGTGTTGAAAGCCAGAAATGGTGAAACCTGCTCCGCAAACATTGATCAAATCAAACCCTACTTTGATCGTAATAAAATGCAAATATTTCCAGATCTTTTGCAGGATCCGGCACGGCAGACACCGCAGGCAGAAGCTCCAGAGGTGGAAAAACGACAAGTACAATGGCAAGCCATGAAGAGGCAGGAGCAAGTGAAAAGAAAATTTCCCCGCGGAAAAATTGAAGGTAGCGAGAAAAAGAAGCCGTTCCACCGTCCAGAAAAGAGAGTTCACGAACACCCCCAGAATGAAGAAGGGAGAAGGACGACGTATGTGAAGAGAACCAGGAGAAATGACGGCAACTATAACCCGGCTCTAAAACGGAAGATCTACTCATCCGACAGGCCTCTCCGCAGCAAATGTCGCCGAATGTCGGAAGGGCCATCAACGGCGGAGGAAAAGTTACAAGGAAAATTTGAACGGCCAGCAACGAGGTCCAAGCAGGAACACGAAAGAGGTTTCCCGGTTCCGCCAAGACCAGCTGCCATCAAACGGCCAAGACCACAAGCAGAGGAGAAAAAGAAGGTATTCAAGGGTGACCGAACTGGTGAAAAAAGGAAGCTTCCAGAGGAAGGCACTGAAGGGCGAGCCCGTACAAGAAGGAGGATAAATCAAACAACTATCTGCAATACCTTTAAGGACTGGGCCCAGAAAAGGATGTCCGAATATCACAAAGGTAAGTAAAATTTTATGTTATTTTGCAAACTTACGTTAATCTTTCATTCTTACTGCAAGTGGCAGATTTCAAGAAGTTTTACCTCATGCGAGGTCTACCTTTATCGCCAAAAGGGCGAGAAATGAGTTGTTACCGATTTTGGTATTATGTTTTTCAATTACTCGCGCGTAAAACTAAAGTTGATGTATAATAGCATTGTGTAAAGACTTAAATATTGTAAAAAGTTATTGTATAAATTTCATTTAAAACATTCTAGCAAGAGAGAAGTTTTAGTCTGAAAGACTTTTTGAAATGTAGTATTTCAATGTAGAAAGAATTGGCACTTGCTTTGAAAAGAATAGAAGTTAACAATGTACTACTAATGTATGTTTTCAAATGTGTAAAATTAACGGCATGTTGATATGTTCTTATATACAATGTGAACTGTTATTTTAAATGTTAAGAAATACCGTGATATGGTAAAAGTGAATGTTAAAATTTTTTTATTCGTGTGACTGTAAAAAGACTAAAGCATGGCGAATATGTGTTAAAGGTTGAATGATGTAGTTAGGCTCTCTGACGCTACACTTCAGAGTTAGACACTTTCAGAATAGTACCTCAGGGTTTAGAGTTGAAATTAGGGTGTGTTAAGAGGTCTTGTTATGTTGAATTTTAACACGTTAGTGTTTTGATTGTAGGAGGAAGTGTGGAACACGTAGACAGAAACACATTCGTGTTTGGTGTTCTTTTATAACACATGTCCGAGAGCACGGGGAGAGATAATTAAAATAGTCATGAATGAAATAAGAATGTTAAGAGAAGTATAATTATATATGTTACTTGCCATTTCATTGTGTAACATTTCATTAAACTAGTTCCAGATCTCTGGAAGGAACCAGAATTGAATAAAAGCTCCTGTTTAGATGCAGTACAGATGAAAAAAAATTGTGTATCCTGGGAGCTACTATTGTAAAAACAAATTTCTTTCTTTTAAATTTCTAGTTTCTAGCGAAAAATATTTGTAAAAGATTGGCCTCGCGTTAGATTCTAGAGCTAAAAATTTAAGGTCGTTTTAGACCTCAGTTTCAAACTAATTAACTCTGGCGGGAAGTATGTAAGGATCTTAAGTTTTACTAACGTTTATTTTATTTTAAATCTTTACTATCACTTCTTATTTTCTACTTCCGGCCAGAATTATAAGCGTTAAGGTTTTTATGCAAAGTTTGTCTGGCGAACGCCAAGTATTTAAGTTGTGGCTTTTTGCCAAGCGAGAGAGAGGAAGCAGTGAGTCGAAGCAGGCCGCTTACCTTAGAAGTTACGCAGTTGCTTGTTGCCTTCCAGGCCAGAGGTTTTAATCCTCTTGATAAATGTTAAACGTATTGTAGTGTTCACAGTTCTCTGTACTACATATGCTTCCTGTTAATATAAGGCCAATCTTCCACGTTTATTATTCTAAAGTTAAATTAGAGTTTAGTTTTATTTTTTATACTTTTACGTTTTGACCCCAAGTAGCAGGTCGGTGTATTCTGAAGTACGGAAGTCATTGTAAATAGAGAAAAATAAAGGGTTTTGTATACCCTTCTTGTGTATCCTGTTTACTTCCCACAGTTTTGAACATAGCTTTAGTAAGCTCTCTGTTCCGAGTCAGGTCCTTGCATGTTCCCGAAGAAGGTAAGAAGGAACATTGACCCTGATACATTAATCATTTATTATATTTTATATACTGTATTAATTATATTCAAATATTTTATGTCATATTTTATCTAAACATTTTGTGTGCCTTGAGGTAAATCCAATCAGTTTTCCTACTCACTTAATTTCTTAATAACTAAATTTTCTGCTCTCACTATCTGGACTGTCTTGGGTCGACGGCCGCGACTGCAAGCCTTTTCAGATGGGGGGGGGGATAATCTGTAATGATATTTTTAAATAATTGATTAAATTAAATTCTATTAATATTGCTTAGTAATGTGTTGGCGATTCTCTACCTAAATTGCATCCCTGTTCCTAAATTTTGGCGAAATCCTTTCTTTAGTATAAAATATATTAACCTGTTGGCGCCCGCCAATTCGCCAAACTCATAAATCTGTCATATTACATAAAATACTTAAGAACACTCCTGATGAGAATATAGCGTCACCTCGTGATTTCAATTAATATCGCTGATTGGAGGAGCCTCGTGACGCACACATATGTATAAATTGGGCTTCTGCTCAAGCTACGAGGAGAACGCTTGTGAGATGGATGCTAAAATAAACCTATCACTTTATATTCCGAAATTCGTCTCATTCCTGTTGCCCCGGCTGCACAAAACAAATAATGTATGAGAAATTACATTTCATATATAAATATATTTATATACGTTTGGTGCGGCCGATTGCAACCAAAATACGAGGTGCACATCTACATGTTATAGCAGTCCTATATACAAAATTTCAACGTTCTGAGGCTACTCGTTTTTGACTTATGCGAGATACGTACGTACGCACGAACGTACTCACGTACGTGCATACGTTCGTACAGATGCCACGAAAAATTGTCTTCAGAATTAATTTTAAAGCAGTTTTATAATTTTTTTGAAGAAAAAGAGTATTTTATTCTGTCCTTAAGTACAGAAATCACGCAAAAACATCGTTAAATTGCATTCGATAGCGGTCAAAATGGATATTTTCGTTGAAATATGCTGCCTGAAACTTTTCGCGATTACAATACTTCCTTTTTACTTCGTACAAGGAAGTAAAAATGAAAGGAAGAAAACTTTTTTTAACCCACCGTAATATATGCATATTAAACGGTTTCGTTAAAAACTGGTTTTTTAAAAGATTATCCTATCTGAGGAAAAACGTTTAGGGTCAATTAATGGTGACAGTATATTAAAAGTGAAAAAATAATTTTAAGATTAAGATGTAGAGCAGACTGTTATGAAAGCAAAAATGTAAGAAGTGATGCAAGCAACTAAATTAAAGACATTAAAAAATATACATAATTAACCTTTGTTTAATATTTCAAACTGAACGTTTCAACGGATAATTATTTAATATATTAAACAGCGAGGATTTGTGAGTGCCGAAAATCATGCTTCATTCTTAACGACATTACAAAAATCAAAGTTTCAAATTCAAAAGTTCAAATTGTGAACTGTTTGCGCAGACGATATTTGCGGTGGCGGGGAACTTTCATCAAAACCCGATATTTAACTAAACATTTTTAATGACCTTTGGTGTTTTTCCTGGCATTCAGAAGGATAATTCGTTACTGTTCTTGGCAGTATCCTCAGAGAATCCCGACTGGGCCTGACATATGATGAAGTCCGTAGATGAGAGGTTTTCATATGACGTATAATTGAAGACGTGATTTTTAATCGTCGGGTGCTTCCTTTAATAGCCATTAGCTTTGCGTCACTACATGTGTCGCAAGTGGTGGCCATTTCATTATGGAAGCACCTAGTAAGTGGCCACCGTTGCCTCCTATGAAGGGATGAACAGTTACAACCATGTCTTCGAACTCGGTCCTATACTTACCGCAGTCAGGGTCACTAACCACTGTCCCGGCTGGGCGGCAAATAACTAAACATTCCTTATCCCCTAAGATCAGATCGATAATTTGATACTCAGCATGCCTAGGCGTTGTACGGACTGTATTGCATCGTCTGAGAGACATACAATGTATTAACAATCATACCAACCATGTAATATTGGTTTTTTGTAAATAAAGTTTTTTTTTTTTTTTTTAATTTGCTCCGGGGAGAAATAATCGCTAATTTTTTTAATAATATCAAACATATAGCATCTTTTTTTGCTCTTTACCTTTTTTTTAATTAATAAGCTTTACAAATAAGTCAAATTTGTTTTGCTTCTAACTCTTCCTTTGACTGATTTTGCATTATACTTAATTTATGGGCATGAGTGTAGTTCTCCGGATGCATCCTATTTCGAAATTCCTCAAATGAATGCGTTTGACGAAATTATTTTTCAGTTACATATCCCAAGTAGCTATAGGTATAGTTCGACCACCTGATCCGCGACTATGAGCGCAAACACGCATGCGGCATTCGAACTAAATTATTTTCTAAATAGGCTGGAAGGATGAGGACCTTTCTTTCTCTTGAGCATCTAAATTCTCTCGTTCCGGAGGTCTTCACGTGACCTTTCACGTCGCAACACGTAATAACGCTCCTTGGCAATGCCAATGATTAAAAATTGCGGAGTGCCTGTGGTTCAAAACCATGTACCTCCTCATCAGAATTACATAAAAGCGAGCAGAAATAGGAAAATTGCATAAGTAGTAAACTTGATGCTCAATAGAGGGAGCCATATGGCTCGAGAAAGTTTAGGGATAGCGAGAATTTATAAAACTTAAGAATACATAATTTTTTGGTAAGTTTTTAGATTTTTAATCATTTTGTTTTTTGAAATTTTGATTTTTTATAATTTTTTTGGTATTTTATAATTTTTTATATAAACACGTACAACACAAAAGCATAAAGCGGAGAGGAATGATTTTACGATTAATAGGGTCATTGGCATGTGGCATACATTGGGAGTGCAAATAATAAAGTTAACGCAAGAAAATATTCAAGGTAGAATTAAATTCTGCGGGAGATGTGATTTTACAGGGAACAGAATGATAACTTTGCATAATGACCACTTCTCCAGTTGCAGGAAAGGATGATGATAAAGTTATAACGCTCCTTTGGGACGAGTTTACGTGTTTTGGCAAAATGCCAGGCAAGGTTGCGTTTGAGACGGTCGAACTATATCTTCAAAATAAAGCATTTCTTGAATGCTCGATAATTACAGATAATGCTTTGTAAGTAAAATTATTGGCCTTCTTGTTTAAATCATTGCTTCTTTTTCAGCTTCTGACACTGGCACTAACCAAAACTTACATAATGTATGCATATCTAATAGTGCATTAATCGATTATCCGTAATTACAACCTTATTTACTTTTATCATTGTTTGGTTATTAATTAAATTCCTTTTACAGGCTGTGGAGGTAATTATCGTGGTTCCTTCGGTACTATCACATCTCCCGATTATCCTAATGCCCTCCGAAGTAGACGGGTATGCACTTGGGAAATTTCAGCACGTGAAGGCCGAAGAATCAAAGCTACTTTCACCGGGTTTAACTTGCCCAGGGAGGCTTCAGGCACGTGCACCAGCTATGTACAGGTAAGTTATTCCCAATGTATGAACTCAAGAATTCCATGTATGAAAAATTGCAAAAGTAAAAACATTTTTCCATAGAACGAAAGAGATGGCTTGAACTCACATTTTTGCCTCGCATTTCTTTAAAACTTTTCTTTTAGATCATTTCAAAAATAATTTTCTCTTTTAATAGCATGTGTTTGTTAAACTATCTGTTAAAGAATTTGAAACCTACAATCTGTTAGAAATTCAGCCGGGCCATATCATTCCCCACTCAAAAGCGAACACGTCTTTCAGTCACTTTACTATAACCTATTTATTGGAATCGCAAGCAAATCGTCCGTACGGCGCAAGTTTGAAATCATAAAGTCATTAAGCTTTTGGTGAAAAAATGTACAATGCCCTCGACGGGACTCGAACATGGACCTCTCGAATACGCACGGAATGTGCTACCGTAGCACCACGAAGGCACGCTGGAAGGTGGGAGGAAATACCTTATAAATCGTTCTTATTAAGTAAGTTCATTAACTTACTTAATCGTGATAATATACCTCTTCATTGATTCCTCCTAAGTTAGATATGGCATGAGGAACATTCATTGCAAATTTTAGACTTTTATGTGACAACAAATTCTACCTTTATCACTCACTGCGTTACGCTTTTAGTACTAGAAAGGCACCAACATCTAGCCTTAAAAATTGAGGCGAAAGTGGTTAAAGGGTTCCTACTTCGTAGTATACCCAGGTGACAGGGTCATCCACATGTAACGTTAAGAAATTTAATGCCGTACTGCTTTTACTCAAGATGATGGTTCTTGTTCTGGGATGATGCTGTAAGTTTTTTTTTTTTTTTTTTTTTTTTTTTTTTTTCTTTCTTTCTTTCTTTTTGAGATGCGTTATGCCTTTTGAGATCTGCCGATAAAATGCATCGTGTCATTAACTTAGTGCATCTTCAGAAAGTTCATTGATTACTTCAACGTGATAATATTCTCGTCGGTTCCTCATAAGTTTGGTATAGCATGAAGAACATTCACTCGAGTCCCGATCAGCCAATATTTCCCATATTTTGGATTTTACTGTATATTTAAAACATATTATGTTTTATGAAACTCATTATGTCACTTCGGGTCTTTAGCGACAACTATAGGTGTTGTTTACCATCAGAATGTGAAGCTCATGATATACATCCTGACAGGCTTCTTACATCTTCAAACAATTCGTTTTATTCAGCAAGATGATGCAGCATTCATCGGTTCCTTACAAGCCAGATATGGTTCAAAGAATGCTCATCTACCAAAGAAGGTCTTCCAGAGCTTTCACTCTCATTTATTTTGAAAACGAAAATATATGTGAGTCTAATGATCTAGAACTATATAATAGCGAAAGAATAAACTGCTAATATTCTACTGGTAAAGAGTTAACATATTATGAAAATAATGAAATTTGGCGATGTATTGGTACTTGACAACATCCCTCCAAAATTTTCGACAATTTAGTTTTAGTTTAATTAATTTAGAAAGTTGCCAAGGTGAGCAAGTTTTTCAACAAAACCACAAAATTATGAAAATCATTTTGGCATGGAAAGATACAGTTATTGTAGCGCAATATACAGACAGTACACACTTTACCTGTGTACTGTATGTATCGCGCTGATGCTTGATATCTAGATTATTATGACTGATTTTTAAATTGTGTGTTTCAGTACTGATTATGAATTGATTAGTATGATTGACCATTAGGTTGGCGTATTACCAGTAGTGTCTGTATTTGTGCGTGCTGTTGCGATAGTATGACTGAACGTATAGTACATTTGAGGTGAAACAATCTATTTTACACCAGTTACAGTCAGCTAAATGACTCTAAGTTTCAGCTTTGCAAGATACCGGCGGCTGAGCAGTAACACAGCTGCTCTGGGGTACCTCGACGTGGTTTCAAATCATAGTCTAGGAAGTTCGTTAGAGGAAAGAAAATTTTCCTGATTTTCCCCATAGGTCTCTATTGGCAATAAAAAAAATCCCTAGTTAATTTTAGGTGTTCAGTACCAAATTCTTTATACAGAGTGTCCCGCAAATGTTGCTACAAACTTCTGAGGGATCATATGGATTGGGAATTGTATAGGAATCCATGCCTGGAAATGTCAGGGATAAGTGGAAGCAGAGGTAGAAGATGGAAGAAGAAACAATAGTGATTAATTTGAAACATTTATTAGACATGAATACAAAGGGTGTAAGTCAGCTTGAAGGTTACAAGAGATGTTCGATGTTTGCACCATCAGACGCCAAACATGCCTGACACCGACGGACCATTGATTGCCGGACATGTTCAAACATACCGGGAGTTCCTTTGATTGTAGCAGTTGCGCAGGCGAGTCCTCTTACGAGACCGATTTCAGACACAGCAGGATCGTAATACACGATACTCTTGATGGCTCCCCACAATGAGAAATCAAGGCTAGATAAATCCGGTGAGGGTGAGGGCTAGGGAACCGGTCAATCACGCCCAATCCATCGATCCGGGGATGATCTGCTTAAATGGCTAAGAACATCCAGTCCAAAAGGAGCAGGCACCCCATCATGTTGGAACCACATATTCATAAGCTCTCCGTTGGTACAACTCGTAGTGCGAGGCAGCTCTGCTCTGGCTATTGGCCTTTCAGATTACCGCCGCCCCACACAAAATTCAATCTACCGTGTGGCGACCCCACAGAGCAACGGCAGATAATGCAGTACCCGTACGGTCCCTGCCGAGCCTTACTCTGTCCCGAAAACCCTCACGCCTTCTGTGAAGTCTGTTTTTATACCCCCGTGGTTGAGATTGCCTAGGGACAGATCCTAACCAGTACTCCCCAGGCATTCGCCTGAGTCAACCCCCGGGGGGGTCTCCGTTGGTACAGCGTTCCATGCTCTTCGGATGGTGCATACCGCTCGAACGAAGCAATCCTCACTTTGCACAAGTACTCTCCTGTACAACACCCTCTAGCGGCGACGCCAGAGGTTGTTATTTTGACGTTTCTGGGTAGGGGTTCCTATGCAATTTTTAATCTTTATGATGTGCACTACCTCTGCTAGAAGTTTGTCGCAGCATTTACAGGACACCCTGTATATTCTATTAAATATGAGATTAAGTTTTCCTTCCAATAAGGAAGTTAACTACCTTGTAATATTATTAAGGTTAGAACCAGCAAGTTACATTAATAAGAGTTTTGGTTAATTATTCGAGACTGAAATGAGGGAGGAATTGCCTATTTATCGACGAATGAATTAGTCTTGGCAAGCATTTTGCTCCTATCTAAATATATCACATGGTTCTCTTTTCTTCCTCAATATTAAATATTCAAAATAATACATTCCTCATATATTATACTTTACCTGATAATTATTTTCTAAATACAGTTCATCAATGTTTTCCTTGAAAGAAGAGCCGAATACAGAGCAAGTCCTGCGTTGTGCGGCAGCTCTCTTCCTCCAGAAATCAGTTTTTATGCTTCCACAATTAAAGTTATATTTTACACTGGTGGGCTTGCAGCTGGGCAAGGTTTCTCTTTAAATTATTCAACTGAAGAGGAAGCAGGTGAGTGTTTCTTATATATTGAATAATAATCATTTAGCATTTATTTTGCATTTCATATTATTTGTTTTAAATTATTTAATTTGTGTTATTACAGTGTGCGGAGGATCTCTTCTTTTGCCTAGTGGAAACATTTCTACTCCAGATTTTACAACGGTGAATGATTCTTATGTATACTGCAATTGGAGGGTGCATGGAGATGGTCTGGACAATCGGACTGTTGTGTTTAAGTTTGATGTACTAGATGTTCCAGGTCTCAGGATCAATCTCTGTAAGAACAGTGGAGTGTTTGTTTCCTCAGGAACAAGTTATGGTAAATTTTCTATAATTTTTACTGTCGCAGATCCCTAATTTGAGAAGTTTTTCGTTTATTGCCACGTTTTCGTGTATTTTGTTTAAGTAATAGTAATAAAAGTGGTCTTGTCGTATTTCCCGTGATATGTTTTCTCAGCTTCATTACAATATTCAACGGAGGGAATTCTCATAAATATAAAACATTTTATAACTACAGAAAGGACACAAAAACACAGAATATTATCTATAACACAATTATTTATCTACGATTTTAAACATTAATAAATTATGGTCTTACGTAGATTGGAAAATGTTTTTGATTTTAAGTCGCAGTGCTTTCAAACTTCCCGCTTCCAAATTTGAAACACTTCTTGGGATATTAGTTCTTCGATATTATTCGCTATCATGAGGAACTCTGTGTTCGTAGACTTTTTCATGATAATGAACAGCGGCAATTATTTCTCCCCATTCTCGCTCTGAATTCCTGAAGAGTGTAAAAAGCAAGTATTAAAACTGTAATTTTTTTGGCATCACGGTCTGCAGCATTTTAGGAAATTCATAATGCGTTTGTTTATGACTGGAAGTAGTTAGTTAGGGACAGCATGGAAGGGTAGGATGCCTTTGCTAATATTATGTTAAGATGGATACCTTCCTTATCACGCGATGTGCACAGAGGGAATGAATTTTCCATTTCATTCCCTCTGTGCAAAATAAATCTAGAACGCTATTTTATTTGTTGACATTAAGTTACCAGACAGATAGAAGTCAGCTGGAAAAGAGCAAGGGGTTATGGCATTCTCCAAGCATCGGTACTAAAGGACTAGTATTTTTTCGTAGTCTGCGTACAGGAATCGTGTTTACATTTTTTACCCTTCTTTAGGATGTTTTTTAGGCTTTGGATATGGCTTTGAATGGTGTCCAAAGACTTGAAATTTGTACCATACATAAATCACAACTGGAGATCTAAACAATTAACATTGCAGCGTTCTGCAAATCATATATATTAGAAACGCCTCCTAGAAGCACTATAAAAGGGAGAATAGTAGGCTATGTTAATCTCAGAACCGTTTTCCTGCTGATCTTTCCATAAGAAGCTTCGGTACATGTCGTTCGAAAATGATGACAGTCTGTCGAGTAAGTATCTGAGTTTAATAGAGGAATAGTTATGACGTATGGAGACTGACGATTATACTTCCGAAATAACAGTGCTTTCTTTGACTCAATCAAGTTATAGTGATATGGGTATGGAATCAGTGGAGATAGGCGGGAGAAAAAGACTTATAGGAGGAATGCACTAGCCTCCCCGTGTCACGAAGAGAACAGGCATGATCGCATAGCGGTGGCAAATCGCACAGCAACATTAAGAATCCGAGCGTTTAAATTCGGATCTGTTGCACACCAACTTCTATCATCGCGTACGCTTTGACGCTGTCTACTGATGAGGAAGTACTGGTTAGGATCTGTAGCTAGGCAGTCTCAACCACGGGGGTATATAATTTGGCTTCACAGGACTAGAACCCGAGTATTGTACTCAGGTTGTTTCAGGCTTGGCAGAGACTGTATTGGCACTGTCGTGTCTGTTCCTTCGGCTGTGGTGGAGCTAGATCGGAGATCGTCGACCGAGTTCCCGGGGGTTTGACTCCATTTAGTTCTCGTGGCGGGGACTGACAGAGTGAACAGGACACCTACAACAATGAAGTTTTGCCGATGGAGTGGTGCCGGAGAAGGTGATAGAGTTTCAATATAGCAAGTTTTATATCTGCCCAATGCTTTGTAAAAGCCGGGCGGGGACTGCGGGGGTTGCGCCCGCGAGGATGTCCACGGACTATGGATATCTCAACTCTGTATGGGTCCTCTATAATATGGATCTGGGTCGGAGACCTACGGTCTGGTGTGTTTGTCTACTGATGAGGAGAATCGTTTCAGTGTCTATAGCTGCGATTATTGTTGACTCTTCAGCACAGTGTGTATAATTTAGAAGTCAAACAACAAAAATCAGCGTTATATCTTCAAATTTTCACAGAACTAGTTTCGATGGTTTATTGAACCATAATCCTCAGCTGCAGAAGCGCAAATGAACGAGATAAAATATAGTGATTAGAAAAGATAAGATAAGAATTCCTGGACAGGAATCAAGCTACTAGCGTCATGTGTTGATGAAACCAGAACTAAAACATAATTTCTTTAAAGGCTGAAAGCAAAGATGGATTAGAATTAGAGTCGTTAACTAGAACAGAAAGATTTTTTTTTAAATATGAAATGCCTCTAGAAAATCCAGTCCACCAATGGAAGAGGATTTTTGAATAATTTTGGAAGCAGAAAAATTGAAAGTGTGATTTTCAGACCAACAATCCTGGGCACCATAAAACTTCTGTGTTTCCTTTTTTCTAAAATATGCCTCATGTTCCTTAACGCGAAATTTTAAGGTTCTCTTAGTTTGACCAACGTAAATTAAACCACACTAGCAAGGAATCCTGGAAATACCTCAGGAATTCATATCCGGAATGAGGTCCTTGAGTAAGGAACTCGGAATTTTATTGATGGGAGAATAAACGACCCGAAAGTTAAATTTCTGCAAAAACGTGCAACTTGATAGCTAATTAATGGAAAGAAGGGAATGACAACATAATTTTTATAATCTCCTAAAACAAGACTGTGCCTTTTGGTGTGTTGAGATGAGAATTTTTTAACTGCTTGATTAATAATGTTGGGTTAAAAGCTCCTGTCAATAGCTACTACTTTTAAATAATTTAGTTCTTCATTAAGAGATAGTTTGGAGAAGCAAACTTGAAGAGCACGGAAAACATAGGAATAAAATGAAGCTAACTTTTGTTTGCCGGATGACATGATTTGAAGTGTGGTGGAAGAGGAAGCGATGAAGGTTTGCAGCAAACCGTAGTATTGAAGTTGGATAGATGAAGTGATGCTCTGAATGCTGGACAAGGAGAAACGAACGGCGTGATATTGACTTTTCAAACAGATCTTGATTTTTCCTACAACACCACTGCGCTTGTATTAAGACCTTTGGCACAACAATGGCAGAGTTCATATCACTTGCATTATGCATCACGTTACTGGTCCTAATGATTAGGAATGATAATGAATTTTACTAACCCACATTATACGTATTCAGAATATGTTAGGGGAATATTTGATTTCGGAGGTATATAAAACAATAATAGTTTTTGCAAGTCTTTGGAATTCCAAGCAAAAAGAGCCTAGATACGATGTATGCAACAGGTACGGCTTAGAAGAATACTGCGACTTCCAGTATTATAGAAATTCAGAATTCAGAAGTCTTATACGTCACGTTATAATCGAAAGCACATAAAACGTTTACACTAATTTTAAGCTGTAGTTTAATAAATATTATTTTATAAAATATATTGTACAACCTCCTCTTAATTTCCACCTAAACTAAAAATCTAGTTATATAAATGATCCAGTTTTGAAAAACAAATTAAAAATTTTGAGTTAAACTGTTTCACACGTTTATTTGTTTCAACAGGCGCATTGCATTCTCAGTTACTTGGTACGTATTGTGGCAACTATACATCACCAGTAATGTTCACCTCACCTTTAACTTCCACTTCAGTTCGGTTCTTGGCCCGATTAGATAAACCTTTCCGAGGGATTCGTGGGTCCTATAACGTCAGTAGTAAGTAAATGTTTTTTCATGTGTATTTATTTGCTCTATCATTAATAATATTTCTTTATTATTTATTTACCTTGAAGGATTCCATCAAAAACATTCAATTAAAATTTTAGTCAGAAATGCAATTAGCGAAGTCTTACCAAACTTTGTGCGGTGTTACGTTACGCTATTCTATACTACCGGCTACTTATCATCCACTTCTTTGGTGACACTATATATCACACACTATCTCTACATAACATAACTCTGACTGCCGTACCGAAAAGCCCGGGTTCGAATCCCGGAGAAGGTATGGATGTTTGTAAGTATATAGAGTCTGTGTAGAGTAAGGATACACAAAATATATTTGGCGGCGAGTCAAATGTCCTCTAGAGAGGTTGCTGGTAGAGGAGGTGGGACTTCGGACCCGTCCGTCTGGAAATTAATTAATTTCTCGAAATTTGGGAATTGGGGCAGAACTAAGCCAAAGTCGGGTTGTCACCTAAATAGTGTTCAAGGCTATTGCCAACAACAGGAGCATTTGATTCCTTGCCGCGATGGATGTCATGGGCCTTGATCATTGTCGAAGAAGTGAGATGGTCAGCAATAACAACAACAATACAAACTAGTGGGTTGATAGTAGTTTTATAGAAACATTTCGCTTATCTAACTGTAAAAGTCCTAGTGCTGAAGAGGAAAACAGTGAGAAGGATAATTTATCGATTCAGATCCATCCAAAACGTCTGTAGTTCACCATCCACTCCAGAAGAAATAGATGTTAGTTGGCTCCAATATCATCTACCAGGGGTCGACGAAGCTTGGCTGAAAATCTCTATTTTCTCAGCAAGGACACAAGGTGGAGTCAGACGCTTGGGTTGTTACGTTCGTATCTAATCCTTACGTTATAATGCAACCATTTGTTAACCTCTAATCAGGTCTCTCCTTACACAAGATTCAGTTGGACAATCCAAATATCGCCCCCTTTCCAGAGGGGTCTGCAGGGTAAACGTTTAGAAACTACTATGCAATTTGGGACCTATCGAGGTCCCAAATTGCTGCACATACCTTTTGTTGCTAAGTCCCTGTAAAGATCGTGACTTGTAAAGATCATTACTTGTAAAGATCGTGACTTAAAGAGAACGTGAAATATAAATAATAGGACAAGAAATTGCATTTTACGGTGTGGCAACAAGAAGAAGATTCGGAAGATTTTTATACATTTTGTTTAGAGAGTTTAAGATTTTAATATAATAACAGTTGTAAGAGTTTTAACTGTAGTAGTTAAGAGTTTAAAATTTTGATAGTTAAGAGCCGCAGCATTTATTTTTTTTTTTTTTTTTTTTTTTTTTTTTGGTTCTGTTTTAAAAATTCAAATAAAAGTATTTTTTTCATACTGAAAATTTAGCTTTGTTCTTCCTACAAGGTTCAATATCCATTATATTGAAATAAGGAAAGGATTTTTACTGTCCCCCTGAGAGAAACAAAACCTACTTTTCAAACCCTTATCCAAGCAACCGCAAATGGATAAAGCTTCTCCAGACAAAGAGGTGGAAAACGTTGAAAAATTCACAGATCGTTTGCTCATAATTTTCCAGTTTAAAACTGATAATAATTATTTTATCGAATAATTCTCTAATACATTTCCAATTACATGACCATTTTTTTTTCCCAAAATGGTAGAATATTCCATAGGTCGAAAAATATCAGTTCAGTCAGAAACTAATGATTCGTAAATTTTAAAGAATTAGACAAGAAACACTAAAGTGAAACCTCAATTAACAAAGCGATTAAGTTTTTAAGTTCAAAAGCATAATTCAACTTAAAATAATAATTACGTTCTCCAAAAAACAGTTAAACTAGATAAGCTTTCACATTCTTTTGCAAAAAACAAAAATTAAACAAAAATTACATAAAACAATTGCAACTCAAGCAAATTTCCTTAATTCTTAAACCAAATTTAAGAAACAATCCAATAAATCAAACTCGGAATAATAATAACATATTATAAACGACGTTCACATCTAAAGTTAAAACAGCTACGTGAATTACAATTAGATAGCAAATTAAATCAATCAAAACCAAATACAAAAATCTACACGACACCATCTTGTTACATGAAGTCAGGTGAAAAATGTTGATAATTTAAACTTTCTCTTGAATTTCGCAGGCGGTATAGTCAAATAAAAGTATGTCAAACATTAGTTTGTGTACTAGCTAGCAAACATGCCATCTGAGCGGACTACGCCCGCTTTATTCATTGTTCATGTCTAAAACAGTTCCCACGCTAAATTTGTGGAGATGTTTGATCAAAGTAAAACAGAAAATCTGCGCCTATCTAGAGAGATTTTCCTTTTTAAAAATTTCATTTTAATTTGAATGCAATCATTTCTATATACACCTGAAAATATATATTTTATGTGAATGAAATCAGTTCCATAAATACCTAAAAAAAGAAAATACGTATTAATTTAAAAAATTAATGACAGCAATTGTGTGTAAACCTGAAAAGGAAAATTTATAAAAAATATTTACAACATTGAAAAAATAATACAACTTCCGATTCCTTAACAACTCTAAATTTCACTTTGTAACGACAGACATAAAATTGACTAATGCATAATTCTCAACTAATTTTTCACGATTAATAGCTTGAAACGAATTTAAAGCAGTTTAATAATCTTCTACTGTATTGTTTTTTACAACATTACAATTGGCAAACTTTACGAGTCAAATATTTAGTAAGTTTAAATTCTACTGTTAAATTGACGGCTATGTTTTCAATGTCAATTGAATCCATTCAGTTAGATTTTGTACTTTTATGGTAATATAATTTTATAGTCATTTTATTTAAATTGTGTGCGATTTATCATATTGAGGTAATCGCATATGTTTTTTTAGTAGGAAATGTAAATAATGTCACAGTTTTATACATATCCACTGCTACTGGCCATTGTTAGTCAAGCAATTTTTCCATGCCGATTTTACTTTTACTATTTAATACTTGTAAAAAAAAAAATTCTGAAAATTGTTTTTAAAAGGAATTTGAATGTAAATCATCAAAAAAAAAAAGCTGTTTAAGGGGACTTGAATTTAAATTATGAATAACAAAATTTCAAACTTTGAAAAAGAAATTTAAAAATTAAAAACAAGTAATTATCGCTACTGATGGGAAATTAGCTGACTTTTCAAGGGGAACAAACCAACTCCCGTTCAATGAACAATAATTAATAAATGCCAAGGTGTTTCGTCTTTTGTTCAAGTAAGAATGATGATGATGCCAAATTGGCAAATTAAGTTACGCCAAAATTGTAGCTCCGTCAAGTGGTGGGATTTATAGCTTCCTCTTGACTTGCTTCAGTTTATGCTAGTCATCCAAATATCTCAAACGTCTTAAGTTTTAATGCTGTTTCCTCACTGTAAACATTATTTCGTGTGAATACTTTAGAACAGCTGGGTATCAAGTGGCCTTGCTTCTTTGTGTCTTTCTCTCTGAAACACGAACATTCCTTATAGACGAGCATCTTAAAAAAGCTACATAATGCATTCCATCACTGAAAACTGGCTGCGGTAAATAAATTATAACTTTCTTAAGTGTCTGTCTCTGTGACTTATTAATAGTCATACAAAATGCAAGCCTGATAGGAAACTGTCTTCGCTTGAGCTGAAAGGGGAGGTTTGAATCTGAAGTTCAATACCTGGAATGAAAACTTTTGATTCAGCATTCTGTCCAGAGATGACTTCACAATCCAAAACGTTTTGTATAATTCTCTTCAAAATGAGCCTTGTTCCGTGTCTTGCGCCAGGGCTATAACTTTCACCCTTAATCCACATACCATCAGAAGACTTTTCAAAAGAGATTAATTACTACAATTTCAGAACAAATAAGCATTATATCCTTCTTTATCGGGCAACTTGGATATATATATATTAGTCAACAGTATGTTAAAAACTTGCTTAATAGAATGAATATTAATCCATCAATAAATCTGTTTCTAGACTGCGGTGGATTCATCAACCTGTACAGCAATATAAACATTACTTCACCAGGATATCCAAACGGTTATCCACCTAATACTGACTGTCACTGGATTATAAAAGCTCCATATGGGAAGGAAATAGTGGTAAGTTTCATTTTATTTTCGTCGAGCATTTAATTATTCAAAACAGAAACTCTGTGCTGACTCTGACTTTAAAAATTTGTATTTAAAAACAAGTCTGTCTCGAAAATTTGAAGTCCTATCCTTTTTTTTTTTTAATTAAAAATTGCAGTGTGTTAAAATGGAACAAACTGTAATCCATTTTGGTGCTTTAAAATTAAAGGAAGCAATAAAATGAATCAGAAATTATTAAAAGAAATAGGAAAATAAAACAGAAAAAATAAGCTGAAAAAGAATTTCCAATTCTCGCATCCAAACCTGCTCCTCAATGTGGCTGAAATAACTTAACAGAAACATGTGCAAACTCAGGTTGCCAAATTCTGTGGTTGGAACTCAGCTTGTCCGGGTTGCCAGATCCCGAGAATCAATGAACAATTTTATAATAAGAAATGTTACTATAAAATTGAAAAACCGGACACATACGTATTTTACAATAGAATAACTACATTAAGAGATTATATTATACAAAATTCATTACCTATGAACATTAAATTACCTGTAATAGCTATCCTACTTTACCTGCTTCTCTTTTGAGACTAAAAGTCATATCGCTGTAAATATACAATTTAAAAATTGTAGTTAATGCCTGCTTTTTTAATGTTGGCAAATTCTATATTTTTGAAATTTCATATTTGTGAATTTTCTATGAGTAGATTAATTAATAGTCGTACTTCTTCAAAGTATTTACGTAACTGCAAAATTTTTTATCATTAGTAGTTAAATGTGAATAGCATTAGGTATTACTTTTTCTGGAGATGTTGGAATGCCAATTAATGAGGTTGATTGTAGTCAAATTGAATTAGAGAGAGAGAGAGAGAGAGACTCTGCCCATTCTCAAGAAGAAAAGAGGAATAGCACCATATTGGTTTTTGGGGGTGTATTAATGTCGAACACAGAATTTTTTTAAAATTGTCTTAATTTATTTTTATTTTTTCATTAATACAAGAACGTTTAGCTTTAATTTTTCACGATTAATAGCTTGAAACGAATTTAAAGCAGTTTAATAATCTTCTACTGTATTGTTTTTTACAACATTACAATTGGCAAACTTTACGAGTCAAATATTTAGTAAGTTTAAATTCTACTGTTAAATTGACCGCTATATTTTTGTCAGTTGATGTCAATTGATGTCAATTGATGTATGTCAATGTATGTTTATGTCAATTGACGTATTTTTACTAGATTTTCCATTCAATTAGATTTTGTACTTTTATGGTAATATAATTTTATAGTCATTTTATTTAAATTGTGTGCGATTTATCATGTTGAGGTAATCGCATTTTTTTTTTTTTTTTTTTTTTTTTTTTTTTTTTTTTTTTTTTTAATAGTAGGAAATGTAAATAATGTCACAGTTTTATACATATCCACTGCTACTGGCCATTGTTAGTCAAGCAATTTTTCCATGCCGATTTTACTTTTACTATTTAATACTTGTAAAAAAAAAATTCTGAAAATTGTTTTTAAAAGGAATTTGAATGTAAATCATCAAAAAAAAGCTGTTTAAGGGGACTTGAATTTAAATTATGAATAACAAAATTTCAAACTTTGAAAAAGAAATTTAAAAAATTAAATCAAGTAATTATCGCTACTGATGGGAAATTAGTTGACTTTTCAAGGGGAACAAACCAATTCCCGTTCAATGAACAATAATTAATAAATGCCAAGGTGTTTCGTCTTTTGTTCAAGTAAGAATGATGATGCCAAATTTGCAAATTAAGTTACGCCAAAATTGTAGCTCCGTCAAGTGGTGGGATTTATAGCCAAAGTAGAGTATCAAAGAACTCATTCCGAATGAAGCATTTTCGCTAATAACAAGATTCTTTAGAAATTTTGAGTGAAAATCCAATTTATATAGTAAAATTTACAAGATACTTGAGTAAATGTCTCCCGAGACCTTCGCTTTTATGCATGTTAAATTGAAGACTATTTTTATAAAAATAAACATAGTATACAGTAGTAATCTTAACTGGAATTATGAAATATTGGGTTGGAGGGAAAGTTCTGTCGTATTTTAAAGAAAATATTTCAATTCATTTATAAAAATATGTGTTTAATATTAATCAATTATATATGCTCCGTTATTTGTTACAACCTGTTGCCATCTTCCAGGTAACCTGTAAATTCCTGTTTTGTAGAAATTCTCATCCATGGAGTTAAAATAGTCAGCAACTGCCTTAGAAACACTTTCAAAAGACTTGAATTTTTTTCCCGTTAGATAATTTTGCAGAGATCTGAACAGGTAATAATCAGAGGGTGCAATGTCAGGTGAATACGGGGGGTGACTAAGGATTTCCCATCCTAACGCATTCAGTTTTTGTAGTGTCACCACTGCAGTATGCGGGCGAGCATTATCGTGATGGAACACTATTCCGTTTCTGGACGCTAATGCTGGCCTTTTTTCTTTGATAGCTGCATTCAATTTATCCAGCTGATTGCAGTACAGATCCGCGTTGATGTTTTTTCCCTGTTTCAGCAACTCGTAATACATTGGACCTTTCCTGTCCCACCACAAACAAAGCAGTACTTTTCGTTGATGGATACTTGGTTTTGGAACTGTTGCTGATGATGTTCCTGGTTTGCAGTAAGATTTTTTTCTTTTAATATTCTCGTAAAGAATCCACTTTTCATCTCCAGTAACCAGCCTGTCCAAAAACGGCTCCACGTTGTGTCTAATCAGATGTGATGAACATATTCTTACACGATCAGACAAATTCTTTTCCGTTAATTCATGTGGAACCCAAACACTTTGCTTTAACACAAACCCAAGAGATTTAATGTGATATCCAACAGTTGTATGATGAATGCCAAACTCTTCTGCAATTTCTCGACTTGTTAAATGTGGATTATTTTCCAACATGGATCGCAAAACATCATTATCGATCTTGGATGGTTGTCCAGATCGAACACTTTCTTTGAGGCTCAGGTCCCCGGAACGAAATTTGTAAAACCATCTTTGACAAGTACGAACATTTACAATATCTTTTCCAAATACCGCGCATAAATTTTTCATGCAACAGATGCGTTGCTTCCTTTTTGGAATTCATATAAAATGCAGTGTCGTAAATGCACTTTATCTACCGACATGTTTTTCCCTTTAAATATTACAAGTAAATGGTGAACAGTAAAAAAGGGCACCTTTTATATTATACAGCAGCTAAAAAAACAAAACAAAAATCCGATTGACTCACTAGCCAGATGTTTTTTTTTATTTACAAGAAAAATCACCTGCCTATTTAAAATACGACAGAACTTTCCCTCCAACCCTATAGAACTCAAAGTAACTGATTTAAACATGAGAAACATAAGAAACAAAACTATGCTATCTTTGCAAAAACAAATCAAATAAAAATTGAAAAATTTAAATATATATAATAAGAAATAATGAAATGTAAGATCTGAAATGTACATGAAATACATGACTCGTAAAGTTTGCCAATTGAAAGGCCAGAAAATGCATTAATCAATTTACGATCTTTCTAGTGGGATGTTGGTAAAGTGTAGTCTTCTGTGTCTTACTCAGAAATGGTGTGTGTCCGAAATTCCGTGTATATATATATATATATATACACTCATGTCCATAAATTAAGAATAATGCAAAATCAGGCAAAGGAAGAGTTAGAAGCAAAACAAATTTGACTTATTTGTAAAGCTTATTTATTAAACAAAAGGCAAAGAGCAAATAAAGATGCTATATGTTAGATATTGTTACGAATTTGGTATTTAAAAAGGTAATGTTAGTTCAATTATAAATTAAATGGTTTTATTTCTCGCGCAGTGCAGCGCGTGACGAATATTAAAAGAAAGCTAAGCAGGAAAATTGAAAATACAACAGCGCGTGCATTAAATAAATAAATATCTCTTTTTGATTTCGAGAAAGTACTGGAAAATTCTAGCGCGTGATTTTAAAAGCTTATAAAAGGAGGAAAACATCTCAGTTTGTAGTAGTTGCTTAGTTTGTTGTTGTTTAGAAAACTGCCGTTGTTGATTATAGCGAATTCGCGGATTAGCGTTCTTTAGCTGTTTTGAATTACGTTCTATTGTACATTTAAGTAGTTAAAAGATAACTACTGTGAGATATTGTGATACTGCATGATAATTTGAGATAATTTAAGCATTTCTGTTGTGATAATAATAAATTTTTGTTCATTTTTCATCGGACTTGTGCATTCATTTCATAACGAACCCGTACGCACGCAACAAATTTTGGTGTCAGAAGTGGGATTTGAATGCCAATAACAAGAGGGATGGAAGAACAATTGAGACAGCTCATTACTGCTTTTGCTGCTTTCCAAGAAAAGATGGAAGCTGGCCAAACATCTTTTAAAGAAGAAATTAAAGAGAAAATGGATGCTTGTCAAAGGTCCGTTAAAGAAGAAATGAAATTGGGCCGGGAATCCCTCAAGGAAGAAATGAAAACGGCACAGGAACAAATGAAGTTGGGCCAGGAATCCGTTAAAGGAGAAATGAAATTGGGCCAGGAATCCGTTAAGGAAGAGATGAAATCCCTTAAAAATGAGGTGAAAGCAGGTCAGGACGAAATGAAAAGAGAAATTACCTGCGTAATAGAAAATAAATTTGAGGCTATGGAAGGCAGAATAGCCGCGGTTGAAACTAAAGTTGGACAAATAGAAGAAAGAGTTTCTTCGGTAAAAGAACAAGTAGAAGAAAGAATTTCTTCTGTAAAAGAACATATAGAAGAGAGAGTTTCTGCCGTCGAACAACAAATTGATAATAGGGTTTCTGCTGCCGTCGCCAAAGAAGTTGACAGCCTAAAGAAGTGCATAGCGACGGTAGGAAACAATTCTGAAGGTTTCAAATTTTTATCGATGCCTGCTCGTTCCGTTCTGAAACTATCTACATATGATGGGAAGACCTCCTGGCAGGTGTATAGGACACAATTTTCTATCGTTGCGGATGCGAATGGATGGGATTCCCAAGCTAAGGCCTGTCATCTCGCCGCTTATCTGAGAGCAGACGCAGCGGATATCCTGCAGACGCTTCCCGAAAATCAAAGGCTAGATTTCGAAGCTCTATCCGGCGCTTTGGAGCTGCGCTTCGGCGAGAAATGTTTAAAAGACTACAGCAGGCTCCAATTAAAATCTCGTCAACAGAAGCTCACCGAAACGCTTCAGGAGCTCGCCACGGATGTTAAAAGGCTGTCACATCACGCCTTTTCGGAGTGCCCGACAGAAACAAGGGAAATCCTGTCCCTGCAATATTTCATCGATGGCATCCGGGACCCTGAAATACAGAAAGCACTGCGAATGGCGGATGTTAAAGATCTGAAAAGCGCTTTAGTGTATGCCATGAAATTTGAGGCAGCCCAGCAAGCAACTCTTAGGGATAGCTACCCAGTCAGAGCTGTGCGAGTCCACGACCCAGGGGACCAATTGATGGCTCGTTTAGATGATTTATCCAGACAAGTCGATGCTTTGATACGGAGTAGCAGTGAGAACAAAGTGGCTGTAAGATGTTGGAGATGTGGTTCTGAAGGTCACCTACGACGGCATTGCAGAACACCCCAGGGCATGGATAATAAAACGGATGAGTTGACAAGACCAGAGAATGCTTTAAGACGGAATAGTGGTGAAACAAAACCGACCCTAAAGTGCTGGAATTGCGGTGTTGAAGGCCACCTACGAAGGAACTGCAGAACTCCCCAGAGCACGGAAAATAAGGCATACGATTTAAACAGACAATTAAATGCCACGGGAAGGAAAAGGACTGACAAGAAACCAAAGTGCTGGAACTGTGGAGCTGAAGGCCACGTACGAAAGAATTGCAGAACACCCCAGGGTACGAAAATTGAGACAATTTCTGAGCAACGACGCAGGAAACAAAGTAATGACCACATCAAGGAACGGAGGTTGCCAGATAATGAAAAACCCTGTTTTAAAGCGCTTAAGATCTCTATAGTGAGTGGCAACAATAACGGACTGTCCATCAATGGGAATATCGATGGAGTTCCTTGCAATATGATCATTAACACAGGAGCTAATGTTACCATCATTAGGAAAGATTTAGCTGAACAGTTTAAAGATAAACTTATTTGGACGCCATCCTGTGTTACCCTTCAGACTGCGTCTGGTGACAAGATCGACATAACTGGGAAGTTAAACGTAAACATCACGTTTGGAAGTGCCGCCTACCATCACACGGCATATGTGGCGGATATTACAGATCCATGCATACTCGGATTGGACTTTTTAAGGAAATACAATTTTTCCTTAGATTTCAAAAACTATAAGCTGCTTTCAGCATCTGATGGCATGACTATCCATCCTCAAAAGGGATCCTCGCCTGGAAATGTCGACGCCTTGTCCGAAAGATCGAGCTCGGGAAGCTGCCGAAATCATACCAGGGTCGAAAAGAAACTCAAGACTACCAGCTATTCTCCATCCCAGAAGCTCTTCGGTCGAGACCTTCGTCTGCCTTGTGACCGCCTGTTTAGTCGCCCTACGGATGCGCCTTCATCGCCTGAGGAACACATCCAAGATGCCCAGGCTCGTTTTGAGGGGATGCACCGTTCTGCACGAAAGCGAGTCAACTTGGCGACGGAAAAAATGAAGATCAGATGCGACACAAGAGCTACTAGACAGAGATCCAACAAAGGAGACAAGGTGTGGTTGTGGAACCCAATTCAACGAAAAGGACTGAGTCCTAAATTACAGTCACCTTCGGATGGTCCATATACAGTGCTGAACACGAATGACGTCGTGGTTCGGATCCGTGAGTCTTCGAACTCTTACGACAGGTTAGCTAATTACTATGGCCATAGTACGTAATGTAAATAATTGTAAATAGTATCAGACCATGATCCTTTTTGTTTATAAATGTGTATTTAGTATTTGATAGCATTTGATTTGTTTAAGTTAGTTATTGCATTTATTGTTCATGTGGTTTGATATTGTAATGTAATGTTTATGCCTCAGTTGCATGTATGCCACAGTTGTAAGTTTAGCTTCCTGTCCAGGGATTGTACTGCCCGGGACGTGCAGTCCTTGGGAAGGGGGCAGTGTTACGAATTTGGTATTTAAAAAGCTAATGTTAGTTCAATTATAAATTAAATGGTTTATTTCTCGCGCAGTGCAGCGCGTGACGAATATTAAAAGAAAGCTAAGCAGGAAAATTGAAAATACAAGAGCGCGTGCATTAAATAAATAAATATCTCTTTTTGATTTCGAGAAAGTACTGGAAAATTCTAGCGCGTGATTTTAAAAGCTTATATAAGGAGGAAAACATCTCAGTTTGTGGTAGTTGCTTAGTTTGTTGTCGTTTAGAAAACTGCCGTTGTTGATTATAGCGAATTCGCGGATTAGCGTTCTTTAGCTGTTTTGAATTACGTTCTATTGTACATTTAAGTAGTTAAAAGATAACTACTGTGAGATATTGTGATACTGCATGATAATTTGAGATAATTTAAGCATTTCTGTTGTGATAATAATAAATTTTTGTTCATTTTTCATCGGACTTGTGCATTCATTTCATAGCGAACCCGTACGCACGCAACAATATTATTAAAAAAATTAGCGATTTTTCTCCCTGGAGCAAATTACAAAAAACACCTATTTACAAAAAAATAATATTACATGGTTCGTATGATTGTTAATACATTGTATGTCTCCCAGACGATGCAATACAGTCCGTACAACGCCTAGACATGCTGAGTATCAAATTATCGATCTGATCTTAGGGGATATTACGCCACTCAAAAAGCAATGCACTCCGAAGTTCCGGTTGACATGTAGAAGGAGGTTGACGGGCTGCAACTCGTCGGCCAAGAATGTCCCCCACGTGCTCTACTGGATTCAAGTCCGGTGAGAATGCTGGCCAGTCCATACGGGTGATATCCTCCGATTGAAGGCATTCGCTTACGATGTTTGCACGGTGAGGACGGGCGTTGTCATCCGTAAACATAAATTGTGCGCCCATGGCGCCCCGAAACAAACGTACATGTTGTTCCAGAATGACGTCCCGATAGATTTGGCATGGTTCCAATTTGAACATGCAGGTCAGTTCTGGAACCCAGAATAATTCCACCCCAAACGAGCACTCCTGCACCACCGTAACGGTGTCGTTCAATGATGTTTTCTTGGTGGTAACGGGTACCTAGAGCTCTCCATATGAAAGTCCGGCGAGAATCAGACTGCAAGCTAACTCTGGACTCGTCGGAAAACATCACACAAGCCCACTGTTGCGGTGTCCACAATGCATGCTCTCTACTCCAGGCTAACCGAAGGGGACAGTGAGTTGCAGTAAGTGAAACGCATGTGACAGGTCTACGAGCATATAGACCAATCTTCCCTAAGCGTCTGTACACGGTCTGCCTTGAAATTGTCGTACCAGTGGCTGAAGAGAGCTGACGAGACAGGTCTGAGGCTGTGCTCCGCCTGTTTCTTTTGTTAGTAACTACCAAATACTGGTCCTCATTCGGCGTTGTAACTCTGGGGCGACCTGTGTTGTAACGTCTACTCACATTACCATCATCTTGGAATCGTTGCCAGAGCCTGGAGATGACACTCTGGGCAATCCCAAGTTCGTCTGTTACTTCCAATTGGGTACGCCCACATTCCAGACGACCGATAATTCTACCTCGTAAAAAATCATCCAAATGCGTCCTTTGTATCATAACTATTCGGTTATTGCACTGAAATGCTTATAAAGTGCCTGCGAACAATTTTACTTCTTTGCCTGTATTCCTTATATATCACTCTCTTACACTCTCGTCATTGTGTCATACCATCGGTGTCATCTGGTTACTTCCTGAAATTTGCATGTGATTCTTGAAGATGTGTGTAGTGATTTTACAGGTGATATATTTATTTTAGAGTTCGATTTCCGCGTGACTCCGAATTATCCTTAATTTATGGACATGAGTGTATATATATATGCGTAATTTCGGAATATATACACACACACATTAAATAGAAAAATAATAAAAAAGAAAGGAGACAAAAGAAACTAAAATAGGCAGTAACCACTTTTCAGCTATGTTGATAAATTAAAAGATATTATTAAAAATTATTCTAACTAATCATCAGCTAACAACAATGGACCTTCATCTGGAGAATGACTGCAACCGCGACTACGTTTCGATTTTCAATGGAGTACGTTTCAACTCTCCACTAGTGGGAAAGTTTTGTGGTGACCATAATCCATCTCCAATTACATCGACAAGCAACTACCTTGTTGTGAAATTCCATTCAGACGAGTTCGGAACTGCTCCTGGATTTTGGATGACTACATCGGAGGTTCAAAGAGGTCAGTGTCAGAAATAACTTATTTCAGTTCCATTCAGTTTGGAGATATTTTATCGCCTTTGTACTTTGTATTGCTTCTGTACTTTGCCTATGTACTATTTGTATTGCCTATGTACTTTGATTGCTTCTATACTTTGCCTATGTACTATTTGTATTGCCTATGTATTTTGTATAACCTATGTACTTTGTCATATATGCACATTCGTATTACATTCGAAACTTAAAACTTAAATTTACAATTAACTTTTGTCAGCGAAAATAATCTTTACCTTTTCTTGACGTTATTATTTCTCTTAAAATATAAGTGACTAGTTTTGATGAGTTCATGACGAATTTCAAATTGTTTAACCCTTTCGCCGTCCTCTCCTGTCCGCGAAAATTTCTCCCTAGCGCCCTTTGTTTTTCGCAGCGTGTATTGTCGTTTTCTCTGTACATACATAACTTTCCATACATAACTTTCGTAGTGGATGAATGTAAATGAATATTAAGTAAAATTATAAGGAAATAAAGCATAATGGAAAAGTAATAATATCTCTGCTTATTTCTAACAGTAGGATTAATTTGATTATATCTGATTCAGCGGTCTCCTCCTCCCGTTTTGTTGTGGTAATCTTTTACAATTATTGGGTTTTTTTTACAGTTCTTTTCCGTGTTTCAACATCAATCATAGAGTTATTATGGACTGTACTCATCAAACGTATATCCTTCTTGTCTTTCCAATTCTATACAAAAAGTTTCTATACAATTCTATACATTCCAATTCTATACAAAAATCCAACTATACAAAAGTTATAAAGCTATACAAACCAGTAAGACGTCATCACATTACGGGGTAATAAAGGACTAATAAATAAATAAAGGGTTAGTACGACATTAAGTAAAAACAATATAAAACAGACAAAAACCAATGCCAAGCAAGTTTTCAAAGTTGCACAAAGCTGAACTCAAGCCACAATTCCAATTCTTTCTCTGTTTGAATTTATTATTTATTATTTATCTACGAGGGCATTTCGAAAAGTAAAGATACACCGTAGGCCAGAGAAAAAGAAAAGTTTTGGTGAGCAAGTTGGTAACACAGGTGTTAACCTTGAACCGTTAGCTTTCTCCTCGCGGTCGTTCGGCATTTCAACGTTGATTCTGGTTGGAGTAGGTCGTGTTTAAAATGGCTGCGCTGATTCAGAATCCCGCCAAATGCGAAGTGCGCTCAGTCATACGTTTTCTTCATGTAAAAGGTCAGCGACCAGCATATATTCACAAAGAAATTGTTTCTGTTTATGGGAACATTATGAATCGACAAAATGTAACGAAATGGTGTCGTCATTTCTCTGAAGGTAGGATCGATGTTCATGACGAACAAAGAACAGGTCGGCCATCTGTGATCTCTGATGCCCTTCTTCAGAGAACAGAGGAAGCAATTCGTGCGAATAGAGGTCTCAAATTGAAAGAATTGCATCAGATCGTACCGGAAGTGTCAATGACAACTCTTTATGAAGTTGCGACTGTCAAGTTAGGGTACAGGAAACTGTGTACGCGCTAGGTTCCAACAGGCGGCAACCTTCTATGACTGTGGGATACAAAAGCTTGTGCACCTACTTAATGTTTGGATAACGGGGGTGATTATGTCGAAAAATAATAAATAATCCAGTTAATAAGATGTAACTGACGTTTTCTAAATAAATGTTCTTCAAGGAATGCGAGCCATTGTATCTTTACTTTTCCAAATGCCCTCGTATATTTAAAGAAATTAAATAATGAAGAATCTGCATGAGTGTATGTATGTTTCTCGCATTGTGAGAAAATGACGTTACCTACAGCCACCCGAATATAGACTCCTGTAAGTCCGAATTTTGAATTTCAAATTTGTTTTATTCTGCGTCTTATTATTTTGTAAAACTTTTATGAATTCTTCATTAACATACTCAACGATTTCAAAGCCAGCAATGGCAACACTGTACGGGAAGAAACATTTTTATCCCCAGCGCGCGAGGCTGTCTATCGGAAATTCTAAAGATATGCTGTTTTTAAATATTTTTAGCCGAAACGAGCGTTAGCCCAAATGCTCTCGAAATGTATATGTGTATTTAAATGAAAAAAAACGCCCCTTCATATACGAACAATTCGTTATTTTAGGTTGTGGAGGCATAATTAGTATGACGAGAGGAAGCATCTCCTCGCCTAACTATCCATCCAACTACGGAAACAATGTAGAGTGCACCTGGAATATCGAATACTTGCCTGGAAGTACTGTAAAGCTGGAATTCGTGGGGCGCTTTGATATCGAAATGAGTAATGTTTGCGACAAGGATTATTTACTTGTGAGTATTGAATATGGAAAAGCATATGTTGATGAAATTATTGAGAAATATTTACTTCCCTTCGATAAATTTAATTGTTATATGTTGGGCAGCTACCTTTGTGGTATTAATTTTCACTTGTAAGTAATATTAATTTCAAAGTTAGTTTACTTTAAACTAGCAGTTCTTGACCATCTTCTAGATCTAGTTAAGTGCCATATAGACAGTTTTCAATCTGCAATTCCTAAGGTATTATTGGAGTTGGAAAACTGCACATTATACTCTGTCTTAAAGAGAGTATCTTGTATTTACCACAATAAAATGGCTGCTTGGGTTCTGACTTCTTCGTTTTAAAAAGTAATTTATTTAATTAATGCCATTTTTCAACTTATTAATGTTTACGTGGAATATTATCCAAAAAATATATTAAACAAAGTAATCTGAAAAAAAAAATGGAAGTTAGGCTAATTTAAATATTTTAATACTTTTCAACTTAAGAAATACCAAATCCACATTTTTGAAGCCGCGTTTAAATAAATGATTACGGTAATTTTGTTAGAACTGTGCATTTTAAAACAATTAATATCATGTTATAAGGTATTTCCTGCTAATTAACACTTTTTGTAATTTAGGTCTATAATTAAAATGATTACGGTAATTTTGTTAGAACTGTGCATTCTAAAACAATTAATATCATGTTATAAGGTATTTTCGGCTAATTAACACTTTTTTGTGATTTAGGTCTTTAATATTACTATTTACTTTCTCACCTATATCGTAATTAATTTGTATCTATTCTTAACCTATTTTTACCAGTACTATAATATTAACCCGACAAAGAGACTACAGACTTTCAAATAATATTTATCCCTAGTTTTAGGCAATGTTGCTTTACCTACATCTTCCTGAACACTGAGAAATGATAATATTTTGTAAAATTCTTTGAAAGAAAAACCGTAAAGTAAGGAGATAGGGCTGTCGACAGGACGGTTAAGCCAAAGTGAACTACAACTACAATTAAAGAGATCTACTACTTTAAATAACAGATAAAAGTCTCTATCCATAGCCAGCTGTGGTTATCAACATGACTAATTGTTGGAGCCACTAAGGTGTCGTAGCTATTCTTGATATTTTAGATAGTACTAGAGAAAGTAACCGATGCCAGTTAAGTTAGATTGAAAGTAATACATCTGACAACAGAGAGAACGATATCGTTGTATGATAACGATGCAAAAAATCATAATAATATACAATCGGCCGCACCAAACGTGTATTCATAGTCATAGATTTTTCAGTCTGATGCAATACGGAGCCCACATAAAAAATTTCGATAGAAAAATAAACTATTCCTCTCTCATTATATCAGCAACAATGGTACGCAGTTTTTAATGATTTTCGTCTTTCTGATCAAATGGTCATAAAAGCTAAAGTTCCATCCAATTTTTCACCTATATTCAATTTTAGTCCATTAAATGTGCAGGGCCAGATTACCAATTAGGCACAGTAGGCACGTGCCTAGGGCCTACGAAGGCCAAAGGTCTTAGGGCTTTGAAAAAAAAAATATATTGAAATAAAAATACCCCAAAAACTTATAAACTTATAAACTTATATTTTTATATTATTATATAGTGAAGGTCAAAATAATATATGTAAATACAAATACACAAAAAATACGAATACAAAACGTTTGGTTTACTAAGTAGATCCTAAAATAACTCCTTTTTTCGGGATTTTGACACAGCGAATTCGTGTATTATATCTTCAAAATTAATGCCGCGAGCGACATCACTTTCAATACACAGAAGGCCCAGTGACGAAGTTCTCTCTTGACCCATAGTTGAACGCATAAAATTTTTTATAAGCTTCAACTTGGAGAATGATCTTTCTCCTTCTGCATTCGAACCCAATATCGAAAGGTATATGCGCAATGCAATATTAACATTTGGGAAACTTGACACAAGTTTATCCTTTATTTGTAATTTGATGAGATCCGTTATAGAGGTGGTTTTGGGGTACAAATTTGAAAAAATCAAATACTCATCAGCAAAGTTTTCTTCTAAGTCAGACGGATACATTTTTACCAGAGCTTGAGCCTTAACCTTGATAATGTCCTCGGTCAGTGTATTATCCGTAAGAAAACTAAATGTGTCATAAAGGCTGGTATACGCAGTGCGTCTCTTTGTCATTTCAGCGCAAAGCACATCCAGAACAATAAAAAAACATTAATCTTAAAGGAATCTTTGGCACTGCGAGAGGGAGTCTCATCTGACCCTTCATCGAACTGTCGTTTTCTCTTACGAACTCTAGTTTCGGATTCTTTAAATTCTGAATCTGGTGCAAGGGCTTTTGCCTTAAGATAATAGCTATTATACATGTCCTCAGTTCTGCAGTGAGATAAATATTGAATTAAACTGTCGTAAAGTCGCACCATCGTGTTAAACTCGATGCCAGGTTCTTGAAGAGATTTATTTACAATATCGACGTGTTTTAGTAGATCTTCCCAAATAACTGTGAGTAATACCATCTCCAAAGTATTCATTTGATGGATTAAGGTTTGTGCCTCAATCACTGTTGTAGGTTTCATACCTTCACTAGTTGAAATATTTGTAAGAATACCACGTATATCATCATAATGGGCACATAATGTTTTTACAGCCTCATAACGTGCTGACCATCTGGTCTCTGAAAGTCTTTTTACAGAAATTTTACTTCCCAAAGACCTTAGTTTAGACCATCTTTGAGGGGACGCTGCAAAGAAATTGTAGAGCGATTGCAAAATTTCAAAAAATTTTACAGCTTCTAAGCAGCTTTCTGCCGCCGCTGTGCCAACTAGATTAAGACTATGAGCTCCACATGGTACCCAAGTGGCTGCGCTGTTGATTTCCCTAAATCTAGTTTGTACTCCCGAATACACTCCGCTCATATTAGCCGCATTGTCATAAGACTGACATCTGCAAAATTTTGGGTCTATTCCCTGATTTTCTAAAACTGAAATTAGAGTGTCAAAAAGATACTTGGCATCATGTTTTTCTATTTTAACAAACATCAAAAATCTTTCATATATATCTCCAGTTTTTGAGACATATCTAATAACTATGGAGAGTTGATCCGTATGGCTAACGTCAGGTGTAGAATCCACAGTGATTCCATAATACTTGGCTTCTTTGATTTCTGTAACTATTTTTTCCAATACTTTTGACCCCAGTAAAATTATTAGTTCTTCATACGTTGTGGAGGATAAATATGACACTTTTCCGCTGCCTGGATTACCGTATCTTCTTACATGTTCTTCTAGAAACGGATCAAATTTGGCTAAGAGATCGATACACCCAAGAAAATTGCCATTACTAGGATCACCATGTATTTCATTATCGCCTCTAAACGCTAGTCCCCTTTCGGCCAAAAACTTAATTACTTCCACTACTCTTCTTAAAACCGTTGTCCAATATGTGCTTTCTTTTTCCTTGACAATATCAAACGTCTCATCAATTTTTCTAGTTTGTTGGTAGTTCACTAAAGCAGAAATAGATGCAAAATGTTCTTTTGACACTTCATGACTTGAAATTCTCGAATGTGCGTTTTTCCAGTCATTAAAGCCTGTAAGGAATTGGTTACACAGGTTTGGATTTCCAGGTAGGTCCGATTTGAACAAAATACATTTATAACAAAAAACCTTGCCAGTAGATTCGGAAAATATCAACCAGTCCCTTTTTATAATATCATTGTTTTTCAGTTTTCTGAAAAAATAATCTTGTGATGGACATCTCATTATTTCGCCAAATTTAGTGGCGTATAACTTAAAATTTATATCCAATTTCTGCACAGGGTGATTACGAGAGAAGTAATCGATAAGATCTGCGCTTATGGTTGTCCACCGTGCTGGATCAGAACTGAAAATACTTGAGGCTGATGTTGTTGGTAGTGATTCAGGCACCACCTGCTTGGAAGCGTCGTTAAAATTTCGTAAACCCCCGTCAGCCTCGTCTTCTGTGACATTCTCAGTTTTATTGGTTGAACATTCTTGCGAGTCCCAACAAGCCTCAGCTTCTTTAGGTCTAACCTCGATCGAGGAAATATCTACCGCATCTGCATTATCTTCTGTCTCCTTAGAAATGTTAACATATTTCAATAAAGAACCTTTAATTTTACTAAGCGACTCACTCACTTTCTCTTTCTTTTTGCGTTTTTCATGTCCACTTTGGTGTTTTCTTTTATATCCATCAGACATTTTTCGCTAAAAAAAAAATATTTAAAAAAAGCTTTTATAAATTGCGCTTAAAAGTTTAAAATAATTTTTTAACTTTCTGATATACCATAATAAAAGCGATTGGCACGCACAAACTAAAATTTAAACTTGTTTTCTTCTTCTTCTCGTCACCTTTAAATATACATTTTAGTTTGCCCCCGTCGCTTTTATTATGCTATCAGAAAGCTAAAAAGTTATTTTTAATTTGTTAAGTAATGCATTTTAAACTTGTAAAAACGAAACCCGGATTTACGAGTATGGATTAAAATTAAGCTATTCCAAAGGTGATTTGGACTGTACTATTTCTACGACTACTACTGGAGATTTTTTACAATAGTATGGCCAAACCACCCCATAGTAGGCCTACTCAAAGTTCCTTGCATTGTGCTGCATTCTACGGCGGACTATTATACTAATAAGAAGTGATAAAATGAAAATTCTATTATTTATAATGGAATGAAGCAATATTCCAGAATCAAAAACTAGGTTGAAATAAGTAGAGTATAAAAACAACTTTCCTTTACTTACCTTACTTATAATAAATTTAACTTCCAGTTTTTAAACTAAAGATTGACTTGGGGTTGAGCGTGATTAAATACAAGCACAGGCATACACGCTCTATCGTAGTGTTTACATATTAACTTATTACACAACTGAGCTACTAAAACAAAAGACCTTAGCAGCAGGGAAAACCTCTCGATCGCGCGCAAGCGTTTGGTAGTGGGCATGGAAACGTGGCCAACTGTGTCAAACGCATGTGCCCGTCCGAGAGGTTTTCCCGGCGGCTAATGTCTTGTCATGTTTATGTACTAAAACCCTGGAATTCTGCATGGAATTTGGTAGATATAAAAGTTGCATTGTTGCAGATAAACTCAATTCTGGATTTATGGCTATTGAAAATGGCTCTATGAAAAATAAAAACATTAAAATCCCAAAATAAAATAATGTTATTTTACCGCATCATCACATTTTCGGATTTATAACTACAACAAAATTATTACTTAATATTAGCGGTCAATTTCAGTTAAAAAATGTTTATTATTTCGGGGCCTACGCTGCTGGAGTGCCTAGGGCCTACGACACCCTTAATCCGGCCCTGTAAATGTGGCAAAAAAATTGACCCTAATTGATCAGAAATCAATAACGCGAACAAACAGACACACAAACAGACATTCTTCTTTATACTTGTATATAGAGATTTTTTAAAACTTACCAATTTTTTATTAAAAAAGCGATTTGAAAGCGATTAGTAGCAACACGTTTCGAAATAAAGCATTTTTATTTCCAACGTGCGACACTGTTGCCACTCGGAAAAATAGGTGTGAAAATGAACGCTTTCAGAGTTTTTAATTAATATTGCGGCTGATTAAAGACTTACGAAGACGGGAATAGCCGAAAAGGCTTCCCACTAATTTTTGGAATCGGGAATAATGTATTTAATGTTTGGCAATGCTATTATTTCATCGTAAAACTTAGAAATGTTTTATTAACAAACTCTACGATTTGAAACCGAGCAGTGGCAACAACTATCGAAATAAAGCAGATTTTCATCTCCAGCGTGCGAGACTGTTGCCAATCGGAAAAATGAGGGCGAAAATTATTTTTTCCGAGATTTTACTTAATATCTCTGATTTTAGATCTTTTTTTTTTTTTTTTTTTGAAAAAAGTTTACGTCGACCTTTTTCAGCACCCATAGTTTGGTGACGATAGCTATAGTAGCGACTGAGTTATTACAGGACAAATTCACAAACTTTCTTCTTTATATATATATTGTTTTTGCAATATCATATTACTGAAAGGAAATCCATGCTGATGGAAATGATTACTGTAATATTTATTGCAGATTGAAGAATATGATGATAATGACGAAACATGGCTGTTCAAAGAAAGAATGTGTGGATTGACTACACCTGAACCATTAATCAGCCGAGGCACGAAAATAAAAATAACTTTCCGTTCTAATTCTGAAATAACTGGTGATGGCTTCAAGATACAGTACTCATTAGGTGAAGATGATTTAGTGATTTTTAATTTTAGCTATATTTTTACTGTCATTTTATTAATTCAAATTGTACAGAAATTCTTCGGATTAAAACATAAATAGTATGCATATTTCACATGATTTACCTTATATGTATTATGTGTACTAGATGGTACTAAATGTATGTGTCTGAAATTTTTAATAGCTATACTATTGCTATTAATGAGACCTTTTTACTTCCTTGTACAAAGTAAAGGAAGTTGTTAAATTGCGAAAAATGTCAGGTGTCATATTTAAAAGAAAATATCTATTTTGACCGCGCTGGAATCCATTTGAACCATGTTTTTGCGTGACATTTGTGCATACGGACAGAATCAAGGCCTGCTATCCCCAAAATAGACAGAAAAATGGATTTAAAATGGATTGAGAAAACTTTTTTTCCCTTCTTATTTGTACTTTCATATGTCTGTATCTCGCATAAATAAAATATGAGTAGCCTCAGAAATTGAAATTTTGTATATGAGACTGCTTATAACATGTAGTTGTGTACCTCCCATTTTGGTTGCAATCGGCCGCACCAAACGTGTACATATTGATCTAAAATCTAAAATTAATACATTTTTTGGCCTTTTATATTTTTATGTACATTTCACATTTTACATTTCATTATTTCTTATTATATATATTTCAATTTTTCAACTTTATTTGATTTGTTTTTGCAAAAGATAACATATTATATTTCTTATGTTTCTCATATTTATTTCAATTACTTTGAGTTCTATTTCATAATTCCAGTTAAAATTACTACTGTATATTATGTTTATTTTTATAAAAATAGTCTTGAATTAATATGCATAAAAGCGAAGGTGTCGGGGGACATTTACTCAAATATCTTGTACATTTTACTATATAAATTGGCTTTTCACTCAACATCTCTAAAGAATCTTGTATTAGCGAAAATACTTCATTCAGAATAAGTTCTTTACTCTACTTTGGATATAATTCCCATCACTTCACGGAACTACAGTTTTGGCCTAAATTTGCCAGGTTGGCATCATCATTCTTACTTGATCAAAAGACGAAACACCTTCACATTTATTAATTATTGTTCATTGAACGGGAGTGGGTTTATTCCCCCTGAAAAGTCAACTAATTTTCGATCAATAGCGATAATTACTTGTTTTTTTAATTTTTAAAATTTTTTTCAAAGTTTGAAATTTTGTTATTTATGATTTAAAATCCAGTTCTCCTTAAAAAGGTGTTTTTTTTTTTTTTTTTTTTTTTTTTTTTTTTTTTTTTTTTTTATGATTTCCATTAAAGTACCTTTAAAGAACAATTTTCGCAATTAAAATTCCTACTTATGGGTTCCCTCATTTTGATACATTGTACTAAATTTATATTAGGAGATAATATAATGAATATTTCTTTAGTATATTTACATATATATATATACATATATATATATATATATATATATATATATATAAATTTAAACAAATTTAAATTTAATTTTTAACAAATACGTATAAAAGTAAAAAAAGCAAATTTAAATCCTGAAAAAAGGATAAAGCCAAAATAATTTTTAAAAAACTGTGCAAACATATAAAAGATTTAATTCTCTAACTAATCTACAATATCATTTAAATTCAGAAGCATAAGCAAATCAAGGGCAAAATCGATAAATGAAAATAAATATATTTACTAATTTAATAAATTAAAATTAAATTAAACAATTTTTTTAAAAAAATGCATATGTGAATGACCGTTGAGTAGGCAGGAGACAGACTTATCAACGGAAAGTTGCCTCCAAACCTAACTCTCCAATCATTCAATTCGTGTTTCGTCATTCATGCAGGCAAGGGTAAAAGTCAAAACCAAAAGTAATTCCAATAAAGTGGTACCCTTAGAAATTAACATTTAAGAATTAAAGTTAAAAAAGGAAAATACTAATGAAGTCTTTTGAGAAACGATAGCAGCTTGACACTCAACTTTACCTACATAAGCGCCATCTTTATAATTTGAAGAACACACTTACTTCTCCTTAACAACACTTTTGCAGACCCCAACACTCATATAGTAGGTAAGTTAGAATTAAAACTTAATATTTACTTGCTTTAAGTATTTTTTAAAATTTTTTATGTAGTATCTAAGTATTTTCTAAATATGAAATTATATTTTTAAATATATCTTTGTTTTTTAAAAATTGTGAATTAGTTCTTTTTGTTTCTTATTGGTTTATATAGATTATGTCTAGTTCTTTTTTAGTTTCTTTTTATTGATATGCATATTCGTGTAGGGAAAGTTTCTGTAGACAAGGGTTTCTAAAATACATTGGTTTCTAAAATATTTTTTTTATTTTTTATAGAAAATTAATTTTATAAAAAAATTTTAATTAAAAAAAAGTTTAATTCTTTACTTTCTTTCTTTCTTGTTTCTCAAAAGACTTCATTAGTATTTTCCTTTTTGAACTTTAATTCTTAAATTTTAATTCTTAAATGTTAATTTCTAAGGGTACCACTTTATTGGAATTACTTTTGGTTTTGACTTTTACCCTTGCCTGCATGAATGACGAAACACGAATTGAATGATTGGAGAGTTAGGTTTGGAGGCAACTTCCCCTTGATAAGTCTGTCTCCTGCCTACTCAACGGTCATTCACATATGCATTTTTTTTTTAAAATTGTTTAATTTAATTTTAATTTATTAAATTAGTAAATATATTTATTTTCATGGATTGATTTTGCACTTGATTTGCTTATGCTTCTGAATTTAAATGATATTGTAGATTAGTTCGAGAATTAAATCTTTTATATGTTTGCACATTTTTTTTAAAATTATTTTGGCTTTTTTCTTTTTTTAGGACTTAAATTTGCTTTTTTTACTTTTATACGTATTTGTTAAAAATTATTTAAATTTGTTTAAATTTAAATTTCATTCCTTGCAGCATTGGCGCAAAGAATATTTAATTAAATTTGTATTTAAATTTAATTTTTTTAATTAAATTCAGTTTATTCTTATGAAACAATTATATATTCATATATATATATATATATGAATATATATATATATGGGAATATATATAAATATCTGTATATATATATTATATATATAATATATACATTTATATAATATATAAATATATAAATGGGTTAAAAATTAGAATAATTTTTTCAAAACCCGTCCTGGGCTATAGCTGCAGGAGTGAAGTAGAATAATCTTAAAGCATCTAAATTAATTAGGAAATTAGAATAAAAGCAAGGCATTTTTTTATAATATAATAATTGCAACCGTTTGTTGTAAGAGGTGTAACACAAATCAAAACTAATCCAATTAAAGAGAGAATTCATAGTAGAACAATCTCGAAAAATAAAAATGCGAAAGGGAAAATATACAAAATTATACAAATAAAAATTAATCTCCTTCTATTGTCATAAAAGTCGATTAAAATTAACATCTTATAAGCGGTTGCAATTATTATATTTTAAAGGAATTTCCTTGCTTATATTCCAATTTCGAATTTACTAATTAATTTAGATGCATCCTATATATATATATATATATATGTAGGATGCCATAGTCCATTATAATCGGATGACGCGACAAGCTGTGAAAATAAATCTTTTACTTTTCCGATGATAGAAGTAAAACGATTCCGCCATTAAGACGATGATGCGACTTAAAAGATGTTTGCATGTAAAAGACGGTCAATTCTCTTGATCTGTAAATATCATCTGTTTCTTCTACATGTGTAATCATTTTGTAGTTTGTAACAACTATTCACGTTTCATTAAATTATCGAATTTTCCATAAATCGGACTAGTTTATTAGCCCCTAGACAGCCACATAGGAAGTAAGTTTACAGACATCATATTCCTAGACAGTAAATACCGATTCTACGTATATATGTGTGTGTGTGTATACTCACAGTGTTACCAGCTCGGTGATCTCAGTTTTTTGTTGTTATATTTTGGTAAAATGTCTATTTTTTGCTTTAAAGGTGATCGAATTTTATTGTTTTTACATTTTGGAATAATTTTTATGCCTTAATTAATTAATTGCATGCAGTAGTTGAAGAACTGCGTACAGTTCAAAAGTGGCGCTAGGCCTAACGAAGCTGCCATTTGTTTACATTTGAAACTCTTAGTGGAATAGGGAATTAAATCAGTTTGGTTCATGAACTTCAGTGTCCTTTTGCGCAATGGAACCAAATGTTAACTTTCAGTTTTGTGACCGAAAATGTTACTTTTCTGCCCGCTGGCCGAATTGCTTGTTTGTTCGTGGAAACTTTAATTTTAATTGTAAAAATTGTTTTTTCTATCTGCTTTTAACTTCATTTGGTGTTTTAGGTGTTTCTGTATTTTACAATTTTTAATGGAGATGTTTTGAGTTTTTTATTTATTTTTGTCTTGCGCGCAATATGAGTTGTGGGGATTGAATGCGAAAAATAGAAATATTAAATTCGAGAAAATAGGTTTAAATGAGGTGCAGCAAAAAATGTGTGCAGTTTTAATACGTCGTACAAGAAACTCAGGTTGAGTCCACATCAGATATTTATATTTCAGGCAAATCTTTTCTTATGGCAATTTGAACTTCTTGATTAGCTGCAAGAATGCACAAGTCACAAAAGGACAACAAAGAATCCTTTATCCACTGCTTTCGCAACACCAGGAAAAAGTCCTTTTTGAAGTTAAGATACATTTAAAGCAAAATCTGACGATTTATTAGTAGTATATGACGAATATTACGACGAAATTGGGAGAACTTATAACAATGTCATGAAACTATCAGCAATACCAGTTGAAAAGAAATGACTCTATAATAGGCTGTTCATAACATGTCATATGTCGCTATGGCTCTTTTACCAGTTTTAATGAAAAAGTTTTATTTCTTTCTACAGCAAACATTTGTTGCTTTTAAACATATAAAATGTTCTATTTCGGCTTCTTTTCATTCACATAATAAAAAAAAAATTTAAAAAATATTTTTTTTTTTTTTTTTTTTTTTTTTTTTAATCAAAGTTTTGAAGTGACAACTTTGAGCGAAGCAACATTTTGAATTCCATTGCAAAGAAAGTAAACTCATTTTTTTCCATTAAGAGTTTCGTTTTAGGGAAAGCAAAGCCAAGCATGATAATGATTGTTGCCATCATGTATCTTTCGATTACATCGTTCTGTATAATTTAAGAAATTAAATCTTTATCGACGCACTGTACAAAGATTGTTAACATATTTTAGAAGGGTTAAAAAAACTTAAATGTTGTCTGTCGAGTTGCAGTTTATGGCAACCGATTATTTTGAAAAGAGAGATATCGTCTGCTGCATTGTAATTTATTCTTCTTTTCAAATGTAACATATAAACAAACTGCAGATCGAATAATTTTTTCTGCCTTTTCCGAAGAGAAATATTCTTATTCCGCCGTTCGAAAACACTGAGAAACGCATGATATTCAAAAATCTGATGTGGACACCCAAAGACTTCCTTGTACGGCCTATTAAATTATACACATTTTTTTATGCATTTCATTTAAACTTTCATTAAACTAAAAAAGAATTTTATTAGAGATGCATTTCGCATTCAATTAATTCAGTTCTCACTTCTCGAAAGGCCAAAATACATAACATCTCGAAACGTCTTCATTAAAAATTGTAAAATACAGAAAACATGAAACACCAAATATGGCTAAACTAGTTCAAAAACCATTTTTTGCAATTAAGATTATAGTTTTTACGCGAAAACAAGCAATTTAGGCCAGTGGACGATAAGGGAGATTTTTCGGTGCACGAAACGGAAAATTTACGTTTGATTCCACTTGGCAAAAGACAGTGAATATGCGAAAACTGACTTTAACGTTTGTCTTAGTAGCACTTAAACAATTTTTGTATTGTTGATAATTCAACAACTATTACATGCAGATTAACTAAAGTCATAAAATCTTTAACCGGAACATAAGAACAACCTAATCCAATCACTATTAAAGCAAAAAATGCGCAATTTACTAACATATAAGAATAAAAAACTGAGCTCACAAAGCCGAGTAACGTATAAATATATATATACTTCTGGTGCAGCCGATTGCAACCAAACATGGAAGTGCACAACTACATGTTATAGCAGTCCTATACTCGAAATTTCAACATTTTCAACAACTCATTTTTGAATTATGTGAGATACATACATACATACGTACGTACATACGTAAGTACAGATGTCAGAAATCCATTTTTCAATACGTTTTGGGAAAAAGAGTCCGTTATTCTGTCCATAGAGACAGATGTTATGCAGAAACATCGTTCAAGTGGATCCCAGAGTGGTCAAAATGATATTTTCGTTGAAATATGATATCCGAAATTTTTCGCTATTACAATGCTTCCTTTACTTTGCAAAAGGAAGTAAATTTAATCAGTAACATTTGTTAATTGGAACGGGGAACACCAATAATATATTTTGCATTGAACAAAGGCGCCAACGAATACTCCCAAACGATAGTAATGTATCTGGAATAACAGAAAATCTGCCGACGCTGAAATCAATTGCAGAATCTTTAAATGCATCTGATTCAACAAGAATAAACGCATGGTTGGACAAATCTGGTCCAGACAGTAGAGGGGGGGCCAAAATTAAGTTTCAGTAAGGATTTTTCATTCTTGCAGATTTCTCTTATAATGGAAAAAGCAAAAAGTTAAAAAAAAAAAAAAAAAAAACTGAAAGCTTTCAAATTTTACATTACGCCCAAAGGGGCGTTATTTTAACATTTTTTTGGGTTGCATTTATTTGTTAAATATCATATTCTTCGCACTTAAACCATAAAATTCAGTTCAACAGCAATATCGCAAAATAATTTTTAAATGAGCATATCTTTAGAATTTTCGATACACCGTCTCGCGCGCTTGAGATAAAAAAAATTTTTTTTTTGTACATTGTTTTCATTGTTCGCTTTTAAATCGTTCAGTTTGTTAATCAAAAATTCGCTAAAGTTTTACAAAATATGAAATAAATTATAAAACAAATTCCACATTTGTGGAATTCCATATTCGGGTGGAAATGTACGTTATTCAAAATTGGATGGCTCTAGGTACCGTTGTTTTATCACAATGCGAGAAACATACATACATTTGTGCAGATTTTTCATTATTTAATTTCTTGAAATATAATACAGAGCGATAATATTTGCTGGCAGCAATTTGAAAAGTGAATCGGATATGTTTCTCCCATTGTGAAAAAACGAGAGTACCTAGAGCCGTTAAATTTTAAATAACGTTGTCCTCGACACGACCATGTGAACCTGGAAGCTCGAAATTGATGTATCATTTTTATAAACCTTTAATGAATTTTTGACCAGCAGACTCAATGATTTGAATGCGAGCAGTGGCAACGTTGTATAGAGTAAAATATTTTTATTTCCAGCGCACGAGACTGTCGCAAATAATGAAGGTATGCTTTTTAAACATTTCCTGACTTTGCTGTTGAATTGAATTTTATGCGGGATAAGTACAAAGAACATGGTATTTAATAAGTAAAGTTAAATCGTAAAATGTTAATAATAAAAAGATAACAAAAATGTCCAAGCCATCTTATTAAGAAAATTGAGCACTGATATGATGAGCGGAGAAAAGAATGATAAAAATAGAAAAATGTCTGTTAACACATAATACTGCATCTTGAATTCTAAACATATGCTGCTATGCTCGCTTTAAAATTTTTATAATTTTGCTGTTGATTGTATGCAGCTTAAGTAAGAAGAAAATGGTGTTTAATAATAATGCTAACAGAAGTGAGTATAACTGAAAACTGGTATATTGCGAGCTCATCGAGAGCGTTAAGAAACCTTAACAAATCTTTCGGGTGATCGTTAAAATCTGAACTCTTTCAGATTTTAATTTTATTAAATATGTTTAATAATAATTAAAGTAAACGGTAATTAATGTAGTTAAAAATGTTTTCGTGTGTATATATATATATTTCAAGACCTATTATCTTTAGAAGCCAATGCGGTGAAAAAAACAGAAAACAAAAAAAAAATTGTTTCAACAAAAAACGAAACAAAAAAAATTGTTTCAACAGAAAACAAAACCAAAAATATATATATATATCCAGAAAATAAAAATTTAGGAATATAATGTTTTTTGATACAGTAATTTTTTAAATTCTTGGTTTATTAATTTGAGCAGGAAAGTATATAAAGTCTTTTTTCTAAGTGTAAACTCTGCAAAAAATATATATATAAATATATGTATAGGATGTGTAAATATAAACGTAATTATTTATTGAAACAATGACAGCATCTCAAAAATTTTAAGACTTAAATCTTTTGGCAACTGAAAAAGATAAGAAATTTATGTAAAATAGCGTATCACTTTCACTTTCACCGTGTTCTATTTCCCTTGTCATTTTTATCAGTCAGAGTTTTTACAGTTATTAAAGATTTATTTAATGCTTTTGATAATACAATTTTCACACCACTTCAATGTAATATTTTTATGTTTTAACCAAAATTTAGATATTTGAAATTAAAAGAAAGCACGTACATAAAACTCCAACAATTCTAAATAGTAGAAGCAACAGTTACAGTTACTGTGAATTTGTTGTTTTTCAGTGTTGCCAACAAATATCGAAAGAAGGAGAATTTAATTTTTATTAGTCCAAAGGGATTTGAATCCCGAAGAACTATTAGTTTCGTTTTGGCATTTTGCGTCGGACTCATAAATGTCGGTTCACTTTTCAAACTGTTGCCACAAAATCTTAGAGTCCTGCATTATATTTGAAGAAATAAAATAATGAAAAATCTGCATAAATGTATGTATATTTCTCGTATTGTGATAAAACAACGGTACATAGAGTCATCGAATTTTGAATAACGTAATCCTCCAACGAATATGGGCATGTGGAAGACCAAATTTGAAATTTGAAATTTGTTTTATGATCGATTTCCTATTTTTTAAAACTTTGACGAATTTTTGATTAACAAACTCAAGGATTTCAAAGCGAGCAATGGCAACGTTGTGCAGAAAAAACATTTTTATCTCCAGCGCGTGAGTCTCTGTATCAGAAATTCTACAGATATGCTCGTTTTAAAACTATTTTGCGATATTGCTGTTGCACTGGATCTTATGGTTTAAGTGCGAGGAACATGATATTTAATAAAGAAAGGTAACACACAAAATGTTAAAAAACGCCCCTTTGGACGTAATTTAAAATCTGAAACATTTCAGATTTTTTTTTTTTTTCAAAGTTTATTTGAAATTAAAAGAAAGCCCGTACATAAAACTCAAACAATTCTAAATAGTAGAAGTAATGTTAATTTGTTGTTTTTCATTGTTGCCAACAAATATCGAAAGAAGAAGAATTTAATTTTTATTTCAAAGTTTATGTAAAAGGTATTGATAAAAGGTTGACTTAGTCAAATCGGCTTCTGAAATTATTATACAATATATTCAGAAGCTATTAATAAAGGGCTGTCTGACCTAGAAAAAATGAAGCAACGAGTAAATTCTTTAATAACTAAGAAGAATATTATTTATTTCATCAAAATTTACAAAAATAAGAAAATATCAAAAATTAGACTTAACCTCATTGGCTTCTAAGCGACTCATATAAAAATAGCGAGACGGAACTAAGTAAAAACGAGAGAATTCACGAATAAAAGCTATCATTTTCATATGAGTAAGATTCTGTTTTATTTCTCTAGGCTGTGGAGGCAATTTTACAAAGAACAGAGGGCAAATATTTTCTCCTTATTATCCTGATGTCTATCGTGGAACTCTCAACTGCACTTACACCATTGGAAAAGCTGGGCAGTACATAGGAATACAGTTTGAAGATTATTATACTGATCATTCTTATTCAAAAAGTAAATAACTAATTAATCACTCCTTTTCATCAACGCCTTTCATTTATGAACTGACCGTACTTCCTCTTTTTAATTACATAATTATTTTTTGAATATTTATTAGTTGCATATTTATTATTGTAGGTTACTTGTTTAATATTGTATGTTATTCTTCTTGTAAGGTATCCTTAAGTTTAACTAACATTTTTTATTCAAATTTTTGTTATCTTTCCTGAACTCTTTAACTTCCCTACGCATTTCCTCCCCAGGAAGTGAATGAATAGTTAAGTGAAGTGAGTATTTGAACGGGTGAATATTGAAGTTTATTCAGAGCCATGTTGTCGCTAGCCAGCACACGTTTCGATGCTGATCTTGCTGTTACGCTAATACGCGCCTTGGTTATTTCGGATAGTAGTCACTAACGTAGCTAACCCAGCACTATTCTATTTAGACTTGAATTGATTTATATGCTATGTTTAGGTTCCACAGTAAGTCGATGGTGTTATCGTAAAGCACGAAGAACGTGCCTTTTCTGTTCGTAGTTTGAAATAATTTAAAGGGTAATTTTTCCCTTTTCTCCTTGTCGTGTTGTTACTTCACGCCTGAGCGAGAACTCGCCAGGTTCATTGTAGAATCTAGATTAGTTTATGTGGGAAAGAAGAGAGAGATATTATATTCTTTAATGTAAAACATAGTTATTTAACCAGTTAACTGGGATTGACGAGTATACTCGTTATGGAGAAGCGACACGATTTTGTGTATTGACGAGCATACTCGTCATGTGTATATTATGTTAATGAAATGGAAAGATAAGAGGGAGGTTTAATTAGTAAGTACTGTACATAATGATAACGTAATAGAAACGGAGAAGAGAAAAATAATAACAAAGAAACCGGAACTAGTGAATGATTATATAATAAAAAAAATGGGTGAAGTGGATATGAGCGATGGAATTATCATAGCGTATTCCACAGCAAGAAAACGACTCAAAAAGTACTACAAAAAGATATTTCTCCATTTCTTAGACATTATGTGTCTGAATGCATTCATATTATATAAAAAGAAATAATAAGCCAATTAGGCGGAAATCATGTTCCGGATTATATACTCGGAACATAGAATAAAAACAACCCTACGCGAAGGTGTTCGCATTGCTACAAATGTCAGATCAGGAAGGAATCGCGTTGCTGGTGTTCGATTTGCAAAGTCCCATTGTGTATAGTACCCTGTTTCGTTGAATATCACTCCGCAGCAGGAATTTAAATTCTTACTTTTAGATGTATAATATTTAATTTAATTTATTGCGTTTTTAGTTTAATATTTATGTAATATATGCTTACGTTAACCAAATAAGTAAATATTAGTAATAAAATTTTCAATTTTATAAAATAAACCCATCTTTTTCATCCAATATCATACCAGCGCAACTTACTCTGTGATTGACGAATATACTCGTCATGGCTCGAATCTGGCAATACAAAACGGTGCGCACTCTTAAACGAGAGCGCCACAGTTAGCTGGTTAAAATGATTGACTTCCTCACAAAGATGTAGCGAAACGTAAGGTATTAATTAAAAGGAAAATATCTAAGTTAGACTTACAAGTATTCTATATTTCCTTTAATTACATAATTAGTGTCAAGAAAACAATCCACTTCTAGACATTATTGTCTGGATTTTGACATTATTGTCTTTTCTTACTCTTTAATAACAATAAACAAAGATTGCATGAATCCAAAGTTTTAAGCTACCATCAAATAAATGGACACAGTACCTTCGTTTCGGTGAGCTAGAAATATAGCTAGGAGTATTACATGATTCTGTCTCCACAGCCATATACCGCAACACCCACCTTTGCACAAACATCTTGCTTCGCATACCTAACTTACTTCTAGCAAATTAAATATGTGTCTGTTTTGTTTATGGCACATATTAATGTGCAATATACTAATATAGCACATCTAAATGTGCCATATACGAAATTTGGTATCCTATCATAGTAGTATTTCTAAAACTATAATACCAAATTTGTGTGATACCAATTTTGAGTGAAAATGTTGGCCAGTGATATATTTCCGTGCTTCTGAAAGATTTTATAGGTGAAAGAATAGTATAATAAAGAATAGTATAATTAGATAGGATTCAATAACAGAATATTAACAAAACGTCTAACTCTGGCTTAATGTCCTGTTTCGTTCATATGCCGTCCTAACTAGTTATTAATAACTAGCTGTATACTGGCTCAATTAAAGTAAATGCACAAGGAGCTTAAAGTAGAAGAAATGCCAAAATAGTAGCTTAAACTTCATGATGATGAGGAAAGGAGGGGGCAAAACAGAACTAGCCTGAGAGAATAAAGTCTTGAAAATGTGGCTTAAAATCAGTTTCTAGTGACGATAAATTCTTGTTAAACTTTTTTCATATAGTACACGATGTATGATGTTATGATACGATGTTTTATCCACTAGACCTAATAGACCCAGGTCTTCGAAATTTGGTACATAGGTGCATCTAAACAAGAGCCATTGCACCTCGAAGCGATTTCTTCAAAATTCGAATTTTTTTTTATTATTATTATTTTATGTTTTTTGATGAAATCGCATCAAATAGGTAATTCTTTCTCATTATATCAGCAACAGTGACACGTCGGCGTTGTTGTTGATTTATCATTGTTGCTGATATCAGCACTGTTGCCAATCGGAAAAATGAGGGCGATAATTCTGTGCAGTTTTTAAATTTATCTAGAGTTTCATGTTTTCCCCATTTCAACTAAATATTGCTGCTACAGGTGCTATATGACACTTTCTGTTTCATATGACAAAAAAGAACACATATCTGTTACTAAGCCAGCAAGACATACCTAAGGTTCATTATGAATACGGATCCACATATCTACTTTGGATACCATAACTATACACAGAAACATAACGCTCTACTTGCTTACCAGTACCATACAGCTGACAAATTGGAATGTCAACTGCCTAAAGTATTAAATCAATATTCTTACCTTTTATATAGATGTTTTATACTTGAGCAATAAGCGATTCATGGAAAGTCAATTATATCTTCTAACCGAGCTCAGTTAAGTATGTCTGAGATGTTCTGCGAATGATTGTTGTTGCTGACAACCCCCAACTCAACACCAGTTAGGTAGAAAGTTAAAAATGCTTCAAAAGGAAAGTGGAGCTGATTGGCCATAGGATTTACTTATTTTGCACTCATCATTTTACTCTCTGTTCATAGAGTATCATCGTGTGTTTTAGTATTTTTATCCAGTAACATCACAGCCTTTGTTCCTCCGTAAAGAGGGACCAAATATGCATTTGTAGTGACACTAACACAATTTACTTATTTTAGTACTTTCTGTTTCTGTTACGGACCAACTCCTGTGCTATGTAATATTGCTGTCTATGGTCTCAAAATCCCTCCACCTTCTTTACTGTCTCCTTATCTCTGTAGCGAAACTTCGTATAAGTTCCTTCTTGTAAAATTTCCCATACTCAAGTAAGTGTATATGTCATTCATCAAGGTGATATGAAAACTCCGAGAAATCATGTTTTGAATAGAAAACATGGCTTTCAAAAGCGAATCCGTTTTTATAACTTTTTATTTAGTTTACTTATTTTGATGGAATTTTGTCATCGAATTTTAACCTACTTCCTGATGTTTTTCTTAGATACTGGACGTTTGTTGAAAAAAGGCTACGGGAAGTTGGTTAATTTATTTATTAGGATAATTAACATTTTTGTTAAGGGATATTGCTTATTTCATTGTAATTTTTGACACAGCTTTAATATAGCCCACCCAGAATTTTAACCAAAACATTTCGCCAAGAATGGCAATAAATGAAATGATGTGGTAACCCATACTATTCGCCAAAAGCAATGTAAACAAGAGGATGGAATTACGGTTACAATTAACTTAGTGGTCAATTACATTTATTCAATTTCAATACAGGCCCACCAGCGGCCGAGCGGTAAAGTCGCTGAACACTGGTAGTTCGGTCCGAGGTTCGAATCCCGCGAACGGGCTGGCTGCATGGGTGTTTTCGTGGTTTTCCCCATGTGTAACGTGTATACGAGCCAGTTTCCCTTAGAAAGTCCTCCACGAAGGCATCCCTCCTCTTAGGCAGATAGCCCTCGAGGCTTTGCCATAATCACACACACAATTTCAATACAAATTACCGAGATATCCATTTACTCAAAGTTAAATGCTCGTGCCCTGTATTCTTACTTTTCCGGCACAGATTTTTTTAAAATTTGTCTCGCACTGCATTACACGGAGAAATACGGCATTTTAAATTATAATTCTACTAAAATTAATATCCAAATACGCAATTCGTAACACTGTTATCGGCGATTGTTTAACGCTCAGGTACCGTGGAGAATACTATTTTAGATATTTTTTCTTTTTGGCTACTTTGGAGGTTAGATTTTTGTATTTATGGCTTGCTCTAAACCTGCTGTTAGTGATGTTGTAATTAAGTATCAGGAGATTTTAAAGGAAAATTTATGGTGGAAGTTTTAAAAACAAACGTAAAAGTTTGGGAAAACCAGGCATTCCAAACGGATATTTTATGTATGAATTAACAAGAGAGTATGAACTTTTTAGAGGATTTTTGATGGATTGTGGACTATTGAAGGATAACGCTTCTTGTGAAAAATGTAAGATACCATGCGTGTTAGTTAGTCAGAAAAAGTCATCGAACGGTACTATTTGGCGATGCAAGGAGTGTAGGGCTGAGAAATCAATTACGATAGGATTTTTGTTCGCCTGTAGTAGACTCAATTTTTCTGGAAGCATTTTTTTTTTACAACTCAGTGGAGTTGCTTATGCGCGAGTTTCTGCAATTCTCCGATTTCTTTTAGAGAAAAGCAGATTTCTGAGCATTTGAGCAATGCAGAGTTTATTCAATGTCTGATTTTTTAAGTGAAAAGAGATTGCTATGTACATGGGCAAAGCCAAGGTAATGCGCAATGCGGTGTTTGTGCAATTCTCTGTTTTTTTTAAGGGAAAATAGATCGATGTGTACATGGGCAAAGTTAGTGTCATGCGCAATGCCGACGTTGTACGCGGTGCCGAGTTTGCGCAATTCTCTGATTTTTTTAAGTGAAAATAGATGGATGTGTACATAGGCAAAGCCAATGTAGTGCGCAATGCCGAAGTTGGGCGCGGTGCCGAGTTTGTGCATTTCTCTGATTTTTTTAAGTGAAAATTGATCGATATGTACATGGGCACAGCCAATGAATTGCGCAATGACGATGTTGTGCGCGTTACCAAGTTTGTGCAATTCTCTGATTTTTTTTTAAGTGAAAATAGATCGATGTGTACATGGAAACCGAGTTTGTGTAATTCTTTGATGTTTTTCGAACGAATACAGATCGTTGTGTACAAGGGAAAACGAGGCAGTTTGTGAAGCCGAGCTGTAATGTAACGTATTTTATGTGCAGTGTTTAACATATCCTTGTGTATTTTAAATTTGCAATGTTGTTTTAATTGTAAATTATATTTGAGACTTCTTTTTTCATTTAAATTGTATTTTTAAGTGTTTGGTTTTGATATGTTGATAATGCTTTCCGACTTACGATAAATATCGATAGTTCGGCGATCTACTCAACAGTAGAAAACTGTGAACTTTGACCCTCTTAGTAACTTTTACCTCATTATTTTAATACGTAGTGTTTGTTATCGTAATTGCACTTTATAATATGAGTTCTTTGATAATATGTGTGTGTGTATGTGAAGCATTGCTTAGTATTTCAAATTTGTAGTACGTATTTTCTTATAATATTTTCTTTCATTGTGAGAAATTAGATTTTTTTTATTTATTAATGTGTAGAATTCTAGTATCCCTACAGAGAATTAGGAATTTAGGAAACTGATATGAAAGCTGTGTATAATGTTCATATGGAATAAAAAATATTTCTCTTTTTTTATTAATGTAAATTTTAAAAATTTTAGAAAATAATGAAAATTGTCTAGTTACTGGTATGAAAGGGATTATGTCGTTACGTAATCAATAAGGTAATTCGTAAAAATGAAAAAAATTGAAAAGGTCCACAATATGAATTTAAATTTAAAAAATCTTTTTTTATTTGTATAAATGCTGAAGCTTAAAAATCTTTAAAAATACTGAAACTGTATGAAATACAAAGTATTAGAGACTGAGACGTTGTTTACCGTTTTTGATAATTGGTAGAATTCGCTTACTGTATCATGGTAATTTTAAATATAAACAATTCATCATACTTAGTTTCAGTAACGTCTAAGCTTAAATGTTAGAAATGTAAATTTAAAGAATTTGATGTTAATTTACGATAAGAAACAATTTATTATTGCTATTTTAAAGAGAAAATAGAAAGTACGCGTAGCGTAAATGGAGAATACGTTGTGCGTCAGAAGCTTATTCCCACTCATTTATGGACGTCACACATCTCCGCCTTCGCAACGTTGTTGATGTAGCCTATTCTGTGCTTTTACCAAATTATTTATAAAGGCTGAAATAGCTAAAGGTTTCCGATATTGTTTTTAAAATTACATCCTTTTAATCTTAATCTTTTCATTAATCATTCCTTAATATTTTTTCTTTTAAAATCGTGTATGATAGTCGTGAATTTATTTCTATTAGCCACGATTTATGGTAAAATCCAGATGGCCGCCATTTTTGAAACACGGAGTTTCGTCGAGAATTTCGATGGTAACCATTTTCCAAAACAACGTATTTTACGCGGTTTGACGCTAAAAACAATTCGCCAAACTTTGAAGGTGGGCTATACTGAAGCTGTTACTCATTTTTTTTATATGCAATATATTTTTATTGAAAAAAAAAAATTTTTATAAAGTTTTGCAAAGTAAATTTCTGTGCAGTTTTTAAATTTAATGTTTGGTGTTCCTTTTAGGCATTTTTCCGGTGCATTTAAAAGCCAGACGAAAGCTGGCCGCGTAGCGACTAGCAGAAAATATTTTTGTACTTTTCCGTTTAGCCGACGCAGGCGATAAAGTTGCCAGTAACGGTACAACAGATGCCAAACGGAATATTCTCGCTGGTAACCTTTCACGCCTCATTTTCAAAACAAGTCGCAGCCATTTCTTATCAGATTGATTGTTTCATTCAACACTGGCATACAATTACATAGAATATTTACAAAGATAATTAAATTTTATGCCCTAACACGATTTGCGGTAATTAGTTAATTACGATGCAATTACACCGCTCACCCGAAGGTGAAAATATAGATAAGGCAAAGTCAAGGGTTAAATTCATCCATTCTAATGAGAATGCACAAGCGAAGTAAAGCACTGCGGTTTTACATATTTTCTGAGTAAGCTATTCGTACGAATTGAAATAATTCTTGCGTTTAAACTTGCATTTTAAGTTAAGATTCAACTTGAAATTAAGTAGAGAATTAGATTTTTGTAGCGTAGTTTACGTGAGATGAGATCACTTGGGGTCACGTGATATGAACCGACGAATCAGGATGTTGAACGATGGAAGCATAGTAAATTCTTAAATTAATGTCTTTTTACTTATTATTGTCTTTATTTATTGGCTTTTTACAAAATTTTAAACGATATTAAAATGTTTATGCCTTCAAAATAAAAAATTCTTAGAACTAATATTTTTTATGTGTATCTGTATGTTGTCGCCAATAAATTCTGCTTGGCGAGATTTGCGCCGGCGAAACGGAAAAGTACCAATACTTTTTAATCTTTTTGATAAACTGCAACTCGAAAACGCTTTTGAAAACTCCAAATCTTTTTGATAAACGTAAACAATTTATATTTTAAGCAAAGCGATGAAACTCCTAAATGTAAGATTGTTTTGTTTTTGTTTGGTTTACTTAATTACAGCAAAGAAATCGAGGGCTATCTGCTTAAGGGAAGGGATGTCTTTGTGGAGTACTTTGTAGGGGAATTGGCTTGTATACATGTTACACATTGTAAAATTTGGCATCTACGTAGGTTGGGGCAAAAGTCATAGCAACTATTTTTTTTTTCTTGAAGATACCAGTCCGGTTGGAAAATGTGACATACACAGACGAGAGGACAAGGTCTTAACTGCATGTATGGACAATGAATAGCACTGAAATATAGTAACACACGAATTTATTACGTTAATATACAGGGCAATATAGCCATTACCGTGCGAAAGAATGTTAACACAATACACATGAAGTTGACATGATAAACCTGGGCCTAAAGACCTTCATTGTAGTCCCCTGCTTCTGTGCTTCTGTCACCACACGCTGCTAACAATGTGGGAGGTGCTGAATACCATCAGCCTCAGCATTCGCCGCACCATGTGTGAATCGGGTCATCTAAACCGCCTACCGCGTGTTGGGTCCTTAATCTTGGGAATGAGATCAAAGTCACAGGGCGAAAAGTCAGGAGAGTAAGGTGGGTGCTCCAATTCTTCCCATCCCAACGTCGGAGTAGCTGTCGTACACAATCTGCTTTATATGGTCTTGCATTGTCATGCAGTATTATTGCACTGTCCACAAGATTCGGACGTTTATCTCGAATACCACGTCGTATCTGTCGCACCAGGAATTCCCTGTAGTACTGTGCGGTCACTGTTCTGTCATGAGGAACAAAGTGGCAAACAATAACATCCCTGACGTCATACGCAACGATCAGCATCAACTTGACTGGGGAAGGATTCTGACGCTAGCTCATTACGCAATATCCTGTGAACGGTGCGTTTCTCGATTCCACTTGCCCTCTGTAACTCCAGTAATGTCCTCGTCTGTCTTCATCTATGAGGTGCTCGATGACGGCACGTGCCAAATCAGTCCGCACACTCACCGGTCGTCCCGAACGTTGCTCATCACTGGTTGACACACGCGCTTGCCGAAACATTCCTACCCACCGTGCTACTGTACGATATGGTAGGGCATTATTCCCAAGGGCTTCTACTAATTCACTGTGACATTCCGTCGCATTTCTCCCTCGGAGAACGGCTATTTTGATGTAAGCGCGCTGCTCAACACAGGTTACTTCCATCTCGCACGGCACTCACCAACTGACTAATTTCAGAGCCCTCGCTACCAAGTAGGCGCTCAATCCCGGAACGAATTCTATTGTTTGCCGGAAGAGTCCAAAATTTGTAGGTATGGTACGTGAAAGTAGGGATGAGCTAAGAGGAGAAAGAGAAAGGGATTTTGAGTATAGGAAATTTCAGTCTTTCCCTGATTGAGCGCCTACTATGAACGGGCTCCTGCTTTGTGAGGGTAGCTAGCGTTTCGTTAGCAAGTGTATTATTTATTATTCTTATTGATTGTCTGCCTCTTTTTTTACAGTTGCAATTTTCTACAATACCTTAGGTAAATTAAACTTTACAGTTACGTATTGTAACTTCATGTAATACTCTGTTACTTTACCGTAATAAGAGTTCTAATAAATATTAAATTTCGTTGTAACAAACAAAATTATGTAATTTCGCCAAAACGTTATGCCTTTAAGCAAATTTTAAATAAGCATACAGTTTTACATTGCAAACACGTATTTTTCTACGAAGTATTTTTTTTTTTTTTTTCATAAATTGATAAAAATTAATTTGTCCTACAATAAAATATTCAATAACACATGGAGCATAAAAATAAGCAGTGAAACTCCTTCCACGGTTCGGGAATAAGTCAGCGAAAATATCCCTTTTTTCCGTAGTACCCACTGAAAGCCATTCTACGATCTAATTATTCCCGTTGGAAACCATTCCTGAACCTTTCCTTTCTATTCCTCTCACCTGCGTATATTGAACTCGCCCAGCTAACAATAGCAGGCGTTCCCAGATTGACGGTCTAGTCTCGCTACCACGGTCTAGTCTCGCTACCACAGAGGCAGCTTATCACAAACAATACACACTATGCCTGCAGAACTTCCACACGAAACATATGCGTTTTGTGATCCGTTCACATAACTACAAGAAAAAAAATAGTTGCAATGACTTTTGCCCCAAACCTCGTATTTGAGTTTTATAATTTAGTTCAGATTGTTTTCTGGCATCTTTACAGTCATCAAATAAAATTTGAAAACTGCCAAAGTTAATGGTATTTCATATACTTCCCAACAGTTATCATTTTTTATATTGCTAAAAATTAGCATCAAGCAACTTGTGTTATATTATCTTGAAAACTAATTAAGTCTTATAATAATAACAGACTGAAGACAGTGTTTTTTTATTTGGTTTTATTCATTTTGTGGTTCAACTGCTTTAGTGAATAAATAAACTAAATGCTTTCAGGGAACCCGGCATGCGCATCTGCTTATTTGGAAATATACCAGAAAGAAGTATCTGAATCCAACAAACAAGGCATATACTGCGACGGAATTCCACCAGCCAGTCGTACTTTACTTGGACCAGTCACGATAAGATACATTAATTCCAATGCAAATACTGCTCATGGATTTGACTTAAAATACGAAGTTTTAGGTAAATATAAAACCACTCATCTTCCCTTTAAAAAATTAAAAAAGTAATCTTGAGCTTTAAAATAACTTGTCATGTACACTGTGAAAAAAAAAAAAAATGGGGGCAGTTCTATATTTCACATCCTACTCAACCGATTGAGGAAATTCAACTTGAGTTTTTCATGTCTCGAAAGCGCGGCTTAGCATATGTATTAGATTTATATATACCACTGTTCTAATATAGGTATTTTGACACAAAATGGGACTTTTTCTGAAATGACATGCCAATGTTTTTCCATATTTCAATTCTACGACTCAAATTACACCAAACTACCAAATTTTGTAAAAATCGCACGAGTAGTTTTTGAAAGATTAGCTCTCAAAATTTTAGCTCCTCCATGTTAATTCAATTTGGTATGTATATATAAATATCTCATGTTTTATTAAATTTATTTCATTCCTTATTACACAGTTCGAAATTTAGGATCATTCAGCCATTCTTTAAGATTTATTTTTGAAATTTGTATTTTTTAATAATTTTTCTAAATTTTTCGAAAACAATTTTGAATTATAGCTTATAGAAATTTTACAATTGTCTTAAAGTAAATGTATTTTAAGCATACCTGCAAACAATTAGAGCTTTTTATTCGAAATTTCCGAAGATATACGTGAATTTGTATATTGGCGCCTTTCGAAATTTCTCATATTTGTTGAAAGCGATAATAATGAATGGTTTACGTACTTTGCTAAAATTATTTGAAACTAAGAACGATATGACTTTACTTCCGCTCACCTACAATGTAAAAAGATAAGAACGAAGTCACTTTTTTTTCCGTTTCAGCATAATGGAAGGGTAAGGAAAATAGGTTGCCATACATTAAGAAGTTCGCCAAGTGAATTATTCTTGGAGCAAACTGGAAAAATTGTGCCAAGATTAATTTTTGAATTTCTCCGTAAATTTCGTACCGTATTTTACAAAATTGAATATATAGGGATCAATTGAGTCGTAGAATCCAAATATGGAAAAAAAAATTGGTATGTTATTTCAGAAAAAGTCCGATTTTGTATCAAAATACCTATGTTAGAACAATGCTATATATAAATCTAATATATCCTTGTGATGAACCAGCTTTTGTCCCCGGAATAAATAGATCGTTGAAGAATTATAGTCGAAGCTTAAATTATCAGACGATAAATTAAAAAAAAAAAAAAAAAAAAAAACAGGATCCACTTATTATTATTCAGTAGAAATAGCAGTTACAAAATCAGATATCCGGACTAAATAAAAAGAATTACTAATAACTTTTTGTATGAAGTTTACTGCATCGTGACATTTAAGAAAAAGCCCCGATATTCCTTTTGCGAGTCCTTTTATGGCTTCTGGAAAGGCGGAGCTTCGAAGAAATGACGTCAGCCTCGTCAGCCAATCCAGTTCGTTTTAAATATTTCCAGAACATTCTATAACTGTACGTGTAGAAAAGGCGGGAAAAACAACTTGACTACGGGGCTGTGGATTTAATTCCACGTACTTTCAAATAAGAGAACGTCGCCATTAAAAATGAAAAGACATACAGTTAGAATTTTAAGTGTATTCTTGACTATGGAATGTTATTATTACATATATATATATATATATATTAAGTCGCGCTTTCGAGACATGAAAAACGCAATTTGAATTTGAATTTCGTCGATCGACCCCCCCCCAGGAGAACAGGAGATATAGAACTGTACCTCTTCTTCCACCACCTCCCCGCAGTGTACAAAACTAAGTACAATAACATATTGTTGCGTTCTACGGGTTCGTGGATTTGGAGCAATCGAAGACAACACCTGATGAAGAATCAAAGCACAATTTGTTCACCAGTAGGCAATATTAAAGAGGGTAGTTCGAAAGATACGTTTACAGTCGTGGAAAAACTATGATAAACATACCGAAACAATTATTTATAAATTATATGACCCAGTTCAGTTTTTATACAGTATTTATTCGCAATGATCTAATTATTCTATTGGGTGTAAGCTCTCAGACCTAGATCGAGAGATTGGGTGTAAGATCTCAGACCTAGACGAGAGAAGTGGCGTAACAAGACCAAGGAACCACGGTGTTACACCGCTTCTCTCATGTGGCTGAAACAATCAGAAACAAAGCTTTTAGGCTATAACGGTGAAGGCAGCTTCACTGCAAAGCATTACAGTGCAGATCTCCACACGGTTGATCACTGTCAAGCTAATCTCTGAACTCAAGACACTACTCTCTCCCAGGACAGGCAGGGTATATATATCTATGTAATATTTTGGCCGTCAGGCACCGGAATGACAAAGCTGGACTATGTAACTACATGAGAGTCCAGCTTTGTCTCACTGAAAAAGCATGATGACGCATTTAGCACAACTGGGCGTGAAAAATCACAATCTTTATTTTTTATGCATATCAAATCGTTATTTTGGGACAAGATATTTCTTAATTATAGTTGAATACAATAAGTTCCGTTTAACGTCATTTTAGGCAAATAAGCAGCAGCGTGGAAAAGTAGCTTGTTACCAGCAGGAAAGTGTAAGTGAAAGAGAGCGCAGCAGTTGAAAGAAAAAAGGGAGGGAGTCAAATAATTTCAGTCCGAATTAGAAAAAAGTTTTGATTTACAATTATTTGATAGGGCAGGAGATATCTGCATCAAACGTTGCAAAGCAGGGAAGGATCTCGAATTTGGGACAATAGAGGGGAAGAGCACCTAATCTACAACATTAATTTTGATGTCGGCAATTATTTTTTAACAGCATCTATCGTATTTTGTTATCCCACCTTCGAGAATAATAATCTTCGAGAGTAATAATAATAAGGTGGGTTACAGTTATATATATATAAATGATTAGAATAATATAGATATTTTTCTTATGACCCACCTTCAAGAATATTACCCAGAAAACCGCTAAAAATGTGTTCTAAAAAGTTTTCGCTCCGTCTATAACATATCGCATTTTTGTCAACAAAATATTGCCAAATGGGCGATTTCGTGCAAAATCAGGCAACCCTGTCTTTCAATGCCACTTTCTGTCAACCCTGATCCCTCTTTGCAGAAGCTGTCTCACCGCAGCTGGGCATTTCGCGACAATATCTTTCCATTCCTGTCAACTATCTTCAATACTTCTGGCGGCTATCACCTCAGTGGTATGTCTGAATATCTGCCCCACTTCAGCACAAATATTTTCAAAGAAAAAATATACAAAATCGGAAAAATAAATATCTTTCAAAGGTTTGCTTATAAGGTATTTCTCCTGCTCTCCTAGCGTGCCTCGTGATGTAGTGGTTCTGCACGCTGAGCTGGTATTCCAGAGGTCTGTGGTTCGATTCCCAGCAAAGGCGATTGCTCATTTTGCATCTCTCCGGCTTTTCCAATTATCCAATATCAGGTTACTAATGTTAGGTTACTAATTTCATGTTACCAATCCATTAGGTTACTAATGTCTCCACATGCTGATTATTAGATTTCAAATGTTTGCTAATTAGTAATTATTTTGTGAAGAGTATATTTCTGTAAAAAATGAATCTCTCGTATATAATGTGAGAAATATCTTTAACATTATTTACATATAATTACCAAGAGTACAAAATACGATTAATACTGTCTTATTCTTTCTTGAGGTGAGAGATCACCTGAGCACCAGCTAGCTCCGTACTAGATGTTAACAATCTTCAGTTCATCACCGAGGCGCCCTCGATGATGAACTGAAGATAACAGAATAGAGGCAAACACAGAATAGAGGCTGCTAATGAATTCGTGTGAGGAAAAGAATTTTTTTAAAATTATCTATTTATTTATATATTTCAATTTCACATCAGATGTTAATTAAACATTTAAAGAAGTTTGTGGTATCCTTATCTTTGTCCTTTCTAAGAATATCACATTTGCCTTTGTCCTTTATAAAAATATCACATTTGCCTTTGTCCTTTCTAAGAATATCACATTTGCTTTTTTCCTTTATAAGAAGATCACATTTGCCTTTGTACTTTATAAGAACATCACATTTGCCTTTCTCCTTTCTAAGAACATCATATTTGCCTTTCCCCTTTATAAGAACATCACATTTGCCTTTCTCCTTTATAAGAACATCACATTTGCCTTTCTCCTTTCTAAGAACATCACATTTGCCTTTGTCCTTTCTAAGAACGTCACATTTGTTTAGTAATGTGTTTATGAGTTACTATTCCACATTATATATTAATTCCGCATTTAAAGAAATTTTTCTTATCCATGCCTTTGTTCTTTTCCAATAATATCACATTTGTTTAGTAATGTTTTTATGTATTACTATTCCACATAAGATATTGATTCCGCGTTTAAAGAAATATTTTTATCCATGCCCTTGTTCTTTTTCAAGGATATCGCATTTGTTTAGTAATGCGTTACTATTCCACATTAGATATTGATTTCACATTTAAAGAAATTTTTCTTATCCATGAATTTGTCCTTTTCCAAGAATATCACATTTGTTTAATAATGTGTTTATTTATTACTATTGCACATTCGATATTAATTCCATATTTATAGAAATTTTTCTTATGCCTTTGTGCTTTCTCAAGAACATTGCATTTGTTTAGTAATGTGTTTATTTATTACTATTCCACATTCGATATTAATTCCACATTTAAAGAAATTTTTCTCATCAGTGCCTTTGTCTTTTCCCAAGAACATCGCATTTTAGTTATGTGTTTATTTATTACTCTTCATTATATATTAATTCAATATTTAAAGAAAATTTTCGATCCATGCCGTTGTCCTTTCTAAGAATATCACATTTGTTTAATATGCTGTGGAAAAAATCATTTCTTAATCATTGTTCTAGTACTGATTATGCCTAGATAGAACAATGAGTACAGCAGTTCTAATACTGATTAAGCCTAAAATATGTATAGCAACTAAGATATAGCTGCCATATATACATTATTTCTATTTTACCATGAGCTTTGCATCCTCTGTGAGTTTCTTGCCCCAGGTATTATTTGCCCACTAAGTTATATATGGGAGACTTTCAATCTTAATTGTTCTGAAGGATTTTCTAATTTCTTCTGATGAATTTAGCATGATCAGAACAAACACTGATATTTCAGAAAATGCCTATTCATTTGGAAAAGTTTCGTGTTTTTTCCTCATGAAATGAAAAATTTCGCAGTGAAGTAAATCATCTTCAAATTAAAACTGACTCTAGAACTTTGATCTTCGTCGATGATTATGTAAGAAGATTGATGTCTCCTTTTCGTCGATGATTAGGTATTTTTTGGAAGCAGGAAAGATGAAAAATTAACAACGCCTTCGCCGGGAATCGAACCTCTGGAATACGCGCTCAGCATGCAGACTACTACACCACGAAGGTAGAAGAAACACTTTATATACTCTCTCTTTTTAAAGAGCGACTGGGACCCAGAATATTTTCAATAAATTATTACACACTGTAAAAAGTAATTAAATTAGAAAAGTGTTTAAAACCAATATTTGATATGTTTCATAATATGACGCACTTCCTTTGTTATACTTTGTTTCGTTCAACCATAACATAATGTTTAATTTAGCCATTTTCGACAGTATATCAAATTGAAAACACAAGTAAACAAGTGTACTACTTCAAAATGTTTGGGATATTTTTGTACAACTTTTATACTCGTCTAAATGCAATTTAAAATCATAGTTTCAAAAACAATTTCAGTTTCAATGTTAGCCCAAAATTTTAATCATTTTTGCTTTTTCGGTGATAAGTAGTTTTGCTCTTTGATGAAATAACATTTCTTATTAAATTTCTCTCTGGCAGTGGTGGCCAAAATTGTGGACACTTTTGGAAATTTTTATGTTTTTGAACTTTATATGCTTATAGAAAATGTTACGTTTCGCAAAATGCAAACTTGTATATATCATTTTAAAGAGAATTTATTACTGAATTCAATACAAAACACAAAATTCAATTATTTGCAATACAAAAAAAGTTATATGTACTTTAATATAAATAAAAAACACCGTTATGAAGTGGTTTTTAATGTCTAGCTTTCCTGGCCAATCACTGTTCTTGTTCTGAGAAGCAATCAAATGTTAGTAACTGTCAGTAGAAGCTGACATCATGTTTACACTTGAAACAATTGTTATTTTGCTTTGTTCTGTAGAAGGAGAACCTGTTTCTTATACACTGCAATTACAAGTAGGAATTTTTGTAAAAATTTTTAATATTTAGTCAAGAAGCAATGACATCAAATAAAAGAGTAGATTGGACACCTAGAAAGAGATGTAATATTATTGTGTTACGAGAAAGTGGTCTTTCCTATGCTAAAATTGCAAGACAGGCGGGTGGTTCAGTGACTACATCTGGAGTCGGAAAGTTTTGTTTACGATATCAGGAGACAAATTCAATAAAAAACAAAGAAGGAAAAGGCCGAAAAAAGTGCACCACATCTATTGATGACAGAAGAATAAAATGACCAAGATAGAAAAATGTCATCAGCGGCCATCAGAAGTGATCTGAATGATGCTGGTCTTTCTGTCAGTTCAAGAACAATCAGGAGAAGATTAACAGATGCTGGACTGAGAGGTAGAATTCCACAAAAGAAGCTTTATCTTAATTTTCAGCAACGAAAAAAAGACTACAGTGGGCAAAGGAACACATTAATTGGACAGATGATCAGTGGTCACAAGTTATATGGAGTGATGAAACTAAGATATCGTTATTCGGTAGTAATGGGCGAAAATATGTAAGACGTAGAATAGGAGAAGAGCTACATCCCGACTGCATTCAAGCAACTGTGAAGAACCCAGTTCGTGTTATGATTTGGTCATGCATGTCAGCAGATGGTATTGGTCGCCTTCATGTCATCGATTGGACACTGAATGCCAGAAAATACATTGATACTATTCTAGAACCGAAACTTCTACCTTCCATCAGAGATCTCTTTCCCAATAACGCTTCGTTTATTTTTCAGCAGGATTCTGCTCTTTGCCACACGGCCAAAATATCGAAAGAGTGGTTTCGTACAAAGAGCATTAAATTGTTGTGGCCAGGAAACAAAAACCTGACCTCAATCCTATCGAAAATTTGTGGCACCGTTTGAAAACTCTTGTCCGAATAAGGCGCCCATCAAATAAAAGGGAACTAATTGAGGCTATAATTGTTTCCTGGCATCATGTAATAACGAAAGAAGAGCTTAAAACTCTTTTCAGCTCAATGAAACGTCGATGTGAAGCTGTAATCAAAAATAAAGGGTACCCTACTAAGTACTGATAACTCACTGCAATCATCACTATCTAATGTATATCGATAACTATTATCGTTTAACTTTTGTGGTATTGCAAAGAATTGAATTTTGGGTTTTGTATTGAATTCAGTTATAAATTCTCTTTAAAATGATATATACAAGTTTGCATTTTGTGAAATGTAACGTTTTCTATACGCACACACATAAGTTACACATAAGTTTAAAAACATCAAAATTTCCAAAAGTGTCCACAATTTTGGCCACCATTGTATTCTTATAAAGGAATTAATTAAGCGCATCTCTGAGACTTTTTCGTTACGTATATATCACGTTTTGGTAACTAACTAAAGCATAAGAAATATTTTACTGCCCACCAACCGGGATAGAGGTTAGCGACGCTGACGTTCGTACTGAAGGTCCCTGGTTCGAATCCCGGAGAAGGCAGGTCCCAATCACATTATGTTTCGGCTACGCGGGACTTGACGTCGAAAGGGACAATTCTCAGAACCCGCAGAATTCCAGGAAACACACGTTAGCTAGGTTACCATTCTCACTTACTACAAAGACTTGAACGCCAAACAGTAATGGATTATCGCTCAAATCGGGATCACGTGATCCTTCAGAAGCAGAACTTTCGTCTGATTGGCTGTCTCTACCCGGGACACGACACATTTTCGGTGAGGTTTGAAAAAATCCCGCATAACCGCAACGCAGTTTCCGTAAGTAGGTGGGACTTCGCTTCAGGCGGGGGTTCTTTTTTCTAGGAATCCTTCCGTTTAAACGGAAAATCTTGTTTCTCAGAAAAGTCCCGTCTAGCAGAGACTCTAGCTATGTGTGATAACCTCTTAAATGTATAGTGTCCGTGCGGCATGCGGACACTCTAAATATGCAGCGAGCCTAAAATCCTCTAGGGGCAGGGAGAAAGCTGTGAAAGACCCTCGAACCCGTCCCTCCCCCGGGGGACTCTCCATCAAAATTGGGTGCGGAACTGAGCAAAGTCGTATTGTATTGTCTTGTCACCTGTATGGTGCTCAAGGCCGTTGCTAAGGGCCGTTGCTAAGGGCTTGCATTTTTTGTCACGAAGAATTTCGTGAGCTTGTTCTGATGTTACTGTCAGGCAAGTGAGATAAGTCACACTAACTAACAACAACAATATTTTACTCACTGAAGTCTTCACTCTACGAGGAGCACATAAAATATTCGATATTTAGGAATACTTTTACCCACAATACTAAGACTTGTTTCCATAAAAGTTTGCATCTTATTTTAAGAAACAGCAGATGAAGTTCTAAGATCAGTGTTTTGAATTAATATCTTAAAATATCTACCTTTTGTTTTTAATAACATGTGCGAGTTCCTTTGCTACTGCAATCTTTTGGTTGGTCTAATGTTGTCAGTCTCTCTGCCACCCAGTGAGACATACATTTTAGTATTGTTTGTTTCTCGCAGATTGTGGTGGCATTCGTACTGATCCAAGAGGTGTGATATCTTCTCCGTCGCACTACGACTCGCATCACTACTGGAACTGTATCTGGCAGATAGAAGCTCAACCTAACAAAGTCATAGCTCTCAAGTACGTATGTTTTAGTTTCATCGCATTCCAAATCATATCGGATAGGTAATTATTGTATGAGTAATTACAATTTACTTGATTGTAAGAGTACTTGCAAAAACAGCAAAAAGAACCTGAAAGCTTTCCGATGTTACATTACGCACAACAAAGGCGCGTTTTTTTAACGTTTTGTGTGTTACCTTTATTTATTAAATATTATTATTGTTAATTACCTTTTTTTTATTAAATCTTTTGCGATAAACCGCATAAAATTCAACATATGCCGCACATAAACCGCATTAAATTCAACTCACTCGCACATAAACCGCATAAAATTCAACTTAACAGCAATATCACAAAACATATCAAAACAGCGTATCTTTAGCATTTCCGATAGACAGTCTCAGGCGCTGAGGATAAAAAAAAAATGTTCGCATACAGTATTGCCACTGCTCGTTTTGAAATCATTGTGTTTTTTTAATGAAAAATTCGTTGAAGTTTTACAAAATATGAAACTGAGCCAATAAAGAACCTAAAACTAAGAAAACAAATTCCAAATTCGGTTTTCCGAGTGCCCATGCTCGGGTAGAGGACTATGTTATTCAAAATTTGATGGCTCTAGGTACGGCTGTTTTTTTCCCAATGCGAGAAACATACAGCTATTCATGGAGATTCTTCGCTATTTAGTTTTTTTAAATGTTATACAGGGCGATAATATTTGATGGCAACTATTTGAAAAGCGATGCATCCCATTGAAGTGATTCAACGCAAAATGCCTTTTCGAGACTAATAGCTCTTCTGCGTTAACGACTTCTTGGGCTATAAAACGTTATGAGCATAAAACTACGACACTAGCATAATTCCATATTTTGAAAAAGCTTAATTTTTTGAACAATATTTGTGATTTTTCGTGTTGAAGTTTTTTAAACGAATGAAAGTCTAGATTGTCCTCTTAAATGTTTTAAAACATTGTTCTTATGTTTAATTTTAGATTTTCTGATTGGGATCTTAAACCTTCTGCCGGATGTTTGCGTAATTTTTTAGAGATAACTGACGGAAACATTTCAGGGCCTGTTCTTGCTCGCATCTGCGGTAAGGGTAGAATGACTTTCAAATCTACCGGAAACCAACTAACTGTGTGGTATTCTACATCCGAGGACACGAGCAACACATTTTCGGCCGTTTATTACAATACATACGGTAAGCTAAAGCTTTAGTAATTACCTTATGGCACATTAATATGTGAGATAAATACCAAAAAATGTAACAGTCTGGCAACACAAATTAATATTCTGACAACAAAAACTAACTCCTGGTAACTAAGCTTGGCGTCACTATAAAATGTTAGAGCCTGAGATTGTTTCATCATGAAATTCATTGGTAAAATTGTAGAATTGGGTGCCCCTTGTTTTTTTGGCGATTCTTTTTTGACGCCAATATCGGCGCCAAGAAGGTACAATTTTAAGATGTCTGCTACGCAAAACCAAAATAAGAAAAGAAGACACCATCAGTTTTGAAATTATTCCTAATGATATTTCATATTTCACATTTTATAAGAATGTTAATATTTTTAAGAATAATAACATGCAACACTTACTTGAATATATTAAAACAAGTTTTTACGTTATGGAAAAGAATAAAATTTATGTAAAATTAACGATGGGTAAAAGCTTAGAATACACTGCGTAAACAAAGTTGCGAAGGCGGAGCTAATTGACGTCCATAAATGGGTGGGACTAAGCTTGTGACGTTACAGTGTATTCTCTCAGAGCCAGAGTCGACTGTGGTAATCTTTATAGATATAGAAATAAGTACAAAAATTGTTTATATTTCACATTACCATGATACAGTAAGTGAATTCTACCAATTATTAAAACTGTAAACAACGTTCTTACAAATTACCTTATTGCTATGTAACGGCACGATCTTCATTATTTTCTAACAGTTTTAAACTTCACATTAATGAAAATAAGAAAAATATATTTATTGCATATCAGAATCATACACAGCTTTCATATCACTGTTTCTTAAATTCCTAAATCTCGTCATATTCTCTATAGGCATACTAGAATTCTAAAATTAGTAAATAAAAAATATATTTTCTCACAATGAAGAGGAAATAAGAAAATAAATACTACAAATTTGGAACACTAAGCAATGTTTTTCACTCACATAATCAATGAATTCATATTATCAAGTGCAATTACGACAACACTACATATTAAAATAATAAGTTACATTTAGGGTCAAAGTTTACAGTTTTGCTACTGCTGAGTAAATCGTCGGACTGTCAACAATAATCGTAAGTCGGAAAACATTATCAACATATAAAAACCAAGGAATTAAAAATAGAACTTAAATACAACGAAAAGTTAACTAAAATATAATTTACTATTAAAGCAAATTTAATATATACAAATGATATATTAACCATTTCACATAAAATATATCACATTACTGCACGGCATCACACACAGCCTCGCTTTGCCTATGTGCACAATGATCCATATTCACTAGTTAAACAAACTCGGTGTCCATGTGCACATCGATCTATTCTCACTTAAAAAACATACGAGAATTGCACAAACTCGGCATAGCGCACAACCTCGGCATAGCGCACAACCTCGGCATTGCGCACTCCCTTGACTTTTTCCATGTGCACATCGATCTATTTTCACTTAAAAAGCATCTCAGAATTGCACAAACTCGCCATTGCGCACTACCTTTTCCCATGTGCACATCGATCTATTTTCACTTTAAAAAAAATCCCAGAATTACACAAACTCGGCATCGCGCACAACCTCGGCATTGCGCGCTACATTGACATCTCCCATGTGCACATCGATCTATTTTCACTTAAAAAAAATCCCAAAATTGCACAAAATCGGCATCGCGGGCTACCTCGGCATTGCGCACTACCATGACTTTTCCCATGTGCACATCGATCTATTTTCACTTAAAAAAACACCCGAGAATTGCACAAACTCGGCATTGCGCACTACCTTGACTTTGTCCATGTGCACATCGATCAATTTTCATAGAAAAAATATCGAAGAATTGCACAAATTGGGCATTGCGCACTACCTTGACTTTGCCCATGTACACAGCGATCTCTTTTCATGTAAAGGAAATCACACAGTTGAATAAACATTTATAAAAAAAAATTCGTGTAGTAACATTATAAACCTAACATTTCAACTCAGTTAAAATATAACTTACGTTTCTTCAGATATGAAGCTATAGCATAACAAATTTTTTTAACAAGAAGCGTAGGCAAGATTACGACATAAAACGCATATCCAAGCCTAAGATAAGTAAACAACGAGACTTGTGCAACATCTTCTAGGATTGAGCCTGATGATGTAGTTTAAAATTCGTAAAAAATAGAACTTACCTAGATCGCTACTTCGACATCTCTTCGGCACCGTCGGAAAACTGCGGCACATACAGATCTTTTATGCAATTCAAAAAGTCTCGGAACGGATCAGCTTCCGCCTGATTTCTGTATTGTCTTCGCCACATAAACTCCGCAAAATAGGAATCAAAAATATCTTCCGACGATATCGAACACTGTTCTTACGGAATTCCCGCTTTATATTGCTTCACATACTTTCAATGTTGTTTGTATGTGGTGGTGGTGGTGTATTTAATTATGGCAAAGCACACTAGGGCTATCTGCCTAAGAGGAGGGATGCCTTTCGCGGAGGACTTTCTAAGGGAAACTGGCTCGTATACACGTTACACATGGGGAAAACCACGAAAACACCCATGCAGCCAGCCCGTTCGCGGGATTCGAACCTCGGACCGAACTACCAGTGTTCAGCGACTTTACCGCTCCGTTGTTTGTATGAGCACCAGTCGTGGGTTCAACAGAGTTCAACGAATGGTTAAGTGCTGGAAACCTTCATTCTTCAAACAGTCATAGAATTTCCAGCAATCTGAGATAATCATCGTCCCAGGCAGAATTTTTCGCCTTATAACCTCCAGCAAAATCTCTCTCGATCTGTCTTTCACAACCTCAAAAAAACACTTTCTACTCTCTCTTTCAATTCCACCAAACACCCATTTACCATTCACTCGTCTAGCTCTATTATACTTCTTCTTACCAAACTTGCTTTCATCAATCTCCACAACCATACCAGGACCTCCAATCATCTCATTCTTTTCACACATACATCCATACACACTTCTGTACAAAAATTACGCCAATCAACCACAGTTTCATTCGATTTCACATTCACCTCATTCATAATCAGATTCGTACCGGATTCATACACCCACAAATACGAAAATATTATAATCTCAATAATACTCATATTGCTCTCTTCAAACCACGTACCTTTCCTCACAGACATCTTACAATGATGAGCATTCACAGTTTTTTAACGACAAACCCATTCGTAGCCATCCGATTTATCCTTCCTTTCAATCAAACGCATATCTTTCATACAAACAGGGCAAACATACCGAGAACGAATCAAACCTTCATGCATACACCAATCAATAATAGCTCTCTTACCATTTTGCTCCAATTAAAAGAAAAACGCATATTAATTTTTTCAGACATTCTACTTTGCTATATAATAAAGAAAGATAGCGCTAAATATCAAGCGGGTAACTAACATTAAAACGAAATGCTCACGCAATCAAAAAAAAAAGTAATAATAATAATAAACCAATAAAATTTTAATTTAATTTTTACTTAAATTACTTACGCAGTCACAAAAACGACCAATAAAATTTACATTTAATTTTACATAAATTACTCACGCAATCACGAAACAACCAATAAAATTCACATTTAAGAAAGTCTCAATGATGACGTCATATCAGGTTGAAACAGAGTTACGGTAAACCTAAGGTGACGGTACGGATGCTGAAACTAAGTGAAAACTATCATGGTAACCAGAAATGGAGTTTTATCGCCAAAATTGAACAAAATTTTTCGCCAATCGACCACCCAATTCTACACTAAAGCCAATTCATTATATGTAGTTTAATATAAGAAGTAGTCAACTAGACGAGAAGTAAGTATTGGGTCAGTCCATAAATTCGTTCGCATTTTTTGGTAAATTAAATAATATAAAAACACAATTTAACATTTTAATCAATTATATATTTTTCTCCATTATCTGCAATGTCTCGCCATCTTACAGGCAGCTTTTTTATGCCTGGTTTTGATGCAAAAGAACTTGAAAGTTCATTGTGTACATCCTGTTTAGAATTTAATTTTTTTCCCGGTAAAATATTTTGTAAAGCACGAAATAAGTGAAGTCACTTGGGGCAATATCTGGGGAGTAAGCAGGATGTGGCAAGAGTTCCCTATTAAATTCGCTAATTTTTTGCGGCGTTGTTCGAGCCGTGTGCGGTCTAGCATTATCATGATGAAACAACACTTTCTTGATATTCACCCATCGTGGGGGTTTTTTGACCAATTCTGAGTTTAGACGGCAAAGTTGTTAACTATAAACTTCTGAATTAATTGTTTAATTTGGTTCTAGCAGTTCAAAACTTCCTGAATGTGGGCTCATCATGGATGCTGCTTTTTCCAACTTTAATTTTTTTAAACTATTTCTGGGCAGTCAATACAATTTTGAACCTGTTGAAACTCGTCTTCGTTTGACTAACATATTATTCAGCTATCACCAACTTTCGTAATTATCGAACGCATTTTAGTACTCATAGAAGATGAATTTAGATAATCGGTACAAACGTACTGTGCTACATTTTTTATTTTCGTGTGGTGAATCTGTCAAGTTTGTAAGCGATAAAAATGAATAGTGTACATGGTGAACACACTATTAATAATACTCATATTGCTCTCTTCAAACCACGTACCTTTCCTCACAGACATCTTACAATGATGAGCATTCACATTTTTTTAACGACAAACCCATTCGTAGCCATCCGATTTATCCTTCCTTTCAATCAAACGCATATCTTTCATACAAACAGGACAAACATACCGAGAACAAATCAAACCTTCATGCATACACCAATCAATAATAGCTCTCTTACTATTTTGCTCCAGTTAAAAGAAAAACGCAAATTAATTTTTCCAGACATTCTACTTTGCTATATAATAAAGAAAGATATGCGTTTGATTGAAAGGAAGGATAAATCGGATGGCTACGAATGGGTTTGTCGTTAAAAAAATGTGAATGCTCATCATTGTAAGATGTCTGTGAGGAAAGGTACGTGGTTTGAAGAGAGCAATATGAGTATTATTAATAGTGTGTTCACCATGTACACTATTCATTTTTATCGCTTACAAACTTGACAGATTCACCACACGAAAATAAAAAATGTAGCACAGTACGTTTGTACCGATTATCTAAATTCATCTTCTATGGGTACTAAAATGCGTTCGATAATTACGAAAGTTGGTGATAGCTGAATAATATGTTAGTCAAACGATGACGAGTTTCAACAGGTTCAAAATTGTATTGCTTTAGTAAATGCGTCATAGTGAATTCCACGCATACTCTTAATGCGCACGAACTTATGCACTGACCCGATAGGTATGTACTAAAAGTTGGAAATTAGCGCGGTATGCTGCTAAATTTAAATGAAGTATAAAAGTCAAGATGTGTATCCAACTCATCGGTAAGAAGACTTGAATAGCACCATGTTTTTGTAATACATGAAAACAGCAAGGTAAAAATTAAATATACTAAAACATATAGTGATCCTAATGCAAAAATTAAGAAAGTAAAACTGCATGGATTAATCTTCCTTGCTTAACACTTTTCCCTTGACAAGTTCTGTTATGGAGCTCCAAACAAGGGAGATTAACCCATGCAGTTTTACTTTCTTAATTTTTACTCTATGCATTAGGGTCACTATATGTTTTAGTATCTTTAATTTTTACCTTGCTCTTTTCGTGTATTGCAAAAACTTGGTGGAATTCATGTATTCTTACTGATGAGTTGGATACACATCTTGACTTTTATAGCTTAATATAAAATGCAGTAATTTCTTTGTCAATGAATATACAGGAAACGATTCAAAAAGAATCTACGTCACCAGTTTAGTAAGTAGTTCAAAAATTTGATTCTATTGGCAACTTAATTTTTTAACTTAATTCAACAATCATGTATAAAAAAGACTATTATTTTCGGACTAAGATCTAAATTGAAACTAGAACTGATTTGTTTTATATCGATCAACCAAAACCCTCTGATCAATCAACCAAGATCATCTGAAGCATTGAACTACTTTATGTACGAAATCTTCGATCAAAGGAGCTTAAAACTTCAAAACTTTATATCTCAAGAACTTTTGATCTATTGAATTCTATTCAACTGCAAAACTCTCTCTAATTCTTGAACTATTGAAATTTATTAAACTCAAATTGATATATATATCAAAATTAGCTCAACGCAGCACATAAATGCAAAGAAAACCGTAAATAGTTTTCACTTCCATGTAAAAATATCACTGTCATGTAAAAACTGTTTGGAAAAGGATCTTTTCAATAAATAATTTCCACTAGATGGGCTTTTTTCGTTAGGTATCACCTTAGGTCGGAAGCCCTCTCAGTGGTAGAAAGTGTTCAAGTTCTGTTGTAAATATTGTTCTTTAACACTTTCATCGCGATGGACGAGATAACTCGTCTTACCGGAATACTCGTTATTTACGAGGGACGAGATAACTCGTCCTCTATTGTTTTAGGATGACTGGCTATACTGTATCATTGCCACTGCATTCTTTCTAAAGTGCAACTTAAATTACTGTTTAGACTCAAACTACTTTGCATTCTGGTGAACTCGGAACCTACAGGAAGAAACAGAACCTACAGGCAAAAATTAACATCAAGGCAACTTTTTAGGCATACCAAACCGCATATTCAGAATTCCAGTATGTGACACCTACTGACTTGAAGTTTAACCATGCCTAATTTTTCCATGTGATAAGCAAAAATGACATTTTTCAATGTCGCATTTTAGTCACATAATTTCTACTGTATTTATTCTAAAATCTTTTTTAATAGGATGGAGAGCTATTTTTCAGTCGAAACGTTTTTCTCAGAAAGCAATTTTAAGTTTTGTAAAGTATGGTTCATAATCAAAGTTTCTGTAGTTTGAAAGACAACCTTATTTAAACATTTACTATAAAACTACGTTCATCCTTCAAGAGGTATTTAGTTATTTTGTAGAGTTATTAGGTTTTACTGAAGCAGGAGAGGTGAATACCCTCGCCGAACTCGAACTCTCGAATACACGTCGAGTATGCTTCTAATTATACTACGCAGTCATGTGGAAAGGGGGAAGAAAATTCCTTACATGCTCCTCCTTTTAAAAGGCGACTGGGGATTAGGGGAGCGGTGAAGAATGATCGTGCACCATTCCTTTTAGTTCGGGCGCCATTTATAGAGTCATTAGATGTTTTTGGAGCAGAAGTGAAAAATGTGCAGTACCCTCGCCTGGACTCTAAAGGGCCGCTACCACTGAGGTTTATCTGAGCTAACGGAGACAACTGACGTAGTCGACCCATCTCCAGAACCAGTTTTTCATATAGGGCAGCTAGTTGAAAAATCTGAACTGCAGGCACAGCGGAGTTAGTCGACATATGGAACTGTTAGCTAAGATATACTCCAGTAGCAAACTGAAGTTCGTATACGTATACCTGAAGTTCATATTTTTCAACTCGCTCTGCTATGAAGAAAGACTGGTTTTGGAGAAGCGTCGGTTGAGTCAGATGTCTGCGTTAGCTCAGGTAAACCCCAGTGGAGCAGCTCTTAATCTTAGAACATAGAAATACGCATCGGGTTTGCTTCCAATTATACCGCGAAGGCAAGCGGAAGGAAGGGAGAAAACATCTTATAATTCAAACACCTCTGCAATAATAGTAAAATAGCTCTATTTTAATTAAAGAAGAATGAATGAATCATCTTTTTTCGTAGCATTTTTCTAATTTTCAAGCCAGGTTATACGGTATTTCTTCCGCCTTCTTAGCATGCCTTCGTGGTGTCGTGGTCTGCACGCTGGGCGCGTATTCCAGAGATCCGTGATTCGATCACCGGTGAAGGCGCTTCTAATTTGTCATGATTCTACTTCCAAAAAATAACCTAATGTCTCTACACCCTTTTAGGTGTCTCTCAAGGTTGTGGTGGCGTTCATAGCGTATCGAACGGAGAAATCGGGCAAATATTAACTCCAGATGTAAATCCAGATGGATCTTACGAACCTAACCTTGACTGCAGTTGGCTGATCGTCAGTTCTTCTCCTGACCAAGTGATTTTGCTGAATTTCACGTCTTTCAACATAGAGGACGCAAGTAATAACTCATGCATTTTTGATTACCTAGAGGTAAGTATTAAATGACTTTATAACTGAAAATATTAAAATACTAGCTGAAGTACCCGTTAGATTGAGAGTAATGCACCTAACAACAGAGAGAACGATACCGCTGTAATCCTTCTCTAATAACGATTCAAAAAGTACGATTCGTAGTGATACATTTTTCAGTCTGATGCGGTATGGAACTCACATAAAAAATTTCGATAGAAAAATAAACTTATTTCTTATTACACCAGCAACAATAACACGCGGTTTTTAATGATTTTCCTTTTTCTTATCAAATAGTCGTAAGAGCTTAAATTTCATCCAATACTTCAACTATATTCAATTTTAGTCCATTAAATGTGGCAAAAACTGCTCATTATTGATGAGAAATCAATAACGCGAACAAACACACAAACAGGCATTCTTCTTTATGTATAGGTATATATATTGTTACGAAATGTACAGGCACAGTAAGATGGCTTCTCTGCAAAGCAGTTTTAGGGTTGCCACTAAATGGCAAGGGAAGGCAAAATTGCCATAGTTGGCGAAAAATCGCCCATTTGGCGATATTTGGCGACCGAATTGGCGATATGCCATGGACGGATGGAGAACCTTCTGGAACGAATTCTTATCGGTTTAGCCCAGAATGTTCTCGAACACAAGCCGAAAGCTATATAAACCCTGCTGGTCGGCAGTCAGTTACAGTGTGCCCGTCGACAGGGCGAGTGTGTGTGTGACTCGTCTAGCGAGCTGATAATCAGTCATTGAGCGAATGTCTCGAAGTTTAGCGCCGAGTGCAACGAGAGAGTCTTCTAGTGCATCGTCGAGTTTTGTCTCAGAATGTGCTGAGTCGAGAGCTATACTCTTGTGCATCGTCGAGTGCATCGCGTGGAGAGTCTCGAGAGTACGTGGAGTTCCGAGAACAACCAAGCAGAGTTGGGAGCTGTACTCGGGTGCTTTGCAGTGAAGCTGTCTCCACCGTTATAGCCTGACAGTGTGAAGACTGTGTCGCTGATCGTGCCAGCGTGTTCATCGACGTACATCGATAGTAGTTCATTGACGACTGTAAAACGTATTTTGAAGCTGTCCTTACAATTCTGGCAAATAAAGTGTGTTTCGATACTTCATCAAGTGTCGTCGTTATTCACTCCAAATCCATACGAACCCCTTACGAACGTGAAGGAAGAAAATAACGTAACAACTGGTGTCAGAAGAATAGGAAAAACGCAACAATATAGAGAGAAATTTTGTAAAACTTACAAATTTTCGATTAGCAAACTCTACGATTTGAAAGCTAGCAGTAGCAACAGTTTTCGAAACAAAGCATTTTTATCTCCAACGCGCGAGGCTGTTGCCACTCGGATAAATGAGTGCGAAAATGAATGTTTCAAAGCTTTTCATTAATATCTCGACTGAGTTGTAGGAAGATGAAAATAGTCGAAATGGCCACCCACGAATTTTTGGAATAGGGAATAATGTATTTAAATGTTTGGCAATGTTGTTTTTGTTTCATTGTAAAACTTAGAAATTTTTTATTAAAAAACTCTACAATTTGAAAGCGAGCAGTGGCAACAACTTAATAGGATTAAAGCAGATTTTCATCCCCAGCTTACGAGACTGTTGCCACTCGGAATAATGAGGGCGAAAATTGTCGTTTCTCCGAGGTTTTAATTAATATATCTGATTTTAGCAATTTTGTGTTGGAAAAAGTGGACGATAACCTTTTCCAGGACCCAGTAAAGGATTGTAGAAAGTTTGGTGACAATAGCTATAGTAGTCGCTGAGTTATTAGCGAAAAAACAGACTATCTTCTTTATATATAGAGATAGCTTTCAAAAGAATATCCCTAACCAAAAATATGGAATTGCTTTTTTTTCAATTCGTTGGCAATAATTCCTTCTTTAGATGTTTTTTATCAAAGAATCAAAATCCGTATTTGTATCATCATGTGTTCTATTTGAAACCATTAACTTGAAGTAAAACATATTATTTTATCACATCATTCTTCCTAAACAGTATGCAATGCAATTAAATTATAATCATGAGGTACCTATGTAGGAACTACAAAGGGGACTTACACGTTTTTAGAACGATTTCGATAAAGAATACATATAAATATTTTGGAATAAAAATTGCAACAATGGTAGAAGCTTATTATTTAAAACGAAAAATATCGTCTGCTACTTTTAAATTTATTCTTTCAAAATGTCACTTGTAAACAAGTTGTGGGAGCGAAGGATACGATTTTGCGCTTTATAATATTCTTATTCCATACTTCAAAACGTTGTGAAATGCATAGTAATAAAATTTCTAAGCTCAAAATAAGCGACGTTATTAATCGGAAAGGAGAAAACCGTCAATCATTACTTCTACTGGAAAAAAAGACTCCAAACAAATATCCTAAAAAGGTAAGTAATGTTTCTACAATTAAATCGTTGGTAACAAGAGAAATTCAATCGCAAAGTCTCTAAATACATCTGTGGCAACAATAAATAAGTTATTAAATCAAGATTGAGAACTTAAATGAATTAAAAACATAACGTTTATTACCTTTTGTCGAAGCATGTCGCTCAGAAGAATTTGTAGAACCCTATATAAAAATTATTTAGCGGGATATAAATGCAAATACATTGTGATCCTTGATGAAGCGCGCACCTAAATGATTGCAACAAAAAATGCCTATATAGTATTGAAAACAAAAAGCAAACCTGATTCTGTCAATGCAAAGAAAGTTCCAATAAAGGACTTATAGTTGTTGCAGGTTTCTCGTAAAAAAGGGAAATTAAAAATAATAAAGGTGGGACAAAACGTTAAAATCAACTCAGTGTACTATGAAAAGAACATTTTACGTCCCATATGTACAGAAGAAATTTCATTTATTTAGTACAATAATTTTCAAAGAATGAAACTTTATGTGAAATGAAAGTATTGCGTATTCTGTTACAATGGGACATTTAAAGGAAGAAGAGTGGGATAAAATGTTAAAATCAACTCAGTGTACTACGAAAAGAACAATTTACATTTGATATGTACAGAAAAAATTTCATTTCTTTATCCCAATAATTTTCAGAGATATATACTATAATACTTCGAAAAGTACCACTGGAATCATTGAAAAATAAAGACTGACACAAGTATTGCATACAACACATTTTCGGCGTAATGCTACAAATTCCGCTGTCATTTCACCTACCCACGATAATGCCTTTGATGTCTTTAAAAGAGTTCTTTCTAAACGCAGACCCACCACGACTGACAGGCACTGAAAAAGAAAGGAAATGAAATTGAAATCAATACACCTGGATATTTTACGAAAGCCTGCTATCATGGAAATCATCATGCAGACATCTAGTCCAGAAAAAAGGCTATCATATCAAATATTTAAAATAATATTCTTTACGTTTTAAACATTAATCCAACAGCCCCGAAGTCGTTCTAAAAACGTGTAAAATGCCCACTGTATATTGAGACTTTAACAAAATTGCATAGGGGCAATTAGATTGAAATAACTGAAGTTATAGTATAGAATGATATACATACAAATGGTTATCTTCACTTAACTTAAAATTCTGATTCGAAGATTTTATTTAAAAAAAAAAAAAAACTATTATTGTTAGAAGCCCCAGGATTTTATTTAAGAACCTATCATTGTTAGGAGCCCTTCAATTTTATTTAAAAACCTATTGTTAAGAGCCCCACGATTTTATTTAAAAACCTATAATTGTTAGCAGCCCCACGATTGTATTTAAAAACCTATCATTGTTAGCAGCCCCACAATTTTATTTAAAAACATATCATTGTTAGCAGCCCCACAATTTTATTTAAAAACCTATTATTGTTAGCAGCCCTACGATTTTATTAAAAAAAACCTATCATTGTTAGCAGCCGCACGATTTTATTTAAAAACATATCATTGTTAGCAGCCCCTGAATTTTATTTAAAAACCTATTATTGTTAGCAGCCCTACGATTTTATTTAAAAAAAACCTATCATTGTTAGCAGCCCCACGATTTTATTTTTAGTCGCATGTGCATAAGAAAATATAGAATACTTTTTTACGTGTCTGTGCTTCAAATGATTGCTATATATATATGTATATACATATAAGCTATAATAAAATACGATGGCTGTGTTAAGGAATAATTGCCAACCTTAAAACTGACTATTCTAAATTTTATGTTCTCCCCCTAAGTTCATCCTTTCTCCCAAATGCGAGATTTTTCCAAATTACATAACACTACTTGAAAATGGAACTAAAAATTAGCCAATTGCAGCTTAGCTTTACTTATGCACCTACCTAGTATAAATACAGCAATTACGTCACTTCTTCTTAACTTATCTTGCCATGCAAAATCTCTGCTGCTATGCTTACTTATCTGAGTGGACGTCGTACTTTAACACCCTTATACATCGAAATTATTGTATTCAACTATGATTAAAAAATATCTTGTCTGCAAAAGGATGATTTGATGCGTAAAAATAAAGAGGGTGATTCTTCAATTCAGTTTTGTTAGCTTCGTCTGCGTGCCTTCACCCTCAGCCATGACGACTACGCAGCAAAATATCACATATACATATATGTATATGTGTGTAATGAAAACAAATTCGGAAGTACTGATACAAGAACACTGACATGTAGAAACGCAGAAAATACTGAAAGAGAAGCATGTATATGGCATAGTGAAGAGGAAGAATTCTCATTGCGTAGAATATTAAATCCTTGATCACCAGGAAACTTGTCAGTCAAGGCGGATTAAATCCCATTTTTATTTAAATTGACGTTTGTGGCCACAGTTCACACTAATCCTGTTTCCAGAACGTTTACATTTTTGATACTGTTCCTATAGGAAGAGATCACAGCGAAGTTGCGTCCAAGCAACACAAAAAGAGAAGCTAAAGTGCGCGTTTATCCAATATGGAAGATCTCCAAGAGGAAGGTTTTGGCTTAGGTTAGAAAGGTTTCAATTCTCGAAATTGAGTTTAGGTTCCGAGTCAGCTACGTCATCAGCGTTACGCAAGCCATGCGACATAGATTTATCTAGAAATGATGCAGTCCAGAAATGTTATTAATTCTTTTAGAATGAAGGGAAAATAACAAATTAAAAAAGAAGAATTAAAAGGCTATTAGTAAATTAAATTATATATAGCTTATTTACATTTTTTAGCTTACATATATATAATTACAAAACAATACTTTTGAAAGCAAAGTATAAACATGCCTAGTATTTTCGCGCATTAAGCTGCAGAAAAATTATCATTAAAGTTATAGAGTAAGAAATTTAGAACTAATATTTCACAAAGACCAAAAATTGAATTTTATAATAAATAAATTTCAAATAATCTTATAAATGGTACAAAGAATTTTAAAAATGTTAAAACCAAAACCTTTCAAACAAGCAAAACCCCATTTCAATAAATTAATGAAATTTAAAGGAAAATGAACAAAATAGAAGAGGAATTCATTAACTTCAATGCTACTTCTTCAGGGGGAAGGAACATTGAAATCAACTGAAATCTCTCTTCTACAAAAATCCTTGTATATATATGTAATAATAAAATTCCATAGTCAAGAATACACTTAAAATTCTAACTGTATGTTCTTTTCATTTTTAATGGCGACGTTATCTTATTTGAAAGTACGTGGAATTAAATCCACAGCTCCGTAGTCAAGTTGTTTTTCCCGCCTTTTCTACACGTACAGTTTTAGAATGTTCTGGAAATATTTAAAGCGAACTGGATTGGCTGACGTCATTTCTTGGAAGTTCCGCCTTTCCAGAGGCTATAAAAGGACTCGCAAAGGAATATCGGGGGCTTTTTCTTAAATATAACGATGCAGTAAACTTCATACAAAAAGTTATTAGTAATTCTTTTTTATTTACTCCGGAACTATGATTTTGTAACTGCTGTTTCTCCTGACCAATAATAAATGGATTCTGTTTTTTAAACTTATCGTCTTATAATTTAAGCTACGACTACATTGATGATTCTTCAGCATTCTATTTATTCCTGACAAAAGCTGGTATACCACATATATATATATATTGATATTTTATTTACTAAAGTCATATTGATTATATTATCTCCTAAGATTAATTTTAGTAGAATTATCTAAAAAGAGTGAATCCATAGTTAGTAAGTTCAATTCCGAAAATTGTTTTTAAAGTAACTTGAATGTAAATTGTTAAAAATGCTTAACGGGGACTTGAATTAAATCATGAATAACAAAATTTCAATTGTAAAAAGAAATTAAATTAGAAGTAAGTAATTAAAATTAAATCAAGTAATCATTGCCATTGATCAGAAATTAGTTGACTTTTTAAGTGGAACGAACCAGCTCCCATTCAACGAACAATAACTAAGAAATAAATACGAAGATGTTTCGTCCTTTACTCAAGTAATAAGGCGATGCCAAATTGGCAATTTAAGTTAGGCCAAATATTTCCGTGAACTGAAGGGATCAAGAACCAATGCAGAGCACTAAAGAACTCATTCTGATTAAGCATTTTCGCTAAATTAATTTTGAGTGAAAAGCAATTTATGCAGTAAAATTGATAAATTACTTGAGTAATTGTCCCCCGACACCCTCGTGTTTATGCATTTTAATTCAAAACTATTTGTAAAAATTAAACATTGGAAATTGGCATTATGAAATAGAACACAAAGTAATTGAAATAAACATTAGAATACGAAATATAAGAAATATTGTGTGTGTGTATACATACATACATACATATATAGCAGTAATTTGAATAGAAGCACACCACTGTGAAAATTAAAATTTATCAAGGAAAACAGCCTTAGACTAACGTGAGTTTTGAAAACAATTCCGTGGATTTTCAGAGCTGATATATGAGCCTTTTCTACGGCAACAAAATATTTTTCCCTAAATAGCGAATTGGTGTGTAGAGTGCCTTACTCTTATTGTGCTAAAGTAAGTCTCCAGGAACCTAGTGAACTGCTAAACGCCTTATCGCTAAGTTCAAATAACAGAAGTCGTAGACTCAAGAAGGGTAAACTACGCGCTACTCAGGATTCCTAGCTCTCTCTCCAAGTAAGCTGAACCTTCCTTTAATACTACTTCTAACTCATTTGCCTTCAAAGCGATTCTAAAAACTCATTCTGGTAGGAAGTTGCAAGTGGAAACAAGAACCGATCGGAAAGTACAATAAAATTAAAATAACTGTTATAAAATTAAAATATATCTTACAGGTGCAAGAATGCGACCTGTTTTTCTTCAGAATCAAAATGCTGTAGCTCCTGAAGAAGAGAGACCTGTGTCACCCCCCCCCCGGAAATTGATAGTTTTATTCCAGATTTGCGTTAATCTAAGTCTGCAATTTGGACACGATTTAAATCTAAAATCATGTAATATAAAATTTTTCATACGTTTTTATAGTATTTATCATATTCCTCATCAACACGTCCTTGGTTAATTTCGTCGGTTTTTGCTCTATTTCTAAATTTTGATCTAGCAACTTAAAGCGAATTCATAAAATATACGTTTATTTTACTTTAAGCCAATTACAGTTAATAATTCCTAAAAATGGGGAATTTTAAGTTTTTGTTTTACTTCCTAGGTGAGAGATGGTGTATCGAAAGACAGCCCCCTCATAGGCCGCTACTGTGGCTCCATTGCTCCGTCACCTATCATTACATCCGGAGATAAAGTAACCGTCATTTTCCACTCAAATAATGACATAAACTTGGCTGGATTTGTATTCAGATACTCTGTAATTCCATGTAAGTTTTTTTTTTTCCCCGCTACGTTTTAAAATTAGATTGTTTTGCTAAAAACTTCTTTTTTATTCGAATGATTCAAATGAATTTTTTATTCGAATGCCGAGATTATCAAGCATTCTGCTTGATGTGTTCCGGCTGTCATCAGATGTTTGCTCTTTGGGCGCTGAAAAGAAAATAAGTTCGAAGTGTGAGTCCAGAAGGGCAGGAGCTAATGGCGAAGGGGCGTGACCAGTTGTCACGTGGGCTGCAAGCTGACTTATCATTGGTTGCGAGTCTTCTGAGGAATACCTCGCTAAAATGGCAATTAAAGACAGTACAAAACATATATGAAAGTAGAAATAGTAAAATTAATTATATAAATCAGTCTTCTAAATTATTTACATATGCATATTAGTCCAAGTACGTCAGGAGATAAACACAAGGCACGGGAAAGAAGAGGTCGTAATCTAAGATGAGGCTCAGACGCTTGCTGCTTGAGTTTGGTGTCACTGAAAGTAGATTTTATCGTGATCATTATTTAATAGACACTAATTAAGTGGGAAAGTCTTGATTTTCCTTAATCAGGTAAGCAGCATAAGGACTGAGAAACCTATCTTCGGCAAGTATCTCGTAGTGAAACAAGTTAAAGTTCATAAGATGTTCGCAATTTACCGCACCATTGAAGAAACTTGCATTAATCTTGCGAATAAATTGATTTAGTGGTTCAATTTTCATGTCTCTATGCAATACTTCGTTTCTGACATAATAGTGGGCATTTGTGCTAATCTTAAGGAACTTGTTCTGCACTTTCTGGAGTTTCTCTATATCTTTTTCAGTGGCGGTAGCCCAGGCTGGCGCCGCATATGTCATAATTGGTCACATATCAGGGGATTACAGTTATTTTATAGAAGACACAAACGCCATCTGGAGGAAATCAAGTCACGTTATTCCTCTGCTGTCAGGAATTATTTATGTTATCCATAGCGGAAAATAAATAAATAATTTGAGTTGCATTGAATCTCGATCACCTCCATTTGCATTTGCACCTCCATTTGCCTGTTGTATTGTCGTGTCCCCCAAAAGCCGAAGGTAGCTGAACGACGTTTACAGCTCACTTCTTGAATGCAGAAAAAAAAATGTGAAAGAAAAAAGTCTGTTATCCATTCTTATTTCTTATTTTATTTATGTGGTACTGAAGTGTTATGAAGCCACTATTTGTTTGTATTCAAACTGTTAGTAGAATACTGAATTAAGTCAGTTTGTGCACCAACTTCAGTGTCTTTCTGCGGAGCGAAACCAAAAGTAAACTTTCAATTTTTTCCACCAAAAATCTGTCTTTCTGTCCGTTGCCCGAATTGTTTGTTTTGGGGTAAGAACCTCTCTAATTTTAATTGAAAAAATTATTTTTAACCGTTTTTAACAGTATTTGGTGTTTTATCTTTTTCGGTATTTTTCAATTTTTATTCACTTTTATTTAAATTGTGTGGGTGTCTGTGTGATTATGGCAAAGCCTCGAGGGCTATCTGCCTAAGGGGAGGGATGCCTTCGTGGAGGACTTTCTAAGGGAAACTGGCTCCTATACACGTTACACATGGGGAAAACCACGAAAACGCCCATGCAGCCAGCCCGTTCGCGGGATTCGAACCTCGGACCGAACTATCAGTGTTCAGCGACTTTACCGCTCGGCGGCTGGTGGGCCTTTATTTAAATTGATATAAATTAGTCCACGACTAGAGTGAGTATTTGTCAAAAGTGGGATTGTTTTTGTGGTAAATATTTAACTCTTTGAAATCCAGACCCTTCGCTAAGCTGTATCCTCAAAATACCACAACCGCCCGAAATACTTTTCCAGTTTCACAGCAATTCCCTCCCCTCCCCGTCCATTAACGCAGAAAATAGGTGTGAAGATTCCCAATGACATCCTTTGTACTTTCTAACAAAGATTCCATTAGCCTTTGACCCCGTTCTTTATAAAACTATTCTGAAGGTCAGATCAACATACCTTTCCGGCTTTGTTATGATCACGACTGAGATTTTGTTTATTTAAGAAGGATAAAAGTTTATAAGAAGGAGTTTATAAGAAGGAATAAATTGTTTAAAAATACCGTAATTTCCGGAAGAAAGGCCGCATCAGCGTAAACGCCGCACTCGAGAAAAATGGCGGGAAAAAAATTAAAATTACACAGAAATGCCGCATCAGCGTAAACGCCGCAATAGATTAAATTGCGCGTGACATCGTCGTGGGCCGTATAGATGCAAAAACTCAACCTAAGTCCTGATATATGACATACCAGTTAAGAAAAATGCATGAAATGAAACCATAACTCAAAAATAAATTAAAGGTAAGAAATGTATAGCTTCTGTGCCGTTTAGAAACATTTTCAAAAATTTTCCGCTCCCTTCTTACTTAAAAACTATTCAACAAGTACTTGTACCCAAACTGATGGGATCTGTATTTGGCAGAATGCCAAGAAAAATACATTCATGCTGAAGGTGAAAATGCGTCGGAGTTCGTTATTGCGAGGCAGGTGGAGTCGTGTCCGCCTTTGAAAAAAATTGCAGAAAAGGCAGGGGTGGGGAGAGGATGGGTCCTGGAAGATTCATCGAATGGCAGAGGAGAGAGACTATTCAAACTGATGAGAATGTTGATTTGAAAGAAGGAAGAATGTTATTGTTCTGAGATCTCGTTTAGGGTGAATAAGGCATGTAGGTCCGTTCAAGGGAAAGAATGTAAACAAAATAACGTTCGCAAAAAGCAACTGAGTGGTCTTTTGTGTGGGAACAGCACCAGTCTATGCACAATGACAAGGCCATCCAAACTATGTACAATGACCATCATAGGAAATATTTTATTTTTAGTGCACCTAAACGCCGCATGGGTAGAAACGCTACACCCGCTGAAAATTTAAGTTTTAAACACGTAAACGCCGCGGCGTTTCTTCCCGAAATTACGGTAAATATAATCCTTAAATTTTTAAACTGCTATTTTATTGCTGTTTAAAGCTTAAAAGCACACTGTATCACAAAAGAATCAACAATGAAATGTCACGATCAAACAAAAGATAAAAAACAACCTCTTAGGACAAGCTGTCTGCAGTAAACTGATACAATGCATTTGGAGAAAGTGCACCTGCTAGTGCATACCTTGGGGGGGGAAGAAAAGAAGATTACAATCTCTGCCGTTTTCGGGCGGTTCTGGTTGTTTCAATGTAGGGCCGTGTCGGGCGGATTGGATGTGAAGGAGTTAATTATAATTCTACATATGCGATGTAGAAGATAATGATCATGTCTTTAGACTAATAAAGTGTATAAAGCTAGTTCATTAAGTGAATATTTTTATTGTTTCAGCCCCATGTGGACCTTCCTCTCTGACTGCTTTATCAACAGCACAAAATTTCACATCCCCGAATTACCCGAATCCCTTTCCAGACAACCTCCGATGTAGTTGGATCATCACCAGCAATGCATCCAATACGCAAGCATCGTATTCGAGGTCGGTGCAGGTTTCTGTCAACGATCTAAACATTCCTTGTGGTGGAGATTATGTGGAAATCATAAAAGATAACCAGGTAGCATATGTTGTATTAGATCTACATGAAGAACCTATTTTAATACCTCTATGAAAAGCAAACTATGTTTCTGTTATCTTTTCTTTTTTTGTCTCTGAATTGGTACTGCAGTTAGGGATAAAGATTGTAATATGTCTATTTATTTCTCGAAAAGGAATGAAGTAGGCAATTACGGTAATTTAGTTAACAAGCAAAGTGTGCAAAAATACATAGTAATCAACTTCAAGTTTTAAAATTATACAAATGTCAATATCGTATTCGTTATTAGCCCAAAAGGCATGTTAGTCCCGAATGGGGTTAAAATAGCATTTTTTGTCGAAACACTTAAATGTGTTGTATCACTCTTCAAGTTGTTGCCGCCGAATATTATCGCTCTGTATTACAGTTAAAGACATTAAGTAATGAAGAATTTGCATGAATGTATATATATATATGTGTGTAATAATAAAATTCCATAATCAAGAACTTAACTTAAAACACTTAAAATTGCACTTAAAATTCTAACTGTATGTTCCTTTCATTTTTAATGGCGACGGTCTCTTATTTGAAAGTACGTGGAATTAAATCCACAGCCCCGTAGTCAAGTTGTTTTTCCCGCCTTTTCTACACGTGCAGTTATAGAATGTTCTGGAGATATTAAAAACGAACTGGAATGGCTGACGAGGCTGACGTCATTTCTTGGAAGCTCCGCCTTTCCAGAGGCTATAAAAGGACTTGCAAAGGAATATCGGGGTCTTTACTTTAATGTAACGATGCAGTAAACTTCATACAAAAAGTTATTAGTAATTCTTTTTTATTTACTCCGGAAATATGATTTTTATAACTGCTGTTTCTCCTGATCAATAATAAATGGATCCTGTCTGATAATGTAAGAAACTTATCGTCTGATAATTTCAGCTACGACTACATCTATATTTCTTCACCAAACTATTTATTCCGGACAAAAGCTGGTACATCATATATATATATATTCTTCGGAATGTGAGAAAAAACTGCACGTAGAGCCATCAAATTTTGAATAACGTAGTCCTCCAACCAAACATGGGCACTTGGAAACCCAATTTTGAATTAGAAATTTGTTTTGTTACCTGTTTCAGATTTCATAAAACTTTAACGAATTTTTGATTTGCAAATTCAACGATTTGTAAGCGAGAAGTGGCAGCACTGCACGGAATAAATTTTTCTGCACGGATTTTTCTGCACGGAAAATATTTACTGATTTTAAATATGTTGTGATTTTGCTGTTGAATCGAATTTTTTGTGGCGTGAGTGCCAAGAGCGTGGTATTTAATATATAAAGAAAACGCAGAAAACGTTATTAATAAAAAAGACAAAAAAAAGTTTTGTAAAGCCATCTTAGTAAGAAAACTGAACATTGATATGATAAACTGAGAAAAGACTAAAAAACAATTATGCCAACACTCAACGATGCATCGGTAAATCTAAACGTATACCGCTATGCTGCTTTCAAATATTTGTAGTTTTCCTGTTCAATTATATTTGGCATAAGTGCGAAGAAAAATTACTTAATTATAAAGCTAAAATAACCAGAAAAAAATGCCTTAGTAGGAGTGAATGTAACAGCAGACTGTCAAGACTATGAGCTCAGCAAAAGCATAAAAAACCTTAAAAGTTTTCTGGGCAACAATTAAAATCTGAAACGTTTCAATTTTTATTCAAAAAGCGCGTTAGCCCAGAAAGTCTCGAAGCGGCATTTTGCTTCGAATCATTATCGCCCTGTATAACATTTAAAGAAATTAAATAATGAAGAATGTACGTGGAATGTATGTATGTTTCTAGCGCTGTAAAAAATCATCGATACCTAGAGCCGTCGAATTTTGAATAACGTAGTCCTCCAATTGAAAATGTTCAACTGGAAGTCCGAATTTTTAATTTCGAATTTGTTTTATTATCTAGTTCATACTTTTTAAACTTTAACAAATTTTTGATTAAGAAACTCAACCATTTCAAAGCGAGCAATGCCAATACTGTACGAAAAAAATTTTTTTATCTCCAGCGCGCAATACGGTGTACCGGAAGTTCTAAAGGTATGCTCATGTGATATTGCTGTTGAATTGAATTTTATGGTTTAAATAATTTAATTTAATAGATACATTATGAAAATATTTAATAAATAATTTAGTAAATTTCATAAATAAAGGTAGCGTCCAAAACGTTAAAAAAATGCGACTTTGGGCGTAATGTAAAATCTGAATCTTTCAGATTTTTTATTTTTTAATTTTTAATTTTAATTTTTTTAATTTTATTTATTGCATAATAACTGACGCAATTCCTTAAAAGTTTCGCGGTAAGAAGCGCGGAATTTGCTATGCCGTTCATTGCAAAATCCAGTGCTGTTCGTAGACACAGGAAACTGAGTCTTCATGTAGCCTATAATTTTATTTGAAAATAGTACTGTGATCCAAAATCTTCGGAAAAGATTCGATTAGGATATAAACGTGGAAGAAACTACTTGCAGAACTTTTTAGATGCTGTTATGACTTTCATCGACACAGTATCTGTATTCATTTCCTTTTCTTTACAAATAAATCCATTTTCAGTAAATAGAGAATTTGTACCTCGGCTATTTAATGTTTTTTTCTTGGTGGACCTTCCGCCATAAAAATGTCTGAAATACTGCTGAAAGTCATAAGCTATTTCTCCCACCTTCTTGGCGTGCCTTCGTGGTGCAGTGGGCTGCCTGCTGGGCGAGTATTCCAAAGGTTTGAGGTTTGATTCCCGGCGAAGGCGTTGCATATATTTCATCTCTCCTCCATCCAAAATACCTAATGTCTCTACAAGTGGCGCCCGAACAGGTACCGGCGAAAGCGTTGCATATTTTTTATCTCTCCTGCTTCCAAAAACTTAGTGTCTCTACAAGTGGCGCTCGAACAGGGACCGGCGAAGGCGTTGCATATTTTTCATCTTTTCTGCTTTAAAAATATTTACCTAATGACTCTACAGTCATTAAAACCAATGTTTTATCAAAATAATGCAACAAGAGGTTCAATATTTTATCAAAATAATGCAACATAAGGTTCAATATTTTATCAAAATAATGCAACAAGAGGTTCAATATTTTATCAGAATAATGCAACAAGAGGTTTTCGGAATGTTGTGATTGAGTCGAAGATGAACCAAGCTTTGGCAGCTTTGCTTCAATTAATCAGCTGTGAGTTGAGCTGTGAATAAGTCAGATTAGTGTTTAGCGATCAATTAACTATAGGGGATATTACTAAACAAACTGCTATATTTTTTAGGTCCTATAAAGCAGTTTTGAAAGAATATTTGGGCTTGTGACACACCACTTCGCTCATTGATCTAAATATGCTCGATTTTTTTCGGGAATAACAACACTTTTTTCCCCCTCCAAAAGTAGCTCAGTTGATGCTTTATCTATAATACCGGCCTTTAGCAGATAAAGTAGGTCCAAGTACACAACTGGCCACTTAAATTGCAACACGAAGAAAGACAAGAGATATCACAACAAAATTTACTTCATAGATAACATGCTGACCAAATATCAAATGATTAAATTTATAGACTTCTGTGAAGTATGGTTCCTTCCAGAATCAGTAGCCAGAGTAGCCGCCATTGTTGGAGATCACCGCTGTCACACGCCTCGGCATTGATTCAAAGAGACTTTGGATGAGTTCTTGGGGTACAGTAGACCAAGCAGCTTCCACACGTTGCCAAAGTTGATCTGTTGTGGGAGCTTGAGATGTAATCTGAGTCAATCGTTCAGCAACCATGGACCACATGTTTTCTATCGGCGAAAGATCCGGAGAGCGAGGCGGTCAGGGAAGCAATTCAATCTGGCGGTTGACGAAAAATCCTTGGACAATGCTTGCCATGTGTGGTCGCGCATTATCCTGTTGAAATATGGCTGTGAACAAGCCCTGAAGGTAAGGAAGGACAACGGGCTCTACCACCTCGTAGATGTAGCGCTGGCTGTTTAAAGTACCGGCAATGCGTATTAGAGGAGTGCGAACGTGATATCCATTACCGCCCCATACCATAATACCCGGTGCAAGACCAGTGTGGCGGTGGATAACGCAGCTGTTCAGCATCCTCTCTCTACGACGTCTTCAGACTCGAATCCGGCCATCGTGGTGTTGCAGACAGAAGCGTGACTCAGGAAGGACAATTTCATTCCATTCTGCCGTCCACATCCTTCTTTCATCGCACCATTGGCAGCGAAGACGTCTGTGGTTCTGCGTCAAGGTTAAACGAAGCAATGGACGTCTTCCTGACAGACCACTCTGCTGTAAACGACGTCGAATGGTACACGCAGACACTGGATGATGCGTTACAGACTGAATGTGCTGTGCTATGGCTCGTGATGTGACTGAGCGATCCGTCACTGCCATACGCACAATGTTCCTGTCATCACGTTAAGTGGTGCACTGAGGCGGATGCGATCAAACACGTTGGTCTGTCATATCCTTTTGTATCCAAAGGTCACATATCCGCATTTCATTTGTTTGGTTTCGTCCAACACGGCTACCGATTTCCCTGAAAGATAATCCACACTCTCGGTGGGCCACTATCCTTCCTCTGTCGAACTCGGATACTTGATCAAACGATGATCGCTGTTTACTACGAGGCATAATTGACCGCTTTTTTGAAAAAAACCACAAGAAAAACGCAATTGCCGAACTTAAAATCGACGAAAACTCCAAGCCTTAAATAGCGCTTTGAAGTGGCGCCATAGGCGCGCGTGACGTGCGTCTGCGCTGAAATTCTAATCATTTGCATATCTTACCTCCGCTAATGCATGTTGTAAATTTCGTGTTATTTGCATGCTTCCTTCAGGGTGTTGCATTTACAGTGGCCATCAGTGTAGCTCAAGAATTCTTTATCGAATTCTTTATTTAGGTCCTTCATAAAACGCGTTATTAATGACAAATACGAGTCTACCGCTTTTGATGTATAATTGGCTCGACAATCAAATGAGTAGTACTCAATATGTAGAGCAAAAAAGACTACATCAAAATGGTCAAAAGTTGAAGAAATCTTGGTAATTTTCTTCAATGAGATACATTCCGATGACCTCATTGATCACGTGACTTATGGATACCTTTTGTAAACAAACACTGCAGATGACCTCACTGATCACGTGACTTATGTACAGCTAATGCAAACAAGCAAGGTCATTCTTACTCTTCTTCTCTTGCGGAATGTATCTCATTATCGTGGTATTGTGCATCATGAATGTCACCCAGCTTGATGAATTGCTAACTAAGAGCATTAATCGCGCATTTTGCGACATTTCCAAGAAGCAATTTGTAGATAACCTGGATTTTGGAGAATTAATTTGTAGTTTTCATATTATAAAAAAGATTAAAAAGAAAATCTGAAAGATTTTTCAGATTTTAAATTACGTCGAAAGAGGCATTTTTTTAACATTTTGTGTGTAACATTTAGTTATTAAATATCACGTTCTTCGCAGTTAAATCATAAAATTCAGTTCAAGAGCAACGTCGCAAAATAATTTTAAATTGAGCACATCTTTAGAATTTCCGATAGAGACTCGCGCGCTGGAGATAAAAATGTTTTCTCTGCACAACGTTGCTATTGCTCGCTATGAAATCCTCGAGTTTGTTAATCAAAAATTCATTAAAGTTTTGCAAAATATGAAATCAATAATAAAATAAATTCTAAATTTCAAACTTGGTCTTCCACATGCCCATATTCGCAGGAGGATTACGTCATTCAAAATTCGATGGCTCTATGTACCGTTGTTTTAACACAATGCGAGAAATATACATACATTTATGCAGATTTTTCATTATTTAATTTCTTCAAATATAATGCAGGACTCTAACATTAGGTGGCAACAGTTTGAAAAGTGAAACGGACAGTTATAGTGAACCAACGCAAAGTCGCAAAACGAAAACAATAGTCGTTCAGGGACAAAGCCTCTTTGGACTAAAAATAAAACTCGACAAGTCGGGTAAGAAAGTGGGTGTATATTTGGTGCTGCCGATTGCAATAAAAAACGGAGGTGAACAACTAGATATTATAGCAGTCTCCCAATATGTATAAAATTTCAACATTCTACCTCTAGTCGTTTACGAGTGATGCGAGATGGATATATACGTCACGAAAAGAACCCTTCTAAATGCATTTTGAATCCTTTTTACAATCCGTTTTGTAAAAAATAATTGTCCTTTATTCTGTACGGATATACAGATGTCAAGCAAAAAAGTCATTCAAATGGATTCGAAAGCAGTCAAAAGGATATTTTTGTTGAAATATCATACCAGAAATTTTTCGAGATTACAATACTATCTTTATTTCGTACAAGGAAGTAAAAACGTATGTAGTTTCTTTCTAATTAGTTTTATAACAAGCGTTGCATTGTTATTTTTGGTGTAAGCTAAAAATGCTGAAAAACGTTCAGCAAACTTCATTTTATGTTCAATATTGCATCTCTGGTCTAGGCAAGTAAGATCGTCTGTTATACGAACTTTAACTTGAGAGGTTTGTGAATTTCCAAAACTTAGAAAAATAATTTATTGTAAAGCCACACACATATTTTTCTCAAGATGCTTATCCATTCACGAGATCACCATTTAAATTAAGTTACGTTTTTGAATATTAAAGTACAAAAGCTTTTGAACCTTACCATAGCTCCTCTAGGAAAAACTAAAGCTTTACAAATGAATAACACCAATTCTTATTGTTAAATTTAAAAAAAAAAAAAAATTAATCTGAAAGCTTTCAGACTTTATATTAAGTTCAAAGGGGCGTTTTTTTAAAGCTTTGTGTTTTACCTGTATATATGAAATATTATGTTCTTCGCCCTTAAACCACATAAAATTCAATTCAACAGCAATATCACAAAATAATTTAAAAAGAACGTATCTTTAGAATTTCCAATACACAACTTCGCACCCTGGGTATAAAAATGTTTTTTTTTTTTTTTTTTTTTTTTTTCGTACAGTGTTGCCATTGCTCGCTTTGAAATTGTTGAGTTTGTTAATCAAAAACTCGTTAAAATTTTGCAAAATATGAATTAGATAATAGAAGAAATTCCAAATTCGGGCTTCCAGAGGCCCATATTCGAGTGGAGGACATCGTTATTCAAAATTGATGACTGTACCTACAGTCGTTTTATCACAATCTGAGAAACATACATACATTCAGCCAGATTCTTCATTATTTAATTTCTGTATACATAATACAAGGTTTTAATATTTGCTGGCAACAATCTGAAAAGTGAAATGCCGTTTTATGGTTACAGCCGAAAACATCGCGGCGGAAATATCGCGGACGGAAATGTCGTAGGGAAACCAACGCAAGAAGAAAACGTTGTGGTGCAAAACATCGTGGAAGAAAATATGGCAAAGAGAAAGCATCGTGGTTCTAAAATATCGTGGCATAAAATATCGTGGCCGAAAATAAAGTGGTTCAATTACACTGCTCGGCACTGAAAATGCTACAACAAGAAAGAGTGGTCAGAAAGTGATGAAATTTGGAAAAGAGATAGAGACAGCAAGCAGCAATAAGTGATCTTTATTTCAAAATGATAGTCAGAATACAGAGCGGAGAATGGCGACGGCTCAGTAGGATAGGTGACAGGTGACGGGGGACGTGTGCGCCATCCCTTTACCATAATGGTTAATTGGCATGTGCAACACGTCCACCTCTTACCTAGAGCCGAAAGGGCGCCTCGCATCTGGCGCCGAAACCCAACGCCCGAACCATCCAAGAGGCAGTCCAACACACCAAATGAGCCCCCAGAAACATATTCTCACCAACCGTTCACACCCAGTATTGATTGAACATAAGTACAACAATACATGGCCAACAAGGGCTCAGAATACTACATAGATGGTACTACAGGCGGTGCAAGACACATAAATACAATACCAAGAACTATACAAAATATACCCTACGGAAATATGCACAGGAACATAAATTACAAAATAACATTACAGATTCACTACCATTAATGTTATATAACATAAGTAATTGCAAGATAAAGATAAATATAGACACAAAAATTTTACCAAAAATAGCAAATAATAGTAATGCAATGTAATTCCTATACAATACATGTATGTCTAAACAAAGTTAATGATACAGTATCATTAGTACTAATGCCAAAAACCAATGCTATATATGGCTCATAATACTGTAATTCAATGCAATTCCCATAGAGTCAATAAGAGTGCGGATGGTCTCCTGAGGGATGGCTTTCGATTCCCTTTCAACCATTGTCCACAGTTCGTCTTCTGAAAGAGGCAGAGTCTGCAAAGGCGTCCAATCACATCTCACACATGTTCGATTGGTAACAGGTCAGGAGAGTACGGTGGCCAGGGAAGCATCTGTATACCTTGCAGAGCATGTTGGCAGATGCGAGCACTGTGTGGTCGGGCGTTATCCTGTTGAAAAATTGCATTAGGCAGTCCCTGAAGGTAGGGGATTGCCACCGGCCTCAGTACATTATCCAAGTATCGTTGGTCCGTCATAATGCCCTGAATACGAACTAGAGGTGACCTGGAATCGTAGGCAATAGCGCCCCAAACCATTATGCCACGTTGTCACGTGGTGGAGCGTTCCACAGTTACTGCCGGATGAGGTCTGTCTCCACGTTGACGCCACACACGTACGCGGCGACTGTCACTGGATAAACAGAAGCGTGATTCATCTGAGAACACGACGTTTCGCCATTCTGTCATCCACGTCGCTCCAGTCCGGCACCATTCTAAACGTTCGCGTCCATGCTGTGGGGGTCAATGGCAGTCTTCTTAACGGACGCCGTGAGTGCAGGCCACGTTCAACCAATCGGCGGTAAATGGTTCTGGTCGACACGGGAACATCCAGGGTATCTTGTACATGCTGCAGAATCGTGGTACAAGTGACTTGCGGGACCGCCACGGCTTGTCGACGAATGCGTGGAACCACGCGTGCTGACGTCACCCTGGCTGCACCTGCACCCCTCCTTCTTCCCACATTTCCTTGTTCCAACCATGTTCGCCATACGCACCGTGCTCGTATCCATGTGGGTATCAGCTGCGATTTGACGTAAGGACCAATCCGCTCTTCTTAGTTCGATCACCATACCCCTCGTAAAATCGTCTATCTGCTAGAAGTGCCTTCGTTGACGGCGGCCTGGCATTCTCTCCTATTACACGTATGCTCCGGGACAAAAACCAACTTTCTTCGATAATTCGTCTGGCAGAAATAAGGACACGAATATTGCCCATTCGGCACGTTCCTTCCCTTATATCTTTCTTCACGTGCGTCGGAAAGCTGCGCATTTCACATCATTCGCATAACTCAGTGACGTGCGTCTAAAATTTGCATAAATTTCTGACCACTCCTTCTTGGTGTTGCATTTTCAATGTGGAGCAGTGTACTTTTCACTGTTTAAAAACATCGTAGTCGAAAATATCGTGGTAGAAAATAAAGTACCTAAAAATCATCGCATGACGATAATATCACATACATGCGTTTTCCAAATCACATAATGACATTAAGACACAATAACACGCCGAATAAATACCAATTCAGAAGTCAAACAACAAAAATCAGCGTTATACCTACAAAATTTTCACAGGACTAGTTTCGATGGTTTTACCGAACCATCATCTTCAGCATCATCTTCAGCTTTTGCGGTTTTGCAGCTGAAGATGATGGTTCGGTAAAACCATCGAAACTAGTCCTGTGAAAATTTTGTAGGTATAACGCTGATTTTTGTTGTTTGACTTCTGAATTCACATAATGACATATTATGTAACTGACTTTCGTCCCAACTAACAAATCGACCTCCAAAAAATTGATTGCACGCAATACATGAAAATGTTAACGACACTTTAAGAATAAACGGAAACAAAACAATTTGTAATTTTCATTAAAAAAATATCAGATTAACAAATGTGAAAGAAAATAATTTTATCATTACCTAAGCAATTTTTAGAGAGGTAACCTCATGCAGTTATTTATCTTGTTTTTCCTTAGCATTTTCACACTGTATTTTTTGTGAAAAATTATCAGTTAAACTTTGTAAAAAATTTTAATTTATTAATGACCTTTGTTAATTAACTATACAAATTTAAAATTCTACTAAGCTTTTAAAGTTGCATTAATTGTCTACTCATTTTCAATTTTTAAGTGCTTAAGTTTCCTTCTTATTTTTCCAGCACAAATTTACTAGTTCGTTCGTTCAAATATATGAAATATAGAAGCAAAAAAAAATCTCTCTTTCCTTCTTGCGCTTTGTGACCTTTATATGAATATGCATTTACAACTTTCAAAACCTGAAAACGCATGTGCGCGATGTTATTGTCATACGATGATTCATAGGTACTTTATTTTTTAACACTATATTTTTGACGACGATGTTTTAAAATTGGAAGTTTTTGAGCCGCTTTATTTTCGACCACGATATTTTGTTCCACGATGTTTTAGAACTGCGATGTTTTCTCCCACGATGTTTAGTACCACGACGTTTTCTCTCTGCGTTGTTTTGTCCACTACGTTTTCTTCCGCTAGGTTTTCGGTGGACACCCCGTTTTATACTGGACGACGTAAAATGCCAAAACGAAATTAATAAACCTTCTGGGCAAATTGTCCCTTTGAGCTAAGTATGCAATAGGTGTGTTGAATATGTAAAGTAATCCTGTAATTCAGTAAGTTTGTGAACATTTTTCTAAAATTCCTCGCAAAGTTTCAATATAATACTAGACTTTAGAATTATTTTAAAATGTTTGCTCAGTTGAATGGTGATAGAAGAAAGTCATTTTTAGTAACTTAGAAATGAAGTCTCTTGAATTTCTGGGTTTCTTGTTACAAGTCTGAAAATTTTTACTTTAGAAGAATGGACTTTTATTAATTGTCTTTGACTTTTTTCAGAAGCAAAGCATGTCTAGCGTCCGACTGTGTGGTTCTGAATATCACCATCATGATATCACTATGCCCAGTGGATCTGTAGTCATTTTTCACAGTGATGGAGCAAATAACGGAGCTCGCGGCTTTTCATTCTCATATAAAAATGCAGGTAAGTGAAAATGCGTTGCAGTGTCTTTTACTCTTTTTTTTTTTTTTTTTTTTTTTTTTTTTCCCTTTAAAACTGAAAATTTTTTGACATTTTCTGAAGAATTGTTTGCTTTATTTCTTGTTTCTTACATTGTTTCCGTACAGTAATGTTGTCACTTCGCGTTTACTTTGAATACAGTAAGACCCCGCTTAACGCTGTTTCGCTTAGCGCTGTTTCGGTTTAGCGCTCTTTTATTTCAACCCGGGGATTCTCCGAAATTGTGCGCAGCGCTAGGTTTCCAAATAACATATCCGAAACAGTGTAGTTGTGTTTCTTGCTTTTTATCATTTGAAACAACATTTGTTGACATTATTGTAAATTTGATATATAATACTATAACGATTAATAATACAGTGACAAATAGTATGTATGATCTTTAGTTTTTATCATGGGTGATAATACGAGTAAAACACAAGAAAAGAAAGCAACCAGAAAAAGCATTTCACTGGAAACTCAAATGCAAGTGATTAGAAGATTAGATTCTGGTGAACGTCAATCTCAAATTAGCGCTGCATTGATTTTGGCAACTTCAATAATAAGGACAATTCTTAAGAATAAAGAAAAAATACTGTCATCGGCAACTGCAACTACGACAAGCTCTGCAACTAGAATTACCCGTTCTAGAAATAACATTATAGAGGGAATGGAAAAACGACTGTCTATATGGATTGACGACGAAATTGAACGCAATGTGCCATTAAGCCAATCTATCATAATGCCTTCTTGACAAAAAGGCAGAAAATTGGAAACCCAGAATACACTGAATGATCTGACTGAGAATTTTATTTGTTTTTAAAAGTATATGCGTTTTATATTGTTTTTATTTTTGTAAGAAATAAATGTTTGATTTTATTTTTATTAAAAAAAATTATTAAATTTAATGCCTAACCATTTTTTATCCGTCTTCCCCTAACCCCATTATTTAATGTTAAGATAGCCTCGCTTAGCGCTGTTTTGCATTACGCTCTACTTCGATGGAACGTATCCCCCGCGTTAAGCGGGGTCTTACTGTATTTACTTAATTCGCCTTCCTGCCGTGATATTTACTTCAATAATTTTATCTTATTAGCCCGAAAGGTCGTTAGTCCCGAATGGGATTCAAACTGTTGCCACCGAATTCTATCCTGCTGCATTATATTTAGAGAAACTAAATAATGAAGAATCTGCTTAAATGTATGTATGTTTCTCTCATTGTGGAAAACCAATGGTACCTAGAGCCATCAGATTTTGAATAACGTAGTCCTCCACCCGAACATGGGCATCTGGAAGCCCGAATTTCGTATTTCGAATTTGCTTTGTTCTCTTTTTCATATTTTGTAAAGCTTTAACGAATTTTTTTATCAACAAACTCAACGATTTCAAAGCGAGCAAGGGCAACAATGTACGGAGTAAAATATTTTTATCTCCAGCGCTCGAGACTGCCAATCGGAAATTGTGAGGACATGCTGATTTTATATATTTTGTGATTTTGCTGTTGAATCGAATTTTATGTGGAGTAAGTGTTAAGAGAGAGATATTTAATAGATAAAGTGAACGCAGAAGACGTTAGTAATAAAAAGACAAAAAACATTTTAGTAAAGCTCTTGTAGTAAGAACTCTGACCGTTGATATGGTTAACTGAGAAAAGTTAGGGGGAAAAACACAGAAAAATCTACGCCAACAACTTAACGCTGGATCGGGAATTTTGGGATTTTGAACATATGCTGTTCTGCTGCTTTTAAAATTTTTGTAATTTTCCTGTTGGACTCTATATAGCTTAAGTGCTAAGAAAATAAAAGAAGAACTAGAAGTGATAGTGCTAAGAAACTAATGAAGATAGCACGAACAAAAATAAATAAATAAATAAATAAAAATGGAGAAGGAGTGAGCGTAACAGCAGACTGGTAGACTGCAAGTTAAGCGTGAGCGTAAAAACCTTAACAAACCCTTCTGGTCAACTGTTAATATTTGAAATCTCTCAGATTTTTTAAAAATGTATTTATATTTTTTTCTTTGCGCTTTGATTGGTAACGCCGATGTGATCTATTTTTAATAAAGACACTATGTGGATGAAAAATAACTGGACTATAAATTCGCGACGTATAAATATATTTACATCGTCACATTATAAGGTATTTCTCCCACCTTCTTGGCTTGCCTTCGTGGTGTAGTGGTCAGCACACTCAGCGCGTAACTGAGAAGTCCGCGGTTCGATTCCCGACGAAGGCGTTGTTAATTTTTCATCTTTCCTGCTTCCAAAATTATACCTATTGTCTCTACAACATAAATTATAATATATAGTTATTCCTGTCCGAAATCCAATATATATATATTTTTTAAGTTATGTTAGTCTCGTACTGCTACTTTAGTACTGTAAACCCTAATATCCCATTTTTTTAAGTTATGTTTAGTCTCGTACTGCTACTTCAGTACTGTAAACCCTAAAACATGAAAAGCGAGTTCTTGCTATGTCAGAGATAGAATGGCAAAGTCTTACTAACGTTTTTAAAGAATCTTTTCTTTTAAACAGAACATTGAATCTAAAGGTATGTCTTCCTGCTACAAATAACCAAGTTCATAGAAATGCCACTTAAATAAGAAAAGTCAATTCAAATTAAAAATTGGCTAAGACTACAGAGTCAAATAGTAAACTATAAGCTGGCTGAATAAATTACCGGCGAATCAATTTAAAGTTCGGCGGCAAAGAACGCAAAACCGATATGGTTACAACTGCTATAGCAGGCAGAAATTAAACACGCTACGCTAGTACCAAGAGCACTCTCTCAAATGATAAGAAATTATCCTTTTCAGACAGACAGACATTTCCAACTTGGTATAGTCTTTATTTCATCTATCACTTGTCCCCTAGGACTATAAGGTTTTTTTTTTTTTTTTTTTTTTTAACTTCCTTGTAAGAAGTAAAAAGGAAGTATTGTAATCGCGAAAAGTTTCAGGTAGCATATTTCAAAGAAAATATCCATTTTGATCGCTATCGAATGTAATTTAACGATGTTTTTGCTTGACATCTGTACACAAGGACAGGATAAAAGTCTTTTTTCCTCCAAAAAATTCTAAAACTGCTTTAAAATGAATTCTAAAGAGAATTTTTCGGGGCGTCTCTACGTATGTATGTATGTATGTATGTAACTCAAAAACGAGTAGTCTCAGAACGTTGAAAAATTTTGTATATAGGACTGCTATAACATGTAGATGTGCATCTCGTATTTTGCTTCCAATCGGCCGCACCAAACGTATATAAATATATTTATATATATATATCCACTCTGTTACCCGGCTCAGTGATCTCAGTTTCTTTAGTCTTATATATTTGTAAACCTTTGCTTATTAGTTACCACAGTCTTAACGTACCCTTCCAAATAGTTACTCAGTACAAATTCTATCAAATTTTGTGTCTCTGAAATGTAAAAATATTTCATAAGAAATTACTGTACCAGTGTAGTGTATTGTAGCAAATATGAGGGTACACAATTATTGGTTTTTGTTGTTCCAGAATGCTTACGTTTGTATGAATGATACTTATGGCTGAATTTGTGAAGCACATTAAGTATGTACTTTTCAATGATCCTCACGACTTGATCCTGTATTTGTATGATCCTATATTCCACATTCTGCTCCTAATGTGTATGTGTATTATTTTGTATGGCATATTCTATGTATATATATATATATATATATAATTTATCAAGCAAAGCAGTAAAAACAATTTTGGTCAAGAAAACATCTTGCGCAATATGCTGCAAAATAAGTAAAAAATAAAAATTGTAGAAAGCTCGCCTAAAAGTTACCAAGAGCTGCCGCTCCAAAAGGTTAAAGACGTTTTCAAAAATCAATACACATGAAAAGCAAATCATTAGACATGTAAAACATAAATACAATAAAATTAAATAACAGAAAAAGTTAAAAAGTAAGCGGAAAATGGTAAATTAGCCCAATTCGATATCTAAACAGGCTTTTCAAGGGAAATTTCATTGTTTGAACGTCGAATCAAGCTAACCCCATTACGCGTTTCGCCGAAACAGACAATTGAAACTTTTACGCTAAAAAATTTTTTGACAAAGTGTCTTGGAAATTTTAATAGTCTCAATTCTCTGTTCCAATTTCCCGACGCGTCCGCTTAGAAAGACACATTAAGGTGTTAAAATATGTAAATCAAAATCAAACTTTCTAAATCTAGTCTAAAATTAAAATCAAAACGAAAATAAATAGCGATGAGCTATTAGTCCTAAAAATACAAATACATTCGGGCTGGGCCTGCAAGCTTAAAGTTTAACAATTTAATTTTTAAATTGTAGATTTTATAAAACTGTAAGGAAACCTGTAGTTAATAATCAATATAAAATTAAAAAAAAATTGAGAAAAGAACAACTCGGTCTTGCTAAGACCAAGAAAAAGTTGTAACAAAAGAAACAAAAAACTGACCTTGGCGATGTAAAGCTGTCCCTCTGAAAACATGTAGTAAAATGGCTGCTAACTTTAAGCGTCTTATTTTTGGATGACGTAGGTAGGGGGGAGCGAAGAGTTGTGGGCGTTTAGCCAATGCGAAGTGATTTTCGTTATCTGTAACTCGTCTCCTATTATCGGAGGGGGCCGGAAACCTCGTGAATCGTGTGAAGAGCTCAAAAAGTGGCGCTTGGCTTGTAGAAGGATGGAAAAAAATTTTTCGAAGTGAAAATGGCAAATTCAGCTAAAACTATAAAAACTTGGCCATTAAAGCATGAGAAAAAGGAAAAAACAGTAATATGTTAAAAAAGTCGTAATTCTTCAAGCTAGCGGGCGATCAAGCTACTATGAAAAATGAAAAAAGCCCGATTTGTTAATAAAAGCAGTAAAATTGGCCACTAAAGAAATTTAAATTTAAAAATATGTACATAATAGTATTTAAGATTAAAGTGCCAAAATTTTTTTGGAGGAAAGAGAATGAATAAACAAGAATTATCTGTACATTTTTACAACAGATTCTCTGAATTAGTCATCCTTCTTAAACCGTCCGTAGCTTTAGGTATAAAAAATCATTATCTAACTCAAAAAATCTATAATTAGGTAAGGTTAATGCCAGCTTTGGTCAGGGAATTTTTAATTATTTTATGTGGTATTTGGTTACTTTTTAAAATAGTTACGAAGTATAGTATTTCTTCTTGTAAGTGATCCGCAGTATTGCAAATTCTTTTCATTCTAAGTAGCTGTGAATAAATTGTGTTGATTATTACTCTTTTGGAAATATTTGAATTCCAGTTAGTGAGTTTAAGTGTGGAAAAATTAAATTCTCTTCTTTTATCGTAAACTTTAATAAAACGGTAATCAATAATATGTAAATCAAGGTAGACTATATCATGCTGTTCTGTATTGGTTTTATTAAGTTTTAAGCAAGCAGGGTAGATATTAGCGTTTTCTATTTTGTTGTAGTTATTAAATGCTATGACATCATCAATATATCTATAGATGTGTTGGAAAAAGAGACTTTCTTCCGTTCTGAGTGAACGTACATAGGTTAGTTCTTTAGTGAACAGGAATAATTCACAAACTGAAGTTGAAAAATTCCCGCCCATAGGTATTCCCTGTACTTGTTTATAGATGTAATTGTCAAACTGAATAAAATTATTGAAGAGAACGCTGGTAAGGAATAGCTGCCATTTTTCGTTGCTGAGAATGGTAGAAATTTGTGGAAATAAATCTGGAAGAGCAAGTAAACTTGTAAAAATTTCTTCGAGTGGTAGAGATGTATAAAGGTTTTCAAAGTCGTAGCATTGGATATGTTCTATTTGAAGGGAATTCAGAGTTTTAATAACTTGTTCATTACTAGAGATCATCCAGTTGCAATGCAAACCTTTAAAATCATAGTTATTGATTAGTTCACGAATCATACGAAGTTTTTGCGCAAAGAGATAATCTATTTCTTTGAGATAACTTTTAGTACTATTAGCTATGAACCTGAATTTAATTGGAGACTTACGAAATTTCGGTAAGGCATAGAGATTTGCAAACCTGTTGTTATATTTCTGGGGTTGTATTTTAAGTCTTTTATGTAGTGCTTTAAATTTATTTAGAAGAATCTGAGTACTGGAAGTTATTTTTTGGTAAGTGCAAGTGTTATTTAACTCTTTATGCAGAAGGTTGTAGTAGAAGTGTTGTCAAAGAATACTAAAATTGTTGCTTGCTTTGTCAATCTTCGTGATGATAAAGTTATGTTGCAATTTTTGAATGAGATCCTCCAGGTGTTTTTTATTGTGTAAAGAGTTGAAATTAGGCGCCTTGAAAAGCAAACATTGAAATTCTTTTATAAGTGCAGCTTTCCATTCAAGAAAAGTTGTAGTGGGTAAATTGGATCTTGTACTAGCAATAATAATAAATTTATCTAGATCATTATTGAATTGTTTGAGGCAGACGTGTCTATTAAGACTGAAAGTAGGACGAAACTTGGTGCCTAGTTGCATAAGGTTACGTAATTCAGTATTTTCTACAATATTAAGATCTCCTGTGACTATATGTTGGTGGAAAGGATCGACATATTTTTTGTAGACAGGCATTTGGCAGTAACAAGTGCTATTATCTTTTATAACGTGGTGGTTTATAACTTGTTGACCCAAGGTTTTTTCAAATTTAAAACAGGGTTTAATCTGGACTGGTTGGTTAGGAAGCAAGTGCTGATATTTTTTGAAAATGCTAGGAATTTTGAACTTATCGTAAGAAGGGTGTTTGAACTGAATAGTACAAAAAAGTTTTTTGCGAAAGAAACTACTGTTTTTTAGTTTAAAATTGCAGAAGTCTAAAATAAGATCCTTGACTATTTTGGAGCACTGAGACGGTTGATTTACTGTTTTAATCAGATTCCATAAGGTACTATTCTTAAAGGTATGAAGAAGTTTTATGGCATTTTTAACGAAGTCTTGATGTCCAAGGTAGGAATTAAGATTATGAATAATTAATTTCAGATCTTGTGTCGAAAAAAATTTTTTGTTTTTAGCATCACCTCCTCTAGTTCCTCTGTTAGTAGTAGTGCTAAAAAATCTGAATTGTCCATATATAGAAATCTCGTGCTGCCTATTAGTGGTATTACTGAGATATGCATTCAGTCCGTAAGGATAAAGTGACTTATTTTGAAGTATGTAAATCGACTCCTTAAACAGTCGAAGTTTGGTGTTAGGAACAATATCAAGCACGTTAATTTCTATGTGATCAAAATTATGTTGATAATAATGTTCAAGAATAGCTGTAAGTTGATGATCTTTGGTGCTATTATTGTTATTATTTTTATTTTTAAATCTTTTAATATGAGATCTATGGATGTATGAATAATATAATAATATTTAATTATATAATTAATTGATACTTAGTATTTTTCATTTTAACCTTTTGCATTTTAGCTGTATAAGCACCAGCATTATGATTTAATAATCCTGTTTGATTATATACTGTATCATGCATATGTAGGATATTGTATTTTTTTTCCTTTTTTTTAATTTTATTTATTTTTTTTATTTTATTTATTTATTTATTTTTTAAAGGTTTTTATGCATGAATAATATAATATTATTTAGTCATATAACTGAAATCGATACTTAGTATTTTACATCTTAACTTTTGCATTTTAACCTTTTGCATTTTAACTGTATACGCGCCAGCATTATGCTTTAATAATCCTGTTTGATTATATACTGTATCATGCATATGTAGGAAATTGTATGGTTCATTTATAATGTACGATATCGTAAGTACTGTAATGTATGACCTATAGTCCCACTAGTCTCTAGATAAGGGTGGACGTGGTGCTATTACCAATTAACCATACGGTAAAGGGATGGTGCCCACGTCCTCCGTCACTAAACTAAACTAAACTAAACTATGTTTGTAAGTTGTTTTTGCTTTAAAAATGATTGAATTGTGTTGTTTTTATCTTCCGGTTAAGGTTTTTATGCCTTTAGTAAATCTGTCTGCAATATTTTTAGAGTTATCAACAATTTAAAAGTTGTTTAAGTGCGGCTAAGCCTAATAATTTTTGCGATAGAGGCCATGTATATTTGAAACTTGGCAGACTAACGGATTTGTTGCCAATCTAGAGAAAGTAATCTTCGCAACAACAAAAATAACGCCTTCTTTATTATTACGAATTAAATCACGCTTAATCCATTCTGGAATTTATTCGAGGAAATAAGTGCTTAATATTTATTTCGTAATTTTTAATATACATATTTTATTTTCATGTATTTTTGCCTTGTCGCGAAGTGAGAATTGAATTAATTGAATGAGAAATACTGAATCGGTCTGTGAAAAACTCTTTCTTCTGTTATTGTTGTTGTTGTTTGCTTAATTTCTTTTATACATTCGTTCTAGATTTATTATAGTATTTGAATAAAACATGTGGCAACGATTAGACAATTCTTCAAATGATATAAATTTTGTGCATTCTGAGTTATAATATGAACGAAATATAACGCTGTTAAGTGAACCTAGCGCCAGAGTTTCGCTATGGTAAACAAATACAGTGAATTTTAAAGAGTGCGTTTATTGTAGTTTATGCGCCATCGAAGAGGTAGATTTAATTCAATCCAATAAGTTTAAATGAAATTCAATAAAAAATGCGTATAATTTAATAGTCAGTACAAGGAAGTCATGTGGTGTATACATCAGATTTTTTTACTTTTTTTTTTCTAAATATGGCTTAGCGGTGTATTTAATACCATTAGCATTGCGCCACTGCAAGGGCCGGAAATGGTGGCCATTTCATTATGGAAAATGGTGGCCATTTCATCATGGAAAATGGTGGCCATTTCATTATGGAAAATGGTGGCCATTTCATTATGGAAAATGGTGGCCATTTCATTATGGACCTGTTAGGGTCCACCGTTGCCTCCTGAGAAGGAACGGACAGTTACAGCCATGCCTTCTCAGGGATTCGAACCCGGGCCATCGCTACGACAATCAGGGTCACTAACCACTATACCGGCTGAAAAACTATCAGATGTAAAGTCTTAAAATCCGGCCGATACGGGCGGACTTCTACTAAGAAGTAAACAACCTCGGAAGAGTATATGAAAGTAAAATAAGCATTTATTGCGGTTCTTATTATGGCGGTAATTTACATAAATCTTGAAACAGCAGTTTGCAATTATAATAGCATTCCATACATAAAATAGCAATACAGTGAATGCTTGTCAAATCTAAAGAAAGTAGTATATGTTATATATATATAACACATGTCCCATTTCTAATCTGCGTTCGCGATGGGGGCCAACGACACGTTCATATCCGTGAAAACATTAAATTAAATCTTGCAGTAAATATGCGGCACTAATAGAATGTAGAAAATTACAAAAAGATAAAGTATTTAGAAGTCCAGAAAATTTATTCATGGGTTTGTCTGGAATCGCACTCTAGACGTCTTTCAGTTTGACGTGATATCGATTTGCCGGCTGTACTAACGGGCACAGCTAAAAGCGAGAAAATTTAAGAAGTGCCTTCCACTGACCGACTTCACCAGATTGAACTTTACCGGTTTACGTTATGATGTATTGCTTTCTGTCTTGTGAGACGGCTCGATGACATAGCGATAATCCGAGTTCCTCTTTAGGCCACGATTAGCACGTAAAATTACGTGCTGTGTTCCGGCAGTCATGAAATAGGTACTACTACTAGGAGCGCTGAAGGTAAAGAGGTGCATGAGCTGGACGGTTCAGGATAGTTAAAGTGGTGAAGGGTGTGTGACCAAAGTCACGTGAGCAACGAGATGACATCTGATTGGTGCAGTTCATTGTGCTGAAAATATGATAAAATACAAAATACTGGAGAAAATATAAGGTTAAATGCAAAATAAGTAAACATACAATCAAGTTCTTGATTAGATAATCACTATTTACATATGTACAAAGTCTCAGGAAAGCAGTATAAGCTGGAGAAATTACCGTATATACCCGAGTATAAGTCGATACCGCGTATACGTCGACCCCCCACTTCCGAATTCGATCGAGAAACTTCGAAAAATTTTTCTTAAGTACTACATTTATTCAAAATCATCTGAGAAAAAAAAAGTAAATATACGATAAAAAATACCTTGGTAAATAAACAAAATCAAAATCCTTCAACGTCCGATTCATGGTCAGATTCGCCAAACATTTAATAGAACTCTTCTGTCGTCATTGGCTCGTCATGATACATATTTTCAGTCTCGAACTCTGTATTGTTACAATCACTACTAGAGCCTTCGTCGTCATTTTTACTTTCAAAAACAGTATCATCTTCCGTGCCGTCTAGTTCGTTGCTAATACAACATTTTTTAAATGATTTTATAATCATTTCAGAGGGTATTTCGTTCCAAGCATCTTTAACCCACTGAGCAATTAATGTAATATCGGGGTTTTTAATGTTGCCTCCCTTTGTAAATGTTGGTCAACCGGAACTAATCCACTCTGCCCAATATTTTCTAACATTTACTTTGAAGGGCTTATTAAGGCAGACATCTAGGGGTTGAATGACGGATGTCAATCCTCCTGGAATTACGGCCACAGTCGTTTTTAGGTGTTTTGTCACTTTTGTCACTTCTTCAGAAAAGTGTCCACGAAAAGAATCGTATACTAAAATTCTTTGGTTTAATCGAAACTTACTCTAATTAAAGTATGAAACTCTGTGATTAGTTCGTCACATAATTTAAGTCATGAAATTACTTCAACTAAGTGACTTATTTGATAAGTCGTCCAATTTGAGTGCGGGAAGAAAACAACTGCATTATATAAAGAAATTTTTAAACTTCCGATTCTGTTAATTTTTATGACCCCGCGTATGAGTCGACCCCCCACTTTGAAGTCCTTTTTTTTGTCCAAAATATCTCGACTTATACGCGGGTATATACCGTAGTAATAAGTCGTAAGAAATTCGTAAGTTGTAAGAAATTAGTAGTAAGTTGTAAGACACAGGGGACGTGAGAGGCCACACTCCCAAGTCTGGCTCTGACCAATGCTGCTTCATTTTGAGTTTGAATATGTGCAGTCAGACTTTGGAGAATAATAACCAACTAATTAAGTAGGAAAGTTCTGGTTGAAATTTATAATACTTACACAAACAACACGTAATCCGTTATTTTTCAGTCACAATGCGGGGGTTTAAAATTACCTTTGGGCTCTTTTTGTGCTGTTCATACTATTGTGATTATAGTTGTCGATTCTGATACTTCTCCTTTGAACATGGAATTTTCTGGCCAAGTGCTAATAGAAAAAAATCGGTTGTACAATATTCAATTCTTCATGGATAACATTGTTTCTCATATACCAAGGTGCGTTGGCAATTTGAAGTTTGTAACTGTTTTCTGTTTGTTCGACAAGAGTAAACTCAGAGTGGACAATCTATAGATAGAATGCTGTTCGAGCAATTAAAGGGTAGAGTTTAGCTTTACGTACCCAAAACTTCTGAATAATAGCCTGTATCTTTCCGTACCATGCGTGGGAATTTGTGAAGATCATCCCAAGATAAGTAATTTCCTGAGCAAAAGGCAAAGTATTTCCATAAGTTTTAAAATGCTTGTCTATAGTTTTCTTTCCCGCAAACTCTATTGAAATGGTTTTATCATCCTTTTTATGAATTTCCATTGTTTCAATCAGTTCTCTTGTGCTTATATGTGGTTTTGAAGGTACTGAATGACTGAACTTAGAAATGCGTTTTGTGCAAGAATCGCTGTATCATCAGCGTACATTCCAAAAGCAGTGTTCGCTGTGGCAGGAATGTTTAATACGAGACGTTAAATAAACCGTTCACATAAATGTTAAATAATGCGGGACCAAATGTAGATCCCTGTGGTACACCTGCTAAAATAACTCGGCTAGTAAAATATGTGTTTGAAATGTAAACGATAAAGTGTCAACTTGTTAGAAAGGACATAAATATGCGTGTAATGTGATCTGGTAAGCAAATATTGTGTATTTTGTAAATTAAAGCAATCATCCAAACGCGATCGAAGGCTTTAGCTATGTCGACAAATAGGCCTCCTGTGAATTTCTTGTTTCGCAGACCTTCAGGAATATGCTCACCTGCTACACAGCAGGGGCTAGTAAGCAACCGTTTGAATGTTTGTCTTGATTACCTTCGCTCGTAAAAATTAAGCTTTTATGTTTTAAATAATTACATGTACGAAATAACATATCAATAATTAAGAAATATTGTATTTTCATTTTTAGACTGCAACAGAACTTTTGTAAAAGACAATGGTGTTTTATCCAATCCGGATTATCCCGCGTCATTCATGGACAAGATCTGCGTAATGACCATCAATGCTACTGCAGGGAAAACCGTTTCGCTCTATTTTAAAACTCTTTCTATATCTGCATCCGAAAACTGCTCCAGAAATAATGTGAAGGTAAGAAACAGATTTGCACGTGAATAACACAGAAGCCGTTCGAACATTTTTAATTGAATTTTCTTTGTATTTACAGAAATATTTTGCATAAAGTTTTTGTGTTTTAAATGTTCCATCAATATTATTCTTCATTATCTTTCTACATCGTAATTTCAAAGACTATAAGGCCTTTTTTACTTCCTTGTACGAAGTAAAAAGGAAGTATTGCAATCGCGAAAAGTTTCAGGCATCATATTTCAATGAAAATATCCGTTTTAACCGCTATCCAATGCAATGTAACGATGTTTTTTATTGACATCTGTATGCAAGGACAGAATAAAGTACTCTCTTTCCCCAAAAAATTGTAAAACAACTTTAAAATGAATTTTGAAGAGAATTTTTCGCTGTGTCTGTGTACGTACGTACGTATGTATCTCGCATAACTCAAATACGAAGAGCCTCAGAACGTTGAAATTTTGTATATAGGACTGCTATAACATGTAGATGCACATCGCGTATTTTGCTTGCAATCGGCCGCACCAAACATATAAAAATATATTTATATGTATATCCACTCTGTTACCCGGCTTAGTGAGCTCAGTTTCTTTACTCTTATATGCTTGTAAATTGTGCATTTTGTGCTTTAAAAATGATTTAATTCTGTTGTTCTTATCTTTCGATTAAGGTTTTTAGTACTTTAGGAAATCTGCAAGCAATGCTTGTAGAATTGTCAACAATTTAAAAGCAGTTTAAGTGCGGTTAAACCTTTAAACCTAATACTTAAATAACATGGTGGACATGTTTGTTTTCATTTGAAACAGCAGAATAGTAGATTAGTTGCCAATCTAGAGAAACAACAAAGCAACAACAAAGATAACGCCTTCATTTATTATTGCGAATTAAATCATGCTTAACCCTTTCTGGAATGTTTTCGAGGGAATAAGTGTTTAAGATTTACTTCGTAATTTTTAATGTAGATGTTTTGAGTTTTTATGTATCTTTGCCTTGTCGGAAAGTGAGAACTGAATTAATTGAATGACAAATACTCAATCGTCTGTGAAAAACTGTTACCTTTTTGTTTTGTTTGCTTAATTTCTTTTATACATCATTCTAGCTTTATTATAGTATTTGAATAGAACATGTGGCAACGATTAGATAATTCTATTCTTTAAATGATATAAATTTTGTGCATTCTGAGTTATAATATGAACGAAATATAATACTGTTAAGTGAACCTAGCGCCAGAGTGTCGCTATTGTAAACAAAGTGGATTTTAAAGAATGCATTTATTTTATTGTGGTTTATGCGCTGTCGACGAAGTAGATTTAATTCAATCCAATAAGTTTAAATGAAATGCAAGAAAAAATGCGTATAATTTAATATTCCGTACAAGGAAGTCATGTGGTGTACACATCAGATTTTTTAGTATCGAAAAACGTGTGTTATTCCATTTCTGTTTAACAGCTTTCCAAAGGTCAAGGAGGGTTGTAGGTCGACGTTTGGATATTTCGCATTTTAAAAATCCAAAATCGCAAACTTCCATAAGTGAGACATCAGGAGATTTTCTGTGGATATTAGTGAAGGCTATGGCCTTCATACCCGTTTCTTTTTAAATTTATTTTAGAGGAAATTAACAGTGGATTTTGAGGTGCGGCTGCTTGTTTTGCCTTGATGCAGTTCTACGGGTTGATGGCATTGTGAGTAAACAGAAGTTATTTCATATTTGAAAATTGGGTATGAAATATGTTTCTGATAATATGTCGAGTTGATCATAACAGTCTTCTGAACTGTCTTTAATTTTTATTTATGGTTTTATCAAAAATCAACAGCAATCATAAATCCCATTGAAAAACGTTTTTTAGATACTTTGAACATTGTTCTAAGATTTTTCTTCTGCTTGATGGTAATAAACGCATTTCTTTTTATTGTGGTCATTTAAATATACCATAATTCATCTATTGTCACAACATTTTTCCATTTTCGTCCGATAATTGTTTCTCATAAAGAATTCTGCAACGCGTTCTGCTTTCGGCGATATGTCGTGGAGAAAGACGATGCACATTACGTTTTTCGCTTTTTTAAGATTCAAATAAGCATTAATCACTTTGTTTACAATTGACACTCAGCAGTTTAATGATTGTGCAGCTGTCTTTTGATTTCGAGGATTTTCTTTTAACATGAATGTTCTAACCTTTACATTATTCGAAACATCCTTTTTCTCTTTGGAGATCTACTTTGAAACATTTTTCCCCTTGAAGCCGTTTTTTTTCCCTTTTCTTATTGACAATACTACACTCATATCCATAAATTAAGGATAATGGAAAATCAGGCAAAGGAAGAGTTAGAAGCAAAACAAATTTGACTTATTTGTAAAGCTTATTTATTAAACAAAAGGTAAAGAGCAAAAAAAGATGCTATATGTATGATATTATTAAAAAAATTAGCGATTTTTTCTCCCTGGAGCAAATTACAAAAAAAAACTTATTTATAAAAAACCAATATTACATGGTTGGTATGATTGTTAATACATTGTATGTCTCCCAGACGATGCAATACAGTCCGTACAACGCCTAGGCATGCCGAGTATCAAATTATCGATCTGATCTTGGGGGATATTACACCACTCAAAAGGCAATGCTCTCCGAAGTTCCAGTAGATATGTAGGAGGGGGTTGACGGGCTGCAACTCGTCGGCCAAGCATATCCCACACGTGCTCTACTGGATTCAAGTCCGGTGAGAATGATGGCCAATCCATACGGGCAAAAAAAGATGCTATATGTATGATATTATTAAAAAAATTAGCGATTTTTCTCCCTGGAGCAAATTACAAAAAAAAAACTTATTTACAAAAAACCAATATTACATGGTTGGTATGATTGTTAATACATTGTATGTCTCCCAGACGATGCAATACAGTCCGTACAACGCCTAGGCATGCCGAGTATCAAATTATCGATCTGATCTTGGGGGATATTACACCACTCAAAAGGCAATGCTCTCCGAAGTTCCAGTAGATATGTAGGAGGGGGTTGACGGGCTGCAACTCGTCGGCCAAGCATGTCCCACACGTGCTCTACTGGATTCAAGTCCGGTGAGAATGATGGCCAATCCATACGGGTGATATCCTCCGATTGAAGGCATTCGCTTACGATGTTTTCACGGTGAGGACGGGCGTTGTCATCCATAAACACAAATTGTGCGCCCATGGCGCCCCGAAACAAACGTACATGTTGTTCCAGAATGACATCCTGATAGATTTGGCTTGTCATGGTTCCAATTTGAACATGCAGGTCAGTTCTGGAACCCAGAATAATTCCACCCCAAACGAGCACTCCTGCACCACCGTAACGGTGTCGTTCAATGATGTTTTCTTGGTGGTAACGGGTACCTGGAGCTCTCCATAAGAAAGTCCGGCGAGAATCAGACTGCAAGCTAAACCTAGACTCGTCGGAAAACATCACACAAGCCCACTGTTGCGGTGTCCATAATGCATACTCTCTACTCCAGGCTAACCGCAGGCGACAGTGAGTTGCAGTAAGTGGAACGCATCTGACAGGTCTACGAGCATATAGACCAATCTGCGCTAAGCGTCTGTACACGGTCTGCCTTGAAATTGTCGTATCAGCGGCTGAAGAGAGCTGACGAGACAGGTCTGAGGCTGTGCTCCGCCTGTTTCTTTTTGACAGTAACTGCCAATAACGGTCCTCATTCCGCGTTGTAACTCTGGGGCGACCTGTGCTGTAACGTCTACTCACATTACCATCATCTTGGAATCGTTGCCAAAGCCTGGAGATGACACTCTGGGCAATTCCAAGTTCGTCTGATACCTTCTGTTGGTTACGCCCACATTCTAGACGGCCGATAATTCTACCACGTAAAAAATCATCCAAATGCGTCCTTTGTGTTATAACCATTCGGTTATTGTATTGAAATGCTTATAAAGCCCCTGCGAACAATTTTACTTCTTTGCTTGTATTCCTTATGTATCACTCTCTTACACTCTCGTCATTGTGACGTACCATCGGTGTCATCTGGTGACTTCCTGAAATTTGCATATGATTCTTGAAGATGTGTGTAGTGATTTTACAGGTGATATATTTATCTTAGAGTTCGATTTCCGCGTGGCTCCGAATTATCCTTAATTTATGGACATGAGTGTATTTTTCATTCTTTTCGATACTGAACATCATGCATTTTTAATAACCAGATGAAAATAATTTTCTTCCGAAAGAATCCAAACGTTGCCTTTTGTCCATTGCTTCTTTAAAAGCACCATTTTGCATGAAAATAAAATTGTCAACTACCAGATGATAATTTAACTTTCAAAAGTACGTTTGCAGTTAAAATGAAATTTTCCAAGAAGGCAATTTTTTACTACCTTGTACGAAGTAAAAAAGCATTGTAATCACGAAAAATTCCGTGTAACATATTTCAACGAAAATATCCATTTTGAGAGCTATCGAATGCAATTTAACGATGTTTTTGTGTGACATCTGTACGTAAGGCAGAATAAAGGATTCTTTTTCCCCAAACGAATTATAAAACTGATTTAAAACAGATTCAGAAGAGAACTTTTCGTGACGTCTGTGCGTACGTACGTACGTATCTCGCATAACTCAAAAAGCCTCGGAACGTTGAAATTTTCTGTAACTGCTATAACATGTAGATGTACACCTCGTATTTTGGTTGCAATCGACAGCCCCAAAAGTATATAAATTTTCTTCGGAATAATGTGCAGAGTGGCAACTCGGCTCAGTGAGCTCAATTTCTTTATTCTTATATGTTTGTAAATTGTGCATTTTTTGCTTTAAAAATGATTTAATTATGTTGTTTGACTTCTGAATTAGTATGTTGCTCTTATCTTCCTGTTAAGGGTTTTATGCCTTAGGAAATCTGCATGCAATAATTGTAGAATTATCGACAATTTAAAAGTTGTTTAAGTGCCGTTAAACTTAATTTTTCTCACCAAAGAAGCCATATTTGTTTACATTTGAACCTTAGCAGAACAGTGAATTAAGTCTTTCTACACCTTCAGTGCTTTTTACCGAGTGGGACCAAAAGGAAACTTTTAGTTTTGTGCACCGAAAAATCTGTCTTTTTTCCCTTTGGCCGAATTGCTTGTTTTTGCGTAGAAACTATAATTTTAATTGTAAATTTTTTTTTTAAATTGTATTTGGTGTTTTATGCGTTTCTATGTTTCAATTTTTAATGAGGATATTTTGAGTTTTTATGTACTTTTTTCTTGCCGTGAAGTGAGAACTGAATTAATTGAATGAGAAATGTATCTCTAATGAAATTCGAGGAAATAATTTTAAATGAAATGCAGGAAAAAATGCGTATAATTTAATATTTCGTACAAGGAAGTTATGCGATGTACACATCAGATTTTTTATATCAAAGCAAAGTCGTCCAAATGCGTGCGAACATCTTCTTTTATGCCTATGACTTGAAATCTTCGAGTTATGCGAGATACGTACGTACATACAGGGTGATCAGCAAACAAGCCCTGATTTCAAAATTAAATTTCTCTACAACAAAGATCGATAGAATTATGCGGTAAACTGTACGTTTATTAGCAAAACTGTAAAAATGGTGTACAATAGTTTAGAAAAATTAGTTACGAAAATCGTTAACAGATGGCACTCTAATCGCAATAACCTATCAAAAGCCTTTAAAATGTGCTTCGACGTCGAAAGTGATCAGTACGACTGTTGGCTAGTGAAAAGAGGCTAGCGTAGAAAGTGAAATAATGTATTCCATTGAACAACGTGTTTTCTTTATTTTTTCACCAATTAGAACACAGTCCTATGGCAACACGTCGCAGTTTTCAAAACCAATCCAATGTTCCAGTTGGACCCGATGCGAAAACCATTCGCATGCTCTTCGAAAAATTCGAATGGACTGGCAACGTGGCTGATTCTCGAAAGGGACATGTTAAGCCTAAGCAAACTGTAGTCACTCCTGAAAATGCAGCCAAAGTTTCTGGAATTATTGAGCAAAATTCTAGGAAAAGCATCCGACGGATTGCATCAGAGACAGGTTTTAAGTACACGAGCACACAAAAAATATTAAAAAATAGCCTATGGCTGTTTCCATACAAAATCCAAAGTCATACCCATGAAAGCTGTGGAACAAAGGGTTGACTTTGCGAATCAGATTCTAACAACGACCGACAATGACAGATTTGATGTGAGCTGCATCTGGTTCACAGATGAGGCACATTTTCATTTGAATGGAATCGTTAATAAACAAAACTGGAGATTTTGGGGTTTCGAAAATCCTCATTTGTGTGAAGAGAAAGCATTGCATTCGCCTAAAGTTACTGCATGGGCTGCGGAATGCTCCAGGGGTATTATCGGGCCCTTTTTCGTACGAGAAACGATAACTACTGAACGTTACGTTACAATTTTGAAACAATTTGTCAGCACTCAACTAGCGTTGGAGGATTGACTGGTTCATGCAGGATGGGGCTCGACCACATCGAATAGATAAAGTTTTTCGCTTTCTTCATGAATACTACATTGGGAATAGAGTAACTGCGTTAGATTATCAGCAATTTACTGTCACAGAAATAGCTTGGCCTCCACATTCTCCCGATGTGAGTGCTTGTGACTTCTTTCTGTGGGGCGCATTGAAAGACACTGTCTATCGAAACAAAAAGTTTTTCACTTTCTTCATGAATACTTTGGGAATAGAGTAATTGCGTTAGATTATCCTCAATTTACTGACACAGGAATAGCTTCGCCTCCATATTGTCCCGATCTGAGTCCTTGTGACTTCTTTCTGTGGGGCGCATTGAGAGACGCTGTCTATCGAAACAATCCCGCTACTCTAGATGAGCTTGAATTGTTATTGGCGTTGCATGCGATTCCATTTTCGTTGAGATATTGCAAGACGTGATGTCAAATTTCCTTGTTTGTTTATGCCACCTCATTCTTTCGAATGGTGAACATTTTGAAAAAAATTGTATTTTGATTGCAAAGGCTGCTTCCCTTTATTTTATTTATTTATTTTTTAAGACTCTTTTCAGCGAAAGAGTTTTCAGCGCAGAGCGCCATCTGTTAACGATTTTCATAACTAAATTTTCTAAACTTCTATACACCATTTTTTACAGTTTTGCTAATAAGCGTACAATTTACCGCACAATTCTATCGATCTTTGTGGCAGAGATATTTAATTTTGAAATCAGGGCTTATTCGTTGATCGCCCTGTATGTATGTACGTAATAAATTTCCAAAAAGATTCCAATAATCTTTAATAGGCTGAAACAATTGCCAGCTGAGGTCATACAGAATATGAGACGAACAAACAGAATTAGGCGAGGTAAAAAGGAGGACGAAGAACAAAGAATTACAGAAGAGTTAACATTGCATAAAACAGTGGAGACAATGGAAAATAATTTAATCACCCGGATAAAATCTTAAAAGTGAATTGTAATCTCAAAATCCTCTAAGCAAATTCCTAAATGTAAATGTCGTGTCAGTTCTTCAAAATATGGAACTATTGCTTGAATATGATTTTATTTTCCACTAACCATTACTATTATATTTTTATTTAATCGAAATATTTTAATTGAGGAAAAAAATAGAAAACAATCCATTTTTAAAAATGCATCAGTACCACATATTTTCTCGTTCCATTCAAGGTAAATTTAACACTGCCTTTTCAAGCGAAGATGCAAAATAGAATTTCAAATGGATAAAGCTATTTATTTCATAATTTATCCATTTAACTACAAGAAAATATTCCTGTACTCTTTTTTCACTTTCAGGTTTACGATGGTCCAGATACCTCAGCCCTTCTTTTGGATACATTTTGCGGTTATGAGGTGCCTACTCCCGTATTTTCAACCGGAAGCTTCCTTCATGTAGTATTTACAGTACCGGATGAAAATGGACGTTTTTACGCTACCTACACTACAACGGATCAGGGTGAGTGTTGCCACTCTGTATTAAATATTCACGCTGCGATGAATAAAAATTCATTTTCTTCATCAAATTACAAATTGTACTATGAAATCCACAGTTAAAGCCCACGGCTTTTTCGAGAAAAAATTAAATTCGTAAATTCGTTCTTGAAAGCCGTTCGTTATCCAAAATGAAACTGAAACCGTCTTTCGCACCTGAAATAACGTAAAACTAATTAATTCCTTCTCAAACCACAGATTATTGGCCCCAAAGAGACGTTAGTCTCAAATGGGATATTAGTTTTGAAAGGTATTTTGCGTTGAATCACTATAAAAGCAGTATCTCTTTTCAAATTGTTGCCACCAAATGTTATCGCTCTGTATTATACTTCAAGAAATTAAATAATGTAGAATCTGATGGAATCTATGCATGTTTCTCCTATTGTGGAAAACAACGGTATCTATCGTCATCAAATTTTGAATAACAAGAACAAGGGCACAGGCAAACCCGAAATCCGTATTTCGTTTTTGTTTTATTACAATTGCATATTTTATAAAACTTTAACGAACTTTTGATTAACAAACTCAACAATTTCAAAGCAAGCAGTGGCAACACTGCACACACTGCTAAAATGTACACTGCGCAAAAAAAAGGGGGGACAGTTTACATCTCCCGTTCTACTACGCCGATTGACGAAATTCAAATTGCATTTTTCATGTCTCGAAAGCACGACCTAGGCTATATATTACATTTATATATAGCATTGTTTTAATATAGGAATTTTAACACAAAATCAGACTTTTTCCATATTGAAATGCCAATTTTTTTCCATATTTCGATTCTACGACTATACCAAACTGCCCACTTTTGTAAAAATCGCAAGAATACTTTTTTAAAAATTAGCTCTCGAAATTTTAGCTGTTAATGTTAATTGAATTTGACATATATTTGTTAATATCTCTTTTTTATTAAACTAGAATCCTTCTTCCAGAATTCGAAATTTAGACTCAATCCAAATGTAATTCGTCCATTTTGTATTACTTATTTTAAAAATTTATATTTTTATTTTATTTAAAATTTATTTAAAATTTATATTTTTATAAATTTTTCGAAAACTTTTTGTATTACAACTTATAAAATTTTTAGCATTATTTTAAAATAGATATATTTCTAAGCATATCTGCAAAAAATTAGAATTTTTTATTCAAACTTTCCTTTACGTGAATTTACATTTCGGCGTATTTAATATAAGTGATAATAACGAAAATGTGGTTTGCGTACTTCGTTAAAATTATATTTGAAAGAATGAATTATGGACCTTTTTTTCTCTCGTGCATCAATGGAAAAAAATCTGATGTGTACACCACATGAAATTATACGCAAATTATAAATTTAAATTTAATATTTATATTAAATTATACGCATTTTTTCTTGCATTTTATTTAAACTTATTAGATTGAATTAAACCTACTTCGCCGACAACGCATAAACCACAACAGAATAAATGCATTCTTTAAAATTCACTTTGTTTACCATAGCGACACTCTGGCGCTAGGTTTACTTAACAGTATTATATTTCGTTCATATTATAACTCAGAATGCACAAAATTTATATCATTTAAAGAATTATCGAATCGTTGCCCCGTGTTCTATTCAAATACTATAATAAATCTAGAACGATGTATAAAAGAAATTAAGCAAACAAAACAAAAAAGAAACAGTTTTTCACAGACAATTTAGTATTTCTCATTCAATTAGGCAAAAATACATAAAAACTCAAAATATCTACATTAAAAATTACGAAGTAAATCTTAAACACTTATTCCCTCGAAAACATTCCAGAAAGGGTTAAGCATGATTTAATTCGTGATAATAAATGAAGGCGTTATCTTTGTTGTTGCGAAGCTTAGTCTCTCTAGATTGGCAACCAATCTACTATTCTGCTGTTTCAAATGTAAACAAATATGTCCGCCATATAATTTAAAAATTCGGCTTCACCGCATTTAAACAGCTTTTAAATTGTTGATTGTACAAATATTGCTTGCAGATTTACTAGGCATAAAAACCTTAACCGGAAGGTAAGAACAACATAATTAAATCATTTTTAAAGCACAAAATGCACAATTTACAAACATATAAGAGTAAAGAAACTGAGGTCACTGAGCCGGGTAACAGAGTGGATATATATATAAATATATTTATATACGTTTGGTGCGGCCGATTGCAACCAAAATACTAGGTGCACATCTACATGTTATAGCAGTGAAACGGTGCCTGGCACACACACCTGGTGACAGTATTGTCAAAAACACTGGCCCCTGTGGATGCGCCGCAGTGATAATGCACAACACATGTGCGAATGAAGGGGCTCTTTGACGACTGCATTCTGGCTGTCACTGCCGTGTGACTGTATGTGAACTAATAAAACGTGTGTTTTATTAGTTCACATTATCCTTACTAATGGAACCACGCTTCATCATTGTACACTACGAAAAAAAAAATAGGACAGTTCTATCTATATCTTCCATTCTACTGGGCCGAATGACAAAATTTAAATTGCGTTTTACATGTCTCGAAAGCGCGACTTAGGATATATATTATTAGATTTATATATAGCACTATTCTAACATAGGTATTTTGACACAAAATCTGACTTTTTCTGAAATAACATACCAATTTTTTTTCATGTTTCGATTCTACGGCTCAAATTATGCCTAGCTATTAAATTTTGTAACATGTGGTGCGAAATTTACGGAGAAATTCAAACATTTATCTTCGCTTAGTTTTTCTCACTTTGCGCCAAGAATAATTCACTTGGCGAATTTCTTAATATACAGCAACCTATTTTCCTTACCCTTCCATTATACCGGAGCGAAAAAAAGTGACATCGTTCCTACTTTCAAATAATTTTAACGAAGTGCCTAAACCACATTTGATGCTTTATCGCTTTCAAAAATATGCCAACTTTCAAAACACGCCAATATATAAATTCACGTATATCTTCGGAAATCTTGAATAAAAAACTATATTTTTTGCAGGTATGCTTAGAAATACGTCTACTTTAAGATGATGGTGAAAATTTTAAAAATTATAATTCAAATTTGTTTTGAAAAATTTATAAAAATTATTTTAAAATACAAATTTTAAAAATTAATCATAAAAAAATGGGCAACTTTTATTTGGAATGAACCACCCAAATATGGGCATCTGGAAACCCAAATTTGGAATTTGGAATTGATTTTATTATGTATTTCATATACTGTAGAGCAATTATGAGTTTTTGATTAAGAAATTCAATGCTTTCAAAGCGAGCAATGACAACAGTGTACGAAAAAAATTATCTCCAGCGCGAGACTGTGCATCGGAAATTCTAAAGATATACTCTTCTCAAATTATTAGCCCAAAAGGCGTTAGCCCAGAAGGTCTATTAATTTCGTTTTGGCAACTAGCTTTGGTTCACTATAAATGTCGGTTTACTTTTCAAATTGTTGCCACCAAGTATTAGAGTAACGCATTATAGTTAAAGAAATTAGATAATGAAGAATCTGTATAAATGTATGTATGTTTCTCGCTGTCGAAAAAACAACGGTTTCTACAGACATCAAATTTTCAATAAGTTGTCCTCCACTAGAACATGGGAAACTGGAAGCCCGAACTTGGAATTTGGAATTTGTTTTATTATCAATTTCATATTTTGTAAAACTTTAACGAATTTTTGATTAAGAAACTCAACGATTTCAAAGCAAGCAATGGCAACACTGTACAGAAAAAAAAAAAAAAAAAAAAAAGTCCTTATCTCTAGCTGGCGAGACTGGATCGGAAATTCTAAAGATACGCTTATTAAATTCCTACTGTTATTTCACACTCTTCCTATATCTTGCTCAAATTTTCAGTTGTTAACAAAATACTTTTTAGCCATCCACTCAAGTTCAAATACATATTTCAAACATGTAGTGGATGGATGGCACTTGATGTTAATATAGTTTTTTCACATATTAAAGTAAATAAAATAATTTATAACAAGTAATTTAGATTACTCAGATTTAAATATTTTATTTAAGTCGGCATGCTGTTTTTTTTTTTTTTTTTTTTTTTTTTTTTTAATTCTTACTATACCTAAGTAGGAATTGAATTCACATTTTTTATATTACTTGTTTTAAAATTATTAGTCCAAAGGGGCTTTGTTCCCGAAGGACTATTGTTTTCGGTTTGCGATTTTGCGTTGAATCACTATAAATGTCCGTTTCACTTTTCAAACTGTTGCCACCGAATGTTAGAGTCCTGCATTATATTTGAAGAAATTAAATAATGAAATATTTGCATCAAAAGATGTATATTTCTCTCATTGTGATAAAACAAGATACATAGAGCCATCGAATTTTGAATGACGTGATCTTCCTACGAATATGGGCATGTGGAAGACCAAATTTGAATTTTGGAATTTGTTTTATTATCTATTTCTATTTTGTAATACTTCAACGAATTTTTGATTAACCTCTTCGTCGTCCGTAACGCGTCTCAAGCGGCCATAACGCTCCTGAAGCGTTCTCAAGCGCTTTCAAGTGGACCGCCTGGATCAGATGTTATCAAATTACCCTGCTGTTAGAAATAAGCAGAGATATTACAATTTTACCATTATGCTTTATTTCCTTATAATTTTACTTAATATTCATTGACATTCATCCACTACGAAAGTCATGTATGGAAAGTTATGATGTACAGAGAAAACAACATTACACGCTACGAAAAACAGACGACCGCTGGGGGGGGATTTTCGCGGACAGGAGAGGACGGCGAAAGGGTTAACAAACTCAAGGATTTCAAAGTGAGCAATGGAAATGTCGCGCAGAAAAAACATTTTTATCTCCAGCGCACCAGACGGAAATTCTAAAGATATGCTCATTTAAAAATTATTTTGAGATATTGCTGTTGAATTGAATTTTATGGTTCAAGTACGAAGAACATGATATTTACTAAATAAAGGTAACACACCAAATCTTAAAAAATAAGACCCTTTGGGCAAAATCTAAAATCTAAATGCCTTCAGATTTTATTTTTTATTTTTTATTTTTATTTTTATTTTTTTTTTTTTTTTTTTTTTTTTTTTTTTTTTTTTTTTTTTGGTGCAAGATGTACGTAATTGAAAAATCGTTTGGCGTTTTTATGTATAATTATTCTAATTTGGTTTCAGGAAGAGGATGTGGAGGACGATTTCAAGCTCAAGAAGGAGCTCTCTCGAGTCCACTCTATCCCGAGCCGTACAACAGGACTGCAGAGTGTATTTGGTACATTTCCGTCCCTAAATATTACAACGCCAGGGTTACTTTCACAGCTTTTGCTCTCAATTCCACGGACGAGTGCGATACAAATTACGTCGAACTCTACGATGGTCACACTGTTGACAATGGGAAAAGGATTGCTAGATATTGTGGATCTGTAAGTAAACAGAAAAAGTTTCAGCTCTATCTATCACTGTCGCAAGCTGTAGGATCGTATAAAATGATAATTTTTTCTGTTTTAAAATGGTCACTTTGCACTGAGCGAAATGCAATTCAAGATTCTTAATTACTTAATTATCAAAATAAACTTGTGGAGTTTCCAGTACAATGCGTTTTGAATATCAAGTGAAGAAGGTTTTGCGAATTAGACTGCAATTGAAATGTATCGGATATTTAACACTGAGGAAAGTCCCAGAAGCTTTTTTGATTTTTCTTGTACACTGCGAGGTAAAAAAAAAAAAAAAAAAAAAAAAAATGGGACAGTTTTATATCTCCCGTCCTACTGGACCGACTGACGAAATTCAACTTGCGTTTTTCATGTCTCGAAAGCGCGACTTAGTATACGTATTAGATTTATATATAGCTTTCTTCTAATATAGGTATTTTGACACAAAAATCGGACTTTTTCTGAAATAACATACCAATTTGTTCCATATTTCAATGCAACCACTCAAATTCCGCCAAGCTGCCAAGTTTTGTAAAAATCGCACGAGTAGTTTTTAAAACATTAGCTCTCCAAAATTTTAGCTCCTCCATGTTAATTGAGATTGGTATACATTTATTAATATCTCTTTTTTTTATAAAACTTATTTGATTCTTCTTTTAACTTTTCAAAATTTAGGTTCATTCCAAATAACATTCACCCATTTTTTATAATTCATTTTAAAAATTTGTATTTTTAATTAATTTTTATAAATTTTTGAAAAAAGGAATTTAATTCTAACCTGTAAAATTTTTACCATCATCTTAAACTATTTCTAAGTATACCTGCAAATATTTAGAGCTTATTACTCGAAATTTTCGAAGATATATGTGAATTTATATATTGGCGCGTTTTGAAATTTGGCATATTTGTTGAAAGCGATAATAATATCTAATGTGGTTTACACACTTTGTTAAAATTATTTGAAAGTAGGAACGACATGACTTTTTTACCTGTCCTGCAACATGGAAGGGAAAGGAAAATGGATTGTCATATATTAAGAAGTTCCATAAATAAATTATTCTTGGCGCAAATTGAAAAAAAAATGCGCCAAGCTAAATTTTTTAATTTCTTCGTAAATGTCGCACCAAATTTTACAAAATTTAATATCCAGGCATAATTTGAATCGCACAATTGAAATATGGAAAAAAATTGGTGTGTTATCTCAGACAAAGTCCAATTTCAATTTTGTGTCAAAATACATATGTTAGAACAATGCTATATATAAATCTAATATATATCCTAAGTCGCGCTTTAGAGACATAAGAAACGCAGTTTGAATTTTCGTCAATCGACCCAGCAGAACGAAAGATATAGAACTGTCCCATTTTCGCAGTATACATCCATATTATACAACAGATTAACTACATCTAGACATTATATTTTGAAAGCGAGCAGTAGCAACACGTTTCGAAATAAAGTATTTTTATTTCTAGCGCGCCAGACTGTTGCCACTCGAAAAAATGAGTGCGAAAATAAGCGTTTTCAGAGTTTTTAATTAATATGTCGGCTGATTAAAGTCGTACGAAGATGGGAACAGTCGAAATGGCTTTCCACGAATTTTTGGAACCGGGAATAATGTATTTAATGTTTGGCAATGCTATTTTTATTTCATCGTAAAGCTTAGAAATTTTTTATTAATAAACTCTACGATTTGAAAGCGAGCAGTGGCAACACCTTTCGAAATAAAGCAGATTTTCACCCAAGGTGGTCCTTGTTTTCATCTCCAGCTTGCGAGACTGTTGCCACTGGAAAAAATGAGGGCGAAAATTATCGTTTTTCCGAATTTTTAATTAATATCTGATTTGAGTCTTTTTTTTTTTTTTTTTTTTTTTTTTTCCAGGACCCATAAAAGAATTGTAGGAAATTTGGTGATAGCTATAGTAGTGACTAAGTTATTAGCGAACAAACATACATACAGACTTTATTCTTTATATAGAGAGAGATTAACAATTTTGAAGAGTCAAAGAAAGATTAGAACTTTAAGTTTACGAGACCATTCTTATTTAATTATAAGTTTGATTACTCGTAGAATGTTTCATAATTTATGTGAATAACGTATTCGGAATATTTATATATAGTTTGACTTGTTTCTCTTTCAGTTTACCATAATTCAGTAATTTATGTGTTTTAATTTTATTTTGTTTATTTTTGTGCATATGAATTTTCGTTTTTAAAATTATCTTTCTAATTGTTTGAGACTTTAATGAAAAATTCTTCAATATGCAAGATTGTAACATGAAGTTTACGAATTCCAATATATTATTTTTATCGTTTGTAGTTTGCGTTTATTTATTCTTCATATCTTGTAAAGTAATATTTCATATTTCTAATATTTTCATTAAAAATGACTCATTTTTTTCATAAAATCTAAGGAAATATTCATTCCATTTTTTTTCCTTGTAGGATTCACCAGCTCAGCATGACTCTCAGAATAATAAGATACTTGTAAAATTCGTCTCAAGTCCTTCGAATGACATGCCTGGATTTACCATGACCTTTGAGTCCACAAACAAATGTAAATTTTTATGTTTAGTGTTGTTTTTATATTTAGTGTATAAAAAGTCCATTACATTTCATATTTCCATTAATAATAATGATTGATAATCGAGCTATCGTATGGATTCAAGGTTCCATTGAGAATCAATGAATCATCTAAGAGAGTCTATCAAGCTTTCTTTCAGTAAACATATACACTCTCCACCAAAAATTTTAAAAAAATACCAAATTTTAATTTGCATTTTTCCTCTCTCGAAAGTGTTACTTAGGCTATATGCTGTTTAATTCAAATGCTTAATGTTTAATTCAAATTAGCGTTGCTATAATGCAACGGTAAACAAGTATTTCCTGAATTAAGATACAATACCACGCCGAACAAATATTAATTTAGAAGTCAAATAGCAAAAGTCAGCGTTACATCCTCAGATTTTCACAGGACTAGTTTCGATGGTTTTATTTTTTTGCAGCTGAGGATGATGGTTCGGTAAAACCATCGAAACTAGTCCTGTGAAAATTTGAGGGTGTAACGCTGATTTTTGTTGTTTGACTTCTAAATTAAGTATTTCCTGATTAATTTTATCCTTTAAAACATAAACGAAACCTTTTCTGACTCCGGTTATATTTTCTGTTCCATCTTTTGAAATTGAAACAATTTTATCGAGTGAAATAAGATATTCCTCCATGCATTTAATGACAGCATTTACAATATCCTCACGACGTGTTTGACTTTGCAGTGGCAATAATCTTCTATGCTAGATAACCAAACCGTCCACAAGTTATAAAGAACTAAAGGTTCTTTATAACCCGTGGACGATATAAATCGAACGAAAGTGCAACTTGGGCTAATACATTTATGTCCCAAGATTTGTGAACAGCTACTCATAAAGCTGAAACCAGTTTAAGATCTTGGATTTGCTAATTGGTTGTCTTCTAAGATATTTTCACTGTTCTGTCTTTTACTGTTTTAGCAGACGGGGGTAACTCTAATTTTTTTAAGAACTTCTGCTTTGTTCTTTACATCCTGGAATAGCTCTTCGGATGCACTTATGAAAGTACTTTTAACGTATTCATTGTCTAAGGCTGCTATGACACATCGTTTGTTTGTTTCGGAAGAACAACATATATATATATATATATATGTTTCGGAAATATATATATATATATATATATATCGAACATATCGTTTGTTTAGGAAGAACAACTGTTAGAAGCAATTTTCCTGCTTTTTTTCAAAACGGCCAATCACCTCACATTACTTTGTGGTTAACACGTAAAGGGTAAACTGGTTCGCTATCACAAACAAGGCGATAGCATTCGAAGCTGATAGCTAATTGTTTGAAAACGAACAACCTGCAATTTTTCCGAAAGGAAGGGGAAAAATCGAGCGTCTTTTTTCCTATAGTAAACTAGGCAGAAATGTTGTTCAAAACAGTTGCTCGTACGAAACAAATGCATGTGTGATATGGGCCTTAGGATTCACACGACTAGCAATAAAGCTTGCAATATTAACATTGTTGGAAAACTGGACCCAATAATTAAATTCACAACTTAAGTTTTCTTAACTTTCCTGAAGTTCCTCGACTGCTTTCTTTCTCGAATCACCGGCGGGTTATTTACTGCCAAATGACACGTGATTAATCGTAACCTCTCCAAATTTAATTTCTTGCTATGAGCCAATTTATCTTGACATATATAACCGGCTGTACGGCCATTTAATTTTTGTAAAAGAGCGAAAAGTGTGGTTCGTTCAACTTTTAAAATTACGGTTTTCATCCCTGTTTTTCTTTGTAGTTGCCTCTAATTTGTAGTTCGTGTACTACTGGTTTCTTTCTTGTAGCTATGTCAGATCGGTGGCATCTGAAAACATCTATTATCTTATAACAATAAAAGCAGCAACATAAAGTTATAACAAATTATAAAGCTGATGCTAAAAATACCTGTGAGATCTGCAACTGGCTGAAAGTTACACTGGCTTAAAGTAGCTTAAGGCTCCTTTCAGACGGTGGTATAAATGTCATAGACACATAGTCATAAGGTATATAAAATGCGATAGTTCCGTTCACACTTCCAAGACAGGGTCTAAGGCGCAGCCAATTAGAGAAGTTAAATTTGAGCATGACTGGACGTGTCAACAGCTTTCGCGCTCAAGAGGTTTCAGACGTTCGCTCGGATTGGTCGACTTTTATACCAAGTCGGCATAAGGTTGAAAACTTCGACTTTTATGCCAAAACCTTTAAACCAATTTCTGTGACGTAGCAATGTCTGGTTATCTAGCAAAGAAGCTCGCTTGAACCAGTTATGACATTTATACCACTGTCTGGACGGAGCTTAAGGCCTCGATTAGATACTCTAGTCACTCGCCTGAGAGTTTTTGACACGCTACGCACTCATGAACAAGCTGTCACTGGCTCGCTTCGCTCAACTCGTGCGTTAGTCGCGTGTGCTTCTTTAGCGCCAAATACTCCGCGCCCGCCTGCACTACGTTAACCCGACCACGGACGTTAGGAGAGATGGTGTAAGCACGACGTCTTTTAAGTGAAACCAAGGAAATGTCAGCAAAGTGACGTCACCTTTTATCATGGACGCTGTACAGTGTACTGATAAAACTACGAAACATACAATTAAATAAAATTATACTTACTCTGAGAGCAAATATCGACGTCTGCAAGCTCAGAGAGGTCTCTTTAGGCATAATTTGCATAAAATACCATTGAAACTTTCACTAGTCTCCTCGATTTCGTCATGTATTCATCAGTCTTATAATTATCGTTTATACATTTTCATGTATCTATATTTTATTCAGTTTGAAACAATTATCTGCAATCCTTATGATTTTTCTATATACTAAGTAGAAAATCATTTACGTTGAATATTAAATTTAGAACGGGAAATAATGAATAGCAAACTTGTTGACAACACTGATTAAAAAGTAAACAAAACGAACCAGATGTCCAACTATGGCTGATAAGTCGTGACGTCATACCGTCACGTTTCATGGCTTCATTTTCAATGTACCGGAGATACAGGCGACGATTACTCCATTTATTCTGACCTCCTTGAACCGATGGACATAGTAGAAATCGATTCCTCCCAGAGCCGTATAGCTCGGGAACCACGGTTTACCGACCATCAAGAATTCTCAAGAATGTGTAAATTTCAGAACCACGAGGAAAGAGAATCAAGATGATTTAACTCTTTGAAGACCAAAACGTCTTAGACGGCCCTTCATTTAAACAACCACAACCGCCCGAAACGGCTGAAATTGCAATGTCTTTTTTTCCCTCTCCCTAGGGTTTATGCTGTAGCAAGTGAAGTTTCCCAAAATACATTGTATCAGTTTATTGCAGACAGCTTATCCTAAAAAAGATTTATTTGAGGTTTCTTATCTTTATTTATTAGGATGTAGAAAGGATGTCATTTTAAATCTTCACACCTCTTTGTGCGTTAATGGATGGGGGAGGAAAGGAAACTGCTCTATTTCAAGCATGCAAGTTAGTGAAGGCTTCGGTTTTCAAAGAATTAAACCGTGAACAGCTGTTGTGCTTTTTTTTTCCTCTTAGGAAGCAATGATACCTCGCACCACCATCGAATTCCATAAAAGAAATAAAAGTTTTTGTGAACTTTGTTTTATTCAGTTGAGATTATTTTTACCGCTTGTCATAAGACAGCATAATTCCTTTTGTTTGCAACTCTTTCTTTAGGAAACAATAAATTCCAAATTTTCATGCTGAAAAATTAAAATTAATAATGATTTTAAATCCATAAGTACTTAACTAAAATCCGTTAGAAATTTAAACAACTTAGAACAAGTTTTCACACTTAAAAATGCTAATTATCACCAAATATATTTGTCTGAAATAATTAAATTTTTGCTTGTGTTTTGGTAGAACTACTACTAAGCTTGAAACCTTTGATATGTAGCCAGTATGGTAGTCGCGGATACAAAAATCGCCATTTATTATTTTGCGTTAGGCCAGGGCTTAAATTGCGCCGCCTCCGGTGGGCTCCGGCGGTTTTCTTAGCTTTGGGGATAATTCATAATTTTAGCCGGATCGCATCGGAGCCCTAAATAAGAAGCCTCCGGCACTTGTTTTATGTAGGTGAACAATAATTTCAGTAGAAATTTGATCTTCAAAACTTTATTTTTAGTAATAAAATTATATTAAAAATTGCTTATTAAATTCTAATTTATCACTTTGCATTTTATTAAATTTTAATTATTTAATTACTTTAACCATTAATTATTTAATTATTTTATTAATGAATTATTTAATTTTGTAATTGTTAATGATTTTATTAGTCACTTCATTCTTTTATTTATTCTTGATCCTCTTTCTTAAATGTCTTCTATAGAGCTCCAGTACTTCTATTTTTTGAAATTAAGCCCTGCGTTACACTGTTAAAGATATACGATGTAGTTCATAGGAGATTTCACAACAATTGTTATATTTTAATTTCATTATGAATTGTAATGCCTCATCTTTTTCTGACAGTGTTTTTTCTTCTTTCTTAACAGACTCAGAAGAATCGTTATCATTGTTTGAACGATATTCGAATGAGCAAGAAGAAGCATATCACTCAGATTATTAATTAAATCTGTGAAAAATACGATAATTTATTTTCAAACAGAATATTATGAATAAGTTATTATATTTTTATTATATTTCTTCATGAAGGTTTTTATTTTTTTTCATATCTTTGGAACTTCGATGCCAAAGAAGACGATAAGGTATTTTTCATAGATTCGAAATGTTAGCTATTATCACTGAAATAATTTTCTTTCGAGGTAAACAAATGTCCATTTCGAAAGCACTGCTACATTATTGTAACATTTTTAATTTAAATATTCTTCAGATTTACTTCTGTCTGCTATCGAGAATATAGTATTTATGAATTATTTTCTGCAATAAAATGTTTGCAAGAATTTTGTATGTTCTTTAATTTCCCTAATATTAAATAAATAAATAATTAAATAAAAAGCTATAAAAGGAAAAAATTCAGTGCTCTCCTGCACAAAAACCAAAAGATTCTGTTCAAGTTACTTCCATACACAATACATGGGGCCAAGAATGTGCCGGATTTTGCTCTCAGTTGCAAAAAATTTATTAGCCCAAAAGGTACGTAGTCCGAATGGGATATTAGTCTCGAAGCGGCATTTTGCGCTGAATCATTATAAACGGCGTATCACTTTTCAAATTGTAGGCCACCAAATATTATCGCCCTGTATTACATTTAAAAAAATTAAATAACGAAGAATCTGAATGAATGCACGCATGTTTCTCGCATTATGAAAGAAAACAACGTTACCTAGAACCATCAAATTTTGAATAACGTAATCCTCCACCCGAACATGGGCCCCTGGAAGCCCGAATTTTGAATAACGAATTGGTTTTTATAACCCATTTCATATTTTGAAAACTTTAACGAATTTTCGACTATCAAACTCAACGATTTGAAAACGAGCAGTGGCAACACTGTACGGATTAAAGCATTTTTAATCCCAACGTGCGAGGCTGTCTATTGTAAATTCTAAAAATGCGTCATTTTTAAGCATTTTGTGATTATGCTGTTGAATCGAATTTTATGTGGCGTAAGCGTCAAGAACGTGATTATTAACAAATAAAGTTGACACAGAAAACATTAATAATAAAAGGACAAACAAGTTTTGTAAAGCCTGAACTAAACTGAACTGTAAGAGAACTGAATATTGATATTATGAACTGAGAAAATTGTCTGAAAACTGAAAAAACAGAAACAGGTGAACAGAAAAATATCTGGCAATACTTAACGCTGCATAGGGAATTGTTAACGTATACTTCTATGCTGCTTTCAAAATTTTTGTAATTTGCTGTTGAATTGTATACGGCGAAGAAAATTATGCTGAATAATAAAGCTAAAAAATCTAAAAGTTTTTTTTTTATATTACGCCCAAAAAGGCTTTTTTTTTAAATATTTTCTGTGCTTCCTTTATTTATTAGATATCATGTTCTTCGCACTTAACCCATAAAATTCAATCCAACAGCAATATCACAAAGTAATTTTAAAACATCAGAATCAAATACACCAACACCACACCACCACTATAGTCATAATCAGAGTCTGAAATTCTCAAACATAACATATTTTCAAAACAAAAAGGATGAAGCACATAAATACGATGGGGCTCAGAGACAAGAAGCAAGCAATGATGCAATAACAACATTGCCTCTTTCTTGTCTCTGAGTGCATTGGCGAATTATCACCGATGCACGTATTCTCTGTCGGATTGTAAAATAATACAGTATCTGTGAAAAGAAATAAAAAAAGAAGAAAAGAATATAAAATCTGCGTTTTTAATGATATTCAGATAATAATAATAATAAAAAGAAAATCTGAAAGGTTTCAGATTTTAAATTACGTCCAAAGGGGCGTTACCTTCATTTAATAAATATCATGTTCTTCGCACTTAAACCATAAAATTCAGTTCAAGAGCAATATTATTTCAAAATAATGTATAATTGAGTATATCTTTAGAATTTTCGATACACAGTTTCACGCGCTGGGGATAAAATGTTTTTTCTGTACAACTTTGACATTGCTCCCTTTGAAATCCTTATATGGAATCGATAAATATAACAAATTTCAAATTTGGGCTTCCAGATGCCCATATTCGCAGTTGGATTACGTCATTCAAAACTGGATGGCTTTATGTACCGTTGTTTTATCGTAATGCGAGAAACATACATACATTTATGCAGATTCTTCATTATTTAATTTCTTCATATCTAATACAGGGCGATAACATTTGGTGGCAACAGTTTGAAAAGTGAAACATACATTCAGAAGGATTCCATTCGTTTGACGATTCAAGCGAAAACAATAGTTTCTCAGGGACGAAGACCCTTTGGACTAATAAATACTTAAAATTAGTTTACGAATTATTCTAAAAGTTAAAAATAACTCTACTGCTGAAGTAGATATGTCTTTTGAAAACCATTTATGACTTACCTAAAAGATTAAAAAAAAAAAAAAAAAAAAAAAGAAAGAAAGAAAGAAAGAAAATGCGATTAGACCATAACGTCATTAACGTCATTTAGAAATTTTTATTGACTGAAGAAGATATTTCGGTACTTTCTGATTAGCTGCAACCTCAAGCCAAATAAATTAAAGAGACTTGAATTTATTTGACGTGTTTCTTTTGCTTTAAAAATGCCTTTCTGAAAGCCGCAGTCGTCTTATACATGTAGTCGAATATTTAAGAAGTGTACCAAAATCACTAGTATCTCTTAACTTTAATTTAAACGTAAAGCGCCAAAACGTAATTAATAGCCCCTCTGGGCAAATTGCCTCTTTGAGCTAATAAGAAGGAAAGAAAAAAACTTATTCTATTCCTAAAATCAAATCTCTTTTAGTAATGTTTCTTTTTCTCTTATGTATTTAAAACAGATATATAAATTTTATATCATATAATTAATATGGAATAGTAAATTATTCTTTTGTACAGGAAAATTGATCAACAAGTATTGAACATTTTTCTGAAATAGCATAGTATGTCCTCCATCCAACTGCTAACTTCTTACTTTATGAATAATTTAAATAAATAAATGTATGCTTAAAATTACTTTTAAATTAAAGTAAATATTTCTAATAAATACAATTCAGAATATCTAAAGTTTGTAAAGTTAGTATCAGACATCAGCTGCTTGCAGTAATAGTAAATTAAGTAGGATAACTTTTTAACTCATTTCTTGTTTTCTTACTAAATAAAAATATCTCCTTTAAAAGGAAACGAAAATTTCTATCTACTACGTATTAACATCTTTAAAATATAATAAAAGTATAACACCATTCTGCGATGAATTTGAGCTTTCAACACTAATTGCAATAAACTCAAACAATTACCAGTAGATGGCACCACTAGCGAAAGAAAAATTGGTGAAAGTTCCTAAACAAGGAAGGAATTTGCCAGTTTCACGGAAAAATGCAGTAAAGCTTTTATTTAGCTGTTCGCTATTTAGCTTATGAATATGAAGCAAATAACCTTTATTTAAGATTTATCATTTATCAACATGTTCTATACTTTTAGTTGTTTAATTAATAAAAAACGTTAAAAAGTAACAGGAAGGGGGGTGAACTTCTAGCAGTGATAAAAGGGATGCACAGGGCAAAAAAGGTTGAAAACACCTATGCCAAACCGTTCTTATTTAGCACAATTACGTTATAATATGCAAGTAACATTTTGGGTAGTTTTCTAAGTAATTCCTAAATGATCACAAAATTACATGTATTTAAATTTTAATAAATATAATCTTACATCATCATTATTATAGCCAGCTAAATATTGCTGAAAATTCTTTCAAGCAGATTTTTCAAGAACATCGTATGCTTTAGGAACCCTTGACATCACTCACGTCTCGGAAAATCCTATTGAAATCTTTATTTATCATTATTAATCTTTCTTTTACTTTTATAAATTTATATGAACATTTTTCATACATGATTTTTTTTTTTTTTCTTTTCAGTACCCGCATTCAGCAAAATAAAGTTTCCATTCACTCAAAAGTTAATTTTCTATCTGTAAATGCATCCACACAAATAGACGCAGCTTTAAAGATTTATTTAATTCATTTCAATCATAATAAATTTCCTGACCAAAAAAGTACCCCTGCATCGGCCGGGAATCGAACCCGGGCCGCCCGCGTGGCAGGCGAGCATTCTACCACTGAACCACCGATGCTATACAAACTATTTGCTCAAAATGGTAATGCACATTTGCATATAGAATAGAAATGATTTCCTTAACCATTACAAGAATTATGTCTTTGCACGCATTTCACTCACCATTTCTTCACATCTCGCAAACAAAATTTAATGAACAAACCCAAAGTTATACGAAAAAAGGCCGAAACAGCTTTAGTATTGGTCCTTTTGGCGATTTTTGGATTAGACCCGGCTTTGAAGATCAGAAAAAAATGGCGGATTGTCAACAAAACCCGATCTAGACTAAATAACAATTCTAAAAAATAAGCTCTTAATCAGAACAAACAATTTCTCCAATTTTCATCATTTCTACTACTGCTTTGATAAATTCTTGGAACACTACCATAAATAAATTTATGGCAGTGATTATGATTATGTTATGAGTAATGAAATTTACAAAAGTTTAATATTTTAAATTATAAAATATAATATTAATGTATTAAACATTAATATTTTGAGTAGTTAGTTAATATTTATATTATATTAGTATTTACCTGATATTTTAAATTTACAAAAGGTTAACAAATGCATTTCAAACTAGTATATGTTACTTTAGTTTCTTAGATTCTGTTATTAAGAGAAAAAAATATTTCAAAGTGAAGGAAATCAAATTAAATTATAATGAGTAAATTTTGTACCAGCATTAGAAATACTTTTTTTATGATTAAATTTTGTAAATGGTAAAAATATTAAGAAGTTTGTATTTTTTAATCACTCTACTTATTACAAGTAATTTATGATTATAATTTAAAAGCTAAAATTAAATTATCATACTGAGTAAATTCTGTACCAATGGTAATAATAAACAACAACAATCATCATAACTGATGATTTCTGTGAAAGATTCAAACAAAAAAATCATTGGAATCCACTAGTGGTATTTTTTGTGGTTTTCTTTACATGTATTGTGAATCTGAACCAGTTTCCCTTAAAAAGAGCAAAATCCTGTTCAGCTTTGGACAGCATTTAAATAAAATAAATAATCTGTAAATGATGCAAACAAAAATGCATTACACTATTTCATGTAGTGAATAATTAATCAGGGAACAAAGTATAATGTAACGTTCCTTTATTTTGTAACCAGAGTTATTTTATGTTTGAGATCTTTACTGTCAATTCCCCATCCGTTTTCCCACCAGAATCCAAATGAAATTTTTAGATAAGATAAGATTTATAGTCTTCAGTCTTGCATTATAATTGCTGATAGTTGAATTCCATGCCGGTTAAGTTTTGAACCAACTTTGCGTTAAATTGATTTGTGTAGCCTTTGGCTACAAACTTATTTGAATTTAAATTTTACATTTAAACTTAATTGTTATCATAAGTTATCTTACCACAAGTGGTTGACTGAGTCGTAGGCACAAAGTGTGCCTTCTGTTCTGTACATCTAAACTTTATAATAGAATAAGAGTATATCTTAACTTAATACGAATATATCTAAACTTTATAATAATTACATTTAAAGACATTGAAATCAGTATCTAAGTGCTTGCCATGTAGTCAAATTTTTATATATCAATCTTTTATTAGAGTTTTTATTACAAAATATTCAGTTTTCTCTTAGATTAAATGTTAAAGTAATGTAGAAAATTTGTATAAAATTTAAAATAAGTCGACTGTTATGTCAACATACTACTAATAAAAGTAATAATACTCAGTGAAGGTTATTCATATACAGCTATTAGATTGCAAGATTTACAAAATTTGAGAACTGTAAATTATGAGGGAATATATTCCATAATCTAAGCAACATTATATTTTTTATAGTCAGACAAATTCTAAAAATGTTATAAAAGCAATAATGAAACCTGATTTTGGTCTGTGAATTCATGCAATTACACACCCCTACAGTTCTAATTTAAGAAATGAGGCAAAAAGGTTATTTTTAGACCATGGTAATTTTGATCACTGCCTATTTTAAGAAACATCTAAGAAGTCCAAATTTGTATGCAAAGGAAAGGAAACACCAAGAGTTTACCTCATGCTACTAAAAATGTTTTTTTTTTTTTCTTGGGGGGGGAGTTTATAATATGCAGAGTTGACACATGAAACAATGTCAAGACTCATATTAAAAGCATCAGTTTTAACTATCAAATTTTGGCATTTTTAAAAATATTTTAAATGTAATGCTTTCTAACACAAAAGTAACTTAAGAAAAACATGCAGTTTATCCCTCCTGCCATCAAAGCTCTAATACCTACCAAATTCGTTAAAGTTAGGTGCACAGAAATGGCGGCATGTTTTTCAGCTCAGTATTTAGGGTTACTATAAATAACAAGGTTATCATAATTTTTCATTTATCGCACCAAAATGTCGCCAAAAAGAACTAATACTACAGCTGTGCCAAAAGGCCACCTTTTCCTTCGTAAAACAATTACATACTATACCGAAGCTAATAAAATAAAAAAGAAATACATTTGTTTATGTTCATGGTTTTGTTGTTCAATAAGCACTTGGTCATAAAAGCATTATTTCTAAAATCAGATCTTTTATCAAAAATTTGTTTACAGACTTGCGTATACAATGAACAAATAATTGCATTATTTGAATATTACGGTGAATACTTCATACACAGATTGAGGAATGTTAGCAACACCCTGCTTCATTCAATGGGATGACTAATAAAATGAAGGCCGGCATCAGAGATAGAGCAGCCACACTGGGCAAAATAATTTAGGAACTTCAAAAACTTAGGAATTGCTTAGGCATTGAACAATAAAATTTAGCAGCTGCAGAGAATGAACTGGGTAGTAAAAAGTCCAGCAAAGCAGCTCTAATTATGGGGGGAGACTTTTTTATGGGGGGAGACTGAATTAAGTCTCAGAAAGATATACAGGGTGTTTATAAAGTCCCAAACCCATTTTGATGTTTAATAACTCATAAAATAATAAAAATAGATTAAAATTAATAACATAAATGGTTAGATAAACTCAAAGAGTTCCATGACCCTTGTCAACAAACTTCCGCGTGTGTTGCCCTCTTCGTCGCATGGAGAACATCAAGTTGATATTCAATTTCACGCCAGGTACCCGCAAGCATGTCGGCATCCACAGAGGCTATTAGGTCTTCAATGGTAGTAAGGCTATTAGGTAATTCTGGCTTTTAGGTCTTCAATGTTCAACACTCTCCTCCTGTAAGTGGTGTCCTTTACAAATCCCCAAAGGGAAAAGTCCAGCGGCGTTATGTCAGGTGATCTGGGTGGCCAAGGAATGGGACTTCCTCGCCCAATCCATCTTCCTGTAAAATGGTCATTCAAAGCACTACGAATGATGGTATCCCAATGAGGTGGTTATACCATCTTGTTGCAAAAAGACATGTGGCTGAAGTGAACTAGAAGCTATTCTTCTAGTTGTGAAAATACGAAGTCTTCCAACATGTCTAAGTATACGACTGATGATACCATCTTTCTGTAAAAAAAAAAAAAAAGAAAAGAAAGGCCCAATGACTCAGTCGTGCATTAGTCCACAGCCATATAATGCTGCTGGACCTTTTCCTTTGGGGATTTGTAAAGGACAACATTTACAGGAGGAGAGTGTCGAACACTGATGACCTAAAAGCCAGAATTGCAACCGCAATAGCCTCTGTGAATGCCGACATGCTTGTCGGTACCTGGCGTGAAATTGAATATCGACTTGATATTCTATTTGCGACAAAGGGGGCACACGTGGAAGTTCATTGACAAGGGTCATGAAACATTTTGAGTCTATCTAACCATTTATGTTACGAATTTTAATCTATCTTTATTATTTTATGAGTTATTAAACAACAAAATGGGTCCGGGACTTTATAAACACCTTGTATTCTGATATATGCTAAGTTATTCATATGGAAAACTATACAATCTACATGCTCAGTAATCCAGAAAAACACTTCCTAAAATCCCCATAACCTGACTGTTGTTCAGAGGCCAATATTTACAGTAAAGAAGGCATCGATTTAGGACAACACACTTTATTTACATGTATAATGAATAAAAGGATCACACAGGAAATCGTATTGACCATCACACAGCAAGTAACATCTCACCATCTCCATACGCTCGAAGCTCGAATGACGGATGTGTCGGTAGAAGAGACAGCTGCGCCATCATACGCATGCGCATAAGAAAAAACGTTCGTTCGCCTCTACCCAACACACCCCTCCTGCGAGCAACATTTTTTCAATACAAAAATGAAATACAAACAATATATAACACATTACATTAAGAAATTAAGGAAATTACTTTCAATGTATACATTAATTTTTCTTCATTGACACTCTTAGTAAGAAAATCTGCAATCATATTATCAGTTTGTGAATATTCCAACTTAATAACATTGTCCTTTGTTAAGTCCTTCATAAAATGGAAACGTAAGTTCATGTGTCTGGATTTCGTAGAAGATCTGGCACAGTTGATCCACTGGATGGTAGCTTGACTGTCTGTATTCAAGACCACTGCACCATTCAAAAATTGTTTACATTTTAATTCTGATAATAAATTTACAGTCCAAATAATATCCTTACAAATTTCAGAAATAGAAAATAATTCTGCTTCACAAGTAGACAATGCTTGACTCTGCTTACGACATTTCCAAGAAATCAATGAATCACCTAGTAAAATAGTACCACCAGAAAATGACTTACCATTTTTTGCATTTCCCCAGCTAGCATCAGCATATACATTTAAAACTCCAAAATCATTGCTATAGAAAAGTTTATAATTTTTTGTACCTTTTAAATACCTTAATACCCTTTTAGCCAAAAGATAATGCCTTTTTTCTGGTGCATGATTAAATTGTGACAAATAAGTTGTTACAAATGATATATCAGGACGCGTTCTATTCGCTAAATATAAAAGTTCCCCAATTAATTCCTGATACAAAATTGCATCAATTTTTTCATTTGTACATGAAAAACCTTTATCTGCCCCTTTAACGATTGGCGTTTTCACTGCTTTACAATTTTCCAGATTGTGTTTAGTCAATAAAGATTCAATATATTCTGTTTGAGACAAACATATACCATTTTCAAGTTTTTCTATTTTCATTCCTAAAAATTTTGAATTAGTATTTTCACGTAACTCAAATACATTTTTTATTTTAGAAACAATATTTTCAAGCATTTCTTTATTATTACAGAATACAGCTAAATCATCAACATACAAACACAATATAAAAATGTTTTTGGAATCATTATAAATGAATATACAATTATCAGATGCTAACTGTACCAGCCCAAGTTTTTCTAATTCATTTTTTATTTTCATATACCAATTTCTACCGGATTGAGGCAACCCATAAATACTTTTCTTCAATTTACATACTTTACCTTCTCCAATCAGTTTTTCATAACCAGGTGGAGAAGTCATATATACATCCTCGTTTAAGTCACTGTGCAAGTACGCTGTTTTTACATCATAAAATTTAACAGTCAAGTTTAATTTAGCTGAAAGTTCAAGCAATAATCTAAAACATTCAATGTTAACTACTGGTGAATATGATTCGGTATAATCCTTATTTTTTATTTGATTAAACCCAGCCGCTACTAATCGCGCTTTATATTTTACTTTCCCAGAGTCTCCTTCCTTCAAAGTATACACCCACTTACTTTTTACTAATTTTGTTTTTTCAGGCCTCTCTAATATTTCCCACACTTCGTGTTTATGTAATGAATCTAATTCATTTTCCATTGCGGATTTCCAGTCATACCAATTCGCACTTTGTTTTGCTTCTGAAAAATCATTCGGAACATTACTGATTATACTCGATGCTAGTTGTTTTGATTTGAGCCTCTCGGATCGTCTTAATAGTATTTCATTTCCATATTTATTACTTTTTTCATAGCTATCAGATGTTTGGACTTCATTCCCCGTCATCACCCCCGCTACAACGGCTTATGTCGGCGATTTCGAAATTCGATGAGTCATCATATTCGCTTGCTTGGGTATTTTCCGTAACAACCAATTCGAGGTGTGGTTTTTGATCTACTTCGTTTCCCTTTCCTTTTAATTCTTCAATATCCCAAGTTTCTAAGGCTTTATTTTCCCCCATATAATTACTACCTTTTAAAGTGATCGTTCTTCAATTATTTTGTTACTTGCTATATCATAAATACGATATCCTTTTCTTTCTCTAGCATATCCTAACATTATCCCTCTTTTCCCTGGTATGTCAAATTTGTTTCGCATTACTTTCGGAATGTGAAAGTATGCCACACATCCAAACCTTTTTAGATAGTTTAATTTGGGTTTCCAAATTTCTAAAGGAATTTTTTCTTTTCCTTTCCGGGGTGTTAAATTTGATACTTGAGTACTAAAATTAATTGCTTCTGCTTAGAATTTTACCGGAAGCTCACTCTCATGTAGAAATGTCCTAGCCCTTTCTAAAAGAACTCTGTTTGCCCGTTCAGCTTTCCCATTACTCTCACTGTTATATGGAATTGTTTTTTCATGAAAAATACCTGAATTAGCAAGATAATTATCTAATTGTTGATTTACAAATTCTAAACCATTGTCTGTTCTTAAACGTTTAATTCTTTTACCAGTTAAATTTTCATACTTAGCTTTAAATTTACAAAATGCGTCAAACACTTCACTTTTAAGAAAATAAGTAAAATACATTCCAGAAAAATCATCCACTAAGATCATAAAATATTTAGACCCACCAATTGATTCAGTTTGAACAGGGCCACATAGATCCGAATGAATTAATTCTAAAATTTCTGAACTCTGATTAATGTCAATATTTGGATGACTTTTTCTCGTTATTTTACTTATGTCACAAGTTTCACACTTAAAATCACTTATATCATTAATATCAATGTATTCTTTCATTTTAAGCATATATTTTGGATTTAAATGGCACAATCTACTATGCCAAAGTTCATAATTATTACCAGTACAATCATTAGCAATGCAAGATTCAGAATTATAATATGGTTCTAAATTAACTTCAAGCCTACTGTTATTCTTAAATGCTTTAAAAAGTAATTCATTACACCTACTAAAAACTAATACAGAATTATTCCTTGATTCAATTTTACATCCTTTATCCATTAAGGCAGTGAGTGACAATAAGTTATTTCTTAAATCAGGAATATAACTAACATTACTAATAGTTAAATTAATAAAACTAGAATTCTTTGTATTTATAGCTTTTGCTTTAACAGTACCAATACCTTCTGAATATATTTTTGAGTGTTTACCTGCCTGGTAAATTTCCCTCACCTCTGGTGTAATATTCTGAAACCAAAAGAAGTCTTTTGCCATGTGTCCGGTTGCACCACTATCCAGCAACCAAATTTTATCACATTCATCATTTTTTTCCACGCATAAGTTGAAGAGCAAAATCATTTTCTCTTTCACCAGAACGAGATGAAACGTTCACACTTGTAGGTTGTAACTTCATTCTTTCCTTGTTACCTTTGGATAACTCACTTTTTGGATTCTTGTTTCTGTAATAGCAGTCCTTCGCGATGTGACCAGGCCGTCGGCAAATGTAACAAATTCTTGGCTTATAGTTTTTATTCCTTCTTGATATGAACGCCTCTGCGTTGTTTCCATCAGGTCGTTTCCCATTCGTTGAATTGTGAACGGACTCTTCCTCATGGAGTATTTCGAGTACTTCGTCAATTGTTTTTTCACGCTGAGATTTTACAATTTCCCTAATTCGAGAAAATTTTCCACGAAGTCCACGGACTGTGTAAAACACCAGTTCCCGAGGAGATACATCTAGTCCTAGCGATTGACACTTAGTTGCTATTCCTCTCGCTCTAGCGATATAATCATTAGCCGACTCATGCAACTTCATTTCTAAATTTTTTAACTCATTACCAGCATCTATTTTTCGATCTTCGGCTTGTCCCGTAAATGTTGACTTTATTTTTTCCCAAAGAATTTTTGCATTCTCTTCTGTGGAGAACTGAAGCGCCTGTTGATCCGATAGTGAAAGTTTTATATATGCTACGGCGTCAGCGTTTTTCTCATTCCACAATCTTTCATCTTTCTCGTCTAAATTTTCTGGTTTTACTGTTGAAATTACCGAGTCAAGTCTTTTCAGTGATAAGGCAGCTTTAATTTTCAATGACCAAATAAAATAGTTCTCTCCAGTTAATTCGGGAACGTTCCACTTCTCCATTTTTGGCTTCCACTAAGACAGTTTCGGTTTCGACTTGGTCTCTTATATCCAATTCTTCTTGACAAAACCACGGAGCTGCTACCATTTGTTGTTCAGAGGCCAATATTTACAGTAAAGAAGGCATCGATTTAGGACAACACACTTTATTTACACGTATAATGAATAAAAGGATCACACAGGAAATCGTATTGACCATCACACAGCAAGTAACATCTCACCATCTCCATACGCTCGAAGCTCGAATTACGGATGTGTCGGTAGAAGAGACAGCTGCGCCATCATACGCATGCGCATAAGAAAAAACGTTCGCTCGCCTCTACCCAACACTGACTATATTTGGAAAATTGTATTATAATAAAAATTCAGAGTAAGCACGTGGCTTCTGAACTTTAAAACCAAAAAATCTTGAAAGGAGGATATGACCAAATCATAAACGATTAATTTAAGCATGGAAAATACAATATGCATTATCAAAAAAGTTTCAGCAGCTCACAATGAGGCTCACTTAGATGGGGGAAAAAATTAATGCAACTTGTTCTTCCAATGATAATTAACATTTGATTCTTTGGTCTTCAATCATGTAAGTTTCATGTTTCCTCAATGACTTCCATAAAATTTTCATTTGAATCCTCCCCATTATGTTATTAACACATACCAAGCTATAAACTTTAAAAAAAAATACTTACTCAGACCACAACTAAACTTTTGTTATCAAATTTGCACATACATAATGTTCTAACCCGTTCTTGATTTTTTTTCTTTTCTCCTCGTTAAGTTGACTCCCCCTCCCCCAATCATTCTGTTGCTTCTTCTAAAAAGTGTATCTATTATCTTTACAATAAACTTGGTACTAAAACATTTATATGTATATACCCACTCATTTTAGAGATGAAAATTGGAAAACCATTTGCACTCCCCCACTATTTAAAGTAAACATGCTCAAGCAATAAGACATAAGCATACAATTATATTTATAGTTGAGAATCAAATCTGGTAGCTAATGCAAGTAACTAGGAAAATACTTATCATTCCATTGCATATTATTTTAACTCAATTCTTTCATATGCAGCAAATATTTAGATACAGCTTTCTGTAGAAAATAAAGTACAGCTTATCTGTGTTTTTAAATTTACTGCTGGTAAATCAAAATAAATTATATACAGTGAACTGAATGTGAAAATTTTCTTTTAAACACAAAGACCACTTTTAAAATATAGTGAATGAAATTTCTGTCCACTGTCTTCTTCTCCACTGTACACTATAAAATTATCATGTATAACTAATTGATTGTGTGTACACACTTAAAGTTAAATATTTTATAATAAATGTATTTTTGCATTTGTAGAAAATTTTACATATAAAATAAAAAAAATTATTTTTTAATATCTGTATGAAACAATTATTACCTTCGTTAATAAGGATGAAAGTTTAAATTTTATCTATAAATAAATCAATACAGAGATCTGACTTCTGTAATTAAAATTTTTGTTACAAACTGTACAGATTAAAATGTATATTTAAAATTATGCTAACAGCAACTTGCCAGAAGTTTAGAATACAATTTTATATGGAAACCAATGGATGGAGAAAAGAAGGGAAAAAAATGTAGCACCATCTGTCTACAGAAATAGTTGTCACTCTTCCCATCTTAATAATCTTCCCTTTTTTCTCCTTCCAGAAGAAGAAAAACTGTCTGATCACCCTTCAAAGTTGGCAGGCAGAGTTTTTGGTCAAAATCTCTGCCAACTTAAGATTGCCTTTTTCTGCCTAATATTTACAGTTTATATCACCATATTTTTCATAATTGATAAAGACATCTGTAAAGTTTTGCCTTAATGATGCAAGCAAACCACAAACAAAAGCTTTAGAGGAGCTTAATAAGCATGTTGTACTATAATCTTTGATATTCAAAATTTAATATTATATGCGTGGATCAATGTTTCCAACTTTCTTAAATAATAGTAAATTGAATAATAAATATCATAAATTATTGGTACAAAAATAGAAGATACATTTTAAAATCAAAATTTATTTACTCAGATTTGAATTAAATTTACAGCATATCTGCAAGAATATGTGAATATTATTAAACAAATTTACAGCCAATTAAAGTGCAGATAGTAATACAACAATTCAGCACACATCTGTGTAAAGAAATTGAGCACACGAAATAACATACCTTCACAGTATTTATAATTACAATACTGAAAATAATCTACAATATAACTTAATACGTAAATATTTATTATTACCACTATGCCAAAACTAAAAATTTCAATTTTAATTTACATGCTTTCCCACATTATGCCAAAACAAAGATATGTATATTCATATTATCTAAGAAAAATGAAAGAACTACATAAAAGACATAATTTCAGTGCTATCCTATAAATGCACTTTTCTTAAACAATTCTGCAGATTTGAGTTTTACCAACAATACGAGTGAATAGGGAACAGAAATCAGTTCAAGTGCTTTAATTTAAACTTGAACTAATAAACAGCAACACAAATGAGGTTGTTTCACAAGGTTGAAACAAATATACACAGGAATAGAAATTTCATTAAAAATATTTTTAAATAACATTTGTTCTTTTGAGATATGTAAACATATGCACATAACAGTAGAACTTGTGACAATGGAAACCTACAAACTGAGCTAAGGATTCTAAAATCTTCCTATTTCAAGATGCAATATTTATTTTTAATGAGTTTCATGAAAACTTAGACCCCAGAGTTATAACACCGTATGTATATGCAATATCTTATCATCCTGTTATCAGAAATGTACAAGAAAATGAAATTATGTATTAACTTCAAACCATGAATCTTGTGGGGGGAGATTTAAAAACTTCAGAAGGAGGGCATTTTTTTAATCCAATTGTACAATGAACATTTTTGGGAGGGGGGGAGACTTCAAATTTGTTTACCATTTTAAATAAATTTGCTGTTTTAAAAATTCTAAAATACCTTTATTTTATTTTTTTTTTTTTAAATGAAAATTTGATCAAAAGCCTCTCTTAAATAAAACCAGCAGTAAAAATTTGCAGCTGATAAAAATAATAAGTTCTAATGTAATTAAAATATACTTAAACAGTTCGAAAAGAAAAGGCAAGCATAGATTGACAAAAGCATTTGTCTACAGAATACACTCAAGAATAATTTTAATTTAAAAAGAGCATAAAGGATATCTAATTAGAGCTATAATTTTTAAACTAAAATATCAACAGTCTCCTGATCAAATAATTACTTGAATTTTTAGGAGTATGACAAAAGTTAATGGAAAAAACTCTACTGCTTTTTTAAGATTTTAAAAAGACAGTTATTTAATTTAAATTTTTTCAAGGGGGTCACTCTTTCATTATATATTTCAACAGTGTTTCATTTACAATTCTGAAGCTGTTTAACCCATTAGCCGCTGGTGTTGCGTTGGCGCAACAGTCAAAATAAATGCATATATAAATATAACTACCAAAGATATTTTATACCAGCAGATGATTTTGTGTAGGGAACATTATGAAGATTATTTCTGTAAAAAATATTTGCCTTCAAAAATAATTTTGTTTATAATAATTAATCTCAAACTTTAAGCAAAATTTTCGACCGAGTATTTTTGCTGAGAAAGAATTGCCATCTTTATGAGTGATCTATTTTTAGTCAAGGTCACCGATTATCAGAACATTACATCAGTCAGATGTTTATATTTGTGTTGGGAAGAAATGGAAAACAGGTGACGCCAGCAGGAAACCGGCAGTCAATCTCCTTTTTCACTCATTCCTTCCGATGTTCTGGTTCATGTTCTGGTTGTTTAAAAATGCCTAGAACGAGGTATCTTAACATTAGAAGAAGCCCTTCAAAGATTTTTTGATGAAGAAGCAGATGATGATAATGTTAATAATGACCAGAATGAAACTGATATTGTTGTTGTTCCCCCAGAAATTGCAGAGGATAGTGACGAAGAAAGGAATGACAATGTTTTAAATAATGATAATGATATTTTACCAAATGATGCTGCTGGTGAAGTTGAAATTCACGTAAGAAGTAAGTTTCAGCCTTCTAAAAGCAGTTATAGTCATACTAAAAAGCTTAAAAAGCAGAAGACTGAGATCTTGAAGTGGATAAAAAAAGGAACTGTTAGTTATGTCTCAGGAAAAACATGAAGAAAGAGATAGAAGAGAAATTATAAAAGACAAAACACAAAGTAAAACTAGTGCACACATTTTCGATTTTCTTTTTGGTTTAGACATTTACTCTCTTCTCATTGAACTGACAAATATACACACTCAGCAAAAAAAAAAAAAAAAAAAAAAAAAAAAAATCCAGAACTTATCTGAAGCCTATATGAGAAGATTTATTGGAATAATATTGCTTGCAGGATATCATTCTTTACCTCAAGAAAAAATGCATTGGTCTTTTGATAAGGACATTTCTGTTCCTGTTGTACGAGAATTGATATCACGTTTGCAGTGCAGGAATATGAAGCAGAATTTGCATTTGACAATAGTAAAATTGACAATACTGATAAATTATATGAGGTGAGACCGTATCTAAACTTACTAAATATCACCACTTTTTACTACTGAAAATATAAAGTCTCTTAAATTCAAGACGCGATAATGCATTATTCCTTTTGCAAACTCCTATTGAGAGTGTAGAATTAGCCAGAAATAGATCAGCAACAGGAAGACCTAGTAAATTCAGCATTCAAAAACTATTGCAGGGAGATAGTAGACATTTTACTGTAAAGTCCGTTGATAACAAAATACTTTGTTGTAAAGAGTACCATAGCTATACTGTTAATAGATGCAAAATATGCAATGTAGCTTTACATCATGACTGTAATCAAGCTTTTCATGCTTGAATCTTTCAATTGAAATAATCTGTATTTGTAAAAGAAATACAACGTATATTTTAATATTAAATTAATTACAAGTAAAGTGATTTATAGATTTATAAAACGTTATACAGCTAAAAAGTAATCCTGCGCTCCACTCAAAAGAAACATCACACGAGTACAATCCTACTCACTAAACATCCGTAGTCTTATTCCTCTGACGTTGCACGAACACAACACTCGCTTTTTCCACAGGTAAGAACATATTTTTTTATTTTTTTTTTTTTTTTAAATTTTCAATGTAAATTTATGTTATAAATGTTTAATTTAATATTTGTTATTATTTTCATGAGAAAAGAAACATTTCTTGTAGTTTTGGCGGTTAATGGACTTCAGCTAAGATAGAATCACTAACTTCAAGTAACCTTGCCTATGTATGTATAATTTTTATTTTAGAATTTTGAAAACAGCAAATTTATCAGCTTATTTATAAAGCTTCTCATCCGTTTTCTAGGTCTCTTGTATTATGACTGCCTGCATATGAAACAGATAGTTACTAATTTACCTAACTAAATTACCATGAAGTTTTCCAATCCTTTAGAACTAACAGACAACTTCAAATAGTGAAACAAAATTTAATTACAACAAAAGTTATAAATACAAGTAGGACCCAGATAAATATAATAAGAAATATTTCTGTAACTTTTTTCATTTACCCAAAACTTAAAAGCAGCATGTAATTATAAAACACCAACAACAGTATAGTTAGCATTCATTGATATAGAACATTATAACATACAAGCATGGTGCTTTTACTGCATACTGAAAATACCTCTATAATAATAACACAATTCAACATTTTTACAGTAATTCACCAAACTGAGAAATGGTGAAAATCATTATTGTATGCAATTTCGCACACATGTTATGAAAGACTTAAAAGGATTCTGATGAGTTCTGAATGCTTCAGATTCATCAACAGAAACTTAGGGCATAGAAACTCTAAATAAAAAGTTAGTTAGTTCTTAGCATAAACTTCGCAAGATTTCCTTGTCCTTCCCACATTGTTGATGTTGTCATAATCAAGAATCAAGGACTGTTTACATCATCTGAATGACTAGCCAAACACTTACTTAATTAATAAGCAAGTATACTGTGTATAAATAGCTCCTGAGATGATAATCTGCTAATATCAAGTACATAAAAATATATACATATTTCAGTTGGAAATGGCTATAGTTTAGAATATTCAACATTAAAAGGCCTATATACAAACTGTAAAACTTTTCATAATTTTAAGCATTTCAATTTAAAATATTACACCAGTTGGAATTTATAAAATTCCAACTTTTCTCAGAACAAGTACTTCTTTTTTTCTGGCAATATTTTCACATAGCTGCAATGCTAGAACTTCAATTAACTAACTTACCATCAACATTTTTTTTGAAATATACACAGAATCAGAACTATACATGGAAGGAGAGACATTAGGCACATGGTGTTATATAGTGTAAGAAATCAAGGAAAGTTACATCTAGTGGAATGTAGAAACAAAAAATGCAATCTTAAGAGGCAACAAACAAATGCTCCTTTTTGAACACACGAAAAAAACTACATACTTAAAATTCAGAGGCATACAGACAACAAGGTACTAAATGAAAAAGAAAATTATTTCAAAAACATATTAAAAACACATACATCAAAAACAAAACATTCTTAACATATTGGCAACTACGGAATACTGAACATACAAATACTATACAAACGTAACACGAAAATTTCCAAACTAAAATTACAGTTTTATATGCAACACTTTAATATATTAAACAATTTACATCTTATGCAGCTTAAATTAAACCATTATCAAAACAATGTCTGAGGTGTATACTTCATACACCTTGAGAACTGACATCCTTATATGCCTCTGATATGTGCACTATGTAAAGATAATTCTAAAATGGAGTATTCACATTAACAACACACTATGTGAGTATAAGAATTACACACAAAAATAGGGCACATATATTTCAACTTAAAAGACAAGTAAGAAATATTCAAATAATAATTTAATATTTTTACCTCAAAAATAAAATTTTAAAATGCTAAATTTCTTACAATTTTCCCCTAAAGATAAATTTAAAACTTTCTGCTTCAAAAACTATCATATCACACTTATAATAAAGAATTTTCCATAAGAATAAAACCGAATGAAACTGAAGAATAAAACCGACAAGTCTTTCATCTTCCTAAATTTTACAGCAGTCTATTCATAAAAAAAAAAAAAAATTATATCACAAAATCTACAACCTTCGTGCACATTACAGTACAAATGCACACACTAGTGCCAAGTTACAAAAATAAACCATTTCCACAAACAGCATCAAGCTATAATTACTCAACTATTTAAGACAACATCTCCACATCTCGGTCTTCATCATAAAAAGCTTGCGAAGCATCAACAAGTACAAGTCTTTCTCCAGTAAACTGCAGAAAATAAAGTATTATATTAGGAGAAAATTTATTCCAATAGTGCTTTTCAATTAATTTCATTTTATTTACATGACATTCACAGCCATTTTAGTTTATTTCATAAAACATATATTGTAATTACTACAACTAAATACAATTCCATATTCAAATAACAGACTGATTATATTCACATTAAACACTTTTCTGCATAAAAATAACTGCATGTTACAGCACAACACTTTTATAATCTGCATAGAGTTCAATGGATGTATAGCAAAGTATTTATATATTATTAAATACATTTGTCAGTCACATGAGAACACTCATTTCCTTCTAGGGTGAAATTATATTAGCATTAAATACACATATTACAAAGCTATGGTTAAAAATTTTTATACAGAGTTAAAAATTATATCAAATATAGCTTTCACACAGTTCAAACTTCCTATATTTAAATGATTTCTGCCATTTCAGTACACATGTTGGTTCTAGAAAAAAGATGGAAATACTTCATTCATAGCAATTCAACACCTTTTTTTTCCTGTATATAACATAAATATTATGATTCACAGATAGCATTTGAATCATATGCAGACACAGTAAAACTCCAGATTTAACATAAACTTTCTAAATTTGTGTGCAACTCATAAATTCCAATTTAGTAGTTTCCAGTAGTGAGCTTGAATAAAATTGTTACATTGTAGTCAACATATATTATTTCAATTAAATATTTCACAGCATTCTGTTATTTAAAATGAACAATACTGTGACAAAATAAAACTTAAAATGTTAAGAAACTAAGATGCTTTTTAAAGACAGGATCTCCATCTACTTTACAGCATATCATATTTAATTGATATAAATTAGCAACAGAACGGTTCTTTTAATCAAATATGAAGTTCAAATTCAAAATTATTCATTACTATTTTTTTCCCTTACAAACCAACTGGAAAATTAAATTCAGGTACTATGTAAGAACTAGATTTTATACACATCTAAATAGAGGATAAATCAGCTAAGTTATAAATTTGATTAACTACAATCTAATTAAATTAAATTAAAATTAATTCAATTAAAATAATGCAATTGTAATTAATGAAATAATACAGCATCTGTACAAATCTCTCAGATCTCAAACACTCTAATAAGTTGAAAGACAAATTCTCCAGCTGCAATTAAAAACTACAATAAAAGCTTGATTATCTAGAAAGGTTGGGAAATGCCAAATTCCAGATACCTGAAAATTCCAATTAGTTAAGTGCATAAAAAACGGAGTTCACGCTAGAAAAGCAAATCAAAGGGATATATTTTTACTCTAAAATAATAAAAATGATCATTTTACTTGTTACCAACTTCAATATCAAAAGCCTACATTTAAAATTATATTAAGATTTTTTTTTAAATTCACTTCAGCCAAAAACTGCTGATGTATATTTTGATTAACATAAAATCATGCCAAATTTCCAACCATTCTTTTAGAAGTTTAAATGAACTTTTATTATTAGCCCAAAGGGTGTTAGCCCATTACTTTCGTGTTGGTATTTTACGTTGGTTCATTTTTCAAATTGTTGCCACCAAATATTAGAGCCCTGTATTATATGTAAAGAAACTAAATAATGAAGAATCTGCGAAAAAGTATGTATGTGTTCTCGCATTGTGATAAAAAAAAACAATACCTAGAGCAATCAAATTTTGATTAGTGTAAATCTCCACCCAAATATGGGCATCTAGAAAATTAAATTTGGAATTTGTTTTATTATCTGTTTCATATTTTGTAAAGCATTTGTGTGTTTTTAATAAAAAAAACTTTACGATTTCAAAGCGAGCAATGGCAACACTGTACGGGGGGGGGGGTGACATTTTTATCTCCGTGCGAGATTGTGTATTGAAAATTCTAAAGATATGCTCAACCAATATTGCTGTTGAATTTAATTGTATGGTGTAAGTGCGAAGAACATGATATTTAATAAATAAAGGTAGAACACAAAATGCCAAAAAAAAGCCCCTTTAAGCATAATGTAGAATCTGAAAACTTTCAGATTTTATTTTTTAAATTTTTGTTATTTTTATTTAGTTAGATAATAAAAAGGCATAAATTATGGAAATCACACATAAAACACTTAAATGGTGTATAATCTTTCATGTTACATACCATTGTTTATCGATTTTCAAAGTCACCTCGATCCTGTAACTTTGAAATACAAAAAATAGACAATCTATCCTTTACAAAAATTAAACTTGCTTATCAAGATACATGGAAACGAAAATGATTGCATTCTGATGTCATGCTTATTGATTATTGGCACTAATCCAGTTATTTAGTGACAAAATATATGTGTTAATAATATTATAAGCTCTGTAACAGCATTACAAATCTCTCATTTTGTAAATTTTTCTAAAATTCTTAAATATTAGTTAGTTGAATGGCAGATAGTCCAGTTTTTGCTGCATTCATTACATGAGCTTTTACTGTAATAAAGAAAATCTGAAGAATAGAATACTCTGTAATATAAATGTAAATATAATCATGTAAAGAATAAAGTTCTTTGGTAACAAAAAATTAATAAATGAACAGATAACTTCATAATGCATTTCTAACTATTTTGGCACTTCTTGCTCTACCTGAGAGGACAAATATAACACTTTTTTTATCTCCCTCCTGGTAAGGCATAAAGGCATGTAACACTCGTAAGAATTTTGAAGTTAAACGTTGTTTATGACAAAGAGACAACAGCAAACATTATAAGATGCATTGCAGAGTACAGATGTCCAAGAATTAGAAACACCTAAAATTAGGCGAAAAACACAAGCTACTAGCATACATATCTTTAAAAATATTATCAATTTCAAAGACAATCAGATGCAGATCCCTCTTTTTGAAGAGCCAAAATACTTTGCATATCTTTCTGTTCTATATGAACAATTTCAAGTCTTTTTGTTTGCCTGTTTGTTTACAGTGATAGTAGCAAAATTAGTAATGACAGAACTTGGCTCATGCACTACAAGCTAGGAACACATTTTATAGAATGAAACTCTTCAAATACAATATCACTACATTTTGTTTGAATGAATAAATTATGTGAAAAATGTGATTGGTTTTTGACAACAGAAACTCCGACAGTGAAAACAAAAATATTTACAGAATTTTGTATGCATAATAAAAATTACAAAAATACACTGAAAAACATTTATCCCTTCAAAATGAAACAAGGATATGCACTTTCCCATAACACCTATTCCACCCCATTTCACATCACCTTATTTTAGATTATACTATAGTGTATTATACTGCAGTATACACTACACTTATTTTTTTTAATGTTGGTAATGTCATACAGTGCATAATTTACCAATTAAGCCTGATTATATTTACTTATGTATACATGGACTGAATTTTTTAACTTAATTTTTTTTACTAAAATTAAAAGCATGGCCTGTCTTTTTTCATGCTTCTATGTTTGTGGTTACTACACAGTTAAATTTGTGTTTTCAAGAGATGATAGATTAGCAACAGCCTTTATTTACCAGTACAGCCAAATCTCATTATGTGAGATCAAAACTGTTTCAAATACATCAGATGGTAGAATTCTTAGAATTTCGAGAAATCTCAGCATTAGGACTTGTGGAAATTACCCCATGTGACATAAAGAATACTGCTATGTGAAGTATGTACATTGGATAATTTTATTGTGCAGGCACCTAATAGGGATCCACCACTGCCTCCTATGAAGGGAGAGACAGTTACAACCATGTCTTCTCCAGGATTCAAACCCGGGCCCTTTGGTACCGCAGTAGGCTCCTCTGAACACTATACTGTCTGGACAACTAAAGCAATTCATTGTCAATAAGTATTGAGCAGTCAATAATAAGCATTAACTATGACTTCATCATTTTGTTTGCAATTCACAATGTTGCCAATTCTGTGCATCTATGTCATCCCTTTGTGAAATTCAAAGATTTTTATCTTTTTCTGAAAATATCATCTCAGAAAGAGGTTTGAAATACAGAAACTGTGTGTTACTGTGTGTTGATGACACATTGAAATATTGGTAAATATTTTATGAAGGGTAGAATTATAAAATATTATAGCACTAAGTAAGTTTACTATCAATAAAATACAATTCACAAAAGAAAAATGTATCAAAAGAAAAAAAAAATTTCTGCTAACATCATTGTTTGCATTTATTCAATTTTACAAAGTAAATATAATTAAAGTTTTGATCTCACATAATTAGAAATCAACTCAAAAATTGCTTATTGTAAATTGAGAAAAACAAAAATCATTGTAATATACATATGCAATTATAAATATGACATATCAATTATTATACAATAAAACTGCAATGCATGTTATTAAACTTATTGTGCATAAGGAAAATAAATTCTTCAATTTATGTGCAATAGAAAAGGCAACACAAAATTACTCAACTAAGATTCTAAAACAGAGCTAATGCCATGCAAAAGTAACCACATAAGGAAAGGCCAGACAGTATCTAATGCCATAACAGTTGTGTTATAAGCAAGCATACTACATAAATAAAGGATTTTACAGTGCAGAACTAAGGCATGCAATTAAGTGATAAGCTTTTCAGTTTGGCTAATTTTTTTATTATTATTTATTATTATTATTATTTAGTCCCATAAACCATTTTAAAATAAAGAGCACTCTACCTTTCACTTAGAAATCCGATTGTAATTCTGTGAGTATGTCACCCTAAAAGAATTGTAAAAATTGAGTTTTACTTCAGATTTGATACACATATTAATTTTTTTAATTTTTTTTTTTTTTTTTTTTTTTTTTTTTTTTTTTTTTTTTTTTTTTTTAAATTTCACAGAACTTTCAAAATATGTATGTGAATCATCATCATTATCACCAATTTTGATTTCAAATATAGTACATCTGCAATTTTTGCAGCACACATTATACATAAAATTACGCTTTCAAGAGGCTGTAAAAAGAACCAATGGTCATAATGACCTGAATATACATGAAATAATTTGTCTGATTAATGGGAGAAAAATAGTTCAAAATTTCAACTATAGCTCACACTGTATTCATAATAACATCCAAATTATATATGCTAATTATATGCTGATCATAATAATATGCTAATTACATAACACCACACAAATAAAAACATTAGCATGACTTACACGTAAAAATGTTAGGTACATGCAGTTATTCTGCATCTGAAATGCTCATCAAGACTCTGTCAATGAAGAATCAGACTCTGCTTGTGAAGCTTCAACAAGATTGGTGACAGTACATCAACTGCCCTGAAGAAGTTCTGGACATTAATTGGTATAAGACTCAGTTCTGGTCCAAATATCTGTCAAAGATCTGCAGAGGATGATTCGTAAATTAGTAGAGCCAACTTCATTCGATGTGAGTTCTAGTAGAGGGAGGAATCAAATTGCTTTGATGTCATGGGAAGACATGGTCATAGCATTGCAAGAAGAGAAGAGCAATGGTATGAAAACGTGCAGTACAATGGTATCTTAAGATATGCTTATCAACATGGTTCGTAGTCTGCAATGCTAGCCATTCAAAATTGCACGCACTCAGAAAAGTTGCTTACTGCTGGCTTACCAATACGACAGGCCCTATAATTCCTTGCTTGAATGGAAGTGAACAATGCATGATCATGTAATATTTCGTGGACAAAGGAAGCCCATTTTCATCTCCATGGTTCTGCCAATACTCAACACAATATTGGGCAACAGATAATCAACTCTCATGGCACTAACTGCCTCTTCATTCTGAAAACATGTGTATGGTGCAGGTTTATGACAATGTTGATCATAGGCCAATTCTTTTTCAAGGAGACAAGTCTTGTGGGTCCTGTTACCTAGTTGATGACAAATGGCATAAAACTCTTTTGTTGCAATCAGATAATTGCAGCACTTCAATAGCATGCATGTGTGAGCAGCACAAATTTTATACAAGACAGAGCTTCTCCGCACATTGCAAGATGCATGAAGCAGATGCTGAATATCTTTTCAGAAATGACAAGATTATCAGCTGTCATTTTCTAATAACTTGACCACCCCGATCATCTGACTTTAATCTTTGTGATTTCAAGGTCTGGGGTTACCTGAAAAGTGTTTATAGTGTTGACAGCAAACATAGATAAGTTAAAGACACACATTATGCACCACATAACATCAGCATGAATGCACTCTGATCTATTGTGGAACATGCTGTTTTGCAAAGTCAGTCCATGGCAGAAAATGGTGCACAGCATATTGAACATTTTTTAAAGCACATCTAGGAATAATTAAAATCAAATTACAGATTTCTTTTTATACAAATACTGGCCTACAGACAAAAACATTCTTTTTATATATTTCAACATATTTTTAAATTTGCCAGACAAATTCCCATTGCTTCCCCATATACTTGGGTAAAATTTTAGGCCATTCTGACCAATGGTCCTTTTTACACACTTCTGAAGAATTTCTATCATAATCACCATAAATATATATATATATATAAAATATGACAACAAAATACATATTTTGAGTTATATTTTAAATACAGTTTCAATTATTTATCAATTAAAATTCAAAAATAATGCGCTTCAATTTTATTTCTGACAAGTAATATTATGCCAAAAATATTAAGCTTTGCTTTAATATATATATATATACATATTAAAGATTTATAACACAGTATGCAAAAATGGAGACTTAAAATCACTTATTTACTTTCCTCCTTTTAAATTGATGATCTTCTTAATAATTTTTTTAAGGTTATATTTGTAATTAAATATAACTGCCGACATATCCAGAGATCCGCAACTTCTAATCACTTATTTACTTTCCTCCTTTTAAATTGATGATCTTCTTAATAATTTTTTTAAGGTTATACTTGTAATTAAATATAACTGCTAATGCATCCAGAGATTCGCAATTTCTATATCACACATCACAGCACATACTTTCACAAAAAGCACGCACACAGGAAGAAAAACATTTTTGGCAAGATATGCATATTTAAAAAAGTAAAATAAAAAGCTGTTTGAATTGGTGATTTCCAAGCACCCTTTAAACTAAAGCAATAAAATCAGCATGCTTACCCTTTTGTACCTGAAATAGGGAAGATTTGCAGTGCTGAATAAGCTCCGAAATCTTGAAGAGATCACAGCTCTAAACAAAAAATATTTTACCCATTTAGTTAAAACTGTTTATTGTCACAAAATAATGCATAAAAGGTATAATTACAATACATACAAGATCAGAGAAAGCAAACAAAAAATTAATGCTAGAAAGTCAAATTGACCATTTCCAAGTGCAATGAACCCCGAGAAAGCATACTTTATTGAAATTGCAAATTTTTGGGAGATATAATAACTTTTCAGAAAATCTGAAACTGTTAATACCTGACCCTGGTCTGGAAGAACTTACACATCCAAAATGGAGGAAAAATATAAGAGAAATTTTGTATGGGAAGACTGCAACAATGCAAGTAACAATATATTAATGAGTGACTTTAATTGCAACCATATTACAATGCACAAAATTTTAGCACAGGAATTTGGCATGCAGACAGTATATGGTGAATTTGCTTAAAAAAGAAATAAAAATTATAATAATAGAGGGAAAAAATCAGAAAAATGCATATTTAAGCCTTCTGATACAAAGAATTTTTTAAAAAAAGTTAAGCAGTATTGTACCTTAGATTTTCTAATATTATCCAAAGAAGAAACATTAAAGCTGAAAGAGGCATACAGAGAGCATGGTTCAGCAAATCCATATCAATGCTAATTTGCACTTTTCATACTCATAATTACTCATACCTCAAAACACACACTCTGAATCAACATTACTGTGTTGAGATTCTTGTAGGTTGAAAGAAATGTTTGCATTTAAAGAAGAATTCGAGCCATCTGGATGCTGAAAAATGATAATCTTTCTCATCACACAATGCTCTCTGCTCCTGAATTTCCGACTTAAAAGACATTTCAGTAGTTTTGCAACCCAGCTTTTTTTTTTCCCCAGGTTTGAAACTATGCAGCTTTTATCTTTTTCCATGGAAAAAATTCAACTGTTTTCACTTTGCAAGCAGCATCCAGAAAACTGTAATAGTTGTTGAAAATGAGTTCCACTTCAAACAATCCAGATGTGCTATGCAGATTGGAAACAAAGTTTCTACTGGTGTTTATTTTCTTAAAGAGACATTTTGAAGGGGGGATATAACTCATGAATCCTAAACCATGCTTCATAAAGCCAATCTGAATACCTTCAAGTCAATAAGGCAGACATACTTTAGATAAAATAATATTCTTCAGAGGCTGAACATAAAATTTGAAAACTTTTTGATGCTGACATAAATTAAACATCTGCATTTATATTTAATTACAATGATACAGATCACATGGACTAATTTCTCTGGTTAATTGATTACGGCAAAGCATATGACAATGATTATTAACTATTATAATTTCTTTAACATTTGTTCTCAATATGTTGTTTTAGTTAATGATAGAATAACTTAAATAAGCCATTTATTTTCCGCTACTGTTTTCCCTTATTTTGTATCAGCTGCGTTTTACTGTGATATTTCCCTTTGCCTTGGATTTTACTTTTACTTTTGTCATGTACATTTCAATAGCACCAATGGCTTGGTTTCCTCTTCCTTAGCTGATTTGATTTGGTTTAATTATGGCATAGCATTCGAGGCCTGTCTGCCAAAGGAGAATGGATGTCCTTATGGTGGACTTCCTAAGGTAAACTGGCTCTCATGCATGTTACACACGGAGGAAGCAACAAAAGTGCCCATGCAGCCAGCCCATTCTCTAGAATTTAAACCTCAGCACAAACTACCAGTATTCAGAAATGTTACCGCTTCGCCATTGGCGGCCCTTCATTTAGCTGGTACTTTCTCTATTTTTTTTTTCTTCTTGTTATTTGCGTGAGCATTTGCTTCTCCTTTGTTATTTTCACCCCTGCAGGTGAAGAAAAGACTCTGTTTAACCTCTGAAACTAGTCCTGCAAATTTACAAAACTTAATGCTGATTCTTGCTGCTACAGTATCTTTAATATTTGCATTACACCTTATAAAATATTTCTAACATTTTTTTCTGAGTAACTGCTTATACATACAAAAGTGTTAAAAAAGAGCATACTTTATTTTTGATATTTAGGCTCCTACTATAGCAGTCGTACACACATTTCACATAGCAATTAAAGCAAGATTTTTATAATTTTTTCACAGACAAACAATTCATATATTTGAGGTATATGATACAATTTACTAAACATAAATGTTTTTTACCTTCTTGTTGGTTTTACAAGTATAAATGCAACAACCATCAGAATTATCAGTGTAAAGATAACACCCACTGCTATTTCAGCTTTATGACTAGATGGTTCTTCATCTTTAAATGGATCAGGCTTTGGACCAGAACTTGGTACGATATGAGGATTCCTCCTTCAAAACAAACAAAGAAAAATGTTAACTTCTTTTATGAAACAAAATATAGAATTCAATTAATTTCACTATCAGCAAAAATTTAACATTATAAACATCCCTCAAAATGTAGAGTACTAACATTTTGTAAACAGTGTTTAATTATAATAATGAACATGTTTAATTATAATAATGTAAAATGTTTCCTCCCTTCCTCCATATCAACTCTTTTATCCAATTCTTTTGTTGATCAAATGGAAAGAGGATATATACAGATATCAACATGCTGCATATAATAGATAAAAAAAGTTTCACTTGTTAAACAGTTAAATACAAATAGCAGTAGTATCAATCTAGGTTAGTTAATTATAGAAGAACATTTGACAGCTATCAGTCTAAGAAGAAATACTTTCAGGGCAAAAGCAAAAACTTTCTAGCAAAAACTAAATTTCTTAAGTATGTTATATCTAAGAAAAAACACAAAACTGTCCAGTAATTCCCTACTAAGGAACACAAACAGCAGTAAAGCTACAAATAAAAAGTATCATACTCTGCAGCGCAAACTTTTCATAAAATACACTTTTTTATTATTAACACTACAAGCATTCCATAAAACTCACAATATAAACAAATAAAGGTGTGCGTTATATGCAAATTTTATCAAAAAATTCAATAATTAAAATGTTATCAAAAATCCAATAAACTAGTACAAATTAACTTTGGTTAGCAAAACAAATGCATTACTTCAAGGCAGAAATATAAAGTTTCAAAATATATTTTACACAAGATAAATACAAAAATTTTAACATACTTGTGAAAATCAGGACACACTACTATTGTTTCCCAATCAAAAATGTAATCACAGTCACCTGATTCATAAAAGAAAACAGGATTGCCCTAAAAGTATAATTCAAATGTAATTTTTCATAATAATAATTGAGAAAACTATACGAAAGCATAAATTCCTTATTTAGGAGAGTAATGGATGAAGGCCAAAAGATGAAATTATACCCAAAAAAAGGACTATTACTTTTTATTACATCTTTTAATGTAACTTCATTACAAAATTTAAAAAAAGGTAAAAAATTTAGAGATACATGATTTTATTCTGTTTTATCCACATGAATAAAATTTTGTGTCACAAAGAAATTATCGAAATGTTAGGAAAAATAAACTCAGGTATTTGATATCAAAGTTCCAGATCATAATCAGGGGCCATACACAAACTGAAAAACAAAATGTTTGCCATTATACGTAACTTAAAATATCAGTTAAGAGAAAAGGGTTCTGTTGAAAATTTTTGTTCAGATAAATTATTGTGCAAAGAATTGATCAATATTATTTTTTCAAAATATAGACCTTACTCACAGAATCTTAAAGAGCTTAAATTTTTTATTATTGGCACGCAGCAAATTAATAACATTATTAACACTAATTAAAAAATTTCAATGCCTCTATGATTATCAGATTATGATTCTAAATTAATAAAACTACACAGGAATGCTAATAACACATTTTTAGCGTTTGAAAACTTACAATATATTTGTGTAAAAATTCCTTTAGCATGCTAAATGTAACAAAATTATAAATTAAAAGAATTAGTAAATGACAAAAGAATATCATTAAATGGCATTTACGTGGGGAAAAAATCAACCTTGAATTACTCTAACTTATTTATTATCTGATGCCTCAATGCAAACTGAAAATGACTTTTTTAAATTAATTTTTACAATGTTGATTTTTTTAAATATAAAAATACCAAAATAAAAATATTTGCCTCATTTAAAACAATTCAGAATTAGCAGTACAAATACGTTTATGGCTGATGGTTCCAAAAGTATCAACAGTTGCAGCTGACTGATTAACATTCAACATAAAGCCAGCCAAAGCAGTTGTTGCTTTTTGAAATATTACACATTTAATACTTTACATTGTTACTGTAATAACTGCAAAATAACTTGATGAAAGCTACAGCAGATTACACCTATAAAGAATTGGCAGATAAATGAGTTTCCTCCCCCCCCCCAACTGTTCAAAGTACAGTTGGGACATTTAACTTCCTATTCTTCCGACATATAGAGTGAAATGCACTCCTAGATTTCAGTGTAAATACTATTCATCTTCCTGAGTGTTACCACCCTCTTGTCCTGTTGAATAGTTCAAGAATACCCTGTAATACAACTAAAATTATAAAAACTACTCTGTGCACAAAATACTTATTTGGAAAGCAGATAATTAAATGAATAAGAATATAAAGCTGCAATAAGATTTTTTAAAAGAATACTGTATCTTCAAATAAGCCAGAAGACTTTCATAAATTCTGTTGATACACTTGAGCTGTGTTCACACCAGTGTGGTCACGCGCTAACCAATAAGAGGCCAGTTCAGAGGCGGCATTTGCCGCATGGCCGGAGACCACGTGAGTTGACTAACTTTAACTTGACGCGTCAGTTTCAGGCATCTCATTTCAAACGTCTAGTTTATACCATGGTTTTTAAATGACTGCACTTTCAAAAATTCTTTTTGATAAGGAAAAAAAGTCAAATGGACTAATCTTAATAAAAATTTCAGATTAAATAAACAAATGCATACGTTAATAGAATAAATAGCTTTATAAATTATTCAAAGGAAAATTCTCAAGTTTATTATTAGTAACAAACCTTAATAATCAACCATAAATGATATATGGTTGATAATTTTTACAGAATAATGTAAAGCAATAGATTGTTGCGACAAAATCGAGATGGATTTCGAAATCCCAGATTCTGTATTTTTCTTAAAATATATCTGTATCAGTTTAAGGTTGCTCTTGTTGCCTTGTGGATAAAACATTGGCTTCTTGAGTTAAAGATTTTGGATTCAAGCGTCACCAGAGTAATGTTGTTATGGAATTGGTATATTTTAAAAAAATATTTACAAAAAATATTATGACTAGTTTCACAGTAGCTCAGATGCTTTTCAGTTTCCTGAAGGTGAAAACGATGCTTACCGGCAAGGTACCTTAGTGCGGAGGCAACATGCTCAAGTAAAAAATTCAGCTTTTACTAGAACCTTGTATTATGGGTTTGGGCCCTGCTTTTTCCTGCCTTTGATGATGGTATGAATATACTTTTTTTTAAACCTATCGTGATTGTGCGTGGGGGGGGGTGACCTCATTCATCATTCATACAAACCTAATTTTCGCTTGGCATTTTGTGCATTATCCTTCTTTTGACAACAAGCCTTTGGTATAATTCATACGAAGATCTGACTACTATGATCAGATTTTATTTCGGCTGACACGAGACTAGCAAAAGCGATACTGGTATTAGCATAAAGTTGTTGTTTCATCTAATTAAAAAATTTAGAGAGTTTGGAATTTTAAACAAGTGGTGACGAGTAAACCATTTGTTTAAAAAAATTAAGAAAACTGTTATTTATACAGAACAGAAGCTCGCTAGTATATATCTGATTTCATGGAATACTTCTATGCATTTTAATGGCTTCATGTTCATTTTCCTTATTATGCATAACCACTTTTCGACAGGCTTAATCTTGATGATAATTTTTGATTAATTAAAAAAACTTTTGCATGAGCATTAGCAAATTTGCTAATTGTGGAATTCAATTTTTAATGCAGAAAGAGAAGTATTATATAAAATGCAGTTACTTCAATGAGTTTTAGATAAAACTAACCTTATAAAACAAACCTTTAGATAGTGGCTGTTCATTAATATATTGAAGTAATTGCTGTTAATAAAGTAATAAATATGTACATAAGGCAGAAACTAAAATATTTTTTTAATTCTTGTTTATTAACTTAAAAATAACTGCTTTTTTTTAATTGTGATATTTAATTTAGTAGTACTGGAAATCCTACATATATTTAAACAAAATATATGTTTTTATTTTTTATATTATTTAAACCAAGTAAGGGAAATTTATTTAAAAAAGCATTTAAGGGAAGTTCATATATCATGCGAAAACATTCATCCAAAATAGAATCATGTAATTAGGAGTTTTTAATTATCATTCAACAAAATTCATAAATAAATTAAATTAGATGTATACAGCATTTGATATATACAACAATTCTTTTGTGGGATATTCTGACAAAAATTACTGTTCTGCTTTTGAATAAATAGTTCAATGAGCACTAGAAATTCATCAAATTGATGAGGTGTCGTGCAAAAGTAATTAAAAGAAATTTCGTTTTGTTCAAGCATATTTCTTCAATTAAATTATTTGCATCTTCTTACTGCAGTCATCTCTCACATATTAATATAAAGCACCACATTTTGCTTCTCTCACACAATGCAAGAAGTAAAATAAGTTTTAATTCAGCAGAAATTAAATCCATTTTAATTTTAAAATGTAAACGTAAAAAGTGAAAATACCAGACAAAAATTTCACGTTCCCCCCCCCCCAAGTTTCCGATATGAAACGTCATCTAGTGCGAGCATATGACAACTTTTAAAGCGAAAGTTGCCATGCTAGTGCGAACTGGAGTATGCGGGAAACGTTTTTTACTCTTTGACGCTTGGCGCCCCATTGGACCAGAGTGAATGCAGCTTTAGGATACACCATTTCCAATTAGTGCTTCGGTCAGAAGCCAGACCGAAATCCCTTATTGTTTATACTAGTGGAAAAGTTTCCAACATCTCAGAACTTCCTTCTGATCAGCTGAGTTATTCACAGCTTCGCACCCAATGCAACATTCTGTTCTCCGAGTGAGTTTAAAATAGAAATCTATCCTTCAAAATCATTTTATTTCTAGGAAAACTTATACGTTAACTCTGGTATTATCTGATCAGAGGGCTTAAATTCCTCACATTTTAACCTTTCCTTCTTTTTATGATGGAAACATCTTGGTTATAAAATAAAATCCTACATATTTTTAATAACTCGAATTTTTTTCCCTACACATAAGAAACAACCTTTTAGATTTTCCTTTATAATTAATTAATAATAATTTAACAATCTTGGTTTTTATTACCTATTTAAAGTATTTTCAAAAGAATTTTTAGGAGCAATTAAATGCAAGAGCTCAGAATACCTTTTAAATAAATCAGAGAATGAAATCTAAATGAATATGTGATTTCAAATAAATACAATATAAAACATTGTGGAAAAAACATTTTTTTTTTCCCTTTCTTATCTACTTTTATATTTTTTCATGTACCACAAAAAAATTAAAAAATCTTGCACCAAAAATGAAATGAAAAAAAAATTTAGAAAAAAGTTTTAGTTTTTCTAAAAGAACATAGCCAGGAAACTTACAATTCCAGAAGCAGAAACACACTGTAAATTGATAATCGTTGTAACATTTTTCATTCTGTTCTTTCCACAAGGTCGCGTTTGAGATACAAATGTTAAATGCAGTTCTGAGCCTGAAAAAATATATACATAAATTTTATAAAATGCAAAAAAGCATATCATGTAACATTTAAATATCTTGTATCATAATCTGAACTAGTGGGTGGTTTACTGCATCTGTGGAGAACTTACTATGGAAAAATGGTTTGCATTTACATTAACCCCATGAGTAGCATGACTAGCTTTATCAAGTCATCAGATATTTTTTGTCGCTTGGTACATATTGGCTTGTAATTTAATGTATTTTGTTTTCTTACTTTCTTTAATGATGTACACTGCTCAAAAAAAAAAAAAAAAAAAAAAAAAAAAATGGGACAGTCCTATATCTCCCGATCTACTGGGCCGATTGACAAAATTCAAATTGCGTTCTTCATGTCTCGAAAGCGCGACTTAGGATATATATTAGATTTATATATAGTACTATTCTAACATAGGTATTTTGACACAAAATAGGACTTTTTCTGAAATAACATACCAATTTTTTTACATATTTCGATTCTACGACTCAAATTACGCCTAAATATGAAATTTTGTAAAATTTGGAGCAAAATTTACGGAGAAATTCACAAATTTATATTGGCACTTTTTCGTCAGTTTGCGCCAAGAATACTTCACTTGGTGAACTTCTTAATATATGGCAACCTAGTTTCCTTTCCCGTGAGAGGAAAAAAAGTCACCATCGTTCCTTTTTTCCAAATAATATTCTTTATATTATATTTTTAATTATAACTTATCATTTTAAGTAATTTTTTCTTTTTCGAATTTCATTTTAATTGTATAAGTTGCATGGTTTTTTTCGAATAACTGTTTTAAAAATTTCTATTTACCTATTCGAACTGCGTAAATAAAGGTGCAGCGTTTATTTTATTTTTATTTATTTATTATTTATTTATTTATTTATTTTCCAAATCGTTTTCTTTATATATATTTTAAGTCATAGTTATTATTTTAGGTATTTTTTAAATTCTTATACTTTTATTTTAATTGTTTGTGTTGCATTGTCTCTTCAGATAATTGTTTTAAAATTTTCTATTTATTCCATCGAACTGAGCATTTTAAATATATTTATTAATATAAATTTTCCAGAATTTGAATTTATTTATTCGAATTGCGTTTCTTTAGGAGGAATACTTTGCAACAAAGACTACGATGCGTTTGAAAACTGCATTTATTAAAAGAGAAAATACAGTAAAGCACAGTTAACACGCCTTTCAATGTTCCGTTCAGAAAAGATATATATAAATAGGAGAGATGTATAACCGACATTTTAACTTAGGATGACTTGAATACACTGCTTTAAACAGTTTTATCATTGTGCCCATTGCTTTACACAATTTTATCCTACGTTTGGGTTTCTTAAATGTTATTCATATTTTAGTCAAATATTTTATTTTTGAACTCGTAAGAATCAAATATCATAAGATTAAAAAGTTTTAAATTAAAAAAAAATACAAATACTAAATTTTACCCAAATCAGGCATTATACTTTATTCTTGCTCTTTTTCTTTAGGCATTCCGCAAGTATATTAAAAAGCATCCAACTTTTCGAAATATCTTGATATTTCTGACAATCATTTTAAATAAAGTTATCGCCTTCCATTTCATAAAGGCACATAAACGGCCGAGCGGTAAAGTCTCTGAACACTGGTAGTTCACTCCGGGGTTCGAATCCCGGTAAACGGGCTGGTTGCATGGGCGTTTTCGTGGATTTTCTCATGTGTATCGTGTATGCCAACTGGTTTCCCTTAGAAAGTTCTTCACAAAGGCATCCTTCTTTTTAGGCAGATAGCCCTGCTTTGACGTAACTTAATAATCCAATTCAATCCATTTCATCAAAATTTGGTCAGAGCCTTTATCAGTCTTTAGAGGCTAAACACTTTGAAGGTATGAGATGAAAAGAAAGACTGGTTTCATCAAGAGGTTTTGGTTTATTTAATTAGGGCAAAGCACACTAAAGCTATCTGCCTAAGGGGAGGGATGCCTTCGTGGAGGACTTTCTAAGGGAAACTGGCTTGCATAAACGTTACACATGGGGAAAACCATGAAAACGCCCATGCAGCCAGCCCGTTCGCAGGGTTCGAACCTCGGACCGAACTACCAGCGTTCAGCGACTTTACCGCTCGGTCGCTGTTTCACCAGGAGGAAAAAAAAAAACCTCTTTAGGTTACATCCACATACATCACAGGATAAACTCCTGAATCTTCAAATAATTCGAATGAGAAAACCATGGGATTCTCCATTTATGATACGATATGATGTTCTATAACGTAATTTAAATTTATACAACAATATAGTTTAAAACCAGTCGCTCTTCACTTTAATCTGCAATGATATCGTTTTTATCTTTTCTGTTAACACAAACTCAATTGATGGTATTTGCTGGTGTACACGTCCAAGTGTTTTCTCTTTGAGCACCTAAATTCTTTAAATTATACTGAAAGTATATTCAAAAGCGTCCAACTTTTTGAAACATCTTGGTATGTCTGACAGACGAATTTCCCAGCAAATTTTTGCTTACTTTTCTCCCTAATTTTCTTCTTTCCATCTACAGTTATTTTCAGTGCTCACACAAGAAAATTTAGATTTTTCGATTGCTAGACTCCTATAAATTTTGCATTCTTCTCAATTTTTTAAAATATGAATTACATGAATTGCTTTTCAGCCGAAGACAGCTTTTCATTTTCTAGACATTTTAACTATAAATAAAGTTTAAAGTGAAGTCCAAAGGATAAATATTTTAATTAAAAGATTTTTGCTAAATGACAAAGACATAAAACAGTCCAGCAGGGTTTATTCTGTACCACCTAGTGACCCAATTCTTATATCGGCTGAAACAATCTAAATCATATTAAAGATCATGTTTTTTTATACAATCTATAACACGAGAAAAAAATTAAGAGGATTAATATAAAAGATTATATTTATATATATTTTTTTAAAGCTGGGACATGAACCAAACTGTCAAACTTTTAAATTTACATGGTGGTTATAATTAAAATTCCAATTTGAAATGGTCATAAAAGGAAAACTACCGGACCAAATGTTATCAAACTTGGGAATCGTGTAAAGGAGGTTATGAGAATTTATTTTCCGCGGGGAAAAAAAAAAAAAAAAAAAAGAGTTCAAAAATTCACCACCAGGGCGAAATTGGCGCTGTATACAATATTGTTAAGTGAAATAAGACATGAAAACATCTGTTTAAAATGTGTTTAATAGTTTCCGAAACGTGTTACAAAGCATGCTCAATGTAGCGTCCAGCATTTTTCGAAAGCAAGTTAAATCCTGTTACTGCATTCTCAACAGCAGCTCTTAGCATATCAGGAGGAATGTTATGGACATGTCAGTGTATCACATTTTTCATTTCTGCCAAAGTGTTTAGATTATCACCATAAACAGTGCTTTTGAGATAACCCCATAGCCAAAAGGTCTGGTGGGAAGAGGGGAAGTGTTGGCCTATAAGACGTTCATTCGTGAAATGTTGCCTAAGTAACTGTGCGACACACGTGAGGTTAGGCCCAGCTCTGCGTAAAAATCGTAGTATCTAAAATGCCACGTTACTGCAGTTCATGTATCACGAAACATTTTAACATTGACTCTAAGTGAGCTGCAATCAAAGTGGTCCAGCTGTCGACTGCTCTTCAGAGAAAAATGGTTCAATTATAAAACTAGCTGTCATTCAACACTAAACGGTGTGGAATGACTGCTATGCAATCGAATACAGTAGGAGAATGCAATGGAACTAGGTAGATAGCATGAGGGACTTCTTTCGCCCAAATCGATTAAAAGCGTTTTGAATCAGTGTCTTCATGTTTTAGGGCCGAATTCAGGGTTCAAAAATTAAAAATTAGCGATCTGTCAGAAAACGATTTCCAGATTGTACGCACTTGTGCGAGTGATTTGCGATCTCACATTTTCTAATCGCTAATTCGTGGTTTTCACGGACGAATTTCTCACTTACACGGATGGCGCACTCGACGTTTATCGAATTTAACGCCTTTAAATGATATATTGCTTAATTCAAAGTTTCTTAAGGAAACATATTAAATTCAAACATATTAAATTCGTGTAACAAAAGGTTAATTTAGATTCCGACCCATATTTCATTTAACAATATTGTATACAGCGCCATTTTGCCCTGGTGGTGAGGTTTCGAACTTCCATTTTTCGCGGAAAATAAATTCCCATGACCTCCTTTACACGATTACCAAATTTGATAACATTTGATCCAGTAGTTTTCCTTTTATGACAGTTTCAATGTGGAACTTTAATTATAACTACTGTGTTTATTATAAAATTTTAATTTGAAGCTATGCGTTATATGTACACCATGCGTAAATTTTTCGCTTTTATCGAAAAATAAAGAATCGAAGCAAATATACTTAGGGTAATGGACCAAAACTGAAAAAATTTCCCCTCCCTCCGAAAATCAAATATTGAAACTTCGACCTTGAATTTATTGGGTTATCGAAATATTTAATTTGACTTATCTTCTAAGTCCTAGTTTCGACAACAATTCCGTCAAAAATTCCGAATTACTTAAGCTGAAGTAAAAGATTTAGTATATGTTCACTGTATGTTAATAATGTAATCAGATTGTAATAAAAATAGATTATAGAATTTGCGCTGATGCAACTTTTTGTCTGACTGCACAACATGTAATGGAAGAGAAGGCTTGTAGAGATCTGTTTTTGACATGCCTCTAAAATTAGATGTCACACTCCTTTTGTCTCTTCAATGTCAAAAAAATTTCCTTTGAGAGGCAACTTTAGTTTTTGGGAAAGAAAAAAAAAAATCACAAGAAGACAAATTTGAACAACATGCAGGACGATCGAGTACACATACTTATTTTCGGAACACAAGCGGTTCTCCGACTGGTTATTGAATAATAAAAAAATGCATTGTCATGCAATGCAAAACATTTGGAATACGTTTTCTGACTGAATAACGTAAGATTAAAAGTCATCTGCTTAATTCAGAGCCATTTACAAGTCAACTACACGGCAATTGCAGAATCGTTTTGATCCTGAGCTTGTAAGACAAACCTAATATCACTGGATTTAAACACTTCTTTAATCTTGCGAGAACATACCTTCTTTAGCTCATATTCCAAGAATATTAAGTGAATACAATTATTGCAAAAGAAATTGAATATTCATTTGCACTACGGCTTGGTAGTTAACTAACGAGTTAACAAAACTGAAATTCTGCTTTTTGCGTCTAAGAATACAACAATATTTTTTAAATATTTACAAATAAAATATTAAATTGGAGATTCACTTTGGAGCCTCATCAGTTGCCTAGCATTTGAAGATTGTTAAATACTAATTGTTTGTTGCGATGTCTAACCCAGGCTGCATGGTTGGTTTCCATAGTTTTCTATGTTATCCTTACAAAGGTTCTCTATGAAAGCATCTTAATCAAATAGCTCCCATGTTGTTTCTATGTTCAAATAACCAACTAACTTAGTTTAAGGCGCAATTTCCAAGTAAAGTTACTAGCAAAACTCGAATACTCATTAAAAATCATGTAGCTTGCCAATCGAGAGTAACATGAAAGATACCGCGCCAATAATTGAATTGCTGTTACGGTACGCTGTTTCTAAACTTAGATGGTCATTCCTTAATTAAATAGCCCACTAGCGGCCGAGTGGTAAAGACGCTGAACACTGGTAGTTCGGTCTGAGGTTCGAATCCCGCTAACGGGCTGGCTGCATGGGCATTTTCATGGATTTCCCCATGTGTAACGTGCATACCAGCCAGTTTCCCTTAGAAAGTCCTCCACGAAAGCATCTCTCCCTTTAGGCAGATAGCCCTCGTGTGCTTTGCCATAATTAAATAAGCCATCCAATCCAATTCAATCCTTAATTAAATATAATTGATTTGTAACTTCTACTAGAGTTGACAGTAAAAATTGAAGTGTAAATAAATAATATCGTGTGCAATCTTGATTAATATAAAATTTAAAATATTTGCATTCAGACAGTAAGTTTTTTGAAATATTTGCAGTTACTTTATAAGGATTTATTAATAAACATAATAATTACTTATTATACTACTGATGATCAGGATTCAGTTCTTGACAATTACATTCTAAATTAGAATTTTAAGGATTGTCCACAGAACCTGCTGACTTATCCAGCCATTAAGTAGCTGCAGATCATTTCTACATAACCATTGAACTTCCATTAATTCAGTCTCTAGAGGGTTGTATGTTTATATCATAATTTGACTTTTATAAAATGATTATTCTAAATCTTATATTTCTATAAAAATACACTGTGATTTAAAAATATGGATGATAGTATCAGCCGCTCTTTCAGCCACTTCATAAGCAACAGTTTGTTTAGAAATAAATTATGCAGTTAATGTCATAAAATATTTTCATAAAATTCAAATAAACATCAAATGAAAATTCTCAGTTTTAGACAATTCGAATTAAGCGAAGTTAAAGTAAAGTAGCAGACGATAAAAGGCCGAAGGTGAAAATTTACTCTTACAAAAATTTACTCTTACTTTTTTTAAAAAAAGGAAGAAAGAGAGAAATTTAAAAAAATAGTTAAAAATTTGAATAATATCATCTATAATTTAAAAAAAAAATAACTTTTCATATAGTATTAATAAATATTTATTATGCATCTTTGAGAGAAACAATATCATATTATTAATTCTCTGTAAAATTTTACTTGAAATTTAAGGTTAAAAATAGCTGTGGCAATTCACTGTAACAAAAATCCATAAACCACATTTGGCGTTATTATCGCTCAAAAAAAAGATGCCAAATTTCAAAACGCGAAAATATGTAAATTCGTGTATATCTTAGAAAATTTTGAATAAAAAAGTCTAATTTTTTGCAGATATGCTTAAAAATACACCTACTTTAAGATGATGATAAAAATTTTATAGGTTATAATTCAAAATTTTTTTCGAAAAATTTATAAAAATTATTTAAAAATAGAAATTTTAAAAATAAAACACAAAAAATGGGTAAATTTTATTTGGAATGAACCTAAGTTTTGAAATGTGAAAGGAAAAATCAAAAAAATTTAATAAAAAAAGAGATATTAATAAATATTTGCCAAATTCAATTAACATTGAGGAGCTAAAATTTTGAGAGCTAATATTTTAAAAACTACTCGTACGATTTTTACAAAACTTGGTATTCTGGCATAATTTGAGTCGTAGAATCGAAATATGTAAAAAAATTGGTATGTTATTTCAGAAAAAGTCCGATTTTGTGTCAAAATACCTATGTTAGAATAGTGCTATATATAAATCTAATATATATCCTAAGTCGTGCTTTCGAGACATGAAAAACGCTGTTTGAATTTTGTCAATCGGCACAGTAGAACGGGAGATATAGCACTGTCCCCCTTTTTTTTTTTTTTTTTTTTTTTTTTGAGCAGTGTACATAACATCTTAATGAAAATCGAAGTTTATTAAAAAAAAAAAAAAAAAAAAGAGAGAGACTAAAATAAGTAATTTTAGAAATTTAGCTAATAAATGCCGTTTAAATACAGGTCTTCATGAACAAGATCCAAAAAGCCATGTCACTCAGTTAATTAACAAGGCAGTAGGAATTAAATGTCAAAATTCAAAAAGCTGCACAAAATCACTTGTACTCAGTAACTTCAGCAATTTAACCACTAATGGGCAAACATAAAGAGGGAATTTAGGTATATTTATGGGGGAAATCTAAATGTTAAAACCTTATTTACTTGCTACTAAAGTAAAGCATTTCAAAAAGTTCAATTTAAGTAAGTGACAGTAGCTATTTTTTTTTCATCATTGTGAAACATTAACCCCTTCACAATGGCATGTTGCTGAATTAAAAACCCTCCGCAGATGTGCGTGTCATATATGCCTCAGTCCCAAATGTCATTAGCAGGCGGGTGATAAACTGGTGCACTGCACACTGCAACACACCGTCTCTAAGATGAGTTGCGCTAAGCGGCATGCTGTCTCATAAGATTAGCTGATGATGCATATACAATATACCCCGTCCAGAAGGAGTTAATAAAGAACAAAATATGTTACATAAACTTAGATATATGAAAAAATTTTAAAAAATACCTCTCACAACAAAAGTTCTAGAGTCAATGCTACCAATATCTCGCATGAAATCTGTATGCGGTTTAGTCTGACAAACAGCAGCCTTAGAACAAGGGTTTTCAGCATCTGATGAATCCTGAGATGTACCATTCAAATTTATTTTGTATACATACTGATCAGAGACCGAGGATCCATTCACAATGAAAGTACTAAAAAAATCATGAATTATATAAATATTAAAGTAATAAATATATTAAATAAATTATAATATAACAGTATATCAGTAAGCAGTACATGTCAAAATAAAATTTTGTTATTAAAAAAAATTTAAATGAAGATTATAAACAGAAAAATTTACTACAAATAAATATCAGAAGAGTGAAAGCTACACATACACAGTGGGACCCATAAGTAATAAGACACTTTTTAGAGGGGGGACACAAAGGGTGAAAAGAAACAGGAAAAAAAAATCACAGTGCTCAAAGCACAATATTATCACATTATATATATTTATATATTTTTGGTGCGACTGATTATAACCATAAAAGGAGGTGAACAACTACATGTTATAGCAGACCTATACAGTGAAACCTCTTTGCAACAATATTTTAGAGACCAAATAAATATACTGTTGTAGAGAGGCATATTGTTATATCCAGGGCCCACATATTTTGAGCATTTAATAAGAGTTTTTTTATTATTATTATTATTATTAGTTTAAGGTGCATAACATACTACTTTTAAGTCTATATTTAGAAGAAATTAATTTGTAAAATACTAACAATAGTGGTTTAAATACTAAAAAAATAAATAAATAAGATAAATTCAGAAAATAAGCACAGAAATATTCACATACCTGAAAACACTTTTTATTGAAAATAATCCAATATTTTTGTTTGTTTATTGATTTTTTTAACTGTTAAGTTCACCAATACTGTATGCATTGAGTCTAGTGCACGAAAATGTTCTTCATTTGTCGACGGAAGGCTTGAAAAAAATGTCGGTAGAGAATTCACAGACTGAAGAGCTTCCTGAGATGACAATAAGGACTGCGATGGACCTGTATTATCATCATCATCATCTTCAACATTGTTTCCTATCTCATCAGTAATTTCAGAGAGAATATCTTCATCAGTAACTCCTGCGAAAACCATAAGATCATCATCTGCTGTTAAATAGTCTTCTATACTAATTCCAAACTTTTTACCGCTTGTTTCCTCAAGTTGGGATACGGATTTTTTGATGTGCAAAACACATTCTTGATCATCTGAGAGATCATTGTCTATGGAATTTTCATCATTATCAGATTTCTTATCTTCCATAACACAAAGACCAGCCTTTTTCCAGCAATTCCGAATGGTTTTTTTCTGTTACTTCCCGTCAACTTCCAGCAATATTGTCACACGCTTCCTTGACATTTACAGCTTTGAAAGGGTCTTCTACTTTATTTTCAAAGTTTACAAGTATGGAGTCCACCAACCGTTTTCTGTAATATCCTTTGAAGCACTTAATTATGCCCATATCATGAGGCTGTAAAATTGAAGTGCAATTGGCAGGGAAAAAAGCGATTTCGATATTTTGTAGCTTTGGAAATGACGTGTGAGCACCACAGTTATCTATCAACAAAACAATTTTTTTCTTTCTCTTCTTCATTTCATTGTCTAACTTCTGTAACCATTTGGAAAAAAATTTAGACGTCATCCAAGCCTTCTTATTTGCTTTATACTCCACGGGAAGACTTTTCACATTCTTAAAGCACCTTGGCTTCAATGATTTACCAATGACGAGAGGCTGTATTCTATGCGTTCCTGTGCTATTTGTACACAGAACAGTCAGTCTCTGCTTTGATTTCTTCCCTCCATAACACTTTTCACCCTTGAATGCCAATGTTCGATCGGGTAGGAGTTGGAAAAACAGCCCAGCTTCATCTGCATTATAAATGTCTTCTGGAGCATACTTTTCTAAGATTTCTTTCATCTTGTTTTGCTGCCACTCATTTGCATCGTTTATCGGGGCTGAATTTTTCTCTCCGTGAACTTCTTGGAAAGTTATTCCATGACGATCTCGAAAACGCATTAACCAACCATTGCTAGCTTTGAAAGTTTCGTTCCCTAGCACTGCTGCAAATTTCCGTGCTTTTGCATATAATAAAGATCCATTTATTGGGACATTTGTTGCTCTCATCTCTTGAAACCATTTTAAAACAGCAGCATCAACGTTTTCATTTGTCGCAACTTTCAGTCGTTTTCGCTCTGGGTTAATTTCATTTGAAGTTACAGCATCTTCGATTTGCTTTCTCTTCTTTAGGAACGTTGCAACTGTAGATTGCGATAATCCATGTTTCTTAGCCGCATCAATCTGCTTCATTCCCTCATCAATATCATTGATAATGTTCAGTTTATCTCGAAAAGATCGTTGCTTTAGTTCAGTTTATCTCGAAAAGAAAAGTTTAAACCAAATGTTTCGCGTAGAACTCAAAATCGTTAAAGACTATAAAACAACATTTGAACTCACTTTTCAGTATGTCACTTAACAATACCCCGCCTCCATCTCCCCCTGTTCCTGTAACAAAGGGCACTTGTTCTGTGACAAGGTGACCAGACAGGTCTAGATGTCCTTAAACCTTATCAGAATTCCAAAGCTTACTGGGAAATGAGACTAGGCATACATTTACACTTCACCCCCCTTACCCACTCCAATTCCCAAAAGGGTGGTCTTCATCTGTTTTGAAATCTGAACAATAGCTATTTATTCAGGGATAAGTTGAATATCCACAATGAGTCTTAATAGACGGAAAAAATAACAAAAGAAAACGAAAAAAAAAAAGCATTTGAAAATGAAAATATTATTATAAAGGGAGAAAATAATACTGAAATTTAGATTGAAAAAATCATTTTACAGAGGTTTATTGTTCTAGAGAATATCGCAATATTGAGGGGAGATTAACATTAGTTTATATGCAAAATCACCGGGACCACAAAACATTATTGTAGTAGAGGGAGTTGTTGTATCGGGTATCGTTGTAGCGAGAGTTTACTGTATACAAAATTTCAATGTTCTGAGGCTATTCGTTTTTTAATTATGCAAAATACGTACGTACAGACATCAAGAAAAAAATCTCTTCTGAACTAATTTTACAATCCATTTTGCAAAAAAGTCCTTTTTTTTGCAAAAAACTCCTTTCATTATTCTGCCTTTACATACAGATGTCATTCAAAACATCCTTAAATTGCATTTGATAGCGGTCAAAATGGATATTTTCATTGAAATATCATACCTGAAATTTTTCACTATTACAATACTTAACAAAACATAGGTGATCCTTCTTTTCCAATTGATTAAATGGTCAGATTTTTTTGGGGGAAGGGGGACTATGCACATGAAGGATCAACACATGCCCATTTGTCCCAAACAGATACACTCCCTCAAAAGCTATAGCAGTAACATCAGATACATAATTAATATTTAAAAATTTTAAGGAATTCCAATAATACATTCATACACTAGTTTCCTTTTACACAAAACCTCAAACTTAAGCATATGAGATAATGAAAATACTTGAAAGATACAATAAAATATTAAACATATCCCTCTCGTTCTTTCTCTAATCTAGACATGACAAATGCACAATGAAAATTGATTCTGTTTTTCCCATCAAAAACCCTTAAAACTAAGCAAACTGAAGCCCATTTCTGCATTTCAAGATCATAAGCAACTTTCAATTAATTTCAGGAACAGTCAAAATGTTGCAGTTTTACAAATCATGCTTATTTATTTAATTTCCTTCATGCTTCCACGAATATAACTTAAGAGAATATATTATACAGTAGTAAAATTATTCCATCAGAAATTAAAGATAGGTTCATTACTCTAAAAGGAGTATTGCACGACAGTTGTACAACCAAACAAAATAATATACTGTGATCATTATCAAATCTGCTTTATTGTTCTTCTGTAAAACACCACTTCCATACAGCACAAAAAGGTAATTTCCAAAAGTGCTTTTAAAAAAGTTTCAGACATCAAAGATTGCAAAAATATAAAATATAAAAATCGTCACGGATATCATGGATGCAAACTTTCCTGAAAACTTCAAGTAAATTCTTATATGTATAAACTAATAAAATAAGCCATAAAATCTAAAAAATAAATATAAAATTCAAATAGTACAGTACAATATGTAAAGTGCTTACCGATTTAAAATATCTGTAATGTCTAAGGAATAATCGAATCTTGGATCTTTTATAATACCATCCTTCTCCAGCATAACTTTCACACTGTAAAAGTTATAAATTCTTACACATAATTATAATTTACTACCTTCTGTACTTGAAATATTACAGAACACTAAAATTGCTTTACAATTAATGTATCAATTACACATTATTCTCGATATAAAAATTAGAAAATACAACTACAGTAGAATTCCTCCATTCTACACACACTGGGACTAAGGGTTGTGCGAATTACCAAATTTTGAGGATTGCAGATAATGTCCTCCTGAGTTTTGTTTACATTTTTCTCTTTCCCATTTTTACACTATATATGAATTAGTTGCACACAAATAATTAAAACATGCAAATATTATGAATTCTTTAAATTCATAATATTTTTAAAGACTATTAATGTTGCTATTGCTTTTATATTTTACTCTCTTAGAAAGTTCAGGAAATTCATTTACAATCATAACATGGTAACAACTCATGTTTGAGGAGAGGTAAACATATAACTACATTCACTAACTCATAGCAAACTGATTGGTCCCTTCTTTTCTTGGAGTCATCAACCAATTTAGATGATTACTTCGATTATGCTGAGATTGTTTATAATACCACAATCAGAAGTGCAGACAAAAGTCTTTTTTCCCCCCTAACAGGATGCAACCCCCTGTCTGGGCTGCACGTGTGTGTTCCTTCATAAAATATTTCCAGACCATTGGATCAGTAGAGGTGGACCAATTTCATGGCCACCCCATTCTCCAGACATCACACCACTTGACTTGTTTTTTCTGGGGTACCAGAAAACCTGAATTTATGCTGCAGAGATTTGCAGAATCAAAGACTGAAAAATCTATCACCACAAAACAGCTAACGAGATCCGCAAATTCTTAACAACTTCTGCAGGGAGATCAAGAACAAACTTGATTTTCTCTGAGCAACTAATGATGCTCATGTTGATGTGCATTAATATAAATTTCTTTGGAGTGCTAAATAAAATTTAGTCAGACTTTTTTCCCTATCTCTTATTCTGTATTATTCAAAATATATATTTACCCAGTGAATAAATTACGAACACCCTGTATATGAAAAATTGATTATGCAGTGGCCTTGCAGTCAAATTTAGAAGTATTTATGTTTATGAAATGTGAAACCGATTTATTAAATAAAAGAGAAAATGTCAAAATAATTCATGGTTTAGCCAGATTGATTTTTTCCTAGAAAATTATTATACTAAAAAGTTTCTCTTCATATTGAATTTTTTAAAAATCTTCCTGTAAATTTTTATATTGATATTTAAAAGTATTTAAATAGTTTTAATAAATTTGATTCATTTTTATTATTTTATGTTTTATTTAATTTAAACTTTTTATTTCTTTTATGTTTTCATGTTTTATTGCATATTTTTTTAACTGCAACAAACAATTAAGATATGCATATGTATTAATAAATACCCTTTTTAAATTTTAAATATTCTATTTTGTGTTACTGGAAAACCATATGTACTACATTACTATCTAGTGCCATCTTTAAATAAAATAGTTTGTATACTTGATACTTAATGTAAATTTAAAGCAATAAGCTTTGATAACTTCTTCTAATGAAATAACTAGAATATTTTGTGATTGCATTTATCATTGCAATCAAAAGCTAATTAATGCTGTTTATATTTTTATTAATTATTTTATAATTATTTTTTTATAACAGCAACTAATTAACTGCTTGATTATTAATAAATGCATTTTTTAATTATACGCACTTTGAAGTTTTAAATTAGTTTCCTGCACAAGTCAATAATCTTATCCTCACCTGGCAACATGCATATATATTTTATGAATTTCATCATTTTTATGAAATACAATAAACTACCATCTAGTGGCAAATAAAAAGGCTACTTATCAGGCAAATGGCATAGAGCAAGAGCAACATATATCCATCGCAAAAGCAAACTGATACGAAAAAGAAGAAGTAGGTATTCACTTTATAATTGAAAATTATTGAACCATGATAGTGCCATTCAAATTCAAAATGATAGGTAGTGGAATGCAAAAGAAAATGTAATGAAGAGAAAAGGATAAACAATAGGGAAATTTTTTTAATGGTCAATATAAAATTTCCTTCTTTCATTAAAACTAAATGAAACAACATACAGAACTTCATACCCACTAGCAAAACTGCTTTCAAATCATTTTTAATGCTGTAAAATTAAAGCAAAAGTAAATTAGCACATTGTTTAAATTACCCCAATGTAAAGGCTTCAATAAAATGAATCTCTATACGCTATGTTTCCTGTACATACAAGGTTGTTCAATACGTTCATGGAGCGCCTTCTATTCATCAATATTAGACTTAAAATTTCGATGCGATTTTCATATTTGTTCTTTCTTAGGAACACGTCAAAAGTTTCATTTCGATTTGTTAATTTATTCATTGTTTAACCGCCCTTTATATCTAACGTGTTGTGCCTTTTTTCAGGTATGGATAAAATTGAGCAAGGTGCAATTATCAAATTCTTTGTAAAGAAAGGTTTAAAGGCAATGGAAATTCATACCGAAATGGTGAATGTGTTGGGTGAATCTGCTCCTTCAAAAACAATGGTTTGCAAGTGGGCTAGTTTATTTCAAAAGTGGTCGTACCAGCCTTGATAATGATCCGCGAGAGGGACGTCCAAAAACTGCATCAACACCGGAAATCATCGGAAAAATACAAGATATGGTATTGGAAGATCGTCGATTGACTGAAAGAGATTTAACAGAGGCTTTAGGCATTTCATTGGGCACAGTGAGCATTATTTTGAGTGTTAATTTAGGTTTCAAAAAAACTCTGTGCAAAATGGGTGCCGCATTCTCTAACGATGGAGCAAAAACACATTCAGATGCGACTTTGCCAGCAAAAGTTGGAGCGTTTTAAGAAGAATAAAAGCGACTTTATCCGTCGATTTATCACAATGGATGAGACTTGGGTCTACTGTCATGATCCTGGATGAAAACAGGAGGCTAAGGAGTGGTGTTAATGAGTGGTGGACAATTAATTCGGATTATTATTGTAACCTTTTGAATCAATTAGATGAAAAAATTCGCAAAAGAAGACCCGGATTACAGAAAAAGAAAATCATTTTCCACCAAGATAACGCACCTGCGAACACAGCTCAAAAAACCATTGCTAAAATAACTGAATTGACGTACGAATTGTTGCAACATCCAGCCTATTTGCCAGATTTAGCTCAAACCGTCTTCTGGCTCTTCCCATGCCTCAAACAATATCTCCATAGAAAACGATTATCTTCAAACGAAGAGGTAATAGCTGCTGAAAAACCACTACAGTCAAGGGATCCATAAATTAGAAGACCGTTGGAATAAGTATATTGAAGTTGAAGGAAACTACGTTGAAAAATAAAGTCATTTTTACAAATAAAAATTGGTTTCTTCATTTCCGTTCCGCGAACTTATTGAACAACCTGGTATACTGTTAACAATTAGAGAATATCTTAGAACTGAAGTTTTGGATTTATTAAAAAATTTCCGTATCCCTCATATTCCACCACTTTTTCCTGTTCCTCAGTTTTGCATGCCAAGGAAATTACAATAAATGCTTCTGTTAAGAAGCTATTCCTCACTTTCTTAGTGTGAACTGCAGATAAGCCAGACATGATGACACCTAGCAATAAATACATTTAAAGTTTGAACTTAGGATCTGAAAAAGAGGGGATTGATGAATTTTCTATATATATCTATCATATAAATTCAAAATCAACTTTAAAAGACAGTGAAAAGGAAAGATTTATCTAAAACAAAATGTTGCATAATAATGCATGCAGAAAGCCAAACTGTTTCATTAACAAAAGGCATTACTTTGCATGTAGAAAAAGCTAATAACTTCATTAATAAAATGAATTTATTTTTCCCAAACAAAATGTTATTAATACAGTTTCATATATGTACGACAAATACCGCTGATAAATATGTCATTATGTTGAATTTAGGCCCAAGTTTTGTTTGTTTACACCCAAAAAATATGTGCAAATTACAGGCATTTGCCGATCATCAGAATTCTGTACATACATGCTGTCATACTGCTGTTAAGACAACAATGAATTTCATTTACTCTAAAAATTACATATCTTACTTTCAAATGGTTTAAATTCTGATTATGTGGAGCATATGAATCATCATGCAATATTTTGTATTATATGTTTATAGCAATATTTTGTAAATTTTCACATTCATGAACATTGTTATAGAAAAACAAAACTGCTTACGCTAAATCGGCACATGCTAAGCTGGATTCCCAAACAAAATCATAAAAACACTTATCATCAGGTCCTGAAAATATTCTTGGGTGACCTAATTTTGATCCACATCTCATAAAAAGCCTTGTTACAGGTTTCAGTTTTTTATCAGAGTTGACAGTAGAACATGCTCTGCTGTCTCCAGATTCAAATGTAAGCAACAAGTCTGTTGCATCTGCAATTTTAAAGAATATTTAAATAAATAACCATCTATTTTCAGAAAATACACATTTTAATTCATATTATTTTTAACATATAAGATATTAAATAAGAAAACAAATACATTTAAGAAGTAAGACACAACCTTTTTTTGAGAGGGAGATAAATCAACTGCTTTTTCCTCTAAAGATGTGCTTTGAAATAAATAACCTTTTACTTTTTTTTAACTTTCCAGGTTATTATTCATAACTCCATGAAACACTTTAAAAATTTATAATAAAATATAGAACTGACATCAAATTTTCCTTTTTGGGGGGATTGAGGACACAGTTTACAAACATTGAATATGCTCATCTTTACTGATGTGACGGGAATCTATAGGGAGAATTTACTTGAACATACTGAAAAACTCGCTAAATGAAGATGTTGATGATGCATTGCAGATGAAGCTTATATATTTTAGAATGATTTCAATTTTAAAAAAATTTTAAAGAGCAAATGTTTTGGAATAAAAATTCCTGGTAACAGCTTATTATTTAAAAGTAAAAATACTTCCTGCTGTTTTATTCTTCTTGCAAAATGTCACACATAAATAAGCAGTGGATTGAAGTATATGTTATTGCAGTCTCTAAAAAGAAATATCCCTGTTTCATAATTGAAAAACATTTTCAAATGCATGATAGTAATACTTCTAAATGCAAAATAACCAACATTATTAAATGGGAAGGGTAAACGCCGTAATCATTACTTCTACAAGGAAAGAAAGTCCAAATGAATACCCGAAAACGGTATGTACTGTTTCTAATGTTATATTGTTGATAAAAACAGAAAATCTGGCGATTCAGAAATAAATTGCAAAGTCTTTATATCCATTTGTAGCAGCAATAAATAAAACAATAAACCAAAATATACAACTTTAAAAAGCTAAAATATAATGTTCACCAGCTTTTTCAAAGGTACATGTATCAATGCAGAATAATTTGTAGAATTCTGTATAAAAACTATTTAGTAGCATATAAATGGAAATACACTGTCACCATTAAAAAAACCATGGATTTACCTAAATGACTGCAACAAAAAAGTTTGTTATCAAAAATGAAGAGAAAAAATGCATAAACCTGGTTAAATCAATGGAAAAAATTTCAATAAAGGTTTATGATTGCCACAAGATTCTCTTACATTGGAATAAGAAAAGTAGAAACAAATGTTAAAATCAACTCAACATACTATCAAAAGAAACTTTTATATCCAACATTTATGGAAGAAATTGCATTTCTTTTTCTTGATGACTTTCAAAAATAAAAACTTCATCAAGACAAAGTAACAGATCATACTTTGAAAAGTACTACTGCATTTATTGAAGAAATGAAGACTGGTACAAGTATCGCATACATATCTTTTCCATGTATTAATGCAGAGTCCCCTGATAATGACGCGTTGTGCATCTGGTCTCTAAAAAGAGCTCTTTCTAAGTGCAAACCCACCACAACTGTTGGACTTTATGGAAATCAATATACTTGGAAATTTCACAAAAAGCCCTTATATCAATGGAAATAACTTACAGACCAGTGAACGGAGTATCAGATCAAACATTGAAAAAATACTTTTTACATTTTAGACATTAATTAAATGGACCCAAATTTGTTCTTAAAAATGTGTAAACATAATCTGTATTTATATGGTCTATTTCCATACAGGTTCCTATTGGGACTATTTGTGAGGACATCTCAAATCAAGCCTCAAAGGTGGATAAAACACAGACAAGATTATGTCTTCATTCTGGTCTCTGGATTTAATTCAATGCAAATTTCTCTTGCAGGATTTAACTTAATGTAAATGTTTCTTGCAAAAGTTGTTAAAGATATTAATCCAATATGAATTTCTCTTGCAGAAATTTGTCAAGACTATTGCCTTTGTGTTCCCACTATGTAATCAAACTCACAGATCTATACAACCATTTCACTGATGCTGCAGTTCCATTGAACAAATAAACTGACCATAGATAATATCGATTATCATACAGATGTAAGCCATATCAGCAAAGATGGGTATACTGAGAATTTGTAAAATACATCAAACTAGCCAGCTTAACTTTCTTTTAATAATAAAACAGTAATCGGTATAAGTTTCTTAAAAGAATTTTCTTACATTCTTCAGTACTTATAAACAATCCTTTGTTTTAAGTAAAGTTACACATTATTATTTTTAATGTACTGCAAAAAAAAAATTTTAACTGTATATTTAAAAAAATATATGTTGAATAAAAATTCTGAGAACATCACATTAATTATATTAAAAAATACTGAACAACTGCAATGTAAAGTCTGCTATTCAATATTGTTACTTTGCAATATGCAAGACAAGGACTAAGATAACATGTAGATAGTACAAAATTAAAAATTGGCATAATGAAGCATTTATGACCTTAAGGAAAATAAAATTTACTAAAAAAGCTCTTATTTATTAAACACTTCTTTTAATGTAGTTGTAATGACTGCTTCATTCTTTTTTATGTTTCACAGACATAATTTCTTAGACAGTCTGTAACTGCTGTGTAGAGAATTCCAACTGAAGTGTTAATCAAAATCTTTTCATTCTCAAATAACTTTCCAGATTTAAAACCATACGAGAAATTTCGCCAGTCATTGCTGAGTGAGGCACTGTCATCACAATGGAAAACTTCTGCTATATCATCTTCATTTATTAATTAAATGTTGCTCTCTACGGTACCTAAAATCTGCATGAAAATATGATTGTCATTTTTCTTAATTTTGAAATGCATTTTCTTAAGCCTGAATTGTGCCAAAGTTGCTATAGAAGGCAAGAACCTTTCTCTTAACAGCTGTTTTCATTTATTTCAGAAAGCTTTCCCAATTTGCAATTTATGATTAAGAGAAGTCAACAGCATTCAATGTCTTGATTTCTTCATTTTAAGAAATTGCAATAATCTGTCATAAGCCAACTGGTAACCTATTGATCATCCCATATAACTGTTTTATTATTTCATTCACATAAAGCAATTGCTTTTATTTTTACTTAAAAAATACCAAAGATTTCTGTTCTACATAAAAATTTTATGAAAATGAATATAAATATATATTACTAATTGCCGAAAACAACAGATAATCTTCTGATTTTGCGAGACAAACAAGAACAACAACAAACAAAATTTTGCAATTATTTCTCAAAAAGTAAAAATGCTATCGATGCAAGAATCAAATAAAAGACAGATTTATTCAACTATTCTCCCATTACCTAATCAGTTCCACACACCAGTTCTATTTTCAAAAGATTTGTTTTAGAATTCACATTTACCCCAGCTCCTGAGTACAAATATAAACACTGCCAAGCCATTAAAAAAAAAAAAAAAAAAAAAAAAAAAAAGATTATAAACTCTCTACCAAGTAATACACCAACAAAAATAGCACATTTTGGGTTAAATGACACGGTCAAAGCCATCGCCAAAGTCTAGTGTAAAAGCATTCACAAAATCAGAGCACTCGAAAGCAAACTGTGTTGCAACAGAGACCTTTCCTTTAATCTTTCATGTATATGGACATCGATTCCGAATCAACAACCCTGCAGAAAGAAATAAAAGATTATCTTAATCAAACTATCCCTTCCTGCCCTCTAACAAAGCAGATGGGTCATCTGTGAAAGCTTCTGCTTTTACTTCTGTTTAAACATAAACGTAATTTCAGTGCATCAACCTAAAATATTTTTTTTTTAACTCCATTTAGAACATATGAGAAAGTTAATTCTTTAAAATTTCTTCAGACTTTTATTGAGGGGATAAAGGTGGCATAACTTTTAAGTATTGCTTGTATCTGGGTTAAAAATAACACAATTTAAAACTTCGAAACTAGCCTTGAAAATGTGTGAATATTACGCTGATTCTTGTTGTTTTAACACCTCCAATAATACTGCTTATATATTACACTTGTAAATTGATTCAAATTTCTTCTAAATTTTTCCTTAACATGATGCATTAATCACTGTACGTCAAATCTGCAGTACTTTTGAAATGAGTTCAAATTGTTAAAATAAAATACATCTTTATATGAGATGTTGAGTTTATATACCCTTATACGGAAAATCAAAATTAAGACTGGTTGAGAAATAAGGTAAAAGTAAGAGAAAATGCATTAAAAATTATTTTAATTAAAAAAAAATTGAAAGTAAAATGTGAAAAGCACAATATAAATCCAAGATCATAATTAATTTTAGTAAATTAAGTCATCAAAATAATTAAAAATTGATGAACATATTGCTTCCAATTACACTAAACTCTAGGCTTGTTTTATGGCAGTTCAATTAATGATGCTATTTTACATATGCAATGCTAGCATAAAATGAGAGGTGGTTGCAATCTTGTTTTATAAAATTTATCTATAAGTCACTGCTTGTTTATGAAAAGTCTTAACAAATCTATTTTTCATTTACTGTAAGAAACCTAAAAAAAAAAAAAATTTTCTGCTCATACAGAAAGTAGTAAAAATGCTCTATTCTGTGACAATACAACAACAACAACAAACAAAAAAAAAAAAAAAAGATTTCAGCTATGAAAGAATACGATAGTCTATGGCATTTTTGCAGGATATTTTGATAAATGAAAAACAACTATTAGAGAAAATATGTCACTGTAAGAGTTGTCAGACATATTATCATTATATCAAGGTTTTCACAAGAACCTAAGCAAGATGATTAATTTTGAATCTGATATTGAAATAGGTAGACATTGCAACTATACACACTGAGGCTACAAATAATGTAAAGATATTAAGATGATAATCGACCAATTCTTTCACCCAGTCTTGATCACCCATTACTGAATCTCCAGCGTTGCAGCTCAATGCAATATCATCATTTTTCACTGTCTGTTGTCCAGCTAGCTTTATGTCCTCACAATTTCAGAAGGTGAAATAACACTTTACATATGTTACATTATTACACTTGTTAACTCATGCGTAGACACTAGATGCCTTTGTCTTCCATTACCTGCACTTAATTAAAATTATGTAAATATTATATTTTTATATCTTGTATTTATCCTTTTTGACTTTTAATATAATTTGGTATTTATTTAAACTAAACTCCACCGAGTTTAGTTTAAATAGCACGTTGAGCACAACAGCCCCAGTAGGCCAAATCCAGCATTGCCCCAAAATCTGCTTTCTTGACCGTGGGCCCCGGGATGCGCAAGTATATGCTCTGAACATGTGGTCACTTGTTGCAGGGCCCCCAGTGTTTAGTCCTCTAGCAAACTTGGTACTCATTTCACTGATCCAAGGGATGGAAATCAAGGGATGAAAGATTGAGTCGACCTTGCCCAGCCCGGGGATCGAACCCCAGACCTGTGGTGCTGCTGCGGAATGCGCTAGCCACTGTGCCTCATTTATTTATTTAGTTAGCTTTATTTTATTGAATGCCTATGGCCATGAAATTTCCTAGAAACACTAGAATTTGTAAAGGAAGGGATATTTCTTTAATTCTTATGACACAGTTTGACAGAACAGTGTAAGAAACAAAACTTACTAAATAATTTCACTTTCATAGTTTCTACCATGCCTAACGATAAGTGAAAGCCATTTGGATCCACCATACAGACTGCCGCTGTAGGTGAACAACCAAATGTATTCATAGTTTGCTGTATCCCACGACAGAGGTTAATATAGTAAGTCCTGAAAGAAAAAATTTTAAATTATTAAAATTAAGTTAAAAAAATGGAAAACAAATCGTGGGGGTTTTCTTAAAAAAGAAGAATAAAAGTCATTCATCAGCCATAAATACAATTCCATATTATAAGCTACAGTAATACTAATAATCAAATGTTTAAAAGGCTAATTAGGACAATTATACAAAACATTCTGTAACATAAATTTAAAAAATGGAAAAAGTCAATAATTAATAATATATGCCAGTTTTATTTGATACTAACAGGTGTTAAATTAATAATCTTGATTTAAAAGCAGAACTATTCTATTTACTTATTATTTCTTTACATTTTATTATCTACCTCTAACTTAATTTTTCGTTACTTGAACATAAGTACTCGTGTCATAAAAAATTATTCATGATATAATTGCAGTTATTCAATAATTTCAAATACCATTTTTATTACCTATAGGATTTTATCTTTCTATTGGCATTCAAAACTGGATATACTGCCACATTTGTAAAAACTATCTTTTAAATAACAGTGAATAATCATAGAATAATATTAAAAAATATTAAAAATTTACCTTGAAAATAAATAAATAGTGTCAGATACTTTTCATTCCTCCTATATTTATCAGTTTTTTTAATAACCTGATTGATCTATTATTTCATAATTTGAGAAATTTTTTTAACTTTTTCAGAATGTAGCTGAAAATAAGTAGGATACTAGCAGATGCATAAAACTGCAATATTATGGATTCTCTAAACTAAAGAAACCTTTACTCTAAGGTGACATAGGCTGAGCACAAGTGGAGGGACCATGAGCAAGTAATCCAGACTGGTTTATTTCCAAAATAGGGTGTAGGGCTATGAATGACTTGTGCAGTATGGATATTTGCCATTCTTATTTTTTCTATTTGACACAGAGCTGAAATAGCAGAGTTCAGGAGGCAGAAATTTGTTTTTAATCATCTGTGCTGATATTCTTATTATGCAATTAATTACAAATGACAATAGCATGAATTGTAATTAACTTTAACAATTTGTTGCGTCTACTTTATGCATCTGTTTTTATTAATGTACTGGTAAAAATACGAATGTTGTCAAAATTTGATTTTGCTATCTATAATTTTTTAATAAAAAGTAATAGGTAATTTATTTTACAAAAATAGCAAATTATTATAATTATTTCCAGTCTTATTATTGTATAATTTCTATTATATGAGCATTATAACTAATTATAATAATTATACTATAATAAATAATTATTATAACAAAAAAGAATATTTCCACCAAAGAATAAGTTTCATGATGTTTATTGGTTTTATGCTTGGTTTCCAGGTTATGAATGAATACAAATTTTAGCATTTATTTCTGTGAAAAGCTACTTTGAGAATAAATTCTCTTCCTCCAATATACAGAGTACATTCATGTGAAATGACAATTGTGCATTTCATAAGTAACATCCTCTGGACAATTCTGGGTCCTGGCAGAGTGTCAGCCAAAGTGTGTATTTAAACTACCTTACGAACATGAAAATACATTTTTTGATATTTAAATGTTTATAAAAAATTCCCAATTTACAAATATAATGAACTGTTTCATCTTTGTATAATAGATATCAATACTGATAAGTTTTATTTTTTCAGAAAAGGTAGCCAGTTTTAGAGGTGGCGGTCTAAGGAATTGATGGCTGCAAGAAGATTCACTGTATTTACAAAAGCTCTCAGTTTCTGGATAATTATCATTACATCAATATTTAAAGATATTTCATAAAATAATTCCATCCAGGTACAAAATTTCAGGGAAAACATAACTTACATGTTTTTACTGTCTGATGTATTCCAATTATGCGAAAGACTAGAAAGAAGATTAAAATCATAATGGTTCCCATCAATATCAAAAGCACACTGGTCCTGCATTTTTTGACATGATAATGATGTTTCCCACAGGAATACTGTCAGGCACGTATATTTCTGAAACATAAACATATCACCTTTTTTTTAATTTATTTTAAATAAATATTATATAAATACCATATCTTATTTTTCCTTTTCCCCCCCCTAACCACAAATGCTGCAATTTTTAAATAGACATTTTGCCAGAAAATAATATATTCATCAATTCATCAATCAAAGAGATCACTTGCATAATCCTCATAAAATGCTTTTTTGTAGTACAACATTTTAAAGAGAAACTTTATTCAAAAATTAAAATATATTGTTTCATTAGAAACTAATTAGTAAAGTTAAATAAAATTAAACAATTCTCTTGCAGAAATGCTGCAACAACTATGAATATAACAAATGCAATATATTATAATATCTCATTCCTATAAAGTAATTTAAACTTTTATAATATCTCATTCCTATAAAGTAATTTAAACTTTTTATTTTATGTAAATTCAATTGCAAACAAATAAAATGATTATTAGTGCTGTGAACTAATCTGCAATATCATTCAAATTCAGAAAACACAAGCAAATAAAGAGTAAGCATGTAAATACACGAAAAAATACAATAGAGTCCATTTAAAATTAAATTTAATTTGCATAAAGTGGGTAATTGTTGAGCAGGCAGGAGACAGATCTTTTCAAGGGAAAATTGGCCCCAAACCTAACTCTTCAATCATTCAATTCGTGTTTCATCATCCATATAGGTATGGGATAAGAATTATACAAACCCAAAGTAGTGAAATGTTGTTGCTAAGGGATTTCTGAGAACTTTAGAAAGCAAATTCACTATAGGAAAAATTTATTAATTAAAAGTACAAAGCCATTTAATAAATTAAAAGCCAAAATTATTTAGAATAAACCTATATAGGTACTACTTCCCCAACATGAAAATTAAAAAAAAAAAAAAAATGTAAACCAAAATAAACTAATAAAACTAATTCTAAACATCATAAAAATTATAAGAATAAGGAAAAATAATATAAATCTAAATTAACAAAATTATGCAAATAAGACAAGTAAATAGTTAGTTTCAATTTAACTTAGCATGTTACTACATTAAATGTTGCTAAAGTATGTAAAGTACAATTTGTTTGTAGTTGCTAACTGTATAAACAAAGAGCGCTGATACTATATAAAGCTGTGTAGCTATATAAGCTTTATATAGCTATATAAAGCTGCTAACTGTGTAAGGTATTCTAAAAATGTAACTGCTATAGGAGTGTAAAAATGGAAGTTCTGTGTTAAAAATGATATTGTAAAATGTAGCTCCTAACTGCTACAGGATTGTAAAAATGGAAGTAATGTGTGAAAAATTATGTAAACGAAATAGAAAGTTAAATATTTCTAGATTCTGAAAATTGATTAAAAAGATTTTGGTAAAATTTTTAATTAGAATTTTAATCAAAACTGAAATTTTTTAAAAAAATTTAATAGTTTTTATGATAAAATTTTTGGATTATATTACACTTTTTCATGTATTTACATACTTACCCTTTATTTACTTATGTTTTCTGATTTTGAATGGCATTGCAATTAGTTCACAGCAATCATAATCATTTTATTTGTTTGCAATTGAATTCACATAAAATAAAAAATTTAATTTAATTTATATGTATGACATATTATATTGTATTTGTTATATATATCCTTCAAACAAAAAGGATTATTACTTGAATAATATCCTTATCAATAAAGCTTACGGTATACAAGAACATTTAATCAGAACGTTATTTGATAAAAACCTCTAGGCAGCCTTTGAGAAATGAATTTATGATACAATTAACTACCAATGTAAAACATATTTTTCAGCCATTAGTGGATATTACAATGATCTGGAGTATTAAAAAGCTTAACTGGTTCTGGGCGGGCCTGTCGTATGCGCATCGCCAATAAATGTTATCTCACAGCCAGATATGCCATATATGAAACTTGGACTTTAACTCACTCTGTGGCCAGGCATACCCCATATTACATTTTCAATACAACATTTAATTAGTATTTTTGTTGCCACTAGATGAAGCTGTGTCTGTTATGATGAAATTTATCAAAAATAAAGCATGTTGACCTTCATTCCTATGCAATGTTTTCTTATTGTTGGCAGTTTGTTTCAGAATGAAAGGGAGATTTGTGAATAATGATGCACTGGTTCTTCAATTGCATCAATATAACACTCTTTTGCAAAAAAAAAAAATTGAAGCATGCAGGACTTTTGCAATCGTGACGAAATTTGGTATGCAAAAACATCTTGATCGAACATGCAAATGATCAAAGTTTCAAGGAAAATGAACAGGAATTGCAATCATAGTGCACATTTCTAATGCGCAATTCGCAGAGTATAAAACCAATAACAGAGGTGGAAAATTCTCTCTTTTTTTTTTTTTGTTCCTGTCATTGTAATTCCGTAAAGAAGCAACTAAAGATGCCATTATGACCATATTGAAGACCTTACAAACAGCTAAACGACTTCAAACGTGGTCACATTGTAGGGTTGCATGAAGCTGGGTGGTCATACTGAGCAATAAGCCACCACCTGCAGCATACAGGCATTGCAGTACAAAGATGCTGGCAGCAATGGTTGCTACAAGAAAATTGCTGACGAAATGAAGGCTCTGGAAGGCCAAGGAGAACAAATGCGAGGCAAGATAGGATGACTGTTCGCCAGGCCTGAACGACCCCAATGGTATCATTGCCGACTATTTAACGCAATACAGCCACATCTAATTCCTCCTGTGGTACCGTCCTATCTCACGGCGCTTGTCTGAGGCGGGGTTACGCTCACAGAAGCCTTCAAGACATTTGCCTTTGACCCCACAATATCGGTGGAATCCTCTGGAGTGGAGTCGCAGCCGATCATCATGGCTGCCATCAGATTGTGTTCAGCGATGAATCCCACTTCACTCTTCAAGCAGATGACACCATGTTCGTGTCTGGAGAGAAAGGAGCCAGCAGTCCCAATCACCCTTTGTCTTGCAAAGGCATATAGCCATATCCCCTGGTATGATGGTGTGGGATGCTATTTCTTATGACAGCAAGTCATCTTCAGTCATCCTCCATACATCTTTAACAGCTCAACGATATGTTGATACTATCCTGCAGCTAGTTGCATTCCCCTTCATGGTACATCATCCTGGGGCCATTTTCCAACAAGATAATGCCAGGCCACATACCACTCGCATTCTCTGTACATTTGATACTCTTCCTTGGCCAGCAAAGTCACCAGACCTTTCACCAATCGAACATGTCTGGGGCAGATTCGGGCACCACAAAATATTGCAGATCTGGAGTGATAACTGATAAATGCCTGGCAGAATGTGCACAAGATAACATTAGAAACCTCTATCACTCCTTGCCTCAACAAATTCAAGCATGCATTGCTGCCAGGGCCGGTTCAACCAACTACTAATTTGGACACTCAATGGGTGATTGCAAGCCGTGAACAGGTACTATGACCTTGATTTTTTAATCATTTTATTATCTGTGTATGAACTATACAAATTTTAATTTCATCAAAAACAATCACTTCCTTCATGATGCTTCGATTCCCCCCCCCCAAAAAAAGAGTGTACAAACAAATGCACCTTTTATGGAGTAATAACTTTTTTAGGACGGGGACATAGCTGATTAGATGTTTTTAGGGGTTTTATTTTTTAGATATTTTTCCCTAATGATTTGGTGGTCTGGTGAAACAGATTATATACCAATGATAAATGTGTCTTTTTCACACATTACAATGATTATATTTTTGCAGAACTGGAAAGTGACAGTTTTATTGATTTGTTTATATAAATTTTTTTGAGGTTAGTCAGAAATTATACATGCTTGTTTTTTATGAAAAATATTTAATAATTTTTATTTTTATTAATGTGCTGGATAAAATAAAACCTGTGATGCAATGTTTTTGCCATATCCACTTATATGAGGTCAGTCAAAAATTATGTTCATGTAGAACTACTTTATAAAATTTTTAAGAAAAATATACAGTACCAAGTAAAAAATCCAGACGTCCAATAGGCGAAACAATCCAAAATCGGACCTAAACGCAACCGTCAACTTTTTTTATTTTATTTATTTATTTATTTATTGTATACTTTACACATGCGCATTTGATATAACAATCAATATAACACATGGTTACCTTGTGAACAACAGGTTCTCCTACACCAGCCAACGGATTACAAACAAAAAGAACTTCTGATGTTAATTTTCCTTTAACTAAAACAAAAGAGTAAAATAACCATTCACAATCAAAGAATATTATAAAAACTCAATTTCTCATTTATGACAACAAAAGTAGGACAAAACACATGAGAATATAAAACTAAGCAGCAAGTATATACAAGTAAAGGGTAGATTAGCAACTAGACAATCAAACTTTGCGTTAAGTAAATGAAAAGTACAGCAGAAACTGAATTTAATCTCTAGTTGCCATATACAGAAAAGGTACCTTTTCCATTAAAAGACAATATACATGTGCTGATATTGCCCATTGACTACCATTAAATTAAATGTGCTGTTCTTTGCACTAACAGTAAAGTTTTTATTTTCAAAGTAAGTATTGTTAAAAATAAGTTTTTAAATTCTATGACATTTTTCAGTCTTGCTTATTAAAATAACTAATCTAAGTTCTACTGAAAAACTTTCAAAATCAGCTGATGACAAAAGTATGTTTTCTAACTGGCAGAATCGAGTAAGCACATGTATATTTCAAGAGAAAATTGTTCAACACATTTTGTTTCAATACATTTATAACAAGAAAGATGTAACAGAAGTTTTGAATTTTCATAAGAAATTGCTTTTAAAAGTTAAGATCTTCAGCTGATGACAAAAGTATGTTTTCTAACTGGCAGAATCGAGTAAGCACATGTATATTTCAAGAGAAAATTGTTCAACACATTTTGTTTCAACACATTTATAACAAGAAAGATGTAACAGAAGTTTTGAATTTTCATAAGAAATTGCTTTTAAAAGTTAAGATCTTTTATCATTCTGATAATCAGTACAGTTCATGGCACTTACTAAAGTGAACACCATAATTATTACAATAAGCATTCTAAACTTGCATCATTTATTTATGTTAATTATTCATTTATGTTTCATAACTTATTTATATGAGCTTCTTACTCATTATTTCACTGATGAAATTAATGGCATTCTGAAAATAGGTCACTTAAACCAACAAATCAATTATGCAATCATTGTGAAATGTACTGAAGCTTGTTACCTGTTTATGGTAAGAGTGTTTCTACGTAAGAAAACTTAAACCAACAAATCAATTATGCAATCATTGTGAAATTGTAGGTCACTTAAACCAACAAATCAATTATGCAATCATTGTGAAATGTATTGAAGCTTGTTACCTGTTTATGGTAAGAGCGTTTCTACATAAGAAAAATATAAATATTACTATTCAAATTATAAATAAATTAAAATGAGAGTAAAATACTTAATGAGATTACTTTCCTTAATCAGCTTAAATGCATTTCAAATGAATATTTCAGCCCTAATCTTTTGAGATCGTGTCCTGGGCAGCAGGATTTAATTTATTTGGGTTATCAAAAAAAAAAAAAAAATTACTACAGCTATCTGCCTATGGGAAGGGACAGCTTTATGGAAGACTTTATAAGAAAGTTTGACTTGTATTTATAAAACTACAAGAACTCTGATGCAGCCAGCCTCTTCACCGAAATTTTATCCATTCAGCCAATGGTGGGCTCTAGGAAGAAAAAACAGAAATACAAAAAAATAACTTACAACCCGATGGGCAATCATCTCCATCATAAAACGTCAACCTGAACCTTCGGCCATCATATGTGATCTTCTGTGATGCAGCAATTCCATAATTATTAACGTTATTACCTTCTGTTTTACATACTCCAGCATCTTTACAGTTAGCAAGATTAGAATTCTCAAGTGTAGCACATACATTTAAGAGATAAGAAGAATTTCCATCAGTCACCTAAGATAAGAAATATATAATTTAATACACAGCTTGGAAAATTCATGCTACATTACATGCATCCAAAATGCCATGTGAAAATACATACTCTATCACAACAAAATATATGCACACAGAAGAAACCATGCTACAATCACGAAACTCAGCAAGATTGTACAAACAAATTTGTCAACTCAGATGATGGTATTATGTTTAGAGATGCTTCTGAGATGTAACTGGCAGCAGTACGAACAGTTGTCGGACTTTGAGAAGGGCCTAGAGTAGGTCTCAGAGAAGCAGGTTGGTCAAACGATCGAACAGGGTTATTGGCCACCACCTTGGTTTGAGCAATATGGTAATTGCTCGGTCTTGGCGACAATGGATCACGGAAGGAACAGTCTACCGTCACGGAGAGTCACGGCATCCCAGAAACACAGATAAGCATGAAGATCACGTAATCATAAGAGTGGCAAAGTCACTAGCATCTATTCAACATCATTTATCACATTCTAGGTACCCATTGGTAACAAGGAAAAACATTTGGAGACGACTGATCCATGCTGGTACATGTCACTGATGCCATTAAGATGCCTACCACTAACCCCACATCTTAGGCAGTGTGAAAGGATATTTTTGACGAACTCGAGCAAGCTGGAATCTAACCATCAGCGATCTTCAGCGATGAATCCCAATTCAGTCTCAACACTGATGAACAACACACTCACATGTGGATGCAATCAGGCCAGCGGTTCAATCCAGCATTTGTTGTCGAGTAGCATATGATGATTACACAAGGTGTGACAGTGTGGGGAGATATTTGTTGGGGCACACAATAACCTCTATTCATCTTTCAAGGCACTATGATGGCTTGCAGTTATGTGGATGACATTTTAAAACCAGTTCTACTGCCTATGCCATCAAGTAATCCAGGTGCCATTTATCAGCTAGACAATGCTTGTCCACATACTGTACAATTCTCCCAACAATGTCTTCAAGGATATGGCATACTCCCGTGGCCTGCCAGATCACCAGACTTCTCATCAATAAAGCATGTTTGGGACATGTTTGGAAGGTAACTGCAGTTGTCCCAGAATAGGTGAATTAACTGCCCAGTTTCAAAGATTATGGCACAATCTTTCACAGGGGGTCATTGGTGACCTATCCGATTCGATGCCACGCCTTGTTTCAGCTTGTGTATCTGTCAGAAATGGCTATACTACTATATGATTTGTAACATTTTTATGCTATAACTTCTTAATAAAACAAAAACAATCTTTTGTTCTGAATTTGTAATCATTTGCTTATCTTCTCATACACTACATTCATGTTAAGTTTCATGACAGTAGGTTTCCTACTGAATGCATATATTATTTTGTTAGACTGTATATATATTTAGTAGTTCTATGAATCAAATTTAGATGATATATGAATGACTGAAACTGATATTAATGTTTTAATAAACATGTAAATTTCTTGGATATGGTTTTTCATGTATTAATATACATTATTTAAATTTTTTCATAGTTCCTTTTTCTTCTGCCTTCCTCCAAAAAATTTACCATGATTAAATTAAGAAGGAAAAATGCTTTACCCCAAGGAAATTACTCATAATGGCCCTGAGGGACAGAGACCTTTGTAGAAAATGTTCTAAGGGAAATTAGTTTGTATTTACATTACATGGGAAAAACTAAATTACGTGGAAAACTATACACTAATTATCTTTTCGATACATTACTCATTCAACCAATTAATATTTACTTGTCATTAGTTTTAATAAGCTTTAAGAAGAATTACATTTGCAAAGGGAAACCTACTCCATAATGCTAAATTGTTAAAGTGGACAAACAGAGGAAAGATTTTACAGAAGATTTAGTTGCTATACACTTAGAGGCACCCCTTAGCAAATCAATTACAGCAAGATTAAACTTATTACAAATATTTTTTGAGCTAAACATTCCTAAATTAATTCAAAATTTGATTTACAATCTGCTGTGATACTCAAGTTCTCAAATTATTACTAATGACATGATTCATCTATCAACGTTCTTTAACTGTTTTATAACAAACCTGAAACTGTTAGTTCAACTAATGATTTACTATTATTCCTTTCAGACTCAAAACCATCACAAATTATCAAATTCCACTCTTAATTTCAGTATTAGTCAAATTTGGGTTTATGAAAACTAAACATATAAAATACACCTAGTCTAGATCATAGCTGCCAGCCTTGAAATATGAAAAACTGGGAGGTTTTCGCACTGTGTTGCACCATTTCAAAAGAGCTTCAGACTGACTGAAATTCCTTTTATGGATGATTCACGGGTGCACGATTCAAGTTACCGGACTATTTACAATATGATTCAGATGTAAAATGCATCAATTTTTAATTAAATATTTTAAATTTTATGGCCTTTGGCTAATTTCATTTTACAATTTTCTATAATCTTTTGTTATCAGGACCAGGTGTGTATTTAATTATGACAAAGCACACTAGAGCTAACTGCCTTGTTATCAGGACCAGATTCAGAAATGTATGTGTGTACGGACGTATGTATTCATGTGTGCATGTGCATACATACATTTCTGAATCCAGTCCTAATAACAGAAGAGTACCTTATTTTCTTACTTTCTTCTTTTATACTAAGAAAGTGGTGAATAGAAAAGGAAAGATTCTATTTATTAAAATACTTTTAAATAAATTCAAAATTTAATTTATGAATTACTGTAATTTGCATACTATAGTATGGATAAAATTAGCAAAGTACCATATGCTGATGTAAAACAAAATTTAATAAAAATATTTACTGATTACACATTACTTGAATCTACTTAACCCTTTGACGTGCAGTGGTTGCGCCTTGAAACCACCAATTTTCAAATTTTTTTCTCCTCTTCTTTCCGAAATTTTTGAGTGAAAATTAATTGAATACTGATCTTTTACCTCTAAATAACACAAAATTACTGCAGAATCGTACATGTTTCAGGTCTTAGTACTTCAAATCGGATGCCTTTTAAAATTCGTTTTCAATGAGACAAAATAACTTCCTTTTATTAATATAAACAACTTTAAATTTCAAAAGTTATTCATCACACAAATAACAATAAAAAATAGCAATAATTAAACTGCATATATTAAAAAAAAACCTCTATATGTATGGCATTTGTTTTGTGGTTTCAGGGCGTGACCACTGTGCCACTAGAGCATTGTCACAATGCTCTAGTGTGTCACAATGCTCGGTAGTCGTACCTTGAAACTACTGCTCTTCACAATGGTGTTTTTGTTTGCTTCTCAAATAGGAATGTTTATTTTTACCCGGATATAGATAAGAGATTTTGAAACCACAGAGTTATTTTATTACTAAACAATACATACACCTGCCCAGTAAAAAGGTCTTTCTTTTCCAGAGACTTTTCTCTGACCTCAGCGCACTTGCTCTCCAAGCTAGTATCGTGATTTAATAAATTACTTCCTCTGGTTTAAATTTAATGTAAATATGCTTTGCTATAATTAAAAATAGAAATGGCGTAAAGTTTTATTTAAATTAAAAATATTTTCTGAATATTTTGAGACAAAATACGAATAAAATAAGCCAAAAAGACCAAGGTTTCCCCCCCCCCCATTAAAATAATAATAAAAAAAAATTCATGTGCCAGATGAAAAGAAACTAAATAAGGCTGGACATATACCAGTGAAATTTAGATCCAGGCAGTGTACATTCTGTAGCACAAGGAAGTAACCTCATAGAAAAGATACATGTATGAAACATGCAATGTGGATCTATGCATGTACCAAAAAGACAATACATGCTTTGAACAGTGTCACAAAAAAAAATTTGTTCTTTGAAATTAAAAAAAAAAAAAAAAAAAAAAACAGAGTCCTTTTTTTATCCTTTTTTTTACTGAGTTTTTTTCCATTTAGCCAAACGTCCTTATTATGTAGGTACGTATATTTTAATATGTTTGTTTTTGAATTTTTTCTGACGATTTGTAAAAAAATTACATATAATGCAATCCTTACATATATATATTTTTTTTTAATTCATAAATTTCGTCATTTATTGGAAACGCATACGGAGAAAGGTAAGTCCTCCCCTACTACCTCAGTAAGTTTCAAAGTCCTAGACACGCGGTGGTTTCACAGTACGACCACCATCCACAGAACAATGGGCAAGAGTAGATTTTTTTAATTCATATATTATTTGTCTCTAAGATCGTAATATGCAATTTCTCAAGTTTTTAGTTAAAAAAATTATAAAAATAATATCGCACACGTCAAAGGATTAAAAATTCTGCAATGTCTAAAGTAGATTAAGACAACTCAGATCAAATGAAATTTAGTACGAAAAATTATGCTGAAAATCACCAGAAATGAGGGAATGCACAATATAAGTTTCATTAATTCGAGACATCTCAGATACAGCAGGAAAATATTTTCATTAGGAGTTTTTCCTTAACATCAACTAAAAATTAAAAACTGGAAAACACAATGAAAAATGTTGAGAGTTCGTAAATAGAAAATTTCATAACATACTTGAATTTACAAACAGCAGCAGGCCCTATTTATAAAATGGTATATTATTCTATATTTCATTCTAAACCCATATCAGAAACTGATTCTTCTAATAACATCTGCATCTTAATCAACATGTGAGACAACTTCACATGAATCACTTTATTCATTATCTCCTAATAAATCATCATCTAGCACATCAAGCAATTTTTTAAATACATGCTGCACTATCTTTTCATGATTATTTCCCAGGGCTATATACCAGCTAATTTTAACGGTGTTTCTGTATTCTTCCATAGGTGCCAGCATATTGTCAATGAATAATCGAAATTCATACTCTTTTATCAAGTAAACCTTAAATACTTTGTTGACAGAAACATCAATTATCCGATTTATACTACCAGGAATCAAAACCATATCGTGCAGACCCCCCCCCCCAGATTTTCATTTTTGATTTACCTATCTGGTTTGCTAGTTAACTGGATAAAGCAAAAGATAAAGCACAACAGCCTTAGAGAGAAATATCTTTTAAAACTTTTGAGGGTAATTGCTTGCATTTACATTACATGGGAAAAGCCACAAAAACCCATTCGCCGAGACTTAAAATCAAATCAAACTATGCTGGTCTTATCCACTTTGCATGTTGGGCCAATAAAAATGCTCATGTACATCAAGCACTAACCGGCTGGATGGATTAAGAAAATTTTTTCATTACACAATTATGAAAAACAGCTGAATGCTATATGGATATCGATCTACTCAACACAGCATTTTTCACAATCTGTTTTCCACACACCTTATCATAAACATACAGTAACTTGAAAAGAAAATGTATTCTTTAATGGGATTTTGACAATTTAAAATTCAATGTAGTGACATTTAAAATTAAATCACTGTCAATTTACACTTATGATTACAGAGATACACAGAATAAACTTTACAGAGATACACAGAATACACAAAGATTACACAGAGATACACAGAATAAACTTTATAGAGATACACTTTAGAGATCAAGATTATAAATAATGTTTATAATCTTGATCTCTTCAATAATCAGAATTAATTGGTAAATTCTGAAGTACCTATTAATAAATTTCACTGGCATTTCAAATTTGATTAAACTCATCATTCCCTTCTCCCACTAATGATGAGGTGACACTGTTTAAATTTTTACAGTTATTGCTCAGACTTTGATAGAATTTTGTAACAGACATTCATCAAATTAAGTACAAAATGCTAACCTGAAAACATAATGTCATCAACACTCTATAAAAATTATTCCTTGCATTCTGATGCCCTTTTCTTTAGAATCCCTTCCCATTAAGGATAAATAGTGATACTGTTGAAGTTCAAAGAGCTAATGCTGAGGGTTTGTAGGAATCCTTTAATTGATGTTCAAACAAAATTAAGGAAATAAATTTTAACTGCATGACTTGCTAAGCAGTGGATAATCTTAATATGCCCGTCTCTGTCGTAAAAAAAATCATATCTTTGTTGACGCTTTCCTTAATTCTTTTGTCTGGTTGGTTTGCAGGAAATGGAGTGGAATTGAGATTGATAAATATCTATTAATGACCTTTCACTTCATTACCATCAAAAAGTCAACCCATAGCTTTACTTTTCTTTTTAAACATGAAGTAAGATTCTCTTCCCTTGTGGCACAAAGCAATATGAAAACATTTTGACATGCAAAAGGAAATTAAAATGAATGAAACATAACTGAAACTCTCAGTTTTTAATTATAGGCATATAATACAATAAAATAACAAGGATTTAGATATGAAAAACATTAAGAAAAACCACAGCACTTTATTCACAAATGGAAATGGAAAACTCCACAATGATCAAATTAATACCTGGAGTTTCCTCATAAAAAATGGAGTATTAAGTGCTATGTGTAAAGCACTGAAAATACTCCCCTCCTCTTCTAGCAATTCTAAGCTACATCTTATTTTTACAGATTTTTAAGTGGGAAAGAAATGTATTTTAGGATTAAAGAAATACAGCAATGCACAAGCAGGTTTTTCTTACCATCCAAATACTTCTTCATTATTCAACAGAATTAATCACAAATAAATGAACAAATAAAATGAACAACTTAATAAAATCATTAATTTCATAAAGAAAAATACTTAATGATACAATTAAGAAAATTTCCATACCTCATAATATGGTTTTATTCCTGCCTTTTGAAGTGGAAGAAGATTGAAATATATACCTTTGCTATTATCAGTATAATTACAAGATGTGAATTTAGTGTCACTGGTAGGCTTTTCTGGACATACTATGCTGGTTCTCCATTCAAAAATAAAGTAACATTCATCATCTTCAGTAAGAAGAATAGGCTCACCCTGAAATGTGAAAATGTATTAGAATATTCCACATAAAATACAGCTGAATAAAAAAAAAAAAAAAAGAAAAGAAAAAAGAAAAGAAAAGAAAAAATAAACACAAATTCTGTAGGCAATGAAATTCTTAACCTCTTTCTGTCCCTCCCCCAAAAAATCAAACTTTTTATATGGGAAACTGAATTAATATTTTCCATGTCAGATTAGGATGAAAAATTACTGAATTTTTATCATAAATGATGTCAAGATGTACATTTAAGACAACTTTTTAAAATTTATATTAATTCCAAAATAGCTTCATATTCTTTAATATTAAAAAAAAGCCAATACTAACTTAGCAAAAACCTTTCTTTTTAAATATGATGATTTTAATAAAGTGCTACAATAGTAATTATGACTTATTAATTTTTCCAACTGAAAACAAAGAATTTAATTATAAGTCATTATCACAACAGAAATTCTGAATATTTTCTGATTACCTGTACCCCATGAAAACCCACCAACTCATTAATGACTTAGTAAAGTTGGCAAAAACCTCATTTGTCTATTTTAATAGTTCATAACCACTGTTCTGATCATGAATAATAACAAAAAGGAGCATTTTATAAAAATTTTATGGAGGACTCCATGACTTGAAAAAATATTTGAGATGAGAAAAATGAAAAAAAAAAAGGCATTTAAACTCACGTAAAAAAACAAGCACTTAAACTCACATGTGCTCAAATATGGGTAACACCAACAAGTTGGCTATGGTTGCGTTAGAACACAATTTGTGTTGGAAACACAATTATACTGAATGTGGAAACCTGCTATGTCAGAAAATCAAATGCCACATGTAATTTTGTTAAAACTCATTTCAGACTGCTTGATGTTTTTAAAATCTATTGTTTTAAAGGCAGAAATCAAACTGTAATTGAAATCAGAATCTTTAAATATAAAAAGCATTCGGAGTTTGTAGATATTTCTTTGAAAGATAATTAATGATTAGTGATCATTGGATGAGGGAGACTTTCGGCAAAAGACATTTGCTTCTTTATTAATATACCAAATCTATATCTGATAACTGATGCTAATTTTCAGAGGCAAACAAACTTAGGATTTTCAGAAAATTTAGCATGACAAATTATATGACAATTATAAGTATCTATATGCATGTAAATTAAAAAAAAAACATGTTATATTTATTACATATATTGATTTTAAAAGTCATTTTATTTTATTATCAAAGAATATTTAGCAATTTCTGCACGTGATCATTTAACAGTAAAAATGCTCATTTGCATTCACAATTTATAGTAAATATTCATCATGAACCTGCAGATTTCCTTCCCCCCGTAAGATAAATCTCTCCTTTTAAACTTACATACCCCACTTTTTAAAATTAACTTTGAACTTATGTTGATAGCATTATAAAGAACTTATTTGTCCACTATGTTCCACACTCTGAGTTTCAACTTAAATACAGCTTGAAAGTTGTTATTTATATTCCATGCAATAAGCTTTTAGAATCAGCAGCAAATACAGGTAAATTATTTAAAATAGCACTTGTAGAGATTTTTCTGGCACAAAATAAAAAAAGAAAAAAAAGAAAAAAAAAAAGAAAAGCTTTTCTACAGCCTGCTAACTAGTAATGTTATTAATCGAATTGCAGATGCATGGAATGAATGGAATGGTGGAGTTAAGATAATAATTATATGCAGAGGAAACCTCACAAGTTATATACTATAAATATATTTCTTTTGTAGAAGAGTATAAAAATTGTTGGACATCAAATTTTTTCAAAACAAGAGTTCTTATTTTTGCAAAATATATTCAATTTAAACCCCTTTTCTCTCCATTAAGTCTTTCTTTGTAATGGCATTACTTTCTTTGAATGTGTTTAAAAATAGCAGTTTTGTATCCTATACAACCAAGCAGAATATATGCAATAATCCCATTTTACTGTAAGAATTAAAACTGGACAAATGTAAACAAAAGTCAGAAAAATTATCTATAATTCACAAAATGAACCAAATCCATGCAACACTTTGTCCAAAGGTGAGAGGATTATCAGAATTTTGTTGAATTTAATATTTCTTAACAGAAAAATTTCTTTTCTGTATGTCATCAACCTCCTCAACAATCTCATATTTGAATTTTCAATTTTAATTGAAGATTTTACTGTTCTAAATACTGTACATATTAAGAAAGTATAAAAGAAAAGCTGCTGATCTCATTTTTCAATAGTTTCAATAGTGAGAATATCTTAAGATAGTATGAAATTATATACAATATGTTAAGAAATATAAATCTCAAATTTTCACTTTGAATTTCCTTTTCATCCAATATATTATTATTTCATACTGAAAACAGTGAATCATCAAAAACAGGCAAATATGAGATAAGCAAAATTAAAGAATCTATGGACTAAAAATCATTCAAAAAATAAACCTAAGAACTATTAAGGATAGCATGAACCTGCATACACTTATATTTCAGAACGATTTCAACAATTTTACAAAGCATATTAAATGTTAAATCAAAACTTAACAGAAGTATTAAAATCTGAATTTTTTACACTGTGAAAATTGATTGGCTAATTTGCCTATGATAAAACACTCAAAGGATATCTGCTTTATGACAGATGCCTTCAAGGAAACTTTCTAATGTGAGGTAAGTGGCTTATATTCATGTTAAACACAAGGGAAACATGAAAATCGCATGCAGCCAAACTATACACATGAAAATGAACCAAGATGAAGTTTTAGGCAGGGTATGAAGAACCAAATTTTAGGCAGGGGTGAGCTATGAAAATTGTACAAAAGAGTAGGCACTTTATCATTAAGTCTAATTAGTTTTATTTTTTACAAAAACAAGGAATCTGAATAATTTTTACATAAAGACGTTAAATAGTGTAACTTTTACAGAAATTTTAAAAAGTCCAAATTATTATGTGAATTATGTAAAATAAATTTAATTTTGCAGCACAATTTACGCTAAAAACTAACACACTTTATTTACTTCTTCCATTCCAGTTGATCTTCTAAAAGGCTATATGGTTTAATCATAGATTTTCAAAATTGCTTTTACATATGATTTAGAATGAAATTCTCTTAAATATTTCCTATTTAAGGATACTGTCATTAAATCTGAAGTACAATTTACAGTCCAAGATTTTCTTCAATTATTAGAAAAACTGTTGAGCTGAAAGATTCTCTAATATAAAATAGGCTTACATAAGATATTCAACAAGTAATATTAAAAGAAAGACGGTTCAGGAAGTATGACTATGATACACAAATTCCTTTTGGGGAGGAATAAATAAACAAGGAAACAAAAAAAAGGGGGCTCTCAAATTAGAGATTTACAAAGGACTCTTCTGAGAATCTGTGAGCTCCTTGCAGCTGACCACTAAAGTTCAGTTTGATACAAATACCTGAATGTAAACACGCTGTTGATTAAGTTAAATACCCAATAGCTAAGTATAATCTATTTACATTATTAATACTTCAGTAATAAATCCACTTTAACATTTTTTTAAATGCAATCAAAAATCTAATTTCATTAATTACATCAAATTATATTTTCTTTTATTGATAATCAATAGCCATTATTAGTTAAATTCCTGATCTTTTAAGAAATTAATAATGAAAAATTTTAAATCTAATATTGGAACTTTAATTTTTTTACCAAAAAAATGACATACTATATTTTAAATCACATGATATTTATGGCCATTATATGTATTTACATCTATCCAAATTAAACTTTATGAAATTCTATGCTATTAAGTTGCATTAGAAGTAATATGAAAATAATCAAAAAATAGAATTACAGAATATAATGCCTGCTTATAAATAAGACAACACCACCATTATCAACATAATTTACAATTATTTTACTATTTGTAGGCACTACCAGGAACATAAGTTAATGAAGATACATAGTGCACAAAATAAAACCAAGAAACGAGCATTCAAAATATGCATTTCTGGTATTTTTTCTAATACAATCATTTAAAAATGGCCGGAATATTGAAAGAAAAATTATAAAATCTAACATGTTCCTCAAATTTAATAAATTATTGTATACTATGAAATCATACTTTTAAAATAATAAAATATTACACACATGCATTACATAACTTTACATGACCGATGGGAAAAAACTTACTACTCCAGCTTCACTATCACACACAAATATAATCCTTGCACGATTTTGAAAGTTAGAATTTTTCAGACAGGTGGATCCATTAGTATAAATTGCTGTGGCATGGCCCATGAAATCAACAAAAGGTGGATACTCAACTCTCCCTAAACTCTAAAAAGAATAAAAACATACAATAAACAAAGAAAAGAAAGAAAAAAGAAAATACAGTATAAAGTCTGAGATCCAGACACGTCGGGACTTCGGCGTTTCCAGATTTGGGATTTTTCCGGATATTAGATCATCAGTTTAAATGTAGTAAGATGGCACATAGAAATTATAAAATTAAAAATATGAAATTGTGACTTATGAAATAATAAAGCAGTTATGATCTAAAGACTATCAAAATTTACAAAAAAAAGCATAATATTTATACGTTTACTTTATTAAACATTTCTTTGAATGTAAATTGTTTAACTTGCTTCGTCTTTTGTGCTTATATTTTCTCTTCAGTTCTACAGACAGACATAATTTCTTGTTCAGTTGCAAAGTTCCACTGTTCAAGTCCTGTAGTTGCTGTGTCAAGAACTGCGGCTAACTTGTCAATCGAAATTTTTTCGTTTTCAATAACCTCTCTATCACTTTCTTCACTATCGGTAGTGGTATTTTCTGTGTCTAGAACCATACTACAAATTTTGCCTTTCGTTAATTGATTGATGAATGGAGCATTGTTATCGGAATGAAAAACTTTGTTATATCATCTTCATTTATTACTGCTTTATTAAAAATTAACTTTTGGCTTAATTCATTTCATTAAAAAATCCATTAATTGGAAAATTTAACCTTTTTGTTTGCGATATCCGAAAACCTTCACATTCGCAGCTATCATCTTCATCATCCTCAACATGAAATATGCTAGCTGGCCATAAATTATGCCAAGCAGTTTTTAAAGTATCTGGAACATATACTCAAACGATCTTGCGATGCTCCACAAAGCAGATTTTACACTACAATATTTCAAAAACCCTTGACTAGTCTTGCCATTATTCCAGAAGTGTAACATGTGTTTTAAAAATTCTACTTTATATTTGCATTTTCAGCACGTGCACTATTCTGATATCCATAGGCTGAATGATGAACGTACAATTTTAAGGAAAGAATAGTATGGATACATTATCTTTCACTAAAATTTTACATGAAGTGTGAGCCAAAAAGTTGTCTACAATCAGGACAAATTTTGCATCAACAACTAATTTTGTCGGTGGCTTTAAGGTCTGGATTTTAGATCATTCTTGATATTGGACATCCGGATCTCAGACTTTGCACTGTAATACATCTGCAATATAATTAATTATCTTTGACAGAATTTCTGCGAAAGAAATTACAGTCAAAAGTCTTTAATCCAGATGTCCATAATTTTGAATGATCTATAATCCGGACCTCAAAGCTACAAACTTAAACACATGATGCGTCTACGCATGCGCATAATACGTTTACGCATATGCGTTTAACGTATAACGCACGGTATAAGCTAAGCTAAAAGTATCTAATTATCTATTTCAGTTAATGTTGCAGACTGCACTGTTCCTTAATCTTCTAATTGGATCCGACGTATTATTTTTTGCAGACTTTTAGAGCATTTTTATAAAAATAATCTTGAACTTTCGATTATGTCAAAAAGAATTTCCGATTCTGGAACTGCCAAAGGATCTACAAAGCGAAAGCATGTTTCAATGGCCATCAAACAAAAAGTGGAATTGTTGCAAAAAAATGGATAAAGGTATATCCTTTGTTTCTCTAACCATTCCGAAATCTGTTTATCAATTTCACGCTGCTCTGCGGGGGCGTCGCAGCGCACAAAGAACTGAAAGTTGATCTGTCAGCTCTATCCTTATCTTCAGGGCATATGTTTTTATTTTATTCGACTTATAATTCCTTACTAAATGTAGTGTTTCATTTCGATGTACTCCGCCTTTGATATGATTTAAATCAAATTCCCCGTCATTATAAATATCACGAATACACATCAAATAGTTTTCTGGTTGCAATTTTCTAATTTTGACTATGCGTAATGTATGCTTTACGCATGTGCACGTTGAAAGAAATGTTTAATAAAGTAAACAAATAAATATTAAGCTTTTTTTTTGTAAATTTTAATACCCTTTAGATCATGATTGCTCTTTATTTCATAAATTACGGTTTCATATTTTTAATTTTATAATTTCTGCATGCCATCTTACCACATTTAAACTGATGATCTATAATCCGGAATCGCCGAAGTCCCGAGGAGTCTGGATATTTTGTCTGGACTTTTGACTGTATATATTTTTGGCAGCATGTTTCAAATATAGTGGTGCAAAGACATCTAAGAAAATAATTATCTTATCTACAGATCCCAGCTTCAAATGGACAATAATTCCTACTACACTATTACATTTTAATAACTCGTGAAGTATTTAATACATGATGCTATTTAATCAATGAATTTTTTCCTTTTCATTGCTGCAAATTTTTATTATTTATTGTAGGTATTGGGTGTCTGCAACTGCCTTTGTTACAGACAATCTCTTAAATGGAATCTCACACTTAATCCTGCACTTTTGACCACAATTTTAAAAAAAAAATTAAAAAGACTGAATTTATTAATGGAAAGCACTAAACATATTTTTATCATTTATTAATGCCACTGGATATGAAGAGATTTAGAAAGACATATACAGTGAAGAGAAGATATATTTGAGTGTTTATAGCTGTTAACTATATTTTATTTTTTTCTGAAAAGCATTTATTCTTCAAATTTTTATTTTGTTTTAAGAATCTATTTCTCCATTTTCTCATTTTTATCTATTTAACATTATGCCGTATTTCTTTTTAGCCCAAAAGGAGCTATAGTCTCGAAATGGGATTTTGCTTTCGTTCAATATAAATGGTGCATCACTTTTCAAATTGTTGCCACCAACAACATTATACTGTATTGTTTTTAAAAAATTAAATGAAGAATGTTATGTATGTACATATGTTCCTTACATTGCGAAAGATGGTACCTAGAGTCATCAAATTTTGAATAATGCAATCCTCCACCCAAATGTATGAATCTGAAAGCCCAAATTTTGATTAATAAATTTTTGATTAAAAAACTTGTCGATTTGAAAGCAAGCAGTGGCACCACTGTTCGAAATACCACATTTTTATTTCCAGCGTGCAAGATTGCTGCCATTCCGAAAAATGTAAGATATTTATCTTTAAATTTTAACCAACAAATTCGGCTCTATCAAAGCAATGTGTTGCCACAACTGGAAATAAAATACTTTTCTCTTTCATGTGCTAGTGTGCTGCCATTCAGCAAAGCCTAAGATACTTTCAAATTTAATCTGGAAGGTTACTGAGTAATAAACTAAACAATTTAAAAGCAATAAACATAGTTCTTAAAAAAGATTCTTCTACTTTTTAACTGTAATTGATTTAATAAGATAGTATTAAAATCATAAGATGTCTAATTATAAATATCCAGTATCTTTATGAAATTACAGTAGCTGGGCCCATTAAATACTTTTTCTTTTTCATGATAATTATTTTAGGTGGCTGGCCGCACAAATGGCTAATTTTTAAAGAAATAATACAGCAAATATAAATTATGTATGGCAACCTCTACCCCTATCAGATTTTCTAAAGATATGCTCTTTTTAAATATTTCACGATTTTGCTGTTGAATTGAATTTTACATTGTGCAACGTGATATTTAATAAATAAAGTTAATGCATAAAAAGTTAATAATAAAAAGACAGAAAAAATTTTTTGTTAGCCATCTGACTAAGAAAACTGAGTATTGATATGATAATTGAGAAAATATTGAAAAAATATAACTTAACACAGCATAGGGAATTCAAAACATATGCTGCAATGCACCTCTTTAAAAATTTTGTGATTTTGTTGCTGAACTTATAGGTGGCACAAGTGTGAAAAAAACAATGCTTAATAATAAAGCTGAAAAGACATACACACCCAAAAAGAGTCAGCAGGCTTGAGTGCAAGAGCAGACAGGCAGACTGCGAGCTCAGCAAGAGCATAAAAACCTTAAAACCTTTTGGCTCACTATTAAATTCTGAAACCTTTTATGGTTTTTAATTGATTATTAGTTGTTTTGTATTGCATTTTATTGTAATATTCTGTGTATTTTACAGAACTTACTATAACTTAAGTATTTAACTGTTTTATTATTCTCTATAAACTGCAATCCCGTGTGAACAGAGATTGGAATTTTGTAAATAGTTTCAAAAGAAGCAGAGATACAGGCTGTTAAATTCTACCATGCCTTCATGATAAATTTTTCAATCCATTCTATAAAAATGCATAAGAATTCCCTAAATGTTAGTCATGCTTATTGTTGCACATGATGGCATGATCCCCATTCATGAAAAATCCATGAGAGATGAACAGCATATGACAGTGCTTCTCAAACTTTCAACATTTGCGGCCCAATTTTCAGTCATAATTTTCATCATTCTTCTATGCAAAAGCAATGTGCTGAATGCAATAATAATGCACTTTGACGTTAAAGCTAGAATATGACCTTGATTATAAACCATGCAATATATAAAAATAAGTAATAAATTTTGTATATGTTACTTTCAAGCAATAGGATAATTATTATGTTACTTTTTTTCCTAATTTTTAAATTGGAAGACATTGCAAAATCCATTTTTTTAATTAAATACTTATTACCTCAATCATCCTGTCAGTGGAAAAATCGTCTGGTCTCTGTTGCTCTCTATCCATCACATTCGGCATTCTCACGGACATCTGCGCAACCTATCAAACGCCTGCACAAAACGTGTTAAATTCTGCACCTCGCGAAATTCCAGTCAGTCACAATCAAGTCGATCCTTCTATCACTACCGAATCTATCTTGGATCTGCATTTTGTAACTTACATGTTAATTGCAATTCGCAGTATTAAATAACAGTAGATTTAAATAGAATCATGGATAAATTCTTAAATCTTAAGCAAACATTAGACGATAATAAAGCATTAACAAGTGCACAAACGAGCGTGGATCTGAAAATTAAATCAAGAAGATATTTTCAAGACTTGAATTTTGGGTTTACCGCTACTGAAGTAAATGAAAAAGAGGAGCTCCTGTGTGTTATTTATTCAAAAACACAGGTAGCAGACAGTATGAAACCTAATAAAATTAAATTACATTTGGAAACGCTTCATGGTGAGTACGTTAACAAACCCTAAGAATTTATTTTTTTAATTTAATTTTAATTTTTGAATTAAAATCACATGAAAAGCAAAAAACATTTTTAAAAAAAGGTTTGTGTGTGAATGAAAAAGCTTTACTTGCTTCTTACAAAGTCTCATATAAAATAGCCAGATGTAAAAAGCCTCACATCATTCATGACAAGCTCGTTTTGTGAGCTGCAATTGATATCATAGAAACTATGGGGATAATTTTGCTAAAGACTTACAGCCCATATCTCTATCAAAGGATACTGTTGCTCGTTGAATCGATGATATAGCTGAAGATGTACAGCAGCAGTTTTTCTGTAAGTTGTGTGACGAATTGTTTTCAATTCAGCTTGATGAGGCAATAGTCAGCAATAAAGATGCTCATTTTATTGTGTATGTTTGATTTTGTGATGGTAGATCAGCAGTAGAACTACTACTTTTTTTGTAAACCAATAAAACTCAAAGGAACAGCACTAGCAGTATTTGATATTTTAACAGGGTTCATAGCCACATTTTAGTTAAAAAAATAAGCACCTATAAGCATATTTTAAGAAAAAAATAAGCACCTGTCTAATTACATTATACAAAACTGCATAACTTCAAAAATTAGACTCGTAATTTAAAATATGAGAAATGCAGTATTTATTAAGAGAGAATAAGCATGGAACCTCAACCATGGAAAATAATTACGTTTTTTTTAATTTTAAATAACAGTTCAATTTACAGAACTAGTTTACAATGAGAAAAAAAAAAAACTATGCACACCTGAATTATATTACAGTTCAATTTACAGAACTAGTTTACAATGAGAGAAAAAAAACTATGCACAACTAAACTATATTACAAGATTAATTGATGAAATTTCAGTTCAAAATAGAGGAAATAATTAATAATAAGGCATATTTATTCTATTCGCTTGGAACTTAATAATAAATGCAATTTATTTTTCCACTCATATTGATATTTAAATCTAAATTCTGAACATTTTCTAAATTTTCATCGTATATCAGTTTTCCTTAACAGATATTGCGCAAAGTAATTTAAGTAAAAAAGAGAAACATTTCTGAAATCAGAAGACAGAAATTTGCTTCATGCAGTCATCCTTTAACAGTAAAAGCTTAACTACCCGCATACTTGAAAATTGGCGAATATTCGGACAATCGAGCATAACTTCAAAAAAGAGGAGCGGAGGGGGGGATAGACTGTAGCCGTTCTTTAGATTTTTCCGCTAAATAAATGCTTTTGACATTTCGATATGTGCATCATATAAAACAAACCAACAGAACAGAAAAATATTCTGCTTAGCAAAAACTCTTTTAAGTGTTCATAAACAAATCTCGGACCGAACATCAAAATTGTCTCTGCAAAATATCGCAAACGTTATTGCGCAATACGTGCGCAGTAATTCTTCCCTACATGATATTACGCAATCGGATTCAACAGCTGCCTATATTGGGAGAATAAAGAACTAAATAAAGGAAAAGAAAGGGACTTGGGGTGTTTTTCATTCTAATTTTCAACAGACTGCGTTAAATTTCCGGAATAGAATCATTCTTCGCTTGGGTTGGTAGACCGCAGAACTTTTAGTCCTATTCAATCCAGATTGGAAAGTGACAAAAAAAAAAAAAAAAAAAAAAAAATCTGTTGCTTGTTTTACAACGAACTGTAACAGTTTCAGTATTCGAGATTTTGCGGAGAAAAGGCAGAACCTCCCAACGTTCGTACTGTATAACGTATTGGCCAAAAAAATGGAATTATTTTGACTATTCGATTACTTTCCCTTTATTTATGCCATTCCGAATATTATTATAATTAGAAAGCTAATCTGTGTTAAAACACAACCATTTTTGGAGGTTTACTATACTTCAGCAGTTACTGCAACTATGTTATTATAAACATTCATACATATGCTCATAATATAAGCATAACGATCATAATAAACACGAATATGAACTGACCAAGCGGAACGAGAATGCAAATTATTAAGATCTTGATAGAAATTCAAACATGTGTAGTATGTGGGTGGGAGGAAAAGAATGCCAAATGTATCGGAATTTTCTACTGCTTTCGCAATTCTTTGACCAACGTTGACCAACAGAATGACGGGCACCTGCCTGTACCAAAGAACAATACATATTCTTTGCCTGTACTCTCCGTGCACACCAGAGGTTATGTTAATGCAGAGAAAGGGGGAAAAGCTATTTCCAGGAGTATGATTCACCATCTGACATTCCATATTAGGAAGAAAAGTTGTTTATTTAGTTTCGGCTTTGATACGGGGAATAATTGCGCGTTCATTAAAAAAAAAAAAAAGCACTAAAAGCAAAAAATAAGCACTAAAAAAAAATAAATAAATAAATAAATAAATAAAAATAAGGGCTTTAAAGAAAAAGTAAGCACTTATATGGGCCTTTATATTTTATTTTCAAATATAAGGACTTATAAGCACTTATAAGGACCGCTACGAACCCTGTTTAAATAATTTTATGAACAAAATAAGCAAAGAGTCGAAAATAGTGTCGGCATATGCAAAGAGTCGAAAATAGTGTCGGCATATGCATAATTAGTGCTCGTAACAATGTCTGGAAGATTTCAAAGTATACAAGCAATTGTGAAAGCTTTCAAAGTATACAAGCACCTCTGGCTTCCAAGAAATGGTTTGAATATTGTGCTAATGACAGTTGTGACCATAGTAAATTATATAAAAATGAGACTCACAAAATCAAGAATCTTCTCTGAACTTTGTAAAGACATCAGCACAGTACATTCATTGTTGCTATTTTACTGCAAGACAAGATAGTTATCATGTGGGAAATTTTCGCAATGTGTTTAAAAATCAGGAGACGAAATTGCCACTTTTCGAAAACCAACATGAAGCTAAGAGGTTTCGATATGGGCTGAGAAATTAGCAGTAATTAGTAGTAAAGTAGCTGAGAAATTCAGCTTCTTGGAAGATATATTCAGGAAATTAAATACCTTGAATCTTCAACTCTGAGGAGCAAATATACATATGTTGCAGACAAGTGATAAAATTAATGCTTTTGTAGAAAACTGGAATTACGGAGCAGACATTTAAAGCAAAAAAACCTAGAAATGTTTGAAAATGCGGATAAATTTACAAGGCTGAAGAACAACTTGTGAAAGTTGTTTTTGAAACCATTAAAAATCATTTAGCCAATTTTAAAAAGCATTTTCTTGCTGACGACAACTTGATAGAAAGTTAAGAGTGAGTTAGGGATCTATTTCAAAATATTCCAGAAGAGCTCTCAACAGCAGAAGAAGAAATCTTCATAGATTTCACATCAAGTGGTGAAATCAAAAGGCAATTTAGTATTAAATCACTCTTTGGTGGGGTGGATGATTAGTTTTCTGTATTGAAAACGAAAGCATTCCTTAGATTATTACCATTTTCAACATTCTAGTTTCATGGAACTAGATTTTCTGTGGTGGCTGTGCTGAAGATAAACTATAGATCTTAGTTAAACATAGAGAATAATTTAGAGTGTCAGTTTCTAATATTAAACCTTCCTTTGAATAACTTTGCCCACAGGAGTCACTAGTAATTATTAAACTTGTTCTTAATTTAGTAATGATAAATTATTTATCAAATACATTTATAAGTACATTGTACCAGTGAAATGTGTATTTTATTTTTTATTATGTCAGAATGTATTTTGTTTCACTTCCTTTCAGTAAACTAATAATTTTTTAAATTATCTCTGATTTTCAATTGAGAACCGCTGGTACATGATACATGTATTTCTTGAAACAGACATACAACCCTTCATATTCTAAGACTTAAAATAAGTGATCATGAGAATTACTGGTACTTTTCTGTTTTGCCAGAGCAAATGATAAAGTAGCCAATAATGGTACAACTGATGCCAAACGGGATACCTTCACAGGTATTCTTTTACGCTTTATTTACAAATCAAGTGGCAGCCATTTCTTATCAGATTGATCGTTTCCTTCAATACTGGCATACAATTACACAGACTTTTTACAGAAGATTGTTAAATTTTATACCCTAAGACCATTAGCGGTAATTAAATCAATTAGGATGCAATCACACTGCTCACCTGAAGGAAAAATATAGGAAAGGCAAAATTAAAGGTTAAATTAATTTATTCTAATGAGAATGCACTAGCGAAGTAAAGCACTGCAGTTTTACATAATTTCTGAGTAAGCTATTTGTACGAATTGAAATAATTCTTGCATTTAAACTTGTATTCTAAATTAAGATTTAACTTGAAATTAATGTAGATAATTACTGAGAGAATTATATTTTTGTAGCGTAGTTTACGTGAGATGAGATCTCTTTGGGTCACGTGATATGAACCGGCGAATCAGGAAGTTGAACCATGAAAGCATAGTAAATCCTTAAATTTATGTCTCTAGAAATTTATCATCTTTATTTATTGGCTTTTTCCAAAATTTTAAATCATATTAATATGTTTATGCCTTCAAAATAAAAAATTCTTAGAACTAAAGTTTTTTATATGTATACTGTATGCTGTCACCAACAAAGTCTGCTTGGTGAGATTTGGCTTGATTGACATCTCCCGCGACCTTGCGGTAGACAAACATATTCGCTTCTTGCTTTCAAAAAGGCTATGCCAAAGCTTAGGCAGGCTGATGCTTTAATGAGAGCATTCTATATACTATATGAAAATTATATTGAACTTTCAAACTGATTCGACTGAACTTTCAGAAAATTCCGACCTATGTCTCCTGTTATATTTGCAGAACCTACAATTTACAGCCTAAAATTCAACTCCCAACGTGATACAAGACCTGTCACAAAAAGCTCACTCTCCATTTGCACTTGGAATGCAAATGGTATATATAATAAAATCCATGAAGTGAGAGATTTCATTGCAGAGCAAGATCTTGATGTACTGTTGGTCCAAGAGACCCATTTTATCCCAGGGCGAATTCCCAAAATTGGGAACTATGACGTATACTCGACTGACAGGGTGTTCTATGGCAGACATGCAAGTGGTGGCACCTGTATCTATGTGAAACATTCGATTAAACATCACATGATATCCCCCCCCCAAATTTGGAACATGTGGAAGCTACTATCAAAATTTTTATACAAAATTCTCCTCCCCTCACAATTGTTTCGGCATACCTTCCTCCAAAAAGATAGTGGGAGGTATGTTTTTTCTGTCAGTGATTTTGATAAACTTCTCACAATATCAAATCACCTAATCATTGCTGGTGATCTAAATTCACGCCATACCGCTTGGTTCTGTCCTATTAGGAACAGGTTTGGCATTAGTCTAAATTCATGGGCTCAGAGCTCCCATGTACAGATCATAGCTCCTACTGCCCCGACTTACTACCCTGTAAGAGGGTCCCCCGCAGTTCTTGATCTGGCTGCATTTTATAATGTTTACTTTCGGCATGAAATTAAAGTGAATCAAGAGTTAGATTTTGATAACTACCCTGTTCTGATTACCCTAGATATTCAAAATTAGAGGAGCAAGTCTCAACAAACTGGGACGATTTTCGGTTTATTTTGGAACGTACAGCTATCCCCCCTATCAAAATTTCCAGCGGACTTTGACAGGTGTATCAAAAACATGGAGTCTTTACTGAAAGAAGCGAGAGCCGCGGCTTCGCAACCTATCACACATCCGGGCGCTAGGCTCCCGCCGGATACTAAATTAAAAAATAAGCGCCGCAATTACCTGCGAAAACTTTGGTAGAGAACATGTGATCCCAATATCCGTGCTCAATTTTGCAGACTACACAACGAGATTAGGTCTGAAACCTGCTTGCAAAAACAGACGGAGTGGAAACACTACACTGAGCCCCTAACGACTGACGATAGGGTTTGGCGCACTGCCGCCCGACTACGTAAACAAGATTAAACACACTCCGCCCCTTGAAATGGCCAATGCTAACCAGATGGCTTTTACAGACACTGAAAAGGTTGAAGTTATTGCTGACACTCTTGCTACACAATTCAATCCCAATAACAACGCCTCTGTAACCGTCCGGTTACACAGGGGCGCACACACTCACGTGTTAAACATTTCTTAACACAACCCATGACCAGGACGCCTATTCTATGATCACTGGATCTGCTTACAACTTAAGCGAACAATATTGACTCAAAGAAACCGGTATGGACAGCCATCAACAACTTATCGGAGAAAGCCATTCTGTGGTCCTCAGTTGGTGGGCGGGTGGGTCCATTTAACTTTACTGAAAGGGGACAAGGCTTCAAGGAGCTTTAGACCAATCGCAGTACAGACGAGTGACGAAATTTATAGCGCGCGCTGGCTGAAGTTCTAGGAATATTCTCCTATTATTTCACTAACTCACACGCTGCATTTGTAGTTCGAAAAAAATTGCACAAAACAGTATTATGACCAACACGCAGTGGAATATGCTACTGTGTTATGTGAAGGAAAATTCCGTTTTTTAAGGGGAAACTTAACGCAGGAATTTAGAGCTAAGAAATAAAGAGTGATATGGGATACCACGAAAGCAATGGTAAATAGATAAAAGTAAATGAATTAAGCTTACTTCAAATCCTTTTAGAAATAAACAATTTTAATCATTTAAATTTATAATATGATTAATTTGCATTACAATCTAACAGCAAACTAAGTTTTCTTTTTTTTCTTTCTTTTTTTTTTTTTTTTTTTTTTTTTTTTTTTCTCCATGCTGTTTTCCCGCAATTTATTTTACAGTTACTATTGGAAAAATATTTCTTTACATAATAAATTAGAAAGAAAATATTTCTTTCTTAATATTTCTTCCCTTTTTTTATTTTCTTTTACTATGAAAATTATTTCTTTCAGGAAAAGAAATAAAATTCATTCGCTATTACAGTATGGCCGATTGCTGCTGCATTCAACTATCACACACGCATCAAAACGCTTTATTTTAAATAATTTATTCTACAATTAACATGAAAGAAAATATTTTTTCAATATAAAATATATAACCAAAATTAAACTAATCTATCCTGTATGTGTGATTAATTCGTTTTGCAATTTTTGTCACACAATTACTAATACCTTTTTTTTAATATTACATTGCTGTTACTTGAATTTTATATATATATAAGAACTGCTCAGTTTAAATATTCTTCCTTCTCAAAAGATTTTATTTTGTGAAAATAATTAAAAGATAGTAATATTTTCACAGTGTAAGTACTAAAGTAAAAATAATCAGTGTAGGTCTCTTGCAGTTGAAGTCCTTATCAAACCAGCGTTTCGACGAAACGCTGGAATAATATTGATTGCTGGAAATAATATTGATTATTATTAGTTTTCTATTTAAAATAGAAAACTAATAATAATCAATATCTCTTTTACAATATAAAAATGAGAATGCTATGAACAGTATTTTTTTTTTTTTTGTTGTTGTTGTTTTGTTTTGTTTGTTGAATTTGCAAAGAAACAATGATTTTTTTAATACTATAATAGGTTACAAAAGTACTATTCCATGAACAAACCCTCAGTCTTATAGCATTGTTACTTTATAGCATAATACAATAATAATGCAGTATAATTCTACTAACAAGCCCACCAGCTGCCGAGCGGTAGAGTCGCTGAACGCAGGTAGTTTGGTCCGAGGTTTGAATCCCGGGAACGAGCTAGCCGGCGTTTTCGTGGCTTTTCACATGTGTAACTTGTATACGAGCCAGTTTCACTTAGAAAGTCCTCACTTAGAAACCAGTTTTAAAACGTAATAAAATTACACACAAACAACACACACAAAAAAATAATAATAAATAAATAAATAAATAAATAAAATCTGAAAGCCTTCAGATTTTATATTACTTCCAAAGGGCCATTATTTAACGTTTTGCGTGTTATCTTTATTTATTAAATATCATGTTTTTCGCACTTAAACCATAAAATTCAATTCAACAGCAATATCATATAGTTTAAAAAAAGCATATCTTTAGAATTTCCGATACATAATCTCGCGTGCTAGTGATGAAAATGTTTTTTTCTGTACAATGTTGCCACTGCTCGCTTTGAAATCGTTGGGTTTCTTAATGAAAAACTCATAAATGCTTTACAAAATATGCAATAGATAATAAAACAAATTCTCAGTTCCAAATTTGGGCCTCCAGATGTCTATATTAGGATGGAGGATTACGCTATTCAGAATTTCATGGCTCTAGGTAGCGTTGTTTTATCACAGTGCGAGGAACATTCATACATTCTGCAGATTCCTCATTATTTAATTTCTTTAAATATAATAGAGTGAGATAATACTTGGTGGCAACGATTTGAAAAGTGAAACGCCACAAAATGGCAAAACGAAATTAATAGCCCCTCTGAGCTAAAACTTATTTTTGAAAGTATCACACTAGTAGTAGTACAGCTACTGAAAAAGATATTATAAAGCTATTTTATAGTTTTATAATTTTTTTTAAATTTTTATTTTACAGTAGTGTGAATTTCGCGTAATAATGAACGACATTCCTTTTTGTGTTCGCAGTATTATTCGTAAGGTATTCAACTGTTAGATTTTAAAGTAAACGTAATTCTTGCTGTACATAAAGAGTAGAAGCTTATCGGATGTCTATATTTGTGTTAAGTAAAGAAAGTTTATGTGCTTGATAAACTTATTATCTTCTACATTTTTAAAGCATAAAATTACAATTTATATCTATAATTTCTGGAATAGTATAACTTTTCTTTCAGTAGAAATTGCGTTCTTGTTTTCTGAATGTGGCTCCAAATACTCTCTCAGTTCATCGCAAATTAAAATAACTATAAATTTTGGCAATCTGAAATACGCAATGAAAACATCTTTTGGCAGAGCAAAAGCATCAATATATTTTCTATAAATTCGCCACCGATTCAGAGATCTACGACCGTATTCTTCGTTTAAATACGAAAAAATCAGCAGCGAAAACACATACAAAGCCATTGTCTACTTAGTACGTCAACTGCACAACCCTGATTGACGACGCGGCAACACTTTTTCACGCGCTTTCGACAACTTCCGTACTCAGAGAATATAGGATGTCGGGCAGACCTGTTTTTTACTAGCAGCGACATCTGGCGGCCCACAACTTGCTGTCGACTCTCGTACTGTCGCTAGAATAACCGTCCAGGGGTGTTTGTGGGACCCCACAAAAATCCCCTGAAACTTTTACGGACTTACTACCGACATTTTGAAGTTTTGAGAAGGGGGGGAGAGAAATGAAAAATTACAATTATGAAGTATTGAATGACCTAATTATAAAATTTCAATGAATTACTTTTTTTGCAAAATTAATAACCATAAATTTTCAAACATATAAACCACTACATTTTATGTAAATATTTTAAATTACCTGAATTAATTCTTTAAAAAAATTTATCTAATTTCTGCTGCTTTTTTTTTATTTTCTGATGTTTGTGGGCTTGTCTTTCTTTTCTGGTGAACTTCATAATTGCAGGAAGGTTGACTTTTATTTTCCTCATTTACAGTTGAAGAAATTTCCTCGAGAACTGCACATGCAGAAGTAGAAGCAGTTTGCTTTTCTGCTAATATAGAAGGTTTTTCAGAGACTTTTATAGGTGACTCATCTGAAATACATGTTTTTAAGTCCTCTTGATATGTTTTCCAACTTCTGTTCATATTCAGTAAGAGATCTTTGTGAATTGGGTCAGTCATTGGATTTTTTGAGCCATATTTTTCACATGAGGTTTCTTTAGAAGCCAATAAATCATATTTAATAGTCTGCACTGCATCTAGGGAATCAAACTTAAGAGAGGTTTTATAGTCAGTGACAAGTGTATCCATTAAGTTGAATGCACTTTCCACTAATGGGCCATGGAAGCAGCTAAGGCAGGCTTTGACCAATTTAGCCAATGAAGGATACCTATAATCATTTGTGAAATCATCTTTTAAATTAAAAACTTTAGACCAATATTTATCAATTGTACACTTGACTTGATTTCCACTTTCATCAGATGTGTAGAGCATTTCTTTGGTGATATCAATATCACTCTGGTATAACCTTATTTCAGCTTCTACTTTTGACTTTTCATTATCACTAAAAATATGGGACATATAAGATGATAATTTTTCAAAAGCTAATATTGTACTGTTTTTACCTCTTAGCTCTGGATCTAATGCTGTAAAACTAATTAGATATGAATTTTTAAGGGGTAATTTATGTTTCATATGCTGTGCTGTATTAGTATAAGCTTTCATCAGAGAAATTTGGAATTCTTTTGCTATTGGATGATTTTTTGATAATTTGTTCAGGAGAGTGGAAGCTTCTGCACCAGTAAATATTACTAGGTAGATGGAATTCTGGATTTGTGACATCAACCATTAATAAATCATTATAAGATGTGCACTCTATATTTTCTGGCTTCATAAAAAAAAGAGAAAAATTTTGCCATCAATTTTTATAAATACTGGAATGTATTAAATGAAGCATTGGTTTTTTTGTTTCAAATAATTTAATATATGTGTTGAACTCTGGTAATACTGCTGAATATAATGCCATATGCAATAAAGTTTTGTTTTGCATAACAAATAACCCATTTAGTATTCTTTTTTTCGAAGCTAAAGCATCCTTTGTGAGTTGTTGGGAATGCAAGCAAGAATACACTCCTTCAACAATTTTTTTTTGAACATCGATCCCCGGAATTTCCGGGTATCGAAGTTCAAAATCCCCGGAGCACAAACACCCCTGCATGACGCCTGATCTCAGGCTGACTGATTCAACTGAGGTGCTAGAGTTCATTGATAAAATGAAGCTGAAGGCAGCCACTCGCATAGATCAAATTTTGAACTGCATGATTAAAAACTTCCCCATTATGTATATGGTATGGATTACGGTCTTGATTAACCTTATGCTTAAAAGATGTTACTTCCCTGTTTGTTGGAAAACTGCCGCAGTCATTTCTATTCCAAAACCGGGTCAAAATTTAAATCTCCTCGTCAACTACAGACTGGTTAGCCTCTTTTCATCTCTCTCAAAAATATATGAATTTGTTTTACTTAAACGCCTGAATGAATTCTGTCGTGATCAAAATTTAATAATCCCGGAACAATTTGGCCTGAACACTCCACGGTACACCAGTTATTCCGTGTAGAGGAATTCATTCACGAGGGCTTTCGTAAACGAGAGAAAACTGGAATTGTCTATCTTGACATTGCCAAGGCCTTTGACAGGACTTGCCACGACGGGCTTATTAAGTTCATGTGGCTTGGTTTTTCGGCACAACTCATTAAAACTATCAACTCGTACCTGACGGGTAGATCCTTTCGGGTGTGAGTTCACCATGAATACTCAATCCCTCACCCGATCTGTGCTGAGGTCCCACAAGGAAGTTTGCTTGGACCTCAAATGTTCAACATCTAGGTAAATGACATACCTAAGTCACCTAATGTCGATCTAGCTTTATATGCGGACGACACAGCCATCATGAACCAACATTCCAACACCTCCACGGTAATTTCTGCACTGCAGAATTATCTTTCAAGCCTAGAGCTCTGGCTCGGTCTGTGGAAGATCAAAATTAATGTCGCTAAATGTGCTGCCACTTTATTTATCCAAAGTACTTTCCCAAATTTACCTAACTTGCAGTTCTTCAGAGAACCAATTCCTTGGGGTCCTACCTATAAGTATCTAGGAGTGATACTTGATTCAAAATTAACTTGGCAACCTCACATTCAAACAACAATTTCCAGTGCAAAGGTTGTCAAAACTCAATTACTGCCTTTTTCGCTAGAAATAGCGACCTGTCCACGAAAAACAGGATTTTGCTCTATAAATCAATGATAAGGCCAATTCTGACATATGCTAGCCCGGTATGGGGCACAGCAATTACTAACAGGAATCATATCCAAATTTTTCAGAAAATTATACTACGGCAAATTTATAAAACTCCGTGGTTTGTTATGAACGAGAACATTCATAATGCAGCCAAAATTCTCCCCATAAATCGCTTTATACAGTGACTTTTGGCTAACTTTTTCCAAAAGATTCCTTCAATCGGAAATCCCGTACTCCACAGCCTCCTTGTTTATCATCCAGTAATTGCATCGTCAAGAAAGAGACCCAGAGCTATTCTGGAGAACGCATATAATGCGCTTCCTTTTCCCAAGATGCGTTGCTATGGAGACGAGACGCCTCGAAGGTTTCAATACACTCGCTCGCTTTCCCCCTTCCCACCTTAGTGAATTCGCTGATCTTTCAGCTTCCCTCAGGGTCACTCTCTATTTGTCCCATAATCGAGCAATCTTACTTCTTTCAACCGTAAGCGGTTGTTATCAAGCTCTAAACACATCTTTGTACCCTTCTTAAAAGTGTTCTAGTGCAAGGATTACTTAATTTTAATTTAATCTCTTTACAAGAATTTAATGCTTTTTCATTAGTTATCATAACACATTAAGTTAATGCAATTTTATTATATTTATAAAAGTTTCTCCTCAGACGCATTGCTGGCTATGTCTCTTTAATTCAAACTCGCCTAACGAGTTCCCGCTTTTCCTCTCCCCCAGACCTGAAGCACTTGCAACATGAAGTTTTTCGCGAAAGTTTCTGCTCTCGTGTTGTTAACACCACATGACCATTGATCAAAGAAACATTGATATATACTTTTCAAAATTCATAATGTAACCCATCCAAATTGATTCTGGCCCTTATTCGACACCAAAATTACTAAATTAAGTCCTTCAGTGTTTTTACCTTTTTTCATTGTGGAAGGCAGTTACCCTTTTTGTTAAATTAACATTTTAAATTAACATTTTGGCACTAAATTTACCTCTTTGCGGAACCCTCTTTTTGGCGATAAAGATATTTCTTTGACGATGTGGGGATAAAGGCTACATGCCTAAGAGCCCCATAATAGAACCCTTCCTTGGTCCTTGGTTGGTGAGATTTGCGCTGGCAAAATGGAAAAGTACCTTTTTTTTTTTTTTTTTTTTTTCAAATGGCAGACTGTGAACAATTACAAATATAACCCAGTCCATTAATCTATACAAGGCCAGATGTGGTGGTTTCTTTATTATGGAGGCACCTAACAGGTGGACCACCATCACCTTTCCTATGAAGGGATGCACAGTTATAACCATGCCTTCTCCGGGATTCGAACCCAGGCCCTTCAGCATCGCAGTCAGCTTCCCTGCCCACCACACCAACTGTACAGCGCCCAGGATTATTCACTGGGCAAAATTCTTAATTTATGGTAAACAATTCTCCTTCCCATTTCTTCCATGGTGCAAGAATGGGAAAAAGGCACATCATTCATTCTTTCAAATAATTTTAAAAAAGGCATAGACCACGTTTGGTGCTATCATCGCTTGTAACAGAAAAGCCAAATTTCAAAACGCGCTAGTATATAAATTTTGAAATACGTAGATCTTGGGAAATATCTGAATAAAAAAATACAATTTTTTGCACGCATGCCTAGAAATACATCTAGTTTAAGATGATGACATAGATTTTATAGGTTATAATTCAAAACCTTTTAGAAAAATTTATAAAAATTATTAAAAAAATACGAATTTCTAAAATAAGTCAAAAAATAACTGCGAATTTTATTTGGATTCAACCTAAATTTCGAATTGTGAAAGAAGGAATGAAGTAATTTTATAAGATATTTCTGACGCCTTCTTGGCATGCCTTTGTAGTGTAGTGGTTTGCACGTTGGGCGAGTACTCCAGAAGTCCGTGGTTCGATTCCTAGCGAGGGCGTTGCTCATTTTTCATCACTCCTGCTTTCAAAAAATGCCAAATGTCTCTACAATTTTAATGAAAAAAATATTAATAAATATATCCCAAATTCTATTAAATTAACAATGTGGGGCTAAAATTTTGAGGAATAATTTTTTTTTACTCCTTTGATTTTTTTCAAAACTTGGTATTTTTGCATAATTTCAGTTCTAGAATTAAAGTATGACAAGTTGGTAGTTCATTTTAGAAAAAGTCCAATTTTGTGTCTAAATACCTATGTTTGAATAATGCTATATATAAATCTAACAATCTTAAGTCGCACTTTTGAGACATCTAACATAATCTTAAGTTGCACTTTCGAGACAAGAAGAACGCAAGTTAAATATGTACAATGTACATTCTGTTTCAGGGCATAGTCAGATTAAATATTAAGAAATAATTAGAAGCACTTCCTTTGTTGGTTTAGAAGTGACTCATAGCAATCTTCTTTAATAATTGCGCATAAAATTCTGTCTTCCTATGAAGGGACGGACAGTTACAACCATGCCTTCTCCGGTATTCGAAGCCAGGCCCTTCGGCATCGCAGTCAGCTTCCCTGACCATTATACCGACTGGGCGGCACCAAATTATTAAAATGTTTATTAACATATTAATGACCATATTATTAAACTTAAATATAAAGAAAATCTGCCCATCTGCTCCTGAGATCAACAAATCTAGAACTGTTAATGCTATCTTACATGGATAACTCTGGAGAATATACTAATGGACAGTAAAAGATAATCTATGGTAACTTTGCACCACTGTGATTACTATTACATTTCTAATTCCTATATTCATTATAAAAAGAAAAATAAGAACACTCAGCAATTTAAATATGTATAATTACATTCTTCAAGCATCATACTGGAATTTCCAGTCTAAATTATTATATAACTAAGCATAATTCAATTATTTTAATTTCATAGTAATATTTTTGGTACTTACTTCTGCAAAGCCATCTTTCTGAACTTTACAAATTCCAGCCCCTGGAGGACATGAAACTTCTGGCAGTTTTTGTAATGAGTTACAGACACTTATGAAATATGATGCATTGTCATTCAAAATACTAGATGCAGCAAGATGAAATGTACCTGCTATGCTTGTGAGATCATAATACTGGCTACCATTTTTTACAGCACAATGTAACAGTGATTGACAAGCAAGTTCAGTTTTCCAGCTAAAAAAATAAGTACAATCATGGGATTCATATAAAAATTTTGGCTCACCTATTCCATTTCCACAATGAAATTCTATCAACGTATTACGTGTAAAACGACCATTATGGCATGGATCGCCATCACTGTAATTCAAAAATATAATTCCATTATTGTATACCAAGTGGTTGTTAGGCTTTCCACCACTCCAGTGACGCTTTGCTCCAATTAATTCTTCCTGACACATACCAGAATCGGCACCACATGGACTAGAATCATCATTACCACATACACTGACATAATATTGGTGATTACCTTTTTGATATTTGAATAATCCATGACTTCTTAGCGATGAAAGATTAAACAAATACCCAGTTAGAGGGTCTTCAGCTGTGCAATCACCAATAGTCTTTATGGGTTCACTTTCACAAGCATATACTGTATGCCAATCAAAATAATAAGTACACCCATCTCTTCCTACAAATTCTGGCTTACTATCTATGCTTTTGCGATCACAGATAAATTCAATAACTGTTTGCATGAATCTTGCAGTTTCTGTTCCTTCTACATCACAAGGATCTCCTGAAGTGTAATTTATTTTTAACTTACCATTATCTATATACGGACCTTGACCAACTCTACCAAGATTTACTGGTTCATCGACAGGATGGTTTGAAACATCAACTATACAGGATGCAGAAGTATAAGGACAAACAGAATCTGGTGTATGTACCACACTACGGCACACATTAATGACAAAATTTTTTTCATACATAGGATGTTTAACATAGTAATTCTCATTAGGTAGAGATAATCGGCTTAAGTCATAATATGCACCATTGTCACCTATAACAGAACATTCTATGACATCGAATGGTGGGCATGCATGTACAGTAGGCCATTCAAATAAATATGTACAATCTTCAGCTTCTGACACAAAGTATGGTCCATCTTTATCTTCAAGGGCATGATGGCAAGTAAAGGTAATTCTTGCAGAGCGATTATATTTTCCATGGCAACTGCCTGTGCCCGATTTATATTCAAGAGTGATTAATCCATTTCGATAAATAAGACGATCATTTGGCAGACCAAGACTTTTTGAAAATGAAGCTTCTTTAGGTTTTGTTTGGCAAGCACTTGAATTAATACATGCATTCTCAAAGCCATTCAATTTATCACAAACATTGAAATAGAAGTTATAATCATCAACCGTTACATTATAATTATTATTTTTACTTTTTAGAGGGTTTAAATCAAAAATATATCCAAAGAATGGATCTTTAACTGTGCAAGCACTACCAAAACTGCTTTGAATAGGACATGCAACAGGAGTTGCTAAGGAGAAAATATATTCACATTCTGGGGTTTCTCCGATAAATTTTAGATCTTCTTGTTCTCCAGAACAGAACAAATTTACAGTTGTACTACGCTTGAACTGACCATTATGACAGTAAGAGCCATCTGTATAACGAAGAACTACAGTACCCTTATTATTCACTACGGGTTCATTCATTTGCGAACCAAGATCACGACCTACATTTTCATTCTGCAAAACATTAGTCTGACAAGCTCCTGAAGAGCCACCAGGACATTTATAATCAACAACTTTGTTCAATGGTCGACAGAAATTTATATGATATCTTAAATGTGAATAGTTTGGTCTGTTGTCTGCAACCTCCCAATTCCCATCACTATATTTTGCAAGAGGACTTAAATCATATTCATTTCCATACTGATCAATCACATTGCAGTCAAAGTGTGCTGGGATGCAAGTCAAAGACGTTTTCATCTCAAAAATATATTGTTTATTCTCATGGCTTACAAATTTTGGATTCGGATCTGCTGTTGTATTAGAGCATGGGAATTTGATTATCACCTCCTCCTTCAGATCATCAAAAGATTTGTAGGTAATTGACAAATCTCTTCCGGTAGAATAGCTAAGTAAATATGAATCTGATACAGCAATGTTAGCTACTAATTTGTCTTCCAAATCAGTTTCACACACACTAACATTTTTAGATGACTGTTTTCCATCAGGAGTGAAGCACCCAGATACAACTTTACCGCATATATTAAGCTGGAAAGTACTAGAAGGTGACACGGTTACTGTATATGGTTCAGCAGACTTCCAAAGAGGAGTCAAATCAAAAGTAAAACCAGAATCAGGATCAGTTAGCTGGCAACTTTCAACAGATTGCAAAACACCAGTCGGACAAGCAGCTTTGGTAGTCCACAAGAAAGCATATTCGCATGCACCAACTTTACTTAAAAATCGTAGACCATTTTTTCGCATTTTATCTTCTGCACAAAGAAAATGTATTACTGTTGAATAAGTAATATTTTCACCATATGCAACACAAGGGTTTCCATTAGTGTACTTAAGAGTAAGGTGACCAGGACTATCTAAAACCGGAGGACTAACTGCATGTCCCAAGTCAGATATAACAACCTTCTCTTTCTCATCAACCTTTTCAACCATACATGCAGCAGCATTTGAATCACAAATTAATGGCTGAGCAAGAGGGCGACAAATATTCAAATAAATCTTCCTTTCTTTATTATCTTCATTTACAACAGCTACCCAATTCTTCTCAGATATAGATAATCCTGACAGATCATAAATTAGATGCGAAAATGGATCATGAACCACACATTCAGTCGAAACAGAATTTGAGCAAACTAAGCTAGTATACCAATGAAAAACATATCCAAACTTCAGTTCTTCAGCAAAACGAGGACTTCCATTTCCAGCATCATAATCACAAATGAATACTATTATAGCAACGTGAGTCGTTTTATTTAATGGATCAACTAGTAAATAATTTAAAGTAACAACCCCATCCAAATATGATAAATCAGAACTTGACTCCCCAATCTTTACTGATGTATGATTTATTTTATCTTCTCGGCAAATACCCACATTCTGAGAAGAATTCTGATTTAATGAACATGATGAATTCATGACAGGTTCACAAATACCAATATAGAATTTGTAAGACTCACTGTCAACTTCATACACTTTATTTTTAAAAGGTGTTAAATCATAATTAATGCCTAAATTATCATCATGTATTTTACAGTTGGCACCCTTAACCAAGCCTTCAGGGCAAGCTTCAGCAGTGTGCCATTCAAATTTATACTGGCATTCTGAGTCATCTATATGTACCAACACTGGTTCAGAATTAATGTGTCCAGATCGGCAAATAAAATCAATAGTTGACTTCCACTGTTTTCCATCTTTACAAGGACTTCCACCAGTGTAAGTCAACCTGATTGAATCTGAAATTTTATCATAAACTGGTGGTGAAGTAAAGTTACCTAAATTCAAATATTTACCATCACTGTCCAAAACACAAGCAGAAGAACCTTCACCGCAACTACTTAAATTACCTAAGTGTGCCACCCGACCACAAATATTTATGTAATACTCAGCATTATCCTTATGATCCATATTTCTTCGATCAATAGCTTCCCATGCTTCTCCAACCACTAATGATAATTTTCTAAGATTGACTGTTTTATTTTTAAAAGTGACTGAGCAAGCAATGTCTAGTGAACGTTTCAAGCATACGTATTTTGTTTTCCATTCAAACATATGAATGCAGTGATCTGAGGACACATGTTTAGGCTCCCCCTCACCATCATTACTGGCATCAGGATCACAAACAAAGCTTACTACAGTTGAATGATCTGTATCATTATTACATGATTGTCGTCCAGGATAAGTTAAAATCACTACACCATCTGCATATACAAGACGTGATCCATCAGTGGTACCTATTATCATGGATGAATTTGCCGTCTCATTTGCACAAACGGATGTTGACTTCCAATTTTTACCACTGCAAGTAAAATTTCCGAGCCCACCACAAACACTTAAAGCAAATGTGGAATTCCCATATCTACTTGGAATATTTAAAATGGGCTTCTTTTTCAAAGGGCTCAAATCTATTTCAACTCCATGAGATTCTGCAGTAAATTGACAAGTTTTCAAACTCCCTTTTAATAAGTTTTCAGGGCAGGCATATTCAGTATCCCATTTTATCTCATACTGACAGTTTAAATCAGATAACAGGATGGGTGGCTGGCTATAATCTCTGCGAGGGCAGTTAAAATAAATAGTTGTCTTCGGCTTGAGATTACATCCTTTTGGTGGTTCTGAATATAATTGATCTGTTGAATAAGATAGTACTAATCCTTCCTGAGTGTACTGAAGGCGCCCCTGTGGTTTTCCAAAAGACAAATATTCATCTCCAACAACCCTACATGCAGAGGAATTTGAGCCACAACTTGTGTTTCCTTCATCATCAAGTATCTCAGAACAAACGTTGATTGTAAAATTAATACTTGGATCTGCAGTTTCTACAGGATAGCTTCCTTTCCTTAAAATCAGCTGAGACAAATCTCGCTTATTCCCTTCTTTGTCAATGACATAGCAAGGAACCTGATGAATTTTGGGTTTATTGATACAAGCAGCTGAAGTTCTCCAGAAAAAATTCACTTGGCAGTCACTCCATAATATAAGCTCTGGTGCTCCTAGATTTGGGCCACATGCAAAATTTATGGTAGCCCGATATACTCCACTTGATCCACACAATTCCCTTGTCAGAACATAAAGAGAAAATCCACTACCAACATTATCAGCAATTGCATAATCCGAAGGTTTTTCAATGGCCTTTCCAAAACTAACTGCTTTTTCACCTGAAATTTGACAGATAGAACTTTTTGGACACCCTTTGCTGAGAGAAGGTGAAGTATAATTGAGAGGACGACATATACTTATTTCATAGTAAGTAGAAGTTCCATTTATCTCTGGTCCAGATACTGGCCACCCAGCAGGCCTAAAAAAGAAAAACAATGAATTAATAATAATTTACAAAAAACTATATTTTATTTTGGAATCAATTAAATTTACTGATTATCCATACCCCCAGTTTCAAAATATACAAGTGCCGTGTTTTGTTTTGGGTACATTTTTTTAGTACATATTGTTGCATTTTTCTTTTCTGTCACCAGATGTTACGATTTTTTCTTCTTTCACGTTCGTAACGGGATTCATACGGATTTGGAGTGAATAATGACAACACTACTTAATGGAATATCGAGACACACTTTATTGGCCAGTATTGTCAGGACAGCTCTAAAAAACGTTTTTACAGTCGTCGATGAACTACTATAAACATGCTGACACGATCAGCGACACAACCTCCAGGTTATCACAGTGGAGACAGCTTCATTGCAAAGCACTAGATTGCAGCTCCCGATTCTGCTTGATCATTCTCGGAACTAATGTACTCTCAAGACTCTCCACGCTACAACTCGCGATGCACTCAATGATACACAGAGCACCACTCCTGACTCTTCGGTTCGTTCCGAAGAGTTGGGTTCCTGAAGCTCAACACGCTCTCTCGACGATGCACTAACCGCGATACACTACGAGACTCTTTCCGTGCATTCGACGATCCACTTGGACTGCCCAGCTGTCAACTCGACCGACTCCGCAGGGATTGACTCGCTAGACGAGACATTTACTCGATACTAACTACCTTGCACTCTAGAGGAGCCACTCTGACTCGCCCTCTTGACGAGGCACACTCTCTATCAGCTCGCTAGGCGAGACATTCACTGTCTGCGGACCAGCAGGGTTTATATAGCTTTCGGCTTGTGTTCGAGAACATTCTAGACTAAACCAGTAAAATTCGTTCCAGAAGGTTCTCCATCCGTCCATGGTATATCGCCAAATATGGTAACCCTGCCTTCCCTTGCCATTTTATGGCAACCCTAAAACTGCTTTACAGGGAAGCTATCTCACCGCTCCAGTACACTGCCCCCTCCCAAGAACTGCACGTCGCAAGCAGTACAACCCTTGGTCAGATGCATAATTCAATACAAACAAAAGGTGATAAAACAAACATAAGGTATAAATAAATAACATAACTAAAGAAATAGATATTTACACTATGTACAAGTTACATATACAAATTAAACACATCACAATTTGAAATTTCTACAAAATTAAAATTCAGAATAAATTTCAGTCTCAGTCTTTTCATTAAGTTATACCCGGGTCAAATACTTTTCCACTGCAGTTCTCAGATGCATTTCTGTTTTGCATATCACAATCTGAAGATATAGTCCTTTCAAACTTGTTAACCACAGGAAGTTGTGAAAAAGTTTGTTCATTACTCTGTAGTTCATTCCCATCATGTATACAGTTAACTTCGGTATTTTCAGCCGCTGGACATGCCCATTCACCTTCATTTCCTGGGAACCAGTTCCGAAGTTTGCACCAGGGTCACGAACAGAATCTCATCCTTTACGAGCAGAAGTATCTGGGTTCAGAATCAAGTCCTTGTCTACAAAATCTGCACTATGAGACGCACACCCAGTTTGCGAAGTGGGTGACTTTTCTTGCAGTCCTAGAGCGCACTGCTTAAGCTGCACATCAGCTTCTCCCATCTTCGCATCACATGCACTTTCAGATGGTTTAACAACTGATGCCTGCGACTTCATAACTTCAGTATCAGTTTTGATGAACTCAACAGTCGCATTTTCATTTTCTTCCACTTCAGGCACTTGAGAATCATAAGCTTTTTTCTTGTCTTTTATTTCTTCATGTTTTCGTTCTTTTTCTTTAATCCTGTTAGATGTTTCATCCTTAATTTCTTGATCTTTCTCAGACAATTCATTAGCTACTTCCTTTTTTTCTTCATCCTTTGGTTCTTCAGATGCCATTTCCCTCATTTCCACATTGTCTTTTATGCATCCAGTTTCTTCTGTAAGCTCCACTTTCAGCTGTTGGAGTTGCTGTCGCACATTTTCTTGGCTGCCATTTATCTCTTCTCGTTGGCCTTTCTTCTCTTCTAGTCCGACTTTGATATCAGCTGTCATCTCTTTGTATCCAGCTTTTATCTCCTTATATCCAGCTTTTATCACATCATATCCGACTTTCAACTTCTCCTGTCCGGCTTCCATCTTTTCTTGGAATTCAGCAAATGCAGTCACGAGCTGTCTTAATAGATTTTCCATTGGTCTTGTCACTGGCATTTTCTGATTATCCACACCCTCAGTTTCAAAATATACAAGTACCGTGTTTTGGGTACATTTTTTAGTACATATTGTTGCGTTTTTCTTTTCTGCCACCAGTTGTTACGATTGTTTCTTCCTTCACGTTCGTTACGGGGTTTGTGCGGATTTGGAGTGAATAATAACAACACTACTTAATGTAATATTGAAATACACTTTATTGGCCAGTATTGTCAGGGCAGCTCTAAAATACGTTCTTACAGTCGTTGCCATATATTAAGAAGTTCGCCAAGTGAATTAATCTTCGTGAAACTGAAAAAAATTTCGCCAAGATAAATTTTTGAATTTCTCCATAAATTTCTCACTAAATTTGACAAAATTTAATATCTGGGCATAATTTGAGTAGTAGAATCGAAATATGGAGAACAATTGGTATGTTATTTCAGGAAAAGTCATTTTGTGTCAAAATACCCATGTTAGAACAATGCGATTGTTGCGTTTTTCTTTTCTGACACCAGTTGTTACGTTATTTTCTTCCTTCACATTCATACGGGGTTCGTATGAATTTGGAGTGAACAATGATGACACTACTTGATGAAGTATCGAAACACACTTTATTAGCCAGTATTGTCAGGACAGCTCCAAAACACGTTTTACAGTCGTCGATGAACTACTATAAACACGCTGACACGTTCAGCAACACAGCCTTCAGATTATCAGGCTATCACGGTAGAGACAGCTTCACGCAAAAAACCAGAGTACAGCTCCCGACTCTGCTCGGTCGTTCTCGGAACTCCACGTACTTTCGAGACTCTCCACGCTACAACTCCCGATGCACTCGACAATACACAGAGCACACCACCCGACTCTTCGGTTCAGTCGTTCCCGGAGCTCAACACGCTCTCTCGATGATGCACTAACCGCAATACACTATGAGGCGCTTTATGTGAACTCGGCACTCGCTGCCCGGCTGTCAATTCGATCCACTCCACAGAGATTGACTCGCTAGACGAGACACCGACTCAATACTAACTATCTCGCACTCTAGATGAGGCACTCTGACTCGCCCTCTTGATGAGGCACACTCTCTATCAGCTCGCTACACAAGACACTCACTAACTGACTGCGGACCAGCAAGGTTTATATAGCTTTCGGCTTGTGTTCGAGGACATTTTGGGCTAAGCCGGTAAGAATTCGTTCCAGAAGGTTCTCCATCCGTCCATGGCATATCGCCAATTTTGTCACCAAATGGGTCACAATTCTCACAAAATGTGGCAACCCTGCCTTGGCTTGCCATTTTATGGCAACCCTAAAACTGCTTTACGGGGAAGCTATCTCACCGCTCCTGTACATTTTGTAACAATATGCAACAATAAACAAAACCTTGATGCAAGTTGCCACACAAGTTTGAATAATTGCAGATGTGCGTGCTTTATACGAGGGCTATCCAGAAAGTAGATTACGTTTTGGAATAAAAAAATAAACAAAGTATAGGAAACAAATTTTATTATATACAGATGAAAGCCACACTCAAATACTACTTTTCTACATAGTCACCATACAAATTAAGGCATTTATCGTAGCAATGTACGAGCTTGGAAATTCCTTCATCGAAAAATTCGGCCGCCTGCGCCTTCAACCACTTCGTTACCTCTTCTTGCCTTCCATCTTGCACAAAACTTGTGGTAACCAAGCTTTTCGCTGATGATTTCGTGCAACAAACTTCGCGAAATTTGTGGAAAACTCAAAGAAAGTTCCGTTATTGTGAAATTTCGATTTTCACGGACTTTAGCATCGACTTTTTCGAGAAGTTCGGCGGTCACTATGCTGGGTCTCCCACTTCGATCTTCGTCGTGAACATTGGTTCGGCCATTTTGAAATCTTATGACCCACTGACGCACTCCACCTTCAGTGATAATGTTGTCCCCATACACTTCACGAAGCTGCCGATAGATTTCTATCATTTTACAGTTTTTTGCAGTCAGAAACCTTATTACTGAGCGCACCTCGCAGCTCGCGGGATTTTCAATTAACGCAGACATTTCAAACCGTCACAGTATCTGAACGGAGCACAGCACGAACCTCTCACTAGCACGGCTAGATGCAGACTGAGCTGCGCAACGCTCTGACCCCAAGATGGCCGCGCTAGCCCCGCCCCTAGCGGACACAGACGGAAACGTAATCTACTTCCTGGATGGCCCTCGTATTTAGCCACCATTCTGCTGAAGAAATGACGGGTAGTCTATATTTTGGGGTACACCTTGGATTATCACCATGTTGTTGTTTCATTTATGGTAACCTGAGTATCTTATGGTATACGTTTTGGAAACCCTATCATGAAGAGATTGTGGACCCTATTATGAGGTGACCGGTTGTAATGCATGATCCTGATGACTTTGGTTGTTGAGAAGATATTTCTCACGGCTTATTTCTGCACTGGAAGTCAGTTAGGAAGTACTTTGCTTATTTTGTGCTTTATACAATAAATGGCTGCCAGTTTTAATATTATTAACCGGAAGTTTCTGTATGAATTGGAATGAACAGGAAAGAAAGCATAGAGGGAGCAGTAGGTGTTTCTTTGAAGTGGTTGAGTACAGAAGAAAAGAAACTTTGTTGGATTTAATTCAACAGACTATCTTACCTGGAACAATTATCCTATCCGATTGCTGGAAGTCGTATGATCGTTTTTCTGATAATGGCTTCATTGACCTCTTAGTAAATCACACCATGACATTTAAGGATTGGGAAAGCAAAGTTCATATCAACACTACCAAAGATATGTTGGGTGTAATAAAAAGTGATTTTCGAAAGAAATGCTGACAATCCGACACTACGGAGAATATTTTTTATTGTTTCATGAATTTTACAGCAGTATACAGATTCTAGTTCAGATAATTTTACACGTTTTGGGGATGCTGTTAAGGAATTCTATTTGCCACGCACCAAAGATTCATAAATTTCTAAGTAGGGCGAGTGGATATTTCCTATTAGATAACATGCATTTCCATTTTTATGTTATTTCCTTGTTTTATTTTGATTTAAAATGCAGTTTATTGAAATAATTTTTTTATGTTTTAATTATGCGTTGGATACCATTTTACTTGGGAGGGTGCACATAAATACGAATGGCATCCCAAAAAAAAAATCACCAATGGGGACCTTGAAATATATTTTTTACGAAATGACATTGGACATAGAAACAAATATTGGACATGCAGATTTTTTATTTCTTTATAAAATATATTTCTTATAAAATGCTTCTTTTTTTCTATCATTTATGAACAAAATACTATTTATGAGCTGTAAGAATTTCTAAACCAAAGCTTCACGTTTATTAATTTTGAAATTATGCAATTTAAATTGCTATGTTATAAATAGTTACCATTTGTAAGATAGAAAGGAGATGTAACAAAGTTAGAATGGAGAATAAAGGGGCTATTGCTCAATAACATTAGATCTTTGCTTCACATGTTTTTATCTTATATATACAGTACAAAGTCCATAATACGGACTCTTCAAGACTTCGGCGATTCCAGATTAGGGGTTTTTCCAGATTATAGATCATCAATTTAAATCTGGTAAGATGGCATGCAGAAATTATACAATTAAAAATATGAAACCATAAGTTATGAATGAAATAAAGAGCAATTATGATCTAAAGGGTATCAAAATTTACAAAAAAAAAAGCTTAATATTTATTTGTTTACTTTAAATAAACATTTCTATCAATGTAAATTGTTTAAGCTGCTTCATTTTTTGTGCTAATACTTTCTCTTTCATTCTATAAACAGACATAATTTCTTGTTCAGTTACAAAGTTCCACTGTTCAAGTCCTATAATTGCTGTGTCGAAAATACTGACTAACTTATTAATCAAAACTTTTTCGTTTTCAATAACCTCTCTGTCACTTTCTTCACTATCGGAAGCGCGCATGGGTAAATGCTTTACGCACATGCGTAGCGGACGTGTGCATTAAACGCATTATGCGCATGCGTAAGTTTGTGGCTTTGAGGTCCGGATTACGGACTTTGTACTGTATATGTATGTATATATATATCTTCTGTCTTAAATTGAATTTTGCAATATGCATTTATAGAATTTGCCTGCAAACTGGAAGAAACTACAGTAAAATTTCTACAAAAATACAGCATTTTATCACAAAATTTCTAAAAGGAGCAACTGCTTTGAAACTATTCATAAAACATCACCAAATTTCCACCAGAACAAATGAAATAAAAACCCCACACAGGTAGATTTATCGATTGATTTGGGGATAAGTATCTAATTAGGATGTAAAATATATAGATAATAATACAGTAGAAGTCCAGAAATCCGCAACGCTCGGGACCAGAGGTTGTGCGGATTTTATGATTTTGCAGATTTCAGGACAGAAATATAATATTCAGACTAAAAGTTCAAAATAAATAAGGCTTATTAGATACATTTCATTAAATACAGTCAAAAGTCGTTAATCAGGACTCGTCGGGACTTCGGCGATTCCGGATAATCGATTTTTCCGGATTATAGATCAACAGTTTAAATCTAGTAAGATGGCATGCAGAAATTATAAAATTAAAAATATGAAACCGTAATTTATGAAATAAAGAACAATTATGATCTAAAAGGTATCAAAATTTACAAAAAAAAAACTTAATATTTATTTCTTTACTTTATTAAACATTTCTTTCAATGTAAGTTGTTTAAGTTGCTTTGTTTTATGTGATAATACTTTCTCTTTAATTCTATAAACTCACATAATTTCTTGTTCAGTTACAAAGTTCCGCTGTTCAAGTCTTATAATTGCTGTGTCTACCGACTAATTTGTCAATCGAAATTTTTTTGTTTTCAATAATCTCTGTGACACTTTCTTCACTATCGGTAGTGGTATTTTCTGTGTCTAGAACCATACTACAATGACGAGGAAGTTGATTTAAATCATATCAAAGACGAAGTACATCGAGATGAAATACTACATTTAGTAAGGAATTATAAGCCAAATAAAATTAAAACATCTGCCCTGAAGATAAGAATAGTGCTGACAGATCAACTTCCAATTCATTGCGAGACGCGGCGTTCCTTCCCCCCCAATTTCCGAAAACTATAAACTAAATGTTTATATTTTGAGACGCAACGCGAATTTCAGGAGTTGGCAGATTTTCGGTATTTGACTGTATATACATATGCAATAAATAATTGTCTGATTTATGTCTCCTCTAAAAAATGCCAAACCAACGCCAAGGTGGTTGCACTAATATGCAAGTACCAACATTCTTATGGTACAGTAAACATATTACTTTAATTATCCACAACATAATAAACACTTCATACTTTACAATTAACAAGTCCTTTAAAATTAAATATAATTTGAAGAAACTTAATAATCAGTAATAAACAGAAGAATACAGAATGTAATTTGTGCAATATTTCAAATCATTCTTTAATCAAAAGAAACATTCTTTAAAAAAAAAAAAAAGTCTTTCAATAACAAAACAAAAAATTCATCTTGATAATGCAGAATTAGAATGTAATCATCTAAACTTCAAAATCCATCTAAACAAAAAAAGCTCACAAAATTACTTTTAATTTACGACAAATTTACATATAGATAGTAAAAATAAGGCAGAACGCATCTAATCCAACAGTTAGTTCACATTACATGAAATTAAAACTCTGAATAGGAACAGACAATTTAGAGAACAGATAAGAGTGATTAAAACTAACAACCTGGCATTACTTTAAAATGCCTAATACAGCTGTTATATTTTGATATTTAAATACAGTTTTCATTACAATCTATGTAAAAAGAATTCATATGTACACTAATCCTACTACACAATCCAAGCTACAACTTTTAATCTTGAATTATCTCTAAAGATTTCAGATTTAGCGCAGGCCGAATCCTATAAAATGATAAATAGATTTCTGGAATTCAAAAACATCATTTATTTTCCTAAGTGACATAAAAAGGCTCCATCCATTAGTCAATCTGTCAGTAACTCTAAAATAATTTAGATGTTGAATGATTAACACAAATCTGAAAATGTTCAACATTACAACAAACAAACACCGCTGTTGACAATGCAATGTCGAAATGTAATTCATACGTTTACATCTACACGACGCAGAGTGTTTTCGAAAGCCCAGGAAGACAAAAGTCATTAACAGAAACATGAAAACACATCTGAAGCACAAGAAACACATACAAGGACTGACACAGGAACCAAAAATATGTCCTTCCACACTAAAGACCAATTCTGATTCTTATACATTCTAACAATTTATTTCTTAATATTAAAAGCTCCAATTAGACAAATATTAACACAGGATTAATTTTCTAAAAGATGCATTATAAATGCATTCAACAAATAATGTCTAGAACAAACTCTGAATACAATTCAACAATGTCTATAAATTTCTTGCCCTTTATTACATGAGGCAAAAAAAAATCTGTCTTTGGGTGGGATAACATCAAAAAAGTTTTTTCAATGTCAGCACTTAAGCCAATGGATACAATCTAAAAAAACATCATGAATATCAAGTATTGCAAAGACGATTTCCCTCTCTGAGAGCAAAAAGCATAAAAAACAATGCAATTTTTTAAAGTTTTACAACCTAATTTAATTACTGGCCTACGAGACAAATAATGACATTCTTTATTCAATTCAATTTCCAGTACACGTTGACTGACATTCATTTTTCACATTTTACTGCAATATTTTTTTGATAATCATACAAAAGTTTACCATATTTTATTATACAACTTATTAAACATATTTTTAATCCCCCTTCCAAGTCAGAGCTTTATTATCAGATAAATGCAAAGAATTGCATTCCCACGGCAGTTCTAGTTCGTATCTCCCAAATGGCAAGAATTTTCATTTCTTCAAAATCAGATAAGCTATCTTTCTTCTTAACAGTTTGGGACAAATCAGCTGTTCCTAAAATTTTAGATTCCTATTTCCCAAAACATCAGCCCCAATCAAAAGGTCAATTTCGCTTTCCTCACAGAAAGAATATGTTAAATATGTTTTATTTCATTTCCAAGTCTTTTTAAAATTCTAGTGATTAATTTTTGAAATACATCTGCATAACTTTTTTTCTGAAAGAACTTCAAAACTACAAGCATAGGACTTTCTTAAATTACTGACTTCAACTGAAAATACTTTATAGTTTGGTTTCTTACAGAAAAGCACACTAATCTTTCATGAAAGCATTCCTTCCCTTAGGCAGACTATTTGCTAAGGGAAGGCATTCTTTCCCTTAGGCACACTATCTGCCTAAGGGAAAGAATGTCTTTGTGGAGGACTTTCAAAGGTAAACCAGCTCATACACACGTTCCACATGGGGAAAATCATAAAAACGACCATGCAGCCAGCCTGTTTACAGGATTTGAACCTTGCACCGAACTACCAGTGTTCAACAACTTTAGTGTTTAGCTGCTATGGACCGCAAAATACTTTAAGTTCCTTTGGTTTTGTCCCTCCCAAACAATACATATATTACAGTTTCATTCATGTGGTCAGGAACATTCAATAATGTCATAATTATCCAACATTGCCAGAAAACTCTGAATAAGACACTTAGCTCTCGATTTTGGCTCCCCAGACTGCACTTGAAAAACTTCTCCAGGAAATAATTCAAAGTTCTAAATTCCAAAACACCCGTCCCACCAATGGTACTATGTTCTTATGCTGAGAACAAAAAGCCAAAATTTAATTCATGGGAAGTTCAGGAAACAAAAGCCATTAAAAAAAACATGCAAACACTTTACTGAAGCACCAGAAACACATACAAGGACTGACAGAACAAACCAAAAAACATTCTTTTACATTCCAATTTAAAGATTAACTCTGATTTTCATACATTCTAGAAGCTGATGCCACTTTACCCCAGCTTCAGTTCACTTCAATTCGTAACGAAATTATAGAAAATTTGAGTATAATATAATGTGTCAAAATATCTCTAAGATAGAAATCTTGAATTCATGCAATAGTTTTTACGTTAGAGATCACAAGCATCAAATTCTGTTTATGGTACTCAGCTTTTCCAGATTAATCTCTTGCCTGAAGTACATTTCAGGAAAAAATGTCAAAAGGATTATTTTTTCCTTATTCTTTCACTTGTGATAAACATCTCTATGGAGAAGTCTGCCTTACTTTCAAAAATGTGTGGAATGAGTATCACAAGCTATTCCCAAAACATTGAATTACATTCTATTAAGCATTTGACAAATGAAAACAAAGTCTGGGCTTCACAGAATAGGAACATTGGTTTTTCTTCTGCATGAAGTCAGTTCAGGCATGCAATTTGACAGAACTGTGTTGACTGAACTAGATTCAGGTGTCACTAGTAAGGTGTCAAATCCTCAAAAACCAACAAAAAATATAAAATTAGGCTAGAAATGCATTTCAAATGCTGAAAAAAAAATTAAATACCAATATTTATAGTTGACCTAATTTTTTTTAACCCCCCCAATACATACTGAACTAAATTAGGATCATTCCATAGCCTTACCCAGTCATCAGAAAATTAAGAATGACAAAATTACCAAATTTTATTAATTCATATTTTAGTTTGACATTTTATACTATGGAAAATAAAGACATGACGTAAAGAGTACCAATATTTATCTCCAGAATTAGTGAGAAATTTGGTAAAAAATTTTTTATGAGTTAGCAAAGAATCAATCAAGTACTTTGTTTTCTCTGAAAACACACATTATTACAAGACAATAAGATTTCTTTAAAGTTGAAAATCTAACTTTTGAAATGGATATCAAGTTCAGTTATATGACAGATGAAGAAATAGTCAAACTAGAGACATTATCATCATATAAGAAATTTATTACAGACTACTGGAAGTCATGATCACAAGTTCACGAGTCATGATCATATGCAAATATCATAAACAAAATCGAGTACCTTATGACATGCGCTTTTTTAAATTATCAGCTTCACTATTCACAAGATATTGATAACTTGTGCAAGTAAAAGCAAAAACAGATCTTTCATTGAGTTATAAAAATAAATCACATTAATATTACTTCTTACATCTGTAATATTAAAACTTACAAAACATTTAATTTTTTTCCCTTTTATTATATTTATTATGAAAACTACTCATATGCTACAAAGAAACAGATTCAATGATTACAAACAATTTGTCTTCTATTAAGATGCTCGATTTAAAAAAAAGTACCATCAGTCGTATTCAACATGAATGTTTATATACCATCTCAGGGTACTCAAGAACTGTGAAATTGTCACCATGTAGCATAATTTAGCACCAATATGGGATATGTGTGATGTAACACAACACTCATTACATCTATGCTTACTCTTGATGTAACTCTGATTGTTTCTTGATAAACCACCTTTGTTTTTATGAACAATATATAAACTGTTTTTGCTGCAATTTTTTCCCTTGCATTTAAAAAATATATATTAAAATTTGGTACCTGCCTCCTACAGAACAGCAAGCAGTGGCTTAGTCTCAAAGTTACAGGATCCATCAACAAAAGTGTGTACTAATGGACATGGTATGGTCAACTGCATATGACCAACAAGACAGTAATACAATGAAACAATTATTTACTCAGAACTATTTGTATTCGTGACATTCTAAACAGAACTTTTGGTAAAACAAGAAGGTCCAATAAAGCAGTAGAGATCAATAAAACTCTTCTTAATAAGCATAAAACAATGTGGCTTGATTACCAATTATTAAATAAAGAGGCCTTAGTTCCATCAAAATTCTACAGAAATGACTGGCATAATGTTGGCGGGATCTCCGCTGAAGAAGTAGCCTACATCAGAAGTTTCATTACTTTTATTAGCAAAATATACACTATGAAGTTGAATTCATTATTAACATAATTTAATTATTAATGATTGAAAGAAATATAATTTTTCCGACTTTAGAAAAATATCTCCTAATTTCACTTGGATAATTATTTATTTAATTTTTCAAATATTTCATATGTTTCTAAATACCGTAATTTCCGGAAGAAACGCCGCAGCGTTTACGTGTTTAAAACTTAAATTTTCAGCGGGTGCGGCGTTTCTACCCATGTGGCGTTTAGGTGCACTAAAATTAAAATATTTCCTATGATGGTCATTGTACATAGTTTGGATGGCCTTGTCATTGTGCATAGACTGGTGCTGTTCCCACACAAAAGACCACTCAGTTGCTTTTTGCGAACGTTTTGTTTACATTCTTTCCCTTGAACGGACCTACATGCCTTATTCACCCTAAACGAGATCTCAGAACAGTAACATTCTTCCCCCTTTCAAATCAACATTCTCATCAGTTTGAATAGTCTCTCTCCTCTGCCATTCGATGAATCTTCCAGGACCCATCCTCTCCCCACCCCTGCCTTTTCTGCAATTTTTTTCAAAGGCGGACACGACTCCACCAGCCTTGCAATAACGAACTCTGACATATTTCCCCTTCAGCATGAATGGATTTTTCTTGGCATTCTGCCAGATACAGATCCCATCAGTTTGGGTACAAGTACCTGTTGGATAGTTTTTAAGTAAGAAGGGAGCGAAAAATTTTTGAAAATGTCCCTAAACGGCACAGAAGCTATACTGCTGGTTTTAAGCTTAATGTAATTTCACGTGCTGAACAAATTGGAAATCGAGCAGCAGCTCGAGAGTTTGAAGTGAACGACAGATGTATTCGACGTTGGAGAACTGAAAAAGAACTTCTTAAAAATATGCCACAACAGAAACGAACCAAAAGAAGTACTGTAAGGTGGCCAAATCTAGAGGACGACCTTGCAAACTGGATAAAGGAGCAACGAAGAAAGGGAATGGCAATTTCAAATGTAAAAATTCGCTTACAAGCAAAATTTATAGCAAAACGAATGAACATAAATGATTTCAAAGGAGGTGTAGCAGATTTATGAAAAGAAAAATATTTCTGTGCGTACTAGAACAACAGTCGGGTAACAATTACCAATGGAACAGCAGGATAAAAAGTCATCTTTTCTAAAATATGTGACAGCTATTATTGACAAAAAAAACTTCTTCGGTCACAGATAATAAATATGGATGAAACGCAGTTAGCTTTCGACTCTCCTGCAAACAGAACTGTTGATGAAACTGGTGCAAAAACTGTATCTGTGTTTATGACGGGGCATGAAAGAACGTCATTTACATATGTGTTAGTTTGTGCCGCAAACGGTGACATGCTAAAGCCGATAATCATTTTTAAACGAAAGACTATTCCGACGGGAGATTTTCCTAACGACGTAATTATTTATGCAAACGAGAACGGCTAGATGTGCGAAAGAATCATGCATGAGTGGCTACAAAAAGTTTGGCAGTGTCGTATGGGATCTTTTTTCCAACCAAAGGGGTTATTGATAATGGTTTCCATGCGTGATCATTTCTTTGAGTCAGTGAAAACCAGATGTCAAAAATTGTCTACAACCGAAGCAATAATACCTGGTGGTTTGACAAAAATCTTACAACCATTAGATTTGTCAGGTAATAAATCCTTCAAAGCTGTGGGAGTGAAGGGTGAGTTAAGGATTGCATACGTAAACCAAAAGCGGTAAAATGCGTAGAGCATCTTTTGAAGAAATTGCAAAGTGGGCAGGAAGTGCGTGGAAATCGGTAGAAACATCGTCAATAATAGCAAGGTTCAAAGAAGCTGAAATTATATCCTTAGATAAAGAGACTGTAAACCAAGAGGATGAATGTGACGACCTGGAAGACTTAGATCAGGATTTACTAAATCTTTTTAATTCAGATAGTGAAGATAGGTGGAGTTTTTGCATCTATACGGCACATGATGATTTCACGCGCAATTTAATCTATTGCGGCGTTTACGCTGATGCGGCGTTTCTGTGTAATTTAAATTCTTTTCCCGCCATTTTTCTCGAGTGCGCCGTTTACGCTGATGCGGCCTTTCTTCCGGAAATTACGGTACAATATTTCATTACATAATTTGCTACCAGATAATTTTATTATTCATTTAAATATTTTCCTTCAGAAGTTAAGCTTTTATTTATGAGTGAACATTCTATACTTTTAACAATCAATCCACTTAAAATTGATCAAATGATTTAACCCTCTGAGCGTTATGGCCGGCTTTATCCGGTCATGAGATTTTTTGTCATTTGTTATATATTAGCTTATAATTTATTTAATTTTTTTAATTAAACTCAATTTATTCTTATGAAACAATTTAGCTTATAATTTATGATAGTTTGCTTTCTTACTTTCTTTAATAATATATATATCATCTTAATAAATGTAAGTTTATGAAAATAGAGCCTAAAGTAAGTAAATATACAAATTTAGCTAATAAAGTATCTTTGAATACAGGTCTTCATGACAGATCCATCCATCGCTCAGAGGGTTAATTTCAGTGCTCATATTCCAAACACAAAATACAGTATACAATTTCTGAAATTTGGAATTTTTTTCATACAAAAAACTGGAACTACTCTGATATGCGCCCCCTCAAGTTGCCAAATTTCTCGCCATTCATGCAGCCATATTACTATCTAAATTTTTTGTCTACATTTCGAACTTTAAGCCTAAAATGTCTCCAAAAACTACGTTTTGAACACACAATTTAAGCTAAAAATCCAAAACAAAAAAAAAAAATTTAGATAGCAAAAACGTAAAGTTTCTAACCAAAAATATTTGACAAGAATCCAAGTACACAGCGACATGTTTTAACTTAAAAAAACATCTACGAATGGCACAATGTAGGCAACAATCAAATCTACAAACTATGCACACCTCGCTTTAATACATTAACATAACAACAATAAATTTCAAAGAATACCATGTACACAGCGTTCTGTTTCAACTTTAAAAAACATCTACGAATTGCACAATTTAAACGGTACGCACTAATCAACAAAATAACTAAAATAAATTTCAAACAATTCAAAAAAACAACAATAACGACAGAAATTCATACTAAAAAACAATGAACATAACATTCTACAAAATAAGAACTAGAATAAAATAAAATGCACTTACCATTAATGCTTTTTCGAACAGCAGAAATACCAATTTCATACCGCCTTTAACATACTGCCACATATTCACTATTGTATTTATATGACAGCCAGACACACTATCCAGAAAATTCATACTATGATTCACAAATAAAATAACAAATAATCCCAAATACCTACTTCTACCACGCACAGCCACTTCAAATAATTTCCCATACCTTCTTTCCACACCTCCAAATACCCATTGCCCCTCAACAGGATGGCCACGACGATATTTCCTTATGCCGAACTTCAATTCAACAACTTTCACCATTAAATCTTTCCTCCCTAGCTTCTCAGACACAAAGCATGACGAGAACCAACGAACTCCAGCGAAAGATTTTTCAACTTCAACAGGGTTGCCATACAACACGCAATCGCGCCAAAAACCAGCGCAGAACACATATCGCCACATTTGGTGAAATTAGGGTGCATATCAGAGTTGTACCAAAAAACTTTCTGTAAACCTCCTCAAATGTGTACCTAGAAAGCATAATTGCTTGATTATCTGAATAAATTTCTGATCACCTCAAAAAAAAAAAAAAGCACATTCAAGACTATCTTAACAAACACTTACAAACTTAAAAAAATCTGGGAATATTTGCATAATGAAAGATTGATTTATACAATTCAGCATGTCTGGTCATTTTATTTTAGTTGTATTTATAAGGAACCATTAAATTTCCTTATAATCCCAGCTGATCTTTGAAATATGGTAACTGGTAGTTTGGCGACATTTTGGAGGCGATAAAGGTTACTACCTAGGACTTTGGTAATAATGTGTGAAGTACTCAGTTCCGATTAGGCATTATTTTGTGTGAGGGAAATGAGAGATCATGAGATATGTCATGTGACATTAATGGTGTTGGTGTATTTAATTATGGCAAAGCACACGAGGGCTATCTGCCTAAACGGAGGGATGCCTTTCGTGGAGGACTTTCTAAGGGAAACTGGCTCGTATACACGTTACACATGGGGAAAACCACGAAAACGCCCATGCAGCCAGCCCGTTCGCGGGATTCGAACCTCGGACCGAACTACCAGTGTTCAGCGTCTTTACCGCTCGGCCGCTGGTGGGCTCCATGTGACATGTGACATTAATGGACAAATTACAGTTCTTTAATCGGAAAAGGGGGGAAATCTGGAAATTTTGTATTTAGCTTTATTCTGTGTTGTGTGAAACAGTGTTGGTTAATTTTTGGATCCCATGGCCCTAACTAAATGAATTCGAAATGGGTATTTAGTGGGATTGAAAGGGGTAGTAATAAGTGTTTTTTTAAGGTTGCGCGAGATAGAAGTAAAGATGTTTTATTAAGTTATTTATTTTACCTGGTCCCTTGCTGTGAACTATAAGTATGATTTTAAAGATCCTGAAACGGGCGCACATATGCTTGCTTTTTATTTAGCGGAGGAAATAAGAAAAGTTTATCAGCCACGTAATCAAGATTCTGAAGAAGATTAGGTAAGTTAGTATTTTTAATTATTTGAGGATATTATTTCTAAATGTAAGGAGTAAATAAAGTAATTTGGTATTATTGGAAAATTGTTATTAGCAATGATTTAGTTTAAAGTAATTAGGATTGTAAGCTAATTTTTATTAATTTAATGTATGTGCTTATTTATATTTTAAGTAGTGTTTTTGAATTTAATTATATTTTAATTAAATGATAGCTATTTTGTGAATTACAGTCAAAAGTCGTTAATCCGGACTCGTCGGGTTTTCGGTTATTCCGGATTATCAATTTTTCCGGATTATAGATCATCAGTTTAAATCTCGTAAGATGGCATGCAGAAATTCTAAAATTAAAAATATGAAACCTTAATTTATGAAATAAAGAACAATTATAATCTAAAGGGTATCAAAATTTACAAAACAAAAAGAGCTTAATATTTATTTGTTTACTTTATTAAACATTTCTTTCAATGTAAGTTGTTTTAAGTTGCTTCGTTTTATGTGATAATACTTTCTCTGTAATTCTATAAACAGACACAATTTCTTGTTCAGTTACAAAGTTCCGCTGTTCAAGTCCCGTTAATTGTTGTGCCGAGAATACCGACTAACTTGTCAATCGAAATTTTTTCGTTTTCACTAACCTCTCTGTCACATTCTTCATGTCTTTACCCATTTTTTTGCAGCAATTCCACTTTTTGTTTGATGGACATTGAAACATATTTTCGTTTTGTACGATCCTTTGAGAGCTCCAGAATCGGAAATTCTATTTGGCATAATCGAAAGTTCAAGTTTACTTTTATAAAATTGCTCTTACAGTCTGCAAAAAATAATAAGCCGGATCCAATTCGAAGATTAAGAAACAACGCAATCATCAACATTAACTGAAATAGATAATTAGATAATTTTAGATTATACCGTCGGTAATACATAAAACGCGCACGCGAAAACGTATTCTGCGCTTGCGCACACGCATATGCGCAGTGGTAAAAGGTCTTACGCGCACACGTAAACGCCTATGCGCATGTGTCAAAGCGGCGCATGCGCAGAAAGTTTTTAGCTTTGAGGTCCGGATTATAGATCATTCCGGATTATGGGTATCCGAATTAACGACTTTATACTGTATATGTTTGTAGGAATTTGGTATACGTTTCAGTGGAAGTAAATGTCCATGGAAATAATTTATATTTGACACTAAGTATTTGTAACCATTTGTAATGTTTGAGGTATGAATTCGTTGGTGACGTTTATAATATAATAGATAATTTAGAGGTAAAAGTTTTTGGATATTTTATTTATTTTATACGTGGAAATGTTCATCTTTGGAAAGGGTATATACTTTTTCACGATCAGGTAATTTCATATATGTTCTTTTTACCGGATTTAAAGATTCACAAAATTTTCATGCATTTTCGTGAAATTTTTCTAATTCATGAGAAAAATGCAGTGTACATGGATATAGTGAAAAGTGTGCGCAATGCCATTTTTGTGCAATTCTGGGATGTTTTTTTAAGTAAAAATAAGTCGCCGTGTACATGGTTTATGTGTATGTGTTATTTTGAAAAACGCGTAAGGAGTATGGTATTGTGCACTTTTTCCCAATTTTGCAGTGAATATTTGTCATGATTAAGCAGTTTTGTTTGATAAAATTTCTAGCATAAGTGTAATTCGGCTACTAGATTGTTGGAAGAAGTGTTCAGTAGATAAAAAGAAAAGAAACATGTCTTTACTTCATGAAGACAAAATGGCGGCGGGGAAAAAAAATAGAGGGTTGCTGTAGGAGAGTTGGTCGCCAAATTTTCGCCAAAAAAACGCCAAGTTACCATAATGTAAAGATCAACCGAAACATGTCTTTACTTCGTGAAGACAAAATGGCGGCGAAAAAAAAATAGAGGGTTGCTGTAGCAGAGTTGGTCGCCAAATTTTCGCCAAAAAATCGCCAAGTTACCATAATCCCTTATAAACTCCCTTTCTCCATCTTGCCAAATATATTAATACCTTCACCCATTTTTCTGGAATATATTCTAAAAATAATAATAATAATCTGAAAGAGTTCAGATTTTAACTATTACCAAAAAGGGCTCTTAAAGTTTAATACGTTTTATCAGTAGAGATTATCAACACAGATGGCCCAGATGGAACAGCGAAACGTTCTATAGAATACGATAAAAATACGGATTTAGACTAACACGAGGAAGTTATATACATCTTCTGTTTATTTAAGCAGCAAAAAATATTTATTGCTAATAAAATTATGGTTAATCTTTACATTATGGTAACTTGGCGTTTTTTTGGCGAAAATTTGGCGACCAACTCTCCTACAGCAACCCTCTATTTTTTTCCCCGCCGCCATTTTGTCTTCACGAAGTAAAGACATGTTTCTTTTCTTTTTATCTACTGAACACTTCTTCCAACAATCTAGTAGCCGAATTACACTTATGCTAGAAATTTTATCAAACAAAACTGCTTAATCATGACAAATATTCACTGCAAAATTGGGAAAAAGTGCACAATACCATACTCCTTACGCGTTTTTCAAAATAACACATACACATAAACCATGTACACGGCGACTTATTTTTACTTAAAAAAAAAATCCCAGAATTGCACAAAAATGGCATTGCGCACACTCTTCACTATATCCATGTACACTGCTTTTTTCTCATAAATTAGAAAAATTTTACGAAAATGCATGACAATTTTCTCAATCTTTAAACCCGGTAAAAAGAACATATATGAAATTACCTGATCACAAAAAAGTATTTACCCTTTACAAATATGAACATTTCCACATATAAAATAAATAAAATATCCAAAAACTTTTACCTCTAAATCATCTATTACATTATACACGTCACCAACGAATTCATACCGCAAGCATTACAAATACTTAATATCAAATATTTAAATTATTTCCATGCACGTTTATTTCAACTTAAACGTATACCAAATTCCTACAAACATAAAATTCACAAAATAACTATCATTTCATTAAAATATAATTAAATTCAAAAACACTACTTAAAATATAAATGAGCACATACCTTAAATGAATAAAAATTACCTTACAATCCTAATTACTTTAAACTAAATCATTGCTAATAACAATTTTCCCAATAATACAAAATTCCTTTCCACCTTACATTTAGAATAATGCATAAAAATAATAATCCTCAAATAATTAAAAATACTAACTTACCTAATCTTCTTCAGAATCTTGATTACGTGTCCGATAAACTTTTCTTGAGTTACGGCCATGGGATCCAAAAATTCACGAACACTGTTTCACACAACACAGAATAAACCAAATACAAAATTTCTAGATTTGTTCCCGATTTCCCCCCTTTTCCGATTCAAGAACCGTAATTTGTCCATTAATATCACATGACATATCCCATGATCTCTCATTTCCCTCACACAAAAAAATGCGTAATCGGAACTGAGTACTGCTCACATTATTACCAAAGTCCCAGGTAGTAACCTTTATCGCCTCCAAAATGTCGCCAAACTACCAGTTACCGTATTGTAAAGATCAACCAAAATTATTTATTACTTTTATCATGAATTAAATGCATTTTTATTTGAATCAATCATATTAAAAAGTAAAAAAAAATAATATTAAGAACTGCATCTATTACCTTAAAATAATTTAGTTTATTAATTAATAACATACAGATTACATATGAAAGAATAATATCTTATGTATCTCCAAATGACAAAAGATTCAAACAGAAAGAGAAACAATGCTAAACTGTGTTTCGACACTAGTAGATTATAGAAATGCAAAATCATGTTCTGAGATTAATAGCAAAGTTAAAGACTGAAAACAAAATTATAAATAAATGAAAGTTTATTTTAAGTTTGAAAATGAGCATACAAAGACAGGCTGTGAGAAAAAAAAACAAGAAAGAAACATTTTTTTCATGTTCAATGCAGTGTCATCTGCATTAGCTATTTAGTGAAAAAAATTCAATTCATTAAAATAAATGGAACATATGAGAACAATTACAGTTCACTAAAAATCTCAGTAAAACTGAAAAATAACTCATTACTGAATATATACTAAAATCATCCACTTTTTAAATTTGCCAGCAAAATATGAACAATTACAAAACAGCAGCATTACATGAGAAATTTCTAAGAAAAAATAAAGATTATTTTTAACCATAACTGAAAAAAAATGTATAACACATTTCTTCTCCAAAATGAATATTTGCAGTCATTTCATAGTGTTTAATTTCTAAAGTAATTTTACTCTACATGTTGCATAACTTATCAATAAATAGTGTGATATTTTAATTCAATTAAGTCAGCTATCAGACGTTAAAGAAATGCTGCTAGTAATATACTGACTAATAATATGTATCCAATGTTACTGTGCTGAATGGATGGATGCACACTGACTGATTAGGTACTATTTTGCCATTCAATTCAAACAATGATAGAGATGGAAAAAGAACACTAGAATTTGTATCTCTTTGGAGATACAGGATTGTATGAAGAGAATCATAGGGCCCCCAAGCTTTTGCACTGCTCTTGAAAGTCCATATTTATGAATTTTAATAAATGATCTTGCAAGAATATAAATAAAAAAAAAAATAAAAAAAAACTCTCCAGAATCTTTTAAAAATATCTTTATACAACTGGAAAATGGATAAAACTGCATTATATGATGAAAACTGGGTGGATAATTTTTAGTAAATATAATTGCTTACTTAATGTATAATGTATTACTTAGTGGTGTGGCTTATTAGCTAATTCATTATTTCTACAACCGAAAAGGTTGTTTACGTAAACTGTATTCAGATGCAGAACACACACAAAAAAAAAAATCAGTCATTTAAAAATTGTACATGCTTACATAAAAATTTCTCACACTTCAAAAATATGCAGCTCTATATTTTACGGATCACGAATAAAGTAACTATAATTACAAACGAAAATTCGCACATAGTTTACAGAACCGAAATTATACCATATAATGAGATTACTACCACAGAAATCTCCATAACTGCCTTCTAATGATAGTCCTTATCAGAAGTTGAGTGGTAAAGCTGTGAAATATCAATTCATTTTGAATTCTGCTTGCATTATCTGATTCATAGTAGTATGCTTATAGCTTTCCACATACGCAGCACAGTTTCCTTAAAGAAATCCTTCATGAAAGCTAGCTTCCCCTTAAATCGACTGCCGATTTATTTTGCCATAATAAATATGCAACAAAGTAACTACAGAACCTGACAACTATTAGTAATCAGACAATACAATCTCTTGTTGTTTAGTTTTTTTTAAATAACTTTGTTCTGTCAGTCATATAAATAAATGGCTTAAAAGACATATATATATAGTTTAAATTTGTTTTGGAACTGCATAGCGAAAAAACAATAAACAGCTCTTAAAAAATGATTTTTAGAAGTACGTATTTTGCAAGCAGAATTTTATGGATCCCTCAAAAACACAGGGATCGTGTTATCAGCTAATGCGCAGAATTTCTATAGAATGCTGAAATAAGTGTCAGCTAAAAATAAAATTTAGCTTCAATCACTGCTAATATCAGTCTGATATAGTTACAAAAAAAGTATTTCTCGACTAAATTTTGGCGCTTAAGACGTCCACAAACAGCTTCTAAAAATACTTTACGCACATTCGAACTGTATGTTAAATTACTTCGAATTTCTTACGTTCGAGAAAGGTCAGATATTTGATCTCGTATTTTAGCCAGTCCGTGAATATCAAATGTTATAACTGCTAATTAACATCAAATATAAAATTTGTACATTTTTATTATGAATAATGAATTTTTATTATATTGAAAACAAGAAACGAAATCTCGTACGCCGGTTGAATTCGTTATTATATTTAACATCTTATGAACAACAAATGCTTTTATTTATCTGTGCTAAACTTTGTGAAACATAAAAGTAGATAACAATACTTCAATTCTATTCAATACTTTAAATCACACTGATTACACTTACCAATCTAAAGCCGACAGATCGTATTTACCATCCTGGAAAACACAACTAGGCCACACATCATGAATGAGACAAAGTGTTAATATCACAATAAAAAAGTTCGGACTGAAAGACATATTATATGAATATACGAATTAATAATACTGTTAACTTTAAAACTAGATTACTTTACAGAGTTATCACTCTACAGAACGAAACATTTGAAGGCACATATAATGAGAACATTACTCATTCGAGTTACAATATTGCGTTTACGTTTCAAGAATCACCATCACGTGCGTCTATCGCGCGGTTGTCATGATTACGTCACAGAGAACAAAAACAACAAAACGGAGAAAAAATGCAACTGTCAAGTAGCAGTTTCGTTTAGAAGACACTCGACGGTCTCAAGGTGATATCATAAAAGAATATTTATGATTCTATAACATTATTCGTCTGCAGAACAAAAGGCTTATGGAATTTCATCCAAACAAATTATTTATCTTAAATGCAAATATAGTTTGTTGCAAAAATTTTTGGCATTACTTTTCTTTCTCCAAAACAACTGTTGTATCGTGCTTTTAAGAATATTTTTAAATGATTTTCCTAAAATTTATAATAGCGATTAGATTAAGATTAAAGGATAACACAAGAAATTGTAAACTGGGTTTCAGTTGCATTGAATGCTCGTCCTAAAGAATAATATTTTTTATTTTAATCTTGTACATCTGGGAATAGAACAATAAATAACGGAATCATTTCCTATCTTTCTTTAGCTATTGCTCCGAGTATCTGGTAACTTTTACCCTCAATTGAAGGTCTGGAACACATATTTTTATGAAGAAGCTATAAGTGTCAGAAATGAACAAGATATTTATATCAGCCAAACTATGTTTATTATTCAATTAGTTTCTGCCTTAAATAGTGAGTAAACTAACTGTTTTATTCGGTATCAGTTAAGCTTCAGGAAAAAATGGAATATATTTCTTTAGCTTTTATCCTGTCTCGGCAAAATACATCCGCTTTAGCAGTTCCCCCCATTCCGAAGGCAGGAGAAAAATAATGATAATTTATTTATGTGTCTAATTTGAATTTATAGACATAATACTCTGAAAAGAAATCGCTAGTGTATGAGTCATTCTGCAAATATAATATGCATGTGGCGAAAATCTAGTTCCAATATTCACAATATCCAGTGCTTAAATTGCACCGGAGCCCGGCTCCGGTACTTCTCAATTTTTAAGATAAATTACAATTCTAGCCGGAGCCCTATATAAGAGGAGCTCCGGTACTTCTTTTTATAAAACTGGACCACAATTTAAAGGGAAAAAAATTTAGAATTCCTATCGTTTTAGTTTAACAATAAGCAGACCTTGCAATACTCTATTTCCCTAGAAATACGAACTCATGAGAACATGAGACGTTCAAATAAAAGTCCCCTCACTCACATGCGGAAACCTTTCCCTTTAAGAAGGGCAATAAATTTGGAGGAGTTTGTGGCAATAAATTTGGGGGAGTTTGTTTAGGAACGCGTAAATTTCTCGCCAGTGCCATTGTATCGAGTATATTGTTATCGATGCTTGCAGTTAGTTACCCTCACAGGAAGGAAAATTTGTGTTCTTAAATGTCCGTTAAGTGACAGCGAGTACAATAACAGTGTTTACTCAGATAAACTGCTCAAGCACGTCCTATACATCGTCTTCGGATAGTATTCACTAATGGGGGGAAGCGTAACCAGCAATTTTACAGTCATCCTTTACATTCTTCCTTAGGAGTCAGATTCAGGACTCATTTTACCCCTGACACACATCCGCTTGATGGCTATAATTATATAAGCAGAGAGCCGCGGTCAAAGAGAACGTTCTTTCTCACCAAGATTCCCCTCATTTTTTTGTTCCTACCCATTCATACCCTCATTCTGTTTCGCCCTAGAATTTTCATCAGCTATACTTTAAGTATATTTAATTTTTGTGATGATAAAAGAACTCCCCCCCTACAATCAGAGCCTAAATTGGGCCGGAGCCCACCGGATCTCGGCTCCGGTGCTTCTTAGTTTTTGTAATAAATCATAATTCTAGCCGGAACGCACCGGAGCCCTGAATAAGAAGGCTTGTGGCACATCTTTTATGTAACTGAATAACAATTTCAGAAGAAATTTTATCTCGAAAATTTTATTTTAACAATAAAATTATATTAAAAATCGCTTAATAAACTTCAATTTATCTCTTTACATTTTATTTAATTTTAATTCTTTAATTATTTCAATAAATAACTAATTATCTAATAATTAGCAATTAAATTATAATTAATTAATTATATAATAATTATCGATTAAATAACAATTTATAACATTAATTGAATAAGTTTTAATTAATTTGATAATAATTAACTATTTAATATAAAAATTATTAATGAGTTTAATAGTCATTTTATTTATTTATTTACTCTTGTTCCTCTTTGCTGACGGGCTTCCATAGGGCTCCGGCACCTCTAATCTTACAAATTAAGCCCTGACAATATCCCTAATCTGAATCCATCTTCCGCTACAGCAATCCAGGCTATGATTCTATGAAGTTTAGCTAGCAAGCTATGATTCTATTTCCACTTTGGAATAGCTTTGTAGTATGGATTCTATGATCATCCATACTACAAAGCTATTCCAAAGTGGAAATGATTGTGAAATGTCTTTAATTTAGCCGAAAAATATATGTTCCTTTTCTAAAGAAATTTTAATGCTTTATAATGGGCCTAAGAAAATTATCACTTGGTTTCGTTTGAAGATCTTTTTCTATTTCATCTGTCTTTTCCCACTATTCTTGTTTCAAAAATCTAAGATGATTATTTGAAATTTCTGGGCTAGGTGTTAATCTAACTTGAGAACAGAGAATATGGTAGAATGCGTATGCATAGGTCTTGTATCATTTGTAGCAATTGTATGTTAAAAACTCAGCAATGAAATACAAATATGCTTAAATGCGAAAACTAAACAGGAAAAGGAGCTTATGAAACGAATGCCCCCCCCCCTTAAATTTTTATTGAAAAAGTGACAGCATACGTGTCAGTCATTTGATAGGAACAGATTCTGTTCGGCATATTTGGCGAAACTGCAAATTCCAATAAGTTCAACTTTATTCCTTCTTTCTCTGAGAAATGTAATAATATACCCAAATATCCCCAGCGGTCAGTTATGAAAATTTTAACAAAGGGTTGGCCTGTTATCTTAACCAAAAATCAAATTATTTAAATCATAATTAAATATTGTACTTTTTACAAAACAAAAAATACAATTAATTGTCCATGAAAAAATATTTTGAAATTTAAAAAAAAAAAAAAAAAAAGGGAACAGAAATTATACAAAACACGACCAAATTTAATTATAACAGAAACTAGCACAAATTGTTTTCTTTATTCACGTCACTTTCTGGGAACTTCTGTCAGGTTCTAAGCCAACACATTATTTTTCAAAGTAGTTTCTTCGTAAGGTTTAGAATTAGATTCTCTTAAAGAGTTCCTATTTAAGAAAGATAAGACTGTTATTAAATCTAAAATGTGTTGTACAATAAAAGAAGGTAATGAAAATTAAAGACTAGAACTTCAGCCGATAGTTCTGATGTTAAAAATTTGATACCCAGTAATAAATATGTTGAAAACATGAGACATTTTCCAACATTTAGGCCTAAATGCCTTTGGTCGAGCTTAAATGAAACTCGAAGAGACGCTAATTTTCAAGAAGAGGAAGAATCAAGAGGTTCAAGAAAAAAAACTTTTAGTAAAAGAAAGTAAATATGATTATGCCTTGTGGCACAATTTTTTCTTTGAATAAATAAATGAGCAAACAGAAAGTATGAGGAACTGAAAAAGACAAAAAAATTCTCGCCAAAGCCTCCCCTACAATAAACCACTGATTTCATTCCTAAACACAAAAATGGAAAGCAGTTGTGATGGATAGTATCCAACAGGAAATTGTCAACAGCTAATTTTAACATCGCTGGAAATGAATAAGGAGTTTCTGTTCACCTTAATTTAGTTTCTATAATCCATTACGATTATAAGGTACTTTTCTGTTAAAAGCACAAGAAGCGTTTTGTATGCCATTATTGGTATTTTCCATCTCATTTCCATATGCATTTGTGGTGTTCGAAGAAGCATGTTCGACGTGTTTTTGAGAGGTCCTGAATTCGAATCCTGGTGATCTCATTGCAGATTTCTTCAGTTTCATGATTTCGAAAAATTCTAAAAGACTCTACACCATATTGGCGCATTTTGGCTTATTTCGTTCAAGCCTTTCGATTTGATTTCAGACTTTCCCAGGACATGTTAACGCATGCGCCCTCTTGGCACTTGCCGGGGACCTCCACGAGCATAGAAGCCCATGCTAACCTGGGTATGTTAATTGACTTGAAATTGGTTTGCCCAAGGGCCCGTAATACTGTTAAGACGACACTGGACGTCTCCATAAACAGTTTGGTTTTACGTTTCGGAAGTTTTCTTCCTTTCTATTAAAATTCTGTTTGTAAATTTTCCTTCTTGTTTTATGATGGTTTCATTCCTGAAATTACGTTTAAAAAAGGAAAGAAAAAGGGAGAAATCTGAAATAAAAGCAAATACAGGAAAATGGTAGTTATAATGTATTGTAACCTAAATGATCTAATGACGCAAAACTAAAATAAAAAATAACAGCAATTAATAACACTGCTTTAAAAGTATCATATAGGATTAAACAGGGCTTATAAAATTAAAAATGGCAGAGAATAGCAGAGAACTTTTTAATGCATGCAGTTCCCGTGTATTCAATTAACTAATTGTCTAAATCAGTGGTTCTCAATCTTTCGTGCCCCATGCAGCCCTTTCACCATTGGTAGGTAATTATTCTTCCTCATTTTCTTTAAAAAACTCGAAAACTACATATATATTTAAATTTAGATTATTTTCTATTGTGTTTCATAAGTTACACAAGAAAAAATGTAGAAGAATATTGAGGAATATCAAACCTTGAATGAATGCATTTTTTATTTATAAATTAAAACTAATTATTTAACTGGTAAAAAACGGATGACCGCATTGTTTCTCGAAACCATAAATTTCCCCCCGCCCAGCGGGGAATTCCCTCTGCTTGAGGAATCTTGGTCTCTGGCTTTTGGCGTTTATTACGCCATTTTATATTACATCGAAAGCTCTGAACAAAGTAAATATGGCCCAGTATCCGGATCAGTGAAGTGATATGAATCATTTGCTGTGAAATATTTGTATTAAGCATCTTTTATATCGGAATACTCAAAGTGACACCAACAGTCAGAAAATATAACCGTTCCATTCGGGACATTCTCATCTATTGTGGACAAATCCAAATTGTGAATCTATTGTAATAAAAGAACGACAATTATTAAATGGAAACCGTCGTTACATAAGCGATGGTTATGAAGCCAGTCATCACCAGGAAAGAAACTAAACCAAGCAAATGCTGTCTAGTACGGAGGAAGAATGCAAAACGAAACAAAAAAAAAAAAAAAAAAAAAAATGCGCCTAGTGTTGTGACTTTAATAGAAAAGGACCATAGTCCTGGTGTTATACATTGTCATTATGAATGTTTCTACTAAATTAAATCTTTATACCGATGAATCTGCTGTAGAAGATGGATCCACGTTTAATTCTTTAATTCTTTCAAATAACGAAGATTATATTAAATTTAAATACACCACCACTTTTGCAAAGTGCAACAAAAGCCCAATTGTATTCTTTAGACATCACAAAAAGTCCAGTTATATCCTTTAGACATGCATTTCTTTAATAGAATATTTCTTATACTATTTATTTATCAGACTTGAGTAGCTTTGTCCTGATTTCGAGTGCTTTGCCGAAAGTAATTAATCAATGCTTTTATTGCCTGCTTCTTTTCAAAAATGAAGTCTGGTTTATATTCAGAACCATCCACATATTTCACATCAAATTGCACATTTCAATTTTATGATACGTCCTCTCTGTCTTCTGATGATCTACGCACAAAGCCGGATTAAGACTTTTACGCAGAATTCTCACGATGGTTTACCCTTCCTTTTTATCATATTCATAAAGCGTAGATGTTATTAACTCTCCACACCTATGAAACAGGATTTCAGACGTAGCTAATCAAGGAAGATAAATTACACATACATAAATGTGCAACTCGGATATCAGTAAGTGATTGCTTAGCTGTGATCAGTTGGTTCTTATACCAGGTTAGCATAAATTTGAAAAGCTGGAACATTTATGCAAAATTCTTATACCAGTTTCTGTGATGTGGCAAGGACTGGTTGCCTAGCAACGAAATTCGGCTTATGCCACTTATAACCATAAAGCCTTCGTATTAATGCTTCTTTAGAGGCCCAAAGCACTTAAATATTTTGCTGCCCCTTACCCATTCCTTCATTATCGGTCTTGATTTAGCTGCACCATATATTTCAGGTAAAACAGCCAATGGGAAATTTTTATGGTTCCTCCTTTACTAAGCATTGCTTGTTTTATTTAATGGTTAATCCAGCTCCAATTAATGTAGTAATAATGATTACAGCCTAGATTTAGAGTGAAAACTTTAAATGACCAAACTATAAGATTTGCTGTATGTTTCGCATTTTTTTTAATAATAATTAATAGGCATTTCAAAAATCAATGACGTAGATTTTATAAACCTTTTAATTCTCTTTTTCCTTCTAAATCGCTTTTTTTCAATAACTAGCCAGTTGTGGAGCAAGCTGCCTAAAATAATTATTATAAAAAGGAAAGAAAAAATATAGAATGATTTTAATGAATCCGCTAAAGTAATTTCATGTTAAAGCTAGAAGTTAATAATAATTGAAATGAATCCGCTTTAATTGCTTTGGAATTAGTTTAACTTGCTAATTATTAACAGAATAAATTGGAAAGGAAAATTTTAAATCTTAACGCTTTGCTAAAAAACACTCTGCAGTGAGGAAGATAAATTCAAATTTGAACAATGGCTACACATTTGTTTTAAATCATTGAGTTTGTTAATTGAATTCGAAAGCACTCTGCAAAACGCAACTACATTGCGTTTTGCAGAGTGGCAACTCACTTCTTTTATGTCGCTGAGTTTTCTGATTAAATTTGAAACATATATATATCTAACGCTTTATGGAATGGTAACCAAAGATTTTATATCATTGAGTTCTTAATAAAAATTTCCTTAAACTCGCACAAAATTAAGAAATAAATAATAAACAAATTCGTAATTTAAAATTAGGCCTTTGAATTGTTCAGCCGTCACATCTTCACTGCATGGAAGATGCATAACATACGATTCCTGCATGATGGTCCGGGGCTGTAATTTCGAACACCTTCTTTGATGACAATTGTTGTCTGTTTTTGTTCTTATTTCTTGGTTTCTGCTGTACTAAGCATAATAAACATGTTTTCTCACCCTGTTCGTGTCCTTCCTTTTTTGCGTTTTGTGTCGTCACTACTGCGCCAGGAAAGCGTTTCCGACCATACACTGCTATGTCCATCGTCCCATCGTCCAGGTGTACTCTATCTCTCCTGAAAGTTTGTCACCGCTGTATATGGACACATCTGCTGTTTGTCTCCGCTATACATGTGTTTGTCACCGCTGTACATGGTTATACACCCTGTATATAAATGTAAGATAAAAATGAAGTTAAACTAACTTAATTTGGCAAAGGCTTTTTTAATTCCTAATTTTAGTTTTGCTTCGTCCCCTTTCTGTCTTTGAATCTAAAGCTCGTCACCTGAAAATTAAATCCGTTTATGTAGTCGTTCCTGCAATGCGATGAAATCTCGGCCACCTAGATCAAATAAATTTTTATTATAAACTAGCAGCTTCGCTGCCAGCCTTCGTCTGGCTTTTAAATATACCGAAAAAATGGCTGAAGAGTTTTGTTCATTAATCCAAACATTAAATTTAAAAAGTGCGTAGAATTTTACTCTGCAGAACAACTTCATAAAAGAAAGTTATTAAGTATAACAAAATTACAATGAAATAATCTATATCCCTTAATACGAATATTAATTATCCTATTAAATAAATTAACCAACTTCCCTTTGCAAAATCTTAAGAACTCAAATGGTATAAAGGAAGTTAAGAACTTTGTTTCCTAAAAAAAAAAATCACTCAAAACATTTCAATATCTTAAAAACAGTGAAATGAGCAATAAATAACATAAAAGAATACAAAAAACCAAAAATTCTGAAAAGCAAAGTATAATTAATGATATTTTATCTTATATTTTCAAGAGGAAAAAATGACAATGAAATAAGCTATATCCTTTAATACAAATATTAATTATCTTAATAAAAAAATTAACCAACTTACCGTTGAAGAAAAAAAAATCATGCAAAGCTTTTCAATATCTTACAAACAGTGAAATAAGCAAAAAAAATAACATGAAAGCAACTCAAAAAACATAAAATTCCGCGCAGAATTTTACTCTGCAGAACAACTTTATCAAAAAAAAAAAAAAAAAATGTATTATATAGTATATGTAAAAATTTGATGTGTACACCACATGACTTCCTTGTACGGAATATTAAATTATACGCATTTTTTCTTGCATTTCATTTAAACTTATTAGATTGAATTAAACCTACTTCGCCGACAGCGCATAAACCACAATAGAATAAATGCACTCTTGAAAATTCACCATAGCGACACTCTGGCGCTAGGTTTACTTAACAGTATTATATTACGTTCATATTATAACTCAGAATGCACAAAATTTATATCATTTAAAGAATTATCTAATCGTTGCCATATGTTCTATTCAAATATTATAATAAAGCCAGAACTATGTATAAAAGAAATTAAGCAAACAAAACAAAAAAGAAACAGTTTTTCACAGACGATTGAGTATTTCTCCTTCAATTAATTCAGTTCTCAATTCGCGAGAAGGCAAAAATACATAAAAACTCAAAATATCTGTATTAAAAATTACGAAGTTAATCTTAAACGCTAATTTCCTCGAAAAAATTCCAGAAAGGATTAAGCATGATTTAAGTAATAAATGAAGGCGTTATCTTTGTTGTTGCGAAGCTAAGTTTCTCTAAATTGGCAACAAATCCGCTGTCCTGCTGTTTCAAATGTAAACAAGAGCAATGGCAGCCATCAAAAACATTATTAGGCTTAGCGGCACTTAAACAATTTTAAAATTGTTGATAATTCTAAAAATATTGCATACAGATTTACTAAAGGCATAAAAACCTTAACCGGAAGATAAAAATAACATAATTCAATCATTTTTAAAGCAAAAAATGCACAATTTACAAACATATAAGAGTAAAGAAACTGAGATCACTGAGCGGGGTAGCAGAGTGGATATATATATAAATATATTTATATATGTTTGGTGCGGCCGATTGCAACCAAAATACGAGGTGCATATCTACATGTTATAGCAGTCCTATGTACAAAATTTCAACGTCCTGAGGCTACTGGTTTTTGAGTTATGCGAGATATGTACGTACGCACTTACGTACGTACATATCGCCACGAAAAATTCTCTTCAGAATTCATTTTAAAGCAGTTTTATAATTTTTTTGGAGGAAAGAGTGTTTTATTCTGTCCTTACATACAGATATCACGGAAATACATCGTGAAATTGCATTTGAAAGAGGTCAAAATGGGATATTTTCGTTGAAATATGCTGCCTGAAACTTTTCGCGATTACAATACTTCCTTTCTACTTCGTACAAGGAAGTAAAAATGACAATGAAATATGCCAATCTCTTAAAAACAGAAATACGATGAAAAATTGTTGCAAAAACTATATTTCTAAAAGAATGAAACTATTCAAAATGATGCGATTTCATCAAAAATCTATGAACAACAATAAGACAGGAAAATTGTTGCCAAAATCACATTTTTAAAGATGTGAGATGTGAGATACTCGGAAGCTTCATTTAGAAAATTCTTTAAAAATACAAAATATTATCATTTTTCAAAATTCTTTTTATAAAAGCAGTCGCAAGGATGAAAGTTTAACGTGTCCAAAAATCAAAGAAAAATAAACTGTACATTTTTAAAAATAAACTTTTTTAGAAAAAATCCCGTTGAAAAGGTGTTAAGCTGTCTTTGTTAAATAAATTCGTATTTAATCGATTTATTGAAACACGAAATTTATTTTATGTTCGTAAAATAGCTAAGTGCCTAAGTTTCATGACGATGGGAAAATGGAGAGTATAGAGTAAAATCTCGCTTTCCTATAGCCCATTATGTCTCAAAATGACACGATTTCGTCACAAAACATAAAATTAAAAAAAATTCGAATTCGAATTTCGAAAAAATCGCTTGGAGTTGCATTGGCTCTTGTCTAGATGAACCTATGTACCAAATTTCGTAGCCGTGGGTCTATTCGAACGAAAGACACTCACACACACATACAGACAGACTCTTTCGTTTATTATATGTAGAGAAGAGATGCCACTGCTACCAACCCTGCATCCTTTTTTTTTTTCTCCCGCTTGACTTGCTGCTAGCAAACGTTCCCAATTTGTTTATTGTTAATATGTAAATTGCTGTATAAAAAAATCTGAAGAGAGCATCAAGAGCAGAAGATGCTTTGATGTTTTGGTTGCATGTTTTGGTTTTTACAGAGGGAATTAATTCCGCTCTTACCAGAGATTATCAAGGAATCCCATGAGGGGCCTCACACATACGGGCTCGTCAAATTGGTCCACCACCATACCATAAAGGTGTGTGTACCTTAACGCGCACAAGAATGATATGGACCGCAAGAATACTCACGTATAAACTATGGAAAATTAAAGAATAACTAATGAAAAACTAACAAACTCTTTCTGAAAAGCTGTCCTACTTTTCTTTTTTGTGAATCTATACAATGGGGTAATTGCAAGTAATTATAACACAGATAACATTCTCATAGTTTGACGGCTGTTATCTAGATCTACGCCGTGATCTTCTAATTTATCTAGTCTTTCATTCAAAATTATCACATACTAGCTTTACCCGCGGCTTCGCTCGCCTTGATGTCCTTAAATAAGTTTCAACTCCGCGTGGATTTTAAAAATACATTCCGCGTAAAATTTCAAAATAAAGGACATTCGAGTGCCTTAAAATTATAAAACAAAATTTTTTATCGCACACAGTAAAATGTAAAGAATATAAAATGTAAATGGAATTTTTCAAACAATAATAGCAGAAATATATAACACGAATGAATAGATCTTTAAAAAATACGAAATAAAACATTAAATATATCACAAAAGTCGAAATGTTGATAATAGTTTCAAGTCGATAAGTTAATTAGAAGTTATTAAAGTGTAAATCCGTGGACTGTGACTTTTCGCCAACCCAACGGTCGACCGGATCCCAGCTGCTCCCCCTCCGTCGCTTTCGAAACGCAGCCTGTCAACAGAGAGTTAACAATAGCAAGCGGAGTATTGTTTCATCTGTGATTAAGCTGGAAATAATTAGCGACAAAAACAGTTACACCGCCATTGTTCCTATCATTCAGAGAGCGACACAAGCTTCTAAATTTCGAGAAATTTGGATAATTAGATCAAAAGTTATAATTTTCATCACCAATTTATTGGACTCACACAGAAAGACTCAAGAAAGAATCCCTAATGTCGCTATTGAGTAGCATTCAAATTAGCGTTTTTCGAGTTTTTAATGAATATCTCAGCTGATTAAAGTCGTACGAAGATGCGAATGGTGTCAATGGATTCCGACGAATTTTTTGTAATCAGCGGATAGTATGTGTCTCGAAATTCAACTAACCGCTGTTCTATAAATATTTGTGAAAGTATAAATTGGCGCGTAGCTAAATCCCTTTAATAGGGAAAAATCCAACAATGTAAGTGAAAAACGTAGGGGAAAAGTAGTTTTTGATTAATATCTCGGCTAATTAAAATCGTACGAAGCCATTTTATACCCTATAACCTTTTCTAATATATCAAAAATATTCCTGGAAAATTTCATGACGATCGGTTAAGTAATTAAGGCGTGAAAGCGTAACAAACAAACACACAAACAAACTCACATTCGCATTTATAATATTAGTAAGGATAAATACTATATATTCACATAACATATATGAATATATAAATATATATACTCATATATATTAAATACATCGCCATAGTCGTAATATATATGTTAGTCCTTTACACCAGTGCTCCGCAACCTTTTCTCACCTGCGACGCACAAAAAATCTTTCTGGAATTTCGTGGCACACCAAAGAGTTCCGAGTTATCAAGGAAGTGCCGAAAAAATTCAAATGCTGACGCACTTACAATCCCGCACACAACCACACAACAGTGAAATATATAAAAACATTTAAAATAGACATTATTAAGGGAAAAAAATTGTCATTGTGTATTAAATACATGATAAAAAATTGCAAAATGTCAAATACATGTATTTGATTGCGGCACACCTGTATCCTACTCATGGCACACCGGTGTGCCGCGGCACACCGGTTGCGGAGGCTTTACACTGCTCTTTGCAAATGTTTTAAGCCGCAATTTTTATTACATGTGTATCTTTCCAACACTATTTATGGTTTTTCAATGCTCTGATCAAGTTGCGCAGGAAAAATGTGAGCCAATAGGCCATTAGAGATTCCTATATTGAGAAAGTTTTTTCAATGACAACCCAATATTTAAATAGGTTTTTATAACTCGTATTTGTTGAACGTTTATTATTTTGAAGCGAACGAAAAGTAAAACAAGAAAAATTTGAGAGGAATATTTTGATTAAACTGCTTGCATTTGCCTCTATATCTGTCAAACTAGACACACTGGTATTGAACAAAATAGTCTGAATGCATACAATTTTTACATTAATTTTTTGTTTCCTAAAAAATGTCTGATGGACTAAAAATTAAGCGTTAATTTTTCTATCTGCAGAAATTTTTTAAGTTACACTGTGGCGCTAAATAAATATTGTTAAGAAATGCCCGGCGGCGGTAAGATAGCTTCCCCGCAAGGCGGATTTATGGTTGCCAGAAAATGGCAAGGGACGGCAGGGTTACCATATTTGGCAAGAAGTCGCCCATTTGAAGACAAAATTGGTGATATGCCATAGACAGTTGGAGAACCTTCTAAAACGAGTTCTTACCGGTTTAGCCCAGAATGTTCTCGAACGCAGGCCGAAAGCTATATAAACCCTGCTGTATGCGGAGTGTCTCGTCAGACTCTTTAAGTCGATCGCAAATCGATCGAGTGTCTCATAGTCTAGTGCCTCGTCAGTCGATCGCGAGTCTATCGAGTGTCTCGTAGTCTGCCTAGCTTTATCATCAGTTCTACTGTCGAATTGGTGCGTCGAGAGTGTGCATCGTTGAGGCAATCGTCGAGTGCATCGCAAATTGTAGCGTGGAGAGTCTCGAGAGTACGTTGAGTAAGGAGAACGACCGAACTGAATCGGGAGCTGTACTGTAGGGCTTTGCCGTGAAGCTGTCTTAACCAATATAGCCTGATAGCTGTGTTGCTGATTGTTTCAGCATGTTCGTCGTAGTTTTCAGACGCCTGTAAACGTGTTTTTGGAGCTGTCCTGAGTAATACTGGCTAATAAATCGTGTTTTCATTTTTCATCAAGGGCTGGTCGTCAATCACTCCAAATCCACGAATCCGCAGAACGCAACAATATTAAATTCTCCATGAATCGCTTTGTCTGTTTCTGTTGATTTCATATTCATGATCTGAGATAGCAACAAAACTGTCGTTCGTTTGAGCTGTACGGTTATTCTGTTAACAGTTGCTGACCAGACTGTAAACATCTCATTACTTCACTTTCATAGTCTTTCACAGAATGTCGGTAACTCCGGTTATGCATGCTGGGAAATCGCTTTGTGAACAATTAGTTTTCTTTCAGTTTCATACTGCTTAAGAATTCAAGCTCAAATCCTCTCATTCTGACAGTCATAAAATATTATGATAAATTTATTATTTAAAAATATTATGTACACCAATATGTTATCATTATTATGTATACCAATATGTTATCACGTTTCTTAGGTTTATTAACAATAACAAAACTTAAAATCATAGTTACAGATCATCAGGATTTTCAGAGTGAGAAATACGAGAAAACAGTCGTGCCTCACCCGGATTTGAGCTATGAATCTTTCAATTTCTAGATAGATGGGCTATTCACTTACATGATAAAATAATATGCGAGGAAATGTGATAATTCTTTACATTCTCCCCCACATAAAAATTTACGGAGGAGACTCAGTCGATCATACCCAGGGGGTTGAAGGAGATTATATAAGTTATTTTCTCCCTCCTTCCAGCAGGCCTTAGTGGTGTGACGGTATCACACTCGATGCGTATTCGTGAGATCCAAGTTCGAGTCCCGGTGAGGGCATTGCTCATTTTTTATGTCTCCTGTTAAAAAAGAACCAACAACTCAAATCCACAGACTATTATTCATTACGAACCAGGCAAAATTTAAAAAATCAGTTGTGTTCTGCCAGGATTTAAAGCAGGAATCTCTCAGTTCCTAGTTAAACGTTTTAACCAGTTATACCACAAAAAGAGGAGAAATGCGACAATTCTTTAAGAAAAAAAATTTAAATGTAAACTGATTATTTGGAAGACGCGTATAAGGCATTTCTCCCGTCTTCTTATCGTGCTTTCGTGGTGTAGTGGTGGTTTGGCCAATATTCCAGAGGTCCGCAGTTCGATCCCCGGCGAAGGCGTTGTTAATTTTTCATCTTGCCTGCTTCCAAAAATCCTAATGTCTCTACAGTGGGCCCGAACTAAAAGGGTGTTGAACGATGATTCTCCTCATATAGAATTTGGCAATTGGGTCCCCTAAAAACCCCAGTCGCCCTTTAAAAGGGGGGGGAGTATATAAGGTATTTCTCCCGCCTTCTTAGCGTGCCTTCGTGGTGTAGTGGTCAACACACTGAGCCGGTATTTCAAAGGTCCTAGGTTCGATTCACGGCGAAGGCAAGTGCTAATTTTTCATCTCGTCTGCTTCCAATTAACCTAATGTCGCTACATTCATTGTGAATTAGCAATCATCAGTTGGCTTAAAAAATATCCACTTCCATTTTTATAAGCTTTGGATACGCAGGACGGTCAAACATTCCCAGAAGGGTTTGGATGAGTCTTTTTTACTTTATTTTATGTTATTAATGAACCAGTCGTAGAGATATGACGTATAGTGACTGCTGAACGTTAAAAATGGAGGGGAACATGTTTTAGAACAAGTGAACTCCATTTTCCTATTTTACAAAATCATGCTCTTATGATTGTATTTTTTGTAATACTTTAGTTAATATTTGATGTTCTAACACTCGAATTTATGCAAGGATATTTCCCTTTATCAGCCCAAATGGGTGCAATTAGTTTATGTCCACGCGCTACTTCCGATTTCCCAACAGGAAGTAATCGGGAGCTGAAAAAGGCAAGGCAAATATTGTAGTCTGTTAATCCTTGGAATTTCTTCAAATTATACACTAACCGAAGTATCGAGATGACCATTCTTGTTAGGTCTGTCAGAATGTAGTTGTAAACAGCAATTCAAGATGATTTTCTGCTATAAGACGTAACGAAATTTCAGTTACGTCATACATTAACATTTCCCATCAGTTGTCAAAGAAGCAATATCATACCGCTCTTATTATTCGTCGTTCCTTAATAAAATTCACCTTGATGATAATTCACTTTAATGATTGAATAAAATTCACCTTGATAATATCCATCAGTTATATGTCCTTGGAGAAATTTGCCAAATCATAGTCCGAAGAAAAATGTTGCATAAAAAAATCTTAGACGTTAAAAATATGAAAAACATAAAAGTATTTTACTTTCCTTATAAGATAAAAAATAACAGCAACTACTTCCAACTTATAAGCTTCGCATCATATTAAAACTAAACTCGAGAATTATCGTTCTGAATCTTCTGGCATTTATTTCTGCATTTCTTTATTAAGCGTACGTACAATGGCATAAATAGAAAAAAATATCAAAATGTTAAAAATAGGTATGATGCTGTTTGAATAAAATAAAAAAAAAAGAAAGAAAGAAAAATAAAATCTGAAAGGTTTCAGATTTTAAATGACGTTCAAAGAGGCGTTATTTCAACATTTGGTGTATTACCTTTATTTATTAAATATCATGTTCTTCGCATTTAAACCATAAAATTCAGTTCAAGAGCAAAATCGCAAAATAATTTTAAAATGAGCATATCTTTAGAATTTCCGATACACAGTCTCGCGTGCTGGAGATAAAAATGTTTTTTCTCTACAATGCTGCCATTGCTCGCCTTGAAAGCCCTTTGGTTTGTCAAAGAAAAATTCATTAACATTTTACAAATATGAAATCGATAATAAAACAAATTTCAAATTTAGGCTTCCAGATGCATATTCGCAGGAGGATTACTTTATTCAAAATTCGATGTTTCTAGGTACCGTTGTTTTATCACAATGAAAGAAACATACATCCATTTATGCGTATTCTTCATTATTTAATTTCTTTAAATAGTATTTGGTGGCAACAATTTGAAAAGTGAAACAAAGCTTATAGTGAATCAACGCAAAATGTCGAAACGAAATTAATAGTTCTTCTAGGCAAATTGTCCCTTTATACTAATAATCTGAGATCATTCAGATTTTTAGTACCCCCAAAAGGATTTTTTTAACATTTTGTGTGTTACCTTTATTAATTAAGTATCATGTTTTTCGCACTTAAAGCACATAAAATTCAATTCAATAGCAATATCGCAAAATATTTAAAAACAGCAAAACAGCATACCTTTAAAATTTTCAATACATAGTCTCGCGCCGCTGGGCATAAAAGCGTTTTTTCTTCCGTACGGTGTTGCCATTGCTCGCTTTGAAATCGTTGAGTTTGTTAATAAAAATTTCGTTAAAGTTTTACAAAATTTTAAATAGATAATAAAAGAAATTTGAAACTCAAAATTCGAGCTTCGAAATGCCCATGTTCGACTGCGCTATTCAAAATTTGATGGCTCTAGGTACCGTTGTTTCTTCACAATGCGAAAAACTTCCATGCGTTCATGCAGATTCTTCATTATTTAGTTTCTTTAAATATAATGCATGGCGATTATATTTGGTGGCAACAGTTTGGAAAATGAGACGACGCAAAATTCAATTTTGAAATCAATAGCCCTTCTGGGCTAACGTCCTTTGGGCTAAACATGTAAATATACAGAAAGAGTTTTACAATCTATATATTGCTAAAGCTTTTCATCATTCAATAACATTTTATTCCGAATGCAATCGATAGCTTAAACAAGAAGCAGAGTAAGAAAGTTGGCAACTAATTAATTACAGGCATTCAACTAGTTTTATTTTTAACACTCCTGCCACAAAATAACACTTGCTTCAAAATATTATTAAGTAATACAGGAAAATAATTTTTTAAATGATTACCTACGTTGTACTGAGTAACTCACTTTAACAGCATTGTTATAAGACAAACTGAAATCTTATATATCGTCGGTGACAACAGTGTCTATGGTTTTATCGCAAACTGAGAAAAATAAACAAACGCAAAAGTTATTTTTCCCTCACAACCCACTCTAGATTTTGGCCTTTCTTTTTTGTATTTGCTCCTTATTTACCTGAATCTTTCCTTTTCTCCCAGGAGATGAAACAGAAAATCCTTAGAAAGAATAAAACGACAACAGTCCAATAATCCATTTCTTGCAACAGGAAACAAGGAAAGAAATATTTGTTATCCATTGGAAAGAGCATATTTTGATTATTACAGTAAGCAAGGCATGAAAATTCAGATAACAATAACACAATAAACAATCGAATAACTCCAGGCATAATCAAAAGCATCCACCGATGTATATCATGGTGTAAAAATTCTTTCCAACTTGTTGTTATCATAGTTTAAAAGATTAATCTCTCATCGTTTAGACTAAAGAATATTCTATCATGATTATCTGATGTATGGAGTTAAAATCGATAGGCATAGAACAATAGGGGGTGAGAATCTGAATTCATCATCGGTTCGGTTATCTGCTCATAGTAGCAGGTGGGTGTGCGCTGCTGGATGGTTATTAATGAAGGATGGCATTCGTTTGGTTTATGTAAGTTTAAAAATTCTGTTTGTTATTTTTCAATACAATAATAATTCGTTGCTAAACTTCTATTCAATTAATCTGATTGTGCTTTTGACTACGAAGTAAATTTTTTATGATATAAATTGAAACTTTTTTGTATACTTTACCCTTCAAACTTCACAAACGGGAAAATTTGAGTGAAATTTTTATTTCTCAAACTGGACTATAAAAACCAGCTAATTTATTTAAATGCTATACGCTAAAAAACTAATTTTTTAAGTAATTTATTTTGGTAAAATTAAAAGTTATTATTCATCATTTATTGTAAATGGACATTTTTGGATGTTTCGGATTTCTTTTGAATTTTTTGGTGTAGTAGCCTCAGAAATCTGAAATGAATTATTTTAATGGTACTTCTCCGTTATTCACCTGCTGCGCATTTCGGTTTATACATTTCATTCTAATAATATATGTGTATGCGTTTAATTCTTCTTGTTTGCTTACACACACACGCAGTTCCCAGACGGTGCTATTGTTGGTTGGGTCTGTATGTAGTTTCTCTTTCACAGGCGTCAAAAAGCATAGCAGCTGTTTAACAGAAAAGCAACATTTTAAAATTCAAGTATTACTTAAGATTCTAAAGACTGCATCTGAGAACGTATATGACTTTCATGAAATATATATATGTATATAAAGCATTCCTCGTAAAACATTTTTCACAACAAAAAAATATTACTCATAACAGCTATATTTTTTCTCCAACTGATAACAGTTACTCATAACAGTTATATTTTTTCTCCAACCCCAAAATAAATAAATAAATAAATAAATAAATAAAACAAATCTGAAAGGTTTCAGATTTTAAATTACGTTCAAAGGGGCGTTTTTTTAACGTTTTGTGTGTTACCTTTATTTATTTAATATCCTGTTCTTTGCACATAAACCATAAAATTCAGACAGCAATGTCGAAAAATAATTTTAAAATGAGCATATCTTTAGAACTTAGTTTCGTGCACTGGAGATAAAAAAAGCTTTTTTTGTTTGTTTGTTTTTTGTTCTCGTAGAGTGTTGCCATTGCTTGCTTTTAAATCGTTGAGTTTGTTAATCAAAAATGCGTTAATGTTTTACAAAATAGGAAATCGCTAATAGAACAAACTCCACATTTCAAATTTGGGCTTTCAGATGCCCATATTCGCAGTAGGATTACGTCATTCAAAATTGGATAGCTCTGGGGTACGAATGTTTTATCATAATGCAAGAAACATAGATACCTTTACGCAGATTCTTCATTATTTAATTTCTTCAAATATAATACACGGCGATAGTATTTGGTGGCAACGATTTGAAAAGTGATACAGCCTTTTAAAGTTTTCAACGCAAAATTGCAAAACGAAAAACAATAGTTCTTCAGGGACAAAGTCCCTTTGGATTAAAATACTTTCATTCTCTGAAAATTTTAAGTTACAATCTAATACCTCGAAGAAAAGCTTTACTATTAAAAATTTCTATTATCAGAGGCTTTTTAGTTTTAGGCTTAAACTGCAATTTTAAAGCTCTATTTCTTTCAACACTGGTTACTAAACATAAGTCAGAATAAGAAAACAAATAAACAAAACTCTTCCTGCCCCTCTCCCTCCTGAAAAAAAACCTTTTGAACAAAATTAAAAAAATAATAATAATAAATATTTGCAAAACGTATGGTGTTATAAAACCTCAACATAGGTTTAAATTTTGTTTTGGGGGCAGACGATTAGTGATCCAAAAACTACTGTTAGAAATTTTTCAGTTAAACCTGCTAACGAAGAGTTAGAAACTTTATTTATGACACTCATGATGTAAAATAATTTTGTTGTAATATGTTTCACAAAAATCAGATGAATTGATATTTTGTATGATTAATTATGATACGCTGATGAGTAAGGCATTTTTAAAATACCGAAACCAGATGAGTACATGCTAAATCTTATTTAAATCGATTGGCAGCTCTTTCTATGTATAACAAATATGATTCTATCGCTAACTGAAAAAGATGGCTTTCCTTGCTTTAAAAAATAAAACAGATTTCTGATTGTAACTAAAGATTAAAAACGGTAACGAACAAAAAAAGACGCTGTATAAACAAAACGGTAGAACTAAACTAAATATGTTACATATGATGCTCAAGGCCTTTTTTTTTTTTCCGTTAAATATATTAATGATGAATGGTATAAACATTTATAAAACAGATAACTCTACTGAAATTATTTTGAGGTAGTTTTCTTAGACTAAATTAAATGAATTTATTTTAATTTCAGTTTAGTTCGCTGTAAGAGGTTTCATTTTTACTTCTTTGTACAACGTAAAGGCGCAATTTCCTTGTAAAACGTAAAGGCTAACTTCCTTGTACAACGTAATAGCGAACAACGTCTACAACTTCCTTGTACGACGTAATAGCGAAAATTTCGGCTGTCATATTTCAACAAAATATTCATTCTGACTGCTCAAATATCCATTTAAACTCCTCCCCCCCCTTTTTTTTTTTCATTACATCTGTACGTACGGAGGGAAATTACTATTTTATTCAAAACGGACTGTAAAATAGATTCAGAAGGATAGTTCTCCACATTTTTGTGGGGATGGTAGTAAAAAGCTTATGCCACATGTGTATTTTTAAGAACTGAAACCCTCGAAGGTGTAAAGGTCTAGTTAGTAAGCATGAGAAGCCGAGTAAGCCCTATTAAAGAACTTATGATTCCATGTCTCGAACTTCTCTCATGTCTGATAGGTGCCAGACATGCAAAATCGATTCTATCGGACTTGAAACTTATGAGATGTAAAACAATGTTCTGAGTGATTCTTCTACAGCTTTGGGGTGAATAAGAAAAGATCAAGCATGGGGTACGTTTGCACACAATAGAGTACAAACTAGATGTAGTAGTAAACTAGTACAACATAGTAGTAGTTAAACTAGATTTGATGTTTAGAAGGAATTTTTTCGTTACGTCTGCACATATGTATGTATGTATCTCACATAACTCAAAAAAGATTAACCCTAGAATGTTGAAATTTGTATACGAGACTTGTTGCCTGTATATACATATACGTACACCAAACGTATATGTATATACAGTGCAAATTCCTTAATACGGACGTCCATTATCCGGAGTGATCTATAATCCGGACCTCAAAGCCACGAACTTTTTTTGTATGCTTTACGCATGCGCGATTAGCACAAAAAAAACGAAGCAACTTAAACAACTTACATTGAAAGAAATGTTTAATAAAGTAAACAAATAAATATTAAGCCTTTTTTTTTTTTTTTGTAAATTTCGATACCCTTTAAATCATAATTGCTCTTTATTTCATAAATTACGGTTTCATATTTTTAATTGTATAATTTCTGCATGCCATCTTACCAGATTTAAATTGATGATCTATATTCCGGAAAAACCCCTAATCCGGAATCGCCGAAGTCCCGACAAGTCCGGATTACGGACTTTGTACTGTATATATATACACAGTACAAAGTAGTATATATACTTTCTTTCCCGACTTGGTGAGATATTTTTCTTTACTCTTGTATGTCAATAAATTGCGCATTTTTTGCTTTAAAAGTGATTGAATGGTTCTGTTCACAGATCCCGGTTAAGATTTTTACGCCTTTAGTTGATCTGCATGAAAAAGTTGTAGAATTATTAAAAATTTAAAAGTGGCGCTAAGCCTAATGAGGCGGCCATTTGTTTACATTTGAAACTCTTAGTAGAATGGTGAATTAAATCAGTTAGTACAGTAACTTCAGTATCTTTTTGTCGAGTGGGACGATTCAATTTTCAATTTGGTGCACTGATACTTTTGTCTTCCTGTCCGTTGGCCGAATCGCCTGTTTTTCGATACAAACACTAACTAGAATTGTACAAATTATTTTTTTAATTGTTTTTATCTGTATTTAGTGTTTTAGGTCTTTCTGTAGTTTGCAAATTTTAATGAAGATGTTTTGAATTTTTATACAGTTTTCCTTGCCGCATAGTGCGAATTGAATTTATGATTAAATGAGAAATATATCTCTAATGAAATTCGACGAAATAAATTTAAATTAAGTGCAGCAAAAAATATGTAAATTTAATAGGCCCGTACAAGGAAGTCATGGGTTTTCCACTTCAGATATTTTAACTTTAGTAGCCCATGGCATCCCGAAACGCCCATGGCCTGTGAGATAATTGGATCGTGTTACTTGTGGATAATGTGAATCACGTCAATGAAAATGTCTTTGGTGCAAATAACTGTGAAATACAGTTACACGAATTTTACAGACATTATTTTACAACTCTAATAATAATGCAATTTTGTCTTCTATTTAATTCTATGAACTGGAATGATTTTCGGTAACAACTAAGATGTAATTTAGCCCTATTTTGAAAAAGGATTCACACTGTTTATAGTAATTATTAAAATATTTCACAAAGTAACAAAAGATAAGAAAAAATATCTTAGCCTAAAAATCATGTTTCATAAACTTTCTTATCTTTAGAGATACACATATTTATTATTCACATATTTAAATAGCAACACATGTTTAATTTTTTCACTGCAGTTTTCCTCTTAATCTAAATTCAGCTACAAAACCAATATTTTTTCCTAACTTTTTTTTCTTACTAAATTTACACAATAGAAGCAAATGCTCTGTATTTTAACTATTCTCTTTAATTTCTAATTAAAATAAAACCTTAAAGATTATATAATCATTCTGTAGAGTTCCTCACTTTGTAATTCTAAGTTAATGTTGGAAGTGAAGAATCTTAAGAACTGATAAGCGAATAATCGCTCAAGTTCGGGTGACAAGAAACAACAAGATAGAAGGGTAACTAACCCTTTATTATTCCAATAAGATTTAACAAAACGACGCCTTGGAGTGTACAAACAAAGCCGACACTTGGGCTCGAACTTAAGAGACTAAGAATTAAACTAAAACTAAGATTAACTAAAGAAATATAGCCGAAGCTATCAAGATTCAAATCGAGTTGGCCCCTTAACTTGTTTGACTACGAAGCTTATCGAGGGCCTGAGTACGGCCGAGCGTAATAACAGCTTTGAGAGAGAGAGAGAGAGAGAAAGAGAGGAATAAAGGGCAAACGCGCGTAAATCAGAAACTCAGATTCTCTCTGACTCAGTAAGTAACTTCGTGGTTTAAATACCGCTCCTCCTCATTAAATATTCAGCAAGATTCCAAAACTACGTTCTTGCCGGAAGTAGTAAGTTGAAGTTAAGGAACTTTAACTTAAAATTTAACTGTTATTAAAATTAACATAATCCTTACAATTCTATTAAAAAAATTTGAATTTTAAAATAAGATTTTCTGTAATTTTGTTAAAAGCAATGACTCCCTTTGATTTGTGTTAGAACTAAATGTGAAATAAGCAATTTTAATGCAATATTTTAATGCATAACTATATATATGTAGAAACTGACAAAATGTTAAAGTAATAAATCAGAGTAATATATAGTTTAATCATATTTAGAGTTATTTGGAATATCTTTCAGAGTTGGCACCAAGAATTAAAATTTATAGTTAGATGTAAGACGTCAGTAGTTTTCTATTCGTATCCTGTTAGCCCAAAGAAGCGTTAGCTCAAAAGGGCTATTAATTTCGTTTTGGCATTTTGTATCAAATTGACTTACGGACTTTGTACTGTATATATGTATATATATATACTTTCTTTGCCGACTTGGTGAGATATTTTTCTTTATTCTTGTATGTCGATAAATTACGCATTTTTTGCTTTAAACGTGATTGAATTGTTCTGTTCACAGGTTCCGGTTAAGATTTTTACGCCTTTAGTTGATCTGCATGAAATAGTTGTAGAATTATTAAAAATTTAAACGTTTAAGTGGCGCTAAGCCTAATGAGGCGGCCATTTGTTTACATTTGAAACTCTTAGTAGAACGGTGAATTAAATCAGTTAGTGCACTAACTTCAGTATCTTTTTGTCGAGTGGGACGATTTTGTGCACTGAAACTTTTGTCTTCCTGTCCGTTCGCCGAATCGCTTGTTTATGGATACAAATTGTTGCCACAAAATATTATCGCCCTGTATTACATTTAAAGAAATTAAACAATGAAGAATCTGCATGAATGTATGTATGTAAGTTTCCCGCATTGTGATAAAACAACGTTACATAGAGCTATCGAATTTTGAATAACGTACGTCTCCACCCGAATATGGGCATCTGGAAGCCCAAATTTGGAATTTGTTTTATTATCTATTTCATATTTTGTAAGGCATTTATGAGTTTCTGATTACGAAACTTAACGATTTCAAAGTTAGCAATGGCAACGTTGCACGAGAACAAAAACATTTTTACCTCCAACGCGCGAGACTGTGTATCTGAAATTCTAAAGATATGCTCTTTTAAATATTTTGCGATATTGCTGTTGGATTGAATTTTATGGTTAATGTGCGAAGAACATGATATTTAATAAATAAAGGTAACACAGAAAACGTTAAAAAACGTCCCTTTGGGGGTAATGTAAAATCTGAAAGCTGTCAGATTTAATTATTTTACATTTGTATTTTGTGTCCCGTATATGTATTTGGTATGCTTTCTGATGCATTAAAACGCCTTTCTAAATCAAGGAGCTCCATAGATTTAACTTCTACCTCTCAGATGGACTCTGCATATGTAAATATATATTCGTTAAAAAGGTGTTTCCTAAACCTTTTAATCTCGCTACTCAAATGCATCTAGATGGGACTTAACGAGATATTTAGTTATATAGTTATTCTGGAAGAAAAAAAATTGAAGGAAAAAGGAAGATTGCCAGAAGAAAACAGTACTTTAATAAAATAATAAAGATATCTTTATATAACTATTAACAATTAATTGGTAATTTGAAATTAATTTTTAATTATAAATATACTTCAAGTCTTTTCGCGATCCATGTAATCACGAAGAAGTATTAAACAGATACAGCTTTTAAGAGTTAAGTAATAAAAATCTTGAATTAATTCATAATATTGTACGTAAATAGAAAGTACACCAGCAAAATTAGAATAGAAAATGCATTAAAAAAAATCTCTAAAAATTCTAATTTTAAATATTTACTGAAGCTTCCAGTAAAAAGAGTAAAGTACATGAAAAACACATGGAACTTGATGAAAAAAGCTCTTTTTAACATCGAACAAAGCCTGCAGAGGACTCGGAGGCAAAAACAAGCACATTTTATAATCTTAGAAGAGAAATTTTACAAATCTTAAAATGTCTGGCAGAATTTCGTTTTTAATTCATCTTTATTGCTACAGGCAAGTTCAAGAGTGATTCTGCATTCAAATACCACAATGATAGCCAATAGGATTTCAATCAGATGAATATAGAAGCCAGATATCAGGGATAACATGGTATTGGAAGTTATCATCGCGCGATGTCTGAGTTTTCCTAGCCGTGTCTGCTAGTACAGAGTACTGTTGAAGCACGTATGGTCAACCTGTGGCACGTTTTTCAATATATAGACTGACTATGGTAGCCCGAATATTTCGTTACATATTCATTTCACTGTCAGATTATTTTTCATGATAACAAGTCTGTCACTGCTGATGGAATCGAACACCATGATGTGAGCAAGAAACTAGCAGCCATGGTTTTTACATCAAAGTCTGAATCCATCAACTGCTGCCTAATTCTTTGAATCGTTGTGTCGGCGGCAAATCGTGTAAGGTATCGTTTGTTGGTCTTACTGGCAGAGATCGAATATACAATCACCTTCTTTCTGCACTCCAGGCGCCTAATAATTATCTAATCTGTTTCGGGTCTGCATTCGTTGAAGTTTACTAACAGCTGAGAATATGGAGAAAGAATCATGAATCAAGAATTCATTCAAAAGAAAAACATTGAATAAAAGCAGATAAGCCTCTACTGGAGGTCGTAACTGAAAACTACTATAAGCTCAGAGAATAAAAATAATCATAAAATTTAAGCTCGATGATAATTAATAATAATAATTCATTTAAATCTAAAAGGAATTACAATTTCCTGGTAGATAATAACGCCTTTAAATTTCAGTCACAGTTTACCCTTTGGCCAGCTATTCCACTGGAAATCTTCAACACAGATACGTTCTGCTCCGTCATTTTTCTAGCTCTCTGACTATAATTATAATAATAATTTAAATACATTGAAAAATCTTTTGTTGTAATATATTTGCCATTTAGAATCCTCATAATTTTCTCTAAAGAATGAGCCGTATGACTAAAATTCTAAGAGACTGTAAAGATGGAGAAAAAAAATTAAAACAACTTTAAACTTATGCTTCTTCCCCTTTAAACTTATGCTAGTTCTATTCCTCCATCCTATATATATTTCTTTTCTATTTCACTTCTAAGGTTACGGCTCTCTTTTTACCGTCCTCTTTTTTTTTAGCATCATCTCTCCCGCCCTCGCGCGACCTCTTAAATGGTACGCTTCTCAGTCAAAGATATATATATATATATATTTACTAAATAATATTGATTAATTGATTATATTATCTCCTAAGTTTAATTAAAGTAGAATTATCTTAAAAGAGTGAATCCACCTTTGTATTTATTTATTTATTAATTATTGTTCATTGAAGGGGAGTTGGTTTGTTCCCCTTGAAAAGTCAACTAATTTACAATCAATGACGGTAATTACATGCGTTTAATTTAATTCTTGCCTTTAATTTATTCCTTTTACAATTGAAATTTTGTTCTTCATGATGATTTAATTCCGGTCCCCGTTAAAACATTCTTAACATTTTACTTTCAAGTTACTTCAAAACATCTTTCAAAATATAACTTACTAGTATGGATTCACCCTTTTAAGATAATTCTACTTTAATTAAACTTAGGAAATAATATAATCAATTAATCAATATTATTTAATAAATAAATTATATATATATATATATATATACAGGGCTTAATTTTTAAAATTAGAAGTGCCGGAGCCCTATGGAAGACTGTGAGGAAGGAAAGAAGAAGAAATAAATAAAACAGCTAAAAATTAAAATAAATAAAAAATAAATTTAAATTATTATTAATTTAATTAATTAAAATTAAAAATATTTAGAGGTAAAGAAAAATCTAATAAATTATTAAATTAATTTTAAATAGTTTTAAATCTAATAAATTATTAAATTAATTCTTTTTACTTTTGGTTTTGACTTTTACCATTGCCGGCATGAATGACGAAACACGAAATGAATGATTGGAGAGTTAGGTTTGGAGGCAACTTTCCCTTGATAAGTCTGTCTCCAGCCTACTCAACAGTCATTCACTTATGCATTTTAAAAAAATTGTTTGGTTTAATTTTAATTTGCTAAATTAGTGAATTTATTTTCATGGATTAGTTTTGCACTTGATTTGCTTATGCTTCTGAATTTAAATGATATTGTAGCTTAGTTCGAGAATTAAATCTTTTATATGTTTGCACATTTTTAAAAATTATTTTGGCTTTTTTTCTTTATGTTGGCTTTAAATTTGCTTTTTTACTTTTATACGTGTTTGTTAAAATTTAAATTTAAATTTGTTTAAATTTATATATATATATATAGTAAGAAATTTAGAACTAATATTTCACAAAGACCAAAAAAAATTTATAATTAATAAATTTCAAATAATCATAGAAATGCAATAAAAACCAAAACATTTCAAACAATCAAAATCCCCTCTTCAAAATTTATAAAATTAAAAGAAAAATGAACAAAAACAAAAGAGGAATTCAATCAATCTCAATGTCACTTCATCAGGGAAGAGGAACCTTGAAATTAATTGAAATCTCTCTTCTACAACAAAAATCCTTGGTTTTCTGTATCCAGAATTAGCCGATGAACCATTTCATTGTATTTAAATTATAATTATAATAGTTCATCCGAAAATTCTGGCCCTTCCCCAAAGCAAGGGAAACAATTTCTAACTATAAACATTAGAATAATCAATAAAGAGAATTCTATCCCTTTAAAAGAATTGAAAACGAAATTGAAAAACAAAAGTGAAAATACAAAACTTTTTTAATTTAAATGTGAATCTTTAAACAGAAAATCCAATGAACTAAAATGTAGTTGAAAAACCTACATCTTACCTACTTAGAACCTACTTATTTAGAACATACAAAACGAAATTAAGAACTCCCTTCACTTTCATTAGACTCTAGTTTAAATCTGATAGGCGATTCTTTGGAGAAACTAAAAAGCTTTGGCAAGAAATTAATCGCTCAAAAGGCTAAAAATCTTGTACGTAAATTTAATTTTGAAACTAAAAGGAAAACGTTAAAATATTTCAAGGAAAATTTTAATTTTATTTTTTAGTCAAAGAAACAGAAAAGCATACTATTTGCATGAAACGTTTGTGTTTTGTTTTCAAAAGAATTATTTTGTAATTATATATATATATATATACTTTACTACATTCTTTTGAAACGATATATACAAAGATTAAGAACTTTTCGAGGCACATCAATAACTGCCTCGTCGTAAACACTTTTAGCAACCACTGCTTTATAGAATTGTTACGGATTGTATATATGTAAATAACTTTAGTGAAGTTATAGGTAAAATTGTAGTATTTTTTGTATAATGTAACATGAAATGATTGAAAGAGACGAAGTGCTGCTGGAAAAATAAAATTACAGGGGCAAGTCTATTTATCATTGAGGCAAATGACTATGTAGTTAAACTAGCGAGATATCACAAGCTGGCAACGGTTTTGGCTACTAATTTGTGTCGCCAAATTTGGCGACATTTTGGTCGGTCCCTGTACAGCTGTAATTGTTAGTGTGATTGAACAAACGTAATTGATCCTTATATGTATCTGTAACCGTATTTAGCCCTCATATGTCTTCCAGTAATTTCAAGAAGTTGAAGGTACTAGAGATTTCTCAGCGGCCGGGGAAAACTGTACAACTACTGATTGTGCTCTGTTGTACTAAGATTGCGCATCATATAGATATCGAAATTTCAGTATTTTTAAAGTTCCAGATCTGTTTTGGCAAAAGTTAATTTTATCAAGCTATCACTGTTTTTGTGTGCATTCAGTCTGTTACGAACTGGTGCGCACGGAACAGAATATTTGTTACAAACCTTATTAAGAACGAAATTGAAAAATCCATATATTTAAACTCCCATCTGCAGGCACTATTTTTTAATATTTCATTTTGAATATAGTATGACTTTGAGTTATAGTATTTTGTAGTGTTTGACTTTAGTATCATGGTGACTATAGATCGGTAGACATCTTTGCCAGTCAACCTACTCATCAGTCTACTTGATACGGGTTTAATGGAACAGCGATCTTGTATCAACTGAGATGTTATATTAGTAGATGAAACTGCAGCATTTTAAATCAATAGTTTCTGAACAATCAACGACTTCGGTGATGATGAAGGATGAATGGATAGATGAAAGCTATTTTTGAAAAAGATAAACAAACAGTTATAAAATAAGCATCTTACAAATGTTAAACCTCCAGAAACTACTAAAAAAATGGGAGGACTAGAATGGGCATTGAATGAAGTAATTTATTCTCAATCAACTAAATCAAACAATAAAAATAAATAATGTTACAAATTTTCTATATAAGGTATTTTCTCTCTCTTTTCTGTATGCCTTCCTGGTGTAACGGCTAGTACACTTGGCGCGTATTCGAGAGGTCCAGGTTCGAGCCCCAACGAGGACACTGCACACTTTTTACGTCGCCTGCTTACAAAAATTCCGAATGTCTGTACAGTGGCGCCCGAACTAAAAGGTAGTGGATGATGATTCTTCACCACCAGGATTTGGCGACTGGGTTCCCTAATCCCCAGCCGCTCTTTGAAAGGGGGAGTATATAATGTATTTTGTCCCCCTCTTTCTGCATATCTTCGTGATGCAACGGTTAGCACACTCGGCGCGTATTCTAGAGGTCCAGGTTCGAGTCCCGACGAGGTCATTGCATATTTTTCAAGTCTCTTGTTTTAAAATAACTTAATGACTCTATATTGTAAATAATTTTATTGTAATTATATGTGAAATTGGAGTATTTTTTGTATAATGCGATATGAAATTCTTGAAAGAGGAGAAAATCTGCCAGAAAAATAAAGTTACACAGGCAAACCAATTTAACATTAAGTAAATGGCTACTTCGCTAAGCTGGCGAGATATCGCCAACCTAGAGATGGTTTTGTGACTAATTTAAGTTTCAAAATTTGGCGAGAAATAGTCAAACGTCGCCACAGTGACATTTCAATCTGGTTCCTGTAAAACTAATTGATAATGTAATTGATCTCTATATGCAACTGTAATCGTATCTGGTGTTTAGATGTACCTTTAACCATTTACGCCTTCTCGTAATTTCGAGAAATGGAAGGTGCTAGAGATTTCTTGACTAAATAAGTACGAAGAGAGCATCAGTTACCAACTGTGAGTTCACAGCTAAATTTAGAATATTGAGAGTATTGAGCTGAATTCAGAGCTGAATTTAGAGTATATTTTAGAGTATATTGCGCTGAATTTTACGTACATTTAGACTATTGAGTTGAATTTAGCGTATTGAGCTGAATTTAGATTATTAAGTTGAATTTAGATTATTAAGTTGAATTTAGAGTATTGAGCTGAATTTAGATTATTGAGTTGAATTTAGAGTATTGAGCTGAATGTAGAATATATTTTAGAGTATATTGAGCTGAATTTAGAGTTATAAGGTATTTCTCCCACTTCTATAGCGTGCCTTCGTGGTGTAACGGTAGCACGCTGTGGCGGTATTCCAGAGGTCCGCGGTTCGATTCCCGGCGAAGGCGGTTGCATATTTTTCATCTTTTCTGCTTCCAATTAACCTAATGATTCTACAAGTGGCGCCCGAACTAAAAGGGTTGTGAATGATGATTCTCCGCACCCAGGATTTGGCGACTAGGTCCCCTAAAACCCTAATCGCCCTTTAAAAAGGGGAGTATACAAGGTATTTCTCCCACTTCTCTAGCGTGTCTTCGTGTTGTAACGGAAGCACGCTGGGCCGGTAATTCAGAAGTCCGTGGTTCAATTCCCGGCGAAGGCGGTTGCATATTTTTCATCTTTTCTGCTTCCAATTGACCTAATGACTCTACAGAGTATCCGTGAGAGCTTCCTCTTTTAGATGCTCTATGCATTGAGTTGTGTTTAATGTCTTTAGTAGCTTGAAGGGCAACTCTGATTGTGCTCCTTGATAACGAGAAGAACTGTACGAGTATTTTTGTGGAAAATTCCAGAACTCTGAAGAGTTCCTTTTGATAAAATAAATTTTATTCAAAGCATAATGAATCTGCAAGCAGCAATATTTTCATTAGAAAAATAATTCTTATATCTGTATTTAATGACAATAGTTAAAATATGTTACAGTATTATTAATTTAATGAAATTATTGCACTTTTCTTTGAGACAATTATATGCAAAATTCCATTATTATCGCAGTAATTTATTTAAATTCAATTTAAAATCTAGCCACTCTAGATTTTTCAGAAGATTCACTAATTTAGCCCTGCAGATGTAAAGCAAACTTATATATTTTTGCGTCACTCATTCTATATCTACAAACTCTAGAATTTCTAAAATTATTCCAAAAATTAGCACCCACAATAATGTGTTGTACTTACCGTATATTCTGGCGTATAATGCAGACATTTAATACAACAAATGAGATCTAAATTTACGGGTGTGTGTTATACACCAGATATAAAAATAAAAGGTTTAAAAAATAAGGAAAAGATGAGCAAAAAAAAAAAAAAAAAAAAAAATTCTACCATGTTCCTAAGTGCTGTTCCTAGCGATTTTGGTGATTTTCTAGGACCCAGCTGGTAACGCTTACTTTTAGAATAGGGCATTTCGTTACCCTTTCTTCAAGTCATATTCATTATTTGGCATATTAATTATTACATCATTTTTCTTCCACTCATGTATGGAGCTTTTCACCAATACCAAATATCCTTGGTTGGCACAATTTCCATTTTCTTTCACAAACTGAATATCTTAGCATTTGAAACCAGCTTCTGATAGGAGCCGCATTTACTACTAAAAGGAATACTATATCAGCTGCATTTCAATTAAAGCAAATGCGATTTACAAAAGCCTTCAATGTTCAGCCTTCGATGAATACAGAAAGAGAAAAGTTCTGTCTCCTTATTCCGCGAATTCATTCGGAAGTACATTAGTATCCGAAATTATTTTCCCCCTTTTCTCGAAACCCTAGAATAACATTCTTGTGCTCAGTTGCATTGAATACAACTAACTCTTTTTCTCAGATTTACTTTCTCAAGCACTTTCCCCACGTACGTATCATTCCCCTCATCGTTTGTCAATTCAGGATACCGTTGTTCGAAACCCTGCGAAAAATCTTTGATTGAATGACTTCAAAAGATAACAGCATCACACGTGTATCTTTCAGGTTTTTCATAAAGATAAGAGTGCGCATTATACAGCGAATTTACATGAAAATTAAAAAGTGTAGTTTGAAATTACAGCTGCCGAAATATAGGGTACTTTCAAATTATTGAGATAATTTGGAGCGACCGTTAGAAATCTTATCAGCACTGATAACAGAACAATATGGCATTCTTCACTTTGATTCCATTCATTAATTGTGCTTCGGCAGAAAGTGTATGGTGCACATTTTAGTTCACTTATCTCTGTTCCAGTTGATATAAGCATGATAGCAATATTTCGCCGCATTGAAATATTTATAGACCAGAATGTGCATGTATCCTATTAAACTTATTGATTGCAATCTTACCAAAATAAAATTATTTTAATATGAAATTTAATTACTTTGATAGGCGTATTAAACAAATTATTTTAACAAAGAAAATACACAAACAGGGACGATTTTATAAGACAACTAGCGGAGGTACCCGATGCCAGTTAAGTTAGATTAAGAGTAATGTGTTATTTTACTCATGACATCATTTGAAAATTCGTATAATACGAACAGAGAGAATTTTATAAGACAACTGGCGGATGTACCCGATGCCAAAGTTAGATTGAGAGTAATGTGTTATTTTACTCATGACATCATTTGAAAATTAGTATAATAGTATATTACACGTCATAAGCAATACGCTGCGTCATTGTAATGCGTAAAATATGCCAAAGAAACAAAGTGATATTTAATACATGCACCACAACTGACTACGTAATTATAGAATCGTATGGTATACAGGGTGATTCTAAATTGTTTTTACAAATTAAGAGGGGTGTCAGCACTCATCCAGATGAACAATAATGACCATAGAACATAGGGTCGCATTCCACTCTGAGAGGCAAAAGAGAATATTAAAATTCCAACCTGAGCTTACAACAGCGGTCGGGAGAGCGAATGAACAAGACCAAAAGTTGCACAATCAATTTAGTGAAAAACTCGCAGAGAGTGCACAAAACGGATAAAACCGCGTTCCAGTGTTAATTCGAGGTCAGACTTTGACGGAAAACGGTCAAATGCATATCATTCATGTGCAAGGTCTCAACCTCGCAAACGATTGCAGCCAGTTAATTATCTAATCGAGGGCTGAATATTATCAACTAACTCGAACTCAAGGTAAGGTTTGATACTTATCCAAAGTTGCAGTTTTTTCCTCCCTTCGCCATTTTCTACCCTGACCTCTTGGACTTACTATGCTGCGCTCATTCTACTTAAAGCTCCCTTCTATGGGACACGAAATTCTGACAGACGGAACACAGCATGAACTTTTCATGCTAATTTCGGCATACAGCAGAAGTTGGAGTTAGTTGATAATATTCAGCCCTTGATTACATAATTAACTTGTTGCAATCGTTTGCGAGGTCGAGACCTTGCCAACCAAAGGTGCACATTTGAGCGTTTTCCATCAGAGCTCAAATTAACACTGGAACGCCAAGTTTTTGGTTTTATCCGTTTTGCGCATTCTCTGTGAGTTTTTCACTAAACTGATTGCGCAACTTTTGGTCTCGTTCCTTCGATCTCCCAACACTGTTGTAAGTTTCCGATTCGAATTCTAATATTCCTCTTTTCTGCCTCTCAGAGTGGAATGCTACCCTATGTTATATGGTCATTATTGCTCATCTGGATGAGTACTATCACCCCTTTTAATTTGTAAAAGCAATTTAGAATCACCCTGTATATACCCAAATGAAATATGGAATTGCAATTTGGGTAAGCAAAAATAAAAACAAATGCATCATTATTTTGAACAAAATCTATTATTTTGAGCGATATGGAACCCACATAAAAATTAAACATCTAACTAAATTTTATATGGAATAATAATAATAATAATAAATAATTATAAGCATAAAAGTCCTCAAGTTTTCTTAAAATGTCCATTGAACAGTCCCTTTCATAAGAATAGTTGGAATGAAATACTTTTTAAAAGTCTCTTGATGCCAGTAAGTCCAGCTTATTTTCATCTTGTGCACTAACGAATTCACAAATATTATGCAGTTTTTCCAATAAATATGATTCATTAATAATTTTTGAACAGAAAATGTTTAAAATTTTCTTTTCATATAAAACTTAGGAGATATAGAATTTATACCATTTATGAATAATGTATTATGTGCATTCATTCTTCTCTTCATAGGTAATTAACAATACATTGATGTATTTTAAAATAATGTAAGAATTCAATACAAAACATTACGATACAATTCAGTATAAATAATGATACGATACAATAAGGCATTAACACTTTGAATCAAAAGTTTTGGCATGTCCTCGCCAACAGATCAGCGTGACTAGCTTGCTGATGGTTGGGAGGTGCTCAGTACAAAATATGTAAAAACCTCCGTTGCCTAATAAAAGGTAACTGGTTTTTGGCATTGTACATTGTATCAAAGTGTTTTTATAAAAATACAAAATCCTACATATTAAAATACAAAATCTTGCAAAATTAAAATTTCAAGACAAATAACTTGTGTGATGAAGTTAAAGTCTTTTGTAGCAATTAGAAAAGAGAAATGAATATTATCTTACAACAAGAAGAAAGAAAAAAACCTGTTACAAAATAATCTAAAAATTATGTGAAAAATATGTGTTAGTGAGTTGTGTGCGTGTGTGTGTGTGTGGTAGCATTTGTGTGGTAAACTATGATCAGAGGATCGTGGCTGGTATGAAAAAGTATACAAAAAGCCAAGCCAGTTTCATGACCATAGCTGACTCAAAATTATGTTAATATAAAAGGTCAAAATCGGGAAAATAATTTTTCATAGTTAGGGTTTAAGTCTAGATCAGGTATTAAAAGGCATAATCAGGAAAGAATTTTGGAAAATTAGAATTAAATTAATTTTGAACAGAGATAGGAATTCTACTATTTCTAACAGTTAATTTAAATTCACTTGCTGGATTAAAATGAACAATTTCTGTTTTCTTTTTAGTTAGAGGATTAGATTTATCAATTTCGTAAGTAACTTCAGAATATTGTTTTAGAATTTTGTAAGGTCCTGAAAATGGAGGAGAAAGTTTACGTGTATTAGGATAGTGAAATTCTTCATACCTAAATACCTTCTTCATACCTCATTCTAAATAACCTATTTTAAGATTACTAGGCTTATAATGAGTGTCATATCTTTCTTTATTAACATTATGATAATCACCAGATCTTTTTTGAGCTATTTTTCTAGCTTCTTCTATTGGTGGATATAATTCTTGATTTTCAATTAAGGAATCATAAGGTAATTTTCCATACATTAAGTACGATGGTGGGAATTTTGTTACAGAATGAGGGGTATTATTATAAAATCCTTCAGTTACTTGAGGTAACAATTTTGTCCACGCAATATTACCTTGATAAGAATTTGGTTTACATTTTAATCTAGTTATAATCTGCAATAACCAACCATCTCTTCAAATTCCACGTGTAATGTATATCGAGTATCTGCAAGTCCAAAAGTTCTAACGAAAGTGAAAACGAAGTGTGCAGCCACATTTTAAATGTTTAGAAGAAAAAAAAAAAAAAAAAAGAAAAAAAAAAGAAAAAAAAAAGGTGTTTTAAATCCTCAAAGTGTGCCATTTCTTCATAGAAGTGTTTTATCATCCAAACTGTGGCTACGATTGTGAAGCGAACTAGTTAATTAATGCCTTCATGCTCTAATCTTCAAGATATATTTGCTCTAATTTTCAAGATTATCAATATGTGTGCGTATATGCGGTGATTTAATAAGTGCAATGTAATTCAACAGTAATATAAAAATGTGGAAAAAAATTCGAATCATAGAATTGCTAAGAGTGCTTAAAAATGAAATCTGGAGCCAGCCTTTCAAAATTAATCCAGCGTTTGTTTATAGTAAAATGATGAATGTTTTCCAAGTGCTAACGATGCAATCATTCCAGTGCTTTCAAGGTCATCGAACTGCGTATCTTAATATGGCTCTTATGCGAATAAATTAGGATATTCTTTGGATTAAATTTTACAACTGAAGTAAGTACGTGCCAGAAATATATCTTCGCTTTTGTATTTGCGTAATTAAACCTCCATTGGGAACTGTTATTTTTCTTAATAATTTGGACATTAAGAATGTAACCCTGTGATATCAAAAAATATAATTTAATAATATTAGAAATTTGAATTCTAATAATTTAGAAAAGTAAATAAGTAATTCTTAGATTTTTAGTTATTTTTAGGGAAGGTTATTGAGATAAATAATTATATTTTGGATTTTTGTTGAAATTTTTGAATACGAATTTTATAATTATTCTAAAAATGAAGTAGATGTAAAAAATAAATGAAATTAGTACAGATAAGTAATATGAAATTATGGTAAATGCATGTTAAAATTTGTGAGTGATCGTGTGTTAATTATAGAGTATGATGAGGGTGTACTGGTTCCTTAAACAGAGGCCTGTAATTACTTCTGTACAGTTGTTCCTTTTACCCTCTTCATGTAAGATAATGTTGGAGGCTCAAATTTTATGAGTGTGTGCAATTTTTTTAATATTATTTTACTTTTTTTTAAATTATGGAATGTTTTAGTGCAGTTCTCAAAGGCCAGTTACCTTATATGCAAGGAACGGAAGCCTTTTCAAGTAACTGCCTAGGCACCCTGGGCTACTAGTGCAGAGAACACACTGGTTAGCTCAAGAGGACAGCCTTATTGATGGATATGTTTGTTTAGAAATATTGCGAGGCCTTCCAGTTTTATATAATCAGGAATTGTAAATGAAAGATGATAAGGATGAAACCATAATTTCTGAAAATCTTAATCCTAATATTTATGGTGATAAATTATATCAATATGGAAATTAGTATCATAAATATTTATGTGCGTTACATTAAATATAAGTAATGATTATGTAAAAGTTTATTTTGTGATATTCTATAATAACAAGAACCCTCCCTGAAGAATTATGATTATGTGAACTCTCAAACAAAAACACTTTTGGACTGAAATGCTGAGAAATTCAATAGGACTCTAAAACTTAAAATTTATTTTTAAAAAATTGATATTTATAAATTATACTTTATACGATCAAAAATTTTATGATTTATGTTTTTTTCATTTGCTAGTGCTTTAACGCTTTCTCTTTAAAAAGGCTCCTCTGTCGCTACGCCTTTTTCTTCTTGAAAGGGGGGGTATGTAAGAAAATAAAGAATATGTTAAAGATTAAATTAACAAGGTAAATTTCCCTTCTCTATTCTAAAAATTCCTCTCTGCACTGCGTCATTTCGAGAAAAATCCAAGTCATAAGATTTTTACGTAATTCTGGTGATGTAAACGGAACAAAAACGCTTAACAGCCAATAGTAATTTTATAGCAATATTAACTATCCAATCAGAATGCTTTGAGAACCCAAACTAACTCAGTCTGACTTGAGATTTCATCCTGAACATTACGCACTTGCTTTCCACGCTTTGGTCTAGCTACCCTGCTGTCTGTTGATTCTTTCTTGCTAAATTTATCAAAAATGTAAGCTCTTTGGAACAGGCACATTTAATGTGCCGACTTGTGTGTAGCCGCAACATGTTGCTGAAAATAAAACTGAAGATTTAATCTGCATTCGCCTCCAATTCCCTGGTCATTGCTTCTGATTTTGAATTTATTACATATATATATAGGATATATTCAGGAGCAGAAACTTTGGTGCCATAGACGTGTTGATCCATAATGACATGGAAATTGGAGGCGAATGCAGATTAAATCTTCAGTTTTATTTTCGGCAACATGGCGCGGCCACGCACAAGTCGGCACACCAAATGTACCCGTTCCTAAAGTTCCTTACATTTTTTATAATTTTGTAGCAAGAAAGCAGAGCACACAAAAAACTGTGTAGCTAGGCAAAAGCGTGGAAAGCAAGTGCGTAATGTTCAGGATAAAATCTCGTCAGACTGAGTTAGTTTTGGTTCTCAATGCAGTCTGATTGGATAGTTAATATTGCTGTAAAATTACTATTGGCTGGTTGAGTTTTAGTTCCAATGCAGTCTGATTGGATAGTTAATATTGCTGTAAAATTACTATTGGCTGGTTGAGTTTTAGTTCCATTTACATGTCCAGAATTACGTAAGAGTCATGTGACATAGATTTTTCTCGAAATGACACAGCGCAAATAGATGTTGCTATTTTTAGAATAGAGGAGGGAAATTAATTTACGCTGCTAATTTAATCTTTTACATATTCTTTTTCTTACACTGTGATATTTCGGCAGTCGTGATGAAGCACTTAAATAACTTTTAAATTGTTGACTATTCTGCAACTGTAACATGCAGGTTAACTAAAGGCACAAAAACATTAACTGGACGATAAGAACAACATAATTCAATCCTTTATAAAGCAAAAAGTGCACCATTTACAAACATATAAGAACAAAGGTAAAATATAAAAAATAGGACGGCTTTGCTCTATGCGAACCAGCAACTGTTATGAAGCTTACTTCACGGCACCATTGTTAAATAAGAAACTACTTGCCGTGAGAGGTTTCTACTTCCTCTTAGGAGGAAACTAAACTCTTAAGAATTTGCCAATTACCAAACTTTTAGTGATCGTATAGGTAAAACGGTAATGCATTGCGTAGTAAAAATTGCATCCCGGGACCGCGCCGTGAGAGGATCGTAAACATAAGAAAAACATATACAAGATATATAGGAAAAACATATTAAATATATAAAGAAACATACTGTAATAGGTTTCCAGATTAAATAATTAGTTTATTCGAATTCATCACCAATAAAATAAAATCTTATCCTCATCAGAGAGTCTAAGGGGAATTCTTCAATTGGTCAGTTACCTTTTTTTTTTACATTTAAATTCTTATAAAAACCTTAAGGTTTGTCTTGGTAAGAAGGGGAAAGGGAAACAATTGAAAGCCTGTGAATTAAATTAAGATTCGACGTTGTTATTTTACATTCCAGGGAAATCGTTGAAACCTTACTTAAAGTTCAAACACAAAAAAAAAAAAAAAAAAAAAAAAAAAAAAGACTTATCTGGTAAGGACGTCTTGAAGTGGAGGACTCGTATCCTAATAAGCGTTGACGTTGGCGGGGCTCATTTTTACGGTCACAAATGGAAGTTTCAGAAGACATCGTCCTGTCCTGGCACTATTGGCGAAACACACACGCAGGTAACTGGTTTTCATAACGACGAAGCTATTTTAACTCTGGAAAAACAGAAACAGGTGCACTACTGCCCAGCACGGCTATCCGCCTGGTCTTGAAAGTCTTAAGTCAACACGCAGGTAACTGGTTTTCATAACGACGAAGCTATTTTAACTCTGGAAAACAGAAACAGGAGCACTGCTGCCCAGCACGGCTATCCGCCTGGTCTTGAAAGTCTTAAGTCACTCGCCCGGTTCAATTTCGCCTTTTAACCAGAACGCGGCAGGGGAGCATCTCTCTTCGTAAATTACATCTTTTTCAAGCAAGTTTCAAGAGTAACCTCCAAAAGTAAGTTCAGCAAGCCAGTAAGTCTCTCCAAGTCTCGCGCAAAAAAAAAAAAAAAAAAAAAAAAAAAAAGACACCAAAAAGTCTTTCCAAGAGTAAGTGAGTAAAGTCTTTAAATCTTTCAGCAAACATTCATACCTCTTCAACCTCGCCTCTTAACCAAAACACGGCCGGGGAGCATATTTGCTCCCCGCCGGGAAACATCTCTCTTCGTAAATTACATCTTGTCTATCGCTTTCAAGCCAGTTTTCAAGAGTAACGTCCAAAAGTAAGTTCAGCCAGCCAGTAAGTGATTCAACTCAAATTTTCTTCGTCTCCTTCACAAACGCGGGTTCCCACTATGGCTTCAATTATCGCCCCCTTAATTTTGGCAAAATTTGCGTTTTCAACCTCTGAATGCGGAAATAAGGGTGATCGCGCATGCGCGCCCTTCTTCACTTAGCCAACAACCGGACCCTCAATCCCCAAAACCTGAATGACTTACATCGAAAGTCAAGTAGCAACCTTTGACCTTTCTGTCACGTCCTTCCTCTCTTAAGGTCAACTACACAATGAAATTCCTTCTAGAACATTCTAAAGGACAAAGCGCGCGAAATCATGACTTAGCAAAAATTGCTTCCCTTTCCCTGCTTTTTTTCACAATGAATCAAAGCTTGTACAAAATTTGCAAATAAAAGAAAATAAATAATATTCTTTTAAACTAAATAATATTCCCAGAAGCATCTGTTTTTCCCCAAAATTAAACCCTTAAAATAAATAATTCAGAATCAAATAAAATTAAGATTTTCATAAATCAGAAAATCATTCACCTAGTTTTTATAACGCTATCAGACAAATTCTCTAGACAACACAACCTTTAATTAAGTTTCCGCAATTTAGGATATTTCCCCTAGACCAGTACCTTCTAGAAATTGCTAGCCTGTTACGTAACCGCTACTATAAATAACGAATGCACGCCATTTTGCGGACAGAAGATACCCTCTGCCTGTGCTGGTAAAAACCTACGCTGCTGCTCCCATCTTCCTTTCCTCTATGGCGCATTAAACTTAAAAAATCTTATTTAGTAACGAATAGTGATCTGCATCAAAATTCAGGCATTGCTTTTGCAGAGTGGTAAGCCAAAATTCAAATGACGAAACAAGATGATTTAGCTTTTAATTACACATCTTTATTCCATAGCTTTAATTAAATTTCAGAAGCAGATCACTATTCGTTACTAAATAAGATTTTTTAAGTTTAATGCGCCATAGAGGAAAGGAAGATGGGAGCAGCAGCGTAGGTTTTTACCAGCACAGGGAGAGGGTATCTTCTGTCCGCAAAATGGCGTGCATTCGTTATTTATAGTAGCGGTTACGTAACAGGCTAGCAAATTCTAGAAGGTACTGGTCTAGGGGAAATATCCTAAATTGCGGAAACTTAATTAAAGGTTGCTGGTTCGCATAGAGCAAAGCCGTCCTATTTTTTATATTTTACCTTTGTTCTTATATGTTTGTAAATGGTGCACTTTTTGCTTTATAAAGGATTGAATTATGTTGTTCTTATCGTCCAGTTAATGTTTTTGTGCCTTTAGTTAACCTGCATGTTACAGTTGCAGAATAGTCAACAATTTAAAAGTTATTTAAGTGCGGCTAAGCCTAATTATTTTTATCACGGCAGCCATATTGATTGCATTTGAAAGTTACTAGAATAGTGGATTTATTTGTTGACAATCTAGAGAAACTAAGCTTTGCCACAACAAAGTAACGTCTTCTTTTATTTTTGCGAATTAAATTATGCTTAATTCATTGTGGAATTATCATTTAATCTATTAAATTATACCATATATTGACTCAGGATAGCGTCCACAACAAACTAAATCAATTTCTACGCCGTCAGTGTCTTTTGGCCGAATGAGACCAAAAGTAAACTTTCAGTTTTGTGCATCGAAAAATCTGTTTTTTTTTTTTTTTTTTTTTTTTTTTTTTTTTTTTTTTTTTTTTTTTTTTTACACGCTGGCCGAATTGCTTGTTTTTTCACAGAAACTCTCACTTTAAATGTAAAAATTATTTTTAAAAATTTAACTGTATTTGGTGTTTTATGTTTTTCTATATCTTTGAATTTTTAGTGAAGATATTTTGAGTTTTATACATTTTTGCCTTGCCGCGAAGTGAGAAATGAATTAATTGGATGAGAAATATATCTCTAATGAAATTCGACGCAATATATTTTTCATATTACCCGAAAATACTGTCACCAGTCTGTTTCGGACAGAGGAGAATGATTACGAATAGCGCATGCGCATTAGGTAAGCAGCGCTGAATCGTTTGTGAAAAACTGTTTCTTTTTTATTTGTTTCATTTCTTTTATGCATCGTTGTAGATTTATTATAGTATTTGAATAGAACATGGGGCAACGATTAGATAATTGAGATGATATAATTTTTGTGCATTCTGAGTTTTAAAATTGAATGAGATGTAACCAGTGGCGTAGTTAGAACTTTTGGGCCCCCGTGCAAAACATTTTCCTGCTCCTCCCCCATAAATTTACTGTGCTTAAAAAAAGGGGGGAGAAAGTAAAGATTTGCGGAGATTTTTAAAAAAAATCCAGTAGGTTCGACATGCAAGTATATTTCGAGTTTCTATATGAAATCTGCGCCAATTCAAGTTTTTTCCGCTTAATTTAGCAACCTAGTAAATAACTGGTTATGTTATAAACTGACAGACAACATGATAGGTAAACGTACAAAAAAGAAATTACACTAATATATAGCGTTCTGTGATCAACTGAGCTTACGAACATGACTTATGCAATAATATACAAGTCATAAATAAGAACTTTTATAATGTAAATTATACATTTGTTAAATATAAAACATATTTATCATAAATTTAATAAAAAAACCTATTTGAACATACAATATTTGTAGAAAATATGTATGGTAAAGTCCCCCCCCTTTCTTTTAAGAAAACTTTTTGGTACACTAAACTACTGGAATATATGATTTTTATACATGTTTTAAGTTTAAATATGTAAATGTAGTTCAGCAGGACATTCATGGGCCCCCTAAACCTTCGGGCCCCTATGCGACTGCATTCCTTGCATACCCTTATTTACGCCACTGGATGTAACGCTCTTAAGTGAACCTAGCGCCAGAGTATCGCTATGGCAAATAAATATGAATTTTATGAATTTTTAAATTTAATTTAGTTAAATGAAGTGAATTTTAAAAATCGCGTTTATTCCATTTTGGTTTATGCGCTATCGACGAAGTAGATTTAATCCAATTCAATAAGTTTAAATGAAATGCAGGGGAAAATGCGGATAATTTAATATTCTATACAAGAAAGTCATGTGGTGTACACATCAGATTTTTTTTTTTTCTTTTCACTTCTGAAAAAGAGAAAAGTATAACTGATTTTTGTCACAATTAGTTGAATTTTATTCAACATTTACGTCAATGTAAAGTTTCTTTTTTGCCTAATTCAAATCTGAATTGGCCTATTTTTATTCTAGTCACAAGATTGAGAGTTCTATCGCGTAGGAATGTAAACATATAAAAGATACCTTTCATCTTTGATGCAGGAATAGTATATTTTGCACGTAGCCCATCCTTATCTTCGAAGAATTCCACTAATAGACAAACTAACCTTTACAAATCTTGAATTTCATGTCAAAGCAGAAATTTCCATTCAGCAGAACGTAACGTATCTGTACAAGAAAAATTATTAAACATTTTAGTAATGGATGATGTTGATGTATTTTAATTATGGCAAAGCACACGAGGGCTATCTGCCTAAGGGGAGGGATGCCTTCGTGGAGAAGTTTCTAAGGGAAACTGGCTCGTATACACGTTACACATGGGGAAAACCACGAAAACGCCCATGCAGCCAGCCCGTTCGCGGGACTCGAACCTCGGACCGAACTACCAGTGTTCAGCGACTTTCCCGCTCGGCCGCTGGTGGGCTTTAGTGATGGAAGAGACTTTCAAACGCTATTCGTTTACGTAAAATTTCTATAAAAATTTAGTACACATTTCTTATACCAACACGACGAATACAATAACACAGACTACCACTAACCATTCTATTTAAAGTAATTTTTAAAAAGTGAGTAGATGTTTATGCATTGCTTCTTTGTGTGTTTGAAGTAGCAGGTGCTCATTGTTATTTTTGTTTTTGTTCTTTTTTATAGCACCGTTTTCCTGGCTGCAGTAGCTGAAACTGTAGTCGCTGATTTCAATTTTAAACTCTGCGATCCTATAAAAGACAGTTATGGTGAGTGCAATATGAATTTAATAACACAGAAATGGCAACAAAAGACAGTAAGAAAATATATCAGGGGTTTTATTTATTTATTTATTCTATTCAAGTTTAATTTAATTTAATTATTCTAATTAATATTTTTATTTATTTTCATTTCATTATTTAGTTTTATGTTCAGTCTAGAAATGCTATTCTAAATAATTTTTATTTCCTATTTACTCTCTTCTTTGGTTTGTTCATTTATTAATGAATAAATTGCAATAATAAGACAAAGCTTTAAAATTTTCAGTATGTTTCCACACCAGGTTGCATAAAAAAATTTTAATCCAAGTCCGTTAGTGTAGCTAGCATTCTAAATTAGTTACTTTAAAAAAAGAAAAAAAATAGTGCCTTTCCGATAGGGGGTGCCACGTAGTGCCAATCAAAAACATTGGTACGAAATTTAACAAGAAAGGGGCAACCTAAAGATACGTAAAGCTTCCTGATAAAAAATGAACTTGCAATAATAGTAATGTATCATATAGTAGTATAGTATATGTTACGTTTAATGCGTGTAATGCCAAAGATGTGCAATTATCTGATGTTTTTTAAGCCCAAACAGATCGCTGTGTACCTAGGTAGAAGAACTGTCATTCTTCCTATATGCACAGCGATCGTTTTTCCTAGAAGGAACTATTATTATGAATGTACATGGCTATATTTTTGGTTAAAGCGATCTCTTTCTCTTAAAGGTATTATTGTTCTAAGCATATACATAGCGATCTGTTTAAAAAGTATTAGAAACTACAGAAATTCGGCATCCGGCATAGCTTTGGCACTGTGCACCTTAAACATTGCATAGATATTCATGACGTGATATAAACAGCCATATTTGGCCCTTTGGCGCCCATATGCCATTCGATACCTCATTGCCAGAAAAGCAGTGGGAAAATAAAAATGTCTTTTTATAACTCCAGGTTGCTACGATTTCGCGGGTCCAGTTAATTACTAATAGAGATGAAAATTATTGCTTTTAAATCATTTACTTTGTTAATCAATAACAGACAGATTCAGTTTGAAATAAATATTAAAGATTCTTCATTACCTATTAATGGAGATAGAGATGTAAATTCATTTACTTTTTTCAATAAAAATTTAAAAAAAAAAAAAAAAAAAAAAAACTGAAAGATTTGGCTTTTACTTGGAACAGTTAAAGGTTTATATATGAAAAACTTTTAACTATCGTTCTTCTCCTCCAAAACATTTGTTTTAATTAATGAAACTCTAAGAATCATTTTTTTTAGATTTAACAATTGAAAGAATATAAATATAAAAGTTAACAATTGAAAGAATATAAATATAAAAGTTAACAATTGAAAGAATATAAATATAAAAGTTAACAATTGAAAGAATATAAATATAAAAGTTAACAATTGAAAGAATATAAATATAAAATTCGAATAAATCCTTAAATCCTGGATTTCATGAAAATTCAGAAGCAAATACCTAAAAGGTATTTGAATTGGCGAGAACTTTACAGAGAAAGATAAATTTAATTAAAAATAAATTTAATTTTAAAAACAAGTGCATTTGATAAGGACTAAAAATTTATATAGCTATAGCCAATGAAGAAGGAAATTTCGTTTAGTTTAGACGATTCTAGCAAGAAAGCATCTAATAATCTAGCTAACGAAAGAATTCCTTTGTGGTGGGCTTTGTCAGAGGAAATTCACGAAAACTCCAGCCAACCATTCCGTAGTCCGAGATATGAACTTCTAAAAAGGAGATAAATTATTTTTCATTCCGCCCCTTTTACTTCCTTCTACGAAGTAAAGGAAGTATTGTAATCACGAAAAATTCCGGTTTCATATTTCAACGAAAATATACATTTTGACCACTATCGAATGCAATTTAACGATCTTATTGCCTGACATCTGTACGTAAGGACAGAATAAAGAACTCTTTTTCCGCAAACGAATTATAAAACTGATTTAAAATGAATTCCAACAAGATTTTTTTCGCGGCGTCTGTACGTACGTACATACGTATTTATCTCGCATAACTCAAAAACGAGTAGAGTCAGAACTTTGAAATTTTGTATATACGACTGCTATGACATGTAGTTGTGCATCTCCATTTTTGGTTGCAATCGGCAGCACCAAGCATCAAAAGTATATATATATAAGGTTGTATGATCTTAAATTTATTTAGTGCAACAACTAATAAAATACTATAAAAACAAGTAATTCTACTACTTGCGCAAATGCTGCAAAGTAAGTTAATAATAATTTATTTACTAAATAATATTGATTAATTGATTATATTATCTCCTAAGTTTAATTATAGTAGAATTTTCTTAAAAGAGTGAAACCATACTTATTAAGTTCTATTTTGAAAGATGTTTTGAACTCACTCTGATGCTTGCTGACTGAGCTCAGTTTTTTATTCCTATATATTGGCAAATTGTGAATTTTTTGCTTTAAAATGATTGAGTTATGTTGTTGTTATTTTCTGGTTAACGCTTTCGTGCCTTTAGTTAATCTGCATGCAATAGCTATAGAATTATCAAGAATTTAAAAGTTGTTTAAAGTGCGGCTAAGTCTTTTTTTTTTTTTTTTTTTTTTTAACTACAACAGCCATATTTGTTTACAATTGCAAGTTAGCCGAATAGTGAATTAAGTCTTTCTGCACATTCAGTGTCTTTTTGTCGAGTGGGACCAAAACGAAACTTTTAGTTTTGTCCATCGAAATATCTGCGTTCTTGCCTGCTGGCCGAGTTGCTTGTTTTTGCATAGGAACTGCAATTTAAATTGCAAAAATTGCTTTTTAATTGTTTTAACTATATATTTGGTGTTTTACGTTTTTCTATACCTCGTAATTTTTGTTGAAGATATTTTCAATTTTTATGTATCTTTGACTTGCTGCAAAGTAAGAACTGAATTAATTGAATGAGAAATGTATCTATATCGAGGAAATAAGTTTAAATGAAATGCAGCACAAAATGCGTATAATTTAATATTCCATACAAGGAAGTCATGTGCTATACACATTAGATTTTTTTAGTAAGTGAAATGAATTTTCAAGGAAAGTTATTTTTAATTGTGGAAATCAATAGAAGATTAGGAAATAGAAGATTAGGAAGAAGGAAATCAATAGAATGAATAGACACAGAAGCTGTTCGCACATTTTCAGACGATTTTCATTGTATGTCTTGAAAATGCTCCTCCGTGCGTCTCATTTTTAGTTAAAAATGAATTATATTTTAAAGAAACTATCTTGTTATATGTTACAGTAGATCTGTGTATAGATTTTTGGATATGATGTTATTAAGAAGTTTAAACTTGTGATAATGTTTAACAAAAGGTGACTTTTTTTCCGAAAACTGGGTTTAAGTTCACAAAAATCCTTTTTAAAAATTTCGGATCCATTATATTCAATAGCGGATACACAAAAACTTTTGTCAAGTCTTTATAACTAACTTAAAGAAAAAATTAGGAAACAATATTGAAAATTAGCGCGCAAGAAGCATTTTAAATCTTTAATTAAAATAATTAATTATTTGTTTAAAATTTTTTTAATTTAAAATAAATTTTAATTTTGAACATATATTTAATAAATTTCTGTTATAATATGTATATGTATAAAATTTCTTGTTGAAAACACAAAAACTTAAAAAACTAATTTTTAAAGTCCATCGTCCCCTTAAAGCGTGGGTTAAAAAATCTAAAGAAAGTTTTTCAAAGCAATAGATGATTGTTCCTGGTTTTCCATAAAAAGGCAAATTAAAAATAAGGGCAGCGAAGAAAATTGTTCAGATCAAATCCACATATTATCAGGAACATATTTTATACCCAATTTTCAAATATGAAAAACTCCGCTTTCATCGTAGTGTCGTCAGTCAGAAGAGCTGCATTAAGACAAAGCCACACGTGAAAATCTACTGTTAATTTCTTGGAAAAAATTAACACGTCAAAATCTACTGTTAATTTCTTGCAAAATATGAAACAAGAAACGGGTATCAAGGCTATATCCTTCACTCATATCGTTACTAAATCTCCTGATGTATCAGCCATGGTTTGTTTGCGCTTTTGGACTTTTAAAAAGGTGGATTGTCCAAACGTCGACTTACAACTCTCCTTGGACTTTGAAAAGCTGTTCAAGAGGAATGGGATAAAATACCTCTCCCGATACTACAAAAGGCTTTACTTTATTGTCTAGAAAATTACGGTGTAAAATGAGAGTGAAAAATAAGGGTCATCAAATGGGAGCACAAAACACAAAACTTAATATTTAAAATATTTCTCTATACTTCCCTCCCCCTTAGCTTAATAAGTAAAACTAAATTTATTAATAAAATAGCAGAAAACTAGCAAAGTAGGAAAAGTTAGATAAAACGTTTATTTTCAGCTTTGATACCTAAGCAGAAAATAAACAATTAGAAACTTCTTTTATTGATTACAATAACGATATAAATATTCATATGGTGTGTGGTGTATTTAATTATGGCATAGCACACTAGGACTATCTGCCTAAGAGGAGGGATGCCTTTCGTGGAGGACTTTCTAAGGGAAACTGGCTCGTATACACGTTACACATGGGGAAAACCACGAAAACACCCATGCAGCCAGCCCGTTCGCGGGATTCGAACCTCGGACCGAACTACCAGTGTTCAGCGACTTTACTGCTCGGCCGCTGGTGGGCCTCCTAAATATTCATATGAAATTACCAAATGCTTACATTAAAAATTCTGTTGATTAAATATAATAAAGGTATGGATTATTATGACTAGCCGCTTTAGCCCTCATCTTCCTAAAATAGTCATTATAAGAAAGAAATTAATACACACATATACGTCTATATATATAACTAATTAAAGTAAAAAGAACAAAAGAAAATAGACTTATGTGGTCAAAAACTTTGCGCATTGTGCTGCAAAATTTAGAAAAAAGTTAAAAGAAAATTCCTAGTTCGTACGCTAAAATTTGCTTAAATACTGTGGTTCCGTGAAAATATTAACATAAGCAAAATAAGGTGCAATGAAACGTGTTACAAAGATTAAATAATACAAACACTTGAATATTTGCAAATAAAAATCAATACTAATAGTAAGCAATATGCTAATCAAAGTATTTATCTATATTTAAAACATTAGAATAAAGTACGAACAATTGATTTAAGCAAAAGTATAAAAACTAAGAAGCGGTAAATGGTAGATTAGCCTAATTCGAATCTCATTATAACTCTTCAGGGAAATTATTTTTAATGAATTTCGAATCAAGCTAACTCCATATCGCGTTTCGTCGAAACAGACAATTGAAACTGTATGCGAAACACTTTTTATAAATTAATTGAAAAAACTTTGCCAAAATCTTTAGTCTCAATTCTACATATATATATATAATGAATTTAATGAATCCAACCTATGTAATTTCATGTGTCTAGTTAATAATTAAAAATAATTAAAATGAAGATCTCTCTTTATTGCTTTTAAAAAGCTGATTTTGTTAATTGGTAACAGAATAAATTTGAGAAAAATTAGATAAATTTCGCATTGTGTAATGAGATCACATTGCCGCGCGGAGGATAAAAATATTTTATTTCGGGTAGCGGCAACACATTTTTTTAAAATTTTTATTGACGAGGTTGTTGATTAAACTCGAAAGGCAAATATATTTCATTTTTCCGAATGGCAGCGCTTTTCTTTTATATTGCTACGCTTTCTGATTTAATTTGAAGCATCATTATTTTACGCTTTACTGCGACGCAAGGCATTTCTTTTAAAGCATTAAGTTATTAATACCTTAAATTTGTACAAAAGGGAAGTAAATAAAAAAATAACGCACACTTTTGGGAGGAGGGCTATTTGTGTTCAACATTTGCTGGCTATAAGTGGTGGTTTTTTTTTCCACATCCATCCGAAGAGCATCCATCCATCCATACATATACATAGATTCTTTATTATTTAATAATAAGGTAAGTAAATTTAATGCCCTCAAGTAGTTGTTAAGCAACTAAAATTCTAATTTGAAAATTAATTAGGCCAAAGGGTTATTAATTTCGTTTTGCCATTTTGCGTTGATTCACTATAAACGGCTTATCACTTTTTAAATTATTGTCACTAAATCTTAGAGCCCTGTAATATATATTTAAAGAAATTAAATAATGAAGAATCTGAATAAATGCATGTATGTGTGTTTCTCGCATTGTGATAAAACAACGGTACCTATATCTATCAAATTTTGAATAATGTACGTCTCCACCCGAATATCGGCATAATTTGGAATTTGTTTTATTATTTATTTCATATTTTGTAAAGCATTTATGAGTTTTTGGTAAAGAAATACAATGATTTCTAAGCGAACAATGCCAACACTGTACGGAAAAAAAGACATTTTTATGTCCAACGCACGAGACTGTGTATCGGAAATTCTAAAGATATGCTCTTTTAAATATTTTGAGATATTGCTGTTGAATCGAATTTTAAGGTTTAAGTCCGAAGAACATGATATTTAAAAAATAAAGGTAACACACAAAACGTTAAATAAATGTCCCTTTGGGAGTAATATAAAATGTAAGAGAAACAAGCCTTCAGATTTTTCTTTCTTTTAAAGATTTTATTGCTTTTCTATTGGATCATTTGCGAAAAGCGTTATCGATAAATATTCTCATAGAATATCGCATTGTAACGCTACCTAGCATTATGGCCCCAAAGAATTGAAAAGACTCTGCTATAAAAGATTTTAACATCAAAAATCAGATCAGTAAACCAAACAATATCAGGGAAGTAACTCCAGAATTAAAAATTCCCTACAATTCTTACTTCCCGTTACAAATCCTACGAATTCTTTGCTCATTTCCTGCCATATTTTTGATAAGGGAGAAAAAAAAAAAGGAAGTGGATACAGCCATTGCCTTTTTTTTCTAGAGGCTTGATAATGGGTAACGAAACTTTATTATTGCAAACGATAAAAAAAAAGGAACATAGACATGAATTGGCAGAATTATCAGTTGCGGAAATCGCAAATTACTGCTACTTTTGCGTTGCCGGCGGAATCCCCTACGACTGAATTGTTAAAAGGTGATAGAACACAGTAATTTGATGCAAAGCATCTTCTGCATTTGTTATACAACGTTTTTATATTCTTTTCTCAGTTTATCATATCAATGTCCAGTTTCCTTACTAAGATGGCTTTACAAAACTTTTTCTTTTTATTATTAACGTTTTGTATGTTTACTTTATTTATTAAGCAACATGCTCTTCCCGCTTAGGCCACATAAAATTCTATTCAATAGAAAAATCGCAGAATATTTAAAGACAGGGTATCTTTAGAAGTTCCGATATGTTCAGTTTCCTGCGCAGGATATATATATATATATATGTATATTTCTGTATAGTGTTGCCATATCTGGCTTTGGAATCATTGAGTTAAAAAGCGAGCAATGGCAACACTATACAGAAAAAAACATATTTCTAGCACCCGACACACTGTTTATCGGAAAAAATAAATGGTGAATTAAAAATATAAATCTAAATAAATAGTGAATAATAAATCAAAAAATAAATAGTGAATTATTAATCAAAAAATAAACAGTGTATTAAAAATATAAATCTAAATAAATAGTGAATAATAAATCAAAAAATAAATAGTGAATGAAGTGTCGATAGTAAATTTGTTTAAGTTTTTTTAAATATGAAATAGCTAATAACACCATTTCCAAATTCCAAATTCGGGCTTTCAGGTGCCCATATTTGGGTGGAGGACGACGTTGTTCAGAACTTGATGGCTGTAGGTACCATCGTTCCTTTACGTTGCGAAAAGCTTCATACATTAATGCAGATGCTTATTTACTTAATTTCTTTAAAAATAATACAGGGCGATAATATTTGATGGCAAGAGTTTAAAAAGTGTTATAACGCGTTTAAGCGTTTCGACGACAAATGCAGTTTCAAGACCAATTTCCCATTTGGGACTAATGTCTCTTTTGGGCTTAAAAAAAAAAAAAAAAGTAAAAACAAGTCTTTGAATGTTAATAGTTCGTTTCGTGTTCGAACCCAGATGAATGAGCTTGCTGCTTTGATGGTTTTCGTGGGTTTTCCCATGTATAACGTGAATACGATCCAGTTTCCCTTATAATATCCTACACAAAGACATCCATCGCTTTAAGATACCCTCGTTTGTTTGGCACCATCCAAATAAACCTAAAAATATCTAATTAAAATATGAATAACTGATAAAGGTGGAATTTTTTCCTTCTTTCTAAAATAACGCAACTTGAAATTATAGAAAGGTGTAAAATTCAACGTTATCAAGTCAACATCAGCGGAAGTGTCTGTTATCGTGTAAATTTTGAAAATTTAAATCTATTCTTCTTTAACTGAAAACAAAAACTCTTCCTTTACATGAAAGTTTTTATTTGAAAGGCAATAGGAAAAATTACGAAATAGTTTAAATGCGTTTAGTTTTATTTTGACATGTCTCATTCTTTTAATTTTGCATTGTAATTCTTCAATTCGAGGAAATACATTTCCTCGAAATCTTTTTTGTGATATTTCCTATAATTCACTCAGTCATTCAATACATTCATAGTTTCTCTCCTAATTAAAAAAGGAATATGAAAAAGAGACAGTTGTTATAAGCTATTTTAAGGAGAAAATTCTATTGAGAAGGTTTTAAATGTGTTAAACTTACATTGTAAATGAAAGACGCAGAAAGCTGAATAAATTTCTATTTCAAAATAATAATACTTAGGGGAGGACCGTTTAAGGTGTTATGTACCTTTAAAGTGCCAAAATATGCCAAAAGTGTTACGCATTTTAAAAAGAATACATTTATAATTAAGTGATTTATAACTGTGAAATTTTGTACACATTTTTCATGTTCTTGATATTACATTTGCTCTTTTACTTTATGTTCCAGATATTCAAATATTTTAAATAAAATATCATCTTCGTCGTCGATATAAAACTGTTATCTATACAGCACATCATCTATATATATATAAAGAAAAATGTTTGTGTGTTTGGTTGTCCTCTAATAACTCAGTCACTACTGGTGTCCGCCGATAACATCGCGGCAAAAACATCGCGGACGAAAACGTCGCGGAGAAAACAACGCAATGCGAAAACGTCGTGCTACAAAACATCGTGGGAGAAAACATCGCAAAGAGAAAACATCGCAGTTCTAAAACATCGCGGTATAAAATATCGTCGTCGAAAATAAAGCAGTTCAAAAACTTTGCAGTTTAAAAACATCGTCGTCGAAAATATCGTGGTAAAAAATAAAGTATCTACAAATCATCGCATGACGATAACATCGCAGATATGCTTTTTTCAGGTTTTAATAATTGTAAATGGATATTCACATAATGATTTGTGAGCGCAAGGTGTAAAGAAGGATAATTTTTACTTGCACATTTTTTTATTAACTAATAAATTTTTGCTGAAAAAGTAAGAAGGAAACTTAAGCATAGAAAACTAAATGCAACTTATAGATTATACTTTTCATGAAAAATCACCAGTGAAAACTTTACAAAAAATGATTTATTAATGGTCTTTGTTAGTTAACTATGTCGGTTTAAAATTCTATTCAATGCTATAAGTTGCATTAATTTTCTATGCTTAAGTTTCGTTTTTATTTTCTCAGCAAAAATTTATTGATTAATAAAAAATATGAAAGTAAAAATGATCCTTCTTTCCATCTTGTGCTCACAAATCATTACGGGAATATCCATGTATAGTTATTAAAGCCTGAAAAAGCATGTTTGCGATGTTATTGTCATGCGATAATTTGTAGATACTTTATTTTTTACCACGATATTTTCGACGACGATGTTTTTAAACTGCGAAGTTTTTGAAGCGCTTTATTTTCGACGACGATGTTTTGTACCACGATGTTTTAGAACTGCGATGTTTTCTCTTTGCGATGTTTTCTCCCACGATGTTTTGTAGCACGACGTTTTCGCCTTGCGTTGTTTTCTCCGCGACGTTTTCGTCTGCGATGTTTTTGCCGCGATGTTTTCGGCTGTAACCGTCACTACTATAGCTATCGTCACCAAACTTTTTGTAGTTCTTTTCTGGGTCCTGGAAAAGGTCGGTGTCCACTTGTTTAAAAAAAAAAAAAAAAAAAAAAAAAAAAAAAAAAAAAAAAAAAAGTGCCTAAAATCAGAGATATTAATTAAAAACTCGGAAAAACGATCATTTTTGCCCTCATTTTTCCGAGTGGCAGCAGCCTCGCAAACTTTAGATGAAAGAAAATCTTTAGATGAAAGAAAATCGTTGCCACTGCTCGTTTTCTAATCGTAGAGTTTGTTAATAAAATTTTTTCTAAGTTTCACAATGAAATAATAATAGTATTGCCAAACATTAAATACGTAATTCCAGCTTCCAAAAATTCATGCGAAGACATTTCGACTTTTCTTATCTTCGTACGACTTTAATCAGCCGAGATATTAATTAAAAACTCTGAAAAGATTCATTTGTGTGTGGCAACAGTCTCGCACGCTGGAAAAAATCTGCTTTATTTCGACAAGTGTTGCCATTGCTGGCTTTCAAATCGTAGAGTTTATTAATTAAAAATTTCTAAGCTTTACGATAAAATAAAAATAGCATTGCCAAACATTAAATACATTATTCCCGATTCCAAAAATTCGTGGAAAGACATTTCGACTGTTCCCATTTTCGTACGCCTTTAATCAGCCGAGATATTAATTAAAAATTCTGAAAACAGTATTTTTTGCACTTATTTTTCCTAGTGGCAACAGTCTCGCGAATTGGACATAAAAATGCTTTATTTCGAAAAGTATTGCTACTGCTCGCTTTCAAATCGTAGAGTCTGTTAATAAAAAAATTGTATAAGTTTTACAAAATCTATATATACAAGTATAAAGAAGAATGTCTGTTTGTGTGTTTGTTTTTTCGCGTTACTGATTTCTGATCAATTCTGATCAATTTTTTATCACATTCAATCGACTAAAATTGAATATAGGTGAAATATTTGGTGGAACTTGAGCTTTTACGACCATTTGATTAGAAAGACGAAAATCATTAAAAACTGCCTGCCGTTGTTACTGATATAATGAGAGAGAATTAGTTGATATTCTATCGAAACTTTTTATGTGGGTTCCATATCACATCAGACTGAAAAATGTAGGACTATGAATCGTAATTTTTGCATCATTATTACAGAACGATTACAGCGTTATAGTTATCTCTGTTGGTAGGTACACTACTGTCAATCTAACTTAACTGGCATCGGGTACTTGTGCTAGTTATGCATAAGTGAATATAATTTTTATTTAACTGATTTTTTCCCCGAACTGGGAAACTAAAACTAATGCGTTACTAAAATGACCTATTAAAAAATAATCGAATTATATTTTCATAAAAGTGTAACACTTTTTTTAGACTCAGGAAAACCGATTTTTTCAGCATAAAATTAAATTTGTGATGTTTTCATGAGAGAATTCTAGTTGGTCATTTTATAGTTTATATAGAGTTTACATAATGGGTCAAAATTTCTTGAAATTCATGCCAACAATTTGAGAGATTTCATGAGCGCAAACAGGAAAGTCATAATTTTGAGAATAACTTGATTTTGAGAATAACGTAGCTTAAAGATACTGCTTTCAAATCCTGAAAATGTACATTATTTTCTCAATATTATAGACAATATAAAAATATATCTATAATTGGTAAATATAGATACTTACATATTATTTTCAGTATTGCATAGCTAATTATCGTATTTTTTATTGAGACAGTGAAAAAAGCGACGAGGCGAACTTTTCATATTATTTCAAATTAAATTACAGTACTAAAAAAGTTCATACATCAGAACAGCACAGTAATTGGACACTTTGTATTTTTAGATAATCAAAATTTCTTGCAATTCAAATCAACCAACTGAAAGAAATCAATTATACAACCAGGAAAATCATATATTTGAGAAATATTATTTGAAAAATTAAATTACCTTGTAAGCACATTATTTTCTTAAAATTAAGAAATATATTGATTTAAATGTGCTAATAAACTAACTTTTTCTATCATTTGTAACTATACACATATATATGTTAAATTTTATACTCAAACATTTTATATATAGTTCAAAGGATTTAATGCGAGGATTTTGTTGGAATGCAGCAAAAGATCTGGCCTTGGTAAAAAAAATGGCGAAAGCTTAGAATTATATTTTACCATAATTTTGGTTCTGTAATTAATTTTTACATGGGATTCGTTTTAAAAGGCTTGCAAGCAACTGAATTTTAATATAAAAGCAATTGTTTATTTAAAGCTACCTTGCCCAATAATTCCTTTCTTTTAGGACCTGCAGTTAATTTATAGAAACAAATAATAAAGCAGAAATCTAAATGCTCTCAAAAATATATTCAAGTTTAAACTTTCAATCTTTACCAAAAAGATAGCTGTTTAGAAAAACGAAATCTTATGTTTAGAATCTTAGAAGTTTGACAGCTTTTTAAAACTTTCTGTGAAGCAAACACATTTATTTAAAAAACCATTAAAAAAAAAAGAAGTGTGAAATATAAAAGGTGCTTTTATTATATTCAACGGACTTGCAAAGAGCTACTGCAGATTCTGAGCAACGAGCTTTTTAACCTCTACGAATTAAAGGAAGTATTACAATCGCGAAAATTTCAGGTATCATATTTCAATGAAAATATCCATTTTGACCGCTTTCGAATCTAATTTAACGATGTTTTTTGCGTGACAGAATAAAGGATTCTTTTTCCCCAAACGAATTGTAAAATGGATTCAGAAGAGATTTTTTCGTGATACGTATATGTACATACGTACGTACCCATGTATGTATCTTGCATAACTCAAAAACGAGTAGCCTCAGGACACTGAAATTTTGTACATAGGACTGCTATAACATGCAGTTGTGCAGCTGTCCGGCCGTACCCCAAACTTATATATGTATATGTATACCCATTCTGTTATCTCGCCCGATCAGTTCAGTTCTTTTAATCCTATATGTTGGTAAATTGTGCAGTTCTTGCTTTAAAAGTGATAGAATTTTGTTATCATATTCCAGTTCTTAAGTTAATCTGCATGCAATAACTGTAGAATTATAACAAATTTAAAAGTTGTTTAATGGTACTAAGTCTAACGAAGCCGCCATTTATTTATATTTGAAACTCTTAGTAGGATAGTGAATTAAGTCAGTTTGTGCACCAACTTCAGTGTCTTTTTGCCGCGTGCGACCAACAGTAAACTTTCAATTTTGAGCACCGAAAAACTGTCTTCCTGCCTTTTGGCTGAATTGCTTATTTTTTCGTATAAACAAGCTCTAATTTTAATTCTAATTTTTTTTTTTTTTTTTTTTTTTTTTGTTTTTTTTTTTTGTTGTTGTTGTTTTTAACTGCATTTGCTGTTCTATGTTTTTCCGTGTTTTACTATTTTAAATGAAGATGTTTCGAGTTTTCACGCATTTTTGCCTTGCCGCGAAGTGAGAACCCAATTAATTGAATGAGAAATACATTTTTAATGAAATTCGAGAAAATAAGTTTAAATAAAATGCAGCAATGTGCATGATTTAATAGACGATGTTGTGTCTATATTAGATGATTTTAAAGCATTACATTAATTTTTCTATATAATTTATTTTACATATAAAAGTTATGCAGTAAAAATAGAAGCTTAAATTCGTATTTAATTGATATAGTTAATTAACAATATTTCCCCCCTATTTGAAAAAATATTATGCAAGTAGGATAAAGAATATATTATGATTTTTGAAGAGAATTTAATGCTTTTTTTCATTAAATAGTCCGCAAAAAAAATGTAGACCGTTTACATCTTTCATGTGTCTATTTAATTATATGATTAACAGGTCAAAGTTTTTAAAAATATTAATGCTAGTCTCCAGTTAAGTAAATAATTTTTCAATTTTCCTTATTATTCTTACCTGAAAACTTTTCATAATCTTGTATTTTTTAATGCTGTAGGGAAATTGTTTGTTTTGTTGGTTGTCTTTTGATTTTCCGACGTCTGAATGGCAATGAAACAAACTTTGAGAACTTTCGCTTTAGATACATGTGAAAGACATTAGCTTTATTTGCGCACACCTGAATTCCCTTCCATTTTCTTCTTTTAAACAGGTCTAATTAGTAAAAGTTTTATTTCTATGAAATATTATTATTCTGCAATAATACTTTTGAAATGATTATTCATGATTCTGCAAATCTAATCTATAGATATCAAGCAAATCTTCAATTACTCAGTTAATGCATTTGTTCGTTTTCTTCTTTCATTTAAACCTTTTGCGAATTTCTAAGCAGTTTATTTTCATAATGCATTTTAACTTTTTCTTAGTTTCTAAATAAAGCTAAAAAGAACGTCATCATACAGAAAGAAACTATAAGATCTTACATGCAGCTGTATGATATATTCCATCATTATGAAATTTGCAAGTGACATGCATGTTCTTTCAGGTTTGAAAGCTTTTATCGGATTTCCTATTTTTAATTCTAGCGATAACTTCCTTTATCGGTGTTTCTTGATAAAACGTGAACTACGGCTACTAACTTTAAACTTGGTACTTTCGCCTGCTTTCAGAGTAAATGTTATCTCATTTTGATACGATTTTCCCTTTTAAAATGTTTTATAAAAGAAGAAATTTTTATTTGAAAATTAATAGGTTTCTTCCCATCTGCATATTAATAAAAAATTATACTTAGATCAATGTATGTAATATTCTAAAACCCGAGTCTTCTTCCTCACTTTAAAAAGCCATAAACTGCGTTTGAGCAGTCATCGAGGGTGTCCGCCGATAACATCGCGGCAAAAACATCGTCAAGGAAAACGTCGCGGAGAAAACAACGCAAGGTGAAAACGTCGTGCTACAAAACATCGTGGGAGAAAACATCGCAAAGAGAAAACATCGCAGTTCTAAAACATCGTGGTACAACATCGTCGTAGAAAATAAAGCGGTTCAAAAACATCGCAGTTTAAAAACATCGTCGTCGAAAATATCGTGGTAAAAAATAAAGTATCTACAAATCATCGCATGACGATAACATCGCAGACATGCTTTTTTCAGGTTTTAATAATTGTAAATGGATATTCCCATAATGATTTGTGAGCGCAAGGTGTAAAGAAGGATAAATTTTACTTTCACATATTTTATTAACTAATAAATTTTTGCTGAAAACGTAAGAAGGAAACTTAAGCATAGAAAATTAAATGTAACTTATAGATTATACTTTTCATGAAATATTACCAGTAAAAACTTTATAAAAATGATTTATTAATGGCCTTTGTTAGTTAACTATGTCGGTTTAAAATTCTATTAAGTGCTATAAGTTGCATTAATTTTTTATGCTTAAGTTTCCTTTTTATTTTCTCAGCAAAAATTTATTAATCAATAAAAAATATGAAAGTAAAAATTATCCTTCTTTCCATCTTGCGCTCACAAATCATTATGGGAATATCCATTTACACTTATTAAAGCATGCCTGAAAAAAGCATGTCTGCGATGTTATCGTCATGCGATGATTTGTAGATAGTTTATTTTTTACCACGATATTTTCAACGACGATGTTTTTAAACTGCGATGTTTTTGAACCGCTTTATTTTCGACGACGATGTTTTGTACCACGATGTTTTAGAACTGCGATGTTTTCTCTTTGCGACGTTTTCTCCCACGATGTTTTGTAGCACGACGTTTTTGCCTTGCGTTGTTTTCTCCGCGACATTTTCGTCTGCGATGTTTTTGCCGCGATGTTTTCGGCTGTAACCGTCATCGAGAGTGAAAGAAAGAACTTCATTTACCCAACGGAAAAAAAAGAAGGAACAGTTCTATATCTCCCATCTTATTGGACCAATTGACGAAATTCAACTTGCGTTTTTCAAGTCTCAAAAGCGCGACTTAGGATATATATTAGATTTATATGCAGCAGTTTTTAATAACGTAAATATTTTGACACAAATTCGGACTTTTTCTGAAATATCATATTTCGATTCTACGACTCAAATTGTGCCTAAATATTATATTTTGTAAAGTTTAGCGAAAAACCTATCCAGCAATACTAAATTTTATCTTGGCGCAATTTTTTCAGTTTGCGCCAAAAATAATTCACTTGGCAAAATTCGTAATTTGTGATAACCTATTTTCCTTTCATTTGGCACGAGCGGAAAAATTGTGCTTTCAAATAATTTGAACAAAGTTCTAAAAAGCACATTTGGCGTTATTATTGCTTATAACAACAAATATGCGAAATTTCAAAACGTGCCAATGTGTAAATTTATGTATACCTTAGGAAATTTTGAATGAATATTTATAATAATTTTTGCAGTTATGCTTAGAAATACATCTACATTCATTAAGATGATGGTAAAAATTTTATTAGTTACAATTCAAAATTCTTTTCCAAAAATTTACACAAAATTATTTAAAAATACAAATTAAAAAAATAAATCATAAAGATGGGCGAATTTTATTTGAATGAACCTAAATTTCGAAATGTGAAAGGAAGAATCAAATAAATTTAGTAAAAAAGTGAGATTAATAAATATAATCACAGATGGCACGAACACGTGCTTACAGAAGCCAACAGTTTTGTCTTATCTTAAAAAGGGTAACGATTAACTTAAAACTAAATATAGTAAGTTTAGCCTAACGGCTCACATGAGAATTTAACAAGTAGGATGGCTCTGTCTCGTAAAAGTCGTCATAACAGCCTTAATGGTTAGAGGCGCTCAACGCCACAGGAATCTAATCGCTAGTAAATAAAGATAACAACGCACCGTTCAAGCAGGAATAACATGCTCTAAAATCATCATCCAATTCCTTCCAATCATCCATTCCCTTAAATACTACTTCTTTCTACTTCATTTCAATACATGCGAACTTGCTTATTAAAATTCTGGCAAAAAAGCTTCTGTTGAAAAGCAGAATAGAGGAAAAGTTGCTTTAAGATAAAAAATTAACTGTTAGCTAAGTTATATTAATTCCAACAAAGTACTTACGTATTATCGGAACCTCAGTAGGAATCACTAAAGTTTCAGAATACGCCAAACTCTGGTAATCACGCCCTTAAAAATTACTGAGATAGCTATGCGCATGATTAATATTTAGTTTTTGACGTTACCATTTACGTATGCAATTTTTTTCCCCGCTTATTCCAAGGCTTTTATTATGATTATTTTTTGGCTTAAACTTGATCTTAAAATTTGCACTTGTAGGATTTTTCTATTATAGAAGAAACGGAGATAAAATTTCTGCAGGAATATAGTCGTTAAAGGAAAGTATGCAAAGTGGCTGAAGGAACAATGCTTGAAATCCTTTCTCTCAAAGCGATCGCTGAGAAATTTCTACCAGAACAGACACAAAAATCGTTTCTAATTAGATTTACTTTTTTTGTCTAAATGTACAGTTGAAACATAAAATATAATATATGCGATAATATGCAAATACGTAATATATAATGTTTTACCATAAAGTTAATTGATCTTTTTCTTTCTAAAAATGATCAAACTGCGCCAGGCTGGTTGCGGCAATACGCAAGTAATATAATGGCAAAAAATGTAATGTAAAAATGTAAAAAGTAATATAATGGTAATACGCAAGTAATATAATGGCAAAATAAAATAAGGTAACATCCTGTAGTTAATAATACTTAACGCAACTTTTGCTTTTTCTGTTTTTAAAATTCAACAATTTGTATAGTAATACATATTATTTTGGGGAAAAACCTAGGGGGGGCAGATTGATAACGGGAAAAAAGGCTCATAAAGGGTAAATCTACTATGATTGTAGGGAAGGAGGACTGTACTGTTTGATTTAAAATGATAAATTAAGAAAACCAGCTCCAGAAACAACTTCAGTATACAGTTATTTGGCTCCAAAATCTACTTCATAAATCTTATAATTAATAACCTACCTAAATTTAGTGTTTCGTCTCACATCGGTGACTATCAACCCATAGGTCATTTCTGACATTGGCCTTGACGGGCACTGGTTTTAAAATTTACTCCACTGTCACGCCTGGTAACCCTCAGTTCGCGGGTCACCGATATATATATATATATATTAATTTTTTAAATTTTTTAAATTTTTTTTTTTTTTTTTTTTTTTTTTTATGTTAGAAACCTTTTTAGCGAAATTTACCTAAACATTTTGAGATTGTTTTATTACTTTACTTTACGGTTACGTTAAATTATTGCGTTATCCTATGATGCATTCAGTGCCCATCTTCTTAATAAGTGTTGCCATTGCCTTAAACATAAAACATTTAATTTATATTTTCTACGAGACCGGGATTAGCTATTCTTGGGATGTTGCCAGCTGTAAAAAGTAATATCTTTATTTAATATATTTTTTATATTTCATCAGTCTAGAATTGCTAATTAAAGTGAAAAATTTTAAAAGAAAAAAAATTGACACCTTTCAGATTTTATATTACGTCCAAAAGGGCGTTTTTTTTTTAACATTTTAGATGTTACCTTTATTTTTTAAATATCATGTCCTTCGCACTTAAACCATATAAAATTTAATTCAACGGCAGTATTGTTAAATCTATAGAAAGCAAGAGGTAAAAGAATATCTATAGAATTTCTGATACATGGTCTCGCGCTTTGAAGATTTTTTTTCTTTTTTTCTTTTTTTCTTTTTTTTTTGTAAAGTGTTCCTATTGCTCGTTTTAAAATCGTTGAGTTTGTTAAGCAAAAATTCGTTAAAGTTATACAAAATTTGAAATAGATAATAAAACAAATTTGAAAATAAAAATTCGGTCTTCCAAGTGCCCATGTTCGTTTGGAGGACTACGTTATTCAAAATTTGATGGCTCTAAGTACCGTTGCCTTTACACAATGCGAGAAACATTCATGCATGAAGAATCTGCATAAATGTATGTATGTTTTTCTCGTATTGTGATAAAACAACAGTTCCTAAAGCCATTCAATTTTGAATAACATACCTCTCCACCCGAATATGGAAACTCAAATTTCGAATTTGTTTTATTATCTCTTTCATATTTTGTAAAGCATTTATGAATTTTTTATTAAGAACCTCAACGATTTCAAAGCTAGCAATGGCAACATTGTACGGGGAAAAAAAAATTAATCTCCAACGCGCGAGACTGTGTATCGTAAATTCTAAAGATATGCTGTTTTTACACATTTTATGATATTGCTGCTGAATTGAATTTTATGTGATTTAAACAAAGAATATGTAATTTTAAGAAGGAAAACTTCGCAGCAGCAGGATTTGGGTTTGGATGGATTATTTAATTATAGCAACGCACACGAGGGCTATCTGCCTAAAGGGAGGGATGCCTTCGTGGAGGACTTTCTAAGGGAAGCTGGCTCGTATACACGCTACACATGGCGAAAACGACGAAAACGCCCATGCAGCCAGCCCGTTCGCGGGATTCGAACCTCGACCGAACTACCAGTGTTCAGTGTCTTTACCGCTCGGCCGCTGATGGGCCCGCAGCAGCAGGAGTGGCTCCCTTCGAAGGAAAAGAGAAACAGCAGCACAAACGTGAAACATCTGTCGCGAAAAAGCGCCAAAGCTCGAAGCTGATGTCGAAGTTCGAACAGGTTCGATGGTCACGTTTATCAAGAGTTTAAAGCTGTGTGACTCCATTTTTTTCCTCCATGTAGACGGATATAAAATCAGAAACCAAACTGCGATATGGATAAATCCAGTGAAAGTGAAACTTCACCTAATTTTCTTAGTCATCTTAACACCTGTTCCTCACTTTCCTGTACACGTGGCGGAGGAAGAAAAGCCAGGGAGAATTCTCGCCAACAGGTTCCGTCGCCAAATCCCTTGGCGAATTTTCCCTCTTCTTTCTAGCGGCGTAGAAGACAAACTGGTTTACATTACGTCTATGGAGCCTTTCCTTCTTTACATAGACATTCTTTGGTTTAAGTGCGAAGAGCGTGTTATTAAATAAGTATAGGTAGCACACAAAACGTTAAAAAAAGGTCCATTGCGGCGTAATGTAAAATCTGAAAGCTATCAAATTTAAAAAAAAAATTAGCCCAAAATGCGTTAGCCCAGAAGGTCTATTAGTCTCGAAATGGCATTTTGCGTCGAATCACTTAAATGTGATTCAGTTTTCAAGCTACTGCCACCAAATACTACCGCCCTGCATTATATACAAAGAAACTAAATAATAAAGAACCTTCATGAATGTACGTACGTTTCGCGCATTGTGAAAAAACAACGGTATCTGCAGTCATTAAATTTTGAATAACATAATCCTCTTCCCGAACATGGGCACCTGGGAGTTAGAATTTGGAATTTGTTTTATTGTCTATTTCCTATTTTGTGAAACTTTAACGAATTTTTTTATTAAAAAACTCAACAATTTCAAAGCGAGCAGTAGCGACACTGTAGGGAATAAAACATTTTTGATCTCCACCGCGAGAGACTGTTAATCGGAAGTTCTAAGGATATGCTGTTTTGAAATATTTTGTGAGTTTGTTGAATTCAGTGGATATTTCCAATAAGTTCGAAGAACGGGATTTTTAATAAATAAAATAAACACACAAAACGTTAATAATAAAAAGTTAAAAAAAAAAAGTTTTGTAAAGCCATCTTAGTAATAAAACTGAACGTTGATGTGATGAACTGAAAAAAGAATGACAAATACAGAAAAAAAGTGTGCCAGTACTTCACACTTCACCGAGAATTCTAAACATAAACTGCTATTCAGCTATTAAAAATCTTTGTGATTTTGCTGTTGGATTGTATATGGCGTAAGTGCGAAGAAAATGATGCATAACATAAATAAAGCTAAAATGACAAAAAGAAATGGGTTAGCAGGCTTGAGAACAACTGCGGACTGATAAACTTCGGGTTCAACTTGAGCATAATTAAAGGCATTAACAACTCCAACCCTTTTGGGGCGAACGTTAAGATCTGAAACATTTCAGATTTTTTTCTTTATTATTATTTTATTTTATTTATTTATTTTTATTTATCTTTCCTGACTCTCTTTCATAAGGTTTAAGTATTATTAAAGAACTATCTTAGATATTAAGCTCTGAAAATATTTCTGACTAGCGAAGTCTGAGTAACTGAAATTCTACTGAATTTTGAGCATAATTATCGACATATTTCAAGTAGAAATACTGTTCTTTTCCACTAACCTAAAAAAATAAATAAATAAATAAATAAATAAATAAATAATGTTTCTCATTTCAGATATTATCAATTTAGGTCATAGGGTTAATTTTTTATCAATATTAACTTCTCTTATCAATTCGCATCATTTTTATCATTTACATAAACCATAATAGAAAGTTTTAACCTTTTAGCAACCCATTACGTTTATCTTAGACAATCTTGCAGATCCGATGAAAAAGGAATAATGAAAAACATGAACACAATTGATAAAACTTGAATAACACTTCATATTTTCTTTCTTTTAAGATAAGATAAAATCATTCTGCACTTTCTATGGCAACACTGATAAAACTGAAGCTATAATGTAAATGTTGTAGACTTCTACATACGTTATGACAGAAATAAAAAGGAAAGGGTATGAGACATATAGTTATCATTCAGGTTCTCATATATTTAAATTTATTATTAATTAAAATTAAAAAAAAAATCTGAAATGTTTCAGATTTTAAATTACGTCCAAAGGGGCGTTTTTTAACATTTTGTGTGTTACCTTTCTTTATTAAATATCATGTTCCTCGCACTTAAACCATAAGATCCAGTGCAACAGCAATATCGCAAAATAGTTTTAAAACGAGCATATCTTTAGAATTTCCGATACAGAGACTCACGCGCTGGAGATAAAAATATTTTTTTCTGCACAACGTTGCCATTGCTCGCTTTGAAATCCTTGAGTTTGTTAATCAAAAATTCGTCAAAGTTTTAAAAAATAGGAAATCGATCATAAAACAAATTTCAAATTTGGTCTTCCACATGCTCATATTCGTTGGAGGATTACGTTATTCAAAATTCGATGACTCTATGTACCGTTGTTTTATCATAATACGAGAAATATACATACATTTATGCAGATTTTTCATTATTTAATTTCTTCAAATATAATGCAGGACTCTAACATTTTGTGGCAACAGTTTGAAAAGTGAACCGACATTTATGAGTCCGACGCAAATGCCAAAACGAAACTAATAGTCCTTCGGGATTCAAATCCCTTTGGACTAAAAATTCTGTGGCAACAGTCAAAACGCAGTTGCTTTTTACTTCCTTGTGCGAAGTAAAAGACACAACATCAAAACTAATTCAGTTAAAGAGAGAATTCATAGTAGAACAATCTCCAAAAATAAAACTGCGAAAGGGAAAATATAAAAAAATTATACAAATAAAAATTAATTTCCTTTTGTTGAAACTCCAATTCAGAACTGATCAGGGGGAAATGAATTAAAGCTTTATAAAAGTCGATTAATATGTTTCGAAAATATGTTTTGTTCTCCTGGTCCATTTGAGATCAAAATCCGAAAAAGATTTCATCAAATTATTATTCAAGACTTTAAAATTCATATAAAACCGAAAACTCGAATCTCAAATGTACCAGAATTTTCCCTACACATTTTCAAACCACTTGGTAAAAAAGAATAAAACACTACATAGTGCAAAAATGACGATTAAAAAAAACAGAACTTTACTATTATGGTCACTGAAATATCGCAATTTCGCATTTTTATTTTTCATTTGTTTTTAAATGTGATTCGCATTTTTATTTTTTGAGATTGTTCTACTATGAATTCTCTCTTTAATTGTTTTAGTGTTGATATTGTTTTAAACCTCTTATACACGATTCCAATTATTATATTATAGAGGAATTCCCTTGCTTTTACTCCAATTTAATAATTAATTTAAATGCTTTAAGTTTATTCTACTTTAATCCTGCAGGTATAGCGCACGACGGGTTTAAAAAAAACTATTTGAATTTTTAATTTGAAGTTTTAGCCTATTTATATATTTCTTTATGTATATATATACCCACTGGGATCGGCGAGCTCAGTATTTTTACTCTTATATGTTGGTAAGTGGTTAAATTATGTTGTTCTTATGTTCCGGTTAAGGATTTTATGGCTTTAGCTAATGTGCATGTAATAGTTGTAGAATTATCAACAATTTGAAAGTTACTAAGTTACTTTGATAGTGGTACTAAGTTTAGCGAAGCTGCTATTTGTTTACATTTGAAACTTAGTAGAATAGTGAATTAAGTCAGTTTCTGCACATTGTCTTTTTGCCGAATGGGACCAAAACCAAATTTTCAGTTTTGTGCACCGAAAAATGTGTTTTCCTGCCCGCTGGCCGTATTGCTTTGCTTCCCAAAGAAACTCTAACTTTAATAGTAAATATTTTTGGACCAGTGTTAACTGTATTTGGTGTTTCATGTTTTTCTGTATTTTGCAACCTTTAATGAAGAAGTTTTGAATGTTTATGCATTTTTGCCTTGTCGCGAAATGAGAACTGAATTAACTGAATGAGAAATATATCTCTAAAGAAATTTGAAGAAATAATTTTAAAATGCAGCAAAAAATGTGAATAATTTAATGGGCCGTTATGCGGTATCCACATAAAGTCAAGGAAGTCATGTATCGACATAATGTTTTTTATAGGCCCTAGTGAACTATTGTGAGCGCTTTATAATTTTCTATGTGAATTTTATTTTGACTCAACGAACCCTAGTGTTTGACTCCCGGGACTCCGTATAACACACTTTGAAGACCCGCAGTTTTAAATGGTATAAAACGGCGCGTAACACGCGTTTTAGGAATTTTTTGAATTAATATCGGTCTCTTCTCTATTATTAAATCATGAAGAATCTGTACGTATTGCTTGTTTTACGAAGAATGTGTACGTATTGCTTGTTTTACGAAGAATCTGCACGTATTGCTTGTTTTCCGAAGAATGTGTACGTATTGCTTGTTTTACAAAGAATGTGTACGTATTGCTTGTTTTACGAAGAATGTGTACGTATTGCTTGTTAAATAATATATGTATTGCTTGTTCATGTATTGCTTGTTCATAAAAAATCTGCACGTATTGTTTTCATGAAGATATACGCGAGTTCGTGGATTTGGAGTGATTGACGGCAACACTTGATGAAGAACCAAAACATAATTTATTCGCCAGTATTGCACAGGAGAGTTCCAAACACAAGTTTACAGTTGTCGACACATGGCGTGGAAAATTTTTCCCGCTAACGTATAACGCTGTCACTTCTGAGTAAAAGATCTGCATAGGCGTCTCCCTGAGACAGCTGTTTGCTGAGCGCAATGCTGAGCGCTCACGTCATTGCGCTCAGCAAACAGCTGTCTCAGGGTGATGCCTATGCAGATCTTTTACTCAGAATGAATGTTTGCTGAACGTCATAGTGATTTACTTGCATGGACCTTGTAAGACCTTTGTTTCTTTAAGGTCCATGTTTACTTTTGCGGCAAGGTTCTGGAACCTGGTGTAGGCTTTCTTGTCTCAAGGGAATTAATAACAACAACAACACAGTAGTCGGTTCAGGCGCGATGCGGACTCTCTTGGGTACCCGCGATGACTTTCGCTATCCCAATGTAAACAAACTTAAAGATTTTCGAACACATATGAGTTCCTAATTCACTTCCATGTTGTTAGTCCAACAACATGGAAGAAGCAATTATAGCATATCGAGTAAACCAGTAAGAGTTCAAACGTCATCGTCCATCTAGCGATGTATGAGAACACAAACGAAACTTCGCTATAACACCAGCTGCAGAATGTCCAAATCAGGCAAATGGAAAACACGAGGTGCGAATTAACAGTGTCAGCAGGTTATAAAGACATGCCAATCACTGCCAAACTGAGTTAAACAAATAATCAGTATCCTATTAAATTATCACTAAAGCAGATAAAGATATTTAAGAAGTAGATACAATACTCAAGGCATTGCATAATGAGTTTCCAGAGCTGATCCACTCAGTCTGCAAAGCATGCTGGAAAGTAGGACACTTTCCGAAAGATATGAAGCTGGCAGAGATCGCTCTGTTTCACAAAAAGGGCAAAGATCCCTCGGATCCGACCTCCTACCGCCCGGTAAGTCTCCTTCCCAGAATTAGCAAAGTTCTAGAAAAAATCATTCTAATGAGGCTAAATTATTTCCTGAATAAAAGTTCAGTAATTAATAAAAAACAGTATGGCTTCCGTGAAGGAATATCTACGGAACAGGCAGTAGCAGATCTCCTGAAAGTGCTGAAAAAGAACAGAGAGGAAGACAATCACTCAATAGTAATATCTATTGACATAAAGGGAGCCTTCGATAATGTCTGGTGGCCTGATGTAACAAAAGAATTAGATTCAATCAACTGCCCAATTCAGATCTTAAAGTTGATAAGGAGCTACCTTGAAGACAGGCAAGTCCAAGTAACTACAAACGATGGAATAATCCAGCATAAACTGGAGAAAGGCTGTCCACAGGGTTCCTGTCTAGGGCCAACCCTGTGGAACCTAGTAGCTAATTCAGCGTTCCAAATTTTTGAGATGGAGAGCGAAATACATCTGCAGGCTTTTGCGGATGATTTCCTTCTAGTAACTTCGGGAAGAAAGAATATCGAGAAAATTACACAAAATGCATTAAATAGGTTCTTAGAGTGGGCACAAACACATAAACTTACGATCTCAGCAGAAAAAACTACCATGCTATTTATAGGGCTTAAAAGAGTAATGAAAAGAAATCCTACCATTAGACTCAACGGTAGCTCAATAAAATGCTCTTCGCTCTTCAAACATAAAATACCTAGGATTTACCCTCAACAATAATCTCTCTTGGATTCCCCACTTAAAAAACTCAGGAAAAGATGTATTGCACTCACAAACACAATGCTACGCACAACAGGACTGCAGTGGGGAGCACCACCATGGGTGCTTAAGAGGTGGTACCAAGCAATAACAGAAAGAATTGTTCTCTACGGCGTAGCGATCTGGGGAAATACACTCAACGTAAGCATGCGTAGATTACTTCTGTCCATGCAAAGGCTGCAACTCTTGCTCATCTGCAAGGGCTACAGAACTACTTCAACGACAGCTCTGCAGGTTCTAGCAGGAATTCCTCCTCTAGACCTGCAAGCGGAAAGGGAGTCGTTAATTGCAAGATTGTTAAGGCTAGGTGAGGATGGAGTTCTATGGGAACAACACCACTTTGCTGAAGACTTTGAAAAACACAAGCCAGTGACTCAAGGACATCCGGCTGAAACACATCTAAAAAAGTGTATTCTAGGCCACTATGTGACACCAAAAGATAACCACACAGCTATATTTACAGATGGCTCAAAAACCGAGACGGGTACTGGCAGTGCCTTCTGCGTTCTAAAAGGTAATACAGCCGTGTATAAATGGAAAAGAAGATTTGGCAGTAGGAACTCAGTATTCCAAGCTGAGCTCGCAGCACTTAAAGCAGCAATTAATTATGTGAAGAGGAACAGACTTCTCCACATTACTATTTACAGTGATTCTGCCTCTAGCCTTGACGCAATCAAAGGTTAAAAAAGTAGAAGCCAGTATGTCCAAGAAATTAGAAAAATCCTCCTCAGTCTTCCACCATCAGAAAGGCCATGCCTCACGTGGGTTCCGGCTCACGTGGGCATTAAAGGCAATGAGGAAGCAGACACCCTGGCAAAAGAAGCGGCAAAGGAGGTCTCAAGAACAGAACTGCCAGATAAATTACCTAGGTCTCATCTCAAAAAGATCACTCTAAAACAACTGATAGACAGATGGCAAGCCAGATGGGACACAGCAGATACAGGAAGGAGAACGTATATGTTCTTCCCAAAAACAACGCTAGAGTTAAACTGCAATAGTGGTAGTCAAACACAGTTTTATACAGGTCATGGCCCATTCCTGACCTATCTGCATAGATTCAGCCTGAGTGACACAGAAAGGTGTCAATGTGGAGAGGTGGGGGATCCAGACCACTACGTCTTCCACTGCACAAACACGGCACAATACCATATAAGAAAGCCAAGTCAAGCTTACTGGCCACAATGGGCGGCAAATATGAGAACAAACAAAACAGCAAATAAAAAGCTACAAGCGGTAATCAGCCATTGTCAGAGAGAGTATTCTCTAATACGACGATAAGTGTCCCCAAATAGAAATAATCAAGTGCTTAGCGCTCTGAATCATAAAATGTATAAATCACACTAAATCAATCTGGGCACACACCTCGAACCTCTCAACCCAAGACTAACTTAGATAATTAGGACTATGGCAACAACCTGCCTATATTCTTTATAATGTTTACTTTTGCAATTAATGTACAGGTCTAGGACTCGCAAGACCGGATCGTGCCAGTAAAATCTTCAACAGCAATGAGTTTTTCCTACACTTACTAATCGTGTATTTTAAATTACAAGTTTGTGATAAATAGGTTCAAGAAGGGCAAGGTCAACTTATGTTATCAACTTAAGTTTATGAATGATATTATTATTGGTATGGCATTTTTGCCTTCTTAATTTTAATAAATATTCAACTTTTTATGCAAATTTTAGGGAAGAAATATCTGTATTTATGTAATCAATTGCATGTTTGAATCTCTTCCCTAGTGATCAGCATTACGTGCTTAATTATGTTTTGTATAAATTATGTGCATGTTCTAAGGTGATAAAACTAACTATGGAATTAATGTAGGTAAGTTTCTCTTTGTAATTATGTATCAGCATTATGTATTCAAGTGTTTGGAATCAGATATCAGTTTTACTGAGTATGGTGCTGTACTTTTCTGTTTATGTTCACTTTAAAGTACTCAAGTCTGTATTTATTTCTTCTCAGCATGTACTATGAAGGCCAATTCGTACTTGGCTAGGATTTAGACTACATAGCAGTACTTAATGATCAGTTTTATGTATTATGCTTATCAGTTTTATTTTTAGTTTTCATGTATTATGTATGCATTTTTAAGTGTTATGTATGCAGGCATTAGGGATCAGCTTTCTGTATTTCTGTACTCAGTATCATGTTAGTTTTTCACTTTAATATTCAGTTTTGTACTTATGTATGTATTATCCTGTCTGCAAGTACTACGAAAGAAAATGTAGGTGAATGGTTCAATTTGTAAAACAACTACAGTTTAAGTATGCGCAAAGAACTAAATTATGCAGGAATTTGTTATCTTAGTGATAACAGGTACACAATCTTTTAAATGTTCTTACATAAGAGTCAGGCACATGGAAAGTAAACTGCGTTAAATTATGTTTGGGCGCTAGGATTTTTTTAATCATCTTTTAATCTCTCTCTTTATTATTTTTTTATTTTTTATTTTATTTTTTTTTAAAGTTTACTATGTGCAATAATTTAATAGGTTACAACTTTCCTCCATGCAGGACCAACGATTTCACAGAAGCCCCGTAAAGATATGACGGTTGTGTCACGATAAGCACCCGCATGTAGACATTTAGCAAGTCCAGAAAATCCACGGCAATTAATTTTTCAGGCAAAGTCCTTCTATCTTTACTTTATTTAACACAAGTTTCTGTCTATTCTAACAGCGATTCTTAACAGTCTATTGATTGCTTCTTTGCTTAATTTTAAGTAGTTCCTAACAGGATACTCTTTCCCCGTACAAGAACATCCAAGCTTATATGTAGACTTTATGAGGCTCTTAGCCGTCTATTCGGCTGCGTTCCCGGAGCAGGATGGAGCAGAGAGTAGATGGTTTCTGCCAGGAAGATAACACACTGTGAGGCTAAGGCCAGGTCAGTGGTCTTCCTTGGTGGCGCTCACTCACTCACTCTCTCGATATACTCTCTACTGAACTCAAGAACTCAAGTTACTCTCTCGATATACTCTGCTACTGAACTCAAGATACTCTCTCGATAACTCAAGGTACTCTTGAGTTATCGAGAGAGTATCTTGAGTACGAGGAATAGCAGTGTAATGCTATTCACCGTACAGACAGGGTATTTATAGCTTTTCACCTGCCTTCGAGAACATTCCGGGAAAAACTGGTAACAATTCTTTCTAGAATATTCTCGCTCCATCTATATATCGCCATTTTTGTTGCCTAATCTGGCAACCCTGCCTTTCCTTGCCACTTTCTGCCAACCCTAAGCGGGGAGGCTATCTTACCGCAGCTGGACATTTCGTACCAGTATGTAAAGGGTACTCATAAAAAAAACATCCACGATATATGAACCCCTAGCAGTCTGTCCGCTCAACCCATCGAAACGACATTTCAGATGTTGTTATTTGAAGATACGGACTCGCGATTGTGATAATTTAAACTAACAGAGCTCTCACGGTTACGGTTACAATGTAAGCATTTCGAAATTTTCAAAAGGCAACACGTACTTTTTACCTGCGCATATTAATCAGCGCATTAAAAAAAAAAAAAAACCTTGGAACGATACACATATGTCACGTATTTGCCAACATAAAAAATTCGAGAAGAAGAGCATTGTAAAGGACCGGCAACAAAACAAGAGAAGAGAGATTAGAAACTTTTATTGTAATTACAAGTCTTCAGCGTGCTCATCTTCGCAGACGATAATGCATTGCATGCGTGGTATTGTTGGCTACAGTGACGAACATAGCACTGCAGGATCAATCTGTATAACTTTACGTCTCATGGCATCTTTCAGTTCCGATAAATCTGATTGATACACCTTAGATTTCAGCTAACCTCAGAACAACTGTGGCCACGAAACTGCAGAGTTACGAGAAATAACTCTATCTTGAAATGTTTTACACATTGGAAACTAGTAATTTCAGTAAACGTTTTTTCCCTTCTCCCTAAATTTGCCTGATTCAAAAGTAAGAAGCAAATATTAATATTTGTTAGCAATACATACATATAGCAATACATACATATAGATGAAGACTGTAATCATAATTAGCATCGTAATGGAATGCACCAAGATTTAAATCAGAGTGCAGCGTTCGTCTGGATCAAGTAGTGTGCACCTGAACATTTTCCATCCTTGCTTCCCGTTGCTCGTCTGTTTCAGACGAACGGGCTTGAGCAGAGTGTACTCGAACGTTTCCCAGTCTTGCTTCCCGCTGCTTGTCTGTTTTACAACCATCATTTCTATTAATGTACAAATGTTTTTTGTTTGCCTATCTCATTAATTACTCAGGCCAATGCATATATGTATCCAATGTACTCATGTCAGGCAATGTACCCTGCCTAAAAAAAGGCGGGACAGTTCTATATCTGCCGTTCTACTGGGCCGATTGACAAAATTCAAATTGCGTTTTTCAAGTCTCGAAAGCGCGACTTGGGATATACATTAGATTTATACATAGCATTGTTCTAATATAGGTATTTTGACATAAAATTGGACTTTTTCTGAGATAACAAACCAATGTCTATTTCCATTCTACGACTCGAATTACCCCAAACTACCAAGTTTTGTAAAACTCGCACGAGTAGTTTTCAAAAAATTAGCTCTGAAACTTTTAGCTCCTCCATGTTAATTGAGTTTGGTATATATTGATTAATCTCTCTTTTTTTATTAAGCTTATTTGATGCCTCCTTTCACATTTCGAAATTCAAGTTCGTTCCAAATAAAATTCACCCATTTTTTATGATTTATTTTTAAAATTTGTATTTTTAAATACTTTTTATAAATTTCCCAAAAAAATTTGAATTGTAATCTATAAAATTTTTACCATTATCTTAAAGTAGATGTATTTCTAAGCATACCTGCAAAAAATTGCAATTTTTTATTCAAAATTTCCGAACAATGTGATTGTTGCGTTTTTCGTTTCTGACACCAGTTGTTACGTTATTTTCTTCCTTCACGTTCATACGGGGTTCGTATGGATTTGGAGTGAATAATGACGACACTACTTGATGAAGTATCGAAACACACTTTATTAGCCAGTATTGTCAGGACAGCTCTAAAACACGTTTTACAGTCGTCGTCGATGAACTACTATAAACACGCTGACACGTTCAACGACACAGCCTTCAGGTTATCAGGCTATCACGGTGGAGACAGCTTCACGGCAAAGCACCAGAGTACAGCTCCCGACTCTGCTGGGTCGTTCTCCGAACTCCACGTACTCTCGAGACTCTCCACGCTACAACTCACGATGCACTCGACGACACACAGAACACGGCTCCCGCCTCTTCGGTTCAGTCGTTCCTGGAGCTCAACATGCTCTCTCGACGATGGACTAACCGCGATACACTAGGAAACTCTTTCGGTGCACTCGACGACTCACTCGGCACTCGCTGCCCGGCTGTCAACTCGATCGACTCCGCAGGGATTGACTCGCTAGACGAGACACTCGATACTAACTCTCGCCTTCTCGACGAGGCACACTCTGACTCGCCCTCTCAGCGAGGCACACACTAGCTGACTGCGGACCTGCAGGGTTTATATAGCTTTCGGCTTGTGTTCGAGAACATTCTGGGCTAAACCGGTAAGAATTCGTTCCAGAAGGTTCTCCATCCCTCCATGGCATATCGCCAATTTTGTCGCCAAATGGGCGATTTTTCGCCAAATATGAACACTCTGCCTTCCCTGCTATTTTATGGCAACCCTAAAACTGCTTTGCAGGGAAGCTATCTCACCTCGCCTGTACCTTTCGTAACACTATATATTTATCTAATATATATCCCAAGTCGAGTTTTTGAGACATAGAAAACGCAATTTGAATTTTGTCAATCGGCCCAGTAGAATGGGAGATATAGAACTGTCTCCCCTTTGTTTTTGCGCAGTGTACCTATGCATGTAAACTATTATTAATTGTACGTTGAAGCATATATGCAAACGCCCGTGTTTGGTCGCGTCAAAAAACCTCACATTCTGCATTAAGAAATTCGCGATGCAGCCCTCATGCTCTAGGCAGGTGCGGGTACCGGACGACACCGATTTTGTCATATAAAGCCATTCGGGTGTCCGGCCCTGCATTCGCCTGTCGCCGCGGTTTTTAAAGACCGAGCTTGAGCAGTGTGTACTTGAACATTTCACCGGTTTGGTTCCAGTTGCTCCTTTGTTTCTGAAGCTTGTGATACCTTTGTCTTTTGTGCTTGGGGTGTAGATCGAGCGATCGATTTTCGTTTTGGTAACGTAATTGATTTCACAGCGAAAGTAATGCTTTGTGTCGATTATTACAAATACACTTTCAAAAGCAAAGAAAATGCGTCTGATGCAATAACATGCATGTTTTAATGCGTGAAAAATTAAATATTTTACGCTGTGCTGAACGATAACACACTTTAAATTATTTTAATTTGAGCAGTGATAACACATTTCTGTTACGTAGCCAAGTTTATTAAATTCGAGACAAATTTAATATACTTACGTTTTCCCGAGTGGCAACACAATTTTTTTTATTGGCGAGTTTTCTGATTAAATCTGAAACATGCATATCTTACGCTTAGCAAAGTGGCAACAAAAAGCTTTTAAATAGCTAAGTTTTTGAAAAGGTCGTTAAAATAACGTAAAATAAGTGCATATAAAAGAGTGTGGATCAAACGCGCTTGGTTTTTGAGAAATCTTATGCAAGCAGCGACCTTCTTGTTTTGAAGGTCGAGTGTGGCAAGTTCTACAAAGATACTAAACTGTAGATTTGTATAAAAGGAAAACAAACGAACATTCATTTTTATATGTATCGATCACGTTCTTTGCACTTACCCCGCATAAAATTCAATTCAACAGCAAAACCAGAAAATAAATAAAAATAGCTTATTTATAGAATTTCCGATAAACGTTCTCGCGATTTAGAGATAAAAATGTTTTTACTCCGTACACTTTTGTCACTGCTCGCTTTGAAATTGTTGAACTTGTTAATCAAAAATTTAATACATTTTACAAAATATGAAATACAAAATTCGAGCTTCCAGCTGCACCTTTTCGGGTGGAGGACTACGCTATTCAAAATATGATGGCTTTAGGTACTGTCATTGTTTCACAATGAGAGGAACATACATACCACAGATTCTTCATTACTTTAATTTCTTTTAAATTAAGTAAATTTACGCTGGGCGATAATATTTGGTGGCAACAATTTGAAAAGTGATTCGGCTTTCATAGTGGGCGAAGAAAAATTCCGTTTCGAGCATCCGGGCTAACGCGGTTTTGGACTAACAATAAAAAAAAAAAATAATTAACCCTCTGGGCGGCCAGGGTTTTCGCTAAAAAACACAAATTTCCCAAAGCTACTATGAGAAAAAATTATTTTTTTTGATTTTAATGTAAAAACTCTCCTGGTATTTCATACCTGGATTTATTTTCTTTTGATATATTGCCTTAATTTCGTTGACATATTTTAATATGCACGTATATATACGTTCTTACAGATATCACAATAAATATTCTAGGCCGTATATATACGGCCTTGCCGCTTAGAGGGTTTTAATTTAAAAATTATATTTGCATCTGTAAATAAAAATTTAACACATTTTATGAAAACAAAACTTGACATATAGTTTGCAAACTATATTTTGCCATATTTATTTGTTTGTTTTACCATTCTTTTCCTGAATTATACAATTTAATCTCAACAAACAACTAGCTGTTACACATCGCAATATGATTGAAGAGCAACGATGATTTGACCAGATGGCTATTTAAACAAAGGACTGATAAAAGCGATTTATATTTGCAGCTGCCTACTAAGAAGGTGATCAACGTGAGATTAGCATGTGATGCATCTGTCTACCACATGACAATCAGCAGGTAGATATTACTCATATTTCTAGGTCGTAAACCCGTGTGGCACGCCTACCTCAGCTGCGATGTTACCCATTGATACGAGGTTACAATGCTGGCAGTTGTTATCTTGTTTTCTCTACTGAGTCTAAATGAATTATAAAACTTAAATAACGTATTTAAGGGGTTATTTTTACTTCTGTTTTGCTCTTGAGAACTATAATAATATGGTTTGTACAAAAGTTGAGATGAATCCTAACTCTTCATAAGCTTTCGAATCCTTCAAATAACAATAATAAGAAGAAGAATTTAAAAAAAACAGAAGCTTTCAGATTTTGCATTACGCCCAAAGGGAAGTTTTTTTAACCTTTTGTGTGTTACTTTTATTTATTAAATATCATGTTCTTCGCCTTTAAACCATAAAATTCAATTCAACAGCAATATCACAAAATATTTAAAGGCATGTGTTTAGAATTTCCGATACACAGTGTCGCGCGCTGAAGATAATTTTTTTTTTTTTGTAAAGTGTTGCCATTGCTCGCTTTGAAACCATTGATTTTCTTAATAAAAAATTCGTTCAAATTTTACAAAATATGAAATCAATAACAAAACAAATTTCAAATTCCAAATTAGGGCTTCCAGATGCCCATATTCGATGCAAGATTACGTTATTCAAAATTCGATGGCTCTAGGTACCGTACTTCTTTAAATGTAACACAGGGTGGTAATATTTGGAGGCAACCATCTGAAAAGCGAATCGACGTATATAGTGAAACGCTACAATCCATCAACGTGTTTTCTTCTTTTAGACCTAATTTAAATACTTTTGTTAAAAATTTTCAATCACTTTTTATCCTCCTTCTGAAACCCTTATAAAATCATCTGTTGATTTGATGCAGAGATTTTTTTTTTTTTTTTTTTTTTAATTTTATTATTCGACCTTCTTTAAGCCATGTTCATAACAGGTAATAAAATGATCTCCAAATTTTTTAAAAACAATTTTCTGTCTTCTAATCTAACTGGGAACTTCCTATCTAACTAACTTGTATAACATAATTTGAATTATTTAAAAAATCTGATGTGTATACGACATGACTTCCTTGTACGGAATATTGAATTATACTCAATTTTTCCTGTATTTTATTTTAAATTTATTTCTTCGAACTTCATTAGAGATAGATTTCTTATTCAATTAATTGAGTTCTCACTTCTCGGCAAGACACAAATAAATAAAATCTCAAACTGTCTTTATTAAAAACTAAAAAATATAGAAAAACATAAAACACCAAATATAGTTAAAACAATTAAAAAACAACTTTTACTATTAAAATTAAAGTTTCTATGCAAAAATAAGCAATTCAGACAGCGGAGAAGAAGGCAGATTTTTCGGTGCACAAAACTGAAAGTTTACTTTAGGTCTCATTCCGCAAAAAGACGTTAAAGGTGCATAAACTGACTGAATTCCCTATTTTGCTAAGTTTCAAATGCTAACAAGTACGGATGCTATGGTAAAAAAATTGGGTATGGTAAAAAATTAACCGCGATTAAACAACTTTTAAATTGTTGATAATTCTACAACTATTGCATGCAGGTTAACTAAAAGTTTGAAAATCTTAGGTACGAACAACGTAATTCAATCATTTTTAAAGTAAAAAATGCACAATTTATCAATATAGAAATAAAAACAACTGAGCCCACGGAGCCCAGTAATAGAGTGGGTATATATTTATATGTTTGGTGCAGCCGATTGCAACCAAAAAGGAAGGTGTCCAACTGGATGTTATAGCAGTCTTATATACAAAATTTCAAAGTTCTGAGGCTGCTCGTTTTTGAGTTATGCCATATGCATACATACGGACTTACAAACACCACGAAAATATCTCTTCTGAATACATTTTAAATCCTTTCTGCAACCCATTTTTTAAAAAAGAGTTCTTTATCACGTACATATATCACGCAAAAACATCGTTAAATTGCATTCGATAGCAGTCAAAATGGATATTTTCGCTGAAATATGACATTCGAAAGTTTTCGCCATTACAATGCTTCCTTTACTTCGTACGAGGAAGTGAAAATCTGCTAATATTAGTCTTTTTACTGTTATTTTTATATATGTTTATATGTGAACTTTTTCCCGTAGGACTCGTACCACCTGTTCTTCCAAAGAACTTCGAAATGCGTGCAGAGCATGTGGACTACAATAAGAAATACGTCCAGTACGAGGAGCTGTATTTCGACGACAGCAACTACAGAGCTAAGTACATGTACATGCAGAAAGGCATCGAACACCATTTCCTTTTTGATTACGCAGTCGCACAAGTTGTCCAGTATGATGTATTGCATCCTGGCAGTACGTATTCCGTGTTGACATTTTACTGTTTACTTTTATTCGTAAACCTGCTATTGTTCTGTTGAATGGATTCTATGACTTTAATCAGATTTTCTAAATGTTTTCAGTTTTTAACTGAAAAAACCGCTTAAGTAAGTTTTTTCTATACTTTTATGTACACCTACGTCACCTTGCGTTTTTCATATCTCGAAAGCTCGAATTAGGACATATGCTAGATTTATATACAGGGTGTACCGTAAATGTTGCGACAAACTTCTAGGGGAGGTAGGGCATATCATAAGGATTAATAATTGCATAGCAACCTATACCCGGAAATGTCAGGGGTAAGTGACAGCAAAGGTAAAAGATGGAAAAAGAAGCAAGAGTGATTAATTTGGAACATTTATTTGACATGAATACAAATGGCGTACGACAACTTGAGTGTTACAATAGATGCTCGAAATTTACACCATCAGACGGCAAACATACCTGACACCGAAGGACCATTTGAGTGTCGCGAAATATTTGCTCTTTCTGGAGCAAGTTCTTCCCGATTTCCTTGACGATGTTCCACCAAACCAAATGCGAGGCACAACATGTGATTCCAACATGATAGGCCTCCTGCTCATTTTGGACTGGATGTTCGTAGCTATTTGAGCAGATCATTCCGGCATCGATGGACTGGGTATGATGAACGAGTTCCCTGGTCCCCACGCTCACTGGATTTATCGAGCCTTGATTTCTTTTTGTGGGAAGCCATCAAAAGTGTTGTGTATCACGATCCTGTTGTGTCTGAAATGGATCTCGTGGCAAGACTCACCTGCGCAGCTGCTACAATCAAAGAAACTCGCGGCGTGTTTGAACACGTTCGGCAATCAATTGTCCGTAGGTGTCAGGCATGTTTGGCGTCTGATGGCGCAAACTTCGAGCATCTGTTGTAACATTCAAGCTGTCGTACACCATTTGTATTCATGTCCAATAAATGTTTCAAATTAAACATTCTTGTTTCTTTTCCCATCTTCTGCCTTTGCTACCTCTTACCCTTGAAATTTCCATGCATGGATTTCTATGCAATTCTCAATCCGTATAATGTGCCCTACCTCCCCCAGAAGTTTGTCGCAACATTTACGGTACACCTGCATATAGCATTTTTCTAACAGACGTATTCTGACACAAAATTGGCCTTTTTCTGAAATGGCATACCACTTTTTGTCGATAATTCGATTCTGCAACTCAAATGCCGGAGTGCCAAGTTTCGTAAAGATCACACGAGTAGTTTTTTTAAAAAATAAGCTCCCAAAATCTTAGCTTCTCAGTTGTTATTGAATTTGGTGCACAAGCTTTAATATCGTTTTGTTTATTAAACTTAGTTGATTTCCTCTTTCACAGTTGAAAATTTAGGTTCAATCCAAATAAAATGTGCAGATGGTTTCTTATTTATTTTTTTAAAATTTTTATCTTTTAATAATTTTTTATAAATTTCTTGGGGGAAAAAGTTTTGAATTATAGCGTATAAAATTTTTACCATCGCCTTAAAAGTCGATGTATTTCTAGGCATAATTGCAAAAACTTGGAGATTTTTATTCAAAATTTCCAAATGTGTATGTGAATTTATATATTGGCGCCTTTTGAAATTCGAGATATTTGTTAAAAGCGATAATAACGCCAAATGTGCCTTTTCGTACTTTGTTAAAATCATTTGAAAGAATGAAAGAAGTACTTCTTTTTCCGTCCGTGCAGAATAAAAGGAAAAGAAAAATAGATTGCCAAAAAATTTAGAATTTCGCCAAGTGAATTAATTATTCTATGCGCAAACTGAAAAAAGTGCGTCAAGATAAAATTTTAAATTTCTCGGTTCGTTTTTCACCTATTTTTACAAACTTTAATATTTAGGGATAACTCACTCGTAGAATTAAAATATAAAAAAAAAATTGCTATGCTATTTCAGAAAAAGTATGATTTTGTGTGAAATACCTATGTTAGAACAAATGCTATATATAAATCTAATATATATCCTAAGGCGAGCTTAGGATATAAATTAGATTGAAAAGCATGAGACATATTAGATTCAAAAACATTGAGACATGAAAAACGCAAGTTAAATTTCGTCAGTCGCCAAGTAGAATAGGAGATATAGAACTGTCACATTTTTTTAATATGTGTGTATGGAGCATACATTATGCAAACGTTACTTGTAAGAATCGAATATGTTACAGTACAACTCCAATTACCTGAAATCTGACTATCCCAATCGCTTTAATAATTTCAAAATTTTTCAAAATTAACTGAAGAATAGAAGGAAAAGAAAAGGGAAGAGACAGGAAAAATCGAGGATGATGTGTCACTTGAGGAATTAAGCAATGGCGGCTCGCAGCTAAAATGAGTGGGGGTGCTGTTCAAAAAAAAATTTAACCATTGTTTTAAAATTGTGTAAAAGGAAACAAACATGTATGAAAAGAAAATTTATTTTGAAACTTTATGAAATCTTACAAGAAAAAAAATAAATATTTCTTAATTACTTTAACCTAAATTGTTACAGTTCAATCTTTGTCCATTCATTTAAAAATGAAATGCATTCTTCTTGTAATTTTCGCAAAAACATCAATAATTTTCTCCTTGATCTCTGGATGAAAATCGGGGAAATTTTTCTTTATTGAAAGCAGTGCAAGCGCATTTAGTCTTTCCGAATTCCTAGTGCTTCTTAGAAAAGTTGTCATTCTTTTCAATGTTGAAAAGTAGCGTTCTGCCTCTGATGTAGTCATGGGAACTCTCAAGAGAATTTTTATCAGTTTCGTAATTTCACTAAGATCATTATCTAGATTATTTTCGAAGATAAATTTCAGTAGCTCAATTAATTTGCAGTATTCATGGATATCAGACCTACAATAGAGTACTTTTAGTTCAGTTTCAAGCTTTTCTTTGTCAATCATTGGATATGCTTCAGTGATTAGTACCATTTCTTCTGTAGAATGTTCATTCCTAAAAGTAGCGAAGCATAAACAATTTAACAGCTGCTAATTTTGCAGCTGCAAGTGTTTAGCGGAAGAATATCTGTGCATTATATCAATACATAGTATAAAGCCACATATTTCCTTAGCTTCTGCCATCAGTGTCTTTGAGAAATTCTCACAGTACTTTGAGTTTCTTAATTCTAAAATAGCAGTGAAGCAGGGAAAATGAAAAATGAGCAACGCCTTCGCCGAGAATCGAACCATGGACCTCTGGGGTACCCGCCCAGCTTACTGATCACTACACTACGAAGGCATGCTAAGAAGGCGGGAGAGATACCTTATATACTCCCCCTTTTAAAGGGCGACTGGGGTTTTTAGGGGACCCAATCGCCAAATCCTAGGTGTGGAGAATTATCATTCACCACCATTTTTAGCTCGGGCGCCATTGTAGAGACATTAGTCCCCCGGCGGTTGACTCAGGCGAACGCTTGGAAGTACTGGTTAGGATCTGTACCTAGGCACTCTCAACCACAGGGGTATAAAATCAGACTTCACAGAAGGCCTGAGGGCTCTCGGGACAGAGTAAGACTCGGCAGGGCCCGTACCGGTACTGCCTTGACCGCCCTTGCTCTGCGGGGTCGCAACATGGAGATTGATCCAAGGGCTGGGCGGTATTAATCCTGTTTGGCACCGTCGACATTACATTAGGTTAGGAGCCGTCTCGTTCCAACACCGTTGTAGAGACATTAGGATTTTTTGGAAGCAGGAGACTTGAAAAATGAGCAATGCCCTCACCGGGAATTGAACCACGGGCCTCTGGAATACGCGCCTAGCGTGCTGACCGCTACATTACGAAGGCATGCTAAGAAGGCGGGAATACCTTATATACTCTCCTCTTTTAAAGAGCGATTGGGGTTTTTAGGGGACCCAGTCGCCAAATCCTGGGTGTGGAAAATCCTCGTCCACCACCCTTTTAGTTCGGGCGCCACTGTAGAGCCATTAAGATATTTTTATAGCAGGAGTGATGATAAATGCGCAACGCTCCCGCCGGAAATCGAACCACGGGCCTCTCGAATAGGCACCCAGCGTGCTGACCACTACACTATGAGGGCATGCTAAGAAGGCGGGCGAAATACCTTATACAGTTTTTTATTCCATTTTCAACATACAGTACACACAGTAATTAGTTAAAGTAGACCCTTTCTTCGGAAGAAATGCAATTATCCAACTTTTTGATTATCCGAATGGAACCCGATCCCAACTGATTCAGATAATTGGAGTTCTACTGTATCTCATATTTTTTGCAACGATAAAATCTATATAATATTATTGCAGTATTTATATTTTATATCTCTTTGTTCTAGTGGAATTCAAGAAAGATGTTCTTTCTCACACTTGCACTGCAATAGATATAGACGAATCAGAGTATAGATATGTAACCGGCTACGTAGATGAAGCAACTAAGTATCCAAAGATGTACACCTCCAACGAGGCTTTACGATTCGGAGGAAAATACAGTTACGCTTTTAATGGAACGTACAGACTGATGGATCGCGGGATTCTTGTAGACAAGTTCATTGGATGCATTTATGATTTAGACATGGATGCTACGATGTCTGTAAATTATACCTTCAACAGTAAGTTACAGTGACATCTGAAATATCTGTTGTATGTAGAAATTTAGCTTATGAAGACTGATTTTGTATTATGACAAAAAATTCTCTGAAACATTTGGTGAATTTGTATTATCTGCATTACCTGTGGAGCTAGACATAAAATTTGTTATCATAGAAGGGTAGAAACCATATTCACTAATAATATAGTTTATTATAATTGGTTACATAAATTTATCGCTTCATACAGGGTCTCCCGTAAGAAATTTTGAGAAATTTGTTTAAAATGACTCAGCGGTTCTTTAAAATAAACTGATATATATATGTAGCTTTTAAAATAAATGTAAAAAAAATCTAGTAAGTATTCTAACCCAACACGTAAAAGGAAATATCACCGCGTATGAGTTTTTCGATAAATTAACGGTAATTTCTGTTTAGAATAAACTGTGGGCAGCAAAACTATTCGGCCATTTTACAGGTCTCGCTAATTTAAGCGATTTAAAAAACTAAATGCAGTAACAAATGAAAAATAAGCAAAGTCTCCATTTGCGTTTTAATATTGCATTCAAAAACAAAAAGAAAAAAATACTGTTATGAATTTTGTACTTAGATGGGTAATTTTAGTAGAATTATAAGTAAATTTTTTGTATTTCTTTTGTAACATGAAAATTAAAGAGAAGCTATGACTGAGCTTATAGCAATTGAGGAGGAACTTAAGGTTTACACTTCCACTGCCCACAAAGGCGTCTGGACTTTCAGTCGCAGTTCTATCCAGCATCTGCAAAACTGGCCTCATAATTTGTGATAAGACTTCACTGCGCAAAAGCTCTCTTCCCATTATAATGTACATCTGTAATAACGTGTCAGTCCATAAGTTCGTGCGCATTAAGGGGACTCATACACATTAAAACCCATAAGATCTTCGAATATGTGACTGTTGCAAGAATTGGGATACCTTATTTATTTTAAAAGCAATTACTTCCAACTTTTTACAACTTTTTTTTAAGTTTGTGTTGCCACAAATATTTTTATAATTTAATCCGCTTTGTGAAAATTTTTCGTCATAGTTTCATCTTGCGCGCACAGTTTAAAACATTCTGTTGCATAATTTAATTCTATATTTAATGTAGAGCTTTTATAATATTTGAAAACTACTGTGAACCCAAAATTCTAAGAATTTCATTTTAAATTAAAATTGGAGTTGAGTTTAAAAAATTTATTTTATTAAAAAAATCTGTAATGTTTTCGTGCATAAAATTTTTTAATATTAAAGTGTTCATCAGATTTTTGGTTCAGGTAGAAAATAGTGCCCATATAAAGAATTCCATCCAATTTCAAGTATGTATCATTAGCCATTTTTAAAATATCATGCGAGCAAGGTGGAAACGTGACGAAACATTTTGTCACAAAGCGGATTAAATTACAAAAATATTTGTGGCAACACAAATTTTCTGGTTACTTGTTTTTAAAGCAGCTATATTATGTAGTCAGCTGTAAAAAGTTGGAAATAATTGATTTTTAAATAAATAAAATATCCCAATTCTTGCAACAGTCACATATTCGAAGATCATAAGGGATTTAAGGTGTATGAGCCCCCTTAAGAGTATGCGTGGAATTCACTATGACGCATTTACTAAAAGAATACAATTTTGAACCTGTTGAAATTTGTCATCGTTTCACTAACATATTATTCATCACCAACTTTCGTAAATGTCAAATGCATTTTAGTACCCATAGAAGATGAATATAAATCCGTGCAAACGTGCTGTGCTTACATTTTTTATTTTCGTGTTGTGAATCTGCCAGGTATGCAGCGATAAAAATTAATAGTGTACATGGTGAACACACTATAATGTGTAAGGACTTCCCAGAAATGGTTTAAAAAATTAAAAGTTGGAAAAAGCAGCATTGATGATGAGCCCCGTTCAGGACGGTTTGAACTGTTAGAACCAAATCAAACGATTCATTTAAAAGTTTATAGTGAACAACTTTGCCGTCTAAACTCAGAATTGATCAAAACACGCCCACGATGGGTGAATATCAAGAAAGTGTTGTTTCATCCTGATAACGCTCAGGATTAGGATCAGTAACAACAATAACACTATATTTATAATGTATGATCAGGCATGTAGATTAACGTCATGCGTTTTATGACATTATATTATCAGCTAGTTAAAAGAGTAGCGGAGTCAAAATATATTATAGCCCAAACTGGCATAACTCTCTGGGCTGCCTATACATTGTACTGTAATTTTTATTGCCAGCAGTGCATTCAAGAACATATGTAACATGCCCCAATAGTTACAAGAATATTTTTTTCCGTTGAGCACACATATAATTTTTTTCCATTGAGCACAATAATTTTTTTCCATTGAGCACAATAATTTTTTCCATTGAGCACAATAATTTAATTTTCCATTGAGCACAATAATTTTTTTCCATTGAGCACACATATAATTTTTTTCCATTGAGCACGATAATTTTTTCCATTGAGCACAATAATTTTTTTCCATTGAGCACAATAATTTTTTTCCATTGAGCACAATAATTTTTTTTCATTGAGCATAATAATTTAATTTTCCATTGAGCACAATAATTCACAATAATTTTTTTCCATTGAGCACATATACGTACATTTCGTTAGCTTCAAATAAATGCCTTGTGAACAAATATAGCTATTGCAGTTTTGCGGTTTACTGCATAGTAGAAGAAGAAGTCTCCGTTGAAAATGTTGTATAAATTCTTCATAGCTGCTTCTTGGGCATCATCAACTGTCCCAAAATGCTGTTCTTTGAAATGAGATTTTAGCTTGACGAATGAAATAAGTCACATGGAAGCAAGTCAGGACTCTGATGTAGATGCAGAATTGATGTGAAATTTGTAGTGATATTCATTTGAGTTCAAGATTATTCCACCGGCAATGCTGCGCTCCTTGACGCATTGTCATATGAAGCAACTTCGAATTTGCAACTTCATGAGGCTCAAGCACAACTTGTTTCTTCAAAACCTTGACTGCTCGTAGATATGTGTGTCTATACCGGCGACAAAAGCTCATTTGCCAGTACGTACCTGCACCAGTCACATTTCTCAAAAGCTCATTTGTCTGTACATAGCTGCAGCAATCCCATTTTTCAACAGTTGCCGATAAATACCTGTACTTGTATCCAGCTTATATGTTGTCAGTTGTTGAAACGGGAGGACGTCTTGCGCGTTGTTCACCTTCAGTGCTCTTTGTCCCTCCCATGTTCTTCACATTTGCGTCTCCTGGAGGCTTCGCCTGTAGGCGTAAGTTTTCAGGATCCGCGTAAATTGTCCTCAACAATTCCAATGTTTCAAAACCAGATTCTCCAAGTTTTTATGCAAAAGGTTGTAAAGACATTAGGATTAATTGGAAGCCAGAAAAGATGAAAAATAGCAAACCGCCTTCGCCGGGAATCGAAATACGGACCTCTGGAATACCGGCCCAGTGTGCAGAACCACTACATCACGAAGGACGCTAGGAAAGCGGGAGGAATACCTTATAAAGTTATCGTGCGACACTGCTCAATACTTCTTTATATTTTTGCCCTTAGCAGGGCACAAACGTTTTATGCATATTTCCAAAGTACAGTCTGCTAGAAAATCTGCTGGAATTAAGTGAGATGGGTTAAACTGCATAATAGCTACATGCCTGACTGCATTCTGCCTATTCTCCTTTCTTTGCAGCCCACCTAAATCCTTCTTATTATTTTTAGAATAGATTACGTATTTAAACCTGGTTAAATGTGAAATCACTATCTATTTATTTTCGTATTTGCATTAAAATTTCATTTATTTTTAATGCAAAACCACCAGTCGACATCATTCCAAACCTATCATTATGAGGGCACAGCCCCGATCCTCCTAGCCGGCAGTATAATCAAAAAATGGGACTGGTCATGAAAGAACAGATATAATAAAAAAAAAAAAAAAAAAAAAAAAAGAGTTCAAGATCTGAGTTTCAGTGCTGAATTCCAATTCTATCTTTTTTAGTATTTATAATTTTCATTATTGCCTCTGCAAAATCTTCCAAATATGAATAGTTCCTTTTAAAATCTTCCTTAAAATGCTTTCTATATTTCTCTCTTGCACTCCGGGTAAGCGTACATTCATCGACGAAGTGCCTGGCGTCCATAAACTTGTCACATATTAAGCATTTATCATTATTCTGTAGATAGAACGGATTAAAATAAGCCGAGAAACGCCCATGATTAGTCAGTACCTGATTTATATCAACATCATTTATAATATTCATCTTCTTGTTTATATTTTTCATTAACTCTTCTTATTAGACGACTGCCAGCAAAAATTCCATTCTGTATAATTCAGTTTTCCATTGCAGCAATGGTCTTATTTCTTGAATCTTGGATATCAAAATTATCCCCAAGTGCCGCCATTTACCTCTTCCATCCCCAAGTGCCGCCATTTTAGCAAGGATGTCCGCCCTTTCATTTCCGACAATTCCACGTGTGCTTTAACCCAGTGTAATTTAACAATATATTTTGTTTCAGCTTTTTAAAATAAGTTTTTTATTTTATGAATCAGTCGATTTTTATGATCTGGTTGGGCGAGTGGCTGTAGCGCAGCTAGGGCATCAGTGTAAATATTTTAAACCGTCTAACTGTTAATTTTTTTTTAATCCAATTCAAAGCCTCTGTCAATGCGTATAGTTCTGCTTGATAAACTGAATTCATTGGTTTAAGTTTGGTCACATTGCCTACCATTGGTCCCATTTCCTATCTCCACTCCATATAAATAAATTAACATAGCGCTACCCACTCCCCCATCCATTCCAAACCTATCATGTATTGATTTCATTAATTTTCTTTTGTGTAGATGATGCCATAACCCCATCTGCTGGTACACCTAAAAGCTTTGTAACTGGGATAGACAACGGCCTCTTACCCGTACCAGTAAAAGCTGACATGTACGGAAGCATGTACGATGATCTATCTGACAAACTTGTGTATTTTAACAAGACAATGAATTACTTCTGGTTTCAAGGTGAACCTGAATTCAAGCTGGATACATTTCAAGTAATAAAGAGATATGGTCTTCAGAAATGTTCTACTTTTCTGATTCTAAATTTTAGACATTTTTCAAATATTGTGTGGAAAGTTTTATTGTTATCTCTATGCGAAAACCGCGTACTTGGAAAAAAAAATTGCTGTTTTTTCACCTGCAAGAAAAAATTGCAAGCCTAGTGTGCGAGCGATCCAATGAAAAATGTACGCAGTTACATCCTGAATAATTCTTTCTTTTATTGAATAACTGGAAAATTTCCCACATGGTGTTATTTGCCATGGAGTAAATTTTTTTTCCTTCTACCATATGGCACCGGTTTTTTTTTAACATTTTAAATCAGAGCTATTCATAATTGTATAAAATATTTTAATATGATCAATAAATCATAATCAACAAATTAAACAACCGATAACAAATTTCGTTCAATTGAAATAAAAATAAACTTATTCATACTTATTAATTTCCCCCTCCTGAATCTCACTTTTTTGCCCGTGTCATGTTTCAAATAAATGGAAGTTGACACAAAATATTATCACCATTTATTATTTTTAAAGAAATAATACATTATTTCTTTAAAAATATTTATTTGAAAAATGAAAGGAAAACCGTTTATTTAAAAAATTTCAAAATCCTTTATTTAACCTTTTTTTTTTTAAACTTTTATTTTAAAAATTTAGACAAATAATACATTATTTTAATTATTTAAAAAATTTAAAGAAATAATGTATTAAATTAAAAATAATGTATTTTAAAGAAATAATACATAATGATAACATATATAGGTGAATATAATAAAGATAAGAACACAAATAAAAAGTATGTAGTGTAATGTATTTTGCAGTAAATTACAAACCAGACAATCTTCTTAGTAGAACATAAATTTTATTTCTAGTTCTCGGTGATAGACAAATTTTATACAATTCTTAAGTGGCAAAATTTTCATCCTACTCCTAGCTGTTAAAATCTTCAGAATACTAATCTTTTTTTAACAACATCTCTCGTTGCTGAGTAACGGTTTGATACAAATATGTCGTTGCCACTTCAACAATAATTATACTTATTTATTAAATAACAAGATATTACAGTAGCCACCAAGTGTATTATAGTTTTAAAGATGTATTATAGTTTATATATAGTGTCATGTATTATAGTTTGAAAGAAATAATAATGTAATCGAATGTAAAAATAATGCATAGTAACACTTAAAATCCATGGGAAATTCTAGAGATATCCTCAAATATTTTGTGATTTTGCTTTTGAAAGTTTCGTGACGTGCGAAAAGAGTGATGCCAATTTATAAAGTTAAAAGATGAAATGTTAGCAATAAAAAGTTATATAAGTCATCCTCCTAAGAAAAATGAGCATTGATATGAGGAAAAAAGAATAGACTGTTAAAATTAGTGGCAACATTGCATTAGGAATTCTAAACATATGCTACTTTTAAAAAGATTCTGATTGCGGCTTAAGTGAGAAGTGATGTTTAACAATAAAGTTAAAAAATCTGATGTGTACACCACATGACTTCCTGGTACGAAATATTAAATTATACGCATTTTTTCTTGCATTTCATTTACACTTATTGGATTGAATTAAATCTACTTCGTCGATAGCGCACAAACCACAGTAGAATAAATGCACTCTTTAAACTTCACTATATTTGTTTATCATAGCGACACTCTGGCGCTAGGTTTACCTAACAGCGTTATATTTCAGTCATTTTCTAACTCAGAATGCACAAAATTTATACCATCTTAAGAATTATCTAATCGCTGCCACATGTTCTATTCAAATATTATAATAAATCTATGTATAAAAGAAATCGATGTATAAAAGAAATTAAGCAAAGAACAACAACAACAACAACAACAACAACAAAAAAAAAAAAAAAAAAAAAAAAGAAAGAAAGAAACTGTTTTTCACAAATGATTCAGTATCTCTACAGTATACGGGATTTCCAGACGTTTGGAGTAGATGACGTCATCTTGGTAGACACTGATTTAAATTGGACTGGAAAAAGTCTGATGTGTACACTGCATGATTTCCTTCTACGGAATATTAAATTATATGCACTTTTTTGCTGCATTTCACTTAAACGTATTTCCTCGAATTTCGTTAGAATAGATTTCTCATTCAATTAATTCACTTCTCACTTTGCGACAAGGCAAAAATACATAAAAACTCAAAATATCTATATTAAAAATTACAAAGTAAATCTTAAACATATATTTCCTCGAAAAGATTCCGGAAAGGATTAAACATGATTTAATTCGCAACAACAATAAATTAAGGCGTTATCTTTGTTATTGCGAAGCTTAGTCTCTTTAGATTCGCAACCAATCTACTATTCTGCTGTTTGAAATGTAAACAAATATGTCTGCCATGTTATTTAAAAATTAGGCTCAACCGCACTTAAACAGCTTTTAAATTGTTGATAATTCTACAAATATTGCTTGCAGATTTCCTAAAGGCATAAAAACCTTAACCGGGAGATAAGAACAGCATAATTCAATCATGTTTAAAGCTAAAAATGCACAATTTACAAACGTATAAGAGTAAAGAAACTGAGATTACTGAGCCGGGTAACAGAGTGGATATGTATATAAATACATTTATATACTTTCGATGCAGCCGATTGCAACCAAAATATGAGATGCACATCTACAACGTTATAGCACTCCTATATACAAAATTTCAACATTCTGAGACTACTCGTTTTTCAGTTATGCGAGACACATACATACATACGTACAGACACCACAAAAAAATTCTCTTTAGAATTCATTTTAAAGCACTTTTATAATTTTTTTGGAAGAAAAAAGTGAAACTTTTCGCGATTACTTCCTTTTTACTTCGTACAAGGAAGTAAAAAGACAAAAATGTTGTGTTAGCAGGTGTGAGTCTAAGAGCAGACTGGTAAACTGTGAACTCAGCGAGAGCGTAAAAAGTATCAACAAGTACTGTGGTGTGACGTTAAAATTTGAATCCTTCCAGACTTTTATGAATTTAAATTTGATATTTTTCCCCATATTGCCCTAACACTAAATGTTCACTTCTTTTTACAAGGGAATGGATATAAAACTGTATATAATACATAACATAAATATACTTTATGTGAATAATAGTTAGTTATTAAATAGAGTTACGGATTTATAAATAACTCTATTTATGGGTTTTGCAGTTTTTAAAATTTATTTGAACTAAGTGCTGCCTTACTAGGCCTATCATAACTATTTAGCTTAATACTCATTGAAGTGTTATATCGGAATTTAAATTTAAAAATCAAATTGCAATTTTCTTTTATTTTTATATTTACGTTTTTACTTCCTTGTACGAAGTATTGTAATCACGAAAAATTCCGGGTACCATATTTCAACGAAAATATCCATTTTGACCGCTATCGAATACAATTTAACGATGTTTTTGCATGACATTTGTACGTAAGGACAGAATAAAGGATTCTTTTTCCCCAAACGAATTATAAAACTCATTTAAAATCGATTCCAAAAGATACGTCTGTACGTTCGTATGTATGAATGAATGTATATCGCATAACTCAAAAACGATTAGACGCAGAACGTTCAAATTTTGTATATAGGACTTATATAACCTGCAGTTGTGCATCTCCCTTTTTGGTCGCAATCGGCCGCACCAAAAGTATATAAATATATATATATATATATATATACCCGTTCTGTTACTCGGCTGCGTTAGCTCAAATTTTGCTTCCTTGTACGAAGTAAAAAGGAAGTATTGTAATCGCAAAAAGTTTCAGGCAGCATATTTCAACGAAAATATCCATTTTGACCGCTATCGAATGCAATTTAACGATGTTTTTGCGTGATATCTGTACGTAATAACAGAATAAAAGACTCGTTTCCTCCAAAAAAAATTATAAAACTGCTTTAAAATGAATTCTGAAGAGAATTTTTTTGTGGTGTCTGTACGTATGTACGTATGTATCTCGCATAACTGAAAAACGAGTAGTCTCAGAATGTTGAAATTTTGTATATAGGACTGCTATAACATGTAGATGTGCACCCCGTATTTTGGTTGCAATCGGCCGCACCAAACGTATATAAATATATTTATATATATATCCACTCTGTTAACCGGCTCAGTGATCTCAGTTTCTTTACTCTTATATGTTTGTAAATTGCACATTTTTTGCTTTAAAAATGATTGAATTATATTGTTTTTATCTTCCGGTTAAGGTTTTTATTCCTTTAGTAAATCTGTATGCAATATTTTTAGAAATATCAACAATTTTAAAGTTGTTTAAGAGCCACTAAGCCTTTTTTTATGGCGGCCATTGATTGTTTACATTTGAAACAGCTGACTAGTGGATTTGTTGCCAATCTAGGGAAACTAAGCTTCACAACAACAAGGATAACGCCTTCATTTTTTATTGCCAGTTAAATCATGCTTAATCCTTACTGGAATTTTTTCGAGGAAATAAGTGTTTCAGATTTACTTCGTAATTTTTAATATAGATATTTTGAGTTTTTATGTATTTTTGCCTTCTCGCGAAGTGAGAACTGAATTAATTGAATGAGAAATACTGTGAAGTGGGAACTGAATTAATTGAATGTGAAAAACTGTTCCTTTTTTGCTTAATTTCTTTTATACATCATTCTAGCTTTATTATAGTATTTGAATAGAACATGTGACAACGATTAGATAATTCTATTCTTTAAATGACATAAATTTTGTGCATTATGAGTTATAATATGAACGAAATATAATACTGTTAAGTGAATCTAGCGCCAGAGTGTCGCTATGGTAAACAAATACTAGAGTGAATTCTAAAGAATGCATTTATTCTATTGTGGTTTATGCGCTGTCTCCGAAGTAGATTTAATTCAATCCAATAAGTTTAAATGAAATGCAAGAAAAAATGCGTATAATTTAATATTCCGTACAAAAAAGTCATGTGGTGTACACATCAGATTTTTTTATTCTTATATTTTGGTACATTGTGCATTTTTTACTTTAAAAATGATTTAATTATGTTGTTCTTATCTTCTGGTTACGGTTTTTTGTCTTTAGTTATTCTTCTGGCAATAGTTATAGAATTAGCAAATTAAAACTTTTTTTTTTTAATTGCGGCTATTTTTTTTTTACTATAGCTGCCATATTTATTTACATTTGAAACAGCAGAACAGTGAATTAAGTCAGCTTTTGCGCCTTCAGTGTCTTTTTGCCGTGTGGGATCAAAAGTAAACTTTCAGGCTGAGCGCTGAAAAATCTACCTTCTCGCCTGCTGGCCTAATTGCTTGTTTTTGCGTAAAAACTCTAATTGTAAAAATTGTTTTTTAATTGCTTTAACTGTATTTGGTGTATTATATTTTTCTATATTTTCCAATTTTTATAAAGATGTTTTGAGGTTTTATGCGTTTTTGCCTTGTCGTGAAGTGAGAACTGAATTAATTGAATGAGAAATCTATTTTAATGAAATTGGGGGAAATAAGTTTAAGTGAAATGCAGCAAAAAAGTGCATATAATTTAATATTCCGTAGAAGGAAATCATGCAGTGTACACATCAGACGTTTTCCAGTCCAATTTAAATCAGTGTCTAGCAAGATGAAGTCATCTACTAGAAACCTCTGGAAATCCCGTTTAAGGAGCATACGAACAGTTATTAAGTTTTGACAGCATAATTTATTTATTCATTTCACTAAATTCTTCTCAATCTCTGAAAGAATCTTTCAGGTCCTATAACCTGGATGTATATCTTTCTTACATAATGAAAACCTGAATGCATATCTTTTAATTGAAATCTCGATTTGAGATGTTATGTTACATTTTATGCTTTTTGGCAGATTCCGAAGTGGATGTACTGCAAAGATTACAGGGGACGACTAGATATGCCAAAATTTCCGAATGCATTTAGTACACGTTTGCAAGTCACAGCGTTTGAGCAAAATGTGGATGGAAAGCACACTGCCACTGAAATGACATCATTTGAAGAGGTGAGTATAAAGATTTTTGAGAAAATTTGCTCTTTCTGCTATCTAGTACAACTTGCAATGGCTGGGTTAATTAGTTAATTAGTTCGTTAGCTCTAAGCATTGGCCTCCAGCACATCTAGCAAGCGAAGCCTGCCATATGGCTATGAGGGGAAGGCCAATATATAAACAAATAAGCGTTAAATAACGAAACATAACAAAATAAATGGTTAAATAGCGGAAAATAATAAACTTAAACATCTGGTGATTGGTATAAACACCACATGATACAAGACACAAAACGAACAAAAGAAACTCTAAATAAATAAAGAAAAAAGGGTTGTAAAAGAAATAAAATCACACCACATAAAACAAATACATAGAGTTCGATTGCCTCATCCGCGAACATGAGCGCAAACACGCATGCGCCATTCGGACCGAATTATTCTCAAAATAGGGTGGAAGGATGGGATCTTTCTTTTCCTCCAGCATAGCTCTTTCCGGAGAAGAGAAGACCTTTTACGTCGCAGCAAGTAATACCGCCCCTTTTGGACGAGTTTATGTGTTTTGGCAGAATGCCAACCAGGGTTGCGCAATAGACGGTCAAACTATACCTCCCAAACTCTCTCGGTGAAATCAGTATGTAGAGGTATCATTTCCATTTCTATGTTCCTTCCTAAGTTTTTTTAAACACTTAAAACATTTTTTTTTAATTTTAAATTTCAATCATTATTATTCAAAATTTCTTCATATTATCAAAAATTCATCTTAAATTATAAGTTCCTTTCAATTATATTTGTTTTTAAGTATCCTCGATATCAATATTCTTCTTATTTTCATTCACAATTTGCATAATACCTCTTGCAAATGCTCTAAACAATTTATAGTTACTAAATAAATTTTCAATCTTTGCAAATTTATATTTTCCTCTCACACTCTGAGCCAGGCAACAGTCCTCGAAGAAGTGCTTTCAATCGCTAAATTTATTATTACACATATCATTTTCCTGGAGGTGTAACCTTTTTAAGTAAGCAGAGAACCTTCCATGCGTAGTGAGAATTTGATTGACATCTATATCTCCCAAAACTCTCATTTTTTTTTTCTAATTTTTAAGCAACTTAGATGACTTTTGTTTCTTTCGGAGAGAATTCACAGATTATTTCAGTCTTTAATAAGCTTGTTTTCTGTTATGGTACACTGCACACACACACACACACACACACACACACACACAAAAAAAAAAAAAAAAAAAAAGGGCAGTTCTATATCTTCCGTTCTACTACGTTTCCCATGGCTTGAAAACGCGACTTAGGATATATATTAGATTTATATCTAGCATTGTTCTAACAAAGATATTTTGATATAAAATTGGACTTTTCCTGAAATGACATGCCATTTTTTTCCATATTTCAATTTTACGACTCAAAGTGTGCCTGAATATTAAATTTTGTAATTTTTGGTGAGAAATTTAAAAATTTATCTTTGCTCCTGTTTTTCGGTTTGCGCCCAGAATAATTCACTTGGTGACCTTCTTAATTTATAGCAAAGTATTTTACCTTCCTTCTTTTTCCTTTTTTGGTACACTAGTGGAAAAAAGTGATCATTCATACTTTCAAATAATTTTAACAAAGTACCTAAACCACATTTGATGTTTTATTGCTCATAAAAACATGTCAAATTTCAAAAGGCATCAATATGTAAATTCATGTATATCAGAGGAAATTTTGAATAAAAAACTCTTAATTTTTTGCAGGTGTGCCTAGAAATACATCTTCTTTAGAATAATGTTAAAAATTTATAGGTTATAGTACAAAATATTTTTCGAAAAATCTATAAGAAATATTTAAAAATACAAATTTTAAAAATAAATCACAGAAAAAAGTACGAATTATATTTGGATTATATTGGATTAAGCCTAAATTTTGAATCCTGGAAGATGGAATCAAGTAAGTTTAATAAAAAAAGAGGTATTAATAAATATAAATCAAATTCAGTTAACATAGAGGAGCTAAAATTTTGAGGGGTAATTATTTAAAAACTACTCTTGCGATTTTTACAAAACTTGGCAGTTTGGCATAATTTGGATCGTAGAATCGAAATATGGAAAACACTTGGCATGTCATTTCAGAAAATTCCGATTTTGTGTCAAAATACCTATGTTAGAAAAATGCTATATGTAAATCTAATATATATCCTAACTCGCTCTTTCCAGACATGAAAAACGCAAGTTGAATTTCGTCAACCCAGTAGAACTGGAGATACAGAACTGCCTTTTTTTTTTTTTTTTTTTTTTTTTTTGCGCGGTGTGCATATCTTCTTTTTTTAATCTTGCATATAACCCTTTTGGGTCCCAATCCCCAGGGTGGCATCTTCTGCTAGTGCATCCGCCCTCCTATGCCCATAATAGCCAGCTTGAGGAAGTTATGCAATGTTTCTTTCGTAGTTCTAAACAGCTGGGTAACCAATGAGCGCTTGTACCAGGAAACACCCAAATATCGACAGCGAATAGCACTTTTACATTGGGATATATTATCGGGTCTTTGCGCCCAACATCTCAACTCGACCTGCAGAGTCATTTACCATCTTAAAGGATAATGAGGCACTCTTGGAACAGTGCTTTTCAACGTTACTAAAAATGATTGCCACGAGACAGCAGCAGCAAAATGAGTAATGCCAAAAGCTCAAAAGTTCTTAGAAAGTAGTTATTAATTTAAAAGTAGAAAGATATTTAGTTGGTGGAATATAGCAAAAAAATTAAAACTAGATTTGTCAAATCATTTACTTTACAAAATTTTAATTTAATACTTATAATTTCTGTGAATTAGGCGTTAATCGAAATTTAAACGTAAATTATAAAATTCGTCAAATAATATATATTTATATATATCTTGCTTACAGCTCAGTTGAAGCTTGGCACAGCTGATCAAACGCGCTATCAATTTTGAATACACAATTAAATTAAGTCCGTTTCGATGTTAATGTCAATAGATATCAGATTCGTTATAGTTTCGAAGAATTACATTTCGACTTAAAATTATTTTGCGCAAGTATTTCTAACTTTGAGACGACATACTCGCTATTGAAGAAAAGAACTAAAACGTGAAAGGGGGGAACAAAGTTGTAAAACAAATTTATATATATTGACGATATAGAGTAGAATAATAATAATAAGATAAATTTTGTTGAGAAAACTCTTGAATACAGTACTCTTGAAAATAAAAACATTAATTTAATTCTAATAATTATTATAAATGCAAACATAACAGAATGAACTTTATTTTTCTCTTCGAGATCGCTGATCGCTTGATGCTGAACTTGTGATGTCAGTTTAGTCAAGTCTGGCTAATAGTTAGTGGCCTTAAAACTAATACAAGTATCTGAATTTGTAATAGTTAAGCTGCTCAGAACTTGCCATTCAGGCTGTTTGGTATTTACTTGAAATTCTGTGGTAATACCAAAGGCTAGGATGGTTACAGCCGAAAACATTGCAGACGAAAACATCGCAGACGAAAACGTCAAGGAGAAAACAACGCAAGGTGAAAACGTCGCAATACAAAACATCGTGGGAGAAAAGAAAACAAAAAGGAAACGTCACAGTTCTAAAACATCGTGGTATAAAATACCGTGGTCGAAAATAAAGCGGTTCAAAAACATCACAGTTTAAAAACATCGTCGTCGAAAATATCAAGGTAAAAATAAAGTACCTACAAATCATCGCATGACGATAACATTGCACACATGCGCTTTTCAGATTTTAAGAGCTGTAAATGCAGTTTCGCATAATGATTTGATACCGCAAAAAGGAAACAGGGTGAAAATGGTAAGGGTACTTTAAGAATAAACGGAAACAAAACAAGACACTATTTACACTATTATTAGTTATTTTTCACTAAAAATAACAGATTAGCAAACGTAACAGAAAACAATTTGATAATTAACTAAGAAATTTGTATAGAGGTTACCTAATACAATTATTTAGCTTCCTTTTTTCTAAACATTTTTAGAATGTATTTTTCCTGAAAAATCATCAGTAAAGCTTTATAAAAAATTAATAAAATTTTTAATTAACTATGTAAATTTAAAATTAAGTGCTATAAGTTGCATTAATTTCCTTTCCATTTTCAGATTTTAAATGCTTAAGTTTCCTTCTTACTTTTTCAGCAAAAAGTTATTAGTTCAGTCAAAAATATGAAATACAGAAGTAAAAAATATCCGTCTTGCACTCCGAAGTCATTAAGTGAACATGCATTTACTTTTAAAATCCGAAAAATGCATGTGTGCGATGTTATCGTCATACGATGATTTGCGGTTACTTTATTTTTACCACGATATTTTTTACGGCGATGTTTTTAAACTGAGAAGTTTCAAAAGTGCTTTATTTTCGACCACGATGTTTTAAAACTGTGATGCCTTCGCTTTGCTTTCTTTTCTTCCACGATGTTTTGTACTACGATGTTTTCGCCTAGCGATGTTTTCTCCGCGACGTTTTCGTCCGCGATGTTTTAAGCGGGCATCGGCTAGGGTAACAGCCAGAGGCTACCATTACAGTTTTTGGCTGATATGCCCTTTACTATATCCTTTCTAGAGTATGAACACGTAAAGTTGAAGCTAGATGTTCATCCTATGGTCCGCAGGGTGGATGTCTAGATACTAATGGAAACGGTGTTGAAAAAAATAGACTCGTTGACACAACAGTCAAGATGTATGAACAACTAAAAAATGCACTCGTTTCACCCATTTTCAATTCAAGCATTTTTCAGTTAGCGTGAGATATTAAGCAACTATATTGTAAGCAATTGTATTGTAACACATAGGTTGGTTAACGAGCTTTCTTCTATATTTTTTTTTCTTTAGATATATTATTACTATGAAAAGAAGTTGGCCCGAAGAGATTATACACCGGATCCTACCTCAGAACATGACAAAGAAATTTACTCACAGTTCCAGAATTATGGTCCTGTCAAAACTGTTTACGATTTCAACGAAGGTATAGTACAATTTTTCCCCTCTCAAACTAAATGCATCATTGCCTTTGTTTAAATTAAGAGATTAGCTAGATTTAAGCTTTAAAATATCTGATGAAAGCGTAACAATCCAGCAAATTATTTCAGGTAAACTCAAAAATCCACGTTTTTACTCTCATTTAATGGCAAAACAACAATATTCTATTTACATAGAATAATGTAATAGAAATAATGAATTATTTTCAAACATGTAAATAGAAATAATGAATTATTTTCAAACTTACTGAATAATTATGGTAGAGTTATATAAGGGCTCCAAAATATGGCGATTGTCTTTATTTCGCTAAATACTAATTGTCCTAAATTATAGAGTTTTATATAGCCCATTATAGAGTTTTTAAAATAGCATGCAGAATTCTGTGAAAAGTGTCCTAACATCATAGGTAAAAAATAAAGTATTACGGATAAAAGAGTTAATTGGGCCTCATAAAATAAAAGGTCTAGTTAATAAATAATCAGCATTCTTTAATTATTTTACAGTGTGTTTCATAGTTTTGGATACAAAATTAGTGGGACGTTAAATAAAATTTTTACCAAAAACGAAGGGTTGAATTGTAAATTTAATATCGGCAGCTGTTTTAACCGGCATGAAACGATCGTTGCCAAAACGGGTATATTTTATTTCGTATTTGATTCCTAAATCAGAAAACTTGAAATTTAATTTAAGCATGAAAATAATTATCAAATAAATTAATTCGTTTTTGAGTATATCACTATATTGCTAGTAAAAATTTGGAAATTTTTATTCTTAATTAATTAAAATATAATTAAATATGTTAATTAATTAAATATATTAAATATTTAATTAATTAAAATATAAACTTTACTACCTGCAATTAGGAATTTTGCTTTACAAAAACATTTTTTAAACGGCACAACTATTATAACCTACAGTGGTCAGTCATTTGGGAAAAACTGTTATCACTTATATGATAAGAGATAATGCTGATTTCTTATTTTAGAAAGCTTCCGAATCAGAACTATAAGTCTAAGATCAACAATTAATATGCAACACAATAAAACCCTTAGCACCTTTTGTACATTATTAGTGTTTACAACACGTATTTAAAATACCATTTCGATACGGATTTATAATAGCATCTTAACAGGGTGAAAATGTTAAGGATACTTTAAGAATAAACGGAAACACAACAAGACACAATTTTCACTATTATTAATTATTTTTCACTAAAACAATAACAGACTAGCAAACGTAAAAGAAAAAAATTTGATAATTAACTAAGAAATTTGTATAGAGGTTACCTAATACAATTATTTAGCTTCCTTTTTCTAAACATTTTTAGACTGTATTTTTCCTGATAAATTATCAGTAAAGCTTTATAAAAAGAATTAATAAAATTTTTAATTAACTATGTAAATTTAAAATTAAGTGCTATAAGTTGCATTAATTTCCTTTCCATTTTCAGATTTTAAATGCATAAGTTTTCTTCTTACTTTTTCAGCAGAAAGTTATTAATTCAGTCAAAAATATGAAATACAGAAGTAAAAAATATCCCTCTTTCCTTCCTGCTCTCCGAAGTCCTTATGCGAACATGCATTTACTTTTAAAATCCGAAAAATGCATGTGTGCAATGGTATCGTCATGGGACGATAAACATTCTTTGACTTTACCTAAAATCAGTCTTAAAGTATTAGCAAGTTGTCAAGCATAATTAAACTTGAAGATATTAAAGCTGTTTCGAAGGCTCAAAAAGGCATTTTCTTCAGTAACAGTAGGTAAAAGTGAGAAAAAGTATTGCATTTCAGTCCCCAGCTGCCTTTTTCACTACAGAATTAGTTGTTAGTTCCTTTGTAACATGACGGAAAAAAAAATTAAAGAAATAATTTTCAAAATTGCTTCAAGTTGATTTGAAGAACTGAAGTCCGATAAAAGGTACTGGTAAAGGTATCGTTATCAAATAAACCAATGGGATTCACCGTTACTGCATAAAAATATGCAGATTTTTACCCTCGTTTTTTCGGTACGAAAGCTAAGCTTCAGATTTTAATTTCAAGGATTATACTCGCTGGATAAAACCTTCGTATGTGAAAGGTAGGACATATCGTTGAGAAAGCATTTCACGGATTGTGAGAAATGATGCATGATTGGAAAAATGGAAACAGTACAGACACTGTTATATGTCTGTAAGGCCCTAGAAGTAGCCAAAAGCTCCATATGAGGAATCAAGAAACAGCTTAAAGATACTGGTGATATGTGCAGACAACCAGTGAAGGACTTTCAGGCACATTATTCAGAACGACTGTTAAAAGGAATAAACATTGACATCAACACAGATTGCAAAGCAGTTGCAAGAACTAAAATGTTCAGATACACTTTGAGTTGCAACTGCATAAAAGAGGAAGGCCCATATGGAGAGAAAACCATTACATGTGTCCCATTACCTCTTGCTGAAAAAGCGCCCAATTGCAGTGTGCAGAGGTCATAGTGACTGGAGTACTATGATCTGGAGCCGAGGTCTCAGTACTAAAGAGGCTCGCTTGTGTTTGCAAATTGATTTTATATTTTTACTTGGTGTTTTTAGTTATGCTCACTTGTCTGTCAGTAACCTCAGCCCAAGCCCACGAAACTTCTCGTGGTAAGGAGCGCCTGCCGTTGGCAATTTAGCTCAGTTCCGCCCCCCCCAATTTTGTTGGAGAGCACCCCGGGAGAACGGGTCCGTCCGCCTTCAGCCTTCGTGGGTGAAGGACGCTTTTTCTTACCTATGGCTTCAGCCCATGATCCAGCGCCTGCCGGCGCCGCTATCCCGCCGGATAAACATATTACCGACTGGAGCATATCTTGTGATGAAGAACAAGACACTATGGATACATCGACCGCTTCGGAAACGGAACTGATGGCCATAAAACCGGAATTAGCTGTCATGCAGATTCGAAAACAAATCCACGAGTTAGACGCCAAAATTGAGCAAACCAAGACAATTAAGAAGCAAATGGATGCCAACAGAGCAGTTTCGGACCCTGATAACTATACTCCACTGATGCTACAAAATATCCGAAGAATGAAGTCTGAAATGGAGCACCTCAAGGGTAAGTGCGATTATTTCATGTCCTTGTGTGCTAGGAATCCCTCAGAAATCCCTGCAGCTAAATCTATAAAAAATAAACTTGATAACTTGGCTAATAATGACAATAATATTAATGCAAAAAGGAAACAACATGATACCTCTGAAAACTCAGACAACTGCAGTGAAACAAACGACGGTTATATTAAACCAAACCGATCCTTTAAGCAAATTAAAAAATCAGCTAACCTTAAAGATGCTTCTGGCCACATCACCACTAAAAACAGATTTAGCCCACTGGATAATGCAAATACCAACATGCCATCTCAATCTGATACTACTCCTAGTAACCAAGATAATAATTCCTCCCCGCGAACACCCACTCCCCCCCAATCCAAGTCTATTCCCCCCGTTACTGTGAAACCACCAGAAAACGTCAAGTACAACACATACCTGAAGCAACTTGCAGAGCAATCACAAGCTGAATTCCTAGGCCGAATTAACAGCGAATTCTTAAAAATTATACCAAACTCACCAGATGACCATCGTACTTTGATACAATTTCTTAAAGAAAAAATATTGAACATTACTTTATAAACGCTAGACGCTTAAAACCAATAAAAGTGGTAATTCGAGGTCTCCCCATTGACATGGACACAAAAGAGATAAAAGAAATTCTTACTGAACGAGGATTCAAAACTCACAAAATCACACAAATGACCAAAAACCGAACTCGGCAGCCTATGCCCCTATTCCAAATCCAATTATTACCTACTTCCAACATTGAAGAAATTTACAATATCACCCACATGTCACTTTTTATTGTACAAATTGAAAAATATATAAATAAGAACCTCATCCCTCAATGCCATAACTGCCAGAAATGGCATCACTCATCTGACAATTGTTTTCTATTTCCCCGTTGCGTTAAATGCGCCGGGGACCACAGATCTGCAGAATGCCCCAATAAAGGTTTTATCGAAAATCCAGTTTGTGCCAACTGTCAAAATTCTCATCCTGCCTCTTATAGGGGGTGTGTAAAATTCCCCAAACCACGAAATAGCACTACACAAGGCCCCAGAAAACTTTACTCGGAAATATTAAATCCAAAAACGCATACTGTACAACCTATCTTATCAACCAACCAAGAACCAGCCTCCACTTACAGCCATAAAACAGAACAACTTCTTTCAAACAAACCCTCAGCTTCAATTAATTTCAAAAATAAACCAAGCCCAACACGTCCGGATTCCTTGAATTATTCAAAGTCATGCGTGAAATTGAATCTATTTTCGGCTGGCAACAAATTACAAAATTAACGAATCTACTCAAGAAAAATCTCAATAACCTTAGATCCGCAGAAACTCAAATGGATAAAATGTACATCCTATTTCTTATCATAGGAGAGCTCAACAAACCTGAACACGAATTAAAAAAAAAAAAAAAAAACTTATATATGCAAATAACTTCGCTGTTATTTAATTAACTGAATTACGTATTATCCAATTGCATAAAAACCTAGTTATCCTTTGCTCCCTAAGTTAATACTAAAGCTTTTTGCCTTTAACTCATTTGAAACAAAATTTAGCCGACTGCCTACAAAAAAAAAAAAAAAAAAAAAAAAAAAAAAAATCCATTTATCTTTCTAAGTCCAGCAGACTTCCCTCAATCCTCCCCCATTACCATTCGGCCTCCCCTCAAAATTAGTATGGACTGAAAAGAGCCTTAGCCCCTCCCCCCTAGCACACATGACTATCGCACTCCTATCAACGCTCTTCTCCTGGTTAACTTCGATGCTTTCCTGACTTCAACTCGTTCAGCCTTCTGCCACCACCACTGCTGCCTGCGAGCTCCTTCGATCGACACTCTCCGATGGTAACCATCCTTAATCGACGTTCCCGTTGCCATATTGCTTATCCTGCTTCCCAGACTCGAACTGAATCTCAAGATCTACTACAACATACATGAAAAGGAACTTATGCCTCATTTCAATTGCTATTCCTTGTTTTATTCACGTTCAGCAAAAGTTCGGAAACAGACCCATGCATTCGACTGGGATGAGGGTTTTCTAAGCCAGGAGCCCACTCACACCTGAACTTCGTTCACGCATCGGGAGAACGGGTCCGAAGGTCTCCCCTCCCTCTCCTCTTCCGCCAAACCGCACAAGAGGACTTTCGGCTCGCCATGGCGCACCGACACTATACAGGCGGCGACTGATTTTATACGTGTTGCCATCTAGAGAAAGAAAAACACATGCAGTAAGCCTGAAAACATCCATGAACGGTATGGGCAGGCATCGCTGTAAATGACCATACTGACCTACCCACTATCCATTACAAGCCCAGATATGAATGCTAAAATATACAGAAATGAGGTTCTTGATCATTATCTCAAGCTCCTTAGGGGTGCAATTGGCAATAAATTCCTCTTAATGATCGATAACGCTCGTCCCCTTTCCTTGCGCTAGTGACTGGTTAGATTAGCTTGAGGGCGATAAAATCCAGCGGACAGAATTGCCTGCACGTTCTTCGAATTTAAATCCGATAAAACAAATAGGAAATGCAATAAGACTCAACTGCATCGATTCAGCTCCAACTAGCCTTCTCTAGGAACACCCAGGTGCTATTTATTGTAGTAGCGTCTAGCCTTAGCATGATTTATGCTTCACGCATGCTCAATGACAAGCTTCGTTGGCGATATTGGCTGGCGTCCGTTATACACAATTGGCGATATATCATGAGATTGGCAATTTAAGACATGTTGTTACCCCACTAAATTTTTGTCACGTTGCAACAATTAACCTGTTCAGGACCAGCGTCGCGTGTACGCGACACAACGATTCCACTCCTACCAGCCCAGCGTCCAGTATACGCGACGCAACGATTCTGCTCCTACGAGCCCAGCGTCGCGTAAACGCGACATCAAAACGGAACGATTTATTTGAATTTTTAAAAGCCAGTAAATGGAGCTAAGCGGTAATTGTTTTCATATGGATTGATTCACGCGGCATTTGACCTTCATATCCTGGCATTAGTTTCTGTTTTGTGCTTCTGGCTGTGAGAGATTTATTGAAATAAACAAACTGGAAATCACGGCTGTGAATTAAAGGGCGTTTTTGTTTATTTCGTTAGGATTATTTTTCTTGTTTTCCTATTTATTTTGAAACTTAACATAAGATTCCTTGCTTAATTGAAAAATAACATTACAACATTATTACAGAAGGAGAAAGACTATCAGCTTTCTTGACGCGTAATGCGTCTTGCTCGCATTTCTCAGGAAAGAGTCAGCGTTTTTGATTTTCTTACTCGATTTAATAGGTCATTATATATAATACCTTGAATGCTCATTATATATAATGACACAGGCGTTATATTTTGGTATTTACTTTACATATAATGTAATTATATATAATGTATATATTGACGTGATCAGTAACGGATGTCTCGCCAGTGGGGGGTCTTTCCTTGATCACTTTCCTGTAATTGTGGACGCTGTTTTCGATTTAGAGAAACAGAAAGTCTTCTAATATAAACCTGATGTCACACAGGGTTTGAGGATGAAATATTTCTGAGTGTCTTTTGAAGTTTTGTGACATGTGATGGGGTTATATTCAGTGTCATTCCGTTAGCCATGGCTAAGAGACCTTACCTAAAAACTTAAAAATTTGTCCAAAATCACCGGATATTCCACCTTTCCGTCTAACTGGAAGACAGTTTCTGAAAATTTACGTTGACGGAGGAGGTAATAAAGGTAGGAGAAAGATGTGTTGTGTGCGCTAAAACCAAAGAAAAGCGAAAGCAAACAACGTATTTTGAATGCGAAATATGCAATGTAGGACTGTGTGTCGATTCTTGTTTTGGATTATTTTACACACAGCAGAATTTTTAAACAGGAATTTAATTCTCTACAAGTAATTCTTATTTAGTTTTTTTTTAATTTCATATTTGTAATTTTTTTCATGTTTATAGTATTTATTTCTCTGTGTATAGTTATGATTTTAGTATTTTGCCGGTTTGATTTATTTCTATTAATGTGATATTCTTTATATTAATACACATTAAAAACAAGTACATTAAATATGCAACTTCAAAAATTGAAATCATAATATAAAAATGCTGATTTTATATTTTTTTTGGGGGGGGGTGGTTGTAAAATTAGGTTTAACTGCTGAAAATGCGCGGGACGGTGGCGACGATCCATTTCAGAGGGGCCGATCCCGTGACTGCGCTTCGTTCTCCCGGTGCTGGCTCTTACGGGGTTAAGCCTGAATAAAAAGCTTGAAGTGTTGATGTTAACCGGTTACTGATTTATTTTATTTCGCGTGATTAGTATGAAAGGTAATTTTGTATATTTGGAATACTCGAAGACCTATTTTGGATAACCTTTTGGATTACAACGTAAGATAATGTAATCAAGAATACGAAAAGAAAGGACCAAAGTATGTTATTTTGCTGAATGCCTGTTAAAACACAAACCTTTATGATTATTTTGAATATGAAATAAAAAACAAATTTGTAAGGATACGAAAAGAAAGGACCAACGTATGTTATTTTGCTGAATGTCCGTTAAAAAATGAACTTTTATGATAACTGTAAATATGAAAAAAGAAAACAAATTTGTAAAATGAGGTTAAATTAATTGATTATGTTAAGCTCTCAAGAATCATTTGCCTAAGATGAGATATGCCTTTGTGGAAAGCATGAATTTGAGAAGAAATTTTATGATAACAGTAAATATAAGATGAAATATCAAATAAAAATACATTTGGAAATAAATGTAAAATACGGTTAAGTTAATTGATTATTGCACGTTACAAAAACCTACGGCATTAATTTAAGCAATTCATAGACATCACGAGTGAACAAAGAATAACGTCTATTTCCCCACACGCTTTTTCAAGTCTCCAGAAAATAAATTCTCGCATTATTTGGGCACAAAACTCACCGCATACGCTTTTTTAAGTACCCGGCAAATAATTGCTCGCATAATTGGGCACAAAGTGAGCAAATTTCACACATTCCGCGGCACTTCACTTACGCATCGCTGAAGTCTGAACTTTGAATTCATCGCCAAGCCAAACATACATTCTTTGTTCTTTGGCCAAGCGACGGCTATTGCGCATGCGCGAAGCGTAAACCATGCTAGGACTAGACGCTACTATTTATTGTGAATAGACTTTGTTATTGCAGGAACTCCTGCAAAATTTAGTCCTTTGCGTCTCCACACACCTTACTAATTTCGTTTGTGTATTACTTCTTTACCCTAACATACATCAAATTTCGTATTTTATTGTTTAAATTTATTTCTCGTAGAAATAGGGAGTATTTTGCCGAAATTTTCAGAATTGTATAACTTAAATGTATATCAGGTATCAAAATAAAGATCTTGTTGCAAGTTTCATGTTCTTAACTGCAAAATCTTTCGCGTTACATGAGGTTTTATAATTGTACCTTTGTAACTCCACGGCTCAACGAGCGCCACCCAGCGGCCGCCGGGACAAAACACCGGCCAACAAAGACTATAGCAGTCGATGTTCGGGAGTCATGAACTAAGCATGGTGTTTCCTCGAGATTTACTTTGTTACTTAAATGTGTAACTATAACGCCCTTAATTGCAATGTTTTATGTTAATTGTATTTTGTTAATTAAAATTAATTAAAAAGGCCAATTGAGTCTTTTGTTTATGGTAGTTTTGGTTATACTTTTAGTTTTTCCAGGCGAATTTGTTTTTCCTCCAACTGATAAGCAGGCTCTTTGAAATTTTAAAACAGTATAATTCTTGTAAAGCTTGTTTCGTGATTAATTCTGTTTCTTTTTATAAATGCTAATACTTTCGGTGCAGGAATATTCTGTCATATGATAAAATTTTCTGCCTTTAAATAAAGATTTCAAAGTGATATGAAGAAAAATGTCATATAGTTACAAAAATGGACATCACTAAAAATTCTTCTATTAAAAAAATAAACATCTTATTTTACATCGCAGCAGAATTTCAAAAAAAAAAAATTATTTGTCTAATTCTCTTTTCTAATAACGGACAGTATTAAGTAAATTTATTGCAACCTAAGAGCCAGCTGAGGGTCAGCTAGAATTTCTTTTTATTCTTTAAAAAATAGACATTTGAAACAAAATAAATATATTTAATATTGCATATCGAAGAATAACTAGCAGGTTAAATTACATCAGAATCCTCAATAGTCTGTCACTTGATGTAATCTAGTTTTTCAGAATTAACTGAAAGAATTATACAATTAGTTCTATAACAAATCAACCTCATTTTGGACGTCCTGTGCAGAATCGAAGATAGCACCAGCAAGAGGTAGTTGCTGGTGTGAAAAAAAAGGAAGAAATCCGAAGGGACGGATGTCGGGGCTATGTGTTGGGTAAAAAGATCCCATTCGAGTCTGTACTTAGTCCAGCCGGTGAATGCAGATACACTTAGTCTTGCTTTATCTCGATGGAACATTATCTTTTTGCGCCGGAACTCAGATGTGTACATGGACAAATTTAAGGGATTGTGCAATGCCTAGTTTGTGCATTTCTGGGATCTTTTTTAAGTGTGAACAGATTGATGTGTACATGGACACAGAATTTGTGCAGTTTTTTTACTTCTTATTTTGGTTTTGTGTAGCGGCCATCTTGAAATTGTACCTTCCTGGCGCCGATCTTGGCGTCGAAAAAGAATCGCCAAAAACCAAGGGAGACCCAGTTGTAAACTTTCATCGATAAGTTAATTAGAAGTCAAGTTATTATTTTTTAAATGATTTTCCACGTGTAAATCCGTGAACTTTGACCTTTTCGCCAACCCAACGGTCTGCATATCTTACTGTCGAGGTTTATACCTTTTCCCAGACACTCTTTGTGGATAATACCACGTGGCCGTGCTTTCTATCTCCCACCACATAGAAAACATGATCATTTTGTTAGTCAAATTGCGCTTGGCAACGCTGCCGGACGCAGACCAAACCCCATTTCGGCCTGTGTTGTTGAAGTAAATCCACTTTTCATCCCTAGTGACATCCAGTCTAGAATTTTGCCCTTGCTTTGATAGAACAGATTACTGCAGGCCAGAACACATTTGTTCTTATCTGCTTGAGTCACCTCATGCGGAACCCAGCGATTGAATTTGTACGCCTCTTTTATGCGATGCATAACACGACTAATGGAGATGGCACTAACGTATAACTCCTTAGCAAACTCTCCATTGCATACTGATCTCCTTCCACAAGTTCTCGCAGGCGGGCCTTGTCAACATCACTAGGCCGACCAGAACGCTGTGCTTCTTGAATGTCATAGTCCTTATTTTTTTACTTTTGGTACCAGACCTTCAACAACATTAGTACGACAGAACTAGAATTCACCTCAACCCTTCAATAACAACTCCTTTCAATGATAGAACTGGAAGTAAATGATAGTTCTAATCAGGTAGCGTAGTAGTTCCATATCAGACATCTTGTTCTCAATGAGAACGATACTGTTTTACAAATTTCCCAACATAGTGTTTCAAAGCAAGTCTCTTTCTTTCAAATGCCAAAAATCGTTTGACAAAATGTGATTAAACATGCCAACGCGAGCTGTTTGCGCAGACGATATTTGTGGTGGCGGGAAACTTTCGTTAAAAACCCGGAATTAAAATATTTGTAGGCTTATGTTAAAGATTCCATTTTCAGCATTTTTTCTTTCTTTTCTCTTTGTTTTATTGATGCAGATTTATAGTAAGTAAAATTTTAGGTCTCTTATACGTGACTAACAAGGCATCAGGTCGCTGCTACATTCGAGCGATCAGTGGAGACTTCTTCCAAACTACACAAAATGTCATCTACACTATAATGGGCACACCGGAAGAAATCTTTTTGATGCAGGCTGATGAAATGGAGTACAAGGGAACAGTAAGTGTTTTACCACTTTCAACAATAACGGATAGTCTCTAAAATTAAAAACCATAATCTACTAAAAGAATTACTTTGTTTTTATCTCAAAAGTTTTAGAAGAATTTCTTAATACCCAAAAATCTATAGAAAAGGGGATTAGAAGAGTAAATATCGCGGAGGAAAACGTCGTGAAAAAAGTAACGCAAGGCGAAAACGTCGTTGTACAAAATATCGTGGGAGTAAAGAAAGCAAGGAGAAAATACCGCAGCTGTAAAACATCATAATACAAAACATCATCGTCGATAATTACAAATACGTTCTGACATGCTAGGTGCTGGCATTACGCGGCCAATCAACCCTCAGAACAAGGACCGAGGTTCAACCCCTGTCCGCTCACTTTGGAGAGGACCGACACCAGCGGCCATTCATCGACGCTGGTCGTCTATTTACTAGCTACTAGTCTCTCGGGCTGCCCGTCGCGAAGGGACATTACCCAGAAAACCAGGGACTCGGACCCCAAGCTACTAGAGCCTTCTGCTCTAGGACGTGCCAGACCCACAGGCCGGCCAATAAGTGACCTTTCCGGGGCCTCCAGAACCATTAGGTTCGTAATTAATATACACCCGTGTACTCCGATACTGCCTAGGTACAGATCCTAGCGAGTAGCTTCGCAGAGTTCTCTACAGTTTGTCTATCATAAGAAAAGCTCTCGCCAGTTAGCATGCAGCTGTCTGTTGCCATAGAAACGAGCTTTGTCCCATTTTCGATGGGGGTGTCTTGAAGACGAATGATAACTCTTTTCCACTTAGCCAATAGTCGCCAAAAACAAAATAACAATAAAGCAACTCTAGGTTTCCACCTATTTGAAATATATCCTTGTTGTTATAGCGACCGCCACTGGCCAGACACTAAGGCGGGATCTGTTCTTCTCGTAGACAGACAGTACGTCGACTCCAGGGAGGGAATTTCGTGGTAAAAATAAAGCACCTGCAAAATCGTCGTATGGCGATAATATCGCAGACATGTGTGTTTCAGGTTTTAAAATTTGTAAATACATATTTGGATAATGTTTTATAAGTGCAACAAAGGAATGAGGAATTAGCATTTATATTTTTGAACTTATTAATAAACTTTTTGTTGAAAAATTTAGAAGGAAACTTAATCATTCAGAAACTGAAACTGAGCAAAAAATTAATGCTGCTTACAACAGTTAATATAATTTTATAATATGATAGTAAGCACATGCAGTTACTCATCTTCTTTATTCTAATATTTTTAGACTATGTTTTTCGTGAAAAATTACCAATGAAACTTTATAAAAATCTATAATTAGCAAATGGCCTTTGTTAGTTAACCATAAAAGTTTAAAATTACACTAACTAATAATTATAATTATTTTTCCACTCAGTTTCAGTCTTTAAATGTTTTAATTTCCTTCTTATTTTTTCAGCAAAAACGTATAATTCAAAAATATCAACGTAAAATTAAATAATCTTCATTCCTTCTTGTGCTCACAAATCATTATGCGAATTTAAAATTTTAAAACGCAAGTATGCTACGTTATCCTCATGCGATGATTTGTACGCACTTTATTTTTAACCACGATATTTTCGAAGCCGATGTTTTTAAATTGCGAAGTTTTTGAACCGCATTAATTTTGATGCCATGTTTTGTACGAAGATGCTTCAGAACTGCTATGTTTTCTCCTTGCTTTCTTTTCTCTCATGATGTTTTGCACGACGGCAGTTTCGCCTTGCCTTGTTGTCTTCCGCGATGTATTTTCCTCGATGATTTCGGCGGACGCCAAAAGGAGAAACCTTTCCTTAAAATTAAGAAAAAGGCTAAACCACCGATATTGACTGGTAATGACTATAGTAAAAAGCGAGCAATGCATTTTAAGAAAACCTGAATCTAACTATTTATACCCTGACTATATAATGTAACTGCACTGGTTATCATTAATTAAGGAAGCATTAATTAAAAAAAAATTTTTTTCAGACTTTCGTTCGAGACATCGAATGTGATGTTTTTGCCGGCAGATATTTTGATGCAAACTTTAATGCGACATATGATAAAGAAACTTTCTTTTCAACTGTAAGTATTCAAATTCAAATTGTTACAATACGAATTTCTTTTTTTTTTCTATTTTAACCCTCTAAGCGGCAAGGCCGTATATATACGGCCTAGAATATATTTTGTGATATCTGTAAGAACGTATATATACGTGCATATTAAAATGCTATGTTAAAGAAATTAAGGCAATATATCAAAAGTACACAAATCCAGGTATGAAACACAAAGAGAGTGTTTACACTAAAATCAGAAAAATAATTTGTTCTAATAGTAGTTTTGGGAAATTTGTGCTCTCGTAGCGAAAACATTGGCCCCTGAGCATCATATGCTTGTTAATTGCCAATTTTTTTACTGGATGATAAAGTGTTTAAATCAAAGACATTGATATTTAAAAAAAATTAGGGATGAGCATATAAGTAGCAGAATCGAATATTATTTCGATAAAAATTTTGTCGATCGATCAAATTTTAATCAAACAATCGTAAATCATAATAATTGTAAATTTTAATGGGTGAAAAATACATATTTCCTTCCTTCTATAAAACGAAGAAAATTTTTATTTTTCTCTTAATGAATGCAGATGAGTATTTTTTAAATTTTAGGTGAATTTTATGGTTTGCAAAAATATTCGTGAAGAGAATTGTTTCACTGTTCACGACATTAAAATTGTCCCGTCTTCATGCATTCGCTTTTCTTTCCATTAACTTGTTTTAAGAAGCAAATCTTAACTTGCACTAAGGTGATGCTAGCAATGCATAATGTTCGTCGGTACTTTGTCTTTGCTCAACGTAGAGGAACCTAGTGAACTGGGTAGTGACTTATCGCTGAGTTCGAGTACTTAACTACAGAGTTCAGAGACGGGTTAAAATATCCTTTCATTCCCTAATAATAATCACAGATGGCTCCTTCACGGGCTTACAGCGAAGCCTCCACTGCGGGTTTTAAATCAAGATAAGAAAATAAGAAACTAATATAATACTAAACTAAACAGACTTAGCCGAAGCTAGGCGCAAATACCAAACATAGTTGGTCCTAATTTAACCTAGCCGGCGATTATCAACAAGCGCGTACCATACGGCCGAGTGTAGTAGTAGATTTAACCGCTTAATGACCGAATTTATAATAAAAAGTATGCCGAAAATCTCTGATTTTTTTATGCAATTTGTATTATCTACAGATATACCTCACTAGATGTAGCTCAGTAAGCTTAAAAAAATTTTTTTCGAGAAAATACTATATATTTATTATGGTACATAACGAGTTAACTCGGACTTCAATGAAGCAGCCAAAAAAAAAAAAAAAAAAAAAAAAAAAAAAAAAAAAAAAAAAAAAAACACAATCTAGCCGAAAGTAATACAGAACTGTATTCTAGATATTAGCATAGGTAATAAGAGCTAAAGTAAAAATCAATTTATTTTACGATCTATAAATCGTAATTTTACATTTCATGATATTTTACGACATTTTGCGATCTACAAATGTCATTGACAGTATGGTACAGTCTGAAACATTTAACGCACAGAGGCAGATCACAGTCTGTACATTAATACCGCCATTATCGCTCGAGGGTAATCACTTCGAGCGAGTAATCACAAAAGCGGCTTGGACCCCTCCCACACTTAGGAAAACATGTGCTTGTCAGAGAGTCGATGAACCAGTCACAAAAGCTGTTTGGACCCCTCCCACAGCTAAGAAAACATGTGCATGTCACAGTGTCGATAACCAGTCACAAAAGCCACTTAGACCCCATCCACAGTTAAGAAAACATGTGCATCTCAGAGTGTCGATTAACCAGTCACTTTGTCTTAGACGCTTAGACCCTACCCACAGTTAAGAAAACATGTGCATGACAGAGTCGATGAACCAGTCACAAAAGCCGCTTTGACCCCTCCCCACAGTTAAGAAAACATGTGCATGTCAGAGTGTGGATGAACCAGTCACAAAAACCGCTTGGACCCCTCCCACAGCTAAGGAAACATGTGCATGTCAGAGTGTCGATGAACCAGTCACAAAAGCCGCTTGGACCCCTCCCACAGCTAAGAAAACATGTGCATGTCAGAGTGTCGATTAACCAAAAGCCGCTTAGACCCCACCCGTTTACTCAGTTTTAGAGTAGTAGTGTCAGTAGAGTTGCCCCTGTGTTTTTACTTTTCCGGCAAAATCTCGCTTCTTTAGACCTTCATGTTGCATTAACATGAAAAATACGCTTACTTAAAGCACTGATACATACACTGATGATACTATTTTCCTGTTGGATAAGATTATTAAACGTTATAATAAAGTATCTCTGTTTTACTTTCTCTAAAGAATGGCTGGCATGAAGAAGCAGATGAAATGTTAGAATATGGTGTTCCTGTACAGCATACGATCTTGCGAAAACAATTGGTGAGTTTGAGAAATGCATTATTTTTCTTCTTTGAACGAGTTAAGTTTTTTGTTTAACAAAACTTAAGTTTTGTTTGCTTTTTTTAATTAATGCTGTTTTTTAATTAAACTAATGTTTTTGTTTTTTGCTTTAGGCTGGGGAACTGGTAGAAGGTGTGCGATCAACTAACTTCCTGAAATTCAAAGCCAAGGCACCGTATCTAAGATCCTTCGACGTAAGCAACTGTATCGAAACTCAAGATCATAAAGATTTTGCTATTTTACTTGCAGGTAAGTTAACTAACTATACAGAGTCCATTTTCCCCTATCGAACAATATTTATTGAAATAAATACAGTATTAAATTTTTCATTTCATTCCAAGTGAATGATATAGACATATGAAACACCAAAGACATCTAAATCTCTTGAAAATTTTTTATTTTTTACTAACTAAAGAACAAAACAATAGCACATTTCAAGATCAGAATTAATGAAAATCACATGGAAAATGTGGGAGAAATTTCAGCTTTTTTTAAATTACCTTATCACATTTAATGCTCCTTTTCATAACTTCAAAATACCTGCAATAGAATTCTTCCCATATCCATTTAAATGCATTTGACTTTTAATGGGCGAACTCTTGCCAATTGGGCAGTCTTCATCAAACGGCTAAATGCCCGCCAGTCCAAACCCACCCAAACTATGGCTATATCGCTGTCAAATCACAGAGCATTTTGTTTGATATTGTTACGTTATTTTCTTCACGTACGTTAAGGGTTCGTGGATTTGGAGTGAATAACGAGAACAGCACTTGCTGAAGTATCAAAGCACACTTTATTGGCCAGTATTATTCAAGGCAGCTCTAAGAAACACTTTTACAGTCGTCGAAGAACTGCTATAAACACACCGAAACAATCAGCGACACAGCCTTCAGGCTGTAACGGTGAAGAACAGCTTCACTGCAGAGCACTAGACTACAGCTCCCGACTCTGCTTGCTCGTTCTCCGAACTCCACGTACTCTCGATACTCTCCACGCTACAACTCGCGATGCACTCGACGATACACTAGAGTACAGCTCTCGACTCTTCGACTCAGTCGTTTTCGGAGCTCAACACATTCTAAGATGAAACCTCGTGCACTCGACGACCAACTCGGCACTCACTGACTCACTATCAACTCGATGGACTCTCACTGACTCCGCGCGAACTAACTAACTGACTCTCCGCGTTCCAGCAGGGTTTATATAGCTTTTGGCTTGTGTTAGAGAATATTCTGGGCTAAACCAGTAAGAATTCGTTCCAGAAGGTTCTCTATCGATCTGTGGCATATCACGAAATGTTGCCAAATGAGCGGTTTCTCGCCAAATGCGGCAACCTTGCATTCCTTTGCCATTTTCTGGCAACTCTAAACCTGCTTTGCGGGGAAGCTATCTTACCGCGGCTGGACATTTCGTAACACTATATATCACAAAGAATTGACTGATGTTGCACTCCAAAAGACAGAAGAGATGTCCAAGCCTCACACGGCTTGTTGAATTAATTAGTTGCGAAAAAATGACGTAAAGCTGTCTGTTCTTAGAATGGATCCTCTCGGATGTCGACTGGTTCGGCAATTCTCGGCGTTTTAGCTAGGACCTGTACCTAAACATGACATGACTTCTGGAGTAAGTACTCAATCATCACAGTTGCTAGAACTATCGTTTATTCTATGATAGATTCAAGCTCGGCAGGGACTGTACTGGTACTGTCTTGTCTGCCCTTTGTTGTGGGGACGGTACATGGTTCGGTGCTTGAAGTACCTGAAGTGGGCGCTTCCCAGCTCGCCCAGCCAAACGAGTCGGTTATCCCCCTCCAAGGGCGACCTTCGATACTTAACCATGTACTCGTTTGTGGTTGGATTGATGAGCAAAAGTACTGTACCCAATCCAACCACAAACGAGTATATGGTTAGATATCGAAGGTTGCCCTTGGGGGGTGTGTTTCCCTTGGTCAACACGGGCAGACAGTCTACGACGTACCTATGTTATCTTTGTTGGTGACTGCTTGCCGATCACCATTGACTTGTGTTCTTATTCCCAGACTGTGTGGATCAAAATTATCCTCCTGAGTTGACCGGGGAGGTATGCCTGCTCGGATCGCCCCTAAGAGATAGGCCGTTATAAGCGTGTAAGACATATTAAGCAAGGTCTGGGAGCTCCTTCTCCTTGGTGTACTGTACTAACATAGAAAGGATAGTACATTCACCAGGAAGAAGGTGCAAAGATAAGATACGGGGGGCAAAGACAGATTAATGAAGAAGGAGCAAAGATAGATTACCTTCGCAAAGGGTACTCTTGGGAAGCACTATTCAAACGAAACCGTTGTTTTTCCTTTAGAAATATGCTTTCGAGACAGGAAAACCTGCAAGTTAAATTTCATTAATCGGCTCATTAGAACGGGAAATATAGAACTGTCCTCCCCCCCCAAAGCGGCCATTTGCCCAGAAAAGTATTAATATCGTTTTGGCATTTTGCGATGGTTCACTATAAACGGATTTTCACTTTTCAAATTGTTGCCACCGAATATTAGAGCACTGAATTATACTTAAGGAAATTAAATAATGAAGAATCTGGACGAATGTGCGCATGTTTCTCGCACTTTGAAAAAACAACGGTACCTAGAGGCATCAAATTTTGAATAACGTAGTCCTCGACTCAAATATAGTAATCTGGATGCCCACAATTTTAATTTGGAATTTGTTTTATTATCCGTTTCATATTTTATAAAACTTTAACTAATATTTGATTAAGAAACTCAACGATTTCAAAGCAAGCAATGGCAAAAGTGTATGGAGAAAAAATTATCTCCAGCGCGCGAGACTGTGTATCGGAAATTCTAAAGATACGCTCGTTTTAAAATTATTTTGCGATATTGCTGTTGAATTGAATTTTATGGTTTAAGTGCAAAATACATGATATTTAATAAATAAAGGTAACACACAAAACGTAGATAAAATCCCCCTTGGGCGTAATATTAAATCTGTAAGCTTTCAGACATTTTTGTTGTTGTTGTTTGTGCTGAGTGTACATGCGAAGGGAAATGCATTGCGCGTCTTCCTAATATCTCATTTATAATCTTATTTTTATATATACTACACATGCAGTATTTACGTATTATTACCATTCACGTATTCTCAGAGAACGTTACGAAATAGTCAGTTTTCAGCAATTCTTCTCGCTACGTACGAGTTCAAGGTGAAAATTTTACGCAATTTTACCACATGGCTTTCTGCTTTGAATTACGAGAAAGTGAAATGCATTGTTCATCTGAGCAGCGAAAATAAATACATTTACCATTTTACTTTGTTGAATATAATACGGTTGATTCTTTTCCAAACCAATAAGTATAGTTGTCTTTTAATATGGCAGACTGAAAAGTGGTTTTAACGATAACAGTAACAATAAACTCATTTTGAATATATCATAAGATTATGCATCGCATTACTTACAAACGCAACTGTGCCTGGTAAAGAATATACCCGCAAACTTTATTCTAAACTTCAATAGTTGGAATGTTTTTAGGTTGCGTGCGAATATAATTCGGTACTCTGTCTCACAAAAGAACCTGAAAGCTTATGATTTCCTAAATAATATTAATAATTTTGAATGCATTAAACTGATTCTATAAAACTTGATTTTCTTTGAAATATGAGTTTAATATCCTTGTGCCATTAAATACATTTCCAAAAAAAAATCATTGAGCTTAAAAATTAATTCGTCTTTTAAATGGAAAAATTATGTCACACCAACACTTATGATTCTATCAAATATTTTTAGTCCAAAGGGGCTTTGTCCCTGAATTACTATTGTTTTCGTTTGGCGATTTTGCGTTTAATCACCATAAATGTCCATTTCACTTTTCAAACTGTTGCCACAGAATATTAGAGTCCTGCATTATATTTGAAGAAATTAAATAATGAAAAATCTGCATCAATAGATGTATATTTCTCGCATTGTTATAAAACAACGGTACAGAGAGCCATCGAATTTTGAATGACGTAATCCTCCTGCGAATATGGGCATGTGGAAGACCAAATTAGAAATTTGGAGTTTGTTTTATTATCCATTTCCTATTTTTTTAAAACTTTAATGAATTTTTGATTAACAAACTCAAGAATTTCAAAGCGAGCAACGGCAACGTTGTACAGAAAAAACATTTTTATCTTCAGCGGGCGAGACTGTGTATCGAAAATTCTAAAGGACATGCTCAATTTAAAACTATTTTGCGATATTGCTCCTGAACTAAATTTTATAGTTTAAATGCGAAGAACATGATATTTAATAAATAAAAGTAACAGACAAAATGTTAAAAAAAAAACGCTCATTAGGAAGTAATTTAAAATCTGAAACTTTCAAATTTTTTCTTAATTTTTATTTTTTTTAAATTTCTTTAAACTATTCGATTATTTTATTGAATTAACTCTCTCAAATATCTAGCTAAATTTTTTCATGGATTCAACTAGTTATTTATTATTTATAACCTTATTTTTCTCCGCTTATCTTATGTTATTAATTTGAGAAAACAAAGATACCTACAGCTCACAAATTTTGAATAACTTAGAACCTCAATCCGAACATGAAAACCTGGAAGACCTAATTTTGAATTTCAAATTTGTTTTATTATCTACTTCATATTTCGTAAAAATTGAACTACTTTTTGATTAAAAAACTCAACGATTTCAAAGCAAGCAATAGCAACAGTGTACGGAAAAAAGCTTTTCTATCTCCAACGGGAAAGACTGTCAGCCGGAAATTCTAAACATATGCTGTTTTTAAATATCTGGTGATTTTGCTGTTGAATTGAATTTTGAGTGACGTAAGTTCGAAGATCGGGATATTTAGTAAATAAAATTAATACACAAAACATTAATAATGAAAAGATAAAAAGAAAATTATGCTTATTAATGGAGCTTCAAAAAACAGAACAAGTAGGTCAGCAGCATTAAGTGCAACAACAGACTATGTACACTACGAGCTCAGCGAGAGGCGTAAAAAAAACCCTTTTGGGCGAGCGTTAAAATCTGAAACCTTTCCGATTTTTTTTTATCATTATGATTCTGAATGCTATTGTGCTTCGAGTAACATTTTGATTCGGTCAAAAAACTGTTTATTTCTTCGTAATCATTACAGCAAATTTTCTAGTGGATTTTTAGTTAAAAATTAAGAGATAATTTTTGAATTTCTAATCAATTATGCTTTTCAGAAGCAGCCATAACAGCAAAACGTCGAAATAACACAGATCTGGAAAAATGTTCTTTAAGAATTGAAGTAAATGATTTTTTTAGATGTCATTAATTTAAAATAAAATAATGTCAGAATATTTTTATGTGCTCTACTATTAACAAACGATATTGTTTCCAGTATAATATCCGAAACTTTGGTGTTATAATATTGTTGCGTTTTTCTCCGATACCAGTTGTTACGTTGTTTCCTTCCTTCACGTTCGTACGGGGTTCTTGTGGATTTCGAGCGAATAACAACGACACTTGAAGTATCGAAACACACTTTATTTATCAATATTAATCAGGACAGCTCCAAAACACTTTTACAGTCGACGAAGATCTACTATAAACACGCTGGAACAATCAGCGACACAGCCTTTACGTTATCAGGTTTTAACGGTGGAGACAGCTTCACTGCGAAGCACCAGAGTACAGCTCCCGATTCTGCTCGGTCGTTCTCGGAACTCCACGTACTATCGAGACTCTCCACACTACAACTCGCGGTGCACTCGACGACACACAGAGCACAGCTCCCGACTCTTCGTTTCAGTCGTTTCCGGAGCTCAACACGCTCTCTCGACGATGCACTAACCGCGAAACTCTTAAGACACTCTTTCGATGCATTCGACGACCCACTCGGCACTCGCTGCCCGGCTGTCAACTCGATGGACTCCGCTCGGACTGACTAACTCGGAACACACTGACACTCTGCATACCAGCAGGGTTTATATAACTCGAAACATTCTGGGCTAAACCGGTAAGAAATCGTTCCAGAAGAGTTCTCCATCCGTCCGCGGCATATCGCCAATTTCGTCACCAAATATAGCCAAATGTGGCAACTTTGCCTTCTTTGCCATTTTATGGCAACCCTGAACTGTTTTGCGGGGAAGCTATCTTACCGCGCCTGGACATTTCGTAACAATATTCTTGCTTGAAAGAAAGTTTATTTTTTTGTTCAACATTCCATTCTATATAAAATGTTTAGAGTGAAAAGAAGTCTAGGTAAAGCGCATTTCATTCAAACTCGTGTTTTATAAAATTTTATATGTCTAAAAAGTTTCATATTATTTTCGAAAACTTTTGCGAATCTGTGTACGTATGAGAATAAAACATTATTCTTCTCCTGCACACTCAGACATACACATACACAAAAAAAAAAAAAAATAAGTAAATAAATATATGAAAAAAGAAAGAAAAATAAAAAACTCTAAAATGTTTTTAGATTTTATATTAAGCCCAAAAGAGCTTTTTTATTCTCCCCCCCCATTTATACATACATACACGTTTCGAGAACATTTGAGCTAAAATTATTTAAAAACAGGATATCGTCAGGATTTCCGATAGACAGTCTCGCGTGCTCAAGATAAAAATATTTTATTCCGTACAGTGTGTTGTCATTACTGGAAGTCGCTGAGTTTGTTAATAAAAAATTCGTTAAAATTTCACAAAATAAGAAACTGGTAATAAAATAAATTCGAAATTAGAGTTTCCAAGTGCCCATGTTCGGGTGGAGTACTACGGTATTCAAAATTGGATGGCTCTTAGTTATCGTTGTTTTTTACAGTGCCCAGCAACATGCATAGATTCGTGCAGAGTCTTCATTATTTAATTTCTTTAAATATAATACAGGGCGATAATATTCAGTGGCAACAAAGTGAAAAGTGAAACGACGTTTATAGTAATTCGTTGCAGAATGCCTTTTTTTAAACTAATAGAACATTACTGCTAATGCCCCTTTGGGCTAAAAATTGCGCAACTAAATAAAATTTGTGAAATTTAAAATTATATGATTGATATAAGACACAAAATAGTTGTTACTAAAGCGTGTTAAAAATAGGTAAACGTCCTTTATATGGCGTCACAGTTGTCATATATTGCAAATTAACCAAAAGTTAACTTTTAAGGCAATATTTATCGCTTAAAACGTTTTGATTTCTGCAAAGCCTCTAAGGATTTCTGTAAGGATTATTTGTAATGCAACAAATTGATCGTTACCTCTATAGATCGACGCATGTGAAGCAAAACAACGGTTTTGATTACGAGACAGATTTTCAGATATGCATATCAACTTTCATAAATAAAACGATTCAAATATTACATCCTAACTTTTATCGAGAATAAAGCGTTAATGCAAGATTGGCTGGTCAGAAACTTACGATAGTTTGGTAGCTTATTTTAGCGGGTTTAATAAAAAACACACAGGAAGGTGACTGGCATGGGTGAATTTCGAGGTCACGTTGTTACTTCTGAAAAGCGAATATAATTTATTGCGTGAATAAATTCCAGACGGGCAACCATGCAGGCGATGAAGTGTTGCCATCTGTTCCGCAATAATTTGAAAAAATAGTGAAATAAAACAAGAAATTTAGCCGTTATTACAAAAAGCATGAGAAGTTTCGTGATCGAATTTCTACATAATGTCAGAAATTTGAGAAAAACTAAATAAAAATAGAACTAATGCAGTTACTCTATCAAAGACACCAAACAAAGAAAAGAAGTGCTTTCGAACGGAGAAAATCATTCCGTGTTAAATACGGCAACACTTCTAAACCGTCACGAACATGTGTTTAAACATCTGCCCCATAGAAACTATCTGGTGTATTGACAAAATATAGAAGGCAAATAAAAGAAAGCATTAAATGCTTATATTACCTCTGTCCCGATCAGAAATTTATATGTTTTTACAGCATGTTTATACGGAAGAAGGAATCGGGTATATTTATGTGAGCGCGTGTGCTCATCTGAAAGCATGTAACAGAAGTGGAAATAGTTTGAACTGATTTGATGAATTAAATAAGCAAAAAGTGAGCATTTTCATCATGCGCGGATTAAGACAAAACAGTAAAATTTCATTTGCTTTTTAAAACTATCTGCTTGTCATACCAGCCGAATAAAATAAATATTATTAACAAAAACTGAAAGGTATAAGATTTTAACGGTCGTCCAAAAGAGTGTGTGAAGGTTTTTTGTGCTTTTGCTGATCTCGCAATCTACAAAGTCTTCTGTTACACTCACCCCTACTAACCCATCTTTTTAGCCCAAAGCGCGTTAGACTAGAATACCTATTAATTTCGTTTTGGCATTTTGCGTTGAAAAGTTTAAATGCAGGTTCACTTTTCAAACTTTTGCGACCAAATATTACATCCCTGTATTATATTTAAAGAAATTAAATAATGAATCTGCATAAATGTACGTAAGTTTCTCGCATTGTGATAAAACGACAATACCTAGAACCATCAAATTTTGAATAACCTACGTCTCCACCCAATTATTAAATTACGAATTAAATTTACGATTACGAAATAAAATTTTTCGTAATTTTCGATTAACAAACTCAACGATTTTAAAGCATCCCATTAAAATTAACATCGCATACAGCTTCAAGAACGGATATTTTATGCGCGACGTTTATTTATATTTCTTACTGGTATTATGCAAGCAACGCGAAGAGGTTACAATGTCTAACGGTATTTTGCATCGAATGACTTTGAATGCGTGTATCACATTTCAAATGCCGTTGTGAAACCCCCGTGAAAGAAAAAAGTACGGCGTAATATAATATCTAAAAGCTTTCGGAATTTTTTTGTCTCTTTTCTGTTTATTATATTATAGAGTCATTAGGTTATTTTGAAGCAGGAGAGATGAAAAATGAGCAGACTTCGCCGGGAATCGAACCATGGACCTATGGAATACGCGCCCAGCGTACAGACCGCCACACTACGAAGGCGGGAGAAATACCTTATGATATTAATGTTCAGATTTTTACTACGATAACTTTGCAAAACAATTTTTTGCCTTTTTATTAATAACGTTGTGTGTGTTTGCTTTATTTGTTAAATGTCACGTTCTTGGCGCTTATGCCAAATAAAATTCGATTCAACAGCAAAATGAGTGCTGGAGGTATTTTTTTTTTTTTTTTTCGTACAGTGCCGCCACTGCTAGCTTTGAAATCGTTCTGTTAATCAAAAACGCGTAAATGCTTTGCAAAATATAAAATAGATAATAAAACCAACTTGAATTTCCAAATTCTGGATTCCAGCTGCCCGTGTTCGGGTTGAGGATTGCGTTATTAAAAACTGGATGGCTCTAGGTACAGCTGTTTTTTCACAGTGCGAGTAGCATACATACATTCATGTAAATTCTTCATTATTTAATTTCATTAAATATAATGCATGGCTGTAATATTTGGTGGCAACAATTTGAAAAGTAATACACCGTTTGTAGTGAACCGACTCAAAATGCCGTATCAAGAATAATAGTCCTTCTGGCTAACGCTCCCTTGGGCTGATAATTTTTTCCTCGTCGCAGTAAAACGATGATATTGAAGCGAATTAGCAAAACAGAATAACATTTTCTGAAATAAAACCTTTGAAATAAATAAATTTCGTTCCGTTCAAATGAATCTTATCGAGTTATTTGTCTAAATTTCAACGTTTTTGCACGGCTTCTGCTGGTAAATTCTGAATAAATTATACCTTAATTATACCTTATATTAGTATAATTATACCTTAGTGAATAAGTTATACCTTATATTAGTATAAATATAATCTACAGAATACTATACAGTTTTCAATCAATATATTGTTACGTTTTTTTTTTTTTTTTTTTCCTTTCGTACAGAAGGGTTCGCGGATTTGGAGTGAATAACGACGACACTTGATGAAGTAACAAAACACACTTTATTCGCCAGTATTATTCAACACAACTCGAAAATCACGTTTTCAGTCGTCGAAGAATTACTATAAACACGTTATAACAATCAGTGACCCAGCTTTCAGGCAATCAGGCTATAACGGTGAACACAGCTTCACGGTAAAGCACCAGAATACAGCTCCCGAATTTACTCGGTCGTTCTCGGAACTGTACGTACTCTCGAGACTCTTCACGCTACAACTCGCGATGCATTCGACGATACACTAGAGTACAACTCCCGACTCCTCGGTTCGGTCGTTTCTGGAGCCAACACACTCTAAGGTGAAATCTGACGATGCACTAACTCGCGATACACTAAGAGACTCTTTCAGCGCACTCGACGACCAACTCGGCACTCACTGACTGACTGTCAACTTGATGGACTCTCACTGACTCCGCACGGACTAACTAACTGACTCTCCGCGTTCCAGCAGGGTTTATATAGCTTTCGGCTTGTGTTCGAGAACATTCTGGGCTAAACCAGTAAGAATTCGTTCCAGAAGGTACTCCATCCATCTGTGGCATATCACCAAATGTCGCCAAATGAGCGGTTTCTCGCCAAATGCGATAACCCTGCATTCCCTTGCCATTTTCTGGCAACCCTAAACCTGCTTTCCGCGTAATGGCAAACTGCACATTGAGTTGATCAATGTTAACGAATTTCGCTTACTGCGCATGCTCAGTGTTGTACCGTTGACGTGGGAGAAAATACTGGCGGCTAAGCAGAAACAACCCTACAAGCCTGTTCGTCATGCAGGTCTTATCGACTGTTTACAATTGCAATACTATGTAATTTTGTTCAATGCATTTGCTTCTTTTCATTAATTTTGGTTTATTTTGTTCAAAAGCATGATAATAATGTCTTTGACTTTTATTCAGTAATTTAAACTGGATATATTCCTTAATTTGTTAAAGTATATACAATTGAAACGTATGCTAAATAATCAGTTGCTTTTATTCCTCAGAAATATAATGAATAGAGTACATTTAGCTAATATATCTTGTAATGTTTTCTGTTTTGTAATCACTCTTTAACCGAAAATTTGCATAGTTTACAATCTATATTTACACTCTAAGTAATGAAGCAACTTACAAAGTTTTAAAACTCCGACCCAATAACAGGATATAAACCACACACCGTATTTGTCTTCTTTTAGAATTGGGCCAAAGTCGTAATTGCGCCAAATTCTCTTCTGGGCATGCGCAGTATGCAAAATTCGTTTAACATTGATCAACTCAATGTGCGGTTTGCCATTACGCTTACGGGAAAGCTATCTTACCGTGCCTAGACATTTGGTAACAACATTGTAAGGTTTATCCTAAGTTTATAACAGTTATTTTTAAGTTATCGCCCTTTCCTATCTGTTTTAATTTCAACTTACAATTCCTTAGCAGAATGAATTTTTAGAATCGCGTTTTATACAAATGAGAAGGAGTAGTATTTAAGTCGAAGTTCCACTCGGAGTTTCTGAATAGCGCGCGTTTGGCTTTTGTCTACGTCTCTCTAAGCTATTACTACGCTCGGTCGTATTACGTGCCCTTATAACTCCGCTAGATAATTCAATTAGGGGCCAACTAGTTTAAATTTATGTTAGCTTCGGCTAAAGCTCTTTAGTTAGTCATTAGGTAAGTTTTTATTTCTTGCACTTTTGAGTTTAAGCCAAAGTGGAGGCTTTGCTGTACGCCCTGAGAAAGGGACCGACTGTATATCTTTATATCTTTATTGTGAGCAATAAAGGGTAATTAATCCTCCTTGAGTCTACGTTTCTATTCCTGAACTTAAGCGATTATTCGCTTAGCTGTTCACCAGGTTCCTCAACACTTAGTTAATAGTTAAAAGAAAGAAACCCTACAATACATTCGAATTATTTTTTTAAAAAATCATATTTTTTAAAATAAACTTTACATTACAGATTAAATTAACTGAGATTATGAATAAAACCGTTGTCGATTTCTACAGACATCAGGTTATTTTTGAAACAGGAAGAAGTGAAAAATGAGCAACGCCTTTGCCGGGAACCGAAACACGGACCTCTGGAATACACATCCAGCGTGCTGACCACTACACTACGAAGGCGGGAGAAATACCTTATATACTTCCCCTTTTAAAGGGTGACTGCGCTTTTAGGGGAGCCAATCGCCAAATCCTAGGTGTGGAGAATCATCATCCCCCACCCTCTCAGTTCGGGCGCCACTGTAGAGATATTAGTGTTGCGTACATACGGGTTCGTTACGAAAGGAATGCACACGTCCGATGAAAAATGAACAAAATTCATTATTATCACAACAAATATGCTTAAATTTCTCCAAATATTCGTGCGGTATTACAATATCTCACTGTAGTTATCTTTTAACTACTCAAAAGTTCAAGAGAACTTAATTTAAAAACAGCTAGAGAAAGTTAATCCGCGAATTCGCTACAGGCAACAAGAGCAGATTTCTAAACAAACTCTTAAAACAACAACAAACTAACTAAATAATAACTGAATTGAGAGGTTTGCCTCCTTTTTATAAGATTTTAAATCATGCGCGAGAATTTTCTGGAACTTTCTAGAAATCAAAAAGAGATATTTATTTATGAAATATTAAATGCACGCGCTCTTGTATTTTTAGTTTTCCGGCTTAGCTTTCTTTTAATGTTCATCACGCGCTACACTGCGCGAGAAATAAAACGATTTAATTTATAATTCAACTAACATTAGCTATTTAAATACCAAATCCGTAACATTAGGTTATTTTTGAAACAGGAAGAAGTGAAAAAAGAGCAACGCTTTCGCCGGGAATCGAATCTCGGAACTCTGGAATAGGCGCCCAGTGTGCTCACCACTACACTACGAAGGCTGGAAAAATACTTTATAAGTTATATGAAAAACAGTAACTGTAATCTAAAGAGTAAAGAATAAATTTTTATTACTGTCTTGTGGAGACATTAGGATTTTTTTTAAAGCAAGAGAGAGGAAAAATATGCAATCGCTTTCGCCGGGAATCGAACCACGGACCTCTGCAATACCGGCTCAGTGTGCTGACCACTACACCACGAAGGCACGCTAGGAAAGCGGGAGAAGTACCTTATAGTCTACTGAAACAAAGGACACAACAAAGTTCCCACACTTAACAAGAAAGCTCAAAAATACTTAAAATTAAGGTCAGATGATTAATATAAAATGAACTTCAGTTTTTACTTCCTTGTACGAAGTAAAAAGGAAGTATTGTAATCGCAAAAAGTTTCAGGCAGCATATTTTAACGAAAATATCAATTTTGACTGCAATCGAATGCAATTTAACGATGTTTTTGCGTGATATCTGTACGTAAGGACAGAATAAAATACTGTTTTCCTGCAAAAAAATTATAAAACTGCTTTAAAATGAATTCTGAAGAGAATTTTTCGTGGCGTCTGTGTACGTACGTACGTATCTCGCATAACTCAAAAACGAGTAGCCTCAGAACGTTGAAATTTTATATATAGGACTGTTATAACATGCCAGATGTGCACCTCGTATTTTGGTTTCAATCGGCCGCACCAAACGTATATAAATATATTTATATAAATATCCGCTCTGTTACCCGGCTCAGTGATCTCAGTTTCTTTACTCTTATATCATTGTAAATTGTACATTTTTTGCTTTAACAATGATTGAATTATGTTGTTCTTATCTTCCGGTTAAGGTTTTTATGCCTTTAGTAAATCTCTATGCCATATTTTTAGAATTATCAACAATTTTAAAGTTGTTTAAGTGTCGCTAAGCCTAATACTTCTCTTGATGGCGACCATTGTTTGTTTACATTTGAAACAGCAGGATAGTGGATTTGTTGCCAATCTAGAGAAACTTAGCTTCGCAACAGCAAAGATAACGCATTCATTTATTATTGCCAATTAAGTTAAGCTTAATCCTTTCTGGAATTTTTTCGAGGAAATAAGTGTTTAAGATTTACTTCGTAATTTTTAATGTAGATATTTTGAGTTCTTATGTATTTCTGCATTCTCGCGAAGTGAGAACTGAATGAATTGAATGAGAAATACTCAATCATCTGTGAAAAACTGTTTCTTTTTTGTTTTGTTTGTTTAATTTCTTTTATACCTCGTTCTAGCTTTGTTATAGTATTTGAATAGAACATGTGGCAACGATTAGATAATTCTATTCTTTAAATGATATAAATTTTGTGCATTCTGAGTTAGAATATGAACGAAATATAATACTGTTAAGTGAACCTAGCGCCAGAGTAGCTATGGTAAACAAAGTGGATTTTAAAGAATGCATTTATTCTATTGTGGTTTGTGCGCTGTCTACGAAGTAGATTTAATTCAATCCAATAAGTTTAAATGAAATGCAAGAAAAAATTCGTATAATTTAATATTCCGTACAAGGAAGTCATGTGGTGTACACATCAGATTTTTTCTTTTCCGGGTCAGATTTTTTCTTTTCAGCTTTTATGAAATATTATAAATCGCTGTGCTCTTTTCAGTATTTATTTTTTATTTTTATTTAGTCTCAGGCGATGTAAAGAAGGTGATTTTTAACTATAAATTTCACTTCTTGGACGCTATGCAGTACTACCTAACAGAAGTTACAAAAGTGATAACTCCTCTCAGAATTCAAAGGTTACATGTAGGTATTATTTTATTTTCTACAATAACTATTATTCTAAAATCACTGCTTCAAAGCTTCATCAGATTTATATAAATAAAATTATTTCAAGTCAGTAAATGGAATGCGTATATATGTGTATTCCATTCTCGATCCTAACAATATCCTGCAGAATTAAAACTACTTAAACCAAAGGAAAGGATATAATGCGCTAAAAATAGTCTTATTTTTTTTTTTTTTTTTTTATTTTTATTTTTTAAATTTTGACACAAATTGCAATTTATATTTTATTACCATGATATTTACTGCTAGCTACATCTGCATTAGTTTCATATATGTGTGTTGTGACCACTGTGATCAAGATTTTAAAAATGAAGGAATATTAAGAAAATAAATTTTAAAAATTCTGAAAGGTTTGAAATTTTAAATTACCTCCAAAGGGGAGTTTTCTTTAACATTTTGTCTGTTACCTTTATTTATTAAATATCACTTCTGTGCACTTAAACCATAAAATTCAGTTCAACAGCAATATCGCAAAATTAATAAAATAATTTAATTTTAAATAGTTTTTCGATTTTGCGCCGATTCACTACAAACGGAAAATCACTTTTCAAACTGTTGCGACAAAGTATTATCGCTCTGTGTTATATTTAAAGAAATTAAATAATGAAAAATCTGCATAAATGTATGTATATTTCTGGCATTGTTATAAAACAACGGTACCTAGAGCCATCGAATTTTGAAAGACGTAATCCTCCTACGAAAATGGTCATGTGGAATACCCAAATTTGAAATTTGGAATTTGTTTTATGATCGATTTCCTATTTTATAAAACTTTAAAGAATTTTTGATTAACAAAGTAAAGAATTTCAAAGCGAGCAATGGCAATGTTATGCAGAAAAAACATTTTTTATCTCCAGCGGGTGAGTCTCTGTATCGGAAATTCTAAAGATATGCTCATTTTAAAACTATTTTGCGATATTGCTGTTGAACTGAATTTTATAGTTTAAGTGCGAAGAAGGTGATATTTAATAAATAAATGTAACACACAAAATGTTAAAAAAATGAAACTTTAAACGTAATTTAAAATTTAAAACATTTCAGATTTTTTTTTTCCCCTAGTGGAAGGTACACACTCTTTGGCTTAATAAACTTAAGTGTAAGATGTAGAAATAAAAGAATAGTGAATTATAAACATCAGCGAAAATATCTCTTGTTCATTTGACATTCATAACATCACGTTTGTTGCCCCCCATGAGACCAAACATTTGGTGTTCATAAGATCAACTTGTTACCACTATTTCTCTTGCATTGTCTATAATATTAATACTGAAATATGAATACTGAAAATTGTGATAATGAATATAAAGAAAATAAAGGCATCGATATTTAAGGAAACATATATATATATATAAATATATGTAATAATAAAATTCCATAGTCAAGATTACACTTAAAGTTCTAACTATGTTCTTTTTATTTTTAATGGCGACGTTCTCCTATTTGAAAGTACGTGGAATTAAATCCGCAGCCCCGTAGTAAAGTTGTTTTTCCCGCCTTTTTCTACACGTACAGTTATAGAATGTTCTGGAAGTATTTTAAGCGAACTGGAATGGCTGACGAGGCTGACGTCATTTCTTGGAGGCTCCGCTTTTCCAGAGGCTATAAAAAGACTCAAAATAAATAGACAAAATATAATAAGATATATAAAGCTATAAAAAGACAAAAGGAATATCGGGGCTTTTTCTTAAATGTCACGATACAGTAAACTTCATACAAAAAGTTATTAGTAATTCTTTTGATTTACTCCGGATATCTGATATTTGTAACTGCTATTTCCCCTGACCAATAATAAATGGATCCTGTTTTTTAAACTTATCGTCTGATAATTTAATCTACGACTACTTTTATATTTCTTCAGCAACCTATTTATTTCGGACACAAGCTGGTACGTCACATATATATATACGATAATATATCGTATAAAATAAAAAAATAACCTGCTTTTGGAGAAGAATTAAAAAAATAATTTTGAAAGAAAGATAATAAAAAATTAATATGCAAAGAAAGGTAATAGAAAAATTAGTATTCAGAGAAAGATAATACAAAATATTACTATTCAAAGAAAATTAATAAAAAATCATCAGTATTCAGAGAAAGATAAACCAAGTGAAAAAAGAATTAGGATTCAAAAAAGGGAAATCACGGTAGAAAAGCTTTAAATAAGTAACTAAGGCTATATCCTTTTAAAGCATACCAACACGTTTGCAAGAATAGAACTTGTGTTTTTTATTACTTGTATACCTTTACTTTTTTATTTATTTTATTTTATTTTATTTTATTTTATTTTATTTATTTATTTATTTATTTATTTATTTATTTATTTATTTTTATTTTTTTTATTTTTTTATTTATTTATTTATTTATTTATTTTTTGTTCGAATGCAAGAAACAGAGTTTTATTTTGTTGTCCGAAGTAAAGGAAGTATTGCAACTGTAAAACATTTCGCGTATCATATTTCAACGGAAATATTCATTCCGATTTTTCCTGAACTCATTTGGAAGATTTTTTTTGCATGAACCTTATATATACGGATAGATAAAAGAACTTGTTTTTCCAAAACATTCTGAAATGGATTTAAAATAGACTTGAAAGCGATATTTTCGTGACATCCGTACATCACGAACAGAGCTGCGTATAGGCGTTATGCGAGATACATAAATACCTACGTACGTATGTATGTATTTCGGTGTAACTCAGATATGATTAGCCGTTGAACGTTGAAATTTTGTATTACGGACTGCTATAACATCCATTTGTGCATCTTTCTTATCACAGTCGACAGAACCATCCCTTTAACCGGCTTAAAAGTCCTTACACGACCTTCATTATTGCCATCGTTGGTCGTTGTGATTATGATTGTGAGTACTTCTAATAACAGAAGTGTTTTAAATCATGCAAATATTCCTGTTTTGGCAATATCAAATTTTTCAAAAAATTATTTTTGACAAATAACAAAATCAAATTTTAAAGTAGTTTCCCATATGTACTTATATTTGGGAAAATTTTTATAGTCGCTTATGAAAAATCAAAATTATAAGAAGCTTGGCTTTAGTACAACAAAATTTGACGTGGATATTTATTTAACTTCAAAATTTGCAATTTTTGATGTCATTTTCAACTTGCCTTAAGTCAGGGGTCGCCAAACTTTTTTGATCATCGCCCCCTATATAATTTTTCGAAATCTCCATAGACCCCCACAAAGGTAATTTTCAGGTAATTAAAATAAAACTATATATTAGTCTAAATATTTAATAAATCAGAAACAGTAAGTAAAGTAGCTACAGATTTTTTACTTCTTAATGAGATGAGTGTGCCTGGTGTTTCTTGGCAAGGTTCGCTATATTGAGTTCTAAATTAGTCAATTTTAACCGTAAATCCCCTCGAAGCTCCACATTTAATTTATTTCTGTTTTTAGTTAAAATTGAATTAACGTGACTGAAACCGGCTTCAACCATACACGAACTTGGAAACGCCAGCATAAATGGCTGAGCCATTTCATAAAGTTTCACATATTTTTGCTTTATATTTATATTAGTCCAAAATTTATGTATTGTCAAATTTTTAATAAGCGTTTTTGCTTCAAGATCGGACAATATTAATATTAAGTCAATTATAAAAATATTTTAAATTTTTACGTACGCAGTTAGATATGTGTGATTTGCGTATTAAGAACTGTTTTTCCTTGAGTCCCAGTAGACCCCCATTCGACCCCTTGTGTTAGATAGACCCCCTACTGTTGTTAAATAGACCCCTAGGGGTCTATATAGATCACTTTGGCGACCCCTGCCTTAAGTAGTCGGTTATTCAAGTTGCAAAAATTCGAGAAAATAAGTTTAAATGAAGTTCAACAAAAAATGTGTATAATCTAAATAGTCCGTACAAAAAAAAAATCATATGGTTTCCATATCACTTTTTGTTTGCGGGAAGGAGGAGGTAGGAGTATATTAAAGCAGCAATCTGACGAAGGTACTAAACCTTATGCTGAAATAGTTTTCGAATTATTTTGTAAAAATATCTAATGTGGACACCATATCACTTCCTTGTACGGCCTATAAAATTATACACAATTTTTGCTGCACTTCAATTAAACTTATCTACTCGATTTTTATCAGAGATATACTTCTCATTTAATCAATTCATTTCTCACTTCGCAGCAAGGCAAAAATACATATAAACTTAAAAACAAATTCATTAAAAATTGTAAATTACAGAAAAACCTAAAACACCAAATAGAGTAAGAAAAAACAGTTTTTACAATTAGAATTAGAATTTCTAAGCAAAAACAAGCAATTCGACCAGCGGATAGGACAACAAAATTTTAGTGCGCAAAGTTGAAATTTAACTTTTCGTCCCACTGGGCAGAAAGGCCCTGAAGTTGGTGCACCAACCGACTTTATCCACTATATTACTCAGAGCTTCAACGTAAACAAACAGCCCCCACGTTATGCCTAGAGACACTTAAACTATAAATTCTTGATAATTCTACAACTATTGCATGCAGATTAACTAAAGGCATAAAAACCTTAACTGGAACGTAAGAACAACATAATTTAATCCCTTTTAAAACAAAAAATGCCCTATGTACCAGTATATACTAATAAAAAAACAAAATTTCAGCGCTCTATGGCCATTCGTTTTTGAGATATGCGAGACACACACATGCGTGCGTATGTGCAGACTTCACAAAAAAAAAATCTCTTCGTAATCTATTTTAAATCCATTTCACAATTAGTTTGTGAAAAACGAGTCCTTTATTCTGTCATTATTTACAAATGTCACCCAAAAAAGGCATCTAAATGGATTGGAAAACGACCAAAACGGGTATTTTGTCTGAAATATGACACCCGTAATTTTTTGAGATTACAATACTTCCTTCACTTCGTGCAAGGAAGAAAAAAATAAAAATTAAAAAAAAGGGGGGGGGCTGAAAGGTTTCAGATTTTAAATTGCGTCCGAAGGTGCGTTTTTTTAACGTTTTGGTGTGTTACCTTTACTTATTAAAAATCATGTTCTACATACTCAAACCATAACATTCAATTCAACAGCAATATCGCAATATAATTTTAAAATGACCCTATCTTTAGAATTTTTGATACAGAGTCTCGCGCGCTGGAGATAAAAATGTTGATTTTTTTTGCGTACACCGTTGCCATTGCCCGCTTTGAAATCGTTTAGTTTGTTAAACGAAAATTCGTTGAAGTGTTATAAAATATGAATTCGACAAAAAAAGAAATTTCAAATTCAAATTAGGGCTTCCACATGCGCATATTCTATGGAAGACTACGTTATTCAAATTTTAATGACTATGGGAGCCGTTGTTTTAGCAAAATGCGAGACACATACAAACATTTATGCAGATTCTTCATTATTTAATTTCTTTAATTATAATACAGGGCGATAATATTTGGTGGCAACAATTTGAAAAGTGATTCGCCGTTTATAGTTTTCAAAGCAAAATGCCAAAACGAAATTAATAGTCTTATTTTTAGTCCAATACGGACAAATTACCGTATTGGACTAAAAATAAAGGAAAAGAAAGAAATAAGGAAAAAAAATTGTTATTGGGGGTTGTGATGGTTAAGATTACCTCTATTTATCTCTCTGTTATACAAATAGTAGTTCTTTTTTACAAGTAAATTTAAAGTTGAAATAAAGCAGCGTGCATTTTTACGCCGGGACCCTGCTCTGCAAGTAGGATTTTCGTTTCTATATTAATAGAAGGAACAGTTAAAACTACACTTGCGAGTGGTATAAAAATACCAGTATCATTATAGCGGGACATCGGCATTATTCCATTTTGTTTAAATAAACAGCTGAAAGGAATATCTTAGTGAATACGACTGTACGCAGTCCGAGACACGCCTAAAACTACATGGCTTATGGTAAATTTTAAGCTGAGCGAACATTTATATCCAAATGGAAATTTAAAAAAAAAAAAATTATGTGATGTGATTTATTGCGTTGAAGCTGAATTAAACCCGCAGTATCTCAAAACATGCAGGATGTCTATAAATAATGAGTCCAGTCTGAGATTGTTCATAAAATGAAGCTTTATAGTACAGCAATGAACTTTTATGCTTCAAAGACAGTCTATTTTGTACAGCTTAGGATATGTCTTCACATATGCACTATTATGTGCAGGTAGGATGTACAAATGATATTCCATTTTGAGCATACCTGCAAAAAATTGCAATTTTTTATTCAAAATTTTCCAAGATATACGTGAATTTACATATTGGCGCGTTTTGAAATTTGGCATATTGGTTATAAGCGATAATAACGCCAAATTTGGTTTAGGCACTATAAAATTAACGCCAAATTTGTTAAAATTATATGAAAATATGAGAGATGACATTTTCTCGGCTCGTCTACAATGAAAAAAAGGAAAGGAGAATAGGTTGCTATAAATTGAGAAGTTCGCCAAGTGAATTATTCTTAGCGCAACTGAAAAAAAAAAAAAAAAAATGCGCCAAGAGAAATTTTTAAATTTTTCCAGAAATTTCTCACCAAAAATTATGAAATTTAATATCTCGACATAATTTGAGTCGTAGAATCGAAATATGGAAAAAAAATTGGCATGCCATTTCAGAAATAGTCAATTTTGTGTCAAAATACCCACATTAGAATTTTGCTATTTATAAAAATAATATATATATATATATATATATATGTCCCAAGTCGCGCTTTCGAGACATGGAAAACGCAATTTGAATTTCTTCAATTGGCCCAGTAGAACGGGAGATATAGAACAGTGCTTTTTTTTTTCTCCGTTTATTATACGTGTCAATTAAATTGTTTTCTATAATCATTTTTAAAAGGATGATTGTTTTTGATTTAGCCTGTGTAATAAAGCTGTTTCTAACTATTTACAGTTCTGGGCAAATGTAAGATGAAATTCTTGGTACAAGCTGAATAAAACTTCGGCGAATCTTTACATTATGGTAACTTGGCGATTTTTTGGCGAAACTTTGGCGACTAACCCTGCTACAGCAACCTGCTAGTTTTTTTTTTTTTTTTTGGTCGCCATTTTGTTTTTACGAAGTAAAGATTTTTTTTTTTTTTTTAAACTCAACATTTTTTCCAACAATCTGCTAGCCGAATTACGCTTATGCTAGAACTTTTATGCAACAAAAATGCTTCATCATGACGAAGATTAGGTGCGAAATCGGGAGAAAGTGCAGAATCGCCCACTGCTTGCCGCGTTTTTAAGAATTGCATATACACGGTATCCATGTACACGTCGACCTATTTTCACTTAAAAAAACATCCCAGAATTGCACAAAAATGGCATTGCGCACATTCTTGACTTTATCCATGTACACATCGACCTATTTTCACGTAAAAAGTCAAAGAAAAGTGACAAAAATCCAATCCTTCTTACTCTTGTAAAACGCGCCAAACAAATAAGTGGGCGATTCTGCACTTTAGCAGCGAAATTGTTTCTAAGTGCTTATTAGCCCGGAAAATGTCACATTACATGTTTCATAATCTTTCATTTCTCTGAGACAAAATAATCTGTGATTCGAACTGTGTACTTCTCAGATTATTGCTAAGGTCCTAGCGGGCCCACCAGCGGCCGAGCGGTAACGTCGCTGAACACTGGTAGTTCGGTCCGAGGTTCGAATCCCGCAAACGGGCTGGCTAAATGGGCGTTTTCGTGGTTTTCCCCATGTGTAACGTGTATACGAGCCAGTTTCCCTTAGAAAGTCCTCCACGAAGGCATCCCTTCCCTTAGGCAGATAGCCCTAGTGTGCTTTGCCATAATTAAATACACCAACACCTTAGAAAGTCCTCCACGAAGGCATCCCTTCCTTAAGGCAGATAGACCTCGAGTTCTTTGCCGTAATCTAATAAACCAAACCAATAAGGTCTTAGCTAGTAACCTTTATCGCCTTACCAAAATGTCGCCAAACTACCTGTTACCATATTCTAAAGATTAGCCAATACTTCTAATACTGTGATATGAAATAAGAAGGAAGTGCTTTAGTATAAACATGTTTCCATAATAATTGTTACTGTGGAATTAATGAAAAATATTGTTTTATAGCTTCGACAAGTCTCTTTAACCGACCCGCGAACTGTTTTATTGCTCACGCTTGTTGATAAGGCTAAACTGAAAACGAATGTTGTAGTTGGACAGAAAGGAGCTAACTTGGAGGAAGCAATTATATCTCTATACACGCTCATCAATAGAGGGGGATTTGCCCTGCAGTTTATTCATCCCGTCTCCAAGGAGGTAATGGTTTCATATTTTATATGTAATAAATATATGTAATCTATTTCGATTCGCATATTCAGTTTAAAATATTAACCTCCAATTAAGTGTTGTTTCCTTCTTTTATCTTCTATCTTTCTTTTCTTTTGTTTAATTATTAAGTTTATATTATTATTAAGTTTCGCATTATTAACTTATTTAACACAGAACTTACTAATTATTAACTATTATTATTATTACGTATTATTAACTTTTTACTGAGCTTCGTATGATAAAATATGTTTAATCAACACAAACTGACATTAAAATATCATTCAGAAATAAACTCATTAAGCAGTTTAGTTACAGTATCAGAAGTTCTGAAGATAATTTATAAGGTATTCAATAATTCTGAAGTAAACTTATAAGGTATTTTCTCCCTCCTTCCATGCCTTCGTGGTGTAACGACAGCACACTAGGAGCATATTCGAGAGGTCTGGGTTCCAGTCCGGCAAGTCAATGCACATTTTACACGTCTCCCTGTTTCAAAATAACCCTAATGACTCTACAAACTTATTCAGCAATTCTGAAATAAAATCATTCAGCAATTCTGAAATATATTCATACAGCAATTCTGAAATTCAATTCATACAGCAATTCTGAAATATATTCGTTTAGCAAGTCTAAAGTAAACTCATTAAGCAAGTCTCGAATAAATTCATTAAGTAATTATGCTGTAAAACTTATTCAGCAATTCTGAAACATGAAATAAATTCTTTCAGAAATTCTGAAATAAATTCATTCAGCAATTATGAAGTAAAACTTATTCAGCATTTCTGAAATATGAAATAAATTCTTTCATCTATTCTGAAATAAATTCATTCAATAATTCTGAAATCTGAAATAAATTCTTTCAGCAGTTCTAAAATAAATTCATTCAGCAATTCTGAAATAAATTCATTAAGCAATTACGAAGTGAAATTTATTCAGCAATTCTAAAATATGAAATACATTGTTTCAGCAATTCTGAATTATGAAATAAATTCTTTGAGCAATTCTGAAATAAATTCATTCAGTAATTCAGAAATCTGAAATAAATTCTTTCAGCAGTTCTAAAATAAGTTCATTTAGCAATTCTGAAATCTAAAATCAATTCATTCAGCAATCCTGAAATATATTCATTCAGCAATTCTTAAATAAATTCATTAAGCAATTATGAAATAAAACTTATTCCGGAGTTCTGAAATTAATCCATTTAGCAATTCTTAAATATGAAACAAATTCTTTCAGCAATTCTGAAATAAATTCATTCAGTAATTCTGAAATCTGAAATAAATTCTTTGAGCAGTTCTGAAGTAAATTCGTTTAGCAATTCTGAAATATGTAATAAATTCTTTCAGCAATTTGAAATAAATTCATTCAGTAATTCTGAAGTAAATTCATTCAGCAATTTATTGGCAATGTAGAAAATATATGCATTTTATAATAATAACGGAACAACGTTACAACGTTTAACTCTGTTTCTTAGTAATAATTAGCAAAATGTAGTACATGACATCGAATAACAGAAGGTTTACATTCTTCGCAGCTAAAAGAAGTTTATATTAAATCTTTAACATTTCATTTATTCGGTTTAATAATATTAATTACTATATTAACATTCCTTTCACTCAACTTTCCCATATTTCACTTTAAAACTTTCTTCTTAATAAAATTTTAGAACTTCTTAGAAATTTCCGGTATCATATTTCAACGGAAATATCGATTTTGTGAACCCCTCAAATACGAGTCCAGTATGCTTCTAATTGCACCATGAAAGCATGCGGAAAGGAGGGAGAAAATATCTTATGACGCAATATATATATATATATATGTAATATATTCAAACTCAGAAGCAATGCCCAGGAAATTGGAGGCGAAAGCAGATTAAATTTCAGTTTTATTTACAGCAACTTGTTGCGACTACACACAAGTTCGCACATTAAATGTGCCTGTTTCAAAGGGCTTACATTTTTGATAACTAAGCAGCCTGTAAGGATACTGAAGAGGCTGAGGCCTATACTGATTTGGTTGAAATGGCCTAGCAGAATATCTAGGTAGAGCTGGCCTCGGAGCAAAGAAATCTGGAATCACTTCTTGCACTTTCGACTCCGTCCTGTGGCACTGAAATTGGTAAAAGCTTTCGAACCATCCCGGTCCATTCTTTTGGTGTATTTATTTTCTGGATAGTGAGCAGCATATGTAAACTTTTTGGAATAGGCACATTTAATATGCCGACTTGTGTGTAGCCGTAACATATTGCTGAAAATAAAACTGAAGATTTAATCTGCCTTCGCTTCCAATTTCCTAGTCATTATGGATTAACACTTCTACGCCATCAAAAATCCTGCTCCTGAATATATTGCATATATATAATTCATAATAATTTATAATAAAACTTTCCATATACCATCTCCAAGGAACCTCATTTGAAGCTGAAGTGTCTTTCACGAGAATGGCGGTCATAAAAGCATTTCTGAACGCGCTCTTCATGGATCTTAAGATCAGAAGGTTAACTTGTATAATCAGTAGTTATAGTTAAAAAGACAAGTATTGTTTTCCAACCTTCTTTTTTAATTTTGAACAGCAGTAAGTGTGCATCGATTTTTTTTTCCTTTTTCAGATTTTCTCTATCGATTTTATGTATATTTTATTTCATGTTATTTTATTTTATTTTACTCTACAATTTTATTTTATTTAATCCCTACGATTATTTTAATTTTTAATATCTCTACGATTCTCTCTCTACGATTTTAACAATCGTATGTCACACGTAATGCTTTCGTAAAAAATAAATAATTAAACATTTTCATTTGCTGATATTAATGGCATTTATTTTGCTTTCTCCCTCCTTTGTTTACCTTTCCTTCCTCCATCGATATCGATATGTCATGTGAAAATTCCAAGTCACAATCAATCCAGTCATTGCGACCTTTACTATCATTGATTACTCAAATGATTGCTCAGTTGAAATCTTTGAGATTGCATACAGGGAAGTGCTTGATTAATAAGTAGAACTGTGGTGGATTAAGTCTCCAAAGCAGCGGTTCTCAACCTTTTGACTAACGGGTGCCATCTAAAAAAAAATTAAAACCTTTAGTACCACCACTACAAAGTACCACTACCACCACCACCACTCTTGAACAAAGCCCAGATCGCATAAATTTACGAGTGTTAGAGAAAAACCTCAATAAGGATGTTGGAGTTTTAATTTTTGAATTTGATAGTTAAAAATTCTTTTGTTTCTTTGAGTATATATTTTTCTCCTGCGTACCACCGGTTGAGAACCCCTGCTCTAGAGCAATGGTTCTTAACACTTTTTTGCTGTATACACGCCTTTCATCACTTCTAGCCGATCATTGCACTCCTTTACAAAACTCAAATATTTATTTAAATTTAAATTATTTAAATGTGTTTTATAAATTAAATAAGAAAAGCTATTAAAAATTTTGACAAATATCAAAACTTGAATAAAAATAGTTTTTACTTTCTCGTACAAAATAAAGGAAATATTGTAATAGTGAGAGATTTCGTGTCTCCTATTTCAACGGAAATATCCATTTGGACCGTTCCCGAATCCATCTGGATGATTCTTTTGCGGGACGTCTGTACCTACGAACAGAATAAAAGACTCGTTTTTCTAAAGCGAATTGTAAAATGGATTCAGAAGGATTTTTTTTTTTTTTTTTTTTTTCGTGACGTTTGTAATACGTTTGAACGTATGTATGTGTCTATCATAACTCAAAAACGATTAGGCGTAGAACGTTGAAATTTCGTATATGGACTGCTGTAACATCTAGTTGTGCACCTCCCTTTTTCTTGCAATCGACCACACGAAACGTATATATTGTTACGAAATGCCCAGCTGCGGTAAAACAGCTTTTCCCGCAACGAGGGTTTACGGTTTCCAGAAAATGGCACCGGAAGGCAGGGTTGCCATATTTGACGTGAAATCGCCCATTTGGCGACAAAATTGGCGATATGCCATGGACAGATAGAGAACATTCTGGAACGAAATCTTACCGGTTTGGCCTAGAATGTACTGGAAGACAAGCCAAAAACTATATAAACCTTGCCCGTACGCGGAGTAGCAGTCTCGCTGTCAATCGAGTTGATCGTCAGTCTAGTGTTGAGTTGATCGTCGACTGTATCGCGAGAAGTTAACTTTCTATTTTGTGTACCGAAGATTTGATCTTCCTGCCCGTTTGCGCCGAATTACTTGTTTTTAGTGGAAACTCAAATTTAAATTGGAAAAAAAAAAAAAAAAAAAAAAAACTGTTTTTAACCTGTATTTGGTGTGTTAGGTTTTTTTGCATTTTGCAATTTTTAATAAAGATGTTTTGAATTTTATATATCTTTGCTTTGCTTGCAGTGAGAACTAAATTGATTAAGTGAGAAATACATGTCTAATGAAATTTTAGGAAATTAAGTTTAAATGAAGTGCAGAGAAAAACAGAAAAACTGTACATAACTTAATAAGCCGTACATGGAATTCATGTGGTGTCCACACCAGATATTTATATTTTTCAAACAGTTATCAAATGAGCATATTTTCATATTCATGAAAATCACATGCTGTATACATGTATATTTTATATATGTATATAAAATATTGTAAGAGACGTAATTTTTAATTATATGTTAATTATTATTCATTGATACTTAATAATTTTGGCAAAAGTTTCGAACGTAACAAATAATACTACGACTAAACGCATATGCTTTATTTATATTGTAGAGACATTAGGTACTGTTGAAGCAGGAGTACATGAAAAATGAGCAATGCCCTCGAAGGAACTCGGACCTCACGAATACCGGCCGAGTGTGCTGACCACAACACCACGAAGGCATGTTAAGAAGGCGAGAACTCCCCCCCCTTTTAATGGGCGACTGGGAATTAAGGAACCCATTCGCCATATCCTGGTGGTGGAGAATCATCATCCACCACCATTTTTTGATAGGGCGCCACTGTAGAGACATAAGGTATTTCTGAAGCAGAAGTAAATGAAAAATAAGCAATGCCCTCGCCGGGACTCGAACCTCGGACTTCTCGAATATGCGCCTAGTATGCTGGGCACTACACCACGAAGGAGTGCTAAGAAGGCGGTAGAAATACTTTATAACATTCATATATTTAACTTTAAATATATCAAGTAAAATCATTTCTTTTATTGTTTAATATTCATTTTTCATTTAATACGAAGAAATCTTAATTTTCCATCCCACAATTTTTATTTACGCCTCACCATAAGTAATATGCTTCTTTTTTAAACAGTTTTCATACCAAAAATTCATTTACCATACACTTATTAGAATTTATTCACTTTTACCTACATTTTTCATTGTCTGTTTTCCAGAACTATTTAGTCGCAGCCAGGCCTCGTAGCCTGTACGTGCTGACTTCTACTGGAGACTTAAAAGCCGTAGAGAAGCCTGTTCCAGATTTTGAAGACACCAATGAAGTTGATGGCTTAGTTCAAATATTACCACAAATAAGTGAAAATGTTCTCCAGAACGCTGATGACGGAGAGGTGGAAGAAGAAAAAGAGGAGAAAGGAATGACACCAGGTTCGGATACATTTCACAATTTATAAATTAAAACTTCATTGCTTTTAACTCTTAGGAAACCGAAGCTTGTGTTAACCGAACCGACCGAAATGGCTTTCCAGTTTCAGAGCAATTTGCTCTCCTCCCCATACGTTAACGCACATTAGAGGTGTGACTATTTCAAATGACACTCTTTCGCTTCAGACTTCGTGATTTCTTTGGCCTCTATTAAATATTAATACGTTATACAAATCTGCAACAAAAAAGCTTCTTACTTCCTTGTACGAATTAAGGAAGTATTGTAATCACGAAAAATTCCGGGTACCATACTTCAACGAAAATATCCATTTTGACCGATATCGAATGCAATTAAACGATGTTTTCGCGTGATATCAGTACGTAAGAACAGAATAAAGGACTCTTTTTCCCAAAGCGAATTATAAAACTAATTTAAAATAGATTGAGAAGAGATTTTTTCGTGGTGTCTGTACGTGCGTTTGTACGTACGTATGTATCTCGCATAACTCAAAAACGAGTGTCCTCAGAACGTTGAAATTTTGTATACAGGACTGCTATAGCATGTAACTCTGCACCCCTGTTTTTGGAGGCAATCGGCAGTACCAAAAGTATATAAATATATAGAAGATAATTCTAAATTGTTTTTGATAGTACTCATCCAGATGGGCAATAATTACCATAGAGTATGGAGTCGCATTCCACTCTGAGAGACAGAAAAGAGGAATATTATAATTCCAACCTGAACTTCCAACAGTGTTGGGAAAGCGAATGAACGAGACCAAAAGTTGCGCAATTAGTTTAGTGAAAAACTCACAGAGAATGCGCAAAACGGATAAAACCGAAAACTTGGCGTTCGAGTGTTAATTCGAGCTCAGAGTTTGACGGCAAACACTCAAATGCACATCTCTGGTTGGCAAAATCTCAACCTCGCAAACGATTCAACAAGTTAATTACTTAATCAAAGGCCGAATATTATCAACTGATTTCAACTTCCGCCATATGCGGAGCCATTTTTTTTCCTCCTTCGCCATCTTCTATCCTATCTTTCTGTTCTCTCATTCTGCTTGAAGCGTCCTTCTTTGAGACACGGAGTTCTGACAGCCAGAACGCAGCACGAACTTTTCATGTTAATCTCGGCATATATCGTGTTACCTCGGTATAAGACTTTTGCTTTCAGTTTATAAAACTTTATTTTTTTCATTTTATGAGTACTAGCGGAAGTACCTGATACCAGTTAAGTTAGATTGACAGTAATATATCTAACCACAGAAAGAACGATACCGCTGTAATCCTTCTGTAATAACAACGTAAAAAAAAAAAACAATTCCTAGTCATTCATTTTTCAGTCTGATGCGATATGAAACCCACATAAAAAATTCGATAGAAAAATTAACTAATTCTCTCTCATTATATCGGCAACAATAGCACGCAGGTTTTAATAATTTTCGTCTTTCTCATCAAATGGTCGTAAAATTTCAAGTTCCCATCCAATATTTCACCTTATATTCAATTTTAGTCGATTAAATGTGGCCAAAAATTGTTCATAATTGATCGGAAATCAATAAAGTGAACAAACAAATAAACACACATTCTTCTTTACATATACAGATTTCGTAAAACTTACAAATTTTTTATTAACAGACTCTACGATTTGAAAGCGAGCAGTAGCAATACGTTTCGAAATGAAGCATTTTTATGTCCAATTCGCGAGACTGTTGCCACTAGGAAAAATAAGTGCGAAAATTACTGTTTTCAGAGTTTTTAATTAATATCTCGGCTGATTAAAGTCCTACGAAAATGGGAACAGTCGAAATGTCTTCCCATGAATTTTTTGGAATCGGGAATAATGTATTTAATGTTTGGCAATGCTATTTTGATTTCATCGTAAAACTTAGAAATTTTTAATTAACAAACTCTACGATTTGAAATTCAGCAGTGGCAACACTTGTCGAAATAAACCAGATTTTTATCTCCAGCGTGCGAAACTGTTGCCACTCGGAGTAATGATTGCGAAAATTAGCGTTTTGAGAGTTTTTAATTAATATCTCTGATTTTTAGCTTTTTTTGGGGGGGGAAGATTATTAAGATTACATATTTTTTGGATTCCAAAAAAGAATGGTGGAAAGTTTGGTGACGATAGGACTTAGTAAGCTCGAGGCTCTTACTTTAAGAAATTCATGAAGCAATGACTGAATTCCGCGTCGATTTATAATACTTCTGAACTTCTTAATAAGACTACTCTCTCCAGGAAAGGAAAAAAAAAAAAAAAAAAAAAAAAAAAAAAAAAATGATGATCCTTGTTCCATATGTAACATCTAAAAAATGCTTTAATATGCAGGAAAAACATGGAAGGCTATCAAATCACTTCCTTCTCATTAAATGAGAGAAGCCAATAAACAAGCGGTAGTCAATTTTGATAATAAGCCGTGTGTTAGATTTTTCTACCAGGAAACTTCTGTCTAATGAACCTCTTTTTACTTGCAGGTGGTCTTGGAATGCTGGCTGTGGCAATGCTTTTCATCGGCGTCGGCATCGGAGTTTCTATAATGTATCTTTACATAAGAAAATACAGCGCAAACAACATTGAAGACCAGCTTGCCTTAGCTAATTCAGCGCCTGAAATCAATTTTCCATTACCATCAACCTCAGAAACTAAAAGCATCTCATAGAACATTTTAATATTGTGATAGTAATTGTATATATTGAATATGTTTCTATTCTGTTCTATATTACTCTTTAGCTGCAGTGGGCACTGCAAAACTGTCATCATTATTACTCTAGAACAGTGGTCTCCAAACTGTGTTCCGTGGATCCCCTGGCCTACGAGAGTCAAACCCCACTTTTCCTCCAGTCAAAATAAAAATTTGAAAAGAAATTTATAAAGCGGTTACACTAATTGACAAGTATTTATTAACTAAAAAATGTAAAGATATTTTACATTTAGTAATAAATTAGGTTTAAAACTTAGTATGTGATCATCCTATGTTCATCACTTTGCAAAATCAAACAGTTTTCTAATGGAAAATTAATTGAATTTAGAGGACAGAGTTAAAAATTATACAAAATAGTACCTTTTTAAATTCCCACTATTAGCTCACACTCTCCCTATATATTGTTCAAATTTTCAATCGTTAATAAAATACCTTTTATTCATCCACTCAAGTTCAAATACATTTTCTTAAACTTGTAGTGGATAAAACTTCATGGTAATACATTTTTTTCACATATTATAAATATTTAAAATTTTTTATTTTAATTTTTTTTGTATTTTTAATTTTTTAAGTTTTATTTTTAAAATTTTTCTTTGTTGACCTAAGTAGGAATTTATAAAAAGTTTATTTAATGAATTATTAATTAATTTTCAATCGTTAATAAAATACTTTTTACTCATCCACTCAAGTTCAAATACATTTTTTTAAACTTGTAGTGGATGACACTTGATGGTAATACATTTATTTCACATATTTATTTTTGTAGTTTTAAAATGTTTCTTTGTTCGCCTAAGAATTGACTGTAAATTATTTTTTTATATTACTTGTTCAATTGAAGAAGTATTTCCCCCACACAGCTGTAAACATTCTAATACCCTTCAGAACAACGTATTTAAGTAAAAAATCTTTCCCAACGTAAGTGGGGGGAAAAAATACAGAAACGAATTAAATTCAGAATATGAAATGCGATTGCAGACAATATCAATAGAACTTGAACAGTTTGTGTAAAAAAAAAAAAAAAAAAAAAAAAAAAAAAAAAAAACGCAAGCACATCCCTGCCATTGAATATAATGCAAGGTTACACCTGGAGAACGAGCTAATGAGTAAATTATATTGATTTTGTGGTAAAATTTGGTACTTACGTACTAATGCAACCACCTTGGCGAAATCTGGCGATTTTTTACGGATGAAAATGTAAAAGTTATTTAACATGGGCAAGTTGATGGTTTTCGCTGCCTTCTTTTTTTTAGAAAGTCTCCCAAAGTATCGATATTTATAGTAAGTTTGGTAAACAATATATATATAGGAAAAGCAAACATACTTTGGCAATTTAAAATTAACAAATTTGAAAAGGACTATCTCACACATTTAAAAAAATAAAACATTTGCATTCTTCTTCGAATCTTTCTCTATTTTTTTCCCCTTATTCTTCACCCGAAGTACACAGCGATCTGTTTTCACTTAAAAATACATCAGACATTTGCAGAGACTCGGCTTCATGAAATCTTCTACAAAAGCGGCTAACTAGAAAACGTCATTGTTCCCTTTAGAAAATTTTCAGCAAAATTCTGTATTGCTGCCGTAATTTTACAGCAGTTTCTTCCATTCTGGCGAATTCCTCAAGCTCATATTTTAAAACTAAGTTTAAGGCAAAAAACATCACGATTTGTGCATAAAAACCGTTGAAACTTGGAATATAACAAAACAGAACACATACGGAGATGGCGGCTGTGCTTAAATGAAACGATTGCTATGAACATGGTGGCCGGATGAATGGTTATACGCATGGTTGCAGAGTTTGGCACTTTCTGGAAATTTGGCTACTTTTACTAAGATGGTTGCGATAGTACGTAAGTACCTAAAATTTTGAATGAAAATTACAATACTTCTCTTTTATTGTCTTTACATAAAATACTTATAACGCATTACTTTACTTTAAATATTATTGTGCGATATATTTTTCTAAATTGGGGACGGGGTTCCCCAGAAAAACCTTACAGTTCTAAGGCTTCTGTGAGTTCGACGTTTCGACATAGTTTGAAGATCACTGTTGTGGAAGATGTTTTCTGAATGTAAAGTGTATTGTATATTAAAAGTTCAAAAATAAAATCAAAATGTGCACAAAAATAATAAATGCTCATCTGTCATTTACTGTTACTTATCTATAAATGGAAGAATTTATAGTTCGTAAGCTATGAAAACTATACCTATAAAGTTCTAGTTAATTTACGTGTCCTTGGCTACTAGACCTTTAATGAAGAGTCTAGTGACTGTTCGCTGGTCTTTTTACAACTATAAGGATGAGTCTGAAGAAGGGTTAAAATACCCTTTTATTCAGTCACAGAAATAATACAGTCGATCCCTTCTCAGAACTTGGAATTTTTCTAAATCAAGATTCTCTAATTTTCAAGAGGAAAGCTTCCTCTTGGGCTTTAACTTAAAATAGAAAATAAGGAACTAAACTAATTCTAACTAGCTAAACATTAACCAAAGTTGCACAAAATAACTAACGGAGTTGGTCCGTAATCCTCACCGACGAATAATAGCAGTAATATAATGCTGCGTTTAGACGACGGTATAAAAGGTATAAGTGGTTTAAGCGGAGCTGCGTTGCCAAGCAACAAGTTTGTGCAACATTACAAATCTGGTTAAGGGCTCTTGGCACAAAGTTCGAAGTTTTCAAGTTTATGCCGACTTGGGATTAGCGCCGACTAGTCAGAGCGAACGCGCGAAACCTGAATGGGAAAACAGAGCGGTAAAACTGTAGACACATCTACGCATGCGCAAATTTAGCTTCTCTAAGTGGGTGTGGCTTAGATCCTGTGTCGCAGGTCTGAACGGAACTCCCGCATTTTATTCCTTGTGAATATCTGACATTTACTTCGTCGTCTGAACGCAGCCTAAGACCAATATGGCTTTGCCTAAAACTACGGCTGAACGTAGTAAGATAGGCTTAAAGCAATGACGTGGCCCGAAGGCAGAACACGCTCTACTGACAGCCTCTGAACTCTTCTCTGGAAGTCACTCAACTTCCCATTAAATAACGGTTCTACTTCATTTACATAAACGCAATACTGAAATCTCAATCTGGCAGGGAGTTGTAGGTGGAAAACAAGAATTTAAAGCAAAGGTCTTTCAAAATTAAAAATAGCTATTAGAAAGTTAAAATAATCCCTACATACCGTAAAAGAAAATCATAAATCTTTGAATTGTGAACAAGGTAAGATGCAAAGCATATTGACGCATTCCTCCGTACAATTTTTACACCAATCGTAACCTCTTGACTGTTGCCACAATCACATATTTGGTGGTCGTGTGCTTAATGCATGATATAATTAAAGAAAATAAGGGTAGACAATCTCCTATAACAAAAGAATATATTAAGTACTAAATTACAATTTAAATTACATTGCAGAAATCAACACAGAGCTCGGAACACAGTTCATGCTACCGTCGCGTACAGTTGTCTGACGAGAAGTCTGAGTGAGTAATGACGTCGCTTTGCTGCTCCGATTAAGAACTGGATTTTACACGTGGCGCCATCTCATGAATAGAAGTTGAAGTATCTGTCGGAACGCCACAGTACTCCCCCCCAAGTACCATCGGTACGTTATAAGTACTTTGGGTTAAATTTAACCTTTCTTCCAGATCTGGTAGTTTTAGGTTGCTCTTTAACAGGATGTAAGCTTTCTTCCGGGAGTGATGTTGATGAGGAAGTTGTTAGATCTTGCATTAGAAATTCTGGTTTGAGACGATGGATTTCAATCACTGATTGCTTGCCATTGCAGATGATGGTGAAATGTTTTGGTGTTCGTTTGACAACTTTGAATGGACCATCATATGAAGGTGTTAAAGTTGGCTTAATTGCATCGTTGCGCACGAATACGTGCGAAGGTGTCTCAAGCGCAGGATGTACAAAATAGCTTGGCTGGTTATGCGAAGATGCTGGGGTTGGCGAGATATTGCTCATGGTCTCACGTAAACGTTGAAGGAATGTTGGAGGGTCGATAACTGGACTAGATTCTGGGTGAAAGAATTCACCTGGCAGACGGAGGGTTGCACCATATAACATTTCCGCACAAGTGCTACCAATGTCTTCTTTGAATGCTGTGCGAAGACCAAGCAAGACTAGGGGTAAGGCTTCTGTCCAGTGTGTGCTACTGTGGCACTTCAGACCTTGTTTGAGAGATCGGTGAAAGCGTTCCACCATCCCATTTCCAGCTGGATGGTATGGTGTTGTGCGAATATGGCGAATGCCGAGAAGAGAGGTGAGGGATGCGAACAAGTGACATTGAAGTTGTCGGCCTTGGTCAGTAGTGACGGTGGTAGGCATGCCAAATCTTGAAAGCCACTGGGAGATGAATGCTCGAGCTACAGTTTCAGCGGATATATTTTCAATAGGAATGGCTTCAGGCCATCTTGTGTACCGATCAATACAAGTGAGGAGGTAAGTGTAACCATTTGAAGGAGGCAATGGGCCAACCAAGTGCACATGATCAAAGCGTCTTGCTGGAAGGTTAAATTGTTGAATGGGGCTGTGAGTGTGACGGGACACTTTACACCGTTGGACATCTATACGGATCTGAAATTTATGCTCATTCTATGATGATCGCCAACGCAGCGTTATGCGTGTTAGCAAGAATCCCTCCGCTCCATATAATAGCTCAAATCGAATTCTTAAAGTCAGCGGTGCTCTCATTAAGGAAAAGTTGCGTGCTATGAAATCAGTATTTAGATTCAGATAATTATGAATTACCGTCTCATCCAAACATGACGCACAACAAAGAAGAACTGCATTAATTTCCCTAGACTGATGTGGCGCCCAACCTTTGGCTTCTCGCGAGCACATCTCCAAAACATCAACATTTTTGATAAACATATTTTCAATCTTATGTGATACATCTGAAATATTAATTTCGGCAAATGGGTTGGAGATGAATAATAAGATTTGTTGAACTTTCTGTAAAACAGAGAAGCAGAGTTCAAAATTATTTTTCAGTGCATTTTAGGTTTTCCGAGTATTTCTCTGTTTCAATTGCCTTGTGGTTATTAATATGGCTTGATAAATTCTGAAAATGGGTGACATTTTTTTCTTTCATCTGATTAACTCACAAATTTAACTTTATCTGAAGCAGTTACAGTCCCGTCCCAGTCAATTGAAAAAAGTTTTTTTTTTTTTTTCTCCTTTTCCCTGGAGATCTTCGTTCAGTTTAGCTGTTATATCCGTGAGAAAATACAGATCGGATAACCAATTATCATCGTCCAATTCTTTATAACTTCCGTTTCCGGATTCCAAAAATTGCTTTATTGGCAAAAGAAGTTCTACAAATCGTTGAAGTACTTTTCCCCTGCTGAGCCATCTAACATCGGAATGAAGCAATAAGATTCCATGTTCACTATCGAGTTCATCAGTCAGCAATCCATTATTTGATAACGTCTTGCAAGATATCTCTTATGACTATAAATGCTTACCATATTTTAACAAATAAGAAATATAAATGAATGGTTATTTTTAAAATAATTTTTGTTCATAGTACCTAATCGGGCTGGCGAGCACATACAAAACGATCGGTGAGCACAAGGTTGAACACCACTGTGATAGACCATAACAAACTACAATGTATATACTATATCGACGAGCGAAAATGGAAAAGCAAGTTGGGTGTGCCGAACCTAATGCTCCTTTCCCACCAAACAAGATGGTCTTAAAAGTCTCTAGGTCTCAGGAAGCAGCCGCGAAGTGAGAACTGAATTGAGTGTCTTGCCGCGAATGGCTAAATGGATTAGTTGAATAAGAAATATATCTCTAGTGAAAATTCGAGAAAATAAATTTAAATGAAGTGCAGTAAAAAATGCGTATAATTTAATATTTGGTACAAGGAAGTCAAATGGTGCAGCAGGCAATACCTTCGCTAAGAGTAGCCTACTTGTACAAACAACGTCGGTACTAAGGGATGCCATTAAGAAGGCGCGCCTTCAACAAGCTGCTTACAAATGAATTTCTTTGATTCCGAACTTCAAAATCAGAATGGTATTCAAACCTTGAACAATAGAAAACTTTCTAAATTTGAAAACCGCCACTTGAAAACTTTAATTCCATAGCTTTCATGCGAGATATGGGTGCAACCACTGGATGTAAGATACATAGCATACAGAGAATCACTTAATAAAAAATAATCCTTGGAGATCCAGATCGATTATGAGATTATTTTTTTAGTTCTTTGTTAGTTCAAATGTATACGTTTGAAATGAAAGCAGATATAGTAAAGTTAAAATTTTACAACCTACATTAATCGAACTCATTAGAGAATCACAGAATCGACGATGTAACAGTAATTAAGAGGGGGCAAAAATGTAAAATCTTATAACCATGTTTTTTTTTACTTTTTGATGCTGACCAGTGATCTCAAAACACTGGTAGTTTGCCCGGGAACAGGAGAAAAGCTAGCTGCATGAAATTTTCGTAGTTTTACTCAAGTCTAATGTAAATATAGACAAATTTTCCTTAGAAAACCCTTCATGAAAGCATTTCTTCCCATCAACAGAGAAACCTAACACTGTCATCAAAATAATCATATGAATTTAGGTTAAAATAACAAGCCGAATAACGATTATTGGAGAAGTTAAACAACAAGAATCAGCGTACTGTTTATTAATTTTTGTCACTTTGGCAGCCGAAGAAGTTGCTTCAATGTTTAAACCATCGAAACTAAACCTGCAAAATTTACAAACATTACGCTCATTCTTGCTGTTTAACTTCTCCAATAATCATGTTAATTTTCGACCTACTTTTAATGGGGAACAAATTTAAGAACGCTCTGGAAACTAAGCTGTGAAGAGCTCTTACGTGCAGACGATCAAAGATACAATGATCTTAGAATACATTAGAATACTCTTTCCCCATCGACATTCGGTGAATAACTTCGTGTATGCAATTTGTTTTCTTTGCCGAAATAAAAGCGATGACGAATGACGGCTGTATCAGCATATCTCATTAGAGAGGGAATCTTTCATTTCAATATTTGTAATCCTATTTCAGAAATGGCATTAGAATGATAAACAGCTGAAAGTCTTCTTGATCCCGTAGTCGTAAATCCGCTGTAACGGTTATGGCATTAATCCAAAACAAGCATTAAATCGATATTATTTCGGCTTAATTCTTCATTCTCTAAATCTGTAGAACAAAAGTCAGTTAGATTGTCTACGGCAATAAATAAGTATGTTTAACTACATCTTCCATTTTCATTACATATTTTATATTTATGAATGAAAGAGAAGAAAAGAATTATAGGAATAAAACGTGAAAGAATAGGAAGTATATGTAAAATCTACTTCAAAGTCAGTTTTTCAAGTATAACTGTAGCTAAAAATTTCATGTATTAAATTAATTCTATACACTTAAACATGTTACTTTTTTTTTTTTTTTTTTTTTTTTTTTTTTGTTCTCCTAGCTGAAAACAGCTTTTGCAAAATTATCTTGAAAAAATCTGAAAGCTTTCAGATTTTCAGTTACGTCCGAAGGGGCGTTTTTTTTAACGTTTCGTATGTTACCTTTATTTATCAAATATCATGTTCTACGTACTGAAACCATAAAATTCAATTTGATGCTAAAGCAAAGTTTAAAGTTTGAAAAAAATTAAACTTTCAGCAGTAGTAGCAATAAAAGCTCCCTGAGATATGTTGTGCAGACATTGAAGACAATAAAAGATTTTGAACTTAACCAATTTATTAACAATATAATAAAGAATAAAAACACGGAAAATAAATTTCAACAATATCAGAGTTTTAGGAAAAATATAATATAACCATCATTCATCAAATAATATTTTTACCTGGTCTCCAAAAACACTGGCATTCTATACAAACAAAATATCCTAAACAGTAATTATGCAGCCTAAAAATGAAACGCTACACATTCAATAAGTCCATAATCAATGGTCGAGAAAAACTCCTGAAAAATTTAAATGAAGTTCTTGAAAGCACTCAAAACTGGTCTAACTCCGTTTGCACGAGGAATCGCCGCTCACGTGTTTTAAACGCCGCCTTTATTGAAGAACATGGATGCCGCCCACAGCAGTCACTCATATGGTAGCCTCTGGAACCAAGGAACTTTATTCTGGAATAATCATCTTATGGATGTGAACCAAGGAACTCATTCCGAAACAATCATCCCGCGGACAGGCACCAAGGAACTTTATTCAGGAACAGCCATCCCGCAAATCGGAACCAAGGCACTTTATTCACCGGACGCATATTTCACAAGCGCACATCAGCGTAGCCACTGAGGGAGGGGTTTCGAAAATGGACCAATGAGCTTCTATTGCTCTTGTGACGCTGAATTTTCGTGCATGTGAGCGTATGTTGTTTTCCTTTTAATTTGAATTCGTTTCGCAGTTATAATTGTATTGCGTAATAGTAGAAAATCTCGTTGTGCTTTCGTTTTATGAGTTTAATTAATCGCTGACATTTCACTTTCGCGATTTTTATCACTCATTGATATTTGGATTTATGTTCACGGCATATTATCGCTCTTTACATCGAGAAAATTACTCAGGCTCCAATTAGCCTCGAATATTATACATTTACTAACAAATGTGAATTAAGAGAATTCATGTGTATAGTTTTTTTTTAATTTAATTTTTATTTTTTATTGAACTGAGAAGGACTGGAAGTGTTACAATGAATCTAGTGTTTTCTTATTTCAGTGCTTGCATTCTTTTGATTTTGAAAGTGTAAGATTCAGAATACATATTGTGTATGATCTGATTACATCCGTTGTTAACATTAAAAGTTACATGAGAATTAATTGAATATAATCGTTGTGAATAGATAAATTCATTCTGTATATTTAAGAGTGAGCAGTTATTAAATGTGAAATTTAACAAACTAAATGCAAATTAGTGAATTGAATGAATGAATAAAACTCTGAATAAAAATTATGCATTGGCTAGTATAGTAGAACATCGTTTTCATATAGACTGCAATAAAAAGTGCTGACTTCTATTTACATATATAACTGGTGTAAATATTTTTCTTATATGTATAGTTTTATGTAAAGATGGCATTTGGGCTCAGATGTGTATCGCATATTTATTTCGTCTTATTTATCACTTATTAAGTAATATTTCGCATGAATATTTTTGCTGAGTATCCAACATGTGTTTGTATTTATTTCAAATTCTTTCAACCGGGTAGTGAAATCTTTCCAATTGCTTATATTTGATCTAGCTTTGTAATGAACATTTTCAGAAGAAATAGACGATGTACAGAAATTTGTGCAGAAAATTGCGTGGCAAAATATTTTCAAAAATCTTGCTTAAATCTTAAAGCGTGGGAGAAAGGTCATATGACATGACAGAAATATTACTGGATGCTCATTGGTCCACCCTAGAAGCCACTCCTTCGGTGGCTACACAGATGTGCACTTGTGAAATATGCTCACCGGACTGCATGCATCCTTCTGAAGGGGCTGGAAACCGCTCACTCAAGTGCCAGGAAAGCAGGAACTAGAAGGGTTGAGTCTTTGGAACTTTGGGGTTATACTGGCTTTAAGCAGGAAATTAAAGTCCTGCTCTTGCCAGTTCCTGATGTGATCCCATGTGGGGCCTGACAGAGTAGAAACCTGAAAAAAATTTTCTCTCGTGGAGGTAGAAGTGTGCTGGAGAGAGAAAAAAAAAAAAACGAGCACTTTGCTCCTGTACTGCTACATCTTGGACAACCAATCAGCTATCGGCTTTTCAGATGACGTAACATCACGTTTCGTTTTTGCATCTCAAATTAGGTTGAAACAGTCCATTCTCAATGCAAACAGTGGCAGCAAGAAAAAGAAGTAGAAGTAACTACTATATTACATTAAAATAAGAACTAAACTTAATAAAAATTTCAAGGAGGAGAGATGATAAAAAGTAAAAGGTTTAAAATAAGCTATATTTTCCAACACAGTTCAACAGCAATATCGCAAAATAATTTTAAAATGTGCATATCTTTAGAATTTCTCATAGAGTCATAAAAATGTTTTTTTTTTCGTACAGTGTTGCCATTGCTCGCTTTGAAATCGTTTAGTTTGCTAATCAAAAATGCGTTAAAGTTTTACAAAATATGAAATCCATAATAAAACAAATTCCAAATTTCAAATTTGGCTTCCAGATGCCCATATTCATTGGAAGATTACGTTATTCAAAACTAGATGGCTCTAGGTACCGTTGTTTTATCACAATGCGAGAAACATACATACATTCATTATTCAATTTCTTTAACTAATTAATTTAATTTTAACAGGGCGATAACATTTAGTGAAGTGTCTGGTGTGCAAATATAGAAAAATAACACTTCTCTGACTCCTGTGGAACCAATATTTTATTCTTTACGATGTTATAGATTCTTATTCATAAGATTTATTTACATTTTACATGCACGTATCATCGCGTGACAAAAACTCGAAGTTTGTTTACTTCGTTCTTCGCAGAGACTAGAAGGCGTTGCCATTCCGCTTTAACTAAATTTCATTAGAAACTTAACGGAACTGAAGCGACACTACACACCCCCTTCCTAGTGACAGCGATTATGGAAGATAATCTTTAAAGTGACTGGGAAACTTCACATGTCTGCGGGTTCTAGTAGTCTTGGTTTTATGATGAGTTTCTGAATTTTCTTCAGTGTTCTTGAGTGCAGGTGTTTCCCCAAGTTCCGCTTTCTTGGAATGGGAGTTTTGGAAAGGAATATCAGAATCTTGCACTAGGAAACATGGCTTTAGTCTGTCTATTGAAACTCTTTTAACTTTTCCTTGGATTTCAATATCGAAGTACTTATCCTTTCTTGCTCTTACAGGATACGGTCCAAGATAGGCAGGCTGTAGCGACGAATTATTAATGTTGTTGTATAGGAATACGTGAGAACAGTTGGAAAGATGTTTAGAAACAAAGACTGTTCTATTTCCATGGGTGGTGGTAGAACTTGGCTTCATAGCTCTTATTATTTTCTGAAGGTTTTGAGAAAATTCAGACTGTTTCATATGAGGTACTGTTGAAAAGAATTCACCAGGTAATGCTAAAGGGGTTCCGTATACAAGTTCTGCGGATGAGCAACCTAAGTCTTCCTTGATGGCAGATCTTATGCCTAAAAGAACGAAAGGCAATGCTTCCAGCCATAATTTTGATTCCAGTAGATGACATTTGAGACTTGCTTTTAAAGTTCGGTGTTGTCTTTCAATCAGGCCATTGGCCTGTGGATGGTACGCAGTTGTAGTGTTTGCATGAAAACCAAGATATTTTCCTAAAGCTTGAAAAAGTTGGCTATCAAATTGCCGACCTTTGTCAGATGTTATGCGGTTCGGAATTCCAAAGCGTGAAAACCAAGTATAAACCAAAGCTTTAGCAATAGATTCTGCTGATTGATCTTCTAACGGTACCGCTTCGATCCATCGTGTATAATGATCGATGATGGTTAGAAGGTATTTGAATCCTTTGCAAGGAGGTAGCAGACCCACCAGATGTATGTTTAAATGCTGGAATCTGTGTGGAGGTACTTTGAATTCTCCCAAAGATGACTGTGTATGTCTGTGAACTTTAGATCTTTGGCAAGATAAACATGCTCTAGTCCATAGTTGGCAGTCTTTATTCATATTGGGCCATATGAAACGTCGTGTTATCAATTTTATCGTGGATCTTATTCCAGGATGAGATAAATTATGGATTGAAGAAAATATTTTCTGCCGAAACTTTGCAGGGATGTATGGTCAATTATAATTTGTAGAAGTATCACAGTAAATTTTCTTGTCGTTGCCCGGTATAAGGATCTGTAGGATATTTAAGTTTGGGTTGTTTTTTAGTATCTCCAAGTCGTCATCTTCTTGACAGTCTACTATAGTTTGTAAGTCTATTGCAGATGGTACATAAATGGTGTCTATGCGAGAGAGAGCGTCAGCGACGGTATTTTCATTCCCTTGTATGAATCGGATATCGGTTGAGAACTGGCCAATATATGACAGTTGTCTAGCTTGTCGTGGCGAAGCTTTTTCCAAATTTTGTTGGAAGGCAAATGTTAGTGGTTTGTGATCCGTGTATATTGCAAAAGTTCGCCCTTCTAAGATGTATTTTAAATGTTTTACTGCTGTATAGATGGCTAAGAGTTCTCTGTCGTAGGCACTATATTTTTGTTGTGCTGATGTCAAATTTCGGGAAAAGAAACTTAAGGGTTGTTTTGCATTATTCACAGTCTGATGTAATACGGCTCCAATGGCAGTATCGGAAGCATCAGTTGTTAGCGATATTTCAGCCTTTTCGGATGGGTGAGTTAAGTTTGTGGCATGAATAAGTGCATCTTTTAAGATCTGGAAGGCGTTTCTTGTTTCTGCCGTCCAGGTTATTTCTTTTCTGCAGTTCTTTTTAATACCACTGTGCATTGTTGTTAAAGGTTGTTGCAGTTTTGCACAATTTGGTATAAATCTGTGATAAAAATTCACCATACCTAAAAATCGTCTTAAACTAGTAAATAACTTTGGTTCTGAGAAATTTTTGATGGCATCAACTTTCGTTGAAAAAGGTTTAAGTCCTTCTGCTGACACTTCGTATCCCAGGAATGCAAGTTTTTCTTGACCAAATTTACACTTTGCCGCATTAATACACAGGCCATATTCGTTTAGTCTCTCGAGGACTGCTCGTATATGTTTTCGATGAGTTTCTTCATCTGGAGAGGCTATTAGAATGTCATCCAAATAGCAAAACACGAATTCTAGTCCATTCAACACACTGTTCATGAAACGTTGGAACGTTTGGGCCGCATTTCGTAGGCCGAACGTCATGAATGGGAACTCGAATAAGCCAAAGGGAGTGAGAATGGCCGTTTTCGGTATATCTTCTTCGCGAACTGGAATTTGTTGGTACGCTCTAATGAGGTATCTATCAGGAATCGTGACGTTGTTTAACGCTCGATAGTCTCCACAAGGTCTCCAATCACCTGATTTCTTCATAGCGAGATGTAGTGGGCTCGACCAGTTACTTTTGGATGGCCTGCATAAACCCATTTGGAGCATAAATTCAAACTCCTTTTTAGCCGCTTTGAGTTTCTCAGCTATAGTCTCCTGGCTTTAGCGAAAACTGGTGCACCTCTGGTTGCGATATAATGTTCGATGTTATGATTTTTAACTTTATTATTAACTACATTCAGTTTCAACAAATCCGGAAAATCGTTAATTATACGTTTATATGGATCATTTACGGCATTTAAAATCGGAATATTATTATTGTTATTTTGAAAACAAGGAGTTCCATTGGTTGTTAAGAATGTAGTACCATCAAACAACTTGCGATTTTTAGAATCTACCAAAAGGTTAAAATTTGCAAGAAAATCCATCCCTATTATCGGTTTGTTTACCTCAGCAATTACAAAAGGCCATGTGAATGATCGTCTGAGTCCAAGATCAAGCTTGAGTAATTTTTGGCCATATGTTTTAATTTTCGTACCATTTGCAGCAAAGAGTTCTAATTTTGAGATGTTTTTTTTATTTGCAGGGAAGGGAGGAATGACAGAAATTTCTGCCCCAGTATCTATTAAAAATTGGGTAGCCGATTCTTTGTCGCTGATGAAAAGACGACTCAGCTGCACCCCTTGTCCCTCTGTCGTCAATGAGAGACGGGGAGCTGGTTTTCCGGACTATTTGTCTGTGATGTTGATGAGTAGTTGTAGGGTTGTTTACACTTAAATGACTTATCACCGAATTTTTTATGATAGTAACAAATATCACTAGATCTGTTACCACTGTAACTCCTATCTCGTGATTTGGATCGGTTACGACAATAGGGACGACTGTGGCGTTGCTTATTTAAAGCATAAACTTGTAAGCTAAGTTCACTAACCTGTTTTTGTAAACTTTCAATCACTTCCGTTTTTACCGTTATGGATGATACAGCAGCTATTTGGGGAGTAACAGGGTTTAATTCCCAAATCTTATCGGCCATTGTAGCCCCTTTTGACAAATCTTCACTACTAACAGATATAATGCTACGCATATTAATGGGTAAACGTTGTAGCCACAATGTTTTTAGGAAAGTATCTGTTACTTTATCGCCAGCCAAATTACGCATCTCACACAGTAATTGAGATGGCTTTTTGTCACCCAGTTCTAACTCACTCAGCAATTTTTGGGTTTTTTGAGTCTATGAATCAGCATATAATGAAATTAGTCTATTTTTAATTGCCTCATATTTATTATCTTGTGGTGGACTTTGCAAAATATCAGATACCTGTGACAAAATAACGGGTTCAATGGAACTTATAATCATATTTTGTTTGATCTGCACTAATTTTTTCATTTCTAAATTGTGCTTCTAGTTGAATAAACCATATTTTAGGATCTGGCTTCCAAAAAGGAGGAACTTCAACGCTTACCTTGGCGACAGATGGAGTTGTTGCTTTAATTTCGGTTTCGTCTTCGTCAGCCATTGTAGAATTCGATCACGCCAGGATACACCAGTGAAGTGTCTGGTGTGCAAATATAGAAAAATAACACTTCTCTGACTCCTGTGGAACCAATATTTTATTCTTTACGATGTTATAGATTCTTATTCATAAGATTTATTTACATTTTACATGCACGTATCATCGCGTGACAAAAACTCGAAGTTTGTTTACTTCGTTCTTCGCTGATACTAGGTGTTGCCATTCCGCTTTAACTAAATTTCATTAGAAACTTAACGGAATTGAAGCGACACTACATTTAGTAACAACAATTTGAAAAGTGATTCGCCCTTAGTTTTCAACGCAAAATGCCAAAATGAAATTAGCAGTCCTTCAGGGCAAATTGCCCCTTTGGATTGAAAACAAAATTTGAGAGGTTTCAGACTTTAATAGCCGCCCAAAAGGGTTTTGTTCAGATTTTTTACACTCTCGCTGATCTCGCAGTCTACCTCTCTGCTGTTACACTCACTCTTACTAACATTTCTTTTGTCTTTTTCAGCTTTACAATTAAGCATCATTTTCATCGAACTTACACCGTACACAATTCAACAGCCAAATTCTAAAAATTTTAAAAGCAACATAGCAGTATAAGTTTAGAATTCTTGATGCAGTATTCAGTCTTGGCATGTATTTTTCTATCTTTCTCAGTTCATCTTATCAATGTTCAGTTTTCTTAGTAGCATGGCTTTATAAAACTTTTTTTTTTTTTTTTTTTTTTGTCTTTTCATTATTAACGCTTTGTATGTTTATTTATTCAATATCACATAAAATTCGATTCAACAGCAAAACCACAAAATATTTAAAAGCAACATATCTTTAGAATTTCCGACAGACAGTCTCGCATGCCGGAGATAAAAATGTTTTTTTCCGTACAGTGTTGTCCGAGCCAGAATTAGACTTGATAAGGCCCTCAGCTATTTGAGATATGGGGGCCTTTATAAGTCTATTATAACATATTTTAATACTATTTATACTATATTTTAATTTTTTGAGGGACCCCCAAGAAAATGGGGGCTTTAAGCTATAGCTTGTGTACCTTATACGTAAATCCGGCCCCGAGTGTTGTCGCTGCTTGCTTTGAAACCATTCAGTTAATCAAAAATGGGTTAAAGTTTCAAAATATATAAAATAGATAATAAATTCCAAATTCAGGCTTCCAGGTGCCCATATTTGTGTGACGGACTACGTTATTCAAAATTTGATGACTCTAGGTACCACTGTTTTGTCACAGTGCGAGAAACATGCATACATTCATGCAAGTTCTTCTTTACTGAATTCCTTTAAATATAATACAAGATGATAATATTTGGCAGAAACAATCTGAAAAGTGATACACCAAATATAGTAATTCAATTCAAAATGCCATTTCAAGACTAATATCCCATTCGTAACCAATGTCCCTTTAGAGCTAAGATCATTCTTTCATGAGTGTTGATTCTTTGCAAAGAGCGAGTTTAGATAATGAAACAAAAAATTTTCAAACTGCATTATTAAAACTTTTATAAGATATGCAAATTTTTATCAGTAATGCGGTTGTGGAGTTGTTGTCGTATCTAATTAAATGAGCTCATTTTTCGAAATGTACAAAATTAAAGCAGGATTTATTACAAATAATCAGCAAAGCTTTTCAGCTTTCTTTACATGATTTGCTTTGATTGCATCAATCCTTTTCATCAATATTATAAACTTAAGAAAATATAATTATCAGCCATGTGAAAATATTGATGTTGAGGAATGATACACAATGGTGTAAGAACTAAGAGAAATTTCATAAACATTTTTAAAAATAAGAATTGTTAAACATTACTAAAATAAATACTTACTGTATTTGCTTAAAAATAAGAGTCCTCCTTACATTTTAAGAAATAAAAATGTAGGTGAATATTTGACAAAAGATTGTTTCTGATTACAATTCATTGCTTAGCGAATGCTATGAAAAGCAAGCTATCTAATCAAATATAATATTTGACTATGGTATTGAAAGAAAAATTAATCACATTTATTACCTATTTGGTTTCAGGTATACCAATAACCAGCAGAATGGAAGCAGGCCTACAACTAGATATGGCTATAACGTTTATTGGTATTTATGCAATTTATATATATGTTACAAATTTTAAACCAAAACATAGCAAAATATCTGATGTGGTCACCACGACTTTTTGTACGAACTATTGAATTATACATACTTTATGCTGCACTTCATTTAAACATATTTCCAAAATTTGATTCGAGAGATATTTCTTATTCCACAGCAAGGTAAAAATACACAAAAACTCAAAACATCTTCATTAAAAATTGTAAAATATAGAAAAGCCTAGAGTACCAAATATAGTTAATAATTAAGACAAAACAAGCAATTCAGCCAACAGGCAGAAAGATCAAATGTTCAGTGCACAAAACCGAAAACTAGCTTTTGGTTTTAGTGGGCAAAAAGACACTGAAATTGATGTTCTAACTTAATTCACTATTCTACTAAGAGTTTCAAATGAAAACAAATGGTGGTCTTGTTAGGCCTAACATCATTTAAAGTTACTGTTGAAAATTCTACAACTATTGCACATAGATTAACTAAAGACATCACATGAAAACTTTAACTGAAATATAAGAACAAGATAATTCAAACACTTAAAAAAAAAAAAAAACTGCACACTTTACCAACATAATAAGAATAAAAATAATGAGCTCATCAAGCTGGGTAATAGGGTGGGAAAATATATATATAAACATTGCTGCGGCAACTGCAATGAAAAAAGAAAGTACACTGTTATAGTAGAATTTAGAAAATTTCACCAATCTATGGCTATTCATTTTTGAGTTGTAAGAGGTGCATATTTATGTATGAACAGACGTTATTGAAAAGTATCTTTTAAATCCATGTTACAATTCTTTTTGGAAACAGAGTCCTTTATTTTTTATTTTATTTTATTTTATTTTTTTTGTATGTACAGATATCATGCAAAAAAAGTATTCAAATAGATTCAAAAACAATCAAAATGGATATCTTCCTTGAAATATGATACCCGAAAGTTTTTGCAATTACAATATTTTCCTTTACTTTGTACAAAGAAGTAAAAAGTCAGTCAGCTTTCTTTTTGGTTATAGATACTTGAACATGGCAAAGCACGAGAGATATCTCCCTAAGGCAAAGGATGCTTTTGTGGAAGAATTTCTAAGTGAAACATTTTTGTACTCATGTTACACATCTCAAAATCCATTAAAAAACAATTAAAAAAAAAAAAAACTGCAGCAGCTTAAAACTTGTCTGACAAAAACAAACTAGCATTCTTAGTTTGTCAATCTATTTTTAAAAAATTAAAAGCGGATTTGGCCTATCACTTAGAAATACTCTGTGCATTAAGAGGAATAAATAGGTGACAAATACTTGTACATTGAAAATCAAATACAAAAACACGACACAAAAGCTTTTTTGAAGCAATACACAAAATATTTTCTGCAAAACAAATGTACAAATTTTGGAAAGAAATCAATTTTATATTTATTATTTTATTACAGTACAAAGTCTATAATCCAGACTCGTCGGGACTTCGGCGATTCCGGATTATAGATCATCAATTTAAATCTGGTAAGATGGCATGCAGAAATTATACAATGAAACCGTAATTTATGAAATAAAGAGCAATTATGATCTAAAGGGTATCAAATTTTACAAAAAAACGCTTAATATTTGTTTACTTTATTAAACATTTCTTTCAATGTGCGCATGCGTAAAGCATACATTACGTGCATGCATAAATTTTGTGGCTTTGAGGTCCGGATTATAGATCATTCCAGATAATGGACATCCGGATTACGGACTTTGTACTGTAATTATTTTGAAAAGTAGAAAATAATGCTCCTGGCTTCATCTACATCTTGATGAAGTATAGGAAAAAAAAAAAAAAGGTTGTGTATGCACCTCTTAAAAATGATAAAATCCTATTACTGGCACTGGTTCTTAGACCTAAAAAAGGCATTTCATCTGAACAAATCACTAATCCAAAAGGCAGCTATGCAGATTTAGTGTGAAGTGCGTTTAGAATTTCCAATATTACTAGTTGATATCACCTTTATGTGGTAAAAGAAGCTGAAAGATCAGATAATCAGATACCCATGACTTAAAGCAACACTACATAAACAAAGTAGTATTCTTGAGTGTCTCCTGCTTTTGTGGAACAAAAATGACTCATATTTGAATTTGATAACAATCTGTGATCAAAAATTAATCTTGCATAACAACAAAACAATGTCAACATTAACGTAACAAGAAATTTGTTTTAGATTTCTTGAAATATATGGAGCAATTAATGAAAATCTTTACAGAAGCAAAATAACCCTAATAAATAATAATCACATATTGAAATAGTATAATTCACATAACTACTTACAAGCATTTACATAACAATAAGGATAGAAAATTTTAGCAAAACAATAATGAAATTAAATCCAGAAATAAAAGAACTTATTATAATAACAATTAAAGAAATCCAGAAATTTTTAAATGGAAGTTAAGTATTTAAAAAAAAAAAAAAAAAAAAAAAAAAAACAATACTTTAATATAAATCAAACTTAAAAAAGCCTGACACAGTGAGCGACAAAATTAGGTACAGCAAAGAATTATGCTGAAAATATACTATAAAGATAGCTAAAGTAATTAGAAATGAAATATCCCTGCCCCCAGTGGTGGTCTTGCAATTTATAGGTGTTGGCTATTACTAAAGCCAGAAGCGGTGGTATCTTTATTATGGAGGCATGGGCTACCATTATTTCCTATGAAGATATGAACAAATTACACGCATGCCTTCTCCTTGATTTGAACCCGAGCCCTTTGGTATGGCAGTTAAGAGTCACTAACCACTTTCCTGTCTAGGCAGCAATGAAATATTACAGTCACGCTTATAGATCAAAGATTTAAAATAAAATGAGAAAATGGTTATTTATAATGTGTTAGAAAATCAAAAATAGCAGTCAGATAAAAATAATGTGCACATAGATATGAAGAATAAAAACCTTAACTCAGGATTACAGATGAAATCAGAAATTGTTTAAGAACTAGATTTATGAGGTTTTCTACTGAAAATGATGCTCCCTTGTCTAAAACCATCCTAAATTTGTTATCACACTTCACTGTTTTTCCATTATCATTTGCCCTTTACTAAAATAATACTTAAATCCATGTACTGCCTATAAATTAATTAATATTATTTAAAAAATCCCATTTTACACACTTATCTACTGATATTTAAAAAACTACAGTAATATTATTTGGCTGCAAAGTTACAAAGGAATAACAGATTTCAATTGAAAACTGCCATTTTTACATGTAACATTTTCCAACTTTTCTAGTAACACCTGATTGAGCTTCAGGAAATGAAACTATGTAGTATGCTGTCTATGCAATTCAATATTGTGTAAATATAACAAACAATACATACACATCTGTTCAATTATTCATAAATCTAAATATATCCAAGATGATTAACCCCTTGGGTACATTTGACGTCTGAGACACGTCATTCACTCCCCCCCAGGAGCGGATGACGTGTCTAATGTCAAACCAAAAATTAAACTCTTGGGTACATTTGACGTCTGAGAGACATCATTCACTTGTTTTCCCTAGGAGCAGATGACGTGTCTAAAATGTTACTTGAGGTTAGGCACAATTCTGTTCATTTCATTGTAGCTTGTATCAGTCATAATAATAGAAGAGGCAATTACAGTAATTCGGTGAACATTATTTGCGATAAACTGCCCCATTATGTCAAAAACAAGGAATATATTTTATGATAGTGATAGTGACTTTAAGAATTCTAAAGAATTGTTTAGTGATCCTGAAATTGACGAATATAATGAAATACAAAGCGAAGGTGACGAAGACGATATTGATCTAGAAAATGATGACAATTGTAATATAATATCAAGGTGTCGAAGACGCACAAGACGGCTATCAAGCAGTGATAGTGAATCTTCTCGTGAACCAGTATCAGAGGAATGGATTTGGGAAGAAGAAGAAAATGTAGCTGATATAAAATGTTTTTCTGAAATATCTGGAATTAATTCTTTGAGCCTGCATAGACTAGGTGGCAATCCTACATCTTTAGATGTTTTGAAAGAAGTCTTGAATGAAGATTTTTGGGACACTATAGTAGAAGAGACAAATAGATATGCCAGACAAGTGATAGAAAAGAAGGTTGTGTAACACACACACAAAAACAACCCAAAGGTGGTTTCCTGTAAGTTTTGATGAAATGAAAGCTTACATTGCATTATGCATCTTGATGTCGCAAATGAAGAAGCCAAAAATGCATATGTGTTGGTCAAAAAGATATGCAATAAGTACTCCAATTTTTGCCAGCACTATGCCACGCGATAGGTTTTTTTGATATTTCAAGCTTTCTACATTTTATGGATAATGAAAAGGAAAATAAAGATGACAGAATAAGAAAGATTAGAAATATAATGGATTACCTAAATAATATTTTTTTTTACCTTTATACTCCTGATAGTGAAGTAGCTATTGATGAATCGCAACCAAAAATTATCTCTGTTCCATATGCAAATATTTTCTCAAATAAATCCATACCCAAGGGGGTTAATATTCAAACATTTTATACTTTCTCATAATTACCTTATATGCAAAATCTATTTTAAAGAAATTCATGTATATTTTAACTTTTTACAAGTATGTTATTACTGCTGTGAAATCCTGAATGGAGAAAATCATTTTTAATGAAATAACAAAAACTGAACTATGTAAAAGAAATATTCATTTATCTCTAAAAAATAAAGTGCGAGAAATTATAAAACAAATTATTGTACCCACATCAGTTCAACAAATATTTATTAAGATAAAATTTATTCAGAATTCTTTATTAAAATAAATTGATTTAAGTAATTTTGATACAAATTCTTAAAACTTCAATTTTATATTCGCCTTTGTAAGTCTTATTTCTTATTGTATATCAGTATTGTGCTACATGTTGGAAGGGTACAGGAATAGTTTGATTGCAGTAAATTAAAATTTTAAAATTATTTCACTTCCGTTAACTTTCCAATTAACACACAGAATTAGTATATATCATGCCTTCTAAAAATTATATACTCATCTGCCTTACATTCTATTTCTACACTGCTCGACTCGCAAAGCTGCTTAAAAAGAATATTACAATATTTTTAAATACTGCAGGAAGTGTTTCAAAAATATATAACATGTTTTAGAGATCATATGTCATATGTAGTGCTAAAATGATAAATAAAAATAATCTGAATTTACGTATGAAACTAAAACAGACAGCCAACCATTGCTTTGTCAGCCACTATATCAAATTAAAACTGAAATAGACTTAGAACTTTTGTAAACAAGGAAGCTTCAACATTATTGCTGTTTTTATGCAATAATTTAACACTGAGAAATACAATAAACACATAGCTTAATCCAAAACTAATTTATTAAAATTTGTAAAGCCTGAATATAACAGTAAGGTATGCTTGGACATATTATTATACAAGGGGAAAAAAATTCACATTAAAAACAAAAGTGAATAATGGAACAATGTACATAATGATTGGTATTCAAGCCACTCTTTTAAATGACCACATTTTTCACAGCACAAATTAAATAGACAGAGCATCAGTTTGCATTTCATGACTGAGTTGTGTTTGCAGATCACTCAGTTTCTTCTTCAAAACATGCAGCCCAGTGAGGACAATATTCTCTGGTCTAATGGCTCCACAAGATTCAACATTAAAATAAAATTTATTCGGTTTTCCATCAGGAATATAATCAGCCTCAGCTACATTTAAAAAAAAAAAAAAAAAAAGATAAAGAAACTTTTGGTTAATATGTGATAAAATTAAGGGGGAAAAAATCTCAATACACATATCAACAAAATTAACACAAAATATAGAAAATGGTGAGATTTTAGTATGCAAGACAATATTTAACCCTTCAAAAAAGAGAGAGAAGCTCTACTTAATGTAACTATACATACATAATGGCCATCTGCAACTCGGTTAAAGAAAGTTCAATCCCCAAGTAAAATTACAGAAAAATGCATTAGAGATATTAGAAGTGCTTTCAACAAACATAGAAAACTACATCTAAAGATAATCTAGTTCGTGTCATATTTAGCATGTATAAACAGTAAGTTCTTCAAGACAGTTGTACAAGCCAGTGCTTCTCAATTTTTTTTGCCCCTGGAATTCCTTTCAGCAGTGCTAGATGATAATATGTAGTGTATTCGGAAACTAAGTACCATTTCATTCTAGCGCCGTCGCAGCGCTGTGGTAGGCGTCCCGCGCATGCGCACTAGTCTTTCTTGTTCACTGACTTTCAATTGTCGCCATTTTGGTTGCTCTATCTTGTGTTTTCAGTTTGCTGTGCACATTCAAAATGTTTAAGACAATTAGTTCTCCCACTGACTGTGAGATTCATGTCGTGATTAAATTTTTGAATGTGAGGAATGTTAAACTGGCCGAAATTTATCGTCAAGTGACAGAAGTTTACGGTGAATACGCGATAAGTGATGGAATGGTGAGAAAGTAGGTAAGAATGTTTAATGCAGGTCCAACAAATGTCCAAACCGAGGGTCGACCTTCTGTTGTCACCAATGATTTGGTAAGGAAAGTTGATGAAGCAATTCATGAGAACAGACGCTTCACAATGACAACTCTTTCAGAGACATTTCCACAAATTTCAAGTACTGTTTTGTTCGAAATTGTGTCTGACCGCTTGAATTATCGCAAACTGTATTCCCGATGGGTTCCAAAAATGCTCACTGATGTTCACAAAACAAAGCGACTTGGTAGTGCCCTGACATTTTTCACGCGGTACAGTGATGAGGGAGAAAACTTTTTAAACCTAATTGTGACAGGTGATGAAACTTGGGTGTGTCATTTCACACCAGAATCGAAACAACAATCGATGGAGTGGAGACACACTCATTCTCCAAAAAAACAAAAGTTCAAAGTGACAATGTCATCACAAAAAATCATGTGCACTGTCTTCTGGGATAGGAAAGGCGTTTTGCTTACTGAATTTCTTCCCAGAGGTGAAACCATTAATGCGGCACGATATTGTGAGACTCTAACAAAACTAAGGCGTGCCATTCAAAACAAACGAAGAGGAATGCTCAGTAAAGGAATTGTGTTGCTCCATGACAGTGCTCGGCCCCATACTGCTGGTGTCACTCTATCGTTAATTCGACAGTTTCACTGGGAGCAGTTCGATCACCCGCCGTACAGCCAGGACTTGGCGCTGTCAGACTATCACTTGTTCCTGCACATGAAGCGCGGGCTTGGTGGCAAGCGCTTTGGATCTGACGATAACACGAAAAATGCTGTGGAGTCGTGGTTATCGAAACTGGCGGGAAGTTTCTTTTACAATGGTATACAAAAACTGGTCACCCGCTATGACAAGTGCTTGATCATTGGCGGAAACTATGTTGAAAAATAGTTTAAGACATGTATTTTCATGTAAAAATAAAATTGGATTCAAAAAAATTGTTTTACTATTATTTTTTCAAAACGGTACTTAGTTTCCGAATACGCCTCGTACCTCCCTTTTCCAAAACTCAAAAAATACATAGATATTTATTTAAATTTAGACTATTTGTAATGTGCTTCGTAAATTAAACAAGAAAAGTACAAAAAACTAAGTATCAAACTTATTCAAGTGATGTAAGTACCAAAACTTGGATAAATACTTGTATTTGATAAGTACCCAAATAAGTACTAGAACTTGAATTAACTAACTTTTTACATTCATAAAATAAAACTAAATACTTAACAGGTAAATAAAACACTGGCTGCATTCCCTACTGAAACTATAAAATTTCCACCTGGTTGAGAACCCCTGACAGTTACAGACTTTATGGAATGAATTAAAAAATGTTTTTACTGAAATTTAATTTTTAATTTTGGTAATCCAATATAATTAAATAATTACCCAATTAAATATGAGCAAATAAATAATTTTACATATTTACTACAAAATACAACAAAGTAATTAAAATTATAAAAAAAATTCCTTCATCTGATCGTAAAGCAAACAAAAGAAATACACATATATGAAATATACAGAATGTTGCATACTGAATGAGACAAAAAGAATATAAAAAAACTACATCAGCACAACATCGAATGGTGGGTGAAGCAGTTTGAGGACACAGGCTGCTTGTGTAATAAAAACCAGCCTAGAATGAACAGCAGCCTAAACTGAAGTGGCTGAAAAAATTTGTGAAATGTTTTTACGAAGTCCAATGACATCAGTGCACTGTGCGAGTGCTTAACACAATGTGGCTCATGTAACAGTGTGGCATGTGTTACGGTGACGTCTTCCCTTTCGGTCATACACCTTTTAAAAAACCTTGCGACAAACCATTATGTAAAGCTGTGAGAATTTGCAAGATAAGCTGGAGGTAGAGGGTTTTGCAAACAGATTTGTATTTAGGATAAAGCCACTTTTTGTGCTTCTGGCACAGTTAATCCCCATAATTTATGATTCTGGGGCATGGAAAATCCACATGCTGTAATGGAACATGACTGCGAGTCTCCCAAGATACATGTTTTCTGCGCCATTTCTAACAGTTGTGTTTTTGATCCTTTTTTTCTTTATCGAAAAATCGATTAACAGGTGCACTTACCAAGATATGCTATCAGAGTGGTTGTTCTCTATAGAAACTTGGATAACTATATTTCTGCCATAAATTTGATATATCAAAATAAAATAATTACAGTGTTCACATGTATGCTTTCTTTATGTCTCCTTTAATATGAAAAACCCTGTATATAAGCACAGCAAGAATGTTTGGGACACAGTTCCCAAATCAAAGCATTCAACAATTCATTTGGATTCTATGTATGTCCTCTAAGCACCTTTTTTAGTAATAATGGCTTGTTAAGATATTTGAACATATACCTTTGATAGCATTTCTTACAGGTGGTAAATTTGTATTATGTTTTTTATTTATTTATTTTTTTTTCCAATGGCAAATTGTGAACAGTTACAAGTGTAACCCAGTCCATTAATCTATACAAGGATAAATGTGGTGGTCTCTTTATTATGGAGGCACCTAATAGGTGGGCCACCATTACCTCCTATGAAGAGACGAACAGTTACAACCATGCCTTCTCCGGGATTCGAACCCAGGCCCTTCGTTATCACAGTGAAGCTTCCCTAACCACTATACCGTTTGGGCGGCTTTTTATGTTTATATGATTTCAGAATTCCACTCACATACGCTCTTTGATATATACAGCAGGAAATCTCTTCTGTCGGGGCAAAAGTTATGAGTACTTTCAACATCCATCGACTGACTTTGGTAAGATATTGCCTGCACTGCCTTTTGCATATCTTTTGTATCTTTTACAGAACTGAAATATTTTTAAATGGCATTTCCATAATGAATTCTGTATTTATTTATTATATCATCTATAAGCCAACCTTTTCCACTGAGAGTTTTACTATTACTAAGCTTCTTTCCCTTCATTTTTTGCTTTTGCAATCTAGTACCCATTCTTTTCAGAATGTGCCTGACAATTTTATTTTAATAACAACTAAATCTCCATACGGTTCTGATCATTAAATAACACTGGATGTTTTTGCATCATCAATATACTGTGTATACTGCACGTTATAACTCTGGAAGGATGAAAAATTTGCTGCAACCCAGTAACTTACATCATCACTGAAATGTTCTGCCTGCCCCTTTTCATACTGCTCTCTAAAATTTTTCATCTTTTGAATAATTGACACCTTTCAAAATGAAGAATGCACATCCATAGTATCAATTTTCCACACAATACTCCTATCACTGTACACACTCCAGAGGTATGCATACTTCCAGGTACCTTCTGACAGTGAAATTTGAATTATCATTATTACAATTAATCTCTTCTTTGACAGCAGGAGACATGCTTTTATTAGTTTATTCAAAGAGTTCTTAACTTTCAGTGTAATAGGTGGAGGCAAATCCGTTATTCCGCAAATGTTTTACACTCGATAGTCCTTGACCTACAGCAAGCATAACACACATAAACCTAATTTGTTTCTGCTATTTTTTTTTTCATTTACCTATCACTACTGAGTTTTGAAACGCTCATAGTTTAACACAACAATGACAAGAAATACCAATTTTTACAGAAAGTTCACCTACAATATTCGATAATACGATTACCCTTCCACCACAAATTTTGCATATAACATAATCTTCTATTATTTTAAAAACAATACTTTTATCTGTAAATAAAAAACCTGTAAAATTTATATTCTGTATATCCAGAAAATGATCCAATACTTTACTAGAAGTATTGAGCTGTCTTGGAGGAAGTATTGAGCTGTTTGTTCTCAACAAACTGGTTACCCTGGAATCTATAATTTTTAGATCTATTTCCAGATTTCTGTTTGCTTTGTTCAGTAATTATTTTTACAAATTATCATATCACAAACTGCATTAAATTTATACAAGCAAAATAAAGAATAAGAGCAATAAGCAAGTCAAAACACAAACACTTTTTTAGCATGTCAGTTGTAAATAAAATACTCAAATATCAAATACACAGTTTAAAAGTTGAGTTGTATGAATCCTATCCATAGAATAATTGGTAAAATAATACACATGGAATTATAAATAAAAATTAAAGCAATTTGCAAATGAATATTTACAAGCAGCTGCGGATACAAATGTAAACAAACATTGGGTGATGATTTAAATGGCTGATCTGACAATGTTTATTTTGCAACTATTTATTTCCTTTATCTCATAATTTCAAAGGTTCTAATTTGAATATCATAACACGGTTTGTTTTAAAAGATTCAGAAATGTTCACAGTGCTTAACTATGCAAAAAATTAAATTGCATTTTTTTAAAAAGTGTAAAGGTGTAACTCCCCAGTTAAGGTTTTTTGTTAGTGATTTGTACCCACCTTATTCTTTTAAGCGATTATCTGCCTCAAGCTCAGAAGGAAAACATCAAAAGGAAGTAATCACTACATGTGATTACTCCTTTTGAGTTAATTATTTCAAGAGTAAAGTGTATAACTGCTGCACCTGTGTGCACTGCCACATCAGATATATCAATCAACATGTGCCCAAATTTAGTAAACTGCTTAGCTGTATATATCATGAAGCAAAAAGTGCTCATACTGATCACTTGATAGGTATGCTTTTTCTTTCATATCAGTTATTTATAGTTTTTCCATGCAGTATTTAATGAACACAAACTTTCCCATAAATGTTTTTGATATTCTGTAATTACAGAAAATTTTATTCACACCCTTTAAATAGTTTTTAAATTATTTTAAAAATAGTTATAAATCTAAAGAGAAGAGAGGGAAAGAGAGATTTGACGCTGAATATTTTAAATGTCAATCAAATTAAAAATATTCCAATAAAACATACATAGTTTTAGAAATACAGAAAACAGCAATTAAATAAATGTTATGAATTTATATAGCTTACCTTTATCTTCATCAATTGTCGAATATTCACTTTTCGGCCTGAAAAATTAAACAAGCAAAATTATTTTACAAGTTTTTTAAGATTTAAGTTCCACCCAAATGTTAATAGAATTTCTTTAGAAGCATTTTTTTATTAACTTATACAGTGGAACCTCGAGATACGAGTTTAATTCGTTCCAACTGAGCTCGTATAGCAAATTTCTCGTATTTAGAAACAAACTTCCCCATTGAAAATAATGGAAATCCAGTTAATCTGTTCTGCACCTAAAAAAATATCAACATAAAAATAAATTTTTCTAATAAATAACAAGGATAAATAATATAACCATAGTTTACCTTTATGATAGCTTCTGACACTGACTCATTATTTAAACTGCTTCTCATTAATTCACATCAACAACAGCTTCTCAATATCTTGTAGAAGTTTTGGATGGTGCTTGGAAGTACTAGTAATTCCTTTGGCTATATCAATTTCTTATTGCTTCTTCAGAATAGTGCAAGTTGTCAATGTCGAAAGATTCCAAGGCCATAAGGCCACCTTTTCAACATCTTCTGGAACTTTTGAGCGGTGCTTGGAAGTTACGGCAACTCTTTTGGCTACACCAAGTTTCTTAATTTCTTCCTGCTTCTTCAGAATAGTGCAAATTGTCAATGTCAAAAGATTCCAAGGCCGTAAGGCTTCACCAATTCAGTCATTCTTACACCACACTTGTTTACCTATGATTTCTTTCTTAATTTCAATGGTCAGGGCTTCCTTATTTTTCTTTGCAGTACTATCTGAGGCAACAATCTTCTTAGGAGGCATCGTGAAATAGTTATTTCCATGTTAAATGTAATACATAATTGACTCACAAGCACACAAACACCTGACAAGGGGATTCTCCGAGTCGAGCCGGAATGGGAAATGGTGCCACAAATACCAACAGTCTGGCTCAGTGCTCACAACTCGAGTCAATGCTCATATTTAGAGACAAATTTTTCGCTCATACTTTCCTTGTATCTCGAATTTCTCATAGATAGAGGTGCTCGTATCTCAAGGTTCCACTGTATTACTGCACTTATTTCACCCATCTCCTTCAGAAACATGAAAGTATACATTAAGTTGCGTTTTATTACAATACTTAGTCTGACCTAGAGTTCTTCTTGAGCACTAGAAGCTAATTTAATTTTCCCATCTCATTTTAATAAAGAAGAAATGCTAAGATGCTAAATTTTGTGAAGTAAGAAGAATAAAGTGCAATTATGTTGCATGGTACCAAAAGCTGATGCATAACAATTACATTCATGATCGATGCTTTTTCATTATCAGAGCATCCACCAAAATTTATAGCACTTCCTTATTAACCCCTTCGCACCAACTGTCACGTCTACGTGTCAGCAACGAACACACTCACCTCCCGGCCGACACGCAGGCGTGCCAGAGCATTTTCCCATTCACTACCGACTGTCACGTATTTGTGCCAGTATCCTGGAACGTTGTAAAAACTAAAATTTCTGCCACAAGATGGCACTGTATGTCCATATGGTTTCAGATACATGTACATTAGACCTTCTACTCGAAATGAGAGAAGCATGACTCACATACACGTGTTTTTGATCATATAAACAAAAGGGGAAATAAATGTTTCCGAATGGCGTGATTTATGACGTCTCTTTAAATCGCACTTTATTCGCACGTGGTAGCTGTTTATTTAAGTAGAGAAGTTTTATTTGCGCTAAAGCGTTGGGTATTTCGGTTTGCAGTTCAGTTTTTAAAAAATAATTAGATCTTGTTAGACGTGAATTCTTTCTGTTTTTACCATTGCAATGTCGAAGCGTCGAAAATGTTTAACAGAGCATGAAATAGCAGAAATGATGCAAAATATTTCAGATACTGATTCTGAAATTCAGATATTCTGATATTGATTCTGAAAGACATTTTCCAAAACTTTGTTCAGAAGAGACTGATAAGAAAATGAGACGACAATGCTTCGTTTATTCACATTCCCGGAAAAATCCTCAAAAACTGCAAATGAGTTATTACGAGTTCAAGGAATGTAACGTAGGACTGTGTGTAGATCCCTGTTTTCAAATTTTTCATACGAAAACAGAATTTTACGTAACATATTTAATTTTTCATACGCATAAGTCTAAAATGGTGAGTAATGAAAATAAAATGTGTAAAATATGCATTTAAACAAGAAATAAGGTAATTAAAGTATATAGTATAAAAATATCTATAAAGCATAAGCCGTTTAAATACTTTATAGAGCATTATTAAACAATGCGTTGATACTTCGGAAATTTCATGGATTTAGGCTTAGTAGCAAAAAAGACCCCGGCCCTAGACAGACGCTTGCGTAAGACACTGCCGGCCTCCGCAATAAGCGCACGTTTCCGCTACCCGGCTCGAAGGAGTTAAAGCAAGCAATGCATAAGCTTTACTAATACTTGAAATCTACACTTAGCTTACCTGATAACTGAGTTTGCCAATTTCGGCAACCCAAAACAGTAGCTACTTTAAAAAAGTACACAATTTATTAAAATATGCTTCTGATAACTTCACATAATGAATCTTTTGCTTATGATATTTTTAATATGATTTCACATAATTTTGCAGCATTTTTCTGGGTTGTGTTGTTTAATGAACATCCCGAATAACCATTTTCAAGTGACATTTAGCCTTTTTGAAAAGGTTAATGCTCTAACTCCTTATCACACAATTTCTTTGGGCAATAGTAAAACTATGGATGGAAAATGTGTGGTAGAGATGACCAGGTATTCTATAAAATCAACACAGTTTGTTGGTGTGGGATAAGTTTTGCAGTCACATAACCAAGAATCTCATCTGCGGAAATATACAGTATATTTACATGATAAAAAAATATCAAAATTAAAAACATCATATGTTTAGAATTTCCGATACATAGTCTCGCATATTGGAGATAAAAGCGTTTTATTCCATGCAGTGTTGCCACTGCTCGCTTTGAAAATCTCCGAGTTCATTAATCAACAATTCATGAAAGTTTTACAAAATACCACATTAAAAAAAGTAGGAAAAAAATTTGGTTATGGTTATTATTAATCTGGTATTAATGGTTATTATGAAAAGTTTCAGATTTTAAATTATGCCCAAAGGGGTGTTTTCTTAACGTTTTGAGTGTTACCTTTATTTATTAAATATCATGTTCTTCGCACTTAAATCATAAAATTCAGTTCAGTAGCAATGTTGTACAATAATTTTAAAATGAGCATATCTTTAGTATTTCCGATACCCAGTTTCGCGCCTGCTGGAGATAAAAAGGTTCCCCCCCTATAGTGTTGCCATTGCTCGCTTTTAAATCGTTGAGTTTGTTACTAAAAAATTCTTTAAAGTTTTACAAAATATGAAACCGATAATAAAACAAACTCTAAATTTCAAATTCGGTCTTCCACATGCCTATATTCGTAGGAGGATTATGTCATTCAAAATTAGATGGTATACCATTGTTTTATCACAATGAGAGAAATATACATACATTTATGCAGATTTTCCATTATTTAATTTCTTTAAATATAATGCAGGACTCTAACATTTGGTGTCAACAGTTTGGAAAGTGAAACGCACATTTATAGTGATTCAACACAAAATCGCAAAACGAAAACAACAGTTCTTCAGGGACAAAGTCTGTTCCAAATTTCTACATTTTAAAATTTAACTGAAAAATAGTTACATTTTAAATGTAAAAATAAAATAAAAAAAATAACTATATACACTGCTCGACATCGAAAATGCAACACCAAGAAGGAGTGCTCAGAAATTTATGCAAATTTTAAGAGTACATGCGAATGATGTGAAATACGCAGCTCTCCGACGCACATGAAGAAGGCACAAGATATAAGGGAAAGAATGTGCAGAATGGGCAATATTCGTGTCATTATTTCTGCCAGACGAATTATCGAAGAAAGTTGGTGATTGTCCCGGAAGATACGTGTAATAGGAGAGAATGCCAAGCTGCCGTCAACGAAGGCACTTCCAGAAGATAGACGATTTTATGAGGAGTATGGTGATTGGACTGTGAAGGGCAGGTTGGTCCCTATGTCAAATCGCAGCTGATACCCATATCGATGCGAGCACGGTGCATCGGCTATAGCGAACATGGTTCGAACAAGGAAATGTGGGAAGAAGGAGGGGTGCAGGTGCAGCCAGAGTGACGTCAGCACGCATGGATCGACGCATCCGCCGACAAGCTGTGGCGGTCCCGCAAGTCACTTGTACCAAGATTCTGCAGCATGTGCAAGATACCCTGGATGTTACCGTGTTGACCAGAACCATTTCCCGTCGATTGGCTGAACGTGGCCTGCACTCACGCCATCCGTTAAGACTGCCATTGACCCCACAGCACAGATGCCAACATTTAGAATGGTGCCGGACTGAAGCGATGTGGATGACAGAATGGTGAAACGTCATGTTCTCAGATGAGTCACGCTTCTCTTTATCCAGTGACAGTCGCCGCATACATGTGTGGCGTCGACGTGGAGGCAGATCTAATCCAGCAGTAACAGTGGAACGCCCCACCGCACGACAACGTGGCATAATGGTTTGGGGCGCTATTGCCTACAATTCCAGATCACCTCTAGTTCATATTCAGGGCACTACGACAGCCCAACGATACTTGGATAATGTACTGCGGCCAGTGGCAATCCCCTACCATCAGAAGCTGCCTAATGCAATTTTCAGCAGGATAACACCCGACCACACAGTGCTCACATCTGCCAACATGCTCTGCAAGGTATACAGATGCTTCCCTGGCCACCGTACTCTCCTGACCTGTCACCAATCGAACATGTGTGGGATGTGATTGGATGCCGTTTGCAGACTCTGCCCCTGCCTTGTTCAGAAGATGAACTGTGGCAAATGGTTGAAAGGGAATGGAGAGCCATCCCTCAGGACACCATCCACACTCTTATTGACTCTATGCCTAGACATGTTTCTTCATGCATCGTTGTCCGTGGTGGTCGTACATCCTACTAAGCCGACGCCATTTTCGCTCTGTATTCTATCATTTTGAAGTAAAGATCACTTATTGCTGTGTGCTGTCTGTATTTTTTCCAAATTTCATCACTTTCTGACCACTCTTTTTGGATGTTGCATTTTCAATGTCGAGCAGTATAAATATATTAAACTATATAAATATGGAGGGAGGAAACCATGAACAATAATGAAAGTCAAATACAATACATAACTAATTTTAAAATGCACATAAAGCTCTTGTGCGATTCTTATTTTAAAAAGTTTTATCTTTTCACAGCTCTGAGTTACATAAAGCAATTAATACAAGGATACTCAACCCTTTTTTTGCCCGATGCACCACTTTCATCATTGCTAGAAGACTATTCCCCCCTTTCCCAATTTCCAAACCTACAAAAAATATGTATATTTATTTAGATCATCTTCAAAAGCAAGCACAGAAGGAAATGGGTGGTGTCAGACTGACTGCATCCTCCCAAAACTAAAAAATCTTCCCTGGAGGGAAATTTTCCTGGGAAACTCTGAATTATTAAAAAGCATATACTTTTATCTAGTAGAACACAAAGAAAAAAAGTAACTATTAATGGATATTATGAAAAGAAATTGAATATTACTATTTAACAAAATAATAAGTGCATGAATCAAGAACACATGGAAAAAGAAGAAGGAAAAATACAAACCATTCTTCTGGTCTTGGATATGTGGTATGCCGAAAAGCATTGTCAGGATCATACTCAAATGCAACACCACAGGTTGGATTCCACTTGGCATGTTCTTTTGCAAAGCCTTTTTTAGCATAAGCACGAACTTTTAACTCTTGTCCTTTCCGCAATTTTACAATGAGTATATCTGTAAATAATAGATAAATTATATTCATATTAACAGTTTTAATACATAAAACTATTAAAAACTCAAATAACAATATATAAAATAAAAACACCAAAAACATGTTGAATCAACAATAGAGATTTTAAAAAATGTATTTAAAAGCACTATTCTTTTACTCTGTGTCATTTTTCTTGGGGGGGGGGAGTTATTTTGGGACTTACACTGCTGAATTAGAATATGACATCTATTTTTTTTAAATCTTTGTCTACCAGTTTTACAAGAATCATATTATTCTGAAATTAAAAAAGCAATTAGGGTATTTTGTGATCATCTTGTAATTTCTAATTATACTATAATGGAAGTCTTCAGTATCTCAAATCATGACACCATAAACTTAATCATAAGAAAAGAAATGCAACTTAAGTTCTTTATAATCAGAACAGTGTTTTAAGTTTCAAATTTACACAGGCATCCACCTACTACTGTATAGTTTAAATATGCAATATTTGAATAAATTGCTTATATTTAGTATGCACTTTTCAATAATTATATCTAGAGTTATAATTTTATTACATCAAAAACTAATTTTTGTTGCAGACTTCTTAATAGTATTTTCACCAAGCATTACAGTTTCATACATTAAAAGCTACAGTAACTTGCCATCCTAGACAGCATGGTGTTTGGCACAAGTTTACTGATATACAAAAACTTGTGACACAGATTCATAGTTAAGGCTTGATTGACTGTGCAAGTCTGGGACTAATTAGCATTCATTAGTTGATTGAATTATGCTCAATTAAGGCATTATTCATGTGAAGGCAAAAGCAACATAAATTGACAGATTTTGAGGTGTGGCAAATACAAACCAAGATTGTTCAAGACTTGAATATCTTTCAAGTACCATATCAGGAACTTGACCTTATTCTTTAAGCAATGAACTATGCTAATAGACAAACTGGTCAATGGTGGCCAAAAGCAACAATCACTTCTAAAAATTATTTTCTGCCAGCATTGTCTTGAAAAACTGTGAAGCAAATTCATGTCGACAATGACAGCAGATTGCCACATAAAATCAAATGAGACATTTTGCTGATCTAAGCAGGTTTGGTATAATCAATAATTAAAAATAGCAAAATAACATAATGATTTAGAAAGAATAGAAAAAAAAATTATTTGAAAAGAATTATAAAATTGAACCCATATCATTGTAAAAACAATCTGAAAAACAGAACAATTTTTTCTATTGCATATAGCAAAGGCTGCCATACTGCAACTTCTGAATCGTGTACGGCTCTTATACAAATAACACATACATATGGAATATGGTAAATTAACACACTTTCTTGACCAAATAAAAATAATTTTCATTTCTTTTTACAAAGTTATCAATTATTACACAGTTAGTCTTATCTTTCCATTTGAAACTTGTTTCACAACTTTCAAAATGCTGTAAATATGGAATTATGGCTTTTGGAAAATCTAGTTGCAACTCTCGAACTTTCCTGAATTCCAATATGTGGTTTTTACTGACATGCAATTTGGCCACTCTTGGCATGCAATAACCTATTTTGCAATTTCAAATGGATAACTTGAAGAAAATTTGCTTTAATCCTGTTGAACATTTATCGCAATTACATTACAGAGTTCATGTGAAATTTCATAAATGATATTCCTTTTCATAAGATTTAGTATACTGCAAATTAATAATTCTAATTCTCATCAGAAATTTATACTTTCTATATCAGACCTTGGTTGTTTTCAGTAATGATTACTGTAACTAATAGAAGGGTTAACTACAGGAAGACTGCTCAGTATCACCCCCGTTAATAATTACCTACAATATATTAAAATTCAAAATTTTTTTAAACTGGTTTGGATGTGCTTTTATGGTTGGAAAGACAATAAATAAGATTATAACCTCTGTTGAAATCTTTCCTTTCCTTAGCTTTTAATAAATTTCAGTGCTTAAAGCAATTTTTTAAAAAGCCTTATCTGTCTTCTTCCTTGTGACAAATCTTGTTATTTCTCTAAAAAAATATAGCTTCTTTTATACAACAAGAAATCACTGGTTTCGTGAAATCAAAATCTGAGCAAATTTAGGACATTAAGGCAATCAGTACAGAAACTTCTGAATAATTAACGAATTGTGCATTTCATAAATGTTTGGAGTTGCTACTAGCACAGATACTTAATATGAGGGGGGGAACTGGGTTCTTTGGTAAGAATACTGAATAGTATGAATACATATACTGAATAGTATGAATACATTGGAAAATTTAAACTCAATCATTAACTTAGTTAATGGAACTCACAATTAAAAATGTACAGAACTCTTGTTGAAGTATAGTAATAGTATACTAACCATAACAAATTATTTTCAACTTACAAAAAAAAAAAAAAAAAAAAAAAAAAAAAACTTAATCAGACTCAAAAGAGAAGGATAATTTATGCTAAACTTTATGCAAAAGAATGTTGTGATACATCTTCAAACAGTTCCAATATTAACTAACAAATACATTACCATCATTTTCACAATATTCACTTGTGTCCTCCTCTCTGTGTCTTGAAGTAACCTATGAAGAATTTTTAACATTAAATATCCATTTACATATTTACATGGACAAATATATATCAATTTAAATATTTTATTATTATACAATTATCATTTATTTTTTGCCTTGTCAAGTGGAATTCTTTTATAAAGAAGCTGAATCCATATCCTCTGATTCACTCATGATTACTAATGAGGACATACACATACTAGACACAGAATTAACACTATAGTCTACTATTTTCTATTCATACGTACACAAAAGAACAATTTCACAAAAGAAACTGAAAATGGAAGGAAAAGATTAGAAAACAATACATTAGCAATGTGGACAATTTAATACACACAAAATTTTTTCAGTTCACAAAGACATAAGATGTATGGGAAAACAGCTATGCTGTGGAAAAGCAATGGTGATAAAATAATTATGGGAAAAAACACATTCATAACTCTTTTAAAGAAAATCCCGACTTCATGAATGGCATCCTAAGAAAAACTGGATCATATTTATCTCAAAAAAGGAAAACTGCCGAAAGTTCAGTCCATTCATCACCAGAAACAGAAATTCAAAAAAGCTACTTTTTACCCACCTAGCAGTTTTTCAATTTAGCTTTTGGGTGGGGGAGCATTTGAATGACAGCATGCTTTCAGACCTGGGTTAAGAATGTTTTCTATGACACAGCTAAATTGTGATTAAAAAAAAAATCACTTAAATTTGGCAGTTATATCAAATATTTTTTGGTGGAGCTGAATAACTACAAGATTTTCATAATTTCTTATGTCAAATATAAGAACCAATTTCTGAGCAAAATGTTTCACAAGTGTATTTATTTGTCCTCATGATATACCTCTCTGTTCAATTAAACCATATCATATATGTTAAATCTGCAATACTTGAATATGGCTGTTAGAAAATGGTGTAATCTCTGTAGATGAAATGCATGATGTAGCATCATTTGGGACAGGTCAAATGGAGATGTAATGCAAATGAAGTCAAAGCATCTTTTAACTGTTCTGGTATTAAGCTACATTTTCAGCAAAGAAGTTTCAATTTCTTTGATTATAAACATATTCTTATCATGTCTCAATCACCTTTCTTGCCAGATTTAATGTATTAAATAATTCTTATTTAATAATTCAAATTTGTCTTTTAAATGTTAACTGACTTACAATAAACACTCACAGTTCAAAAACTTTCTTAAAAAAGGCACAAAAATCACCAACTTGCACCCGATAAGTAACTTTTAGCTTTTCATCTGTAGAAAAATGCCAAATCATGCTAAGGTGGTTGCATTAATATGTAAGTACCTGCAATTTTAAGGCACTAATAGGAATTGTAAATGAAAATAACTTAGAATAAACTGATAATATTATATACATTTGAAAGGCTATCTATACGTCAGACATCTCATTGAACCAATCTCAATCATGTGTGTGTGTATGCTTCTTTATGTTTTAATTATAATTTTGAACTGATATGTGCTTCCAGAAAACTACCGTAATTTCCGGAAGAAAGGCCGCACTCAAGAAAATTAAAATTACACAGAAATGCCACAAGAGATTAAATTGCACGTGACATCGTCGTGGGCCGTATAGTTGCAAAATCTCAACCTATGTCCTGATATATGACATATCAGTTAGGAAAAATGCATGAAATGAAACCATAACTCAAAAATATATTAAAGGTAAGAAATGCTGAAAATATATTTACATTCATGAATATACTTATATTTACTCACTAAAGAAGTCTATATATGTAATATTCAGACTATATTATAAAAAATGTTGCAACAACGAAATATTAAATTTGAATGACAAAAGGAAATTTTAAATTTTACTTACAAAAGGAATTACAGCAAACTATACATCATATGAAGCCATCAAAATCTGATTCTTCACTATCTGAATTAAAAAGATTTAGTAAATCCTGATCTAAGTCCAAGTCTTCCAGATCATCACATTCATCCTCTTGATTTACAGTCTCTTTATCTAAGGATATAATTTCCGCTTCTTTGAACCCTGCTATTATTGACGATGTTTTTTTTACCGATTTCCATGAACTTCCTACCCACTGTGCAACTTCTTCATAAGATGCTTTACGCATTTTACCACTTTTGGTATACGTATGCAATCTTTCACTCATCCAACACTCCAAAGCCTTCGGACTTCAGCTTTGAAGGATTTATTACCTGACAAATCTAATAGTTGTGTCAAACCACCAGGAATTATTGCTACGGTCGTAGACAATTTTTTATATCTGGTTTTCATTGATCAAGTAAATGAGCACACATCAAATCCATTGTCAGTAACCCTTTTGGTTGGAAAAAAGATCCCTTACGACACTGCCAAACTTTTTTGTAGCCACTCATGCATGATTGTTTCTCATATCCAGCCATTCTCGTTTGCACAAATAATTACGTCATTAGGAAAATCTTCCTTCGGAATAGTTTTTCATTTAAAAATGATCATCGGCTTTAGCTTGTCACTGTTTGTGGCACAAGCTAATGTAAATGACGTTCTTTCATGCCCCGTCGTAAGCACAGATACAGTTTTTGCACCAGTTTCGTTTGCTAGGTCGACGTGTACATGGATGATACCGTGTATGTGCAATTCTTAAAAATGCGGCAAGCAGTGGGCGATTCTGCATTTTGTCCCAATTTCGCACCTAATCTTCATCATGATTAAGCACTTTTGTTACATAAAAGTTCTAGCATAAGCGTAATTTGGCTAGCAGATTGTTGGGAAAAAATGTTGAATAAGAAAAAAAAAAAGCCTTTACTTCGTGAAAACAAAATGGCGTCCATACAAAAACTAGCAGGTTGCTGCAGGAGGGTTAATCGCCAAATTTTCCCCAAGTTACCATAATCCAAAGATTAACCATTTTTTCTTTTCATAAATCTGCTACACCAGCAAAGCCCTCCTTTGAAATCATTTATGTTCATCTGTTTTGCTATAAATTTTGCTTGTAAGTGAATTTTTACAGTCAAAATTGCCATTCCCTTTCCTCGTTGCTCCTTTATCCAGTTTGCAAGTTCGTCCTCTAGATTGGGCCACCTTACAGTTTTTTTGTTTTGTACAGAAGTTTACACTTCTTTTGGCTCGTTTCTGTTGTGGCATATTTTTAAGTTCTTTTTCAGTTCTACAACGTTGAACTCGTCAACTTCAAACTCTAGAGCAGCTGCTCTATTTCCAATTTGTTCAGCACGTGAAATTACATTAAGCTTAAAACCAGCAGCATAGCTTCTCTGCCGATTAGGTGCCATTTTAAAAAATTTTCCGCTGCCTTCTTACTTAAAAACAATCCAACATATACTTGTACCCAAACTGATGGGATATGTATCTGGCAGAATGCCAAGAAAAATCGATTCATGCTGAAGAGGAAATACGTCAGAGTTCGTTATTGCCAGGCAGGTGGAGTCGTGTCCGCCTTCGAAAAAAACTGCAGAAAAGGCAGGGGTGGGGAGAGGATAGGTCCTGGAAGATTCATCGAATGGCAGAGGAGAGAGACTATTCATAATGATGAGAACGCTGATTTGAAAGGGGAGAGAATGTTATTGTTCTGAGATCCCATTTAGGGTGAATAAGGCATGTACTTCCGTTCAAGGGAAAGAATGTAAACAAAATAACGTTCGTAAAAAGCAAATGAGTGGTCTTTTGTATGGGAACAGCACCAGTCTATGTACAATGACAAGGCCATCCAAACTATGTACAATGACAAAGTTATTCAAACTACGTATAATGACCATCATAGGAAGTATTTTATTTTTAGTACACCTAAACGCCGCACCTGCTGAAAATTTAAGTTTTAAACACGTAAACGCGGCGGCATTTCTTCCGGAAATTACGGTATTCACTGGGATTACAGAGCACTACATTTTACAAAGAAATGTGCATCATTCATTTTAAAACATTTTTAAATCTAAATCAATATTGTATATAAAAGATATTTATATACATACACACATAAATTCTTGGAGTATATATACTAATTTAATTCAAAAAATTGCAGATTACTATTATTTGTAAACTATTGGTGAAAATAACAGTATGTGAAACAACTACTGTAAATTTAATTTAGGCTAAATATTATTATTTTCATTTGAATTAATTTAAAATTCAAGAAGGAATAAATAATTATTGACAATTTAATGAAAAAACAATTACAAGGCACATTACAAGGCTTTACTGACATTACGAGGCACTAAGAAATAAGGCTGACATTACAAGGCAAATTAGACCTTTCTCTTTCAAGTAACATTTAAAAAAATAGGAGCACTATAGTAAGCAACAATTTGAAATTATCTATTCCTCATTTTTTAACATGATTTACATTTAGATTTTTCCAATTATCATTTGTATTTCAACTTATACCTTCTATTCATATTTTATTTACTTCATTTTAATATTTTTACTTAATGAAAACAGCTTTTAAACTTGAAAGACTAAATTAACATAGGGGTATTCTCCTGAGCTATTTGAGGTATAGATACATAAAAAAATTTAAAAATTACTTTAAACAGACTATAAAGACAGAAATGTTAATTAGTATTCCCTCATTATTGAAAAGTCTAATGAAAAAAGGGTTACATCCCCTGTTAACATTAGAATTGTATCATTAAATCATCAGTAATTAATTATTTCCTTATGCATTTTTAATTCATTTAATTGAATTTAATTTTCAGGATAATGATAATATTTACAATAGTTTTTTCACACACACATTTACTTCCATAAATTATCCTCATTTAATAACTACAGTTTTATTAATTCAATTATTTTAATCTTAGCTTCATTATTGCTAGATTTTTGATTGCCCATACAATCATTTTTACATAATATATATAATATGTAAAAATGATAAAAAATATAAAAATGATATATATATATATATTACCGGGACAACTCTCATGTCACTTGACTTCATATCTGCAGTAGTCACATGACGAGTCTGTTCTTCAGTGCACTTGACATCCAAAGTAAATTCAATTGAACAATCAGGACAGAAGTCAATGCATGTACAATCCTATAAATGTTTTTTAAACAATATAGGAAAAAAAAAAGTCAAATGATGAATAAATAAATACAAAACTAAAAATATTCATTACATCATAACAAAATACAATTAAAAATGTTAGTCTAAAAGTATATAAAAACTGTTTGATAGTTAAAAATTGGAAGAAAATTCCTAACAATTTTTTTTTTTTTTTTTAAAATTCAATTAATTTTTATAACTGTTCTCAGTTATTAACAGTTCAAAGAAGGTAAAATTGTTCCCAATTAGATGGATTTCATTAGCAGACCAGACATTATTGCTACTTTCACTTTAAAGAAATACTTGAAGCAAGCCTCATGCACAAATAATCCTGTGAAAGAATAGCATAACCTTGAATAACTGAGCCTTTTCTTTATCAAAGAATTGAAAAAGTGTCCACATAGCATTAATTTATGATAAAAGAATGCATCCTTTTTTTTCGGGGGGGGGGGGCTTCAACTATGTACATGTCAGCAGATATTACAGCATGACTATACATAGAATAAAAAGAATCTATAAAAATGTTTCACAAAAACACCTTGTCAAAGGCAGATATTGCAGCTTTGAAATAATAAATCAATCAAATTTAATAGATGTATTTTTGTGAATAATTTTCTTTTGTAAGAAAAAGCAACAACAGAATAGGATATTTTAAGGAGGAAAGTAAATTATTATTAAATTTTTTAATTATTTTTACGTCTACGCTATATAATCTGCCTTAGCTAATGACTTCAAAGCAATGATGCATAATCACTTTAGACTGAAATAGTGGAATCTAAAATTGCCATTGCTAATTACAGCATTAGAAAAAATGGAAGCATACTATTATGCTATTTCTAAAAGATAAATTACAAAACATTATTTGATAAAAAAAAAATAAAAAAAAAAAAAAAGCAGTGTTACTCCAAATGTCCAAATAAAAAATGTTGTGGCAGAAAATACAACTTGTGATCTCATCTACTTTTACTGCCGTAAAATTTAAAAGGATTTATAATACCATATTACTTTCCCCCTAGCTTGTTAACACCAGGTTCTGAAAGTTTAAAAAATATTTGAATAATTTTCCTCTTTTCCTCTTCATCAAGGTCTTTCGAGAATGGGCTCTCTTAATTTTAAAATGAATTTGTATATGTAGTTATTGTTTTCTGATTAAGAAACTATTGCAAACTACTTGTGAAGGTTATGCCGAAACTTGCCCTTCTAGCTGCGGAACTTTATGCCAGCCTGATACGAGAACCCTAAAAATGCAGCAAAACAAACATGAAATGACATTCAGTCTACAATTTCACAAAGCCAGTAGCAAATTCGCAGTTTTTAATTATTTACACATGATTTGTGGTACCCTCTGACCTTGCAAAGGTCACATAAAGAGTAGCAGACTTACAAGGAGATTCAAGTCACAGGAAAGTAGAAATGAAGATACCTTATTAGATATTGTAATATTATTATTAACCAATATTATTATGTGCTCTTAATTGGAATGTACATTTCTCAAAGAAATAATATTGTGATAGTTACTTGTAGTTTATTCATGTCTACTTCTTATTTGTAATGTTCTTACTGTAACCACATAATTATACTGTTATTCACATATTTTCCCGTCGCGGTTTCTTCTTCTTCGGTTGCACCACAACCTGTCACAGGCCATGGCCATATCAACAAGCTTCCTCCAATGAATCCGATTAGTCACTATGGTCCGCCAATCATTGATTTTGATGTTTAGACTTCTGAGATGATCTTCCTCCACCGAGTCTATCCCTCTTGTACAAGGTGTTCCTCTTTTCCTAGTAACCTCTAAGCTTGCAAAGGTCACCTTTTTCACATCTAAAAAAAATTCCAAGCCAGCTGATATGATAAGATCTGAAACCTCAGACAATGTTAGGTTGTTTGCATCTTCTATATATTTTATGGTTAAACAACATTCCATCTATTATTTCCTCTAACTGGGCTATATATGCGATGTGTTTTCTAAGTAAAGGCTGTTTGAAAATATGAAAACGAACGAAAGAAAATTTTCAAAACCCAAATTTATTTTCCTATTCTACACACGTTTCTCTATTTCTCAACATAGCTGCCAAAGTTTGTTTAAACACTTATCATACCTTAGAACTAGATTTTGAATACCCTCTGCATAGAAATTTGCTGCCTACTCCAATAACCAAGAGAACATGGCCGTTCCTATGTCTTCGTTATCGTTGTAGTGGTTGTTGCCGAGATGATGTTTGCGATAGCAAAAAAGATGAAAATTGCTCAGTGTAAGGCCTGGGCTGTAGAGGTGGTGGTGCAAAACTTCCCACCCAAAAAGAGTCCAGTAATACTCGGGTCTGAGCTGCGGTACGAGGCCTTGCATTGACATGGAGTAGCAAAGTTTCCTCTGTCAGCATGCCACATCTTTTGTTTGGAATCGCTCTGCCCAGCTTTTGCATGGTTTGGCCCACAGGCTACCACATTTATGGTGGTTCCACATTGCATGAAGTTGACCAACAAAACGCCATGCCTATCCCAAAACATGGACGCCATTGATCTTGCACTAGAATAGAGTGTGTTTGGCTTTGACCCTTACAGAAGAGTGTGTAGATCTCCACTCTATGCTCTATTGCTTCCATTCAGGCATAACATGTGGAACCCACATTTCGTCTCCCATTATGATCCGACTCAACATTGTGTTACTTTCTTCGTTATAACGAGTTGAAAAATTAAGCGAACACTTAAATCTTTTGTTTTTGAGGTCCTCCATTTAGGGACCTAATGGGAGCACAGTTTCTTAAACCTTAACTTTTCAGAAACAATATTGTTCAGTACTGACCTAGACACTTCAGGACATTCATTTGAAAGAGTGCTTATGGTGAAGCTTCTGTTCTCAAGAATTTTCGCTTCAACTAAAACCACCATATCATCTGTGATCATAGATTGGCGACCAGAACAGGCTTCATCATGAATGTTGTTACGACCAGATTTAACCAACATGTGGTTAAATCTCATGACATGTGGTTAAATCCATAACAACATGTGGCAGATTTGTGAAGTCACGGCAGTAGCTCCGTAAACTTCACAAATCTGCCAGTGGATGTCTGTAGTAGACAGTTTTCTTGATGATAAAGAGCACATCACTGACTGTATCTTGCACGGGGTTGCCAATTCAATAATCTCAAACATTTTAAAGACACAGAACAGACCATACATGTTACCTACGCAGCTGCAACTGAGCACAGTTGTTTAAAAGGATACTGCATCCTGTATAGCTGTGCAGTGTTTAACCTTCTCAGCATTATAAATACAAAATTCTGTATAAAAGTGTAGCTTTCTTATTCATTGCACATGAAAATTTCTGTCAGCTTATACTGTATCTAATTTCCAGTTGGATGTATATTGAAAGAAAAGGATTCGTGGCACAAAATGACAGAGTGTTTTCTCAATAATAATCAAGAAAATACCATTTATTCAAGAGATTTTTAGGAACTTAAAAAAATTTCAGGGGTAAACCTGTAATACTCAAAGAGTTAATGTACATGATGCTGATTTTTTTTTTTTTTTTTTTTTTTGAGTAAAAGCAAATTGACCTATATACGACTATATATATTATATGATACATTGTTATTATAAGCTATTTTTTTACAAAGCTTCAAGTACTGCTAAGTTGCCCCCACGTATTATATTTTACACCAACCTTTGTGTTCGGTGCCTTATTGCCAGAAAAGTATCACAATTTTAAATTAATAATGATACTAACCCTAGAATACTGCATTTTATCTACAACTTCATCACTTGTAAGAGGAATCAGACCTAATCTATGGGCAACAAATTCATCATGAAGAACAGTTGAATTTGCTTCAAGCTGAACCCAATCAATGGCTAATGTAGGAACTTCAGCAATAAAAACTCTTCGAAGGCTGTTGGCAACACTGAAATAGATTTTTTAAAATATATACATATTAATTCAGAAGTCTAACAACAAATACATATTATTTAAAAAGTCCAGATCTATATAGTTTAAATATATCTTTTCAATAACGATTTGATCCAAGTATTTTTTATACAGAAATAAGAATATAAAAAAATGGCATAAAAACATCAAATCATATTAGTATTTTTTGCATATATTCATTTTTTACATACATGCAGTATGTAAAAAAGACATATTTAGAAAAAATTATTATTCACAAATATTCACATTTTTGATTTAGCTGCTGTTAATTTGTTGCAAGTTCAATCATTATTTTGTAAAATGTTTCACTTTTATTTAATTACCTCTAAATCACTATTATGGTCTGAACTTAGAAAACTTGCAACATAATCAGATATGTAAAATTCACATGTTCAGCATCAGCCACATTGCACACACTATCAAGAGAAATACACTAAAATGATGATTTCAAAATGTCTAGTTACGCAGTATAAACAACAGATTAAAACACTGAAGAATAAGTTGCACTAAGAAAATGATCTTGTCAGATCTAGTGAATTTTTGCAACCTAGAGACACCAGCACATAACCCATAATCTGCAGTTCATCTGCAACACTTTGCCTTGAGTCAGATGATGCAAGTATTTGATAAGTATGCTTCTTGAAAATGATGTTTCAACTGTGTAATTCTTCAATAACCAAACTGACTAACATTTGTAGAAAAACATTTACTGTATTGTTACGAATTTGGTATTTAAAAAGCTAATATTAGTTCAATTATAAATTAATTGGTTTTATTTCTCGCGCAGTGCAGCGCGTGACGAACATTAAAAGAAAGCTAAGCCGGATAATTGAAAATACAAGAGCGCGTGCATTATATAAATAAATATCTCTTTTTGATTTCGAGAAAGTACTGGAAAATTCTAGCGCATGATTTTAAAATCTTATAAAAGGAGGAAAACATCTCAGTTTGTAGTAGTTGCTTAGTTTGTTGTTATTTAGAAAACTGCTCTTGTTGATTGTAGCGAATTCGCAGATTAGCGTTCTTTAGCTGTTTTGAATTACGTTCTATTGGACATTTGAGTAGTTAAAAGGAAACTACTGTGAGATATTGTAATACTGCATGATAATTTGAGAAAATTTAAGCATTTTTGTTGTGATAATAATAAATTTTTGTTACTTTTTCATCGGACTTGTGCATTCATCTCATAACGAACCCGTACGCACGCAACAATTTTTGGTGTCAGAAGTGGGATTTGAATGCCAATAACAAGAGCGATGGAAGAGCAATTAAGGCAGTTAATATCAGCCTTTGCCTCATTTAAAGAAGAAATGAAATTGGGCCAGGAATCCGTTAAGGACGCAATGAAAGCCGTTCAAGCTGGTCAAGAAAAGATTGAAGCATGTCAAGAAGAAATGAAAAGAGGAATTACCTGCATAATAGAAAATAAATTTGAAGCTATGGAAGGCAGAATTGACACAGTTGAAAATAAAGTTGGACAAATTGAAGAAAAAGTTTCTTTCGTAAAAGATCAAATTGAAGAAAGAGTTTCTTCGGTGAAAGAAGAAATAAAAAAAAAAAGTTTCTTCTGTAAAAGAACATATAGAAGGGAGAGTTTCAGCTGTGGAGGAACGAATTGAAGGAAGAGTTTGTGCCGTCCAACACCAAGTCGAACAACAAATTGATGAGAGAGTTTCTGCAGTTGCCAAAGAAATGGAAACTTTAAAGAAATTCGTAGCGACGGCAGGGAGCAAGAATGATGATTTTAAATTCTTACCGATGCCTGCTCGTCCATTTCTGAAGCTATCCACATATGATGGGAAGACATCCTGGCAAGTGTACAAGACCCAGTTTTCTATCGTTGCGGATGCGAATGGATGGGATTCCCAAGCTAAGGCCTGTCATCTCGCCGCTTCTTTAAGAGCCGACGCAGCGGATATCCTTCAGACTCTTCCCGAAAACAAAAGGTTAGATTTTTGAAGCTCTGTCCGGCGCTTTGGCGAGAACTGTTTAAAAGACTACAGCAGGCTTCAATTAAAATCCCGTCAACAGAAGCCCACTGAATCACTTCAGGAGCTCGCCACGGATGTTGAAAGGCTGTCACATCACGCCTTTTCGGAGTGCCCGACAGAAACAAGGGAAATCCTGTCCCTGCAATATTTCATCGATGGCATCCGGGATACTGAAATACAAAAAGCTCTACGAATGGCGGATGTAAAAGATTTAAAAAGCGCTCTAGTGTATGCCATGAAATTCGAGGCAGCCCAGCAAGCCACTCGTCGAGACCGCCACCCAGTCAGAGCTGCTCAAGTCCAGGAGCCAGGGGATCAAGTCACCACTCGTCTAGACGATTTAACTAGACAACTGAATGCCTTGAGACGGAATATTGGTGAGAAGAAACCGACCGTTAAGTGCTGGAACTGCGGTGCTGAAGGACGCATACGACGAAACTGCAGAATACCCCAGGGTACGGATGTTAAGACCGCTTCTAACAAGCAGCAGGGAAACTAATTAGTGGCCATCTCGCGGGGCGGAGGTTGCCAGATAATGAAAAGCCCCAGTTTAAAGCGCTTCAGATTTCTGCAGTGAGAGGCGGCAGTAATGGACTTTTCATAATAGGACATATTAACGGAGTCCCATGCAATATGACGATAGACACAGGAGCCAACAATACCATCATCCGAAAAGATTTGGCTCAACAACTGGAAAGCAAACTTATCTGGACGCCGCCCTGCGTTACCCTACAGACTGTGTCCGGTGAGAAGATCGACATCAATGGGAAAGTAAATGTTAACATCACGTTTGGAAGTGCCGCTTACCATCACACGGCATATGTAGCAGAGATCACTGATTCTTGCATACTCGGATTGGACTTTCTAAGGAAATACAATTTTTCCTTGGACTTTAAAAGTAACGAATTGCATTCTGCGTCTGAGGACATAACGTTATTTGGAATTAATAATGAAGAAGTTAAATCTGTCCACAGAATCATAGCACAAGACAATATCACAATACCGGCAAGAACAGAAATTTTACTCCCTGGATCTATAGCCGAAAACAGAGATTTCCGCTACGGCATCATAGAATATCCCAATAACTGTAATAGCCCGAAAGGAGTACTAGTAGCCTCAACACTCGTCGACCTATCGAGAATGGTTATCCCGGTGAGAGTTGCCAATGTAACTGAGAAGGCGACGTGGTTGCAGCATGTACTCCAGTAACCAGCGTTGAAAGAAAGAACAATATCCAAGAATCCGTGTCCTCATCAGAGAGCATTACATCGGAGTTATTGCAGAATGCGCAATTGAACGATGAAGAGAAGAATGCTGCCGATCGCGTCATCAAAGATCTTCAAGTTGTTTTCTCCCGCTCGTCTTCTGACGTGGGTCGAACTAGTTTGACACAACATAGAATAGATACCGGCGATCATCCCCCGATCAAGCAACATCCAAGACGTCTACCGTTTGCTAAACAGGAAGAGGTGCGAACACTGTTAAAAGATATGGAAGAAGGCGATGTCATCGAGACTTCAGCGAGTCCATGGGCATCTCCCATCGTTCTCGTCAGAAAGAAAGACGGCTCAACAAGATTTTGCGTTGACTATCGCCGGTTGAATGAGGTTACGAAGAAAGACAGTTACCCTCTTCCTAGAATTGACGACATTCTAGACACTCTTTCTGGAAGCAAGTGGTTCTCAACACTTGATTTAAAGAGTGGGTATTGGCAGGTAGAAATACAGCCTGAAGACCAAGAAAAGACGGCATTTACTACGGGACAAGGGCTTTGGCAATTCAAGGTGATGCCGTTTGGACTGTGTAATGCGCCGGCAACATTCAAACGTCTTATGGAGACTGTTTTGAAAGGTCTTTCCTACGAAGCCTGCCTGATATACCTGGACGACATCATTATCGTTGGAAAGAGTTTTGAAGAACATTTAGAAAATCTTAGGAAGGTGCTTCAGAAACTGAAAGAAGCCAATCTGAAGCTGAGTCCCGCTAAATTCAAATTGTTCCGAAAGGAAGTGACTTACCTGGGACATGTCATCTCTGCAGAAGGTGTGCGCACAAATCCTGAAAAGGTATCAGCGGTTAAATCCTGGAAACGTCCTGAAAATGTCCATCAGTGGAGAAGCTTCCTAGGGCTTTGCACCTACTATAGGAGATTCGTGAAAGACTTTTCTTCCATCGCAAGACCCCTTCACAAGCTGACAGAGAGCAAGCAAAGATTCTTGTGGACAAAAGAATGCGAGGATGCATTTAACAACTTAAAGGAGGCTTTAACATCTGCTCCAATCCTGATGTATCCTCAGCTCGACCGACCATTTATTCTTGACACCGACGCGAGCAATGAAAGTGTCGGTGCTGTTTTGTCCCAAGAAATAGACGGCCAAGAACGTGCAGTGGCGTACTGGAGCAAGTGCCTGTCTAAACCGGAGAGGAATTATTGTGTCACCAGGAAAGAGTTGCTCGCCATAGTCAAAGCCGTAGAACAGTTCCATCACTATCTATATGGCAGAAAATTCCTGCTCCGCACCGATCATGCATCATTGACCTGGCTTTTAAATTTCAAGAATCTTGAGGGTCAAATAGCCAGGTGGATACAGAGACTCCAAGAATATGACATCACTATCCGTCATCGTAAGGGATCATCACACGGAAACGCCGACGCCCTGTCTAGAAGACCTTGCCAAGAAAGCTGCCAATATTGTTCCAGGGTGGAAGCGAAATACGAGCTGCTGACTCCGGTCGCAAGACAAATTACATCATCAACATCGGCTGATCGAGAACCGTGGAGTGATGATGAAGTCAGGAAAGACCAGCTGGAAGACCGCGACATTAAACCGATAATTGATTTAATGGAGTCATCAACCAGAAAACCTACCTGGCAGGACATTTCTATCTGTAGTCCTACAACCAAACAGTATTGGGCACTCTGGGATTCACTTCACATTCGAAACGGCGTCTTATACCGGAAATTTGAATCGGATGATGGGAAGACGTTCCGATGGCAGCTGATACTTCCAAGATCCTGCATTCCTGATGTCCTTAAAGAACTACATAACAGCCCTACGGGAGGTCACTTTGGAATAATGAAGACCTTACAGAGAGTTCGTGAGCGCTTTTACTGGAATAATGCAAAGGATAACGTGCAAAAGTGGTGCCGATCCTGCGATGCCTGTGCAGGTCGGAAAGGACCGAAGAGACGCAGCCGAGGCAAGCTGCAACGTTACAACGTAGGGGCGCCTTTTGAACGTATCGCCTTTGACATCTTAGGACCTCTGCCACGAACTGCTGATGGCAACAAATACATGCTCGTTGTCATTGATTACTTCACCAAGTGGCCTGAAGCGTACCCTGTTCCTGATCAAGAGGCTGTCACAGCAGCTGAGGTAATGATACAGCACTGGATTTCCAGGTTCGGAGTGCCTCTTCAGTTACATTCCGATCAGGGAAGGAATTTTGCCTTGGCAGTAATCAAAGAACTATGCAAACTACTCGGCATTGACAAAACTCAAACGACGCCATTGCATCCCCAGTCGGACGGCATGGTAGAGAGGTTCAATCGAACCATCCTTAATAACCTCTCTTTAGTGGTTTCCAGAAACCAACAGAACTGGGACAAGAAATTACCACTCTTTTTACTGGCTTACCGCAGTGCTGTCCACGAGACTACTGGCTATTCTCCATCACAAATGCTCTTCGGTCGTGATCTTCGTCTGCCTTGTGATCTATTGTTTGGCCGCCCTCCGGATGCTCCTTCATCGTCTGAGGAATATATTCAAGATCTCCAGGCCCGGTTTGAAGTGATGCACAACTTTGCACGAGAGCGAATCAACTTGCCGACGGAGAAGATGAAGACCCGATACGACACAAGAGCTACTGAACATCAATTCCACGAAGGAGACAAGGTGTGGTTGTGGAATCCGACTCGACGGAAAGGACTTTGTCCGAAATTACAGTCACCTTGGGATGGCCCCTACACAGTCCTAAACAGGCTGAATGACGTCGTGGTTCGGATTCGTAAGTCTTCGAACTCTAAACCTAAAGTCGTTCATTACGACAGGTTAGCACATTACTATGGCCATAGTACATAATGTAAATAATTGTAAATAGTATAAGACCATGGTCCATTTTGTTTTTAAATGTGTCTTTGATTTGATTTGTATTTAGTATTTGATTTGCATTTAGTATTTGATTTGAATTTGATAGCATTTGATTTGTTTTATGTATTGCATTTATTGTTCATGTTGTTTATTATTGTAATGTAATGCTTATTAATGCATTTATGCCACAGTTGTAAATTTAGCTTCCTGTCCAGGGACTGTACTGCCCGGGACGTGCAGTCCTTGGGAAGGGGGCAGTGTTACGAAATTGGTATTTAAAAAGCTAATATTAGTTCAATTATAAATTAATTGGTTTTATTTCTCGCGCAGTGCAGCGCGTGACGAATATTAAAAGAAAGCTAAGCCGGAAAATTGAAAATACAAGAGCGCGTGCATTAAATAAATAAATATCTCTTTTTGATTTCGAGAAAGTACTGGAAAATTCTAGCGCGTGATTTTAAAATCTTATAAAAGGAGGAAAACATCTCAGTTTGTAGTAGTTGCTTAGTTTGTTGTTATTTAGAAAACTGCTCTTGTTGATTGTAGCGAATTTGCGGATTAGCGTTCTTTAGCTGTTTTGAATTACGTTCTATTGGACATTTGAGTAGTTAAAAGATAACTACTGTGAGATATTGTAATACTGCATGATAATTTGAGAAAATTTAAGAATTTTTGTTGTGATAATAATAAATTTTTGTTCCTTTTTCATCGAACTTGTGCATTCATTTCATAACGAACCCGTACGCACGCAACAGTATTTAATAGCCATCAGTGCAACACAATTCCTTTACGTTGGTGAAAGCCTGCTGTACAGTGCAAAAACTGGTCCAAATTAATTTGCCTTAATATTTTGTCAAATTTAATTATTGAGAATGTTATAATGGCAGGGGTGGCCAAAGTGCGGCTCGCCAGCCTAATACGGCTCTCGCAGGCAATTTGTGCGGCTCATGCATATAAAATATATGTATGAAATATCTTAAGCTAAAACTATTCAGTGTCCAAAAGGAAGTAATTAACTAGTTTATACCCTTTTTACAAAGTTATCAGGGATTTCTTTCTATTTAAAACCTCCACCACTACTTCTATAATGATGTAAATATGAACTTGTGGCTTTCAGAAATTCTAGATGCGGCTCTCGAACATTCCTGAATTCAAACGTGTGGCTTTTACTGACATGAAGTTTGGCCAACCCTGTTACATGGTCTGACCAACCAAACGTAATTACTATATTCAAAACAAGGGAGATTATAAGATGACTATAATATTTTAGAACAACAATTCAATGTGACAAAGCATAATGTAGATTATTACACATGAAGTTATAATTTAAAATATTCTAATGGATGCAAAACTGCTATTTAATGCATATAAAACAAAAAGTCCCTGAATAGGCTTTACATTGGAAATTAGCCACTATATGAAAAATTGTCCATCTTTCCTTTCTACATGGCAGTGTGCGATAAAACATTACGTTTCTTCTGAAACAACAATTAACAAAATGTACAAGTAATAAGTGAAAGCGTCCAGCATTTATGCCCCATAATAAATTCAAAGCTGATAGCTTGGGATAGCAAAAGCCCTCAAAGAAAAGGTTCTAGCACTCAGCATTAAGTACTTTTCTATAGCCCTAAACTCTTTCTTGACTAACATGTCCCAGACAGCCTTTCATTCACACAACCAATGACCAAGATGACACGCTCTATGTCTACCTCTGCCTAAAGTGCATAAACAGCCTAAGGTGCAGTTTTCTCAAATCCGCTTTATCAGTTCATCTTTAGCATAGACCAGAGTTTCTTAAACTGTGGGTCACCAAAAATTTTAGCAGTTTCGATATTTCTTTAACTTATTATAATTATTTTACAATTCCCAAATATTTTTACACAATGTACCTGAAAATAGATAAAAATAAGACAGGTTAATCTTTGGATTATGGTAACTTGGCGATTTTTTGGCGACGAATCCTGCTACAGCAACCTGCTAGTTTTTGTTTGGACGCTATTTTGTCTTCACAAAGTAAAGGCATGTTTTTTTTTTTTTTTTTTTTTTTACTCAATATTTTTTTCCAACAATCTGCGAGCCGAATTACTCTTATGCTAGAACTTTTATGGAACAAAAGTGCTTAATCATGATGAAGATTAGGTGCGAAATTGGGAGAAAGTGCAGAATCGCAAACTGCTTGCCACGTTTTTAAGAATTGCTCATACACGGTATCCATGTACACATCGACCTATTTTCACTTAAAAAAACATCCCAGAATTGCACAAAAATGGCACTGCGCCCACTCTTGACTTTATCCATGTACACTGCTAAAGTCCTAACTAGTAACCTTTACTGCCTTACCAAAACGTCGCCAAATTACCTGTTACCATATTCCAAAGATTAGCCATAAGACAATACAAACAAAGAAAAAGCAAAAATGTTTTGACGCATTCTTTTTATAACATCATTAATACATATATCATTTTACTTGCTTTGCTTGTCACGCTGTCATTTCATCTGTTATTTATTTAAAATTTTCATTACTCTATGTCTTGAAATTAAAGTTAATGATGTAAAACTGCAATAGTATATTACAATACAAGTGAAAAAATTGAAAGTTTCACTCACACATGTGTCGAATTTACACCATGCTTATGGGATCCCACAAAATTTTCGTAAATATTTTAGGGGGTGTCCTGGGGTCACAAAAAGAAATGTCAGTGAGAAAAAGGGATCGCAACTCAAAAAACTTTAAGAAGCTCTGGTGTAGACAGTTGGGTCAAGAAAGAGTTCTTTTATGGGTACTTAAGCTTCAAGTTAAAGGTGACATTGTACATTCTCAGGGACTATTAGAAGCTCCTTTGTTAAGAACTACAAACCATATCAACTTTACATCTCTTTGCTTGTATATGAATAGGAAGGAGGAACTGTTATGAGTCTCAAATGGAATTTATGGCATTTCAGCAAGTATATGAGTGAAAGCCTTGGCATTCCAAGGGCTAATGTATTATTAGCAATACAGAAACAACTTGTTAAAATAAATTTTGGTACTTTTGACTATCCACAGAGAAAAAAGCATAACAATACAACAAGAAAGTAAATGTATGGCAATTTTCTTCTGCGGCAATATTTCATTTCCTACTTGATATCTGAACTGAACACACTGAACTCTTTCTTTTCCCTTTCCTTCATGCTATCTATCACACACACAAAAAAAGGCCTTCTCATTTTTACATCTTGTTTTAAAATAGTTCAATCTAAAAGTTGCATGCTTCAAATAGGATGCAAAAAGAAAGGTTCATTGTCTAATAATTACTGCATAGCACAACCCGCCTCTTAGAAGTAGAGTAACACGTGCTACATATACTACAACAACAAATCTACATTGCAAAACACAATTTAAATACTTTAGATCACAATTAATGTATTGAAGATTAAACATCAACCTTCAAAATTACACATATAAGCTATAATATTCAAATCATAAAATAATTTTTAATTTTAATAAATTTTTAATATTTCAAATGCAAAAGCATTCGATAACAGATCCTTTTTTTATTATTTGAAAAGAATCTTGTACGTCATATAATTCACTGAAATGTAAATAAATAATTCTTCAAATATGAAACTCTTTTACTTTTCAAAAAATTATGATAATTATGGAATAATTCATTACCTCAAATCAGTATCTTCGATGAAGAATATGACATTCTCATCAGTTATTTTGCTGATATGAACAGACGGCTGATTTGCGTACGGCATTTCAGTGCACACAAAAAGTTTGAATACTTATATAAACTCAGTTGAAAAATGCAAAAACTTAGCTCATTGAACACAAAAAAACTACGCGATTTCCACGGATCGCAACTTATCCACAACCACTCTTTAGCGCTCTCATTCGTATATAAGCAGCTCAGAGCTCAATGATTTATAACGGTTTAGTTATTTCTTTTTTTTAACCGTTGAATAATTGAATCCGAAAATAAAAGTAATGTTTCAGAAAATTGTAAAATTTCAAATTTGTAATGAATATTAAATTTATGAAAAATTTCTTACCGTTAATTTAATTTTAAATATAGCAAATCTCTACTAAATAAATAATAAAATTAAACGAAATGAAGAGAATTGACAACTAAACTCGCTTATTTTGGGAGCATGTTGAGGCAAAGGCGCGATTGTTGACGATTTATCGAGCCGATTATGAATCCAACTTGACGTAAGGTTGTAGATAGTGTGAAAAGTTTGAGATAACTTATCCACAATTTTCAAAGAACGGGTGTTTATACCTTTTAGTGCAAAAACTAATTTTATGTGAATTTTAATGTGGTCGGGATCTTAATTTTGATTTTGCAACCGGTAATTTTCACAGAATTATATTTTGTTTGTTCTCTGTTTATACGAGTTCGCAATGGATTTTTAAACATTTTAATACACTGTAAAGAATTTCAAGAAGCGTAATACTCATATGTAATAACTATCAATTGATTTATCATTATCTGTCTTTTATATTAAAATACCATGAACCCTTTCGTGGCAAGTATTTTGGAGAGCATAAATACGCATCAGAAAGTAATTATAGTAATTCCTCAGGCGATCGCTTCCTAACTGGATTGAGACTATCAAATATGTGTTAAGGCAACTACCAAAATATTTAATTTCGCTATCTAAAAGAATATTTCTTTGGACAAATAAATCACGTAATTATACATCTACTTTTCAATATACTAGCCAACTAATTTTTATAGAAAACAGTTGTTACTCATTTTTGAATCATAAATTTCATACAAACAGTTATTATTCAGTACTTTTACATGATTCATGGAATTTTATTTTGCCAACTATTTATACAGATTTTCTCATTTTTTTGTGTGTACATCTAGTAACATACAACAAATTAGTATTCAGAAGGTACCACAACAGTTAACAGTTCATATCTTTATGTGGTGTACAGCCTGTCATGCTGATTTTAACTTGACAGTTGTATGTATCTATTTCTTCGTCTTCCATCTAAATTTTACATTCCATAAAGTTTAAATGATTACTTTTGAATTTTAAAATTATTTGTTCTGAGAGCCTCAGATTAAGATATTTGCAAAATAGAGTGTAAAAACAGTCAATATAGAAACTTAATTAATAGTTATTGAAGTTGATTTTTAAAAAAAGTAAAAAGGGACAAAAAGAAAGTTAGGGGAAAAGTGCAATTACTGGTTAATAAAAAAGTTTTTTTTTTTTTTTTTTTTTTTAAATTAATAAACCACCGATATGTATGTCTAAACAGTTTTAGGAATGAGAAAGATTACTCCAAAGATAAATTCAAATTGCAGATGTTTTTTGAATGGAATAGCTTAAGAAGCAGAAAATGTTTTTGAAGTTAGTAAGTAGAATTTAGAATGTAAATTTTTTGGGTGAAGTGCAGAATTGCCCACTTATTTGGCGCTTTTTACAAGAGTAAGAAGAATTGAATTTTTGTCAATTTCTGTTAACTTTTTAAGTGAAAATAGATCAATGTGTACATGGACTAAGTCGAGGGCATGCGCAATGCTGAGTTTGTGCAATTCTCTGATGTTTTCTAAAGTGAAAATAGGTTGATGTATACATGGATGCTGAGTCTGTGCAATTCTTAAAAACATGCCATGCAGTGGGTGATTCTGCACTTTTTTTTTTTTTTTTGGCCTCTCTCTCTCTTTTTTTTTTTTTTTTAAGCCTCTGTGTGAACAGTATATAATGATTTCCTTCCTTTGTTTTAAAATATTATTTATTTGTAGCTTTTCAGAAAAATTACATACAGTTCTCAAGTTATTTTAATTTTTCACTATTTATGTTTATAGTTAATTCATAATTAATTAATAAATATAATGTCACATTCTTATTTCATTATTTTTATAACGTAACTCTAATGAACTCTGCTATATAAATCTTTAATAACATATAATATTCTTTATGATGGCTTCTGTAACCAAACAAGATCTTCCAAAACCATGATAATCATCATAGAAAGGGCTGATTGTATTTTATGTGAGATTGCAAAACTGTGACACTCAGTAATTTATTTGCAGTTATTCTAAATGGCAAATTTAGGAGAAGAAGATATTTTTCAAATTCTTTTGGCTACAGATTGTCATTTAGGATACCTTGAAAGTGATGCAGTGAGAGGTATATGTGGTACTTTTATATTATTTTAAAGAAAAATTTGTAGAATTAATATTTTGATTCTCATTATGTATGTAATTTAAATGTTTTATTTTTAACTCATTGCCAAAAGTGAGAAAGAAGTTTTTTTTTCATAATTAATGCTATTTGACAAAATTTAAATTTTTCCATGGAGTTGCATTTCAGAGATAAAATTTTTTGTTGGTGAAGATAGAATTAAAGGTACTTAGTGTATTAATGCAACCACCTTGATGCAGTTTGGCAGTCTTTTATGGATGAAAAGGTAAACATCACTTATCTGATGCAAGTTAGTGAATTTTGAGTTCTCTTTTTTCCAATTCCCAAACAGTTTTATTTATCATAAGAAGCCAAACGTTGTCAATGTATCAAAAGAAAACATTTTAAAATACAAATTTTAATTATTAAATAAAGGTTTTATGGTGTATTAAAAAATAAAACTTTTAGCAAAGTATTTCTCTAATTTTTTAATGTTGTTCTTCAGATATACCCAATAATCTGTTTTTTTTTTTTTTATTATTATTGTTGTTTTTTTCTTTTAATCACAGAATTGCACAAAATACAATACATCCCAGCTCTCTACCATACTCATGCCATCATTGTTCCCTTTAGTTACTTTATGGCAAAATTTTGTATTCCTGATGAACTTTTACCTTAGTTTCCGTTGCTGGCAAATTCCGCTAGCAAAATTTTAAAATAGAGTTGAAGACAAAAAAAATATTGTACTTTTCCGTTTCGCCAGCGCAGATCTTGCCAAGCAGACTTTATTGCCGACAACACATAGTATATACATAAAAAATATTAACAAATGTTAAGAAATTTTTATTTTGAAGGCATAAGCATTTTAATATCGTTTAAAATTTTGTAAAAACACAATAACTAAGTAAATACAAAAAATTTGTAAAAATACATTAATTTAAGAATTTACTATGCTTTGTTGGTTCAACATCCTGATTTGCCGCTTCATATCACGTGACCTAAAGTGATCTCATCTCACGTAAACTACGCTACAAAAATATAATTCCCTACATTAATTTCAAGTTAAATCTTAATTTGGAATACAAGTTTAAATTCAAGAATTATTTTAATTCGTATGAATAGCTTACTCAGAAATTATGTAAAACCGCAGTGCTTTACTTCGCTAGTGCATTCTCATTAGAATTGATGAATTTTAATCCTTGACTTTGCCTTTTCTATATTTTCGCCTTCGGGTGAGCGGTGTGATTTCACCCTGATTCACTGAATTACCGTGAATGGCCTTGGAGCATAAAACTGAACTATCTGGTAAAAATTCTATGTAATTGTATGCCAGTATTGAAAGGAACAATCAATCTGATAAGAAATCCTTCGACTTGTTTTGAAAATAAGGCATAAAAGGTTACCGGTGAGGATATTCTGTTTGGCATTGGTTGTACCATTTTTACGACTTTATCAATTGCACCGGCAAAATGGAAAAGTACCCAAAATATCATGATTTGTTGATAAAAACTTTTGGAACTCTGGAGTACAAAAAATTGCATACAAAAGTGGTGATGTTGCTTAACTGATTATGATTGCCAGAATTCGGCTCATTGTGGAAAGTTGACAACTTCTACTAAGGCGGTTGGGATAATATGCAAGTCCTGAATTAAGTTTCTACATGAGATGAAAGATAGGATAATACACATTTCTAACTTTAGAACTAGAGATCTCCAATTTATATTTCCAGGAGAGAATATGTTGGTACTATTCTGTTATTGAGACCAGATTCAGAAACTTATGTGCATGTGTATGTATGTATGTATATACAGTTAAAAGTCGTTAATTCGGAATGATCTATAATTCGGACCTCAAAGCTAAAAACTTTCTGCGCATGCGCATAGGCATTTACGCGTTCGCGTAAGACCTTTTACGACTGCGCATATGAGTGTGCGCAAGTGCAGAATACGTTTTCGCGTCCGCGTTTTATGTATAACGGACGGTATAAGCTAAAATTATCTAATTATCGATTTCAGTTAATGTTGATGATTGCGTTGTTCCTTAATTTTCGAATTGGATCCGGCTTATTATTTTTTGCAGACTGTAAGAGCAATACTATAAAAGTAAACTTGAACTTTCGATTATGTCAAATAGAATTTCCGATTCTGGAGCTCTCAAAGGATCGTACGAAACGAAAGTATGTTTCGATGTTCATCAAACAAAAAGTGGAATTGCTGCAAAAAATGGATAAAGACATGAAGAATGTGACAGAGAGGTTAGTGAAAACGAAAAAATTTCGATTGACAAGTTAGTCGGTATTCTCGGCACAGCAATTAATGGGACTTGAACAGCCGAACTTTGTAATTGAACAAGAAATTATGTCTGTTTATAAAATTAAAGAGAAAGTATTATCACATAAAACAAAGCAACTTACATTGAAAGAAATGTTTAATAAAGTAAACAAATAAATATTAAGCTTTTTTTTTTTTTTTTTTTTGTAAATTTTGATACCCTTTAGATCATAATTGTTCTTTATTTCATAAATTACGGTTTCATATTTTTAATTTTATAATTTCTGCATGCCATCTTACGAGATTTAAACTGATGATCTATAATCCGGAATCGCTGAAGTCCCGACGAGTCCAGATTAACGACTTTTGACTGTACATATGTGCTTACATATACAGTACAAAGTCTTTAATCCGGACTGATCAGGACTTCGGCGATTCCGGATTAGGGGTTTAGATTCGGCGATACCGGATTAGGGATTATAGATCATCAATTTAAATCTGGCTAAACAATATCAAAATTTACAAAAAAAAAAAAAAAAAAAACCTAATATTATTTGTTTACTTTATTAAGCATTTCTTTCAATGTAAGTTGTTTAAGTTGCTTCATTTTTTGTGCTAATACTTTCTCTTTAATTCTATAAACAGACATAATTTTTTGTTCAGTTCCACTGTTCAAGTCCCGTAATTGCTGTGTCGATAATACCGACTAACTTGTCAATCAAAATTTTTTCATTTTCAATAACCCCTTTGTCACTTTCTTCACTATCGGAAGCGGTACATCGAAATATGCTTTCGCATTGTAGATCCTTTTTCAGCTCCATAATCGGAAACTCTTTTTGACATAATCGAAAGTTCAAGCTTACTTTTATAAAATTGCTCTAACAATCTGCAAAAATTAATAAGCCGGATCCAATTAGAAGATTAAGGAACAACACAATCTGCAACATTAACTGAATTAGATAATTTTAGCCTACCTTATACCGTCTGTTATACATTAAATGGGCATGCGTAAACGTATTATGCGCATGCGTAAACGCATATGCACAGGTGCAGAAAGTTTGTAGCTTTTAGGTCCGAATTATAGATCATTCCGGATTATAGATGTCCGGATTAAAGACTTTGTACTGTATACATGCATGTAAAATATAAAATCTACCTTTAAAGTAATAAATTAATAGCCCTTAAACTCCTGTCTTCATTCTCTAAATAACAGAGCAATAACATTCTAACTAAGCAAAAAAGATCCATCATTTAATGTGTATTGTGCACTTACCGATGAAATCTGAATCCAACACCTACACATTAAACTGTCATGTGATCTGAAATGGAATTCGGTATAAAATCTTATTTGCATCGCAATTCTTGCTCTCTTTCTCTTCTGTCTTCCCTTCTGCTTCCAGACACTTGTGTCGCCTTACCGCTATCCATGCAGAGTTTACTTTTCTCATTTTCGCCCTTTAACCCTCTGAGTGGTATGACCGACTTTATCCAGTCATCAGAAGTTTGGCTACGTGGCGTATATTAGCTTATAATTTAAAATATTTTGCTTTTTTACTTTCTTTAATAATGTAAATATCATCTTAATGAATGTAGGTTTTTGAAAATACAGACTAAAATAAGTAGTTATACTAACTGAATTATTAAATGCTGTTTAAATACTGGTCTACATGACATATCTAAGATCCTGCACCGCTCAGAGAATTAAGAAGATGTAATCTGGACAAAATTAGAGGGCGTATAGCGCACCCACAGTGATAATGTGCATTATCCAGAAATAAAATTATTTATGGAACTTGGGCCATGTCTTCAAGTTTTTTTGGTTTATCCATACATCGTTCTAACTGCGCAATCAAGTTGTCTTCAAGTTCTGATGCAGAGAAGCACCTCCAATCCATTGCAACTTACTTCTACCAAGTCATCCTATTACAATAATAATGCAGTCTTATCACAATAATGGAGCAATTTTATTACATGTATACAAGAACACATATGCCTATACATACATTTCTAGATCCAGTCTTGATAACAGAAGAGTGCCTATATGTTAATTTTAAAATAGTAGTAGATAGAAACATTGCAGTGATCTGATTCATTTACACAAAAAGTCTAGAAAATTTGTTACTGGATAAAATAATGTTTAATCATTATGGATTCAAAGTTTAAAAAGTAATCAGTGTACTTAAAATACTTTGATCAAAAGATTAATATAAATTGCTCAGCATGATTTTAAAATGTTCTTTTGAGAAATTAACAAAGTATGCAAGGTTTTTAATCAAAATGCATAGATTCATATTTTATATTTGATTCTATTTCATAATAATTTGGAGAATATTCTTTTAAAGGTTATTAAAAATGTGCTTTAAAAACTGAATAGTAAAATGTCAGATCTGGTTCTTATAGCTAGACAAATCTTTTTGTTTGAAAAATTCCTAGACAATCAAAATTTTACAGATGTGCATCTTTTAACGTAATGTTTCTTTCCTTTATTTTATCATATTATTTGTTTTGGTATTCCCCATTTAGTCGTAAGATAGTTTTTAATGAATTTTATCAAGCTTATTAAAATTTTTAGAAACATAATATAATAGTAAAGTTTTTAAAGTAAAGTTTAAAAAAGCTGTATAAAATAATACTGTATTATGTAGTTAATCAAATTGGAAGAGAAGCAGGCCAGTATAAAATTTGAAATTAAGCAAAAAAGGCAGTCTTAATTTGGCTTAGGTTGTAAGTAAAATTATTATGGTTTTGAGCGCAATCAAACGTAGGTCTCTCTTCTTCAATAGAAAAAAAGAATTGTATACTTTTGAAGAAGGAGGACATATATCTGATCGCCCTCAAAATCTATGCCAAATAAAGTCCCCCCTTTTTAATGTAATTAATATAGAATTTTTTTTTAAATATAGAAAATGAATTTTTTATCTATGGTTCACCTTCAAAATTAGGACACAGTTAGGCAAAGTTAAACTGTCACCCATAAGGTGCTGACACATACCAATGACAGATGAATCCTGTTCTACACAAAGTGTGGATCCAATAGTCTCCCCACTTCCCCTACCATCAAACCCTTCAAGGAGACTTATTGCTTATCATTTATTTTTTGCGTGCACATTACAAAAAGTAACTACACTCTTACAAACATCAAAGCCTTCTTTCTGATCCAAGCTTGAGCCCAACAATAAGACCGCTAGCAATGCTAACTACTATACTGATCAGGGCAGCTGTCTGAAAACTAAATTTGTATATCAAATGAAATAATGCTATTAATGACATATGAATTTTGTGTCAAATGTTTGTTCTTAAGCATAATAGTCTCTCTTCATGTAAGCAGGTGATAACTCATAAATGTATTATGTCATCTGGAAAGTTCTGCTTCTGCTGTTTTTTTATGTTGATGGTGATGATGATAAATGAAATGAATCTTTAGAAAACATCATAAAATTTCAGTAATCATATAATTCATGATCTATCACGTTTACTTAATTAGTTATTTCTTATATTAACACTATCTTTAAGTGTGAACAGGCAATAAAATTGTGGGAAAAAGGAATGATTAAAACAACCACCAATTTTAGTTTGCGATCTAAAAGAAAAACTAACTAAAAGTAATAGATTGCATAGTACATCATTATTAAAATTTCTTTGAATCACATTAAGCACTATTTTGCTGTATCACATTTTTGCCATCTCTAAATAGCTGGAAAAATTATTTTCTAAAAAAAAAAAAAAAAAAGAGTTTATGCAGGGGTGAAAGTTATTGAGATGCTGTTTGACAATCTCCAAAGAAGTGAATTTCAGCTGTTCAGAAAATTTTAAAGTGCTCTGAAGAGGGAAAAGTCTAAGAGAACAAAATATAGTAAATTGGGAATGAAACATAAGTATGATTTCTGATGTTCATCAAAATCTGAGGCTAAGCATTATCATGATGATTTTGTGCCTTGACAGTTGGTAAGCTCTGGATGCTTTGCTTTGATTTCTGATTTTCAAACTGCCATTTGGGAACAGTATTTTCCAAATTTGTTTTCTAATTTGGTTGCAACAACTCCTGATACACAATTCCTTTATAATCATACCATGTATAAAGCATTATTTTTTTCAATGCATTGGATGTTAAAAGGGATTAACGAATGATTCCATATCGAAATTCGAGTCTGCATATTCTGCTCTGCTTAAGTACAAAGTGCTGATACATCATAGTAACTTACATACCCAGTCTTCTTCATATGATTTGTATTGTACTTTTGGGAATATTTAGTCTGTCTGAAAGTGTATAGTGTGAATCTTCAGTGATAGCTTCTTTTAATAGGTATTTATTTACAGAGCGTGGTCGTTTAGAGTGGACGCCTTCTTCCAGGCTATTTCGAGGCTTCTAAAATTACCTTCACACTGTGTCATCAAAAACAGCAGTTCATTCATATGTAGGATAAATTTCAAAAGCAGTTTGACTAGTAGTTTTTTCTTTTTAAAAATGAGAGCTTAATATGGTGAAAAATAACTTTGAAGTTTCCCATTCTTAACATTGTAATGAAACAAAAATTATTCCACTATACAGGCTAGAATTAAAAAACATGAACAGAAAAGACCTTATTTAAACATATACGTTGATCAAGGTCCAGTAACAAGATAATTAGAAAAAAACGTGCTTTGATTTGAAAATCAAAGAACTTTCCAAATGACCCAATATTACTTTCAGTGCATTCATCACTTCTGTAAGATTTAATAAGATGCACTCTAAAAAATAGGTACACTTTGCACAGAAAAAAAAAAAAAAAAAAAATGGGGGAACAGTTCTATATCTATTCTACTGGACTGATTGTCGAAATTGAACGTCCGTTTTTCATACCTCAAAAGCCAACATAGGATATATGTTAGATTTATATATAGCATTGGTATTTCGACACCAATTGGCATTGATATTATGTTAGATTTTTATATGGCATTAGGTATTTTGACACAAAATCGGACTTTTTCTGACATGACATAACAATTTGTTTCCATATTTCAATTCTACGACTCAAATGATGCCATGTTTTGTAAAAATCACATGAGTAGTTTTTAAAAAATTAGCTCTCAAAATTTTAGCTCCTCCATGTTAATTGAATTTGGTATATATTTATTAATATCTCTTTTTTTATTAAACTTATTTGATTCTTCCTTTTTTATTTTGAAATTTAGGTTCATTCCAAATAAAATTCACCCATTTTGTATGATTTATTTTTAAATAGTTTATCTAAATTTTTCAAAAAAAATTTGAATTATAAACTGTAAAATTTGTACCATCATCTTAAAGTGTTTCTAAACATACCGGCAAAAAATTAAAGTTATGTATTCAAAATTTCCAAAGGTGTACATGAATTTATATAATGGTGCATTTTGAAGTTTGGCATATTAGTTATAAGCAATAAGCCACCCAGTCGGTATAGTGGTCAGGGAAGCTGACTGCGATGCCGAAGAGCCTGGGTTCGAATCCCAGAGAAGGCATGGTTGTAACTGTCCGTCCCTTCATAGGAAAGGCGATGGTGGCCCACCTATTAGGTGCCTCCATAATAAAGAGACCACCACATCTGTCCTTGTATAGATAAATGGACTGGGTTACATTTGTAATTGTTCACAATCTGCCATTGGAAAAAAAAAAATGTTATAAGCAATAATGACGCAAATGTGATTTAGGCACTTATTAAAATTATTTGAAAGTAGGAACAATGACTTTTTCCCACTCATATACAATAGAAAAAAAAAAAGAAAAGGAAAATAGGTTGCTTTAAATTAAGACATTGGCCAAGTTGGCCTTTCTTGGTAAAAACTGAAAAAAAATGTGCCAATATAAATTTTTATATTTCTCCATAAATTTCTCACCAAAAATTACAAAATTTAAGATCTAGGCACAATTTGAGTCTTAAAATCGAAAAATGGGAAAAAATTGTTATGTTATTTCAGAAAAGTCGGATTTTGTGTCAAAATACTTAGAACAATGCTATAGATAAGTGTAATATATATTCTAAGTTGCACTTTCGAGTCATGTGTTAGAGTAGAGAAAACTGTACCCCTTGTTTTATTGTGAAGTTGTTGCTTCATTTATCGCCAAGTTGTTTCATTTATGGTAGCCTGAGTAGTTGAATGTTATGGAAATCCTGGAACTACTCTGATATGCTCCCTCAAGTCGCCAAATATTTTTGGCGAGAAACTCTACGCTGCCATTTTACTATCTAAATTTTTTCTCTACATTTCGAACTTTAAGCCTAAAATGTCTCCAAAACGTGATTTTCGCACATGCAAAAACTATGTTTTAAACACACAATTTAAGCTAAAAATCCGAAACAAAAAAAAAAAAAAAATTAGGTAGCAAAAATGTAAAGTTTCTAACCAAAAATATTTGACAAGAATCCATGTATACAGCGATATGTTTTAACTTAAAAAAACACCTACGAATGGCAAAATTTAGGCAACGAACAGATCTGCGAACTACGCACACATCGCTTTAATAAATTAACATAACAAATTTCAAAGAATACCATGTACACTGCATCCTGTTTAAACTTAAAAAAATCTACGAATTGCGCAATCTAGGCAACAAACGAATCTACGAACTACGCACACCTCACTTTAATAAATTAACATAACAACAGTAAATTTCAAAGAATACCATGTACACAGCGTTCTGTTTCAACTTTAAAAAACATCTACGAATTGCACGATCTAGACACTACGCACTAATCAACAAAATAAACTAAAATAAATTTCAAACAATTAGAAAAAAAGCAATAATGACAGAAATTCATACTGAAAACAATGAGCATAACATTCTACAAAATAAGAGTAAAGTAAAATGCACTTACCATGAATTAATGCTTTTTCGAACAGCTGAAATACCAAGTTCATGCCGCCGCGTAATCACTATCGTATTTATATGACAGCGAGACACACTATCCAGAAAATTCATACTATGGTTCACAAATAAATAAAATCACAAATAATCACAAATACCTACTTCTATCATGCACAGCCACTAAAAATAATCTCCGAGACCCTCTTTTTACACCTCCAAATACCCACTGCCCATCAACAGGATGGCCACATTGATATTTCTTTTTGCCGAACTTCAATTCAACAAGTTCCACCATTTTATCTTTTCCCCCTATCTTCTCAGACACAGACGTGAACCAACGAGCATGACGCGAACAACAGGCTCCAGCAAAAGATTTTTCAACGTCAACAGGGTTGCCATACAACACGCAATCGCGCCAAAAACCAGCACAGAACACATATTGCCACATTTGGTGAAATTAGGGCGTACATCAGAGTTGTACCAAAATCCTATTATGATGTAATCGGTTGCATTATTGCGGTAAATTCGTAAAGGCTTGTGTGTGTGTTGGTTAGAAAGTGTATTGCTTGTTTTATGGTTTAGATGGTAAAATGGCTGAATGTGGTAAGATTAGTTTGAAGTTTCTGTATGATTTGGAAAGAAAGTTTAAAAGAGCATTACTCGACTGGTGTTTAAATGAAGTTTTACTTAGTAGCCATTATTAAATGTCCTGTTTGTAGGAAGGAAATGCGTATGGTCAGACGGATAAATGGCACTACGGAGGATATTTTTTACTCTGATTTTGTGAATTTATGTGCCGACACCAGTATACAGATTCTAGTTCAGATAATTTTAGGAATTTTGTTTGACTGAAAACATGTTAATTTGTAAATAAGGTAAGTAGATATTTCCTTTGTTTAGTGCAAAGGTGAATTTCCTTTTTTATGTTATTTCATTGCTTGATTCAAAATGTAGTTTATTGAGTTTATATATTTTTTTGTTGGCTGCTCCTTTAACTTTTTAAGTGAATATAGTTCGATATGTATACATGGACAAATTCAAGGGAGTGCGCAATGGCTAGTTTGTGCAATTCTCTGATTTTTTTTAAGTGAAAATAGGTCAATATGTACATGGTTAAAGTCAAGGGAGTATGCAGTGCCAAGTTTGTGCAATTCTCTTATGTTTTTTTAAGTGAAAATAGGTTGTTGTGTACATGGATACCGAGTTTGTGAAATTCTTTGTCTTGTTATTTTGGCTTTGTGTAGCTACACAAGACAAAATAAAGAATTGCACAAACTCGGTATCCATGAACCACCTATTTTCGCCAAGGTGTACCTGTAAATATATTTTTACCAAGTCATGGAAAATGCAAGATAAATTTCGACAATGGGTCCAGTAAAATGGGAGAAATAGAATTGTCCCTCCTTTTTTTGCAAGGTGTACATCTATATAGGAAACAAATCTGTCTTGTAATGAAATATTTTTAAAATTAATTTTTAGTAGCTATTCATTTTTCTTTCATGTTATAACTATTTTGCTTTTTTATAGGTTCTGATTCTTTAGTAACTTTCGAGGAGATTCTGAATATTGCTGTTGAAAAAAATGTTGATTTTATACTTTTTGGTGGTGACTTGTTCCATGAAAATAAGCCTTCACGTAAAGTCTTACATAGCTGTCTAACACTACTTAGGAAGTACTGCATGGGAGATCGACCAATACAGTTTGAATTCCTAAGTGACCAGTCAGAGAACTTCAAGCATAGTGCATTTCCTGTGGTCAACTATGAAGATCCAAATCTTAACATAGCTATACCAATATTCTCTATACACGGAAATCATGATGACCCAGCTGGCTCTGGGTGTTTTTGCTCTTTGGATTTATTAAGTGCCTGTGGTTTAGTAAACTATTTTGGAAAATGTACAGATTTAGAAAATATTAATATTTGTCCCTTAATGTTGCAGAAGGGTAAAACTAAACTATGTTTGTATGGTCTAGGATCCATCAGAGATGAACGTTTGCATAGAATGTTCCTTGATGGAAAGGTATCTATGCTAAGACCTAGAGAAAAATGTGATGAATGGTTCAATGTAATGGTTTTGCATCAAAACCGAGCAAAGCATGGAGCAAAGAATTACATTCCAGAACAATTCCTAGATAATTTTCTTGACCTCATAGTATGGGGACATGAACATGAATGCCGTATCGATCAAGAATGGAATGGCGAGCAGGCATTTTATGTAACACAACCTGGCAGTTCGGTGGCTACATCTTTATGCCATGGTGAAGCGGTACCAAAACATGTTGGCATTTTACAGGTAATGTAGATTTTGATATTTGTATGCTTTGTTTCAGTGAATATGTATCATGTTTTATTTGCTTTTCATATTTATTCATGTAATGTGACATACTGTGTCATTTTTAACACTTTAAATCATATTTATTATTTTCATTGTGCAAAATGTAAAAATGTTATCATAAAATAGTAAGCATTTTTATTCACCTTGCAGAAAATATAGTACTTTCTGATTATCTGCATCCACAACAAAAAGTTGCAAACTCATTGCTGACTAAATTTTCACCAAGCTAATGCACAAAAGGATACAGCCATTTTCAAAATGGCAGCACACCAAGAATTTCATACAAGAGCACTCAATTAATATAATTGAATAAACAGGAAACATTGGTAAAAAAGTGCTTACTTCTTCTGAGAAATCTTCTTTTTTACACTTTTATTATCTACAAATACATAGTGATCTGTTTGAACTTAAAAAAGATCAGATAATTGCACAAACTAAGCATCTCACAACTTCGACATTCTTTGCATCAGCCAAAATAAATATATGCTAAGCACATACCTAGCTTGCCACATAAATACTTTTCCCCACACTGTGTGTTACCACATAACTATTTTGGCAACATATTGCTTTGCCTCGCAAATGCTTTTTCACAACTTTTCTGTGGGCATGTGCATAATCACTTAAACAAGATTAGATAATTTCACAAACTCGACATTGTACAACTTTGACATTGCGCACCGGCATATACTATGTGCATTACCTGACTTGCAACATAAACACTTTTCCCCACACTGTGTGTTGCCACATAACTATTTTGGCAACGTATTGCTTTGCCTAGCTAATGCTTTTTCACAACTTTTCTGTAGGCATGTGTATAATCACTTATGATATATGATAATTGCACAAACTCAGCACTTATGGTCAGATAATTGCATAAATATGGCATCGTACAACTTTGACATTGCACACTGATAAAAGCAAATATATGCTATGCACATAACTGGCTTGCCATGTAAATACTTTTTCTGACATTGTTATGGTACCATGTAACTATTTTGGTAACATACTACTTTGCCTCATGAATGCGTTTTCACAACATTTCTGTGGGAGTGCGGATAATCAGAAAGCCCCCAAAATATTTAGCACTCTTCTGTTATCGGAACCGGATTCAGAAATGTATGCCCAAGAAGCAGCATTGCTGGAAAAATAATCGTATATAAATATTTGAAAAAATATTACAGAGTTTTAGTATATAAATTCAACTGCTCATTTCGGGGTCACAGTCCTTTCTTCTCATAACATAATTATTAGCTGAAGCATCATTTTAGTGTTGCATTAGCATAAGAATATAACTTCATCTTTGGTTATTTGAACAAAGTTTTTCACTATGAATAATTCCTTTTACTTGAAAGAATTATTATTGACTTTCATCTTTTGGCAATTGCTGATTTGTAAAATTCATCTTTGTTCCTTCGTCAAAAGTCCTGTGAATCAGAATCTCACACAAACGCATTTCTGTTGTACAGACATTAGAAGTTTTTTTTTTTTTTTTTTTTTTTTTTTTTTTTTTTTTAAATTTTAAAGTAGGAGAGATGAAGAAATGAGCAATCCCTTCGCTGGGACTCGAACCACGGACCTCTCGAATGTGTACCGAGAGTGCTGGCCGTTACACCACGAAGGCATGCTTAGAAGGCAATAGAAATGCCTTATATTGTATTGAAAATTATTAGTCTCCCTAATTTGGTACAACTCGTGGTGTGTAGTTGCTATTATTGGTATCACTACTATATTTGCAGACATTTTTGGCTGCTGTCGAGTTTAGAGTACCACAATTTCTTTTAATGTTCGACTCTGCTGTTTCAAAGACCTATTTTAATTGTATGATTTTCTGGGTTACCCTGCGATTCATCCTTAAACTAAGAGGTTTACCATGAATATTTAGCTTAAAACTTACAACTGTGTATCATATAGTTTTTCTGAAAAATTGCAACCTGCATATAGTAATGACTTATAAATATCTTAATATGTTGAACTGTTTTTGTAGCTTAATACTTGCAGTTTTGCTATATCCTGGCATTAAATTATTGGTACTGTGATCAACCTATGACAGTTATTGGCGACTAATTTTTCATCAACCTAACATATGAAAAACATTAACCATTTTAAAAAATAGTGGTGCGCTGAAACATGCATAATAGTCAACTTCCTTTCTTCTCAGACTTCTGCTCATGTGCACAGTGATCTGTTTTAATTAAAAAGAATTGTATTGAATTGCAGAATTCTTTGCATCCACATAGCAACTTGGCACTGCCCTCCATGTAAGCATTAATCTGTTTTAACTTTTAAAAAAATAGAGAATTGCACAAATGGACTTCCTGAATGTGCATTCCTATATTCTCTGCTACTAGGCACACCTTTTTCATATCCTCTTTACTAGGCAAAAATATTCTCTACTACTAGGCAAAAATGCAACACCTTTTCCATTTGCAAGCAAACTCCACAATGGCATTATGATTTATTACAAGAGGAAAAGTCTCCATGCACTAATCATAATAAGCAGAAACCATGTGCATAATGCGTGCGCACCCATAAGTAGGTTGCCATATACATTTTCGGTACTTCTTCGTTATAGCGGCCCCCCGACTATACTTGGCAATTTTATATTTGTGCCAAGGTCTCAGTTATTTTGCCAAGTCCATGGACCGTGAAAGTAAAAATAAACAACACAATATGCAATAACAATAATACTTGCATGTCATTTCATAAGAATATTTTTAAGAATCCTTATCCTTATTATTTTATCGCATGTATTTGTTCCAGTCAACTGTAGCACTTTCACACATATTAAGCTGTTTGTTACACCATTTCATGGACGTCAGCTCCTCTGCTCGAGAATACATAAATCTAATAGCAGTGATGAATGATATTCTGGTACTGCTGAACCAATTTCCAACATAGAAGCCAATCCTCTTTTTGGAATTTTTAACATTGCACCTCTAAACAATTTCATCATAAATATAAAGTTTCCCTTGTGGCCATTTTTGCATACTCATTTGTTTTCTCATTTGTTCGCATACTCATTCTTGAAAAAATTATATGCATTCACTAAATTCTTTGGTGAGTTAAAGATTGTTAATGTCATATTTACCCCCGCCTTCCCCAAAAAAGCAATGAATATGTTTTTAAATAAACAATGCAAATTCAAAAACCTCATTAGAAATGAATATAAGAATACGCAACATAAGCAAAAATGCAGCATAATGCTAATATACGATTACGTGGCGAGGTATCTCAGGGATTGGCGATTAAATTTTGGGGCCATTATAACAAAGAAGAACTATAATTTCGGGTTACCTGCTTTAGTGACATAGTGCTTTGCCCAGTAATTCTTGTCAAGGTTGGGTATGAAGAAGGGTACACAATGAGAAAACAAAAGGTATATGATGTAATATTATGCAGATCTTTCTACAACTAAGTGTAAATAAGAGAGTTGCTGCTAACTGCAATGTACAGGATTTAAGAGCAAAATATGCAAGTGCAAATTCACATAATAATGTACTGGTATGCTTGATAGCAGAATATGGGTACTTCTAGGTTAATATCAAACTATATCCATACCTTCAATTATAAAATACACAATTAAAACAAAATAAAATATACATTAACACTGCAGTAATTTAGGCATATAAATTATTGCAAATGTAATGAATGAAAATATATTGAATGGTCCAACTATTACAGAATGTGTCTAAAATATGAAATATATACAAATTCTGATACAAACAATCACATGAAACAGCTTTAAAACACTTGAAGAACTAGATGATGTGTAATGCAAACTTAAGTCATGCTAAACCTAAAAATATAGATACTAATATGCAAAACAGTAATTACAATATTGGTGTTGGAAGAAATATTATACATTTTCTCTATATAATAACTTAGAGAAATAAGTATGAGGAAATAAAGAATAACAGCCATACCATGCTGAAAGTACCAGTTTTCATCTTATATAGAGGACTATAAATCAATTCTTATTGGATATATTCTATGTTAAGCAATAGCAGTATTCTCTGTAAAAATTTTTTACAGCTAATCCTGGAACTGGTAACCACTTCTAAATGCTATACTGTTGATGCAGTATTAGTAAATGAACATGATGAGTAACATGATGAACAAATATCATTACGTGTGACATTTGCAAAATGTTGTACTGTCATAACATACTTTTCTGTAGCAGAATACTTGAATTGTAAAAAGTAGCATGTGGAAGGTAATGGTTAAATCCTACTTCTTCTGCCTCCTCTCTCTCTCTCTCTCTTAGCTCCTTTCTCCCTGTTAATTTTGTTTGTTTTAGATGTTAAACTGAAGTTGAAACATGAGAGTTGTACCATGATGCTCCTTAACCTGAGACAAAAAGCTAAATGCATATCCCATCTTCATTGAAAGTTAAATACAGTCGAAAGTCATTAATCCGGACTCGTCGGAACTTCGGCGATTCCGGATTATAGATCATCAGTTTAAATCTTGTAAGATGGCATGCAGAAATTCTAAAATTAAAAATATGAAACCGTAATTTATGAAATAAAGAACAATTATGATCTAAAGGGTACCAAAATTTACGAAAAAAAAAAGCTTAATATTTATTTGTTTACTTTATTAAACATTTCTTTCAATGTAAGTTGCTTCGTTTTATGTGATAATACTTTCTCTTTAATTCTATAAACAGACATAATTTCTTGTTCAGTTACAAAGTTCCGCTGTTCAAGTCCCGTTAATTGCTGTGCCGAGAATACCGACTAACTTGTCAATCGAAATTTTTTCGTTTTCACTAACCTCTCTGTCACATTCTTCATGTCTTTATCCATTTTTTGCGGCAATTCTACTTTTTGTTTGATGGTCATCGAAACATACTTTTGTTTCTCCAGAATCGGAAATTCTATTTGACATAATCGAAAGTTCAAGTTTACTTTTATAGTATTGCTCTTACAGTCTGCAAAAAATAATAAGTCGGATCCAATTCGAAAATTAAGGAACAACGCAATCATCAACATTAACTGAAATCGATAATTAGATAATTTTAGCTTATACCGTCCGTTATACATAAAACGCGGACGCGAAAACGTATTCTGCGCTTGCGCACACTCATATGCGCAGTCGTAAAAGGTCTTTCGCGCACACATAAATGCCTATGCGCATGTGTCAATGCGGTGCATGCACAGAAAGTTTTTAGCTTTGAGGTCCGGATTATAGATCATTCCGAATTATGGGTGTCCGAATTAACGACTTTTGACTGTATATCCATATACTTTTATATTCAACAAAGCTGTCTTAAATGCTCTTAATGTAAATTATAATCTTTAGTTTTTATATAAAAAAATGATGCATATGCAGTTCATAGCTTTGAAAAGTGAAAAGTTTAAAAATACATTTTTGATAATTCAGTTGATGAACAATAACATTAAGCAGTTTAGTGAATGATACAACTAATGTAAAAAACTTATTTCTGTAATTTTTCTAGTATATTTCGTTATGTAATTTTTCCTGAGCAGCTGAGGTAAACTTTTCAAAATTTTCTTGATTATTTGCTTTGTGTTTTATTGACAGAATTGCAATTAAGTTTTAACCGGCTAAGTGATAAAAGTATATTTTTTAAAAATTATTTTAAGCTTGTTGAAATTTCCTTTTCCACTGAGAATAATATTTGGTGACATTAAAAATAGTTTTCACTCAACTTATAAATTCAAGTAGGACTGCAATAAGTTGAATTCTAATGTCCTTATATAAAAATATTCATAAGCCTACCTAAAATACCAACCTTACACTGTGAACTGTGCCAAATATTGTGACTCTCTGTTTGGATTAGACATGTTTTTCATGAAAATTTTGGCAAAGGAACCAAGATCAATTTTCATGATTAAGCATTTGCCAAATAATGAAGTGTCTCCCATTGAATTATTCCAGGGAAAAGAATTAAACGTAATGAGAGACTTTATCCAAAGATCCATGATTATATTATTGAGCAATGATGGGTCTTAATTATATCATTAGGGTTGCCGCCATTATTTGCAGTTGCATTTTTATACCAATATTTGCGTTTGATTACGACTGCATCAAACTTAATTATGATAAGTATCTGAATTTTTAAATTCTGTTATGGTTGGAATTAAAAATAGTATTTTTACTTCAGATAGAATTGGCAGGTTGTGAATAAAGTCATGATTTTCCTGTGGGTATTATTAGTGAAAAAAATGACTTTAGAATATCAAAATTTTGTGACTGATGTGTAAATAATAACTATAATTTGGGGGGAGAAGGAGTCAAATTAAAATATTCTAAAATTTTAATGCAAACTTTTGTAAATTGATGTTTGAAGAAAGTAAAAAATTCATTTTTTGTGTGATTTTTATCCCCAGTTCATTTTTGTATAAAATTAAACTGCTAAAATACCTCACATAGTCTGAGCAATCAGGTTTGCCTGTATCCTAGACTTCTGAATCTTGACTAATAAAGAGCTAAATACCTGTAAAAAATTAAAATTGGTTCTAAAAAGGTGTAGTCTATTTTTCCATAAGTAAAACATATTTCCTGTGTATCACAATAATAGCAGCAAGTGAATATTTAAACAAGAATTATTGGCAAATACAGCTGTAAGTTATGTTGTAGTGCAAAATTGCAATTCCGATCAATGTTTCATGACATTTGTTTGACACGTCTTTCAATTTTTAGGTCAACATAATTATTAAGCATTATAACTATTTTTCTAATTTCATCTGCTGATCGAATTCATTTGTTTTACTTCAGTTGAATATCAATCCATTGTAAAAGTAAGATGGGGGGAAAAAAAAAAAAAAAAAGAGAGAGAGTTTTCAGGCAAAGATCAAGTTGCAGTCATCCAGTTTTTGGAGCATCAAAAGAAAAATGAAAAGTTGCTGAAAAATGCAAGTACATTAGCTGCAAAATAATTTAATGCAATAGAATGGCCATATCAAGAATTTGGAAACATGGTTCCAAAAATAATTGTCAAGATGAATTTTATGCTAATGTTGATGCTTTGAAAAAAAAAAAAAAAAAACTGTGGATGTAAATGCAAAGATTATGAAACAAAACTTGAAAAGCATAGACATATTCTTCTTAGAAGATGCACTATAGAATGTCCTATATAGTGAATAGTCTTTGATATCTCCCAAAATATTGGGACTTCAACAAATAAATTGATGTCACTTCAACAAGTTTTGCTAGAAACAATGAAGGATGACAACTCCAATAATTAAGCTCATCCATGTAGAGAAAACAAAGTTTCAGAGGCATCCTGCCTATAAATGTAAAATGCAGTGGCGAAATTATTGAAAAATCCACAAACTACTTAACATTTAAAATAAAAATTAGGAATAATACAGGGTGTTCATATTTTATTTACGGGATGAAGATATGTTTAAATAATACAGAATATAGATAGGGAAATAAGACTGACTGAATTTTAACGCTTCAAATAATTTTATATTAATACATTTTTACATGAGCACCATTTGTTACTCGGAGAATATAAAGTCTGTTTTTGAATTCCACCCAGATGTTATTAAACATTTGTGGAGTCGCAGTAGCTGTTTCTGTGATGATTTGATTTTTTAGTACTTTCATACTGTGAATCTCTGCAGCATAAAGTTAATTCTTCAGGTATCAACAGAAAAAGAAGTCGAATGGTGTGATGTCCTAAGAATAAAGTGGTTATGAAATTGTCAAGCTCTAACAATCCAACAATCTTGGCATGTTTTATCAAGGAATGCATACATGTATAGCCTAATAACAGTGGGCCTCATCCTGTTGGGAAAACATGCTTGGCTGCATTTCTTTTAATTGTAACGAAAACAATCTCAACATGTTGAAGTAATCATCTAAATTAGTTTATGACTCTGAGAAAAGAAGGAACCAGTTACTTTTTATGTGTTAGTGTGCATCAAACGTTAACTTCAGGGCTATCTTGCTCAATTTCGCTCACAAAATTCCGAGTTTTTCTGACACCTAAATACTGCATTTAAGTTGACCTTTTCTAAAACATGAAATGTTGCTTTGTCACTGAATATGATTTTAATTAAGAAATTTACTATCATTAATGATATGGTCAAGAATCTCTTCAGAAAATTCCTTATGAATGACTTGATCATTAGATTTGATTTATTGACAAATCTGCAATTTTTATGTAGTCAGTTTCAACCGTTCATGAGCAATTTTATGAGCAGTTGATCTGAAATTTCTGTTTGCAGGCTGGCATGGCAAATAGACTATATGCAAACACGTCTCGAATACCAGAAACATTTCTATCACTGAATACTTGGCCTACCTGCACTTCCTTTGTGCAAAGTATGTCCAGTCTCCTGAAACTGTTTTTACTCTCTTTTAATTAATTTTTAGGGAAGGTTTATTAAATCAATGTTGGAATTACCTTGAATTGCTTTTGGAGATTTCATTTCCCATAAGCATGGAAAATAGATTGCTTTTTCAATACATAACATGATTCTGTCTGCAAATAAACAAGCTCTTTTTAAATTAGAGCAAATGAAATTTCTTGGTCTGAAGAGATTATATTGATATAAGTTATTTCCTGTTACTTCGTAAAATTATTTTTGAATTTAATTTTGTTATCCCGTGATCAAATTATGGATACTCTGTGTTTTTAATTAATTGCTTAATTTAAGCTAATTTTTTAATAAGAAATGTGTCTATATTTATTTTCTTTTGTTACTTTTATTATGGGATAAATTAAATTGATCAACTGCTACTGTTACTATGGGGCAGAGGGAGTATTTATAAATTCAAATGTCTTTGTTGCAAATAATTTTTTAAAAATACATGTTTTTCATGATTCATTTTTTATTCTCTAAAAATTGCATTCTTAATATGTGCATGTGTTTCATCTTTTTTTTTTTTTTTTTTCCAAACATTCAATGGAGCAGTGAATTGCATAGTTTATCACTGTAAGGCTATGTTTAATATTGGAATCCACTTTTATAAAATGCTCTGACAAGGTTTTAACCATTCTATTAAATTTGTATAGTTGTTTAGACATTTTCATGTAATCAATTTTTATTAGTAACTATTATTCTCCCATCATTCATCTATATTAATAAGTATTTCATTGTCATCTTAGTATTTGATTTGATGCTCTTGTTCACGTTGTTGGATTTTAACTCGTTGTAACCAAGTCGTTTTCCAATTTCTACTATATTGTCCGTCACTTTAGCAAAATGAGTTTCAGATACACTGAAAACATTTGCAAAACTTGTGATATGTTTCCGTTCTGCCCTCGTTTTGTTTGACACTAATTTATGCCATGCTTTTCCTATATTTTTGGCAATGTTTCTGATGTTGTAGCTTTTCCAAAATTCCATTAAAGTAGGTTTCTTTTTCTCTTATTGTAGCTTTCACAGCTTATGAATAAGTGCAGCAAAATATTAAAATACATATTGCATCATATGGCTTTAAAACAACATAAAAGTAATATTGTACAAAAAGAGAGTTGATATGAAAAATTAGTTAAAATACTTTGGGTTGATGAAACAGATGGGCCATTCGCGAAAGCTCCTCTACATTTTTATTTATGTTAAAATGTGATTCCAGTTTATCAGTGTAAAGTATTTTATTTCGTTTTGAACTTCATCTGAATTGCATGCGCCATTTAATTTTTAAAGAGGGAGAAACTGAAAATTTGCTTATTAAAAAAGTAATTTGCATACTCATTTTTTTAGAATTTGTTTATATTTTACTCAGTAAAGCTTTAGCTTGTTTTGAAATTTCCATATCAGATTATGTGAGGCATTGCTGTATATTTAATATTCTTTTTTGTATAAAAAGCTTAAAAAATTGTTCTGTGTACTTGTTTTGAGTTAATTTTTAATCATTATTCTTTCTTTTTATCATTATTAAAATTAAAAAATTTTATTTTATAGTCTGATATCTCCAGTCTTCTCGCACATTATCTGGTCTCACACTACATAATTTTTTTGCTGTAATAGATTATTTAATGTATCAGTGTAATTATTTATTAATTTTCAATTAATTGGTACTACTTATTATGCCATTTGATCATATTAAAATCCTTAATTTTGTTATTTCATATTCAAGTATTATTTAAAATGCATTTCTTTCTGATAGGTTCGAGGCAAAGAATTTCAAATTACTAAAATTCCACTACAAACAGTCCGTCAATTCTATATCAAAGATGTTGACTTAGAAGATATCAGCTTGAATTTAAATGAACCTGATAGCTGTGAAAAAGTGATGGATTATTGCAGAGAACTAGTAGACCAGTTTCTCCAAAAAGCTGAAGAGGAACATACAGGTTACTAAAAAAATTTTTTTTTCTTAAAAATTTGAAGAAAGAGATATTAGCATTATCTTAAAATTTTCAAATGACCTATAATGAAGAAGAAAAATAACCCTGTGAGATACAAAGCTCTGCATTGGAGATAAGACTTTAAGGTTTTGCAATTATTGCAGCTGTGTTACAAAAAGAGGAAAGAAAGCTATGGCCAGTATGGCAGACGTAACAGTCCATTTAACCTGCAAACACTATGACTATTTATTCATAATTTTAATATTAAGATATATACTTCATCTTTCAGGTCATTATATTTCTTGGCCACTATTTTCTAGGCCATAAGTGTGAATAATTAGTTTTATTTAGGTATCAAAATTAATTCTCAATTAATTTTTATTTTAAATAAAGAATTGGTTAAAATTTATGTACTTAAAATAAAAATTATTATTTCACAGAAATAAGTAATTTGTAATGCTGTTATGTTTATTGCTTTATTTATTCTGTTATTTGTCAAAAATTAGATTAAGTTCTTATGAAATCAAAAATTAGATTAAGTTCTTATTAGATTAAGCTATACAGTAACTTCATTTTGTTGGTGTTTAAAAATTATAAGTCTATAACTTTTAACTTTTAATGAGCAACAAAATGATGTAAAGTGTGTAAATTAAATGCATTTTTCAAACCTATGCAAGTCAAATGCGTTTTCATAATTTATTAGTGTTGTATAAAATATTTCATTTTGTTTATTTTATTGCAGGAAATTCTAAACAGCCAACTCAACCTCTTATACGTTTACGTGTATTTTATCCGTCTAATTTTGATACCTTTAGCGTGCAGCGCTTTGGTCATAGTTATGTTTCCAAAGTAGCCAATAGTAAAGACATTATATTGTTTAGCAGAAAAAAAGCTGAACGAGCAAAAGCTGCAGAAATAGACTCTGATATGCTGAAAACAATTTTGAAACAAGAAGGATTTGATAAGAAAAGAGTTGAAGATTTAGTGAAAAAGTATTTTGAACAGACAGATGAAAATAAGCGACTTTTAGTTCTTTCAGAAGTTGGTGTGAGTTTTGCTGTGCAAGAATATGTAGAGAAAGAAGTTAAGGAAGCAATAGTTTCTCTTGTGGAACATCAGGCTAAGAAAACTGAAACTTACTTAAAACAAAATGTTGAAGACAGTTCTGTGATAGATGAAGAACTTCTGAAATTTAGAGAAGAAAGGCGGAAGAACTCTGAAAAAGAGTCATCAGAGTTTCAGTCTGTAATAAAATCAACAGGTAGTAGGACTCAGCATAATTCAAGTGATATTGATGATGACCTTATGAATGATGAAACTGTTGAAATTCCAGTTGCTAAGACTAGAGGTCGAGGTAGAGGGCGTGGGAGCCGAGGTGGCAGGGGAGCTAGCACTTCTACGAGAGCAAATACTTCAACCAGAAGAAACACCCGTACAGCTGCACCAAAAGCAGATGTACAAGAAAATGGTGGAAAGCGTAGAAGAACTACAGCTTCAAGTAGAAATGCCAGTCGACAAACTGACCTAAGTAGTTATTTTCATAATGGAACTAATGATTGTGTGGACATATCTGATGATGATTCTGATGACCAAGAAGCTAAGCGTCGTAAAACTGCTCCTAAACGTATTGTAAGCAGAAGAGGTGTGATTTTTGACCTTTCAGATTAAAATATGCAGAATTTTCAATATAAGAAATAAATAAACTGTGGTTTTGTGAATCTTGACTAATTATTATCTAAAATCCTAATGAAAAAAATTAATGATTATAACTAATAATTATAAGTATGTTAAATTTTATTGTTATATAGAGTTTTTGCACATAGTCTTGTTGTGTATATGTATATATGTCAAGGATTAAAAAAAAAAGTATTACATTTTTATGATAGCTTAGCTCAGAAAGTTAACGATATATGCAGATTTTATATGTAGGTGCATATTAGGTTATTTCTAAATAAAGAAACAGATTTTACTTTCTTGAAAAATTTTCCTTTCTTGTGATAAGCACAGTAGTTTTATAAATGAGTAAGAAAAAGAATGCCTTGTGGTCACTGACCAGTTTTGCCTTTTCTTATCTAGCTAAACAACGGAAACTTCATGGCCTGGGATTTATGTAAACTTGTTTAACACCAAACCGATTTTGCTGCCTGTTCCTAAGAAACAACTCTGGTTAACAGTTTTGCAACTGAATGTTTACTCAAACGTTTCTTGAGAAAAGTTTACCAGACACAATGCAATAGCACATATAAGTAGTACATAACTAAATAAGGACAGTATTATATATATTTTTTATTCCAAATTAACAATTAATCCCATTTTAAATATATATATTCTCAGATGCAGTTGAATTTCAGAAAAATGAAGTTATGACTTCTGGACATGGATTCTCATATACTGATCTTATAAGAATATGCGGCAGTTTATTTTAACATACTGTAAATTGCTGAAAAGTGTTAAAATAAGGGGGGAGAGTATTTCATAGTTTCAGTGTAGAATGTAGTCAGGCTTTTGTTTAGCTGTTGTATAAAAAAAAACTTCTTGTTTTGGCATTTATTAACATTTTCTCTATGTTTTGTTATTTAATCTTTAAATCTGTTAAAAAATAGTCTAAATCTTAAACATATATATATATATATATATGCATTGAAACAGGTATAATTATGTAGTAATGTTAATTGCATAGATACTGTGATGTTGATCCATAATAAAGAGCAAACTAGACAAGCGTCTACGGAGAGAAGGCAACTTTTGGGATCATGAATCTGATCCTCCCGTCTTACGCGCATCTCAGTTTGCGCATCATGTGACGTTAACAGATACGTCAAAAATGTGTCTGTTTACATTTTGCATTTGACTTCGTGCGTTTTATGCTTCGTTAGTATGTGAATTTTGCTTTCACATATTTATAATGAACTGAAGAATCTCTCAATAAAAGACCCTTCTCACGGCCAAATACTTAGGAATATTGTGAGGATTCTGCTTCAGAATATTAGAATATATAGCACCAATTTAAATGAGCTGGGTGGTGATATCAATGATCATTCAAGACAATAGATCTGAAATTCACATTTCCGCGTTGATTACGATTGGTAACATCTTTCAGAAAACTGTAATTTCAAAATCTTACAACTGTTCTATTTGCAAAAAGTGTTTTTCAAATGCCAGCAATTTATAGCATCATTTGAAGAACATACATTCCAATAAAAAGCATATTTCTACTGCTTAAATATTTAATTCCAATTCAGATCATGCATTTTATAAAGTCGTCAATGGTAATTCGATTTCATATACTTTTGCTTCAAAATCCAGTATAACGTCAAAAAAGTTTTAGCTGCCCTGATTCCAAAAAAATGTTTCTCAAGTAACAATCTAAAATGTCACTGCATGAAATTGCATATATCACAACAAACAACATTACTCAAAGCAAGTAAAAATAAAGTTTTCCAATTTAAATGCAGTTTATATAGTCGTCAGTTCAACAATAATAAAAATTTATTATTTTCACAATCAGATAGTGCATTTACTGCCCTTGAGTGTTCATCATTAAAAAATTATATAAATGCACATTATGTAATGAAGGTTTTCCACAGGAAAACTTTTCATTACATTTGCAAATGGAACATGAAATAGTCATTGAAAAAGAAGAGAGAGATTTCTCTGTGTTTAATGATTTCATGTTGTGAAAGGAGAATTTTGAAATGGAAACATAATCTAAATTTTTTTAATTTACAAAGAAACATGACCCATTACATGTAAAAGATATTTATTTTGTATGTCATCATTCAGGACATTATTTTATATCTAAAGTGCAAGGCATGGGACATTTAAAAATACAAAGGAGTAACAAAATTAATTCTTATTGCCCAGTAAGCCAGTTTAATAATGGAAAATGTACTGCTTATATAGAAAAACCCATTGTAAGTCATAGAAATGGTATAGGGCATCTGTCTCTTACAAAATTAGAACGGCAGTTATACCATTCTAATGTTAATTTATGTAACTTAAATTGCTGGAAAAGTATCTTTTGATGAAATTTTAGATAAAATTCAAGATTCTGCATATGATACTGCATCTTTTGACAAAGAATGATTTATGGAATATTGAAAATTCGGTACTCTTCCGTTATCAGAACCAGAATCAGAAATGTATGCATGTATGGCTGGATGGATGTGTTCATGTATGCATATATATGTGTACATATGAATGTATACATTTTTGAATCTGGTCCCAGTAACAGAAGTGTACCGAAAATTCTTATAATCCACAATCAAATGCTGTAAGGCATAAAAATGATTGTATAAATGTTAATGAAATGCCTGGGGTTAATGAAATTACTAGTGAGGATAACAACTCTATTTTATTTTATAAGCCTTAAAATAGAATTTTAGAAAGTTATCCTGAATTTTAAAATGATGATTTCACATTAATGAAAATGAATGACTCCCAGAGGCACTTTCTTCAGAAGTTGGGATCAGACTATATATGTATAAATGGTACACATAGGTTGAACGGTTACAGAATTGAATTAATCACACTGCTTTTACTTGATGCTTTGCTTCACGGCTTTCCCTGTGCATTTATTATTACAAACAGAACTGAGCAGGAAGTTTTGTCTGTTTTCTTTGCACATCTGAAAGATAAAGTATGTCAGTTAACACCCGAAGTATTTATGAATATGAATACAAGCTAGTTTTGGCTCACCAGCGGCCGAACGGTAAAGTCACTGAACGCTGGTAGTTTGGTCCGAGGTTCAAGTCCCTCAAACGGGCTGTCTGCATGGGCATTTCCATGTTTTTCTCCATGTGTAATGTGTATACAAGCCAGTTTCCCTTAGAATGTCCTCCACAAAGGCATCCCTCCCCTTAGGCAGATGGCCATCAAGTGCTTTGCCATAATAAAATAAACCAAACCAACAAACTAGTTTTGATTAAAAAGTCTTCCATGAAGGTATTTCTTCCGCCACATGATCTTTGCCATATTCCAGTTCCAACAATCAAATCAACACATTGTTATTTAACTACTTAATTTGAAGATTTTTGGGCCCACCAGCGGCCGAGCGAGCGATAAAGTCGCTGAACACTAGTAGTTCGGTCTGAAGTTCGAATCCCGTGAACGGGCTGGCTGCATGGGCGTTTTCGTGGTTTTCCCCATGTGTAATGTGTATAGGAGCCAGTTTTCCATAGAAAGTCCTCCACGAAGGCATCCCTCTTCTTAGGCAGATAGCCCTCGAGGCTTTGCCATAATCACACGCACACATTTTGAAGATTTTGTAGCAGATTATGAAATATACAATATTATATTGATGCAAAAATATATTTTTTACTCAATTCTGGAGGAGGGGGCAAGTGTTCATTTTCCCGTTTCCTGCAGATTCCTACAGTCTAGCATTTTCAAACCTAAAACATGATAACCCTAAGTAACATATCACCATCATTGGTACGCATTAGAGCAAACAGATCACTAGAATTTGCATATCTTCTATGTCTATTTGCTTCAATATTAAATCAAAGTCTGTAATAGTTAATGTGAAAGGCTTGAAATAAAGCAGTATGCATGATTGTTTAGAGCTCGTATTAGCAATATCATTATTGTTTAGAGCCTGTTCTCTGGAAGTAATTTACAGACTTGCTGGGAATTTTATTAAAAATGATATACTTTTCAGTAGTTGCTGCATAAAAAGTAAAAGCCGTGTGTTGGCCATCCCTGGTGTAGGACGGTAAGGATAAAAATTGCCTTTCTCTCGACATGTTGCAATGCAGTGAATATAACTGAGCTTTAACTTCAAATATCTTGAGTTATACTTTGTGCAGCAAATGAATGACATATGTGTTATCCCTGTTTCATTCTTACTTTTACGCAATTCTAGTGCAGAACGTAGCTTGAGAGTTATACACCAGAAATATGAAATACTTGTCAGCTGGACTAACACCACAGATTTACACCAGTGGACAGGGCCGTCCCTAGGCCATTGGCTGCCTGTGTACTTTCCTAAGAATATAGTGCCCAAATTTAAAAAAAAAATTCTTAATGATTAGTTGAATTTTTATTTCATACTCACTAAGTACTTATATGTGACAAATTGTATAAAAAGTATTTACATGTGACAAGTACAATGAATTAAAAATATTTAGTCGTGGTATCGCGAGTGTTCAGCTGTTGCATAATTTTACAGCTGCACCGCGCTAGGAACGGCCCCAACAGTGGAAGATAACCATGTTCAAATCATGACAAAATTACTTTGGCAACAACACAATCAACTGGCTATTAAATTGCTGGTGAAGGTTACTTATCAAGTTCCTATAATTAATAAATATCCTTATTCAGGACTTAATTTCTAAACTTAGAAGTGCCAGAACCCTATGCTAAACTGTCAGCAAAGGGGAAGAAAAGTAAATAAATAAATAAAATGACTGTTACAATCATTAATAATTTAAAAATTAAATAGTTAATTAATACCAAATTAATTCATTATTATTTAATTAATATTAATAATTATCAATTATTTTTAATTAATGATTGTTATTTAATTAAATAAATTATTATTAAAAAAGCTAAATTATTAAAGTAATTTAAATTAAGTAAAATGTAAAGAGATAAATTAAAATTTAATAAGCGATTTGTAATACAGTTTTACTGCAAAAAATAAAATTTTTGAAATTCAATTTTTGTTCAGTTGCATAAAAGAAGTGCCGGAGCCTTTTTATTTATGCCTCCGGCTATATTTATGATTTATTCCAAAAACTAAGAAGTACCGGAGCCAGGCTCCGGTGCAATTTAAGCTCTGTCTCTATTAACTTTTTAAAATTATTATTTAATTAATATCAATAATTATCAATTATTTTTAATTAATGATTATTATTTAATTAAATAAATTATTATCAAAAAAGCTAAATCATTAAAGTAATTAAAATTAAGTAAAATATAAAGAGATAAATTAAAATTTAATAAGCGATTCATAATACAGTTTTACTGCAAAAAATTAAATGTTTGAGATCAAATTTTTGTTCAGTTGCATAAAAGAAGTGCCGGAGCCTTCTTATTTAGGGCTCCGGATATATTTATGATTTATTCCAAAAACTAAGAAGTACCGGAGCCAGGCTCCGGTGCAATTTAAGCTCTGTCTCTATTAACTTTTTAAAAAACTTACACATTTAGTCATTATGAATATCTTAAACTTCCATTAAGTTATAAGGTTATTCTTGGTCTAATAATGGAATTTTAGTCTTATAACCCTAATATAATTATCACTTGAGATATTATGACAAAGCTTTATGAAAGATTTTAAAACAACCTTTTTATTTAAACTGAACTTTTAACAAAACAGAGCATGGCCTGAACTTAGAGCATAACCACGGCTAGTGGCGATGCAAATAAATGTGAACAATCAAATAAATGAAAAATGTTGATCAGTAGTCTAAGACTACATAGTTAATTATTAAGCTAGCCACTAATTTACTGGCACATCAGATTAAAGTATCGGTGGCATGAGAACACAAAGCTGATACTTTTAATTATACTAGAGCTGGAAGAATCTGACCATCCAACACAGATGCCAGAAACACTCTCTAAAGATCCAAAATCCTCAATTTAAATAATGGAGGTAGAAATAAGAGGAGAGGTCTTAACTGGTTTTCCTCGTGTACTGCCCTGAAGCAGTAGTGCACCTCTCGTGGAAACCAAACTATTCAGTGACTATCCATTAAGATCAATAGGTTTTAACATAATCGGCGGTAAACATTTTGTAATTACATCGTAAATATGCATATAAATATATATATTTTCTTTTTCCGTAATACTTCAAAGTCATAAGTATGTAAAAAGAAAATATTTTAAAACAATGTTTTATTCTGAGCGGAATTAAATGCTATACTTTCCCAGAAAAGTTTAATTTGAATGAAATATTTTCACAAGTTCTTGTTAATTACATTACAAAGAAATTTTAAGTTAATTTGATTTTATTTGGTTAATGATTACAAAAATTAAGATCAAAGTTTATTATAATACTAAAATCAAAATTATGCATTATTTCTTTCCTATTTACAGAGCTTCTTCCTGAAATACCTTCTCAAATGCAGAATGATTTTTTAGCTTCTGAGGCATCCTTTAAAAATCAGAGTTACTTTATAATTAATGCTCAGTTCGGTTAATTTCAAATTAGAGCAGCTGTTATTTCCATAGTAAAATACGTTAAATATTGCTACTGATTTCCATGTACTTAACTTTCTATGAGTATTTTTGAAATGGATTAAAAAAGTTTATTTTTAATATCGTTTAAAACTTGTAACTGATTTATTACAAAATGTAAGGAAAGAATTCTTTTGATACTTACAGTCAAAAGTCTTTAATCTGGACGTCCATAATCCGGAATGATCTATAATCCAGACCTCAAAGCTACAAACTTTCTGCACATGCATCAACACAGAAATTATGGTTTCATACTTTTAATTGTATAATTTCTGCATGCCATCTTACCAGATTTAAATTTATGATCTATAATCTGGAAAAACCCCTAATCCGGAATCACTGAAGTTAACAGGAGTTTATGAAAGAATAAATCCTTCATTTCCAAATACATTTATAATAATTTAATAAATATTTATGTATTTTATGCTTTTTACAAGGATAATGTATACTCATATATTTAATATTTTTCGAAATGTGCAAATCTTAAATTTCTGTGTATTTACTATATTTTTCAACTAAAGTAATTAACAGTAATGTAGCATATATCAGAATTTTTTACATATGAAATATGTATAAATTGAATGAAAATTAGATGTATTATTTTTTAATATGCACTCAAACTTCAGTTTTGCCTTGAAATTCCTCCATGAAGGCATATTTTCCTTTAGGCATATAGCTCTTGCATTCCTTACCTTATTTAAAAAGATTAACCTGACCTATGTGCCTAATTACAAAGTATTTAAACATCCATAATTTTATATTTACACTCAGCCATCAAGTTTCAAACTTTTGACTCAAAACATGTGTTTGGATACATTCATTATGAAATTCAAATTTTTTAGTAAACATATTTTCGTGTAGCATTCAATACCTTCCTTGGCGATTATGCCCAGTTTAATAATTCTCTGATAATATAATAAATAACAACTTTCCATTTCACATTTAAACATTAATCTCATTGTCATCGGATCACAATCTTGATTTCCTTACTCTGCATAATATTGCTTCATTTTTTAAAACAGTTAAAACAACTAATTGATCTGAATTCACAAATGCATACATTATACAAGTAATTAAAAATATATAAATTATACAAATTTTCACACTTAATACTATTTAGATGTAAGGAAACTGAGGTTTAAAGAGTGTTATATTTTTCCGAAATTTTGACATTTTATAATTATATATCTTATCATTTTATAATTATATATCATTTTTAATAATTTTATATATCTTAAGGTATTTTTCATTCTTTACGCATAACATGAACATTTTGCTAAAATCTATATTTTTGTTATCCAGTAGCTAAGAATTTCCTAAAACAAATTTATAATCAAAATCACTGTTGCAAGTTATTGAAAAATAACCAACACATAATTTTTACATAAATGCCACCAAACTGTACAAAATACTATTATCCATCCAACAATTGAATGTTTCTTTTATGTAGAAGTGTCCCCCGTTTTCGATTTGTGTTGAACTGTCATGTGTGGAAAAAACACTATCAAAGAGCTCTGGATGTAAAAACAAAAAATACTGCCTCTGGAGACAGTAAGTGAAAATACATGCAAGATCGAAGTACTGTAGGCAGTTCAGGTAGAATGTTATAGCTAACATTAAGACAAAACACAGAGCATCAATGATAATTCTGAGCACCTTGTTCTCCAGCTGTTACACAGACAGTCGATTCATTGGCAGCAACCATCCAGTAAGATGATGTACATAAAAACATGTTATTCATGGATTGATAAACCTCTTTATTTTAGTACTGAGTAGTGAATCATGTTTAGTTACAGAAAGAATTCTTATACTTTCTTTGTCAACCTTGTCCTTGACATATAATATACCTCTTTTAAAATGATAAATTATCACAAATAATACTTAGGTATTATTAGCTTGACATTGTAAATATATTGAGAATAACATGATGAATATGAATGTCTAAAGTATTTATTTTTTCCGAAAAGTAACAGTTTTTTCAAAGAAATTGACTTTAATTTTCTTGTTTTCACACTATTGTAATAACAATTTAATGCATTTGTCTCACATGCACGACTTAATGATATAATTAAAATACAGTACAGTCAGGATATATGGAAAAACAGTGCACTTCATTGCTCTTGTACAGATGATGAAATGTCAATAATTTAATTCATAGTTGAAATGCCAGTTGTAACACCAACTTATCACATAGCTGATGCAACAGAATGTGCTCATATGTGTCGTAAATAAGCTTTTTAATACACTTTAACGCATAAGCTTAGTATAAGCAAAAAAGAAATTTCAGGAACAAATAATAGACACTCTCTATCATGGTCCTGTGATTACCTGCTAAGAAATAAACTAGCATAACGTATATTTCCTCATTATTTGCACATGTTTTAGCAATAATTTACAGAAGATAGGCATGCTTAATTAACAACAATCATAGGTAATATTTCATTATTATTTAATGTATAAAAAGAAATAAACTTTTTTAATGAAAAGTGCACTACTTAATAACTTTCATTAGCAAAAATTTTATTTTTTTATCTCCAAACATATATTAATTTTTTTAACAAACACCGATTTATTAATTGAACTGTATTTCACTGTAGATCAAATACAGATGTAATACAATTTCATCCATTCTCAACACATGACGCAAATTTCAAAACCACAAAGTACTTCACGTAAATAAACAAAACTTCACGAAGTGCACGGCAGCATATGCGCAAATTGAGATGCGCACGGGAGGATCAGATCACGATCCCAAAAGTTGCCTTCTCTCCGTAGACGCTAGTGCAAACTAGGCAGCCGAAGTAGATTAAATATTCCATTTATTTCAACTGACGTTTCTGGCTGCAAATACTTGGCATATTAATCCTGCCCGTTCCAGAACAGTTACATTTTTTATATTGCTTTGTGGAAGAAGAAGGAAAGGCAGTAAGCAGCAGTATTTGCAGCAACAGAGGTAGAAACAAAATTGCACAGTTATTCAAAATGGCAGCTTATTAAGAGAAAATTTCAGTTCTGAATTAGCTACATCATTAGCATTATATAAGTCTTATCTATGGATTGATCTAGAATTAATGCAATCCGGACATAGTTATTGTTATTTTCAGAATAAAAAGGGGAAATACTCAAATTAAAATTGAACTTTAAGGGAATGTTGCTATTTTCAATTATAATTTATATTTATGTAAAATATCGATACAAGATAAAAAATATGTAACTATAAATTATATTTTAACCCTCCCAACGTCACGGCTGGAAAATTCAGCATAGAAGGCTGCCTTCTATATTCCTTATACATGAAAATTTCTGCTAGTTTTTAATGTATCTGATTTCGGTTTGGATGTATATTGGAAGAAAAGGAATCAAAGTACAAAATGAGAGAGTCATTTATTAATTAAAATCAAGAAAATATCATTTATTCATGACATTTTGAGGAACTTTGAAATTTCAGGGCTAAACCCGTAACGCTCAGAGGGTTAAATTAGCAATAGCCTCTTAATTCCTCTTTTTAATTTAGTTACTTCCCTCTCGATACTAAAAATAGTTATAACTTTTTCTAAAGTATGTCTTTCAAAATTAACCTGGTCTTGAAATTATGCCTTTAATGCGATTAAATCTCAGAAAGTCAGATTAAATAAATTTTTATTATAAATACTACTGCAATGAACTGTGCATACCTTTTTTCCCCACCTTGCTTGGTGCTAGCAAATGTGCTTTGCTCTGTTCAGTGTTAAGATGTAAGCTACTACATGCAAAAATTGTGGGGTGCATTGGATTGCAAGAAAGTTCAAAAATAAATTAGTGTGTTCTTTTCTTGAAAGCTGTATCCTTTATTTCTTTTTGCGAACTTATGCATTGGGGTCTCTTCAAGTTACTATGACACAGATAAGATCTATGCTGCAATCTTCTAATTTATCGAGCCCTCGATCGAGGGTCTGAATGATTTTGTAGTTGTTTTGAAAGGAGTGTGTGGGCAAAATAGATAGAGAACCACTGTGTTAAACAAATACAAAATTTGAGTTTAATGCTAGCTTATGTTCAAACAACTGGAGACTTAGTGCATGAATGAATAACACAGTTTATTAAAATTATAATTTTTAGAAGCAATTATTTGTTTTGTATGGTTTTGAAGCTTATTGCATGTGACTCACTTATACATACAAACACATATGATAGTCTTATTAACCCTTTCACCACGGCGTGCCTTTGTTAAGACGCTAGTGCAGGTTGGAAGGGAATTGAAGGCAGTCACCGTACATGATGGAGGTGTTGCATCGCTAAGCCTAAATTTATTTTTAAAAAAATCAGAAAAAAAAAAAAGTTTAACTTCTAGCATCATAATGTTTGGTATCATTTTAGATTATTACTTATATATGTTAAAATTAGCACTTAATAACCTTTTTACTTCCTTGTACGAAGTAAAAAGGAAGTATTGTAATCGTGAAAAGTTTCAGGCAGCATATTTCAATGAAAATATCCATTTTGACCGCTATCGAATGCAATTTAACGATGTTTTTGCCTGATATCTGTGCATAAGGACAGAATAAAATACTCTTTTCCTTCAATAAAATTATAAAACTGCTTTAAAATAAATTCTGAAGAAAATTTTTCGCGGCGTCTGTACGAACGTATGTGCGTACGTACGTATCTCGCATAACTCAAAAACGAGTAGCCTCAGAACATTGAAATTTTGTACATAGGACTGCTATAACATGTAGATGTGCACCTCGTATTTTGGTTGCAATCGGCCGCACCAAACGTATATAAATATATTTATATATATATATATCCACTCTGTTACCCGGCTCAGTGATCTCAGTTTCTTTACTCTTATATGTTTGTAAATTGTACATTTTTTGCTTTAAAAATTATTGAATTATGTTGTTTTTATCTTCCGGTTAAGGTTTTTATTCCTTTAGTAAATCTGTGTGCAATATTTTTAGAATTATCAGCAATTTTAAAGTTGTTTAATTGCCACTACGCCTTTTTTTAATGGCGGCCATTGATGTTTACATTTGAAACAGGAGACTAGTGGATTTGTTGCCAATCTAGAGAAACTTAGCTTCACAACAACAAAGATAACGCATTCATTTATTATTGCCAATTAAATCATGCTTAATTCTTTCTGGAATTTTTTCGAGGAAATAAGTGTTTGAGATTTACTTTGTAATTTTTAATATAGATATTTTGAGTTTTTATGTATTTTTGCCTTGTCGCAAAGTGAGAACTGAATAAATTAAATGAGAAAGACTCAATCGTCTGTGAAAAACTGTTTCTTTTTTGTTTTATTTGCTTAATTTCTTTTATACATCATTCTAGCTTTATTATAGTATTTGAATAGAACATGTGGCAACGATTAGATAATTCTATTCTTTAAATGATATAAATTTTTGCATTATGAGTTATAATATGAACGAAATATATAAGTTAACTGTTATATAATTATTGGATTATATAACAGTTAACTTAGTGTCCGTTATATAATTATTATATAAGTTAACTGTTATATAATTATTAATACTGTTAAGTGAATCTAGCACCAGAGTGTCGCTATGGTAAACAAATACTAGAGTGAATTTTAAAGAATGCATTTATTCTATTGTGGTTTATGCGCTGTCGTCGAAGTAGATTTAATTCAATCCAATAAGTTTAAATGAAATGCAAGAAAAAATGCGTATAATTTAATATTCCAATGCAAGGAAGTCATGTGGTGTACACATCAGATTTTTTTCTTTATTTTACATGAAAATATACTTAAAAAATTGCTTATCTTGTAAAATAATTTTCGTAAGCGCTATTCAAAGTATTCCAAAGTTTTAATTGATAAATCCATCAATAAAGTTTAAAATTAATAAAGCAGTACAATAAAGACTACTGCTTTATTAAAAGGGTTAATTTAAAATTAAGGGGTTAATTTAAAATCTTAAAGTCCTGAAAGGGTTAATTTAAAATGAAGACTGAATATAGTAACTCTCGAAGCACGGAGAAGTATTACTTTCAAACTCTTAGAAAAAGTGTCAGTTTCTGACTCTTTAGAAAATGAATCATCACTTGCATCTGTGTTAGTAAATGGTTCATTAACCATACAAGGGTATTCTTCGTCTGATAAATAACGCCTTCCTGCTATAATAGACTGGAGGTGAGGCTTTCTGAAATAAAAAGAGAAGAAATGGAAATATATCTGAAGGCAATGCAAAATGTAACGGAACTTCACATAGTAACCCTAAAAGACCATACATAGTAGAGGGAAAAAATAGAATTAAAAAAGGAATTGGATATAAATCAGACACGCGAATGTTTATACAGTAGAATTCCAGAAATCCGCAAAGCTTGGGACCAGAGGTTGTTCGGATTTTGCGGATTTCAGGACAGAAAAGATAAAGCATAATATTCGGACTAAAAGTGCAAAATGAATAAGGCGTATTAGATACATTTAATTAAATTATTATATACATTATTGCAATAATTTATTATATTATATGATTTAATGCATGCAGTAATTTATTATATGCATTAAATTATTATTACATATATAAATTGAATATATTATTCATTGTATTATATGTACACAGCATCGAGGTTTGCTGATTTCACATCGTACAAAGAATTCCGGTGTTAGAATCACTGTTGCTGTAAAATTTCAACAGCTTTTCTTTATTTTTCGGTATATCATACATAATCGTGTAGCAATTTCATACCATTCTGCTATAAATCGAGGAGTAGCACCTGCTTCCATCTTTTGCAGAATTTGCACTTTTTGCGTTACCATCAATGCAACGTGTTTACGTTTTTCAAAGTTGCAAGCAGTAAAATCACAAGTGCATTTCTTATCTGTCATTGTATTAAAAAGGGCTGAAATTAAAAATATTCTTAATTTATCCACAAAATATCCGGATTAAAAAAAGGCAGCACTAAACAATCTCATGAAATGAAATAACAAAGCTCAGAAAATACAACAACGTGAATCGTAAACTTGAACAAAGAGTTGAGTGAATCGTCTGCTTTTTTACCTCGATGCAGATTAGAGGGAAAAAACTTATCGTATTTTTTTTTACTTTTTTATATCAATAATTTAGTATTTCTGTTTTGACTCATTATTATTTGGTAATTATGACGTCATTATTCGGTAAGTATTTTTTTTTTCGATATTTTGTACTCAATGTTGCAGTTTCCAGAACCTATAAACTGAATGTTTATATTCCGAGAGACAACGCGGATTTCAGGTCAGCGTATTTTCGGTATTTGACTGTATTAGCATGCGGCAATTTAAAGAGCCCACCTCTGTTTACGCTCACACACACTCTCGCAACAGTTGATGAGTAAAATACCAGACTCAGGCAGAATATATCGAACTCAAGGTCAGGAACCTAAAACTGTGTTCATTTCAAAAGTAATGGACATAGGATGCCATCTAGTGGTCTTCAGAAAAACATTCCAGCTAAAAATTCATATACGCATCACCCGTCCTCTGAATGCAGTCTCGAGTGATGCGTGGATGGGATGCCCGGCTGTAAGAGACGTTCTTAGGGAATGGCTATATGGGATGCCCGTCCTGAAAGGGTTAAACAGACTTTTTAAAAACATATTCAATAATTTAGGTATATCTTTGCATATCTTTGTAAAAGTAAAGATGAAAATGTTTGTTTTTCTGTTAAACATCTATTAAAATTTTTATATAATAAACTATAAAACTGTGAATTCTGTTCCTTGTCATTTCTAGTGTATATATAGCAGGAAAAATTAAATATTCTGTAATATTGTTTTATTTTCATTCTTAAACTTTAATTCATATGAACTAGGAATATATTTGAGTAAATATCAAATTAATTATCATTGATCAATAAACCATGTCTTTATTTATATAGTTTCTATTTAATCCTAAAGCAAAGAGAGTCATAATGGCCAATAAAAGGCTAGAAAATGCACCAAAAATTTAAAAAGGGCATGTGCCCATTTTGTGTTATCAAGTATTGTTGTAATTTTATCAGCTGCTTTGTCTTTTTCAAGTTCATTAAGCTTTCTTAATTCTCCAAATTGCCAAGAATTTGTTACCCAAGCACAGAATTTTACAAAAATGCCAGGAGAAAAATATATTTGCTTGATTATAATTACAAAATGCCCCCACTGCTTTGAACCAAGATTCCTTTCTTTCTGATATATTGCCTAATGCACACATTTCAAGATGAATGTGTATGTACTTACTCAAAAGTATTATGAAAAAATTCCTGACTATATACATAAGTTGGTTGCTTAGAAAATTCAGATATTTTTTAGCTTTTAATGCTAACATTAAATACATTAATAAAAGAAACAGGATTTCAAAAACTTAATGTAAAATTCACTTGATGGGTTAAATGGATTGTTATTATACTAAATAAAACTGTAGAATTAGAATTTTACATAGTACTACAAAATAATATTTTTACAAACAGAATACAATTAATAATTAAAATGTTTAGAAATAATTACATTTTCTTTCAGCAATGTATTTCAATATTTTTATTGCTTTTGCTTCCTTCACATTTTAATTTGTTTTCTGCAATATATTTTAATGCATAACTTATATGATCTTATTTATGTGGGGTACCCCTCTCGTCCTGAATTTATAAAAATTAGTGATTTTTTAAACAGTATTTCAGCTCTTGTAGTGCATGTTTTTATTCATGGTTATTTTGAGTCTTAGAATTAAGAAATAAAATAGTCCTTTAATTGTAAAAGGGAGTTTCAGTTTTAATGTTACACAATCAATTTTTGTAACTGTAGAAATTAAAACTGCTTATTATCATGCTGTCAAGGTTTATATTTATTGATGCAAAATAATTGCATACTTATTAATTAAACATATTGTACGGATACAGATATGCTAAATTAAATTGTTATTGAAACAAAAAATTCCTAAATGCATGTTTAAAGTCTGAATTCAATAAATCAGTAAAATCCATTGAACTGATATTTATGAAAACTTGGTAGAAGTTATGGGCAATTTTCATAATCTAACATATTATCTAAAATCTATTATTTGAGCATTTAATACATCCCGTGTGTTAAAAAAGTTGAACTCCATGATGCTAAAGCAATCAGGTTAAAGATTTTTATTAAAAAAACATAAAAACATTTTATTTTCTGTTAAAAAAACATTTTATTTTCTGCAAAAAAGAAAAAAAATAATTATGAATTATATCTTTTCCTGAATTAAAATTGGCAATTTATGGTTAGTTGATCCAAATATGTTTATTTAGAAATATATTTAGATCAACTAACCATAAATTTCCATGTGGGGGAATGACTAAAAAATTGCAAAATGTTCACAGTTCTCCCTTGGCAACAATTCCAGACAGTGGAAGAAGCTGGTTTAATGCTTACTTTGATACGAACGTGATTATGCACCGCAGTACTTCCCTGCAACCTGAGGTGTTTCCACGATGGGCATGGTGATGAGGTTTATATGAGTAGATCCCGAGATGGGAAATCAGCATTCAAAAGAAAGAAAATGGCCCAAAGCCATGGCATGGGGAAGTGAAGAATCAGCTGGTATGGACTTGGAGGAAATTTCAGAGGCACATAATAGTGTCTAGGATGAATATAGCTAGGTTCTAATAGACGGTGCCATAGTTGAGAAAGGGATGCTGAGTAGTCTATTTAAAATTTAATAACAATAATCCAAGTGGCAGGGAAAATGCAGATTCAGTTTCAGAACGTCGTAATAATGTAATTAAGTTCAAAAAAACAGTAGAAGTTGAAAAGATTAGTATTTCCAAAAGTCGTTAACCGCTGCATATCGAACTGACGATCTGCGGATCTGTAGGTGGATGCTTTATCCGTTCGGTACTCTCTTGATGCTCGACCTTTGGGAAAATAATGAAGTGACTAGAAGCAGATCAGGAACTTTTCTGTAGAAAGCGTCCGAAGTGAGATGAGATAGTTTTAACTATTTTGACTTAAAATATTAAAGACATGAGCTGTCAAGGGTCGAGCAAAGTAGTCATCGTCGATGATTATATAGTTTAGCACTTTAGAAAAATTAGCAAAGTGGTTATGGATGGCTTTTTGGTAGAAATTTTCATTCAGTTTGTTGAGGTATGTTTTAACGTAGTCGATGTTCAGATCTGTATGAAGATTTTTTTTTTCTGATGAGTTAAGTTGATCCAGTAGTTAGTCGTGAAAATTTATTTTGGATGGTTTGCAATTTTTAAATTTTGTAATGTTTTGCATTTGTCCAGACAAGCAAGGCGTATGAAAAGATGGAACAGATGATGGTAGTATACATATGCTTTCTCCTGTTCATGCTGAGTCCTGAGTTTTCTGAGAGCATAAAATAAAGTTTCCGCATGATAGCGTAGACTTTTCCCCTGGTAGTACTGATGTGCGCTGATCAAGTGAAGGATCTATTAAAGGTGAGACCCAGATATTTGACACTGCTTATGGAAGGAACTTGTTTTCCGAAGAGATAAACCGAGTTACTAATAGTATCCCTGCGCATGTATCTTCTGATAAGGAGGATCTGGGACTTATCAGGATTTATGTGTGTTCTCCACGCCTGACATGAATCTTCTACTTCTGTCATTTTCCCTTGCAATTGGCGGATTGCATTGTCGGGTGTTCTTGATTTTTGGATGAAGGCAGTATAACCTGCGTAGCATACGAGCAGGAAACTGTGATCACTGGAGAACTTAGGAAAGTCGTGCACATAAGTGACGTAGTATATCGGACCTAAAAGGCTTCCTTGTGGATTTTCAGCACGATCAGAGCTGATATCACCTCGCCTCACTGAAAAAGTCAGATGTTCCAGGAAAGACTTAGCAATGAGTATCACTTTACGAGGAATTTGAAGTTTGATGAACTTGTAAAGCAAACTTCCATGCCAGACTCGGCCAAATGCTTTTGCCACGTCCAACACGAGTAGTACAATACTGAATTTGTTTTGCAAGGCGGAGCCAATAAATTCAGAAATCCTGATTAACTGATGCATCGTAGAAAGACCCTCCCTGAAACTGCATTGTTCATTTGGGAGAAATCGTAGATGTGGTAGTAGTCTGTTATAGATGAGACTTTCGAGAATCTTTCCCACTGAGGAAAGGAGGCTTATAGGGGGATAACTTGAAGGTTTTTACGGTGGGTTTTTTTTGGGGGGGGGCTTGGGAATGTGAAAGATATCAGCGTGATTCCCGACTGATGGGAAATGCGAGTTAGTAAGATACGCGTTGCAGATCGCACTGCGTGGGATGTTTTTCACCAGTTTATTTGTAATTCTGTCGTGCCCGGGGGCTTTACTGCTTTTAGAGTGCTTTGTAATTCCACAGACTTCTCTGGGAGTAGCAAGTTTAATGATCTTGTGCAAAGTAGGAGTTGCTATCTAGTTGTTAACGTGACTAGTAATTGCGGCGTTCGAGTCTTGATCGGAAAGAGTATCGCTCGGAACGAACTGCTCAGATAAGTGACTTGCGAAAACAATCATAAGCTTTATCTTGATTTGTGAAGGCAAAGCCGTCTGTTTTTTGATTGGTGGGATGTTGTGTGAGGGTTTCTTGATTCTTCTTAGATAGTTTCAGAATAAACTGTCTTCTAGATTTAAATTTTCAATTTTTTCTTTCAAAGTTTCAGTGCAATATCCTGGAATTTTCTTTTGATAAGCTTGGTCAGTCTATTAATTTTAGTTTTTAAAACAGTGTTCCAAGTGCAGTTAAATTGTTTCCTGGTATTATTTCTGAGGGTGATGATTGATCCGAGGTGTGAGGAGAGGGTGCCTTAAGTGTAGGAGTCGATTTTCTCTGTTGTGGTCTGAAATATGAAATCATTCAATTTTTCTGAGAAGTGTTTCCACAGCTGTGTCAATATATTCTGCAGTCCTTAGGTTCCCAATATTAATTGGTGATGTCAATACAATATTATAGAAATGCTTCCAATCTGTTATTTTCCTTGGGCGACTGAAATTGGGCTTGTTAACACCGAGTCTTGCTAGTACAGGTACGTGATCCGAAGATAGATCCGTAATTACTTCCATAGAGAAGGGAAGATTGAATTGAAGATTTCCAATATATCAGGGCGTCTGTTGAAGGTGTTTGGACAATAGGTCGGCTTATCTGGTACAAACATATAAATAGGTTCGTTTTCCACCGTAATGGTGAATTACATTCCCATTTGCGTTATTTTGGTGCATCCCTAGTCGACATGTTTCGTGTTGAAGTCACCTCCAATTATTATGGGGGTTTGATTACTGAGATAGTATTGCAGGTCTTCTGTGATGCATATGTCAGGGGGATTATAAACTGCGCAGAATCTAACGTTGCCTACATTTAATATTTATATTAAATGTAGAAAATACAGAAATATTTACATTTGTACATATAATTTCAAAGCCTTTGGAATTGTCCGTGGGAGACCGCTTGACATATTTAACACCTCCACCACGGTGTCGGAGCCGATCACATCTGTAGGTGGGCTTAATGCCTATTGATAGCTGTCCCTTTCTCCCGTATTTAATGAGCTCACCCATGGAGAAGACCATTCAAGTCCGACCCACATTCAAATCCTGGCAGCAGACTGGTTACACAAACTTTTTATGGTTATTCTTATGTGTAACATAAATTACTTTAAGAACTTTAACTTCCTTAACATAACTTTCCTTAAAACGTTTTCTACAAAAAATATTCCTACCCCACCTGTACATATTAGCTAATCAGAAAACCCATGTTTAACATGAACATAAATATAGTTTAGAGGTAATCCATAATGGCATCTTGATCATTATTTAAGCAGCGTTTGAGTTAGGCACTATTAAATAACCACCAGTTTCTAAAAAGAAAGACGTCTTCAAATGCAGGTTTTACTCAATTACTGGCAAAATGATAGGCTTTAAATCAGTATAATCGTGCTCAAATGTGATATGCAGTTGAGATCTAAACTGCATTTTTGCTTATAAGGGATTTTGTTTTAGTTCATTGTTGTTTCAATAAATGAAACATTTTTTATAGGTCTTAAGCTATAGTAAACTAGTAGACAAACTGCGTATAGCCTACAAATATAAACACATTTTAAATACTTGATGTATTATGCCATAAGGCATAAAAAGTTGTTTAGTCTATTTTATCATTTATTTACTGCTATAAAATAAAAAACTTATTACAAAATACTAAAATATTCACGCAGAATTCATATGGTGTTAGTCCAATCCATACCGAGACTGTCGGATTGCTGAACACGTATGGTGATAATGGCAGTGAGAGAAATTTAAGCAGGCATAAGAACAAGTGGTCGGCGCTAAATCCCTGAACGCATAGGGAGGTCACGTGGTCCTGACTTTTTGCGTCATAGCCGACTGTATCGAGGCCTACCATGGACCTTATAAGAGATAGACTAACCCAGTGGGCGGAGCGCGCGTCACCGACATGTCGGCGAGAAAGAGTAGGGACGATCTGGTTTACTTTAACACTGAAACCTATGGCGTTTGTATCACATAACTCTTTTTAATTATTAAATGTGATACGTTGTATAGTGATGAGGTTATGAAAGCCACAGTGTTTTCCAGATAGGATTTAATGTATCTCATTAGAGTACTTTTCAGTGCATTTCGCACATTTTTTTCACGCGTAATTCTCGTACAAACATCTTTACTTTGGTAAAACGGTGAAAACTCAAATCACAAAATTTATGAACTTAAAGTAAAAGTAAATTAAATAAGTAAGAGTAAATTAAATAAGATTGATAGTACGTGATGCTTTGAAATAAATAAGGTAAAATTAAACAAAATCTGATAAATTTTTTTAAAAATTTAATGAACATTTTCAGGCAGTGATTTTCCAAACTATAATAGCATTACAAAAGCATCATATTTATTTGATTATATCATCATTAAATTATTAACATTAAAGTGGATTAGTTACTTCAATAATCCATAAAATTCGGAGTATAAAATTTTCTGAGCGTAATGACGGGGAAAAAAAAAAAAAAAAAAGCTAAAATAAAATCTAGAAGCACTCAGATTTTATATTACGCCCAAAAGGAACTTTTTTTTTAAAGTTTTGTGTGTTACCTATATTTATTGAATATCATGTTCTTCGGCCGTAAACCACATACATTTGAAAACAGCATATTTTTAGAATTTCCTCACTGGAGATAAAACTGTTATTTTCCGTACAGTGCTCGCTCTGAACTCGTTGAGTTTGTTAATCAAAAATTCATCTTAATAATATGAGTGAAACTGAAGAAATTAATAAATATCAGATTTTATATGTGGCCTTCAACACACTTTTGTTTCGCAGTGTTGCCTTTGTTATACATTTATGGAACACTGCATTTCTGAATGTTAAAAAAAAAAGGGATACCAAACGCATAGGCGATTGATTTATGAAAGATAAATTAAATGCAGGTGCTGCCAAATTGCGAAATAATGTTTGGCAGTGCCAGGAATGTTTTTTTTTATCCACATAATATCAAAAGTTCATTTTACTTTCTGTGTTTTCATCATTCATCATTACCATTTCTGTCATTGAACTTGATTTCGTATTATCTATTACAGTAAGACCCCGCTTAACGCGGTGGATACGTTCCATCAAAGTAGAGCGTAATGCGAAACAGCGCTAAACGAGGCTATCTTTACATGTAAATATTGGGGTTAGGGAAGATGGCTAGGAAATTGGTTAGGTATTAAATTTAAAAAGTATGTTTTTTTAATAAAAATAAAACCAAACATTTATTTCTTAAAGCCCGAATTAATATCACATTATTATTTCTTGCAAAAATAAAAACAAAATATAAATAACAAAACGAATATTCTTAAAAAAAAAAAATAATAAAATAAAATTCTCAGTCATATTTAGTTAGCCTTCCGCGTTTTCAGTGTTCTGCCTTTTTGTGACAAAAGCATCTAATGTTGTTTGCCTTTTTCTTTTGCGTTGTTTTCTTAAAAGTTCTTCATAAACGGATAGAGCATCTCTAACACCACGCCTTACTTTTGAGCTCCTGTCAAAATTCGGATCATTTTCAATGAATTGATCCATTATTTCAGTTATGGTAGACAAATTCCTTTTTACAAACGCCATCGAAAATTCTTTTTGCTCTTCTTCTGAATCACTGCTGTCAACATTTTTGTTTTCTTCTTGTTCAGTTAATTCCTTGAGCTCATCATTAGAAAGACTAGCCGCTGCTTCTTGAATTATTTCTTCGACATCTTCCACATTTACCCCTTCAAAATATGTCTGTACAATACCGCACCAAACAAGAAATACAAGTACACTCTTTCGGATATGTATTTGAAACCTATCGCTGCATAATATTTTGGGGAATCCCCGTATGCTGCGAGCGATTTCGTGGAATCCCCGGGTTGAAATAAAAGAGCGCTAAACCGAAACAGCGGTAAACGAAACAGCGTTAAGCGGGGTCTTACTGTATTTTAATTCTCACGTATGTATAGATGGAATTAGTTTTCTTTAGTTGAAAAGATTATTAGAAAGTAAGATGCTTGCTTGCAATGGTAAATTGCTAAAGATATATAAGAATGCAGGAAAAAATTGTTTTAAAGACATAAATTCAGTGGCGGAACTAGAACTCTAGGACCAATATGCAAAAAATATTCTTGAGCTTCCTCCCCCAATAAATTTACAGTACTGACCCACCCCAAAGTCGAGGTTTCCAGGAGCACATTTTGATAATGATTTTTATCAGATCAGGATTTAATCGTTAAAAATCTGATATGGATAGACATGACTTCCTTATAATCGCCTATTAAATTATACACACTTTTTGCTGCATTTCATTTAAAGTAGTTTCCTCGAATAATTTGAACTTAATTACCCGATCCTTCAAGGCAGTTTGAAAATGACATCAAAAATTGCAAATTTTGAATTAAATACCCCAGTCAGTTTTTTGTCTTACGAGAGTTAAACGTCTTCTAATTTATTTTTTCGTAACGAGTAGAAAACTTTCCCAATCGGGAACCCGGTTTTCCCATAGGAACCGGGAGGCCGAATGAAAAGTTAAATTTCGTTATTTGTCGAAAATTATGTTTTTTAAATTTGAAAAAGCTAAAACATTTTTTCATCATTTAAAACAAAAACGGTCAGAATATTGTCTGACCTTTCATAACTGTTTATGACCGTAGCTGAAATATTTTCTGATAGTTCGTTTTCTTCGATGATTTCAGTCTAAATATTTTCTGGTACATTTTTAATTCTTAAAATTATATTCGAACAGTCTGATGCTGCATTTAAATAATCGCAAATTTCTGATGGCTGTTTCTGTGAGCTCAAAGTTGATGCCTGATATTCTTCTTGACTAGAATTTCCAACTCGGAAGTACTTATCAGCAGTTTTGATTTTCTTCATTGCACATTCAAAAGCATTGCATAATTCTTTTTACTTCCTTCTTTTTTGCGCCCCATTTAAAGCTTTTTTCTCCATGTTATAAGATTTTTTAATGTGATAGTTTATAAATAAAAAGGCATATAAGTAGAGTAAATCATTTAATTCATATTTTAATAAATTAAGAACAGCAGCTTAATAGTATCATTCAGTATTTTATGCCTATTTTAAAACAGTATATTCTGTATCGTTTCTTAAAATGATAAGCAATTTATTTTATATTTTTCTTTACGTTCATTTGAAACCTAAATATTAGTTTAAATAATTTATTTACTCATAACATTTCGTTACCTATCATCTGCGTGACCTAAAATTAAGACTGCCTCATCAATACAGCAAATGATTAAGACCACTAAACAGTACTAGCTCATCCTACGTACGAAACCTAGAGAAATGACCTAATTCCATAAACATGTTTATAGTTTTTCCTATGTAAGTAAATGCGAGATACTTTCTTTCAGAGACCTTGGCCCACTAGCGGCCGAGCGGTAAAGTCGCTGAACACTGGTCGTTCGGTCCGAGGTTCGAATCCCGCGAACGGGCTGGCTGCATGGGCGTTTTCGTGGTTTTCCCCATGTGTAACGTGTATACGAGCCAGTTTTCCTTAGAAAGTCCTCCACGAAGGCATCCCTCCCCTTAGGCAGATAGCCCTAGTGTGCTTTGCCATAATTAAATACACCACACCACTTTCAGAGACCATTCTTTCCACTAAGCAGACAGCTCTCTCGCCCTTTTATATAATTGACTTATGAACAAACACTATGTCAACTTCGTGAGTCTATAAGGACAACAATATCTAGAGTAGAAATCGCTCTTTTTATCATTCACAGCTTTAAAACATGTGTATAAGAATTTTATTTGAAATTTAACAAGCCATAAATTAGAAGTGAATTAAATTACACTTCATGCTTTTGTTTAAATAAACGCACAAATAATTTTGCTTCGTAAAACAAAATATGATGTTAATGTTCTCCAGAAATGAACTATACTATAACTAAATTTCGTACTGCAGTTTTTAACTTTTGCTAGAAGCATTTTTACCTATCAGTTATTGGATTAGACAGGAAATAATAATATAAATTTAATACGTAATTTATATTATTTTTTTCTGTTTAGGTAAGTCCTAGAATTCCTTTATGTTAATTAATTAGTTATTTTATGATTTAGACCTTTACTGTCATTCTTTCTTTCCGTTTCCTTGCCAGAATGCAAATTAGCTCGCATGTGTTTAAGATGAGGTCTAAGAGCGAGTTCTGTCTCTCGAAGCCACATTACCAGATTGTTAGATTAAATAAGATTTGTTGTGTTCGGTCTTCCATGCTAATCGCCGATACTGAATCTTCACGCCGTTTCATTTTTACTTCTTTGTACGAAGTAAAAAGGAAGTATTGTAATCGCGAAAAGTTTCAGGCAGTATATTTCAACGAAAATATCCATTTAGACTGCAATTTAACGATGTTTTTGCGTGATATCTGTACGTAAGGACAGAATAAAATACTCTTTTCCTTCAAAAAAATTTTAAAACTGCCTTAAAATTAATTCTGAAGAGAATTTTTCCTGGCGTCTGTACGAACGTATGTACGTACGTACGTATCTCACATAACTCAAAAAGGAGTAGCCTCAGAATGTTGAAATTTTGTATATAGGACTGCTATAACATGTAGATGTGCACCTCGTATTTTGGTTGCAATCGGCCGCACCAAACGTATATAAATATATTTATATAAATATCCACTCTGTTACCCGGCTCAGTAATCTCAGTTTCTTTACTCTTATATGTTTGTAAATTGTACATTTTTTGCTTTAAAAATTATTGAATTATGTTGTTTTTATCTTCCGGTTAAGGTTTTTATTCCTTTAGTAAATCTGTATGCAATATTTTTAGAAATATCAACAATTTTAAAGTTGTTTAAGAGCCACTAAGCCTTTTTTTATGGCGGCCATTGATTGTTTACATTTGAAACAGCTGACTAGTGGATTTGTTGCCAATCTAGAGAAACTTAGCTTCGCAACAACAAAGATAACGCCTTCATTTATTATTGCCAATTAAATCATGCTTAATCCTTTCTGGAATTTTTTCGAGGAAATAAGTTTTTAAGATTTACTTCGTAATTTTTAATATAGATATTTTGAGTTTTTATGTATTTTTGCCTTCTTGCGAAGTGAGAACTGTAATAATTGAATGACAAATACTTAATCGTCTGTGAAAAACTGTTTCTTTTTTGTTTTGTTTGCTTAATTTCTTTTATACATGGTTCTAGCTTTTTTATAGTATTTGAATAGAACATGTGGCAACGATTAGATAATTCTTTAAATGATATAAATTTTGTGCATTCTGAGTTATAATATGAACGAAATATAATACTGTTAAGTGAACATAGCCCCAGAGTGTCGCTATGGTAAACAAAGTGAATTTTAAAGAATGCATTTATTTTATTGTGGTTTATGCGCTGTCGTCGAAGTAGATTTAATTCAATCCAATAAGTTTAAATGAAATGCAAGAAAAAAATGCGTATAATTTAATATTCCGTATAAGGAAGTCATGTGGTGTACACATCAGATTTTTTAATTTTCTTATTATTTGATGCTGAGGAAATCTTACACGATGCTGGAGGAAAGCTATAATACATGAAAGTGCTTTTAAAATAATGAAAAAGTTTAATAATTAGTATACATAACATTTGTACGGATAAACTTTATAAGTAAAACGAAAAAAATTAAATACAAATATTAACTGCTTAAACAGGGTTCGTAGCGGTCCTTATAAGTGCTTATAAGTCCTTATATTTGAAAATAAAATATAAAGGCCCTTATAGGTGCTTACTTTTTCTTTAAAGCACTTATTTTCTTGTTTTTAGTGCTTATTTTTTGCTTTAAGTGCTTTTTTTTTTTTAATGAACGTGCTATTTTCGCCGTAACAAAGCCGAAATTAAATAAACAACTTTTCTTCCTAATATGGAATGTCAGATGGTGAGTCATACTCCCGGAAATAGCTTTTCCCCCTTTCTCTGCATTAACATAACTTTGGTGTGCACGAAGAGTACAGACAGATGCCCGTCGTTCTATTGGTCAAAGAATTGCGAAAGCAGTAGAAAATTCCGCTATATTTGGCATTCTTTTCCTCCCACCCAAATACTACACACGTTTGAATTTATATCAAGATCTTAAAAAGATTTGCATTCTCGTTCTGCTTGGTCAGTTCATATTCGTGTTTATTATGATCGTTATGCTTATATTATGAGCATATGTATGAATGTTTATAACAACATAGTTGCAGTAACTGCTGAAGTATAGTAAACTTCCAAAAATGGTTGTGTTTTAACACAGATTAGCTTTCTAAGGAATAATATTCGGAATGGCTTAAATAAAGGGAAAGTAATCGAATAGTCAAAATAGTTTCATATTTTTTGGCCAATACATTAAACAGTACGAAGGTTGGGATGTCTCCCCTGTCTCCGCAAAATCTTGAATATTGAAACTGTTACAGTTCGCTGCAAAACAAGCAACGGACCTTTCTTTTTTTTTTGGGGGGGGGGGAGGTCACTTTCCAATCTCGATTGAATAGGACTAAAAGTTCTGCGGTCTACCAACCCAAGCGAAGAATGATTCTATTCCGGAATTTTAACGCCGTCTGTTGAAAATTAGAATGAAAAACACTCCAGTTATTTAGTTCTTTTTTTCTCTCAATACCGGCAGTTGTTGATTCCGATTGCGTAATATCACGTAGGGAAGAATTACGGCGCACGTATTGGGCAATAACGTTTGCGATATTTTGCAGAGATAATTAATTTTGATGTTCAGTCCGAGATTTGTTTATGAGCACTTAAAAGAGTTTTACTGTCCTTACTAAACGGAATATTTTTTAGTTTGGTTGGCTTATTTTTATATGATGCACATATTGAAATGTCAAAAGCATTTATTTAGCGGAAAAATGTAAAGAGCGGCTACAGTCTACCCCCCCCCCCTCCGCTCCTTCAAGTTACGCTCGACTGTCCGAATATTCGCCAATTTCCAAGTATGCGAGTTAGTTAAGCTTTTACTGTTAAAGATGACTGCATGAAGCAAATTTCTGTCTTCTGATTTCAGAAATGTTCCTCTTTTTTACTTAAATTACTTTGCTTGCAATATCTGTTAAGAGAAAACTGATATACAATGAAAATTTAGAAAATGTTCAGAATTTAGATTTAAATTATTTAAATAGCAATATGAGTGGGAAAATAAATTGTATTTAATATTAGGTTCCAAGCGAATACAATAAATATGCTTTATTATTATTTATTTTCTCTATTTTGAACTGAAATTTCATCATTAAATCTTGTAATATAGTTTAGTTCTTCATAGTTTTTTTCTCTCATTCTAAACTAGTTCTGTAAATTGAACTATTATTTAAAATTAAAAACCAAAAAAAGTAATTATTTTCCATGGTTGAGGTAATGCTTATTCTCTCTTAATAAGTACTTCATTTCTCATATTTTAAATTACAAGTCTAATTTTTAAGGTTATGCAGTTGTGTATGATGTAATTAGGCAGGTGCTTATTTTTTTTCTTAAAATGTGCTTGAAAAGTGCTTATAGGTGCTTATTTTTTTAACTAAAATGTGGCTATGAACCCTGTTAAATATTCGAATAAGATTTCATTATCATAAAATTATGTACACGAACGCTAGCTCTGAAATTAATGCGCGTCAAAGTTGTAAACTATATCAATCTGACAAACGAAAAAAAGTTCAAAACTGTGAATAAATAGGAAACATGAATAGAAAGCAAGAAAGAGGAGAGCTGATTTCAAACTTTTATTCGAGATTAAACCATTATCGTAAGATTTATGCAAATAAATTAATTATAACCAATCTTTAAAACAATAATTGGTGTAAAGTCTACAGTGCGCAAGAAAAGTATTAATTCTTACCCTCAGCCAACTCACTCTTTTTTGTATTTACGAGAAAATATGACATGTGGCTACAATATAAAATCGTTGCCAAAAAGTGAGAATTCTAGTGGACTTCAAGAGTCCTTAATTTTTGCCATCTTTCTAACATGCTGGCCTCAAAAATTTAAGGACTTGTGCTCACAATAAACTCGAGGAGCAGTCTGTTCCCAGTTATCACTTGAAAGCTCTCCTACTGTTGTTGTTACTTCGGCTCAGTTGCCGTAACATCAACCCAAGCCTACTTAATACTGTAAAGGCCCTTATTTTCGCGAGGCTTTAATTTTCGCGAGCCCGTCGTAATCGCGAAAATTTAAGCCTCGCGAAATATTTTTTTTCCCGCTTCAAATAATAATAAAATATCAGAAATTTTTCACTTACCCAAAGTTTAATGATTTATTGCAGTTACAAGTTTTTTCTTGACAACTTTCTTTCTTATAACTATTTTTTGAATAATATACAACTATATTTCTCGAATATAAAGCAATAAAATTAATAGAATCACTTAGAATATTATTTAAACCAGCTTCTTTGAAGCCATTCAAAATTACCTCATGTTTGGCTTCAATACCGTTAAATACGCGCACAAACCAAGAAACGTGAATCGGTTTTAGTCGTAATATTCGCAAGTCCACAGATTCTTTTTCCTCTAGAAATTGAAGCTCATTAGAATACCACTCAATGAACTCATTCTTGAGCAAACGCTTGAACTCGCCATTTAGTCGGAACGGGGGGGGGACGAACTTTTCGGACAAAAGGAAGTTTCTTAAAATGCTTTATGCAAAAGATGTACTTTTGGAATTTTTCAACTTTCTCAACTTTACTTAGGTACTTTTAAAATGTTTCAACTTTTGGTTCTGTTCATATAAGATTAGCGAAATTTTCAACTCGCGAAATCACAGATATATTCATTTTCGCGAAAATAAGGGCCTTTAAGGTGCGTTCAGACGTGGGCGTAAAGCGCATAGAGGCATAGTCATAAGGGCATAAAATACGGGAGACCGGTTCACACCTGCGAGAACGAGGTGTAAGCAGTGGCCAATGAGAGAAGCTAAATTTGCGCATGCGTGGAATGTCTACAACTTTCCCGCGCTGGTCTCCCACTCGATAGATTTCCCGCGTTCGCTCTGCTTGTTTTTTTTGTTGAGTAATGGTTTTTTCAGCTCGCCACAAAGTTTTACTGGCTCAACAGAATGATCTCTTATTTGCCCTTCTCATTAGCCAAGAGGCAACGGAGGAAAAACGAAAAAGAACGAAATTGTCGAGAGATTATTTTTTTGCAAGACCAATACTTGGTTGGCACATATATTTCTGTGCAAAGCAGTATGGAATATTTCTGCATTGTACTGTAGTATTCTCTATACTATAAACATGCACATACATATTTATATAGTATATAAAACCTTCAATTTTTATATATAATTTCTCTTAGGAGAAATACGATATTCTAAATATGCCTAATTAAAAAAAATCTTGAGGATAACTAACAAATAGCCTGTATATAATATTTTTCCATTTTGCAGGTGTGAAAGCAGTTAAGCTAAAAACAGTACTTACATTATTATTATTATTATTTTTTTATTTTCAATCAAAAGGAACATGTTTCTATGACAGTGAAACATGTGTGCTTAGCACTCCTTATTCACTGACCCTGTCGATCACTATAATAGTTTGCTGCACTACCAGTATCAATTATCACTAGTACTAGTATTCCACAACTGGTCACAATGACCAGCAAACACAACTAGTACAATACTAGGAAACGTTCATCCAACAATGTATTTTATGCTCAATCATTAAATACATTTTGCTGTCTTACCAGCTGTTTGTATACACCTATTTCTAATAATTTGCATGTATAAGCCGCACCCCTGAATTTAATTTCAACATATGCTGTCATTTCTATTTACGACCAAATCTCAAAAGTAATTTCAGATTGACAAATTTTAGGTACCCAAGTCTTCAAATACATCAAAATTATAAACATTCATACGTTATCCAGGAATTTCTACCAGAGAAATAGCATGAATTTAATGATCAAAATTCCATTCAAATGATAGTAATAAAGAATGGATAATAATAATAAATACTATTCATTAAATTATAGTCCATGTTACGAATTATGTGTGCTATTCAGTTTCATTAAAAGTAAATTCCTTTCATGGAGAACGTAATTAAAAAACAGAACAGAACTTCAACAGGAGACAAAACTGTCTAGACTCTTGACTGTTTTAAGGATATTTCACTACATTTTCTCCTTCTGGGAATTCATAAGAGCATTTTCTCAAAAGATTAATCTTTTATTACTTATACAAAGCTTACACTATTGAATTTACTATTGTGACTATTCTTAAATGAGTGAAAATAATTTTTTCTTTAAAGTAATATTTTTACTGTTAAAAAAAACAGCATATTCTTGATATTGATTTGATGTTTTAGTAAAATTAGTTCATGAAGTTTGTTTGGAAAGAAAATCAGCATTTGAAGCAAAAAGCAATACAATATTTCCAGCTTTTTCAATAAATTTATTCTTAAATTCAAAAATAATTAAACAGGAAAAAAATTATAGTAATAATTTAATAATAAAAAATTATAGTAATAATTTTTTTACAATTATAGACAGAAAAAAAGTAATAATAATAATTTACACAGAAAAAATAAAATTTTTGCAATCATGCATTTTTTTAAAGAATTTTCACAATAAAATGAAAAATATTGGATGGGATCAATCATCTACAGGATCATACACAGCGTGCATAATCCTGAGTTTAACTTTCGCTTTACGAGTTTCATCCATATTTTTCAATATAAATTGAAAAACTCATTAAAAAATGCATGTCATCATCGTAGATTTCTTGCGAGATCAACTCTTTATTTCGTTCGGATACGATTACAACTCATTATTTCGTTCGGATACTATTACAACTCATTCGGATACGATGTGTTCCATATTAAAAAAAAAAACGTCGCCTTTGATGTAACAGCGAAATCGTCTAAAGAAAGCTGCTTCGTTTTAGCTTCGCTCTGATTGGTCGACGTTTATCCCAAACTCGGCGTAAAGTAAAAAACTTTGAACCTTATGCCACGAGCCGTAAACCAGATTCTGTGACGTAGCAGAGACTGGTTGCCTTACGGAGTTCGGCTTTAACCACTTATGCCCCTTACGCCCTCGTCTGAACGAGGCCGTACAGACTAGCGTCTACATCCCAAAACGGCAGCCTATGAGAGAGGCGATTCTATTATTTTCATCGGGGAGTAGGGAAGTAAGAATGGTTTTCTGAGGAACGCCAACGGCAGTGCACGATGTTTGCTTACATTAGGAAGTTCAGAAAATTGCAAAGGTGGATTGCCTTAGTTTCTGCGGTTACTTTCAGGAAAATATTAAGTAGTTTTTTTTTTGGTTTGCTGATAGAGGGCAAATAGATAATTTACCTTTATAAATCAACGTTTATCTGTTTAAAATTCAGAAGATTTAATATGAAGCGAATATATTTAACACAACAGAACGCAAGCTTAAGACTTGTAAATCTTAAAAACAATACATCGATAATTAAAAATATTATTTATAGTTCCTTATTAAAAACATTTTATAAATGCATAGTTATCATATAATTAACAATTCATTCATGCGTTATCTCATTATTTATTATAATTAGAAGAGAAGATATTTTTTACAGTAATGTTTAAAAATTTGCTGTTGTCTTTTAAAAGATTTACAAGTCTTAAGATTGTGCTCCATTATGTTAAATATATTCGCTTCATCTTAAATCTTCTGAAGTTTAAATAGATAAACGCGGATTATAAAGGTAAATTGTCTATTTGCCCGCAAACCGAAAAAGCTGCCTAATATTTCCCTGTAAGTAACCGTAGAAACTAAGGCAATCCACCTTAACAATTTTTTGAACTTCCAAATGTAAGCGAACATATAGTCCACTGCCGTTGCATTCCTCAGAAAACCATTCTAACTCCCCGATGAAAATAATAGAATCGCCTCTCTCATTGGCTGCCGTTTTGGGATGTAGACCCTAGTGGCCTTACAGTACCTCGTGGCAAGGAGCGCTAGTTTACGCCTGTCGTTGGCAACAGACTTGAGCACCTTACAGGTGACAGTGCGAATTTGCTGAGTTCCGCCCCCAATTTTGCTAGATTACCCTCGGGGGGCAGGGGGTTCGAGGGTCTTCCACCCCTCTTCCCTTCCATCAAACTACACGAGAGGACTTTTGACTCGCCGCATATTTAGAATGCCGCACCGACACTATACATTTACAAACATTCATGCCTGCACCGATTTCCGGGATTCGAAGACGGGCACTTCGGCACGACAGTCAGCGACGCTAACCACTATACCCAGTTGGGCGGCGAAAGCTCTCCTCTAGAAGGGAATCAAAATAGAAGCATATAGCATATAGCTTTTCTACTTCATATTCAGTTGAAAATTTGGTCTGTGTAGCACTGAATTCAGCATTTTTATCTGCTTCCAAGAGCCCCCTAACTGTGCATAAAACTCAGAGGGCCCCTGGAAATTTAAACGAAGACGGATTCTGTTATATATATATATATAAGAATTCATCGTCTTTTAAGTTTAAACATATAAATGTAGTTCTGGAGGACATTCAATGGCCCCCTAAGCCTTTGGGCCCCTATGCGAGGGCATTCTTTGCATACTCTTATTTTCGCCATCGCATAAATTATATCTTAATAGACATAGCCATAATCAGCAAACCAATATATTATATAATTTGCTATATGACAATTTTTATGCATAATGCATTTTCTTTTCTTTCTTATTAAAAAAAAAAAAATTCAAAGCCACAAAAGAGAAAAGAAATCCAAGACTGTTTCAACATTTAAATATAAAATATTCAACGAATGTGGAAACCAAAATGTAACTTTAATCATGAATATTTGCAATGAATAATGTTTAATAATATTTATAAGAACTGTTCAAATGAACTATCACTAACAACAGCACATGCATCACAATGACAGTGGGGTAACTGGCATATACATTGAAAGACAATCAGCATGTATTTCTACAGCAATTTGGTGCCAAGGTAGAACTAAGGTTTTCAAATATTTTTAGTTAAATCACTATAAAAAATTCCGCAAAAACGTGTCTTGCGGTATATAAAGAATTTCCTCAAATTTTATACGTGCGAAACAGGTATTATATCCCCTTTTGTAATCTAATCTTGACTAGCCTATATAAAATAATGTAACAAAACAGACAATCAGTCTCTTCAGAATTTATTGCACTATGCATGAATTATCTTGTCTGTAAATACTTCTGTTTGATAGTTCATGAGAAATCTCCATAACTAAATCATATTTTATTAATTCTAAGGTATGAAAATCGTACTGTGAACTAGCAACTAAAGATCTACAATTATGTGATAGGTCCGAGAGCAAACTTGGAAAATTTGTTATGTACTGCTAAGCAATTTTTACTGTATTTAATATTAGCAGCTACACGACCAACCTTCGTCAGGCTTTTAAATCTACCGGGGAAATGCCTGAAGGGAACAGCAAACGTTTAATTTAAAAACTGCAGAATTTTACTCTGCAGAACTTCATAAAAAAAAAAAAAAAACACACACACACAACAAATTTAAAAAAAAAAAAAAAATATTGCATAAATTATAATGAAATAGCAATATCTCTTAATGCAAACATTAATTATCCTAATAAATAAATGAACCAACTTCCCGTCGCCTTCTCTCAACAAACGTCCAGTATCCAAGAAAACATTAAATTTAAAAAATGCACAGAATTATCGTCCTCACTTTTCCAAGTGGCAACAGTGCTGATTTTCAACAATAAGCTGTTCAGTATGCATGTTCCTAAAACGTACTCGCTGTACCTCCTGCTGTGAAAGCTGCTTCGCTGCTACTGGTTAGAAGAATTTAGACGTAACATAAAGCTTTCGACGTCATTTGTTTTGTCACGTGGTAAAGCTTCTCGTACTCCAACCATACTTGTTACTATCGGATTGCGTACGGCGGTTAAGTTTTAATCCTTTAAAAAAATCAGTTAAGAAGTCAGAGGTGATTTTATGTACAACTGAATTAATTCATATGTTAATATATATTTTCACTTTATGCAATACACACTTGAGAAATACCGGATCATTACAAACGAAGGAAAATGGGTTATTTGCTTGAGAGGGTTATATCCATATTGCATTTTGCTAATGGAATGTTGGAAAAACAATATTTAACATAATTTATTAATCTTTTATCGTGATACAACCACATTTTTAAGAACAATATTACAAAGTTTACAATTATACACCTAAATTTATCTGTTTTCACTCTGAGATGGAATCCCAGGAAAAATATTGTTAACGATGGACTAGATCAAAGTAGTTATATAGAGAAAGCACACGTGGGATCTTTTCCTTTACTGAATAACATTTGCCAATCAATTTACAGCAAAACATATATGCCTACATTGCCTACTGTCCATTAAATTAAATATAACCTTTGAATCGCTCTTAATATTATTCTTGTTTTAAAAGTAACTATTGTCAGTTAATTCTATCAGTAACCTTTAGTATGCATTAGGTAGTAAGGAATATACTTTTTAGACACACAAACATTGCTTCAATTATCCTAAATTTTCATTTATATTTTAAAATACACAGTGTAATTTCCATTATCTATTTCTACTTCATAACCTCTCTCTTTTTTTTAAAGATGATGGATGACCTAGTTTGACAAATTGCATTTTGAATGTATTTTAAATTTACCATTAATATTTTAAACTACATTTTGCACCAATATTTATGTTTGCTCTCCCATTCAGGGAAACAAATATAATAATATAAGTTATTAAATTAAAATTCCTGTGTTTAATTCCATCTTTAACAAGAGCCATAAAATATATGGAATTTACATTCTTACCACAGATGTGGTAAGTTATGAACTCATTGGCAACTTTGAAGAGCATTTGCAAACTTGTTGGTGAGTTAGGAGAGGGATGTTTGTTTGCATATCTTTAAATTTATTTCAACGATGCATCCACCACCACCTATTGTTTTACATTCTTCATCTTCAATACAAGACGCGCACAATTCTAGGCTTTTTTTCACCGTTGTTTTCCCTATAAATCTTTTTAATAAAAAAAATCAGAAAATTGCAAAATTTTGGCACCAGAATCCTAAAATGAGAAAGGAAAGAGAGGCATGGGATGCCTTTTATGTTGTATGCATGCAGAAAGCAACATCGCCAAAGATTTTACCAGAGACAACAGAAACTGCGGTATGTGGTCCACCCGAATGCTGAAGTACTGAAATTCCCATAGGAGGGATCATAATCTGCAACCACACTGATAAAAATATCCGGAGAAGTGCTCTCTGGGAGAATGCTATGTGTATACTTGGGTTGCCATATAAATGATTTTTAGTGACATGTGTAGCCACATAAATTTTTCTTCGCAGCATGGTTTAGACCATCAATACTTTTTCACAGCTTTCTGGTGAGGTTCAGAAAATTAGAAAGTACCAAAATTCATCATTTTAAAATTATTTTGAGTAAGTTATACACTTTAAGAACTGTGATGAACAAAAATTAATAAGCTGTCCTTCCCTCAAACCAATTTCCTTTCTTCCACATAATGATTTATTTGCATATATCAGAACTTTACTATTGCAATATGCTTTTGGAATGATTATTATTTCAATCTATGAGATTTTTATTTTACCACCAAAGAAAACGCACAGACATCACTGCTGGGAAATAACTACCTCTAAAAATCTGAGATGTATTAATAATAAATAGATACCTTTGTCACAATTTGAATTATCATTTTTAAAGCACATTGATACTTAATTATGTTAAAAAAAAAGCACTGTCATACTTGATCTGGTTTTCCTACCTGAGCTGGTGAATGAACTCACTAGTTTGACTCATTGATTAAGGTAACATAATCTGTATGTATGGCTGTTACAGTTATATTATTCTTCAGTTCAGAACTAAGTAAGTGCTACATAGCAAAAAGTTAAAGTAGTTTTTTTTAAAGTGACCATTGTTTCAGCTAACTTTGGTAGAAAAAATAAGCAGCCCTTAGATGCTTTGCCATGTTCAAGTAACCTAACCAAACCCTCGTTAGAACATTATAAGTGACTACAGCTATAGTTGTGCATAGAACTTTGCAAATAGAAGGATAAATAATATAAATTAATTTTTTCCAGATGAATCTTAATACATCAACACCATCAAGGATCACATCCAGGGTCTGCATAAAAAAAAATGCCACATTATGTCATGCATTATGCATCCCCATACAGGTCTGAAACCAAGTGTAATCGTATGGTCCATTATATTCCAGTTGCCTTCACATTTAATGCTCATCGGTGGCCAGGGCAACCTGTATGAGTGCAATGGGCAGCAAGACATAGGAGCGTCAAAATTTTTAGAATTTTATCAGGAACTGGAAGGCATAATTTGCAAGCAGCAGTTATTCTATTAGGTGATAAAATATCTAGCTCTGGCTTCGCTAGCAGCCAAGCAGTAAAGTAGCTGAATACTGATAATTCGACCTGAATTTACATTCTGGCGAACAGGTTGGCTGCACGTGTGTTTTCATTGTTTTCCGCATATATGAAATATGTATAAGCTAATTTTTCTTTGAAAGTACTCCATGAAAGTATCTCTACCCTTAGCCAAGTTACTATACTGTAATCAAATAAATTAAACACCCCCCCCAAAAAAAACAGCCTCCATGTTTAATGTGCAGTTGAACAGGCGCCATTGTTTAAGGCTACTGTAAATGATTTATCAGATTTAAAAATTCTAATATCCAAAATATTATGCATATTATAATGATTGAATCCAAGTACAGAATGAGAAATTATCCAAATTTTCTTTACGTACAACAAATGTTTTGCTGTGTATGTTATGTGAGCACTAGCTACATTATGTACAAAAATACCATGCGAGCACCAGGTGCATTTTGTACATAATGTATTAACAGTACATTATGTACAAAAATGCACTCCTTAATGTTTGCCCAATGGAAGACTTCAAATGTGATAGATGATGCAGCATGGAAACTCGTACAAAAAATGTGAAATCAATAGCCATTTGGAAGTGTGCTATGTGATCAATGTTCATAAAATGTATGTAGCATGCGAAGTAATTTTTTAGTTTCCAGTTCATTTCTATAAATTGATTATTGTATGTACACTATTTTTGAAAAGGCAGTGTTTTTAAAATGTGATGAATCATTTATTATTACTCTGATGTTTTGGAAGCTCACTGCTGTCTATCTTTAGAGGTTGTCTAGAACTAGTGATCAACAAGGAATGTCTGGCACATAACAGAGAAAAATTCCTAAATTCCCACCATTTTTTCTATTGATCTATTAATCCCTTGATCTATGATTTCATCAGATTTGTTATCTACTGAATATATCTGGCCTATGATTATAAAAAAACTAACGTACCACAGTCTACCCATGGCTACATCAGCTGAACACTGGTAATAACTGAAATCTATTTTTCTCACATATTCTAGGTGCACATCCAGTATCTGTTTATCTTTATGCAATGGCTGTATGAGGTGGTAACTGTTTTTTAACAGTTTAACTGTTTTTTAAACCATGTACTTTAAGTCTAACTGATTTGCTTACACATGTACAGTTAAACCATGTATTAAAATTTATTTGTATAATAAATATGAATCTATCTCCTGTCTTCAATAATGTTATGCTTTTAAGGGCCATCAGTGTTTTAAGATTACAGCAGTTATTTATATTACTGTTAACCCCCCAAAATATTAAATCATTGTGGAAATCTACAAATTAGACAAACTACAATTATCATTTTCTTCTAATATTTAATCTAAAGCAACGGTTCTCAACCTTTTGACTAACGCGTACCATCTAAACAAAAATTGAAAACCTTTAATACCACCACCACTCCTGAACAAAGCTCAAATCACATAAATTTACGAGTATTAGAAAAAAAAACTCAATCAGGATGTTGGGTTTTAATTTTTAATTTAATAGTTAAAAATACTTTGCTTCTTTGTATACCACCGGTTGAGAACCCCTGATCTAAAGAAATGTTCCTATGTTGTTTAGATTCATCCACACTCATTCTGCAAATAAATTGGGAAAATTTTTATATTTCTGTCTATTAACAGTCAAATGGTAACTGCGTTAAGTGATAATATCAGTAGAACATATTCGCTGTACTGATGATTTTCATACTCTTTCTCAAATGTACACATAACTACTAATAATTTATTCATAGTAAATCATTAATAGAAGATTTTACTCTTTGATGAAACACATTTTACTTAACTTATCTTTTATGCACTTTTGTAACATACATGTTAAACGTCAGTTTACATATTTTCTAATTAATATTTCTTTCACTTAAATCATCATTTCCTAGAAACCGGTATTGCTGTTTGTTATTAATTTTTCATTAAAATGCTTTCAGAAGTTTTTTTTCCTTCTCAGAATTTTACTTCATGTGATGAATAAGCATTATTTCCATTAATTTGGAAAATTTGGATCTAGGAAAATATAAAGTTTGTCCAGTTTCATCTGACATCATTCTAAATCTCAAAACAAATCTATAGCACATTACTTTAGAGACAATTTTGATTAAAAAATCTGTGCAAAATAACATTAACAAGAGAAGTTATCCTAGCTGTATCTAAGCAAATGTTCTGTGATACATATTTACGTAGGTATAATATATTTATGATATATTTTATTATAAAGATTAAGAGTTTTACTAAACATACATCACTTTACCTAGCTTCATATTTAAAGACACAAAACATTTGTATACTGATCTCAGGCAGGTCAGGGCTGGCTTGGTCTTTCATGTATTTTCTAATCAGAAAAGCAGGTATGAGACAAATATCATTTAGTAGCTTACATGAGAGCATCTCTCAAGCAAAATACTTGTCAAAATTAATTAATTAGCTTTTAAAGGTACATTAAAAGCATGATGTTATGAAGACGAGAAAAGTTCCACAAAGCAGAAAAAAAAATCTAAAGTACGAATTAGCAGGAAATCCAGCCTTAGTCCTACGAAGCTTTATTACAGCACTATTATATTTATTGTTTTAAACTCTAATTCATTTACTCAGAAAAACCATTCTATTAAGAAATTTTATATAACCATCATTAAGAAAAATATATTGTTTTTAATATGTTTTTATATGACTACTTCATTTTAGACAACATATTACTTTATGAAGCCAAATAATAGATATGCAAGACTTAGTTGAATATCAACTGTGTAGATCTTTTGAAATTTTAATATATAATTAGGTGCTTTATTAGTGTTGGAAACATGATTTTGTAAGTAATTATTTTCTTCTCAGAAGACTGTAAGGATCTTAAGTTTTACTAACCTTTATTTTTATTTTAAATCTTTACTATCACTTCTTATTTTCTACTTCCGGCCAGAATTATAAGCGTTAAGGTTTTTATGCAAAGTTGTCTGGCGAACGCCAAGTATTTAAGTTGTGGCCTTTTGCCAAGCGAGAGAGAGGAAGCAGTGAGTTCGAAGCAGGCCGCTTACCTTAGAAGTTACGCAGTTGCTTGTTGCCTTCCAGGCCAGAGGTTTTAATCCTCTTGATAACTTTTAAACGTATTCTAGTGTTCTCAGTTATCTGTACTACATACGCCTTCCTGTTAATATAAGGCCAATCTTCCACGTTTATTATTCTAAAGTTAAATTAGAGTTTAGTTTTATTTTTATACTTTTACGTTAGACCCCGAGTAGCGGGTCGGTGTATTCCGAAGTACGGAAGTTATTGTATATAGAGAAAAATAAAGGGTTTTGTATACCCTTCGTCTGTATCCTGTCTACTTACCACAATTAGTGAATATAGCTTTAGTAAGCTCTCTGTTCCGAGTCAGGTCCTTGTATGTTCCCGAAGAAGGTAAGAAGGAACATTGACCCTGATAAGACATGCTGTATTTTTGTCTTAAATCTGGCTGGTATTTTCTAGGAAAGATAATCTTTTAGAAGACTTTTGCTTACATTTTTGTTTGATTTATCCCTTAGAAAATTTCACGAATATCATGATGTTGACTGAGCAATGCTACTAAGGCATTAGTTTTATATCATTATGCACAATGGCAAATGGTATGAGAGCGACTAAATGGATAGTCAATAAGACAGTGATTATTTCTGGTGCTTTTTATTAAACACGATCTGTAGCTTTCATAAGTATAATAAAATCTGAGATAGAGTTAGTAATTCATCACGAATCAACTTAACTGCTTTATGTAATCTTAAACAATGCCTAAGCCACTTTAATAAAAGCCACTTTAATAAGGGAGTGTACCAAGTGCCTTTCTAAATTTACAGCTGATGTCACTCAAAACAGTTTTATGTATCTTATCATGCACATAAATTATGTCATGATGCAAAATATTTTCCCAACATGATGATAATGTAAGTCGAGCCTCCAGCAATGCACACTTCATATTATCAGATATACCCCATTAAATAGAGAGTTCCTGATTTCGAAGCAGAGAACCACTGTACACATATATAGCAATCCTGTAATTGTCTAGTAGCGGGTGGTTTTACTATATTTCACCATGTTGTAATGATGCTATTAATTATATCTTCAAAGATATCCCTGCCACTATGATAATGAAAAACTGCAGTTGCTTATGATAGTGTCAAACTTAATTTTTCATCTCTTCAAATATTAATTTGATCCAAGACGCTCTGATATTTATTAGTAACAAAGTGTCATGCACATATTATGCGAATATAATTATTTTGGCTTTGTATATAATGTTAATGTTTACTTCAAGACAGTCTAGCTATGTTGTAATTGTAAGTCGCTTTGTTTTTTATTTGCAATCTACTGGTGGTTGAGAAAAGTATAAAAGAAAATCATCTAATATGAATGTGTTGTCAACTCCATTGACGGCTGCATGAAGTCTTTAGGTGCTATCTATCCTGCATCAATAATTTTTTATACAGAAATATGCAATAGTTTTATAAACTATGTAAAGTACTTACTCTTGAAGTCTCTTAGATAACTGTTAATCAATAATACGCTAATAGCCATTAAAATTGCTATAGCACGAAGGGAAGCAAATAAAGAAAAAATATTTGTTGTGCGTAAATAGTATAGCATGAAGACAAAATGATTAAATTTGTAAGCAGCTTGGGGGTTTACAAGGGTGCGAAATCAGTCGAAACAACTGCTCCACCTGGCAGCTAAAACGACCCTTATCCAGTTAGGCACTGAGTAGAATTTCACTTGAATGACAGAAATCGGCATCTCATTCCATTCTGATTCAAGTTTATGCCACACTTCATCAATCGTATTAGATGGAGAGGTTTTCTAGGCCAGTCCTCAGCAAACCATGAGCAGGTATTTTCAATGGGTGACAGATCTGGAGACCATACAGGCCAGGGCAGCAATCAAATACACTGCATACAGAGGAAGGTCAGAACACAATGTGCAACATGTGGTCTTGAATTATCCTGTTGGAAGATTGCATTTGGCATGCCTCAAAGATAGGGCATAACCTCTGGATGTAAGATGTCACAAATGTACCAATCTCGCATTCAAATTACCATCGATCCGAACTAAAGATGTGTGTACCATGTGCTCAGTGGCTGCCTATACCATCACATTAGGGTTCCTATGCCGATACTGAATGCAACCAGGCGATGTGCGGTCTCCTTGGAGCCTCTAGACACTTATACGACCATCAGAATAATGCACACAGAAACGGGACTCGTCTGAAAAGACGACATTGTGCCCCTCCTATATCCAGCTTTGTTGTTGGACACACCACAGTAGCCATCTCTCTCTGTGCTGCATTGTCAAAAAAAGCTAAAGTAATGGACACTGTGCTGATAGTCCATGCTGATGCAAACGTTGACACACCGTACGAGCAGATACTGGGCATGCTGCAAATATACCCATTTTCTGACTAATGGTCTGTGATGTGGTTGTAAATTTGGAGGGCTGACCTCACAATATGCCTGTCCTTTCGGGTATTAATCATGGGACGGCAATGAGATCCTGCATGCCGTTCAGTATAATCCTCAGCATTTCATACATGCCATATTCGCTTAACAGCGGTTGGATGTCGACTAGTGCAACGGGCGATATCACAGAACGATAATCCACATTCTCTATAGACAACAATCCTGGCTGCTTATGTTTTTCCTGTGATTCACATAAATTAGTATGCAACTGAATACCCACATCCAAAACTAAAACAATGTTTTTTGATACATTACTAGTGACAATGACAAAGTAGTGTTCTAGTTTGCCTTTTTGTACCTTTTTAAAAGACGGACATCATCAGAACTTGCTCTATATTTTTAAATAATCGAAAACGATATTCTTTTTCAGAATATCGGTTATTACTGCAAATATTAACAGTCCTCCATTTTTTAATTTTAGTTCCAGAAAATATTAACATACCAATGAAATATTAAAAGATTAAACTGTTCTTCTGCCAAAAATTTTCAAAAATACAAAACCAATCTTGTTTTATTATAAAATAAATAAAAAAATCCCTTCATGCCAAGCTCCAACTCCCTCAAAATTGAATCTCTAATATTAAATCAAAATTCTCTTACATTATATCATAAGCTCTGATATTTGAAAATCTAAAGTACAATAATAGATACTTTTATGTGTAATGTCGCTTCAGTTCCGTTAAGTTTCTAATGAAATTTAATTAAAGCGGAATGGCAACACCTTCTAATCTCCGCGAAGAACGAAGTAAACAAACTTCGAGTTTTTGTCACGCGATGCTACGTGCATGTAAAATGTAAATAAATCTTATGAATAAGAATCTATAACATCGTAAGGAATAAAATATTGGTTCCATAGGAGTCAGAGAAGTGTTATTTTTCTATATTTGCACACCAGACACTTCACTGGTGTATCCCGGCGTGATCGAATTCTACAATGGCTGACGAAGACGAAACCGAAATTAAAGCAACAACTCCATCTGTCGCTAAGGTAAGCGTTAAAGTTCCTCCTTTTTGGAAGATCCTAAAATATGGTTTATTCAACTAGAAGCACAATTTAGAAATGCAAAAATTAGTGCAGATCAAACAAAATATGATTATGTTATAAGTTCCATTGAACCCGATATTTTGTCACAGGTATCTGATATTGTGCTAAGTCCACCACAAGATAATAAATATGAGGCAATTAAAAATAGACTAATTTCATTATATGCTGATTCAGAGACTCAAAAAACCCAAAAATTACTGAGTTAGAACTGGGTGACAAAAAGCCATCTCAATTGCTATGTGAGATGCGTAATTTGGCGGGCGATAAAGTAACAGATACTTTCCTAAAAACATTGTGGCTACAACGTTTACCCGTTAATATGCGTAGCATTATATCTGTTAGTAGTGAAGATTTGTCAAAAGTGGCTACAATGGCCGATAAGATTTGGGAATTAAACCCTGTTACTCCCCAAATAGCTGCTGCATCATCCATAACGGTAAAAACGGAAGTGATTGAAAGTTTACAAAAACAGGTTAGTGAACTTAGCTTACAAGTTTCTGCTTTAAACAATTAACGCCACAGTCGTCCCTATTGTCGTAACCGATCCAAATCACGGGATAGGAGTTACAGTGGTAACAGATCTATTTGTTACTATCATAAAAAAATTCGGTGATAAGTCATTTAAGTGTAAACAACCCTGCAACTACTCATCAACATCACAGACAAATAGTCCGGAAAACCAGCTCCCCGTCTCTCATTGACGACGGAGGGACAAGGGGTGCAGCTGAGTCGTCTTTTCATCAGCGACAAAGAATCGGCTACCCAATTTTTAATAGATACTTGGGCAGAAATTTCTGTCATTCCTCCCTTGCCTGCAAATAAAAAAAAATCTCAAAAGTAGAACTCTTTGCTGCAAATGGTACGAAAATTAAAACATATTGCCAAAAATTACTCAAGCTTGATCTTGGACTCAGACGATCATTCACATGGCTTTTTGTAATTGCGGACGTAAACAAACCGATAATAGGCATGGATTTTCTTGCAAATTTTAACCTTTTGGTGGATTCTAAAAATCGCAAGTTGATTGATGGTACTACATTCTTAACAACCAATGGAACTCCTTGTTTTCAAAATAACAATAATAATATTCTGATTTTAAATGCCGTAAATGATCCATATAAACGTATCATTAAAGATTTTCCGGATTTGTTGAAACTGAATGTAGTTAATAATAAAGTTAAAAATCATAACATCGAACATTATATCGAAACCAGAGGTCCACCAGTTTTCGCTAAAGCCAGGAGACTATAGCTGAGAAACTCAAAGCGGCTAAAAAGGAGTTTGAATTTATGCTCCAAATGGGTTTATGCAGACCATCCAAAAGTAACTGGTCGAGCCCACTACATCTCCCTATGAAGAAATCAGGTGATTGAAGACCTTGTGGAGACTATCGAGCGTTAAACAACGTCACGATTCCTGATAGAAACCCTCTCCCATTTTTAACAGATTGCAGTTCGATTTTAGCTGGAAAAAGAGTTTTCTTATCCATAGACCTCATTAGAGCGTACCAACAAATTCCAGTTCGCGAAGAAGATATACCGAAAACGGCCATTCTCACTCCCTTTGGCTTATTCGAGTTCCCATTCATGACGTTCGGCCTACGAAATGCGGCCCAAACGTTCCAACGTTTCATGAACAGTGTGTTGAATGGACTAGAATTCGTGTTTTGCTATTTGGATGACATTCTAATAGCTTCTCCAGATGAAGAAACTCATCGAAAACATATACGAGCAATCCTCGAGAGACTAAACGAATATGGCCTGTGTATTAATGCGGCAAAGTGTAAATTTGGTGAAATAAAACTTGCATTCCTGGGATACGAAGTGTCAGCTGAAGGACTTAAACCTTTTTCAACGAAAGTTGATGCCATCAAAAATTTCCCAGAAGTCATTTACTAGTTTAAGACGATTTTTAGGTATGGTGAATTTTTATCACAGATTTATACCAAATTGTGCAAAACTGCAACAACCTTTAACAACAATGCACAGTGGTATTAAAAAGAACTGCAGAAAAGAAATAACCTGGACGGCAGAAACAAGAAACGCCTTCCAGATCTTAAAAGATGCACTTATTCATGCCACAAACTTAACTCACCCATCCGAAAATGCTGAAATATCGCTAACAACTGATGCTTCCGATACTGCCATTGGAGCCGTTTTATATCAGATTGTGAATAATGCAAAACAACCCTTAAGTTTCTTTTTCCGAAATTTGACATCAGCACAACAAAAATATAGTGCCTACGACAGAGAACTCTTAGCCATCTATACAGCAGTAAAACATTTCAAATACATCTTAGAAGGGTGAACTTTTGCAATATACACGGATCACAAACCACTAACATTTGCCTTTCAACAAAATTTGGAAAAAGCGTTGCCACGACAAGCTAGACAACTATCATATATAAGTTCTCAACCGATATCCGATTCATACAAGGGAATGAAAATACCGTCGCTGACGCTCTCTCTCGCATAGACACCATTTCTGTACCATCTGCAATAGACTTACAAACTATAGTAGACTGTCAAGAAGATGACGACTTGGAGACACTAAAAAACAACCCAAACTTAAAAATCCTACAGATCCCTATACCGGACAGCGACAAGAAAATTTACTGTGATACTTCTACAAATTATAATCGACCATACATCCCTGCAAAGTTTCGGCAGAAAATATTTTCTTCAATCCAAAATTTATCTCATCCTGGAATAAGATCCACGATAAAATTGATAACACGACGTTTCATATGGCCCAATATGAATAAAGACTGCCAACTATGGACTAGAGCATGTTTATCTTGCCAAAGATTTAAAGTTCACAGACATATACATTCATCTTTGGGAGAATTCAAGTACCTCCACACAGATTCCAGCATTTAAACATAGATCTGGTGGGTCCGCTACCTCCTTGCAAAGGATTGATATACCTTCTAACCATCATCGATCATTATACACGATGGATCGAAGCGGTACCGTTAGAAGATCAATCAGCAGAATCTATTGCTAAAGCTTTGGTTTATACTTGGTTTTCACGCTTTGGAATTCCGAACCGCATAACATCTGACCAAGGTCGGCAATTTGATAGCCAACTTTTTCGAGCTTTAGGAAAATATCTTGGTTTTCATACAAACACTACAACTGCGTACTATCCACAGGCAAATGGCCTGATCGAAAGACAACACCGAACTTTAAAAGCAAGTCTCAGATGTCATCTACTCGAATCAAAATCATGGCTGGAAGCATTGCCTTTCGTTCTTTTAGGCATAAGATCTGCCATCAAGGAAGACTTAGGTTGCTCATCTGCAGAACTTGGATACGGAACCCCTTTAGCATTACCTGGTGAATTCTTCTCAACAGTACCTCATATGAAACAGTCTGAATTTTCTCAAAACCTTCAGAAAATAATAAGAGCTATGAAGCCAAGTTCTACCACCACCCATGGAAATAGAACAGTCTTTGTTTCTAAACATCATTCCAACTGTTCTCACGTATTCCTATACAACAACATTAATAATTCGTCGCTACAGCCTGTCTATCTTGGACCGTATCCTGTAAGAGCAAGAAAGGATAAGTACTTCGATATTGAAATCCAAGGAAAAGTTAAAAGAGTTTCTATAGACAGACTAAAGCCATGTTTCCTAGTGCAAGATTCTGATATTCCTTTTCAAAACTCCCATTCCAAGAAAGCGGAACTTGGGGAAACACCTGCACTCAAGAACACTGAAGAAAATTCAGAAACTCATCATAAAACCAAGACTACTAGAACCGGCAGACATGTGAAGTTCCCCAGTCACTTTAAAGACTATCTTCCATAATCGCTGTCACTAGGAAGGGGTTGTGTAGTGTCGCTTCAGTTCCGTTAAGTTTCTAATGAAATTTAATTAAAGCGGAATGGCAACACCTAGTCTCCGCGAAGAACGAAGTAAACTTCGAGTTTTTGTCACGCGATGCTACGTGCATGTAAAATGTAAATAAATCTTATGAATAAGAATCTATAACATCGTAAGGAATAAAATATTGGTTCCATAAGAGTCAGAGAAGTGTTATTTTTCTATATTTGCACACCAGACACTTCATTATGCTCCGGTAACGAAATTTCTTTTGCATAATTATATATTTTGTTTGCCGAAATTTGTCTTCCTAGTAAACATATCTTATGCCGTCCAAATAAAATACTTCAAGCGTTATGTCTGAAGAGGTTTGTGTTCTATATTCTTTACCAGCTGTACCTTTTAGTGGTTTCTTATTAATTCAGAATTGTATATGCATACAAAATTTATTACGTCTTACACAGCAAACTACAAATTACACTAGAAACCTGCGATTTTTTCCCGCGCTCGTTACCGCTGAGCTGCGGTTCACAACACTTCAGAATCCATGCAATCGGCTTGTCACGTGACAAAACAAGTGACGTTTTTTACGTAGCAAGTAGGTCAGCCAATAGTGATTCAGCATTGTCACAGCAGGGGGTACGGCGAGTACGTTTTAGGAACATGCGTTCAGTATACAATTGAATGAAAAACTGTTGTCAAAACCACATTTCTAAAAGAATAAAACTATTCAAAATGATACGATAAAATCGAAACGATGAAATAAAAAATTATCTGATTCGAATTTTGAAAAATGTCTTCGAGGTGCACTTGCTCTTGGCTAAATGCACCTATATACCAAATTTCGTAGCCCTGGGTCTATTAGCTTACTCGCAGCACGAACGAAAGACACACAGACTCCTTCTTTTATTATATGACTAGCAGCTTCGCTGCTAGCCTTCGTCTGGCTTTTAAATGTACCGGAAAAATGGCTGAAGGAAACACCAGACGTTAAATTTAAAAACTGCGTAGAATTTTACTCTTCAGAACAACTTCATAAAAAAAGCTATTACGTATAACAAAATTACAATGAAATAAGCAATATCCCTTAATACAAATATTAATTATCCTAATAAATAAATTAACCAACTTCCCTTTGCAAAATCTTAAGAACTCAAATGATATAAAAGTTGTTAAGAACTTTGTTTCCTTAAAAAAATCACTCAAAACTTTTCAATATCTTAAAAACAGTGAAATGAGCAATAAATAACTTAAAAGAATACAAAAAACAAAAACTTCTGAAAAGCAAAGTATAATTAATGATATTTTATCTTATATTTTCAAGAGAAAAAAATTACAATGAAATAAGCTATATCTCTTAATACAAATATTAATTATCCCAATAAAAAATTAACCAACTTTCCGTTGAAGAAAAAAAAAATCATGCAAAACTTTTCAATATCTTACAAACAGTGAAATAAGCAGAAAGTAACATGAAAACAACTCAAAAAACATAAAATGCCGTGCAGAATCTCACTCTGCAGAACAACTTTATCGGTTACAGCCGAATACATCGCGGAAAGAACATCGCGGACGAAAACGTCGCGGAGAAAACAACGCAAGGCGAAAACGTCGTACTACAAAACATCGTGGGAGAAAACATCGCAAAGAGAAAACAACGCAAGGCGAAAACGTCGTGCTACAAAACATCGTGGGAGAAAACATCGCAAAGAGAAAATCGTCGTCGAAAATAAAGCAGTTCAAAAACTTCGCAGTTTAAAAACATCGTCGTCGAAAATATCGCGGTAAAAAATAAAGTATCTACAAATCATCGCATAACGAAAACATCGCAGACATGCTTTTTCTCAGACTTTTAATAACTGTTAATGGATATTCCCATAATGATTCGTGAGCGCAAGACGGAAAGAAGGATAATTTTTACTTTCATATTTTTTATTAACTAATAAATTTTTGCTGAGAAAATACGAAGGAAACTCAAGCATAGAAAATTAATGTAACTTATAGCACTCAATAGAATTTTAAACCGACATAGTTAACTAACAAAGGCCATAAATAAATAATTTTAATAAAGTTTTTACTGGTAACTTTTTATGAAAAGTATAATCTATAAGTTGCATTTAATTTTCTATGCTTAAGTTTCCTTCTTACTTTTTCAACAAAAATTTATTAGTCAATAAAAAACTGTGAAAGTAAAAATTATCCTTCTTTACATCTTGCGCTCACAAATCCTTATGAGAACCATATCTCCACTTACAGTTATTAAAGCCTGAAAAAAGCATATCTGGGATGTTATCGTCATGCGATGATTTGTAGATACTTTATTTTTTATCACGATGTTTTCGACAACGATGTTTTTAAACTGCGAAGTTTTTGAACTGCTTTATTTTCGACGACGATGTTTTGTACCACGATGTTTTAAGACTGCGATGTTTTATCTTTGCGATGTTTTCTCCCACGATGTTTTGTAGCACGACGTTTTCACCTTGCGTTGTTTTCTCCGCGACGTTTTCATTCGCGATGTTTTTGCCACGATGTTATCGGCGGACACCACTTTATCAAATAAATAAATAAATAAATAAATGAAAATAAAAATGCATTATATATATATAAAAATGACAATGAAATATGCCAATCTCTTAAAAAGAGTGACCTAAGAAATACGATGAAAAATTGTTGCCAAAACCATATTTCTAAAAGAATGAAACTATTCAAAATGATGCGATTTCATCAAAAATCTATCAACAACAATAAGACTGTTGCCAAAATCACATTTTTAAAGATGTGAGAAGTATACTCAAAAGTTTCATTTAAAAAATTCTTTAAAAATACAAAATATTATTATTTTTCCAAAAATATTTTTGTAAAAGTAGTCGCAAGGATGAAAGTTTAACGTGTCCAAAAATCAAAGAAAAATAAACTGTACATTTTTAAAAATAAACTTTTTTAGAAAAAATCCTGTTGAAAAGGTGTTAAGCTCCCTTTGTTAAATAAATTCGTATTTAATCGATTTATTGGAACACGAAATTTATTTTAAGTTCGTAAAATAGCTAAGTGCCTACGTTTCATGACGATGTGGAAAGGGAGTGTGCAGAGTAAAATCTCGCTTTCCTATAGCCCATTATGTCTCAAAATGACACGATTTCGTCACAAAACATAAAATAAAAAAAAATTCGAATTTGAATTTCGAAAAAATCGCTTCGAGGTGCACTGGCTCTTGTCTAGATGCACCTATGTACCAAATTTCGTAGTCGTGGGTCTATTAGCTTACGCGAGCGCGAACGAAAGACACACACACACACAGGCAGACTCTTTCTTTTATTATATGTAGAGATTACTATTGCATTACTGTTTATACAGTACAAATTCTGGACGGAAATACACTGCTGGCCATCGTAAATGCGACACCCTGCAGGAAGCATGCAAATAACATGAAATTTACAACATGCATTAACGGAGGTGAGATATGCAAATGATTAGAATTTCAGCGCAGACGCACATCACGCGCGCCTGTGGCGCCACTTCAAAGCGCTACTTAAGGCTTGGAGTATTCAACGATTTCAAGTTCAACAATTGTTCTTCTTGTGGTTTTTTTTTTTTCAATAAAACGATCAATTATGCATCGTAGTAAACAGCGATCATCGTTTGATCAAGTATCCGAGTTCGACAGAAGAAGGATAGTGGCCTACCAAGAGTGTGGATTATCTTTCAGGGAAATCGATAGTCATGTTGGACGAAACCAAACAACTTTAATACGGATATGTGACCGTTGGATGCAGGAGGGTACGACGGACCGACTCGATCGCATCCTCCTCAGTGCACCACTTCACGTGATGACAGGAACATTGTGCGCATGGCTTTGACGGATCGCTCAGTCACATCACGAATAATAGCACAGCACATTTAGTCTGTAACGCATCACCCAGTGTCTGCGCGTACCATTCGACGCCGTTTACAGCTGAGTGGTCTGTCCGCAAGACGTCCATTGCTTCATCTACCCTTGACGCGGAACCACGGATGTCTCCGCTGCCAATGGTGCGATGAAAGAAGGATGTGGACGGTAGAATGGAATGAAATTGTCTTTACTGACGAGTCATGCTTCTGTCTGCAACACCATGATGGTCGGATTCGAGTCTGGAGACACCGTGGAGAGAGGATGCTGAACAGCTGCGTTATGCACCGCCACACTGGTCCTGCACTGGGTATTATGGGGTGGTATTGGATATCACTCTCGAACTCCTCTAGTACGCATTGCCGGTACTTTAAACAGGCAGTGCTACATCTCCGAGGTGTTGGAGCCAGTTGTCCTTCCTTACCTTCAAGGCTTGCTCACAGCCACATTTCAACAGGATAATGCGCGACCACACGTGGCAGGCATTGTCCAAGGGTTCTTCGTCAATCGCCAGATTGAATTGCTTCCCTGGCCGGCTCGCTCTCGGGATCTTTTGCCAATAGAAAACATGTAGTCCATGTTTGTCGAACGACTGACCCAGATTACATCCCAAGCTGCCACACCAGATCAACTTTGGCAACGTGTGGAAGCTGCTTGGTCTGCTGTATCCCAAGAATACATCCAAAGTCTCTTTGAATCAATACCGAGGCAGCGGTTATCTCCAACAATGGCAGCTACTGATTCTGGAAGGAACCACACTTCACAGAAGTCTAGAAATTTAATCATTTGATACTTGGTCAACATGTTATCTACTAAATAAATTTTGTTGTGATATCTCGTCTTTCTTGGTGCTACAATTTAGGTGGGCAGCAGTGTATGATACCGCGTGTTTTAAAGAAATTATTTTGCACTTTTGATATTTAACATAATTTTTACAGTTTGTAAACAAAGTATTCTTATTTCTAAAATTACAAAATTCTGTTTGGATCATAATTATATTTACAAATTAACACTGTATTACTTAGATTATAACAAAGGACTGAACAGCTATTTGCCTTAGAAGAGGGATGCCTTTGTGAAAGATTTTATAAGGAAAATTCCTCGCTTACGTGTTACACATGGGAAAAGCCACAAAAACTCTTATGCAGTCAATCCATTTGCTGGGATTTGTAATTAAGTCGAGCGACCAGCATTTCTCAATTTTACCAGTTGGCTAGTGTGAGCCATTTCCGTGACAGGAAAATATTGTTACGTTATTTTCTTCCTTCACGTTCGTACGGGGTTCGTAGATTTGGAGTGAATTACGACGACACTTGATGAAGTATCGAAGCATACTTTATTTACCAATATTAATCAGGAAAGCTCCAAAGCACTTTTACATTCGTCGAAGATCTACTATAAACATGCTGGAACAATCAGCGACACAGCCTTCAGACTGTCAGGCAATAATGGTGAAGACAGCTTCGCTGCAAAGCCCCAGAGTACAGCTCCCGACTCTGCTCGAAATTTCTTAGACTTCCACGTACTCTCGAGACTCTCCACGCTACAACTCGCGATGTACTCGACGACACACAGAGCACAGCTCCTGACTCTTCAGTCGTTCCCGGAGCTTAACACATTCTCTCGACGATGCACTAACCGCTATACACTAAGAGACTCTTCGATGCACTTGACGACCAACTCGGCGTTAGACTTCGAGACACTCGCTCAATGACTGACTATTAACTCGCTAGACGTGGCGGCACACTAAGTGACTCCAGTGGAAGGGTGCTTCTGAACACCTGGGTACCTGTGCCAAGGCACTTCCCCATGTAGAATAATTAAGACATTGCGAATTACATTAAGGTTAGCCAAAAAACTCAAATAGTGAGTATATATATGTTACAAGAATATGTATTTTTTACTTATTATACAGATTTTTGAATTAAGGAGAATGACTTACTTGGTTGATCAAAGATTAATCTTTGAATTTTTGTTTATCAGCAGGCCAGAAAGCAGTCGAGCTGGTGAATGTGTCCAGAAAGTCACGATGTTAATACACAAGAAAAAAGTGTGAGAATTTTGGTGCCAAGTAGTACAATAATGGGAGCATAATCAAGTGTGGAAACACAAATGGTAAGCGTATTAATGAGGTAATGTAATACATTGACAGATAAATAGATACAGTAACAATATACAAAAACACATAAAACACATTTACAGTAAATGTATGACAGTAATTACATGATCCAGATGTTTAAAATAGCCAATGGCCTATCCTTGTTATCGAGGTTATTGTAACCATATGTAGCAATTTTAATAGCTGTGTTCTCCAAGGTACTTTGTTTTTCATGGAACTTTTTTGCTATTTTATAATAGAAAGACCTTAGCATGCATACCCCAAGTTCCTCATGTATGCAATGATTCCTAATGTACCATGGGGCATTTACAATTTATCTGAGCATACTGTTCTGGACAATTTGAAGTTTCCCTCTATATTTATTGCAGGCATAAGCCCAAACAGGGCATGCATAACAGAGTGATGGACGCAAAAATGGATTTATAAATGAGCAATTTGTTATCTATGGATTTGTTATCTATCACTGTTTTGAGCAATTAAGGGGAAGAGTCTAGCTTTTCACTAACTAAGTGCAGACCAGCAGGGTTTATATAGCTTTTGGCTTGTGTTTGAGAAGATTCTGGGCTAAACCGGTAAGAATTTGCTCCAAAAGGTTCTCCATTCGTCCATTGCTTATCATCAATTTTGTCGCCAAATAGGCTATTTATCGCCAAATGTGGCAACCCTGCCTTCCCTTGCTATTTAATAACCCTAAACCTGCTGTTGCTTAACAAGTGAATCATAGGTTCGAAAATCTGAGCCGACACTTTTTTAAAAACACCAACATTTATTTTCACGACATTTCTAATTCTACAAAATCTTAAGTGCAACTAACTATCAAGCAGAAAAGCAGACGTAGACGTAATGATGCATCTGGGCACGTGATCCTCGTGACAGACGAATTCTTTAAGGTTGCCACAGAAAGGCAGTGTGTCGCCACAATTCTCCCACCTTTTGAGTGGATGGCTATACACTCAAAACATAAAACTTACATCAGTATAAATGATGGTTATATAAAACAAAGAAAATTACTTAATACTTAAATCATATTACTTGAAAACAAAATTAATACTGAGGAATAATACAACAATAATAGCACAAAAAATTAAATTATAATAACTCAAAGACATAAATTACATTATTCGTGATTTTACAATTCTACCACTACTGGTGGTGAAAGGAACTTGATCATTTTGAGTATTATCTATTATATTATCCAGTTCCAATCTAAACAATCTCTGTATTGGTCTCAAGAACTCTGAATTATTACTTTCCACAAGAGCAACTCTTATGTTGCCATCTCGATCAGGGGTCACCCGAATAACGCGTGCTAAATTCCAATATGCACGGTTTTTATTTTGATCCTCCAGCAAGACAATTTCTCTTACAGAGAGAGGTTTATTTTTGCAATTTCTGGTAGACTGCTGTCTTAACTGCCCTAGATACTCAGAGCGAAATCTCTTAACAATTCTCTCATTCTCTGGAGATACTTCGCTCTTCTACTCAATTTTTCTTTGTCCACATTGTCAATATCAGGTACACCCGACTGTGGAGTTTCATGACTGTTGAGTTGACAATTCTTTCACAATCACACAAGACAGTGAATAACTCTTCATAACCAAGAGAAGCACGACCTAAAATTTTTCTTAATATTTGTTTTACAATTTGTATTAAACGCTTCCACCATCCACCCCACCAAGCGGCGGAAGGAGGATTAAATTTCCACTGTATTCTCTTTTCAGTAGCCTTGGAGCAGAGGCTGTCCCAGTCAATGGTTTGCAGAACTCTCTCTGCACCCACAAAAGTTTTCCCATTATCGGAATATATGGTGGTAGGGCGTCCACGACGTGCGATAAAACGCCTTAAGGCTTGAAAAAATTATTCAGTTGTTAATGAGGTAACCAGTTCCATATGGATAGCACGATAAACCGCACAGATGAAGAGCACAATATACGATTTTCGTCCATCCTTTAAATGCAAAGGTCCGGGAAGATCACACCCTACGATTTCAAAAATGGCTGAATCACGAACCCTATCATTTGGTAAAACGCCTGGGACTGTCTCACCTCTTTTAGCCTTAAATCTCTGACATGTTACACATTTTCTTATACAGTTCCTTTTTAGTTTTACGTGATTTTAAGATCCAGTATCTTTCTTTTAAATGCGACATCAATAATGTAGTACCTGCATGCAACAAATCTTTGTGTGCACTTAATATCAATAATTTGACTACTGGATGCTCAGAAGGTAATATGATGGGGAACTTAAAGCTGTTAGAGTCGTCACGATAAGCAACATTAGACTTAGCTCTTATTAGACCCTGACTATCGACAAATGGTCTGAGTCGTCTTAGCTTATCATCTGTTTCACCATTAAACGACTCTTTTTGTATTAATAACATTAAAGCTATTTCTCCCCTTTCTATTTCAGATACAGTCAAATCCTTAGAATGGTTGTTATTATTATTATTCTTACGTACATTATTATAAAATCTGAATATCCATGATAACATTCTTACAATTTTCTTAAATGATGAGAAATACTTATAGTACCACCCAATACAATTATCACTCTTTGCCAACGTAACAATAACTGTCTTACGTATTTCTGAATTAACCAAATCCTCATCTGATTCTTGATTAGATTTAGGCCAATTTGCCTCATCTTCCCGAAACCAATCAGGTCCCTCACACCATTTTCGTTCTATTAATTGATATGCATAACAACCTCTAGAAAGTAGGTCAGCAGGATTGAGACTACCAGGGACATGTCGCCATACAGTGGGGGAGGTCAACGACCTGATTTCCTGTACACGATTAAAAACAAATGCCCTCCAACGTTGATTTCGCCGTATCCAACTTAAAGCCGTCGAGGAGTCAGTCCAACAATGAATACGAACTTCATGTAGGCCAATATCATTAACAACTGAAGACAATAACCTAGAACCAATATTACAAGCAAGAAGTTCTAATCGAGGAATCGTAATAGGTTTTAAAGGAGCTACTCTCGATCTTGCGTGTATCAAACTAACCTTCACCTTTTTGCCACTCTGTAGTCTTAAAAAGACGCATGCACCATATGCACTTTTACTACTGTCACAAAATAGATGTATACTCACAGCTTCATTAATAGATTTGAGACCTACCCATCTAGGTATTTGGATACTGGATAGCAAGTAGAACTTTTTAAGCCAAAACCTAAACTTTTTGACTAATTCATCGGGAAGAACATCGTCCCATTTAAGCCTTAAATTCCAAGTTTCCTGTAAAATTAGTTTTGGAATCAACATTACAGGAGCCGTATACCCTATAATGCTGTTATCACATCTATAGACACGCGCGCTTACCCGGGACAATTCCGAGAAACGAGATTCTAGTAGTATGGCTTTAAGCGGCAGGCTTCCGAGAAATGTTTCGTCTAGCTAGGAGGAACGTGTCCCGGCTACGAGCAACATTTTAAAACTTTTCCCAAAATGTTCCGGCTGGAGACGTGTTCCTCGAACGTTCAACCAATCAGACGAAAGGTCAGCTTCTGAAGGATCACGGGTAACTTTCAATATGGCGATGGCTCTCACTGTGAAGTGATGGACGGTGGAAATAGAGGCCGATTTAATTATTGCTGTTTTGTTGTAATACAACTGCCTGAGTCATTTTTAAATGTGTATATATTCATTAAATATATATTCGTGGAAATTTCAGAGTTGACATTATTTTACGACGTTCTTGCATTTCGGATTTGTTTACAAATTGTTCGTAGCCAAAAGTTCGCCAAATTTGTCGTATTTCGTGCTGATCGTGTATTATAACACTGTTATATAATAGAATTTTATTTCTTAAATTTAAGTTGAATTATTTTTTAAAATCCGTTTGTATATGCGCGGCTTTTCTCCTAATTACTTATCTTTTAAATTGTTAACTACATAATCAGTGACACATTTTAAACAGCATAAAAGATGCATAAAAAAGAAAAGCATAGCTTATGTAATAATGAGAATACTCATTAAATTTGTCTATTATTTTCATGTTATTAATTATGTTATTTCATGTTAGTTGAATTATAAATACATTAGAAACTATACTTTTATTGGAAATGCTACATATTGAAACATTGAAAATTTATGGATTTATTATTATGCATGATGAAAAACATTTGTATATACATTCATTAATATAAATCTTATTCATTACACTAATACTAATAAATACATATTAACAACTTCTAAAACATCGCATCTCTTTATCTGTATGTAAATATATGACTTATTAGATGTGTATATATATATGTATGTATGAATACAAAAATGAACATTGCAAAGAAGTTTATTTGAAGTTACTTTTAATTCAGATAACGATTATGTAATTGGCAGCAAATATAGTTATCAGTTCTTTGCAAATTATTATGGGTATGTAATAATCAGTTGAAAAATAATTGATGAGTATTTGAGTACTAAAGAGTGTACACATTTTGTTATTGGGTTAATTCATAATTATATCATACGTATGATCTACGTAATAAAAACATGACTAATAAATAATAAGAAATGTAACAGCTGTGCATTTATAACATTTGATTACTTAAAACAGCGCTCAACTGATTATCACCTTCATGTCTGTTTACATAATGAATTGCACTTTCCAATTAAGTGCACGGGCCTACTAGTGGCCGAAGCGTCGTTGAACACTGGTAGTTCTGTCTCAACAGAAAATACACATAAGCGATGTGTGATAAATAGACTTATCCAGCACATGTTTGTAAACTATTCTTAGAGTGTATACAGAATTTGGCTATTACTGATGTAATTGATTGCTATAACCAGAAGTGTGTTTATCTGTTACATGAAGTGCCAGAGTGGAGATCAAAGTGATTAACTTGATAGCAATCACCTTTCTATTATCTTCCATTACTAACAATAAAGTTTAAAACGAAAAGCGTGTGAGCGATTCAAAACAACACGAAGAAGTGAATGTCACTTGAGAGGAAACGTCACTTTCGCCAATCTGAGCGATAACTGATTCTTGTTTGGCTTTCAGCCTATTTGCCAAGTGAAGATGGTAACCCTATTTCGCCAAAGGCCCTTTCTCAGAACTGTAGCTACAAACGTTTTGTCCCGGCAACAAACAGCTAATGTGATAACGGCTTAACGTCAAACACCTGATGAGCTACTGCTAAAACTAGTCTTTTAGTAACTGGGTCATCCAATTTTATATCTTGACTTATTTTTCAAGATAATTTCTTCTTTAGTATCTGTAACTTCTTTAGTATCTGTAATTCTTTAGTATCTGTAACTGTATGCCATACAAGGCCCAAAACAGACACATCTCCTTCCGTGGAGGAATCTTCCTCTGGCACAACACTTCTTATATTGGATTTCCAGAATCTTAAATTAAAATGACCCGAAGCCATAATTATTTGTGATTCATTTACAAACTTTCTCATTTCTATTTCTGAATTCATACTAGCCACACAGTTATCTACGTAAAAGGATGATTTCAAAATCTCCGCTGTATGACTTAAGCTTTCGGGAACTACACTCAAATGATATTGTATTGTAGCGGCCAATAAATACGGACTACACGTAATACCAAAAACTACCCTTCCATGCCGATACAGTTCAACTTGTTCTTTATTATCCCTACTGAAACACATAAATCTCAAAAAGTCTCGATCTTTTTCCCTTATAGATATTTGCAAGAACTCTTTTTCTATATCTGAAGTGACACCAACGTAATTCTTGCGAAACCGATTAAGAATCGAAGGTATAATTTCTATTAAATTTGGTCCAATAGATAAACAATCATTCAATGATGGGTAACCAGGCGAATGAGAACTTGCATTAAACACCGGTCTTATACTCGTGCTACTATTTTCTTTAACAACTGCTCTATGAGGTAAATAATGTACACCCTTATATTTATTCTTATCCGGTACTTTTTCAATTATCTCGAATGCTAACCAGTTCTGGAAAACGTCTCCGTAAGCGTCAAAATTTCCCGTAGTCATTAATTTTCTTTTAGTACTTACAAGACATTTTTCTGCTATCCTTTTGTTTTCGGGTGAAAGCGAGCTATCCGACACCCACGGTAATGCTACTTCGTACCTTCCCTCTGAATTTACCGTAAGAGTCTCTTCAAAATATTCTTGCGTATCCTCCTGTAACTGAGTTTTGGTTTTACTTACGGAAAGTTCACTAATACCCAAAACATCTAACTTCCAGAGATCACTAATACATTGACCCTTCACTAACAGAGAAGAAATTAGGAGGGATGCAGTATTTATCGTAGTTGGCTCAGTGCCAGTAAATTTACCCATAACAGTCCAGCCTAAATGCGTATGCACCGCGCTGACGCCGCACGTAAGGGGAACAATTTTTCCAGTTAGCAACTTACCAGCAAAATCCGCACCAATTAGTAATTTTATCTCTTTATCTACCTTACATGTACCATTTTCTAAATCACTTAATTTGATACCATGTGACTTAAGTTCGTGTAACCACGAACCAGATGGGAGTTGCTTAATTTCAGAACAAATTTTGTTTTGACCAAGTACCTCTAATTTATACTTATATTTACTATATACATTTCTTACTTCAATAACATAGTTTTTATATACATTTTCTGAAGTCTCAACTCCACCAAAAAGGAATTGCTTAATTTTTGATTCACAAATACGCTTACAATTTAACCTTTGAGCAACACCATTACATAAATATGATTTCATACAACCACTATCATAAATTGCTCGTACAAACATTTCTTTAGAACCATTCTGAATTTTTACAATTAAAGTTTGAAGATATACATCTGATACCTTAACATAGTTATTAAGAATTCTTGTTTTGTTTTCGTCATTCCCTAACTTTGTGACACTTTTTGTTTTGTTAGAAGGCAAATCAGGGCACATAATCACAAAATGTCGATTTTTACATAAGGTACACCTATGTTTAGCTCTGCACTGATTTGCTCTATGGTTTTTCTTAAGGCACACAAAACAAACATTCTTTTTCTTAATAATATCTTTCTTACATTCTAAACTCATTAAAGATGCATCTTTACAACTTTCAGACAAATGGGATTTTTCACAAAAAATACAAGTATCAGACTTTTTATACTTTTGAAAATTATCATTACTGTCATGCACATACTCTATGCTACCGACCAAACCTGCCGGAAGAACAGATTTATAGCTGAAAGCCAACGACTTATAGCTGAAAGGAGAGAGGAGAAAATCTGGCAACGAAAAGAAGATGCGTGCTTGATGCGAGAAGGACGGCATGCTCGTGTGAATAAACAGTTTATCTGAAAGGAGAGGGAAAAATATCTGGCAACGAGAAGAAGAAACGTGCTTGATGCGAGAAGAACGGCATGCTCGTGAGAAAAAATTTAAAAATTAGTTTGGCTGTATTCCGAGAGTAGAGTTTGTCCTTTTTTTTTTTTTTTTTTTTTTTTTTTGTTAAGAACTGAGAGATGCAATGTATTACTTGTGCATTTGATGTAAATGTGAATAAAAGCAATACTTTGTGAAAAGTTAATGTGTATTTACAAAAATGAAAAATATAGCTCATGTTATTCTTAAACCTGCATAAGTGTCCCAGTTTATTTCCTGCAAATAGAGTTGACTAATAACATTCATAAGTGGATGGAAAACGAACCGACAAATATGAATTGATCAAAGGACCGATATATGACAATTACACTTACTTCTATTACTATTATTTGCATTAATTAGTTCACATGCAGTTGGAACAACAGGTTTTGTGTCAAAAAACTTATTTTTCTTATTACTTACTTTATTAGAACCCAAAACATCACGTGTAAGTTTAACTCTAAATTCAGTTTCTACTTCCCTTTTTAGAAAATCAATTAATGACTCTAAATCACTCTTACCTGTTGTTTCAGGAGACATACCTCGTTGTCTTTCCCAAATTTGTATTAAATCAGCAGAAAGTGCTGATTCCGCTAAAGGAAATAAAACAACTGCAAATTTATCTTTACTTAAACCGAGTGATTCCAATGCGCGTAGTTGAGTTTGCAACTTGTCATAAAGAGTTAATAAGTCTATCTTTTGTTTGTCATTGATTACCAGTTTTAATAGCTCTCTAACATAAATTTGAATTAAAACATTTTCATTTCCAAATCGTTCTTTGAGATACTCCACGGCTTTTTCGTAACTTTCTTCCGTAGCAGGAAAACTCTCCACTACTGCTCTAGGCGCAGTCTCAGGTTTCGTAGATTGCAGTAGATAATGAAACTTGTCTCTCTTGTCGATGCGAGTATCTTCATTTATTTTACTGAACCTTGTCTAAAACGTCAACCACTTTCGGGAGTCTCCATCGAACTTCACCAGTTCGATCTCTGGCAATTTCTGTTTTGCGGCCGTAACTATTCCTGATGAAGAACCGCTATTCGGTGAACCAGTAAAAGGCTGTGAACACTTATCCTTTTTCCTGTTGGCTTTTACTTTCAACGTAGATAATTTATCGTAATATTCTTGAGCTGCACTAAATTCTCTTTCGTATTCTTCTTCAATACAGCCTTTTTCTGTAGAAGTTCCAAAAAAGAGTCATCCGTATTTCGGAAAGTTTTATACTTCTCTGAAATTTGATCTGAATAAATTTCTAAATCGTCCAAATCCGGAGAATCTGATCGTATCAGTTCTTCTAACTTATTAGCTGTTTTCGTAAATACACTTGTAGAGTTGCGCGCCTCCAACTTGCACGCAACCAAGAGGTGACTGTTGAAACTGGAAAATAGACAGAGTCTTGCTAAGGGTTTAAGTCCCTTTTTATTCAACTTAAGAAGTTACAATTGGGTGCTCTTGACGCTCACAAACTACGCCGTCCCGGCGGTAAAATAAAAATAAGAACCTGAAAAGAAATAATAACAAGACTCTAATTACGAGGCTCTCTAAAAGTAACTAACCTCACCGCGTTTTACAATACCGCTGCTAATTCAGCAAACTTTGAATATCACGTTGAACGATTAACAATTCTCCAAGGCAAGCACACAGGCCGAAAAGCGGGGTTCTTCAATTTTTGGCTAACTATTTCCGCGCTCGTGAAGTAAGAACAGCACATCTCGAACTCGTTTCCTTTCTATTTAACTCAGAATACTTCCGCTGATAATTTGAATTCTTGCGCGTTCTACTAAAATTTACATACTCTGGCATTGGCAGTTCCAAGGGAAAGTAAGGCTTGACAGGAAAGATAGTTTAAACTTAAAATAAATGTTAGTTAAAATAAATATAAACCCTACACACTCCTAATTGTTTTCCGCTTCTGTTTTAGTGTTTCTAAATCATCCATGTTTGCACCTAGGAACTTCTTTTATTTTCGTAAATTATGAAGTGTCGAAATCGATAATGTCACCCTGTGACATTCATCCTGGCTGGCTCGCCAAATTTTTTGCTTAAGAAGTGAATCATAGGTTCGAAAATCTGAGCCGACACTTTTTTAAAACACCAACATTTATTTTCACGACATTTCTAATTCTACAAATTCTTAAGTGCAACTAACTATCAAGCAGAAAAGCAGACGTAGACGTAATGATGCATCTGGGCACATTCTTTAGGGTTGCCACAGAAAGGCAGTGTGTCGCCACACCTGCCTTGCAGGAGAGCACTGCGCTTGTAATTTCCTAACAATATTCACGCTATGCATGGTTAACAGGATACTGATTAGACATGAAAAACAAAAAACACAAATACTAACTATTTAACTATGCTATTACTAAACTATGCAGAAAGCCCATTCCATTCCCTCAGGACCAAATCCAAACCAAGTCAAACTACAGGTATAGAGAGGTCTAAACCACCAGCCATTGGAGAGGATCTTGCATTACTTGCTGTTTTAAATTGGTAAATATAATATAAAATTCCTCAAGGTTCCTCTATCAAATGACTCCAATAAAATTTCTAAAATTAGCAAACAACATTTCAAGCAACTTAGCACGACTATTCAAGCAACTTACACTGGGCTTAAAGAAAACCCAAATTTACAGTTCATCTGGATGAAACGATTGATATTTCAAACATAGCTCAGCTGTTAGTATAAGTCAGATACATTTATAAAGAAAATATCATTCAAGAATTATTATTTCCTAATTATTAAAAAAAAAACACAAAAAGAGATGACATATACCAAGAAGTTGAAGGCCCTTAACAAATAACAGTGCCCTTAACAAATGCTTATTTTCAAATTATGTAAAGACATGGAATGTAAAAACAATTATTGTTATTACATGCAGAAGTAAGACGAATGTTAACAGGGTGAAGCTTAAAAAGATTAAAATAATTAAAAGATAAAATTATTGTATTTTTAACTAAACAATAAACTGATCGTGCTGATCGTGCTGCTCTATTTGATAAACTGATCGTGCTGCTCTATTTGAAAATAATTCACGGCTATCAAACCTGTGCATTTTTTCAGATAATTTTGAGATACTAAAATATTTTAACTTGTCTATTCCAGGAAAAATTAGCAATATATGTACTTCATTTTGTCAGACAATTTTGAGTTACATACTAAATTATTTCAATTTGTCTCTTTGAGGAAACATTAAGAATATATGTAGTTCAAATGATAAAATTGATTTTATTAAAATGATCAACATTTGGCAGCATAGGATGGGAAATGTTTCATTCGAAATACTTTCAACTGTTGACAATTTTATTATTGAGGAAAAAAAAAAAAAGTAACTGCAAAATTTACATTCATTTAAAAAACACAGAAACAGTTTTTCAAATAACTGTTATCAAATTTTGATTTAAAAAAGATACCTTGGATTAAATAAGAATATTTTGACCAACATTAATGAGATTGAACATCTTACATATAAAGAATAAGAGGAACGTATTGAGCTCGAGTCACTAAAATTTAGAACTAGTTTCCACAAAAATCCTAGACTGTATTCTGGATTGGAGCTGGAACTGACTTTTCGAAAATTTCTGAATGTTCATTTGCCATTCAGCATCACATACTTACGTGAAGTGATTTTTCAGCTTTAATGCATATTGAATTAAACTATTATTAAATTTTAATATGCTTTATGTCAAACAGTGTCAAATACTACACTAAGATTTCATTTGTTATATAGCAAAAAATAAGCACATCGATCTTCTTTAAATACCATTTTCTTTCATTTATTTTTGTGTATTTAAAGCAAATCCTAAAATTACTTCTTTTTGTATATTGTTTAGCAAAGAAATAAATGGTTAATGAGAAAATATTTATCTTAATTTTATGTTTAGTACCTGGGATAAACAAAAGGCGACATAAATGAAAAAAATTTCAGAAGTGTCTTTTGAGAGCATTGCAACAATCCTAGCAGCTATTCCAGATTCTTCTAGAAGAATGAGAATTTTAATTCATATTTTTTTGCTATAGGACCAATATTCGCTAAATAGTTTTCTACACGAAGATATATGCATGGGCTTGGTTCAAGTATATGTGTTACCTGTTACCCTTAGTTGTTATAACAGTGTTCAAATTTTCAAGGTAAATACTGTCAGTGCCAAACTGCTTAATATTTTTAACTGAAATAAGCGGGCACATTTTGATGCTTTTTATTAGAGGACAACAGATGCTACACATTTTTACAAAAATATATGTGTGAAAATGCTGGCTACTGGTAAAATTAAATTTGCTGTTGTATGTTGCTGTAAAAAAACTATAGTATGTTGTAAGCAACATACTTTAGTTGTTTTTTTAGTCAATACCATTACCAAAAATTAGTTAGGTCTTTCGTTTAATTTCACTTTGTCTGCGCTGGAGCAATTAAAATCTAGGATATACTTCTTACACTCTGGGAAAGTTTTGCAACAGACAAATGAGCCTGATGACAAAAATATGTGTTTTTCGCTGGAAGTATATGTCTGATACATGTATCTTTGCAAAGAAAACATACTTGTTATGATATAGAGGGATAGGTAGTGCTTTTTTTCCCTTTTAATGCAAGTCCATTAGCAGCCAAGGTATCCGGACATAATCCCGACAGCCGAAATCCCGACAAGCCAGAATCCCGACATCCGGAATACCGACTAGCCAAAATCCCGACAGGTTCGAAATCCCGACATGTTTGAAATCCCGACAAACCAAAATCCCGACAGGATCAAAATACCGACACGGGCGAAATCCCAATAAGGCCTAATGACCCCTTAACATACTTCCATAGCTGCTTACGGAAGGACATCGTAATGACAAAGGGTCGGCTGACCTCACGCGAAGGTCATTTTTTATCTTTTAGGCCTTTTATCATCTATGTGAATAGGAGAAACAGGGAACTATTTCACAATAATCTGTGTGAATAGGAAAAAGAGGGAACTATTTCACAATAATCTATGTGAATAGGAGAAAGAGGGAACTATTTCACAATGACGGAATGATACAGCTCTAGGATTTCTACATGCTATAGGGTTACGTTCGCCTCGGGATAGACAGTGCTCACTTGCCGGTTTATTTTTTGCTCATTAAATTGTTCCAAAATATGGCTGAAATTTGCGAAATTGTTTCGTTTCAAAAAGGAAGCAATAAAATTAATGCACGTGGTTATTTAATGGTGAAAGATAAGAATAGCGACGATTTATATTATTGGTGTTGTGAAAAAAGAAAATACGATATGTGCATAGGTCGAGTAACAACAATATTTCTGAATGGACAACATCATCTCCCTAAATTTACTCAGCATAACCATGCTCCACAAGCGAGTGCAGCTGCTATTCCAAAATGTATTAGCCAATTGAAAGATGATGCTCTGCATACCGGAAGTGAACCGTGTCAGATAATTCACAGCAACATCGTAAAAACCTCTCAGAACATTCGCCCATACCTTCCATCAAAAGAAGCTATTCGGAAAAGAATTAAACGGGTCAGGCAAAACGAAAGGCCACCAGAACCAAAAACATTAAATGAAATTGATAGTCCAGCTACTTTAAGAAATATTTTAACTGGTGAATTATTTTTAGTGAGAGATTCTGCAGTTGGAGATGAGAGAATTCTAATGTTTACAACAGTTGCAAATGTTAAACATTTATCACAGGCACCTTATTGGATTATGGACGGCACATTTAAAACGGTGCCCACAATATTTTACCAGCTATATACAATTCACGCACCTGCTGGATCTCAAAATTTTAGAATTCTTCCATTAGTATATGCTTTGATGACTAGCAAATTTGAAGAAAATTACAAAAGATTATTCCAAGATTTAATTGATTTCGCTGAAGAAAATAATATTGAACTGAGGCCATCTAGAATCATTAGCGATCTAGAAAAGGCAGCTATAAATGCTTCAAAATCAGAGTTCCCTGACGTTATTAATAAGGCTTGTTTTTTCCATCTGTGTCAGTGTGGTTGGAGAAAAATCCAATCGAGTGGATTGGTTCTCGCTATGGCACAGATGAAAGATTTAGTTTAATGCTTCGTCATTTATTTGCGTTAGCGTTTATACCAGCCGACGAAATTTCAGCAGCATTTGACACTTTACTTCCTCACTTGCCACACGTTGCTCAAGAAGTCGTTCAGTGGTTCGAAGACAACTACGTTCGTGGAAGAATGCGGCACCGTTTGCGTAATGGCATTGCCGTTCGCGTTCCTCCGATGTTCCCACCAGCACTCTGGAGCGTGTTTGATTCCCTACAACTTGGAGCTCCACGCACTCAAAATGCTGTCGAGACTTAGCACAGAAGATGGGAGACCTTATTTGGACGGGCCCATGTTGGCGTTTATAACATCATAGAAGGATTTCAAAAAGAACAGGAGCATGTGGAATACCAAGTTGAATGCATTCTTCGCGGAGAACAACAACCAAAACGTAGGGAGGTAGATGATGACAGAGAAAGGAGAATTATGACTGTTATGGACGATCGTGATAATCGACCTGTGATGGAATATCTTCGGGCTATCGCTCACAATGTGTCACTGTAAATATGTCGTTTGCATGTGTAAGTGATGTTTTCTTTTTCTTAATAAAAATAATTTTATAAATATTCATTTCAAATTTTAACGGTCATTTCAATTTGTTAAAAATTATATTTTAAGTAATGACATAATTTTTATGATTTTTTGATTTAAACTTTTAATTAGTAACATGTAATAGTTAGTTAAAAATTGTATTTTTTTCAGTTAAATTGAGTGTGGACACTCGGGATTCTGACCCTGTCGGGATTCTAGCTTGTCGGGATTTTGACCCTGTCGGGATTTCGACCGTGTCGGGAATTTGGGTTGTCGGGATTTCGGCCCTGTCGGGGTTTTGGATCCCGACTGTCGGGATTCTGGCTTGTCGGGATTTCGGCTGTCGGGATTATGACCCAGACCCAGCAGCCAAGCAGGAGGACCGTAAGTTGGGTAGTCCAATATAAGCTCTGAAATCCTTCGTCATGTATCAATTACTATCAAGCCGGAAGGAAAAGAAACTTCTCACAAAACAGATGTCTCTAATTCAGAAGCAATTCAGTGTATATGGAAGTTCCTAATTATCTTGTACATGGTAATGATTGCTTATCCGATGTTTGTTAAAGAGAAAATTTTTCACATCAAGTTGACAAGAAATAAAAGTTGCTACAAAAAGACAACCATTTGACTCAATTAATTTATGCAAAATTTCATTCCTAACAGATAAGCAATCAGAGGAAAAATAACTGCAGAGAATGCTGTAGGGAAAGATCTTTTTCTTAACCACATGAAAGGCAGTGCAAGCATGTTGTTTCCTTATTTATAATTAACAACCCAGGTCTGAGAGAAAATATTATTGCAATTCTGGAAATATTATTGTAAATTTTAACTGATATCAAAAACTGACTGCAAAATGTCTGCAAGACATCATCTGAATGTGTATGTTTTCGAGCCATTGGACAGCTTGAGGCAAAGTGCCACTCAATTTCCCGCAGCCAAATTAGGTGAAAAATATTAATAATTAAGGAAAGCTGTGAAGGTGATACTGCTGTGTGAAAACAAGTCGGAGGCCTTAGGACAGCCACCACATTTGCAGAAGTTAGATATGTCAGTCTAGTGGCAATAAGGATCAGAAATGCTACTCTTTTCCAGACAGCCATAAACCTTACCAATCTTATGGAGATTCACATAGTTGCATTTCCCAGTGATTAAATAATGTTGCATAGAAGTATATTTTACACGAACAGCACTATAAGGACATCATCATAAGACATTATTGTGTTCGTGTAAGGAGCATATTTCCTGAGTCAGCAAAAGCAGTCCAGAATCATATTCTCTGAAAAATTTGGCTTTACCATGAAGAGCAAGTAGAGAAAGAAAGGAACACTTTATTATTACCAAGATATGTAGTAAGGAAATTCATCACTATGGCTAAGAAGTAACTGCAGGCTTGTGTATCATGCACAGTAACAAAAACTCCTTTTCACATCTTTCATACATGTACAATGACATCACAGCAACATTGCACTAAAATTCATCTGGATCATGTCGACTTTTTCCAAGGTCATTTCTTACAGATTTTATCTTCATGAATGACAATACCCACCATCATGGATTAGCTCAAATGTCTGAAACACTAGCAAGAGAAGATATTCAGTAAGACCTAAATCCCAAGCAGCACAGTACTGCTCAAAGAGAACTCTTTAAATTGTATTGTAAGGATCTTAAGTTTTACTAACGTTTATTTTATTTTAAATCTTTACTATCACTTCTTATTTTCTACTTCCGGCCAGAATTATAAGCGTGAAGGAGTTTATGCAAAGTTGTCTGGCGAACGCCAAGTATTTAAGTGTGGCCTTTTTGCCAAGCAGAAGAGAGGAAGCCGTGAGTTCGAAGCAGGCTGCTTACCTTAGAAGTTACGCAGTTGCTACTTTGCCTTCCAGGCCAGAGGTTTTAATCCTCTTGATAAATTAAACGTATTGTAGTGTTCACAGTCTCTGTGCTACATACGCTTCCTGTTATTATAAGGCCAATCATATTCTAAAGTTAAATTAGAGTTTAGTTTTATTTTGATATCTTTTAAGTTAGACCCCGAGTGGAGGGTCATTGTATTCCGAAGTACGGAAGTCATTGTATATAAAGAAAAAAATAAAGGGTTTTGTATACCCTTCGTCTGTATCCTGTCTACTTACTACAATTAGTGAACATAGCTTTAGTAAGCTCTCTGTTCTAGTCAGGTCATTGTATGTTTCCGAAGAAGGTTAGAAGAAACATTGAACCTGATAGTGGCGCCCGACGAAGAATAACCATGGCCGAGTTTCAAGAAGAACCTGTGCTGCCTGCAGAAACAGCTCAGAATCCAGAAATGCCAGCTGCCGCCCTGGAAGGATTTGGGTACATTGTCCAGACCATGCGCGCTTCGATGAAACCAGAAGCAACGTTTAATGGAAACTCACAGGTAACCAGTTTTTTGGAAAAATTGGATGACCACTTCATGCTCTACCCCGTGCACGAGTTTCAAAAAGTTACCTTAGCTACCAGCGCTTTGAGGGGCCAAGCGCTTAACTGGTTCAAATGTATCGGCAGAAGTCTCTTGGGTCAAGCAGGAAGTCCCACCTATACCTACGAAAATTTCAAGACTGCCCTACTAAAAGCCTTCCCTGTTGTAAGGGATCGTGCGAAATTAGAAACAGAACTTTTCAGTATATATCAACAAAGAATGGAAAACCTCTCGAGTTTTATTTTAAGAAAAATTCACGTTTTCAAGCTCTTGTATGGAAACCGTCCGGATCCTGAAATAATTCAAGTGATTTTGCCGAGGTTACTACCCCAAGTGCAAGACTTTATTGAATTGAGAAATCCGACTACACTGGAAAAATTATTTGAGCTAGCAATCCAGTTTGAAAGTAGAAGAACGGCGGACGTCGAAAGAAGACGCCAATATCAACAGCGAAACCAATTTGGTACGCCAAGACTACAGCAAACTCAAGCACATGGCTACGGAGAAAAAGCGAATCAGTGGGCAAGGAAACCCGAGCATTCAAAAACAGCCGGCGAACGTCGACAGTTCAATAGCAACCCAGGAAAAAAGTCTCAAGGCCAGTGGAGAAAGAAGGAAAGCACCGAAAGGAAAAATAATTTAAACTAAAACGGATTTCTGCTGACGAGAGGGTGCGGAAATCCGAAGGCCACGAAAACCCCTCTTCCTACAAGTTAAATACAGTAATGGTGAAAAATTTAACTCTTCCGAAGATTGAAGTCTTGGTAAATAATATCCCGGCCACCGCACTCCTGGATACCGGCGCGCAGTGTTCCTGTGTGGCAGAAGTCTTTTTTAGAAAGTATTTTCGCAAATACCGCATATATAATGCGGATAATACAACAGTATTAGCAGCGCAAGGAGAACAATGTAAGTGCGTAGGTAAAGTACCTTTGTACATCCGTATCAAGGACGAACAAGTAAAGGTGATGTTTTTTATAGTAAAGAATTTGCAAGCACACTTAATACTAGGAATAGACTTTCTTTCAGACGCACAAGCTACACTGGATTTTAATGAAGCGTCTCTTAAGCTGACGATGAAACCAGTGCGTGTAGAAAAGGTTGAACCGCCAAGGTTAAATCTCGACCACTTGCCTAATGGCGAGCAAGATAGAATCCGACAAGTGGTAAGTGAATTTGCTTCCTTATTTAGTGATATTCCAGGATTTACCCAGGTTACTAACCATAGTATTGACACCGGAGATGCATTGCCGGTTCGTCAAAAACCATACCGGTATGATAAGAATAAGGAAAAAATTATAGAATGGCATATTACCGATATGCTACGTAAAAAGATCATAACGCCTATCTCAAGTAGTTATGCTAGTCCGGTGGTTTTATGTAAGAAAAATAATGATTATCCTTTGGAGCATCCAAAAAGGTGGAGATTCGCTATTGATTACCGTAAATTAAATTCCATAACGAAATATCCGGTATATCCGTTACCGATTATAGAAGAAATTTTGGGGAACATAAAATCAACCAAATTTATGACAACTTTAGACTTAACGAATGGTTATTTTCAAATAGGGATCAGGCCTGAGGACGTGCCTAAGACTGCTTTTATAATCAAGTCTGGCACTTATGCATTTTTGCGAATGCCGTTTGGCCTTTCAGGCGCCCCAGCAACATTTCAGCGATGCATGGACATTGTGTTAAGACCTGTTCTCGGAAAGTCCACATTTATCTATTTAGACGATATCATTATTACTAGTGATAATCTAGACCAACATGTACAGGATTTAAGACAGGTGTTTTCTTTATTAAATGAGGCCGGTCTAAAAGTTAATGTCGAAAAATGCAAATTTGCAGCCCCTGAATTAAAATATTTAGGTTACAAAATATCGCAAAAAGGGATCGAGACAGATGAATCAAAAATAATCGCTGTACAAAAGTATCCGACTCCAAACACGGCAAAGAAGCTCTCTTCTTTTCTAGGACTTTGTTCATATTATAGGTCCTTTATAAAAGATTTTGCGGCTATCGCTGAGCCATTGTTAAAATTAAAAAGGAAAAAGGCAAGATTCTCGTGGACGGCCGAAGCCAATAGTGCTTTCGAAAAATTAAAACAAGCATTAATGCAAGCCCCTGTGTTGAAATTTCCTGAAAAGGATGAAAATTTAGAAATTTCAGCGGATGCTTCGGATTATGCGGTAGGAGCGGTACTTTCGCAAAATCAGCAGCCAGTGGCATTTTTTAGCCGAACTTTAAATCAAACACAAAGAAACTATTCCGCGACCGAGAGAGAGGCACTTGCAGTTCTGTTAGCAGTGCAAAAGTTCCGAGTCTATTTTGGAAAGGCGCCGATAACAGTATATTCTGATCATGCGGCGGTAACTAGATTGTACTCTGGGAAAAATTTATCCCCAAGTTTAATAAGATGGGCACTCAAGCTGCAAGAATATAATCTGGTAATCAAGCATACCCCCGGAAAGGAAAATATCGTAGCAGATGCCCTATCACGAATTAAATTAGACGAACAGGGTAATACCGTAAAAGTTGCAATGCTGACAGCGTGTACAATAAATTCCCGAGAAACTGTAATAACCGAACTGGGTAAGGATCCTGAGTTTGGAAGCATTTATGAGTATTTGAAGGATCCTGAAAATTTTAGCCACCAAGATATTGTGGCGATAAGAAATAGGGCGGCCCATTACGAACTAATAGATGGTCTATTATTTTATACAAAAACTACGAATTCCAACAACGAATTTCGACCTGTTATCCCAGCTAGTCTTAGATTAAATATCCTGCAAGAGCTCCATGACAGCCCTTTAGCTTCTCATGCTGGTATTCGAAAAACTATCCAACGCGTACGCGAGGCAGTCTACTTTCCTGAACTGCAAAAGTTAACAACGGCGTATGTCCAGTCCTGCCCAACATGTCAAGCCGTTAATTATATTAATTTCCGCCCGGCCGGGTTTCTAAATAGTATTAAATCCGAATTTCCAAATGAAATAATCGGCATCGATTTATTGGGCCCTTTCCCAAAAAGTCAGTTAAACAAAAGTCGCTATCTCCTTGTTATAGTTGATCATTTTAGTAAATGGACCGAAATTGTTCCCTTAAAACGAGCCTCCGCGAAATTAGTTACCGATTCTATTTTAAATAAATATATTTTAAAATACGGGGCGCCCCTAAAAGTTATATCGGATAATGGTCCTCAATGTGTAAGTAATATATTTGAAGACATGTGCCAAAAACTGGGCATATGTCATTTAAAAATGGTCCCGTATCGGCCGCAATCAAATATAGCGGAACGGGTCAACAGAAATATAGTGAAAATTATCCGTAGTTATGTTAAAAATTTTCATAAAAGCTGGGATAACTATGTCAATGAATTTGCTTTCGCTCTTAGAACCGCAAAACATGATACAACGGGCAAAACTCCTGCTGAGTTATTTCTAGGCAGAAAGGTTATAACACCGTTAGATAAACTATTTTATGTGCAACAAAGAGCCCCAGAATTTAAAATGGGTGATATAGAAAAACTAATAAAAGAAGCAAAAAAGAATACGGAAGTAGCACAAAGAAAACAAAAATTGTATTATGACTTGAAACGACGGGGAGTAACTTATAAAGTAGGGGATGAAGTACTAAAAATTAAGCATTCACTTTCTTCAGCACCAGAAGATAAAACTGCCAAATTTTTTCCACGCTTTGAAGGACCATATGTTATAGAAAAAATAACTCACGCTGTTGTAGTGTTAAAGGCAAGAAATGGTGAAACCTGTTCCGCAAACATTGACCAGATAAAACCATTCTATGACCGTAATAAAATGCAAATCTTTTCAGATCTTTTGCAGGATCCGGTACGGCAGACACCGCAGGTACAAGTTCCAGAGGTGGGAAAACGACAGGTACAAGGGCAAGCCAATGAGAGACAGAAGCAAGTGAAAAGAAAATTGCGCCGCGGAAAAACTGAAGGTAAAAAGAAAAAGAAGCCGTTCCACCGTCCAAAAAACAGAGTTCACGAACACCCCCAGAATGAAGAAGGGAGAAGGACGACGTATGTGGAAAAGACCGGGAGAAAGGACGGCAACTATAACCCGGCTGTGAAACGGAAGATTGACTCATCCGACAGAACTCTCCGCAGCAAAAGTCGCCGAACTGCGGAAGGGCCATCAGCGGCGGAGGAAAAAGTACAAGAAAAATTTGAACGGCCAACAACGAGGTCCAAGCAGGATCACGACAGAAGTTTCCCGGTTCCACCAAGACCAGCCGCCTTCAAACGGCCAAGACCACAAGCAGAGCACAAAAGGAAGATGTTCAAGGGTGGCCGTAGTGGTGAAAAACGGAAGCTTCCAGAGGAAAGCACTGAAGGGCGAGCCCGTACAAGAAGGAGGATCAACCAAGCTACGGTCTGCAGCACCTTTAAAGACTGGGCCCAGAAAAGGATGTCTGAATATTACAAAGATAAGTAAAATTTTATGTTACTTTACAAACTTAAGTTAATCTTTCATTCTTACTGCAAGTGGCAGATTTCAAGAAGTTTTACCTCATGCGAGGTCTACCTTTATCGCCAAAAGGGCGAGAAATGAGTTGTGACCGATTTTCTTATTATGTTTTTCAATTACTCGCGCGTAAAACTAAAGTTGATGTATAATAGCGTTGTATAAAGACTTAAATATTGTAAAAAGTTATTGTATAAATTTTATTTAAAACATTCTAACAAGAAAGAAGTTTTAGTCTCAAAGACTTTTTGAAATGTAGTATTATTTCAATGTAGAAAGAATTGGCACTTGCTTTGAAAAGAATAGAAGTTAACAATGTACTACTAATGTATGTTTTCAAATGTGTAAAATTAACGGCATCTTGATATGTTCTTGTATACATGTGAACTGTTATTTTGAATGTTTAGAAATACCGTGATATGGTAAAAATGAAAGTAATGTTAAAAATTTGTTATTCGTGTGACTGTAAAGATTAAATCATGGTGAATATGTGTTAAAGGTTGAATGATGTAGTTAGGCTCTCTGACGCTACACTTTAGAGTTAGCCACTTTCAGAATAGTACCTCAGGGTCTAGAGTTGAAATTAGGGTGTGTTAAGAGGTCTCGTATGTTGAATTTTAACACGTTAGTGTTTTGACTGTAGGAGGAAGTGTTGAACACATAGACAGAAACACATTCGTGTTTGGTGTTTTTACAACACATGTCAGAGAGCACGGGGAGAGATAATTAAAATAGTCATGAATGAAATAAGAATGTTAAGAAAAAGTATATTCTATATGTTATTTGCAATATCATTCTGTAACATTTCATTAAACTAGTTTTCTTTCCAGATCTCTGGAAGGAACCAGAATTGAATAAAGCTCCTGTTTAGATGCAGTACAGATGAAAAAGAAAAAAGATTGTTGTATATTCCGGGAGCTGCAATTGTAACAAATTTCTTTCTTTTAAAATTTTTTAGTTTCTAGCTAAGTTATGATTGTAAAAGGTTGGCCTCGCGTTAGTTTCTAGAGCTAAAAGTTTTCAACAAGGTCGTTTTAGACCTCAGTTTCAAACTAATTAACTCTGGCGGGAAGTATGTAAGGATCTTAAGTTTTACTAACGTTTATTTTATTTTAAATCTTTACTATCACTTCTTATTTTCTACTTCCGGCCAGAATTATAAGCGTGAAGGAGTTTATGCAAAGTTGTCTGGCGAACGCCAAGTATTTAAGTGTGGCCTTTTTGCCAAGCAGAAGAGAGGAAGCCGTGAGTTCGAAGCAGGCCGCTTACCTTAGAAGTTACGCAGTTGCTACTTTGCCTTCCAGGCCAGAGGTTTTAATCCTCTTGATAAATTAAACGTATTGTAGTGTTCACAGTCTCTGTGCTACATACGCTTCCTGTTATTATAAGGCCAATCTTATTCTAAAGTTAAATTAGAGTTTAGTTTTATTTTGATATCTTTTAAGTTAGACCCCGAGTGGAGGGTCATTGTATTCCGAAGTACGGAAGTCATTGTATATAAAGAAAAAAATAAAGGGTTTTGTATACCCTTCGTCTGTATCCTATCTACTTACTACAATTAGTGAACATAGCTTTAGTAAGCTCTCTGTTCTAGTCAGGTCATTGTATGTTTCCGAAGAAGGTTAGAAGAAACATTGAACCTGATAGTATGAGAAATCAAATTTGTCCTAACAGATGAGAAAGACAGAATCCTTGAACTTGTCCTTGACAATTTAGTGAACAGCACATATATTATGCCAATGTGTCTTACAGTTGAAGGAAATCACTTGAGAAATTCATATATGTGCTTAATTTGAGCAGAATAAAATTTTTTTGGTAAGTTCTGAAAACTGCTGTATGCAGAATTTTTTTCTATTGCTTATTCATTTTTACATATTGTAATACCTGTAAAGTTCTGCATCATAATGATTAAATCAGGATCTTTATTAAATATATACCAAGGGTCATTTCTTAAACATGTCTATCATGAGTTATGATCAAAAATGGCATTGCTGCTCAACAATTATGAAGCATTGAATAAATATAATTATGTAAATGTATTGATTTTAGAAAGCAAACTTTGTAATACCATTACTCAGGAAACAATGCCAAAATATGATTTCATACACACATTTTCGTATGCTTATTTTCTCCATTCAAGTAATAAAATATCTTGTTAAAAAATCACTCATGTCTGCTCTTTACAGTACATTCGCTAGCAAATAACAACATAAACAGACAGTAGCATAAATATATGTATATCATTCCACTAAATGCTACTTCTGTGTATTTTATCCATATCAGTATTAATTCATGAGTGCAACTATTAAGCCTGGTGATAGTACATGCCTGCTGTTTTCCTGGGTATACTTCTACCATCCCCCTGAAATCTTTTCTTTTTTGTTAGGAGATTCAACTATGGCCATGAGACTGACTTGGGTTTTTCTATTTTTTTTTCCACCAGTCACGATCCTCTGATCAATTTTTGCCATAGAAGTGCTACTGCACACACAGATTTTAAAACAAAATTCTTTCTTTCTTCTTATTGCAGGGTATTATTTAATTAGACTTTTACAAAATTTAAAAAGACTAACTTGATTATGCAAGTTATTTGTCTAAAATTTCAGTTTTAATTTTGTATAATGCTGTATTATTATTAAATAAGATGAAATATTTTTGAAAGAAAACAGAAAATCTTTGACAATTTTACAATACTAAAAAACCAGTTACCTTGTTTAAGGAAAAGGGTTTTTTTATCTATTGCACTTAAGCACCCCCAGCCATCAGCAAGATGGTATGCTGATTTTGTGGCAGAGGACATGCCAAATGAATCGTCAAAGTGTTACTGTATTACGCAGTGTCACATCACATTATTATGTTTTTATATTGAATTTTCGTTTTATAAAGTATTTGTATCTTCAATAAGAAGAAATTATTTAATAAATTGTAAAGTTGAGTATTATATTTCAAGTTCGTTTCATTAAATATGAGATTAAGTAAATATGAAAAATTATACTTTTACTGAATATGGAAGTTATATTTTACTGAATATAAAAATAACTTGAAAATTATTTTTTACCAAATATGAAAGTTCATAATTCAATATAAACTACAGTCAAAAGTCGTTAATCCGGACTCGTCGGGACTTCGGCGATTCCGCATTATCGATTTTTCCGGATTATAGATCATCAGTTTAAATCTCGTAAGATGGCATGCAGAAATTCTAAAATTAAAAGTATGAAACCGTAATTTATGAAATAAAGAACAATTATGATCTAAAGGGTATCAAAATTTGCAAAAAGAAAAAGCTTAATATTTATTTGTTTACTTTATTAAACATTTCTTTCAATATAAGTTGTTTAAGTTTTGCTTCGTTTCATGTGATAATACTTTCTCTTTAATTCTATTATACAGACATAATTTCTTGTTCAGTTACAAAGTTCCGCTGTTCAAGTCCTATAATTGCTGTGTCGAGAATACTGACTAATTTGTCAATCGAAATTTTTTCGTTTTCAATAACCTCTGTCACTTTCTTCGCTATCGGAAGTGAATTATAATGACAAGGAACTTGTTTTAAATCATATCAAAGACGGAGCACATCGAGATAAAATACTACATTTGATAAGGAATTAAAAGTCAAAATAAAATAAAAACATCTGCCCTGAAGATAAGGATAGTGCTGACAGATCAACTTCCAATTCATTACGCGCACGCCGCGGCGTTCCTCCCGCCGAGCAGCGTGAAATTGATAAACAGATTTCGGATTTCAAAATATACTTTCGCTTTAGATCCTTTACATATTAACAAATATATATCGGAAATTCTATTTGATATAATCGAAAGTTTAAACTTACTTTTATAAAATTGCTCTTACAGTCTGCAAAAAATAATAAGCGAGATCCAATTCGAAAATTAAGGAACAACGCAATCATCAACATTAACTGAAATAGGTAATTATTTAGCTTATACGTCCATTATACATAAAACGCGCACTCGAAAACGTATTTTGCACTTGCGCACACTCATATGCGCAGTCGTAAAAGGTCTTACGCGCACGCGTAAACGCCTATTCGCATGTGTCAACGCGGCGCATGCGCAGAAAGTTTTTAGTTTTGAGGTCCGGATTATAGATCATTCCGAATTATGGGTGTCCGAATTAACGACTTTTGACTGTATAATGGAAATATGTCCATCAACAGAAATTTGACAGATTTTTAGTGAACACTTACTTTATGAAAAACATGTGAACATTGAATGACTTTTAGTAAAATTTGAATATTTACCTGGTAAAATTTTTGTTATCAATAGGTTTCAAAAACATTTCATTCAATATTTAAAACCACACTGGACACTTTTTTAAAGGAATTAAGGCTTTTAAAATTATATTTGTCTAATTTATTAGTTAATTTAGAAATTGTATTGTGTTTGCAATAATTGTAAATTAGTTGTTTAATTACTACACAAGCTATGTATAGGAAGATTCTGAATCATGACAGGACATAGGTAAACCCACAGCTTTGCTGTCACTAATTCAGCAATGGTTTTCTGCCACCCGGTTCCTTTCTTTGAAAGGGAGGATATGTTAGATATAACAAAATACGATAGGTGCTTTTAAAAATAATTGGAGACCTCAAAATTAACATTCTAAATTTGGTGATCTTCCCCTAAATTCATCTGTTCTCCCAAATTTGGGATAAGTTTCGGAGAATAGCCTTAACGCCGAAACGGGAAGAAACAGCTTATTATGGTAGACCACGTTATGGTTGTCATCCGATGTCGTATGATACTTTCTCCCTGCTAAGGGATTATCCGTAGCAGTAGATCGGGATACGTATTCGGAAAATATTATGTTTGCTTATCAAGCAAAGAGTATTAAATTAGAAATAGCACATAATTGAATAAAATATTGAAAATATATGTAAAAATAAGTGTCTTGTACCTGTAAATATTTATTTAATGCTTTATTTTCTGTTTTCATTCGCTTTGTTATGCTTCCCTGTACTCATCGATGTTCAAACATGGTTTATTCTATAGCTTTTTAGTATTTATTGTATGTGAATTGATTGCAAGTAATCTATAAACATTTTCTTGTACTTTCTTTCTTGCAATGTGTGCTTTCATATCGTAGTGCAATAAAATAAGTCAATGTGTGCTTTCATATCATATTCATAGTTATGTACAGTAATCTGAATTCAGAGGAACTTTAAATTTGCCTATAGAGTGGCAGTTTTATTTCGCAGTTGCTAGAAATATCTGGCTTAAACATACCTAAGTTCTTACACTAAACATATTTGTTCTGGGACACTTGTAGCCTCAGTCTGATATTTAGTTTATAGCATATTTAATATTTTTAGTATTTATTGTACGAATTAGAAATAATAATAACTTTTTAGAAATATATACTGCTCATCTTTTTACTGCTCATCATAAAGCCGCCAAAAGTAGCCAAATCCCGTATGCACCGGATGGGTGTACTCCAACTGCGCTAATGAAAATATCCCCCCCGGGTGGAGCTATAGTCCAACTAAGGCTCCTCTAAACCAGGCTGAATCACTAACTTTTCTCTCTTGGCGAGGGAGGGACCGCGCTACCAATTTTGGCGCGTTTATCGCACACGCTGGCTGAATGTCTGCTGTTTTTTTAAAGATTTATTTTATAGACGCGCGGCATTCAACGCACATAAACTTTTCGGATAATTTATTAATTCTCGAATAGTATATAGACGTTTTCACTTAAATAAAAATTTCGCGTATATTTTGTAAACATATTCAAAATAACTTATTCTTTAGATGTTTCAGTTTTGTTAGCAGACTAAAATAAATAAGATATGAATAAAAACTTTCAATAGTGTCAAATGGGGAAATAGTTAAAGCGTAGAGTGTGCAAATAAATTTATCTTAATGACATTTTAACAAAAATTTCCATAAAAACACTAAATTCATACTAAAAAAATAACTTAAGAATATGTTGTCATTTTAGTCTGAGGTATATGGAAATAATTGTGCAAGACTCTGAAGAAACACTTTCTTTTAAATGTGTGAAATATTTCATAACATATATGGAAGAAGAAAGTACAGCATTCTGTGTTTTGGATGATTTTCACCAAATGTAATATAAATACGAACTAGAAACCGTAATAAAAAGTCCTTCCTCTCCAATCAGATCACCTTTGTGTTGCATTGTATTTGTAATACTTCTAAAAATCCAATTTTTACCTAAATTAAAAAACAGTTATTCCATAAAAGATAATAAATTTGAACGTATATAGAATGAATTTTGTAATTTGAGTTATGTTACAAAATAATTCCTAGTTTATATATTTTATACTAATAATTTAGATAAAACCTGTCCAATTTAAGAATGTGTGTTAACCACATTCTTAAATTGTAAAAGGACGACTTAATCCCACGTAATTCATTTCAAAGCATAAAATAGCTTATTTTCTAATATTCAAAATTTCTAATAGTCATAAAATAGCTTATTTCTATCTTTCATAAGCTTATTTTCTATTTTACACAGCAACAGCATTTTCATGCAGTCAAGGTTTTTTAATTGCTAGTTATTATACATAATACTTAATTTTTAACACATTCTTATTAGAAAGCATAACTAAGAAACTTCTTTTTAAAGCACCACAGTGATTGCAATGAATGTCGTTAAATTTACAAAAGTATTGAAGATATATTGAACAGCATTATAACAAGAAACTACTGTACAAAATATGTAAATTTAGCATAATTTCTTTTTTAGTATTTGCATAGTTTCCTCCAAATGAACCTTAATGGGAAGTTATCTTGCAAAAATTTAAAAGTATTAAAATGGCCTCTATTTAAGATGTAACTGCATTTATAATTATTTTGTAATTGTGAATAGATTATATTATTGCAATTAGATTATGCACTTACAACATAATTGCATAAAGTAATGAAATTAAGAGTTCACAGATACAATGTAATATAATTACAATGCAATTATCTAAATTGTAATTATAATCACTTATTTAATACCACAATATTATTATAATCACAATGTAATTTAAATTGGGTACTATATTTGTATACCCTCCACTCAAATGGAGGTACTGATAAGCCTGGAAGTTATTATCAACAAAAAGCCTGTTCAGGACAGTTTGATGACAATTTCCACCGGGCGAAAAGTACATTCTTAAGCCCAGGCAAATCATGACAATAAAAATCATTTAGTCTCATGATTCACTATATTTCAAACCCTAAATTTGAATTCTGCACCAAATTATTTACCTATATTTTAACATACTTTATGAATTATTAGAAGCGATATGGCAAATATCTTCTAAAAATAACTGTAAAATATTTGTATCCATTAATTGATTCAGATACACACTTTTATTATTTAAGTATATCAAAATAACAGTTTCATGTTCCTGAAATACAAAAATTATGAAAAAAGTTAAAAGTAATATTCTTAGAAGCATATGATATTAGTCACCAGCTGCAAAATAGTTAATTTTTTGCCCTAAATACAAGTTTATTACACAGTAGTCAAATGTGTAACTTAATAACATGTTATATAAAAAATTAATGATAATAAGTTTATCAGAAATGAATTAATTCTGCAAACAAACTTTCTGCATTTGAAAATTTTCTACACCTGACGGGAGAAAGAGATCTAGTAAAATTAGATTTATTATAACTTCAGTTGGACCAAATACCTTCTCTCTCTATATATGCATCACTAAAGAAATAAATAAAATTATCATGCTTAAAAAACAGATGTACCATACCAGTTTTTTTCCCCTTGTTACCCTTTACATTGAGAAATAACAAACAGTACAATGCTGAAAAATACTATCCTTGAAATTTTGTTTAAATGAAGAAACACACACCATCTTTTTATTTAAGCATTACACTTCAAAAACAGATACACATACCAATTTATTTTCACTAGCCTTTATACTGATAACATGCCATATAAAAATGAAAAGAATTATCCTTGAAATTTAGATAAAATGAAGTAACACAATGGGAAAATTTATGCACATGGACAACTTTTCTCTATTGCATGTAGTCTGACATGATCCACAAGTGCCTAAAAATGTATCCAAAGAAACACATTTCAATATTAACAAAAAATTGTTTACAGATTAAAATTCATTTATTTCATACCAGTATTATAAAGATCATGCATGAAACAAATCTGCTTTCCCATACTTTTAAGTAAAACTTAACTGAAATTTTATACTGGAAAATATGCTATATTTCTATATATTAGAAACAAGAAAATAATACCATAATAATATACTCATAGCCTAGCAGAAAGTAACATATATAACATCAAACACAGAAATTTATATACTTGTAGCCTAGGAAAAAGTAATACATATTACATAAAACACATAAATTATTTAATATAAAACATACATACCTTCTAAAATTATTTTACTTTTTGTTTCTTATTGGCCGATGCTGATGAATATGAAACGTTATGGGCTCTTTTGTTGATAAGATGCTGTGTAAGGCCTTTGCATCTAGTAATAAAAAAATTATCAATAATTACTTTCTTAAGATTACAGCATTCTGGCATGGCCACATGTGTACATTTATCAATTATTCTTTCAACTAATTCTTTTGTGATGGCTGATTGTAAACGAAGGAGTACATCTTTACATTTTTGAAATTCTCGTTCAGCTTCCCTACATATTCGATACATTCCTGAAGAGATGACCTTCAGTCCACCTTTATTGCTGTGTTTTGTAAGAATTGTGCGATGCTCGGGTATGTCAGGTTCCAGCATGTCCTCTGAAATGGTCATAGCTGTTTTACAATTTTCACATATGCTTTTTTTTTTCAACAACTTATTATATATGGCTCCTGCGATGTAATGTATATCATTTTCTTCCACAGCTGGGGGCAAGCGACATTTCACTGCCACTGCAGAAGAGGTAGATGGCACTACAGAATTGGAGATAGGATGCAAGACCTCCTTTCTGATAGCAACCTCTAATTCAGAAGCATCAAAGAGGCTGTGGTCACTTTCAGAACAATAATTTGGATTATTGATATCCGAAATGAACTGTGATAGGCACACTAATTTCAGTGCTCTCTTGGCTTGCAAAGCAGTAGGCTTTGCACCCGACTTTCGTCTAATCTGTGAAAAGGCATTTTCCAGCGCATCTTGTGTCAACCTGCCTGGTAAGAAAAATGTAAACCCCTCGGAAAATAATTCTTTTGAGAGTTTCACAACCAACAATTATCCAATATTTATTTTTTGCCTATAATTTAAGGTGTTCTTTAGAACATTATCCAAAAATTAAATGAAGTAGTGTTTTGCTATAACATTAAAAACAACTAAAATAAAACTTTATATTTCTTGCTATAGTGCTCTTACAATAGATAAGAAAATAAGAGTTCACTACACCCAACTTTTAAGATACTAGGCCGATAAATACATTTATAATTAGAGCAGACTATGATTCTTGTTATAATTGTAGTAATGTTTATTGCTCTAACTGAAATATTTAATTTTTAATTCTCTAATCATTCAAAACATAGCCCTAATTTCGGAGCACAGTGCCAACATGCATTTTAAAAAGCATCAAGGCCAGTTTAAACGACTATTTTTTAAATTACATTGGCACAGACATATCCAATTAAAGTTATTAAAAACTCTAGAACGTAGTTCAGTAGCTTTCTGAATTTGTAGGCAATTTTTTATTTAGAGATGACAACACAAAATAACGCTTCAGAAAATATTATTTATCATGTATAAAAATCTGTTTTGTAACACAGATCAGTAATAACTGTTTATCAGTGTCATGAGGATTTAATTTGAGGAGATCACATTCTTTAGAAGTATCAAATTCATGAAAGAATTTTGGCTTGGCCTTTGAAATTCATCATTACAGGCAGATTTATTTGATTGTTATGCATGCATTAAACACTACACATGCATTAAAAACACTACACATGCATTAAAAACACTACAATTATTTTTGAAAAGTACACATGCAGTTTCACAAGTTTTCTGTGCTTATTTGAATGTTCTGCATTCATTTCTAAATCTTTACTCTTATTATCTTTTTAAAATTGCCAAATTGTATAATACTGTGATTATAAATATATGGTACTTGCAATTATTGAAGTCAGATTATATATATTTTGTCTCATACTATTCAATTTATTCTATTGACTTCAGATGTCAATGTCAAAATTCTGGAAGTTATTTTAACCAAGAAACAGTAGTGGGCACCGTGCATAAGCAACTCATCTAACTTTTTAACAACAGTGATTATAAAATAAAGAAAAAAATTATATATCATTCCAACGATATTGCAACTATAGTATAATGTTACATATATCTTTAGCAAACATTCAGATTTTATCTTGACTTTCCAAATTATTATTTATTTTTTAATAAATTTCAATATGCTAATGATTTTCATGTTACATTAGTATAAATTCCACAATTAGCACAGGAAAACAAAATCTGCGCTTTATATTAGAAGAGAAATTTCTTTTCCACATTCAAAACATCCACATTGGCGATGTTTGGCGACGGGTACATTAACCCTAGACTAATTTAATTATAGCTATTATTACAGAAATTAGCAGATACTCAGGTTATTGTACACAAGAATTTCACTTTACTTGCACATTATAAACATCAGAGAAGATATAAACTCTAAATGAAGGCGTAATTAACATTATACTTACTAAGCAAAGTTCAGCGCCTGGACCAGGTTTCCAATTGTCTCTTCGGCAATTATTTACCCATATTTTTCTTCTTTCTTCATTTTTAGGAAATTTTACCAATGTATGACCTTTCCGTGAATGATTTGAACAATTAATAGCTGCACATCCGCCCATTTTACACAAAAAAACACAAAAAATTGTTGCACCGTAACTACACAGCCGCCATTAAATCTCCCACTTGGGATCGCGAATGCCTGATGATTCAGCCTGGTATATAGGAGCCTTAAGTCCAACTGCCAGGACTAAAGAGAAGGGCTAGCTCATAGAGCGTTTCCCCCTGAAACAGGCAGTGAGGAGTGATGACGTAGCAATGATGCCACTGAGCGCGGAGATGCAATTGACAACATAGAAATTAGTGTTTTAAATTTGAAGAACCAGCGTTTAAAATGAGCTGTGTGTGAAAGATAGCTATAATTTGGAAGAGAAAATGTTACTGCATTATGCATTTTACACTGAACATTACAAAATTTAATAGTACTTACTCAATTTTAAAATAATAGATAAAATGCGCTACTCTTAGCATAAAGTTCCTTTTTTTATTTGCAGGGATTTTTTTTTTCTTTAAATGCCTGTTTGTTTCTAATCATTTCTTTATCTGCATGTTAACTAAGAGAACTGTAAGATAACTATAATAACAGCTATTTAAAATTAATCGAAAAACAACCTTAAATTGGCATAGTTTTAAACATGTATGGTTATATATGGCAAAATTTCTGCTAATCTAAGTTTGAGTTTCAGCCTAATTGTAAATTTTACATTGGCATATTTTTCTCCCGATTCAATATAATAACATATATTTTTTTTAAATAATTTTGTAACTTAGGCTTACATCAATATTTCATTTAAATAAATACATGTAAGATTGTTATCTTAATTTAGACAAAACAACTTTACTCACAGTACCTAAAATAATTATTTCAAAAGTGGGGGTTAAGGGGGCAGGCCTTCTTATACCAATTTCTTTAATATTATACTTTATATATATATTATCTAGAATGCTAAGCTAGCACAAAATCGAATCAATAATAACAGAGGATACAATAAAAATAACTGTAATAATAACTTAGCAGAATTAGTTCTCATTTGAAATATGCTTTACGCTATTAACTTATAAAATGCCATCTAGAAATATTTCAAATCAATACATATTATGTATGCTTACTTGTACAGTCGCAATGCAACTACAAGTTGTTGAAACATTATTTATTGGCTGTCACATTCGAAGCAATCCATTTTTTTACCTTTTGTGTTGCTTTGCTTTGGGAAAAAACATATGCATTTCTATTTAAGAAACATATTCTAATAAACGTTCGCACTCTGCAAAATAAACGAATTGCTTCTCTGTTAACTTCAGGATAATGTTTCTCCAGTTTATTAATTAAAGAGCCAATTACATGCTTCCATTTATACTAAGTTGTACCATGAACTGCACAAAATATGTTTTCGAACTCATAAACTGTATTCATCCATGAATGAGAAGGTGTAGTCAAACCTCCTAATTTAATCCATTCTGAATTAAATATTGGTTCATCAGCACTATTTTTAGATATTGTTCCCAATGATGGGCCTTTGTCTCGCACACGATAGGCAATATAACCTGCAACATATGTTAATGCTTCTTTTTCGGCTGTCGAAATATGTCTGTCGGAATTCAATTCTAATTCCCAAGCCATAGGAGAAGGTTCCTCTATGAAATCCAAATCCAAATCATCAATAGTATTTAATGGAAAAGCATCTTCCTCCTCAGTTTTCAAAGCCCTTTCAAGTATTTCGGATGTTAAATATGAATCAATATTTCTGCTTTCTTTAGTCATGCATACTTTTGAAGATAAATATGGCAGCTTATTAGCGAGTATTAATTGCTTTAAGCGGCGTATAACTTCACTAGATGATGGATGGTCATTAAACGTACCAAGCTCTCGAATCTGACTAAAGAGACTTTCAAGTGCATCCTTAATTAATCTAGAGGTTAAAATATATTTGATACGATAATTTCAAATCCTGGTGTAGGCCAAAAAGAGAATTTATTGAAATTATTATTCCTTTCTGTAAAGGCAGTAAGTTGGCTTTTCCCTGAACTCTTAATCCACCAATGACTTTCTTCATTAATTCCAAAGGGCCCACCAGCGGCCGAGCGGTAAAGTCGATGAACACTGGTAGTTCGGTCCGAGGTTCGAATCCCGCGAACGGGTTGGCTGCATGGGTGTTTTCGTGGTTTTCCCCATGTGTAACGTGTATACGAGCCAGTTTCTCTTAGAAAGTTCTCCACGAAGGCATCCCTCCCTTTAGGCAGATAGCCCTAGTGTGCTTTGCCATAATTAAATACACCACACCACATACACCACAGCATTAATTCCAAATTTTAATTTGTTATTCATGATGTTCATTTAATACAAATGCTGCTTTAAGTATTTTATCTGAAGGAGGGTATGTTTTGGTACTATTCATAATATCGAAAAAATTGTCGATTAACTCAAAGAAGTCGGATGCTTTTTTATTTCCTGTGAGGTGGAGTATACCTTTTGCTGTAGTTCTTGAAAATAATGTTTTCGCTGGAGCGACTTTTTGTCTCTCGTTTCCCTTGACCATTAAATAATTTGGTTTTAGTTTGTGACACAATTTAATTTCTCCTGAATCTTTATTTAAAACCTCTTTAATAATATCAATATTTAAAACAGTTACATCTTCTAAAACAAATCCTTTATCTAAAAAGTGGTTTCTCAGTAATTTGAGGCAATGCGCTAAATCTGCAAAACCTATATTTTTTTCGTTTGGAATACTGGATTTGGAAACTGAGAACTATTAATCGAAATTTGTAACTCTTTCCACAAAGTAGTAGATCCTCCTAAATCAGACACTATTGCCTTCACTTCTACTCCAGATGATTGAATATGTCTTATGAGTGGAAAAAGAAGTTCTTTCTTCATTGGAATGTTAAAATCAAAAAATATTGGTTGTTTCCACTGCGAAATGAGACCTCTGATTGAAACAAACTGCACTTTTTGAAAAGGACCGAGAATTTGGTCCAGTTTAGAGTCATAGCAGAGTTTAGAATCTATGTGCATTTCGTCGAAACTGAGAACGCATATTTTTCCTACAGAATTCAAATATTGGCATCTTTCCTTCATTACAGCAAGAACATCACTCTGAATTCGTGGAATACATGAAAATTTAGCGCACCATCTCTTTAATGTGCTAGTGCTAGGTAAAGGAATTCCCATTTTTTCTTTCCAAAATTCGTAGCATTTAGATGACAGAGCTCTTATGACAATGCAACGTGAAATATCTTCACTATTCCACCTGATTTTTTCCTTCTTTTCTAGCAATGCGTTAATCTGCGTCTTTGTAAAAATATGCTTTAGACGTCTTTCCAAATTCTTCGATCTGTTCTGTTTTTTTCCTAAATTTCGCTGTTTGGGATTTTAATTTCTGAATTTCCGATACAAATTTCTTTCTAGATGTCGTCCACCTTCCACCTTCTTTGTCGCTGAGCAAACACTCTAAAATTTTTCTTTTTTTTTTCAATATTTTATTACAATTTCCTAAGGATATTATTTTGTTCTTCAAATTATCAATACATTCTTGTTTATCCTTACACTTAGGGCACTCAGGGATATTGTCACATTGGGCATTGTCATTATTTCAAAATCATTCACATTTGATTTATTATTGTCAGCTTCAATTTCGTTCTCGGCCTCAAAATAAATTTTCTTTGGGCTGAATTCGTGTAGTCTTTCAAAAGCATTCTGCATTAGTTTTCTTTTCAAATGTCTCCGATTTCTTGGTATTATTTCGTTTACTGCACACGATAAATTTACTTTCGGCACAGCATTGCATTTCAACAGTTTCTTTTGCGGCAATCCAAGCAAGCGATTTCTCATGTCATCTTTATAATCACTGCACAGAAAATGTTCGCTGCAAATTCTTGCGTTTTTCACATTAATAGAATCTTGTCTTCGACATTTATGTATCTATTCTTTCGTCAAAAGCAAATTATCCTTTGGGAAAGCATGAAATACAATATCTCTTCCTTTCGTATTTCTATAAGTGTTACGGCACGTTGCTACAGCACAAGAAGTCATATTACATAAAGGATACTTTAAATATAGAATTTAAAAGGAAAACTGACTAAAACTATATATATATATATACACAAATTATTTTAAATATTTGCATTATTAGAAAACAGATATGTATGATTAAAATTAATTTGGGATATGCGATCTCCAGAAAATCGTCTTGCAACTAAATGAAACTACAGTTTTAAAGGTGCGAAATCAGAGCAGGTGCAACAGAGACACGTCAGACTACTTCTGATTTCCCCCTCCATGAGGCTCGCATCGGCGAGGAGTCGAATAAAGGAATGACCTAGCCCTTCTATTTATCCCTGCCGGTGCATACGGGATTTGGCTACTTTTGCCGGCTTTATGATGAACAGTAAAAAGATGAGCAGTATATATTTCTAAAAAGTTATTATTATTTCTAATTCGTACAATAAATACTAAAAATATTAAATGTGCAATAAACTAAATATCAGACTGAGGCTACAAGTGTCCCAGAACAAATATACTGCAAATATGTTTAGTGTCAGAACTTAGGTCTGCTTAAGCCAGATATTTCTAGCAACTGTGAAATAAAACTGCCACTGTATAGGCAAATTGAAAGATTCCTCTGAATTCAGATTACATTTACATAACTATGAATATGATATGAAAGCACACATTGACTTATTTTATTGCACTACGATATGAAAGCACACATTGCAAGAAAGAAAGTACAAGAAAATGTTTATAGATTACTTGCAATCAATTCACATACAATAAATACTAAAAAGCTATAGAATAAACCATGTTTGAACATCGATGAGTACAGGGAAGCATAACAAAGCGAATGAAAACAGAAAATAAAGAATTAAATAAATATTTACAGGTACAAGACACTTATTTTTACATATATTTTCAATATTTTATTCAATTATGTGCTATTTCTAATTTAATACTCTTTGCTTGATAAGCAAACATAATATTTTCCGAATACGTATCCCGATCTGCTGCTACGGATAATCCCTTAGCAGGGAAAAAGTATCATACGACATCGGATGACAACCATAACGTGGTCTACCATAATAAGCTGTTTCTTCCCGTTTCGGCGTTAAGGCTATTCTCCGAAACTTATCCCAAATTTGGGAGAACAGATGAATTTAGGGGAAGATCACCAAATTTAGAATGTTAATTTTGAGGTCTCCAATTATTTTTTAAAGCACCTATCCTATTTTGTTATATCTAACATATTCTCCCTTTCAAAGAAAGGAGCCGGGTGGCAGAAAACCATTACTGAATTAGTGACAGAAAAGCTGCGGGTTTACCTATGTCCTGTCATGATTCATAATCTTCCTATACATAGCTTATGTAGTAATTAAACAACTAATTTACAATTATTGCAAACACAATATAATTTCTAAATTAACTAATAAATTAGACAAATATAATTTTAAAAGTCTTAATTCCTTTAAAAAAGTGTCCAGTGTGTTTTTAAATATTGAATGAAATGTTTTTGAAACCTATTGATTACAATAATTTTACCAGGTAAATATTCAAATTTCACTAAAAGTCATTCAATGTTCACATGTTTTTCATAAAGAAAGTGTTCACTAAAAATCTGTCAAATTTCTGTTAATGGACATATTTCCATTATAGTACGAGGGCCATCCAGGAAGTAGATTACGTTTCCGTCTGTGTCCGCTAGGGGCGGGGCTAGCGCGGCCATCTTGGGATCAGAGCGTTGCGCAGCTCAGTCTGCATCTAGCCGTGCTAGTGAGAGGTTCGTGCTGTGCTCCGTTCAGATACTGTGACGGTTTGAAATGTCTGCGTTAATTGAAAATCCCGCGAGCTGCGAGGTGCGCTCAGTAATAAGGTTTCTGACTGCAAAAAACTGTAAACCGATAGAAATCTATCGGCAGCTTCGTGAAGTGTATGGGGACAACATTATCACTGAAGGTGGAGCGCGTCAGTGGGTCATAAGATTTCAAAATGGCCGAACCAATGTTCACGACGAAGATCGAAGTGGGAGACCCAGCATAGTGACCGCAGAACTTCTCGAAAAAGTCGATGCTAAAGTCCGTGAAAATCGAAATTTCACAATAACGGAACTTTCTTTGAGTTTTCCACAAATTTCGCGAAGTTTGTTGCACGAAATCATCAGCGAAAAGCTTGGTTACCACAAGTTTTGTGCAAGATGGATTCCAAAAATCTTGACAGAGGACCACAAAAATCAGCGAATGGCTGCAGCGTTGAACTTTTTGGACGCTTACCATAAGGATGGTGACTCTTTACTCGATCGCATCGTTACTGGTGACGAAACATGGGTGAAACATGTGAACTGTGAAACGAAATTGCAATCAATGCAGTGGGGGCACACAAGTTCTCCCCAAAAACCCAAGAAATGCATGCAAACAATGTCGGCAAGGAAGATGATGGCGACTGTTTTTTGGGACAGAAAAGGTGTACGAGTAATTTTGGTGGACTTCCTGGAAAGAGGCACTACAATAAACTCTCAAAGGTATTGCCAAACTCTCCAAAAACTCAGAAGAGCAATTCAAAACAAGCGCAGAGGAATGTTGAGCTCTAAGATCTTGTTGATTCACGACAACGCTAGGCCCCACACGGCAAATGTCACTCGTAAAGTTCTTGAATCTTTTAAGTGGGAGTTGTTTCCTCATCCGCCGTACAGTCCCGACCTGGCACCGAGCGACTTCCACCTATTCCCAGCAATGAAGAAGTGGCTGGCTATGCAGCGTTTTGATGACGACGCACATCTGCAAGAAGAGGTAACGAAGTGGTTGAAGGCGCAGGCGGCCGAATTTTTCGACGAAGGAATTTCGTACATCGCTACGATAAATGCCTTAATTTGTATGGTGACTATGTAGAAAAGTAGTATTTGAGTGTGGCTTTCATATGTATATAATAAAATTTGTTTCCTATACTTTGTTTATTTTTTTATTCCAAAACGTAATCTACTTTCTGGATAGCCCTCGTATATATTGAATTATGAACTTTCATATTCGGTAAAAAATAATTTTCAAGTTATATTTATAATCAGTAAAATATAACTTCCATATTCAGTAAAAGTATAATTTTTCATATTTACTTAATCTCATATTTAATGAAACGAACTTGAAATATAATACTCAACTTTACAATTTATTAAATAATTTATTCTTATTGAGGATACAAATACTTTATAAAACGAAAATTCAATATAATAACATAATAATGTGATGTGACACTGCGTAATACAGTAACACTTTGACGATTCATTTGGCATTTCCTCTGCCACAAAATCAGCATACCATCTTGCTGATGGTTGGGGGTGCTTAAGTGCAATAGATAAAAAAAACCCTTTTCCTTAAACAAGGTAACTGGTTTTTTAGTATTGTAAAATTGTCAAAGATTTTCTGTTTTCTTTCAAAAATATTTCATCTTATTTAATAATAATACAGCATTATACAAAATTAAAACTGAAATTTTAGACAAATAACTTGCATAATCAAGTTAGTCTTTTTAAATTTTGTAAAAGTCTAATTAAATAATACCCTGCAATAAGAAGAAAGAAAGAATTTTTTTTTTTAAATTTGTGTGTGCGGTAGCACTTCTATGGCAAAAATTGATCAGAGGATCGTGACTGGTGAAAAAAAAAATAGAAAAACCCAAGTCAGTATCATGGCCATAGTTGAATCTCCTAACAAAAAAGAAAAGATTTCAGGGGGATGGTAGAAGTATACCCAGGAAAAAAGCAGGCATGTACTATCACCAGGCTTATTAGTTGCACTCATGAATTAATACTGATATGGATAAAATACACAGAAGTAGCATTTAGTGGAATGATATACATATATTTATGCTACTGTCTGCTTATGTTGTTATTTGCTAGCGAATGTACTGTAAAGAGCAGACATGAGTGATTTTTTAACAAGATATTTTATTACTTACAGAATGGAGAAAATAAGCATAAGAAAATGTGCGTATGAAATCATATTTTTGCATTGTTTTCTGAGTAATGGTATTACAAAGTTTGCTTTCTAAAATCAATACATTTACATAATTATATTTATTCAATGCTTCATAATTGTTGAGCAAGCAATGCCATTTTTGATCATAACTCATGATAGACATGTTTACGAAATGACCCTTGGTATATATTTAATAAAGATCCTCATTTAATCATTATGATGCAGAACTTTACAGGTATCACAATATGTAAAAATGAATAAGGAAAAGAAAAAAAATTCTGCATACAGCAGTTTTCAGAAATTACCAAAATTTTTATTCTGCTCAAATTAAGCACATATATGAATTTCTCAAGTGATTTCCTTCAACTATAAGACATATTGGCATATTATATGTGCTGTTCACTAAATTGTCAAGGACAAGTTCAAGGATTCTGTCTTTCTCATCTGTTAGGACAAATTTGATTTCTCATACAATTTAAAGAGTACTCTTTGAGCAGTACTGTGCTGCTTGGGATTTAGGTCTTACTGAATATCTTCTCTTGCTAGTGTTTCAGCCATTTGAGCTAATCCATGATGGTGGGTATTGTCATTCATGAAGAGAAAATCTGTAAGAAATGACCTTGGAAAAAGTCGACATGATCCAGATGAATTTTAGTGCAATATTGCTGTGATGTCATTGTACATGTATGAAAGATGTGAAAAGGAGTTTTTGTTACTGTGCATGATACACAAGCCTGCAGTTACTTCTTAGCCATAGTGATGAATTTCCTTACTACATATCTTGGTAATAATAAAGTGTTCCTTTCTTTCTCTACTTGCTCTTCATGGCAAAGCTAAATTTTTCAGAGAATATGATTCTGGACTGCTTTTGCTGACTCAGGAAATATGCTCCTTACACGAACACAATATTGTCTTATGATGATGTCCTTATAGTGCTGTTCGTGTAAAATATACTTCTATGCAACATTATTTAATCACTGGGAAATGCAACTATGTGAATCTCCATAAGATTGGTAAGGTTTATGGCTGTCTGGAAAAGAGTAGCATTTCTGATCCTTATTGCCACTAGACTGACATATCTAACTTCTGCAAGTGTGGTGGCTGTCCTAAGGCCTCCGACTTGTTTTCACACAGCAGTATCACCTTCACAGCTTTCCTTAATTATTAATATTTTTCACCTAATTTGGCTGAGGGAAATTGAGTGGCACTTTGCTCCAATGGCTCGAAAACAAATCATACACATTCAGATGATGTCTTGCAGACATTTTGCAGTCAGGTTTTGATATCAGTTAAAATTTACAATATTTCCAGAATTCCAATAATATTTTCTCTCAGACCTGTGTTGTTAATTATAAATAAGGAAACAACATGCTTGCACTGCCTTTGATGTGGTTAAGAAAAAGGTCTTTCCCTACAGCATTCTCTGCAGTTATTTTCCCTCTGATTGCTTATCTGTTAGGAATGAAATTTTGCATAAATTAATTGAGTCAAATAGTTGTCTTTTTGTAGCAACTTTTATTTCTTGTCAACTTGATATGAAAAATTTTCTTTTTAACAAACATCAGGCATTACCATGTACAAGATAATTAGGAACTTCCATATACACTGAATTGCTTCTGAATTAGAGACATTTGTTTTGTGACAAGTTTCTTTTCCTTCCGGCTTGATAGTAATTGATACATGACGAAGGATTTCAGAGCTTATATGACTACCCAACTTACGGTCCTCCTGCTTGGCTGCTAATGGACTTGCATTAAAAGGGAAAAAAGCACTAACTATCCCTCTATATCATAACAAGTATGTTTTCTTTGCAAAGATACATGTATCAGACATATACTTCCAGCGAAAAACACATATTTTTATCATCAGGCTCATTTGTATGTTGAAAACTTTCCCAGAGTGTAAGAAACATATCTTTGATTTTAATTGCTCCAGCGCTGACAAAGTGAAATTAAATGAAAGACCTAACTAATTTTTGGTAATGGTATTGACTAAAAAAACAACTAAAGTATGTTGCTTACAACATACTATAGTTTTTTTACAGCAACATACAACAGCAAATTTAATTTTACCAGTAGCCAGCATTTTCACACATATATTTTTGTAAAAATGTGTAGCATCTGTTGTCCTCTAATAGAAAGCATCAAAATGTGCCCGCTTATTTCAGTTAAAAATATTAAGCAGTATGGCACTGACAGTATTTACCTTGAAAATTTGAACACTGTTATAACAACTAAGGGTAACACATATACTTTAACCAAGCCCATGCATATATCTTCGTGTAGAAAACTATTTAGCGAATATTGGTCCTATAGCAAAATATGAATTAAAATTCTCATTCTTCTAGAAGAATCTGGAATAGCTGCTAGGATTGTTCCAATGCTCTCAAAAGACACTTCTAAATTTTTTTTCATTTATGTCGCCTTTTGTTTATTCCAGGTACTAAACATAAAATTAAGATAAATATTTTCTCATTAACCATTTTTTTTGTTTGCTAAACAATATACAAAAAGAAGTAATTTTAGGATTTGCTTTAAATACACAAAAATAAATGAAAGAAAATGGTATTTTAATGAGATCGATGTGCTTATTTTTTGCTAGATAACAAATGAAATCTTAGTGTAATATTTGACACTGTTTGAAATAAAGCATATTAAACATTTAATAATATTATAATTCAATATGCATTAAAGCTGAAAAATCACTTCACATAAGTATGTGATGCTGAATGGCAAATGAACATTCAGAAATTGTCGAAAAGTCAGTTTCAGCTCCAATCCAGAATACAGTCTAGGATTTTTGTGGAAACTCTAGTTCTAAATTTTAGTGACTGGAGCTCAATAAGTTCCTCTTATTCTTTGTATATAAGATGTTCAATCTCATTAATGTCGGTCAAAATATACTTATTTAATCTAAGGCATCTTTTTAAAATCAAAATTTGATAAAAGTTATTTGAAAACTGTTGGTGTTTTTTAAGTAAACTATAGTAAATTTTGCAGTTACTTTTTTTTTTCAATAATAAAATTGTTAACAGTTGAAAGTATTTCAAATGAAACATTTCCCATCCCAAGCTGCCAAATATTGATCATTTTAATAAAATCAATTTTATCATTTGAACTACATATATACCTAATGTTTTCTCAAAGAGATAAGTTGAAATAATTTAGTATGTAACCCAAAATTTTCTGACAAAATGAAGTACATATATTGCTAATTTTTCCTTGAATAGACAAGTTAAAATATTTTAGTATCTCAAAATTATCTGAAAAAATGCACAGGTTTGTTAGCCGTGAATTATTTTCAAATAGAGCAGGAAGATCAGTTTATTGCTTAGTTAAAAATACAATAATTTTATCTTTTAATTATTTTAATCTTTTTAAGCTTCACCCTGTTAACATTCGTCTTACTTCTGCATGTAATAACAATATTTGTGTTTACATTCCATGTCTTTACATAAATTTGAAAATAAGCATTTGCTAAGGGCCTTTTAATAAAGTTTATAATTCCGTGCCTCAATAGCTAAGGTAATGTGTAAAAGTTACATTAACAGCAGCCTTGAACATGTAATAGAAAGCCAATATTTTTACTTTTTCCCACTTTTGCCAAGTTTTTGCATAATCCAGAGCAATATTTCTATTCTGAACCTTTAATTTAAAAAAAAATCATCAAATTCTTGGTATATGTCATCTCTTTTTGTGTTTTTTTAATAATTAGGAAATAATAATTCTTCAATGATATTTTCTTTATAAATGTATCTGACTAATACTAACAGCTGAGCTATGTTTGAAATACCAATCGTTTCATCCAGATGAACTGTAAATTTGGGCTTTCTTTAAGTCCAGTGTAAGTTGCTTGAAATGTTGTTTGCTATTTTTAGAAATTTTATTAGAATCATTTGATAGATGAATCTTGAGGAATTCTATATGACATTTACCATTTTAATACAGCAAGTAATGCAAGATCCTCTCCAATGGCTAATGGTTTAGACCTCTCTATACCTGTAGTTTGACCTGGTTTGGATTTGGTCCTAAGAGGAATAGAATGGGCTTTCTGCATAGTTTAGTAAGAGCATAGTTAAATACAGTCAAAAGTCGTTAATCCGGACTCATCGGGACTTCGGCGATTTCGGATTATCGATTTTTCCGGATTATAGATCATCAGTTTAAATGTGGTAAGATGGCATGCAGAAATTATAAAATTAAAAATATGAAACCGTAATTTATGAAATAAAGAACAATTATGATCTAAAGGGTATCAAAGTTTACAAAAAAAAAATGCTTAATGTTTATTTGTTTATTTTATTAAACATTTTTTTCAATGTAAGTTGTCTTTATGTAATAATACATTCTCTTTAATTCTATAAACAAATATAATTTCTTGTTCAGTTACAAAGTTCCGCTGTTCAAGTCCTATAATTGCTGTGTCGAGAATACCGACTAATTTTTCAATCGAAATTTTTTCGTTTTCAATAACCTCCGTCACTTTCTTCGCTATCGAAAGTGAATTATAATGACGAGGAATTTGATTTAAATCATATCAAAGACGGAGTGCATCGAGATGAAATAATAGATTTAGTAAGGAATTACAGGCCAAATAAAATAAAAACATCTGCCCTGACTATAAGTGTAGTGCTGACAGATCAACTTCCAATTCATTGCGCGCCGCGGCGTTAAAGATAAACAAAGTTTAGATAAACAAACGTTAAAGTTTAGATAAACAAAGGATATGCCTTTAATCATTTTTTACAGCAATTCCACTTTTTGTTTGATGGACATCGGAACATGCTTTCGCTTTTTAGATCCTTTGATAGCACCAGAATCGGAAATTCTTTTTGACATAATCGAAAGTTCAAGCTTACTTTTATAAAATTGCTCGAACAGTCTGCAAAAAATAATAAACCGGATCCAATTAGAAGATTAAGGAACAGCGCTATCTGCAACATTAACTGAATTAGATAATTTTAGCTTAGCTTATACCGTCCGTTATACATTAAACGCGCATTCGTAAACGTATTTTGCGCACGCACACAAGTTTATAGAATTAAAGAGAATTTTTTGTAAGGACTTTTCCATCAGTCCTTACAAATCTTCATGCTAATTAAACGTAAATTCTATTCTCTGTCTCGTCTACACGAGACTTCTGGCCACGATTTTTCTGAAATACGGGCGGTATAATCTTTTTAAAATGGGTCTTGCGTTAAGAGCGGGCGAAACTTCTAATTTTGAGTCGACAAAATTGTCCTAAAACAAGTGCTACTTTTGTGGAAAGTAAAAAATATGAATGAAAACCTATTATGCAGCGTTACATTTCTTGTAGTACACTGTATAATTTTACTGATGTCGATCTACTTAAGTGCATCCGAAAGTTTTTTATGTTTCCACCTAGTTTAAATATAGCAGCTAGTTTGGGACGGTGGGAATATAACATTTTGAGACTACTAGTGTTGAATACCAAGTATTTCAATATCATGGACAACATATTTTAAAAAATAAAACCATATTCCCTAAAACAAAAAGTATTACCTCTATTAATTACATATTTATATATATATGGATTCGACATGAATCTGTATTACTTCAAGTGCAACCACAAAGCACTCAACCAGGTAAACACAAATTCATGCACAGCATATTGGTACATCACACTAATTAAAATGAGATATGCGCTTTAAAATTTTGAAGCTAGTACAGACAGCATTCAAATGTTTCTGGATCAAAGTTAACAAATACGAGAAATAAAAAGTAATAAATTTCGTAAAAAAGCTAACACAATTAGCATTTCTTATAAAATATATATGTGGTTGCATTATTAAAGTTTAATTGCATTAAATTCCGAAACGCATAATGGAGTTAGCTTGGTTCGACGTTTAACCAGAAATTTCCCTTGAAAAGCCAGGTTGGACCTCGAATTGAGCTAATTTACCATTTTCCGCTTTGTAATTTTTATATGTTTTTATTTGTTTTATTTGTTTTAACTTGTTCCATCGATTGGCTTTTATATGTTTTAACTTGTCGCATCAATAGGTATTTTACTGTAGTTTTTGTCATTAACTTGTTTCCAAAGATTATATTTTACTGTGTTTAATATTTACATTTTATTTCGCGTGTAGCCTAATTTTTTCACCCTTCTATGTGATTGTTTTTTTAAAAAAACTGTGTTGAACTTTTTCTTGGAGCCACAGCGCCTGGTAACTTTTTGGCGAGCTAACTACAATTTCTCTTCTCATTTCCTTAATTTTGCAGCATATTGCGCAAAAATGTTTTTGACTAAATTGGTCTTTTTGTATTGTACTTACAACCTAGCTTATTAATTATATATATATGTGGCGTTCCGACAGATACTTCAACTTCTATTCATGAGATGGCACCACGTGTAAAATCCAGCTCTTAATCGGAGCAGCAAAGCGACATCTTTACTCACTCAGACTTCTCGTGAGACAATTGTACGCGACGGTAGCATGAACTGTGTTCCGAGCTCTGTGTTGATCTCTGCAATGTAATTTAAATTGTAATTTAGTACTTAATATATTCTTTTGTTATAGGAGATTGTCTACTCTTATTTTCTTTAATTATATCATGCATTAAGCACACGCGACCACCAAAAGTGGTGACCTTTTGACTGAGCACGCTACTGACAATGGATTTTCAACGACCCTAAGCCACGTGCATCCAAGGCATTCTGAAGAACTGACTAAAAATAACAACGAATATGGACATTAAACGTATGCTACAACGTACCCCATAAATTATTTCTAGAAGTATTGATATATATTGCTTGTGTTTTTTCAAAGTCGTGCATATCATCGCAAGGAGCTTCAGCAAATCATCAGTGTGATCTGTTCCGTTCCGCTGACTTCGCCAGTCGTGCAATAATTCTTCGATCATTCAATGACAAATGTAATACAATAGTGATTTTCGCTAAATGTGCTACATCAGTAATTTTTCTGCAACGTGCTACAGCAAAATTCTTCCCTCAGTGTTCGAAAGTAGTGAATTTTTTTCCCATGTGCTACAGGAGTGATTTCCTTTTTCCTTCGAAAGTGACTTAGCAGTGTAAAGTGGTGATTTTGTGTGTGCGCAATACAAAATGAACGCATCATTTTTTTTTCTCAAATAAGGGTTTCTTTTCAAATGCATTTCGGTAAAATATTATTTGTGTGTGTAATTGCTGACCCTGTCTTATTTGTGTGTGTATCGTTACGTAAATTTTTTCTGCATGGTTAAAATATTTATTGTTATCATGGTAAAATATCAATAGTGTATCTTCATGCTACAATATTTGTGCTGTTAAGTGTTTATTATTTAAAGTGAAAATTATCTATCAGTATACCCGACGATATTCCACCAGAGCCACAAATCACACGCGTTGCGGTGAAGCCACCGCCTTTCTGGAAAAATAATCCTTCATTGCGGTTCGCTCAGATCGAAGCACAATTTTCTATCGCTCGCATTAGTGAGGATTCTACAAAATTCAACCATGTAGTTGCAGCAATTGAGTCTGATATTCTGAATTCAGTGCATGACTTAATTCTCAAACCACCTGATTGTGATTAATACTCCAAACTGAAACAGCGGCTCATTGAAATCTATTCAGAAAGTGAATCTTCAAAAATACGTACTTTACTACAAGGACTTGAACTTGGAGATCAGCGACCTTCATACTTGCTGTCACGAATGCGTGATCTGGCAGGAAGCCATTTTAGTGACGACTTGTTGAAGTCACTATGGCTTTCGCGTCTCCCTAATAACATACAAATAATTCTTGCTGCTTCCAATGAAGATCTAACCTGTTTAGCAGCAATGGCTGACAAAATTAATGAACTTGTTACTCCAGCTTATGTCAGTGCTGCTAATGCTGCACCTTCCAGTTCATCCCTCGAACAACAAGTGGCTGAATTGACCAAAAAAGTATCTGAACTCTCTACAAGTCTTCATGCTTCACGGAGATATAATCGATCAAATCAGGGCCCACGTAATAAATTTCGTGCCCGAAGCAGGAGTCAATCTCGTCATAATACTCGAACGCAGTACAGAGAACCCACAAGTGGCAAATGTTTTTATCATATGAATTTCGGCTCTCAGGCTCGCAAGTGTGCCCCTCCATGCACTTTTGTACAAGCGGGAAACTAAATGGGCGGTCTTCTGCTGGCCAACAGAATGTCCGCCACATCGACAGAATAGTACTGGCTGATCGTTCAACTCAGTTATGTTTTCTAGTAGATACTGGAGCTGACATATCAGTGCTCCCGAGAACTAAAACAAATGCTCACCAACTTAATAAACTTGTACTGTATGCAGCCAATGGTACCCAAATTGCAACCTACGGCACCAAACTATTGACACTTGATTTAATCTTGCGCCGGACTTTCAACTGGCCTTTTATTATTGCTGATGTAACTCAAGCAATTATTGGTGTCGACTTCTTGACACATTTCCACCTTCTAGTGGATGTCAAGAATAATTGCTTAATTGATGCTACAACTCAGCTGACATCACAGGGCCAAGCTTCTCACGTATCAAACGTACCTACCAACATAAGTGTTTTATCGGGCAGCACACGGTTTCATTGGTTATTAGTAGAATACCCTGACATTTTAAACCCATCCAAATCAGGGCAGCATACTCATCAGCCAGAAGTGTATCATCACATTGAAACACATGGCCCACCTGTATTTTCCAAGCCTCGTCGTCTTTCTCCAGAGATGCTAAAAGCTGCTCGCAAAGAATTTGAATTCATGCTAGCACAGGGAACTATTCGCCCATCTAAAAGTCCATGGGCCAGTCCACTTCACATGGTTAAAAAGTCTAATGGTGACTGGCGGCGTTGTGGAGATTATCGTCGACTTAATGCCGTCACAGTCCCTGACAGATATCCAGTCCCACATATCCAAGACTGTACCCATCTTTTTCATGGAACAAACATATTTTCTACCCTCGATCTTGCCAGAGCATATCATCAGATCCCAGTGCATGCTGAAAATGTGCCCAAGACCGCAGTGACTACACCATTTGGTCTCTTTGAGTACTTATATATGCCATTTGGCCTTCGCAATACTGGCCAAACATTTCAGCGTTTCATACACCAAGTACTGTCTGGTCTCGATTTCTGCATTCCATATTTTGATGATATCCTGGTTGCATCTACAGATGCGGAAGAACATTTTCAACATCTGCGTCAGATTTTCACTCGCCTTAAAGATCATGGATTAAAACTAAATCCATCCAAATGTGTACTTGGTCAACCCTCAGTTTCCTTTCTTGGATGTCTTATCACCCAGAACGGAGTTAAACCCTTACCGGAAAGAGTCAAAGCAATTAACGACCTACTTCAGCCCAAAACCATCTCTGAACTGAAGCGTTTTCTAGCAATGTTAAATTTCTACCGACGCTTTCTGCCAAATGCCGCAAAAACACAAGTCTGCCTACATGAGTTTCTGAAGAATAGCAAAAAAAAAAACGATCAACGAGCTGTCCCTTGGACTGAATCTGCATCTGCAGCATTCGTGCAATGCAAACACGATCTGGCAAATGCAGCCACACTTTCTTATCACTCACCTAGTGATCAGCTCTATATAATGGTAGATGCATCTGACACGGCCATAGGAGCAGTGCTTCAAGCCCATACCACTAAAGGACTTTCCCCAATGGCATTCTTTTCCAGAAAACTCACTACTGCAGAAAGGAAATACAGCACATATGACAGAGAGCTACTTGCTGTGTACTGTGCTGTTAAATACTTCCGGCACAACTTGGAAGGACACGACTTCATCATTTTCACCGATCATCGACCATTAACCTTCGCTTTTAGAAAAAACTCTGACTCATGTTCTCCTCGTCAGCTTCGACATCTGGATTTCATCGCCCAGTTTAGTACAGATATCAGTTATGTCTCTGGTACTGATAATTGTGTCGCTGATACCTTGTCTCGGGTAAACAATATCAACCTCACTACCCCAGATTTCTCTGAAATTGCAAAAGCTCAATTGCATGATGAGGAACTCAAGAACCTAATCTCAAATCCACAAACCTCCCTTCAGTTACAACCGCTGCACATTGATCCAACGCTTAAAATTTATTGTGACATAAAGAACAATAGAATACGTCCCTATATTCCAGTCAATTTTAGACGTGATGTGTTTAATGCCTTGCACAATTTGGCACCTCCTGGAATCCGTGCCACCAAAAAGCTGATCGCAGACAGATTTGTCTGGCCAGCAATGAATCAAGACATCACAGAATGGACTCGTTCATGTATTAGATGTCAACGGTGTAAAGTATCCCGTCACACTCACAGCCCCATTCAACAATTTAACCTTCCAGCAAGACGCTTTGATCATGTGCACTTAGACTTGGTTGGCCCATTGCCTCCTTCAAATGGTTACACTTACCTCCTCACTTGTGTTGATCGGTACAGAAGATGGCCTGAAGCCATTCCTATTGAAAATATATCCTCTGAAACTGTAGCTCGAGCATTCATCTCCCAGTGGCTTTCAAGATTTGGCATTCCTACCACCATCACTATTGACCAAGGCCGACAATTTCAATGTCACTTGTTCGCATCCCTCACCTCTCTTCTTGGCATTCGCCATATTCGCACAACACCATACCATCCATCTGGAAATGGGATGGTGGAACGCTTTCACCGATCTCTCAAACAAGGTCTGAAGTGCCACAGTAGCACACACTGGACAGAAGCCTTACCCCTAGTCTTGCTTGGTCTTCGCACAGCATTCAAAGAAGACATTGGTAGCACTTGTGCTGAAATGTTATATGGTGCAACCCTCCGTCTGCCAGGTGAATTCTTTCACCCAGAATCTACTCCAGTAATCGACCCTCCAACATTCCTTCAACGTTTACGTGAGACCATGAGCAATATCTCGCCAACTCCAGCATCTTCGCATAACCAGCCAAGCTATTTTGTACATCCTGCGCTTGATACATCTTCGCACGTATTCGTGCGCAACGATGCAATTAAGCCAACTTTAACACCTTCATATGATGGTCCATTCAAAGTTGTCAAACGAACACCGAAACATTTCACCATCATCTGCAATGGCAAACAATCAGTGATTGGAATCGATCGTCTCAAACCAGCATTTCTAATGCAAGATCCAACAACTTCCTCATCAACATCACTCCCGGAAGAAAGCTTACATCCCGTTAAAGAGCAACCTAAAACTACCAGATCTGGAAGAAAGGTTAAATTTAACCCAAAGTACTTATAACGTACCGATGGTACTTGGGGGGGGGAGTACTGTGGCGTTCCGACAGATACTTCAACTTCTATTCATAAGATGGCACCACGTGTAAAATACAGCTCTTAATCGGAGCAGCAAAGCGACATCTTTACTCACTCAGACTTCTCGACACACAACGGTACGCGAAGGCAGCATGAACTGTGTTCCGAGCTCAGTGTTGATCTCTTCAATGTAATTTAAATTGTAATTTAGTACTTAATATATTCTTTTGTTATAGGAGATTGTCTACTGTTATTTTCTTTAATTATATCATGCATTAAGCACACACGACCACCAAATATATATGATAGGTTAAAATATCATTTATGCAGAAAACAGATTAGTTCCAGTATGATTAAAAAAACTGATATTTTTATTTCATGAAGACGAAAAAATGACATGAAACTGAACACACGTACGTACACACACATATTAAAAAGCTTGCTTATATACAAAAGCTGAGGGAAAGAAACATATCAAAGGAATTTTAAAGCTTTAAAATTTTACGCTTTTGTTTAAGAAATTTTGCATTATGTATTTATATTAAATCTGTATTACATGAAATTTATGGAAATGCTATCCGTCCAAAAGTTATATGTTGCGAATAATTATTTAGATACAATCGTAAAATTTTTTTAAAAGGAAGAAAACTTTGCAGTATAATAGCACGCAACAATATACCTTCCTATGTTACTATTAGTTACAGCGGCACGTTTTAATACAATACACTTTTTGTTAATAACGAGCCACATTACAAATACAGAACGTATAGCAAAAGTGTAGCAGAATGCGAGCGCCACTTAGTGATGAATTTCGCGAAAGCCACTGAAAACTAGGAACCGGAATTTCGTTCAGTCTGGCCATGGAGGTAGGAAGTAAGAAGGAGTCACCCTAAACAAGTTTCTCCGTACCCTGCTCAGAAGCACCGGCGATCCCTACGTGGTGACCAAAACATTGGGTCATTTACCATTGAGTTCTATGGGATTTGACGCGTTCGGGTGTAAATATTTTGTAATTACGTCGCAAATATACATATAAATGTATATATTTTCTTTTTCTACAACACTTCAGAGTCCTAAGTATGTGAAAACAACATATTTTTAAACAACATTTCATTCTGAACGGAATTAAATGCTATACTTTTCACAGGACAGTTTTCTCAGAATGGTTTAATTTGAATGAAATATTTTCACAAGTTTTCGTTAATTATATTAGAAAAAAAAATTAAAGTAATTCGATTTTATTCGGTTAAGGTACAAAAATTAAGATCCAAGTTTATTGTATTATTAATATTAAAATTATGCATTATTTCTTTTCTATTTATAGAGCTTCTTCCTAAAATACTTTCTTAAATATGACATGATTTTTTGGCTTCTTTTAAATCGAAAAATGTAAGTCAATTTATAATTAATGCTCTATTCGGTTCATTTTAAATTAGAGAATTATTAGGAATTAGCGAAATACTTTAAATAAGTATTTCGCTAATTCCTAATAATTAAATAGGTATTAAATAGTATTTGACTTTCTCTGAAGATTTCTGAAAGGGAATAAAATATTTTTTTTTTTTAAGTATTATTTAAAACTTGTAACTGAGTTATTATAAAATGTAAGGGGAATAATTCTTTTAATTATACTTATCAGATTTTTTTTTACCCTTCATTTCAACAATACATATTCCAAAACTCTTTATTACGTTCTTAAGTGCGCATCTCACAGCATTTGCTTTACAATACCTTTTAACAGATTGCTTTCTAATACGAACAATTCTTGCTTAAATAGTTTTATAACGTATTTCAATTTATGTTTACAACTCAATATTAAGGTTATTATATATTTAGATAACATTTATAACCATTATAAATTAGATACATTTAATCATTAGATTTCTTCACAGTACTTTCACAGTTGTTTATAAGTGAATAAATTCTTCATTTCAAATACATTTATAAATAATTTAATGAATATTTAAGTATTTTGTCAAAGGCAGATACATGCTTTTTGCAAGCACATGCATAAATACCCATACATATAATTTTGACGAGGATTGCAACATTTGATGGTAATTTTATTTTTAATTAACCCAAATAAGTAAAACGTGTAAGCCCAAAGTGATTATTTTTCAGATATATAAAATTAAAACGATGGGTTTAAAATGAGCAGCAGTAAAGCCTCTTCTCTAAAAATTTTTAAAAGGTAAATGTTACAATAATATATGGATGTGAAAAAAATTTGTTTTATTTAAAACATTTTGACGTTTGGAAAATAAAATAAAAGTAGCGAATACTCTATCAAGGGTATCGAAAGACGTATACAATTTTAAATGTACCGTAAGGTATTTTTCATTCTTTAAGCATAACATTTTTCTTAAAATCTATATTTTTGTAGTGCAACAGCTTAGAATTTTATAAAACAAATTCATAATCAAAATCGCTGTTGTTAGTTATCGAAAAATGACCAAGATGTGATTTTTGCGTAAACGTCAGTAAGCTATACAAATTGCTATTATCCATCACACTATGAATGTTTCTTTCATGCGAGAGTGTCCTTTTTTCGATTTCTATGGAACTGTCGTGTGTCGAAATACTATCAGAATCTTGTCAAGCGAGCTTCTGAATGTAAACAAAGAAACACCCCGTCTGGTGACCCAAGCTTCAAAGCAGTGCTTCACTTCTAGCGCGGAATGGCCCCTCCTCCCTTTCCTACCTCCATGAGTCTGACAGGCCTTAAGTATAAGTTGCCCTTGGTAGTAGTATTTTTAGCAAGGAGGTTACAATAGAAGGAGGGAAGGTTCAACTTAAACGGTGAAGCTTGGCGGCCATCTTCCTGTTATCACCGTGACTTGTGCAAGGAAGTCTGTCATTGCAACATTTTTTCTTTTCTTTTTGAAGCCTGTCAGCTTGTGTTGCATATGGATGCACAAAAAGATTCTCGAAGAAAAATTCCGGGCATTAGTTTTCACACGTAAGTATTGATTTTCTTTTTTTTATGTAATATGGCAACTATGTTAAAAAATATCACGATGTTATGTTTTCTTTCCAGATGTGAAAAAAAGGAGTTAAATAATCACAACATGTTATGTAATATAACTACAATCAAAAAATGTTAAATATATTTTAATGTTTCTGTTTATAGCTGGTATCTTCGTTCCTTAAGATACAATGATATATGGTAGGATTTATATTGTATAATTTAAATGTTTTAGGTAATTCCTTTTATAACTTTCATGAAAAGTAAGAAATCAATTGTTACTATTTTTATTAATTGTAAAGCAATGCTTTTCTTTATATATTAATTATTATTCATTTTTTTAAGTTAAGATAAGCTGTTCTGTTGTTAAAAATTTTTTGCATAAACTTACAAATTTCTGGGCAGTATAGTGATAAAATTAAGTAAAATATTTATTGAACATGTGGAACAATTGAACATGTGGAAAGATGTATCCAAAAGCTTGTATAGGTATATTTCTGTAATTCAGCTTAATTAAAGGCAGTTTCTTTGAGATTAATAAATATGAAATGCGCATAAACTGAAATCATTGAATTCACATAAATCTGTTTTATTTTATTAAGTTGTGAAAAGGATCTTCTATTTAAAATTTTCATTTAAAAAAATGCAACCTGTGACTATTTTTTTAGATAATTATCTGCTATTAATTTTAGGTTTCCTAAAAGTGCAGAACGAAGAGCAGCTTGGATGCGAGCTGTTCGAAGAGAGAATTGGATGCCAACTTCCTATTCATGACTTTGTTCGGATCATTTTTCTGAGGATCAGATTGACAAAACTTCATTATGCTGTGTAAGACTGAGAGAAAATGCTGTGCCTAATATCTTCAAAGCATTTCCACTTCACCTGCAGAAGGTACATCGTTCTGTTATTATTACATAGAATAAGGAATTAAATAAGAATTTGTGTACATGTTTATCTCTGAAATGATATTTGCAAAAGATCAAATACTTCTAGTAGCCTGATTTCAGTAAAAACTAGTAAAATGATATTGGTCTAATGAAACTTGCAATGGCATAACATGCAAACTTATCATATGTGGTTATATGTGTCATTGTGGTAATGATTTCCAAAATATCTTTCATTCAGACTTAATGAAAAGATAATGTTACTTTAATTTAAAGAATATTTCAGTAAATTTAGAAAACATTATTTCAAAACAAAAATAAATTGACATTAAATCATTGTTTGGAAAATGAATTATCTTATTTTGAGTTAGTGTTAATTTTCATGAAATTAAACATAATATCATTTTGCATGTTAATTAGACTACATAAATATTACAAGACACTTATAAAAAGTTTATTAGAAGTAAATCTGCATTAGTCATGCTTTAATAAATAATTTTCTTTCTTTTTTTTTTTCCAGACCAAAAAAAAAAAAAAAAAAAAAAAAAAAAAAAAAAAAAAAAAAAAAACTAACAGTTCCTGCAGAACGTCTTCTTGAGGATAAAAAGGAAGAGGTAAGTTAGTTTTGAATTTAATGTTACCAGCAGTTCTTTTGTTTTCTTGATAAAATGTATTTGAAAGTAAAATATTTTGTATTCAAAGAGAATAAAGCAACTTTTTGCGTGAGAATTATCATAATAAGAAATGTTTAGAATCAACAATAACCTGTCCCTTAACCAACAGAAATTTTTTCTTTTTGATTTGCTACTTTTGGATATAACGTTGTGCTTTATGCAAGAATTTCTCTTCTAAAGCTTGAATAAAGTTAAAAGCTTAATGCAAGTAATTGCTGGAAAAATTGGGCATGACTATTTTAGACGAGTACAGTTTTTTAATAAGAAAAATGAAAGAATTAATGCTTTCTGGGGAGTTGGCCATTTGTCTGAAGCTTAAAAAAGACAAATAACAGATTTCTTCTTGACAAAAAACTGAAAATGTTCTATAAATTTTATTATTTTACCAATTTAAACAGTGCCATTCCTGAAATGAAGCTTCGGCAACAATCGCCAATTATTACTGATTAATTCTAAAGGACACATTCATCTGTAATGGGCACTGAATCATACTGTTTTACCAGTCAACTGAATAATATTCAAATAAAAAAAAATAATAAAAAATCTTATATTCATTCAGAACACATACATTCATACAGATTCTTTATTATTTAATTTCTTTAAATATAATACAGGGCGATAATATTTGGTGGCAACTATTTGAAAAGTGATTTGCAGTTTATAGTTTTTAACGCAAAATGAAATTAATAGTCCTTTAGGGCAAATTGCCCCTTTGGACTATTAAAGAATGAATGATACTATTAAATGAAAGCAGGAATACCTTTTGTTATTTTTATGTAATTTTTTATTTGCCATACATCTGATTGATTCCCCCCCCCAAGGAGCCTGTGTTATGTGAACCACAAACTAGTGCAACGTCTGTTGAATATTCTCCATGCAAGCAACAGCTGAAACGAAAGCTGCATAAAGCTGAAGAATTAAATAGTGTCTACAGAAAGAAAATTAAGCTGTTGCAACAAACTGCACGTAGACAGAAAAGGACTATCTGCAATTTGAAAACTGTATTAAAAGATTTAAAAAAGAGCAGGATAATAAATGATGATTATCTGGACATTTTAAGAAAATCAATTCCTGTTAATGAAGAACTTCTTTTACGGGAATTAGCAACGTGTGGGAAAGGCCAGTTACCAAAACATTACAGTAAAGAATTAAAGGCTTTTGCTTTAACTCTTCATTTTTATTCACCTAAAGCATACAAATATGTTAGAAAAACATTCAATTCATGTTTGCCACATACCAAGACTCTAGCAAACTGGTACAAATCTATAAATGCAGCACCTGGTTTTACAACTGAATCTTTGAATGCATTAGATAATAAACTTAAGAGTACTTCATACCAATTGCTTTTTTCATTGATCATTGATGAAATGGCCATACATAAACATGTTGAATTTGATGGCCAAATTTATCATGGATACGTTAATACAGGTATACAGAATGATGATGATTCCCTTCCACTAGCTAGAGAGGCATTAGTGTTTAGTGTGTATCAATGGTAACTTTAAAATCCCAGTTGGATATTTTTTAATTGATGGCATTAGTAGTGAAACTAAAGCAAACCTTGTGCTTCAGTGTTTAACTGTATTACACAATGTTAACATAAAAGTTGTATCATTAACATGTGATGGTTTATCTTCGAATTTGAATATGCTAAAACATTTAGGTTGCAGATTTGACAGTTCAGATTTCAATACTATATTTAAGCATCCTGTTAACGGGGATGATATTGTAGCTTTTTTAGATCCTTGGCATATACTCAAATTAGTCCGCAATACCTTGGGAGATAAAAATGCATTGTTGATGAAAATGAAGGCCTTATTGACTGGAAATATATTACAGCATTACAAGAATTACAAGAGACAGAAGGACTTCATCTAGGTAACAAACTGAAAAAGCAACATGTCAGATTCTTTCGGCAAAAAATGAAAGTTTCTCTTGCAGCGCAGCTTTTTAGCAAATCTGTTGCTGATGCCATTCAGTTTTGTGCTGAGGTTTTAGATTTAGATACATTCAAAAATTCAACAGCAACAGTTGAATTCTTAAGAAAAATTAATGATTTATTTGACATTCTCAATTCAAGAAATTTAAAGCAGACAGGATTTAAAAAAGCTGTGAATATACATAACAGCAGTTTTATTCTCAAAGCTCTTAATGACTTGGAAAGGTATTTAAGCAACTTGAAAATTAGTGTAAATGGAATGAAAATTACTGAATCTAATAGAAAAACTGGCTTTCTAGGTTTTTTGGTATGTATTAAGAGTTATAAAATATTAATACAAAAGCTGGTAACTTCAAATCAACCCTTATTAATATACTTACCATCATATAAATTTAGTCAAGATCACATTGAAATGTTTTTCCAAATGATTCGTATGCAGGGAGGATGCAATAGTAACCCTACTTCATATCAATTTAAAACTGCATATAAAAGACTACTCGCACAAACTCAAATAAGTGATTTTATCAATGGCAATTGCAGTCCACAAGAAAATATAAGCATTCTGACTGCAACCAGTACGACTGCATCTGAGAAAATAATAAATATGACAACTGACAGGTTAAGAGCTATGGATGAAACAACAAATATATCTTGGGATACCGTCAATTCAGATCATGATTACGTGTTTAATCCAGCAATATTAACCAGATGTTCGGAGCATATTGTTTATTACATAGCTGGTTTTGTTGTTAGGAAATTATCTTCAAATATTAAATGCGAGATGTGTTTAAATGCACTTACATCAAAAAAACCTATTTTACAGCATTCGCTTGTATCATTTAAAAGCAGGGGCAAATTAATTCATGCATCCCATGATGTGTACTTAATATGTAAAAAAAGTGAATCTGTTTTTCGTTCCTTTAATAGTATTTTCAGTAAGCATGATTCAATAAAAACACCTTCAATTTTGACGGCGACGATTCAAGTTTTGAATGCCCTAAAGGGTAATGATTTATTTCCTTTACTAAATGGCCATATGCACGATATGTCTCCACTCGACAATCATGTAGTCCATTTAGTAAAGGCAATAATAGAAAGTTATTTGCGTGTTAGGTATATATATTGGGGGAAAAATAAAATAAATGCTGCCGAATCAATTCGACAGATGTACACAAAAGCTGTTTTATTCAAAGGGCAGTAGAAAAAATAATTACATGTGATATACACTCTTTTGCAAAAACATAATTTATGGAAACAATTTTGCCTCTGTTTTGGGATATATATGCTGAAATACCTCCCATTGGATATAAAAGCAGAAAGGTATGTAAATTTATATGTTTTCATAGTTATTTATTTCTGAGTACAATGTACATCTTAAAATATGTTAAAATACTTGTCAATGTTGTATGTCATATTTAACCATTTACTTATTACATTTAGAAATCAAATTTGGTACTTTTCCGTTTTGCCGGTGCAAATCTCGCCAAGCAGACTTTATTGGCGACAACATACAATATACACAAATAAAAAAAAATTAACGAATGTTAGTTCTAAGAATTTTTATTTTGAAGGCATAAACATTTTAATAATATCGTTTAAAATTTTGTAAAAAGGCAATAAATAAAGACAATAAATTTGTAAAAAGACGTTAATTAAAGAATTTACTATGCTTTCATGGTTCAACATCCTGATTCGCCGGTTCATATCATTTGACCCCAAGTGATCTCATCTCACGTAAACTATGTTACAAAATTCTAATTATCTCAGTAAATATCTACATTAATTTCAGGTTAAATCTTCATTTGGAATATAAGTTTAAATGCAAGAATTATTTCAATTTGTACGAATAGCTCACTTGGAAATTATGTAAAACCGCAGTGCTTTACTTCGCTAGTGCATTCTCATTAGAATTAATGAATTTAACCCTTGACTTTGCCTTTTGTACATTTTCCCCTTCCGGTGAGTAGTGTGATTGCATCCTAATTGACTTAATTACCACGAATGGCCTTTGGGCATAAAATTGAACTAGCTGGTAAAAATTCTATGTAGTTGTATGCTAGTATTGAAGGAAACAATCAATCTGATAAGAAATGGCTGCGAGTTGTTTTGAAAATTGAGGCGTAAAAGGTTACCAGCAAGTATATTAAGTTTGGCATCGGTTGTACCATTTTTGGCAAATTTATTGCCTGCGCCGGCAAAATGAAAAAGTACCTTAAATTTTGTATGTATGTAAGGTTTAGTAAATAAACTGAAGTTAAAAAAATACTTGGTTGCATGTTTCTAGAAATGATTAATATATATATATAATGAATATTTTTTATACTTATCTACTGTTTTATGAAGAAGAAATTGTTGTAAATTAATAAAAGGAATTTGCTTGTAATTTTGTATGTAAACTTCTCAATTTTCTTTAAAACATCATTTTTTCACTTAATTGCCAAGAATAGAATTGAATACAATTTATTTTTTATAAACATCTTTAGATACCTTTGTAATCTATTAGGTACAGCTGTACTGTGGTATTGTGATGATTTTAATAAAAATTGGCAAAACTTTTTTTACTGCTGAATTTTTTTATTCAATATCAGACAAAGACATTTTCCCATTATGCGTAGAAATTTTCTGATCAGGAAAACGTTACAAATAAGTTAGAATAGAATTTAAATAAGCTTGTAATTTTTTTAACTTGGAGATGCACTGAGCTGAGCAACCATGTAAATCCATCGTCCCTTAATGAACTGTCACTTTTGACATGTATTATGCAAATCTATTTGCTGTTTGTTTTTATCTCTATTTGTTTCCTTTACCGTAGCTTAATCAAAATTAACACTTTTCTCAGTTTTCCACAAAAACAGTCTTCCCTTGCCCTAAAATATTTCTAAAAATTGATAAAAGGATAAAAGTCAGAATGTGTTTTCTAATTGAAATTAAGAATTATTTAAATTTTGAAACTATGCCAATAAGTGCTTGAATAAAATGAAATACTATTTGCATCAAGTATCAGTCTCCTGAAATTAGCTATTACAACTGCTATAGCCAATAAATAATATGTGAATTTCTGTTTTAATGTATTACTAATAAAAGCTGAAGTATTTAAGCATACTAAAATAAAATAACATTCTTTCCTATACCTTAAACTTTGTATATGAAATGATTCTTTAATAAATTATGATAATATTGTGAATAAATCAGAAATATCACTTTTTAAAGGAAAAATTGGAAAGTACACCCAACAGGTTGCTCATGAAACCTAAGCAAATCCGTGAAATATGCAGAAACATCACTTTTTTAAGGCTTTAATGTTATGCGCATGCATTTAGATTTCGAACTATTTCTTAATAATTTGCTGCACATAGTAAATTACGGATATCATCTTTCTTACTTTAAAACGAATATTCAACAATAGCGAGGCATTTCATTATAAATTGAACATATTTTTACTGGAAAATACATGCACGGAACAGCTTAGAAACACGTACATGTCATTGACGTAATGCAATGTTTTGAAGTCACAAACATGGACGCCGCTTGTTCGGCGGAGGTTTCATTCCCCGATAGTAGAGGAAACGGCGAACCCTCCCTCCTTCTATTCTAACCTCCTTGATTTTTAGTGTATCGTAAGGATGGCGGTCACTGTTCAAATAGATTAGAGCTGTGATAAAAATAATAGTTTATTTTTAATATAATTAAAAACCCATCTATGTGTTCAAACGAGAATACGCTCATTCAAAGCAAATCTAAATATTAAATCAACACTCATAATATTGCAAAAATTTATTTAGCATTCCTTACTTTTGAAAGGGAAAACTTTCAACTGACCTAAATAAGTTAGCAGAGGTTTGAGTAACTGAACATTTCTCTCAGTATTTATACAGCACACCAGAATTTTAGAAAAAAATATATCTTTTAGCATTACTTGTAAAAGTTGTTTGATGAATATTGTCTTCGTTTAAGTATGAATGAAATGGGGTTACTTTGAATATATATCATATAGGAAATGGATACTATCTAATTAACAGTTACACAACTGGCAAGACAAATGAACAAACTAATTAGAAAAGTCACGTTTATTTTGGTTTGCTTATACATAAGCATATTCAATTTATTGTAATTTAAATTATTTATACAGTATCATACCTATAATACCTAATCATGTACAATTATTTATCAATATTTTATACTTAAAAATTATTAGTTGAAATAATTTAAAATACTATCGTTGACTTTATATGCAGATAGGATATTATGCATAAAATCCATTAAAATGGACTTTTTTCCGGATTCATTCAACAGCAGTGTTTAACTTAGTCAAAATGCATCTTTCCATTAGCAAAATTCTTAATCCAAAAAAGGCACCATTAATTTGATTGCACCATTAATATAAGCTAAATGTTTCCTTTCGAATGGGTATTCGAATGAGTTAGTATAAACCAGGAAATTGAAGAATTTTGACTCTTAACAGCTGACGTTACAGTTTTGCAACTTTAGTGGAAACTTCTTTTTTTAATCTTCTGTAAAGCATTTTTCTTTATCATTTTTGTAGAAACTAAATTAAGCTTCAATGTTTCTGAGGAAAGAAAATTATTTTTCTTATATTTAAAATTTTCATAAAAATAACTAAACATATCGGTACTATTTTTGCACAAAGTTCTTTCTTTTAATTTTGATTACATCTAATAGAGGGGGCAATCAATGAAATGATTTTATGAAGACACACAAACCTTCTAGAAATATTAGATAGTATAATGCCACCAGACGATAAGGTTATTATTTTGTCTTTGCTGGTATAAATATGCATTTTTTAAAATGTTCTAAAACGGCATTTTTGGAAGTGTTGCAACGCAGTTCAAAGCAGATTTAGTAATGATTGCCCCAAACTCAGTCAATGTGACCGATGAGGTATAGTTGGTAATGACATGTTGTGCTATCATTTGACAATGCCGAATGAAGTGTCAGATGAATTCGAAATTTTTTTCCTAACAAATGTTAAAATCTATTGAATTCATCAAAAAATATTTAAAAGAAATTTTAAATTATCTAAAAAAAATTGCTTGGAAAAATTGTTCTACTGTACACTTAGTGATACTTTTAAACAAAGAATCCATAGAAAAGAGAAAATAGGAAGTAATTTTAGAAAATATACATGATCCCATAGATGTATTTTTTCAATTTTTATCAGAATCTTTTAGAACATATGATCCAATATACTAATTAGAAAAATTGACTTTCTGCTTTAGGGTGGTTATGTATGTCTTTCTCAAAAAAGACGTAACTGGTCTTTTGCTGAAGATATCAGCTTCCCATATATATGCATAACAGTAGCAAGTTCTACACATATTAAAATCAAGCAAAATTTGCCTTTAGCTAAAAATAATGCAATAGATAAAACTGAAAAACTTTCCCAATGTTCATCTCTATTTAACTGTTTTAAATGTAAATTTCATGCAGTATGAGATTTTTTCAACATATGTTTTTATAGAAGAGCAAATAAAAATCTTATTCTCCAGATATTTGTGTAGAATGTTTCTCTAAGGAAAACATGTTCATTCTGTTACAAAATTTATTGTGTCTATTTTTCTGAAGAGTACGTATTTCACTTTGTCTATGCTCAACAAAATTTGCAAAAAACCTAACCGGTCTTGGACTAGGTTGTGATGCTGTAACACATGTTTTAAGTGTGTTGGAAGTTCTCTCACATGATTACATTGTAAGGATTATGTTAATTTTATTAAGACTTAAATTTTAAGTTCATTTCCTGTCAAATTTTTAATTTCAACTTACTACTTCCGGCCAGAACATAGTTTTGGAATCTTTCTGAATACTTAATGGGGAAGAGCGGTATTTAAACCGCTAAGTTACTTGCAGAGTTACAGAGAATCAGAGTTTCTGATTTACGAGCGACTGCCTTTTGGCTACACTCTCTCTCAAAGCTGTTATTCAGAGTCGTAGGTAGGGTTTTCAGCGCCCAGGGACAACTGAAGATTTCGCGCCCTCTACTGCTTGCCAAGAACGGAAAACATTTAATTCTAAAATGTCGTAACATCAGTTTGGCGCCCCTTGGATTCTGCGCCCGGGGACATATGCCCCCTCTTGCCCCCCTCTAGCTACGCCCCTGATGTTATTACGCTCAGCCGTACTCAGGCCCTTGATAAGCTTCGTAGTCAAATAGAGTTAAGGGGCCAACTCGATTAGAATCTTGATAGCTTCGGCTAAATTTCTTTAGTTAATCTTAGTTTTAGTTTAATTCTTAGTCTCTTAAGTTCAAGCCCAAGTGTCGGCTTTTATTGTACACTCCAAAACGCAGTTTGTTAAATCTTATTGGAATAATAAAGGGTTATTACCCTTCCATCTTGCTGTTTCTTGTCACACGAACTTAAGCGATTATTCGATAACTAGTTCTTAATATTCGTCACTTTCTACAGTAACTGAGAATTACACTAGTGAAAATCTTACATTTGGCGCCCGAAAAATTGATAACGGACCATGTCGTTAGAGTCCGGGAAATTCACATTAACCGTTTCGACCTTTCTGGTCCCTCAGACGTGCACAAATCCAGTAGAAGGGTTTGGATTACTCGTGGAAACGTTGGGTGCATGTATGAAACCAGCAGCAACATTTGACGGCAAGGTCTCAGCTCTGACGTTTTTTGAGCAATTGAACCTACATTTCACCTTGCATCCCGTGAATCAGCTGCAAAAGGTGACCATGGCTACTACAGGCTTAAAACGTCAAGCCCGCAGCTGGTATAAGGGCATAGGGAAGTTCTTGTTGGGAGACCCAGGATCGGAATTGTATAGCTGGGAAAATTTTAAATCTGCATTACTAAAAGCATTTCCAGTTGTTAAGGATCGTGCAAAGCTAGAATCAGAATTGTATAGTAAATACCAAGGCAGTTTCGAGACAGAGTTCATTTTAAGAAAAGTTCATATTTTAAATTTATTATGCGAGAAAAGGCCCGATAAAGAACTTATTGAAATAATTCTACCGCGTCTATTACTGTCAGCTCAAGAATTCCTCGAAGTCCGTAACCCGCAAACGCTAGAAGATCTATTTCAGCTTGCGGTGAAGTTCCAAAGCCGAAGGAATTCGGAGGAAGCACGTGCGAACCAGTTTCGCCAACACTCAAGATTTACTCCTTGTAGCGGTCCGACAGATACTTCAACTTCTATTCATGAGATGGCGCCACGTGTAAAATCCAGTTCTTAATCGGAGCAGCAAAGCGACTCACTCAGACTTCTCGTGAGACAATTGTACGCGACGGTAGCATGAACTGTGTTCCGAGCTCTGTGTTGATCTCTGCAATGTAATTTAAATTGTAATTTAGTACTTAATATATTCTTTTGTTATAGGAGATTGTCTACTCTTATTTTCTTTAATTATATCATGCATTAAGCACACGCGACCACCAAAAGTGGTGACCTTTTGACTGAGCACGCTACTGACAATGGATTTTCAACGACCCTAAGCCACGTGCATCCAAGGCATTCTGAAGAACTGACTAAAAATAACAACGAATATGGACATTAAACGTATGCTACAACGTACCCCTTCAATTATTTCTAGATGTATTGATATATATTGCTTGTGTTTTTTCAAAGTCGTGCATATCATCGCAAGGAGCTTCAGCAAATCATCTATGTGATCTGTTCCGTTCCGCTGACTTCGCCAGTCGTGCAATAATTCTTCGATCATTCAACGACAAATGTGCTACAACAGTGATTTTCGCTAAATGTGCCACATCAGTAATTTTTCTGCAACGTGCTACGGCAAAATTCTTCCCTCAGTGTTCGAAAGTAGTGAATTTTTTTCCCATGTGCTACAGGAGTGACTTCCTTTTTCCTTCGAAAGTGACTTAGCAGTGTAAAGTGGTGATTTTGTGTGTGCGCAATACAAAATGAACGCATCATTTTTTTTCTCAAATAAGGGTTTCTTTTCAAATGCATTTCGGTAAAATATTATTTGTGTGTGTAATTGCTGACCCTGTCTTATTTGTGTGTGTATCGTTACGTAAATTTTTCCTGCATGGTTAAAATATTTATTGTTATCATGGTAAAATATCAATAGTGTATCCTCATGCTACAAAATTTGTGCTGATAAGTGTTTATTAATTAAAGTGAAAATTATCTATCAGTATGCCCGACGATATTCCACCAGAGCCACAAATCACACGCGTTGCGGTGAAGCCACCGCCTTTCTGGAAAAATAATCCTTCATTGTGGTTCGCTCAGATCGAAGCACAATTTTCTATCGCTCGCATTAGTGAGGATTCTACAAAATTCAACCATGTAGTTGCAGCAATTGAGTCTGATATTCTGAATTCAATGCATGACTTAATTCTCAAACCACCTGATTGTGATAAATACTCCAAACTGAAACAGCGGCTCATTGAAATCTATTCAGAAAGTGAATCTTCCAAAATACGTACTTTACTACAAGGACTTGAACTTGGAGATCAGCGACCTTCATACTTGCTGTCACGAATGCGTGATCTGGCAGGAAGCCATTTTAGTGACGACTTGTTGAAGTCACTATGGCTTTCGCGTCTCCCTAATAACATACAAATAATTCTTGCTGCTTCCAATGAAGATCTAACCTGTTTAGCAGCAATGGCTGACAAAATTAATGAACTTGCTACTCCAGCTTATGTCAGTGCTGCTAATGCTGCACCTTCCAGTTCATCCCTCGAACAACAAGTGGCTGAATTGACCAAAAAAGTATCTGAACTCTCTACAAGTCTTCATGCTTCACGGAGATATAATCGATCAAATCAGGGCCCACGTAATAAATTTCGTGCCCGAAGCAGGAGTCAATCTCGTCATAATACTCGAACGCAGTACAGAGAACCCACAAGTGGCAAATGTTTTTATCATATGAATTTCGGCTCTCAAGCTCGCAAGTGTGCCCCTCCATGCACTTTTGTACAAGCGGGAAACTAAATGGGCGGTCTTCTGCTGGCCAACAGAATGTCCGCCACATCGACAGAATAGTACTGGCTGATCGTTCAACTCAGTTATGTTTTCTAGTAGATACTGGAGCTGACATATCAGTGCTCCCGAGAACTAAAACAAATGCTCACCAACTTAATAAACTTGTACTGTATGCAGCCAATGGTACCCAAATTGCAACCTACGGCACCAAACTATTGACACTTGATTTAAACTTGCGCCGGACTTTCAACTGGCCTTTTATTATTGCTGATGTAACTCAAGCAATTATTGGTGTCGACTTCTTGACACATTTCCACCTTCTAGTGGATGTCAAGAATAATTGCTTAATTGATGCTACAACTCAGCTGACATCACAGGGCCAAGCTTCTCACGTATCAAACGTACCTACCAACATAAGTGTTTTATCGGGCAGCACACGGTTTCATTGGTTATTAGTAGAATACCCTGACATTTTAAACCCATCCAAATCAGGGCAGCATACTCATCAGCCAGAAGTGTATCATCACATTGAAACACATGGCCCACCTGTATTTTCCAAGCCTCGTCGTCTTTCTCCAGAGATGCTAAAAGCTGCTCGCAAAGAATTTGAATTCATGCTAGCACAGGGAACTATTCGCCCATCTAAAAGTCCATGGGCCAGTCCACTTCACATGGTTAAAAAGTCTAATGGTGACTGGCGGCGTTGTGGAGATTATCGTCGACTTAATGCCGTCACAGTCCCTGACAGATATCCAGTCCCACATATCCAAGACTGTACCCATCTTTTTCATGGAACAAACATATTTTCTACCCTCGATCTTGCCAGAGCATATCATCAGATCCCAGTGCATGCTGAAGATGTGCCTAAGACCGCAGTGACTACACCATTTGGTCTCTTTGAGTACTTATATATGCCATTTGGCCTTCGCAATGCTGGCCAAACATTTCAGCGTTTCATACACCAAGTACTGTCTGGCCTCGATTTCTGCATTCCATATTTTGATGATATCCTGGTTGCATCTACAGATGCGGAAAAACATTTTCAACATCTGCGTCAGATTTTCACTCGCCTTAAAGATCATGGATTAAAACTAAATCCATCCAAATGTGTACTTGGTCAACCCTCAGTTTCCTTTCTTGGATGTCTTATCACCCAGAATGGAGTTAAACCTTTACCGGAAAGAGTCAAAGCAATTAACGACCTACCTCAGCCCAAAACCATCTCTGAACTGAAGCGTTTTCTAGCAATGTTAAATTTCTACCGACGCTTTCTGCCAAATGCCGCAAAAACACAAGCCTGCCTACATGAGTTTCTGAAGAATAGCAAAAAAAATGATCAACGAGCTGTCCCTTGGACTGAATCTGCATCTGCAGCATTCGTGCAATGCAAACACGATCTGGCAAATGCAGCCACACTTTCTTATCACTCACCTAGTGATCAGCTCTCTATAATGGTAGATGCATCTGACACGGCCATAGGAGCAGTGCTTCAAGCCCATACCACTAAAGGACTTTCCCCAATGGCATTCTTTTCCAGAAAACTCACTACTGCAGAAAGGAAATACAGCACATATGACAGAGAGCTACTTGCTGTGTACTGTGCTGTTAAATACTTCCGGCACAACTTGGAAGGACACGACTTCATCATTTTCACCGATCATCGACCATTAACCTTCGCTTTTAGAAAAAACTCTGACTCATGTTCCCCTCGTCAGCTTCGACATCTGGATTTCATCGCCCAGTTTAGTACAGATATCAGATATGTCTCTGGTACTGATAATTGTGTCGCTGATGCCTTGTCTCGGGTAAACAATATCAACCTCACTACCCCAGATTTCTCTGAAATTGCAAAAGCTCAATTGCATGATGAGGAACTCAAGAACCTAATCTCAAATCCACAAACCTCCCTTCAGTTACAACCGCTGCACATTGATCCAACGCTTAAAATTTACTGTGACATAGAGAACAGTAGAATACGTCCCTATATTCTTGTCAATTTTAGACGTGAAGTGTTTAATGCCTTGCACAATTTGGCACATCCTGGAATCCGTGCCACCAAAAAGCTGATCGCAGACAGATTTGTCTGGCCAGCGATGAATCAAGACATCACAGAATGGACTCGTTCATGTATTAGATGTCAACGGTGTAAAGTATCCCGTCACACTCACAGCCCCATTCAACAATTTAACCTTCCAGCAAGACGCTTTGATCATGTGCACTTAGACTTGGTTGGCCCATTGCCTCCTTCAAATGGTTACACTTACCTCCTCACTTGTATTGATCGGTACAGAAGATGGCCTGAAGCCATTCCTATTGAAAATCGTATATCCGCTGAAACTGTAGCTCGAGCATTCATCTCCCAGTGGCTTTCAAGATTTGGCATGCCTACCACCATCACTACTGACCAAGGCCGACAATTTCAATGTCACTTGTTCGCATCCCTCACCTCTCTTCTTCGCATTCGCCATATTCGCACAACACCATACCATCCATCTGGAAATGGGATGGTGGAACGCTTTCACCGATCTCTCAAACAAGGTCTGAAGTGCCACAGTAGCACACACTGGACAGAAGCCTTACCCCTAGTCTTGCTTGGTCTTCGCACAGCATTCAAAGAAGACATTGGTAGCACTTGTGCCGAAATGTTATATGGTGCAACCCTCCGTCTGCCAGGTGAATTCTTTCACCCAGAATCTACTCCAGTAATCGACCCTCCAACATTCCTTCAACGTTTACGTGAGACCATGAGCAATATCTCGCCAACCCCAGCATCTTCGCATAACCAGCCAAGCTATTTTGTACATCCTGCGCTTGAGACATCTTCGCACGTATTCCTGCGCAACGATGCAATCAAGCCAACTTTAACACCTTCATACGATGGTCCATTCAAAGTTGTCAAACGAACACCGAAACATTTCACCATCATATGCAATGGCAAACAATCAGTGATTGGAATCGATCGTCTCAAACCAGCATTTCTAATGCAAGATCCAACAACTTCCTCATCAACATCACTCCCGGAAGAAAGCTTACATCCCGTTAAAGAGCAACCTAAAACTACCAGATCTGGAAGAAAGGTTAAATTTAACCCAAAGTACTTATAACGTACCGATGGTACTTGGGGGGGGGGGAGTACTGTGGCGTTCCGACAGATACTTCAACTTCTATTCATGAGATGGCGCCACGTGTAAAATCCAGTTCTTAATCGGAGCAGCAAAGCGACTCACTCAGACTTCTCGTGAGACAATTGTACGCGACGGTAGCATGAACTGTGTTCCGAGCTCTGTGTTGATCTCTGCAATGTAATTTAAATTATAATTTAGTACTTAATATATTCTTTTGTTATAGGAGATTGTCTACTCTTATTTTCTTTAATTATATCATGCATTAAGCACACACGACCACCAAATCCTCAAAAGAAACCACAAGTTCAGTACAAGGCGTATCGGCAGACAGGAAAAATGGAAAAGTTCAATAACAAGAGCGCATATAAATCTAAGGGTGGTGGATATAAAAATCAGCGAAAAGAGGAGGCAGGTAACCAGAATTTAAACGCAAACCGGTGATCAAGAAGGGGCAACGGTCCCCGAGTGGGAAGAAAGACCCTTCAGAAATTCGTTTAAATAAATACAGTGGTGGTACAAAATCTAGCTATGCCAGAGATACAGATACTGATAAATAATGAATCAACCATTGCACTTCTGGACACAGGGGCACAATGTTCATTCCTATCAGAAGATTTTTTTACAAAGCATTTTCGTCGTTACAGACTGTTTAAAGCCACGGGACAGAAAGTAATTGCCGCCCAAGGCAAACAGTGCGTATGTTTGGGGAAAACCGCATTGCATGTTCAGATTAAAAATGAGGTGTCAAAAGTTAATTTTCTAGTTGTGAAAAATTTACTCACGTCCGTCAAATTGGGGGGTCGATCTTTTACGCGCATCTGGCGCAAATCTTAATTTCCAGAATTCTACGTTTCAGGTGCACATGGATCCTGTAGAAGAAGAAGAAGGTTCTCTGCCCGAATTGGGCTTAGACCATTTGAAGCTTGAAGAGAAAGAGAAGATCGAAAGATTGGTAAGAAGATTCAATTCTTTGTTTAACGACAAACCTGGTTTTTGTCAGGTAGTTAATCATTCCATACATACAGGTAATGACCGTCCAGTCCGCTCGAAGCCCTATAGATATGACAAAGTGAAAGAAGAAATTATCGAAAAACATATTGAAAAATGCTAAGAAACAAAATATTCGTGTCAAGCGCGAGTCCGTAAGCAAGTCCGCTGGTCCTTTGTAGAAAAAAAAAACGGGCTACCGCCTGAACACCCGGACGCGTATTGGTTTGCAGTTGATTATCGTAAGTTTACGCCCACCAGCGGCCGAGCGGTAAAGTCGCTGAACACTGGTAGTTCGGTCCGAGGTTCGAATCCCGCGAACAGGCTGGCTGCATGGGTGTTTTCGTGGTTTTCCCCATGTGTAACGTGTATACGAGCCAGTTTCCCTTAGAAAGTCCTCCACGAAGGCATCTCTCCCCTTAGGCAGATAGCCCTCGAGGCTTTGCTGTAATTAAATAACCTAACCTAACCATCGTAAGTTTACAGTGTAACAAAATATCCCACGTATCCCTACCAATAATTGACGAAATAATTAGAAAAATTCGCTCGACTAAATTCATGACAACCCTAGACTTGAATGTGTGTTTGTGATTATGGCAAAGCCTCGAGGGCTATCTGCCTAAGAGGAGGGATGCCTTCGTGGAGCACTTTCTAAGGGAAACTGGCTCGTATACACGTTACACATGGGGAAACCACGAAAACGCCCATGCAGCCAGCCCGTTCGCGGGATTCGAACCTCGGACCGAACTAGCAGTGTTCAGCGACTTTACCGCTCGGCCTCTGGTGGGCCTCCCTAGACTTGACCTCAGGTTACTTCCAAATCGCCGTTAAACCGGAGGATGTCCAAAAGACCCCGTTTATTACAAAATCAGGCGTTTATGCCTTCTTAAGAATGTTCCTTGGTTTAATCGGAGCGGCAGCTACGTTTCAAAAAGCTATGGAGATAGTCTTGAAACCAGTTTTAGTTAAAAGTACAATTATTTATCTTGACGATATCATAGTTACCAGCGAAACATTAGAGGAACATTTGAAACTGTTAAGAATCGAGCATAGTTTCAGGGGCATCATTGTTTATTGTTTTATTATATTTTATGCATCTGGCATCAGTATTATTTTTGTCATTCTAATGTTGTCATGTAAACAATAAGACGTATGTAACTTCTCTACGTTTAATTTTTTTAATAAAGTCAACAATTTAATTAGATATCACTCTGTTTGTTAATTTTATAACAGGTTATCGGGTTTTAGCGACGTTTAACTGCGCAAATAAATTAACGATGGCTATGTTGACGTATTTTAATCACGGATATTTTTTACTTTCGTTTTCGATTTCAACACTTCCACCTGAACAGTGTGTAGGTAGACGCTAACAGTGCAACGATAGTCTTTTTTTTTTTTTTTTTTTTTTTTTTTTTTTTTTTCTGCATATTTCCCGGTTAATCACGACGTAATATGGAAGCTAAAAATTTTGTTCAGTGTACCAATTTGGAAGGTTTATCCAACGGGACTCATTGGAAATTTGAAATAAACTCTTTATTTGTGCTCAACGATTGTGCGGGCATCTTCGATAATTTCCTTATCGAGCCAAAAGCTCCGGCAAAAAGCGCGAATGAAAAAACGACACGCGAGTACAACGAAGCCGCAAAAGCGTATGCAAAGGCGAATGCGAAAGCTGTTGTGATCATTCGCACAAATGTATCACCGTATGTGTTAAATTTGATCCCAATGCATGGTAATTCTGCACTAGCGATATGGAATGAGTTATTAAGTAATTTTGAGAAGGTGTCAAGCGTGAAATTGGACATTCTTCTGCAACAGTTTTTCAATTTTCGGATCGAGAAAGACGAAAGTATAATGCAATCACTTGCACATTTACTAAACACTGTGGGTGGATCTTCAACGTGAGCAAGAGTTTAGCGGTGAAGGAAAGTTGCCCTCAGAACATGCTAGCACCACGAATCTTATCTATTCTTCCTGATGACGAATATATCGAGTTCAAATCAGAGTGGGACTCAATGCCAAAGACGGAAAAGTCACCTGAAAAACTGATCGAACAGATCAACATCCGGCTGCAGAGAAGAAATCAAGAGCTTAGAAACGAAAATACGATAACATTTGTGGCAAATGCTAATTATAGCTCAAAACATAGTGAAAAGAAATGGAAGAAGGGTGATGAGAAACCTCAGATGGTCAGCCAATCCCAACCCTTGAAAACAAATAATGCCAAAACGATGAACAGGCTTAGTAAGACCAGTGATGGTGTGAAAGGTTTCAATGGCATCTGTTTTCGTTGTAATAAACCCGGGTATATTGGTAAATTTTGCCCAGCTTTCCCTGACATGCCAACCACTAGGAATGGCAAAACAGAGACTTTCTTTGCAAATACTCAATGCAGTGCGTTTGCTTGTCAAGAAGATGATTGTGGCCGAAATGTATGGTTTAAAGACGATGGAGCTACTGCACACATTACAAATTCAAACGAGTATTTCAAGACCTACCGTCACTTTGACAAACAAGCAGAAATCATAGTCGGTAACAAACACACAATATGGCTGTGCGGACATTGACATGTGCGCGACGGTTGGAAACATCAACAGTACAAAAGGTACAAAAATCAGTTGAGCTCACTGATGTACTGTACGCACTAGAAATTGGCAAAAATTTGTTATCAGCCTCAAAGACAATGAAGCGAGGAATCTCGAACTTTGGTGATTCAGACGGTATCATTTGTCGTTTCTTTCGCAAGAAGACCTCAGATAATATACTTTTAGGAGAACCCATATTCATCAAATCGACTCTTTGGACTACGTGCAAAACCAGTCAAGCTACAAGGGGGTTCTGCTGCTGCAGCCTACTTGGTTGACAACGAAATGACAACTCCTTTTCCTGAGACGGCAATAAAGACGACGACAAAATTGCCATTATCACTTTGGCATCGACGACTTGGGCACCAAGGAATACAGTACGTGAAACAGAACTTGCGCCAAAATGGTATAGATTTTATCGACGATAGACTATTTTGTGAGCCATATGCTTATGGTAAACAAAGTCGACAAACATTTAAACCAAAACGATTCAGAACACAAAAGTCTGGTGAGATAACACATGCAGACTTACTCGAATCGCCAGTCTTATCAAGAGGTGGAAAGAAATACATGTTAGTGATTAAAGACGATTACTCTAAGTTTCGACATGTAGAATTTCTGAGACATAAAGACGAGGCTGTGGGTAAAATCAAGCAGTTTCTTGTTCGTACCAACAAAAATGGTATAAATGTAAAAGAACTGGTCACAGACGGTGGTCGTGAGTTTGACAATGATAAATTGGTGAAACTCACTGATGATGCAGGCATCAAGCTGCGAATCACTATGCCATATTCACCAGAACAAAACGGATTGGTTGAAAGAGAGAATTGCACAATAATGAATGCAGTTCGCACTATGATCAAGGAATCAGGCCTACCACAGTTCCTATGGGCAGAAGCAGCATCTACAGCTGTGTACGTTCTCAATCAAACCGGACCAAGTAAGACAACGGGAAAATCTCCGTTTGAGAAATGGTTTGGATGCAAGCCGGCAATCAACAGAATTCGAGTTTTTGGATCAGCTGCATTTGTACATGTACCAAATGTCAACAGAGTTAAATTAGATGACAAGGCTATAAATGGCTATTTGGTTGGTTATTGTGATAACGATGGGTATCGCATTTTCATACCATCAAGGAATGATACAATAAAAAGTGCCAATGTAGTGTTCAATGAACAGAAAATCGGCCCTACTTTCCAACCTTCAAAATTCGCATCTAACACGGTCTATTAAGCGGTATGAAGTTTATTTTGGAAGATGCACACGATGGTGCAGACACACAGGGGGCTGGTGATCTGTGCACTGATGAAAATGAACCAACACAGATGACCGCGCGTACATTGCGAGACTGTTCAGCTATCCAACGGCCTGTCAGGTTTAATAACTACAACGTGTATAACAGCATTCTGAAATTGGAAGAGCTTAAAACATATGACAAAGCAACAAAGTCTCCTGAATACGCCTACTGAAAACGAGCCATTGACGAAGAAATGGCTTCGCATGCCAAACATGGAACATGGCAACTTGCTGAGCCACCTAACGGACGTAAAGTCCTCGACAATCGCTGGGTTTATAGAGTGAAGAAAAATCCCGATGACTCAATCGAGAGATTCAAGGCCCGTTTAGTAGCAAAAGGGTACACCCAGACGGTGAACATCGACTTCGAAGAGACATTTAGCCCGGTGTGTCGCTATGACACTATTCGACCTCTAACTGCAACGGCAACCAAGAAAAATCTCAACTTATATCAAATTGACGTGGAGACGGCATTCCATTAGGGTGACCTAATTGAGGAGATCTACATGTATCAACCCGAAGGCTATAACGACAGAAGTAAGTGTGTATGCAAGATGCTTCGACCTTTATACGGCTTAAAACAAGCTAGACGATGTTGGAATGCCAAGTTTACTTTATGAGTCTTTTAGTAAAATGAGCATGCCAGGAGTTATATTTCGCTTTTTAAGCACTCACTTAGAGCGTTGTTGCAGATGGCTTAGATAGCTGTCTTGCCAGCATTTCCAAATGTTTTGAATTAATTTTTGAGTTCTCTGCCACCTACTTAGAAGATTATCTCCTTTATCAATTAAATTTGGTTCTGGTATGGCATTTATCGGTTTCCCTATCAGAAAATGTCCAGGAGTTAATGCTTGAAAATCATCTGTATCAGTAGAGAAGGGTGAGAGTGGTCGCGAATTGAGGATGCCCTCGATTTGAACTATTACTGTTAGAAATTCTTCTAAAGTTAACTTAGCGGAGCCTACGACTCTCTTTAGATGGTACTTGAAGGCCTTTACACCCGCCTCCCAAAGGCCGCAAAAATTGGGTGCTCTAGGAGGCAAAAATTTCCACCTGATACCTTCTGAGGCTAACAGGCTCGAAATGTCCTCACTGTTTAACATTAATTTTTGCAAATGTTTTAACTCTGCGGAAGCTCCAGTGAAGTTCGTTGCGTTATCGCTAAAAATTATTGAACTCTTGCCGCGTCGTGCAAAAAATCTCTTTAAAGCAGCAATTAGAGCTGACACAAATTCCATGTGAATAGCTTTAGTCGCCATACATACAAATATAGCTATATAGATGTTTTGAAAAGTACCCTTTCTCTGGCCTTTGTATTTAATTTCAAAGGGTCCACATAAATCTAATCCTACATTTAAAAATGGGGAACTAGGCGTTAGTCGTTCTGAGGGAAGATCTCCCATAATCTGGGTTGCAGCAATTGGTTTATTCTTAAAGCATTCTACACACTCATGGACGACTTTTCGTGCTGTACTTCTGCCACCAAGTGGCCAATATTTAAAACGGACAGTATTTAGTAGGGCTTGAGGGCCTACCTGAAAATCTCGTTTGTGATAGTATTGAAATATTAGAGTTACTAATTTATTTCCAGCTGGCAGAATAACCGGATGTTGTACGACTGAAATTTAAATCTGAATGTGAATAGTCTACCACCAACTCTTCTTAATACGCTTGATGGATCTAAAAAAGGATTCAAAAATTTAAGCTTACTCGTAGGTGGAACTGAAGATCCCCTTTCTAAAGCTGATATCTCCGCAGGAAAATACTTTACCTGTAAATGTTTTATCAAATAATTTTCTGCTCTTTCATATTCTTCGGACGTGAGCTCTCCTGTATGCGTTTTTGGAGATTTACACCTTCTGCAAAATCTAAAAATAAAGGCTAAAATTCTAATTAGTTTATGAAAGTTGCTACTAACATTAAGTAAGTTATCGAAAAAAGAGTCATTATTTAAACTTAATGTCACATTAGAAACAGTCTTGAGTTCATCACTATAAAGTTTGTCAGTTGAACTAATGGGAGTTTGCAAAGTCTGAGGAATAGGTAAATTTAATTTTGAAATGTCTGGTCCTTTCCACCAAAGTTTATCAGGTTCAATGTTCCGTCTTACCTTCTTCGGGAACATGCAAGGACCTGACTCGGAACAGAGAGCTTACTAAAGCTATGTTCAAAACTGTGGGAAGTAAACAGGATACACAAGAAGGGTATACAAAACCCTTTATTTTTCTCTATTTACAATAACTTCCGTACTTCGGAATACACAGACCCGCTACTTGGGGTCTAACGTAAAAATATAAAAAATAGAACTATAATTTAACTTTAAAATAATAAACGTGGAAGATTGGCCTTATATTAACAGGAAGCGTATGTAGTACAGAGAACTGTGAATACTACAATACGTTTAAAAATTATCAAGAGGATTAAAACCTCTGGCCTGGACGGCAACCAGCAACTGAGTAAACTTCTAAGGTAAGCGGCCTGCTTCGACTAACTGCTTCCTCTCTCTCGCTTGGCAAAAAGCCATAACTTAAATACTTGGCGTTCGCCAGACAAACTTTGCATAAATACTTTAACGCTTATAATTCTGGCCGGAAGTAGAAAATAAGAAGTGATAGTAAAGATTTAAAATAAAATAAACGTTAGTAAAACTTAAGATCCTTACATACTTCCCGCCAGAGTTAATTAGTTTGAAACTGAGGTCTAAAACGACCTTGTTGAAAACTTTTAGCTCTAGAATCTAACGCGAGGCCAATCTTTTACAAACACTTTTCGCTAGAAACTAGAAATTTACAAGAAAGAAATTTGTTTTTACAATAGCAGCTCCCAGGATACACAATTTTTTTTCATCTGTACTGCATCTAAACAGGAGCTTTTATTCAAATCTGGTTCCTTCCAGAGATCTGGAAGGAAAACTAGTTTAATCAAATGTTACACAATGAAATGGCAAGTAACATGTATAATTATATTTCTCTTAACATTCTTATTTCATTCATGACTATTTTAATTATCTCTCCCCGTGCTCTCTGACATGTGTTGTAAAAGAACACCAAACACGAATGTGTTTCTGTCTACGTGTTCCACACTTCCTCCTACAATCAAAACACTAACGTGTTAAAATTCAACATGCCAAGACCTCGTAACACACCCTAATTCCAACTCTAAACCCTGAGGTACTATTCTGAAAGTGGCTAACTCTGAAGTGTAGCGTCAGAGAGCCTAACTACATCATTCAACCTTTAACACATATTCACCATGATTTAGTCTTTTTACAGTCACACGAATAAAAATTTTAACATTACTTTCACTTTTACCATATCACGGTATTTCTTAACATTTAAAATAACAGTTCACATTGTATATAAGAACATATTAACATGCCGTTAATTTTATACATTTGAAAACATACATTAGTACATTGTTAACTTCTATTCTTTTCAAAGCAAGTGCCAATTCTTTCTACATTGAAATAATACATTTCAAAAAGTCTTTCAGATTAAAACTTCTTTCTTGCCAGAAAGTTTTAAATAAAATTTATACAATTTATCGCTATTATACATCAACTTTAGTTTTACACGCGAGTAATTGAAAAACATAATACCAAAATCGGTAACAACTCATTTCTCGCCCTTTTGGCGATAAAGGTAGACCTCGCATGAGGTAAAACTTCTTGAAATCTGCCACTTGCAGTAAGAATGAAAGATTAACTTAAGTTTGCAAAGTAACATAAAATTTTACTTATCTTTGTGATATTCGGACATTCTTTTCTGGGCCCAGTCCTTAAAGGTAGTGCAGATAGTTGTTTGATTTATCCTCCTTCTTGTACGGGCTCGCCCTTCAGTGCCTTCCTCTAGATGCTTCCTTTTTTCACCAGTTCGGTCACCCTTGAATACCTTCTTTTTCGCCTCTGCTTGTGGTCTTGGCCGTTTGATGGCAGCTGGTCTTGGCGGAACCGGGAAACTTCTTTCGTGTTCCTGCTTGGACCTCGTTGCTGGCCGTTCAAATTTTCCTTGTAACTTTTCCTCCGCCGCTGATGGCCCTTCCGCAGTTCGGCGACATTTGCTGCGGAGAGTCCTGTCGGATGAGTAGATCTTCCGTTTTAGAGCCGGGTTATAGTTGCCGTCATTTCTCCTGGTTCTCTTTGCATACGTCGTACTTCTCCCTTCTTCATTCTGGGGATGATCGTTAGCTCTCTTTTCTGGACGGTGGAACGGCTTCTTTTTCTTGCTACCTTCAATTTTTCCGCGGGGAAACTTTCTTTTCGCTTGCTCCTGCCTCTTAATGGCTTGCCCTTGTACTTGTCGTTTTTCCACCTCTGGAGCTTGTGCCTGCGGTGTCTGCCGTGCCGGATCCTGCAAAAGATCTTTGAAAATTTTCATTTTATTACGATCATAGTAGGGTTTGATTTGATCAATGTTTGCGGAGCAGTTTCACCATTTCTGGCTTTTAACACTACTGCAGCATGAGTTATTTTTTCTATAACATATGGTCCTTCAAATCGTGGAAAACATTTGGCAGTTTTATCTTCTGGTGCGGAAGAAAGTGAATGCTTAATTTTTAAAACTTCATCCCCTACTTTATAAGTTACTCCCCGTCGTTTCAAGTCATAATAGAGTTTCTGTTTTCTCTGTGCTACTTCAGTATTCTTCTTTGCTTCCTTAATTAGTTTTTCTATATCACCCATTTTAAATTCTGGGGCTCTTTGTTGCACATAAAATAATTTATCTAACGGCGTTATAATCTTTCTGCCTAGAAATAACTCAGCAGGAGTTTTGCCCGTTGTATCATGTTTTGCGGTCCTAAGGGCGAAAGCAAGTTCATTGACATAGTTATCCCAGCTTTTATGAAAATTTTTAACATAACTACGGATAATTTTCACTATATTTCTATTGCCCCGTTCCGCTATATTTGATTGCGGCCTATACGGGACCATTTTTAAATGACGTATGCCCAGTTTTTGGCACATGTCTTCAAATATATTACTTACAAATTGAGGACCATTATCCGATATAACTTTTAGGGGCGCCCCGTATATTAAAATGTATTTATTTAAAATAGAATCGGTAACTAATTTCGCGGAGGCTCGTTTTAAGGGAACAATTTCGGTCCATTTACTAAAATGATCAACTATAACAAGGAGATAGCGACTTTTGTTTAACTGACTTTTTGGGAAAGGGCCCAATAAATCGATGCCAATTACTTCATTTGGAAATTCGGATTTAATACTATTTAGAAACCCGGCCGGGCGGAAATTAATATAATTAACTGCTTGACATGTTGGGCAGGACTGGACATACGCCCTTGTTAACTTTTGCAGTTCAGGAAAATAGACTGCCTCGCGTACGCGTTGGATAGTTTTTGAATACCAGCATGAGAAGCTAAAGGGCTGTCATGGAGCTCCTGCAGGATATTTAATCTAAGACTAGCTGGGATAACAGGTCGAAATTCGTTGTTGGAATTCGTAGTTTTTGTATAGAATAATAGACCATCTATTAGTTCGTAATGGGTCGCCCTATTTCTTATCGCCACAATATCTTGCTGGCTAAAATTTTCAGGATCATTTAAATACTCATAAATGCTTCCAAACTCAGGATCCTTACCCAGTTCGGTTATTACAGTTTCCCGGGAATTTATTGTACATGCTGTGAGCATTGCCACCTTTACAGTATTACCTTGTTCATCTATTTTAATTCTTGATAGGGCATCTGCTACGATATTTTCCTTTCCGGGGGTATGCTTGATTACCAGATTATATTCTTGTAGCTTGAGTGCCCATCTTATTAACCTTGGGAATAAGTTTTTCCCTGAGTACAATCTAGTTACCGCCGCATGATCAGAGTACACTGTTATTGGCGCGTTTCCAAAATAGACTCGGAACTTTTGCACTGCTAACAGAACTGCAAGTGCCTCCCTCTCGGTCGCGGAATAGTTTCTTTGTGTTTGATTTAAAGTTCGGCTAAAAAATGCCACGGGCTGCTGATTTTGCGAAAGTACCGCTCCTACCGCATAATGCGAAGCATCCGCTGAAATTTCTAAATTCTCATCCTTTTCAGGAAATTTCAACACAGGGGCTTGTGTTAATGCTTGTTTTAATTTTTCGAAAGCACTATTGGCTTCGGCCGTCCACGAGAATCTTGCCTTTTTGCTTTTTAATTTTAACAATGGTTCAGCGATAGCTGCAAAATCTTTTATAAAGGACCTATAATATGAACAAAGTCCTAGAAAAGAAGAGAGCTTCTTTGCCGTGTTTGGAGTCGGATACTTTTGTACAGCAATTATTTTTGATTCGTCTGTCTCTATTCCTTTCTGAGATATTTTGTAACCTAAATATTTTAATTCAAGGGCTGCAAATTTGCACTTTTCGACATTAACTTTTAGACCGGCCTCATTTAATAAAGAAAACACCTGTCTTAAATCCTGTACATGTTGGTCGAGATTATCACTAGTAATAATGATATCGTCTAAATAGATAAATGTGGACTTTCCAAGAACAGGTCTTAACACAATGTCCATACATCGCTGAAATGTTACCGGGGCCCCTGAAAGGCCAAACGGCATACGCAAAAATGCATAAGTGCCAGACTTGGTTATAAAAGCAGTCTTAGGCACGTCCTCAGGCCTAACCCCTATTTGAAAATAACCAGTCGTTAAGTAAAAAGTCGTCATATATTTGGTGGATGTTATGTTCCTTAAAATTTCTTCTATAATAGGTAACGGATATACCGGATATTTAGTTATGGAGTTTAATTTACGGTAATCAATCGCGAATCTCCACCTTTTTGGATGTGTCAAAGGATAGTCATTATTTTTCTTACATAAAACCACCGGGCTAGCATAACTACTTGAGATGGGCGTTATGATCTTTTTACGTAGCATATCGGTGATATGCCATTCTATAATTTTTTCCATATTCTTATCATTCCGATATGCTTTGTGGCGAACTGGCATTGAATCTCCGGTGTCAATACTATGGTTAGTAACCTGAGTAAATCCTGGAATATCACTAAATAACGAAGCAAATTCACTTACCACTTGTCGGATTCTTCCTTGCTCGTCATTAGGCAGGTGGTCAAGATTTAACATCGGCGGTTCAGCCTTTTCTGCACGAACTGGTTTCATTGTCACCTTAAGGGACGCTTCATTAAAATCCAGCGTTGCTTGTGCGTCTGAAAGAAAATCTATTCCCAAGATTATATGTGCTTGCAGATTCTTTACTATAAAAAACATCACCTTTACTTGTTCGTCCTTGATACGGACATATAGCGGTACTTTACCTATACACTTACATAGTTCTCCTTGCGCCGCTAACACTGTCGTATTATCCGAATTATATATGCGGTATTTCCGAAAATACTTCCTAAAAAAATCTTCTGCCACACAGGAACACTGCGCGCCTGTATCCAGGAGTGCGGTGGCTGGGATATTATTCACCAACACTTCAATCTTCGGAAGAGTCAAATTTTTCACCATTACTGTATTTAACTAGAAGGAAGAGGGGTTTTCGTGGCCTTCGGATTTCCGCACCCTCTCGTCAGCAGAAATCCGTTTTAGTTTAAATCCTTTTTCGTTTCCGTGCTTTCCTTCTTTTTCTACTGGCCTTGAGACTTTTTTTCTGGATTGCTATTGAACTGTCGACGTTCACCGGCTGTTTTTGAATGCTCGGGTTTCCTTGCCCACTGATTCGCTTTGCTTCCGTAGCCGTGTGCTTGAGTTTGCTGTAGTCTTGGCGCATCAAATTGGTTTCGCTGTTGATATTGGCGTCTTCTTTCAATGTCCGCCGTTCTTCTACTTTCAAACTGGATTGCTAGCTCAAATAACTTTTCCAGTGTAGTCGGATTTCTTAATTCAATAAAGTCTTGCACTTGGGGCAGTAACCTCGGCAAAATCACTTGAATTATTTCAGGATCCGGACGGTTTCCATACAAGAGTTTGAAGACGTGAATTTTTCTTAAAATAAAGCTTGAGAGGTTTTCGATTCTTTGTTGATATATACTAAAAAGTTCCGTTTCTAATTTCTCACGATCCCTTACAAAAGGCAAGGCTTTTAGTAGGGCAGTCTTGAAATTTTCATAAGTATAGGTGGGACTTCCTGCTTGACCCAAGAGACTTCTGCCTATACATTTGAACTAGTTAAGCGCTTGGCCCCTCAAAGCGCTGGTAGCAAAGGTAACATTTTGAAATTCATGCACGGGGTAGAGCATGAAGTGGTCATCCAATTTTTCAAAAAACTGGTTACCGGTGAGTTTCCATTAAATGTTGCTTCTGGTTTCATCGAAGCGCGCATGGTCTGGACGATGTAACCAAATCCTTCCAGGGCGGCAGCTGGCATTTCTGAATTCTGAGCCGTTTCTGCAGGCAGCACAGGTTCTTCTTGAAACTCGGCCATGGTTATTCTTCTTCGTTGGTCGCCACTATCAGGTTCAAAGTTCCGTCTTACCTTCTTCGGGAACATGCAAGGACCTGACTCGGAACAGAGAGCTTACTAAAGCTATGTTCAAAACTGTGGGAAGTAAACAGGATACACAAGAAGGGTATACAAAACCCTTTATTTTTCTCTATTTACAATAACTTCCGTACTTCGGAATACACAGACCCGCTACTTGGGGTCTAACGTAAAAATATAAAAAATAGAACTATAATTTAACTTTAAAATAATAAACGTGGAAGATTGGCCTTATATTAACAGGAAGCGTATGTAGTACAGAGAACTGTGAACACTACAATACGTTTAAAAAATTATCAAGAGGATTAAAACCTCTGGCCTGGACGGCAACCAGCAACTGAGTAAACTTCTAAGGTAAGCGGCCTGCTTCAACTAACTGCTTCCTCTCTCTGGCTTGGCAAAAAGCCACAACTTAAATGCTTGACGTTCGCCAGACAAACTTTGCATAAATACTTTAACGCTTATAATTCTGGCCGGAAGTAGAAAATAAGAAGTGATAGTAAAGATTTAAAATAAAATAAACGTTAGTAAAACTTAAGATCCTTACAAGTTCACAAGCGGCAAGTGCTTTAACTTCTAGTCCTCTGGAGATCATGTGTGCTGGATTGAACTCTGAAGTATATGATGCCATTCGAAGTCTTTAGGTATCTGCTGGATTTGTGATACTCGGTTGCCTACAAACGTCTTAAGCAGATTTGAAGGAGTCTTGATCCATGCTAATGCTATTGTAGAATCAGACTACAATTTCACAGAGTCTATTTGAAGTTTAACAGCTGTTAGGACCTTTTCCGTTAATTTTGCGAGAAGAAGGCATGAACAAAGCTCCAGACGTGGAATTGTAATGCATTTTGTAGGAGCAACACGTGTTTTGCTGCAGAGAAGTGTACTGTTTACTTCACCGGTGCTGGTCACAGTTTGGATGTATATCACTGCACCGTAAGCCTTTGAAGATGCGTCTGAAAAACCTTGGAGTACTACCAAATTGGTATTGGTTTTTAAAAAGCATCTTGGTACATGATTGTGTTCCAAATGTGGTAGTGTTTTAATGAAGTTTTCCCACTTTTCGGCAACAAGTGGAAGTAGTGTTTTATTCCAGTCTAGCTTAAGCAACCATAACTGTTGCATAAAGATTTTTGCTTTAACAATAACAGGACCCAAGAGTCCGAGTGGATCATAGATGCGTGCTATTTGAGATAGTACATCTCTTTTCGTGAAATCAGAATTTGCGCTTATGCTTATTTTATATGTAAAGGAATCGCTTAAACTATTCCAAAACATTCCTAGCGTTTTAACTATTATTTCTTCAGAATTTCGATCAAGCGTGAACTCCTTCAGTTCGGTAGTTGGTGCCTTGTTACTGCACCACTTGTGCTAAGTCATTCCTCCCCTTTAGAGAAGCTGCCTTAAACTCTAACATCAGTTTTTCTAACTCGTTGATATCTGAAGAACCAGAAAGGCAATCGTCCATGTAGAAATCTTGAAGGACTGTTCTTGAAGCTAAAGGAAAGTCCTTTCCCTCATCTAGGGCAAGTTGTTGTAAAACTTTAGTGGCTAAGTATGGGGCAGACGCGGTTCCATACGTTACAGTTCGTAACTGGTAAACTTTAACCGGTGCGAATTTACTGTCTTTCCATACGATTTTTTGAAGCTTAGTTAGAATCGAGAAGAGGTCTTCTTGAAGCAATCCTCCTTTGCACAATAAATCATTTAAGGATTGCCCGCTAGACGTTTTCGAACTCGCGTTTAAGACCACGCGTAGTTTAGTTGTTTTGTTGGTGGGACGCAGTACGCCGTGGTGTGGTAGATAATACCCGTCATCAAGTATATCTTCTTTCACCTTCTCCATATGATGCAAATTTTCATATTCATTAAGAAATTCTACGTAAAGTGTTTTCAAAGTAGGATCCCGTTCCAAGCGTGTCCACAACTGATCTAGTCTTTTCAATGCAATTTCTTTAGAATTTCCTAACATTGTTTCCGAAGATTCTGGCTTGAGTGGCATTTGAACCACATATCTACCGTCTGGTTTCCTGTAATGTGTTTTCGCGTGTTCATTGCAATAATTTAATTCGTCATTACAAGTTTTGCGTGGTTCTACTTCTTCGATTTCCCAGAAGCTTGTGAGGGTTTTATTGAGAGTTTCTAAATTTTTAGACAAGAAACAGTGTTGTCGTGAACATTGTGAGTTTAAGAGAAAATAATGAGTGGTTTGTTAAAATTTAGATCAGATGAAAGATCTTTTAATATATAGCATTTTAATACTATTTAGCACAGTGTAATAAGTTCATTTTACAGTACGCGACATCCTGAAAAATGATCGTTACAACGCAGTTCGATCATCCATCTTTAGAACAACAATCTCTCTCGTAGCCATTTCGTAACAGAGAAACTTACCTCTCATGGAGTTCGATAGTGGCGCGACATTCTCCCCACATTGAGTTTGGGGATACAAACTCAAAACAGTAATATAATGATAATACATACATACAATTTTGAAATAACAATAACGTACATAATAATAATAGAAATATTTCAAAATATTAGAATGCAAATAGAAATCAATATTTTAGAGTTCAAAGACAGAAAGTTCAAAAGTTTGTTTAGAAGTTTATAAATCCAGTCTTTTAACTGGTTTTACTTTTTGTCCTGAGCGAGACACGCGAACAGTTTCATTAGAGTCAGTATTAAGCTCAGGATTTTCAGCTACCACTTCCGGAACCTTCTGAGGTTCCGATACGACTTGCTCGTAATTTGGGGTCAATTCCAAAGGATACAGTCGTTGGATTGGTCTTAATATGTTTCCCTTTTCAGTTCGCAGTTTCACAAGTCTGATGATTCCATCTTTTCCTGGAAAGAGTTTCAGTACTCTCCCTAGCAGCCAATGGAGCCTTTTTTTATCATCTGTACCAATTAACCCTATGTCACCTACATTTATTTTATCTTCTCTTTTGTTAACTGAAGAATGAAGGAAACCCAGATACTCCCTTTTAAACCTTCGTTTTAGATTTTCACGAACCTTTTGAATATATCTCCATCTCAAAACAATACTAGTCTTTTCAATTTGATCCAAATCAGGAACATCATTTAATGGAATGTCCTGAAGAAACATTGAGGGGGTCAAGGTCTTCAGATCTTGTTCCTCGGATATGTAAGTTAACGGTCTGCTATTCATGATAGATTCGCATTCACAGACGAGAGTCTGCAATTCCTCGTAAGACAAACAGGAGCGTCCAAGATTTTTTCTCAAAAGGTCTTTCAAAATCCCAATCAAGCGTTCCCAGAAGCCTCCCCACCATGGAGAGGAGGGTGGGTTAAACTTCCAACAAATTTCGTTGACTCTAAATTCAGTTTCAATTGTAGTCCAATCTAATTGTTTCAGAGCATTATTTAGTCCTGTAAAATTAGTACCATTGTCTGAATACATCACAGAAATTCGTCCTCTTTTGGCTATAAACCTACGCATAGCTTGGATGAAGTCATTGGTACTCAGTGAAGGTATTAGCTCAAGATGGACAGCTCTAAATACGGCGCAAGTAAAAAGTACTATCCACACCTTTTGTTTAGATTTAGTCAACAGAGGTCCAGCTATATCTACACCTGATACTTGAAAAACTGCTGCTACTTCTGTTCGGTCTTTTGGAAGAGGCGGAAAAGGTACCTCAAGATGTTTTACCTTTTGCCTTTTACATGTTAAGCATTCTTTGATAACACTCCGGACAGTTCTTTTCCCTTTCACTATCCAAAATCTTTCCCGTAAAACAGTAAGTAGAGTTAATGTCCCAGCATGCTTGTTAGCAATATGTTCTTGGGCTATAAATCTTCTCACTGCCAGGTGTTTCGATGGTAGAATTATTGGAGAAATAAAATCTTTCGATTCTTCCTCATTTATCAATCTGGACTTCAGCCATAAAATTTCTTCTTCATCTTCAAATATTAGAAGACCTTTCAAATTTTTTCGTGTTTCTTCATTGGAGTAACATTCCTTTTGTATTACACGGAAAATAGTCCTTTGTGCATTTAACAATTCTTCATTTTGAAGTTCCTTACATTTTCTTAAGTCCTTGGCCTTTGGTTGAAAACGCAGTATCCAATCCATAACCCTAATCATGTTTGAAAATCTAGAGAATCTTCTGGCTAACTGTAATGGAATTGACTCTAGCTCTGTGTTACTAGCAGAGATGACTGACTTTCGTTTCTCTATCTCTACCTCTTTTTCGTTAATATTTACAGCTGACTTTGGCCACTGCTCCTTCGGTTTTTTTTAACCAGGCTGGCCCTTGCCACCACTTGCGTTTCTCAAGTTGGCTAGGTCCAAAACCTCTTGATAAAATGTCTGCTGGATTCTGGTCAGTTGAAATATGGAACCAATCTTCCGGAGTTGTCAATTTTCTAATTTCACTTATTCTGTTTGTAACGAATACCGACCACTGTTCTCGACGAGTTATCCACACAAGAACTGTGGAAGAATCTGTCCAAAAGTAAGTCTTGAGGTTGGGAAGTTTCAGAGCTTGCTTCACAGAACTAAACAGCCTAGCTCCTATGGTAGCGGCCATTAATTCAAGACGTGGTATAGTAATAGTCTCCGTTGGAGTTATTCGTGATTTGGCTTGGAGTAATTGAACAGTCACAGAACCCATACTGGATTCACTTCTTAAGAAAATACATGCCGCATAAGCTGTCTTACTGGCATCGACAAAAAGTATGGATACTTAAATTGGATTCCTTCGTCACACCTAACCATCTTGGAATTTTTATAATTTTGAAGTATTTCAGTTGTTTTTCCCATTTTAAAAATTTCTTCTTTATTTCATCATTCACTTCATCATCCCATGATTCTTTGCTCTTCCAAGCGGCCTGCAGCAAAATCTTAGGCTGAATCATAACAGGAGCAAGGAAACCTATGGGATCAAATACTCGACTAACTAGTGAAAGTATTTTCCTTTTAGTTACCTTGTCTCTTTCATCAAATTTCAAAAATTCGGTGTCTATTTCTAAGGTATCTAAATGTTTGTCCCAAATCAGTCCTAATACAGGTGATGTTGCACTTTCTGAAAATGCAGGAATGCCAGAACTTTCCCATCCTCTGAGATCAAACATTCCTTCTTTCATTACATTAGTTGCAGATTCGATGAATATTTCTAGTTCGTCATTATTTTGTACACTAGTTACGCAATTATCGACATAAAAACTATCTTGTAATTTTTTAAGAAATTCTTCAGAATAGTTTTCTTTCCACGATTCTTTGGATAAATGATGGTCAATAACCGCCATCAAAAATGGACTACAAATAATGCCAAATACCACACGGGTGTGACGAAATGTCTTCACTCTACCATCATCACCATACCAAAGAAATCGTAAAAAATCTCGATCTCTTTCATTTAGAGATATCTGTAAAAAAGCTCTTCTGATGTCTGAAATCACACCAATTTCATGTAAGCGAAATCTTGCTAGAATAGACGGAATAGTTTCAATCAAATTAATTCCAGTCTCTAAGCAATCATTTAGAGATGGCTGATTAGAAAGCTTTGCCGAAGCATCAAAAACGGGTCTAATTTTCATGGAAGATAGTGAGGACGTTTCCTTAATGACTGGACGATGTGGGAGGTAATGAACAACGGGTAAAGACAACTCCTTTTGGGGAGCTTCTTCAATCACTCCTTCCTGCAGCCATTCATTAAAGACTTGATGATACCTTTCACGATATCCGATTTTTTCCAACTTCTTCGTAGTAGATTCGAGTCTTTTCAAAGATAGGTCATAATTGTCAGGTAAGACTGCATGCTCAATCTTCCAAGGCATATCAACCTCGTATCTACCATTTTCTAATTGACGAACCGTTTCTTGCAAATGAACCATAATAGCTCTTCTTGACTCTTCTTTAGTTTTTTGTTCAACAGGATCTCGGATACCCAATAATTCTAAGTTCCACAACGATGAAATAGGCAGGTCTTCTTGAGATAACATAGAAACTATAGTCATATTTACATTGTGCTGATGTTCGGATTGAGGTACTTTACCCATCAAAGTCCAACCCAATTTTGTTTCTATAGCCACTAAACCTGTTCTTAGTTCTTCTCGTTTGCAGGTAAATAACTTCCCTGCAACGTCTGCCCCTAACAGTACTTCAATAGGGCCTGGATTCCCTTGGGTATCAGTTAAGCGTATTCCCTTATTTCCTAATTCGCGAATCCAAGAACCGTATCTTATGCTTGAAATATCATTACAAATAACATCATGGTCTACAGCATCTAATTTACACGAATATTTACCATCAAGGCTACTCGAATAAATCTTGTAACATTGATGTTTATAAATTTCAGTTTTCTTTCCACCAAATAAAGAGTGACTAAATTCTTCCTCCCATTGCAAGTCAAAACCCATTTCTTCTGCGGCAGACTTTAAAACATAACTTTTTGAGCTACCCGTATCAATCATTAATCTAACTTTACGCCTTTTATTCTTACCCTCTATGTTTACAACTAGGGTCTGAAGGAAAACTTCATTCGTAGCATGCGAATGCAAAGAATCGATTGTTTTCTCTTTTTTCTCATCATTTTCCTGGTTATGCATTTCACTAGACTTATTACATTCAAGACTAGGACAAAAAAATTTCAAATGCCTTTTTGAACAAATCTGACACTTAACACTTGATCGACACTGGTTACTGAGGTGACCTTTAACCAAGCATATTCTGCATAAACCTTTCTTTTTTACCGCAGACATTTTTTCATCTAACGGAATATAAAACGCCTTTTTACAATTACGCGTTTCATGATCTTTTAAACAAAACGAACAAGAAGGTATTGCTTCATGATTCATCAAATCCGACGCGGAAGGAATATTTTGGCTAGTTGCCAAGTGCTTACGATCAGACTTGGAAAAAATATCCGCTCTGCTTAATTTTATTTTTTCTTCTGACTGAACTTCGCTTTTCAGAAATTCAATTATTGCATCAAGACTCGAAATGTTTCGTTCAGATTCAGTAATTTTTCGTTGTCTTTCAAACGATCGCAATACGTGAATAGGAATAGCACTTTCCACAAGAGGATATAAAATTGTTCCACACTGATCAGTCGTTACACCAAGACTGCTCAGGGCTCTAAGTTGTGTTGAAAGATTGTTATACAAACTACTCAAAGAATCTTGCTTCTTTTTCGCTGCGTTATCCAAAACAAGTTTTATTAACTCTCGAACATAAAAATCAATTAAAAGTTCTTTACGGCCATATCTCTCAGTAAGTCTTTCTATAGCCAAAGGATAATTTTGGTTCGTCACCGGAAAAGATTCTACAATATCTCTAGCTTCTGATTTAATTTTTGTTGATTGTATCAAATAATGGAATTTGTCTGCATTCGTCAAGTTATTATTTTCATGTATGTTTTTAAACTGATTCCAAAACGTAAGCCAATTTTTTAAATCACTGCGAACTTATAAAATTCTACTTTCGGTAGGCGTTGGCACAAAGTTTTACATGTATTTTCATCAGTAACTAATTTCTGACTACTCTCTGACGATGTATTTTGGATTTCGTTTAATTTACTCTTAATATTATCTAGAAATCGTTCCGATTTTAACTGTATCCTAACAGCTTTCTCTCGATAGTCCTCTGTTATTTCAAATTCTGTTTCGAATTCTTTATCATCAGTTACAGTATCTAAATAAGCATTTTGCGTCAATTCTAATGTTTCTGCCTTTTTTTTGAACAAACAAAAGCACATTTCTGCTTCTTCATAATCAACATTATCATCATTTAAAAGATCATCTAGTCTTTTATATGCTTTAGTAAAAGCTGAATCTTGCGCAGTTTTTTTTCTTTTCATCACTTCCATTTTGTCTTAAGTTTAAAATATTCAGATAAAAATTAGGCAAGAAAAGTATTTTAAACTTCAGTAAAACAATAATCAATAACTTCAAAACGGAAGTATAAGGTAATCAACTTACCCTATCTATTCTTTCATCCAACATGTTTCCAACAAACACGCCCACCCGGAGGCGCCAGAAATGTCGTGAACGTTGTGAGTTTAAGAGAAAATAATGAGCGGTTTGTTAAAATTTAGATCAGATGAAAGATCTTTTAATATGTAGCATTTTAATACTATTTAGCACAGTGTAATAAGTTCATTTTACAGTACGTAACCTCCTCAAAAATGATCGTTACAACGCAGTTCGATCATCCATCTTTAGAACAACAATCTCTCTCGTTGCCATTCCGTAACAGAGAAACTTACCTCTCATGGAGTTCGATAGTGGCGCGACAAGTGTTTTGGTGTATAACACAAATTATTGTCTGAAATAATACCCGAAACAAGGTAGCCAAAGCTGCTTGATTGCAAGAACAAATTGTCTCCCAATTTTATTTTATCATCTCCCAAAACTGAGAAGAATAATTCAGCACTCAAAAGAACATCGACCTTTTGAGGAACGAAAAATAATGGGTCAGCAAGTTTTATTTTCCTTGGAATGTAAAAATTCGAAACATTAATTCTTTTGGGGGTGTGAAACTAGTTATGTTAGGCACAATCAATAAGTCAATTTTCCAGTGTGAATCATTACTTTCATTCGACAGATAAGCTGAAACCTTTTCTGTAATATTTAGCGATGTGTCATTTAGTCCACTTATCGGAACGTTTAATTTTTCTTTCTTCAAACCATGCGCTTCTGCTGCTCTTGTCATAAATGAACTTTCAGAAGCCAAATCTAGAATAGCCCTCAATGGTTTGTTTTCACCAGCAGCATCTTTGACATAAATTATTACAGTATTTATCAAAATACTTTTACTATTTCCGTTTGAGAAGAAAGAAATACGAGCATTTCCTGGCGAATGCGAATCCATTGACCTTGACGCGTTTATGTTTTGCTTATTTGGTTCCTGAAGCTCTGTCGCCCCCGTGATGTCTGGACCTGTCAGCGGCGACAAATATGCATGCAACAATGTATGATGATCGGATTTTTTGTTACAAATATAAAAAACACTATTCGATTTACACTGAGATAATAAATGAAATTCGCTCAGACAATTATTGCAAAGGCGATGTTTTTTCACCAAACTCACTCGTTCAGATAATTTCATCTGTTTGAATTTATCGCAGTGATACAATGCATGAGATTGAGATTTACAACCGATACACAATTTAGGCGATTTATTAGATTTTACCAAAAGAGACTTGGGTCGTTCCGAGTTAAATTTAGATGGAATATTAGCATTGATACTATTTAAAATTTGATATCTTCTCTCTAAGAATTCCAAAAATGTATCAAAATCGGGCACTTCCTTATCCTTTAGTGTAAGTTCATACTGTTTTCCTGTTTCACGGTCTAATTTATCAAGAATAACATTTAATAATAAAACATTCGATAGTTTATCTCTGGCGAAATCTAAGAGTTTTAACGATCTAGGATTTTTCTTAATATTGTCCAACATGTTGCGAAGCTGTTTAGCAGATTCATGTTTTATTGATGGTATTTTTAGAATACTTTTAATATGACAATCTACAATTATTCTTTTATTCTCGTATCTTTGTTCCAAAGCTTTAAAAAGTGAAGAAAAGTTATCGTCTGGTGTTTCTAATGATTTAGCTTCTCCTTTTAAAGCCGCGCGTAAGTAATGGAGCTTTTCATTTTCGGAAAGTTCTGGATTCTCTTGGATTAAACTATTAAACTGAGTCTTAAACAAATTCCATTCTTCAAATTTTCCGCTAAAATTCGGAAGTGGAATTTTTGGCAGTTTTACTATAGCCCTTTTAAACTTATCATTACATACAGAATAACATTCGTGTGTAGGGCTGTCAGCATTTTTATTTGTTACACATTCGTAGCTGTTATTTTTAAGTTTATTAATAGAGGTTTTTAGACTTACCTCTAATTTTTGAATATCCTCATCCACCTGAGCCAGCAAAGCTTTCACTTCTTCAAATTCATCATCCTTGAGTATTCTGTAATAGTCGTTTTTCAGCACTTCGAACTTTTCATGAATATTTACCACCCTATCCAAATGAGCTTGTAGCTGCGCGATATCCAGTTCATTTTTTTTTCTGCTGCTGTTACAGCATACGCAATCCTTGTTAATTGTCCTTTAAGATTTCTGCGTTTGCGATAATCGGTACTGTCAAATACATCAAAAATCCAATGTTCCACGCACGCACAAAGCACACTGACCAAAGGTACAAGTTTGCGCAAGATGAGGTCTCGACGGGACGTTTTCAATTAGGCTATGTCAGAAGTAATAAACAACGACCAGACATTCTGACGAAGGCGCTTCCAGCACCTCAGTTTCATTTCCAGAAAAAGTTGATTGGTGTAAAATAAGTCAACAAGTAATATGAACAGTGATTATTTTTCATGCTCGAAGGAGGCTGTTGAGAATCGAGCATTTAATTAATATTATGTGCAGTTCCAGTGGCTTTATTGTTTTATTACTTTTTATGCATCTGGTATCACTATTATTTTTGTCATTCTAAAAGTTGTCATGTAAACAATAAAGCGTACATAAGTTCTCTTTAATTTTTTTTTTGTTTTGTTAATAAAGTCAAAAATTTAATTAGCCATCACTCTGTTTGTTAATTTTATAACAAAAACATTTGGAAGAAGTTTTTGCCGTACTTAACGAGGCCGGTTTCAAAATAAATGGAAGAAAATGCAAGTTCGCTGCAAAGGAATTGTGACAGTTAGGATAAAAAATTTCTAATAAGGGCATAGAGACTGATGACTCAAAAATAAAGTCAATTAAAAGTTATCCTTCCCTAAATACGGCTAAAAATTGTCTTCATTTCTGGGCTTATGTTCATATTATAGAATGTTTATAAAGTATTTTGCGAAAATAGTTGAGCCTCTTTTAGTGCTAAAAAGAAAGAAAAGTAGATTTTCTTGGACAGCCGAGTCGAACAACGGTTTTGAACAACTAAAGAATGCCCCAGTCCTTAAAGTCCCAGAAGGCGAACAAGGTCTAGAGCTTTCAGCGGATGCATCCGATTATGCAATTGGGGCGGTGCTGTCCCAAAATGGGTAACCTATAGCTTTCTTTCCAGAAAACCTTGAATGCTACCCAGAGGAACTATTCCGCCACTAAGCGAGAAACGCTCGCTGTCTTATTAGCAGTTCAGAAGTTTCGTGTCTACTTCGGAAGTTCACCGATAATGGTCTACTCAGATCATGCGGCACTGGGTCGCTTGTAATTTATCGCCTCGCCTGATACGGTGGACTTTAAAATCACAGGAATTCAATTTAATCATAAAACAAACACCTGGAAAAGAAAACGTAGTCGCCGATGCCCCTTCACGAATAAAAATTGATGAAGAGGGAAACACAATCAAGTGTGCTATGCTCACCTCAAGAGTTATTGAGTCTCGTGATACAATAGTTGAAGAACTGAAAAAGGACCCAGAATTTAAAGATATTTACGTATACCTGGAAGACCCTGAAAAGTTTGAGCATATAGATTTAACGGCTCGATAATAGCAATAGGGCGCAGCATTACGAAATAATCGACAAATTGTTATTTTATACAAAGGTAACAAATGAAAATCAGGAATACCGATCTTAGAGGAGTTGCACGATCTACCATCTGCTGAACATTTCGGAATACGAAAAACACTAAAGAGGGTACGCGAAGCGGTTTATCTTCCGCAATTACAAAGAATTGTTACGGCGTATGTTAAGTCGTGCCATACGTGCCAGTTAATAAACAATGTTAATTACAGCCCGGCTGGGTATTTAAAAACATAAAGACCACTTTTCCAAATGAAATACTAGGCATATATTTGCTTGTATCCTACCCTAGGACAAAAATAAGTAAAAACAGATATCTATTAACAATTGTTGACCATTTTTCAAAATGGGTAGAAATAGTCCCTCTTAAACGAGCTTCAGCTAAAATAGTCGCAGATTCGTTCTTAAATAAATATATTTTTAAATACGGGGCCCCACTAAAAGTAATATCAGATAACGGAAAACAGTTTGTTAGCAGTACATTTAAAAATTTGTGTACAGGACTTAGCATACGCCATCTAAAAATGGTACCATATAGACCGCAGTCGAATATAGCGGCACGCGTAAATAAGAATATTGTAAAAATTAATAGGGAATATGTGAAAAAGTTTCATGACCGCTGGGATAGCTGTGTCAATGAGTTAGGTTTTGCCTTAAGAACCGCAAAGCATGATAGGACGCAGAAGACCCCCTCGGAGTTATTTTTAGGAAGAAAAATCATAACGCCTTTGGATAAGTTGTTCTTTGTACAACAGAGACAAGAAGAATTCAAGTTAAAAGACATAGAGAGAATTATCGACGAAGCAATTAAAAGCTCTGATATAGCAAGACAAAAGCAAAAAGTCTATTATGATAGAAATAGAAGGGACTTGGAATTATAAAGTGGGACAGAAAGTTCTTAAGTTGAAATACTCGTTATCATCTGCACCCGAAAACAGAGCTGCGAAGTTTGAGCCCAGGTTTGAAGGGAGAAAAAATAAGACAAGCCACGTTTTATTTAAAGGCCGAAAATGGCCAACAACCGGTTGCAAATACTGACCAAATAAAGCCGTACTACAGCCGTAATGATTTTAAAGTTTTACAGGATTTATTACAGGATCCTGAAAGTGAGGAGAGAAGCCCGCCAGCTCAAGAGCACAGCTGGGGTCCTCCAACACAAAAGAGGAAGCAGAGCCAGCAATCTTCAACCGGGGGAATCCAATCCAGTAATGCTGTTGAATCTCTCAATAGAATTCTAAAAGGTAAAAAGAGATCTCTTACCTTTTCTTTCAACCGGGAGCCGAGTTTGTTCCATTCTAAATTCTTATTCGATGAAATATCTAAATTCGAAGCTTTTGCATGAAGAGGGACACTTCTGTATGACGTAAACAGATTATATTTAGATACATTTATATATTTTACATACAATTATTAGGTTACATAAAAATTACCCGCTCTCCATCTAACGGTCATTCGAGTTCGGGTTCAGAGTTCTAACTACGTTCTTACGTAGGATTATTCTCGAGTTTAGATGTAATGGTGCTGATAGTCCGGAATTTAGATGTGGTGGCGCGGTTAGTCCGGAGTTTAGATGGAACATCACCTCCCACCATTGAGATCCGACGATGCAGAGGAACTCAATACACACAGGTAACGTCGATGACACAGTTTCCAACAGCAACAACTACAAGGGAGGCCCAAGAAGGTCCAGGATTGAGAATGAAAAGTTAAAAAAGACCTGTGGACACAACCGGAGCCAAATTACTTATCGTACAAATTTATGCTAAAATTATTGTCTTCAATAACAAGGTATTTCATTTAGTGTCGAAGTCAAATTAAGAATCGGGACTCTCCAGATGTTTTATTATTTCGCGGAGGGCGGAATAAAATGCGCATGTGTAAAGCCTACGAAATTTGATGGTTTTGATCATTCCGGATATTGGACGTCCGAATTTTGGACATTGTACTGTACACTATTTCATGTAGTGGATAAGTAATCAGAGAAACCAAGTATGTAATGTAAAATTCCCTTATTTAAAGTAAACAGTTTGAAGAATGAAATGACGTCTTCCATGTACATGACAAACATTTATTTAAGCTATGAAGACGTTGAAGAGCAGAGTAGAAACATGATATTACACAGCGCTTAGCACTTCTCGCTCACATGCGATACTCACCATTGACTTTGGCTAACTGCCTAGAAAAGTATTACGCAGCAGAGAACTTGCTTATCATGCGCATGCGCTAGGCGAATCAACGGCGGTTGCCAACATACCCCCTTTCGACGTTGATTCTCCTATTCCTGAAAAGTAAAACAAAATGCATATTAAACAGTATTCAATCCTATAATTGTACAACAGTTTTGATGTTTAACAGGAGTCAGGGATTTGGTTAACACATCAGCTCCCATTTCACTGGTAGGTATGTACTGCACATCTAATTCACCGCGTTCATATACTTCACACACAAAATGATGACGAATGTCTATGTGCTTTGTACGGGAGTGAAACACCGAGTTCTTTGTAATTTTCTGAGCCCCTTGATTGTCGCAGTATATTGTTGTTGGGTTTTCTATGTTTTAACCCAGCTCCTTCAGGAAACGACGTAGGTAGACGGTTTCTTTGGCGGCCTCAGACAAAGCCATATATTCCGCCTCCGTTGAGGATAGAGCTACACTACGTTGTTTTCATGATTCCCAGGTTATGGCTGAACCACTTAATATATATACAACACCTGTGTAGGATTTTCGATCATCGACATTTGATGCCCAGTCTGCATCCACAAAGGCGATGAGTGGTTTTCCTGTTTTCGTTCGTATAAATTAGTTCTTGATCTTTGGTTCCCTTTAGATATCGAAGTATTCTTTTCACAGCATGCCAATGTTCTTTTCCGGGATTGTTGTTAAATTGACTTAAGAAATTCACGGCGTATGTGATATCTGGCCTAGTAGCTGCTTAAAGGTACATTAGTGATCCGATTAGATTTCTAAATGGAACATTTTTCATGTCAGCGATTTCGTACGTAATTATCTGAATTAAGAAATTTAAATTTCATATATTTTAATTTTTCATCCAACTTTTTGTACCACTGACGTCCTAACTGTTTAAGACCGTATAATGATCTCTTTAAAAGATACACTTTATCTGAATTAGTTTCATCGCGAAAACCTTCGGGAATTTCCATGTAGATTTCTTCATCTAAATTTCCATTTACATAGGCCATTACAAAATCTAATTAGTAACCTTTGAGACTGTGTTCTGCAGCGTACGCTAAAACTATTCTTATGGAACTTAATCTAGCAAAAGGGCAAAGGTTTTCAGTGAAATCGAGATCAGGGATTTGAGCGCATCCTTTAGCAACTAGCCTAGCTTTGTATTTTTCGATAGTGCCATCGTTATTATATTTTAATTAATGAACCCATTTACTACCAATAACTTTCTTGTTTTCAGGTCCTTTTACTAATTCTCAAGCCTTTCCTTGAACAAGCGAGCTATATTCTAACAGCATGGCATTATGCCAATTTTCAGCCATATGGTCCATTTAATGCTTCTTGCACCGTAGGATTAATGCTTTCCTCAACAACATTTTGAGTTTCTTCATTTTTATTCACAACTGTATAGTGATATTCCTTTTTAGGCCTTCCTGGCAAACCTTCCGCCATTAAAACTAAAGTGCGATTTTATCTTTCCGCGACGCCATTCTGGGCTGACGTATAAGGAGTGCTCATTTCGTGTTTTGTTCCCGCATCATTAAGAACTTTATTAAAGTCTTTCCCTAAATATTCTAGCCCGTTATCGGTTCGCATGCTTCTGATTTTAGAGTTAAATTTATTTTCAAAAGATGCTTTAAAATTTCTGAAAGCTTCTTTAACCTCATCCTTAGATTTCAGAAAATAAACACGAACATATCGAGATTTATCATCGATAAATGTTGCGAAATAAAATGATCCACCTATTGATTCGGTTCTCATGGGACCACACAAATCAGAATGAGTTAGATTTAACAATTCAGTACTTCTACGAGTATATTCAGATTCTTCGGGAAGGGTGCGGTTTGTTTACCCTGAATGCATACCTTAAAAGTAGAAAGAGAGTCATTTTGAGAAAAAGAAAGACCTCTAACCATGTTATTTATTTGAAGTTTTTTAAGATCATTTTCATTTAAATGGCCAAATCTTATATGCCACTGATCTATTTCTTTAGCAATTGATACAGATTTAAATATTGGCATGACAAAATAAAAATCATTTTCGCGTTTAGCTAAAATTACTGTTTCGTTATTAGAATTAATTATTTGAGCACATTTTTCTTTGAAAATTACTGAAAAATTATTTGAAGTTACTTGAGACACTGAGATTAAATTATTTTTCAAATCAGGTACACGTAATGCATTTTTGAGTCTGATATTTTCGGTTTTAGAACCTATACGACTTTTAAATTTAACAAAAGAGGTTTCCGATAGCTTTAACTATTTTATCAGCAGCTAATTTAACATAAGTATCACCTACCTTGCGAATTTCCTGAAACAGTTCCTTGCTGTTACACATATGCGATGTTGCACCACTATCCAGACAAAAAATGTCTTTAGAGTTACTATTTGTGCATGATACGGCTTTTTCTTGCTCCAAGGAATTCTGATTTTCTGCAGACATCGCAGTTTCACTGAGGCGTTTGCTTTTAGTTTTTTTTTACCTTTCTTCCTACATTCCGATGCTCTATGTCCATAGATATGGCAGAAGTTGCATCTGTAGTTAACTGGATACTGTCTTCGGTTTGCAGAGATATCTGGTTTAGGTTTAGGAACCGGTTGTTGAGTATACTTCCGATCTTTTGAATAGAACGCATGTTGTGAGTAGCATGAAAATGGGCGTTCTGCATCAGGAGGGTCAGAGGGCCAGGGGGCGTGGTCAATGACGCCACACAGAGGGCGGGGCCAAAGGCAACGTCATCACACTAGGAGGCGGGGTCACGAGTGGAGTTGAGTTGTTGGTAGATTGCTGGTTGAGTTGTAGACCTCCTGCTTTTCATTTAAAGTTAGTTTTTTTAAATTGGCAACGGGAAATATTTTCTGCATCTTAATTTTGATGAAATGTCGATGCTGCCCTCTCTTGACGAAAAAGTGAATTATATGTTTTAGAAATATATTTTTTAAATCTGGTGTTAAAATTATTCATTGCGCGACTCTGAAAACAATGTAAAAGAAACAAATAATAAAAAAAAAGACTTTCCTTTAATGAAACTACAAGATATTTTTTTTTTTTTTATTACTCAGTTTTATTCTGATACTTTTATTCTTTCTAGTTTTCCATGAAACTTTAACTTATTTCTCAGGTTTTCTGTTCATAGTAACATATATATTTACTGTCATATTTTTTTAATACTTAACGTTTCTAATTTGTAATATTTTATTTAATTTCCACATACTAGTTTTTTTTCATACCTTTCATACCATTTCAGCATACCCTGATTTTTAACTTATATATTATATTTCACAAACGTTCCCGCACATGCTGTTTATTTGTTACACTACTTAATTTTAGATGTAATTTCACACTTTCTTTTAACGTTATAATGTTCAATATATTCTGAATTTTAACTTCATTTACTTTTTTAAAACATTCTAGTATTTTATACACACTTTAATTTAGTAGTTTAAAATTCTATTTAAAAAGAAACGTTTATTTTTCGTAATCTTAGTTCTTTTACTAAATTTTATACAAAATTACTAATTTCTTTCACATGTTCAACAATATCTTCCTTACATTACCGAATATTTTTTTTTAAACTTAAGTCTATAACTGTTAATTGCTTCTCTTACGTTCATGATTTCCCTTCTGTGTTTATATTTCTTAATTCTAGTTTAACTTATTCATTATAACGTTTTTCTTTCTGTCTCATCACTCGTAATTCCAACATTTTATCCCTTTTTATTCATTTTAACGATATGGATTGTTTTCATTTGCTCCATATTCAAATATTTCCTTGCAATTTTTAAAATACTTGTTTTATTCTCCGATCATAATAGATCATTTACAGGTTTTACTCAGAAATTTCCATTCACAACTTTACAGTTTAATACCATTTATATCTAAATGTATTCCTTTCTCACATAGTTTTATGGTCTTCAAAGTGTCTAACATCATATTCAGTTTTAAATCCCGATTACCTGTAAGTGTGTTGATAATTTTCATTTCTAATTTTACAACCACGTTCAGTGTTTCATCCACACATACCAAAATATTTCTTACATCTTCTGATATTTAGTCTATGTCATATTTCAGTACTTCAAATGAATTTACACTGCTCACACTATTATTTTGTCATGTTTTAGAGACACTGACTATACAAATTTTACTATTTTTCCTACACTAATTGCATCTATGTCAGCACTCATGATAAACTAGCAATTGTTTTGCATCACATGCATAAAGAAATTCTTAAAACCAACTTTTTCAATATTGTACTCAAATTACTGTTTTCCAGATGGCAATTACCAGTATTCTTTAGTTTTACTGTGTTACATCTTTTTAAATTTTAACATCTTACTTTTAATTCTAACATACATCTTTTGAACAATTTTTTCTTTTAATGATAGCTATACCTTATCTGTTCAAATTAATTCTTTAGTCACCTTCTTTACTACCTTTCAGTACCTTCATAATTCACTATGCAAACGCAATGTCTTTCACTGACATTCTGTTTGATAATACTACAAGTTTCCTTAATTGACAAAAAGCGAATTATTTCTCATTTCAAAATAGAACTACTATATTTTTGCACAAACATTACCTTCATCCATTCAAACATACTGTTATAAGAATGATTTTAGTTAAATTTAGCAGACAAATAAACACATTTTGTGCTAAATAGGCATAAACATTTAGATTCAGAATATTTCTTTTTAATTCGATGTAAGACTTGAATTTCATTCATGATACGGATTGTCTCTTGATTTTTTTTGTTTACCTTACACTAATAGAAAATTTTTATTTTACAAGTTCAGCTTTTAACGAAATAGAAATAAAAACTACGATACACCTGGTGTTTTTAAGAAAAGGAACTTAGGATAATTTCTGGAAATGTTAATGCTTTTAGAGTTTTCTTTCAATAACGTTGATTTTCATTACTTTACTAATTTCAATAATTCTCTTATTAGCTAATATGAATGAAACATTGTCAAAAATGTGACACAGTATAACTCTTACGAACATACGTACCTTTACCAGCATACAGATATTACCGATTGAAATGAAGAAAGATACAGATATTTTACTCCAATCTACATTAAATTAAAAAAAAAATATTTAAACTTTCATACATTCCAAAGAACAAACGAAAACTGAATAGATATTGTTATGTTTGTATATATGAGATAAAATTTTTATGAATGGTATTTAAAGTAATGCTCAGAACTTCATAAAAGCGAACATTCACTATGTTATTACACATATCATCAGTTATTTACATAATTCAATGTAATATTAATCATTACATGTACTATATACATATATATTTAAAGTTTAATTGTCTTACAATTGAATAATTAACTATTGAGAGAAAGAGGTTCCTTTCTTGCACTATTTAATTCACATGGAACAAATTTTCCCATCAACCACATTGAACCGCGTTTATTAAATTCTCCAAAGCTCTTTTATTTCTGCATTTTCACACTCACGACACATTTTAAATGTAACTATTGATTACCATTTCAAACACCGATATCATAACTCAGTGTAACACTACACCATAACTCATTTTTTCCCTACTAACTACAATTTTATATGTTCAAGAAGTACATCTAAGACATGATTATCTATGTTCTAGAAAATCAATTCAATTGCGAACATACTATTAAGACTTGCGATTTTAGAAGACTTGCATGTATTAACGATGTCAACATTTTTTCGTTTTTGTAAGATTCGCATCAAATCATGTCGCATTCGAATGTGGTATAAGAGATCACTTTTTCTTTTAAACACTTGTAAACAATGGATTCAATTTATAAGAAGAGAAGTATCATGCTGTTTCAAAACATCATCATCAGCATATTTCTGTTTCTTTTGACACCGGCAACATTTAAAAAAATAGTTTCGTGAGATAGTCTTCAAATTTTGTTTTACTTGAAAAAATGTCCGAACTTTCAATACGATGTAAAGTTTCATATTGTTTTAAATTCTCATGCTCACTAAATATTTTTTATCATGATTTACTCTTAAAAGTAACTTTATAAGTTTTCATACCCTTTTTACGTGAAAAGAACTTGTGATTATTCACTACAGAATTCTAAGACGAGAAGCTTCGCGACTTTTCAAACTATAAACTTAAATTTCTTAGGACATACACTACATCTGATGTTTCTTTCATGAGATTTCAAACATCTCTTCAGATTACTCGTATTCAAGAAACCTCGCAAATATATCACATAAGTTCAGCGAATAATCGCTTCATAAACTCTTAAATCTTCAACACGAGTGAATCACTTGAAGCATATACTGCATTGTAAACATATAATACTTAAAAAAATTGTTATAAAAAATAAAAATACATTTATTTTCACCAAGAAGCTTTTCTATTTAAATACATTTATTTATTTCCAAAGAACAAGTTTCTGTATTATACATAAAACATACTTAAGAATTTTCTTTCCTTAGTTAATATCAAATTAACAGCAATATCCATTTACTGACATTTGATATACATGTTTGCTTTAAAATTAAAACTAAAATTTCAATATATTTCTATTAAAAAAAACATAAGGAAAAAAATATTCATAACATCAACCAAACACAGAAATTTAAATAGAATAGCTGTACTTATATTAATGCATTTTTATAATCTTCATAACATTTCGATTCAAAAAACCTATCACAAAATAAATGAACAATTTTTTTCTGCCTTAAAGAATCTCTTATATTTTTAAAATTAATACATAAAAATATATCTTCACCAATATATTTAATTCTGTCATCAACACTTATTATAATGCAATCATGTCTTGTTTGTGAAGGGTGATTTACAATGCAACCTTCGCATTTAAATAGTTTTTTAATCACTGAATTTAATTCAGTTTTGATAGAGTTTATGAGTTCTTTAAAAAGTTCATCATCATCACTTGCCATATCCGAACAATTGTTTTTACATTTGATTTGCAACGGTAAAATAATTTCAAAAATACTTTTATATAAAGTATTAGACATATCAGGAATAATTTCTTTCAATTTTTTTAAAATATCACAGTTTACCTTTAGGTATGTAGGTTTTAGTTTAAAAGAATTTAATCTTGTTTAAAAACTTGTTGAAAAATACACTAACCTTCTTTGTTGAAAAGTACCAACTCATTATTGCAAATGATGCTGGTACTCGTATACACAAGATTAAATTCATATATTTTTGAGGAAAATTCTTGCCATGTTGCAGGAGTTATAACAACACCGCGTGTAGTAGGGTATAATATTTTATTTTGTTCCACACATTCACGTAGATGAATGTTCATTCTGTTTTCAAACTGATTTATGGACACAAAATATCCCCAACCAAGAGTTCACTGTGCAATCAACTTCGAACTTTCTTTTTTTCTGTTCTCGATTATTCGGCATGAAGATATTTTCAGGAACAGATTTCATATAGTGGGCAAACCAGTCATCCTCTGGAAGTTCATCCTCATTATCTTCCAAGCGTCGTTTTTTAATTTTCGAAATTTTTATGTTTCGGAATGTGATACTAATTCTAGGATCTTTGACGTCAGGTTGAGAGGGTATTCCGTGCATCCAAAATTGATTCGTTGGTGGTTTCATTACAAGGAGAGTTCCATGAGTTAAGTCCAAGCTTCGACATGTGAAATTTCGCCTGGTAAATACCCTTTGACGTTTTGCACCTAAACTGATGATAGGTATATTACTTTCAGGTTCGAGACAAGTTTCATTGTCTTTATGAATTGAAATTTTAGCACCTCCATCCTGATGTAGTTCAATAAAGCAAAATTATATTTTTTGCCAGTTATCGTTTCAATATAATCTTTTACATTTAGAAGAGTTTGAGTCCATGGTTCTGCACAAATGCTCGTTCCAGAGAATTCGTAACTAAGTCCTTCATCACCAAAACCGAGTACTTTTCTTCGTGGAACATACTGAGTCCCATTAATTTCAATACTAATATTTTTAAAATCATAATTTAATAGTTCGTCTAACAAACGATTAGCTTCATTTCGTGAATAAAATTCTTCCTATAATTCCACATTTAACTCTGTATCACATATATTCCTCATATTCGCTTTTGAATCTAACGACAATTCTGAATGATATAGAAATACGTAGCATTCTTAAAAAGCAAAAATTATCTAAAAAATACATTAACGAAATGATTTCTTCACTCTGATACAATAGCATTCATGTCTTGTTTGCGTCATATGTATATTGCGTTATCATGATAAGATAGATTAATGGAAAACTCTGATAATCACTGAAAAACCTATAACAAAAGATTATTTTTACACATATGACGCCCGATAGACCGGCTTCGCAAACAAGACATGAATGCTATTGTATCAGAGTGATGAAATCATTTCGCTAATGTATCTTTTAGATAATTTTTGCTTTTTAAGAATGCTACGTATTTCTATATCATTCAGAATTGTCGTTAGATTCAAAAGCGAATATGAGGAATATATGTGATACAGAGTTAAATGTGGAATTATACGAAGAATTTTATTCACGAAATGAAGCTAATCGTTTGTTAGACGAACTATTAAATTATGATTTTAAAAATATTAGTATTGAAATTAATGGGACTCAGTATGTTCCACGAAGAAAAGTACTCGGTTTTGGTGATGAAGGACTTAGTTACGAATTCTCTGGAACGAGCATTTGTGCAGAACCATGGACTCAAACTCTTCTAAATGTAAAAGATTATATTGAAACGATAACTGGCAAAAAATATAATTTTGCTTTATTGAACTATTATCCTGATGGAGGTGCTAAAATTTCAATTCATAAAGACAATGAAACTTGTCTCGAACATGAAAGTAATATACCTATCATCAGTTTAGGTGCAAAACGTCAAAGGGTATTTACCAGGCGAAATTTCACATGTCGAAGCTTGGACTTAACTCATGGAACTCTCCTTGTAATGAAACCACCAACGAATCAATTTTGGATGCACGGAATACCCTCTCAACCTGACGTCAAAGATCCTAGAATTAGTATCACATTCCGAAACATAAAAATTTCGAAAATTAAAAAACGACGCTTGGAAGATAATGAGGATGAACTTCCAGAGGATGACTGGTTTGCCCACTATATGAAATCTGTTCCTGAAAATATCTTCATGCCGAATAATCGAGAACAGAAAAAAAGAAAGTTCGAAGTTGATTGCACAGTGAACTCTTGGTTGGGGATATTTTGTGTCCATAAATCAGTTTGAAAACAGAATGAACATTCATCTACGTGAATGTGTGGAACAAAATAAAATATTATACCCTACTACACGCGGTGTTGTTATAACTCCTGCAACATGGCAAGAATTTTCCTCAAAAATATATGAATTTAATCTTGTGTATACGAGTACCAGCATCATTTGCAATAATGAGTTGGTACTTTTCAACAAAGAAGGTTAGTGTATTTTTCAACAAGTTTTTAAACAAGATTAAATTCTTTTAAACTAAAACCTACATACCTAAAGGTAAACTGTGATATTTTAAAAAAATTGAAAGAAATTATTCCTGATGTATCTAATACTTTATATAAAAGTATTTTTGAAATTATTTTACCGTTGCAAATCAAATGTAAAAACAATTGTTCGGATATGGCAAGTGATGATGATGAACTTTTTAAAGAACTCATAAACTCTATCAAAACTGAATTAAATTCAGTGATTAAAAAACTATTTAAATGCGAAGGTTGCATTGTAAATCACCCTTCACAAACAAGACATGATTGCATTATAATAAGTGTTGATGACAGAATTAAATATATTGGTGAAGATATATTTTTATGTATTAATTTTAAAAATATAAGAGATTCTTTAAGGCAGAAAAAAATTGTTCATTTATTTTGTGATAGGTTTTTTGAATCGAAATGTTATGAAGATTATAAAAATGCATTAATATAAGTACAGCTATTCTATTTAAATTTCTGTGTTTGGTTGATGTTATGAATATTTTTTTCCTTATGTTTTTTTTAATAGAAATATATTGAAATTTTAGTTTTAATTTTAAAGCAAACATGTATATCAAATGTCAGTAAATGGATATTGCTGTTAATTTGATATTAACTAAGGAAAGAAAATTCTTAAGTATGTTTTATGTATAATACAGAAACTTGTTCTTTGGAAATAAATAAATGTATTTAAATAGAAAAGCTTCTTGGTGAAAATAAATGTATTTTTATTTTTTATAACAATTTTTTTAAGTATTATATGTTTACAATGCAGTATATGCTTCAAGTGATTCACTCGTGTTGAAGATTTAAGAGTTTATGAAGCGATTATTCGCTGAACTTATGTGATATATTTGCGAGGTTTCTTGAATACGAGTAATCTGAAGAGATGTTTGAAATCTCATGAAAGAAACATCAGATGTAGTGTATGTCCTAAGAAATTTAAGTTTATAGTTTGAAAAGTCGCGAAGCTTCTCGTCTTAGAATTCTGTAGTGAATAATCACAAGTTCTTTTCACGTAAAAAGGATATGAAAACTTATAAAGTTACTTTTAAGAGTAAATCATGATAAAAAATATTTAGTGAGCATGAGAATTTAAAACAATATGAAACTTTACATCGTATTGAAAGTTCGGACATTTTTTCAAGTAAAACAAAATTTGAAGACTATCTCACGAAACTATTTTTTTAAATGTTGCCGGTGTCAAAAGAAACAGAAATATGCTGATGATGATGTTTTGAAACAGCATGATACTTCTCTTCTTATAAATTGAATCCATTGTTTACAAGTGTTTAAAAGAAAAAGTGATCTCTTATACCACATTCGAATGCGACATGATTTGATGCGAATCTTACAAAAACGAAAAAATGTTGACATCGTTAATACATGCAAGTCTTCTAAAATCGCAAGTCTTAATAGTATGTTCGCAATTGAATTGATTTTCTAGAACATAGATAATCATGTCTTAGATGTACTTCTTGAACATATAAAATTGTAGTTAGTAGAGAAAAAATGAGTTATGGTGTAGTGTTACACTGAGTTATGATATCGGTGTTTGAAATGGTAATCAATAGTTACATTTAAAATGTGTCGTGAGTGTGAAAATGCAGAAATAAAAGAGCTTTGGAGAATTTAATAAACGCGGTTCAATGTGGTTGATGGGAAAATTTGTTCCATGTGAATTAAATAGTGCAAGAAAGGAACCTCTTTCTCTCAATAGTTAATTATTCAATTGTAAGACAATTAAACTTTAAATATATATGTATATAGTACATGTAATGATTAATATTACATTGAATTATGTAAATAACTGATGATATGTGTAATAACATAGTGAATGTTCGCTTTTATGAAGTTCTGAGCATTACTTTAAATACCATTCATAAAAATTTTATCTCATATATACAAACATAACAATATCTATTCAGTTTTCGTTTGTTCTTTGGAATGTATGAAAGTTTAAATATTTTTTTTTTTAATTTAATGTAGATTGGAGTAAAATATCTGTATCTTTCTTCATTTCAATCGGTAATATCTGTATGCTGGTAAAGGTACGTATGTTCGTAAGAGTTATACTGTGTCACATTTTTGACAATGTTTCATTCATATTAGCTAATAAGAGAATTATTGAAATTAGTAAAGTAATGAAAATCAACGTTATTGAAAGAAAACTCTAAAAGCATTAACATTTCCAGAAATTATCCTAAGTTCCTTTTCTTAAAAACACCAGGTGTATCGTAGTTTTTATTTCTATTTCGTTAAAAGCTGAACTTGTAAAATAAAAATTTTCTATTAGTGTAAGGTAAACAAAAAAAAATCAAGAGACAATCCGTATCATGAATGAAATTCAAGTCTTACATCGAATTAAAAAGAAATATTCTGAATCTAAATGTTTATGCCTATTTAGCACAAAATGTGTTTATTTGTCTGCTAAATTTAACTAAAATCATTCTTATAACAGTATGTTTGAATGGATGAAGGTAATGTTTGTGCAAAAATATAGTAGTTCTATTTTGAAATGAGAAATAATTCGCTTTTTGTCAATTAAGGAAACTTGTAGTATTATCAAACAGAATGTCAGTGAAAGACATTGCGTTTGCATAGTGAATTATGAAGGTACTGAAAGGTAGTAAAGAAGGTGACTAAAGAATTAATTTGAACAGATAAGGTAAGGCTATCATTAAAAGAAAAAACTGTTCAAAAGATGTATGTTAGAATTAAAAGTAAGATGTTAAAATTTTAAAGGATGTAACAGAGTAAAACTAAAGAATACTGGCAATTGCCATCTGGAAAACAGTAATTTGAGTACGATATTGAAAAAGTTGGTTTTAAGAATTTCTTTATGCATGTGATGCAAAACAATTGCTAGTTTATCATGAGTGCTGACATAGATGCAATTAGTGTAGGAAAAATAGTAAAATTTGTATAGTCAGTGTCTCTAAAACATGACAAAATAATAGTGTGAGCAGTGTAAATTCATTTGAAGTACTGAAATATGACATAGACTAAATATCAGAAGATGTAAGAAATATTTTGGTATGTGTGGATGAAACACTGAACGTGGTTGTAAAATTAGAAATGAAAATTATCAACACACTTGCAGGTAATCGGGATTTAAAACTGAACATGATGTTAGACACTTTGAAGACCATAAAACTATGTGAGAAAGGAATACATTTAGATATAAATGGTATTAAACTGTAAAGTTGTGAATGGAAATTTCTGAGTAAAACCTGTAAATGATCTATTATGATCGGAGAATAACAAGTATTTTAAAAATTGCAAGGAAATATTTGAATATGGAGTAAATGAAAACAATCCATATCGTTAAAATGAATAAAAAGGGATAAAATGTTGGAATTACGAGTGATGAGACAGAAAGAAAAACGTTATAATAAATAAATTAAACTAGAATTAAGAAATATAAACACAGAAGGGAAATCATGAACGTAAGAGAAGCAATTAACAGTTATAGACTTAAGTTTAAAAAAAAAAATATTCGGTAATGTAAGGAAGATATTGTTGAACATGTGAAAGAAATTAGTAATTTTGTAGAAAATTTAGTAAAAGAACTAAGATTACGAAAAATAAACGTTTCTTTTTAAATAGAATTTTAAACTACTAAGTTGAAGTGTGTATAAAATACTAGAATGTTTTAAAAAAGTAAATGAAGTTAAAATTCAGAATATATTGAACATTATAACGTTAAAAGAAAGTGTGAAATTACATCTAAAATTAAGTAGTGTAACAAATAAACAGCATGTGCGGGAACGTTTGTGAAATATAATATATAAGTTAAAAATCAGGGTATGCTGAAATGGTATGAAAGGTATGAAAAAAAACTAGTATGTGGAAATTAAATAAAATATTACAAATTAGAAACGTTAAGTATTAAAAAAATATGACAGTAAATAAATATGTTACTATAAACAGAAAACCTGAGAAATAAGTTAAAGTTTCATGGAAAACTAGAAAGAATAAAAGTATCAGAATAAAATTGAGTAATAAAAAAAATATCTTGTAGTTTCATTAAAGGAAAGTCTTTTTTTTTATTATTTGTTTCTTTTACATTGTTTTCAGAGTCGCGCAATGAATAATTTTAACACCAGACTTAAAAAATATATTTCTAAAACATATAATTCACTTTTTCGTCAAGAGAGGGCAGCATCGACATTTCATCAAAATTAAGATGCAGAAAATATTTCCCGTTGCCAATTTAAAAAAACTAACTTTAAATGAAAAGCAGGAGGTCTACAACTCAACCAGCAATCTACCAACAACTCAACTCCACTCGTGACCCCGCCTCCTAGTGTGATGACGTTGCCTTTGGCCCCGCCCTCTGTGTGACGTCATTGACCACGCCCCCTGACCCTCTGACCCTCCTGATGCAGGACGCCCATTTTCATGCTACTGTTGTGGTTCAGAAAACGATGAATCTTAATTTTTGCGAGCGTTAGCTTCTTCCAACAGTTTAATTTTCAGCATTTCTGGAGGAGACAGTTGATCACGAGATTCGATGGCTATTCGAAAGCTTTCATGAGAGTTCATAAGAGCATATAAAAGCAATATTGTAAGCAAATCATCCTCAATGTTTATTTCCATTTCTTTCAGTTTGTCCACAAGAATGAAAAAAGCATTTAGACGATCAGTCATTTGTTTACATTCACTCATTTTTGTAAAAAGCAATTTTTTTAGAATTGTGCCCTTTCTAGCTGGTCCCTTCGATTCGTAAATAGAATGTAATTTACTCCACACTTCGTGAGATGTTACACAATTCTTTACTTGTGGAAGTTCACTGGGTAAGATGGATAGGATTATATCCGCTCGTGCTTTTTGGTCAGTAGTTTTCCATTTAGCAAATTCTTCATCACCAGGTTCTGGTTTCGGAATTTTCCCAGCTACATAGTCCCAATGATAATTTTTAATCAGTATTGTTTCCTCTTGCAACTTGACGTGTCAAAGTTGTCCTTGTTTAGCTTTTCAATTGACACTGTATTAGTCGTCGTCATTTTCATTTCAGTCGACGCAGCCTGGCTTGCCGAAAGAATTTAACAATGGTGGTTGGACTGCACAGTTAAGCGCTTTCTGGGCCCATAACCTATGAAGAATAAAATGACGTCTTCCATATACATGACAAACATTTATTTAAGTTATGAAGACGTTGAACAGCAGAGTAGAAACATGGTATTACACAGCGCTTAGCACTTCTCGCTCACATGCGATACTCACCATTGACTTTGGCTAACTGCCTAGAAAAGTATTACGCAGCAGAGAACTTGCTTATCATGCGCATACGCTAGAAGAATCAACGGCGGTTGCCAACACAGTTATTTTAAGTTTCGAATCTTTACTGTCACTTTTCCCTTCCGTTTTCCCACCAGAATGCATACTTCGTTCGCGTATATTTAAGGAGAGGTTTTTAGTTTGTAAAACAAAACATGTTTTGCCACTCGAGGCCATGCTACTAGCTTGCTAGATAAGATACGATTGGTCTTTGGTCTCGCATTATAATTGCTGATTGTTGAATTCCGTGCCAGTTAAGTTTTGAGCTAACACCGCATTAAACGGATTTGTGTAGCTTTTGGCTACTAGTTTATTTGAATTTAAACTTTACATTTGAACTTACTGTTACCTTAAGTTGTAGAAACATTAGGATTTTTTGGAAGCAGGAGACTTGAAAAAAATGAGCCATGCTCTCGCCGGGAATCGAACCACGGACCTCTGGAATATTCGCCGAGCATGCAGACCACTACACCACGAAGGCATGCTAAAAATCTAATCTAATCTGTGCAAGTATTGCCGGGATAACGTGCAGAGCACAACTTATCCGGCTCAATGAAAATATACCAAAAGGCGCAAGACGTGTACTCATCATTACAGCGTAGCCAATAAGAAGGTCAAAAGTGTTTAAGAAGTGTAAGAGGGGAGCGACTAATAGCCGCGAAGCTATGAACCAGCCAGTAACAGAGCGGGCGGGAAAGGAGAGATGATCAGACCGAGGAGCAAAGAAAATACAAGAACCCGTAAAAGTACGTAATACAATAAAGTGAAAACAAGATACATGATATTTATAAAAGCGAGGAAAGAGAAATAAGTAATTTAAAATTGCAATATAAAACATAAAATAAAAATCCAATAAGAATTACAATTGAAGCACATAGTATTGAGATATAGTAAGTTAGCGTGAGGCACAATTTGAAAGTTAGTGTCCCTGGTGAGGTGAGCTGCATATGGACGAGTATTTTCATCTTCAGCGAGGATCGTATAATCAAAACAATCGAAGTTTTGAAGGTGGGAGCAAGAGAGAGCTTTGCTAAAGAAGTTGTCATTCATGCGCTGAAAGTAATTGTCAACATCATTTTCTGAATACGCTGCCCAAGCCGGTGAATCATAGGTAAACACCGGGCAAATAATTGCAGTGTATATATGCCTTTTCTTATAAAGGTCCAATTTTGAGAAGTTTCCAAGTAAAGGCGTGAGACTGTTCATAATTCCCGTAGTCCTGCTAATTTTCTTGATGTGCTCGGACCAAGTGAGCTTTCTGTTAAAGACAATGCCTTGATACGTGACACTTTTAACCATCTGGATGCTTACATTAAAAAGCTGCATTTGGCCTTTACCAGTGTCCTAGTGTGAGTTCTTTTTGATCAAAAGAAGTTGGGACTTCTGGGCATTTATTTCCACATGCCATTTATACACCAGCTTTCAAGTTGTGGCATCAAGATTTGTAAGTTCTAAATGGCCTTTTCAGAATTCATGGACTTTGCTGCTAACGCGGTGTCATCCGCGTAGCAGCCAAGAAAATAGTTGTAATATATGTGATCTCTGGGAAGATCGGCCACATAAAAAAGAGAAATTATAGGCCCCAAAACGGCACGGCTGCATTGATATTTCTGTGACTTGAAAAATCTTTACCAACGGAGACAAGGAATTTCCCGTTTTTGATAAAAGAGTAAATAATTTCAATGATTTCTCTACTGAAGTCAAAGGAAATCACCTTGTAAATAAGTCCCTCATGCCAGATGCGGTCGGGCATTTCTACAGTGGCGCCGTAGTTCGGGCGCCACTGTAGAAACATTCGTATTTTTTGGAAGCAGGAGACTTGAAAAATGAGCCATGCCCTCACCAGGAATCGAACCACGGACCTCTCGAATACGCGCCGAGCGTGCAGACCACTACACCACGAAGGCACTCTAAGAAGGCGGAAGAAATACATTATAAATTTATGTTGCCACAAGTGGTTGGCTGAGTTGTAAGTGTATAAAGTTTGTCTGAGTATAAAGTGTGCCTTCGGTTCTCATTAAGTTTCAGCAAAGGATCTTTTACATCCTTCTCAGTTCCGTTTGTTAGTTAGCAATAATTCACTTAATGTCTAGCTAAATTTAAGTTACAATGTATGATTGCAAAGACTATAAATTATAATTACATTCAAAGATGTTGAAATCGGTAATTAAGTACTTGCTATATATTAAAATTTTTATACATAAATTATAGTCCTACTTTTATTACAAAACATTCAGATTTCTGTTAGACTAAATGTCTAAGTAATGTAAGAAATTTTCATAAAATTTGAAATAAAAAGTCGGCAGTTATGTTAATATGCTATGAATATAGGTAATGATACTCAATGATGGTTATTCATACACAGTTATTAGATTGTGAGATTTACAAGACTTAAGAACTGTAAGTTATGTGCCGTATATTCCATAATCTTAGATTATATCAAGATTATATTACTTATAGTTAGATAAATTATAAAAATATTATAAAAGCAGTAACAAAAACTTGATTTTGCTTTATAAATTCACAGTTACACATCCTTACAGTTCTAATTTATGAAATGAAGCAAAAAAGGATTTTTAGACCATGGTGATTTTTATCATGGAACATTTTAGGAAACATATAAATATGAAAGTTTAAATTTGCATGTGGTTCCTTAGCAGAGAAATTACCAAGAGTTTATTTTATGCAACTAAAAATCTGTTTTTATTGTTATTATTATTATTATTATTTTGGGAGGAGGAAGACGGATTTTACAATATGCAGATTTGACACTTAAGTTTCAACAGTCATATGATAGCATTAAAAGCACCAGCCTTAACAACAACAGTAAGATTAAAAGCACCCGCCTTAACAATCAAATTTTGGCTTTTTTTTAAATGATATTTTAAAAGTTTTGTTTTTTTATATTGTGCTTTTAGAAAAACTTAGAATTTATCATAACCCACAGGCATTTGCTTTCTCAAAAAGAGGCCTCAAAGAAATTTCAAATAATAAATAATATTACATCAATATATGAATAATTAAATTTTTAATGGAATTTGTCTTTAGTTTGTAGCATATTTCCATGCTCATTTCAGAGAAGAAAATGTTAATATATATTTGCCAGACAAGTACTGAGTTCCAAATACACACGTTAATTGTGATGTATTTTCATTTAACATAAAATATTAAGGCCAGCAACATGTCTGCCACATCTTAACAAAATTTTCGAGTTTCCAAACTGTTATGTGAGTTGATTATCGACATATTTTGAATAAATTATTTTATTCCAAGGAATATTTTGATGATATTCATTTTGCAACAATCAGGGGTTCAAACAAAGGAAAACACAGTTGAAAACAATCTTTCAATATCTATGCAAATAACAATTACAAGAGTCCCAAAACAAATGTAAGCAATTGTAGGTATTTCATACGCAAACAATTAAACTACTTTTTGTGATGTGTTCACATAGCATATACATTAGTTATTCCAAAATCTTTAACTGCCAGGAAACTTGACGCCTTTACTTCGTACGTATCGTAATCTCAAGTCAAAGCTTTATTACAAGATGTCAGTATATTTGATCTTAATTTTTTATGTCATTTGTAAACTAATTTCTCGAAAACACAAAGCTTAGGAAAACAAAATTCCATATCCGTTAATGTACTAGATGAAAAGAAATGTTTGCGTAAAAAAGTGAATGATCGGATAGTAGCATTTTACCCTCTGGCCATCAAATTCGCTAAAGTTACGTGGACAAAAATGGCGACAAATATTTCGGCTCAGTATTCAGGATCTTCGTTCCCCACCCACTCTTTTCATTGGACTTCACCAGGCGGCAAACATCAGAAAGATCTGGTTGTGATTTGAGATTGTAGTGATAGTGTGTCACATGAACATGAACCTTCTTTGGTACAAGTCGAAGAAAACTCGTAAATTGAGAACCGAACGAATATTTACGTGAACGAAGCGAACAAGGAATTTTTATTTTATCTGTGTGACACACTGCCATGTAAAGTAATAAATGAGCTGTATGTGTTGCAAATTGCAAATAAAATGAAGTTTTGTTTCTCCCTGGTCATACACTTAGCAATGTGGAATCTGGATTTCGCAGTGCCGTGAAATGTGCTCGTTATTCAGCATTTATAAGCAACTGTTAAGCACTAACTAAGAAATGTAGAAGAATCAAAACCTCATGTCATAATAATAAGGCATATATGATGAATTGCTTAAATTAACACCCAATTACGTAAATATTCTTGAGTAGAAATCGTATTTCTGTGTAATGTAACAAATTGATTTTTACTGAAGTTTTCCTGGAAATCAATACAAGCTTATACAATACGTTAGATAAGTCTCATGAACAATATGTAATAATATTTTGATCAAGATAATTACGTGTGTAATTACGGAAGCCACTGAAAATAATTGTGCAATATCCAGAAATAGTTTGGGGTGAAATTCAGTTAATTACCCTATTTTGCATGTATTCAAAGCATAAACATCATCCTGATTTATGAAACAAGCATATAGTTCTTAGTATTAAGAAGAACCTTCCTATCTAGATGTTTGCAACCCATCTTTTGGAAGAAGCAATATGTAATAGCTTATGGATACCAATAGAAAGGACAGATTTCATGTGTATGAGGAATTTAATCAGTCATTCAAATAAAACTATAGCTTAAATAAGCACATGCTTATTCACACAGGAGAGAAGCATCAAGGTGTGAAGTATCTTTTCTTTAAATCAATCAAAAATCATTTAAAGGAAAAGTTCATTTAAATATGAATATGTTTATTCACCTAGGAAACTAAATTAATGTGCAATATATCTAAGAAATCGTTTAATTGAAAACCTCATTCAAACATGTATATGTATATTCAAACAGGAGAAAAACCTTGCATGTGTGAAGAATGTTAAAAAACACTTATTGAAAATAGTAGTTTAAAGAAGCATATGCTTATTCACACTGGTGAGAAACCTGATACTTGTCAAGTATGTAAGAAGTCATTTAATCGCAAACCTTATTTAAACATGCATATGCAAAGTCATGCTTTAGAGAAACCTTATATGTGTCAAGTATGTAAGAAGATGTTTAATGAAAAGAATACTTTAAAGAAGCATATGCTTATTCACACTAGTGAGAAGCTTTGTATATGTGAAGTATGTCAGAAATCATTTACTCGAAAAGCTCATTTAAACGTACATATGCGCATTCACAGAGGAGAGAAACCTTATATGTGTCAAGAATGTAATAAGATGTTTAGTCAAAAGTGTAGTTTAAACAATCATGTACTTATTCACACAGGTGAGAAACCTTATATGTGTGAAGTATGTAATAAGTCCTTTAATAAAAAAGCTTATTTAAACATGCATATGCATATACACACTGTTGAGAAACCTTATATGTGTGAAGTATGTAATAAGTCATTTAATCAAAAAGCTTTTTTAAACTTTCATATGCGTATTCACACAGGTGAGAAACCTTACATATGTGAACTATGTAAGAAGATGTTTAGTCAAAAGGGCACTTTAAACATGCATATGCGTATTCACACAGGTAAGAAACCTTACATATGTGAAGTATGTAATAAGTCATTTAATCAAAAGGCTTATTTAAACATGCATATGCATATTCACACAGGTGAGAAGCCTTATATGTGTGAAGTATGTAAGAAGACGTTTCGTCTGAAGGGCACTCTAAAAAGGCATATGCTTATTCACACAGGAGAGAAGCCTTATATGTGTGAAGTATGTAATAAGTCATTTAATCAAAAAGCTAATTTAAACATGCATATGCGTATTCACACAGGAGAGAAGCCTTATATGTGTGAAGTATGTAAGAAGACATTTAATCATAAGGGCACTTTAAACATGCATATGCGTATTCACACAGGTAAGAAACCTTACATATGTGAAGTATGTAATAAGTCATTTAATCAAAAGGCTTATTTAAACATGCATATGCATATTCACACAGGTAAGAAGCCTTATATGTGTGAAGTATGTAATAAGTCATTTAATAAAAAAGCTTTTTTAAGCATACATATGCGTATTCACACAGGAGAGAAGCCTTATATCTGTGAAGTATGTAAGAAGACCTTTAATCGTAAGGGCACTTTAAACATGCATATGCGTATTCACACAGGTGAGAAACCTTACATATGTGAAGTATGTAATAAGTCATTTAATCAAAAGGCTTATTTAAACGTGCATATGCGTATTCACACAGGAGAGAAGCCTTATATGTGTGAAGTATGTAAGAAGACGTTTAGTGAAAAGGGTACTTTAAAGAAGCATATCCTTATTCACACAGGTGAGAAATCTTACATATGTGAAGTATGTAAGAAGACCTTTAATCATAAGGGCAGATTAATCAGGCATATGCTTATTCACACAGGTGAGAAACCTTACGTATGTGAAGTATGTAAGAAGATCTTTAATTATAAGGGCACTTTAAACAGGCATATGCTTATTCACACAGGAGAGAAGCCTTATATGTGTGAAGTATGTAATAAGTCATTTAGTCAAAAGGGTAATTTAAAGAACCACATGCATAGATACACTGGTGAGAAACCTTACATGTGTGAAGTATGTAATAAGTCATTTAACCAACAGGCTTATTTAAAGAAGCACATGCATAGACACACTGGTGAGAAACCTTATATGTGTGAAGTATGTAATAAGTCATTTAGTGAAAAGGATAATTTAAAGAAGCACATGCATAGACACACTGGTGAGAAACCTTATATGTGTTAAGTATGTAATAAGTCATTTAACCAACAGGCTTATTTAAACATACATATGCATATTCACACAGGAGAGAAGCCATATATGTGTGAAGTATGTAAGAAGACGTTTAGTGAAAAGGGTTCTTTAAAGAAGTATATGCGTATTCATACTGGTGAGAAACCTTATACGTGTGAAGTATGTCAGAAATCATTTAATGAAAAAGATCATTTGAACAAGCCTTTTTAACATGCATATGCATATTCACAGAAGTGATAAACTTTATATGTGTGAAATATGTAAGAAGATGTTTAGTGAAAAAGGTACTTAAAGAAGCATATGCGTAGTCACACTGGTGAGAAACCTTATATATGTGGAGTTTGTAAGAAATCATTTAATGAAGAAACTTTTTTAAACATACATATGCATATTCACACAGGAGAGACAACTTATTCCTGTAAATTATGTCAGAACACGTTAAGTGTAAAGTGTAAATTGAACAAGCATATGCATATTGACACAGATGAGTGTATGTAAAAAGTCTAAGTAAAAAGGATACTTTAAAGAAGCCTATGTGTATTCACACTGGTGAGAAACCTTATACGTGTGGAGTATGTAAAAAGTCATATAATCAAAAAAATTTCTTTAAACATACATATGGGTATTCACACAGGAGACAAACCTTATATGTGTGAAGTATGTAAGAAGGTATTTAGTGAAAAGCGTAATTTGAACAAGCATATAGTTATTCATACTGGTGAGAAACTTTTTATATGAAGTAAGTAAGAAATCGTTTAATCAAAAAGATCATTTGAACAAGCATATGCATACTCACACCGATGAGAAACCTTTCATGTGTAAAGTATGTTGGAAATTATTTAATCAAAAAACTCATTTAAACATACATATGTATATTCACACAGGAGAGAAATCTTATATGTGTGAAGGATGTAAGAAATCATTTAATCAAAAAGCTCAACCTGCATATGCGTATTCACAAAGGTAAGAAGCTTTGGATAATCTTTGGAATATGTTAACAGGTAGTTTGGCGACATTTTGGTAAGGCGATAAAGGTTACTAGCTAGAACTTTAGCAATGTACATGTATAAAGTCAAGAGTGTGCGCAATGCCATTTTTGTGCAATTCTGGGATGTTTTTTTAAGTGAAAATAGGTCGACGTGTACATGGATGATACCGTGTATGTGCAATTCTGAAAAATGCGACAAGCAGTTTGCGATTCTGCACTTCCTCGCAATTTTGCACCTAAGCTAAGTCCTGATTAAGCACTTTTGTTCCATAAAAGTTCTAGCATAAGCGTAATTCGGCTAACAGTTTGTTGGAAAAAAAATTTTGAGTAAAAGTAAAAAAAAAAACATGCCTTTACTTTGTGAAAACAAAATGGCGTCCAAACAAAAACTAGCAGGTTGCTGTAGCAGGGTTGGTCGCCAAAAAGTTGCCAAGTTACCATAATCCAAAGATTAACCGAAGCTTTATATGTGTTAAGTAGGTAAGAAAAAGTTTAGTGAAAACGGTAGTTTGAACATGCATACACGTATTCACAAGGTTATGTGTGTGAAGAATGTAAGAAATCATTTAATTAAAAAGCTCATTTAAATATGCATATACATATTCACAGAAGTGAGGAACGTTATATGTGTGAAGTATGTAAGAAGGCATTTAGGGTAAAGAAGCAGAGGCGTATTCACACTGGTCAGAAACCTTACATGTGTCAAGTATGTAAAATCATTTAATCAGAAACCTCATTAAACATGCATATGCGTATTCACACAGGAGAGAAGCCTTATATGTGTGAAGTATTTAAGAAGACGTTTAGTGAAAAGGGTACTTTAAAGAAGCATATGTTTACTCACACTGGTGAGAAACCTTACATATGTGAAGTATATGCGCGTAAAAGCTTTACGGCTGCGAATATGCATTTGCGCATGCACAAAATACGTTTACGCATGCGCATTTAATGTATAACGAACGGTAAAAGCTAAGCTAAAATTATCTAATTCAGTTAACGTTGCAGATTGCGTTGTTCCTTAATCTTCGAATTGGATCCGGCTTATTACTTTTTGCAGACTGTTAGAGCAATTTTAAAAAAGTAAGCTTGAACTTTCGATTATGTCAAATAGAATTTCCGATATATATTTACTAATATGTCAAGGATCTACAAAGCGAAAGTGTGTTTTGAAGTCCAATGAACAAAAAAGGAAGTGCTGCAAAAAATGACCTAACCATTCCGAAGTCTGTTTATCAATTTCACGCTGCTCTGCGGCGGGGGGAGGGGGAAAACGCATTGGCACGCAATGAATTTGTTGTTGATCTGTCAGCACTATCCTTATCTTCAGGTCAGATATTTTCATTTTATTTGGCTTATAATTCCTTACTAAATGTAGTATTTCATCTCGATGTATTCCGTCTTTGATAGGATTTAAATCAAATTCCTCTCGACACAGCAATTATAGAACTTGAAAAGTGGAACTTTGTAACTGAAAAAGAAATTATGTCTGTTTATATAATTAAAGTGAAAGTATTATCACATGAAACGAAGCAAACTTAAACAACTTGCATTGAGAGAAATGTTTAATAAAGTAAACAAATAAATATTAAGCTTTTGTTTTTGTAAATTTTGATACCCTTTTAGATCATAATTGTTCTTTATTTCATAAATTATGGTTTCATATTTTTAATTTTATAATTTCTGCATGCCATCTTACTAGATTTAAACTGATGATCTATAATCCGGAATTGCGGAAGTCCCGACAAGTCCGGCTTAACGACTTTTGACTGTATATACGAGAAACCTTATATATGTGAAATATGTAAGATATCATTAAATCAAAAAGATCATTTGAACAAGCATATGCATATTCACACAGGTGAAAAACCGTGTATGTGTGAGGTACGTAAGAAATCGTTTAATCAGAAAACTAATATAAGGAAGGACGTGCATATTCACACAGGAGAGGATCCTTATATGTGTGAAGTATGTAAGACAATGTTTATTGAAAACGGCAATTTAAACAGGCATATGGTTATTTATACTGGAGAGAAAATTTGTGTGTGTGTTACGTAAATATTCATTCGATTTCATAAAGAGGCTTTAAATGTGGATATTTTAAGACACTAATCTTATGAGTTATGTATGTAACAAGTCATTCAAGGTGATAAATGTTGAAGAAACGTATGTGTTATGTTCACAGAGGTGTGTTTGAATATATATTGGAAACAACTTTTACTTAACCTTTACAGTAAGCAATAGTCTGTATAGCTAGGAAACCTCAATATCTGAGGTCAAGTCTGTATCGCATGTAGTTACGAATTATTGTGCCATTACATATAGAAATGGCATTCTTTGTGCTTGTCATGAAAAATGTATTATGTATTTCCAATCGTCATGAACAAGTATAAATACAAAAACTAAATTTTCTTTTTTTTCTCTTTTAAAAGAATTTTAATTTAGAGTATTGTCAATGAAAAGTTCTAGCATTAGATTATACCAGTGGTCTTTAAATTAAGTTCTGCGGAAGTTCCTTAGTATTTGTCTAGACTATGAATTTCCAGTGAAAAAAGTATTCATGCCTTGGGGGGAACAAGAAAATATTAAATGGTATTAGTGATGATCGAGGGATTGCCTGAAGTGCCGGTATTCGAATATGCAATTGATCAGTATAATCAGGATCCCATTGATTACAAAACATTTATTAATAAATTAGTAAGTAATTGTTTATTAATATAAAGTTATACCGTTTAGTTAGAAAATATAACTATATGTGTAATACGTTCGAAGCACAGTCGAGATAGCTGAGTGGTAGGGTGAGGAAGAAGTTGATAGTAAACTAAGTTCAGCCAATTATAATCTTTATTTTCAGATTGCCAGGCATATTAGAATAATTCCTCATAATACCTTTTATTCATACAATTACGATAATTTCTTATGCACATTGGTTTTTTTAAAAAGAATGATGCTGGGATTTTAAACAAGAGATGCAGGAAGATATTAGCAATGTAGAAAGAAGCTAGCAGAATAATAATGATGTAATTAGCTCGTCAGAGGTTTCTATACCAGAATAGGTGCAATTAAAGAAAAAAGCTGCGATTTCTTAATATTAGTTTTGGTTACCTTTTTCCAGCTGTGTTATGTAATGTCGAAAGATCTCAAATTTGGGATAAGGTTCGGAGAACAGCCTTGGTTGCACCAACTTGGCTCCTTTAAGAATATGGGCGACATTTCATTATGCCAACGGAAGTAAATATCATGTGGGGAATAGGTGCTAGGGAGAAAAGGAAAATACATGGGGAAAAACGGGATTAAGATGTGTTTATATTTGCTTGGTATCTGCTAATTTTGTTCTGTTATGTTGCTAAATTAGCATTAAAAGTCGAGTAATGTGTGTCTATTGCGAAAACGCAGGGCAATTTCTTTTCGATCCGATTTTATATATGTATTAATATATCACATTCCTGCTCATATGGTCTACATATGTATCAGATAACTAGCTACTTTTTACACTTATTTCTGGATGTGTATTATTTTACAACTTTTTCTGCTTTGAAAACCCAAGTATTGAATCATTATGTGTAGGCTTGTGAAAATATTATTTCAGATATTCTCGTGTAACTATACTATAATCTCATATTATTCAGTTCTCATATAACTACGATAGAAATATGCTTCTTTTATTTACTTTAAAAATGCAGTATTTGATAGCCTTCCACATAGTAGCCATTCTACAATTAATTCTGTAATATTATATAATGCTAATTGTCTTATGCATTATTTTGTCTAAATATTAATTTTCATAAAGAATATATAATTTATGTAGAGAATGTGAGTTCAATATATTTTAAAGACAGAGATAATAAACAAAAAATAAAAGGGAGACTACACATGCAACCAGGTAAAAGTGACTATATTCTAAAGAAAGTTAATAAACTCAAAATGATGTGAAAGTATAGCCCATGCCATAAAATTCACTTAAGTATTATTTCTGAGTGGTAAAGCAGAACATATATATCTGAGTGCATTTTTTATATATAAAATAAAATCTGTTATTAGTTAATGATGAAAAAGTAAGAAAACAATTTTTATGGATAGAAATTTATGTAGCTGAGTATTGAAAATCTGATACTTCATCGACACTGAAATAGCAATTTATATATTGTATGAAAGTGAAAAAAAAAAAAAAAAAAAAGTGTTGTTTTTTGAAAACTTCAAAAATCTGAATAATTCTCAGAACATATTCTTAAAACAAATTAAGAATATACTGTTTATTAGAAGTTATTTTTTTATAATTTTATGCCATATACTTTATGTACAGATCAAGCATGACCAAACTGAGAATTGGAATTCACAATTTTCTCACGTTGTAATTTACTCATATAATAAGCAACTCACGTTGTTTTGCTTTTGAAACATAATTGTCATTTGAAACAGAATTTGTGTGTATTTTTAATAATTACTAATTAAATTTTTTGAAATCGCATTGTGTGTATAATAATTTCAAACTATGCCTTATTTGCTAATCTCTGATAAGTAAAAACAAAAATCAAACAGTGCCATATCTGTAACTACCATGTTGATATTACTCTTGAACTGTGTAGTGGTCATCAGTGTAGCAGAAAAGATAAATGTTTTTATCCTGGTAGCACCTGCATTCATAATGTACCTGAAATCGTACTGAATGCCCTATAAATATCTGTACTGTGATTTGCATTAGGAAATACAAAACATATCTAATGATCCAAATTTCCAACGAATTCGTTGTTATGTGATGCAGTAGTGAGGTTTGATCCCTATATTGATCCTGAAGTGGGCTGAAGGCCCATGCAATTGCAAAAAACTAACTATACTTTTCTATAATCCCAATAGTTTGACAGCTTACAGTCTCATTCCCCTCATTTTTTTTCCATGCTTTTTACCATTACCATGAGAAGATTGTATAGCTAAAGAGTCAAGTAAAAATCCATAGTTGTGTATTTTCAAATTACTGCTTTATTTTTACATTATTGTAAACAGCAGTACGTCGCTTCTCTTATTTTCAGTTTATTGCTATTAAAATCTGTTTTTAATTATAACCGAAAAAGAAAAATTGAAAATCTGAAGGAAAAGCTTTATTTATTAGCTATAAAAAGTAAAGTATAGAAAAGTTTACAATTTGTACATCCAAGGAATATGCCTCCTCGGATACTGACCAAAAGCAGTAACAGTTATTTTGGTACTGTTCTATTGTCAAGGGACTGGATTCAGAAATGTATGAACAAGTGTTGGTATGTATGTGCTTATATGTGTATTTGTAGGCACACATATATTTGTACTTATGCATACGGTGAACACATACATGCATACATAAATGCATACATACATTTCTGAACTCGATCCCGATATTTCTTTGTTCGTGTAAGTAAGCATTATTGTTGAAATAAGAAACCCTTGACAATTTACTTAAAATATTTCTTTTTTATTGAAAAGCTTTGCTAATTTTGAAACATGATAAACACCTAATTGTGTTTATTAAATATTTCTGAATTGTAACATGCAGTTCTTACTGACATGATGTCTGATGACTTTGAAACAGAATTAGCTAATACAGGAATATAACTGCCTATGCAAATATTCTTAAATCTTCGTGAAACTTGCCCAGTCTTTATGAACCAACATGTGCAAAAGATCATTAAAACCAATAGGTGGTTTCTGGAGTTGGTTGCATAGTATAATTTTTACTGTTTTCAACTCTTCTTAATTTTGAGTATCTACTCAACATTTTGTGAACTTCAACAACATTTTGTGAACATAAGTTCTGCACAAAAAAACATTTGTGAATTTATTTTTCTTTTTAGTCAAACTAAAGTTGTAACCTGGAAAATGATAATATAGTGCACAGGTTTTGAGAACATAAATGTTACAGTAGCATGACTAATCTGAGAATACAAAGGAAGTACAGTACTTTATGGCCTTCCCTTTCGCAAAAAAAACACAAAAATACTTCCTACGTACATATTTTAGATGAATATTTATGATGATAATGTGTTTTTGAATGAAGATTAAAAGGATATTACTTTGATTCATCAATTATAAAAGTATCTGAAAGGTGTGGCTTTAATTATAATAAATACTATAACATAGATGTATTAAAAATTATAAAACAACCTATTCTGCCCCATGCTTCTCTTTCACCATTCCTAGAAAATCCTTCCTCCCTCTCCAACTCTTGAAAAATGCATATACATTTATTTAAATTCAGACTATGTTTCAACTTGTTTTATAAATTAAACAACAAAAGTGAAGAAAATGTTGATAAGTGCCAAAACTTAAACAAAAGTAGATTTTGATATTCATGAACTAAAACTAAATACTTAACATATAAATAAAAGGCTGACCATGTTCTTCCCCCTGAAGCCCCCTTGGTTGAAAACCCCTGTTGTAGAAGATATATCAAGATAGGAGAGGAAAGAAATTTTTTTTTAAAGTAACATATTTTTCAAATCAAGTTGAATGTTTACCTCACAAAAGCATTCAAAGGATGGCTGCTATGAAATATATACCTGGCTAAAGGGTTTTTTCTAAGGATTATTAATATGTATGAATGTTAATTTTTTCGACACTGGGAAGTGAATGTTTCATCAAGTAAAATATATTTTGAAAAAGATTTTAGCTAATGGAGATCAATTTCATAAAATATATAAGTTTCAATTAGGCATTAGCAGTTGTTACCTGTTATATACAGTGATGAAATTACATTACTGGATATTCAGTAATGATTATTAACTTGTTTAATTATGAGTATACATTCACTGTATGTGACACCATAAATACTGGATCAAAGTATCACTAATAACAATCATGATAATACAGTAAATTTTAACTTCTCTTGAAATCAGTAATCTATATTTGTAACATGTAATACATTGTAGCATTTAATGGTGTTAAAATTAACCAGCTTTATTTTCTAAGTATAATGATGTTGGTAAAGTTATAAAGGACTCGATTTAAAATATTGGAGGGCATCTGATGTTTTGAATGTGGCAGATGTCACTATTGCATGTTAATGATATCATTCTTGTAAATAATGTACAGTACATTCGCATATAAAGTATTTTGTGAAATAGCCATATATTATTTAACAATTTTAATTTGTTGTTATTTAAAGAAAAAATATGTCACCTTTTTGAATGTTTTGTTTTTATGGTTTCAGTTTATTGTCTACTGTATTAAATATAAACTTACACATTTTTAATACAGTTTTTTTTTTTTTTTTAATCAGAAAGAAACAGAAAATGTGAAGTACTTTAAAATACATACTGAATTTGTGCTAAACTTTTATCAAGTTACAGATATGTGACAGTTTAATGCAATTAAATTGTTTATCAATTCAACAATGAAGTATATGAATAAAATATAAAAATAAAAAACTTTTTTTTTTCAACTGTGAAAGAAATAATTTTGTCTAATGAATATTCCTTTGGTATTTATATATTAAAACCATCTTGAAAATTAATTTTGAATTGTTTAAGAAATCATGTTATTTTACTTTTCATAATTTATTATATAAAAGTTTAAATGAATAAGATGGCAGTTCTTTTTATATTTTATATCTATATAATTAAATAATCATCAATTAAAATTTTAAAAAATGCTTAAGTAAGTAAAATATTTTAACAAAAATGGTCAGTTGAAAAAGGGACATTGATATAGTTTTGATTAGTCTTTATTCAAAAATATCACTGCCCTGCAAGAGTACGAGATAAAAATACTAATTCTGATAAAAAGCTGAAATACAAATTTTGACATTTCATACCTACTTCTTGTAGTTTTTGTAAGTAGCCCACCAGCGACCAAGTGAATAAGAAAGCTGAATATTGTTAATTTGACTCGTGTTCAAATCCCAATGAGCAAGCTGACTGCATGAGTGTTTAGATGGCTTTCCATATGAAACATAAATACAAACCAGTTTCCTCTAGAAAGTCCTCCACGAAGATATATGTCTTCTTGAGCAGATATTCTCATGTGTTTTACTTTAATAAATTAATCTGACCTAACTCTGATTATCAGTATACCCCTATAGAGACTGAAATCTCAAGCATACCTGAATTCTGTAGATGTTTGCGTCTTCCATACAATAAACAAACATCCACCAGTGGCGAAATCCCTAAATATGGATGCTTCAAATCCTTGTAAATGGGCTGGCTGAGTTTTTGTGGTTTTGGACATGTTTAACGTAATACAAGCCAGCTCACCTTAAGAAAGTTCTCTACAAAAGTACTCTCCCTTCTGCAGATAACCCTCATGTACTGTGCAATATAAATAATCTAACCTAATTTAGTAAAAAAATATCTATTAACAACAGTTTTGTCATATAACGTTGGCTCAAGTCTATGGTATTAATAAGGAGTTATCACCTATTTTTCTGCCTCTTTTAACTATTGCCTGTATGTGTGAGTGTCATGCCTTCAAACATAACATGAACATTTTGATTTTGTATCCTATCACATGCAGAATAACAAAGTTCTATATTATCAAAATACATTGAAAATCTTGTATCATTACCAAACTAAATTTAGTGACAGTTTTCACACAAATTGAAAAATTTTTTATTACGAGATAGATTCTTTAAACAATTTCTGAAAACAATACATTGTCACATGTGAAATGTGTTACATAGTTTACTGCCATATGAATTTTTTTTTTTTTTTTTCCGGAATTTTGTATAATCTTTGCATTATTTCCTTATATAACAGCATTAGTGCTATGTATTAAAAAATTTTTATTGCTTGCATATTGAAATCTTGCTTTCATGTTTGAAATCATACACACTGGAAAGGAATGAAACATAGGAAACACACTGATATAGCATAAAATCCATAAATGTGATTAACAACTGTATCTGTAATACATACAGCCTACCATGGAATCTGGTGGGTAAGACTGCTGAACATTGATAGTTAGAAAAACTCCAAATTATGGTGAACAAATTCGCTCCATGGATGCTTCCGTGGTTTTCCCTATATATAACATGAACAGAGGCAGTTCTTCGTAGAAAGTTATCCATGAAAGCATCTTTTTTCCTTCACAGCCCAGCAGGTAAGACAGCTGAGCACTGATAGTTCAGTCCAAGTTCAATTCCCTGGGAACAGATTGGCTGCATGCATGTTTTCATAGATTCTTCCTTGCATAACATGAGTACAAGACAGTTTCCGTCAGAAAGTCCTCCTTAACAGCATTATTCTATCAAGGAATATACTACACTAGCATACTTTTCCATAAGTTAATAAATCCATCTCTTTAGGCAGAGAGTTTGTGTCTGAAATCTAAACTATAGCTATTAAAGTCTTTTTCCGCATATATATTTAAAAAATACCTCAGAAAATAGAATATTAATTTTTTAATGTTTTTTGTATATTGTTAAGTGTATATCTAGAGATTGATAGATAAAAACTATGTAAATCAAGATTCTAATTTAAATTTGTTTTGCACTTGACTCATCATTTTAATTTAGGTATTTTCAGTTTCTGTACTAAAAATAGTAACTGCTTATAATAAACCTCTCTGGACTGCATCATTCCTCTATTAATCCTTGTCAAGTGACTTCCTACATACACATTTCTAGTAATGTCTGTCTAGTCTGTCTACATAATACTGGTGATGTTTTGTAATTTGAAACTTAACCAGCCAATATTATTTTAGAGTGCTATTTATCAATCAGTCAAACAATGTCGAAACTAATTCACTTTGAATTAAGATTTTGTACTGAGCAAAAAAAAAAAAAAAAAAAAAAAAAAACTATATAAATCATTTATGATTATCCTCCCCCCCACTATACATTTATTTATGTTGCTCTTCATTTTTAGCTTTGAAAACTTCCCGTACTAACAGCATTTCTAAGAATTTTCGGGAATACAGGAGAGGTTGTAAATAAATTTAGGTATATCTCACTATGTTTCCATTAATAATCATTTTTAATATTATTTGAGGACTATTAAGTTTAAAAACTGTAATTTTATGGAAATAAATCTTTTCACATATTCTATCATGTAAAAGTTTCATTCATAACATCCCAGCTGGAAAAGGCAGTTGTAGGTTAAGTTAATTGGTAAGCACCCGTCCATTCCCGAAAGTACATTGTGTACTGCTGAGTCTTGTTAACTAGTAAGCTGCATCTCAGTTTTTAATGGAAGGTGGCCCTGCGGCTGTTCCGAGTGTCTCCCAACTTTCAATTCCTCTACTAACAGCTTCTCGAGAGAATTTCGGCTGGCCTTGTATTTTGAGTGCTCGCTTGCTTCACGCATGAAGAAAGCATGGATGACTGTAAATTTATAATAGCTTCACATTATAAGCTGAGAAACATCCATGCACATGGTGGCTTATAATGTGAAGATATTATAAATTTAAGATGTTCTCAATGAGGGAGAGGCCTGGAGAATGTGCTGATCAGGGCCACACTCGGAAACATTCTGTCTAAAAGAACTTCAGGGCAGCACAGCCAGCATAAATTCGTGCATCATCTTGTTGAAAGATGGCGTCAAGCAGGCCTTGAAGACAGGGCACGGGCATTAAGACATCACAAATGTAACGACCTTTGCCCACATTACCGGTTATGGGAACAAGAGGTGACCAGGATGAAGGTGGAGTGGCATTTCATGCCAACACGCCAGGTGCTGAGCCCGTATGACTTTCACGAATGCAAGCTGGCAACATTCATTTTCCTCTATGCCTTCCCACACGGATGCGTTCGTTCTCATGCTGTACGCAGAATAGGTTTCGTTTGAATCACGATACGGTGCACTCCTGTGTCCATTGTCGTCGATGACGTCTATTGTAGGTGCACTTGTCTCTTTTTGTAGCGTAATGGGAAGCAGCAACAGTGGTCACTCTCCGTGGTGCTGCAGACGTCGTATTTATTAATGTAATGAGGGAAGATATGATTAAATTAACAAGTGGTATGTGGTTAATAACATGCGCAATTCAGTACATAAAGCTAACACCTCCGGCAGCAGCAACATTTGTAATCCGGCTGAGCATCTAATCGAACTAAGCTCGAATGGTAAACACAGGTACTTCATTCCATGCAGCTTCAATTCTATTTTCTGGCCAGTGACGGCATGGCAATCTCACGGCAACCCATAATAAGATGAGTGAGAGATCTAGAGAATGTGCTGATCAGGACAACACTCGAACATATTCTGTCTCAAGGAACTTCAGGACAGCACAGGCAACATAAGGTCGTGTATCATTTTGTTGAAAGATGGCGTCACGCAAGCGTTGAAGACAGAGCACAGCCACGGGCGTTAACACATCAAATCTAAAGACGTTTGCCCACATTACCAGTTATGGGAACTAGACGTAACCAGGATGAAGGCGAAATGGCACCTCATACAGCACGACAGGTTCTGGGCTCATATGATTTTCACGAATGTGAGTTGGCAACGTCATTCTTCTCTGTGCCTCCGCACACGAATGCGTTCGTATCTGTACACAGAATGGGTTTCGTCTGAATCACGACATGGTGCACTCCTGTGTCCAGTGTCGTCGGTTTCACCTGTTTCTGTTGTAGCGTCATTGGAAGCAGCAGCAGTGGTCACCGTGCTGATTTCCGTAGTGCTGCAGACGTCATCTCACTGCCCGCAACATTCTCTCGGGTTTTAACGCCACAAGGCCGCTTAGATTTTGCACGGCGTTCAATATGAACCCGTTGATCTCATATTCTCCTTATGCTGTTATCACATCTATAGACGCTCGCGCTTACCCGGGACAATTCCGAGAAACGAGATTCTAGTACCACGGCTTTAAGCGGCAGGCTTCCGTGAAATGTTTCGTCTAGCTAGGAGGAACGTGTCCCGGCTACGAGCAACATTTTAAAACTTTTCCCAAAATGTTCCGGCTGGAGACGTGTTTCTCGAACGTTCAACCAATCAGACGAAAGGTCAGCTTCTGAAGGATCACGGGTAACTTTCAATATGGCGATGGCTCTCACTGTGAAGTGATGGACGGTGGAAATAGATGCCGATTTAATTATTGCTGTTTTGTTGTAATACAACTGCCTGAGTCATTTTTTAAATGTGTATATATTCATTAAATATATAATCATGGAAATTTCAGAGTTGACATTATTTTACGACGTTCTTGCATTTCGGATTTGTTTACAAATTGTTCGTAGCCAAAAGTTCGCCAAATTAGTCGTATTTCGTGCTGATCGTGTATTATAACACTGTTATATAATAGAATTTTATTTCTTAAATTTAAGTTGAATAATTTTTTAAAATCCGTTTGTATATGTGCGGCTTTTCTCCTAATTACTCATCTTTTAAATTGTTAACTGTATAATCAGTGACACATTTTAAACAGCATAAAAGATGCATAAAAAGGAAAAGCATAGCTTATGTAATAATGAGAATACTCATTAAATTTGTCTATTATTTTCATGTTATTAATTATGTTATTTCATGTTAGTTGAATTATAAATACATTAGAAACTATACTTTTATTGGAAATGCTACATATTGAAACATTGAAAATTTATGGATTTATTATTATGCATGATGAAAAACATTTGTATATACATTCATTAATATAAATCTTATTCATTACATTAATACTAATAAATATATATTAATAACTTCTAAAACATCGCATCTCTCTATCTGTATGTAAATATATGACTTATTAGATGTGTATATATATATATGTATGTATGAATACAAAAATGAACATTGCCAAGAAGTTTATTTGAAGTTACTTTTAATTCAGATAACGATTATGTAATTGGCAGCAACTATAGTTATCAGTTCTTTGCAAATTATTATGGGTATGTAATAATCAGTTGAAAAATAATTGATGAGTATTTGAGTACTAAAGAGTGTACACATTTTGTTATTGGGTTAATTCATAATTATATCATACGTATGATCTACGTAATAAAAACATGACTAATAAATAAGAAGAAATGTAACAGCTGTGCATTTGTAACATTTGATTACTTAAAACAGCGCTCAACTGATTATCACCTTCATGTCTGTTTACATAATGAATTGCACTTTCCAATTAAGTGCACGGGCCTACTAGTGGCCGAAGCGTCGTTGAACACTGGTAGTTCTGTCTCAGGTTAGAATGCCGCGAACAGGCTGGCTACATGACGTTTCCTTGGTTTGCCCCATTTGTAACTGGTATACGAGCCAGTTTTAAAAAATCTTCTACAAAGGGATCCCTCCTGGCGGTAATCATATAAAACCAACTGAGCCCACCAGCGGCCGAGCGGTAAAGTCGCTGAACACTGGTAGTTCGGTTCGAGGTTCGAATCCCGTGAACGGGCTGGCTGCATGGACGCTTTCGTGGTTTTTCCCATGTGTAACGTGTAGACGAGCCAGTTTCCCTTAGAAAGTCCTCCCCGAAGGCATCCCTTCCCTTAGGCAGATAGCCCTAGTGTGCTTTGCTGTATTCTCAATAAATCAAACCATAAAACAAACTCATGATGTGAACACCTAATTTCTAGAGTTGGTATAATTAATGTGTTTTAGGTATATTACCGAGTGTTCTATGGGACAGTAAACAACTCGCACATGTTTGACTGCTCATGTATTCATATGCTTTATTTGATCTTCATTTTGCTGAATAGTATCTGCTGGCTGTGAGGAGGTAAATATCAGCCATATAGATTTTTGTCATTTGAATGGACAAAACAGTAATTATGAGCCATAAAGTTAGTCAGAAAATGCTTTCACCAGGTCACAAATTTTCCAGTGAGCCATTAAATTTTCATTGAAATGCAGACAACAGAAAATACACATAAGCAATGTGTGATAAATAGACTTATCCAGCACATGTTTTTAAACTATTCTTAGAGTGTATACAGAATTTGGCTATTACTGATGTAATTGATTGCTATAACCAGAAGTGTGTTTATCTGTTACATGAAGTGCCAGAGTGGAGATCAAAGTGATTAACTTGATAGCAATCACCTTTCTATTATCTTCTATTACTAACAATAAAGTTTAAAACGAAAAGCGTGTGAGCGATTCAAAACAACACGAAGAAGCGAATGTCACTTGAAAGGAAACGTCACTTTCGCCAATCTGAGCGATAACTGATTCTTGTTTGGCTTTCAGCCTGTTTGCCAAGTGAAGATGGTAACCTTATTTCGCCAAAGGTCGTTTCTCAGAACTGTTGCTACAAACGTTTTGACCCGGCAACAAACAGCTAATGTGATAACGGCTTTAGTCATGGGATCCCAACCAACACGGGCAGCAATGTCGCGGAAGAATGAATCGTAGTCCAAATAATCCACGATCTTGCCGTGGTCGAATTCCAATGCATACTAGTAAGAGTTTCTTCTTTTTATAGGGGAGGTAATATAATCTTAATCCGAGCAACTAACGCTTAAATACGATTTCTAAATTAAAAAGCTGTTGTTCAATTTTTTCCCCCGTTTATATGCAATGCAGATGGTATTACTCATACACGCTTTGCGCGCATGAGCTGGAATGCTTATTGTTCTTATATCCAGGATGCAGTACTTGGGGTTCATGCAAATTTGACATTTGCTGCATGTCGCCTTCATGATGTTGCAATTTTAATAGGCAGTAGCGTAATGTTATCAGCTGACAAAAAAGTACTGTTGCAAATAAATTGAAATCTATCGTACGTACATACAGGTACACAAACAGCCTATAACAAAGAAATCGACTCATTGAAAAGTTATCCAAATAGAAATTGCGTATGGCTATACCTTATGACGAAATATGGAAATGATTAACATTTAGTGTTGAATGATTGACAAGCTATGGAGCTCCAGCTGAGCATACAGATGAAATGGAAAGCTGTATCAACACCTCTACACTCCACTGCTCTGCCAACTAAGCTATGGACGGATGGTACATAAAACGGAAGATATTCCACTGATAATGCATAACTTCCATGCGAATATGGGTCCGTCGATCTAGGTGGACTGTACCGTAACCATCGAGACTGAAGGCCTCTGCACTCCCTCCCCTGAAAGCTCGTGACGTCACACAGCTCGATATAACCGCCGAGACTCCAAACATGTTTTCGCGCGGCGTTAACTTGCTTCATTTGTGTTCGGGCGCCTTGGTTCGGTTGTTATTTTGTTCCAGGACTGGTAATTAATTAAAAATCGTATATAAGCTAAGCTTCCAAACAGTTGTGAAGAATGCCTCATCCTTGTTGCGTTCCCGGGTGTAAAGGAAATTATAAAAGTGGCCCAAAAGTTCGAGTATTTGGATTTCCGAAGAATAAGCAAGATTCAGCTAAATGGCTACGCGCCATACGAAGAGATAATTTTGTGGTTACTCCTCATAGTAAGGTATGTTAATTATTTATAACATTCCATTATTTATCTAAATCTAAATATTATCAGGTTTCATGTATATTTTCATTTTATATGAATTTTTATATGATGTGTATAATTACACCAGATGTAATTTTACATCTGGTGTAATAATTGCTAATTTAACTTTAAATGGAATTAAAAATGACTATATAATTTACATATATACTACTAAAAATAATTTGTATGTTTCTCGCTGTGTGTAGTGTGAGCGACCATATTTGGTTACCAAGGAAAAAATGACCTATACGGAAGCTGTTCCTACTTAACAATATGTTTTAGTCGTATTAAAACAAATTCAATTAATTATATTTTGCTACTATGTGAATAAAACTTCCAATCTGCGAATAACGAAAATTCTTCAGGCATATCTATGTTATTTTACATTTAACAAAATATCACATTAAACATGTTTTTTAATATTAAATTAATAAATAATTTTTGTATTTTCCCATAGGTTTGTGAACTACATTTTAATGGCTGTGATTTTGAATACAACAATAGCGCCTTCGATCAGCGAACAGGTTGTCGAATAACAGTTCCCTATAAAAATCCAAGGCTAATAAAAGGGAGAGTGCCATCTAAATTTCCCAATTTGCCAGGATATTTATCATCGAATTCCAAGACACCAAGGGAAGGTCCAGATGAGAGAAGGAAACGTCATGAGGAGGATTATTTGAAATTGGCTTTACAGAAGAGTGCTGCAGAACAAAAGAACTATGACTCTAGAAGAATGTTTTCCTCGCTGGATGATTTACATGCAAAAATAGAATATATTGACACTTCAGTGTGGACTGTTTTTAGAAAAACTGACCAGATAATTTTTGCAAAAATTATAACAGATACAGCTCCAGTGATAGAATGTTCACTTGTAATAGATGATAAACTTTCTACAAGTGCATACATATATGAGACTCAAGTATATAAATTAGGTACGTACTCTTTTCCTTTAAATATAAGCCACATAGACACCCTTAACAACATTTTTGAAGCTTTAATTAAAAGTGTATGTGTAAAGAAAAGCGATGCAACAGATATTATGAAAACTGTTATCTATTTACTAAAAAAAATGATAAAATGTGATGGTAATGAAATTTTAAAACTGGAACTAAAATTTATTGAAGAGCAATTATCATTGTGTTTTTTAAATAAGATTGGTCTCAGGTATTCTTCTGACCTGATGATATTTTCTGCTCTCTTTTTTAACATGGCTCCACATGCGTATAATTTTGTTCGTAATAGTAAAAATATTTTATTACCACATCCCTCTACAATTTGTCGCATTTGCCTGTCGTATGATGTGAAACCAGATGCCGAAACATTGAATTCCAATTTTTTAATGTATGTAAGACACAAATTTAATCTTTTGGAAGATAATGATAAAAAAGTAATTTTGATGATTGACGAGATACATCTAAAACAGCATTTAGATTATAAGAGCGGTAACATTTGTGGTTTGTCTTATGACAATAAAAATTTGGCAAACAGTGCCCATGTATTTATGATTAGCAGTTTGCTATCAAAATACAAAGATGTCATTCATATATTGCCAACCAATAAAATAAATGCTGAAATAATACATGAAATTGTAAAAAAAAATTATTATTGGTTTAGAAGAAATTGGTTTTTTTGTAATATGTGTCGTAACAGATAATAATTCTATTAACAGAAAATGTATGTCATTATTTGTTTCACCTCCCCAAATACGAATCGTATATCCTCCACCTGTGGCAATTCTAGACCTCTTTTTTACTTAGTTGATACTGTTCACTTATTGAAATGTGTTCGTAACAACTGGGTCAATCAAAAAGGTGAAAAATGTATGTATTTCCCATCATTTAATGATATTAATCAAACCTCTTTGAAAACAGCATCATGGAATGCACTTAAAAAAATGCATAAACTTGAATTTAACTCCTTGGTAAAATATGGTTTTAATTTATCATATAAAGCATTAAATCCCTCCAATCTTGAGAAACAAAATGTTAAACTTGTGTTACAAGTTTTCAGTGATTATGTAAAGAATGGCCTTTTAGAAATAGGTAAACAAAATAATATTGCACATTTCCAAGACACATCTGATTTTATTAAAATATTTGTAATATGGTGGAATATAGTTAACGTTAAATCGCCTAACAAAGGCATGCGTTTAAACAATGTATATCAAAACCCGCTAACAAATTCGGAAAATGATGAGAAAAAAATATTTTTACATTATTTTTTAGATTGTTTAGAGCGTTGGGAAAAATTCAATTGTGATACAGGCATCTTCAGTAAAGAAACTCATTCTGCATTAAAATTAAGTACCTATTCATTGCTTGAAGTAACATCATATTGTACTTCTGAACTAAATCTTAATTACGTATTGCCTGGCAAATTTCAGACTGATAATTTGGAGTCTCGATTTGGTTTGTATAGGCAATTATCAGGAAGTCAGTCAGTATAATATAAGCATTAGACAGCTGTTCGAAGCTGAATCAAAATTAAGAATCCAGTCTCTGTTAAAATTTCCAAAAATAACAGATGACATTGCGTTAAATAGTTTGACAGATTTTAACAGTTTAGATCTTAATTCTATTACAGATTCAACTTTCAATGTCTCTGTAAGCCTTTCTGATATTGAATCATGTAAGAAATCTGTTCCAGTACTAATTTATGTTGCAGGATATAGTGCTTTTGCTGTGTTAAAGCACTTAAAATGCAATTTTTGTGAAAAAAAATTGTTAAGAGACAAAACAATTGAACATGCATACTTTGATTACTTCAAAAATCTAGATAGGGGTAGACTTTCTTGTCCCAATGACAGTGTTTTAAATATTGTCTTAGTTAATTATATTGTTATTAAAAAACTGTGTAGTGAATATGAATGCCTTTTCTTAAATTCATCAAATCAGCGTAATGTTGCTATTTCAATTACAAGCAATATCATATTAAATGAAGATCTATTTGAAGAAACAAACTGTGAATTGGGACACTCTAACAACAAAATAATAAATATGATCCTTTGGTCTTCAACAAATATATTGTTAAATAATTACTGTAAAGTGAAAAATGACACACATTTGCAAAATTTAAATGATAAAAGAAATTGCAGTAAAAGAAGAAAATTATCCACATTAACATGATGCATATTTCAGATTATGAAAAATAAAATGCACTAGTGTATTTATTTATTTATTTTTTTCCTTTACAACTCATTCATCTCCTTTATGTTATACTTAGATTTGAGCCACTCATTTTCTAAATCAATTAACTTTACAAAATAGAATAAGATGAAATATAATTCTTTATTTTTTATTCAGTGGACAAAAAACAAAACAAAATAATTTAATTTTGTTAAAGTACAATATTATTAATATTTATTTTGAATGTAAAAATTGCAGTGGATTTTTTTATTTTTTTACAAATTGTTCATAATGTAATTTATCCACATACATTATTTTAAATGTAAGACTATATTGAGTATTTTGATTCTACAAACTGAATATTGATTCTATTGTAATGCATATGAATATTGCTATTTCATTTTCAGAATTTAATAGTAAGGAAATTCTTAAACCTAGGAAAAATTCTGTACATTTTCGCCTTTGCTATTTTTTTCCTCAAATATTTATTCAAGTAATTTTTTTGTTCATTTTTATAAATAATATGCATAACCTAAACAACATGAGTGAATTTTATTTATGATTAATTATCTGTGTATATGATTTGTATTTAATCTATTTAAAATAAAAAGGGAATTTTGAATAAAGTCTTTTTTGAATGAAATTTGTTTGTTTATTTATGTTTAAACCTTTACTTTTCCTTCTATGTTTGCTTAAGGTAATTCTCATGTTATTTTTCAATTTTCTTGTTTATGAAATAATCATCAAGTGCCACAAAAATTTATTTGGAAATCATAAAATATAAAAATATTTATTGCAATTGAAATATCACTGCTAATTTATTCTTTGACTAGCATCGGAATGAAACATATATATAAAAACAAAGTTTAGGGAAATACGGGAGGGAGCACAGTTCTTATCGGGCGATGTTCGCTTTTAGAGGATCGACGACTGTGACGTCATAAAGTAGTGCGGAGGCCTTGAGTCTCGATGGTTACGACTGTACCAATGTCTCGTAGACGGGTTCGTCAAAAGTATGACCAGATGTCACTACTAAGCAGAATCGTAGCTAGGGTTTTCAGCGCCCAGGGACAACTGAAGATTTCGCGCCCCTACTGCTTGCCAAGGATGAAAAACATTTAATTCTAAAATTTCGTAATATCAATTTGGCGCCCCTTGGATGCTGCGCCCGGGGACAGATGTCCCCGCTTGCCCCCCTCTAGCTACGCCCATGCTATTAAGGAATGAGGGTGGCCGCAGAATAGCTAGATATTTGGATCCGAACGATGCGACCATCCTATGATATTGACAGGAATGGGTGAACCATGGTTGTAGAGAGCGTCAAGAATGTAACGGTCGAGCAAAAGCGACGACAGAACGCAAGGACAAAGTGATCGTCCGAACACGCTCTCAACCTCAGCCTCTGATGCTTTAATCTGACGTGTAGCCGGAACATCAGTGCAATGACAAGTGATAATGAGACTCTGGGAACGGCGGCTGAAGTCACAGAAGGCACTGCGCCCACTACCCATCATCATTGCATACCGTTAAGCATGTTTGCAGCAGTGCCGGAGGTATTCGACCTGCGATCTAACAGACTGGAATATAATTGCTTTCAGCGATGAGTCCTGCTTCGCAGTGAGTTCCGACAACTAGCGAAGACATGTCTGGAGACGTTAAGAACAGCAATGCATACTGATCTGAATACTGTCAACGAGACAACCAGGAGCTATTGTATGGAGTGCCATTTCATTTGACAGCCGGCCTCGTTTGGTGTGGCACCCTTATAGCACGGCAGCACTTCGATGTGATTCTAGCCCTTTATTTTTGCCCTTCCTTCACGGATCTCTGGGCTTACATTTCAGCAGGGTAATGCTCGGATGCACACAGCATGCCTTTCTACTAATTGTTTTCGTGCATCTCCAACACTTCCCTCGCCGGCGCGATCGCCAGATCTCTCCCCAACTGAGCACGTTTGGGCTCTGAGGAGCCATGTCCGACTCTCCCTGGATGGCGCCGATCTAACTTGCCAGTTTGAAAGTATATGCCAAGGAATCCTCCAGGAGCACATCCGCCAACTCTACGAGTCAATGCCTAACCGGATTAGAGCTTGCATTAGGGCTAAAGGTGGGCCATTGAATTATTTATTTTGCTTTTGTAGCTGTATTTCCTAAATAAAAAATTAAATTCCTATCATACTAGTTTCGTTTTCAATCCATCTACAGATTTTCGTCTCATTCAGATAACGCCTTTTTGGTGTGTCGTTTTATATGTTACAGAAATGGAACTGAAATTGTAGGTTAAATTATGAATATGGCGATGTTTACAAGGAGTATCTGCTTAAGAGGAACGATGCTTTCATGGAGGACTTATTAAGATAATATGGTTCATATTTACGTTACGCATGGGGAAACCACGAAAACCAATAATGGCCTTTATTTGTGTGTCTTTCTAATAAAATCTTACATAGAGTGCTATATATCTTACAGCTAGAATAGAGCATTTTCACAGGCTGATTTCATAAATTGGTTTTTCCTACATTAAATAATTCCTTCACTACCTAAATACTTAACTTTCCTCTTATTATTCATTAAATACCAGGGACACAAGTGCAATTTCTCCCATATTAAGACAGATCTTTTCTTCAGTGTCCATCAGCTGTTTATGAAAAATACTTTTTAGTTATATAAATTCTATCTTCTTTTTGTAATAAAGATTATTTACAATACTTTTCTTATTTGCTATAACACTTCAGTTTTCCATTGATAGGACAATCAAATTAACCTCTTTTGCAGTTCTTGATAAAGATGCCTATAAATCTGAAAGTAAGGCATTAAATTGTTTTGAATTTTACATACTGTGCATGTAATTTTAGAAGAAGTTATATAATTTCATCTTTAAATCTGTGGAATATTTAAGGATGCTTTCAATTGAACTGCTGCGATGGTTTTGGTGCTAAGAAGCATCTTGTTCTAGGCAGATAGCACTTGAAATGCATATGCTTATAATTAATAAAACATTAAATCACATAGCCAAAATTCAGTGTAAAACTTCTCATCCTTTTGTAGAATGTTTTTCAATACTGACATGTAAAGTTGAAAGCCTTGTGAACTTTCTTCTTCTTGTTTCTTTATTTAGACAAGGTAATCTATACTGTACAATCTATCTATAACGCATTTTATTTTAGAATTTCATTCCCTTCTCTATATAACATTGTAATTTGTAATTCACTACTCTTGGTATTATAAAAATTTCTAAAACTATTAATCTCAATGTTTTTAAAGAAATAGTTTTTTCCCCTCCTTGAATTTTGCATTTACGGTAAAAGAATTTTAAATGCGATTTTAATGCAAGACATACAAAAGTGTCATTAATTATGAAAAAGCAGAATTTATTTTACTCAGTGTAAATGACAGCACATGTCTTATAACTAACAGGTAACCAGTGGCTGAGTGGTAAAAAATCACTGAATACGGGCAGTTCCTATTCGATTTCAGAAGAATTGGGTTGGCTGCAATGTTTTCATGGTTTTCCCTACCTGTACCATGTATATGAGCTAGTTTTCCCGAAAAAGTCCTCTACGAAGGCATCCTTTCCTTAGAAAGAGAACCCTAGTTTGCTTTGCAATAATCAACTAAACCAAACCAATTATGACTCACAGTTCAAAATACCTCTAATATATTAAAAATATACCAAGTTTATGAAATGAATTTAGTTACATAATGTGAATGTGCCTAATTTCTTATTAACAGTTTCAGATATATACATAGCTTAAAATTTATGATATATTGAGATTTATAACAGTCTGAGATATCTCAATAATTACTTTTGTAAAAATTAAGTAAGTTTAATTAATAAACTGATCACTAAAATTTTGAAATTATGTAATAAATACAATTTTTTAAAATAATAAATGATAAGTAATAATTAAGCAAGTAATAAATGAAGGTCCCATTTTGGCAAACGTGCTCTGAAATGAAAATATATTTGAAAGCATAAGATTGTGTATGCAAAATAAAGTGCAACTCATTAGCCAATGGTCTTGTATTTATCTTTTTCTATCATCGGCTGCTCTAGGAAACTTTTGCTTCAGCAGAATTCAAATGCCTACATGCCAGAAAGAATATGACATTCACGTCTTCTCTGAGATTTGATACATGAAACTGAACTAGGTTGAGGTGACAAATTCTGTTTGGCTATTAGGTTTATCTGGGTTACTTGTAGAAGGCTGACTGCTATCTTGGAGTTTAGATGAAGCAAGATGACAACGTTTTTTTTACTAGTTACATATTTAGTAGCATTTTTTGGAAGTTTTCTTTTGGAAATTTTAGAAAGCCTTTAGGAATACCTTCAGATTTTCTTCATTACTACCAGAAAAAGTATCTGGTTTCCTTTTAAGATGCAAGATTTCATTACTTTGTGTACTAATTTATCTATTGTCAGGAAATGTAGCCTGCTATACAAATAAAAACCCATTCTTTTCATTGCATAACATTAAGAGTTCTACCCCCTTTTTTTTTTGTTAAATATTTTTGGCAGTTTTCAAAGGTGAATTTAAGCAAAGATCAATCTATGGAGCCATACATAGTATCCCTTGATTAATGATTCTATACTCTGATCCAATTCTTGTACTACCACTTTGATAGTTTCAATATCTATATAATTCAGTAATATTCTTCAGTAAATGAAGTATCTATCTTGTTATGAAGTATTTATGCACAGTCTCATTCCAATCAATCTTTTCAAATGGAACAACATCACTCGCTGGCCTTCTAAGGCTGAAACCTGAATGTATGATATATACAAGGTATGTCTTATGAATGTGTACAATTATGATTTTTATGAAGGGTACACTTTTAAACTGAATACTTGGCATAATAAGCATTGAGCAAGTTTTTAATTACACACATATTATTGGGGGCACATGTATGAATACAAGTCATTTGCAAAATGACACCACAATAGTCTCAATATCACAGCTTAAAAGCAGAAAATAAGTCCATAACTGTTTCAAAGAAAAATGTAAAAATACAATGCAAAAATTTATTCCATCATAACAAAAATGTGCCCACCAGTGCTTGAGTAGTAAATCTGTTCAAAGCTGGTAGTTTGACCTAACTGCAATTCTAGGTAAACAGATTGGCTGCATGTGTAATGAGGATATGAGTAAATTACTTTTAGAAAGTCCTCTATGAAAGCATGCTTCTGCTTATGCAAATAGCTCTCACATACTTTGCCATAAACAAATCATGCAGACCAAGCCAAATCAAATTAAAATAAAAATGAAAATCACAATAAAATAAGTCAAACTATTACTAAATAAGTAATTAAAAAGTATGTAATTTGAGTTTAGCTGTAATTCTGTAAAATGCCCTATGCATTATATGTTTTTTTTTTTTTTTTTTTTTTTTTTTGCAAGAAGTGGGGCAATTAGCTAATCTAGAATCAGTATTATTGTTAAACATATTAGTTGAATAACTGTATTGCTCTTACATGAGTAACAGATTTTACATGTTTCATTATTTACATGCTTTACAAATTTTTTATGCCTCATTATTTACATAGCTTACAGGTGTTAAATGCCTCATTTTGTTTTTATTTAGTAAAAAGGAGGATAATAAATTTCATTGCAAAACATTTTGATAGGTAGTTATGTATATGACTTATGAACTCTATATTCAACTATCATATAAATACTATTCCTAATATACATAGAATTTAATTTTTTTTTGCCTCTATAGTCAACCCTCTAAGGTAAAATATAGCATGGCTTAAGTAATAATTTTCGCAATACAATGTATTGTGGAATGTGAAACATGAATACAGAAAGATATTAAGTGCAAAGAACACAAAGAATAAAATGCCATTTTAATCATAGATATTTACAAGAAATAATGCTTGATATTTATCAGAATTGTTCAGATGAACTGTTACTAACTGCAATACATGCATCACAATGACAAAGAAGAGAATGCCATATACTTTGAAAGCTATTCGGCAAGTCTCTGCTGCAGTGATGCTAATTGCCTGATAAGGTCTGCAGTAGAATCAATCTCTGTTTCATAAACAAGATTCACTGTCATTGCAATGCATGAAGTTTGCATTATCTATTTGTATAATTCATTTATAATAATTCTCAAATATCTTGCTGTAATTGTAAACAATGACCAAGGACTTCGGTTTATTTAATTAAATTAAATAAATCATGAAGGAAATACTGCAAAATTTTCTCTATCACATTCTGGAAGTTGGAGATGATTTATATTTATGACAATTAAAATCAAAAATGAAACAAAATATTTTTAATTTATTCTTATAGCATTTAAATCCACTTTTATTAACTGCATACAGCATTATTTTATGACATCAGGAAATATTAATTTATTAAAATTTATTGACACTTCTCAGTTCATAATGTTATATATATAAAATACTATAAAGATGAAGAAATGTTTAATGCAAATTACTCTTTCCATTACATAATGCATATAACTAAATATGTGTTTAAATACTACAAAATATGTATCCTTCTAGCAGGTTTAATAAAATTTTTATATTTATACTGCAGTTAAAAAATGAAATACAATACCATTGCATTTTGTCGAATTTTGAACAATTAAGACTTGAGAGCATTACCATGTCTAACAGCACACAAATTTTTGGTTTGATCCTAGTATCCGGTGGGTAGGGTACGAACTGCGCCGAATTTGATCAAAAATCCCCGTCCTCCTCTTTTCTAATGCACCAACTGCGCGGCGTTTCCTGTCCCCCATTTCTTTTCAGAAAAATTGGGTGCTACAAAAAGTCGTTTATCGCCATTAATGGGGCATTCTGGTGAGACTGCAAGCATTTATTTTCGTTTATCATTATTGTAAAAACTGTGCATGTAAAACAAATATTAATTTAAAGTCTGGAGTGTGCTAAAAAATAAATTTCTTTTACACTCATTTTAAAGTTTTATGATGCTTAAAGGAATGACGAGCCAGATCTTTTTTACTCTCTGTAAGAATTAAAACTTTTCAAGTTGTAGATTTTAGTCGCTGATATATATATATATATATATATACATCAGTTTTGAATAGTAAAATTGATAGATTAATGACATACGCAAAACTGATACATAATCAACGTATCAAATATCGGATTTGTAGCTCACCTTAAATAAGTTTCTTGTCTCGATAAATATTAACAAATCTTCTTCGATAGCAGAATGGTTTTAACTTTCAAATATACCATTTTAGGTAAACAGTTCTAATTTAATTATAAAAATTCTTTATTAAATCTAAAAATTGGACTTCTTAAGTCGTTCTAAATTCACACTAATATTATTGCAATATATTCCCATATTAAACTTTCCATTTTTAGCTCATTCACCAAACATGTAAATCTCTAATTCAGCCCACTTTTGTTCTTACGTGTGTTGTATCTTCTATTTTCTTTGATATATTGTTCAGCCTAATTTCGAAAGGTCTTGGAAAGTCACTAAACATTGGTAGTTCAACCCGAGTTTCTAGTCCCAGTGATCCCCCAGCTCTTTCTTTTTTTTTTGTACTTATTTAATGTATAAAAATGTAGCGTAAAAATTTCAGTTCATGAAGTAAAAATACTTTTTTAATTTACTCTTTAAAAGTATTGCAAAAATTTTTACCTTTACCTTAGCATATCTTTTTACAAATCCCTCTAATAAGAAAAAATAAGGAAAGAAATTAACTCAGTTTCGGTGATTGATACCTCGGTGCAAATTATATGTAACATTTTTCCAAAAGCATAGAGTTTATATGAATATCAATAAATTAAGGATTATTTCTCCATCTAATTTCCTTAACATGTTTATTCCAGAATTTTCTTTTCACATTGTAGCGCTTAACTTTATGAGTTTTGTATAATCATTCAATTTCTCTAGCCATGGCAACTTTGCATACCTTCTGACAAGCTGTTATATTTTTAACCACTGTATTTTAATTCATGTTCGCTATCAGTACATTATACACTTGTTTCACAACTGCAACTTTTATTTTATACGGAAATCTACGTAAAATAGCATTAAAACTTCAGTTATGTGGAGCTCCTGTTCGATTGCTTGTTTTAGATTGAATGAAATTAAGCTTAATGTTACTGTTAATTAGCTTGTTATTAATTTAATTGTATGTTTCGAACTAATTATATGTTCAGATATTTCCAAGTATATTACACAAACTTTTGCATCCTAATTTTTAGTTTTTGGTTAAAAAAATAAGCTTTTATTTATTGAGAGATCTGATTGATTATATTAATTTACTGTACTGTTTATCTAATTCTTTTCTTCTAGATAAATTTTAGAAAAACTTCTTAGCATAATAATTCAAATTTATTTACAATTTATACGTCAGTGATCCAAACGCATAGTAAGGTTGTTATAATAGATTTAATGCTAAGCTTTTTTTTTTTTAATTTAACTATTAATTTCTGCAAACATTTACATGATTGCTTTAATTAACGAAAAATATTTCTAGCACACTTTAACACACTTTGATATGGAATAATTTTTTGCACTCTATTAAATTTTCCAGTCTAGTTCAGACATCTTGACTATTATTGATGTAATTTATTAAAAATATAATTTGTATGCTTTATAATTATTTAAATTATATTATTATCATAAATGAAAGATGTTTGTAATGCTAATATGTATGTTTACCAATACCTTTTATTTTCTTTGTTAGCTCTAGCATTTATTACTGTTATTCAAGTAATTAGCCTGCTTGTTAGATATTTTTTACTTGTTCTTGTAATATGTAATTCTATTTATTTATTTTTATTTTCCTCTTGGCTACAATTGGCACGAAAAGTTAAATTGTAACCCTGTAGGCAGCAGGGGCGAAGAAATTGTGATTGGCGCAGTTGGACAGGGATAAATAGAAGGGCTAGGTCATTCCTTTATTCGACTCCTCGCCGACGCGAACCTCATGGAGGGGGGGAATCAGAAGTAATCTGACGTGTCTCTGTTGCACCTGCTCTGATTTCGCGCCTTTAAAACTGTAGTTTCATTTAGTTGCAAGACGATTTTCTGGAGATCGCATATCCCAAATTAATTTTAATCATACATATCTGTTTTCTAATAATGCAAATATTTAAAATAATTTGTGTATATATATATATATATATATAGTTTTAGTCAGTTTTCCTTTTAAATTCTATATTTAAAGTATCCTTTATGTAATATGACTTCTTGTGCTGTAGCAACGTGCCGTAACACTTATAGAAATACGAAAGGAAGAGATATTGTATTTCATGCTTTCCCAAAGGATAATTTGCTTTTGACGAAAGAATGGATACATAAATGTCGAAGACAAGATTCTATTAATGTGAAAAACGCAAGAATTTGCAGCGAACATTTTCTGTGCAGTGATTATAAAGATGACATGAAAAATCGCTTGCTTGGATTGCCGCAAAAGAAACTGTTGAAATGCAATGCTGTGCCGAAAGTAAATTTATCGTGTGCAGTAAACGAAATAATACCAAGAAATCGGAGATATTTGAAAAGAAAACTAATGCAGAATGCTTTTGAAAGACTACACGAATTCAGCCCAAAGAAAATTTATTTTGAGGCCGAGAACGAAATTGAAGCTGACAATAATAAATCAAATGTGAATGATTTTGAAATAATGACAATGCCCAATGTGACAATATCCCTGAGTGCCCTAAGTGTAAGGATAAACAAGAATGTATTGATAATTTGAAGAACAAAATAATATCCTTAGGAAATTGTAATAAAATATTGAAAAAAAAAAAGAAAAATTTTAGAGTGTTTGCTCAGCGACAAAGAAGGTGGAAGGTGGACGACATCTAGAAAGAAATTTGTATCGGAAATTCAGAAATTAAAATCCCAAACAGCGAAATTTAGGAAAAAAACAGAACAGATCAAAGAATTTGGAAAGACGTCTAAAGCATATTTTTACAAAGACGCAGATTAACGCATTGCTAGAAAAGAAGGAAAAAATCAGGTGGAATAGTGAAGATATTTCACGTTGCATTGTCATAAGAGCTCTGTCATCTAAATGCTACGAATTTTGGAAAGAAAAAATGGGAATTCCTTTACCTAGCACTAGCACATTAAAGAGATGGTGCGCTAAATTTTCATGTATTCCACGAATTCAGAGTGATGTTCTTGCTGTAATGAAGGAAAGATGCCAATATTTGAATTCTGTAGGAAAAATATGCGTTCTCAGTTTCGACGAAATGCACATAGATTCTAAACTCTGCTATGACTCTAAACTGGACCAAATTCTCGGTCCTTTTCAAAAAGTGCAGTTTGTTTCAATCAGAGGTCTCATTTCGCAGTGGAAACAACCAATATTTTTTGATTTTAACATTCCAATGAAGAAAGAACTTCTTTTTCCACTCATAAGACATATTCAATCATCTGGAGTAGAAGTGAAGGCAATAGTGTCTGATTTAGGAGGATCTACTACTTTGTGGAAAGAGTTACAAATTTCGATTAATAGTTCTCAGTTTCCAAATCCAGTATTCCAAACGAAAAAAATATGGGATTTTGCAGATTTAGCGCATTGCCTCAAATTACTGAGAAACCACTTTTTAGATAAAGGATTTGTTTTAGAAGATGTAACTGTTTTAAATATTGATATTATTAAAGAGGTTTTAAATAAAGATTCAGGAGAAATTAAATTGTGTCACAAACTAAAACCAAATTATTTAATGGTCAAGGGAAACGAGAGACAAAAAGTCGCTCCAGCGAAAACATTATTTTCAAGAACTACAGCAAAAGGTATACTCCACCTCACAGGAAATAAAAAAGCATCCGACTTCTTTGAGTTAATCGACAATTTTTTCGATATTATGAATAGTACCAAAACATACCCTCCTTCAGATAAAATACTTAAAGCAGCATTTGTATTAAATGAACATCATGAATAACAAATTAAAATTTGGAATTAATGCTGTGGTGTATGTGGTGTGGTGTATTTAATTATGGCAAAGCACACTAGGGCTATCTGCCTAAAGCGAGGGATGCCTTCGTGGAGAACTTTCTAAGAGAAACTGGCTCGTATACACGTTACACATGGGGAAAACCACGAAAACACCCATGCAGCCAACCCGTTCGCGGGATTCGAACCTCGGACCGAACTACCAGTGTTCATCGACTTTACCGCTCGGCCGCTGGTGGGCCCTTTGGAATTAATGAAGAAAGTCATTGGTGGATTAAGACTTCCGGGAAAAGCCAACTTACTGCCTTTACAGAAAGGAATAATAATTTCAATAAATTCTCTTTTTGGCCTACACCAGGATTTGAAATTATCGTATCAAATATATTTTAACCTCTAGATTAATTAAGGATGCACTTGAAAGTCTCTTTAGTCAGATTCGAGAGCTTGGTACGTTTAATGACCATCCATCATCTAGTGAAGTTATACGCCGCTTAAAGCAATTAATACTCGCTAATAAGCTGCCATATTTATCTTCAAAAGTATGCATGACTAAAGAAAGCAGAAATATTGATTCATATTTAACATCCGAAATACTTGAAAGGGCTTTGAAAACTGAGGAGGAAGATGCTTTTCCATTAAATACTATTGATGATTTGGATTTGGATTTCATAGAGGAACCTTCTCCTATGGCTTGGGAATTAGAATTGAATTCCGACAGACATATTTCGACAGCCGAAAAAGAAGCATTAACATATGTTGCAGGTTATATTGCCTATCGTGTGCGAGACAAAGGCCCATCATTGGGAACAATATCTAAAAATAGTGCTGATGAACCAATATTTAATTCAGAATGGATTAAATTAGGAGGTTTGACTACACCTTCTCATTCATGGATGAATACAGTTTATGAGTTCGAAAACATATTTTGTGCAGTTCATGGTACAACTTAGTATAAATGGAAGCATGTAATTGGCTCTTTAATTAATAAACTGGAGAAACATTATCCTGAAGTTAACAGAGAAGCAATTCGTTTATTTTGCAGAGTGCGAACGTTTATTAGAATATGTTTCTTAAATAGAAATGCATATGTTTTTTCCCAAAGCAAAGCAACACAAAAGGTAAAAAAATGGATTGCTTCGAATGTGACAGCCAATAAATAATGTTTCAACAACTTGTAGTTGCATTGCGACTGTACAAGTAAGCATACATAATATGTATTGATTTGAAATATTTCTAGATGGCATTTTATAAGTTAATAGCGTAAAGCATATTTCAAATGAGAACTAATTCTGCTAAGTTATTATTACAGTTATTTTTATTGTATCCTCTGTTATTATTGATTCGATTTTGTGCTAGCTTAGCATTCTAGATAATATATATATAAAGTATAATATTAAAGAAATTGGTATAAGAAGGCCTGCCCCCTTAACCCCCACTTTTGAAATAATTATTTTAGGTACTGTGAGTAAAGTTGTTTTGTCTAAATTAAGATAACAATCTTACATGTATTTATTTAAATGAAATATTGATGTAAGCCTAAGTTACAAAATTATTTAAAAAAAATATATGTTATTATATTGAATCGGGAGAAAAATATGCCAATGTAAAATTTACAATTAGGCTGAAACTCAAACTTAGATTAGCAGAAATTTTGCCATATATAACCATACATGTTTAAAACTATGCCAATTTAAGGTTGTTTTTCGATTAATTTTAAATAGCTGTTATTATAGTTATCTTACAGTCTCTTAGTTAACATGCAGATAAAGAAATGATTAGAAACAAACAGGCATTTAAAGAAAAAAAAATCCCTGCAAATAAAAAAAGGAACTTTATGCTAAGAGTAGCGCATTTTATCTATTATTTTAAAATTGAGTAAGTACTATTAAATTTTGTAATGTTCAGTGTAAAATGCATAATGCAGTAACATTTTCTCTTCCAAATTATAGCTATCTTTCACACACAGCTCATTTTAAACGCTGGTTCTTCAAATTTAAAACACTAATTTCTATGTTGTCAATTGCATCTCCGCGCTCAGTGGCATCATTGCTACGTCATCACTCCTCACTGCCTGTTTCAGGGGGAAACGCTCTATGAGCTAGCCCTTCTCTTTAGTCCTGGCAGTTGGACTATAGCTCCACCCGGGGGGGGATATTTTCATTAGCGCAGTTGGAGTACAACCATCCGGTGCATCAGGAAAACCATCCGCAAAGTCTGGTTTCTAGACATCTTAATGCACCCTCCACTGGGACATTGGTGAATAATGATTTTACATCAAAAGAAACCATGAGTAAATTACGAGGAGAAATGTTTTTAACCTTTTTTACAAACTCTATTGACTTTTTTATGGTGTAAATGTTATTGTCTAATAGAGTGGAATTAGTAGTTTCTAGATTTTCCACTCTATTAGACAATAACATTTACACCATAAAAAATTCAATAGAGTTTGTAAAAAAGGTTAAAAACATTTCTCCTCGTAATTTACTCATGGTTTCTTTTGATGTAAAATCATTATTCACCAATGTCCCAGTGGAGGGTGCATTAAGATGTCTAGAAACCAGACTTCGCGAATTTCATTTCTCTTGCATCGAAATTGATGAGCTAATTTCTCTCACTCAACTCTGTTTAAAACAAACACATTTTGTTTTCCAAAATAAATATTACAAGCAAACTGAGGGATTAGCCATGGGAAGCCCCCTCAGTCCCATCCTGGCTGATATCTACATGCATTATTATGAATCAAAATTATTTGAAACTAAACTTCCCGGCATGGTTCCGCTACGTAGACGATACTTTTACCCTGTTTGAAGGTAATAAAGATGATTTAAATAGAGTTCTTTCAACAATGAATTCTATTGATCCTGCTATTCAGTTCACTTTTGAACTTGAGACTTGCAATTCTCTTCCGTGTCTCGACATTCTGGTCACACGTAACACATCCAACTTCAGTACTACAGTTTACCGTAAACCTTCATCGGTTTGCCTTCCACCACACTTTAAATCATGTCATCCGACTAAACAAAAGTTAGCTTCATTTTATTCCTATGTTTTCCGTGCTCTTCAAGTTTGCTCCTCCAAACTAGCCCTTGATGAAGAACTAAATTATTTAAAAGCAATAGCTATTGACAGGGGCTTTTCATCCAACATTATTAATCAAGCAGTTAAAAAATTCTCATCTCAACACACTAAAAGCCACACTCTTATTTTAGGAGATTATAAAAATTCTGTTGTCATTCCCTTCTTTCCATCAATTAGCTATAAAGTTGCACATATTTTGCAGAAATTTAACTATCGGGTTGTTTACTCTCCCATCAATAAAATTCCAACTTCTATACTCAAGGACTCCATTTCGGATATGAATTCCTGGGGTATTTATAGGATTCCTTGCCAGTGCGGTTTAATTTACATTGGCCAAACTAAGAGAGCCTTAAAATTTCGCGTCAAAGAACATGAGGCATATGTTAGAAAAAAGGAAACACAGAAGTCTTCTCTTGCTCAACATTGTTGGTCCGAAAATCACACTTTCAATTTTTCTGCTGCCAAAATTATTCAAAAAACATCTTCCATTGGAGAACTGGATTTTCTAGAGGCATTTCACATTCATAAAAATCTTTCTGTTCTAGTTAACGATCCTAATTCCAATCCAAATTTGCCTTCGGCTTTTAGAGAAATTATGTTTTAGTTCTGGTTTCGACAACAGATGGCGCCACTTGCTTATTCTTGTCCAGGCTTTCTTATCTTATCTAAACATTATTTCCTATCTTGTTCATTTGCGGTTTTGCAGCTGAAGATGATGGTTCGGTAAAACCATCGAAACTAGTCCTGTGAAAATTTTGTAAATTAACGCTGATTTTTGTTGTTTGACTTCTGAATTAGTATTTATTCGGCGTGTTATTGTGTCTTAATTATATGCATTTCTATTTAAGAAACGTATTCTAATAAAAGTTCTCACTCTGCAAAATAAACGCATTGTTTCTCTGTTAACTTCAGGATAATGTTTCTCCAGTTTATTAATTAAAGAGCCAATCACATGCTTCCCTTTATAGTAAGTTGTACCATGAACTGCACAAAATATGTTTTCGAACTCATAAACTGTATTCATCCATGAATGAGAAGGTGTAGTCAAACCTCCTAATTTAATCCATTCTGAATTAAATATTGGTTCATCAGCACTATTTTTAGATATTGTTCCCAATGATGGGCCTTTGTCTCGCACACGATAGGCAATATAACCTGCAACATCAAACCTCTGATTTGAAAAACACCTCTGATTAAACAAACTGCACTTTTTGAAAAGGACCGAGAATTTGGTCCAGTTTAGAGTCATAGCAGAGTTTAGAATCTATGTGCATTTCGTCGAAACTGAGAACGCATATTTTTCCTACAGAATTCAAATATTGGCATCTTTCCTTCATTACAGCAAGAACATCACTCTGAATTCGTGGAATACATGAAAATTTAGCGCACCATCTCTTTAATGTGCTAGTGCTAGGTAAAGGAATTCCCATTTTTTCTTTCCAAAATTCGTAGCTTTTAGATGACAGAGCTCTTATGACAATGCAACGTGAAATATCTTCATTAGTCCACCTGATTTTTTCCTTCTTTTCTAGCAATGCGTTAATCTGCGTCTTTGTAAAAATATGCTTTAGACGTCTTTCCAAATTCTTCGATCTGTTCTGTTTTTTTCCTAAATTTCGCTGTTTGGGATTTTAATTTCTGAATTTCCGATACAAATTTCTTTCTAGATGTCGTCCACCTTCCACCTTCTTTGTCGCTGAGCAAACACTCTAAAATTTTTCTTTTTTTTTTTCAATATTTTATTACAATTTCCTAAGGATATTATTTTGTTCTTCAAATTATCAATACATTCTTGTTTATCCTTACACTTAGGGCACTCAGGGATATTGTCACATTGGGCATTGTCATTATTTCAAAATCATTCACATTTGATTTATTATTGTCAGCTTCAATTTCGTTCTCGGCCTCAAAATAAATTTTCTTTGGGCTGAATTCGTGTAGTCTTTCAAAAGCATTCTGCATTAGTTTTCTTTTCAAATATCTCCGATTTCTTGGTGTTATTTCGTTTACTGCACATGATAAATTTACTTTCGGCACAGCATTGCATTTCAACAGTTTCTTTTGCGGCAATATAAGCAAGCGATTTCTCATGTTATCTTTATAATCACTGCACAGAAAATGTTCGCTGCAAATTCTTGCGTTTTTCACATTAATAGAATCTTGTCTTCGACATTTATGTATCCATTCTTTCGTCAAAAGCAAATTATCCTTTGGGAAAGCATGAAATACAATATCTCTTCCTTTCGTATTTCTATAAGTGTTACGGCACGTTGCTACAGCACAAGAAGTCATATTACATAAAGGATACTTTAAATATAGAATTTAAAAGGAAAACTGACTAAAACTATATATATATATATACACACAAATTATTTTAAATATTTGCATTATTAGAAAACAAATATGTATGATTAAAATTAATTTGGGATATGCGATCTCCAGAAGACCGTCTTGCAACTAAATGAAACTACAGTTTTAAAGGCGCGAAATCAGAGCAGGTGCAACAGAGACACATCAGATTACTTCTGATTCCCCCCCTCCATGAGGCTCGCGTCGGCGAGGAGTCGAATAAAGGAATGACCTAGCCCTTCTATTTATCCATGTCCAACTGCGCCAATCACAATTTCTTCGCCCCTGCTGCCTACAGGGTTACAATTTAACTTTTCGTGCCAATTGTAGCCAAGAGGAAAATAGAAATAAATAAATAGACTTACATATTACAAGAACAAGTAAAAAATATCTAACAAGCAGGCTAATTACTTGAATAACAGTAATAAAAGCTAGAGGTAACAAAGAAAATAAAAGGTATTGGTAAACATACATATTAGCATTACAAACATCTTTCATTTATGATAATAATATAATTTAAATAATTATAAAGCATACAAATTATATTTTTAATAAATTACATCAATAATAGTCAAGATGTCTGAACTAGACTGGAAAATTTAATAGAGTGCAAAAAATTATTCCATATCAAAGTGTGTTAAAGTGTGCTAGAAATATTTTTCGTTAATTAAAGCAATCACGTAAATGTTTGCAGAAATTAATAGTTAAATTAAAAAAAAAAGCTTAGCATTAAATCTGTTATAACAACATTACTATGCGTTTGAATCACTGACGTATAAATTGTAAATAAATTTGAATTATTATGCTGAGAAGTTTTTCTAAAATTTATCTAGAAGAAAAGAATTAGATAAACAGTACTGTAAATTAATATAATCAATCAGGTCTCTCAATAAATAAAAGCTTATTTTTTTAACCAAAAACTAAAAATTAGTATGCAAAAGTTTGTGTAATATACTTGGAAATATCTGAACATATAATTAGTTCGAAACATACAATTAAATTAATAACAAGCTAACTAACAGTAACATTAAGCTTAATTTCATTCAATCTAAAACAAGCAATCGATCAGGAGCTCCACATAACTGAAGTTTTAATGCTATTTTACGTAGATTTGCGTATAAAATAAAAGTTGGACTTGGGAAACAAGTGTATAATGTACTGATAGCGAACATGAATTAACATACAGTGGTTAAAAATATAACAACTTGTCAGAAGGTATGCAAAGTTGCAATGGCTAGAGAAATTGAATGATTATACATAACTCATAAAGTTAAGCGCTACAATGTGAAAAGAAAATTCTGGAATAAACATGTTAAGGAAATTAGATGGAGAAATAATCCTTAATTTATTGATATTCATATAAACTCTATGCTTTTGGAAAAATGTTACATATAATTTGCACCGAGGTATCAATCACCGAAACTGAGTTAATTTCTTTCCTTATTTTTTCTTATTAGAGGGATTTGTAAAAAGATATGCTAAGGTAAAGGTAAAAATTTTTGCAATACTTTTAAACAATAAATTAAAAAAGTATTTTTACTTCATGAACTGAAATTTTTACTCTACATTTTTATACATTAAATAAGTACAAAAAAAGGAAGAGCTGGGGGATCACTGGGACTAGAAACTCGGGTTGAACTACCAATGTTTAGTGACTTTAAAACAAGACCTTTCGAAATTAGGCTGAACAATATATCAAAGAAAATAGAAGATACAACACACGTAAGAACAAAAGTGGGCTGAATTAGAGATTTACATGTTTGGTGAATGAGTTAAACTTACCTGTATGCCATTATGAAATTTTAGGAAAGTAGCATAAAAGCATGAGTGAAGAAGGCAATGGCAATCTAAATCATTGTAATCTAAATGTATATTATTATGAGTATCTGCTATTAATTTCAATACTGCTGAAAAAATTGTAAATGAATTACATTACAAATAACATGAATTCGTTGCATTATAAAGTACAACAGTTAGAAATATTATTAGCGTGATTTAGCGACCATCTTTGTTAACAAATAATTTCAAGTAATTAATTTTACAAATAATTCAGCCTGAAACTAGGTTGGAAAATAAGCTACATGCTGAAGATTAAGCTTTGCCAAGGTGTTAGAAACATCTTCTGTTAACTAGAGTTGTGATGCAAGAATTTGTAAAAATTATCATTTAAATATAAATTGGCATAAATACAATACAAAGTATAGAAATTCTACATGCATGAAAACTTGAGTACAGTGCAACAATATGTGAAAAAGTAATGGATTATAAGGGAACTGAAAATCCCAGGATATGAATATAAGGGAGTTTATTTAAAAAAAATTTTTTTTGTTAATTATGAAAATTCTGCTGACGCTCATAATTATTAATTTATTAATTAAATGTGTATTAGAAATTAAATGTATGCCAGGTGGAAAACAGAATAAATATTTAAACGTTTCTAGTATTAAAATATGGAATTTGTAACAAAGTTAAATAACCTTAAAATAAGTCCTTGGTCATTGTTAACAATTACAGCAAGATATTTGAGAATTATTATAAATGAATTATACAAATAGATAATGCAAACTTCATGCATTGCAATGACAGTGAATCTTGTTTATGAAACAGAGATTGATTCTACTGCAGACCTTATCAGGCAATTAGCATCACTGCAGCAGAGACTTGCCGAATAGCTTTCAAAGTATATGGCATTCTCTTCTTTGTCATTGTGATGCATGTATTGCAGTTAGTAACAGTTCATCTGAACAATTCTGATAAATATCAAGCATTATTTCTTGTAAATATCTATGATTAAAATGGCATTTTATTCTCTATGTTCTTTGCACTTAATATCTTTCTGTATTCATGTTTCACATTCCACAATACATTGTATTGCGAAAATTATTACTTAAGCCATGCTATATTTTACCTTAGAGGGTTGACTATAGAGGCAAATAAAAATTAAATTCTATGTATATTAGGAATAGTATTTATATGATAGTTGAATATAGAGTTCATAAGTCATATACATAACTACCTATCAAAATGTTTTGCAATGAAATTTATTATCCTCCTTTTTACTAAATAAAAACAAAATGAGGCATTTAACACCTGTAAGCTATGTAAATAATGAGGCATAAAAAATTTGTAAGGCATGTAAATAATGAAACATGTAAAATCTGTTACTCATGTAAGAGCAATACAGTTATTCAACTAATATGTTTAACAATAATATTGATTCGAGATTAGCTAATTGCCCCACTTCTTGTAAAAAAAAAAAAAAAAAAAAAAAAAAAAACATATAATGCATAGGGCATTTTACAGAATTACAGCTAAATTCAAATTACATACTTTTTAATTACTTATTTAGTAATAGTTTGACTTATTTTATTGTGATTTTCATTTTTATTTTAATTTGATTTGGCTTGGTCTGCATGATTTGTTTATGGCAAAGTATGTGAGAGCTATTTGCATAAGCAGAAGCATGCTTTCATAGAGGACTTTCTAAAAGATATTCACTCGTATCCTCATTACACATGCAGCCAATCTGTTTACCTAGAATTGCAGTTAGGTCAAACTACCAGCTTTGAAGAACTTTACTACTCAAGCACTGGTGGGCACATTTTTGTTATGATGGAATAAATTTTTGCATTGTATTTTTACATTTTTCTTTGAAACAGTGATGGACTTATTTTCTGCTTTTAAGCTGTGATATTGAGACTATTGTGGTGTCATTTTGCAAATGACTTGTATTCATACATGTGCCCCCAATAATATGTGTGTAATTAAAAACTTGCTCAATGCTTATTATGCCAAGTATTCAGTTTAAAAGTGTACCCTTCATAAAAATCATAATTGTACACATTCATAAGACATACCTTGTATATATCATACTTTCAGGTTTCAGCCTTAGAAGGCCAACGAGTGATGTTGTTCCATTTGAAAAGATTGATTGGAATGATTCTGTGCATAAATACTTCATAACAAGATAGATACTTCATTTACTGAAGAATATTACTGAATTATATAGATATTGAAACTATCAAAGTGGTAGTACAAGAATCGGATCAGAGTATGGAATCATTAATCAAGGGATACTATGTATGGCTCCATCAATTGATCTTTGCTTAAATTCACCTTTGAAAACTGCCAAAAATATTTAACAAAAGAAAAAAAAGGGGTAGAACCCTTAATGTTATGCAATGAAAAGAATGGGTTTTTATTTCTATAGCAGGCTACATTTCCTGACAATAGATAAATTAGTACACAAAGTAATGAAATCTTGCATCTTAAAAGGAAACCAGATACTTTTTCTGGTAGTAATGAAGAAAATCTGAAGGTATTCCTAAAGGCTTTCTAAAATTTCCAAAAGAAAACTTCCAAAAAATGCTACTAAATATGTAACTAGTGAAAAAACGTTGTCATCTTGCTTCATCTAAACTCCAAGATAGCAGTCAGCCTTCTACAAGTAACCCAGATAAACCTAATAGCCAAACAGATTTTGTCACCTCAACCTAGTTCAATTTCATGTATCAAATCTCAGAGGAGACATGAATGTCATATTCTTTCTGGCATGTAGGCATTTGAATTCTGCTGAAGCAAAAGTTTCCTAGAGCAGCCGATGATAGAAAAAGATAAATACAAGACCATTGGCTAATGAGTTGCACTTTATTTTGCATACACAATCTTATGCTTTCAAATATATTTTCGTTTCAGAGCACGTTTGCCAAAATGGGACCTTCATTTATTACTTGCTTAATTATTACTTATCATTTATTATTTTAAAAAATTGTATTTATTACATAATTTCAAAATTTTAGTGACAAGTTTATTAATTAAATTTACTTAATTTTTACAAAAGTAATTATTGAGATATCTCAGGCTGTTATAAATCTCAATATATCATAAATTTTAAGGTATGTATATATCTGAAACTGTTAATAAGAAATTAGGCACATTCACAATATGTAACTAAATTCATTTCATAAACTTGGTATATTTTTAATATATTAGAGGTATTTTGAACTGTGAGTCATAATTGGTTTGGTTTAGTTGATTATTGCAAAGCAAACTAGGGTTCTCTTTCTAAGGAAAGGATGCCTTCGTGGAGGACTTTTTCGGTGAAACTAGCTCATATACATGGTACAGGTAGGGAAAACCATGAAAACACCCGTGCAGCCAACCCAATTCTTCTGAAATCGAATAGGAACTGCCCGTATTCAGTGATTTTTTACCACTCAGCCACTGGTTACCTGTTAGTTATAAGACATGTGCTGTCATTTACACTGAGTAAAATAAATTCTGCTTTTTCATAATTAATGACACTTTTGTATGTCTTGCATTAAAATCGCATTTAAAATTCTTTTACCGTAAATGCAAAATTCAAGGAGGGGAAAAAACTATTTCTTTCAAAAACATTGAGATTAATAGTTTTAGAAATTTTTATAATACCAAGAGTAGTGAATTACAAATTACAATGTTATATAGAGAAGGGAATGAAATTCTAAAATAAAATGCGTTATAGATAGATTGTACAGTATAGATTACCTTGTCTAAATAAAGAAACAAGAAGAAGAAAGTTCACAAGGCTTTCAACTTTACATGTCAGTATTGAAAAACATTCTACAAAAGGATGAGAAGTTTTACACTGAATTTTGACTATGTGATTTAATGTTTTATTAATTATAAGCATATGCATTTCAAGTGCTATCTGCCTAGAACAAGATGCTTCGTAGCACCAAAACCATCGCAGCAGTTGAATTGAAAGCATCCTTAAATCTTCCACAGATTTAAAGATGAAATTATAAAACTTTTTCTAAAATTACATGCACAGTATGTAAAATTCACAACAATTTAATGCCTTACTTTCAGATTTATAGGCATCTTTATCAAGAACTGCAAAAGAGGTTAATTTGATTGTCCTATCAATGGAAAACTGAAGTCTTATAGCAAATAAGAAAAATATTGTAAATAATCTTTATTACAAAAAGAAGAGAATTTATATAGCTAAAAAGTATTTTTCATAAAGAGCTGACGGACACTTAAGAAAAGATCTGTCTTAATATGGGAGAAATTGCACTTGTATCCCTGGTATTTAATGAATAATAAGAGGAAAGTTAAGTATTTAGGTAGTGAAGGAATTATTTAATGTAGGAAAAACCAATTTATGAAATCAGCCTGTGAAAATGCTCTATTCTAGCTATAAGATATATAGCAGTCTATGTAAGATTTTATTAGAAAGACACACAAATAAAGGCCATTATTGGTTTTCGTGGTTTCCCCATGCGTAACGTAAATATGAGCTATATTATCTTAATAAGTCCTCCATGAAAGCATCGTTCCTCTTAAGCAGATACCCCTTGTAAACATTGCCATATTCAATTAATTTAACCTACAATTTCAGTTGCATTTCTGTAACATATAAAACGACACACCAAAAAGCCGTTATCTGAATGAGACGAAAATCTGTAGATGGATTGAAAACGAAACTAGTATGATAGGAATTTAATTTTTTATTTAGGAAATACAGCTACAAAAGCAAAATAAATAATGCAATGGCCCACCTTTAGCCTTAAATCAAGCTCTAATCCGGTTAGGCATTGACTCGTAGATTTGGCGGATGTGCTCCTGGAGGATTCCTTGGCATATACTTTCAAACTGGCAAGTTAGATCGGCGCCATCCAGGGAGAGTCGGACATGGCTCCTCAGAGCCCAAACGTGCTCAGTTGGGGAGAGATCTGGCGATCGCGCCGGCGAGGGAAGTGTTGGAGACGCACGAAAACAATTAGTAGAAAGGCATGCCGTGTGCGTCCGAGCGTTACCCTGCTGAAATGTAAGCCCAGAGATCCGTGAAGGAAGGGCAAAAATAAAGGGCTAGAATCACATCGAAGTGCTGCCGTGCTATAAGGGTGCCACACCAAACGAGGCCGGCTGTCAAATGAAATGGCACTCCATACCATAGCTCCTGGTTGTCTCGTTGACAGTATCTAGATCAGTATGCATTGCTGTTCTTAACGTCTCCAGACATGTCTTCGCTAGTCGTCGGAACTCACTTCGAAGCAGGACTCATCGCTGAAAACAATTATATTCCAGTCTGTTAGATCGCAGGTCGAATTCCTCCGGCACCGCTGCAAACATGCTTAACGGTATGCAATGACGATGGGTAGCGGGCGCAATGCCTTCTGTGACTTCAGCCCCAGTTCCCAGAGTCTCATTATCACTTGTCATTGCACTGATGTTCCGGCTACACGTCGGATTAAAGCATCAGAGGCTGAGATTGTGAGCGTGTTCGGATGATCACTTTGTCCTTGCGTTCTGCCGTCGCTTTTGCTTGACCGTTACATTCTTGACGCTCTCTACAACCATGGTTCACCCATTCCTGTGACATCATAGAATGGTCGCATCGTTCGGATCCAAATATCTAGCTATTCTGCGGCCACCCTCATTCCTTAATAGCAAGGGCGTAGCTAGAGGGGGGGCAAGGGGGGACATCTGTCCCCGGACGCAGCATCCAAGGGGGGCCAAATTGATATTACGAAAGTTTACAATTAAATGTTTTCCATCCTTGGCAAGCAGTAGGGGCGCGAAATCTTCAGTTGTCCCTGGGCGCTGAAAACCCTAGCTACGACTCTGCTTAATAGTGACATCTGCTCATACTTTTGACGAACGCGTCTACGAGACGTTGGTACAGTCCACCTAGATCGATGGACCCATATTCGCATGGAAGTTATGCATTATCAGTGGAATATCTTCCGTTTTATGTACCATCCGTCCATAGCTTAGTTGGCAGAGCAGTGGAGTGTAGAGGTGTTGATACAGCTTTCCATTTCATCTGTATGCTCAGCTGGAGCTCCATAGCTTGTCAATCATTCAACACTAAATGTTAATCATTTCCATATTTCGTCGTAAGGTATAGCCATAAGCAATTTCTATTTGGATAACTTTTCAATGAGTCGATTTCTTTGTTATAGGCTGTTTGTATACCTGTATGTACGTACGATAGATTTCAATTTATTTGCAACAGTACTTATTTGTCAGCTGATAACGTTACGCTACTGCCTATTAAAATTGCAACATCATGAAGGCGACTTGCAATAAATGTCAAATTTGCATGAACCCCAAGTACTGCATCCTGGATATAAGAACAATTAGCATTCCAGCTCATGCGCGCAAAGCGTGTATGAGTAATACCATCTGCATTGCATATAAACGGGGGAAAAAATTGAACAACAGCTTTTTAATTTAGAAATCGTATTTAAGCGTTAGTTGCTCGGATTAAGATTATATTACGTCCCCTATAAAAAGAAGAAACTCTTACTGGTATGCATTGGAATTCAACCACGGCAAGATCATGGATTCTTTGGACTACGATTCATTCTTCCGCGACATTGCTGCCCGTGTTGGTTGGGATCCCATGACTGTACGGAGAATATGAGATCAATGGGTTCATATTGAACGCCGTGCAAAATCTCAGCGGCCTTGTGGCGTTAAAACCCGAGAGAATGTTGCGGGCAGTGAGATGACGTCTGCAGCACTACGGACAGTCAGCACGGTGATCACTGTTGCTGCTTCCAATGACGCTACAACAGAAACAGGTGGAACCGACGACACTGGACACAGGAGTGCACCATGTCGTGATTCAGACGAAACCCATTCTGCGTACAGATACGAACGCATTCGTGTGCGGAGGCACAGAGAAGAATGACGTTGCCAACTCACATTCGTGAAAATCATATGAGCCCAGAACCTGTCGTGCTGTATGAGGTGCCATTTCGCCTTCATCCTGGTTACGTCTTGTTCCCATAACTGGTAATGTGGGCAAACGTCTTTAGATTTGATGTGTTAACGCCCGTGGCTGTGCCCTGTCTTCAAGGCTTGCGTGACGCCATCTTTCAACAAGATGATACACGACCTTATGTTGCCTGTGCTGTCCTGAAGTTCCTTGAGATAGAATATGTTCGAGTGTTGTCCTGATCAGCACATTCTCTAGATCTCTCACTCATTTTATCATGGGTGCCGGGAGATTGCCATGCCGTCACTGGCCAGAAAACAGAATTGAAGCTGCATGGAATGAAGTACCTGTGTTTGCCATTCGAGCTTAGTTCGATTAGATGCTCAGCTGGATGACAAATTTTGCTGCTGCCGGAGGTGTTAGCTTTATGTACTGAATTGCGCATATTATTAACCACATACCACTTGTTAATTTAATCATATCTTCCTCTCATTACATTAATAAATACGACGTCTGCAGCACCACGGAGAGTGACCACTGTTGCTGCTTCCCATTACGCTAGAACAGAAACAAGTGCACCTACAATGGACGTCATCGACGACAATGGGCACAGGAGTGCACCATATCGTGATTCAAACGAAACCTATTCTGCGTACAGCATGAGAACGAACGCATCCGTGTGGGGAGGCATTGAGGAGAATGAACGTTGCCAGCTTGCATTCGTGAAAGTCATACGGGCTCAGCACCTGGCTTGTTGGTATGAAATGCCACTCCACCTTCATCCTGGTCACCTCTTGTTCCCATAACCGGTAATGTGGGCAAAGGTCGTTACATTTGTGATGTCTTAATGCCCGTGCCCTGTCTTCAAGACCTGCTTGACGCCATTTTTCAACAAGATGATGCACGAACTTATGCTGTGCTACCCTGACGTTCTTTGAGACAGAATGTTTCCGAGTGTGGCCCTGATCAGCACATTCTCCAGGCCTCTCCCTCATTGAGAACATCTTAAATTTATAATATCTTCATATTATAAGCCACCATGTGCATGGATGTTTCTCAGCTTATAATGTGAAGCTATTATAAATTTACAGTCATCCATGCTTTCTTCATGCGTGAAGCAAGCGAGCAATCAAAATACAAGGCCAGGCGAAATTCTCTCGAGAAGCCGATAGTAGAGGAATTAAAAGTTGGGAGACTCTCGGAACAGCCGCAGGGCCATCTTCCATTAAAAACTGAGATGCAGCTTACTAGTTAACAAGACTCAGCAGTACACAATGTACTTTCGGGAATGGACGGGTGCTTACCAATTTACTTAACCTACAACTGCCTTTTCCAGTTGGGATGTTATGAATGAAACTTTGACATGATAGAATATGTGAAAAGATTTATTTCCATAAAATTAGAGTGTTTTTAAACTTAATAGTCCTCAAATAATATTAAAAATGATTATTAATGGAAACATAGTGAGATATACCTAAATTTATTTACAACCTCTCCTGTATTCCCGAAAATTCTTAGAAATGCTGTTAGTACAGGAAGTTTTCAAAGCTAAAAATTAAGAGCAACATAAATAAATGTATAGTGGGGGGGGGATAATCCAAAATGATTTATATATGTATATTTTTTTTTTTTTTTTTGCTCAGTACAAAATCTTAATTCAAAGTGAATTAGTTTCGACATTGTTTGACTGATTGATAAATAGCGCTCTAAAATAATATTGGCTGGTTAAGTTTCGAATTACAAAACATCACCAGTATTATGTAGACAGACTAGACAGACATTACTAGAAATGTGTATGTAGGAAGTCACTTGACAAGGATTAATAGAGGAATGATGCAGTCCAGAGAGGTTTATTATAAACAGTTACTATTTTTAGTACAGAAACTGAAAATACCTAAATTAAAATGATGAGTCAAGTGCAAAACAAATTTAAATTAGAATCTTGATTTACATAGTTTTTATCTATCAATCTCTAGATATACACTTAACAATATACAAAAAACATTAAAAAATTAATATTCTATTTTCTGAGGTATTTTTTAAATATATATGCGGAAAAAGACTTTAATAGCTATAGTTTAGATTTCAGACACAAACTGTCTGCCTAAAGACATATGGATTTATTAACTTATGGAAAAGTATGCTAGTGTAGTATATTCCTTGATAGAATAATGCTGTTAAGGAGCGCTTTCTGACGGAAACTGTCTTGTACTCATGTTATGCAAGGGAGAATCTATGAAAACATGCATGCAGCCAATCTGTTCCCAGGGAATTGAACTTGGACTGAACTATCAGTGCTCAGCTGTCTTACCTGCTGTGCTGTGAAGGAAAAAAGATGCTTTCATGGATAACTTTCTACGAAGAACTGCCTCTGTTCATGTTATATATAGGGAAAACCACGGAAGCATCCATGGAGTGAATTTGTTCACCATAATTTGGAGTTTTTCTAACTATCAATGTTCAGCAGTCTTACCCACCAGATTGCATGGTAGGCTGTATGTATTACAGATACAGTTGTTAATCCCATTTGTGGATTTTATGCCATCTCAGTGTGTTTCCTATGTTTCATTCCTTTCCAGTGTGTATGATTTCAAACATGAAAGCAAGATTTCAATATGCAAGCAATAAAAAATTTTTAATACATAGCACTAATGCTGTTATATAAGAAAATAATGCAAAGATTATACAAAATTCCGGAAAAAAAAATTCATATGGCAGTAAACTATGTAACACATTAGTATTAGTATGTAACACAATGTATTGTTTTCAGAAATTGTTTAAAGAATCTATCTCGTAATAAAAAATTTTTCAATTTGTGTGAAAACTGTCACTAAATTTAGTTTGGTAATGACACAAGATTTTCAATGTATTTTGATAATATAGAACTTTGTTATTCTGCACGTGATAGGATACAAAATCAAAATGTTCATGTTATGTCTGAAGGCATGACACTCACACATACAGGCAATAGTTAAAAGAGGCAGAAAAATAGGTGATAACTCCTTATTAATACCATAGACTTGAGCCAACATTATATGGCAAAACTGTTGTTAATAGATATTTTTTTACTAAATTAGGTTAGATTATTTATACTGCACAGCACATGAGGGTTATCTGGAGAAGGGAGGGTACTTTTGTGGAGAACTTTCTTAAGGTGAGCTGGCTTGTATTACGTTAAACATGTTCAAAACCACAAAAAAACTCTTATGCAGCCAGCCCATTTACAAGGATTTGAAGCATCCATATTTAGGGATTTCACCACTGGTGGATGTTTGTTTATAGTATGGAAGACGCAAACATCTACAGAATTCAGGTATGCTTGAGATTTCAGTGTCTATAGGGGTATACTGATAATCAGGGTTAGGTCAGATTAATTTATTAAAGTAAAACACATGAGAATATCTGGTCAAGGAGACATATATCTTCATGGAGGACTTTCTAGAGGAAACTGGTTTGTATTTATGTTTCATATGGAAAGCCATCCAAACACTCATGCAGTCAGCCTGCTTATTGGGATTTGAACACGAGTCAAACTAACAATATTCAGCTTTCTTATTCACTTGGTCGCTGGTGGGCTACTTACAAAAACTACAAGAAGTAGGTATGAAATGTCAAAATTTGTATTTCAGCTTTTTATCAGAATTAGTATTTTTATCTCGTACTCTTGCAGGGCAGTGATATTTTTGAATAAAGACTAATCAAAACTATATCAATGTCCCTTTTTCAACTGACCATTTCTGTTAAAATATTTTACTTACTTAAGCATTTTTTAAAATTTTATTTGATGATTATTTAATTATATAGATATAAAATATAAAAAGAACTGCCATCTTATTCATTTAAACGTTTATATAATAAATTATGAAAAGTAAAATAACATGATTTCTTAAACAATTCAAAATTAATTTTTAAGATGGTTTTAATATATAAATACCAAAGGAATATTCATTAGACAAAAATATTTCTTTCACAGTTGAAAAAAAAAGTTTTTTATTTTTATATTTTATTCATAGACTTCATTGTTGAATTGATAAACAATTTAATTGCATTAAACTGTCACATATCTGTAACTTGATAAAAGTTTAGCACAAATTCAGTATGTATTTTAAAGTACTTCACATTTTCTGTTTCTTGCTGATTTAAAAAAAAAAAAAAAAAAAAAAAAAAAAAAACGGTGTTAAAAATGTATAAGTTTATATTTAATACAGTAGACAATAAACTGAAACCATGAAAACAAAACATTCAAAAAGGTGACATATTTTTTCTTTAAATAACAATAAATTAAAATTGTTAAATAATATATGGCTATTTCACAAAATACTTTATATGCGAATGTACTGTACATTATTTACAAGAATAATATCATTAACATGCAATAGTGACATCTGCCACATTCAAAACATCAGATGGCCTCCAATATTTTAAATCGAGTCCTTTATAACTGTACCAACATCATTATACTTAGAAAATAAAGCTGGTTAATTTTAACACCATTAAATGCTACAATGTATTACATGTTACAAATATAGATTACTGATTTCAAGAGAAGTTAAAATTTACTGTATTACCATGATTGTTATTAGTGATACTTTGATCCAGTATTTATGGTGTCACATACACTGAATATATACTCATAATTAAACAAGTTAATAATTATTACTGAATATCCAGTAATGTAATTTCATCACTGTATATAACAGGTAACAACTGCTAATGCTTAATTGAAACTTATAAATAAAATTATAATAATATATAAAATAAATTGAAACTTATAAATAAAAACTTATAAATGAAATTATTAAATTGATCTTCATTAGCTAAAATCTTTTTCAAAATATACTTTACTTGATGAAACATTCACTTCCCAGTGGCGAAAAAATTAACATACATACATATTAATAATGCTTAGAAAAAAACCCTTTAGCCAGGTATATATTTCATAGCAGCCATCCTTTGAATGCTTTTGTGAGGTAAACATTCACCTTCATTTGAAAAATATGTTACTTTTTAAAAAAATTTCTTTCCTCTCCTATCTTGATATATCTTCTACAACAGGGGTTTTCAACCAAGGGGGCTTCAGGGGGAAGAACATGGTCAGCCTTTTATTTATATGTTAAGTATTTAGTTTTAGTTCATGAATATCAAAATCTACTTTTGTTTTGGCACTAATCAACATTTTCTTAACTTTTGTTGTTTAATTTATAAAACAAGTTGAAACATAGTCTGAATTTAAATAAATGCATATGCATTTTTCAAGAGTTGGAGAGGGGGGAAGGATTTTCTAGGAATGGTGAAAGAGATGCATGGGGCAGAATTGGTTGTTTTATTATTTTTAATACATGTATGTTATAGTATTTATTATAATTAAAGCCATGCCTTTCAGATACTTTTATAATTGATGAATCAAAGTAATATCCTTTTAATCTTCATTCAAAAACACATTATCATCATAAATATTCATCTAAAATGTGTACGTAGGAAGTATTTTTGTGTTTTTCGCGAAAGGGAAGGCCATAAAGTGCTGTACTTCCTTTGTATTCTCAGATTAGTCATGCTACTGTAACATTTATGTTCTCAAAACCTGTGCACTATATTATCATTTTCCAGGTTACAACTTTAGTTTGACTAAAAAGAAAAATAAATTCACAAATGTTTTTTTGTGCAGAATTTATAAGTTCACAAAATGTTGAGTAGATATTAAAAATTAAGAAGAGTCGAAAACAGTAAAAATCATACTATGCAACCAACTCCAGAAACCACCTATTAGTTTTAATGATCTTTTGCACATGTTGGTTCATAAAGACTGGGCAAGTTTCACAAAGCTTTAAGAATATTTGCATAGGCAGTTACATTCCCGTATTAGCTAATTCTGTTTCAAAGTCTTAAGACACCATGTCAGTAAGAACTGCATGTTACAATTCAGAAATATTTAAGAAACACAATTAGGTGTTTATCATGTTTCAAAATTAGCAAAGCTTTTCAATAAAAAAGAAATATTTTAAGTAAATTGCCAAGGGTTTCTTATTTAAAAAATAATGCTTACTTACACGAACAAAGAAATATCGGGATCGAGTTCAGAAATGTATCTATGCGTTTATGTACGCATGTATGTGTTCACTGTATGCATAAGTACAAATATATGTGTGCATACAAATACACATATAAGCACATACATACCAACACTTGTTCATACATTTCTGAATCCAGTCCCTTGATAATAGAACAGTACCAAAATAACTGTTACTACTTTTGCTCAGTATCCGAGGAAGCATATTCCTTGGATGTACAAATTGTAAACTTTTCTATACTTTACTTTTTATAGCTAATAAATAAAGCTTTTCCTTCAGATTTTCAATTTTTCTTTTTCGGTTATATTAAATTTTAATAGCAATAAACTGAAAATAAGAGAAGCGACGTACTGCTGTTTACAATAATGTAAAAATAAAGCAGTAATTTGAAAATACACAACTATGGATTTTTACTTGACTCTTTAGCTATACAATCTCCTCATGGTAATGGTAAAAAGCATGGAAAAAATGAGGAGAATGAGACTGTAAGCTGTCAAACTATTGGGGTTATAGAAAAGTATAGTTAGTTTTTTGCTATTGCATGGGCCTTCAGCCCACTTCAGGATCAATATAGGGATCAAACCTCACTACTGCATCACATAACAACGAATTCGTTGGAAATTTGGATCATTAGATATGTTTTGTATTTCCTAATGCAAATCACAGTACAGATATTTATAGGGCATTCAGTACGATTTCAGGTACATTATGAATGCAGGTGCTACCAGGATAAAAACATTTATCTTTTCTGCTACACTGATGACCACTACACAGTTCAAGAGTAATATCAACATGGTAGTTACAGATATGGCACTGTTTGATTTTTGTTTTTACTTATCAGAGATTAGCAAATAAGGCATAGTTTGAAATTATTATACACACAATGCGATTTCAAAAAATTTAATTAGTAATTATTAAAAATACACACAAATTCTGTTTCAAATGACAATTATGTTTCAAAAGCAAAACAACGTGAGTTGCTTATTATATGAGTAAATTACAACGTGAGAAAATTGTGAATTCCAATTCTCAGTTTGGTCATGCTTGATCTGTACATAAAGTATATGGCATATAATTATAAAAAAATAACTTCTAATAAACAGTATATTCTTAATTTGTTTTAAGAATATGTTCTGAGAATTATTCAGATTTTTGAAGTTTTCAAAAAACAACACTTTTTTTTTTTTCACTTTCATACAATATATAAATTGCTATTTCAGTGTCGATGAAGTATCAGACTTTCAACACTCAGCTACATAAATTTCTATCCATAAAAATTGTTTTATTACTTTTTCATCATTAACTAATAACAGATTTTATTTTAATAAAAATGCATTCAGATATATATGTTCTGCTTTACCACTCAGAAATAATACTTAAGTGAATTTTATGGCATGGGCTATACTTTCACATCATTTTGAGTTTATTAACTTTCTTTAGAATATAGTCACTTTTATCTGGTTGCATGTGTAGTCTCCCTTTTATTTTTTGTTTATTATCTCTGTCTTTAAAATATATTCAACTCACATTCTCTACATAAATTACATATTCTTTATGAAAATTAATATTTAGACAAAATAATGCATAAGACAATTAGCATTATATAATATTACAGAACTAATTCTAGAATGGCTACTATGTGGAAGGCTATCAAATACTGCATTTTTAAAGTAAATAATAGAAGCATATTTCTATCATAGTTATATGAGAACTGAATAATATGAGATTATAGTATAGTTACACAAGAATATCTGAAATAATATTTTCACAAGCCTACACATAATGATTCAATACTTGGGTTTTCAAAGCAGAAAAAGTTGTAAAATAATACACATCCAGAAATAAGTGTCAAAAGTAGCTAGTTATCTGATACATATGTAGACCATATGAGCAGGAATGTGATATATTAATACATATATAAAATCGGATCGAAAAGTAATTGCCCTGCATTTTCGCAATAGACACACATTACTCAACTTTTAATGCTAATTTAGCAACATAACAGAACAAAATTAGCAGATACCAAGCAAATATAAACACATCTTAATCCCGTTTTTCCCCATGTATTTTCCTTTTCTCCCTAGCACCTATTCCCCACATGATATTTACTTCCCTTGGCATAATGAAATGTCGCCCATATCCTTAAAGGAGCCAAGTTGGCGCAACCAAGGCTGTTCTCAGAACCTTATCCCAAATTTGAGATCTTTCGACATTACATAACACAGCTGGAAAAAGGTAACCAAAACTAAAATTAAGAAATCACAGCTTTTTTCTTTAATTGCACCTATTCTGGTATAAAAACCTCTGGTGAGCTAATTACATCATTATTATTCTGCTAGCTTCTTTCTACATTGCTAATATCTTCCTGATTCTCTTGTTTAAAATCCCAGCATCATTCTTTTTAAGAAACCAATGTGCATAAGAAATTATCGTAATTCTATGAATAAAAGATATTATGAGGAATTATTCTAATATGCCTGGCAATCTGAAAAAAAAGATTATAATTGGCTGAACTTAGTTTACTATCAACTTCTTCCTCTCCCTACGACTCCGCTATCTCGACTGTGCTTCGAACGTATTACACATATAGTTATATTTTCTAACTAAACGGTATAACTTTATATTAATAAACAATTACTTACTAATTTATTAATATATGTTTTGTAATCAATGGGATCCTGATTTATACAGATCAATTGCATATTCAAATACCGGCACTTCAGGCAATCCCTCGATCATCATTGAAACCATTTAATATTTTCTTGTTCCCCCCCAAGGCATGAATACTCACTTCACTGGAAATTCTAGACAAATACTAAGGAACTTCCGCAGAACTTAATTTAAAGACCACTGGTATAATCTAATGCTAGAACTTTTCATTGATGATACTCTAAATTAAAATTCTTTTAAAAGAGAAAAAAAAAAAGAAAATTTAGTTTTTGTATTTACACTTGTTCATGACGATTGGAAATACATAATACATTTTTCATGACAAGCACAAAGAATGCCATTTCTATATGTAATGACACAATAATTCGTAACTACATGCGATTCAGAAACAGTTAAGTTTAACACTTACAGCTTACATATCAGATGTTACACTTTGCTACCTTTTAGAATATCAGTTTTCGAAGTACTTATCCACACTTCATTATAGAGTAGATATAAATATTCAACACTTATGTAAAAAATACTTTTTAAATATTTCATATTGTGGAAACAAATAAATGGTTTACAGTTTATTTTCATCAAATGGGAATTTATGTTTCCCCCTCAGGATCACCAGAGGGCTGTATGCTATCAGATTTGCCTCTCTAAATTCTACGAATTTTGTATTTAAATTCTGTCGACTAATGAGAAAGATACAGACTTGACTTCAGATATTGAGGTTTCCTAGCTACACAGACTATTGCTTACCGTAAAGGTTAAGTAAAAGTTGTTTCCAATATATATTCAAACACACCTCTGTGAACATAACACATACGTTTCTTCAACATTTATCACCTTGAATGACTTGTTACATACATAACTCATAAGATTAGTCTCTTAAGATATCCACATTTAAAGCCTCTTTATGAAAATGAATGAATATTTACGTAACACACACACACAAATTTTCTCTCCAGTATAAATAACCATATGCCTGTTTAAATTGCCGTTTTCAATAAACATTGTCTTACATACTTCACACATATAAGGATCCTCTCCTGTGTGAATATGCACGTCCTTCCTTATAATGGTTTTCTCATTAAACGATTTCTTACGTACATCACACATACACGGTTTTTTACCTGTGTGAATATGCATATGCTTGTTCAAATGATCTTTTTGATTAAATGATTTCTTACCTATTTCACATATACAAGGTTTCTCGTATATACTGTCAAAAGTCGTTAATCTGGACTTCCGCAATTCCGGATTATAGATCATCAGTTTAAATCTAGTAATATGGCATGCAGAAATTGTAAAATTAAAAATATGAAACCATAATTTATGAAATAAAGTACAATTATGATCTAAAGTGTATCAAAATTTACAAAAACAAAAGATTAATATTTATTTGTTTACTTTATTAAACATTTCTTTCAATGCAAGTTGTTTAAGTTTGCTTCGTTTCATGTGATAATACTTTCACTTTAATTATATAAACAGACATAATTTCTTTTTCAGTTACAAAGTTCCACTTTTCAAGTTCTATAATTGCTGTGTCGAGAGGAATTTGATTTAAATCCTATGAAAGACGGAATACATCGAGATGAAATACTACATTTAGTAAGAAATTATAAGCCAAATAAAATGAAAACATCTGACCTGAAGATAAGGATAGTGCTGACAGATCAACTTCAAATTCATTGCGTGCCGCGGCCTTCCCCCCCCCCCAGGCGCAGAGCAGCGTGAAATTGATAAACAGATTTCGGAATGGTTAGGTCAGTTTTTGCAGCACTTCCTTTTTTGTTTATTGGACTTCAAAACATACTTTCGCTTTGTAGATCCTTGACATATTAGTAAATATATATCGGAAATTCTATTTGACATAATCGAAAGTTCAAGCTTACTTTTTTAAAATTGCTCTAACAGTCTGCAAAAAATAATAAGCCGGATCCAATTCGAAGATTATGGAACAACGCAATCTGCAACATTAACTGAATTAGATAATTTTAGCTTAGCTTTTACCGTCCGTTATACATTTAATGCACATGCGTAAACGTATTTTTTGCATGCGCGTATGCATATTCGCGGCCGTAAAGCTTTTACTTCACATATGTAAGGTTTCTCACCAGTGTGAATAAGCATATGCTTCTTTAAAGTTCCCTTTTCACTAAACGTCTTCTTAAATACTTCACACATATAAGGCTTCTCTCCTGTGTGAATATGCATATGTATGTTTAAAAAAGCTTTTTCATTAAATGACTTATTACATACTTCACACATATAAGGCTTCTCTCCTGTGTGAATAAGCATATGCCTGTTTAAAGTGCCCTTATGATTAAACGTTTTCTTACATACTTCACATATGTAAGGTTACTCACCTGTGTGAATAAGCATATGCTTCTTTAAAGTACCCTTTTCACTAAATGTGTTCTTACATACTTCACACATATAAGTTTGTAGCTTTGAGTTCCGGATTATGGCTGTCCGAATTAACGACTTTTGACTGTATAAGGAATACACTTATGCTTCTTAAAAATAACCTTTTCACTACACATCTTCTTTCATACTTCACACATATAAGGCTTCTCTCCTGTGTGACTATGCATATGCATGTTTAATGAGGTTTCTGATTAAATGATTTTACATACTTCACACATGTAAGGTTTCTGACCAGTGTGAATACGCCTATGCTTCTTTACCCTAAACGCCTTCTTACATACTTCACACATATAACGTTCCTCACTTCTGTGAATATGTATATGCACATTTAAATGAGCTTTTTAATTAAATGATTTCTTACATTCTTCACAAACATAATCTTGTGAATACGTGTATGCATGTTCAAACTACCGTTTTCACTAAACTTCTTCTTACCTACTTAACACATATAAAGCTTCGGTTAATCTCTGGATTATGGTAACTTGGCAATTTTTTGGCGACCAACCCTGCTACAGCAACCTGCTAGTTTTTGTTTGGACGCCATTTTGTTTTCACAAAGTAAAGGCATGTTTTTTTTTACTTTTACTCAACATTTTTTTCCAACAAACTGTTAGCCGAATTACGCTTATGCTAGAACTTTTATGGAACAAAAGTGCTTAATGAGGACTTAGATTAGGTGCGAAATTGCGAGAAAGTGCAGAATCGCAAACTGCTTGTCGCATTTTTCAGAATTGCACATACACGGTATCCTCCATGTACACACCAACCTATTTTCACTTAAAAAAACATCCCAGAACTGCACAAAAATGGCATTGCGCACACTCTTGACTTTATACATGTACATTGCTGAAGTTCTAGCTAGTAACCTTTATCGCCTTACCAAAATGTCGCCAAACTACCTGTTACCATATTCCAAAGATTAGCCAAAGCTTCTTACCTGTGTGAATACGCATATGCAGGTTGAGCTTTTTGATTAAATGATTTCTTACATCCTTCACACATATAAGATTTCTCTCCTGTGTGAATATACATATGTATGTTTAAATGAGTTGTTTGATTAAATAATTTCCAACATACTTTACACATGAAAGGTTTCTCACCAGTGTGACTAAGCATATGCTTCTTTAAGTACCTTTTTCACTAAACATCTTCTTACATATTTCACACATATAAAGTTTATCAGTTCTGTGAATATGCATATGCATGTTTAAAAAGGCTTGTTCAAATGATCTTTTTCATTAAATGATTTCTGATATACTTCACACGTATAAGGTTTCTCACCAGTATGAATATGCTTATACTTCTTTAAAGAACCCTTTTCACTAAACGTCTTCTTACATACTTCACACATATATGGCTTCTCTCCTGTGTGAATATGCATGTGCATGTTTAAATAAGCCTGTTGGTTAAATGACTTATTACATGCTTCACAGATATAAGGTTTCTCACCAGTGTGTCTATGCATGTGCTTCTTTAAATTAGCCTTTTCACTAAATGACTTATTACATACTTCACACATATAAGGCTTCTCTCCTGTGTGAATAAGTATATGCCTGTTTAAAGTGCCCTTATGATTAAAGATCTTACATACTTCACATATGTAAGGTTTCTCACCTGTGTGAATAAGCATATGCCTGATTAATCTCCCCTTATGATTAAAAGTCTTCTTACATACTTCACATATCTAAGGTTTCTCACCTGTGTGAATAAACATATGCTTCTTTAAAGTACCCTTTTCACTAAACGTCTTCTTACATACTTCACACATATAAGGCTTCTCTCCTGTGTGAATATGCATATGCACATTTAAATAAGCCTTTTGATTAAATAACTTATTACATACTTCACATATGTAAGGTTTCTCACCTGTGTGAATACGCATATGCATGTTTAAGGTGCCCTTACGATTAAACGTCTTCTTACATACTTCACACATATAAGGCTTTTCTCCTGTGTGAATACGCATATGTATGTTTAAAAAAGCTTTTTTATAAAACGACTTATTACAAACTTCACACATATAAGGCTTCTCACCTGTGTGAATATGCATATGCATGTTTAAACAAGCCTTTTGATTAAATGACTTATTACATACTTCACATATGTAAGGTTTCTCACCTGTGTGAATACGCATATGCATGTTTAAAGTTCCCTTACGATTAAACGTCTTCTTACATACTTCACACATATGAGGCTTCTCTCCTGTGTGAATACGCATATGCATGTTTAAATAAGCTTTTTGATTATATGACTTATTACATACTTCACACATATAAGGCTTCTCCCCTGTGTGAATAAGTATATGCCTTTTTAGAGTGCCCTTCTGACGAAACCTCTTCTTACATACTTCACATACGTAAGGTTTCTCACCTGTGTGAATACGCATATGCATATTTAAAAAAGCTTTTTCATTAAACGTCTTCTTACATACTTCACAAATGTAAGGCTTCTCTCCAGTGTGAATACGCATATGCAAGTTTAAAAAAGCTTTTTTATTAAATGACTTACTACATACTTCACACATATAAGGTTTCTCAACAGTGTGTATACGCATATGCTTTTTTAAACTACCCTTTTCACTAAATGTCTTCTTACATACTTCACACATATAAGGCTTCTCTCCTGTGTGAATACGCATATGCATGTTTAAAGTGCCCTTTTGACTAAACGTCTTCTTACATAGTTCACATATGTAAGGTTTCTCACCTGTGTGAATAAGCATATGCTTCTTTAAATTACCTATTTCACTAAATGTCTTCTTACATACTTCACACATATAAGGCTTCTCTCCTGTGTGAATACGCATATGCATGTTTAAATAAGCTTTTCTATTAAAGGACTTATTACATACTTCACACATATAAGGTTTCTCACCAATGTGAACATGCATATGCAGGTTCAAATTACCTTTTTGATTAAATGATTTCTTACATACTTTACACATATAAGGTTTTCCACCAGTGTGAATAAACATATGCTTGTTTAAACTACCCTTGTCGCTAAACGTCTTCTTACATACTTCACACATATAAGGTTTCTCACCTGTGTGAATAAGTACATTATTGTTTAAACTACACTCTTGACTAAACATCTCATTACATTCTTGACACATATAAGGTTTCTCTCCTGTGTGAATGCGCATATGTATGTTTAAATGAGCTTTTAGAGTAAATGATTTCTGACATACTTCACATATACAAAGCTCCTCACTAGTGTGAATAAGCATATGCTTCTTTAAAGTATTCTTCTCATTAAACATCTTGTCACATACTTGACACATATAAGGTTTCTCTAAAGCATGAATTTGCATATGCATGTTTAAATAAGGTTTGCGATTAAATGACTTCTTACATACTTGACAAGTATCAGGTTTCTCACCAGTGTGAATAAGCATATGCTTCTTTAAACTACTATTTTCAATAAGTGTTTTTTAACATTCTTCACACATGCAAGGTTTTTCTCCTGTTTGAATATACATATGCATGTTTGAATGAGGTTTTCAATTAAACGATTTCTTAGATATATTGCACATTAATTTAGTTTCCTAGGTGAATAAACATATTTATTTTTAAATGAACTTTTCCTTTAAATGATTTTTGATTGATTTAAATGAAAAGATACTTCACACCTTGATGCTTCTCTCCCGTGTGAATAAGCATGTGCTTATTTAAGCTATAGTTTTATTTGAATGACTGATTAAATTCCTCATACACATGAAATCTGTCCTTTCTATTGGTATCCATAAGCTATTACATATTGCTTCTTCCAAAAGATGGGTTGCATACATCTAGATAGGAAGGTTCTTCTTAATACTAAGAACTATATGCTTGTTACATAAATCAGGATGATGTTTATGTTTGGAATACATGCAAAATAGGGTAATTAACTGAATTTCACCCTAAACTATTTCTGGATATTGCACAATTATTTGCGAATGCTTTCGTAATTACACACATAATTATCTTGATCAAAATATTACTACATATTGTTCATGAGACTTATCTAACGTATTGTATAAGCTTGTATTTATTTCCAGGAAAACTTCAGTAAAAATGAATTTGTTACATTACACAGAAATACGATTTCTACTCAAGAATATTTACGTAATAGGGTGTTAATTTAAGCAATTTATCATACATGCCTTATTATTATGACATGAGGTTTTGATTCTTCTACATTTCTTAGTTAGTGCTTAACAGTTGCTTATAAATGCTGAATAACGAGCACATTTCACGGCACTGCGAAATCCAGATTCCACATTGCTAAGTGTATGACCAGGGAGAAACGAAACTTCATTTTATTTGCAATTTGCAACACATACAGCTCAGTTATTACTTTACATGGCAGTGTGTCACACAGATAAAATAAAAATTCCTTGTTCCTTCGTTCACGTAAATATTCGTTCGATTCTCAATTTACGAGTTTTCTTCGACTTGTACCAAAGAAGTTTCATGTCCATGTAACACACTATAGAGCTGGAGCAAACCGCATGTATTCGTTACTGAGTAACGGGTACATCGGTTGACTCGAAGTACCGATTCGGTACTCACAAATTCATTTCGTTGCTCGCATCTGTTCGTTACTCGCATCTGTCGTACGATGCGGTTTGTTCGAGTACGAATGATGCGGTTTCTATGCGAATACGAATGATGCGGTTTCTATGCGAATACGAATGATGCGGTTGCTGTTCGAATACGAATGATACGGTTGCATCACAATGCGCTCATATTTTTCATAGATAATTTTGAATTTTTTTGGGCATCGGGCAAACTCTTGTTTACATTATGTGTTTTAGTTGAAATACTATTTAGTTGTTGATATTTAAGAAAATGAGCAATTTTGATAGCGTGAAGCGTTATTTTGTATTTGCTTTTTACTATTGCTATTTATGTTTGTAATTTGAAAATTTAGATAATTCATCTTTTTTTTTTTTTTTTTTTCCTTGAGCGTGCTATAGTCAGATTTTATTGATTTGAAATATTTATATACTGCACTTAGGTATTGTTTATATAAGAATATGTAGGTTAATATAGGTTCTTTACTTCCTTGTATCAAATAAAATGGTAGTAATTATTGTAATCGAGGAAACGTTTGGGTACCATATTTTAACGGAAATATCCGTTTTTGACGATTACGGAATCCGTGTGAATTATTTTTTGGGCTGACGCCTGTACGTACGAACACAATGAAAGACTCTCTCTCTCTCTTTTTTTTTTTTTTTTTTTCAAAAAAACTTATTGTTAAATGTAATCCCATTTACTCTAAGCTGATACTTACGACTAATGATTATGACTTTAAGTTGATACTTGAAAGGGATTTTTTTCGTGATGTGTAAGTACGTATATATGCATTTTGCATAACTCAAAAACGGTTAGTTATAGAACGTTGAAATTTTGTATATGGGTCCGTGATAACATCTAGATGTGCACCTCCCTTTTTATTGCAATCGGTAATACTACCAAACGTAAATATGTATATATATATCAAATAAATTATAATTAAATGTAAATTACACACACACACATACTTTGCTTGATATATATATATATATATATATATAATAAAAGCCAAGTAAGGCGAAAATAAAAGCTTTGGCTTTTATTTTATTTAATTATTACTAAATAAGTTACTTGACTTTTATTTTCGCAATCATTGGTTGTAGTCAGGACTTAATTTTTAAAATTAGAAGTGCTGGAGCTCTATGGAAGGCAATCAGGAAAGATGAATAAATAAATAAATAAATAAAAATAAATAAAATAAGTATTACAATAATAAAATAATTAGCAACTAGAATATTAAATTATTATTATAATTCAATAAAAATTTAAAGACAAATGAAAATTTAATTAATGAATAACTAAGTAATGAAATAAAATACCAAACATCGTCTTGTTTGGGGGGCTGTGGCTAAAATTGCAATTTAAGAACTAAGCCGAGCATAAGCTAAATTTAGGCTTTTGATGAGAAAATAATATACTGTTTACCAGAGTATAGATAGAAATTTGGTTATGTAGCCCATTCTTCTAAAACGACGTTTCGTAGCTGCCTTCCATCACCAATTCCTTTTTTTTTTTTTTTTTTCGGTTTCGGTTTATTCGGTTACAGCAAAGCACACTACGGCTATTGCCTACGGGGAGGGAAGCCTTCGTGTAGGATTTTTTAAAGGGAACTGACTCATATGCAAGTTACACACGGGAATAACAATGAAAACACCCGTGCAGCTAGCCGTTAGCCGGGAATTGAACCCCGGACCGAACTATTAGTGCTCAGTGACTTTACCGCTCGAGCTCTGGTGGGCTCTTTTTTTCTTTTCATTCGCTGTTTAAAAAACGGGTGTTCACGATAAAGTAAGCACATGTTTACTTGAATTAAAATGGGTTAGACGATGTGACTCTTCCTACTTTAATCTCACTTAGCTTTTGATTTCTAATATTGATTCAATGTTTTCTGTAGACAAAGTATTCTGATTAGAATAATAGATTTGAAACATGTTCAAAAGGTGTGTATCTGAATATAATTAGGTTTTTATAACATAGGGCCCATTTTATTAGTTTCACATAGTTCTAAAGCAATTGAACCACAGCATCGTTGTTTTGAAAGAAAGTAAAAATGTGAGAAATGTATAATGAACATTAATATACAAGCTTTATTAAAAGTAGTCAGCCTTTTAAAACGTGACCGTCTGTGCTTTTAGAGGATTTTTGGAGCTCTGTGCATTTGCTCTGGCATCTTAAAAAAGTGATGTTCAATATCAACGTATGTTTATGCTCTCAAAAATACAGGTTTCTTTCAGAAAGCGACATCTTAGAAGTCGTCAATAAATGATTCAGTATAAATATTTTCTAATAGACCATAGAATAAATTTATTTTAACGTCAATTTAAAAATGGCTGCTTGTACTAAGAGTTAAGAGCAATAAGACTCTAATTTTTCTTTCGCAATTAGCTATCATGCCAGCGGAATTGTTTTCTGCATAACCTTTATTGTGTATAATTGAAATATTTAGCTATGCATTCAACAAATATACAACAAATGTAAGACAAATCATTAAAAAAATTAAAATTTGGAACATTAATGATAATTTTTTTGTTATACATAAAATATTATTAATGAATGAAGAATTTATATCATATTATATATAAATCAAAATTTAAACTCCTATTCATTTATAATAAATTGAAGAAAAGCTATAAAGTGAATTAATTTTTAAAAACAAAACGAAAATTTAAAAAAAAAATTTGTCATATACCTAGAATCTAAAAATGACGAATACTGAATTTTACGACTCATGTGTGTATGGGTGCACTTAATTACGTCAAGGCACACTATGGCTATCTGCCTAAGGGGGGATGCCTTCGTGGAGGACTTTCTAAGGGAAACTGGCTCGTATACACGTTACACATGGGGAAAACCACGAAAACACCCATGTAGTAGGACCGTTCGCGGGATTCGAACCTCAGACCGAACTAACAGTGTTCAGCGACTTTACCGCTCGGCCGCTGGTGGGCCGTTTTACGACTCATATAATAATAAATGCATGTTCATATTGTAACAGAAATTTTTTTAGAAGTCTAGCATATGTATAGTTATTTGTGATCTTTTAAAACTGTCGTAACATAATGCATATTTATCATTATCGTGAATCAAAACAGTATGCTTTACATCCTTACAAATATACGTGATAGATTTTAATATTTATTTCTGCATATACTTACGTTTCCCAAAGACACGAAAGCAAGTCAAGCAGATTTTTGTTGTATTAAGCAGACTTAAGTTCTCTGTTAGCTAGTGTAACATAATTTCGGATGTTAGTGTAACATAATTTCGGACTCTATGAGCCTTCCAGAATTATTAGCAAAATAGTGGAAACGTCTTTACAAAGTGTTTTTATAAGGAAACAACAGATGTATACTGAGCAGTGTTCAACTGATATATTTCTTAAATGATTTGTTTTAATTGATTATGACAAAACACACTGGGGCTATGTGCCTAAAAGGAAAAATGCCTTCGTAGAGCACTTTCTTAGGAAAGCTGGCTCGTATGGTACGTGGTAAGCTGGCTTGTAAGCTGGTACGGGGAAAAAAAACCACGAAACGCTTATGAAGCCAACCCGTTTGCCTGAGATCGAACTCAATACAAATCCCAAATAGATGAGAACCAATGAAAATAAATGAGATCGAACCAATACTTTCCCAAATACAAATACTTTCTGTATTTGTATTTGGGAAAGTTTTATGGTCATTATGAAAAAGTGAAAATTTGATATGGATTCCGCATGACTTCCTTCTACGACTATTTAAATTATGCTTATTTTTTCTGCACTTCATTTAAACTTATTTCCTCGAATTATTCTAACTCAATTAAGCGATACCCAAAGGCAAGTTACAAATGGCATCAAACATTGCAAATTTTGAAACTAAATTTCCTGGTCAATCTTTGTCCTACAGGACTCAAACTTCTTGTATTTTTCTTTTTCATAACGAGTATAAAGGTTTTCCAAATATAAATATAGAAACCAGAAGACGACATTAAAAGTTAGATTTCATAATTTGCCCAAAACTAATTCTTTTTTAAATTTGACATTGACAAAATATGAATATTTTCGTCATTTAAAATACTTCTGTATTTTTGTTGCACCGTATTTAAACTTGCTTCCTCGAGTTATTGACATTAAATTACATTAATTCCATTATCTATCGGAAAATAATTATAACAAATCATCTATTTAAGACATCTCTAAGAGGTCACCTTTTAAGAGATCTCTATTTTTGGGAACATAAACAAACATTGGTAGTGAACATCATCTTTTTAAGACCACCACATGTAAAATCCTCTAAAAGCATGAATGGTTGCATTTAATAAGGACCCATTACTTTTAATAAGGAATGTAACATTAATCTTAATTATACATGTTTTTGATGTGTGTGCCAAAATAGTGATAACGTACTTCTGTTGCTTTAGAAATGTGTGAAATTAAAAAAATGGATACTATACAACAAAAATGTTATTATATTCAGATACACACCTTTTGAACACGTCTGAAATTCATTATTCTGCTCAACATAATTTGTCTGTATAAAATATTAAATAATATTAAAAAATCAAAAGCTAAGTCGAAGTAGAAACAGTCATCTCTTCTAAAACATTTTAATTGAAGTAAACAGACGTTCGCATTATCGTAAAGTAAACACCTATTTTTCAAACAGCGGATGAAACGGGAAAGAGGGAATTGGTGGGGGAAGGCAGCGAACGAAATAACACTTTTTCGAGCTGGGGATTAAATGAGAAAGGACGAAACGATACTAAGCCAATAAGACAAGATCTGGTATTTTACTTTATTATTTAATTAGTCATCATAAATTAAAAAATTATTTTAATTTTTATTTGTTTTTACATTTTTATTAAATTGTACTTATAAGTATTTTATATTTTAGTTGCTAATTATTATGTTACTTTAATTATTCATTATTTTAATCACTATTTTTTGTTATTTTAATTATTAAGTTTTTTAATAAGTAATTTTTTTGTTATTTTAATTACTAATTAATGTTATTATTGTAATATTTATTTCCTTTCTTTCTTTATTTTTTATTTTATTTTTTCCTGACGGCCTTTCGTAGGCCCTTCTGACTTTAGAAACTAAGCCCTGACAGCAATAGAAAATTTAATAATGAATCATATCCAGTGCACCAAAAAATAATAGCCAAAATAAAGTGAATTATTTCTACCCAAAAAAAGGCGACGGAAAACTAGAATAGCTCACGTGATTCAATACAATGCGACGTTTCAAAGCCCTTTTTAGGGCCGTAGACAGATAAAATAGGCTCAGTATACGGATACCGATCGATTTTACCGAAAGTAACGAGTAACGATACGATAGTAACGAGTACTGGTTCACCGAGTAACGAATACATACGGGTACACAATTTCTCGTTACTTCTCCAGCACTAACACACTATCACTACAATCTCAAATCTTAACCAGATCTTTTGGATGTTTGCCGCCTGGTGAAGTCCAATGAAAAGAGCGGGTGGGGAAGGAAGATCCTGAATACTGAGCCGAAATATTCGTCGCCATTTTTGTCAACGTAACTTTAGCGAATTTGATGGCCAGAGGGTAAAATGCTATTATCGGATCATTCACTTTTTTTATCAAACATTTCTTTTCATCTAGTACATTAACGGATATGAAATTTTGTTTTCCTAAGCTTTGTGTTTTCGAGAAATTAATTTACAAATGACATAAAAAATTAAGATCAAATATACTGACATCTTGTAATAAAGGTTTGATTTGAGATTACAGAAAGACAGACAAAGTAGACAGATGTCTTTTGTTGCAGCCGCTAAGTCTTTCTGACTTACTATATCTCAATACTATGTGTATACTCACGCTAACTTACTATATCTCAATACTACGTGCTTCAATTGTAATTCTTAATGGATTTTTATTTTATGTTTTATATTGCAATTTTAAATTACTTATTTCTCGTTCCTCGCTTTTATAAATATCATGTATCTTGTTTTCACTTTATTGTATTACGTGCTTTTACGGGTTCTTGTATTTTCTTCGCTCCTCGGTCTGATCATCGCTCGCCTCTCCATATTCTGTTACTGGTTGGTTCCGAGCTTCGCGGCTATTAGTCGCCCCCTCTTACACTTCTTACACACTTTTGACCTTCTTATCGGCTACGCTGTCATGATGAGTACACGTCACGTCTTGCGCCTTTTGGTACATTTTCATTGAGCCGGATAAGTTGTGCTCTGCACGTTATCCCGGCAATACTTGCACAGATAATATTAGATTTTTAGCATGCCTTCGTGGTGTAGTGGTCTGCATGCTCAGCGAATATTCCAGAGGTCCGTGGTTCGATTCCCGGCGAGAGCATGGCTCATTTTTTTCAAGTCTCCTGCTTCCAAAAAATCCTAATGTTTCTACAACTTAAGGTAACAGTAAGTTCAAATGTAAAGTTTAAATTCAAATAAACTAGTAGCCAAAAGCTACACAAATCAGTTTAATGCGGTGTTAGCTCAAAACTTAACTGGCACGGAATTCAACAATCAGCAATTATAATGCGAGACCAAAGACCAATCGTATCTTATCTAGCAAGCTAGTAGCATGGCCTCGAGTGGCAAAACATGTTTTGTTTTACAAACTAAAAACCTCTCCTTAAATATACGCGAACGAAGTATGCATTCTGGTGGGAAAACGGAAGGGAAAAGTGACAGTAAAGATTCGAAACTTAAAATAACTGTGTTGGCAACCGCCGTTGATTCTCCTAGCGCATGCGCATGATAAGCAAGTTCTCTGCTGCGTAATACTTTTCTAGGCAGTTAGCCAAAGTCAATGGTGAGTATCGCATGTGAGCGAGAAGTGCTAAGCGCTGTGTAATACCATGTTTCTACTCTGCTGTTCAACGTCTTCATAACTTAAATAAATGTTTGTCATGTATATGGAAGACGTCATTTTATTCTTCATAGGTTATGGGCCCAGAAAGCGCTTAACTGTGCAGTCCAACCACCATTGTTAAATTCTTTCGGCAAGCCAGGCTGCGTCGACTGAAATGAAAATGACGACGACTAATACAGTGTCAATTGAAAAGCTAAACAAGGACAACTTTGACACGTCAGGTTGCAAGAGGAAACAATACTGATTAAAAATTATCATTGGGACTATGTAGCTGGGAAAATTCCGAAACCAGAACCTGGTGATGAAGAATTTGCTAAATGGAAAACTACTGACCAAAAAGCACGAGCGGATATAATCCTATCCATCTTACCCAGTGAACTTCCGCAAGTAAAGAATTGTGTAAAATCTCACGAACTGTGGAGTAAATTACATTCTATTTACGAATCGAAGGGACCAGCTAGAAAGGGCACAATTCTAAAAAAATTGCTTTTTACAAAAATGAGTGAATGTAAACAAATGACTGATCGTCTAAATGCTTTTTTCATTCTTGTGGACAAACTGAAAGAAATGGAAATAAACATTGCGGATGATTTGCTTACAATATTGCTTTTATATGCTCTTATGAACTCTTATGAAAGCTTTCGAATAGCCATCGAATCTCGTGATCAACTGTCTCCTCCAGAAATGCTGAAAATTAAACTGTTGGAAGAAGCTAACGCTCGCAAAAATTAAGATTCATCGTTTTCTGAACCACAACATGCGTTCTATTCAAAAGATCGGAAGTATACTCAACGACCGGTTCCTAAACCTAAACCAGATAACTCTGCAAACCGAAGACAGTATCCAGTTTACTACAGATGCAACTTCTGCCATATCTATGGACATAGAGCATCGGAATGTAGGAAGAAAGGTAAAAAAAACTAAAAGCAAACGCCTCAGTGAAAGTGCGATGTCTGCATAAAATCAGAATTCCTTGGAGCAAGAAAAAGCCGTATCATGCACAAATAGTAACACTAAGGACATTTTTTGTCTGGATAGTGGTGGAACATCGCATATGTGTAACAGCAAGGAACTGTTTCAGGAAATTCGCAAGGTAGGTGATACTTATGTTAAATTAGCTGCTGATAGAATAGTTAAAGCTATCGGAAAGGAACTGTTAAATTTAAAGTTCGTATAGGTTCTCAAAGCGAAAATATCAGACTCAAAAATGCATTACGTGTACCTGATTTGAAAAATAATTTAATCTCAGTGTCTCAAGTAACTGATTTTTCAGAAATTGAAATAATTTTTCAGTAATTTTCAAAGAAAAATGTGCTCAAATAATTAATTCTAATAACGAAACAGTAATTTTAGCTAAACGCGAAAATGATCTATATTTTGTCATGCCAATATTTAAATCTGTATCAATTGCTAAAGAAATAGGTCAGTGGCATATAAGATTTGGCCATTTAAATGAAAATGATCTTAAAAAACTTCAAATAAATAACATGGTTAGAGGTCTTTCTTTTTCTCAAAATGACTCTCTTTCTACTTTTAAGGTATGCATTCAGGGTAAAGAAACCGCACCCTTCCCGAAGAATCTGAATATAGAAGTACTGAATTGTTAAATCTAACTCATTCTGATTTGTGTGGTCCCATGAGAACCGAATCAATAGGTGGATCATTTTATTTCGCAACATTTATCGATGATAAATCTCGATATGTTCGTGTTTATTTTCTGAAATCTAAGGATGAGGTTAAAGAAGCTTTCAGAAATTTTAAAGCATCTTTTGAAAATAAATTTAACTCTAAAATCAGAAGCCTGCGAACCGATAACGGGCTAGAATATTTAGGGAAAGACTTTAATAAAGTTCTTAATGATGCGGGAACAAAACACGAAATGAGCACTCCTTACAGGCCAGCCCAGAATGACGTCGCGGAAAGATTAAATCGCACTTTAGTTTTAATGGCGCGATATTTGTTATTGCAATCCAATCTGCCTAAGAAATTCTGGCCCGAAGCCGTCAATACGGCTGCTTACATTTGAAATCGCTGCCAAACGCGAGGTTTAAAACACGAAATAAAAACTCCTTACGAAGTGATGTTTGGCAGAGTACCAGCTGTCTCTCACTTCAGAACCTTTGGCCAAAAAGCATTCGCTAAATAAAAGGCCAGGAATAGGCAAATTTGATATTCGATCTAAAGAATGTATTTTGATTGGCTATTCTGATGAATCAAAAGCGTATATACTTTGGGATTCCGAGGGACGTAAAGTGATAATAAACAAAGACGTAAAATTTATTAATGAATTTGAAAACTGTTGTAGTTATGACTCAGAGCAAGAAATAAATCTGCCTTTCGCTTTTTTTTCCGGAAAAAAAATATAAGTAAAACATGCTGTGATGAATCATCACCTCTGGAAGGCAGCGAGTCGCCAACTTGACTCTGAATCTGAAAAGGAAAGCGGAAGTGATTTAGATAGCGAATCCATGCTTCCTATCCTGATTAAAAGGGGGCCTGGTTGACCCAAGAAAATAAAAACAGGTTTGCCAGGAAGGCCTAAAAAGGAATATCACTATACAGTTGTGAATAAAAATGAAGAAACTCAAAATGTTGTTGAGGAAAGCAGTAATCCTACGGTGCAAGAAGTATTAAATGGACCACATGGCTGAAAATTGGCATAATGCCATGCTGTTAGAATATAGCTCGCTTGTTCAAGGAAAGGCTTGAGAATTAGTAAAAGGACCTGAAAACAAGAAAGTTATTGGTAGTAAATGGGTTCATTAATTAAAATATAATCACGATGGCGCTATCGAAAAATACAAAGCTAGGCTAGTTGCTAAAGGGTGCGCTCAAATCCCTGGTTTCGATTTCACTGAAAACCTTTGCCCTGTTGCTAGATTATGTTCCATAAGAATAGTTTGAGCCTACGCTGCAGAACAGTCTCAAAGGTTACCAATTAGATTTTGTAATGGCCTATGTAAATGGAAATTTAGATGAAGAAATCTACATGGAAATTCCCGAAGGTTTTCGCGATGAAACTAATTCAGATAAAGTGTATCTTTTAAAGAGATCATTATACGGTCTTAAACAGTCAGGACGTCAGTGGTAGAAAAAGTTGGATGAAAAATTAAAATCTATGAAATTTAAATTTCTTAATTCAGATAATTACGTACAGTCGGTCACAAAAGTATTCGAACACCGGTACCCTATCAGAAAATGACAAGATGGCGTTTTTTTTTTCTCTTTCTCTCTGTGTGTCGTGTTATTCCATCCTAGGTTTTCTTCTCCCCCCCATCTTGGAAAAAACTGGAAAAAATTGGTTACGATCTCTTTTTGAATGGGGAGATGCCATTTTGAGCAAAAGCTGACGACCCTATCTTGGAGAATGAACATGACCGCTCTACACACCCTTTCACTCTCTCTCTTTGAATTGGGAAGCCATTTTGGGAAAAATGCAGACGACCCTATCTTGGAGAATGGAAATGAACGCCTCTCCCTCTTTCTTTGAAATGGAAAGCCATTTTGGGACCTTCTATTCTTGGGGAGGGAGAAAACTGAAGTCTGCACTTCGCTGTCTCTGAGAAGCGGACCCTCTTCTTCTGATCTTTAAGAACTGAAAATTTAACGCTCTACACGATCTCTCTTTGAATTCAGAAGGTATTTTGGGACCTTCTAATGTTGGAAAACTGAAATAAACGCTCTACGCATTTTCTCTCTCTCTCTCTCTCTTTGAGATGAGTAGCCATTTTGGAGGATTCTCCACCACCATCCTAACCTTGGAAAACTGAAATGAACGCTCTACACCTTCTCTCTCTCTTTCTCTCTTTCTCTGAAATGGGTAGTCATTTGAAAACTCCCTAACTTTGAAAAAAACAGAAATGAACGCTCTACACCATCTCTCTTTGAAAATGGGGGGGGGTGTCATTTTGAGACCTCCCTCCCCTAAACTTGAAAAAAAAACTGAAATGAACGCTCTACACTTTCTCTCTTTGGACATGGGTAGCCCTTTGGGGACCCTCTCCTCTTGGTAGGAAAAAAAACTGAAGTGAAGGCTCTACACAATCTCTCTTGGAATGGGATCCATATTTCGGGAAACGTGGATCACCTCATGCTGGAAAACTGAAGTGAACCACCAAGATTGGACTCTATATAATATTTTTTTTTAATTGACATCATGACCCTCCTCCCATTTGTTATTAAAAAAATTGTTTTTTTTTTGTTTTGGTTTTTATCCCATTTCCGATGTGATTTCAGAAATGCAATTTCATAACAGTTCAATTTCATTCGAGGTTAAATGATCTAAACAGTCTTTGACCCACCCATCCGTATGATTATTTTCTTCTCCTTCCTGTTGCACCAAATTTTGTATGTCCATATAATCATTCCATACGGGAAGGGCTGTATCCTCACAAGTCTGTCTTGAAACACTTGGAGTCTCTTTGGGATGAGTGGAGGGATCTAGGATGTTTGGACCCGGCTGCGATTCTACCTCCATGATTTCTGGACCCGTTGGAACTTGTTTACCCGGCTGAAATTCTACCTCCATGATTTCTGGACCCGTTGGAACTTGTGAACCCGGCTGTGATTCTGCCTCCATGATTTCTGGACCTGTTGGAACTTGTGGACCCGGCTGACATTCTACCTCTACGATGTCGGGACTTTTTGAAGCTTGTGGACCCGTCTGACATTCTATCTCTACGATGTCGGGACAGGTTGGAGGAGAAGAAGAAGAAGAAGAAGAACAGGATACTGGAAGAGGTTCTGTCTGTGAGGAGTCCGAAAGAGGTTGCCTGTTTGAACAAGTCGGGGAAGAAGAAGAAGAAGAAGAAGCTTCTGGATTCTGAAGCGAATCTTGCACGCCAGGTAGGTTCCGGTAAGTCGACCGTTTTTTAAGAGGTAATTTTTTTTCTTCCTCCTCATCTTCAATTGTGATGACTTCAATTTCATTCCGTTGCCGGGTCGATTTTGTTTCGGGCCATGACGACGGTTTGGTCCAGCTCCTCTTATCATCTAAGGAAGGGATGGGTAAAGGTGGCGGAGGGTTTTCTTCTTCTTTTTCTTGAAACATCATCGGCGATTGGAAAGAAATCTCCTCTTTCAATTGTTTCCAAAGCGAGTACGAGCACCGATCGACGAGAAAGAGACTCTTCTGGGTTGTGACGATGAGATATTGCGTTTTCGGGGGAACGACATAGTTTTGAAAAGGTCTTAGAATATATTTCTTATATTTCATCCTGTCGCTGACTTTAAAACTTCTTTCCTTCAGATTGGGGGACGATGATTCGTAATAGGCGAGAGGAGCGGCTGTGGTTTGAACAATATGAACTTCGTCCTCAGCCGTCGTTTTCACTCCAAACGTAAAATATCGTTTCGTGAGAAAAATATTCTTCCACCGAAAACTCGTGCGCGGATCTGTATATCGCCGGTCTGTTTGAATGGGCCGTCTCAAAGCTCGATTAATCCGATTCCATGAGAAGGGTGATTCCTCTTTCGTTTGTTGCGATTCGAATAAATTTCTGTATATATTCTGAACGAGCAGGTTGGAGGATTCGACATCTTGGTTGAAAGAAACGATCGCTTGATGAGGTGGTAAATGCGGAATAAATGTCGCACAATGACACGCCAAAAAATTTTCAAGTTGGAGATTTGCTTTAGCGTCTTCAAATCCTCCCCGTTCGATATCCGTTGAGTTGGAAAAACGTCTAATAGCGACATGGCTCCCAATGGAAAAGAAATGATCTCGCCCAGTACTCTCGCCTTTTTATATATCTATATAGAAACACACAGACACACATAGAGGCTCTATGACGCCCGTTTTATTTGTTTTTTTTTGTTTCTCTCTCTCTTCTTTCCAAGAAATCTTATCTCCATGACCTCTTTTTCTTTTCTTAAAAAGATGAATGTGTGTGGGAATGAGGAAGTGAAAGTAATAATTTAATAAACAAAAAATTATCCAACCATGACCTTCTTTCTTTTTTCAAAGTCAACCTTTCCAATCCAAGGACGTCCAGAGATAGAGAAAGCAGGAAGAGAGGAGGAGGAGGGAAGGGAAGGTCACACTCTCTTTCTCTCTATAAATAAAAGGGGAGAGCCCCAAAGTCGTATTTTTGTCCAAGTGGATCATGAGGAGGCATCCCCAGCTCACTACGTGTATTCCTTTCAAATATAAATATGTTGATCTTTCCTTTTATATCATCCAAGGAGTCGTTTACCTGAAAGCCTCCGATTTTTCAAAATGTGCGGGTTATTATACCGTGGGGAGTTATCAAAAGCTGCGGGACGAATTTTTGTCCGACGAAAACGTGTTGATGGCTCGTGACATTCCACCTTTGGATGCACAAATTTTGTTAATGAAACGAGCCAAATATTTTTACACGTCCCACTTTCTAACCGTCTCGCAAATGAATAGGATTATGGATCGTCTTGAGAAGACAAAAGGGATTCTCGTTCATTTTAGTGAATGGTTGCATAAATGTTTGCACGAACCTCTCTCGATCGAGAAGACTGGGAAGAATACCTATTATATTCTTCTCGAGGACTCTCCTCCTTCGTCTCATCATAGAGAGGCCACGACTTTTGAAAAAATCCTCGAGCAAGAAAAAATAGAATGGTGGAACAACTACCCCATCCCTCTCCCCGAGCATCAAGACGAGCCTGTTCAGAAGAAAAAGAAAAAACCTTTCCAAAAGCCTATCCTCATCCTCCTCGATAATGATGGGGATGAGGAGAAGCCTGTTCAGATTCCTCTCCGTTTGTCAAAACGCGTCGAGGATGAAAAACCTCTCCCTTTCTCAAAACCCCTTGAGGAAGAGAGACCCCTCGAGAAGGAGAAATCTCTCCCATTGTCAAACCTCCTCGAAGATGAAAAACCTCTCCATTTATCAAGACCCCTCGAGAAGGAGGGACCTCTTCCTTTATCAAACCCCCTCGAAGATGAAAAACCTCCCCATTTATCAAGACCCCTCGAAAATGAGGGACCTCTCGATTTGTCAAAACCCCTCGAGGATAAGGGAACCAAAACTTCTCTCTCTTTCGAAAATGAGGGACCTCTCGATTTGTCAAAACCCCTCGAGAATAAGGGAACCAAAACTTCTCTCTCTTTCGAAGAGGAGGGACCTCTCAATTTGTCAAGACCCCTCAAGAATAAGGGAACCGAAAATCCTCTCCCTTTCTCAAGACTTCTCGAGGAGGAGGAGGAGAGACCGCTCCATGTCTCAAGACAGGACACCCCTCTATCTCTTGAGGATCCGAGGGAAACGATTCCTATTGAAAAACCATCTATCGACGATCCCCAGAAAAGGTCTTCGGAGGAGATTAGACTTCCATGTAGAAAACGAATCTGCCACAATTATAATAATAATAATAATAATAATAATAATAATAATAATAATAATATACCCCCTTCTCAACAACAGAATCCTACAACATTTGCAGATAAATGCATTCAAACCAATCCCTTTATAATAACCCTTTTGATTGGAGAACCCGTGCATTAGCCTCGAAAAATAAAATGAGATTCTAGACTGTTTCTATGACCAGAATGTTAAGCCAATAGATAGGTCTAGCTCAGAATTTTTCTTTTTAAAAGAAAATAAATAAATAATCCAAAGACTATTCGTAAATATAAATGGTAAACTCTCGAGTCGGCTGGAAAAAAATTTTCAGAGCTGAGAAAAATTCTACAACTCAAAAAAAAAAAAAAAAAAAAAAAAAAAACTTTTTGTTAATTTTTATTATGTCTTAGACATGATAAAAATTAACGACCCCCCTTTCCTTTTCTTCTGGGAATGTTGTCTCACTCTTTTGAAAAACAAATCGTGATTCATTCATGGAATGATTGCCATTAGCGAAAGGATGAGTCATGGTCTATTTTTAGAAAGGGTGAGACATCCTTCCCAGAGAAAAAGGGAGGGTCATTAATTTTTTATCATGTCTAAGACATGATAAAAATTAACCAAAAGTTTTTTTTTTTTTTTTCATTAAAGAATTTTTAACTCAGCTCTGAGAAATTTTTTTTTCTCCCAGCCGATTCGATACTTTACCATTTTATTAAGAATGATTTCTCCCTGATCTATTATTTCAAAATTCCAAGTTTCGCTTCAGAACCATCTGTGCTGTTGAAGAAGTAACATGATATATGTATTTTTTTAATGAGTTCTGTAAAGATTGAATTGTGCAGGATCGACCTTGCGAATTTTTTCTCTGTGTCTTTAAATAATAATGATACCGAACCGCTTTTTGTTGAGCGCAATGGAAAAAACCTTTTGTATGGTTAGGACAATTCATGTGTTCGATTTCATTGTATTTGAGAATCTCTTGCGTCGATCCCGAAATGCAATAAATGGATCTTTGCAACCATTTCTCTAAAAACCGCCGTTTCATTTCTCCTCGCACCCAAATCATGGAAAAAGGTTCCGTCAACATCGTTAACACCCATGGAAAATAACTGTACGGAATTTCTCCTTCGTACCACGACAAGCCGTGATAATAATCACTCGCCCACACAGCGGTTCGTTTTTCTTTCTCGGTGAGCATTTGCCATGAAAATGGGGGTTTAAAAACAAATACCCCTTGAGAAGTACCGTCCAATGTGACGTAAGCCAATTCTTTCACAATAAAGGCTCCTTGAGAATCGTAGAAACCTTCAAAGTCGAGCACGAGTTCCATGTTTTTTATTTCTTTTTCTTTCCAAGGTGACCTTTATTATTATTATGATGGATGTGTATTGAGATACGCACGATATTAATCAAAAAACAAATATATATATACGAATGTGACCTTTCCCAGAATTCATACGACCTGTCACGTGCAACCTTCTCTCTCTATATATATAAAAGAGGAGACGGCGAGAGAACGCTATCCATTTTTTCCTTCAGGACACACAGCGAGAGAGAGAGATAATTTTGTTTTCTTTTTTTCCTCAATTGAAGAAGATGGACATTTTGAGTGCCAAACCTCTCAAAGATTCCTAAATTGTTCTGGACATGGAATACTTTCACTGTTATGATCCAAAGACGGGAGATATATGTTTCATCTTGAAAGAACTGGGCTACATCACTTGCGATTTAACCTTATGCGGATCCATGATTTTTCTCCCTCCTGTCCATTACGATGACTTATCGTCCCGCAATCAAGCTGTGATCAACCAGACTACAAATAACCGACACGGCCTGCAATGGACCGAGGGTCGTCTTTCCTACGAGCATCTTCCTACGATCCTGAAAATACTGACCGAAAATGTGGAGGTGATCTACGTCAATGGATACGATAAAGCCGAATTTTTCAGCAAGCTCTGCCAGCGATCCGTTTACGAGTTTTACATCCCAGGGAAAACCGAGTGGCGGAACAAGTCGAAATGCACGCGACACCAATATTTCCAAAAGATGATTCATTGTGCCGAGAACAAGGTGAGAAATTTTCGATACCATTTGATGGAGGGTAGTTACGTTTTCCGGAAATTACATTGTTACCCCTCCGAGAGCAAAGCTGTCGAAGAGGAGGCGGAAGAATCTCCCCAGGAGAACTCGTGCGACGATGAGGAGGAGGAGGATGAACTTTCTAATAATAATAATAAATGTCTAAGTTGGGATGCTTTAGAGACCCAAGAATATTGGTCTCAACCCTTATCTCACCTAGACCTGAAAGAGGATCCTCAAGTGTACTCTTTGTGGTCCTCTTCTAAAATTTGGTCTTGGAGAGAACCCTTGAATGTTCATGAATGAAATGGTATGTAAATCCCTAGAGAAAAAAAATAGAAAAAAAAAGTTCCTTTTTTTTGTAATATGTTGATTTCTTTCCAATCCCATTTCTTTTCTATAACTCCAGCCCAATCGACGAGAAGAAGACGAATTTTCCAAGTTACACAAGACGAATCTTCCAAGTTACACAAGACGTAGAAAGATTTCACAAGGATTTATAAATCACACTCTCCCACATGATATATGTATAGAGAGAAAAAGACCCTCTGTTCTCTAGCCAATACGTCAAGAAAAGAGCAAGTGGAAAGACTTTCAAAGAGATTAGAAGAGTTAAGACGGGTTAGATTTACAGTTCCGCCGACTAAAGAGGAAACTCTCATCGATTTCAACAAACCGCTGTACTTTCATCCCCTACCCCAAAGAATGAGACGAGTGGACTCGCCGTTGAACAGTTCCAATGAGAAACAAAATGTCACTTATTTGAATAGCCAATTTCAACACATGAATATTTCATAAGTATTTTTTTCCCTAAAGCGTAGGGAGATCGGATCAGTAGTTTTTCCCTTTTCATCGTCGAAAAAGATTGGGAGGAAAAATCTTTCTCAGCTCTCTCAGAAAAATTTTTCAGCCTTTAAAAAAAAAAAAAAAAAAAAAAAAAAACTTTTTGTTAATTTTTTTCATGTCTTAGACATGATAAAAATTAACTCTACCCCCCCTTTTGTCTGGGAATGTTGTCTCACACTTTCTAAAAATAGACCATCACTCCTCCTTTCTTAAAGAATAGAATTCCAAGAATGGGATCTGGTCTATTTTTAGAAACGGTGAGACCCTATTCCCAGACAAAAGGCGGGTAGAGTTAAATTTATCATGTCTAAAGTTCAGGGTCCATCCATCTTCTTATGTGAAACGGTGACCCTGACAAGATCGAGATAAACAAGTCCTGTGAGTTCTTTTGTAATCTTGACGCGATCCAAGAAAGATTTTTTATTTTTTTTTTTGAAATAGGCGGGGGGTGGGGAGAGAAAATGTTCTCACGACCCTCAGATATCTTTTCATAAATATATTTTTTATCAAAGTGTTTCTTTCATTCCGATCCTTTTAAGAGGTTGGAATGACCCTGACATTTAGATGGGGTCGCGATCCCGACAGATGTCGCGCGAGTATAAAAGTGTGTGTCCTCCGCGAGATTTCTTCATAGAACAGAAGAAGACGTGAACTGAGCTGGTAAGTCCCTTTGGTCCTATGAATATGGTTATCTATAAACTCGATTTGATTCTTAGTTTTTTTTAATAATCATAATAATCATAACTTCATTTAAAAAGACCTTTGAAACTTCTTAACCCTTTGAAAAGAAAAATGTCTCTTTCAAGACGACGACTCTAAAACGTTTTATTGTTTTTCCCCCCCTTTCTAGATCTTCCCTGTTATACATATATACCTTTTCGATTCTCTTTTTTGCTCCTGTTTGTGGAAGACATCACCATATTCATCGCCATGGCGTGTTCAGAAAACTTTATCGTGCTCGATCTAGAGGGTTTCCAGTCCTACAACCACAAGAAGGGTGAATTTACCTACGTTTTAAAAGAATTGGGCTATGCGACAAAAGATTTTTTGACCGTGGGATCGTTGACGTTTGCTCCTCCTCACCCCTTCCACCAACTGAGTGAAAAAAACCAAAAGACAAATGCCTAGCTGACAAGAAACCGGCACGGACTTCGTTGGAACGAGGGTCATATTCCCTACAACCATTTAGGACGCATTCTCCAATCGCTCATTCACAGCTTCTCCACGATTTATGTGGTGGGATGCCAGAAAGCTAAATTCTTTGCTAAAGCCTTGGATTATCAAAAACCCGTGACGGAAATTTATGTGCCAGATGGAATCATTTGGAAGTATCGGGAAAAATGTGCCCGACATCATCAAAGGATGAAATATTTCCATTGTGCCGAAAACAAAGTGCGCAACTATCGATGGCATATTATGGAAGGAGATTTTCATATCAATCACGTCTATCCAGACGGAACGGAGAAAGAGGAGAGGATTCAGGAGGAAGCAGACAATCCTCTGCAAGCTTTTGATAAGGCCTACGATCAGTTAGAGAAGTATCCGTCCCCAAAAGCGTACGATAACCTCATCCAGAAATGGGATAATCTGTCCTGTGTTCCAAGTGATGGAACATCCGGATGAGCATACGCCTTTAAACTTGATGGGCTCTTCTACTTCTTCTTCTTTGTCGCCAACTTCCTCCAATAACTCGAGGAAGACGGAGGGTTGGGGAGACATACCTGAAAATATTCCCCATTACGATCCAGCAGCCTGTTGGGACGAACCTTCCAAAGAATCTCATGAGACCCCCAAAATATCTTCAGAGGATCCAAAGACAAAATCCACTGAGTGTTGGGACGATGAACGGACGACTCATGCTCCAAAATCCATTAAGACTATGTCCACTGAGTGTTGGGACAATGAACAGACGACCCATGCTCCAAAATCCACTGAGACTATGTCCACTGAGTGTTGGGACAATGAACAGACGACCCATGCTCCAAAATCTACTGAAACTATGTCCACTGAATGTTGGGACAATGAAACCGAAAAGACGACAGAGAATTGGGATGACCGTTCTCAAAAGTATTTGAATTGATATATACATAAACTCAGGAGAAAAAAAATAAAGAAAAGATTTTTAGAAATAAGTAGGGAAAGGTTCTCCGCTTTCCCTATATTTATAGAAATGGACTGAGAAGAGAGAGAGAGAGAGACGAATCAGGAGACCAAAAAAAATGGGTCTTGGAAGGAATGAGTGCAAATGCATTCGATTCCTTCCAAGACCCATTTTTTTTGGGTCCCTCTCTCATCCAATCTTGGAAAAGAACTTTGTCCTATTTTTCTAGGTCCATTCAAAAAGAAATGAATCTATCCATAAATTTTCTTAAAAGAAAAAAAACAAAAAGATCCATTACCTCTTGACGGTCCAAAGTCGAGAATTTTGGAAAAAGTTATCCACTCTCTCCATCCAGTCAAGCTTCTCTGTAGAAAATCTAGTAGGTGCATCTGCATTCTCGAATACCCGGCAGTTATTATTGGACGCGAAACGTCGAATGCTGAAATAGTTAACAGTGAGCCCATTCTTAAAGAAACGGGGATGTTATATTCATCCAGTCGAGTGCGGAAAAATTTCTGAGAGCCGGAGAAAAATTTTTCTGGCTGGAAAAAAAAAAAAAAATACCCCCCTTTTAGTCTGAAAATTGATGTCTTCAATTTTTCAAAAATTGAAGACATCAATTTTCAAATTTTCAGAGTAAAAGGGGGGTATTTTTTTTTTTTTTTTTTAATATCTAACTTTGAACCACAGAAATTTTTTCCGGCTCTCAGAAACTTTTCCCAGCCGACTCGATGTGAATAAAACTTTACTGTTTGTTAAGAATGTTATTTAATGGATCGATTTCAACCTATCGAGTTTCGCTTGAGTTCCGGCCGTGCTGTGGGCCCACCTGGATACACGTTTTCCCCTTTTGGAATAGAATTTCCGTCAAGGTAGGCTACTTTTCCTCTTTTTGCATTTTTCATGTCATTTCATTTGTATTACAATATACTGAAAACGGGCGTTCGAACTGATTTCTAGGCTATTTCTATACAAATGGAGCTCGATCCAAGAAAGAAATGATGTCTTTTTTTTATTTTGTGGACTGCCAATTTGTATTGGAATATACTGAAAACGGGTGTTTGAGTCGGTTTTCAGTATATTTCAATACAAATAGAGCTCGATCCAAGAGAGAAATGATGTCTTTTTTTATTTTGTGGACTGCCAATTTGTATTGGAATATACTGAAAACGGGTGTTTGAGTCGGTTTTCAGTATATTTCAATACAAATAGAGCTCGATCCAAGAAAGAAATGATGTCTTTTTTTTATTTTGAGAACTGCCAATTTGTATTGGAATATACTGAAAACGAATGTTTGAGTCGGTTTTCAGTATATTTCAATACAAATAGAGCTCGATCCAAGAAAGAAATGATGTCTTTTTTTTATTTTGTGGACTGCCAATTTGCATTGGAATATACTGAAAACGGGTGTTTGAGTCGGTTTTCAGTATATTTCAATACAAATAGAGCTCGATCCAAGAAAAAAATGATGTCTTTTTTTTATTTTGTGGACTGCCAATTTTGTATTGGAATATACTGAAAACGGGCGTTCGAGTCGGTTTTCAGTATATTCCAATACAAATGGAGCTCCATCCAAGAAAAAATGATGTCTTTTTTTATGTTGTGGACAGCCAATTTTGTATTGGAATATACTGAAAACGGGCATTCACGTTGGTTTTCAGTATATTACAATACAAGTGGAGCTCCATCCAAGAAAAAAATGATGTCTTTTTTTTATTTTGTGGACAGCCAATTTTGTATTGGAATATACTGAAAACGGGCGTTCACGTCGGTTTTCAGTATATTTCAATACAAGTGGAGCTCCATCCAAGAAAAAAAAGATGTCTTTTTTTTTATTTTGTGGACAGCCAATTTTGTATTGGAATATACTGAAAACGGGCATTCACGTTGGTTTTCAGTATATTACAATACAAGTGGAGCTCCATCCAAGAAAAAAATGATGTCTTTTTTTTATGTTGTGGACAGCCAATTTTGTATTGGAATATACTGAAAACGGGCGTTCACGTCGGTTTTCAGTATATTTCAATACAAATGGAGCGCGATCCAAGAAAAAAATGATGTCTTTTTTTTATTTTGTGGACAACCAATTTTGTATTGGAATATACTGAAACGGGCGTTCACGTCGGTTTTCAGTATATTACAATACAAGTGGAGCTCGATCCAAGAAAAAAATGATGTCTTTTTTTTATTTTGTGGACTGCCAATTTTGTATTGGAATATACTGAAAACGGGCGTTCACGTCGGTTTTCAGTATATTACAATACAAGTGGAGCTCCATCCAAGAAAAAAATGATGTCTTTTTTTTATTTTGTGGACTGCCAATTTTGCATTGGAATATACTGAAAACGGGCGTTCACGTCGGTTTTCAGTATATTTCAATACAAATGGAGCGCGATTCAAGAAAAAAATGATGTCTTTTTTTTATTTTGTGGACAACCAATTTTGTATTGGAATATACTGAAAACGGGCGTTCGAGTCGGTTTTCAGTATATTCCAATACAAATGGAGCTCCATCCAAGAAAAAATGATGTCTTTTTTTATGTTGTGGACAGCCAATTTTGTATTGGAATATACTGAAAACGGGCATTCACGTTGGTTTTCAGTATATTACAATACAAGTGGAGCTCCATCCAAGAAAAAAATGATGTCTTTTTTTTATTTTGTGGACAGCCAATTTTGTATTGGAATATACTGAAAACGGGCGTTCACGTCGGTTTTCAGTATATTTCAATACAAGTGGAGCTCCATCCAAGAAAAAAAAGATGTCTTTTTTTTTATTTTGTGGACAGCCAATTTTGTATTGGAATATACTGAAAACGGGCATTCACGTTGGTTTTCAGTATATTACAATACAAGTGGAGCTGGATCCAAGAAAAAAATGATGTCTTTTTTTTATGTTGTGGACAGCCAATTTTGTATTGGAATATACTGAAAACGGGCATTCACGTTGGTTTTCAGTATATTACAATACAAGTGGAGCTCCATCCAAGAAAAAAATGATGTCTTTTTTTTATGTTGTTGACAGCCAATTTTGTATTGGAATATACTGAAAACGGGCGTTCACGTCGGTTTTCAGTATATTTCAATACAAATGGAGCGCGATCCAAGAAAAAAATGATGTCTTTTTTTTATTTTGTGGACAACCAATTTTGTATTGGAATATACTGAAACGGGCGTTCACGTCGGTTTTCAGTATATTCCAATACAAGTGAAGCTCCATCCAAGAAAAAAATGATGTCTTTTTTTATGTTGTGGACTGCCTTATTTTGTATTGGAATATACTGAAAACGGGCGTTCGAGTCGGTTTTCAGTATATTCAAATACAAATGGAGCTCTATCCAAGAAAAAAATGATGTCTTTTTTTATGTTGTGGACAATCAATTTTGTATTGGAATATACTGAAAAGGGGCGTTCGAGTCCTTTTTCCGACTATTTCTACACACATTCCACTATATTAAAATGACGTCATGGTTGAGTCCAAACAGAGTCGTCCCCGGACAATTTTAAACCGAATTTGTATAGAGATATACTTAAAATGTGCTTGGAAGGGAGGGCACTTTCTAGTATATTCCTATATACATTCGGTTGCATTCAGAAACAAAAAGAATGTCTTTTTGAATGGACAGGATGACTATGGAAACCGGATCTCTCTCTCTCCCCCAGGATTGGATGAGAGAGTGCCTCCTATTTGTATTGTAATATACTGAAAACGGGCTTTCGAGTCAATTTCTAGACTATTTCTATACAAATGGAGCTCTATTTACGAAAAAAATGATGTCTTTTTTTTATTGTGTGGACAGCCCTATTTGTATTGCAATATACTGAAAACAGGCGTTCGAGTCGGTTTCTAAACTCTTCCTATACAAATTCCACCATCTATATAGAAATGATGTCATCGTTGAGTCTAAACAAAGTCGTCCCCGGACCATCTTGATGACCAGACATATTGCCTTTTCAACAGCCCACATTATTCTGAACAAAAACGTGGAATACTTTTATAGAAAAGAGAAGAATTGAAAGTGAAAGTCAAAAAGCAAAATGGGATCGGCTGGGAAAAATTTCTGAGAGCCGAGAAAAAATTCTGAGTCAGAAAAAAAAAGAAAAAATATATAATATATATATTATATAATATATATATTATATAATATATATATTATATAATATACATATTATATAATATATATTATATAATATATACTATAAATACTTTTTGTTAATTTTTATCATGTCTTCTAGACATGATAAAAATTAACTAATCCCTTTTGTCTAGGAATGTTGTCTCACCGTTTCTAAAGAAATAGACCATGATTCATTCTTTCTAAAGAAGAGAATTCCAAGAAAAGAATGGGTTCTGGTCTATTTTTAGAAACGGTGAGACAACATTCCCAGACAAAAGGGGGTACATTGAGTCTGTGCTGTAGACCCTGAACAACCTATCGGTTACCGGTAATATATCTGGAAGGACCCCCAAAAAGCTATCCACTGTCGTTGGAATTGTGTTCACTGGAGGCTATTTCTTTTTTCGCAATCTCGCTTTTAGTTTTCTCTGAGATTCTTTAGAAATGGGTGAAGATGGGTAGCGTGAAGCGGGGGACACCTGGATCAGGATTCCCGATTAGGGTAGAGAGGGAGGCGTGTTGCCTTTTCAACAGCCCACAGTGTTCTGAACAGAAACGTGGAATGCTTTTATAGAAAAGAGAAGAGTTGAAAGTGAAATTAACTCACCCCCTTTTGTCTGGGTATGTTGTCTCACCGTTTCTAAAAATAGACCAGAACCCAGTCTTTTCTTGGAATTCTATTCTTTAAAAGGATGAGTCATGGTCTATTTTTAGAAAGTGGGAGACAACATTCCCAGACAAAAAGGGGGGTGAGTTAATTTTTATCATGTCTAGAAGACATAATAAAAATTAACAAAAAGTTTTTTTTTTTTTTTTTTTTTTTTTTTTTTTACATCTCAGAATTTTTTTCTGAGCTCTGAGAAATTTTTCCTAGCCGATCCCATTTCGTTTTTCGACTTTCACTTTCAACTCTTCACTTTTCCTATCCACTGTCGTTGGAATTGTGTTCACTGGAGGCTATTTCTTTTTTTGCAATCTCGCTTTTAGTTTTCTCTGAGATTCTTTAGAAATGGCTATACAAATTTCACCATCTATATAGAAATGATGTCCAAACAAAGTCGTCCCCGGACCATCTTGATGACCGAATATGTACAGAAATAGTCTGAAAATGGGCTTGAGGGCCGGTTTCTGGACGATTCATCTACAAATTCGGCCGCATCCAGAAAAACAAAAATACATAATTTCTTTTTGGGTGGACAGGAGATGATAAATTTCTTTTCTCTCTCTCTCTCTCCCAATATTGGAGGAGAGAGTGGCCCAAAAAAATGGGTCTTGGAAGGAATCGAATGCATTTTGAAATGCACTCATTCCTTCCAAGACCCATTTTTTTGGTCTCCTGATTCACCTCTCCAGTCTATGGAATAGGGAAAGCGGAGAACGTTTCCCCTTCCTTAAGCGACTGGAGACCATATCGCATCATCATCATCATCATCACCACCATCATCCTCTTTCTGATACTTTTCAACGAAGGCTTGATGTCTCTGGATGATTTTGGGGAGATGATGGATCCCGAATTGAGTGATGAAAAAGAGAGGACTCTTTTACCTTTCTTGTTCGTCTTGCACAGTCTCTCGGAGGGTGATATACGTTTCCCCGTCCTCCTCAATTTTCGTCAGAGGTCTCATGAATATTTTACACATCCAAGGGAAGAGCGACTTGTTATGCAGGGATTTCGAAGCGACGAAAGCCGCTTCATTCGAAGTGAGGACAATCTGGTTCGGTTGACCCCATTCTTTGGAGTAGTTGTCCAAATCGCCTAGTTGAAGAATATGGTGTCGATTAGGAAAAAAGACTTGGAGAACACTCCTCGTATGCGAGACGTTCGTAGGCAAGAGAGTCAAGATATCTTTGGCATTCCAGTACAGGAATCCTAGATCCACATACGCGTGCACGTAATAGTCATCGTTATATTCCAGTTTGAGCAGCATGGCTTTTGTATTTTTTTCCGTTCTCAAGGCGAAACACTCGTCTGATATGAACAAGAGCTCGCTGGCGATCCGTTTATATAGACTCCTCAGAGAGAGAGAGAGCGAGAGAGAGAGGGAGAGGGGAGGAGGAACAAGGTTGATGAATTCTAAAATAAAAAAAATGATAACGAAATGAGTGTTTGTGAAGGTCATAGAGAGATGATTATAGAGTTGTTTTATTTTTTATTTTCTCAAAAGAAAAAACCAAAAGGGTCCCATTCCATACGACATGGCCTTTGAGAAGGTGACGGGGTCATGTGTCTACAAAGTTGATAAACTTTAGAATAAAAAAAAAGCTTTCATCACGTAGCTCTCGAGAAGAAAATGACAGGGGTCTCTAGGAGAAGGTCATAGGTAGTATACAAAGGATGGTTGTTTTTTTTTCTTTCGTTCCTCTCAATCCCATGACCTTTGAAAAGCTGACGGGGTGTTCTTTAAAAAAAATAGAAGGTCATAGAGAGAGAGAGATAGACAAAGTTGATTTTTTTTTCTAGAAGTCAACCGTCACGTCGCCCATCACGTGGTCTTCTCGTATATATAGAGAGGCGAGTGGAAGACAGCCTCTATTTCCCAGAGAGAGAGACTGCTGTGCGTATCCATATTTCTACTCAAGATGATGATCCGCGTCTTATATAATGAGTTTGTGAGCATTCGCTGTTATGTGGATGACGGAAGATTGTTTTGGAACGCTACGGACATTTTGCCTCTGATTCATACTTCCAGTAAAAGAACCTGGGACATTCTCTCCGTGTTTTTCGACGAACACCACGTCTTCAGGAAAATAAAAGATCTTGAGAGTCTCGGCAGTTCTCAAGAGGGATATGTCCTCTCCAGCGAAGAAATGTTACATCTGGCCGAAAATAATCCGAAAAATAATCAGCTTCTGGCCTGGGTGTATAGCATTTTAACTCAGCCGCTGGTTCGAGTTGTACCTAATCAACCCGTTTACCGACTGCTCTATTCGGGGGAGAAATTTCCCTTCATCACCCTCTTTAATCTGGGAGTGCGCTACATACCGCCTCATCCAGGCATGACGGACTCTTCTACTTACCCTAAACAATATGCCAGCGCTTATTGCCAGACAGACCCCCGTCAAGAAAAGGTCGTCGAGACTCAAACGGATCCTCTGGTGGTCTCTTTAAATGTCACTAAAGTCATCACCTTCTAAAAAAAACAACCACCACCACCACCCAAAAAAAAATTTGCTCCTCCTCCAAATTTTTTTTATCTTCTCGAAAGAAAAAAAAAAGAAACTTTTGCATCTAGCCTCTTTCTTTCAATCCCTCTTAAGAGAGAGAGGGAGGAGAAAAGAAAGAGAGTTCTGAGGAGGCAAAAGAAATGGGTCTGGAAGGAAACGGGTGCATTGCGAGAAAAAGAGGGTCCTCTTTTCTTTTCTCGAAATGCACCCTTTTCCTTCCAGACCCATTTTTTTTATCACCTCTTCAAGCCAATCTTGGAAAGGTGGGGATACAATAAATTGTGCGTAAAGTCCATTTCGATCAAGACTGGATATTTTTTTTTTGAAAAGAAAACATAATGTTATATATACATAGCTAAATCTTTATCATGATATTCTTTAAGAATTTCTTAGTCATTTGTCAAAGAAGGGGACTATAATTGAAGAATTTATGAATTTGGGAACATGTCACCCATGACATATCTAAAATCTTGGAAGTGGATACTGGAAAGCCCCGCTCTGATTATAATTCTGAGTTCTAGCATGGGACATTTTTTTAGATCAATAAGCTAAACTATTTTTCTAGTCTCATATTCTCTCGTGACTAGGGTTTCAGATTTGGATAGAGAGAGACACTGTTCTGAACAGAAACGTGGAATGCTTTTATAGAAAAGTGAAGAGTTGAAAGTGAAAGTCGAAAAACGAAATGAGATCGGCTAGGAAAAATTTCTCAGAGCTCAGAAAAAAATTCTGAAATGTAAAAAAAAAAAAAAAAAAAAAAAAAACAAACTTTTTTTTAATTTTTATCATGTTTTCTAGACATGATAAAAATTAACTCACCCCCCCCTTTTGTCTGGGAATGTTGTCTCCCACTTTCTAAAAATAGACCATGACTCATCCTTTTAAAGAATAGAATCCAAGAAAAGACTGGGTTCTGGTCTATTTTTAGAAACGGTGAGACATCATACCTAGACAAAAGGGGGGTGAGTTAATTTTTATCATGTCTAGAAGACATGATAAAAATTAACAAAAAGGTTTTTTTTTTTTTTTTTTTTACATCTCAGAATTTTTTTCTGAGCTCTGAAAATATTTTACCAGCCGATCTCATTTCGTTATCATTTTTTTTATTTTAGAATTCATCAACCTTGTTCCTCCTCCCCTCTCCCTCCCTCTCTCTCTCTGAGGAGTCTATATAAACGGATCGCCAGCGAGCTCTTGTTCATATCAGACGAGTGTTTCGCCTTGAGAACGGAAAAAAAATACAAAAGCCATGCTGCTCAAACTGGAATATAACGATGACTATTACGTGCACGCGTATGTGGATCTAGGATTCCTGTACTGGAATGCCAAAGATATCTTGACTCTCTTGCCTACGAACGTCTCGCATACGAGGAGTGTTCTCCAAGTCTTTTTTCCTAATCGACACCATTTTCTTCGACTAGGCGATTTGGACAACTACTCCAAAGAATGGGGTCAACCGAACCAGATTGTCCTCACTTCGAATGAAGCGGCTTTCGTCGCTTCGAAATCCCTGCATAACAAGTCGCTCTTCCCTTGGATGTGTAAAATATTCATGAGACCTCTGACGAAAATTGAGGAGGACGGGGAAACGTATATCACCCTCCGAGAGACTGTGCAAGACGAACAAGAAAGGAAAAAGAGTCCTCTCTTTTTCATTGAATTCGGGATCCATCATCTCCGCAAAATCATCCAGAGACATCAAGCCTTCGTTGAAAAGTATCAGAAAGAGGATTGATGGTGGTGATGATGATGATGATGATGCGATATGGTCTCCAGTCGCTTAAGGAAGGGAAAACGTTCTCCGCTTTCCTTATTCCATAGACTGGAGAGTTGAATCAGGAGACCAAAAAAATGGGTCTTGGAAGGAATGAGTGCATTTCAAAAATGCATTCGATTCCTTCCAAGACCCAATTTTTTGGGCCACTCTCTCCTCCAATATTGGGAGAGAGAGAGAGAGAAAAGAAATTTATCATCTCCTGTCCACCCAAAAAAGAAATTATGTATTTTTGTTTTTCTGGATGCGGCCGAATTTGTAGATGAATCGTCCAGAAACCGGCCCTCAAGCCCATTTTCAGACTATTTCTATACATATTCGGTCATCAAGATGGTCCGGGGACGACTTTGTTTGGACATCATTTCTATATAGATGGTGTAATTTGTATAGCCATTTCTAAAGAATCTCAGAGAAAACTAAAGCGAGATTGCAAAAAAAGAAATAGCCTCCAGTGAACACAATTCCAACGACAGTGGATAGGAAAAGTGAAGAGTTGAAAGTGAAAGTCGAAAAACGAAATGGGATCGGCTAGGAAAAATTTCTCAGAGCTCAGAAAAAAATTCTGAGATGTAAAAAAAAAAAAAAAAAAAAAAATTTTGTTAATTTTTCTCATGTCTAACGGTGAGACAACATACCCAGACAAAAGGGGGGGTGAGTTAATTTCACTTTCAACTCTTCTCTTTTCTATAAAAGCATTCCACGTTTCTGTTCAGAACACTGTGGGCTGTTGAAAAGGCAACACGCCTCCCTCTCTACCCTAATCGGGAATCCTGATCCAGGTGTCCCCCGCTTCACGCTACCCATCTTCACCCATTTCTAAAGAATCTCAGAGAAAACTAAAGCGAGATTGCGAAAAAAAGAAAATAGCCTCCAGTGAACACAATTCCAACGACAGTGGATAGCTTTTTGGGGTCCTTCCAGATATATTACCGGTAACCGATAGGTTGTTCAGGGTCTACAGCACAGAATCAATGTACCCCCTTTTGTCTGGGAATGTTGTCTCACCGTTTCTAAAATAGACCAGAACCCATTCTTTTCTTGGAATTATCTTCTTTAGAAAGAATGAATCATGGTCTATTTCTTTAGAAACGGTGAGACAACATTCCTAGACAAAAGGGATTAGTTAATTTTTATCATGTCTAGAAGACATGATAAAAATTAACAAAAAGTATTTATAATATATATTATATAATATTAATATATATATTAATAAGAAAAAATATATAATATATATATTATATATTATATAATATATATATTAAATATTTTTTCTTTTTTTTTCTGACTCAGAATTTTTTCTCGGCTCTCAGAAATTTTTCCCAGCCGATCCCATTTTGCTTTTTTGACTTTCACTTTCAATTCTTCTCTTTCTATAAAAGTATTCCACGTTTTTGTTCAGAATAATGTGGGCTGTTGAAAAGGCAATATGTCTGGTCATCAAGATGGTCCGGGGACGACTTTGTTTAGACTCAACGATGACATCATTTCTATATAGATGGTGGAATTTGTATAGGAAGAGTTAGAAACCGACTCGAACGCCTGTTTTCAGTATATTGCAATACAAATAGGGCTGTCCACACAATAAAAAAAGACATCATTTTTTTCGTAAATAGAGCTCCATTTGTATAGAAATAGTCTAGAAATTGACTCGAAAGCCCGTTTTCCCGGTTTCCATAGTCATCCTGTCCATTCAAAAAGACATTCTTTTTGTTTCTGAATGCAACCGAATGTATATAGGAATATACTAGAAAGCGCACTCCCTCCAAGCCCATTTTAAGTATATCTCTATACAAATTCGGTATAAAATTGTCCGGGGACGACTTTGTCCGGAGACGACTCTGTCCGGGACGACTCTGTTTGGACTCAACCATGACGTCATTTTAATATAGTGGAATGTGTGTAGAAATAGTCGGAAAAGGACTCGAACGCCCGTTTTCAGTATATTCCAATACAAAATTGATTGTCCACAACATAAAAAAAGACATCATTTTTTTCTTGGATAGAGCTCCATTTGTATTTGAATATACTGAAAACCGACTCGAACGCTCGTTTTCAGTATATTCCAATACAAAATAGGGCAGTCCACAACATAAAAAAAAGACATCATTTTTTTCCTTGGATGGAGCTTCACTTGTATTGGAATATACTGAAAACCGACGTGAACGCCCGTTTTCAGTATATTCCAATACAAAATTGGCTCTCCACAAAATAAAAAAAAAAGACATCCTTTTTTTCTTGGATGGAGCTCCATTTGTATTGAGATATACTGAAAACCGACGTGAACGCCCGTTTTCAGTATATTCCAATACAAAATTGGCTGTCCACAAAATAAAAAAAAGACATCATTTTTTTTCTTGGATGGAGCTCCACTTGTATTGTAATATACTGAAAAACCAACGTGAATGCCCGTTTTCAGTATATTCCAATACAAAATTGGCTGTCCACAACATAAAAAAAAGACATCATTTTTTTCTTAGATGGAGCTCCATTTGTATTGGAATATACTGAAAACCGACTCGAACGCCCCGTTTTCAGTATATTCCAATACAAAATTGGTTGTCCACAAAATAAAAAAAAGACATCATTTTTTTCTTGGATCGTGCTCCATTTGTATTGAAATATACTGAAAACCGACGTGAACGCCCGTTTTCAGTATATTCCAATACAAATTTGGCAGTCCACAAAATAAAAAAAAGACATCATTTTTTCTTGGATGGAGCCTCCACTTGTATTGTAATATACTGAAAACCGACGTGAACGCCCGTTTTCAGTATATTCCAATACAAAATTGGCAGTCCACAAAATAAAAAAAGACATCATTTTTTTTCTTGGATCGAGCTCCATTTGTATTGGAATATACTGAAAACCAACGTGAACACCCGTTTTCAGTATATTCCAATACAAAATTGGCTGTCCACAACATAAAAAAAAGACATCATTTTTTTCTTGGATGGAGCTCCACTTGTATTGTAATATACTGAAAACCAACGTGAATGCCCGTTTTCAGTATATTCCAATACAAAATTGGCTGTCCACAACATAAAAAAAAGACATCATTTTTTTCTTGGATGGAGCTCCACTTGTATTGTAATATACTGAAAACCAACGTGAATGCCCGTTTTCAGTATATTCCAATACAAAATTGGCTGTCCACAACATAAAGAAAAGACATCATTTTTTTCTTGGATCGAGCTCCATTTGTATTGTAATATACTGAAAACCGACGTGAATGCCCGTTTTCAGTATATTCCAATACAAAATTGGTTGTCCACAAAATAAAAAAAGACATCATTTTTTTCTTGGATCGAGCTCCATTTGTATTGAAATATACTGAAAACCGACGTGAATGCCCGTTTTCAGTATATTCCAATACAAAATTGGCAGTCCCACAAAATAAAAAAAAAGACATCATTTCTTTCTTGGACCGAGCTCTATTTGTATTGAAATATACTGAAAACCGACTCAAACACCCGTTTTCAGTATATTCCAATACAAATTGGCAGTCCAGAAAATAAAAAAAAGACATCATTTTTTTCTTGGATCGAGCTCCATTTGTATAGAAATAGCCTAGAAATCAGTTCGAACGCCCGTTTTCAGTATATTGTAATACAAATGTAATGACATGAAAAATGCAAAAAGAGGAAAAGTAGCCTACCTTGACGGAAATTCTATTCCAAAAGGGGAAAACGTGTATCCAGGTGGGCCCACAGCACGGCCGGAACTCAAGCGAAACTCGATAGGTTGAAATCGATCCATTAAATAACATTCTTAAAAAACAGTAAAGTTTTATTCTATTCCAAAAGGGGAAAACTTGTATCCAGGTGGGCCCACAGCACGGCCGGAACTCAAGCGGAAACTCGATAGGTTGAAAATCGATCCATTAAATAACATTCTTAACAAACAGTAAAGGTTTTATTCACATCGAGTCGGCTGGGAAAAAGTTTCTGAGAGCCGGAAAAAATTTCTGTGGTTCAAAATTAGATATTAAAAAAAAAAAAAAAAAAAAAAATTCCCCCTTTTACTCTGAAAATTTGAAAATTGATGTCTTCAATTTTTTAAAAAATTGAAGACATCAATTTTCAGACTAAAAGGGTTTTTTTTTTTTTTTTTTTTTTTTTTTTTCAGCCAGAGAAATTTTCTCCGGCTCTCAAAAATTTTTCCGCACTCGACTGGATGAATAAAACATCCCCGTTTCTTTAAGAATGGGCTCACTGTTAACTATTTCAGCATTCGACGTTTCGCGTTCAATAATAACTGCCGGGGTATTCGAGAATGCAGATGCACCTACTAGATTTTCTACAGAGAAGCTTGACTGGATGGAGAGAGTGGATAACTTTTTCCAAAATTCTCGACTTTGGGACCGTCAAGAGGTATGGATCTTTTTGTTTTTTTCTTTTAAGAAAATTTATGGATAGATTCATTTCTTTTTGAATGGACCTAGAAAAATAGGACAAAGTTCTTTTCCAAGATTCGATGAGAGAGGGACCCAAAAAAATGGGTCTTGGAAGGAATCGAATGCATTTGCACTCATTCCTTCCAAGACCCATTTTTTTTTTTGTCTCCTGATTCGTCTCTCTCTCTTCTCAGTCCATTTCCATAAATATAGGGAAAGCGGAGAACCTTTCCCTACTTATTTCTAAAAATCTTTTCTTTATTTTTTTCTCCTGAGTTTATGTATATATCAATTCAAATACTTTTGAGAACGGTCATCCCAATTCTCTGTCGTCTTTTCGGTTTCATTGTCCCAACATTCAGTGGACATAGTTTCAGTAGATTTTGGAGCATGGGTCGTCTGTTCATTGTCCCAACACTCAGTGGACATAGTCTCAGTGGATTTTGGAGCATGGGTCGTCTGTTCATTGTCCCAACACTCAGTGGACATAGTCTTAGTGGATTTTGGAGCATGAGTCGTCCGTTCATCGTCCCAACACTCAGTGGATTTTGTCTTTGGATCCTCTGAAGATAATATTTTGGGGGTCTCATGAGATTCTTTGGAAGGTTCGTCCCAACAGGCTGCTGGATCGTAATGGGGAATATTTTCAGGTATGTCTCCCCAACCCTCCGTCTTCCTCGAGTTATTGGAGGAAGTTGACGACAAAGAAGAAGTAGAAGAGCCCATCAAGTTTAAAGGCGTATGCTCATCCGGATGTTCCATCACTTGGAAACAGGACAGATTATCCCATTTCTGGATGAGGTTATCGTACGCTTTTGGGGACGGATCCTTCTCTAACTGATCGTAGGCCTTATCAAAAGCTTGCAGAGGATTGTCTGCTTCCTCCTGAATCCTCTCCTCTTTCTCCGTTCCGTCTGGATAGACGTCATTGATATGAAAATCTCCTTCCATAATATGCCATCGATAGTTGCGCACTTTGTTTTCGGCACAATGGAAATATTTCATCCTTTGATGATGTCGGGCACATTTTTCCCGATACTTCCAAATGATTCCATCTGGCACATAAATTTCCGTCACGGGTTTTGATAATCCAAGGCTTTAGCAAAGAATTTAGCTTTCTGGCATCACACCACATAAATCGTGGGAGAAGCTGTGAGTGAGCGATTGGAGAATGCGTCCTAAATGGTTGTAGGGAATATGACCCTCGTTCCAACGAAGTCCGTGCCGGTTTCTTGTCAGCTAGGCATTTGTCTTTTGGTTTTTTTCACTCAGTTGGTGGAAGGGGTGAGGAGGAGCAAACGTCAACGATCCCACGGTCAAAAAATCTTTTGTCGCATAGCCCAATTCTTTTAAAACGTAGGTAAATTCACCCTTCTTGTGGTTGTAGGACTGGAAACCCTCTAGATCGAGCACGATAAAGTTTTCTGAACACGCCATGGCGATGAATATGGTGATGTCTTCCACAAACAGGAGCAAAAAAGAGAATCGAAAAGGTATATATGTATAACAGGGAAGATCTAGAAAGGGGGGGAAAACAATAAAACGTTTTAGAGTCGTCGTCTTGAAAGAGACATTTTTCTTTTCAAAGGGTTAAGAAGTTTCAAAGGTCTTTTTAAATGAAGTTATGATTATTATGATTATTAAAAAAAACTAAGAATCAAATCGAGTTTATAGATAACCATATTCCATAGGACCAAAGGGACTTACCAGCTCAGTTCACGTCTTCTTCTGTTCTATGAAGAAATCTCGCGGAGGACACACACTTTTATACTCGCGCGACATCTGTCGGGATCGCGACCCCATCTAAATGTCAGGGTCATTCCAACCTCTTAAAAGGATCGGAATGAAGAAAAACTTTGATAAAAAATATATTTATGAAAAGATATCTGAGGTCGTGAGAACATTTTCTCTCCCCACCCCCCGCCTATTTCAAAAAAAAAAATAAAAAATCTTTCTTGGATCGCGTCAAGATTACAAAAGAACTCACAGGACTTGTTTATCTCGATCTTGTCAGGGTCACCGTTTCACATAAGAAAATGGATGGACCCTGAACTTTAGACATGATAAATTTAACTCTACCCGCCTTTTGTCTGGGAATAGGGTCTCACCGTTTCTAAAAATAGACCAGATCCCATTCTTGGAATTCTATTCTTTAAGAAAGGAGGAGTGATGGTCTATTTTTAGAAAGTGTGAGACAACATTCCCAGACAAAAGGGGCGGTAGAGTTAGTTATTATCATGTCTAAGACATGAAAAAAATTAACAAAAAGTTTTTTTTTTTTTTTTTTTAAAGGCTGAAAAATTTTTCTGAGAGAGCTGAGAAAGATTTTTCCTCCCAATCTTTTTCGACGATGAAAAGGGAAAAACTACTGATCCGATCTCCCTACGCTTTAGGGAAAAAAATACTTATGAAATATTCATGTGTTGAAATTGGCTATTCAAATAAGTGACATTTTGTTTCTCATTGGAACTGTTCAACGGCGAGTCCACTCGTCTCATTCTTTGGGGTAGGGGATGAAAGTACAGCGGTTTGTTGAAATCGATGAGAGTTTCCTCTTTAGTCGGCGGAACTGTAAATCTGTCCCTTCTTAACTCTTCTAATCTCTTTGAAAGTCTTTCCACTTGCTCTGCTAAGGTTTCCTCGGTACTCATGGTCTCTCTTAGTTTAGGGAAGTCTTGACGTATTGGCTAGAGAACAGAGGGTCTTTTTCTCTCTATACATATATCATGTGGGAGAGTGTGATTTATAAATCCTTGTGAAATCTTTCTACGTCTTGTGTAACTTGGAAGATTCGTCTTGTGTAACTTGGAAAATTCGTCTTCTTCTCGTCGATTGGACTGGAGTTATAGAAAAGAAATGGGATTGGAAAGAAATCAACATATTACAAAAAAAAAGGAACTTTTTTTTCTATTTTTTTTTCTCTAGGGATTTACATACCATTTCATTCATGAACATTCAAGGGTTCTCTCCAAGACCAAATTTTAGAAGAGGACCACAAAGAGTACACTTGAGGATCCTCTTTCAGGTCTAGGTGAGATAAGGTTTGAGACCAATATTCTTGGGTCTCTAAAGCATCCCAACTTAGACATTTATTATTATTATTAGAAAGTTCATCCTCCTCCTCCTCATCGTCGCACGAGTTCTCCTGGGGAGATTCTTCCGCCTCCTCTTCGACAGCTTTGCTCTCGGAGGGGTAACAATGTAATTTCCGGAAAACGTAACTACCCTCCATCAAATGGTATCGAAAATTTCTCACCTTGTTCTCGGCACAATGAATCATCTTTTGGAAATATTGGTGTCGCGTGCATTTCGACTTGTTCCGCCACTCGGTTTTCCCTGGGATGTAAAACTCGTAAACGGATCGCTGGCAGAGCTTGCTGAAAAATTCGGCTTTATCGTATCCATTGACGTAGATCACCTCCACATTTTCGGTCAGTATTTTCAGGATCGTAGGAAGATGCTCGTAGGAAAGACGACCCTCGGTCCATTGCAGGCCGTGTCGGTTATTTGTAGTCTGGTTGACCACAGCTTGATTGCGGGACGATAAGTCATCGTAATGGACAGGAGGGAGAAAAATCATGGATCCGCATAAGGTTAAATCGCAAGTGATGTAGCCCAGTTCTTTCAAGATGAAACATATATCTCCCGTCTTTGGATCATAACAGTGAAAGTATTCCATGTCCAGAACAATGTAGGAATCTTTGAGAGGTTTGGCACTCAAAATGTCCATCTTCTTCAATTGAGGAAAAAAAGAAAACAAAATTCTCTCTCTCTCTCGCTGTGTGTCCTGAAGGAAAAAATGGATAGCGTTCTCTCGCCGTCTCCTCTTTTATATATATAGAGAGAGAAGGTTGCACGTGACAGGTCGTATGAATTCTGGGAAAGATCACATTCGTATATATATATTTGTTTTTTGAATAATATCGTGCGTATCTCAATACACATCCATCATAATAATAATAAAGGTAACCTTGGAAAGAAAAAGAAATAAAAAACATGGAACTCGTGCTCGACTTTGAAGGTTTCTACGATTCTCAAGGAGCCTTTATTGTGAAAGAATTGGCTTACGTCACATTGGACGGTACTTCTCGAGGGGTATTTGTTTTTAAACCCCCATTTCCATGGCAAATGCTCACCGAGAAAGAAAAACGAACCGCTGTGTGGGCGAGTGATTATTATCACGGCTTGTCGTGGTACGAAGGAGAAATTCCGTACAGTTATTTTCCATGGGTGTTAACGATGTTGACGGAAACTTTTTCCATGATTTGGGTGCGAGGAGAAATGAAACGGCGGTTTTTAGAGAAATGGTTGCAAAGATCCATTTATTGCATTTCGGGATCGACGCAAGAGATTCTCAAATACAATGGGATCGAACACATGAATTGTCCTAACCATACAAAAGGTTTTTTCCATTGCGCTCTACAAAAAGCGGTTCGGTATCATTATTATTTAAAGACACAGAGAAAAAATTCGCAAGGTCGATCCTGCACAATTCAATCTTTACAGAACTCATTAAAAAAATACATATATCATGTTACTTCTTCAACAGCACAGATGGTTCTGAAGCGAAACTTGGAATTTTGAAATAATAGATCAGGGAGAAATCATTCTTAATAAAATGGTAAAGTATCGAATAGGCTGGGAGAAAAAAAATTTCTCAGAGCTGAGTTAAAAATTCTTTAATGAAAAAAAAAAAACTTTTGGTTAATTTTTATCATGTCTTAGACATGATAAAAAATTAATGACCCTCCCTTTTTGTCTGGGAAGGATGTCTCACCCTTTCTAAAAATAGACCATGACTCATCCTTTCGCTAATGGCAATCATTCCATGAATGAATCACGATTTGTTTTTCAAAAGAGTGAGACAACATTCCCAGAAGAAAAGGAAAGGGGGTCGTTAATTTTTATCATGTCTAAGACATGATAAAAATTAACAAAAAGTTTTTTTTTTTTTTTTTTTTTTTGAGTTGTAGAATTTTTCTCAGCTCTGAAAATTTTTTTCCAGCCGACTCGAGAGTTTACCATTTATATTTACGAATAGTCTTTGGATTATTTATTTATTTTCTTTTAAAAAGAAAAATTCTGAGCTAGACCTATCTATTGGCTTAACATTCTGGTCATAGAAACAGTCTAAAATCTCATTTTATTTTTCGAGGCTAATGCACGGGTTCTCCAATCAAAAGGGTTACTATAAAGGGTTTGGTTTGAATGCATTTATCTGCAAATGTTGTAGGATTCTGTTGTTGAGAAGGGGGTATATTATTATTATTATTATTATTATTATGATTGTGGCAGATTCGTTTTCTACATGGAAGTCTAATCTCCTCCGAAGACCTTTTCTGGGGATCGTCGATAGATGGTTTTTCAATAGGAATCGTTTCCCTCGGATCCTCAAGAGATAGAGGGGTGTCCTGTCTTGAGACATGGAGCGGTCTCTCCTCCTCCTCCTCGAGAAGTCTTGAGAAAGGGAGAGGATTTTCGGTTCCCTTATTCTTGAGGGGTCTTGACAAATTGAGAGGTCCCTCCTCTTCGAAAGAGAGAGAAGTTTTGGTTCCCTTATTCTCGAGGGGTTTTGACAAATCGAGAGGTCCCTCATTTTCGAAAGAGAGAGAAGTTTTGGTTCCCTTATCCTCGAGGGGTTTTGACAAATCGAGAGGTCCCTCATTTTCGAGGGGTCTTGATAAATGGAGAGGTTTTTCATCTTCGAGGGGGTTTGATAAAGGAAGAGGTCCCTCCTTCTCGAGGGGTCTTGATAAATGGAGAGGTTTTTCATCTTCGAGGAGGTTTGACAATGGGAGAGATTTCTCTTTCTCGAGGGGTCTCTCTTCCTCAAGGGGTTTTGAGAAAGGGAGAGGTTTTTCATCTTCGACGGGTTTTGACAAACGGAGAGGAATCTGAACAGGCTTCTCCTCATCCCCATCATTATCGAGGAGGATGAGGATAGGCTTTTGGAAAGGTTTTTTTCTTTTTCTTCTGAAAAGGCTCCTCTTGATGCTCGGGGAAAGGCATGGGGTAGTTGTTCCACCATTCTATTTTTTCTTGCTCGAGAATTCTTTCAAAAGTCGTGGCCTCTCTATGATGAGACGAAGGAGGAGAGTCCTCGAGAAGAATATAATAGGTATTCTTCCCAGTCTTCTCGATCGAGAGAGGTTCGTGCAAACATTTATGCAACCATTCACTAAAATGAACGAGAATCCCTTTTGTCTTCTCAAGACGATCCATAATCCTATTCATTTGCGAGACGGTTAGAAAGTGGGACGTGTAAAAATATTTGGCTCGTTTCATTAACAAAATTTGTGCATCCAAAGGTGGAATGTCACGAGCCATCAACACGTTTTCGTCGGACAAAAATTCGTCCCGCAGCTTTTGATAACTCCCCCCGGTATAATAACCCGCACATTTTGAAAAATCGGAGGCTTTCAGGTAACCGACTCCTTGGATGATATAAAAGGAAAGATCAACATATTTATATTTGAAAGGAATACACGTAGTGAGCTGGGGATGCCTCCTCATGATCCACTTGGACAAAAATACGACTTTGGGGCTCTCCCCTTTTATTTATAGAGAGAAAGAGAGTGTGACCTTCCCTTCCCTCCTCCTCCTCTGTCCCTGCTTTCTCTATCTCTGGACGTCCTTGGATTGGAAAGGTTGACTTTGAAAAAAAAAAGAAGGTCATGGTTGGATAATTTTTTGTTTATTAAATTATTACTTTCACTTCCTCATTCCCACACACATTCATCTTTTTAAGAAAAGAAAAAGAGGTCATGGAGATAAGATTTCTTGGAAAGAAGAGAGAGAGAAACAAAAAAAAACAAATAAAACGGGCGTCATAGAGCCTCTATGTGTGTCTGTGTGTGTCTATATAGATATATAAAAAGGCGAGAGTACTGGGCGAGATCATTTCTTTTCCATTGGGAGCCATGTCGCTATTAGACGTTTTTCCAACTCAACGAATTTCGAACGGGGAGGATTTGAAGACGCTAAAGCAAATCTCCAACTTGAAAATTTTTTGTCGTGTCATTGTGCGACATTTATTCCGCATTTACCACCTCATCAAGCGATCGTTTCTTTCAACCAAGATGTCGAATCCTCCAACCTGCTCGTTCAGAATATATACAGAAATTTATTCGAATCGCAACAAACGAAAGAGGAATCACCCTTCTCTTGGAATCGGATTAATCGAGCTTTGAGACGGCCCATTCAAACAGACCGGCGATATACAGATCCGCGCACGAGTTTTCGGTGGAAGAATATTTTTCTCACGAAACGATATTTTAGGTTTGGAGTGAGAACGACGGCTGAGGACGAAGTTCATATTGTTCAAACCACAGCCGCTCCTCTCGCCTATTACGAATCATCGTCCCCCAATCTGAAGGAAAGAAGTTTTAAAGTCAGCGACAGGATGAAATATAAGAAATATATTCTAAGACCTTTTCAAAACTATGTCGTTCCCCCGAAAACGCAATATCTCATCGTCACAACCCAGAAGAGTCTCTTTCTCGTCGATCGGTGCTCGTACTCGCTTTGGAAACAATTGAAAGAGGAGATTTCTTTCCAATCGCCGATGATGTTTCAAGAAAAAGAAGAAGAAAACCCTCCGCCACCTTTACTCATCCCTTCCTTAGATGATAAGAGGAGCTGGACCAAACCGTCGTCATGGCCCGAAACAAAATCGACCCGGCAACGGAATGAAATTGAAGTCATCACAATTGAAGATGAGGAGGAAGAAAAAAAATTACCTCTTAAAAAACGGTCGACTTACCGGAACCTACCTGGCGTGCAAGATTCGCTTCAGAATCCAGAAGCTTCTTCTTCTTCTTCTTCTTCCCCGACTTGTTCAAACAGGCAACCTCTTTCGGACTCCTCACAGACAGAACCTCTTCCAGTATCCTGTTCTTCTTCTTCTTCTTCTTCTCCTCCAACCTGTCCCGACATCGTAGAGGTAGAATGTCAGACGGGTCCACAAGCTTCAAAAAGTCCCGACATCGTAGAGGTAGAATGTCAGCCGGGTCCACAAGTTCCAACAGGTCCAGAAATCATGGAGGCAGAATCACAGCCGGGTTCACAAGTTCCAACGGGTCCAGAAATCATGGAGGTAGAATTTCAGCCGGGTAAACAAGTTCCAACGGGTCCAGAAATCATGGAGGTAGAATCGCAGCCGGGTCCAGACATCCTAGATCTTTCCACTCATCCCAAAGAGACTCCAAGTGTTTCAAGACAGCCTTGTGAGGATACAGCCCTTCCCGTATGGAATGATTATATGGACATACAAAATTTGGTGCAACAGGAAGGAGAAGAAAATAATCATACGGATGGGTGGGTCAAAGACTGTTTAGATCATTTAACCTCGAATGAAATTGAACTGTTATGGAATTGCATTTCTGAAATCACATCGGAAATGGGATAAAAACCAAAACAAAAAAAAACAATTTTTTTAATAACAAATGGGAGGAGGGTCATGATGTCAATTAAAAAAAAATATTATATAGAGTCCAATCTTGGTGGTTCACTTCAGTTTTCCAGCATGAGGTGATCCACGTTTCCCGAAATATGGATCCCATTCCAAGAGAGATTGTGTAGAGCCTTGACTTCAGTTTTTTATTTATTTATTTATTTTTTTTTCCTACCAAGAGGAGAGGGTCCCCAAAGGGCTACCCATGTCCAAAGAGAGAAAGTGTAGAGCGTTCATTTCAGTTTTTTCTTTCAAGGTTAGGGGAGGAAGGTCTCAAAATGACACCCCCCATTTTCAAAGAGAGATGGTGTAGAGCGTTCATTTCTGTTTTTTTCAAAGTTAGGGAGTTTTCAAATGACTACCCATTTCAGAGAAAGAGAGAAAGAGAGAGAGAAGGTGTAGAGCGTTCATTTCAGTTTTCCAAGGTTAGGATGGTGGTGGAGAATCCTCCAAAATGGCTACTCATCTCAAAGAGAGAGAGAGAGAGAAAATGCGTAGAGCGTTCATTTCAGTTTTCCAACATTAGAAGGTCCCAAAATACCTTCTGAATTCAAAGAGAGATCGTGTAGAGCGTTCATTTTCAGTTCTTCAAGATCAGAAGAAGAGCGTCCGCTTTTCAGAGACAGCGAAGTGCAGACTTCAGTTTTGTCCCTCCCCAAGAATAGAAGGTCCCAAAATGGCTTTCCATTTCAAAGAAAGAGGGAGAGGCGTTCATTTCCATTCTCCAAGATAGGGTCGTCTGCATTTTTCCCAAAATGGCTTCCCAATTCAAAGAGAGAGAGAGTGAAAGGGTGTGTAGAGCGGTCATGTTCATTCTCCAAGATAGGGTCGTCAGCTTTTGCTCAAAATGGCATCTCCCGATTCAAAAAGAGATCGTAACCAATTTTTTCCAGTTTTTTCCAAGATGGGGGGGGAGAAGAAAACCTAGGATGGAATAACACGACACACAGAGAGAAAGAGAAAACAAAAACGCCATCTTTTCATTTTCTGATAGGGTACCGGTGTTCGAATACTTTTGTGACCGACTGTCTGATTATACTGGGAGAACCATAAAATCGGAAAAGCGATGGGTTTCACAGTTAACGAGGCAATCGAAGACAGACTGGGAAAGAGAGATCCTTTTTTTTAGCTGAGGAGCAGATTGCCCTGGAAATCCGTGACTCTGACCATATAATTTCTCCATAGACTCTTTGAACGATATTCAGGAGACATCCTCCATGAGGAAAAAAAAATCTCCCCTTCCCCTTCTAAATCGACTGGAAAGAGAATGAGGTGGAAGAGATCCATCCACGAGAGATCATACTCTTGAACGTCAGACAAATATGAAGTCGAATAGCTTAAACAAAAAATGCTTGAAAAGTCATCGAGTCTCGAAAATCTAGGTCTCTCTCTCTGAAGGAAATGAGAAAATGGGAATCTGCGTTTTTCTTCCTAAATGGCTAACATTCATCTGAAGTGACACTCGAAATGTTTAAATAGATAAACGAGAATCCAATCTTAAAAAAATGACGCTGTGTCGTCAATTGGAGAATCGAGTCAGCTGGGAAAATATTTTGAGAGCCAGGAAAAAAAATTTTCTAACTCTAAAAAAAAAAAAAAAAAACTTTTTGTTAATTTTTATCATGTCTTTAGACATGATAAAAATTAACTACCTTCCCCTTTTGTCTGGGAATGTTGTCTCACCGTTTCTAAAAATAGACCATCACTCATCCTTTCTAAAAAGAATAAAATTCCAAGAATGGGTTCTGGTCTATTTTTAGAAACGGAGAGACAACATTCCTAGACAAAAGGAGGGTAGAGTTAATTTTTATCATGTCTATAAGACATGATAAAAATTAACCAAAAGTTTTTTTTTTTTTTTTTTTTTTAAGAGTTAGAGAATTTTTTTTCCCGGCTCTCAAACTTTTTTCCCAGCCGACTCGATTCTCCATTGACAAGACAGCGCCATTTTTTTTAAGAATAAACTCTCGCTTATCTATTTAAGCATTCCCAGTTTGGCTTTAGATGAGTGTCAGCCGTTGAAGATGAAGCATCCTGTCACTTGGGAGAGACATATTTTGAGGAGTCAACATGTTGTGTGGACCGTTGAGATCGATTTTTCTCTTTCCATTGTGTGGACATTGTTGAGCGTTTTGTGAAGCTTTGAAAGAATGGAGGGGTTTTGATAGAGAATATTTCTTTTTATTGAATTTTTTAAAAAAAAGATTTAAGATTCACATTTTATAACAGGTTTTACATGGAAAGAAGGTTTTTCTTCTAGTTTGACAATTTCTTTTTCTTGGGAGATGTTTCTATTGGAAAGATGGAAGGAAAGACGATTCCCACATTGAAGAAGGTTCATGAGAAACTCGTACGGATCTTGGTTCTCTTCTCGAGCCGAAATATCATATGGAATCCGGGACATGTTTTGCAATCGCTCCAGTTCCTCCTCGTATTTTTGCTTGCTCGCCAATTTCATGCGGGGACGAAACAGGTCCAGAATATACAATCCCTGGGGTAGAGTCACTCGAGAAAAAGCGACATATTGCTGAAATCGATTAAAAGGTCCGTGCATGTAAATTGCGATCGACGGAAAGGTGGCTCCTTGGGCTTTATGAGCCGTAGTCGCTTCGGCTAACATCAAAGGAAACTGTTCGCGATAAAATGCGAGTGTTTTTGTCGAACAGGTGTCAATACGAATGGAGACGCGATCGATAGGAGCTAGACTATTCAAAAATTGCAGCCAGACACGCGTCACAACTCCGTCTTCATCCTGGTCTATTTGGTGTAGTGTTCCAATTGCTCCATTCATCCATCCTTTGGATCTGTGGAGCGTTTTAGTCAATTGATATCGCGCTCCTCTTTGTAAATGGAGGACGGATTCGAGATTCGCCATCTGAGATCGATGTAAATGTTGACTCCGTTTCATCATCCTCTTCCACAATTTTTCGCTCTCGGAATAAATCACGTCTCGAGCCAGACACGAACAGTACGTCCCTCGGGATTGGAGACGTTTTATATTATATTTCTCTCCATCCTTGCTCGAAAAACAGAGAATAATAGCTTCGCGAGGAATTTCGTCGAAACTGCGAACGCGGGACTGAAAAAATGCCACATCGTCCGGTTCTAAAAAGTGATTTCTCGTTAAACGATCGAGTCTCTCCTCGTAATCCAGAGAGAATCGCATACATTCGACTAGTTCATAGTAGAGCGTGGATTGAGACGTCCACCACCCTTCAGAATAAAAAATGGGCATGTCGCGAATCGGTTGGAGCTGCTGCAAATCTCCGAATTTAATCATATGCACATTCCCAAACGGCTTATCCGGCACATGACACAATTGTCGAAGTTGCTGGTCGAGGCGCGAAAATAAATTGGATCCGATCGTGGAAACGTCATCCAAAATCACCATCCGTAAAGGAGCATACAGGGGTCTGTAATAGTCAAAAGTCTTTTGGGTCAGAGGTCGAACAAAAGTCCCGTTCATTTGAAGACGCAGGACATGATGCAAAGTATCTCCCGTAATGTAGACCGCTCCTTGAGCACTGAGTGCGAGTTTGAGAACCGAGCACGCTTCGCTAAAAAGAGGCGTTCGAATCAGAGTTTGGTATAAAGCTTGGATCAGGAAAGATTTACCCGTTCCGGCAGATCCTTGCACAATAATATCCAGAGGAGGGGGACGTTTCGATTCAGGTAACGCGTAATAGGTGTACAAACGAACGAGAACGTAGATCAGGAAATTGTATTGCTCTTTATTACATTGTCGAATACATTTTTGATAGGCTTCTTCGGACCACATATCCTTATACTGCAAATTCGTATAGCTTTCCCACTGCTTGGGAGGAAGATGTTTCTTTCGCGGTCGGGAGTTTTTTTTAAGAACAGCATAACGTTCCCTTTGAAGTATTCGTTCTCGCTCTCGATTAGCTGAATTGCTTCGCCAGCGTCGTTTCTGTTCACGCATTCTTTCCCTAAGACGTTCTCTACTGGATAGGCTCATCGTGACACCACTCAAAAAGGTGAAGTGTGTGTATGAAAATCACTTCCTTTAATTTATATACATATACTTTTTGAGGAGGAGGGGGGGATGTGAAATGACCTCGTCTCGAAACGAACCAATAGCACTTCGAGAAGACTTGGAACGAGATAGGTTTCTTAGAAAGAGAGGGACACAAAAAAATATATAAAAAATCAGAATGATTTATCCGTCAACCTCTAGACTAAAAGTAAACAAACAAAATTTGAAAAGGTCAAGGTGAACTCACTGAATTCATCTTAGAAATCAGATAGGAAAAAAAAATGAGGGTACCCATGTTTCCTCTTCAACAACATAGACTCATCTAAAACAAAACTCGGAATGCTTACACAAATAAACAAGAATCCATTCTTAAATAAAAAATGCGGACGTCCTGTCGATCGAGTCGGGTGGAAAAAATTTCTGTAACTCTGAAAAAAAAAAAAAAAAAAAAAACTTTTGGTTAATTTTTATCATGTCTTCTAGACATGATAAAAATTAATGAACCCCCTTTTTGTCTGGGAAGGATGTCTCACTCTTTCTAAAAATAGACCATCACTCACCCTTTCTAATAGCAACAATTCCAAGAATGAGTCATGGTTTGTTTTTTCGAATTTTTATCATGTCTATAAGACATGATAAAAATTAACCAAAAGTTTTTTTTTTTTTTTTTTTTTTTTTTTTTTTTAGTCAACTTGGCTGGACAAGACATCTCCGGATTCTTTCTGAAATGGACTCTATGATCTATTTAAACATTTCGAGTTCCGAGTTTTGCTTCAGTTGAGTGTGAGCCGTTCTAGAAGAAGAAACCATCCTGTGACTGGATAGAGAGAACTATTCCTTTTTTCCATTCACCCGTTGTGTTGAACCGTTCAGATATTTGCTTTTATTAATATTTTTTTTTCCTAACCCACGCGTCTTTAAACAATAGAATAGTTTGAAAGGGTCAACCCATTTTATAGATATCAACCTCATACCTTCATCTCAACGGGTCTCGAGTGGGAGGAAGGAAGGAGCAGGCGACGAGAACTAAGCATGCCTGTTTATCGAGTAGACGCATCGGGGAAAGAACGATACCCGACCGACCCCCAACATCCTCATTACGAATTATACGTTACGGATCCTGAAGGAAATCCTATCTTGGCTCGAGACGAAAATGGTCATGAGTATTACGCGGTAGATTTAAACGGAAACCAATACATTTTAGCTCCTCGACGGTATGCCCGAACGGCTTTTGGACGAGAATACTACCCGAAATTTCAAAATGGGGACGAGTATTCGCTTTATACGTCTGTTTTATTCCCTTATGCCAAAGACGAATCGGGGCATGAAATGTATCCTAAAAAGGCGGATGGAGTCGAATATTGTTTAACGGCCGGCGATCGAATTCGTTATGCTCGCGATGCTTGGGGAAACGAGTTTTATCCTCGAAGAGCGGATCAGCAAACGGAATACCTCTGTGAAGAAGTGGGGTATGCGAAAAGAGCCGACGGATCCGAAACGTATCCTAAATTTTATATCTACACTTCTGGTTAAGATCTCTCTCTCTCTCTCAAAAGAGAAGAAAATAATAAAGAGTGTGTTACTGCAATGGAGCATTCTGACGCGGAACCTATTTCGCATTCCATTTGGTGTGTGAAATGCCGAACCAAGACCGATACGGTCGACGTCCACTATCGCATGTCGAAAAATCGACGGCCGATGGTCACGGGAAAATGTCAGGCGTGTGGAACCAAGAAACAACAGTTTATTACAAATGCTTCCGTTCCACCTGAAATCCAGTTCCTGGATGAGGAGGAAGAAAAAGGAAAATGTTCCGAGTAAGAAGAAACAAGTATATTCAAATCAAAAATTGGAAAAAGATGGATCTTACTATTATCTGCTCTCCTAAAGTGGGTGGTTCTCCTTTACAGTTTGGCATACAGACGGATTCGCATAATCCGATTCCAAGACTCGTGAATTTTCCTCAACCGGCAACTCCACCCTTAGATACTTCTTCTTTGAATGAGTTTTCTAGCATTCTGAAAGAATATCTAAACGTCGTGAGAGAATTGATTCTTCACCTGCAACGAAATGTTGAAGAAAAGAGCTCTGAATGTGGAAGCAAGGACACGGATCCAAAGCCAAATTCGGAGGGTTGAAAGGGATAGGTGAAAGTCCATTATTAAAAAAAAAAGAAACAATGGTGATGTCATGTCTTGTCGATCGAGTCGGCTAGAAAAAATTCTCTAGATGAGATTGAAAAAAAAAAAAAACTTTTGGTTAATTTTTATCATGTCTTACAGACATGATAAAAATTAACTCTCTCTTCTTTTTGTCTGGGAAGGATGTCTCACCCTTTCTAAAAATAGACCATCACTCACCCTTTTTCAAGGCAATTATTCCAAGAATGAGTCATGATCTATTTTTAGAAACGGTGAGACAACCTTCCTAGACAAAAAGGAAGGACAGTTAATTTTTATCATGTCTAGAAGACATGATAAAAATTAACCAAAAGTTTTTTTTTTTTTTTTCAGAGCTCTGAGAATTTTTTTTCCCAGTCGACTCGATGATCCAAACAACAAGACATCCAAAATAGTTTCTAGAAGAAACTCTCGCTTCTCTATTTAAACCCCTCGCGTTTCCAACTTCAGATCCGTGTGTGCTGTGCACTCAACCTAGAATTGCGCTTCTCCTCCCTCCTGGAAAGAGCCTTTTTTTTTCCTGAGCTCTTAGCATTTTTTCTCAGCTTCATTTCCATTCTCCAGGTTTCTGTCTCCTCGTTTCCGTTAGCACTGCAAAATTTCTAAATTTCTCATCACTCGGAGCTTGGAAATCTGTCATCAAAAAAAAAAAAAAAAAACATGACATAGCTCTGCTTTCAAGGAGTCGGTTTAGATTCGTCAGGATCATGGCTGATTTTCCATGACGGCTCTCCAACCTCAATATTAGAGTTTGAAAGGAATAAGGTAAAAAAGTTCGTCCTAGATATCCAACGAAACGTAAAAAGAGCGACGAGGATCTAAAAAAGCTACGACCCTTTCCAGAAGGGGAGGGAGCAATGGATATTCAGGGGAGTCCACAGCATGGACTGCACGAAAATGAAACGGCTTCCGCAGATAACAGAATGTTCGAGATGTCTCTCGTCGATCAAGTCAGCTGGTAAAATTTTTCTAAGAGCTGAGAAAAATGTTCGCATACCTTCACAGAAATTCTTTCCAGGAGGGAGAAGTGTGTATCCAGGTCGAATTCACCGCACAGACTGAACTGAAGTTGGAAACACGAGTGACTTAAATAGAGAAGGGAGAGTTCCTTCTAGAAACAATTTGGATCTGTCTTGTTTGGATCATCGAGTCGGCTGAGAAAAAATTCTCAGAGCTTTGGAAAAAATTTCTGAGTGATAAAAAAAAAAAACTTTTTGTTAATTTTTATCATGTTTTCTAGACATGATAAAAATTAACTCTCTCTTCTTTTTGTCTGGGAAGGATGTCTCACCGTTTCGAAAAACAAACCGTGACTCATTCTTGGAATAATTGCCATGAGAAGGATGAGTTTTGGTTTCGTTTTCGAAACGGTGAGACATCCTTCCTTGACAAAAAGAGGGGACAGTTAATTTTTTATCATGTCTATAAGACATGATAAAAATTAACAAAAAGTTTTTTTTTTTTATTTATTACTCAGAAATTTTTTCTCCCCCTCCAACCAACTCAATGGACTAGACGATAAGTTTTTAAGAATGGACGTTTTGTTATTTATGCAGATATTCCGAAATTCGCGTCAGGTAAATACGCGCTCACCTTAGATTGAATTCCCTTCAGACAGGTCTAGAGATTGGATAACCCATCAAGAATTCTTCGACAGGTTTTTGGAAAAAGAAGTCGTCAAGAAGTGAGTATTGATTTTGATATTTTCTTTTCAACCTTGGGTCAGTTTCTAGTACATTCCTATACTAATTCCATTGTATTTAAAAAAAACTAATGTCAGCACGGACTGATCTGACCCGAAACGCTTGCCCATCCAGTTGGCTGCTGGAGGGAGGGGAAAAAAAAGAAATTTGTTGTGAAGGATATGTCAATTCTTTTCTAAAAATAGATTTCTAAGAAAAGAATGAACCTTTGTTGGAAATCTATTTTTAGAAACATGTCTAGACAACATGTTGACAAGAAAAAAAAATTCTTTTTTTTTCCTGAGAGTGAAATGATTTTTTTCTTTCCACCCACTTTTCTTATTCTTTGGGAGGAAGGAAGAACTTCCCTTCCCCCCGCCTTTTTTCCTCTAGTATTTATATAGATCCGAGTTTTTCTGCTTACAGGGTTCATTCTCGTTCTTCCTTCTCAACCGAGCAAAACTAAAATGTCGACCGATGCCGTTGCAGTTCTACCTACCCTGGTGGAAATCACGCCCGTCTGTCATCTCGAAGTAGCTGATCAATGGGAACCTCTCTCCCGTTTCGAAGAATGGTTTCGGGACCCGGAGCGTATGGAACAAATCGTCCAAGAAGCCATGTGCTATTTATCCTGTTACGATGGAAAAATCCTGCATTATTTTTCGTCCATCGAAGTTTTCAAGCACTTTGCTTTCCAATCGATGATGGAGGCAGGAACCTTTCGCTTACACGCTTATCTGCGATGGGAAAATGTGATCGCCGTCGCTGCTGGAACCTTTTTAAAACTGTTTTACGTTTCACCCGAGTGGGTTCATATTCTTCAAACCGGAGAAGCTTCTATCCGTCTTTATGGATGGGAAATGGAATCAGAAGCCGACGGGTATCGTATGATTCCCTATCGACTGCGAGCTCGCTCCGTGTAGATTATTCACGGACCTCTTTACTACCAACTCCAATTTTATGACAAGACGGTGTTTGCCGTAGACGCCCTCTCCAGGAAGAAAATGGAGTCTTTACGAGCGTTGCATCCTGAACAGCATTTTCAATTCCCTGCTCGCGAGGAAGAGAGGAGAAGGAAAAGATCCAGAAGGAGAAGACACCTAAAGAGGTACTAAAAAGAAGTCGGAAGGTAGAAGCATATTTTTTTTTCATTAACGGAAAAAAAAACTGTGGATCATTCTTTGTATATTTCTTGGAAAAAAAGACTAATAGTCATAATAGAGGGAGTTAGGAGGGACCCTATCTATATATAACTCTCTATATAAATCGGAAACGTCAACAGGACGGTCCACCGAAAACAATCTACCTTATCTTTCTCAGAGCAGAGTGGAAGAAAGGTCAAGATGCGTGGACTCATTGGAAGCAAAAAAATTCGAGTGGTTTAAATAGATAAGTGAGAAAAGATTTTGAGAGGTGTTGTTTTATGGATGGAGCTGGCTGGGAAAAAAAATTGGCAAAGCTCAGAGAAAAATTTCCTGAATTGAAAAAAAAAAAACTTTTGTTAATTTTTATCATGTCTTATAGATATGATAAAAATTAACTCTCTCTTCTTTTTGTCTGGGAATGATGTCTCACCGTTTCGAAAAATAGACCATCACTCATCATCCTTTCTAAAATAATAGAATTTCAAGAATGGGATATGTTCTATTTTTCGAAACGGTGAGACATCATTCCCAGACAAAAAGAAGAGAGAGTTAATTTTTATCATGTCTATAAGACATGATAAAAATTAACCAAAAGTTTTTTTTTTTTTTTTAACTTAAAATTTTTTTTCACAGCGCTGAGAAATTTTTTCCAGTCGACTCACTCATCCAAACAAGACATCTAAAATTGTTTCTAGAAGGAGCTCTTATTTTTTTCTATTTAAGGAACTCGAGTTTCGGCTTCCCATCAGTTTGTACTGTGCATTCAACCTGGATACCCATTTTTTGGAGATAGGGGGGGGGAACTTTCGCAGTTTTTTTTTCCTGAAACCCTCTATGGATCAGAGAATCTCATACATATCCTCCTCCGTGGATCGAAATGGACTGACCGCCACATCTGTTTTACATAATAGTTTTGAATTTTCCACCTCCTCCCCAAGATTGGACTATCTCAATATTTTATTTTTAAAAAAGAAAAACAAAATTATTTTTTATGATTATTCTACAATTTTTAGTTTTCCCCCCACTCTTTAAGAAGAATAAAAACATAAAGCACATTGAAACAGTTCCGATAAATTTTGAAACTGAAAATCCATCACCTTGTTCTCCACGGGACTAAAATAAGTTTCCCCGGTCTGAAAATCTTCTTGGATTTGAAGAGGTTCTCTCATCACACTCTGAAGCCAGGTCGAAAAGAGGAGAGCGTCTGGACCCAAATCGTTAAGCAGTCTTTCCAGGGAATCGAAGGTGATAAAAGGAGTATAGCGGAGAATCCGGCTGGGGCGGTCCGACGTATCGATCCAGAGATCCGTCGTTAAGGATCGGTAAGGGCGAAAAGGGGCTCGAGAGATCCATTGCTGAATAGTCCTAGTCCGTTGACTTTTCGGACTCATCCAAGTCCCTTGCTGGGAAAGGCAAGTCACGAGTTCCGATCCTCGAAAATAGAGCGTGCCCGACCCCAAGTAAAACGTGAGGGGAATTGTCTTGGCGAAACGGAAACGAATCGCGAGGGAAAAAGACTCTCGCCGTAACCACTCCATGGCATTTGGTTTTCTCTCTCTCTCTCTCTCTCCTGAGGACGAGATGAAAAAAAAAGAAAAGACAACTTTTCTCTCCGTTTCTTTTATATATAGGAAGAGAGAGGGGGCGAGGGTTCTCGAAAAGACTCATGGGAAATTTCTTCTTCTTCTTCTTTTTGGGGTAGGTGGGAGGAACTCGTTTTTTTTTGGCGGAGAGAATGCGTCGGATGACATCCCTAGACATTTAAAAAAAGAATAGATAGGATGGATTCTTCAAATGAGAAATGCGGGGTGGCTAAGGGATCATATTTTAAAGAATATTATTACCATTCTTCGAGGGTGAGACGTCTTACCATTAAGTCAGGTAATCCGAGATGATGAGCATTCCTTTTGACATGCCTCATATGTTTTCTAATAGTTATGTAACATAAATTTTCCAGGCTAAGAATACGTGGTTCAACAGCATAATTGAGTAACCGCATATTTTCCTCTTCCAATTTTCCATTTTTTCGCCAGCGTTCTAAAACGGTTTTGGGATCGCAACACCGGACATTCGCACCAGCAAGCAACAACATATCCACGATGAGTTTGCATCGTAATTGACAGGCATAGTGTAAAGGGGTAAAACCAAAAATATCATGTTTGTTCATGTCGCATCCAAGAAGAATCAGTTGCCGAACGATATCATCCATTGAGAACAAAATAGCGAAATGTAAAGCATTTCTTTTCGTTAATCTGTGTTCATAAAAAACGGGTGGTTCCGCGTTTATTATTAATTTTGTGAATATCCATTGATGAAAAATGTTAGAAAAACTCATATTGAATCCAACTCTATTAAATTTACGCGTAGCTTCTTTGATAGATAGGTAGGAGATATCCTTAAATTCTTCACTGGACGGGGTTCTTGAGAAGAGAGGGTAGAACCATGTTGGAGAGCACACACTCATTCTAAAAGGAAACACGGATTGAACTAAAGCGAAACTCGGAATGCTTAAATAGATGAGCGATAGTCCGTTCTTAAAAAATTGGATAGTTTTGTCCATCGAGTTCGCTGGGAAAAATTTCTGAAAGCCAAGAAAAAAATTTCTAAGCCTTGGAAAAAAAAAAAAACTTTTGGTTAATTTTTATCATGTCTTAAGAGATGATAAAAATTAACTCTCTCTTCTTTTTGTCTGAGAATGATGTCTCATCCTTTCGAATATGTTTCTAAAAATAAATTTCCAAGAAAGAAATGAGTCATGTTCTATTTTTAGAAGCATATCGAGACAACAGGTTATCAACATCATTTGAAAAAGAGGGTATAGTTAATTTTTATCATGTCTAAAGACATGATGAAAATTAATAAAAAGTTTTTTTTTTTTTTTTTTTTTTTTAAAGGTTGAAAAATTTTCTGAGAGAAATACTTTTCCCAACGACTTATCTTTTTTACTCCTACCTACTTTCATTCCCCCCTCTCACTCTTTCTCTATATAAACGATTGTAGAAGGAATCGCGGCTCATTTTTTTGAGCAGATAGGTCGAGAACAGATGGCTACGGGAGACTTAATCATGACGTGTGAAGACGATAATGAACCCTGTTTGGACTTGCAACCTTCTTCGCCTTTATATGAATGTGTTTCTTCGGAGAATGAGTATATCACGTCGTGGTCTGATATATCGCCAACTCCTTCTCCTCCACCTGTCCGCCGTAGGTTCAAAAAGAAGAAACCTAATCCAATTCGTGATACTCCTTCTCTGAATTTCAATCCGCCGTTATCGCCCATTTCGTCTTCTTCCTCTCATTATTCAGAAATAATGGACCAATCCTCTCCACCACACATGCGTTCTACAATCGAAGAAGATCTTCCCTCCTCATCTCATTCTGCTTCTTCTACTAAAAAAAAGAAATATCGAACTGAAATTCATCCGAGTGTCATAGGTGTGCTGGCCATCACGTCTGATGGATACACTCTGACAAACAGTGTCCGGTTTGCCTCTAGAGACATGAAAACGTATCGACCGCATACCAAATGGATTCAGCAATTGAATGAGGATCTGCGAAAACTTCATATTCAAAGACTGTATGTCGCGAATGAACATTGTCGAAAAAAAATTTATCAATTGCTCCGTGTTGAATCTGTATGGACAGTAAGCTATAAACCTTCTCGTCGTCCATAGAAATGTGAGTATTGTGGAACGAAATATTGTCATCGATTTATGGCTATGATCGCCCTGCAACAAATAGTGAAATATGGTGTCAATAAATATATTCATTGAAGAACCAAATGAAGTGTCTTTTTTTTATAGATGATGATTAGTATTTTGTCCAACCTCCTCTGTGTTCTATGACAGATGCAATTCGTCGAGGCATGGACGCGATTAATGTTTCAAAATAAGTTTCTTCCAAACTATAAAAAGCATCGCGGACCAAGTCCCATAATTCCAATCGGTTTCGAGCTACCCGATTCGCTAATCGACGTTCTAATTCCGCCCAAACATTTTCGACGGGATTCAAATCGGCTCCTTTAGGAGGCCAGTGTTCGACCATAGGAATTTCATGTTTTCGAATCCATTGTGTGACGCGTAAACTCGTATGGATCGGAGAGAGATCGTGCATAAACAAGAGACGGTGTTCGGTGATCAAAGGGTTTAAAGAAACATCGGGAGGTTCACTATGATCGAGAAGCACCGGCTCTAAAATATTAGAGAGGTAATAGTCGGCATTTAAATGCTGGATCCCGATTCGACGGATTTGGTTGGGAAATTTTCCGCACATCCAGACACTGAGATTAAAACGACCGGAACGTTGACGGCCTTCTAACGCAGAAGAAAAATAACGTTCGTCTTGATAACGCAGGACCTGTCGAGGCCGCCATACGCGAATAGGACCGTACCCGATCGAACTGAATACTTTCTCATCGGAAAATATAATCCGGGACCAATCATCGACCGTCCATTCCGCACGTTGAGAAGCAAAGTCGTAGCGTCGTTGACGATGAATCTCCCGCAAATAATCTTTTCGGACGGGGATTCGCGACACTAATCCTTTTTCTTTTAATCGTCGACGAACCGTTTGAGCGGTGCAAGGCACTTGTAATCGACGACCAATATCCGTCGCGGGTAAAAAAGGATCACCCGTCGACATTTCAAAAATACGTTGATCCATTTCTTGGGTCGTGGCTCGAGGTCGGCCGGATTTGTGTTTGGTTTGATAGTTCTCCTCATTTTCCGAGGAGCGGGAGATCCAATATTGAACTGTGGAAGGAGCGACATTCAAGTGTCGAGCAATTTGACGAACCGTTTGCCCTCGTTCATAATACGAACGACGAATTTCCCGTCTTATTTCAATAGGTGTATACGGCATGATAAGAATAAGAATAATACAAGTAGGATCTTGGTTACCATGTTCCTTGATTTCATTTCAACGTGTCACGGTCCCGATAAAATCGTAGCAGGTGTCAATGGTCAATTGCAGTGCACGGAATGTGATCAAATTCAAGATGCGTATGCTTTTATTTTACAAGCGTCCTTTCCTGATGACAGTGATCCGTTCTTATCGGGTCGTCTAGCTCGAGAATATGCGAATTGGACGGGAGATTTGAACGTACCCTGCACATTTCCTCTCATAGGGATTCCTGGTATTTTACCGATCCGTAATGTTTCCGTCACGTTACGTATTTTATTAAACGGGATTCGATTATTACAATGCGTGAATGCCCCTTTTCGATCCCAGGCCGAACCTTTTGAATCGTATGAATCGCTCGAACGGTTCATGATCGAATACATGGACGAATACGCCCAGCATATTGAAAAAATCGCCAACGAAGAGAATCACTCCCAAGTCGATAAAGCGGCTCTGCACGCTCTTTTCACCAACATGAAATCGCTCATGGAAAATGTCCATCAAGACGAGGACCAACCTTTCAATTTCTTAAGTTATTATCACAAAGTCCTAGCTCCATACGTAAAAATATGTGACGGCGACGATGCTTCGTTCCTTCTACCTCCTACTTCCAAGGATGTTGAAAAGGATCCCGCTTATCAATTATGTTTGGAAATGAAAGCCTCGAATCAAATTCGGGCTCGTTATTCTCCTTACACGACCCTATTTGATCTTGTGCACGTCATGATTTATTGCAATTTATGCCGGAACGAACTCAACGTGGTGGCGAATTTCGTGTTTGAGTTTGGACTTCGCATTTGTCGTCGCCCCTTCTTCTTCAAAGAATCGTTCTTGACCCAGCAATTGCGAAAACTGGTCACTTCTCAAATTACGTACCATCGGAATACAGAATTCTACTACCTCCTTCGAGAGATTCAACAAGGCGGCACGTGCGATGCCTTATCACTAGAATTTATTGAAAAAATGAGTCGAATCGAAACCTTTTTAGCGAAAGTGTTCCTAGGAAAAGCGGATGATCGAATAAAGCAGTTTGCGTTCAAACAAAATTTCCCCTACGTCCTGTTTGTTCCGAAAGAAGACGAAGAGACGACGAAAAAAGCCACCCAAATTGATGAGTACCTCGGATATCTTTTCGGGACCGGGTTTATTATTTCCAAGCTCAAAGGTAAAGGATTAGTGAAAGGTTCGATCGCGACGGGTAAGAATTTTACCGTCTTGTACAGAAAGTGGCCTTGAAAATACGCGAATTTGAAAAATCCGACGAAGAAATTTTCTGGACGATGGAAATGGTGAAACTGTTCTTATGTTCCGACGGGTATATGGAAAAAGAATTGAGAATGTTACTCAATGTAGCGACGAAGGAATCTCAAGTTCCCTCTCGTCAAGAAATATGTCAAGGAGGAGGAGGAGGAAGAAGAAGAAACGAAGATGGCGAAGAGATGGATATGTCATAATCAAGTAAATCATTGGAAAAAATGGCAGACGCAGAGGAAGAAATCTGTGGAATTTGCTTGAAGGCCTTCAAAGAAACGAAACGCCATAAAGTCTACAATCTCGATTGTGAGCATTCCTTTCATATTAAATGTATAAAGAAATGGATACGAGAGTATGGTAAAAAGAAATGCCCGACCTGTCGGACTCGTATCAGCCAGGATGATATGCTGTATTTTACCAGCGGAACATTGCAAATGGAACATTTAAGAATAGATTCGGATGAAGAGGAGGAGGAGGAAGAACCAGAGGTGGAAGAACCGCCAAGGCAACGACGAAGACGAAGACCCGAAGAAGAATTAGTCGATCTGGGAGGCCATGGTCTCATTTTTTCAGGGCCTAGTACCAGTCAAATGAGACCCAGAAGACAGAGAAGAGAAGATTTAGTGGGAGATTATGCTTATATGGATACACCTAGACAAAGTTCACCTACCTCAGATGATGAAGAACGGGAAGTCAATCCTTATTTTGGTCGACCGAATGCATTTTGGAGAGAAATGAGACGACAAAGACGAAGTAGAAGGAATTAGATGATTCTTAAAATAAAAATAAAAACAGTAAACAAAAATGGAAAAGTAAGACTGATGACTGGTGTATAATATTTCGTTATCAACAGATCCATCTCCTATACATCGTTATATCAACAGATCTATTTCCAAATGGAAAAGTAAAACCGACCGACTGTTGAAAAATATTTCTCAAAAAATCTGATAGTAAAAAAAAAAAAAAAAAAAAAAAAAAAAACTTTTTGTTAATTTTTATCATGTCTTTTAGACATGATAAAAATTAACTGTACCTTCTTTTTTATTTTGAATGATGTCACCTTTTCTAAAAATAGATTTCTAAGAATGAATCATGCTTTTCTTGGAAATTTATACTTAGAAACATGTCTAGACAACATGTTGACATCATTCCAAACAAAAAGGAGGGTAGAGTTAATTTTTATCATGTCTGAGACATGATAAAAAATTAACAAAAAGTTTTTTTTTTTTTTTTTTTTTTTTTTTTTTTTTTAAATACCACATTACATTTTTTTTTAGAAATATTTTCCACCAGTCGGTCGGTTTTACTTTCTTTTTTTGGAGATGTTGATAACGATATATAAGTCGATATATAAGTTTCACTCACTGGGTTCTGATTCATTCGTTTTCGCCTTTGCTTTCACGAGATATCGAGACCGCTTCAGCATTTCGAAGGAAGCCCCTTTGATGTTATACTGTTTCTTCAATCGTCGCTTTAGATTAAATAAATACTGGTAATGATTTTTTCCAAATAGTTTGGATGGAGGAGCATTGAAAAGAAACTGGAATAACTTTATCTGATTTGGATCCTTATAGACTTCTAAAGATTTAGACGCAAACGCTTTTCGTTTCTCTGGATCATCGTTTAGATATCCCAAGATGTGAATCATCCTCAATTCCGTTTCTAAAAGTAATAAGACTATCAGCGTTCATCTGTTTCATAATTGGAGAGACAGTGATTACGGATTTGATTCATCTGCTCTGCTGTAAAAAGTTGGTGTTTACGAGGTTTCTTGACCACCACCTCATCTGCAGAAGGTAAGAACCATTTTCGTCGAATATCATGTCTAGAAGACATGATAAAAATTAACAAAAAGTTTTTTTTTTTTTTTTTTTTTTTTTTTTCATTACAGAATTTTTTCTTAGCTCTGAGAAATTTTTTCCAGCCGACTGGATTCACAAGTCATCACCATTTTTTTTAGGAATGAACTCTTCCTTATCTATTTAAGCATTTCGAGTTTCGCTTCAAATGTGTACGTGCTGTTGAAGAGGGACCCACCTAGATCCTAGTTGACTCATTCATGGGGAAGGAAAAAAAAAGCATTCTATAACGTGTTGGATAATGTTGGAGGTAAGTCTCTTTCTTTTTCATTTTTTTCTAAAGATTTATAAATGACAAACGGAAAGGTTTCTTTCTTGTACTCTTGAAGGCGATGAAAATAAAACAAAGCTTCTTGGAAAGCACAATATTTGGTCCGACCTATATGTTTCGGACAAAACGATGAATATTCATAGTTCATTGGTATGGGCGCGGTATGAAACGCCTCCTTGTTCTTGGAGACGAAATTGAAATAAATAGGACGGGCCAGTATCTGGTACAAAACATTAATTTTCCAATAATGAGGGCAGTAAATGTTTTTATATCCTGCCGTTAGAGCTACGAGAAACGGTTTTAATTGATCGTACGGCAAATGACCCTCATTCCATGAAAAGCCATGCGTTATATCCGCTAACGGTAAATGAACACTCGATACACTTTGTTTGGCGGAATAGGATAATTCAGACCACGGTATAGGTGGTTCCACGTAGATAATGCCTTGGGAACGATCATGGGTGATATAAGCCACTTCTTTAATAATATAGTCGGAAAAGTCATCATTATAAGAAAGATTAAGTTCTTTGGCGAGAGGATCACCATTCAATTCGAAACCTTCGAAATTGAGAACGATATAGGATTCCATGTTTTATTTTTATCGGTCATCTTGTTTCAGGAGAACATTGAATCTAAAATCCTCTACGGTTATCACATGAAAATCTCTCAATTTGCCTTTTAGATAGGTGGCTCCAACTAAGTGGATGGATTGAGTTCCATATTTTTTCTTTAATTGTTGGAAACAAATCCGCTCTGATACTTGTACTGCAATAGGTCCTAGACGTATCTTATCCTTGCGAGTGAACAGAGTTATATATTCTATACCCACTCGATGTTGACGAAACTTTTGTAGAAATTGTATTAAGGACCAAGATTGAAGACCCAAGGTCGATTTTAAATCTCTTTCCAAATTAAACGTGGCAGTATGGGAAATAAGAACAATATATCGAAAGGAGGGACCTATTTGTCGATTGAACCGTTCGGTGATTCGCCATGGAAGAAAGGTTGAATGATTAATTTTTTTTTTCAATTTAATTTAATTTTTTTTTCTTCTTCTTCGGTTCGAAGGATTAAACAAGCATGGCAGAGTATTACGATATTTCTGTTTTGAAAACTATTCAATTACCGATTAATCGACTCATCCGATTCGTGATTGGGCAAAATCCTCAACTTGAAAACTATCAAGCGACGTACCGGTTTCTGAATTTATTTTTTGAGATTACGCCTCGACTCGTTCGAGATTTTCAATCACAGGCCGTTGCTCATATCCGTCACGTGTTAGATAATATGTCGCAATATGGACACCTATATCTTTTAATCGATCAGCAGCCCCTGTTTAATGCCCTGGAATGGAATGATGAAGAATTTATTTTATCGAATGAAGAAGTCTTAGACCCTATTCGCAAAATGGCCAGTCAGTTTTTTCCTAAAGATTCTGCTCATTACCATATCACTTGCATCTATCTCTTATATTTTTACGCACTACTCGCGAATCCGAAATATACTTGGATCACAATGGATTATTTAATGCACGGCAATAAATATCATCAATATTTATTAGCTAAACATGCTCATGAAGAAAAGTAAAAATAAAATCATTAGACGAGAAATTTATTTTTGAAAAGATAAAGCAATATAATGGAATTTTATCCGAATCGATATGGTAGCGAATATTACAAATATCGAAAAAAAGATCCAGTCTTTGTGAAAAGTGAATAGGGTCATGAAAGGTATGCCATTCACTCCCAAAAGGGGGAAATCTATCCCGACAAAGGTGATCCTTTCGCTAAAACTCGAGACAGCCTTCCATATTATGCCAAAGATCGGAAAGGAAATGAAAAATATCCTCTACAACGTAAAAAATCCCTCGTTATTCAAATTCAAAACGAATTCGTTCTGGCCAAATACGCGGACGGAAAAGAACGATACCCGGTGGATTTCCGAGGGAACGAATATTATTTAGTGAAAAATGAAGAACCTTACGTCCTGAAAGATGCCCAAGGTGAAATCTACTTTGCTAAAACATGTAGTGGAAAAGTCCTCATTCCCTGGAATTATTTTGAACAGTACAAGTATCTTCTCTCAGAACATTATAAACGCACATGCGATGCTGCAGGAAACTGCGTTTATCAATCCACGGTACCCGTTGAAGAAATTCTTAAAAAGTTGTTTCCATGCCTCTGTTTGTGCTTAGCTGAAATACCTACAATGGCTTTTATTCTAGCAGCTACGTTAATGTCAATACCAGGACTGTAAGAACAACGTTCTTATATATAGTCAGTGAGAAGAGAAAGAATGACTCGAAGCTGGCTGAGAAAAAATTCTATTTAAAAAAAAAAAAAAAAAAAAAAAAAAACTTTTTGTTAATTTTTATCATGTCTTTAGACATAATAAAAATTAACTCTACCCCCCTTTTTTCTTTTTGTTGTGAATGATGTCTCACCCTTTCTAAAACTAGATTTCTAAACAAAAGAATGAGTCATATCGTTCTTGGAAATTTATTTTAGAAACATGTTGACACCTGATTCAAACCAAAATAGGGGTGAGGGGTGGTAAAGTTAATTTTTATCATGTCTAAAGACATGATAAAAATTAACAAAAAGTTTTTTTTTTTTTTTTTTTTTTTTTTTAAATCTTTAAAATTTTTTCTCAGCTGTTAAGAAATTTTTCCAACCCGACTCGATCGACCGGACATCACCATGTTTTAAGAATGGACTCTCACTTATATATTTCAGCATTGCGAGTTTCACTTCACTTGTGTTTTTGAAGAAGAAAGATCTTGAAATCTGGCTTTCTTCAGTCAACTTTTGTTTTTTCCAAGTCATTACACAATGAAATGTTGGGAACCTACCTCATGCATATGTAAAAAGGTTAGTAATTCTTGTCTTTTTTCAGATTTTTGATGATAACATTATCGTAATAAATAACTTGTCTTTTATGCTGAGGAAGATCAATGGGTTCATCGTCCACTTTTAAATGTTTCGTGGTTGAGTGTTCTCCCTCTTCGTCGTCATGCTTTCGTTTGAGAGACGAATTCAATTCGGCATTTTCAAACTGAAGGGGTTCTACTATATCCAAAGACGAGGAAATATTATTTTCGGCTGAAAAGGAACTGAAATCCATTTCGGTCCGTTTCAAATGTCCAAATTCATCATTGAAACGCATAATGAGTTCCGTTTCGTGGATGGAGGTGTCGCGCATCGTTTTCAAAAATTGTCGAATGGCCGATTTCAGTTCGTTAAAGGTCGTAACAGAACCGGGAATGATTTGTACATCGGCATACTGTTTGAATTGTGTAAAAATATCGGTCGAAGATAAAAATTCTTTTTTGAATTCTACTAATATTTCAGGTTCGGAACGGTAACGGATCATGCCGTCCTCCATGTTAATATTGTGGGCCAGATGCAGATAAATCATTAAAAAGAAACCTTTATAGGAATCTTCGACGATAGAATCTTTGGTTTCGAGTAAATATTGATCCTGCATCACTTCTTCTGAGGTGAGGGATGGAGCATTTTTCGTAAACACGGCGTCAAAAGGAATTGCTACCACGCGATCATTAAACGCCTCTGTGGCCGTACACACTGGGAACGTATTGGTAGAAGCCATGAGTTTGGCACTGGGAATCGCTCCTACATTTTGCTCGTACAAATTCCGAAAACTGGTGGTCGAATTACCCGTGATTTCTTTCACGAGGTTTTCGTTTAATTTTCCCGACATTTCTTCAACAGTCACTACCCGACAACAAAATAACGAAGAGGCCAGTTCGGGTTGGGCTGATAGTCCTTGACCACTCGTCGTTTGTAAATTGACGGCTCGAATACCATGACTATAGCCTCCAAAGACCTTCGAAATCATTTGAAAGAATTTACTTTTTCCATTGCGCGTGTTGCCTTTCAAAATAAAAAATTTGCGACCGTAATTGGTTGCAATGAGAAGACTGGCCAGGACATCTAAAAGGTACATGAACAGATCGTATTCGAAACACGTATATTTACACATGTGCACATAAAAATGAAGCATGCTTTGAATGAGCGGGTTGGTTTCTAGTTTGTCATGAAACTCGCGCACGTTTTCCCGCAGCGTATCCAGTAAATCGTCCGTGAGGTCGAGAAAACAGCTTTTCAGGTATTGTAGAAAAAATTTCCGGTCGGTTAATAAACGATAGATGGCTATCAAATCCGGATCGTGACGAAATTGCATCAACTCGTGTCGACTAAAATTGATGCCCAGACGTCGATCCGATAGGTAAAATTCCGGAACCGTCCCTCCTACATGACCCGTCAAGAGATTCAGAACCCCATCGTGGGTTCGAATATGCCATTTATGTCGATCCATTTGAATGATTTTACGATCAATGTTGGTTCGACTCAGAATGGACGAGACCACATAATTAATGTTGACCTGTTTCATAATGTCTGTGAAAGGACACATGTTTTTAGTTTTATCGGCAAACTGATTCCGAGCATAGGCCTGAATGGAGGACCAGATGGCATTCATCAAGTTTAGAATTTCTATCTGGTGGGGCACTTCTTGCCAGTACTCGTGGATATTATTCCACATATAGCATTGAGGTTTCTTACAGGAATTGTGCATGGTAATGACGAGAATCGGAAAATATCGCTCTTGAATTCGATGAATTTGTTCCACGAGCTGATCTCCAGACACCAAATATAAAATAACGCCTTTCATGGTTTTGATAATAGCTTCCAGTTTATCTTTAAATTTGTAAATTTTAGGATTGAGATTCGAACCACAAAAGAGGATCGTGTCGAGAGTAAAATCTTGGGAAATGATATCTATAATTTTACTGTTGATTTTTTCTACAGAATCTATGAGTTCGTGAGATTCTAATATCGTACGCAAATGGGATGCGAGTGTATGGGAGGACATTCGTAAATGTTGACACAAGGCACAAAAGACAGGTAAAAAATAGTAACCTTGATTGTACTGCATAATCGTACGAAGGGGATTGGGATCGGAATGCAAACTAGGATTGTCTAACTTGAGAGCTTGATTCACCGTCTGGAATACATCGTTTTCGATGACGATAGAATTTTGACTTTCCCGGTACCATCGTTTTAGAGCCCGGTTATTCGATTCAAAGTCTGAAATCACAAACCCGTTAAACTTGATAAAGTAAAACGTTTTTAACCAATGATGACCTTCGGTTCCAAAATCCTTCCCTTTGTAAATATACATCGGGGTTTTTAGTTTATACATAAATGTAGCCACTTTTTCATCGTCGGGTCCAGCTTCCTCATCTTTGCTAATAAGCGTGGGATACGATACTCGATACAAAGGATCGTACAGTGTCACCACAGGCATCATATATTCATAAAGTTGTTTTTGAATATCCATTGGCTGGAGGTGGAGCAGTTTACGAAAAAAAGAATTGGTATTATCCTTGCGACGTTTAAATTTTGATTGAATGCCTAACAATCGCATGCTGAAAGCATTGGGATTGGTCAAATCTAAACGCCAGGTGGTTTGTTCGTCTACATAAATAATCAGCATGGGTTCGTATTTATTCGTATAGGGCTTGGACGAATTCACAAGCGTCGCATTCGCTAAAATGTCCAACTGGAAAATAAATTCAGATGTTTCGTGATAGAACCGGGGTTGAAGTTGGCTGCAGAATTGAATATAATCATCATGAGCGATCGAGATTTCCGGCAAATGGACATGAATACCACCTCCTGGACGAACAGCCACAATAAAAGTAAAATGCTTAAGGGATAAAAAGTAAAATTTTAAGGTTGAGAGAATAACAGAATCTACATAATCGTAGAGCATAGATGAAGGAAGGGATGCATCACATTCGGTTTTAATATCAATATCTAGGATAAGGGAATGATGGGTCGTCGAGCAAAGATCCATCGTTAAAAAAAGATTTTCGGCAGACGTTCGAGTATAAAATCGAGAAAATTGTGCGTAGTCTTTTCGGTTACAGTAAAAGATTCCTCCCGACATCTGGTAGAAAATGTAAGCATCGTTGGGCGCATCTCCAACCGAATTAATCCTTGTTAAATAATGGAGGCTCTGCGACATGATTATATATCTTTAACTTGATTAATATTTCTTAAAAAAATACAAGCAATGCTTTGTAAGTAAATATCCTATAAAATCTCCACGTGCTCCTCTAAAGAATAAATAAACTGAGCACTTTTACCTTCATAAAGTCTGTTCCTATATACTGTTGAATTCACGGCACAGAATGATTTAAAGTGAAATTCGTTTCGCACGTCTTAAATAGATAAACCAGAGTTCTTTCTAGCCAGAACTCAGAAAAAAATTCTAAAGTAGATATTAAAAAAAAAAAAAAAAAAAAAAAAAAAAAAAAAAAAAAAAAAAAAAAAAAAACTTTTTGTTAATTTTTATCATGTCTTTAGACATGATAAAAATTAACTACCTTCCCCTTTTGTCTGGGAATGTTGTCTCACACTTTCGGAAAATAGAACATTAGAACATGACTCATCCTTTCTAAAATAGAACTCCAATAAAAGAATGGGTCAAGGTATATTTTTTAGAGAGTGAGACATCCTTCCCTGACAAAAAGAGGGGACAGTTAATTTTTATCATGTCTAAAAGACATGATAAAAATTAACAAAAAGTTTTTTTTTTTTTTTTTTTTTTTTTTTTTAATATACATTTCAGATTATCTGAGAAATTTTTCCCAGCCAGCTTTTACTTTTCTAGACATAAACGTCCTTGTTTATGTCCTTGAATGACGTCATCTCTCATGTATATATAAAGCGTGTAAGTTGGCTCTGTTGACTTATTCCTTTCGAGGAAGAAGGCGAGATAAAGTAAGCTCTGTCATGGATAATGAAAAGTATTACAATGTTTCGGATTATGTGGAAGCGTATGGAAATGTTTATAGACAATATTATTTTATAGCTGTTCGTTTCAAACTACCCATCTTCCATGTCGATACTTTGAAACATTTTAGCCCGGGTCTCGTTCGAGCACCTTGCATTCTCGTGGTCAGTGAAAATCGACTCATTTTCCAAGGAGAAAATTTAGACAAAGACTATCCGTTTCCTCATGGGTCTTTAGTCTTTTGCGTGCATGGAACAAAAGAGGATCCTCGTTGGATTAACGTCTCTAGAGATACGACCGATCAGTTTTTACAAAGTTTATTTCCCTCTCGAGATTTTATCAAGGTCTCCTATGAAAATAATACCTTATTTGTTTGTTCGACCATCAATCCGTTTTCCTTGTTCTGGAAAGTACTTCCTCGCAATATGGCTTTTCGCGCTTTAAGCGATCTGACGATGACCTACATAAAAAGAGAACCTTTCCAGTTAGAGCATTGCATGCGCCTTCGATTTTTCAAACGAAATACGCACGTCTGGGAATCGTGGTCCAACTGGTATCACTATTTAAATCCCATGCTCATCCTCCACTTCATACATTTAACGGGACAAGCTGCGAGTGCTCAATTGGCTGCCAAACTTCATAAATTGTTTAAACGGATCCTTCCACCTTACCTGCATACGGATTCTATTCCATCGGACTTTTATACTTGTGAAATTACTTTTGACGACACGAAATTAACCGGTGTTTGGTTTGTCGTTTTGAATATGTCTTTAGTGATGTATGTTTCGCCCATGATTGCGTCATTCCATCATGAAACGTTCCTCGACGTGAATCGTGAACAATGTAATTATTGGCTACCGTTTTACCGAAATAATGAATTATGGACCCGAGAAGGATTTAAAATATACGTTTCCCACTTTAGAAAGAATCGTCGCTACTTGAAAGAAGTCATGATTTGGTTATCGTCCCGCTCCGAAGAAAAATATCAATATATGTTGCTCGATTTGAACAAAGTAGCCTACCTTTTAATGATTTTAAAAAAAGCAAAAAGAAAAGAATGTTACGAGAACTGGTTCGATGTCTTATTCAATACCAGTCCGACCCCACTTTTATATCTTTAAATGTCGTTGATGGTCTCAAACAAAATCTTCGAGACGACGTGATCGATGCTTTTCTCCTGAGTCGACCTTTATTCCATCTCTATCCTCAACTGTATAAAAAGAGTTCGAGCATCATCGATTTCTTGTTTCGCATTTCGGGCTTGCATTTGGAAGAGATTGTTCCGATGGAATCGCAGGACCTGGAAAACAAAATCGCTTCTTTGGAAACTCAATTGGAGGCAGATCGGAAAGCTTTTGAGAAACAAATCGAGACGCTCCAACAAGAGCACAGGAACGAAATGCGTTATTTTCTAGCGGAAAAAGAACAATATGTGAATACCGCTCGATTCGGAAAAGAGCATTCAGTCGTGGATTTGCAACGACAATTGGAACGCCTTACATGGGAGAAAGAAACCCTGCAGACTGAGTTGGAGCAGCTGAAACGGAATCACGAAACCTTACAAACTCAGTGGGAGCAATTGAAACGAGATCACGAAACCTTACAGACACAAATTCGAACGCACGAGTCTGAAAAAATACAATGGCAGAGGCAAATAGTAGAACAACAACAACAACAACAACAACAACAATTGAATAATAATAATAATAATAATAATAATAATATCGAGTTTCCAAACCGTTTGACGAACGAATGGCAAATGCTCCACCAACGCTACGAAACAGGACTTGAAGAATGGATGCAACGAACGGAAAGTTTAATCCGCCCTTTGCAAATGGCTTTACAAGAAACGATCGAGCAACTGAAACTTCCTCCTTCTTCTACGACTACGGTCATTGAAACTTTACCGCTCGAATCGCCTCCTTCTCAGCAGCTCATGATCGAGTCGTCGCGATCTAAATTAGAGCAATTACAAGAAACCCTCGACCAGTTTTTAACATCATATCAATCGGAACAAAAACAGTACGTCCAGCAATTGAACGAGGAACTGAAAGGACAATTGACCCTTTGTCAAAACGAAAAACGGATGTTGGAAAAGCAGTTGGAGCAGGGTCAGAAAGAACGAACCGACCTCCTGCAAAAATGGAAAATCGAGTCCGAAACACATTTTCAGGAAGGTATTCAACGCGTTCTTGACACGCTGCAAAAGAAAAATCCTCATATCGAGACGATTCTTCGAGACGAAATGGCTAAACAAATGAAGGAGTTCCACGAAACGCAGTTTATGACGTTTTTACAGACGATCCTTCCCCCCTCATTTTGGAAACCTTTAGGTGCGAACCAAGATTGGAAAACATTTTTCTTCCAGCATATATATCCAGTATTTACAAAATTGGCAAACCCAGCTTTTGAACCAATTAACACTTCTCGGGAATGCTTTAAATCAATCGCTAACGCCCGACAATTTAGCTCATACCGTTCTTCACAGCCTCCCTTCTTCCTCTAAAAGCATGATGGAAGACACGACCCTCTTGCAACGATTGCACGATCTTCAACAATCGATTGAGAACCAGAACGAAGCGAAGGAGGTCCTACAACAAATCCAAGCTCAACTCCATCGGGATCGTAGCCAAGAACATAAAAAATTACAGCAGAGTCTAGAACATGAAAAACGGCAACGCGTCGCTTTGGAAAAGAAACTGGAGGTCCTGAAAACGAATTTGGTAACTCTGATACGGACTAAATGGAATGCGTATTTTGGGGCCACGGATTACGATCAGATTCTCGCGGAACTCGAAAAAGTATTCCAATTTAAAGAAAATCTAGAGAGGACCCTCGAAACGCAATTGGCGCAAGTGAAAGGTCATTTTCCCGAAATACCGGTCGTTCAATTCGATAATTTGGCGTCGAGCATGATCGAATGGGCTCGACAGGTCGAGAATCACAACGATTGTGAAGTCGAGCTCCGTAAAACCAAAGAACAACTTTTCGAATTGAAACAGAAACTCGATCAAGTCGAAAGTAATTATACGAAATGTAATGAGTACCTTCTCTACGCCAAAACGAAATTGACCACGTTCCTAAAAACGATTCTTCAGAATGACCCTAGTGATCAGAGGGAAGATTAGCCGCAAGCCGTTGTCCATCAACTCCAAAACGTGATTCACGAGCATCGACAATTTCAAGATCTCGTTTATAAACAAATTGTCACGCTTCGAGCCCAGTTTCCGAACATACCGGATCCCATTGAAGAATTGGCGAATTCGGTGATTTTATATTTCGAGCAGGAACGAGACCTATATCGACGGCAGTTGGAGGAACGTCCTCACATTACCGAAGTGAAAGAACCCACTACTGTACCGGCCATTACGTATCCTACGGATCAAGTGGAGGAATTACAGCGGGAAGTGAAAGATTTACAAAACCAACTGGAAGTGTCTCGGTCTCAAAACCAAACTTTAGAAAACCAACTGGCTAAAGCTCTCGTAGCTCCGCAGGATGTAGAAATGTCCGATACTTCGAAATATAAACGAAAGCACGTATCGACGGTCGACGAACACTATGTAAGAGGTCTGTCATTGGATTTACAAGATGCCAAACACGCTTTAGATCGATGTCTGGACGAAAAAGCCCACTTGCAAAAGGAATTGGAACACATTAAAACCGAACCAACCCCTTCTCCCTCCGTATCGTCCGATTTCAAAATGCTCAGCGACCTGTTTTATCAATTATACGTGTCCTATTTTCGATTACGATTTGATGTCGTGTACGGAAAAACCGTTTTTTCGTCGGAGGAATATATTAGATCCGTGCTGAATAAATTGGATTTCGTGGATCGAAGCATTCGATTCAATATGACTGTGAAAGAATGGACCGATGTTTTATTGCAATACATCAAATGGGACGTACAAACTCTGACAGGAGGGTTAGATTGGCAGGGGTCGCATACAGCCTACATTAAAGATGAATTCTTAACCTATTGCATGAATCAAACGATTGAAATCATTGACCGGTACGCGAAAGAATTGAGGAAACAGACCGAGATGTTTAGAAGTCCATAACATAATAATAAAGGGGAACTATGGAATATTCAGAGCTAATCGATCGTATTCTTGCTCACCCGATTTTAAAAGCGGGAATTGACGAAATCGTTGAAAATAACCCGAGAACGTTAAACCTCGTGAGCCGGGAATGGAAAAATATATTAGCCAACAATCCTCAGTTTCAAGAGTTTCAAGCTAAAGCGATCCCGTTCCAGCATCCCGTAGAAAAAGGTTATATTCAGATTGAAAATATTAAAGATTTCAATCATCATTATAATATTCTCGTAGCGGGGTATTGGGTTCTCTGCGCTACTAATTATAAGAGGAATCTGAATGCCCATTCTTTCATATGTAAACTCTGTCCTCCTCTGGTGGACATTACCAAAGCCGTGGCCGCCGATCATTCCCAAATGCTGATTTCAGAACAATGTCGGTTCTTCATTGAAAAATGTAGACCTTCTCTCTGTAAAGCGTGTCGGCAAATGAGTCAACGAAATGATCTGAATTCTCAGATGTCTCAAAATCAATGGTGTTTACGCAAAACCAAAGTGTTTGATGGAACGACCCTTTTAAACGTGTTTCAAGAAACCCTGGACCAAGAATTTGTGAATAATGATATGTTTATTGGTATTTTAAATATTAAAATTAATTCGCGGTACTTTTACGAAACGGGCGCTTTGTATTGTAGACTAGGAGGCATTTGTAGAGATATGATTCTCTTTCAAGAAGATGCTCTGAATATGATCGAAAAACCCGTGTTTCAGTTAAATATTTTAGAACCTTCTTCGAGAAATATTATTAACGAAACCATTTCCACTACCTTCGATAAAGAGAAAATCAAAACTGAAAAGGTGGATCCAGACCAGGTTCCCATCAAAAGCAAGATCAATCCAGATCTGTGCAAACCATTCAAGAAAGAGAAGTCTAAGAAGGAGGCTGAGGATGTAAAAGGCAATGAGGATCCAGTCTATTTAGGTGAGGTTTCTGCCAGTTCTATGAAGAACAAGTTTAGTAAATTTGCGTATAAACCGTACGCTCTCAGGTCTCGTCGTGATATAGATTAAAAAAAAAAAAAAAAAAAAAAAAAAAAAAAAAAAGAACTTTTTGTTAATTTTTATCATGTCTTTAGGCATGATAAAAATTAACTACCCTCCCCTTTTTGTCTGGGAATGTTGTCTCACTCTTTCGAAAAACAAACCGTGACTCATTCTTGGAATGATTGCCATTAGAAAGGATGAGTTATAGTCTATTTTTAGAAAGTGTGAGACAACATTCCCAGACAAAAAGGGAAGGGGGTTGTTAATTTTTATCATGTCTAAAGACATGATAAAAATTAACAAAAAGTGTTTTTTTTTTTTTTTTCTCCAGATTTTAAAAATTTTTTCCAGCCGACTCGATCAACAAGACCATCATTTTTTTCAAGAATGTGTTCTCACTTATCTATTTAAGCCATTCGAGTTTCATTTCAGATCGTTTGATGCTGTGGCCTGTGTACAAGCTTCTACATGATGAAAACAGATTCTGTGTCAAGGTATATTACCATTTTGTTTTTTTTTCCTTTTTACATAATAGAAATTTTTCTGTACTGACTTTTTAACCCCCCCAACCAAATCAATTTATTTCTCCAAACCTTTTCGCATTTAGCAAGTTAGGAACCGTGTATCAGAAAACTGCATGGCATTTTTCATAATGAGATTATCGGGCAAATCCTTTCTCGTCAATTGTTTATTTAAAGCCGTTTCTTTGGGATACGTGATGCATTTGGATTGATAGAGATACGAAGATCCTGTTTCTTCTCCCATCACAACAATCGGTTCAGGGTGACAAATATCTTCTAACGTATAAAACCCAACCCCTTTCTTGTACGCGACATTCGAAATGACGGTTTCGGGAACGAGGTCTAAATTGGGTAGTTTATGAAAATCGAATAAACAATGCGCCAGCAGGAAATTGTAAAAAGGAGAGAATTCCGTTTTAGGGTCGACAAAGAGACCTCCATTCGCCATGTCGCATACCTTTATCTTGTCGAAGAGCGTCGCTACATTTGAATTATTAATATAGTGGTATAAACCGCAAAGACGTTGCTGAAGCGTGCTCTTGAAATGAACCATCATTTCTTCTTGCATCTTCGTGGTATTGTTCACGCCTAAACCAATTTCGTTCGTGTTGCCAACACTTAAATTCCGTAGCAGTTCGTAATGGAAACGCCGATCAAACACATCCATGGCGTTATTGCGTTTCAAGTCGGTCGGGTCTTGATAATACAGGTGGTTGATATAGTGCTCGATGCACGGGTTGAGTTTAAACGTGAGATCGTCCAACTGGACGTCGTGTAAATCGGGTCGGAAATGTTTATCCAGGAACTCGCGTGTCGGTAAAATGACAGTATTTTTCGGAAACGAGAAATTTTCCTTCACAATCAGGAAAGGTCCAACGACCTTGGTATGCGATTCCGATTCCATTCGATGATAATAAATTTGCAATCCATAAGGATTTCGAAGATGGTTCAGGCAGAGAATATTCCGAAACGCCGAAATATTGTCCGACCCACAAGGAATTTTTCGATTACTAAAAATACAATTGAATTCGTTCATTGTCTTGGTTTCTGAAAATCCGGCAAGGGTCAAGAGACATGCGATTTTTTAACAAGTCTGGAGGCAAAGTCGCTAAACAATTTAAACAATTCGACATTCCTGTCAAACGAGCAGGGGAGGTCGCTAAAGTCGTCGCGAAGAATAAACCCCTTCAAAAAGCTTTTGATAAAGTGTTTAGTAAGAAAGCTCTTCTGACCGCAGGAGGGGTGACGGCCGTCGCGCTCGGTTCTCAATATGTCAACCAATACATTCGGGACAATTCGGGCTGTTTTCTCTACAACGGAGGGGACATGGTTTGTAAACTTAAAGAATTGAGTTGTTGTCAACCCGAACCTGTTCACGGGATCGAATCGTGCACGGGATTTCCTATTCAGCAATGGAATGCGTGTGAAGGGTACGACAACGAGAAAGAGGATACGTGTTGTCGATTATGTGATTGTCAATATCACGATTGTACACCGACGCAAGAATTGAAATGCCGTCGACCCACGATCGGAGAAGCTTTAACGCATTTCAGTCAAGACGTGACGGGTTCCATCACGAGTGGTATTTTAGATGTTTTGGGTAATATACCGTACCTAAAACCAATCTTGTTGGGAATCGTTCTTGTCATCATCGGCCTTATTATTTGCAAATTCGTATAAGAAAAGATGGATATCGTTACACTTCAATCCTTAAAGACTCCTATCGATCACCTTCTTCATCATAAATATCGTCCTCGACTGAATACCGTGGTACCTCAATATATCAAATTTCATAAATTTCCGCCCTTCACGAGCCTCGTCACGCTCGAACTGGTGCGCGATCCAGAAGTACAGGAAGCGGTGCGAGACTATATTCAAACGCTGTTTCGAGAAAAAGAGAAATACGGCTATTTGTATTTTTTGAGTGAACAAAACCTCGTACTTCCATTTACAATTCAATGGAATACAGAATTGGTCGTGGATCCACTGAACTTTTTTACTATCATTACGGAAATAGATCAGATAGCCGACCAGTTCGCTCAACGGGGAGATATGACGTACGAAATAACTCGCGTTGAAATACTCTATTTTTTAGTGTTGATTGTGAATATTCAACTCAATTGGATCACGGTCGATTATTTGCTACGATGTAATCAGATGTATGATTACTTGATTGCTGCTCCTAATCGAATCTTGACCAATTCCGAAATGGAAAAAAATACAATATGATCTCCAAGTTACGAAATGCTTCTTCTTCAACCCTCCTGAGCGATCTGAAGTAAAACTTGAAATGTTTAAATAGATAAGCGAGAGCCCATTCTAGAAAGAATTTTGAGATGTCTTGCCAATCGAGTCGGCTAGGAAAAATTTCTGTAGAAAAAAAAAAAAAAAAAAAAAAACTTTTTGTTAATTTTTATCATGTCTTAAGACATGATAAAAATTAACTCTCTCTTCTTTTTGTCTGGGAAGGATGTCTCACCGTTTGAAAAAACAAACCATAACTCATCCTTTCTCATGGCAATCATTGCAAGAATGGGTCACGGTTTGTTTTTCGAAACGGTGAGACATCCTTCCCAGCCAAAAAGAAGAGAGAGTTAATTTTTATCATGTCTTAAAGACATGATAAAAATTAACAGAAAGTTTTTTTTTTTTTTTTTTTTTTTTTTTTTTAAGCTCTCAGAAATTTTTTGCAGCCGACTCGATTCACAAGACATTTTAAGATGACGTCATCGTTTCAAGAATTGTGTATATCAGTGGATAACTTTCGCACTTCTTGTAAGTTGAGTTCCTAGCTGAGCTAAGGGAATCACCATTTCTCAATCTATAGATATTTGTTTCGTTTTTTTTTTCTCTTTACAACAGAACACATGGATAGGAAACTGGTCGTTCCATAAATTCAATTCTTAACCGGACAATATCGAGAAATTTTCGAGCTTCCCGACTTAGGCGAATGACGATCAGGGACGATGAATTTCTTGGTACAATGATACCTTCTTCTTCTTCGGTTTCGACCATTTCGGCCGAAAAGCATATTTTATGTCGAGCCAAAGTTAGAGCCAATTGAAAGAGTTTCAGATTGCCGTACCTGATTTCTGGATCCGTGGAACGATTCTGATGATAAAATTCCAGCCATGATTGAACCAGGTAAGGTAGATGAGCATAGGGTTTAGCAAGTGGAACTGGTTTTTCTTCTTCGATTTTGGTCAGACACCATAAATCATGAGGAATGGAAGCATATCGAACTCGGTGAAGCGCATGCTGACAATCGTATTCGTAACTCTCGAGAAACGTCAATTCGCTCACATCTGTGACGGGATGGAACAGACACGCTGTGTTTCTATTAGCAGGTTGTTTCGGATGAGATTCGAGCATGACATAACTTAAACATAAGAAAGCCTTTTTGTATTCAAAACCGATGATCGTCGAACAGAATACGACCGGTTGAAGTGGATACGTGGTTTCTGGTTCGTAAAGAATAGGAATCCAGTGCACGGTCGTGGGGATGGCTTGATATTCCATGTACCGCTGATACGGTGATCGAACATACGAGTATAAAATCGTTTCCGGTTCAGAACCGTTGACGACGAGTCCAATGCATTTCCCGTTAGGATTCGATCGAGTAGCATTTTCGAACCCGATTTGAAACGGGTATTCGATCAAGAGTCCGACCTTCTCAAGCGAATTTCTCTGATCGTACGTAGTCAAAATATCTTGGACAATATATTGAGGATGGTGCTGATACGTCCATTGTTTTTGAATGAGCGCCGTACTCTTATTGTACTCAATGGGAAACGGGATGGGTTTCTCAGGATTCACGGACGGTAAAAATTCAATAAAGGAAGACGGAAAAGCCGTTCGCGTTTTCAGAGGATCGTAATAAACGTCCGGTCGATCTTTCCATTCGTTGATGAAATTATGGACGAGGTCATTCTCGTGATGGACCTGGTTGGACAAAAAACAAAGACGATACCTTTTCCCTCCGTCATCTTCTGGTAAATGTAATCTGGGCCCGTTATCATCATCAAAGTAATGTCCTCCTGGATACGGTATATCCCATTCGTCTAAATATAGAATTGTATGATTATTTTGGGAGCGGTACACGTTTTCGAACACGGGATTTTGTAAATACCGTTCGATCGTTTTAGGATCTTTCACAAAAAATGGTGTGGCGAAAAGTTTGAAAAGATTGTGGGAGGATTCCGATGAATTCGGGATCGTGGGGAAAATGACCCGTTCGTTTTCTAAAAGAAGGATCCATGATGCATTGCGTTGAAGAAAAACGGTACACGACAAGTCCGACATTTTAGAATAGGCGGCTAGGGCGAGAACGAGTGGTTTCTGACTCGGGACGACTTTATCGAAATGAGCGAGTTTTCGAATCACAGAAGGTTGAAGCCGCATATGGGCTAAGGGAAAAAAAATCGTATCTTGAATCACATTGAATCCTCCTAAATGCAAGCCATGAAATTGGCTGTAAAGTGTAGCGTATTTATGAATATTCATTATCCTTTGTTTTTGAGAGGGTCGGATTAAAAAAAGAAGAAAATAGACATCTGAGAAAGTATCCGCAAGTGGAAAAGCTTACGATGAGCCGATTTTATAGTTGGCGTAGTATCCGAACTGACATTCGCTAAGGGGTCTAATAAAATCTAAAATCCATGGCTAGAGAATAGATGGGAAAGTCTTTTATGCTTCTGATAAAAACCGCTCGTTGTAAATCCAGAATCCATTGGTTAGAACAGATGCGGGAAATGTATTTGGAATTCTAATAAACAGACCAAACTGCCTTGAGTATCTGCAAGTAAAAAATCTTACGATGAGTCAATTTTATAGTTGAAGTAGAATCTTGGATCCATTAAGGATATTGATAGAACTTGTATGTAATTAGAGAGAAAGGAATGAACAAGATAAAATGAGTTATGAATCATTTCTCCGATCCGTTTTTGGATCTAATTATAAGACATTTATGCCTTTTATTCATACTATTCAGCTTTACTGTTTATTTGTCATTACATTAGTAATTTGTCTGACCATCTACATGATTTATGAAACACAGCAAGATAAATATTAGGAAAACTATGTTCCCCCTTCATGGTATTTGTTTTTCAGACATATATATTATGGATTAAGTTATTTCTTTATCAATAGCGTCAGATCCTGGCACCCATTCAAAAAATCATTAATAATAATTTAATATCATTAATAAAATTTTGAAACCTTCTAGTATAAACCTTTTTATCAAATTTTTAGTAAAATAACAAAGATCCTAAAATCCTTACCTTTTAAATCTAGTGTGTCCCATAGGACAAACCGGTTTGTCCTATGGGACACACTACATTTAAAAGGTAAGGATTTTAGGATCTTTGTTATTTTACCGTCAAGGAAAATTTAAAAGTTTTATGGAATCCTTATATTTTTTTTAATCAATTTACTTTTTAGGTACCAAAAAAGGATTAGATTAAAAAATATAAGACGAAGTGAAAAATAATAGATAATAATTAATAATGAAGGGTAGGAATCAAGATGGATACTGAGGAACCTACAACTTTATCTGAAAGGAAAAGAAAAAGAAAAGCATATTTGAAACATTATTGGTCACTGGAACGAGTAAAAGAAGCAAATCGATGGAGAAAACGAGAAAGGCGAAAAGATCCAAACGTTCGATTCAAAGAAAAAGAATACCAACGAATGAGACGATGGAAATGTTGGGATAACGCTCTTCCTAAACATAGACATAAGCCTGACAATACAGTATTCAAACAATGTCCGTCGATGGAGGAATGTCAAAATATTATTAAACGTATGAATATTTCGGAAGGAACACGAGGTAAGTATGAATTTTATTTTAATGAATTCTATGATTGGTATCAAAAACATGGTGACGGTATAAAATATCATTATAAAAGAGCACTAGAGATATATGAAAAGTATCTGACTGAGGAAAAGAGGAAATCGTATAATAAAATAAAAGTAAAATCGTGTTTTTATACCGTTTGCTCGGTGAAAAAAGGGAGCGCTCGAACCAAATTCATATTAAAAGATGTCAAGGTCCTCTTCTTACATTAAATGATCTCAAAATACTTAGAAAAATAGTTATAGATCGCTATGAATATGAAGAGATGGCTTTATTTATTCTTGTCATTCTTGAAACTGACTTAAAAGCAAACGAAATTTTAAAACTTCTGAACGAAACAGATCTTCGACGACATTATGCAGAAAAGAAATTGGCATCGTCCAATATATGGGATCAACGTAATCGGTTTTTGTATGAATTTTTGGCTTGGGTTATTGCCGGCCCACTTTTCCCTCGATCATTAGATGGTTGCTTAAGAAAATTAAAACGATTCTTTCGAAAGTATTTTCCGTATCGACCCTTTAATCCTTCCTATACTATCATTAAACGTTCCATGAAAATTGCAAAATATCGTAAATATATACGAGAGAGGAAATTTAAAGAGATGGAATCAGTAACACAAGAGTCTATTCTTTAAAAAACTTTCAAAAAATATAGGGATCATTGCTTTTATGGATTGAAAAAGATAACCAGATTGGATCTTCAAAAGCACTTCGTAATCTGAAGTAGAACTCAAAACACTTAGATAGGTTCAAAAAAAATAGGATAATCATTTCTTTCTAGTAAAACGAAAAATAATTAAGAAGGAAAAATCTCTTACCTTTATTGAAGCATTTGTCGTAACGTAGAAGCTGCGTTGAAAGATGTTACCTCTTCAGCAGTACAGACTGATCTGTAGGGAATGTCGGATTGTTTAAATAGATAAGTGAGAGTCTGGATAATTAAAAAACCATAAGGATCAAATCGATTGAATTGGTAGGAAAAAAAAAATTCTCTCTTTTCGTCCGAAATTGATGTCTTCAATTTTTCGAAATTGTGAGACATCATTTTCGGACGAAAAGAGGGGTAATTTCTAATTGCACCCAATGTAAGATAGAGTCACGGTTTGTTTTTTCAAAAAATTTGAGACATTTTCAGACGTACATTTTTTAATGATCCAGTTCATTACGGATCCCGATAAAACCGAGCTATATTCCTATGCACACACTCAGGTTTTCCTTGAATCATAGCCTTTACTTGTGGAAATTGACACATGCATTCATGTTGATTGAACCCCCTATAGATAAATGTACCATTTTAACAAACGTCTTTCGCCAATTCTCCACAATCCGGTCCATTGTAAAAAGCTGGATCCGTACAGTAACACGACCACTGATAGAATCCATTTTTTTCGGTAAGAATAATCATACCCCCTTTTTCAGTTTGACACGGGTAAGGATTCAGTTTGGGCATACAGAGTCCTCGAACACATTGCATTTCTTCCCCGTTTGTGCAAAGAAAATCACATGTATCCACACACCAGACTTTTTCTCGTCGACAATCTTTAAGCGGTATAGATTCGTTCATGGGGATGGAATCCGATTCTATGACAGAAGTAGGAAAGAAAAATAGAAAGAGACCAAACATCATCAAGAATATATACATTTCAGCCATCTTTTTTTTTCTTTGGACAAAAAACAAAGGATAAGGATATGGAAAGACGAGTTGATCAACACGAAGAACGTCGATCTTGTCGTCAAACGGCTCTTCAGTCTAAAATTAATACTTGGCGAGATGCTTGTACGGCATGCTTTAAAATCATGGATGATTGGGCCACGATCGATTTTAAAAAATTCCATTTCATATTTGAACGATGGGTCTCGATTCTCAATCGTATCTTGGAAAATCCAATTCGTCGATTGGACCGTTACGAAATGTCCATGTATTATTGTGAAGAGCCAGGAGGACCCAAAGAGGTTATTCAGTTATATATTAATGAAACCGAAACCGAGGAAGGAAAAATTCCCGTCTACGTTATTTTTAATCTTTTCGAGTTTATTAAAATTCATCGCAATTACTGCTTAAACTATTCCACTTCGAACAAGATGCTAGTAGATCAAAACAGGGGCACGATCAATATGAACACCTATTATGCTAATCAGGTCAATGTAGATCAAACTCGATTTTATCGTAATGAAACGACATGGCAATTATTATTCATTTTTGCTTTACATGCCTTGGCTCATTTAGATGTGTTTGATTTATACGATCACGCTTACTATGATACACACCAGCACGTTCGAGATTCAGTTTTCTTCCGATTATATTTCTATGGACAAGTCATTTGGGGAATATAAAGCAAAAAAAAAAATGTCTTATCCTTCCAAAGTTCCTATTGAGTATGTTCAAAAAGTGTTAGAAGAGAAATTAAATCGAAAAGTGCGTCGTTCTGAATCGACAGGGACATGTTCGTTGGGGCACGTTTTATTCGACTTGTCTCATTTACAAAATTTTTTTCCCCGCTATAGTCCAGAAGAGTTTATAAAGTTTCGAGACGATAAATTTATAATCATTCCGGGAAATTACTGGTATGACGCTATGAGTGAAGAACCTCGTGTCCAAGACTATGTAAAACGTTTCTTAAACCGTAATAAAGTAGAAATAAATCCAAATATGCGGCGTCGATCTCAACGTCAACGTTCTAGAAGTCGATCGAGAAGTCCAACGAGAGTCCGAACACGATCTCAAAGTCCAACAAGAGTCCGAAGTCGATCTCCAAATCCAACAAGAGTCCGAAATCGATCCCGAAGTCGCTCTTCGAGTATAGATATACCCATTCGGCATTACTTGGCTCCTCTACCCAAAAAAAGAGGGAGAAAGAGAAAGTCTAAACTCAAAGCTCGTGTTGGCTACGATCAAAAGTTTATAAAAGCCCTCGAGACAAACGAATCAGGTCTGATTCTAAAACCGACTCGAGGAATGGATCGAGATTTAAATTTGCCGGGATCTATTTGTCGGGGTATTCGCCAAGTCTGTCGCTACAAGGATCCTCAAACGAAACGTTACATCAATTTTGTTCGTGACGGGAGTGAAGACGATGAGTACGTGCTGCAACTGGAATATTAACAAATGATGGGATTTTCTAACGGATTAAAAGCTAGCGGGACAAGAGCCTTCCAGTGATCCGAATAATATAAATTATAATGATCGTAATCATATACATAAGACGGTAAAATGGCTTTATCGGTATGATTCTTCCAAGCATAATCATCTCGAAGGGACAATAATACTGATTTAGAAGTGCACGGTGACAATAAACCTTGAATCATGCGTGTTTCCAGTAAAAGAGATGAACGAGGTCCAAAATATTCGGGATCCATAATTTGATGAGTGATCTTGGCCGTTTTATAGTTATACACCCATAGTCGTATGGACTGGGGTAAATATCGAGTACTTTCGTCATGAGTTAAGTTCAAAAATTCTCGAATGGCAGGAATATTACTATTCAGATACATTATGAAATTATAAATTTGTTCTTCGAACATCTTGTATTTAAACATATCAAATTCAGCAAGATGGTGACTGGACAGTTTAACACGAAAACATTTTTCCGGATATTGATTTATATTAAAATCTTTAGGATCGATTTGTCGTCGAATAACCAATTTACTACTCTCGTCCGAAGTGATAAATTCCAGTTTATATGGATTGGGTTCTTCTAAATATCTTTGATTCAACTCGAAACATGGGGAGTCAAATCGTTTTACTTTCCCGTCTGATTTATAAACCTCTTTGTAATAAATATCCATGACCACATAACCCAATAAAATGGGATATTTTTTCTGTTTCAATAAATCGAGGACGAGTTGTTTATAATCCATCTTCTTGTTTATCTCGCAGAAAGCCACGTTCGAATGAGTTGACGAATAGGCTCATGGGGCATGAATTCTTGAAAAGTATCTAAAACCTCGGCCAGACTGCGTTGTCGACTTTTACAAATCAGTTGATGCGTTACATCGTTGAAGACGACTTTCTCGGAGAGAATGCATTGACCACGACATTTCTTCTTAAAATAATCCGGATGCATGAGTTTCACGTACCGAATAATGTCTCGAGTCGTTCGTCGTTTCAAGAACCGATGCCATTTCTTCTCGTTTAAAAATTCTCGATGACCGATGCGTTCTCTCTTTTCCACATTCAGAGCTCCAATATCCACGAGCACGGGATGATGGTCCGTGTACACAAAAGAACATAATTTTAAAACGGGAGCCGTTCCTCCGAGTCGATAACAAATACTACACAAGAAAACAATGAACGTGTAAAACGTTTCTGCTAAATATTCCGGTTGAAGAATGCGAGCACTATAAAGTCCAAATTCATTTCAAAGAGACCTATTGTATATCCCGAACGTTCTCGGAAATGCGTCGCAAAAGGCAACACATACTCCGAACTCAATTGTCGATGAAGAAGGATCAAATCGAAAAAATGTTCGGGCAAGTCACAAGAGCTGCTGGCACTGTAAGATCTCCACTGCATCGAGTGGGAAGTAAACAGGCAGTGGAATCGTCTTTGATTGAAATTATTTAAAATGAGAAAACAGGCATAATCAAAATGCCAAGGACATTTGGAAGGAGCATAATAAACAATTTCTTTCACGTGTTCAATAATAGTATGAGTGGTGGATCGACTCATCTTCTTCTTTCTTTAAAAAAGAAAGATGGTGGTGGTCTGTGTCTTAGATATGGATGAGACGCTTGGATACTTTGAAGGAGAAACATTTCAAATTCGACCCAAAACCAATTTCCTGATCCAGTTTTTACGTCTTTGCAATATCGATATCATTTTGTGGAGTAAAGGTTCGGATGATTATGTCGAGCGAGTGATCAATATAGTTCATTGCACGATATTGCACGATATGCGTATCGGATATTTGGCCGCACGCAATGTGAAAAGTCGTGCCGAAAGTATAATATTTCAAAATGTTCGGAACATATCAGAGTCTTGTACGATTACGACATTCTTTTAATTGGGGTCGATGATAACGTCAATGAAAATATGGACAAGCGCTATGATTTAAGAATTCACGTGAAGCCGTACAAGCAGATAGATCCCCGTGATCAAGAACTGTATAAAGTCGTGGAAAAAATTACCCAATTTTGTATAGATCATCAACGAGAGTTGTAGATGAAGCGAGATAGGGTTTTTGCTATGTCAGCTGGGAACCCCATTCCGTATAGAGAAGTGAATACGAGAAAGTTATGTGTATATAGTTCTTGAAGCAATGACGTCATTTTTAAACAAACCAATAGTGAGCCAGTTTTAAAAAATGATGATTGGGAAAAGGTCGGTTGAAAATCTGGCTGGAAAAAATATGTCAGAAAAATTTACAACCATTAAAAAAAAAAAAAAAAAAAAAAAAAAAAAAAAAAAAAAAACTTTTTGTTAATTTTTATCATGTCTTCTAGACATGATAAAAATTAATGACCCCCTTTTTTGTTTTCAATGATGTCTCAGCACCATGTTTCTAAAATACACCATGACTCACCATTTCTAAAAATAAAATTCCAAGAAAAGAATGAGTCATAGTTTATTTTTAGAAATGGTAAGACATCATTCAGTGACAAAAGGGTGGTAGTGTTAATTTTTATCATGTCTAATGACATGATAAAAATTAACAAAAAGTTTTTTTTTTTTTTTTTTTCCTCCAGATATTTTTCTTCCAGCTCTCACAAATTTTTTTTTTCCACTCGACTTCATCAACCAAACAAGACATTGCAAAATTCTTTCTAGAATGAATTCTCGCTTATCTATTTAAGTCATCCCATTTTCGCTTCAAATCAGTTTGTGCTGCTGAAGAGGTAACATCTAAGGCCAGTAGTCTAATAACCAAGATACTACATTCTACTTTGTTCGAAAAGAAGAAGTCTATTGAGTAAGAATGGATTATTCGTTGATTATCAAGAATATTCTTTCTTCTCCCATCCTTGAGAAAGCTATCGACGAATTAAAAGAACGTCAAGGTGCTCTCAACTTAATATGTCCCGACTGGGAAGATGTTTTAAATCACGATCCGCTGTACGAGACACATTGTCAACAAAAAGTTCAATTTTCCAAAGGAACTCGAAAAGATACTGTTCACATCCGAAACATTATTGGTTTACAAAATTGCTATAATGTTCTCGTGGCTGGTTATTGGTATTTGAAACCGGGGGAGAATAATAAAACAGGAACTTCGTTCATGACTCGACTGTGTGCTCCTTTAACTAAAATTGGCGAAAGCATGAAAGAGAATCCGCAACACAAATTTGCGGAGAATTGTCGTTTTTTCATGGACCGGTGCGATCCCGCGTTTTGCTCTGCTTGTAAAGGAGCCCAAGATAAATTTCAAATTCATAGAAATATGTGGTGTATACGAAAGAGTCGGATCTTTAATGGAGAGGGTTTAAAAAATACTTTTCAGTGTTCGATTGAAAATATGTTTGGTACGACGACTTCTTTTCTAGGTATTCTAAACCTTCAAATTTCTAACCGGTACACGTTCGGAGAAAATTCGTACAAGGTAGGAGGTTTAGTTCGCGAATTTATCTTATTTAAAGAATCTGTCCTGTTCTCGACCGATCTGGATATTGAAACTCCTCTTTCCCTCCCTGTAGTCGAAGAGATGGAAGAAGGGGAAGAGAAGTGTCCCGAAATTATCGGCATTCCCAATTACTTCAAACCCGTTACTCATTTTTAAATAAGAAGAAAGCATTTAGAAATGGATTTATGGAAAATCCATCGTCGACATTTATTATCCAAACGACGTTACCGATTTTTTGCCAAGATGGCTCAAAAAGAAATGGATCAACTTCCCTATCTCACCCCTCATAATATGTTTATTCATCGAGGTTTATCGGAATCGCTGTTGAGTAACAGTTTTGTGATTACCGATCATATGCTTTCCAGCATTATACACCGAAAAGATAATATTGATCCTCAGTACAGTCAATATTTGAACAAAATCGTTCCTTGCCGCAATTTTAATCAACCTCTCCTCCTTCAGTTAATAGCCACCTCGATCGCGGAAAAGGTGAAAACGGAACAGAAAGAATTACCGATGGACACAAGAGGACTTCCTAAAGACCCAATAGAGGATCCAAATGCTAGGAAAGTAAGTGTTATTAAGGGGGGTCCAGGAACCTCCACGGAGGATGCACTGAATCAAATGTTTGGCGTAAACAAGTAATTTAAAAAATAATGGACGACCCTGTCAAAATGGTGAAGGTTCAACGAAACGATATCTTCTACAGTGTTCGAAAGTATTTATTATCGATCCAGAATCTACAAACCAAATATACATTTTTGCAATATTTTGAACAAATAGGGGCCCAACGAGATAATGCCGGTCTGGTGCATGAAGATCGAGGCGATAAAATAAAAGTTGTGAACCTCTATTGAAAAAAAGAAGATGACGCTTTGGATATTTCTTCTCGTCTTTTATCTTTACCTGATCATGATCTACCTGTTTCGAAACGAGTCCCAACAACCCCTCCTTGGCAATCCATTTCTTACCACCCTCCTCAGCGGACGACGCTTTATTCGACTTGCATTCACGCAACCGATTGTGACGACGATCAAATATGTTTTCGGGGTGAATGTCTTCGCAAACTCCTTCCCCATGCTACTTGTTCTTCAGCTACGGGAGAGTGGGTTCTGGTGAATCAAAAAGGATTGAAATTCGCGACCTGTTTTTGTAAATACCCTCATCTCGTCACGCAAAAAGAACGCGGGGGGAATTGTGACGTAGACATTGCTTGCGGACCTCACGGCCGATTAGAAAGTTTAGACAAAGATCCTTTGAAAGAAGGTAAATGTGTTTGCGATTTTGGATACAAGCCGCTTTTGCAAGGTTTCGGGTGTGAAGAAATGACCGCTCACGAACGATTAGCGTTTTCGAAGGAAGAAGAAAAAAACAACGTATGGGATCCGACTGTATTTTCCGAAAAGTATCTCGCGTCTTTCCAAAAACCCGGTTACTTCCAGCAGCCCTGTTCCTTCGATGCTTTTACAGGTCAGCCTTTAAAACATACTTTTTATCATGCAGAATTTGGAAGTTGTGTGTGTGATCCGAGGTATGGGAATATCGGGGTGCGACTCGATCATCCCTATTATTTGAAAAATAACGATAAGGGCTATAATGCTTGCGCGAATATTTTTAAAAGCGAACCCGATTCCCCGATCCATCATGTGAAACTGTTTGCCTATTTCTACATGTTTGATTATTCGCCGGTCGCGTTCATCGAATTTGAGAATTTACACCCGATTCAATTATCCTATCCTTTCAATTATTACGTGGTCCAATCCAAGAAACACCATCTACAAATCGAAGAAACGTGGCCTTTTGACTACATGCAATATGTTTTTAAGTACCTTCCCTTTACGGTGCATACGCGTCACTGCCACGAAGATCCTGTTTTTCATGTTAAAACGTGCTACGAAACCATTATTCGACAAAACCAGCTGACGCGTTGCCAGTTGATCGAGCAAGAACTGGATGGAAAATTAAGTCAACACGCGAACGCCTACACGCTCCTGTATCGATATCCCGTATGTCTCTTTTCAGAGGAGGATCGACGCGTTCCCGAAATTTATCAAGGCCATGTCGTTCTCAATCCTTTCCATTTACTGTTGAAAACCCTCCCAAACCTTCTTCGATCGAACGGTATTCAGATGAAACCGAATGAGGAAGGCATGTGGCATGTTACGTTTGCTCGAGCTCCTTATGTAGAAACATATGCGGCGACGTTAGATCCAGCCGTCTTTCCCGATATTAAAGGAGAACCCACGAAAGCGTTGGAAAAAGGTCATTTCTTTTAAAGAGAAAGAGGGAGAAAATCAAAATAAAAGAAAGGGAGACATATAATCAAAATAAAAATGAAACGCGCTCATGAAGAATCCGAAAAGGAAATGGACCATGGAGAGGGGGAGAAGGAGGAAGAAGAACCTACCCATAAACGAATTAAAGAGTCGGACGTGTCTCTATTATTAGAGCTTCAAAATAAACACACGGATCCCGGTCAGCAAATGAATCGAGAATTGGAAACGGCTCGCGAAAAATATCTCGTTTCTTATCTACGGAAAGTCATTGAAAAACTGCCCATGAGTAAACACGTTCTAGATTCAACGACCGAAATTCCAGAAGGCTACGAAGGATTTTTAAAAATGTACAGTATCGCTAAAACATGCGTCCATTCGGAAATTCAGTTAAAAAAATTGATGGCATTTAATTCCATCTTTGACATGTTGAATGGCGTGATCGGGAAAGTCATTCACGATAAATATATCGCTCCATATTTAACGAAACTCGTCACCGATCATGATTTGAATCGGGCTTTTGCCGTATTCCAAGAAACTCTGCAAGCAGACGATACGAACGTATCCACGGAACTCCATTGCGTTTCGTTTTTGATTCAAGACGAATTGTCAAAGAAGGAACCTCTCAAAGTACCCAATCCTTTGTATAATCGTTTCACGCAGCAAATGTATGCCGTCAGTAAATACGTGACAAGTATATTAATGGCGATCGCAGCGAATCATGCAACTGCATCTACGCCTGACTTTGAAATGATCGGAACACCTAGAAAAGGAGAAAAATAACCAATGAAAAAAAAAGCTTAGGAATACGAAAGTCCATTGGTAACAAAACATGACAATGTCAGTTGGAAAAATTTTCTAACAGCTGGAAAAAAAAAAAAAAAAAAAAAATTATCATGTCTTTAGACATGATAAAAATTAACTCTACCCCCTTTTTCTTTTTTGTTGTGAATGATGTCTCACACTTTCTAAAACTAGATTTCTAAGCAAAAGAATAAGTCATATCGTTCTTGGAAATTTATTTTAGAAACATGTTAACACCTGATTCAAACCAAAATAGGGGGTGAGGGGTAGTAAAGTTAATTTTTATCATGTCTCTGTGGACTGGATCCAAGCTTATACTCCATCATAGGAAAAAACCATCTTATTTGGGTCCATATTCTTAAAAGAATTTCTTTTTTTGAATGTCTATTCTCCATTCGATAAACCATGCAACCAACACCAGAAACACGATCCATCGAAACTGAAATATATAGAAGAGTTTAGGAAAGAAATTAAATCCATGGAATATAGTTTCGGCCGCTTCATGGTATCGTAAACGCCGATCAAGGTTGACGAGCTGTTTAACCGGTTCAGGAGCGATTAATAATTGTCTGTCTTGATTCACCAGAATCACGGAATGAGTCCAATCCACCTCATTTAAAGAATCCACGTTGAATTTTTCTGCCGAGGGGTAATTGGGATAAACATGTTCCGTTACATATCGTAAATGCGCGTCTAAGAGTTGAGCTGTAAAACTAATATTTTGGGGATACGTCAATAACAACTGACTTCTTAGAAATTCTTCCTGATAAGGAATCCAAGCTGATGAACGATCAAGAATCGTTTCCATCATGATATTATTTCATGCACTCTGTTTTTTTCTTCTTTACCTATTCCAATGTTTCATGTACCGAAATTTACTCGTCTATTATTCGGGACAATCGATCCCTTTTCATTTCAATCTTCTTCAATGGTATCGACAAGTCCATCAAGAAATCACATAATAAAGGAATCATTAGTGGATAAAACAATGTTTGGTTTTAATCTTCGTTCGACTCTCGCCATAACCATTTTAATATGTCTGGTGACAACACTGGTCATCATGGCCCTCATCGTATATCGTCTCTCCTACGGCAGTGTGGCTTTCGTTTACGATGCTGCTGATCCGAATAAAGTCACGACCAAAGGAACGACAGCGAGCGATTTCTGGACCAACAATAAAATGTTGCTCATTGCTCCAACGGTTGTCAATGTGATCAATATACTAATGGTCGGTTTATTACTTTACGTGTAACCGAAAAGAGAATAAAGACTAGATTCAAAAATACATCACGATGGATACAAAGGCTATCATGGTAATTATCTTATTAGGAATTGTATTTGTCTCGTTACTCAATTTCGGCTACCTGGCAACAGCTATTTACAGTGATGCGACACCCAAAACAGGAGCCGAACATTTTAATCAACGCAACTGGATGTTTTACGGAAATATAATGCTACATATTATTGCTCTGATGCTAGGTGGAGGCATTTTTATGAAAAAGTAATGATTTAATTAAAAAAATTATGACGAGACCTACCCAAGATGAATCCAAAATCTTTCAGAGAAATACATTCATAGATAACGATGAGTCACTCGTATTCATAAACACGTTCAAGGTGATGGACGGGCGTAACTTCAATCCAAGAAGAAATATACCAACAACTGCTTTTATTGACATCTTGCCCACTCAAGAAGGAAGAACAAGAACGATCAGAGTCAGCTAGAAAAATTTCCCAAGAGCTGAAAAAAAAAAAAAAAAAAAAAAAAAAAAAAAGTTTTTTGTTAATTTTTATCATGTCTTCTAGACATGATAAAAATTCACTCTACCCTCCTTTTCGTTTTGAATGATGTCAATATGTTTCTAAAAATAGATCTCTAAGAATGAATCATACTTTTCTTGGAAATCTATTTTTAGACACATGTTGACATCATTCAAAACGAAAAGGAGGGTAGAGTGAATTTTTATCATGTCTAGAAGACTTTTTTTTTTTTTTTTTTCCACTACTAGAAAATATTTTTCTCAGCTCTCAGAAATTTTCCCAGCCAACTCGATTGACCAGACATCACCATTTTCTTACAATAATGAACTTTCACTTATTTATTTAAACCATCCCAGTTTCACTTCAAATCAGTTTGTGCTTGAATACAAGCTTCTGTTCAGGTATGTTAATAATATATTTTTTGTTTCTTTGGCTTTTCGCGTTTAGTTTATGTGATTCGTCTTTCGCTATAGAGATCCAATATTTTATAATGGCAATTTTGATTTAAGATGGTCACCATTTTCGCCATTTTCCGTAGCGCTTGATCTGCTCGAGTGTCCATGTTGCGTCTATCTTCATAAGACATATCTAAATACAGCTCATTGGCGTTCGGTTCAATATTTAGGTGATACACTTCATGATTGCGTTCTTTGTCCATGAGAAACTTGAACACATCAAATTCATTTGGCCGGCGATCGGATTTGAATGGTTTCAGGACTCTCGGACTGTAAAGTCGTTTCCCCTTCAGATCAAAGACGAAACCCGGACAAGGTCCACCTTTTTGAGAACGAACTTCCACCTCGTCCGGTTCAACATCTTCTTCGACCTGTCGGCCATTGTCGGAACGATACTGTAATTTAAACCGTCGCCAATTGTCAATAAACGCGTCGAGAGTATCCTCCGATTCTGGAAAATATTGTCGGTAAAGCGTTTCGGCTTGAGTTTGTTCTTCGGGTAATAAATTGGCATACTCCACATATTCAGTGAACAATTTCCGGAAAATAGGATCTTTCTCACTTAAATAAGTGGCCATTTCATCCAACGTCATTTCGTATAACTGTTCGACAAAATTCATGATGGAAGTGCTTTTTTCTTCTTATTATTATTATTGAATTTTCAAAGCGGACATTATATCTTCCATTCTCTCACATTGATAGCGGTATTTTAAATATTTGAAAGATGTGATGGCCATGAGCGCTAGAAAAATGACGAGCGTTAAGACCGTGAAATGAAATTTAAAGTGAGTTTCTTCCTCATGCACAATCAACACGCAAATGGAATAGAGTAATCCGCCCGCTAAAGCAAAGATACCGAACGGTTCTAGCTTCGAAATATTCATGGGGATCCTAAAAGCGACTGGGCAACTCTCAAGTTAGTAAATACTTTATTCCAAAATTCTTCGTGAATAGCGAGCGAATTTTCTAAAGAGGCCTGGAACGTTTCGTACTGAGGCAGAGTTTGAGCAAACGATAAAATACAGTCTTTGGGATTCTGCATCAGCGTATGAACTAACCATTCGCGTAACCGGTTCCACGTCTCGGGCCAACATTGAATTTCTTGGTTGAACCGATCGGCAATCGAGGGACCGAACGTTTCATTCAAAAACCAAGAAATGCAAGCTACAGTTTGTTTCATAATCGTTTCTGAATTCATGGTTCCTTATTTTTAAATATTTTTTTTTCATTTATTTCAGAAAAAGAAAAAGAAGAGCAAAGAATGAATCATTTAGACGAATTGTTTCAGTACCTTCTCCAACACAAGAAAACAATTGTGTTTGGGAACCTGAGTCGATTACCCTATGTGATCAACGATTACATTTCCAAACATTTATCCCACCTCACCATTTTTGTCATTTGTCCCTTTTATACGTACCCGTCTTCCCCTCATGTGCGTGTAATTAAACCGGAAGAATTGAGCACGAACACGTGCGATTTATTATTCTACATTGAACCTTTTCCGCATGCCGTTTTACACCACGACATTAAAACGGCTCAACACCTCGTCATTTTAACGAGCCACATGATTTTTATCGATCGATACCATACGTGTTCCTATTTATCCTATTTTCATTTCCCGGGAAGTTTAGAAAGGTATATGGAAAATACCAAACAGCTGATGGATTTGGAACAGACGTTCCTTTACAAAACGGATCTACCCGAAGTTAAAGAGTCCAAGAAAGCTCTTTCGATCGGTCCTAGTCCTACCCTGGATCGATGGATCAGTCCCGAGAATCCCGATCCGACTCCCTTAGAAAACATGTCATGGATTTTAATCGATCTCACGTCCTTCCGGAATACGTCGTCACTGTTATTTCATTTTTGGACAGCTTTTGATTACATGCAGAATCATATCGATCGCATTGAAGGCTGGCAATTGTGTTTTAAAACGTCCGCGGAAGCTCGTGCTTATAAGAAACTCGTTCAGAAATGGATCGATTATCTCTGTTGTAGGGAATTCCAGCACGGGAACGTGTTACAATTGAATGAAATTCTCTCCCTCACGCCTTTTTATCGAGCAGGGACGGTCGATCTTCCCATTATTTTAGAAAAGAAACGATTCGGACCTTTGGAATATATTCTTTGCACATCGGTTCAAGATGCGGATCGAGCTTCTATGCGATATAACTTAGATCCTGTCGTCGGATCCGTGTTTCGATTGAAATAAAGTCAGAATGAATGATCCTAACGAGGATGATGTTTCGAAGGAAATTCCACCTCTTGGAACACCCGAAGTTATTTATTATGACGATATTCTACCTTCACAAATTCAAAACCAAGTCGACCTTCCCGACGATTTCGAACTTCAATTTCCTCTCCACACGTATGCCAAATCCGATGTAACCACTAGCCCTTACATTATTCGACCGTCCGTTTCTCCTTCTTCTCGAAGTTCGAGTCCAAGTTCAAGAAGAAGTCCAAGAAAACGCAGTCCGAGTCCAGGAAGGAGCAGAAGTCCAAGTCTAAGCAGGAGCAGAAGTCCAAGTCCAAGAAGAAGAAAAAGTCAGAGAAATCGTAGTCGTAGTTTAGAAATACGTCATTCTAGAAGAAGAAGTCCTGTAAGAAGAAGTCGTTCGGCTTCCTTTTCATCGTCTGCATCTTCTTCTTCCTCTCCTTCCAATATCAATCGTAGAGGAACACAAAGACCCATTCGTAGAAGACCTATGAGAAAACGTCGAGGATACGTTCTTGGATCTCGAACCGTTCGTGTGGGTCCTAATCGATTCCTTCATAAATATGGTAACCATTCCATTACGTTTGTGACCGAAGGTGGGGCCCACATACGAAATAAGAAAATTCCCAATAAAGCTTGTCGATATCTATTAAGTCATTGCTCACGACGGCATCCAACAGCTCGAGATCGATTGCCACGACAAGCTCGTATTGTTTTGAGAAAGAAAAGAGCTTAAACACAACGAGTTGAAAAAGAAACAATATCCAAGCAATTCACAAAAGCCAAAAAACAATTCAACAAAATAATAAAGTTCACTTACCAAAATGTGTATATAATAGACTTTAACTGAAGATCTTTCGAGGCTGGTATCCAAAGCACAAACTGATCTGAAACCGAAACTCGAGTAATTTAAATAGTTAAATGGAAATCCTTTTTCTGGTTTTATCGATCGAACCAACTGGGAAAAATTTCCAGAGCTGTATTAAAAAAAAAAAAAAAAAAAAAAAAAAAAAAACTTTTTGTTAATTTTAATCATATCTTCAGACATGATAAAAATTAACTATCCCCCTTTTGTTCAAATGATGTTAATCTGTTGTCTCAATATGTTTCTAAAAATAGAACATGACTCATTTCTTTCTTGGAAATTTATTTTTAGAAATATGTTCGAAAAGATGAGACATCATTCCCAGACAAAAAGAAGAGAGAGTTAATTTTTATCATGTCTAAAGACATGATAAAAATTAACTAAAAGTTTTTTTTTTCCTACTACCCAACTTTTGCTTCTCCTTTCTACCTCCCCCCTTTCGTTTCACAGTATATAAACAGCTGGAGCTGAGACGATTTTCTCATTTCATACTGAGGACAAGATGGATCAGGAAAACACTGTAACCCTGGAACCTTTGACATTACCCTTGAAGGATCGTCTCAAGTACGTGTTGGATGAAGTCGTGCTGGAAGAATTTAATCAATCTAATTTGTTTACGACTAAAACCACCGTTCAGTTGAGAGTTTTAAAAAGAATAGCTAATATGATGATGTTTCCGTGGACCTTGATTCAAGATTTGAAACCTCTTGTACCCGTCCATCGATACTGTTTAAATACCATTTGGCGTTTATGGATGGATGTGCAACAGCAGTTGGTACAAAATAAAACCATCTCCACGCCAGATGAATGGAATATGATCGAGAAAGTTTTATCTAAAGACTATTCTAGATCGACCGATCTAATAAGACTTTCCAACATCTTATTCAAACGACAGGAAATACCTAAGATAGAAGTGTATAAATTATTTGCCGTAGACGGATTGCTGGGCGAGGATTTGCAAAAGTATGTTTTTAATCTACAGTACGGAGGAGATGAAAAAACACCTTTAAACGAACAAGAAGCTCTAGATTTTAAAGCAGTTCATGCTCGAATCGTCCGTTGTTTATATCACGAAGTTTCCAAACAATCGGAATCTCTTCTCTACGTGGATGTGATTCGACGTACTATAGAAGAAATAATAAACACTACACCTTCTACCAGTGATGAAGTAAGCGAATGGGGTGCATTGTATTTAAAGTATCTTGGAGAGGATCTATTTTCAAATATATTTTACGAAATTAAAGTCTGGAAGACGAAAGAATTGGAACAATACCAAGCGAAAAAGAATCAACAAGAAAATAATTCTCAAAAGAGAAAGAATGTGAGAGAGGATCCTAGAATCAAGAAGAAAAACAGAAATAATATGTCAGACCTTACTTTAGCTTCGAGTGATTATTTCGACCCTTCGATTGTCGATTTGCAACCTGTTCGTTATCCTTCTCCCAAGAGTCCACCTCCATCGGAAAAGGGGGAAGAAGATCCTATTTCTCCCGAGAGTCCACCTCCATCGGAAAGGGGAGGAGAAGATCCTGTAGAAGCTTCCTTCGAAAGACTAGAGTGTGATGACGAAAATGTAGAAACTACAAGTAGTGAACAAGGCAAAATGAACCCCTAGAAACTCGGAACATTTTTTTCCATGGCTCTTTAATGGAATATAAAGAGTGGACAGTCCAATAATACATTGAAGGTATGTGGGAGACTATATATATATATTTTGGAATAGATTTAAATACTTTAGATGCACAAATATTAGACGAAATGAACTTGTTTTTGTCCTTTACAAGAAGAACTACTAACCATGATAAAATGTTTTTCGAAGAGCATCCTTTCCAAAATATTTTTTCATCAGGTTCCATCCTCAACTGTAAAAACTGATTTTGACAAGATTTTATAGATAAGATAGTTCATTAAAAAAATTTTTGAGAACTGGTTTTTATCGCTATTCCATACGCAACTGTAAAAACTAAAATTTATAGGATTTTATAGTTGAGACAATTTATTTTTTAATTAAAAAAAATTTTTTTGGAACTGGTTTTTGTATATGTTCCATACGCAACTGTAAATACTGAATTGAATCTCATTTTATACTTGTTACTATATAAAAAAAAGAATCCTTTTATTTTTGTTGTTAAAAAAAAGCAACAACATCGAACTTTTTATCGATATATAGGAACAAAGCCCTCCTCCAAGATGAAATGGGATTCGTTTCAAAATAGAAATGAATATACTGTCACTTCTTACGATCTCGATCACGCTATTCGGTATGCTCAAGAAGCGACTCAACTCTATATTTACGAACAAGCTCTTCAAAGTCGGTACGCTTTTATTTTTAAACATACCACCTTCCAAATAAGAAAAGCCGACTCCAAACGGGATTACTACATACCTAAAACCCTCGATCCGGAACAATGTCACGTCGTCGAAAAATTTGTTTTTACGCAAACGGGATGTGACATGATTGCCTGCTTCCCTTTCCAAGAAAATTTAGAATCGTGTTCCCCGGAAGATGAACCGCGATGGATTCGACTCGGAACGGGTTTCAGTTTAGCTTGCCAACCCGCATGCGATCGTTTATATTCCAACACGCAGCAGAGTATGGACACGGAATATCGAAATGGAAAATATGTAGCCGTAAATCTCGCCAAGAAATTATTAGCTCTCTTGCCCGAACAAGTTTTCTTTCAATCAAATCATCCTTCTCTTCCTCGTCATCATGCCGGCCTCAATCTCGTCGAGGGTCATTTACGACTCAACCAGCCTTATTGTGAAGCGTACGGTCTTGTTTTCAACGGGTCTGATTGTGTGACGACGACGGGGCAAGATATTGGCGAATTTTTCTTGGGAAGCAGTATCTATCGATCTATTTCCACTCTGCAAAAAAATCATACGTTACCACCATATCCTCCTCATCTTCCCGACTTTGTACAAAACTGGCCCAAGAAATATGTGAAACGGTCCTTGGTTCATGAATTGGCGATTGATGTAGGGATCGATATCGGATTAGAAGCCGCGCAAAAAATCCTTGAAAAACGGATGCCTAAACTCTTAACCAAATTGAGTATGCAGTCTCTTCCCATTCAATCGGCCATCCTTCAAGCCGTCGTTCGGACCCAATTAAGTACGCTCGCAACACTTTCCAGAATCACCGCGACAGGATTCTCGGTTACTTCCAATGTGCTGACGGGTATAAGTATTCTGTCCGCCGTACTCGATATATTGGATCCGTTTCATTTCAATAAAGTGCTGACCGCTCGAACTCTACGATATCGACTGGCGATTAGACGTTCAGTTTTATCAATCGGAAACGGACCATGTTCTAGAAATCACACCCGATCTTCTATGGGACGTGTTAGAAGAAGATGCGAGCGATCGATACCTCTTCTTTGCCGAGAAAGTGCAAGAATATTTAGATGCTATCCATAAAGTGCCCATGACCGATCGACCCCAAACGCGAATGTCATTTCTCCAAAAATCACGAACAGACGAAAGAACCCCGAAAAATTAGATTTATTTCACGATAATTGTTTATTTGTTAACAGGATTCACCTTCCTATTTCAACCCTACATGCATTACTTATGCGTGACCATCTTTTTCCTATTTGTGTTTTATTTTTATCGTCATTCTAAATGAAAGCTGAAGATTTTTGGAGGGAAAAAAAACGAATGACTTGGAGGGGGAGTAACTAACCAGTGAATAAACTAAAAATCAGTTAGTACTTACAAATTACAAGAAGATGTTTCTTCTTTCACAGCACAGAGTGATCTGAAGTGAAACTTGGAGTTTAAATAGATAAGCAAGAGTCTCTTCCAGAAACAATTTTAACATGTCTGGTTTTCTGGATCAACTCGGCTGGGAAAAAACTGTAAGAGCTGAGAAAAATTTCTAGATGGAAAAAAAAAAAAAAAAAAAAAAAAAAAAAAAAAAAAAAAAAAACCGCCCAAACGAAACTAATAGTCCTTCGGGGACAATGCCCCTTTGGACTAAAAAAAAAAAAAAAAAAAAACACTTTTGGTTTATTTTTATCATGTCTTTAGACATGATAAAAATTAACTACCTCCCCCTTTTGTCTGGGAATGTTGTCTCACACTTTCTCAAAATAGACCATCACTCCTTTCTAAAGAATAGAATTCCAAGAATGAGTCATGGTTTGTTTTTTCGAATGGGTGAGACATCCTTCCCAGACAAAAAGAGGGGACAGTTAATTTTTATCATGTCTATAAGACATGATAAAAATTAACCAAAAGTTTTTTTTTTTTTTTTTTTTTTTTTTTTTTTTTTCAGTTGTGAAAAATTTTTTTCCAGCCGACTCGATGGACAAGATACCATTTTTTAATAATGGACTCGTTTATCTATTTAAGCTTTCCAAGTTTCGTTTCAGATGAGTCCATGCTGCGAATACTGTTCTCCTGAAGATCTTTCAATAATACCACTTTCTCGGATAAAATTCATCACCATTCGCTTTTTTAGCATAACTTAGATAGATATAGAGAAATTCCTCACTTTTATGATCTTTCGGGTAATACTCATTTCCATTTTCGTCTCGTGCATATCGGATGTAATTCGTCTCTGGCTTTTCCCGAATTCTATCCTGTATATAATATCCTTTTCCAATGCTAGATTTAGGATAAATCTCTCCTCCCCTCGCATTGACAGCATACGTTTTCACATTTACATCCAATGAATTTAACGGGTATTCTCCTCCATTGTTTAATTTAGGATAAAATTCGTCTCCGGAATTGGATTTGGCGTACCGACGAGGAAGCGCTATATATTCATGACCCCGATATTCCACAGCGTAATATTCATTTCCATGCTCGTCTTTGGCAAAAATAGGTCGATTGTCATTATCGAAATAATACAGCTCCTGTTTAGGTTTTTTAGGATCTTTTGGATATCGTTCTTTTCCAAATTCATCTATGGTGTAAACCGAAACCATGTTTTTTTCCTTTACCGATCTTGATATTTACATGAGTCACCTCCGATTATCCAGTTACCTTTTGATACATCTTTCGAATCCAGTCTTCAATCGATTGGCCCGTCGTTTTGAGATGTTCGGAATTATGAACGGTCAAATAAGCCATGTAAGCGGCTAGACCAAACGTGAGGACTAATAAAAATAAAAAGATGAGCCGGTTCGTTAAGAGGGTGACTGCGACTAGGATGATGCTGATATAAACCGTAGAGTAAAACAATATGCCTTGACCTAAATAACGATCCATTTTTTTTCTACTTTATTCCATTTGAATCAATGAGTCTGCCGAGACCGGATAGTCATCGGTCGTGACGGGCTTTTCGGTCATTTCACCCGTGTACAACAACGTCATGTCAGGATCGGGGAGGGCTTTTAATTTTCGGTCTTCCCAGTAAGCTGAACGAGGATGCGTGACGAGAATTCTAAAAAAAAATTTCATGTCGCGCTCGGTCCAAATTTCATAGACTGAGGTAAGGAGGGGGATACCTTCGGGATGTTGCGTCGCATCAAAAACAGCTTCTCGTCCATCTATTTTATATCGCGCTCCATGTTCCGGTACAATACGACTCAGCTCTTGAACTTCAAGTCGAAGGGTTAATCCAGCCGGTAAAATCCCTTCATAGGCTTCTTCTTTGGGTACGCATACGTGATACCCGTACGGAGTGGCTCGAATTCCTTTTGTGGAGGAAGAAGGACAAAAGACAAAAGGTTGACGCTAATTACAAGTGGCGTATAATACGGAATCGGGAATAAATCGTCCCGATCGTATGCGATGGCCTTCACGACACGTTTCGGGAACACTATAAGTCGAAGCCTGTTTCACGAATCGCTGCGACCAAAATTTCAAACCTTGCCGTCGAACGCGTTTTTTTTCGAATTTTTCCCTTTTCGAAAAGACACATGTGAGGAGAAGTGGGTAAATAAATAGCCGTTTTCAATTGTTTGAGGAATGGGTACGGCGTGCAGTCGGGATGAGAACAAATATTATAGCCGGGAATATAAACTTCTTCGTTGGTTTCGTCACAAGAGGCACGAGGTTCATGATCAAGAGTCGTCCAGGGCCGAATCCAATTCGCAACGATCGATAAATGATCGAATTTAAACACATCGAGATGCCGATACTGAAACGCGCCGGGGATGCGCGGTCGACATTCATTTCCGTCAAAAAATGTTTGAGGAGGACACGTTTGAATTTCCCTCCGAACACAATCAAAATATCGATCGCTCGTATCGCCTATCGCGAGTTTTGACGACGACGACTTATCCTCACAAGCCCATTCAACCGTATATTGATCCGACACTCGATAGCCTGGTTCTAGAACCGTACGTTTTCGGGTTGGATCACACGTGTAAGCTACAGCTCGATCCAAAGATGTTGAAAATGGATAGGACGGGAGATGTTTCGTATACTCGTGAGCGGGAACGACAATTTCTTTTGAGCTCGGTTGAACATTTTCACAGAAAAGAGGCGGTTGACATGTTTGGGACGTTTCGTCGTACACCATCGGTAAATGGAATAAGGCATCGCCGGTCCATGTGTCCCAGGAAAGAGGACAGGATATAGTGTCGCGAACCATTCCGTTTTCACAAATCGCGTAACCCGGAGAGTACAGAAAAGATCCTTTTTGGACAATGGGGAGAGGTCGTTGCGTATTATCCGGAAATCCGTCGCAGAGATCAGACACGCATCGCCGATAATGTGTCGAATATTTTTCTCCGGGCGAACATCGAATCATTTTCGGTCGATGGCCACGACACTCGATATACGTCACCTCGTCAATCGGAAAATGTTGACCGTCTTCACAGTAAGATACGAAATGTTTTCGCGAAGTGCAAGCGTCGTAGTAGAAAAATGTCTTGGGCGGACAGGCGATTCGAATCGGTTGTTCGTTCTGGCATTCGTAATAAAAACGTCGATTGGTTGGATCGGGTAAAACCGATCCGTCATGCTGATCAATGCAGGGATTGACAGGAATGCAGGTAGAAGGAGAATGTTCTTCTTGACACATGAGCACGTCTAGAACACGACCGTGCCGACATCGATAATAATAATACATCATGGACTTTTCGCGGGGTACAAAACTCTGCGATCGTAATAAAAACAGGTAGAGGTTTTTCCCCGTTGCGGGGAGCTAAGTATCATCGGGCTGTCCAAAACATTCATCTTTTTCCCAAATCCGTCCTTCCGCGAAATAATATTCGAGTGGGAGAGGAAACGTCCATGTTTTTCCCGTGGAGGTGTGAAACGAAACCTCGTTGTCGTTTGAGGTCTTGATCTGATATTGGAAACGCGTCGTTGTCGTCCGAGGAGAAGAAGGAACTTTCGGGGACGGGACCGAAAAATTATAGAAATACAAGTAGCAGTAGTATAAACCCAAAACGAATAAAAGTATGGCGAGCATCCAGCCTTTATTCATAAACGAGATGTGCCAATTATGGAAAGAGCAAAAAATTCCGAAAAAGGACGCAGCAGCGTGTTGTTCCAAACCGAATTATCGACATTTTTTAAAACAAGATCGCGCGTTGGATGAAATGCCGGCTCTGTATCGTGAATGTTTATGCTGTCAACAAAAAAGAAAGATCTTGGCGCGATAAAAAAGTAAGTCAGAATGGATTCGTATCGTCTAACCCGACGTTATTTTCGTCAATTGCAACGGCTTCACTTCCTCTCGCAAATGCGGCAACGCGATTGGTATCATCATATCGTCATCCAATACGTGATGGATCCCCAAAAAGGACGCCATTTCACACTTTTTCATCCGGCTATGGATACCCATACAGAAGAGTCGCTGGTTTTCTTTGGAAAACGTCGCTTATTTCTTACGTTTATGTTGAAACGGATCATTCACCAAGGTTTGAATGCCGAACAACGGTTACAACCGAACGCGTTATTGCCTCTCAAATCGCTCGACGATCCCGTCTATGAAACACAACGCAAGGCTATTCAAAATATTTGGGAGGTCGATGCTCATTGGTATACTACGGAGAATAAAAACGATATTGCCGTGAAGAATACGGCTCCTTTCATCAAAACTGAACCTCAAGCTCTGTAATTTAAAATATCCATCGGATGGGTGAGATGATTCGGATACGACACGATTTCAATTGTATGAGGCCATTTTAGCATGTATTTATAATGTAAAAGATCGTGCCGCTTCAGCGTATCGAGCCGGATAGCTGAAATATAGGTTTTTTCTTCGTTGATTTTCTTGTACAAATAACAAATACCTTGATCGACGAACACGTAAACATCTTGAGGAAACAGTTGCAGAAGCGACTTGTCCTTGGAAAAGTGTCGAATCACAGTATAATGAGAACTCGTAGGGATCGGAACCGGTTCTAATTTATAAAGGAGGAAAGAAAGAAAAATGATACACCCGAGCGCGATCATTCTATGCATTGTATTTCTAGTGACTCTCTTGAATCTTTTTTATAAACCCGATCTCCGGATGCCTTCTATTCCTCCCTCATCATCATCATTAGCCTTACCAGAAATTTCAACCGAGACGTATTGCCCTTTCCAAATCTTTCAGTGTCCCGATAGCCATTGCGATTGTTCTCAGCTCTGTGAAACAAATCCCACGTTTTACGAAAAACTCACTCTTTCTGATAAAACATGGAATCATCTCGAACCGGGTACTTATTGTATTCCCCAAGGAATCCGGACCGCTTGTCTTTCTTCCTCGGAAATTCCTATTTTTTCGGCCTCGGGATGGCTCTGTGCTCCTCGTTCCTCTTTCACCCATCCCTGTCAACATCCAGAAGCCCGTGATCCTTCTCTCAATGTTTTAATAGATCGTCGAACCCAACAACCCGCTCAAGAAGTAGCCGATTATTACGAAACGTTAGAAGATGGATCGTTCCGATACCAATGTCAATGCCATTCTTTAGATCGACGAGGTAATCGAATGATTCAAACATCTCCGTGGGTCTGTTCTGTCGATTACTGCGTTCGAGATTTGTGGAACGTGCCCGGACTAGGATGGGACGCCGAACGACACGTCTGTGAATGTGGACCCTACGTGCATCGAGTTCTGGGCGATCTATCTTCCCCCTGTGTTTTGGAATATACACACATAGACGAAAAGCATAGGTTAACGGGAAAACGAGAATGTATGACCGACCAATCTGTTGAATTCCGACCAATTTATTGTCCAGAGAATCAGTCGGTTTTACGGTTCACAAAACGGGTCTTGCGAGGCAACACAGCGTACGATTATGTCATTGTACATGGAACAAGTGTTCCTAAAATTTCGAGAGGTCAAGAATGACATCTCATTTCAAACGAATCGAGAAAAATTTTCAAACGGACCAAGAATTGAGTCGGTTTGAAAAGGAAGACGAAAGCCCCAAAGAGGAAGGATGGTGGAAGAGACAAACGTTCGCCATTCATTTACTACTGGTAACGGCGGGTCCTACGATTCTTTTCGCTTTACTGGGCAACGTATTGAAGATTCATTATTATGTCCTCTGTTTAATTCTATTATTTTACTTTGGAGCTCTGGCCTACTTGATACGATACCGATTTCAGTGGCTATTGCAAGCTTTTAAAGAAAGCCAGAAATATATTCGTTGAATATGGGACTTGAAGAGTGGATTATATAAAAAAAACTTTGAAAAAAAAATGAAGAGGGAGAAGAGGAATAAAAAAGGAAGAAGCAATAATTTAACCATGGCGATGGATCCTGTACTTATTCATCTATCTCCCAAAAATTCTGAAGGTAAAGAGTTAGATTTGGAAATATGGATAAACCCCGATGATACGGATGACAAGATTATAGAAATACATCGTCATGATCGCAAAGACAAAACGAAAGAATTTGAACCCTGTTGTCAAAATCCTTTTTTAACTCCCGCTATCCTCCAACGTAGAGAAAATGAAAAGAATAAAACGATAGATAAAACATTAGAATTGACCAAAGAAGCCATTCACATGTTGAAAGAAGTCTTTTCGGGAAATGGAGAATTCAGTACAATGGAATTTGATGCATCGTCCACTGAGGTAAGAGCTGATTTTAGACAGCCGACCAAAGAACCTGAAGTTGAGAAAGCAACAAGTTGTCAAGGTCGTAAACATAAGAAAAGAGTTAATAAAAAGAAATAGTACATTTAAAAAGACCTCTCCATCTTTCCATGAATTTCTTGAACAATGAACTGTTTTCACGAGACTCAATCCACATCTTTGCTGGATCTAAAGAGAATCTTGAGAGAAGACATGGCTTAAACTGTTTCCAGGAGAGTTGAAGTGCAGGCTTTTTCAACAGCACAGAGGGATCTGAAGCAAAACTTAAAATGCTGAAATATATAGAAGAGAAATTCCATTCTTAAAAAAAATTGGGATTTCTTGTCAATCGAATCAGGTGGAAAAAATTCTAAAGGTAAAAAAAAAAAAAAAACTTTTTGTTAATTTTTATTATGTCTTTAGACATGATAAAAATTAACTCTACCCTCCTTTTTGTTTTGAATGATGTCTCACCTTTCCTAAAAATAGATTTCTAAGAATGAATCATACTTTCCTTGAAGTCTATTGTTTACAAACATGTCTAGACAACATATTGACATCATTCAAAACGAAAAGGAGGGTAGAGTTAATTTTTATCATGTCTAAAAGACATGATAAAAATTAACAAAAAGTTTTTTTTTTTTTTTTTTTTTTTTTTTTTTTTTTTTTTTTTTTTTTTTTTTAAGGTTAAAGAATTTTTTCTCCCAGCTCTCAATCAAAAATATTTACGATGTCTCGATACCTCTACCTACTTTTATTTCCCCCCCTCTCCCTCTCTTAGTATATAAATGGTTGAAAAAGAAATCGGAGTTCATTCTGTTTCGTAAAAAGATAGCGAACACATGGCAACGGATAACTTAGTCATTTCATGTGAAGAAGATCCCTTTGAGGATATTCCAGATACGGAACCCACTTTTTATGGACCATTTTCACCCGTTTTTAGAGTACCGAAAAAGTCTTCTCCTTCTCCAACTCATTCTTTGGAAATACTGTCATCCACTCATCAGCGCTCTAGAAAGAAGAAGTCCTCACAGACCAAGCTCCACCAAATAATTGTTGGTGTGTTGGCTGTCACCTCTGATGGATATACTCTTACGAACTGCGTCCGGTTTATAGCCAGAGACCTGAAAACACATACGAAGGAATTTATTCAGCAATTGAATGCGGATCTGGAACGACTTCATATTGAAAAACTCTACGTGGCGAATGAACCCACTCGAGAAAAAATTCATCAAAAGGTACATCTCAAGTTTTTATGGACTGTTATTTACAAACCTCAACATCGTCAGCCACAGCAATGTCCATCTTGTCGATCGAAATCTTGTCATCGATTTATGGCCATGCTAGCGCTCCAACAATTAGTGAAATTTGCTGTTCATAAATGTATTCATTGAGTGGATAGGTAATCAAGGAATTTTTCTCTCTTTTTCCTTTTTTCAGATGATCCAGAGAAACAAATACTCTACTTCATATGGTTTAGTGGTAAAGACCTCATCAGGACAGGTGGTGATGATTCATCGAAAAATGCCATACTGTTTTCAAAATTATTTAATTCAGCTTTTAAAAAATAAACGTATCAAACCACCCTTCGATTTGGAAAAAATATCGGTGCTTCAAGATGAATTTGAAAACCATATTTATCCGACTCTCCATCCCAATTTACAAGACGATTATGATCGGTACAAGGCTAAATTAGCTTTTGAAGATGAATGGGATTTCCCGCATGGACAAATGGATAAAAGACGCTTCAAGAAAGACGACGACCCTCGATTCAAATGGTTCAGAGTTGCGTATCAGGAATTTGAAGAAGAGTCCGGCTACCGATTCGCCTACCAACCCTCGGACGTGGCTCAGTGTCCCTTAATCAAACTAGAATTTACGGGATTAGATCAATGCATTTATACACAATATTTTTTATAGTCGAACATCCTAAACATTTACGCCGTAATACCTACTTTGATAATTATTCTCCTTTCCAATCTCAAGCTGCTTATAGAATGGCTCTCGAACGCAATATCGGGAGTATTGATGATCGGATGGTCTATCGGGCTTACTTAATTAAAATCGAAGAGGCTCTAAAGTATCTAACACGTCAACAGGAAATGAAAAAGGACGGGAAGGATCAAGTGTTGCTATATTTTTTAGAAGGAGATAAATGGAATCCACCCGATTCTATTTGTTATTTAGAAAAGTAAAAAAATGGAATAAGATCCCTTAGCCACCCCGCATTTCCCACTTGAAGAACCCATTCTATCTATTCTTTTTTTAAATGTCTCGGGATGTCATCCGACGCATTCTCTCCGCCAAAAAAAAAAAAAAAAAAACAAGTTCCTCCCACCTACCCCAAAAAGAAGAAGAAGAAGAAGAAATTTCCCATGAGTCTTTTCGAGAACCCTCCCCCCCTCTCTCTTCCTATATATAAAAGAAGCCGAGAGAAAAGTTGTCTTTTCTTTTTTTTCCATCTCGTCCTCAGGAGAGAGATGGAAAAAAAACCAAATGCCATGGAGTGGTTACGGCGAGAGTCTTTTTCCCTCGCGATTCGTTTCCGTTTCGCCAAGACAATTCCCCTCACGTTTTACTTGGGGTCGGGCACGCTCTATTTTCGAGGATCGGAACTCGTGACTTGCCTTTCCCAGCAAGGGACTTGGATGAGTCCGAAAAGTCAACGGACTATTCAGCAATGGATCTCTCGAGCCCCTTTTCGCCCTTACCGATCCTTAACGACGGATCTCTGGATCGATACGTCGGACCGCCCCAGCCGGATTCTCCGCTATACTCCTTTTATCACCTTCGATTCCCTGGAAAGACTGCTTAACGATTTGGGTCCAGACGCTCTCCTCTTTTCGACCTGGCTTCAGAGTGTGATGAGAGAACCTCTTCAAATCCAAGATTTTCAGACCGGGGAAACTTATTTTAGTCCCGTGGAGAACAAGGTGATGGATTTTCAGTTTCAAAATTTATCGGAACTGTTTCAATGTGCTTTATGTTTTTATTCTTCTTAAAGAGTGGGGGGAAACTAAAAATTGTAGAATAATCATAAAAAATAATTTTGTTTTTCTTTTTAAAAAAAAATTGAGATAGTCAAATCTTGGGGAGGAGGTGGAAAATTCAAAACTATTATGTAAAACAGATGTGGCGGTCAGTCCATTTCGATCCACGGAGGAGGATATGTGTGAGATTCTCTGATCCATAGAGGGTTTCAGGAAAAAAAAACTGCGAAAGTTCCCCCCCTATCTCCAAAAAATGGGTATCCAGGTTGAATGCACAGTACAAACTGATGGGAAGCCGAAACTCGAGTTCCTTAAATAGAAAAAAATAAGAGCTCCTTCTAGAAACAATTTTAGATGTCTTGTTTGGATGAGTGAGTCGACTGGAAAAAATTTCTCAGCGCTGTGAAAAAAAATTTTAAGTTAAAAAAAAAAAAAACATTTGGTTAATTTTTATCATGTCTTATAGACATGATAAAAATTAACTCTCTGTTCTTTTTGTCTGGGAATGATGTCTCCCCGTTTCGAAAAATAGAACATATCCCATTCTTGAAATTCTATTATTTTAGAAAGGATGATGAGTGATGGTCTATTTTTCGAAACGGTGAGACATCATTCCCAGACAAAAAGAAGAGAGAGTTAATTTTTATCATATCTATAAGACATAATAAAAATTAACAAAAAGATTTTTTTTTTTTTTCAATTCAGGAAATTTTTTTCTGAGCTTTGCCAATTTTTTTCCCAGCCAGCTCCATCCATAAAACAACACCTCTCAAAATCTTTTCTCACTTATCTATTTAAACCACTCGAATTTTTTTGCTTCCAATGAGTCCACGCATCTTGGCCTTTCTTCCACTCTGCTCTGAGAAAGATAAGGTAGATTGTTTTCGGTGGACCGTCCTGTTGACGCTTCCGATTTATATAGAGAGTTATATATGGATAGGGTCCCTCCTAACTCCCTCTATTATGACTATTAGTCTTTTTTTTTCCCAAGAAATATACAAAGAATGATCCACAGTTTTTTTTTCCGTTAATGAAAAAAAAAATATGCTTCTACCTTCCGACTTCTTTTTAGTACCTCTTTAGGTGTCTTCTCCTTCTGGATCTTTTCCTTCTCCTCTCTTCCTCGCGAGCAGGGAATTGAAAATGCTGTTCAGGATGCAACGCTCGTAAAGACTCCATTTTCTTCCTGGAGAGGGCGTCTACGGCAAACACCGTCTTGTCATGAAATTGGAGTTGGTAGTAAAGAGGTCCGTGAATAATATACACGGAGCGAGCTCGCAGTCGATAGGGAATCATACGATACCCGTCGGCTTCTGATTCCATTTCCCATCCATAAAGACGGATAGAAGCTTCTCCGGTTTGAAGAATATGAACCCACTCGGGTGAAACGTAAAACAGTTTTAAAAAGGTTCCAGCATCGACGGCGATCACATTTTCCCATCGCAGATAAGCGTGTAAGCGAAAGGTTCCTGCCTCCATCATCGATTGGAAAGCAAAGTGCTTGAAAACTTCGATGGACGAAAAATAATGCAGGATTTTTCCATCGTAACAGGATAAATAGCACATGGTTTCTTGGACGATTTGTTCCATACGCTCCGGGTCCCGAAACCATTCTTCGAAACGGAAGAGAGGTTCCCATTGATCAGCTACTTCGAGATGACAGACGAGCGTGATTTCCACCAGGGTAGGTAGAACTGCAACGGCATCGGTCGACATTTTAGTTTTGCTCAGTTGAGAAGGAAGAACGAGAATGAACCCTGTAAGCAGAAAAACTCGGATCTATATAAATACTAGAGGAAAAAAGGCGGGGGGAAGGGAAGTTCTTCCTTCCTCCCAAAGAATAAGAAAAGTGGGTGGAAAGAAAAAAATCATTTCACTCTCAGGAAAAAAAAAGAATTTTTTTTTCTTGTCAACATGTTGTCTAGACATGTTTCTAAAAATAGATTTCCAACAAAGGTTCATTCTTTTCTTAGAAATCTATTTTTAGAAAAGAATTGACATATCCTTCACAACAAATTTCTTTTTTTTTCCCCTCCCTCCAGCAGCCAACTGGATGGGCAAGCGTTTCGGGTCAGATCAGTCCGTGCTGACATTATTTTTTTTTAAATACAATGGAATTAGTATAGGAATGTACTAGAAACTGACCCAAGGTTGAAAAGAAAATATCAAAATCAATACTCACTTCTTGACGACTTCTTTTTCCAAAAACCTGTCGAAGAATTCTTGATGGGTTATCCAATCTCTGGACCTGTCTGAAGGGAATTCAATCTAAGGTGAGCGCGCATTTACCTGACGCGAAACTCGGAATATCTGCATAAATAACAAAACGTCCATTCTTAAAAACTTATCGTCTAGTCCATTGAGTTGGTTGGAGGGGGAGAAAAAATTTCTGAGTAATAAATAATAAAAAAAAAACTTTTTGTTAATTTTTATCATGTCTTATAGACATGATAAAAAATTAACTGTCCCCTCTTTTTGTCAAGGAAGGATGTCTCACCGTTTCGAAAACGAAACCAAAACTCATCCTTCTCATGGCAATTATTCCAAGAATGAGTCACGGTTTGTTTTTCGAAACGGTGAGACATCCTTTCCAGACAAAAAGAAGAGAGAGTTAATTTTTATCATGTCTAGAAGACATGATAAAAATTAACAAAAAGTTTTTTTTTTTTTTTTTTTTTTGTCACTCAGAAATTTTTTCCAAAGCTCTGAATTTTTTTCCCAGCCGACTCGATGATGCAAACAAGACAGATCCAAATTGTTTCTAGAAGGAACTCTCCCTTCTCTATTTAAACCACTCGTGTTTCCAACTTCAGTTCAGTCTGTGCGGTGAATTCGACCTGGATACACACTTCTCCCTCCTGGAAAGAATTTCTGTGAAGGTATGCGAACATTTTTCTCAGCTCTTAGAAAAATTTTACCAGCTGACTTGATCGACGAGAGACATCTCGAACATTCTGTTATCTGCGGAAGCCGTTTCATTTTCGTGCAGTCCATGCTGTGGACTCCCCTGAATATCCATTGCTCCCGCCCCTTCTGGAAAGGGTCGTAGCTTTTTTAGATCCTCGTCGCTCTTTTTACGTTTCGTTGGATATCTAGGACGAACTTTTTTACCTTATTCCTTTCAAACTCTAATATTGAGGTTGGAGAGCCGTCATGGAAAATCAGCCATGATCCTGACGAATCTAAACCGACTCCTTGAAAGCAGAGCTATGTCATGTTTTTTTTTTTGATGACAGATTTCCAAGCTCCGAGTGATGAGAAATTTAGAAATTTTGCAGTGCTAACGGAAAGGAGGAGACAGAAACCTGGAGAATGGAAATGAAGCTGAGAAAAAATGCTAAGAGCTCAGGAAAAAAAAAGGCTCTTTCCAGGAGGGAGGAGAAGCGCAATTCTAGGTTGAGTGCACAGCACACACGGATCTGAAGTTGGAAACGCGAGGGGTTTAAATAGAGAAGCGAGAGTTTCTTCTAGAAACTATTTTGGATGTCTTGTTGTTTGGATCATCGAGTCGACTGGGAAAAAAAATTCTCAGAGCTCTGAAAAAAAAAAAAAAACTTTTGGTTAATTTTTATCATGTCTTCTAGACATGATAAAAATTAACTGTCCTTCCTTTTTGTCTAGGAAGGTTGTCTCACCGTTTCTAAAAATAGATCATGACTCATTCTTGGAATAATTGCCTTGAAAAAGGGTGAGTGATGGTCTATTTTTAGAAAGGGTGAGACATCCTTCCCAGACAAAAAGAAGAGAGAGTTAATTTTTATCATGTCTGTAAGACATGATAAAAATTAACCAAAAGTTTTTTTTTTCAATCTCATCTAGAGAATTTTTTCTAGCCGACTCGATCGACAAGACATGACATCACCATTGTTTCTTTTTTTTTAATAATGGACTTTCACCTATCCCTTTCAACACTCCGAATTTGGCTTTGGATCCGTGTCCTTGCTTCCACATTCAGAGCTCTTTTCTTCAACATTTCGTTGCAGGGGAAGAATCAATTCTCTCACGACGTTTAGATATTCTTTCAAAATGCTAGAAAACTCATTCAAAGAAAAAGTATCTAAGGGTGGAGTTGCCGGTTGAGGAAAATTCACGAGTCTTGGAATCGGATTATGCGAATCCGTCTGTATGCCAAACTGTAAAGAACCACCCGCTTTAGGAGAGCAGATAATAGTAAGATCCATCTTTTTCCAATTTTTGATTTGAATATACTTGTTTCTTCTTACTCGGAACATTTTCCTTTTTCTTCCTCCTCATCCAGGAACTGAATTCCAGGTGGAACGGAAGCATTTGTAATAAACTGTTGTTTCTTGGTTCCACACGCCTGACATTTTCCCGTGACCATCGGCCGTCGATTTTTCGACATGCGATAGTGGACGTCGACCGTATCGGTCTTGGTTCGGCATTTCACACACCAAATGGAATACGAAATAGGTTCCGCGTGAGAATGCTCCATTGCAGTAACACACTCTTTATTATTTTCTTCTCTTTTGAGAGAGATAGAGAGAGATCTTAACCAGAAGTGTAGATATAAAATTTAGGATACGTTTCGGATCCGTCGGCTCTTTTCGCATACCCCACTTCTTCACAGAGGTATTCCGTTTGCTGATCCGCTCTTCGAGGATAAAACTCGTTTCCCCAAGCATCGCGAGCATAACGAATTCGATCGCCGGCCGTAAAACAATATTCGACTCCATCCGCCTTTTTAGGATACATTTCATGCCCCGATTCGTCTTTGGCATAAGGGAATAAAACAGACGTATAAAGCGAATACTCGTCCCCATTTTGAAATTTCGGGTAGTATTCTCGTCCAAAAGCCGTTCGGGCATACCGTCGAGGAGCTAAAATGTATTGGTTTCCGTTTAAATCTACCGCGTAATACTCATGACCATTTTCGTCTCGAGCCAAGATAGGATTTCCTTCAGGATCCGTAACGTATAATTCGTAATGAGGATGTTGGGGGTCGGTCGGGTATCGTTCTTTCCCCGATGCGTCTACTCGATAAACAGACATGCTTAGTTCTCGTCGCCTGCTCCTTCCTTCCTCCCACTCGAGACCCGTTGAGATGAAGGTATGAGGTTGATATCTATAAAATGGGTTGACCCTTTCAAACTATTCTATTGTTTAAAGACGCGTGGGTTAGGAAAAAAAATATTAATAAAAGCAAATATCTGAACGGTTCAACACAACGGGTGAATGGAAAAAAGGAATAGTTCTCTCTATCCAGTCACAGGATGGTTTCTTCTTCTAGAACGGCTCACACTCAACTGAAGCGAAACTCGGAACTCGAAATGTTTAAATAGATCATAGAGTCCATTTCAGAAAGAATCCGGAGATGTCTTGTCCAGCCAAGTTGACTGAAAAAAAAAAAAATTTATCATGTCTTATAGACATGATAAAAATTAACTGTCCCCTCTTTTTGTCTGGGAAGGATGTCTCACCCATTCGAAAAAAACAAACCATGACTCATTCTTGGAATTGTTGCTATTAGAAAGGGTGAGTGATGGTCTATTTTTAGAAAGAGTGAGACATCCTTCCCAGTCAAAAAGGGGGTTCATTAATTTTTATCATGTCTAGAAGACATGATAAAAATTAACCAAAAGTTTTTTTTTTTTTTTTTTTTTTCAGAGTTACAGAAATTTTTCCACCCGACTCGATCGACAAGAGGTCCCCATTTTTTATTTAAGAATGGATTCTTGTTTATTTGTTAAGCATTCCGAGTTTCGTTTTAGATGAGTCTATGTTGTTGAAGAGGAACCATGGGTATCCTCATTTTTTTTTCGTATCTGATTTCTAAGATGAATTCAGTGAATTCACCTTGACCTTTTCAAATTTTGTTTGTTTACTTTTAGCCTAGAGGTTGACGGATAAATCATTCTGATTTTTTATATATTTTTTTGTGTCCCTCTCTTTCTAAGAAACCTATCTCGTTCCAAGTCTTCTCGAAGTGCTATTGGTTAGTTTCGAGACGAGGTCATTTCACATCCCCCCCTCCTCCTCAAAAAGTATATGTATATAAATTAAAGGAAGTGATTTTCATACACACACTTCACCTTTTTGAGTGGTGTCACGATGAGCCTATCCAGTAGAGAACGTCTTAGGGAAAGAATGCGTGAACAGAAACGACGCTGGCGAAGCAATTCAGCTAATCGAGAGCGAGAACGAATACTTCAAAGGGAACGTTATGCTGTTCTTAAAAAAAACTCCCGACCGCGAAAGAAACATCTTCCTCCCAAGCAGTGGGAAAGCTATACGAATTTGCAGTATAAGGATATGTGGTCCGAAGAAGCCTATCAAAAATATATTCGACAATGTAATAAAGAGCAATACAATTTCCTGATCTACGTTCTCGTTCGTTTGTACACCCATTACGCGTTACCTGAATCGAAACGTCCCCCTCCTCTGGATATTATTGTGCAAGGATCTGCCGAAACGGGTAAATCTTTCCTGATCCAAGCTTTATACCAAACTCTGATTCGAACGCCTCTTTTTAGCGAAGCGTGCTCGGTTCTCAAACTCGCACTCAGTGCTCAAGGAGCGGTCTACATTACGGGAGATAATTTGCATCATGCCCTGCGTCTTCAAATGAACGGGACTTTTGTTCGACCTCTGACCCAAAAGACTTTAGACTATTACAGACCCCTGTATGCTCCTTTACGGATGGTGATTTTGGATGACGTTTCCACGATCGGATCCAATTTATTTTCGCGCCTCGACCAGCAACTTCGACAATTGTGGCATGTGCCGGATAAGCCGTTTGGGAATGTGCATATGATTAAATTCGGAGATTTGCAGCAGCTCCAACCGATTCGCGACATGCCCATTTTTTATTCTGAAGGGTGGTGGACGCCTCAATCCACGCTCTACTATGAACTAGTCGAATGTATGCGATTCTCTCTGGACTACGAGGAGAGACTCGATCGTTTAACGAGAAATCACTTTTTAGAACCGGACGATGTGGCATTTTTTCAGTCCCGCGTTCGCAGTTTCGACGAAATTCCTCGCGAAGCTATTATTCTCTGTTTTTCGAGCAAGGATGCAGAGAAATATAATATGAAACGTCTCTAATCCCGAGGGACGTACTGTTCGTGTCTGGCTCGAGACGTGATTTATTCCGAGAGCGAAAAATTGCGGAAGAGGATGATGAAACGGAGTCAACATTTACATCGATCTCAGATGGCGAATCTCGAATCCGTCCTCCATTTACAAAGAGGAGCGCGATATCAATTGACTAAAACGCTCGACAGATCCAAAGGATGGATGAATGGGGCAATTGGAACACTACACCAAATAGACCAGGATGAAGACGGAGTTGTGACGCGTGTCTGGCTGCAATTTTCGAATAGTCTAGCTCCTATCGATCGCGTCTCCATTCGTATTGACACCTGTTCGACAAAAACACTCGCATTTTATCGCGAACAGTTTCCTTTGATGTTAGCCGAAGCGACTACGGCTCATAAAGCCCAAGGAGCCACCTTTCCGTCGATCGCAATTTACATGCACGGACCTTTTAATCGATTTCAGCAATATGTCGCTTTTTCTCGAGTGACTCTACCCCAGGGATTGTATATTCTGGACCTGTTTCGTCCCCGCATGAAATTGGCGAGCAAGCAAAAATACGAGGAGGAACTGGAGCGATTGCAAAACATGTCCCGGATTCCATATGATATTTCGGCTCGAGAAGAGAACCAAGATCCGTACGAGTTTCTCATGAACCTTCTTCAATGTGGGAATCGTCTTTCCTTCCATCTTTCCAATAGAAACATCTCCCAAGAAAAAGAAATTGTCAAACTAGAAGAAAAACCTTCTTTCCATGTAAAACCTGTTATAAAATGTGAATCTTAAATCTTTTTTTTAAAAAATTCAATAAAAAGAAATATTCTCTATCAAAACCCCTCCATTCTTTTAAAGCTTCACAAAACGCTCAACAATGTCCACACAATGGAAAGAGAAAAATCGATCTCAACGGTCCACACAACATGTTGACTCCTCAAAATATGTCTCTCCCAAGTGACAGGATGCTTCATCTTCAACGGCTGACACTCATCTAAAGCCAAACTGGGAATGCTTAAATAGATAAGCGAGAGTTTATTCTTAAAAATAATGGCGCTGTCTTGTCAATGGAGAATCGAGTCGGCTGGGAAAAAAGTTTGAGAGCCGGGAAAAAAATTCTCTAACTCTTAAAAAAAAAAAAAAAAAAAAAAAAAAAAAACTTTTGGTTAATTTTTATCATGTCTTATAGACATGATAAAAATTAACTCTACCCTCCTTTTGTCTAGGAATGTTGTCTCTCCGTTTCTAAAAATAGACCAGAACCCATTCTTGGAATTTTATTCTTTTTAGAAAGGATGAGTGATGGTCTATTTTTAGAAACGGTGAGACAACATTCCCAGACAAAAGGGGAAGGTAGTTAATTTTTATCATGTCTAAAGACATGATAAAAATTAACAAAAAGTTTTTTTTTTTTTTTTTTTTAAGAGTTAGAAAATTTTTTTTCCTGGCTCTCAAAATATTTTCCCAGCTGACTCGATTCTCCAATTGACGACACAGCGTCATTTTTTTAAGAATGGATTCTCGTTTATCTATTTAAACATTTCGAGTGCCACTTCAGATGAATATTAGCCGTTTAGGAAGAAAAACGCAGATTCCCATTTTCTCATTTCCTTCAGAGAGAGAGACCTAGATTTTCGAGACTCGATGACTTTTCAAGCATTTTTTGTTTAAGCTATTCGACTTCATATTTGTCTGACGTTCAAGAGTATGATCTCTCGTGGATGGATCTCTTCCACCTCATTCTCTTTCCAGTCGATTTAGAAGGGGAAGGGGAGATTTTTTTTTCCTCATGGAGAATGTCTCCTGAATACCGTTCAAAGAGTCTATGGAGAAATTATATGGTCAGAGCCACGGATTTCCAGGGCAATCTGCTTCTCAGCTAAAAAAAAAGGATCTCTCTTTCCCAGTCTGTCTTCGATTGCCTCGTTAACTGTGAAACCCATAGCTTTTCCGATTTTATGGTTCTCCCAGTATAATCAGACAGTCGGTCACAAAAGTATTCGAACACCGGTACCCTATCAGAAAATGACAAGATGGCGTTTTTTTTTCTCTTTCTCTCTGTGTGTCGTGTTATTCCATCCTAGGTTTTCTTCTCCCCCCCCCATCTTGGAAAAAACTGGAAAAAATTGGTAACAATCTCTTTTTGAATGGGGAGATGCCATTTTGAGCAAAAGCTGACGACCCTATCTTGGAGAATGAACATGACCGCTCTACACACCCTTTCACTCTCTCTCTCTTTGAATTGGGAAGCCATTTTGGGAAAAATGCAGACGACCCTATCTTGGAGAATAGAAATGAACGCCTCTCCCTCTTTCTTGGAAATGGAAAGCCATTTTGGGACCTTCTATTCTTGGGGAGGGAGAAAACTGAAGTCTGCACTTCGCTGTCTCTGAAAAGCGGACCCTCTTCTTCTGATCTTGAAGAACTGAAAATGAACGCTCTACACGATCTCTCTTTGAATTCAGAAGGTATTTTGGGACCTTCTAATGTTGGAAAACTGAAATAAACGCTCTACGCATTTTCTCTCTCTCTCTCTCTTTGAGATGAGTAGCCATTTTGGAGGATTCTCCACCACCATCCTAACCTTGGAAAACTGAAATGAACGCTCTACACCTTCTCTCTCTCTTTCTCTCTTTCTCTGAAATGGGTAGTCATTTGAAAACTCCCTAACTTTGAAAAAAAACAGAAATGAACGCTCTACACCATCTCTCTTTGAAAATGGGGGGGGGTGTCATTTTGAGACCTCCCTCCCCTAAACTTGAAAAAAAAACTGAAATGAACGCTCTACACTTTCTCTCTTTGGACATGGGTAGCCCTTTGGGGACCCTCTCCTCTTGGTAGGAAAAAAAAAAACTGAAGTGAAAGCTCTACACAATCTCTCTTGGAATGGGATCCATATTTCGGGAAACGTGGATCACCTCATGCTGGAAAACTGATGTGAACCACCAAGATTGGACTCTATATAATATTTTTTTTAATTGACATCTTGACCCTCCTCCCATTTGTTATTAAAAAAATTGTTTTTTTTTTGTTTTGGTTTTTATCCCATTTCCGATGTGATTTCAGAAATGCAATTCCATAACAGTTCAATTTCATTCGAGGTTAAATGATCTAAACAGTCTTTGACCCACCCATCCGTATGATTATTTTCTTCTCCTTCCTGTTGCACCAAATTTTGTATGTCCATATAATCATTCCATACGGGAAGGGCTGTATCCTCACAAGGCTGTCTTGAAACACTTGGAGTCTCTTTGGGATGAGTGGAGGGATCTAGCATGTCTGGACCCGGCTGCGATTCTACCTCCATGATTTCTGGACCCGTTGGAACTTGTTTACCCGCTGAAATTCTACCTCCATGATTTCTGGACCCGTTGGAACTTGTGAAACCGGCTGTGATTCTGCCTCCATGATTTCTGGACCTGTTGGAACTTGTGGACCCGGCTGACATTCTACCTCTACGATGTCGGGACTTTTTGAAGCTTGTGGACCCGTCTGACATTCTACCTCTACGATGTCGGGACAGGTTGGAGGAGAAGAAGAAGAACAGGATACTGGAAGATGTTCTGTCTGTGAGGAGTCCGAAAGAGGTTGCCTGTTTGAACAAGTCGGGGAAGAAGAAGAAGAAGAAGAAGCTTCTGGATTCTGAAGCGAATCTTGCACGCCAGGTAGGTTCCGGTAAGTCGACCGTTTTTTAAGAGGTAATTTTTTTTCTTCCTCCTCATCTTCAATTGTGATGACTTCAATTTCATTCCGTTGCCGGGTCGATTTTATTTCGGGCCATGACGACGGTTTGGTCCAGCTCCTCTTATCATCTAAGGAAGGGATGGGTAAAGGTGGCGGAGGGTTTTCTTCTTCTTTTTCTTGAAACATCATCGGCGATTGGAAAGAAATCTCCTCTTTCAATTGTTTCCAAAGCGAGTACGAGCACCGATCGACGAGAAAGAGACTCTTCTGGGTTGTGACGATGAGATATTGCGTTTTCGGGGAAACGACATAGTTTTGAAAAGGTCTTAGAATATATTTCTTATATTTCATCCTGTCGCTGACTTTAAAACTTCTTTCCTTCAGATTGGAGGACGATGATTCGTAATAGGCGAGAGGAGCGGCTGTGGTTTGAACAATATGAACTTCGTCCTCAGCCGTTGTTCTCACTCCAAACGTAAAATATCGTTTCGTGAGAAAAATATTCTTCCACCGAAAACTCGTGCGCGGATCTGTATATCGCCGGTCTGTTTGAATGGGCCGTCTCAAAGCTCGATCCATCCGATTCCAAGAGAAGGGAGATTCCTCTTTCGTTTGTTGCGATTCGAATAAATTTCTGTATATATTCTGAACGAGCAGGTTGGAGGATTCGACATCTTGGTTGAAAGAAACGATCGCTTGATGAGGTGGTAAATGCGGAATAAATGTCGCACAATGATACGCCAAAAAAATTTTCAAGTTGGAGATTTGCTTTAGCGTCTTCAAATCCTCCCCGTTCGAAATCCGTTGAGTTGGAAAAACGTCTAATAGCGACATGGCTCCCAATGGAAAAGAAATGATCTCGCCCAGTACTCTCGCCTTTTTATATATCTATATAGACACACACAGACACACATAGAGGCTCTATGACGTCCGTTTTATTTGTTTTTTTTTGTTTTTCTCTCTCTTCTTTCCAAGAAATCTTATCTCCATGACCTCTTTTTCTTTTCTTAAAAAGATGAATGTGTGTGGGAATGAGGAAGTGAAAGTAATAATTTAATAAACAAAAAATTATCCAACCATGACCTTCTTTTTTATTTCAAAGTCAACCTTTCCAATCCAAGGACGTCCAGAGATAGAGAAAGCAGGGAGAGAGGAGGAGGAGGGAAGGGAAGGTCACACTCTCTTTCTCTCTATAAATAAAAGGGGAGAGCCCCAAAGTCGTATTTTTGTCCAAGTGGATCATGAGGAGGCATCCCCAGCTCACTACGTGTATTCCTTTCAAATATAAATATGTTGATCTTTCCTTTTATATCACCCAAGGAGTCGTTTACCTGAAAGCCTCCGATTTTTCAAAATGTGCGGGTTGTTATACCGTGGGGAGTTATCAAAAGATGCGGGACGAATTTTTGTCCGACGAAAACGTGTTGATGGCTCGTGACATTCCACCTTTGGATGCACAAATTTTGTTAATGAAACGAGCCAAATATTTTTACACGTCCCACTTTCTAACCGTCTCGCAAATGAATAGGATTATGGATCGTCTTGAGAAGACAAAAGGGATTCTCGTTCATTTTAGTGAATGGTTGCATAAATGTTTGCACGAACCTCTCTCGATCGAGAAGACTGGGAAGAATACCTATTATATTCTTCTCGAGGACTCTCCTCCTTCCTCTCATCATAGAGAGGCCACGACTTTTGAAAAAATCCTCGAGCAAGAAAAAATAGAATGGTGGAACAACTACCCCATCCCTCTCCCCGAGCATCAAGAGGAGCCTGTTCAGAAGAAAAAGAAAAAACCTTTCCAAAAGCCTATCCTCATCCTCCTCGATAATGATGGGGATGAGGAGAAGCCTGTTCAGATTCCTCTCCGTTTGTCAAAACCCGTCGAGGATGAAAAACCTCTCCCTTTCTCAAAACCCCTTGAGGAAGAGAGACCCCTCGAGAAGGAGAAATCTCTCCCATTGTCAAACCTCCTCGAAGATGAAAAACCTCTCCATTTATCAAGACCCCTCGAGAAGGAGGGACCTCTTCCTCCTTCTCGGGGCGTTCACGTCGGTTTTCAGTATATTACAATACAAGTGGAGCTCGATCCAAGAAACATATGATGTCTTTTTTTTATTTTGTGGACTGCCAATTTTGTATTTGAATATACTGAAAACGGGCGTTCGAGTCGGTTTTCAGTATATTCCAATACAAATGGAGCTCCATCCAAGAAAAAAATGATGTCTTTTTTTTATGTTGTGGACAGCCAATTTTGTATTGGAATATAGTGAAAACGGGCATTCACGTTGGTTTTCAGTATATTACAATACAAGTGGAGCTCCATCCAAGAAAAAAATGATGTCTTTTTTTTTATTTTGTGGACAGCCAATTTTGTATTGGAATATACTGAAAACGGGCGTTCACGTCGGTTTTCAGTATATTTCAATACAAATGGAGCTCCATCCAAGAAAAAAAAGATGTCTTTTTTTTATGTTGTGGACTGCCCTATTTTGTATTGGAATATACTGAAAACGGGCGTTCGAGTCGGTTTTCAGTATATTCCAATACAAATGGAGCTCCATCCAAGAAAAAAATGATGTCTTTTTTTTTATGTTGTGGACAGCCAATTTTGTATTGGAATATACTGAAAACAGGCATTCACGTTGGTTTTCAGTATATTACAATACAAGTGGAGCTCCATCCAAGAAAAAAATGATGTCTTTTTTTTATTTTGTGGACAGCCAATTTTGTATTGGAATATACTGAAAACGGGCGTTCACGTCGGTTTTCAGTATATTTCAATACAAGTGGAGCTCCATAGAAGAAAAAAAAGATGTCTTTTTTTTATTTTGTGGACAGCCAATTTTGTATTGGAATATACTGAAAACGGGCGTTCACGTCGGTTTTCAGTATATTCCAATACAAGTGAAGCTCCATCCAAGAAAAAAATGATGTCTTTTTTTTATGTTGTGGACTGCCCTATTTTGTATTGGAATATACTGAAAACGGGCGTTCGAGTCGGTTTTCAGTATATTCAAGTACAAATGGAGCTCTATCCAAGAAAAAAATGATGTCTTTTTTTATGTTGTGGACAATCAATTTTGTATTGGAATATACTGAAAACGGGCGTTCGAGTCCTTTTTCCGACTATTTCTACACACATTCCACTATATTAAAATGACGTCATGGTTGAATCCAAACAGAGTCGTCCCCGGACAATGTTGTCCCCGGACAATTTTATACCGAATTTGTATAGAGATATACTTAAAATGGGCTTGGAGGGGAGGGCGCTTTCTAGTATATTCCTATATACATTCGGTTGCATTCAGAAACAAAAAGAATGTCTTTTTGAATGGACAGGATGACTATGGAAACCCAATTTCTCTCTCTCTCTCTCTCTCCCAAGATTGGATGAGAGAGTGCCTCCTATTTGTATTGTAATATACTGAAAACGGGCTTTCGAGTCAATTTCTAGACTATTTCTATACAAATGGAGCTCTATTTACGAAAAAAATGATGTCTCTTTTTTATTGTGTGGACAGCCCTATTTGTATTGCAATATACTGAAAACAGGCGTTCGAGTCGGTTTCTAAACTCTTCCTATACAAATTCCACCATCTATATAGAAATGATGTCATCGTTGAGTCTAAACAAAGTCGTCCCCGGACCATCTTGATGACCAGACATATTGCCTTTTCAACAGCCCACATTATTCTGAACAAAAACGTGGAATACTTTTATAGAAAAGAGAAGAATTGAAAGTGAAAGTCAAAAAGCAAAATGGGATCGGCTGGGAAAAATTTCTGAGAGCCGAGAAAAAATTCTGAGTCAGAAAAAAAAAGAAAAAATATATAATATATATATTATATAATATATATATTATATAATATATATATTATATAATATATATTATATAATATATATTATAAATACTTTTTGTTAATTTTTATCATGTCTTCTAGACATGATAAAAATTAACTAATCCCTTTTGTCTAGGAATGTTGTCTCACCGTTTCTAAAGAAATAGACCATGATTCATTCTTTCTAAAGAATAGAATTCCAAGAAAAGAATGGGTTCTGTTCTATTTTTAGAAACGGTGAGACAACATTCCCAGACAAAAGGGGGTACATTGAGTCTGTGCTGTAGACCCTGAACAACCTATCGGTTACCGGTAATATATCTGGAAGGACCCCAAAAAGCTATCCACTGTCGTTGGAATTGTGTTCACTAAAGGCTATTTCTTTTTTTCGCAATCTCGCTTTTAGTTTTCTCTGAGATTCTTTAGAAATGGGTGAAAATGGGTAGCGTGAAGCGGGGGACACCTGGATCAGGATTCCCGATTAGGGTAGAGAGGGAGGCGTGTTGCCTTTTCAACAGCCCACAGTGTTCTGAACAGAAACGTGGAATGCTTTTATAGAAAAGAGAAGAGTTGAAAGTGAAATTAACTCACCCCCTTTTGTCTGGGTATGTTGTCTCACCGTTTCTAAAAATAGACCAGAACCCAGTCTTTTCTTGGAATTCTATTCTTTAAAAGGATGAGTCATGGTCTATTTTTAGACAGTGGGAGACAACATTCCCAGACAAAAGGGGGGTGAGTTAATTTTTATCATGTCTAGAAGACATGATAAAAATTAACAAAAAGGGTTTTTTTTTTTTTTTTTTTTTTTTTTTTTTTTTTTTTTTTACATCTCAGAATTTTTTTGTGAGCTCTGAGAAATTTTTCCTAGCCGATCCCATTTCGTTTTTCGACTTTCACTTTCAACTCTTCACTTTTCCTATCCATTGTCGTTGGAATTGTGTTCACTGGAGGCTATTTCTTTTTTTGCAGTCTCGCTTTTAGTTTCCTGTGAGATTCTTTAGAAATGGCTATAAAAATTTCACCATCTATATAGAAATGATGTCCAAACAAAGTCGTCCCCGGACCATCTTTATGACCGAATATGTATAGAAATAGTCTGAAAATGGGCTTGAGGGCCGGTTTCTGGACGATTCATCTACAAATTCGGCCGCATCCAGAAAAACAAAAATACATAATTTCTTTTTGGGTGGACAGGAGATGATAAATTTCTTTTCTCTCTCTCTCTCTCCCAATATTGGAGGAGAGAGTGGCCCAAAAAAATGGGTCTTGGAAGGAATCGAATGCATTTTGAAATGCACTCATTCCTTCCAAGACCCATTTTTTTGGTCTCCTGATTCAACTCTCCAGTCTATGGAATAGGGAAAGCGGAGAACGTTTCCCCTTCCTTAAGCGACTGGAGACCATATCGCATCATCATCATCATCATCACCACCATCATCCTCTTTCTGATACTTTTCAACGAAGGCTTGATGTCTCTGGATGATTTTGGGGAGATGATGGATCCCGAATTGAGTGATGAAAAAGAGAGGACTCTTTTACCTTTCTTGTTCGTCTTGCACAGTCTCTCGGAGGGTGATATACGTTTCCCCGTCCTCCTCAATTTTCGTCAGAGGTCTCATGAATATTTTACACATCCAAGGGAAGAGCGACTTGTTATGCAGGGATTTCGAAGCGACGAAAGCCGCTTCATTCGAAGTGAGGACAATCTGGTTCGGTTGACCCCATTCTTTGGAGTAGTTGTCCAAATCGCCTAGTCGAAGAAAATGGTGTCGATTAGGAAAAAAGACTTGGAGAACACTCGTCGTATGCGAGACGTTCGTAGGCAAGAGAGTCAAGATATCTTTGGCATTCTAGTACAGGAATCCTAGATCCACATACGCGTGCACGTAATAGTCATCGTTATATTCCAGTTTGAGCAGCATGGCTTTTGTATTTTTTTTTCCGTTCTCAAGGCGAAACACTCGTCTGATATGAACAAGAGCTCGCTGGCGATCCGTTTATATAGACTCCTCAGAGAGAGAGAGAGAGAGGGAGAGGGGAGGAGGAACAAGGTTGATGAATCTGAAACCCAAATCTGAAACCCTAGTCACGAGAGAATATGAGACTAGAAAAATAGTTTAGCTTATTGATCTAAAAAAATGTCCCATGCTAGAACTCAGAATTATAATCAGAGCGGGGCTTTCCAGTATCCACTTCCAAGATTTTAGATTTGTCATGGGTGACATGTTCCCAAATTCATAAATTCTTCAATTATAGTCCCCTTCTTTGACAAATGGCTAAGAAATTCTTAAAGAATATCATGATAAAGATTTAGCTATGTATATATAACATTATGTTTTCCTTTCAAAAAAAAATATCCAGTCTTGATCGAAATGGACTTTACGCACAATTTATTGTATCCCCACCTTTCCAAGATTGGTTTGAAGAAGTGATAAAAAAAATGGGTCTGGAAGGAAAAGGGTGCATTTCGAGAAAAGAAAAGAGGACCCTCTTTTTCTCGCAATGCACCCGTTTCCTTCCAGACCCATTTCTTTTGCCTCCTCAGAACTCTCTTTCTTTTCTCCTCCCTCTCTCTCTTAAGAGGGATTGAAAGAAAGAGGCTAGATGCAAAAGTTTCTTTTTTTTTTCTTTCGAGAAGATAAAAAAAATTTGGAGGAGGAGCAAATTTTTTTTTGGGTGGTGGTGGTGGTTGTTTTTTTTAGAAGGTGATGACTTTAGTGACATTTAAAGAGACCACCAGAGGATCCGTTTGAGTCTCGACGACCTTTTCTTGACGGGGGTCTGTCTGGCAATAAGCGCTGGCATATTGTTTAGGGTAAGTAGAAGAGTCCGTCATGCCTGGATGAGGCGGTATGTAGCGCACTCCCAGATTAAAGAGGGTGATGAAGGGAAATTTCTCCCCCGGATAGAGCAGTCGGTAAACGGGTTGATTAGGTACAACTCGAACCAGCGGCTGAGTTAAAATGCTATACACCCAGGCCAGAAGCTGATTATTTTTCGGATTATTTTCGGCCAGATGTAACATTTCTTCGCTGGAGAGGACATATCCCTCTTGAGAACTGCCGAGACTCTCAAGATCTTTTATTTTCCTGAAGACGTGGTGTTCGTCGAAAAACACGGAGAGAATGTCCCAGGTTCTTTTACTGGAAGTATGAATCAGAGGCAAAATGTCCGTAGCGTTCCAAAACAATCTTCCGTCATCCACATAACAGCGAATGCTCACAAACTCATTATATAAGACGCGGATCATCATCTTGAGTAGAAATATGGATACGCACAGCAGTCTCTCTCTCTGGGAAATAGAGGCTGTCTTCCACTCGCCTCTCTATATATACGAGAAGACCACGTGATGGGCGACGTGACGGTTGACTTCTAGAAAAAAAATCAACTTTGTCTATCTCTCTCTCTCTATGACCTTCTATTTTTTTCCTAAAGAACACCCCGTCACCTTTTCAAAGGTCATGGGATTGAGAGGAACGAAAGAAAAAAAAACAACCATCCTTTGTATACTACCTATGACCTTCTCCTAGAGACCCCTGTCATTTTCTTCTCGAGAGCTACGTGATGAAAGCTTTTTTTTATTCTAAAGTTTATCAACTTTGTAGACACATGACCCCGTCACCTTCTCAAAGCCCATGTCGTATGGAATGGGACCCTTTTGGTTTTTTCTTTTGAGAAAATAAAAAATAAAACAACTCTATAATCATCTCTCTATGACCTTCACAAACACTCATTTCGTTATCATTTTTTTTATTTTAGAATTCATCAACCTTGTTCCTCCTCCCCTCTCCCTCTCTCTCTCTCTCTCTCTCTGAGGAGTCTATATAAACGGATCGCCAGCGAGCTCTTGTTCATATCAGACGAGTGTTTCGCCTTGAGAACGGAAAAAAAAAATACAAAAGCCATGCTGCTCAAACTGGAATATAACGATGACTCTTACGTGCACGCGTATGTGGATCTAGGATTCCTGTACTGGAATGCCAAAGATATCTTGACTCTCTTGCCTACGAACGTCTCGCATACGACGAGTGTTCTCCAAGTCTTTTTTCCTAATCGACACCATTTTCTTCGACTAGGCGATTTGGACAACTACTCCAAAGAATGGGGTCAACCGAACCAGATTGTCCTCACTTCGAATGAAGCGGCTTTCGTCGCTTCGAAATCCCTGCATAACAAGTCGCTCTTCCCTTGGATGTGTAAAATATTCATGAGACCTCTGACGAAAATTGAGGAGGACGGGGAAACGTATATCACCCTCCGAGAGACTGTGCAAGACGAACAAGAAAGGAAAAAGAGTCCTCTCTTTTTCATCACTCAATTCGGGATCCATCATCTCCCCAAAATCATCCAGAGACATCAAGCCTTCGTTGAAAAGTATCAGAAAGAGGATGATGGTGGTGATGATGATGATGATGATGCGATATGGTCTCCAGTCGCTTAAGGAAGGGGAAACGTTCTCCGCTTTCCCTATTCCATAGACTGGAGAGTTGAATCAGGAGACCAAAAAAATGGGTCTTGGAAGGAATGAGTGCATTTCAAAATGCATTCGATTCCTTCCAAGACCCATTTTTTTGGGCCACTCTCTCCTCCAATATTGGGAGAGAGAGAGAGAGAGAAAAGAAATTTATCATCTCCTGTCCACCCAAAAAGAAATTATGTATTTTTGTTTTTCTGGATGCGGCCGAATTTGTAGATGAATCGTTCAGAAACCGGCCCTCAAGCCCATTTTCAGACTATTTCTATACATATTCGGTCATCAAGATGGTCCGGGGACGACTTTGTTTGGACATCATTTCTATATAGATGGGAAAACTAAAAGCGAGATTGCAAAAAAAGAAATAGCCTCCAGTGAAGACAATTCCAACGACAGTGGATAGGAAAAGTGAAGAGTTGAAAGTGAAAGTCGAAAAACGAAATGGGATCGGCTAGGAAAAATTTCTCAGAGCTCAGAAAAAAATTCTGAGATGTAAAAAAAAAAAAAAAAAAAAAAAAAAAAACCCTTTTTGTTAATTTTTATCATGTCTTCTAGACATGATAAAAATTAACTCACCCCCCCTTTTGTCTGGGAATGTTGTTTCCCACTTTCTAAAAATAGACCATGACTCATCCTTTTAAAGAATAGAATTCCAAGAAAAGACTGGGTTCTGGTCTATTTTTAGAAACGGTGAGACAACATTCCTAGACAAAAGGGATTAGTTAATTTTTATCATGTCTAGAAGACATGATAAAAATTAACAAAAAGTATTTATAATATATATTATATAATATATATTATATAATATATATATTATATAATATATATATTATATATTTTTTCTTTTTTTTTCTGACTCAGAATTTTTTCTCGGCTCTCAGAAATTTTTCCCAGCCGATCCCATTTTGCTTTTTGACTTTCACTTTCAATTCTTCTCTTTTCTATAAAAGTATTCCACGTTTTTGTTCAGAATAATGTGGGCTGTTGAAAAGGCAATATGTCTGGTCATCAAGATGGTCCGGGGACGACTTTGTTTAGACTCAACGATGACATCATTTCTATATAGATGGTGGAATTTGTATAGGAAGAGTTTAGAAACCGACTCGAACGCCTGTTTTCAGTATATTGCAATACAAATAGGGCTGTCCACACAATAAAAAAAAGACATCATTTTTTTCGTAAATAGAGCTCCATTTGTATAGAAATAGTCTAGAAATTGACTCGAAAGCCCGTTTTCAGTATATTACAATACAAATAGGAGGCACTCTCTCATCCAATCTTGGGGGAGAGAGAGAGAGAGAGAGATCCGGTTTCCATAGTCATCCTGTCCATTCAAAAAGACATTCTTTTTGTTTCTGAATGCAACCGAATGTATATAGGAATATACTAGAAAGCGCCCTCCCCTCCAAGCCCATTTTAAGTATATCTCTATACAAATTCGGTATAAAATTGTCCGGGGACGACTTTGTCCGGAGACGACTCTGTCCGGGGACGACTCTGTTTGGACTCAACCATGACGTCATTTTAATATAGTGGAATGTGTGTAGAAATAGTCGGAAAAAGGACTCGAACGCCCGTTTTCAGTATATTCCAATACAAAATTGATTGTCCACAACATAAAAAAAGACATCATTTTTTTCTTGGATAGAGCTCCACTTGTATTTGAATATACTGAAAACCGACTCGAACGCCCGTTTTCAGTATATTCCAATACAAAATAGGGCAGTCCACAACATAAAAAAAGACATCATTTTTTTCTTGGATGGAGCTTCACTTGTATTGGAATATACTGAAAACCAACGTGAACGCCCGTTTTCAGTATATTCCAATACAAAATTGGCTGTCCACAAAATAAAAAAAAAAGACATCTTTTTTTTCTTCGATGGAGCTCCACTTGTATTGAAATATACTGAAAAGCGACGTGAACGCCCGTTTTCAGTATATTCCAATACAAAATTGGCTGTCCACAAAATAAAAAAAAGACATCATTTTTTTCTTGGATGGAGCTCCACTTGAATTGTAATATACTGAAAACCAACGTGAATCCCCGTTTTCAGTATATTCCAATACAAAATTGGCTGTCCACAACATAAAAAAAAAGACATCATTTTTTTCTTGGATGGAGCTCCATTTGTATTGGAATATACTGAAAACCGACTCGAACGCCCGTTTTCAGTATATTCCAATACAAAATTGGCAGTCCACAAAATAAAAAAAAGACATCATTTTTTTCTTGGATCGAGCTCCACTTGTATTGTAATATACTGAAAACCGACGTGAACGCCCGTTTTCAGTATATTCCAATACAAAATTGGCTGTCCACAACATAAAAAAAAGACATCATTTTTTTCTTGGATCGAGCTCCACTTGTATTGTAATATACTGAAAATCAACGTGAATGCCCGTTTTCAGTATATTCCAATACAAAATTGGCTGTCCACAACATAAAAAAAAGACATCATTTTTTTCTTGGATCGAGCTCCATTTGTATTGTAATATACTGAAAACCGACGTGAATACCCGTTTTCAGTATATTCCAATACAAAATTGGTTGTCCACAAAATAAAAAAAGACATCATTTTTTTCTTGGATCGAGTTCCATTTGTATTGAAATATACTGAAAACCGACGTGGTCGCCCGTTTTCAGTATATTCCAATACAAAATTGGCAGTCCACAAAATGAAAAAAAGACATCATTTCTTTCTTGGATCGAGCTCTATTTGTATTGAAATATACTGAAAACCGACTCAAACACCCGTTTTCAGTATATTCCAATACAAATTGGCAGTCCACAAAATAAAAAAAAGACATCATTTTTTTCTTGGATGGAGCTTCACTTGTATTGGAATATACTGAAAACCAACGTGAACGCCCGTTTTCAGTATATTCCAATACAAAATTGGCTGTCCACAAAATAAAAAAAAAGACATCTTTTTTTTCTTCGATGGAGCTCCACTTGTATTGAAATATACTGAAAAGCGACGTGAACGCCCGTTTTCAGTATATTCCAATACAAAATTGGCTGTCCACAAAATAAAAAAAAGACATCATTTTTTTCTTGGATGGAGCTCCACTTGAATTGTAATATACTGAAAACCAACGTGAATGCCCGTTTTCAGTATATTCCAATACAAAATTGGCTGTCCACAACATAAAAAAAAAGACATCATTTTTTTCTTGGATGGAGCTCCATTTGTATTGGAATATACTGAAAACCGACTCGAACGCCCGTTTTCAGTATATTCCAATACAAAATTGGCAGTCCACAAAATAAGAAAAAGACATCATTTTTTTCTTGGATCGAGCTCCACTTGTATTGTAATATACTGAAAACCGACGTGAACGCCCGTTTTCAGTATATTCCAATACAAAATTGGCAGTACACAAAATAAAAAAAGACATCATTTTTTTCTTGGATCGAGCTCCACTTGTATTGTAATATACTGAAAATCAACGTGAATGCCCGTTTTCAGTATATTCCAATACAAAATTGGCTGTCCACAACATAAAAAAAAGACATCATTTTTTTCTTGGATCGAGCTCCATTTGTATTGTAATATACTGAAAACCGACGTGAATGCCCGTTTTCAGTATATTCCAATACAAAATTGGTTGTCCACAAAATAAAAAAAGACATCATTTTTTTCTTGGATCGAGTTCCATTTGTATTGAAATATACTGAAAACCGACGTGGTCGCCCGTTTTCAGTATATTCCAATACAAAATTGGCAGTCCACAAAATGAAAAAAAGACATCATTTCTTTCTTGGATCGAGCTCTATTTGTATTGAAATATACTGAAAACCGACGTGGTCGCCCGTTTTCAGTATATTCCAATACAAAATTGGCAGTCCACAAAATGAAAAAAAGACATCATTTCTTTCTTGGATCGAGCTCTATTTGTATTGAAATATACTGAAAACCGACTCAAACACCCGTGTTCAGTATATTCCAATACAAATTGGCAGTTCTCAAAATAAAAAAAAGACATCATTTCTCTCTTGGATCGAGCTCTATTTGTATTGAAATATACTGAAAACCGACTCAAACACCCGTTTTCAGTATATTCCAATACAAATTGGCAGTCCACAAAATAAAAAAAAGACATCATTTCTTTCTTGGATCGAGCTCTATTTGTATTGAAATATACTGAAAACCGACTCAAACACCCGTTTTCAGTATATTCCAATACAAATTGGCAGTCCACAAAATAAAAAAAAGACATCATTTCTTTCTTGGATCGAGCTCCATTTGTATAGAAATAGCCTAGAAATCAGTTCGAACGCCCGTTTTCAGTATATTGTAATACAAACGAAATGACATGAAAAATGCAAAAAGAGGAAAAGTAGCCTACCTTGACCGAAATTCTATTCCAAAAGGGGAAAACTTGTATCCAGGTGGGCCCACAGCACGGCCGGAACTCAAGCGAAACTCGACAGGTTGAAATCGATCCATTAAATAACATTCTTAAAAAACAGTAAAGTTTTATTCTATTCCAAAAGGGGAAAACTTGTATCCAGGTGGGCCCACAGCACGGCCGGAACTCAAGCGAAACTCGATAGGTTGAAATCGATCCATTAAATAACATTCTTAACAAACAGTAAAGTTTTATTCACATCGAGTCGGCTGGGAAAAGTTTCTGAGAGCCGGAAAAAATTTCTGTGGTTCAAAGTTAGATATTAAAAAAAAAAAAAAAAAAAAAAAAAAAAAATACCCCCCTTTTACTCTGAAAATTTGAAAATTGATGTCTTCAATTTTTCAAAAATTGAAGACATCAATTTTCAGACTAAAAGGGGGGTATTTTTTTTTTTTTTTTTTTTTTTTCAGCCAGAGAAATTTTTCTCCGACTCTCAGAAATTTTTCCGCACTCGACTGGATGAATAAAACATTCCCGTTTCTTTAAGAATGGGCTCACTGTTAACTATTTCAGCATTCGACGTTTCGCGTCCAATAATAACTGCCGGGTATTCGAGAATGCAGATGCACCTACTAGATTTTCTACAGAGAAGCTTGACTGGATGGAGAAAGTGGATAACTTTTTCCAAAATTCTCGACTTTGGACCGTCAAGAGGTAATGGATCTTTTTGTTTTTTTTCTTTTAAGAAAATTTATGGATAGATTCATTTCTTTTTGAATGGACCTAGAAAAATAGGACAAAGTTCTTTTCCAAGATTGGATGAGAGAGGGACCCAAAAAAATGGGTCTTGGAAGGAATCGAATGCATTTGCACTCATTCCTTCCAAGACCCATTTTTTTTGGTCTCCTGATTCGTCTCTCTCTCTCTCTCTTCTCAGTCAATTTCCATAAATATAGGAAAAGCGGAGAACCTTTCCCTACTTATTTCTAAAAATCTTTTCTTTATTTTTTTTCTCCTGAGTTTATGTATATATCAATTCAAATACTTTTGAGAACGGTCATCCCAATTCTCTGTCGTCTTTTCGGTTTCATTGTCCCAACATTCAGTGGACATAGTTTCAGAAGATTTTGGAGCATGGGTCGTCTGTTCATTGTCCCAACACTCAGTGGACATAGTCTCAGTGGATTTTGGAGCATGGGTCGTCTGTTCATTGACCCAACACTCAGTGGACATAGTCTTAGTGGATTTTGGAGCATGAGTCGTCCGTTCATCGTCCCAACACTCAGTGGATTTTGTCTTTGGATCCTCTGAAGATATTTTGGGGGTCACATGAGATTCTTTCGAAGGTTCGTCCCAACAGGCTGCTGGATCGTAATGGGGAATATTTTCAGGTATGTCTCCCCAACCCTCCGTCTTCCTCGAGTTATTGGAGGAAGTTGACGACAAAGAAGAAGAAGTAGAAGAGCCCATCAAGTTTAAAGGCGTATGCTCATCCGGATGTTCCATCACTTGGAAACAGGACAGATTATCCCATTTCTGGATGAGGTTATCGTACGCTTTTGGGGACGGATCCTTCTCTAACTGATCGTAGGCCTTATCAAAAGCTTGCAGAGGTTTGTCTGCTTCCTCCTGAATCCTCTCCTCTTTCTCCGTTCCGTCTGGATAGACGTGATTGATATGAAAATCTCCTTCCATAATATGCCATCGATAGTTGCGCACTTTGTTTTCGGCACAATGGAAATATTTCATCCTTTGATGATGTCGGGCACATTTTTCCCGATACTTCCAAATGATTCCATCTGGCACATAAATTTCCGTCACGGGTTTTTGATAATCCAAGGCTTTAGCAAAGAATTTAGCTTTCTGGCATCCCACCACATAAATCGTGGAGAAGCTGTGAGTGAGCGATTGGAGAATGCGTCCTAAATGGTTGTAGGGAATATGACCCTCGTTCCAACGAAGTCCGTGCCGGTTTCTTGTCAGCCAGGCATTTGTCTTTTGTTTTTTTCACTCAGTTGGTGGAAGGGGTGAGGAGAAGTAAACGTCAACGATCCCACGGTCAAAAAATCTTTTGTCGCATAGCCCAATTCTTTTAAAACGTAGGTAAATTCACCCTTCTTGTGGTTGTAGGACTGGAAACCCTCTAGATCGAGCACGATAAAGTTTTCTGAACACGCCATGGCGATGAATACGGTGATGTCTTCCACAAACAGGAGCAAAAAAGAGAATCGAAAAGGTATATATGTATAACAGGGAAGATCTAGAAAGGGGGGGGAAAACAATAAAACGTTTTAGAGTCGTCGTCTTGAAAGAGACATTTTTCTTTTCAATGGGTTAAGAAGTTTCAAAGGTCTTTTTAAATGAAGTTATGATTATTATGATTATTAAAAAAACTAAGAATCAAATCGAGTTTATAGATAACCATATTCATAGGACCAAAGGGACTTACCAGCTCAGTTCACGTCTTCTTCTGTTCTATGAAGAAATCTCGCGGAGGACACACACTTTTATACTCGCGCGACATCTGTCGGGATCGCGACCCCATCTAAATGTCAGGGTCATTCCAACCTCTTAAAAGGATCGGAATGAAAGAAACACTTTGATAAAAAATATATTTATGAAAAGATATCTGAGGGTCGTGAGAACATTTTCTCTCCCCACCCCCTGCCTATTTCCAAAAAAAAATAATAAAAAGTCTTTCTTGGATCGCGTCAAGATTACAAAACAACTCACAGGACTTGTTTATCTCGATCTTGTCAGGGTCACCGTTTCACATAAGAAGATGGATGGACCCTGAACTTTAGACATGATAAAAATTAACTCTACCCGCCTTTTGTCTGGGAATAGGGTCTCACCGTTTCTAAAAATAGACCAGATCCCATTCTTGGAATTCTATTCTTTAAGAAAGGAGGAGTGATGGTCTATTTTTAGAAAGTGTGAGACAACATTCCCAGACGAAAGGGGGGTAGAGTTAATTTTTATCATGTCTAAGACATGAAAAAAATTAACAAAAAGTTTTTTTTTTTTTTTTTTTTTTTTTTTTTTTTTTTTTTTTTAAAGGCTGAAAAATTTTTCTGAGAGAGCTGAGAAAGATTTTTCCTCCCAATCTTTTTCGACGATGAAAAGGGAAAAACTACTGATCCGATCTCCCTACGCTTTAGGGAAAAAAATACTTATAAAATATTCATGTGTTGAAATTGGCTATTCAAATAAGTGACATTTTGTTTCTCATTGGAACTGTTCAAAGGCGAGTCCACTCGTCTCATTCTTTGGGGTAGGGGATGAAAGTACAGCGGTTTGTTGAAATCGATGATAGTTTCCTCTTTAGTCGGCGGAACTGTAAATCTATCCCGTCTTAACTCTTCTAATCTCTTTGAAAGTCTTCCCACTTGCTCTGCTAATGTTTCCTCGGTACTCATGGTCTCTCTTAGTTTAGGGAAGTCTTGACGTATTGGCTAGAGAACAGAGGGTCTTTTTCTCTCTATACATATATCATGTGGGAGAGTGTGATTTATAAATCCTTGTGAAATCTTTCTACGTCTTGTGTAACTTGGAAGATTCGTCTTGTGTAACTTGGAAAATTCGTCTTCTTCTCGTCGATTGGGCTGGAGTTATAGAAAAGAAATGGGATTGGAAAGAAATCAACATATTACAAAAAAAGAAACTTTTTTCTTCTATTTTTTTTTCTCTAGGGATTTACATACCATTTCATTCATGAACATTCAAGGGTTCTTTCCAAGACCAAATTTTAGAAGAGGACCACAAAGAGTACACTTGAGGATCCTCTTTCAGGTCTAGGTGAGATAAGGGTTGAGACCAATATTCTTGGGTCTCTAAAGCATCCCAACTTAGACATTTATTATTATTATTAGAAAGTTCATCCTCCTCCTCCTCCTCCTCCTCATCGTCGCACGAGTTCTCCTGGGGAGATTCTTCCGCCTCCTCTTCGACAGCTTTGCTCTCGGAGGGGTAACAATGTAATTTCCGGAAAACATAACTACCCTCCATCAAATGGTATCGAAAATTTCTCACCTTGTTCTTGGCACAATGAATCATCTTTTGGAAATATTGGTGTCGCGTGCATTTCGACTTGTTCCGCCACTCGGTTTTCCCTGGGATGTAAAACTCGTAAACGGATCGCTGGCAGAGCTTGCTGAAAAATTCGGCTTTATCGTATCCATTGACGTAGATCACCTCCACATTTTCGGACAGTATTTTCAGGATCGTAGGAAGATGCTCGTAGGAAAGACGACCCTCGGTCCATTGCAGGCCGTGTCGGTTATTTGTAGTCTGGTTGACCACAGCTTGATTGCGGGACGATAAGTCATCGTAATGGACAGGAGGGAGAAAAATCATGGATCCGCATAAGGTTAAATCGCAAGTGATGTAGCCCAGTTCTTTCAAGATGAAACATATATCTCCCGTCTTTGGATCATAACAGTGAAAGTATTCCATGTCCAGAACAATGTAGGAATCTTTGAGAGGTTTGGCACTCAAAATGTCCATCTTCTTCAATTGAGGAAAAAAAGAAAACAAAATTCTCTCTCTCTCTCGCTGTGTGTCCTGAAGGAAAAAATGGATAGCGTTCTCTCGCCGTCTCCTCTTTTATATATATAGAGAGAGAAGGTTGCACGTGACAGGTCGTATGAATTCTGGGAAAGGTCACATTCGTATATATATATTTGTTTTTTGAATAATATCGTGCGTATCTCAATACACATCCATCATAATAATAATAAAGGTCACCTTGGAAAGAAAAAGAAATAAAAACATGGAACTCGTGCTCGACTTTGAAGGTTTCTACGATTCTCAAGGAGCCTTTATTGTGAAAGAATTGGCTTACGTCACATTGGACAGTACTTCTCGAGGGGTATTTGTTTTTAAACCCCCATTTCCATGGCAAATGCTCACCGAGAAAGAAAAACGAACCGCTGTGTGGGCGAGTGATTATTATCACGGCTTGTCGTGGTACGAAGGAGAAATTCCGTACAGTTATTTTCCATGGGTGTTAACGATGTTGACGGAACCTTTTTCCATGATTTGGGTGCGAGGAGAAATGAAACGGCGGTTTTTAGAGAAATGGTTGCAAAGATCCATTTATTGCATTTCGGGATCGACGCAAGAGATTCTCAAATACAATGGGATCGAACACATGAATTGTCCTAACCATACAAAAGGTTTTTTCCATTGCGCTCTACAATAAGCGGTTCGGTATCATTATTATTTAAAGACACAGAGAAAAAATTCGCAAGGTCGATCCTGCACAATTCAATCTTGACAGAACTCATTAAAAAAAAATACATATATCATGTTATCAGGTTCGATGTTTCTTCTAACCTTCTTCGGAAACATACAATGACCTGACTAGAACAGAGAGCTTACTAAAGCTATGTTCACTAATTGTAGTAAGTAGATAGGATACAGACGAAGGGTATACAAAACCCTTTATTTTTTTCTTTATATACAATGACTTCCGTACTTCGGAATACAATGACCCTCCACTCGGGGTCTAACTTAAAAGATATCAAAATAAAACTAAACTCTAATTTAACTTTAGAATAAGATTGGCCTTATAATAACAGGAAGCGTATGTAGCACAGAGACTGTGAACACTACAATACGTTTAATTTATCAAGAGGATTAAAACCTCTGGCCTGGAAGGCAAAGTAGCAACTGCGTAACTTCTAAGGTAAGCGGCCTGCTTCGAACTCACGGCTTCCTCTCTTCTGCTTGGCAAAAAGGCCACACTTAAATACTTGGCGTTCGCCAGACAACTTTGCATAAACTCCTTCACGCTTATAATTCTGGCCGGAAGTAGAAAATAAGAAGTGATAGTAAAGATTTAAAATAAAATAAACGTTAGTAAAACTTAAGATCCTTACATACTTCCCGCCAGAGTTAATTAGTTTGAAACTGAGGTCTAAAACGACCTTGTTGAAAACTTTTAGCTCTAGAAACTAACGCGAGACCAACCTTTTACAATCATAACTTAGCTAGAAACTAGAAAATTTTAAAAGAAAGAAATTTGTTACAATAGCAGCTCCCGGAATATACAACAATCTTTTTTCTTTTTCATCTGTACTGCATCAAAACAGGAGCTTTATTCAATTCTGGTTCCTTCCAGAGATCTGGAAGGAAAACTAGTTTAATGAAATGTTACAGAATGACATTGCAAATAACATATAGAATATACTTTTCTTAACATTCTTATTTCATTCATGACTATTTTAATTATCTCTCCCCGTGCTCTCTGACATGTGTTGTAAAAACACCAAACACGAATGTGTTTCTGTCTATGTGTTCAACACTTCCTCCTACAATCAAAACACTAACGTGTTAAAATTCAACATACGAGACCTCTTAACACACCCTAATTTCAACTCTAGACCCTGAGGTACTATTCTGAAAGTGGCTAACTCTAAAGTGTAGCGTCAGAGAGCCTAACTACATCATTCAACCCTTAACACATATTCACCATGATTTAATCTTTACAGTCACACGAATAACAAATTTTTTAACATTACTTTCACTTTTACCATATCACGGTATTTCTAAACATTCAAAATAATAGTTCACATGTATACAAGAACATATCAAGATGCCGTTAATTTTAGACATTTGAAAACATACATTAGTTGTACATTGTTAACTTCTATTCTTTTCAAAGCAAGTGCCAATTCTTTCTACATTGAAATAATACTACATTTCAAAAAGTCTTTCAGACTAAAACTTCTTTCTTGTTAAAATGTTTTAAATAAAATTTATACAATAACTTTTTACAATATTTAAGTCTTTATACAACGCTATTATACATCAACTTTAGTTTTACGCGCGAGTAATTGAAAAACATAATAAGAAAATCGGTCACAACTCATTTCTCGCCCTTTTGGCGATAAAGGTAGACCTCGCATGAGGTAAAACTTCTTGAAATCTGCCACTTGCAGTAAGAATGAAAGATTAACTTAAGTTTGTAAAGTAACATAAAATTTTACTTATCTTTGTAATATTCAGACATCCTTTTCTGGGCCCAGTCTTTAAAGGTGCTGCAGACCGTAGCTTGGTTGATCCTCCTTCTTGTACGGGCTCGCCCTTCAGTGCTTTCCTCTGGAAGCTTCCGTTTTTCACCACTACGGCCACCCTTGAACATCTTCCTTCTGTCCTCTGCTTGTGGTCTTGGCCGTTTGAAGGCAGCTGGTCTTGGTGGAACCGGGAAACTTCTGTCGTGATCCTGCTTGGACCTCGTTGTTGGCTGTTCAAATTTTTCTTCTACTTTTTCCTCCGCCGCTGATGGCTTTTCCGCAGTTCGGCGACTTTTGCTGCGGAGAGTTCTGTCGGATGAGTCAATCTTCCGTTTCACAGCCGGGTTATAGTTGCCGTCCTTTCTCCCGGTCTTTTCCACATACGTCGTATTTCTCCCTTCTTCATTCTGGGGGTGTTCGTGAACTCTGTTTTTTGGACGGTGGAACGGCTTCTTTTTCTTTGTACCTTCAATTTTTCCGCGGGGCAATTTTCTTTTCACTTGCTTCTGTCTCTCATTGGCTTGCCCTTGTACTTGTCGTTTTCCCACCTCTGGAACTTGTACCTGCGGTGTCTGCCGTACCGGATCCTGCAAAAGATCTGAAAAGATTTGCATTTTATTACGGTCATAGAATGGTTTTATCTGGTCAATGTTTGCGGAACAGGTTTCACCATTTCTTGCCTTTAACACTACAACAGCGTGAGTTATTTTTTCTATAACATATGGTCCTTCAAAGCGTGGAAAAAATTTGGCAGTTTTATCTTCTGGTGCTGAAGAAAGTGAATGCTTAATTTTTAGTACTTCATCCCCTACTTTATAAGTTACTCCCCGTCGTTTCAAGTCATAATACAATTTTTGTTTTCTTTGTGCCACTTCCGTATTCTTTTTTGCTTCTTTTATTAGTTTTTCTATATCACCCATTTTAAATTCTGGGGCTCTTTGTTGCACATAAAATAGTTTATCTAACTGTGTTATAACCTTTCTGCCTAGAAATAACTCAGCAGGAGTTTTGCCCGTTGTATCATGTTTTGCGGTCCTAAGGGCGAAAGCAAATTCATTGACATAGTTATCCCAGCTTTTATGAAAATTTTTAACATAACTACGGATAATTTTCACTATATTTCTGTTGACCCGTTCCGCTATATTTGATTGCGGCCGATACGGGACCATTTTTAAATGACGTATGCCCAGTTTTTTGCACATGTCTTCAAATATATTACTTACAAATTGAGGACCATTATCCGATATAACTTTTAGGGGCGCCCCGTATTTTAAAATATATTTATTTAAAATAGAATCGGTAACTAATTTCGCGGAGGCTCGTTTTAAGGGAACAATTTCGGTCCATTTACTAAAATGATCAACTATAACAAGGAGATAGCGACTTTTGTTTAACTGACTTTTTGGGAAAGGGCCCAATAAATCGATGCCGATTATTTCATTTGAAAATTCGGATTTAATACTATTTAGAAACCCGGCCGGGCGGAAATTAATATAATTAACGGCTTGACATGTTGGGCAGGACTGGACATACGCCCTTGTTAACTTTTGCAGTTCAGGAAAGTAGACTGCCTCGCGTACGCGTTGAGTAGTTTTTCGAATACCAGCATGAGAAGCTAAAGGGCTGTCATGGAGCTGTTGCAGGATATTTAATCTAAGACTAGCTGGGATAACAGGTCGAAATTCGTTGTTGGAATTCGTAGTTTTTGTATAAAATAATAGACCATCTATTAGTTCGTAATGGGCCGCCCTATTTCTTATCGCCACAATATCTTGGTGGCTAAAATTTTCAGGATCCTTCAAATACTCATAAATACTTCCAAACTCAGGATCCTTACCCAGTTCGGTTATTACAGTTTCTCGGGAATTTATTGTACACGCTGTCAGCATTGCAACTTTTACGGTATTACCCTGTTCGTCTAATTTAATTCGTGACAGGGCATCTGCTACGATATTTTCCTTTCCGGGGGTATGCTTGATTACCAGATTATATTCTTGCAGCTTGAGTGCCCATCTTATTAACCTTGGGGATAAATTTTTTCCAGAGTACAATCTAGTTACCGCCGCATGATCAGAATATACTGTTATCGGCGCCTTTCCAAAATAGACTCGGAACTTTTGCACTGCTAACAGAACTGCAAGTGCCTCTCTCTCGGTCGCGGAATAGTTTCTTTGTGTTTGATTTAAAGTTCGGCTAAAAAATGCCACTGGCTGCTGATTTTGCGAAAGTACCGCTCCTACCGCATAATCCGAAGCATCCGCTGAAATTTCTAAATTTTCATCCTTTTCAGGAAATTTCAACACAGGGGCTTGCATTAATGCTTGTTTTAATTTTTCGAAAGCACTATTGGCTTCGGCCGTCCACGAGAATCTTGCCTTTTTCCTTTTTAATTTTAGCAATGGCTCAGCGATAGCCGCAAAATCTTTTATAAAGGACCTATAATATGAACAAAGTCCTAGAAAAGAAGAGAGCTTCTTTGCCGTGTTTGGAGTCGGATACTTTTGTACAGCGATTATTTTTGATTCATCTGTCTCGATCCCTTTTTGCGATATTTTGTAACCTAAATATTTTAATTCAGGGGCTGCAAATTTGCATTTTTCGACATTAACTTTTAGACCGGCCTCATTTAATAAAGAAAACACCTGTCTTAAATCCTGTACATGTTGGTCTAGATTATCACTAGTAATAATGATATCGTCTAAATAGATAAATGTGGACTTTCCGAGAACAGGTCTTAACACAATGTCCATGCATCGCTGAAATGTTGCTGGGGCGCCTGAAAGGCCAAACGGCATTCGCAAAAATGCATAAGTGCCAGACTTGGTTATAAAAGCAGTCTTAGGCACGTCCTCAGGCCTGATCCCTATTTGAAAATAACCATTCGTTAAGTCTAAAGTTGTCATAAATTTGGTTGATTTTACGTTCCTTAAAATTTCTTCTATAATCGGTAACGGATATACCGGATATTTCGTTATGGAATTTAATTTACGGTAATCAATAGCGAATCTCCACCTTTTTGAATGCTCCAAAGGATAATCATTATTTTTCTTACATAAAACCACTGGACTAGCATAACTACTTGAGATAGGCGTTACGATCTTTTTACGTAGCATATCGGTAATATGCCATTCTATAATTTTTTCCTTATTATTATCATACCGGTATGGTTTTTGACGAACCGGCAATGCATCTCCGGTGTCAATACTATGGTTAGTAACCTGGGTAAATCCTGGAATATCACTAATAAGGAAGCAAATTCACTTACCACTTGTCGGATTCTATCTTGCTCGTCATTAGGCAGGTGGTCGAGATTTAACCTTGGCGGTTCAACCTTTTCTACACGCACTGGTTTCATCGTCAGCTTAAGAGACGCTTCATTAAAATCCAGTGTAGCTTGTGCGTCTGAAAGAAAGTCTATTCCTAGTATTAAGTGTGCTTGAAAATTCTTTACTATAAAAAACATCACCTTTACTTGTTCGTCCTTGATACGGATGTACAAAGGTACTTTACCTACGCACTTACATTGTTCTCCTTGCGCCGCTAATACTGTTGTATTATCCGCATTATATATGCGGTATTTGCGAAAATACTTTCTAAAAACGACTTCTGCCACACAGGAACACTGCGCGCCGGTATCCAGGAGCGCGGTGGCCGGGATATTATTTACCAAGACTTCAATCTTCGGAAGAGTTAAATTTTTCCCCATTACTGTATTTAACTTGTAGGAAGAGGGGTTTTCGTGGCCTTCGGATTTCCGCACCCTCTCGTCAGCAGAAATCCGTTTTAGTTTAAATTATTTTTCCTTTCGGTGCTTTCCCTCTTTCTCCACTGGCCTTGAGACTTTTTTCCTGGGTTGCTATTGAACTGTCGACGTTCGCCGGCTGTTTTTGAATGCTCGGGTTTCCTTGCCCACTGATTCGCTTTTTCTCCGTAGCCATGTGCTTGAGTTTGCTGTAGTCTTGGCGTACCAAATTGGTTTCGCTGTTGATATTGGCGTCTTCTTTCGACGTCCGCCGTTCTTCTACTTTCAAACTGGATTGCTAGCTCAAATAATTTTTCCAGTGTAGTCGGATTTCTCAATTCAATAAAGTCTTGCACTTGGGGTAGTAACCTCGGCAAAATCACTTGAATTATTTCAGGATCGGGACGGTTTCCATACAAGAGCTTGAAAACGTGAATTTTTCTTAAAATAAAACTCGAGATGTTTTCCATTCTTTGTTGATATATACTGAAAAGTTCTGTTTCTAATTTCGCACGATCCCTTACAACAGGGAAGGCTTTTAGTAGGGCAGTCTTAAAATTTTCGTAGGTATAGGTGGGACTTCCTGCTTGACCCAAGAGACTTCTGCCGATACATTTGAACCAGTTAAGCGCTTGGCCCCTCAAAGCGCTGGTAGCAAAGGTAACTTTTTGAAATTCATGCACGGGGTAGAGCATGAAGTGGTCATCCAATTTTTCCAAAAAACTGGTTACCTGTGAGTTTCCATTAAACGTTGCTTCTGGTTTCATCGAAGCGCGCATGGTCTGGACAATATACCCAAATCCTTCCAGGGCGGCAGCTGGCATTTCTGGATTCTGAGCTGTTTCTGCAGGCAGCACAGGTTCTTCTTGAAACTCGGCCATGGTTATTCTTCGTCGGGCGCCACTATCAGGTTCGATGTTTCTTCTAACCTTCTTCGGAAACATACAATGACCTGACTAGAACAGAGAGCTTACTAAAGCTATGTTCACTAATTGTAGTAAGTAGACAGGATACAGACGAAGGGTATACAAAACCCTTTATTTTTTTCTTTATATACAATGACTTCCGTACTTCGGAATACAATGACCCTCCACTCGGGGTCTAACTTAAAAGATATCAAAATAAAACTAAACTCTAATTTAACTTTAGAATAAGATTGGCCTTATAATAACAGGAAGCGTATGTAGCACAGAGACTGTGAACACTACAATACGTTTAATTTATCAAGAGGATTAAAACCTCTGGCCTGGAAGGCAAAGTAGCAACTGCGTAACTTCTAAGGTAAGCGGCCTGCTTCGAACTCACGGCTTCCTCTCTTCTGCTTGGCACAAAGGATCGGAATGAAAGAAACACTTTGATAAAAAATATATTTATGAAAAGATATCTGAGGGTCGTGAGAACATTTTCTCTCCCCACCCCCCGCCTATTTCAAAAAAAAAAAAAAATAAAAAATCTTTCTTGGATCGCGTCAAGATTACAAAACAACTCACAGGACTTGTTTATCTCGATCTTGTCAGGGTCACCGTTTCACATAAGAAGATGGATGGACCCTGAACTTTAGACATGATAAAAATTAACTCTACCCGCCTTTTGTCTGGGAATAGGGTCTCACCGTTTCTAAAAATAGACCAGATCCCATTCTTGGAATTCTATTCTTTAAGAAAGGAGGAGTGATGGTCTATTTTTAGAAAGTGTGAGACAACATTCCCAGACGAAAGGGGGGTAGAGTTAATTTTTATCATGTCTAAGACATGAAAAAAATTAACAAAAAGTTTTTTTTTTTTTTTTTTTTTTTTTTTTTTTTTTAAAGGCTGAAAAATTTTTCTGAGAGAGCTGAGAAAGATTTTTCCTCCCAATCTTTTTCGACGATGAAAAGGGAAAAACTACTGATCCGATCTCCCTACGCTTTAGGGAAAAAAATACTTATAAAATATTCATGTGTTGAAATTGGCTATTCAAATAAGTGACATTTTGTTTCTCATTGGAACTGTTCAAAGGCGAGTCCACTCGTCTCATTCTTTGGGGTAGGTAATGAAAGTACAGCGGTTTGTTGAAATCGATGATAGTTTCCTCTTTAGTCGGCGGAACTGTAAATCTATCCCGTCTTAACTCTTCTAATCTCTTTGAAAGTCTTCCCACTTGCTCTGCTAATGTTTCCTCGGTACTCATGGTCTCTCTTAGTTTAGGGAAGTCTTGACGTATTGGCTAGAGAACAGAGGGTCTTTTTCTCTCTATACATATATCATGTGGGAGAGTGTGATTTATAAATCCTTGTGAAATCTTTCTACGTCTTGTGTAACTTGGAAGATTCGTCTTGTGTAACTTGGAAAATTCGTCTTCTTCTCGTCGATTGGGCTGGAGTTATAGAAAAGAAATGGGATTGGAAAGAAATCAACATATTACAAAAAAAGGAACTTTTTTCTTCTATTTTTTTTTCTCTAGGGATTTACATACCATTTCATTCATGAACATTCAAGGGTTCTTTCCAAGACCAAATTTTAGAAGAGGACCACAAAGAGTACACTTGAGGATCCTCTTTCAGGTCTAGGTGAGATAAGGGTTGAGACCAATATTCTTGGGTCTCTAAAGCATCCCAACTTAGACATTTATTATTATTATTAGAAAGTTCATCCTCCTCCTCCTCCTCCTCCTCATCGTCGCACGAGTTCTCCTGGGGAGATTCTTCCGCCTCCTCTTCGACAGCTTTGCTCTCGGAGGGGTAACAATGTAATTTCCGGAAAACATAACTACCCTCCATCAAATGGTATCGAAAATTTCTCACCTTGTTCTTGGCACAATGAATCATCTTTTGGAAATATTGGTGTCGCGTGCATTTCGACTTGTTCCGCCACTCGGTTTTCCCTGGGATGTAAAACTCGTAAACGGATCGCTGGCAGAGCTTGCTGAAAAATTCGGCTTTATCGTATCCATTGACGTAGATCACCTCCACATTTTCGGACAGTATTTTCAGGATCGTAGGAAGATGCTCGTAGGAAAGACGACCCTCGGTCCATTGCAGGCCGTGTCGGTTATTTGTAGTCTGGTTGACCACAGCTTGATTGCGGGACGATAAGTCATCGTAATGGACAGGAGGGAGAAAAATCATGGATCCGCATAAGGTTAAATCGCAAGTGATGTAGCCCAGTTCTTTCAAGATGAAACATATATCTCCCGTCTTTGGATCATAACAGTGAAAGTATTCCATGTCCAGAACAATGTAGGAATCTTTGAGAGGTTTGGCACTCAAAATGTCCATCTTCTTCAATTGAGGAAAAAAAGAAAACAAAATTATCTCTCTCTCTCGCTGTGTGTCCTGAAGGAAAAAATGGATAGCGTTCTCTCGCCGTCTCCTCTTTTATATATATATAGAGAGAAGGTTGCACGTGACAGGTCGTATGAATTCTGGGAAAGGTCACATTCGTATATATATATTTGTTTTTTGAATAATATCGTGCGTATCTCAATACACATCCATCATAATAATAATAAAGGTCACCTTGGAAAGAAAAAGAAATAAAAACATGGAACTCGTGCTCGACTTTGAAGGTTTCTACGATTCTCAAGGAGCCTTTATTGTGAAAGAATTGGCTTACGTCACATTGGACAGTACTTCTCGAGGGGTATTTGTTTTTAAACCCCCATTTCCATGGCAAATGCTCACCGAGAAAGAAAAACGAACCGCTGTGTGGGCGAGTGATTATTATCACGGCTTGTCGTGGTACGAAGGAGAAATTCCGTACAGTTATTTTCCATGGGTGTTAACGATGTTGACGGAACCTTTTTCCATGATTTGGGTGCGAGGAGAAATGAAACGGCGGTTTTTAGAGAAATGGTTGCAAAGATCCATTTATTGCATTTCGGGATCGACGCAAGAGATTCTCAAATACAATGGGATCGAACACATGAATTGTCCTAACCATACAAAAGGTTTTTTCCATTGCGCTCTACAATAAGCGGTTCGGTATCATTATTATTTAAAGACACAGAGAAAAAATTCGCAAGGTCGATCCTGCACAATTCAATCTTGACAGAACTCATTAAAAAAAAATACATATATCATGTTATCAGGTTCGATGTTTCTTCTAACCTTCTTCGGAAACATACAATGACCTGACTAGAACAGAGAGCTTACTAAAGCTATGTTCACTAATTGTAGTAAGTAGATAGGATACAGACGAAGGGTATACAAAACCCTTTATTTTTTTCTTTATATACAATGACTTCCGTACTTCGGAATACAATGACCCTCCACTCGGGGTCTAACTTAAAAGATATCAAAATAAAACTAAACTCTAATTTAACTTTAGAATAAGATTGGCCTTATAATAACAGGAAGCGTATGTAGCACAGAGACTGTGAACACTACAATACGTTTAATTTATCAAGAGGATTAAAACCTCTGGCCTGGAAGGCAAAGTAGCAACTGCGTAACTTCTAAGGTAAGCGGCCTGCTTCGAACTCACGGCTTCCTCTCTTCTGCTTGGCAAAAAGGCCACACTTAAATACTTGGCGTTCGCCAGACAACTTTGCATAAACTCCTTCACGCTTATAATTCTGGCCGGAAGTAGAAAATAAGAAGTGATAGTAAAGATTTAAAATAAAATAAACGTTAGTAAAACTTAAGATCCTTACAATGTTACTTCTTCAACAGCACAGATGGTTCTGAAGCGAAACTTGGAATTTTGAAATAATAGATCAGGGAGAAATCATTCTTAATAAAATGGTAAAGTATCGAATCGGCTGGGAGAAAAAAAAATTTCTCAGAGCTGAGATAAAAATTCTCTAATGAAAAAAAAAAAAAACTTTTGGTTAATTTTTATTATGTCTTAGACATGATAAAAAATTAATGACCCTCCCTTTTTGTCTGGGAAGGATGTCTCACCCTTTCTAAAAATAGACCATGACTCATCCTTTCGCTAATGGCAATCATTCCATGAATGAATCACGATTTGTTTTTCAAAAGAGTGAGACAACATTCCCAGAAGAAAAGGAAAGGGGGGTCGTTAATTTTTATCATGTCTAAGACATGATAAAAATTAACAAAAAGTTTTTTTTTTTTTTTTTTTTTTTTTTGAGTTGTAGAATTTTTCTCAGCTCTGAAAATTTTTTTCCAGCCGACTCGAGACTTTACCATTTATATTTACGAATAGTCTTTGGATTATTTATTTATTTTCTTTTAAAAAAAAAATTCTGAGCTAGACCTATCTATTGGCTTAACATTCTGGTCATAGAAACAGTCTAGAATCTCATTTTATCTTTCGAGGCTAATGCACGGGTTCTCCAATCAAAAGGGTTACTATAAAGGGATTGGTTTGAATGCATTTATCTGCAAATGTTGTAGGATTCTGTTGTTGAGAAGGGGGTATATTATTATTATTATTATTATTATTATTATTATGATTGTGGCAGATTCGTTTTCTACATGGAAGTCTAATCTCCTCCGAAGACCTTTTCTAGGGATCGTCGATAGATGGTTTTTCAATAGGAATCGTTTCCCTCGGATCCTCAAGAGATAGAGGGGGTCCTGTCTTGAGACATGGAGCGGTCTCTCCTCCTCCTCCTCCTCGAGAAGTCTTGAGAAATTGAGAGGATTTTCGGTTCCCTTATTCTTGAGGGGTCTTGACAAATTGAGAGGTCCCTCCTCTTCGAAAGACAGAGAAGTTTTGGTTCCCTTATTCTCGAGGGTTTTTGACAAATCGAGAGGTCCCTCATTTTCGAAAGAGAGAGAAGTTTTGGTTCCCTTATCCTCGAGGGGTTTTGACAAATCGAGAGGTCCCTCATTTTCGAGGGGTCTTGATAAATGGAGAGGTTTTTCATCTTCGAGGGGGTTTGATAAAGGAAGAGGTCCCTCCTTCTCGAGGGGTCTTGATAAATGGAGAGGTTTTTCATCTTCGAGGAGGTTTGACAATGGGAGAGATTTCTCCTTCTCGAGGGGTCTCTCTTCCTCAAGGGGTTTTGAGAAAGGGAGAAGTTTTTCATCCTCGACGGGTTTTGACAAACGGAGAGGAATCTGAACAGGCTTCTCCTCATCCCCATCATTATCGAGGAGGATGAGGATAGGCTTTTGGAAAGGTTTTTTCTTTTTCTTCTGAACAGGCCTCCTCTTGATGCTCGGGGAGAGGGATGGGGTAGTTGTTCCACCATTCTATTTTTTCTTGCTCGAGGATTTTTTCAAAAGTCGTGGCCTCTCTATGATGAGACGAAGGAAGAGAGTCCTCGAGAAGAATATAATAGGTAATCTTCCCAGTCTTCTCGATCGAGAGAGGTTCGTGCAAACATTTATGCAACCATTTACTAAAATGAACGAGAATCCCTTTTGTCTTCTCAAGACGATCCATAATCCTATTCATTTGCGAGACGGTTAGAAAGTGGGACGTGTAAAAATATTTGGCTCGTTTCATTAACAAAATTTGTGCATCCAAAGGTGGAATGTCACGAGCCATCAACACGTTTTCGTCGGACAAAAATTCGTCCCGCAGCTTTTGATAACTCCCCACGGTATAATAACCCGCACATTTTGAAAAATCGGAGGCTTTTAGGTAAACGACTCCTTGGATGATATAAAAGGAAAGATCAACATATTTATATTTGAAAGGAATACACGTAGTGAGCTGGGGATGCCTCCTCATGATCCACTTGGACAAAAATACGACTTTGGGGCTCTCCCCTTTTATTTATAGAGAGAAAGAGAGTGTGACCTTCCCTTCCCTCCTCCTCCTCTCTCCCTGCTTTCTCTATCTCTGGACGTCCTTGGATTGGAAAGGTTGACTTTGAAAAAAAAAGAAGGTCATGGTTGGATAATTTTTTGTTTATTAAATTATTACTTTCACTTCCTCATTCCCACACACATTCATCTTTTTAAGAAAAGAAAAAGAGGTCATGGAGATAAGATTTCTTGGAAAGAAGAGAGAGAGAAACAAAAAAAAACAAATAAAACGGACGTCATAGAGCCTCTATGTGTGTCTGTGTGTGTCTATATAGATATATAAAAAGGCGAGAGTACTGGGCGAGATCATTTCTTTTCCATTGGGAGCCATGTCGCTATTAGACGTTTTTCCAACTCAACCGATTTCGAACGGGGAGGATTTGAAGACGCTAAAGCAAATCTCCAACTTGAAAATTTTTTTGGCGTGTCATTTTGCGACATTTATTCCGCATTTACCACCTCATCAAGCGATCGTTTCTTTCAACCAAGATGTCGAATCCTCCAACCTGCTCGTTCAGAATATATACAGAAATTTATTCGAATCGCAACAAACGAAAGAGGAATCTCCCTTCTCTTGGAATCGGATGGATCGAGCTTTGAGACGGCCCATTCAAACAGACCGGCGATATACAGATCCGCGCACGAGTTTTCGGTGGAAGAATATTTTTCTCACGAAACGATATTTTACGTTTGGAGTGAGAACGACGGCTGAGGACGAAGTTCATATTGTTCAAACCACAGCCGCTCCTCTCGCCTATTACGAATCATCGTCCCCCAATCTGAAGGAAAGAAGTTTTAAAGTCAGTGACAGGATGAAATATAAGAAATATATTCTAAGACCTTTTCAAAACTATGTCGTTCCCCCGAAAACGCAATATCTCATCGTCACAACCCAGAAGAGTCTCTTTCTCGTCGATCGGTGCTCGTACTCGCTTTGGAAACAATTGAAAGAGGAGATTTCTTTCCAATCGCCGATGATGTTTCAAGAAAAAGAAGAAGAAAACCCTCCGCCACCTTTACCCATCCCTTCCTTAGATGATAAGAGGAGCTGGACCAAACCGTCGTCATGGCCCGAAACACAATCGACCCGGCAACGGAATGAAATTGAAGTCATCACAATTGAAGATGAGGAGGAAGAAAAAAAATTACCTCTTAAAAAACGGTCGACTTACCGGAACCTACCTGGCGTGCAAGATTCGCTTCAGAATCCAGAAGCTTCTTCTTCTTCCCCGACTTGTTCAAACAGGCAACCTCTTTCGGACTCCTCACAGACAGAACCTCTTCCAGTATCCTGTTCTTCTTCTTCTCCTCCAACCTGTCCCGACATCGTAGAGGTAGAATGTCAGACGGGTCCACAAGCTTCAAAAAGTCCCGACATCGTAGAGGTAGAATGTCAGCCGGGTCCACAAGTTCCAACAGGTCCAGAAATCATGGAGGCAGAATCACAGCCGGGTTCACAAGTTCCAACGGGTCCAGAAATCATGGAGGTAGAATTTCAGCCGGGTAAACAAGTTCCAACGGGTCCAGAAATCATGGAGGTAGAATCGCAGCCGGGTCCAGACATCCTAGATCCCTCCACTCATCCCAAAGAGACTCCAAGTGTTTCAAGACAGCCTTGTGAGGATACAGCCCTTCCCGTATGGAATGATTATATGGACATACAAAATTTGGTGCAACAGGAAGGAGAAGAAAATAATCATACGGATGGGTGGGTCAAAGACTGTTTAGATCATTTAACCTCGAATGAAATTGAACTGTTATGGAATTGCATTTCTGAAATCACATCGGAAATGGGATAAAAACCAAAACCAAAAAAAAAAAAATTTTTTTAATAACAAATGGGAGGAGGGTCATGATGTCAATTAAAAAAAAATATTATATAGAGTCCAATCTTGGTGGTTCACTTCAGTTTTCCAGCATGAGGTGATCCACGTTTCCCGAAATATGGATCCCATTCCAAGAGAGATTGTGTAGAGCCTTCACTTCAGTTTTTTTTTTTTTCCTACCAAGAGGAGAGGGTCCCCAAAGGGCTACCCATGTCCAAAGAGAGAAAGTAGAGCGTTCATTTCAGTTTTTTTTTCAAGTTTAGGGGAGGGAGGTCTCAAAATGACACCCCCCCCATTTTCAAAGAGAGATGGTGTAGAGCGTTCATTTCTGTTTTTTTCAAAATTAGGGAGTTTTCAAATGACTACCCATTTCAGAGAAAGAGAGAAAGAGAGAGAGAAGGTGTAGAGCGTTCATTTCAGTTTTCCAAGGTTAGGATGGTGGTGGAGAATCCTCCAAAATGGCTACTCATCTCAAAGAGAGAGAGAGAGAGAGAAAATGCGTAGAGCGTTCATTTCAGTTTTCCAACATTAGAAGGTCCCAAAATACCTTCTGAATTCAAAGAGAGATCGTGTAGAGCGTTCATTTTCAGTTCTTCAAGATCAGAAGAAGAGGGTCCGCTTTTCAGAGACAGCGAAGTGCAGACTTCAGTTTTCTCCCTCCCCAAGAATAGAAGGTCCCAAAATGGCTTTCCATTTCAAAGAAAGAGGGAGAGGCGTTCATTTCCATTCTCCAAGATAGGGTCGTCTGCATTTTTCCCAAAATGGCTTCCCAATTCAAAGAGAGAGTGTGAAAGGGTGTGTAGAGCGGTCATGTTCATTCTCCAAGATAGGGTCGTCAGCTTTTGCTCAAAATGGTATCTCCCCATTCAAAAAGAGATCGTAACCAATTTTTTCCAGTTTTTTCCAAGATGGGGGGGGGAGAAGAAAACCTAGGATGGAATAACACGACACACAGAGAGAAAGAGAAAAAAAAACGCCATCTTGTCATTTTCTGATAGGGTACCGGTGTTCGAATACTTTTGTGACCGACTGTACGAAATCGCTGACATGAAAAATGTTCCGTTTAGAAATCTAATCGGATTGGCATGCTGTGAAAAGAATACTTCGATATCTAAAGGGAACTAAAGATCAAGAACTAATTTATACGAAAACAGGAAAACCACTCATCGCCTTTGTGGATGCAAACTGGGAATCAAATGTCGATGATCGAAAATCCTACACAGGTGTTGTATATATATTAAGTGGTTCAGCCATAACCTGGGAATCATGAAAACAACGCAGTGTAGCTCTATCTTCAACGGAGGCGGAATATATGGCTTTGTCTGAGGTCGCCAAAGAAACCGTCTAGCTACGTCGTTTCCTGAAGGAGCTGGGTTACAACATAGAAAACCCAACAACAATATACTGCGACAATCAAGGGGCTCAGAAAATTACGAAGAATTCGGTGTTTCACTCCCGTACAAAGCACATGGACATTCGTCATCATTTTGTGTGTGAAGTATATGAACGCGGTGAATTAGATGTGCAGTACATACCTTTCAGTGAAATAGGAGCTGAAGTGTTAACCAAATCCCTGACTCCTGTTAAACATCAAAACTGTTGTACAATTATAGGATTGAATACTGTTTAATATGTATTTTGTTTTACTTTTGAGGAATAGGAGAATCAACGTCGAAAGGGGTATGTTGGCAACCGCCGTTGATTCTCCTAGCGCATGCGCATGATAAGCAAGTTCTCTGCTGCGTAATACTTTTCTAGGCAGTTAGCCAAAGTCAATGGTGAGTATCGCATGTGAGCGAGAAGTGCTAAGCGCTGTGTAATATCATGTTTCTACTCTGCTGTTCAACGTCTTCATAGCTTAAATAAATGTTTGTCATGTACACGGAAGACGTCATTTTATTCTTCAAACAGTTTACTTAAAATAAGGGAATATTACATTACATACTTGGTTTCTCTGATTACTTATCCACTACATGAAATAGTGTACAGTACAATGTCCAAAATTCGGACGTCCAAAATCCGGAATGATCAAAACCAGCAATTTTCGTAGGCTTTACACATGCGCATTTTATTCCGCCCTCCGCGAAATAATAAAACATCTAGAGAGTGCCGATTCTTAATTTCACTTCGACACTAAATGAAATACCTTGTTATTGAAGACAATCATTTTAGCATAAATTTGTACGATCAGTCATTTGGCTCCGGTTGTGTCCACAGGTCTTTTTTAACTTTTCATTCTCCATCCTGGACCTTCTTGGGCCTCCCTTGTAGTTGTTGCTGTTGGAAACTGTGTCATCGACGTTACCTGTGTGTATTGAGTTCCTCCGCATCGTCGGATCTCAATGGTGGGAGGTGATGTTCCATCTAAACTCCGGACTAACCGCGCCACCACATCTAAATTCCGGACTATCAGCACCATTACATCTAAACTCGAGAATAATCCTACGTAAGAACGTAGTTAGAACTCTGAACCCGAACTCGAATGACTGTTAGATGGAGAGCGGGTAATTTTTATGTAACCTAATAATTGTATGTAAAATGTATAAATGTATCTAAATATAATCTGTTTATGTCATACAGAAGTGTCCCTCTTCATGCAAAAGCTTCGAATTTAGATATTTCATCGAATAAGAATTTAGAATCGAACAAGCTCGGCTCCCGGTTGAAAGAAAAGGTAAGAGATCTCTTTTTACCTTTTAGAATTCTATTGAGAGATTCAACAGCATTACTGGATTGGATTCCCCCGGTTGAAGATTGCTGGCTCTGCTTCCTCTTTTGTGTTGGAGGACCCCAGCTGTGCTCTTGAGCTGGCGGGCTTCTCTCCTCACTTTCAGGATCCTGTAATAAATCCTGTAAAACTTTAAAATCATTACGGCTGTAGTACGGCTTTATTTGGTCAATATTTGCAACCGGTTGTTGGCCATTTTCGGCCTTTAAATAAAACGCGGCTTCTCTTATACTTTCGCCCTTCAAACCTGGGCTCAAACTTCGCAGCTCTGTTTTCGGGTGCAGATGATAACGAGTATTTCAACTTAAGAACTTTCTGTCCCACTTTATATTCCAAGTCCCTTCTATTTCTATCATAATAGACTTTTTGCTTTTGTCTTGCTATATCAGAGCTTTTAAATGCTTCGTCGATAATTCTCTGTATGTCTTTTAAATTGAATTCTTCTTGTCTCTGTTGTACAAAGAACAGCTTATCCAAAGGCGTTATGATTTTTCTTCCTAAAAATAACTCCGTAGGGGTCTTCTGCGTCCTATCATGCTTTGCGGTTCTTAAGGCAAAACCTAACTCATTGACACAGCTGTCCCAGCGGTCATGAAACTTTTTCACATATTCCCTATTAATTTTTACAATATTCTTATTTACGCGTGCCGCTATATTCGACTGCGGTCTATATGGTACCATTTTTAGATGGCGTATGCTAAGTCCTGTGCACAAATTTTTAAATGTACTGCTAACAAACTGTTTTCCGTTATCTGATATTACTTTTAGTGGGGCCCCGTATTTAAAAATATATTTATTTAAGAACGAATCTGCGACTATTTTAGCTGAAGCTCGTTTAAGAGGGACTATTTCTACCCATTTTGAAAAATGGTCAACAATTGTTAATAGATATCTGTTTTTACTTATTTTTGTCCTAGGGTAGGATACAAGCAAATATATGCCTAGTATTTCATTTGGAAAAGTGGTCTTTATGTTTTTAAATACCCAGCCGGGCTGTAATTAACATTGTTTATTAACTGGCACGTATGGCACGACTTAACATACGCCGTAACAATTCTTTGTAATTGCGGAAGATAAACCGCTTCGCGTACCCTCTTTAGTGTTTTTCGTATTCCGAAATGTTCAGCAGATGGTAGATCGTGCAGATCGTGCAACTCCTCTAAGATCGGTATTCCTGATTTTCATTTGTTACCTTTGTATAAAATAACAATTTGTCGATTATTTCGTAATGCTGCGCCCTATTGCTATTATCGAGCCGTTAAATCTATATGCTCAAACTTTTCAGGGTCTTCCAGGTATACGTAAATATCTTTAAATTCTGGGTCCTTTTTCAGTTCTTCAACTATTGTATCACGAGACTCAATAACTCTTGAGGTGAGCATAGCACACTTGATTGTGTTTCCCTCTTCATCAATTTTTATTCGTGAAGGGGCATCGGCGACTACGTTTTCTTTTCCAGGTGTTTGTTTTATGATTAAATTGAATTCCTGTGATTTTAAAGTCCACCGTATCAGGCGAGGCGATAAATTACAAGCGACCCAGTGCCGCATGATCTGAGTAGACCATTATCGGTGAACTTCCGAAGTAGACACGAAACTTCTGAACTGCTAATAAGACAGCGAGCGTTTCTCGCTTAGTGGCGGAATAGTTCTTCTGGGTAGCATTCAAGGTTTTCTGGAAAGAAAGCTATAGGTTACCCATTTTGGGACAGCACCGCCCCAATTGCATAATCGGATGCATCCGCTGAAAGCTCTAGACCTTGTTCGCCTTCTGGGAATTTAAGGACTGGGGCATTCTTTAGTTGTTCAAAACCGTTGTTCGACTCGGCTGTCCAAGAAAATCTACTTTTCTTTCTTTTTACCACTAAAAGAGGCTCAACTATTTTCGCAAAATACTTTATAAACATTCTATAATATGAACATAAGCCCAGAAATGAAGACAATTTTTAGCCGTATTTAGGGAAGGATAACTTTTAATTGACTTTATTTTTGAGTCATCAGTCTCTATGCCCTTATTAGAAATTTTTTATCCTAACTGTCACAATTCCTTTGCAGCGAACTTGCATTTTCTTCCATTTATTTTGAAACCGGCCTCGTTAAGTACGGCAAAAACTTCTTCCAAATGTTTTTGTTTTAAAATTAACAAACAGAGTGATGGCTAATTAAATTTTTGACTTTATTAACAAAAAAAAAAAAAAAAAAATTAAAGAGAACTTATGTACGCTTTATTGTTTACATGACAACTTTTAGAATGACAAAAATAATAGTGATACCAGATGCATAAAAAGTAATAAAACAATAAAGCCACTGGAACTGCACATAATATTAATTAAATGCTCGATTCTCAACAGCCTCCTTCGAGCATGAAAAATAATCACTGTTCATATTACTTGTTGACTTATTTTACACCAATCAACTTTTTCTGGAAATGAAACTGAGGTGCTGGAAGCGCCTTCGTCAGAATGTCTGGTCGTTGTTTATTACTTCTGACATAGCCTAATTGAAAACGTCCCGTCGAGACCTCATCTTGCGCAAACTTGTACCTTTGGTCAGTGTGCTTTGTGCGTGCGTGGAACATTGGATTTTTGATGTATTTGACAGTACCGATTATCGCAAACGCAGAAATCTTAAAGGACAATTAACAAGGATTGCGAATGCTGTAACAGCAGCAGAAAAAAAAATGAACTGGATATCGCGCAGCTACAAGCTCATTTGGATAGGGTGGTAAATATTCATGAAAAGTTCGAAGTGCTGAAAAACGACTATTACAGAATACTCAAGGATGATGAATTTGAAGAAGTGGAAGCTTTGCTGGCTCAGGTGGATGAGGATATTCAAAAATTAGAGGTAAGTCTAAAAACCTCTATTAATAAACTTAAAAATAACAGCTACGAATGTGTAACAAATAAAAATGCTGACAGCCCTACACACGAATGTTATTCTGTATGTAATGATCAGTTTAAAAGGGCTTTAGTAAAACTGCCAAAAATTCCACTTCCGAATTTTAGCGGAAAATTTGAAGAATGGAATTTGTTTAAGACTCAGTTTAATAGTTTAATCCAAGAGAATCCAGAACTTTCCGAAAATGAAAAGCTCCATTACTTACGCGCGGCTTTAAAAGGAGAAGCTAAATCATTAGAAACACCAGACGATAACTTTTCTTCACTTTTTAAAGCTTTGGAACAAAGATACGAGAATAAAAGAATAATTGTAGATTGTCATATTAAAAGTATTCTAAAAATACCATCAATAAAACATGAATCTGCTAAACAGCTTCGCAACATGTTGGACAATATTAAGAAAAATCCTAGATCGTTAAAACTCTTAGATTTCGCCAGAGATAAACTATCGAATGTTTTATTATTAAATGTTATTCTTGATAAATTAGACCGTGAAACAGGAAAACAGTATGAACTTACACTACAGGATAAGGAAGTGCCCGATTTTGATACATTTTTGGAATTCTTAGAGAGAAGATATCAAATTTTAAATAGTATCAATGCTAATATTCCATCTAAATTTAACTCGGAACGACCCAAGTCTCTTTTGGTAAAATCTAATAAATCGCCTAAATTGTGTATCGGTTGTAAATCTCAATCTCATGCATTGTATCACTGCGATAAATTCAAACAGATGAAATTATCTGAACGAGTGAGTTTGGTGAAAAAACATCGCCTTTGCAATAATTGTCTGAGCGAATTTCATTTATTATCTCAGTGTAAATCGAATAGTGTTTTTTATATTTGTAACAAAAAATCCGATCATCATACATTGTTGCATGCATATTTGTCGCCGCTGACAGGTCCAGACATCACGGGGGCGACAGAGCTTCAGGAACCAAATAAGCAAAACATAAACGCGTCAAGGTTAATGGATTCGCATTCGCCAGGAAATGCTCGTATTTCTTTCTTCTCAAACGGAAATAGTAAAAGTATTTTGATAAATACTGTAATAATTTATGTCAAAGATGCTGCTGGTGAAAACAAACCATTGAGGGCTATTCTAGATTTGGCTTCTGAAAGTTCATTTATGACAAGAGCAGCAGAAGCGCATGGTTTGAAGAAAGAAAAATTAAACGTTCCGATAAGTGGACTAAATGACACATCGCTAAATATTACAGAAAAGGTTTCAGCTTATCTGTCGAATGAAAGTAATGATTCACACTGGAAAATTGACTTATTGATTGTGCCTAACATAACTAGTTTCACACCCCCAAAAGAATTAATGTTTCGAATTTTTACATTCCAAGGAAAATAAAACTTGCTGACCCATTATTTTTCGTTCCTCAAAAGGTCGATGTTCTTTTGAGTGCTGAATTATTCTTCTCAGTTTTGGGAGATGATAAAATAAAATTGGGAGACAATTTGTTCTTGCAATCAAGCTGCTTTGGCTACCTTGTTTCGGGTATTATTTCAGACAATAATTTGTGTTATACACCAAAACACTTGTCGCGCCACTATCGAACTCCATGAGAGGTAAGTTTCTCTGTTACGGAATGGCAACGAGAGAGATTGTTGTTCTAAAGATGGATGATCGAACTGCGTTGTAACGATCATTTTTGAGGATGTTGCGTACTGTAAAATGAACTTATTACACTGTGCTAAATAGTATTAAAATGCTACATATTAAAAGATCTTTCATTTGATCTAAATTTTAACAAACCGCTCATTATTTTCTCTGAAACTCACAATGTTCACGACATTTCTGGCGCCTCCGTGTGGGCGTGTTTGTTGGAAACATGTTGGATGAAAGAATAGATAGGGTAAGTTGATTACCTTATACTTCCGTTTTGAAGTTATTGATTATTGTTTTACTGAAGTTTAAAATACTTTTCTTGCTTAATTTTTATCTGAATATTTTAAACTTAAGACAAAATGGAAGTGATGAAAAGAAACAAAACTGCGCAACGTTCAGCTTTTACTAAAGCATATAAAAGACTAGATGATCTTTTAAATGATGATAATGTTGATTATGAAGAAGCAGAAATGTGCTTTTATTTGTTCAAGAAAAAGGCAGAAACATTAGAATTGACGCACGGTGCTTATTTAGATACTGTAACTGATGATAAAGAATTCGAAACAGAATTTGAAATAACAGAGGACTATCGAGAGAAGGCTGTTAGGATACAGTTAAAATCGGAACGATTTCTAGATAATATTAAGAGTAAATTAAACGAAATCCAAAATACATCGTCAGAGAGTAGTCAGAAATTAGTTACTGATGAAAATACATGTAAAACTTTGTGCCAACGCCTACCGAAAGTAGAACTTTATAAATTCGCAGGTGATTTAAAAAATTGGCTTACGTTTTGGAATCAGTTTAAAAACATACATGAAAATAATAACTTGACGAATGCAGACAAATTCCATTATTTGATACAGTCAACAAAAATTAAATCACAAGCTAGAGATATTGTAGAATCTTTTCCGGTGACGAACGAAAATTATCCTTTGGCTATAGAAAGCCTTACTGAGAGATATGGCCGTAAAGAACTTTTAATTGATTTTTATGTTCGAGAGTTAATAAAACTTGTTTTGGATAACGCAGCGAAAAAGAAGCAGGATTCTTTGAGTAGTTTGTATAACAATCTTTCAACACAACTTAGAGCCCTGAGCAGTCTTGGTGTAACGACTGATCAGTGTGGAACAATTTTATATCCTCTTGTGGAAAGTGCTATTCCTATTCACGTATTGCGATCGTTTGAAAGACAACGAAAAATTACTGAATCTGAACGAAACATTTCGAGTCTTGATGCAATAATTGAATTTCTGAAAAGCGAAGTTCAGTCAGAAGAAAAAATAAAATTAAGCAGAGCGGATATTTTTTCCAAGTCTGATCGTAAGCACTTGGCAACTAGCCAAAATATTCCTTCCGCGTCGGATTTGATGAATCATGAAGCAATACCTTCTTGTTCGTTTTGTTTAAAAGATCATGAAACGCGTAATTGTAAAAAGGCGTTTTATATTCCGTTAGATGAAAAAATGTCTGCGGTAAAAAAGAAAGGTTTATGCAGAATATGCTTGGTTAAAGGTCACCTCAGTAACCAGTGTCGATCAAGTGTTAAGTGTCAGATTTGTTCAAAAAGGCATTTGAAATTTTTTTGTCCTAGTCTTGAATGTAATAAGTCTAGTGAAATGCATAACCAGGAAAATGATGAGAAAAAAGAGAAAACAATCGATTCTTTGCATTCGCGTGCTACGAATGAAGTTTTCCTTCAGACCCTAGTTGTAAACATAGAGGGTAAGAATAAAAGGCGTAAAGTTAGATTAATGATTGATACGGGTAGCTCAAAAAGTTATGTTTTAAAGTCTGCCGCAGAAGAAATGGGTTTTGACTTGCAATGGGAGGAAGAATTTAGTCACTCTTTATTTGGTGGAAAGAAAACTGAAATTTATAAACATCAATGTTACAAGATTTATTCGAGTAGCCTTGATGGTAAATATTCGTGTAAATTAGATGCTGTAGACCATGATGTTATTTGTAATGATATTTCAAGCATAAGATACGGTTCTTGGATTCGCGAATTAGGAAATAAGGGAATACGCTTAACTGATACCCAAGGGAATCCAGGCCCTATTGAAGTACTGTTAGGGGCAGACGTTGCAGGGAAGTTATTTACCTGCAAACGAGAAGAACTAAGAACAGGTTTAGTGGCTATAGAAACAAAATTGGGTTGGACTTTGATGGGTAAAGTACCTCAATCCGAACATCAGCACAATGTAAATATGACTATAGTTTCTATGTTATCTCAAGAAGACCTGCCTATTTCATCGTTGTGGAACTTAGAATTATTGGGTATCCGAGATCCTGTTGAACAAAAAACTAAAGAAGAGTCAAGAAGAGCTATTATGGTTCATTTGCAAGAAACGGTTCGTCAATTAGAAAATGGTAGATACGAGGTTGATATGCCTTGGAAGATTGAGCATGCAGTCTTACCTGACAATTATGACCTATCTTTGAAAAGACTCGAATCTACTACGAAGAAGTTGGAAAAAATCGGATATCGTGAAAGGTATCATCAAGTCTTTAATGAATGGCTGCAGGAAGGAGTGATTGAAGAAGCTCCCCAAAAGGAGTTGTCTTTACCCGTTGTTCATTACCTCCCACATCGTCCAGTCATTAAGGAAACGTCCTCACTATCTTCCATGAAAATTAGACCCGTTTTTGATGCTTCGGCAAAGCTTTCTAATCAGCCATCTCTAAATGATTGCTTAGAGACTGGAATTAATTTGATTGAAACTATTCCGTCTATTCTAGCAAGATTTCGCTTACATGAAATTGGTGTGATTTCAGACATCAGAAGAGCTTTTTTACAGATATCTCTAAATGAAAGAGATCGAGATTTTTTACGATTTCTTTGGTATGGTGATGATGGTAGAGTGAAGACATTTCGTCACACCCGTGTGGTATTTGGCATTATTTGTAGTCCATTTTTGATGGCGGTTATTGACCATCATTTATCCAAAGAATCGTGGAAAGAAAACTATTCTGAAGAATTTCTTAAAAAATTACAAGATAGTTTTTATGTCGATAATTGCGTAACTAGTGTACAAAATAATGACGAACTAGAAATATTCATCGAATCTGCAACTAATGTAATGAAAGAAGGAATGTTTGATCTCAGAGGATGGGAAAGTTCTGGCATTCCTGCATTTTCAGAAAGTGCAACATCACCTGTATTAGGACTGATTTGGGACAAACATTTAGATACCTTAGAAATAGACACCGAATTTTTGAAATTTGATGAAAGAGACAAGGTAACTAAAAGGAAAATACTTTCACTAGTTAGTCGAGTATTTGATCCCATAGGTTTCCTTGCTCCTGTTATGATTCAGCCTAAGATTTTGCTGCAGGCCGCTTGGAAGAGCAAAGAATCATGGGGTGATGAAGTGAATGATGAAATAAAGAAGAAATTTTTAAAATGGGAAAAACAACTGAAATACTTCAAAATTATAAAAATTCCAAGATGGTTAGGTGTGACGAAGGAATCCAATTTAAGTATCCATACTTTTTGTCGATGCCAGTAAGACAGCTTATGCGGCATGTATTTTCTTAAGAAGTGAATCCAGTATGGGTTCTGTGACTGTTCAATTACTCCAAGCCAAATCACGAATAACTCCAACGGAGACTATTACTATACCACGTCTTGAATTAATGGCCGCTACCATAGGAGCTAGGCTGTTTAGTTCTGTGAAGCAAGCTCTGAAACTTCCCAACCTCAAGACTTACTTTTGGACAGATTCTTCCACAGTTCTTGTGTGGATAACTCGTCGAGAACAGTGGTCGGTATTCGTTACAAACAGAATAAGTGAAATTAGAAAATTGACAACTCCGGAAGATTGGTTCCATATTTCAACTGACCAGAATCCAGCAGACATTTTATCAAGAGGTTTTGGACCTAGCCAACTTGAGAAACGCAAGTGGTGGCAAGGGCCAGCCTGGTTAAAAAAAACCGAAGGAGCAGTGGCCAAAGTCAGCTGTAAATATTAACGAAAAAGAGGTAGAGATAGAGAAACGAAAGTCAGTCATCTCTGCTAGTAACACAGAGCTAGAGTCAATTCCATTACAGTTAGCCAGAAGATTCTCTAGATTTTCAAACATGATTAGGGTTATGGATTGGATACTGCGTTTTCAACCAAAGGCCAAGGACTTAAGAAAATGTAAGGAACTTCAAAATGAAGAATTGTTAAATGCACAAAGGACTATTTTCCGTGTAATACAAAAGGAATGTTACTCCAATGAAGAAACACGAAAAAATTTGAAAGGTCTTCTAATATTTGAAGATGAAGAAGAAATTTTATGGCTGAAGTCCAGATTGATAAATGAGGAAGAATCGAAAGATTTTATTTCTCCAATAATTCTACCATCGAAACACCTGGCAGTGAGAAGATTTATAGCCCAAGAACATATTGCTAACAAGCATGCTGGGACATTAACTCTACTTACTGTTTTACGGGAAAGATTTTGGATAGTGAAAGGGAAAAGAACTGTCCGGAGTGTTATCAAAGAATGCTTAACATGTAAAAGGCAAAAGGTAAAACATCTTGAGGTACCTTTTCCGCCTCTTCCAAAAGACCGAACAGAAGTAGCAGCAGTTTTTCAAGTATCAGGTGTAGATATAGCTGGACCTCTGTTGACTAAATCTAAACAAAAGGTGTGGATAGTACTTTTTACTTGCGCCGTATTTAGAGCTGTCCATCTTGAGCTAATACCTGCACTGAGTACCAATGACTTCATCCAAGCTATGCGTAGGTTTATAGCCAGAAGAGGACGAATTTCTGTGATGTATTCAGACAATGGTACTAATTTTACAGGACTAAATAATGCTCTGAAACAATTAGATTGGACTACAATTGAAACTGAATTTAGAGTCAACGAAATTTGTTGGAAGTTTAACCCACCCTCCTCTCCATGGTGGGGAGGCTTCTGGGAACGCTTGATTGGGATTTTGAAAGACCTTTTGAGAAAAAATCTTGGACGCTCCTGTTTGTCTTACGAGGAATTGCAGACTCTCGTCTGTGAATGCGAATCTATCATGAATAGCAGACCGTTAACTTACATATCCGAGGAACAAGATCTGAAGACCTTGACCCCCTCAATGTTTCTTCAGGACATTCCATTAAATGATGTTCCTGATTTGGATCAAATTGAAAAGACTAGTATTGTTTTGAGATGGAGATATATTCAAAAGGTTCGTGAAAATCTAAAACGAAGGTTTAAAAGGGAGTATCTGGGTTTCCTTCATTCTTCAGTTAACAAAAGAGAAGATAAAATAAATGTAGGTGACATAGGGTTAATTGGTACAGATGATAAAAAAAAGGCTCCATTGGCTGCTAGGGAGAGTACTGAAACTCTTTCCAGGAAAAGATGGAATCATCAGACTTGTGAAACTGCGAACTGAAAAGGGAAACATATTAAGACCAATCCAACGACTGTATCCTTTGGAATTGACCCCAAATTACGAGCAAGTCGTATCGGAACCTCAGAAGGTTCCGGAAGTGGTAGCTGAAAATCCTGAGCTTAATACTGACTCTAATGAAACTGTTCGCGTGTCTCGCTCAGGACAAAAAGTAAAACCAGTTAAAAGACTGGATTTATAAACTTCTAAACAAACTTTTGAACTTTCTGTGTTTGAACTCTAAAATATTGATTTCTATTTGCATTCTAATATTTTGAAATATTTCTATTATTATTATGTACGTTATTGTTATTTCAAAATTGTATGTATGTATTATCATTATATTACTGTTTTCAGTTTGTATCCCCAAACTCAAGGTGGGGAGAATGTCGCGCCACTATCGAACTCCATGAGACGTAAGTTTCTCTGTTACGGAATGGCTATGAGAGAGATTGCTGTTCTAAAGATGGATGATCGAACTGCGTTGTAACGATCATTTTTGAGGATGTTGCGTACTGTAAAATGAACTTATTACACTGTGCTAAATAGTATTAAAATGCTATATATTAAAAAATCTTTCATCTGATCTAAATTTTAACAAACCACTCATTATTTTCTCTTAAACTCACAATGTTCACGACAACACTGTTTCTTGTCTAAAAATTTAGAAACTCTCAATAAAACCCTCACAAGCTTCTGGGAAATCGAAGAAGTAGAACCACGCAAAACTTGTAATTACGAATTAAATTATTGCAATGAACACCTCGCGAAAACACGTTATAGGAAACCAGACGGTAGATATGTGGTTCAAATGCCACTCAAGCCAGAATCTTCGGAAACAATGTTAGGAAATTCTAAAGAAATTGCATTGAAAAGACTAGATCAGTTGTGGACACGCTTGGAACGGGATCCTACTTTGAAAACACTTTACGTAGAATTTCTTAATGTATATAAAAATTTGCATCATATAGAGAAGGTGAAAGAAGATATACTTGATGACGGGTATTATCTACCACACCACGGCGTACTGCGTCCCACCAGCAAAACAACTAAACTACGCGTGGTCTTAAACGCGAGTTCGAAAACGTCTAGCGGGCAATCCTTAAATGATTTATTGTGCAAAGGAGGATTGCTTCAAGAAGACCTCTTCTCCATTCTAACTAAGCTTCAAAAAATCGTATGGAAAGACAGTAAATTCGCACCGGTTAAAGTTTAGCAGTTACGAACTGTAACGTATGGAACCGCTTCTGCCCCATACTTAGCCACTAAAGTTTTACAACAACTTGCCCTAGATGAGGGAAAGGACTTTCCTTTAGCTTCAAGAACAGTCCTTCAAGATTTCTACATGGACGATTGCCTTTCTGGTTCTTCAGATATCAACGAGTTAGAAAAACTGATGTTAGAGTTAAGGCAGCTTCTCTAAAGGGGAGGAATGACTTAGCACAAGTGGTGCAGTAACAAGGCACCAACTACCGAACTGAAGGAGTTCACGCTTGATCGAAATTCTGAAGAAATAATAGTTAAAACGCTAGGAATGTTTTGGAATAGTTTAAGCGATTCCTTTACATATAAAATAAGCATAAGCGCAAATTCTAATTTCACCAAGAGAGATGTATTATCTCAAATAGCACGCATCTATGATCCACTCGGACTCTTGGGTCCTGTTATTGTTAAAGCAAAAATCTTTATGCAACAGTTATGGTTGCTTAAGCTAGACTGGAATGAAACACTACTTCCACTTGTTGCCGAACAGTGGGCAAACTTCATTAAAACACTACCACATTTGGAACACAATCATGTACCAAGATGCTTTTTAGAAACCAATACCAATTTGGTAGTACTCCAAGGTTTTCAGACGCAGCTTCAAAGGCTTACGGTGCAGTGATATACATCCAAACTGTGACCAGCATCGGTGAAGTAAACAGTACACTTCTCTGCAGCAAATCACGTGTTGCTCCTACAAAATGCATTACAATTCCACGTCTGGAGCTTTGTTCATGCCTTCTTCTCGCAAAATTAACGGAAAAGGTCCTAACAGCTGTTAAACTTCAAATAGACTCTGTGAAATTGTACTTTGATTCTACAATAGCATTAGCATGGATCAAGACTCCTTCAAATCTGCTTAAGACGTTTGTAGGCAACCAAGTATCGCAAATCCAGCAGATATCTAAAGACTTCGAATGGCATCATATACTTCAGAGTTCAATCCAGCACACATGATCTCCAGAGGACTAGAAGTTAAAGCACTTGCCGCTTGTGAACTTGTAAGGATCTTAAGTTTTACTAACGTTTATTTTATTTTAAATCTTTACTATCACTTCTTATTTTCTACTTCCGGCCAGAATTATAAGCGTTAAAGTATTTATGCAAAGTTTGTCTGGCGAACGCCAAGTATTTAAGTTGTGGCTTTTTGCCAAGGGAGAGAGAGGAAGCAGTTAGTCGAAGCAGGCCGCTTACCTTAGAAATTTACTCAGTTGCTGGTTGCCGTCCAGGCCAGAGGTTTTAATCCTCTTGATAATTTTTAAACGTATTGTAGTGTTCACAGTTCTCTGTACTACATACGCTTCCTGTTAATATAAGGCCAATCTTCCACGTTTATTATTTTAAAGTTAAATTAGAGTTTAGTTCTATTTTTTATATTTTTACGTTAGACCCCAAGTAGCGGGTCTGTGTATTCCGAAGTACGGAAGTTATTGTAAATAGAGAAAAATAAAGGGTTTTGTATACCCTTCTTGTGTATCCTGTTTACTTCCCACATTTTTGAACATAGCTTTAGTAAGCTCTCTGTTCCGAGTCAGGTCCTTGCATGTTCCCGAAGAAGGTAAGACGGAATATTGAACCTGATAGTGGCGCCCAACGAAGAAGAATAACCATGGCCGAGTTTCAAGAAGAACCTGTGCTGCCTGCAGAAACGGCTCAGAATCCAGAAATGCCAGCTGCCGCCCTGGAAGGATTTGGTTACATCGTCCAGACCATGCGCGCTTCGATGAAACCAGAAGCAACATTTAATGGAAACTCACCGGTAACCAGTTTTTTGGAAAAATTGGATGACCACTTCATGCTCTACCCCGTGCATGAATTTCAAAAAGTTACCTTTGCTACCAGCGCTTTGAGGGGCCAAGCGCTTAACTGGTTCAAATCTATAGGCAGAAGTCTCTTGGGTCAAGCAGGAAGTCCCACCTATACTTACGAAAATTTCAAGACTGCCCTACTAAAAGCCTTCCCTGTTGTAAGGGATCGTGCGAAATTAGAAACGGAACTTTTTAGTATATATCAACAAAGAATCGAAAACCTCTCAAGCTTTATTTTAAGAAAAATTCACGTCTTCAAACTCTTGTATAGGAACCGTCCGGATCCTGAAATAATTCAAGTGATTTTGCCGAGGTTACTGCCCCAAGTGCAAGACTTTATTGAATTAAGAAATCCGACTACACTGGAAAAGTATTTGAGCTAGCAATCCAGTTTGAAAGTAGAAGAACGGCGGACATTGAAAGAAGACGCCATTATCAACAGCGAAACCAATTTGATGCGCCAAGACTACAGCAAACTCAAGTACACGGCTACGGAAGCAAAGCGAATCAGTGGGCAAGGAAACCCGAGCATTCAAAAACAGCCGGCGAACGTCGACAGTTCAATAGCAATCCAGAAAAAAAGTCTCAAGGCCAGTGGAAAAAGAAGGAAAGCACGGAAACAAAAAAGGATTTAAACTAAAACGGATTTCTGCTAACGAGAGGGTGCGGAAATCCGAAGGCCACGAAAACCCCTCTTCCTTCAAGTTAAATACAGTAATGGTGAAAAATTTGACTCTTCCGAAGATTGAAGTGTTGGTGAATAATATTCTAGCCACCGCACTCCTGGATACAGGCGCGCAGTGTTCCTGTGTGGCAGAAGATTTTTTTAGGAAGTATTTTCGGAAATACCGCATATATAATTCGGATAATACGACAGTGTTAGCGGCGCAAGGAGAACTATGTAAGTGTATAGGTAAAGTACCGCTATATGTCCGTATCAAAGACGAACAAGTAATGGTGATGTTTTTATAGTAAAGAATCTGCAAGCACATATAATCTTGGGAATAGATTTTCTTTCAGACGCACAAGCAAAGCTGGATTTTAATGAAGCGTCCCTTAAGCTGACAATGAAACCAGTTCGTGCAGAAAAGGCTGAACCGCCGATGTTAAATCTTGACCACCTGCCTAATGACGAGCAAGGAAGAATCCGACAAGTGGTAAGTGAATTTGCTTCGTTATTTAGTGATATTCCAGGATTTACTCAGGTTACTAACCATAGTATTGACACCGGAGATTCAATGCCAGTTCGCCACAAAGCATATCGGTATGATAAGAATAAGGAAAAAATTATAGAATGGCATATCACCGATATGCTACGTAAAAAGATCATAACGCCCATCTCAAGTAGTTATGCTAGCCCGGTGGTTTTATGTACGAAAAATAATGACTATCCTTTGACACATCCAAAAAGGTGGAGATTCGCGATTGATTACCGTAAATTAAACTCCATAACTAAATATCCGGTATATCCGTTACGTATTATAGAAGAAATTTTAAGGAACATGACATCCACCAAATATATGACGACTTTAGACTTAACGACTGGTTATTTTCAAATAGGGGTTAGGCCTGAGGACGTGCCTAAGACTGCTTTTATAACCAAGTCTGGCACTTATGCATTTTTTCGTATGCCGTTTGGCCTTTCAGGGGCCCCGGCAACATTTCAGCGATGTATGGACATTGTGTTAAGACCTGTTCTTGGAAAGTCCACATTTATCTATTTAGACGATATCATTATTACTAGTGATAATCTCGACCAACATGTACAGGATTTAAGACAGGTGTTTTCTTTATTAAATGAGGCCGGTCTAAAAGTTAATGTCGAAAAGTGCAAATTTGCAGCCCCTGAATTAAAATATTTAGGTTACAAAATATCTCAGAAAGGAATAGAGACAGACGAATCAAAAATAATTGCTGTACAAAAGTATCCGACTCCAAACACAGCAAAGAAGCTCTCTTCTTTTCTAGGACTTTGTTCATATTATAGGTCCTTTATAAAAGATTTTGCAGCTATCCCTGAACCATTGTTAAAATTATAAAGGAAAAAGGCAAGATTCTCGTGGACGGCCGAAGCCAATAGTGCTTTCGAAAAATTAAAACAAGCATTAACACAAGCCCCTGTGTTGAAATTTCCTGAAAAGGATGAGAATTTAGAAATTTCAGCGGATGCTTCGGATTATGCGGTAGGAGCGGTACTTTCGCAAAATCAGCAGCCCGTGGCATGTTTTAGCCGAACTTTAAATCAAACACAAAGAAACTATTCCGCGACCGAGAGAGAGGCACTTGCAGTTCTGTTAGCAGTGCAAAAGTTCCGAGTCTATTTTGGAAAGGCGCCAATAACAGTGTACTCTGATCATGCGGCGGTAACTAGATTGTACTCAGGGAAAAACTTATCCCCAAGTTTAATAAGATGGGCACTCAAGCTACAAGAATATAATCTGGTAATCAAGCATACCCCCGGAAAGGAAAATATCGTAGCAGATGCCCTATCAAGAATTAAAATAGATGAACAAGGTAATACTGTAAAGGTGGCAATGCTCACAGCATGTACAATAAATTCCCGGGAAACTGTAATAACCGAACTGGGTAAGGATCCTGAGTTTGGAAGCATTTATGAGTATTTAAAGGATCCTGAAAATTTTAGCCACCAAGATATTGTGGCGATAAGAAATAGGGCGACCCATTACGAACTAATACATTATCTATTATTCTATACAAAAACTACGAATTCCAACAACGAATTTCGACCTGATATCCCAGCTAGTCTTAGATTAAATATCCTGCAGGAGCTCCATGACAGCCCTTTAGCTTCTCATGCTGGTATTCGGAAAACTATCCAACGCGTACGCGAGGCAGTCTGTTTTCCTGAACTGCAAAAGTTAACAAGGGCGTATCTCCAGTCCTGCCCAACATGTCAAGCAGTTAATTATATTAATTTCCGCCCGGCCGGGTTTCTAAATAGTATTAAATCCGAATTTCCAAATGAAATAATTGGCATCGATTTATTGGGCCCTTTCCCAAAAAGTCAGTTAAATAAAAGTCGCTATCTCCTTGTTATGGTTGATCATTTTAGTAAATGGACCGAAATTGTTCCCTTAAAACGAGCCTCCGCGAAATTAGTTACTGATTCTATTTTAAATAAATATATTTTAAAATACGGGGCGCCCCTAAAAGTTATATCGGATAATGGTCCTCAATTTGTAAGTAATATATTTGAAGACATGTGCCAAAAACTGGGCATACGTCATTTAAAAATGGTCCCGTATCGGCCGCAATCAAATATAGCGGAACGGGTCAATAGAAATATAGTGAAAATTATCCGTAGTTATGTTAAAAATTTTCATAAAAGCTGGGATAACTATGTCAATGAATTTGCTTTCGCCCTTAGGACCGCAAAACATGATACAACGGGCAAAACTCCTGCTGAGTTATTTCTAGGTAGAAAGATTATAACGCCGTTATATAAATTATTTTATGTGCAACAAAGAGCCCCAGAATTTAAAATGGGTGATATAGAAAAACTAATTAAGGAAGCAAAGAAGAATACTGAAGTAGCACAGAGAAAACAGAAACTCTATTATGACTTGAAACGACGGGGAGTAACTTATAAAGTAGGGGATGAAGTTTTAAAAATTAAGCATTCACTTTCTTCCGCACTAGAAGATAAAACTGCCAAATTTTTTCCACGATTTGAAGGACCATATGTTATAGAAAAAATAACTCACGCTGCAGTAGTGTTAAAAGCCAGAAATGGTGAAACCTGCTCCGCAAACATTGATCAAATCAAACCCTACTATGATCGTAATAAAATGAAAATTTTCAAAGATCTTTTGCAGGATCCGGCACGGCAGACACCGCAGGCACAAGCTCCAGAGGTGGAAAAACGACAAGTACAAGGGCAAGCCATTGAGAGGCAGGAGCAAGTGAAAAGAAAGTTTCCCCACGGAAAAATTGAAGGTAGCAAGAAAAAGAAGCCGTTCCACCGTCCAGAAAAGAGAGCTAACGAACACCCCCAGAATGAAGAAGGGAGAAGGACGACGTATGCAAAGAGAACCAGGAGAAATGACGGCAACTATAACCCGGCTCTAAAACGGAAGATCTACTCATCCGACAGGACTCTCCGCAGCAAATGTCGCCGAACTGCGGAAGGGCCATCAGCGGCGGAGGAAAAGTTACAAGGAAAATTTGAACGGCCAGCAACGAGGTCCAAGCAGGAACACGAAAGAAGTTTCCCGGTTCCGCCAAGACCAGCTGCCATCAAACGGCCAAGACCACAAGCAGAGGCGAAAAAGAAGGTATTCAAGGGTGACCGAACTGGTGAAAAAAGGAAGCATCTAGAGGAAGGCACTGAAGGGCGAGCCCGTACAAGAAGGAGGATAAATCAAACAACTATCTGCACTACCTTTAAGGACTGGGCCCAGAAAAGAATGTCCGAATATCACAAAGATAAGTAAAATTTTATGTTACTTTGCAAACTTAAGTTAATCTTTCATTCTTACTGCAAGTGGCAGATTTCAAGAAGTTTTACCTCATGCGAGGTCTACCATTATCGCCAAAAGGGCGAGAAATGAGTTGTTACCGATTTTGGTATTATGTTTTTCAATTACTCGCGTGTAAAACTAAAGTTGATGTATAATAGCGATAAATTGTATAAATTTTATTTAAAACTTTCTGGCAAGAAAGAAGTTTTAATCTGAAAGACTTTTTGAAATGTATTATTTCAATGTAGAAAGAATTGGCACTTGCTTTGAAAAGAATAGAAGTTAACAATGTACTAATGTACGTTTTCAAATGTATAAAATTAACGGCATGTTAATATGTTCTTATATACAATGTGAACTGTTATTTTAAATGTTAAGAAATACCGTGATATGGTAAAAGTGAAAGTAATGTTAAAATTTTTATTCGTGTGACTGTAAAAAGACTAAATCATGGTGAATATGTGTTAAAGGTTGAATGATGTAGTTAGGCTCTCTGACGCTACACTTCAGAGTTAGCCACTTTCAGAATAGTACCTCAGGGTTTAGAGTTGGAATTAGGGTGTGTTACGAGGTCTTGGCATGTTGAATTTTAACACGTTAGTGTTTTGATTGTAGGAGGAAGTGTGGAACACGTAGACAGAAACACATTCGTGTTTGGTGTTCTTTTACAACACATGTCAGAGAGCACGGGGAGAGATAATTAAAATAGTCATGAATGAAATAAGAATGTTAAGAGAAATATAATTATACATGTTACTTGCCATTTCATTGTGTAAAATTTCATTAAACTAGTTTTCCTTCCAGATCTCTGGAAGGAACCAGATTTGAATAAAAGCTCCTGTTTAGATGCAGTACAGATGAAAAAAAATTGTGTATCCTGGGAGCTGCTATTGTAAAAACAAATTTCTTTCTTGTAAATTTCTAGTTTCTAGCGAAAAGTGTTTGTAAAAGATTGGCCTCGCGTTAGATTCTAGAGCTAAAAGTTTTCAACAAGGTCGTTTTAGACCTCAGTTTCAAACTAATTAACTCTGGCGGGAAGTATGTAAGGATCTTAAGTTTTACTAACGTTTATTTTATTTTAAATCTTTACTATCACTTCTTATTTTCTACTTCCGGCCAGAATTATAAGCGTTAAAGTATTTATGCAAAGTTTGTCTGGCGCACGCTAAGTATTTAAGTTGTGGCTTTTTGCCAAGCGAGAGAGAGGAAGCAGTTAGTCGAAGCAGGCCGCTTACCTTAGAAGTTTACTCAGTTGCTGGTTGCCGTCCAGGCCAGAGGTTTTAATCCTCTTGATAATTTTTAAACGTATTGTAGTGTTCACAGTTCTCTGTACTACATACGTTTCCTGTTAATATAAGGCCAATCTTCCACGTTTATTATTTTAAAGTTAAATTAGAGTTTAGTTCTATTTTTTATATTTTTACGTTAGACCCCAAGTAGCGGGTCTGTGTATTCCGAAGTACGGAAGTTATTGTAAATAGAGAAAAATAAATGGTTTTGTACACCCTTCTTGTGTATCCTGTTTACTTCCCACAGTTTTGAACATAGCTTTAGTAAGCTCTCTGTTCCGAGTCAGGTCCTTGCATGTTCCCGAAGAAGGTAAGACGGAACATTGAACCTGATAAACTTTGGTGGAAAGGACCAGACATTTCAAAATTAAATTTACCTATTCCTCAGACTTTGCAAACTCCCATTAGTTCAACTGACAAACTTTATAGTGATGAACTCAAGACTGCTTCTAAAGTGACATTAAGTTTAAATAATGACTCTCTTTTCGATAACTTACTTAATGTTAGTAGCAACTTTCATAAACTAATTAGAATTTTAGCCTTTATTTTTAGATTTTGCAGAAGGTGTAAATCTCCAAAAACGCATACAGGAGAGCTCACGTCCGAAGAATATGAAAGAGCAGAAAATTATTTCATAAAACATTTACAGGTAAAGTATTTTCCTGCGGAGATATCAGCTTTAGAAAGGGGATCTTCAGTTCCACCTACGAGTAAGCTTAAATTTTTGAATCCTTTTTTAGATCCATCAAGCGTATTAAGAAGAGTTGGTGGTAGACTATTCACATTCAGATTTAAATTTCAGTCGTACAACATCCGGTTATTCTGCCAGCTGGAAATAAATTAGTAACTCTAATATTTCAATACTATCACAAGCGAGATTTTCACGTAGGCCTTCAAGCCCTACTAAATACTGTTCGTTTTAAATATTGGCCACTTGGTGGCAGAAGTACAGCACGAAAAGTCGTCCATGAGTGTGTAAAATGCTTTAAGAATAAACCAATTGCTGCAACCCAGATTATGGGAGATCTTCCCTCAGAACGAGTAACGCCTAGTTCCCCATTTTTAAATGTAGGATTAGATTTATGTGGACCCTTTGAAATTAAATGCAAAGGCCAGAGAAAGGGTACTTTTCAAAACATCTATATAGCTATATTTGTATATATGGCGACTAAAGCTATTCACATGGAATTTGTGTCAGCTCTAATCGCTGCTTTAAAGAGATTTTTTGCACGACGCGGCAAGAGTTCAATAATTTTTAGCGATAACGCAACGAACTTCACTGGAGCTTCCGCAGAGTTAAAACATTTGCATAAATTAATGTTAAACAGTGAGGACATTTCGAGCCTGTTAGCCTCAGAAGGTCTCAGGTGGAAATTTTTGCCTCCTAGAGCACCCAATTTTGGCGGCCTTTGGGAGGCGGGTGTAAAGGCCTTCAAGTACCATCTAAAGAGAGTCGTAGGCTCCGCTAAGTTAACTTTAGAAGAATTTCTAACATAGTTCAAATCGAGGGCATCATCAATTCGCGACCACTCTCACCCTTATCTACTGATACAGATGATTTTCAAGCATTAACTCCTGGACATTTTCTGATAGGAAAACCGATAAATGCCATACCAGAACCAAATTTAATTGATAAAGGAGATAATCTTCTAAGTAGGTGGCAGAGAACTCAAAAATTAGTTCAAAACATTTGGAAATGCTGGCAAGACAGCTATCTAAACCATTTCTCAAACGGAGATTTTCCCGTTGTCTTACTTGATCCGGTTTGATTGAGAACGTACACAGCTGTAGATGCTGCTTCTGCCCATAGGAACTGTGGTAGGCCTGATTCCTTGATCATAGTGCGAACTGCATTCATTATTGTGCAATTCTCTCTTTCAACCAATCCGTTTTGTTCTGGTGAATATGGCACAGTGATTCGCAGCTTGATGCCTGCATCATCAGTGAGTTTCACCAATTTATCATTGTCAAACTCACGACCACAGTCTGTGACCAGTTCTTTTACATTTATACCATTTTGTTGGTACGAACAAGAAACTGCTTGATTTTACCCACAGCCTCGTCTTTATGTCTCAGAAATTCTACATGTCGAAACTTAGAGTAATCGTCCTTAATCACTAACATGTATTTCTTTCCACCTCTTGATAAGACTGGCGATTCGAGTAAGTCTGCATGTGTTATCTCACCAGACTTTTGTGTTCTGAATCGTTTTGGTTTAAATGTTTGTCGACTTTGTTTACCATAAGCATATGGCTCACAAAATAGTCTATCGTCGATAAAATCTATACCATTTTGGCGCAAGTTCTGTTTCACGTACTGTATTCCTTGGTGCCCAAGTCGTCGATGCCAAAGTGATAATGGCAATTTTGTCGTCGTCTTCATTGCCGTCTCAGGAAAAGGAGTTGTCATTTCGTTGTCAACCAAGTAGTCTGCAGCAGCAGAACCCCCTTGTAGCTTGACTGGTTTTGCACGTAGTTCAAAGAGTCGATTTGATGAATATGGGGTCTCCTAAAAGTATATTATCTGAGGTCTTCTTGCGAAAGAAACGACAAATGATACCGTCTGAATCACCAAAGTTCGAGATTCCTCGCTTCATTGCCTTTGAGGGTGATAACAAATTTTTGCCAATTTCTAGTGCGTACAGTACATCAGTTAGCTCAACTGATTTTTGTACGTTTCCAACCGTCGCGCACATGTCAATGTCCGCACAGCCATATTGTCTGTTTGTTACCGACTATGATTTCTGCTTGTTTGTCAAAGTGACGGTACGTCTTGAAATACTCGTTTGAATTTGTTATGTGTGCTGTAGCTCCATCGTCTTTAAACCACACATTTCGGCCACAATCATCTTCTTGACAAGCAAACGCACTGCATTGAGTATTTGCAAAGAAGGTCTCTGTTTTGCCATTCCTAGTGGTTGGCATGTCAGGGAAAGCTGGACAACATTTACCAATATACCAGGGTTTACTACAACGAAAACAGATGCCATTGAAACCTTTCACACCATCACTGGTCTTACTAAGCCTGTTCATCGTTTTGGCATTATTTGTTTTCAAGGGTTGGGATTGGCTGACCATCTGAGGTTTCTCATCACCCTTCTTCCATTTCTCTTCACTATGTTTTGCGCTATAATTAGCATTTGCCACAAATGTTATCGTATTTTCGTTTCTAAGCTCTTGATTTCTTCTCTGCAGCCGGATGTTGATCTGTTCGATCAGTTTTTCAGGTGACTTTTCCGTCTTTGGCATTGAGTCCCACTCTGATTTGAACTCGATATATTCGTCATCAGGAAGAATAGATAAGATTCGTGGTGCTAGCATGTTCTGAGGGCAACTTTTCCTCACCGCTAAACTCTTGCTCACGTTGAAGATCCACCCACAGTGTTTAGTAAATGTGCGAGTGATTGCATTATACTTTCGTCTTTCTCGATCCGAAAATTGAAAAACTGTTGCAGAAGAATGTCCAATTTCACGCTTGACCCCTTCTCAAAATTACTTAATAACTCATTCCATATCGCTGGTGCAGAATTACCATGCATTCGGATCAAATTTAACACATTCGGTGATACATTTGTGCGAATGATCACAACAGCTTTCGCATTCGCCTTTGCATACGCTTTTGCGGCTTCGTTGTACTCGCGTGTCGTTTTTTCATTCGCGCTTTTTGTCGGAGCTTTTGGCTCCATAAGGGAATTATCGAAGATGCCCGCCCAATCGTTGAGCACAAATAAAGAGTTTATTTCAAATTTCCAATCAGTCCCGTTGGATAAACCTTCCAATTTGGTACACTGAACAAAATTTTTAGCTTCCATATTACGTCGTGATTAACCAGGAAATATGCAGCAAAAAAAAAAAAAAAAAAAAAAAAAAAAAAAAAGAAAGAAAGAAAAGAAAAGAAAGGAAAAAAAAAGACTATCGGTACACTGTTAGCGTCTATCTACACACTGTTCAGGTGGAAATGTTGAAATCGAAAACGAAAGTAAAAAATATCCGTGATTCATATACGTCGACATAGCCATCGTTAATTTATTTGCGCAGTTAAACGTCGCTAAAACCCCATAACCTGTTATAAAATTAACAAACAGAGTGCTAGCTAATTAAATTTTTGACTTTATTAAAAAAATTAAACGTAGAGAACTTACGTACGTCCTATTGTTTACATGACAACATTAGAATGACAAAAATAATAGTGATGCCAGATGCATAAAATATAATAAAACAATAAACAATGATGTCCCTGAAACTATGCTCGATTCTTAACAGTTTCAAATGTCCCTCTAATGTTTCGCTGCTAACTTTGATATCGTCAAGATAAATAATTGTACTTTTAACTAAAACTGGTTTCAAGACTATCTCCATAGCTTTTTGAAACGTAGCTGCCGCTCCGATTAAACCAAGGAGCATTCTTAAGAAGGTATAAACGCCTGCTTTTGTAATAAACGGGGTCTTTTGGACATCCTCCGGTTTAACGGCGATTTGGAAGTAACCTGAAGTCAAGTCTAGGGAGGCCCACCAGAGGCCGAGCGGTAAAGTCGCTGAACACTGGTAGTTCGGTCCGAGGTTCGAATCTCGCGAACGGGCTAGCTGCATGGGCGTTTTCGTGGTTTTCCTTATGTATAACGTGTATACGAGCCAGTTTCCCTTAGAAAGTGCTCCACGAAGGCATCCCTCCTCTTAGGCAGATAGCCCTCGAGGCTTTGCCATAATCACACACACACACTCAAGTCTAGGGTTGTCATGAATTTAGTCGAGGGAATTTTTCTAATTATTTCGTCAATTATTGGTAGGGATACGTGGGATATTTTGTTACACTGTAAACTTACGATGGTTAGGTTAGGTTATTTAATTACAGCAAAGCCTCGAGGGCTATCTGCCTAAGGGGAGGGATGCCTTCGTGGAGTACTTTCTAAGGGAAACTGGCTCGTATACACGTTACACATGGAGAAAACCACGAAAACACCCATGCAGCCAGCCTGTTCGCGGGATTCGAACCTCGGACCGAACTACCAGTGTTCAGCGACTTTACCGCTCGGCCGCTGGTGGGCGTAAACTTACGATAATCAACTGCAAACCAATACGCGCCCGGGTGTTCAGGCGGTAGCCTGTTCTTTTTTCTACAAAGGACCAACGGACTTGCTTACGGACTCGCGCTTGACACGATTATTTTGTTTCTTAGCCTTTTTCAATATGTTTTTCGATAATTGCTTCTTTCACTTTGTCATATCTATAGGGCTTCGACCGGACTGGACGGTCATTACCTGTATGTATGGAATGATTAACTACCTAACAAAAACCAGGTTTGTCGTTAAACAAAGAATTGAATCTTCTTACCAATCTTTCGATCTTCTCTTTCTCTTCAAGCTTCAAATGGTCTAAGCCCAATTCGGGCAGAGAACCTTCTTCTTCTTCTTCTACAGGATCCATGTGCACCTGAAACATAGAATTCTGGAAATTAAGATTTGCGCCGGATGCACGTAAAAGATCGACCCCCAATTTGACGGACGTGAGTAAATTTTTCACAACTAGAAAATTAACTTTTGACACCTCGTTTTTAATCTGAACATGCAGTGCGGTTTTCCCCAAACATACGCACTGTTTGCCTTGGGCGGCAATTACTTTCTGTCCCGTGGCTTTAAACAGTCTGTAACGACGAAAATGCTTTTTAAAAAAATCTTCTGATAGGAATGAACATTGTGCCCCTGTGTCCAGAAGTGCAGTGGTTGGTTCATTATTTATCAGAATCTGTATCTCTGGCATAGCTAGATTTTGTACCACCACTGTATTTATTTAAACGAATTTCTGAGGGGTCGTCCTTCCCACTCGGTGACCGTTACCCCTCTCTCGATCACCGGTTTGCGTTTAAATTCTGGTTACCTGCCGCCTCTTTTCGCTTAATTTTGTATCCACCACCCTTAGATTTATCTGCGCTCTTGTTATTGAACTTTTCTATTTTTCCTGTCTGCCGATACGCCTTGTACTGAACTTGTGGTTTCTTTTGAGGAGTAAATCTTGAGTGTTGGCGAAACTGGTTCGCACGTGCTTCCTCCGAATTCCTTCGGCTTTGGAACTTCACCGCAAGCTGAAATAGATCTTCTAGCGTTTGCGGGTTACGGACTTTGAGGAATTCTTGAGCTGACGGTAATAGACGCGGTAGAATTACTTCAATAAGTTCTTTATCGGGCCTTTTCTCGTATAATAAATTTAAAATATGAGCTTTTCTTGAAATGAACTCTGTCTCGAAACTGCCTTGGTATTTACTATACAATTCTGATTCTAGCTTCGCACGATCCTTAACAACTGGAAATGCTTTTAGTAATGCAGATTTGAAATTTTCCCAGCTATACAATTCCGATCCTTGGTCCCCCAACAAGAACTTCCCTATGCCCTTATACCAGCTGTGGGCTTGACCTTTTAAGGCCGTAGTAGCCATGGTCACCCTTTGCAGCTGATTCACGGGAAATAAGGTGAAATGTATGTCCAATTGGTCAAAAAACGTCAGAACTGAGCCCTGGCCGTCAAATGTTGCTTCTGGTTTCATAGATGCACGCAACATTTCCACGAGTAATCCAAACCTTTCTACTGGATTTGTGGACGTCTGAGGGACCTGAAAGGTCGAAACGGTCAATGTGAATTTCCCGGACTCTAACGACATGGTCCGTTATCAATTTTTCGGGCGCCAAATGTAAGATTTTTACTAGTGTAATTCTCAGTTACTGTAGAAAGTGACGAATATTAAGAAAATAATCGCTTAAGTTCGTGTGACAAGAAACAACAAGATGGAAGGGTAATAACCCTTTATTATTCCAATAAGATTTAACAAACTCCGTTTTGGAGTGTACAATAAAAGCCGACACTTGGGCTTCAATTTAAGAGACTAAGAATTAAACTAAAACTAAGATTAACTAAAGAAATTTAGCCGAAGCTGTCAAGATTATAATTGAGTTGGCCCCTTAACTCTATTTGACTACGAAGTTTATCAAGGGCCTGAGTACGGCTGAGCGTAATAACAGCTTTGAGAGAGAGTGTAGCCAAAAGGCAGTCGCGCGTAAATCAGAAACTCTGATTCTCTGTAACTCTGTAAGTAACTTCGCGGTTTAAATACCGCTCTTCCTCATTAAGTATTCAGAAAGATTCCAAAACTACGTTCTGGCCGGAAGTAATAAGTTGAAATTAAAAATTTCACAGGAAATGAACTTAAAATTTAAGTGTTAATAAAATTAACATAATCCTTACAATGTAATGATGTGAGAGAACTTCCAACACACTTAAAACATGTGTTACAGCATCACAACCTAGTCCAAGACCGGTTAGTTTTTTTGCAAATTTTGTTGAGCATAGACAAAGTGAAATATGTACTATTCAGAAAAATAGACACAATAAATTTTTTAACCGAATGAACATGTTTTCATTAGAAAAACATTCTACACAAATATCTGCAAAATAAGGTTTTTATTTTCTCTTCTATAAAAACATATGTTGAAAAAATCTCATACTGCATGAAATTTACATTTAAAACAGTTAAATAGGGATGAACATTAGGAAAGTTTTTCAGTTTTATCTATTGCATTATTTTTAGCTAAAAGCAAATTTTGCTTGATATTAATATGTGTAGAACTTGCTACTGTTATGCATATATATGGGAAGCTGATATCTTCAGCAAAAGACCAGTTACGTCTTTTTTGAGAAAGACATACATAACCACCCTAAAGCAGAAAATCAATTTTTCTAATTAGTATATTGGATCATATGTTCCAAAAGATTCTGATTATAAATTGAAAAAATACATCTATGGGATCATGTATTTTTTCTAAAATTACTTCCTATTTTCCCTTTTCTATGGATTCTCTGTTTAGAAGTATCACTAAGTGTACAGGAGCCCAATTTTTATAAGCAATTTTTTTAGATAATTTAAAATTTCTTTTAAATATTTTTGATGAATTCAATAGATTTTAACATTTGTTAGGAAAAAACTTTCGAATTCACCTGACACTTCATTCGGCATTGTCAAATAATAGCACAACATGTCATTACCAACTATACCTCATCGGTCACATTGACTGAGTTTGGGGCAATCATTACTAAATCTGCTTTGAACTGCGTTGCAACTCTTCCAAAATTGCTGTTTTAGAACATTTTAAAAAATGCATATTTAAAGCAGCAAAGACAAAATAATAACCTTATCGTCTGGTGGCATTTTACTATCTAATATTTCTAGAAGTTTTGTGTGTCTTCATAAAATCATTTCATTGATTGCCCCCTCTATTAGATGTAATCAAAATTAAAAGAGAGAACTTTGTGCAAAAATAGTACCGATATGTTTAGTTATTTTTATGAAAATTTTAAATATAAGAAAAATAATTTTCTTTCCTCAGAAATATTGAAGCTTAATTTAGTATTTACAAAAATGATAAAGAAAAATGCTTTACAGAAGTTTAAAAAAAGAAGTTTCCACTAAAGTTGCAAAAGTGTAACTTCAGCTGTTAAGAGTCAAAATTCTTCAATTTCCTGGTTTATATTAACTCATTCGAATACCCATTCGAAAGGAAACATTCAGCTTATATTAATGGTGCCATCAAATTAATGGTGCCTTTTTTGGATTAAGAATTTTGCTAGTGTAAACATGCATTTTGACTAAGTTAAACACTGCTGTTAAATGAATCCGGAAAAAAGTCCATTTTAATGGATTTTATGCATAATATCCTATCTGTATATGAAGTCAACGATAGTATTTTAAATTATTTCAACTAATAATTTTTAAGTATAAAATATTGATAAATAATTGTACATGATTAAGTATTATAGGTATGATACTGTATAAATAATTTAAATTACAATAAATTGAATATGCTTATGTATAAGCAAACCAAAATAAACGTGACTTTTCTAATTAGTTTGTTCATTTGTCTTGCCAGTTGTGTAACTGTTAATTAGATAGTATCCATTTCCTATATGATATATATTCAAAGTAATCCCATTTCATTTATACTTAAACGAAGACAATATTCATCAAACAACTTTGGTGCTACTTTGGTAGACGGTTGCACGGATTTTGGCAAGTTTTTGGCAATTTTTCTTTTGGCGAGTAATACGACTTATGGTAAACCCATTGCTGGATAAGTTATTTATGGTAACCGATACTTTGTTGACATTTTATTTAAAAATAATGCGTGTTATTATGCATAAATTCCGTGTTTTAAATATTATTTATGGCTTCTAAATATTAAAAACCAATTTAATTTTGCATTTTTATTTGAAATAAAAATTTTATTCTTTATCATATTTTATGAAATTTTATGCTGTGGATGATGTAATCAATGACGTCACCTTACTTTAAAAGTAATTGGTTTTAATATCTATATATTTAATCTAATGTTTTAAACATTATTTATGGCTGTTAAATATTAAAATACAATTTAATTTTGCATTTCTTTTTTAAAATGATTTTATTATGTATGATTATTTAAATAATTATAATTCTAGGCGTGATGTAATCAGCTCTCTGATTGGTTATAGAATATTTGTGCATTAATGAGCTGTAATCAGCTCCCTGATAGGTTGCCGAAAATTTGTGCATTAATGAGCTGTAATCAGCTCCCTGATAGGTTGCTGAAAATTTGTGCATTACCGCGCCATTTTAAAATTTAATTCATATCTTCAAATTCCTTCAAAAATGTCTCCTTCAAAGATGAATGTTGTTTTTGTTAAGTACCAAGAAATTTTGGTTTCGGAATCAAAAAATTGTCCTTTGAGACCTTATTTTCGCCAGCCTGGCTTTCCTAATCAAAGATTTATTTATAAATTCTTACAAGGGTCAGATGAAATTTATTTTAAATTTTTGAAGGAAACGTCGCTAATTGTTTCTTCAATGAAGTGCGAAAATGTAGATCACAGTTGAAGACCGTTAGAAGAGCCGATTCTGAGACGGCCGTATATGATATTGCGGTCATGTTGGAAGAAATAACCGCTGTAACGGTAAGAAAATTATTAGACATTCCTCCTTTTTTACCGACAACAAACTAATTGCTGTCATTTTAGCTCTAGTGTACGAAGCGTTCTTATTTACTTATTTTAAAGTATTTAATTTAAGTAATATTTTAATTCTTTTAAACGTTGGTATGATGGCTTTTAATTCGATATTCAATTTACGTAATATTTTAATCCAATTAAACGTTGGCGCAATGGTTTATAGTGGTATTTTTATTCTATTTCTATGCTATATGAAAGTAATAATTTAACCTTTCGTTAGTATTTTATACTCGTAGTAAATCTATTTATTCTATATAATATATATATATATATATATATATATATATATATATATATTATATTCTATATAGCGTATTTTAAAGTATTTAAATTTAGTAATATTCTAATTCTTTTAAATGTTGGATGATGTTTTTTATTTCGATATTCAATTTCAGTAATATTTTAATCTAATTAAACGTTGGCACAATGTTTTTATAGCGGTGTTTTTATTCTCTTCTTTGCTATATGAAAGTAATAATAACCTTACTTTAGTATTTTATACTCATAGTAAATGTATTTATTTACACTTGCCTGCCATCTTAAAAAACAACATTTTCAACAAAAAAATTAATCCATTATTTCTAACGATATTTATTTTCTTTTTTAAGTTTCGAATACTTTACTATGCGTAAAAACAGCGCTTTTCAAGATGGCTGTCGTTTGTAGAAATCGCGCCAACAATTGCGCCAACGTAAATCGCCAAAAATCCGTGCAACCGTCTACCAAAGTAGCACCACAACTTTTACAAGTAATGCTAAAAGATATATTTTTTTCTAAAATTCTGGTGTGCTGTATAAATACTGAGAGAAATGTTCAGTTACTCAAACCTCTGCTAACTTATTTAGGTCAGTTGAAAGTTTTCCCTTTCAAAAGTAAGGAATGCTAAATAAATTATTGCAATATTATGAGTGTTGATTTAATATTTAGATTTGCTTTGAATGAGCGTATTCTCGTTTGAACACATAGATGAGTTTTTAATTATATTAAAAATAAACTATTATTTTTATTACAGCTCTAATCTATTTGAACAGTGACCGCTAGCCTTACGATACACTAAAAATACTACTACCAAGACCAACTTATACTTAAGGCCTGCCAGACTGAACGAAATTCCGGTTCCCAGTTTTCAGTGGCTTTCGCGAAATTCATCACTAGGTAGAGCTCGCATTCTGCTACAATTTTGCTATACGTTCTGTATTTGTAATGTGGCTCGTTATTAACAAAAAGTGTATTGTATTAAAACGTGCCGCTGTAACTAATAGTAACATAGGATGGTATATTGTTGCGTGCTATTATACTGCAAAGTTTTCTTCCTTTTAAAAAAGTTTTACGATTGTATCTAAATAATTATTCGCAACATATAACTTTTGGACGGATAGCATTTCCATAAATTTCATGTAATACAGATTTAATATAAATACATAATGCAAAATTTCTTAAACAAAAGCGTAAAATTTTAAAGCTTTAAAATTCCTTTGATATGTTTCTTTCCCTCAGCTTTTGTATATAAGCAAGCTTTTTAATATGTGTGTGTACGTGTGTTCAGTTTCATGTCATTTTTTCGTCTTCATGAAATAAAAATATCAGTTTTTTTAATCATACTGGAACTAATCTGTTTTCTGCATAAATGATATTTTAACCTATCATATATATATATAATTAATAAGCTAGGTTGTAAGTACAATACAAAAAGCCCAATTTAGTCAAAAAAATTTTTGCGCAATATGCTGCAAAATTAAGGAAATGAGAAGAGAAATTGTAGTTAGCTCGCCAAAAAGTTACCAGGAGCTGTGGCTTTAAGAAAAAGTTGAACACAGTTTTTTTAAAAAACAATCACATAGAAGGGTGAAAAAATTAGGCTACACGCGAAATAAAATGTAAATATTAAACACAGTAAAATACTAATCGTTGGAAACAAGTTAATGACAAAAAATACAGTAAAATACCTATTGATGCGGCAAGTTAAAACATATAAAAACCAATCGATGGAATAAGTTAAAACAAATAAAACAAATAAAAACATATAAAAATTACAAAGCGGAAAATGGTAAATTAGCTCAATTCGAGGTCCAACCTGGCTTTTCAAGGGAAATTTCTGGTTAAACGTCGAACCAAGCTATCTCCATTATGCGTTTCGCCGAAACATACAATTGAAACTTTTGCGTTACGAAATTTTTCAATTAATTAGATAAATTGTCCTCAAAAATTTTTTAGTCTCAATTCTCTGTTCCAATTTCCCAACGCGTCCGCACAAAATGACGCATTAAGGTGTAAAAAATGTAAATGCAACTCCGATGTACAGCAATAATAAAAATAAAAATAAATAGCTGTCTGCTATTAGTCAAAATATACAATAACGTACGGGCTGGACCTGCTATCTTAAAGAATTAAACCTTTATAAATTTTAGAAATCTGAAATTAAATTTAAATGAAAACAAACAAAGTGGGTCTTGCTAAGACCAAGGAAAATTTTTTTGTAAAAGAAACATAAAAAACAGACCTGTGGCTATGCAGTCTTCTCTCTCGTGAAGCATAAACTGAAAGGGGTTGCAATTCCCCTCTGTGTTCTTCAACGCTCTCCCACTCGTTGTGTGACGTAAGAAGGGGGAAACAAAGTCACTGGGCAACAACCAATGTGATAAGACTGTCCGTTGGCGGGAACTCGCCCCTAGAACTAAAGGGGAGTCGAAAGACTCGGAAAGACGTGGAAAGATTTCAAAATGGCGTCAGTCAAGTTGTTTGAAGAATAATAACTGCTTCAAAAAGTGAAAATGGCTAATTCAGCTAAAGTTACTTAACATGGCCACAAAAGTAAGAGTAAAATGGAAAAAACAGTCATTTGTTAATAAAAGTCGTAATTCTTCAAACTAGAGGGCGATCAAGCTTCAATGAAAAACGAAAAGGCCCGATTTGTTAATAACAGGAGTAGAATTGGCCATCAAAGTAATTTAAAACTATTTAAACAATAGTATTAAAAGTATTGTGCAAAAATTTTTTGGAGGAAAGAAAACGCAGTGACAAAAATTATCTGTACATTTTTACATTAGATTCTCAGAATCAGCCATTCAATTTATACCGTCCCATTGGGATTTAAGTATAAAATATCATTATCTAACTCAAAAAATCTAAAAATTGGTAAGGCTAATTCCAGCTTTTTTTTTAAGGTATTTTTAATCATTTCTTTTTTTGAGGAATTAGGTTATTTTTCAAAATTGTTACGAAGTATAGTATTTCTTCTTGAAGGTGTTTTGTTGTATTTCAGATTCTTTTTATTCTAAGTAGCTGTGAATAGATTGTGTTTAGGATGACTCTTTTGGAAACATCTGAATTCCATTTGGTTAATTTTAGTGTTGAAAAATTGAATTCTCTTCTTTTGTAGTAAAAGTTTATTAAATTGTAATCAATACTATGTAAATCAAGGTAGACTACATTATGGTGCACTGTATTTGTATTATTTAGTTTTAAGCATGTAGGGTAGATATTAGCAACTTCTATTTTGTTGTAGTTGTTAAAGGCAATGACATCATCAATATATCGATAGATGTGTTGGTAAAATTTATGTTCTTCTTTACTGAGTGAACGGACAAAGGTCAATTCTTTTGTAAAAAGAACTAATTCACAGACAGAACTTGAAAAATTACCTCCCATTGGAATTCCCTGTATTTGTTTAAAGATGCTATTGTTAAATTGAATAAAATTATTGAAAAGCACGCTTGAGAGAAAAAGTTGCCATTTTTCGGTACTTATTATTGTAGAAATTTGCGGAAATAAATCTAGAAGAGCAAGTAAACTTGTATATATTTCTTCAAGTGGTAAAGTAGTATAGAGGTTTTCAAAGTCGTAGCATTGGATATGGTCTATTTTTAGTGTATTTACAGTTTTTAGAACTAGTTCGTTACTTGAAATCATCCAGTTGCAATGCAGATCCTTAAAATCGTAGTTATTAATTAGTTCACGTATTAGGCGAAGTTTTTATGCAAAAAGATAATCTATGTCTTTAAGATAACTTTTGGTACTATTGGCTATAAACCTGAATTTGATCGGAGACTTATGAAATTTTGGTAGTGCATAGAGATTGGCAAACCTGTTATTATATTTCCGGGGATGTATTTTAAGTCTTTTATGTAGTGCGTTAAATTTATTGAGAAGAATCTTAGTGTTGGTAGTAATTTTTTGGTAAGTGCAAGTGTTATTTAATTCATTATGCAGAAGGTCGAAGTAAAACTTTTTTCAAATAACACTAAATTTGTTGTTGGCTTTGTCAGTCTTCGTGATGATAAAGTTATCTTGCAGTTTTTGAATAAGATTTTCTAGTTGCTTTTTACTGTGCAAAGAATTGAAATAAGGCGACTTGAAAAGTAAATGTTGAAATTCTCTAATTAGTGCAGCTTTCCATTCAAGAAAAGTAATAGTAGGTAAATTGGATCTATTACTAGCTAATATGATAAATTTATAAAGATTATTATTGAATTGTTTGAGGCAAAAGTGCTTATTAATACTGAAGGAAGGACGAAATTTGGTGCCAAGTTGCATAAGGGCTCGCAATTCTAAGTCTTCAATGATATTGAGATATCCAGTAATAACATGTTGGTGGAAAGGGTCGACATATTTATTGTAAATAGGTAGTAGGCAATTACATATGCTATTTTCTTGTATAACGTGGTGGTTGATAACTAGTTGACCTAAGGTCTTTTCAAATTTAAAACAGTTTAAGTTGTTGGTCAGGAAGCAAGTGTTGATATTTTTTAAAAATGCTTGGAATTTTCAGCTGATCGTAAGAAGGGTGCTTGAACTGTATAGTACAAAAAATTTCTTTGTGGAAAAATTACTATTCTTTAGTTTAAAATTGTAAAAGTCAATAATCAGATCTTTAACTATTTGGAAACATTGAGACTGTTGATCAATTATTTTAATCAGATTCTATAAGGTAGTATTCTTAAAGATATGAAGAAGTTTTATGGCATTTTTAGCGAATTCTTTATGTTCAAGGTAGGAATTAAGATTTTTAATAATTAATTTCAGATCTTGTGTTGAAAAAAATTTTTTGTTTTTGGAATCACCTCCTCTCGATCCTCTGGTAGTAATATTGCTAAAAGATCTGAATTGTCCATATATAGAGACTTCTGACTGTCTATTGATGGTATTACTTAGATTAGATAGGCATTTACTCCGTAAGGATACAGTGACTTTTTTTGAAGTATGTAAATGGATTCCTTAAACAGTCTTAGTTTGGTGTTTGGTACAATATCTAGCACATTAATTTCTATGTTATCAAAATTATGTATATGATAATGCTCAAGAATTCCAGTATGCTGACTATCTTTTGTGAGATTATTGTTGTTATTTTAAAATTTTTTAATATGAGATCTATGGTTATTAATTCTGAGGTTGAGAGGGTTTTTTTGTTTGACCTATATACGTGAGAGAACATTCTTTACAGGTTATTTGGTAGATACAATTGTAAGTCTTTCATAGTGTTTGTGTTTTACTAGATTTAGAAGGACGAGGAGTAGCATTAGCCTTACAGGTTTTTCAAAGCATGTTGCTTTATTTAATTAGTTCTATGTTATTGATCTGAGCCAGTACTTGAAAGTAAAGAGGGAGCTAGCCTGCTTTACAGTTTTTTTTTTTTTTTTTTTTTATTTTTTTTTTTTATTTTTTTATTTTTTTTTTATTTTTTTATTTTTTTTTTTTTGTGGAAGGAAGCCTAACCTATCGTAAAAGTGGAACTGTAAACAGTTTCCTCTAACTCATTAGCAAAAGCTTAAAAAAACTTAAAAAACTAAAAACCATCTACAACATTCTGATACTTTTTGCACTTATAGCTGCGAAAAAGAAATAAAATTAATAAGCTAGGTTGTAAGTACAATACAAAAAGACCAATTTAGTCAAAAACGTTTTTGCGCAATATGCAGCAAAATTAAGGAAATGAGAAGAGAAATTGTAGTTAGCTCGCCAAAATGTTACCAGGAGCTGTGGCTCCAAGAAAAGGTTCAACACAGTTTTTTAAAAAACAATGACCTAGAAGCGTGAAAAATTAGGCTACACGCGAAATAAAATGTAAAATATTAAACACAGTAAAATACTAATCTTTGGAAACAAGTTAATGGCAAAAAATACAGTAAAATACTTATCGTGTGACAAGTTAAAACATATAAAAAAAACAATTGATGGAACAATTTAAAAAAATATATAAAAATTATAAAAATTACAAAGCGGAAAATGGTAAATTAGGTCAATTCGAGGTCCAACCTGGCTTTTCAAGGGAAATTTCTGGTTAAACGTCGAACCAAGCTAACTCCATTATGCGTTTCGGAATTTAATGCAATTAAACTTTAATAATGCAACCACATATATATTTTATAAGAAATGCTAATTGTGTTAGCTTTTTTACGAAATTTATTACTTTTTATTTCTCGTATTTGTTAACTTTGATCCAGAAACATTTGAATGCTGTCTGTACTAGCTTCAAAATTTTAAAGCGCATATCTCATTTTAATTAGTGTGATGTACCAATATGCTGTGCATGAATTTGTGTTTACCTGGTTGACTGCTTTGTGGTTGCACTTGAAGTAATACAGATTCATGTCGAATCCATATATATATAAATATGTAATTAATAGAGGTAATACTTTTTGTTTTAGGGAATATGGTTTTATTTTTTAAAATAAGTTGTCCATGATATTGAAATACTTGGTATTCAACACTAGTAGTCTCAAAATGTTATATTCCCACCGTCCCAAACTAGCTGCTATATTTAAACTAGGTGGAAACATAAAAAACTTTCGGATGCACTTTAGTAGATCGACATCAGTAAAATTATACAATGTACTACAAGGAATGTAACGTTGCATACTAGGTTTTCATTCATATTTTTTACTTTCCACAAAAGTAGCACTTGTTTTTGGACAATTTTATAGACGCAAAATTAGAAGTTTCGCCCGCTCTTAAGGTAAGCCCCATTTTATAAGGATTATACCGCCCGTATTTCAGAAAGATAGTGGCCAGAAGTCTCGTGTAGAAGAGACAGAGAATTGAATTTACGTTTAATTAGCATGAAGATTTTAAGCGATTACTGATGGAAGAGTCCTTACAAAATACTCTCTTTAATTCTATAAACTTATGTGCGTGCGCAAAATACGTTTACGAATGCGCGTTTAATGTATAACGGACGGTATAAGCTAAGCTAAAATTATCTAATTCAGTTAATGTTGCAGATTGCGTTGTTCCTCAATCTTCGAATTGGATCCGACTTATTATTTTTTTCAGACTGTTAGAGCAATTTTATAAAAGTAAGCTTGAACTTTCGATTATGTCAAATAGAATTTCCGATAAATATTTACTTATATGTAAAGGATCTACAAAGCGAAAGTATGTTTTGAAATCCGAAATCTGTTTATCAATTTCCCGCTGCTCTGCGGCAGGGGGGGGAGAAACGCTGCGGCGCGCAATGAATTGGAAGTTGATCTGTCAGCACTATCCTTATCTTCAGGATGTTTTTATTTTATTTGGCCTGTAATTCCTTACTAAATGTATTATTTCATCTCGATGCACTCCGTCTTTGATATGATTTAAATCAAATTCCTCGTCATTATAATTCGCTTCCGATAGCGAAGAAAGTGACAGAGGTTATTGAAAACGAAAAAATTTCGATTGACAAATTAGTCGGTGTTCTCGACACAGCAATTATAGGACTTGAACAGCGGAACTTTGTAACTGAACAAGAAATTATATTTGTTTGTAGAATTAAAGAGAATGTATTATTACATAAAAGACGAAACAACTTACATTGAAAAAAATGTTTAATAAAATAAACAAATAAACATTAACCTTTTTTTTTTGTAAATTTTGATTTTGATTTTTTGTAAATCTATCATAATTGTTCTTTGTTTCATAAATTACGGTTTCATATTTTTAATTTTATAATTTCTGCATGCCATCTTACCACATTTAAACTGATGATCTATAATCCGAAAAATCGATAATCCGAAATCGCGAAGTCCCGATGTGTCCGGATTAACGACTTTTGACTGTATTTAACTATGCTATTACTAAACTATGCAGAAAGCCCATTCTATTCCTCTTAGGACCAAATCCAAACCAGGTCAAACTACAGGTATAGAGAGGTCTAAACCATCAGCCATTGGAGAGGATCTTGCATTACTTGCTGTATTAAAATGGTAAATGTCATATAGAATTCCTCAAGATTCCTCTATCAAATGATTCTAATAAAATTTCTAAAAATAGCAAACAACATTTCAAGCAACTTACACTGGACTTAAAGAAAGCCCAAATTTACAGTTCATCTGGATGAAACGATTGATATTTCAAAAATAGCTCAGCTGTTAGTATAAGTCAGATACATTTATAAAGAAAATATCATTGAAGAATTATTATTTCCTAATTATTAAAAAACACAAAAAGAGATGACATATACCAAGAATTTGATGATTTTTTTTTAAATTAAAGGTTCAGAATAGAAATATTGCTCTGGATTTTGCACAAACTTGGTAAAAGTGGGAAAAAGTAAAAATATTGGCTTTCTATTACATGTTCAAGGCTGCTGTTAATGTAACTTTTACACATTACCTTAGCTATTGAGGCACGGAATTATAAACTTTATTAAAAGGCCCTTAGCAAATGCTTATTTTCAAATTTATGTAAAGACATGGAATGTAAACACAAATATTGTTATTACATGCAGAAGTAAGACGAATGTTAACAGGGTGAAGCTTAAAAAGATTAAAATAATTAAAAGATAAAATTATTGTATTTTTAACTAAGCAATAAACTGATCTTCCTGCTCTATTTGAAAATAATTCACGGCTAACAAACCTGTGCATTTTTTCAGATAATTTTGAGATACTAAAATATTTTAACTTGTCTATTCCAGGAAAAATTAGCAATATATGTACTTCATTTTGTCAGACAATTTTGGGTTACATACTAAATTATTTCAACTTGTCTCTTTGAGGAAACATTAGGAATATATGTAGTTCAAATGATAAAATTGATTTTATTAAAATGATCAACATTTGGCAGCATAGTATGGGAAATATTTCATTTGAAATACTTTCAACTGTTAACAATTTTATTATTGAAAAAAAAAAAAGTAACTGCAAAATTTACTATAGTTTACTTAAAAAACCCAAACAGTTTTCAAATAACTTTTATCAAATTCTGATTTAAAAAAGATGCCTTAGATTAAATAAGTATATTTTGATCGACATTAATGAGATTGAACATCTTATATATAAAGAATAAGAGGAACTTATTGAGCTCGAGTCACTAAAATTTAGAACTAGAGTTTCCACAAAAATCCTAGACTGTATTCTGAATTGGAGCTGGAACTGACTTTTCGACAATTTCTGAATGTTCATTTGCCATCAGCATCACATACTTATGTGAAGTGATTTTTCAGCTTTAATGCATATTGAATTATAATATTATTAAAATTATAATATTATAATATTATTATTTTCCCTTTTAATGCAAGTCCATTAGCAGCCAAGGAGGAGGACCGTAAGTTGGGTAGTCCAATATAAGCTCTGAAATCCTTCGTCATGTATCAATTACTATTAAGCCGGAAGGAAAAGAAACTAGTCACAAAACAGATGTCTCTAATTCAGAAGCTATTCAGTGTATATGGAAGTTCCTAATTATCTTGTACATGGTAATGATTGCTTATCTGATGTTTGTTAAAGAGAAAATTTTTCATATCAAGTTGACAAGAAATAAAAGTTGCTACAAAAAGACAACCATTTGACTCAATTAATTTATGCAAAATTTCAATCCTAACACATAAGCAATCAGAGGAAAAATAACTGCAGAGAATGCTGTAGGGAAAGATCTTTTTCTTAACCACATCAAAGGCAGTGCAAGCATGTTGTTTCCTTATTTATAATTAAGAACACAGGTCTGAGAGAAAATATTATTGGAATTCTGGAAATATTATTGTAAATTTTAACTGATATCAAAAACTGACTGCAAAATGTCTGCAAGACATCATCTGAATGTGTATGATTTGTTTTCGAGCCATTGGACAGCTTGAGGCAAAGTGCCACTCAATTTCCCGCAGCCAAATTAGGTGAAAAATATTAATAATTAAGGAAAGCTGTGAAGGTGATACTGCTGTGTGAAAACAAGTCGGAGGCCTTAGGACAGCCACCACATTTGCAGAAGTTAGATATGTCAGTCTAGTGGCAATAAGGATCAGAAATGCTACTCTTTTCCAGACAGCCATAAACCTTACCAATCTTATGGAGATTCACATAGTTGCATTTCCCAGTGATTAAATAATGTTGCATAGAAGTATATTTTACACGAACAGCACTATAAGGACATCATCATAAGACAATATTGTGTTCGTGTAAGGAGCATATTTCCTGAGTCAGCAAAAGCAGTCCAGAATCATATTCTCTGAAAAATTTAGCTTTACCATGAAGAGCAAATAGAGAAAGAAAGGAACACTTTATTATTACCAAGATATGTAGTAAGGAAATTCATCACTATGCCTAAGAAGTAACTGCAGGCTTGTGAATCATGCACAGTAACAAAAACTCCTTTTCATATCTTTCATACATGTACAATGACATCACAGCAACATTGCACTAAAATTCATCTGGATCATGTCGACTTTTTCCAAGGTCATTTCTTACAGATTTTATCTTCATGAATGACAATACCCACCATCATGGATTAGCTCAAATGGCTGAAACACTAGCAAGAGAAGATATTCAGTAAGACCTAAATCCCAAGCAGCACAGTACTGCTCATAGAGTACTCTTTAAATTGTATGAGAAATCAAATTTGTCCTAACAGATGAGAAATACAGAATCCTTGAACTTGTCCTTGACAATTTAGTGAACAGCACATATAATATGCCAATATGTCTTACAGTTGAAGGAAATCACTTGAGAAATTCATATATGTGCTTAATTTGAGCAGAATAAAAATTTTGGTAATTTCTGAAAACTGCTGTATGCAGAATTTTTTTTCTTTTGCTTATTCATTTTTACATATTGTGATACCTGTAAAGTTCTGCATCATAATGATTAAATCAGGATCTTTATTAAATATATACCAAGGGTCATTTCGTAAACATGTCTATCATGAGTTATGATCAAAAATGGCATTGCTGCTCAACAATTATGAAGCATTGAATAAATATAATTATGTAAATGTATTGATTTTAGAAAGCAAACTTTGTAATACCATTACTCAGGAAACAATGCAAAAATATGATTTCATACACACATTTTCGTATGCTTATTTTCTCCATTATATAAGTAACAAAATAACTTGTTAAAAAATCACTCATGTCTGCTCTTTACAGTACATTCGCTAGCAAATAACAACATAAACAGACAGTAGCATAAATATATGTATATCATTCCACTAAATGCTACTTCTGTGTATTTTATCCATATCAGTATTAATTCATGAGTGCAACTATTAAGCCTGGTGATAGTACATGCCTGCTGTTTTCCTGGGTATACTTCTACCATCCCCCTGAAATCTTTTCTTTTTTGTTAGGAGATTCAACTATGGCCATGAGACTGACTTGGGTTTTTCTATTTTTTTTTTACCAGTTACGATCCTCTGACCAATTTTTGCCATAGAAGTGCTACCGCACACACAAATTTTAAAACAAAATTCTTTCTTTCTTCTTATTGCAGGGTATTATTTAATTAGACATTTATAAAATTAAAAAAGACTAACTTGATTATGCAAGTTATTTGTCTAAAATTTCAGTTTTAATTTTGTATAATGCTGTATTATTATTAAATAAGATGAAATATTTTTGAAAGAAAACAGAAAATCTTTGGCAATTTTACAATACTAAAAAACCAGTTACCTTGTTTAAGGAAAAGAGTTTTTTTATCTATTGCACTTAAGCACCCCCAACCATCAGCAAGATGGTATGCTGATTTTGTTGCAGAGGACATGCCAAATGAATCGTCAAAGTGTTACTGTATTACGCAATGTCACATTACATTATTATGTTTTAATATTGAATTTTCGTTTTATAAAGTATTTGTATCCTCAATAAGAAGAAATTATTTAATAAATTGTAAAGTTGAGTATTATATTTCAAGTTCGTTTCATTAAATATGAGATTAAGTAAATATGAAAAATTACACTTTTACTGAATATGGAAGTTATATTTTACTGAATATAAAAATAACTTGAAAATTATTTTTTACCGAATATGAAAGTTCATAATTCAATATATACTACAGTCAAAAGTCGTTAATCCGGACTCATCGGGACTTCGGCGATTTCGGATTATCGATTTTTCCGGATTATAGATCATCAGATTAAATCTCGTAAGATGGCATGCAGAAATTCTAAAATTAAAAGTATGAAACCGTAATTTATGAAATAAAGAACAATTATGATCTAAAGGGTATCAAAACTTGCAAAAAGAAAAAGCTTAATATTTATTTGTTTACTTTATTAAACATTTCTTTCAATGTAAGTTGTTTAAGTTTTGCTTCGTTTCATGTGATAATACTTTCTCTTTAATTCTATTAAACAGACATAATTTCTTGTTCAGTTACAAGGTTCCGCTGTTCAAGTCCTATAATTGCTGTGTCGAGAATACTGACTAATTTGTCAATCGAAATTTTTTCGTTTTTAATAACCTCTGTCACTTTCTTCGCTATCGGAAGTGAATTATAATGACGAGGAACTTGTTTTAAATCATATCAAAGACGGAGCACATCGAGATGAAATACTACATTTGATAAGGAATTATAAGCCAAATAAAATAAAAACATCTGCCCTGAAGATAAGGATAGTGCTGACAGATCAATTCATTACGCGCACGCCGCGGCGTTCCCCCCGCCGAGCAGCGTGAAATTAATAAACAGATTTCGGATTTCAAAACATACTTTCGCTTTAGATCCTTTACATATTATCAAATATATATCGCAAATTCTATTTGATATAATCGAAAGTTTAATCTTACTTTTATAAAATTGCTCTTACAGTCTGCAAAAAATAATAAGCTGGATCCAATTCGAAAATTAAGGAACAACGCAATCATCAACATTAACTGAAATAGATAATTAGACAATTTTAGCTTATACATCCATTATACATAAAACGCGCACGCAAAAACGTATTCTGCACTTGCGCACACTCATATGAGCAGTCGTAAAAGGTCTTACGCGCACGCGTAAAGGCCTATGCGCATGTGTCAACGCGGCGCATGCGCAGAAAGTTTTTAGTTTTGAGGTCCGGATTATAGATCATTCCGAATTATGGGTGTCCGAATTAACGACTTTTGACTGTATAATGGAAATGTGTCCATCAACAGAAATTTGACAGATTTTTAGTGAACACTTACTTTATGAAAAACATGTGAACATTGAATGACTTTTCGTAAAATTTGAATATTTACCTGGTAAAATTGTTCTTATCAATAGGTTTCAAAAACATTTCATTTAATATTTAAAAACACACTGGACACTTTTTTAAAGGAATTAAGACTTTTAAAATTATATTTGTCTAATTTATTAGTTAATTTAGAAATTGTATTGAGTTGCAATAATTGTAAATTAGTTGTTTAATTACTACATAAGCTATGTATAGGAAGATTATGAATCATGACAGGACATAGGTAAACCCGCAGCTTTGCTGTCACTAATTCAGTAATGGTTTTCTGCCACCCGGCTCCTTTCTTTGAAAGGGAGGATATGTTAGATATAACAAAATACGATAGGTGCTTTTAAAAATAATTGGAGACCTCAAAATTAACATTCTAAATTTGGTGATCTTCCCCTAAATTCATCTGTTCTCCCAAATTTGGGATAAGGTTCGGAGAACAGCCTTAACGCCAAAACGGGGAGAAACAGCTTATTATGGTAGACCACGTTATGGTTGTCATCCGATGTCGTACTTCTTCTAGGAGCATGGAAAGATACTTTCTCCCTGCTAAGGGATTATCCGTAGCAGTAGATCGGGATACGTATTCGGAAAATATTATGTTTGCTTATCAAGCAAAGAGTATTAAATTAGAAATAGCACATAATTGAATAAAATATTGAAAATATATGTAAAAATAAGTGTCTTGTACCTGTAAATATTTATTTAATGCTTTATTTTCTGTTTTCATTCGCTTTGTTATGCTTCCCTGTACTCATCGATGTTCAAACATGGTTTATTCTATAGCTTTTTAGTATTTATTTTATGTGCATTGATTGCAAGTAATCTATAAACATTTTCTTGTACTTTCTTTCTTGCAATGTGTGCTTTCATATCGTAGTGCAATAAAATAAGTCAATGTGTGCTTTCATATCATATTCATAGTTATGTACAGTAATCTGAATTCAGAGGAACTTTAAATTTGCCTATACAGTGGCAGTTTTATTTCACAGTTGCTAGAAATATCTGGCTTAAACAGACCTAAGTTCTTACACTAAACATATTTCCAGTATATTTGTTCTGGGACACTTGTAGCCTCAGTCTGATATTTAGTTTATAGCACATTTAATATTTTTAGTATTTATTGTACGAAATAGAAATAATAATAATTTTTAGAAATATATACTGCTCATCTTTTTACTGCTCATCATAAAGCCGCCAAAAGTAGCCAAATCCCATATGCACCGGATTGGTGTACTCAAACTGCGCTAATGAAAATCCCCCCCCGGGTCGAGCTATAGTCCAACTGCGCCAATCACAATTTCTTCCCACCTGCTGCCTACAGGGTTACAATTTAACTTTTCGTGCCAATTGTAGCCAAGAGGAAAATAAAAATAAATAAATAGAATTACATATCACAAGAACAAGTAAAAAATATCTAACAAGCAGGCTAATTACTTGAATAACAGTAATAAATGCTAGAGCTAACAAAGAAAATAAAAGGTATTGGTAAACATACATATTAGCATTACAAACATCTTTCATTTATGATAATAATATAATTTAAATAATTTTAAAGCATACAAATTATATTTTTAATAAATTACATCAATTATAGTCAAGATGTCTGAACTAGACTGGAAAATTTAATAGAGTGCAAAAAATTATTCCATATCAAAGTGTGTTAAAGTGTGCTAGAAATATTTTTCGTTAACAAAAGCAATCATGTAAATGTTTGCAGAAATTAATAGTTAAATTTAAAAAAAAAAAGCTTAGCATTAAATCTATTATAACAACATTACATGCGTTTGGATCACTGACGTATAAATTGTAAATAAATTTGAATTATTATGCTAAGAAGTTTTTCTAAAATTTATCTAGAAGAAAAGAATTAGATAAACAGTACTGTAAATTAATATAATCAATCAGGCCTCTGAATAAATAAAAGCTTATTTTTTAACCAAAAACTAAAAATTAGGATGCAAAAGTTTGTGTAATATACTTGGAAATATCTGAACATATAATTAGTTCGAAACATACAATTAAATTAATAACAAGCTAATTAACAGTAACATTAAGCTTAATTTCATTCAATCTAAAACAAGCAATCGAACAGGAGCTCCACATAACTGAAGTTTTAATGCTATTTTACGTAGATTTGCGTATAAAATAAAAGTTGCACTTGTGAAACAAGTGAATAATGTACTGATAGCGAACAGGAATTAAAATACAGTGGTTAAAAATATAACAACTTCTCAGAAGGTATGCAAAGTTGCCATGGCTAGAGAAATTGAATGATTATACAAAACTCATAAAGTTAAGCGCTACAGTGTGAAAAGAAAATTCTGGAATAAACATGTTAAGAAAATTAGATGGAGAAATAATCCTTAATTTATTGATATTCATATAAACTCTATGCTTTTGGAAAAATGTTACATATAATTTGCACCGAGGTATCAATCACCGAAACTGAGTTAATTTCTTTCCTTATTTTTTCTTATTAGAGAGGTTTGTAAAAATATATGCTAAGGTAAAGGTAAAAATTTTTGCAATACTTTTAAACAATAAATTAAAAAAGTATTTTTACTTCATGAACTGAAATTTTTATGCTACATTTTTATACATTAAATAAGTACCAAAAAAAAAAAGAAAGAGCTGGGGGATCACTGGGACTAGAAACTCGGGGCGAACTACCAATGTTTAGTGACTTTTTCACAAGACCTTTTGAAATTAGGCTGAACAATATATCAAAGAAAATAGAAGATACAACACACGTAAGAACAAAAGTGGGCTGAATTAGAGATTTGCATGTTTGGTGAATGAGTTAAACTTACCTGTATGCCATTATGAAATTTTAGGAATGTAGCATAAAAGCATGAGTGAAGAAGGCAATGGCAATCTAAATCATTGTAATCTAAATGTATATTATTATTAGTATCTGCTATTAATTTCAATACTGCTGAAAAAATTGTAAATGAATTACATTATAAATAACATGAATTCGTTGCATTATAAAGTACAACAGTTAGAAATATTATTAGCGTGATTAACGACCATCTTTGTTAACAAATAATTTCAAGTAATTAATTTTACAAATAATTCAGCCTGAAACTAGGTTGGAAAATAAGCTACATGCTGAAGATTAAGCTTTGCCAAGGTGTTAGAAACATTTTCTGTTAACTAGAGTTGTGATGCAAGAATTTGTAAAAATTATCATTTAAATATAAATTGGCATAAATACAATACAAAGTATATAAATTCTACAAGCATGAAAACTTGAGTACAGTGCAACAATATGTGAAAAATTAAGGGATTAAAAGGGAACTGGAAATCCCAGGATATGAATATAAGGGAGTTTATTTTTTTAAATTTTTTTTGTTAATTATGAAAATTCTGCTGACGCTCATAATTATTAATTTATTAATTAAATGTGTATTAGAAATTAAATGTATGTCAGGTGGAAAACAGAATAAATATTTAAACGTTTCTAGTATTAAAATATGGAATTTGTAACAAAGTTAAATAACCTTAAAATAACTTCAATAATTAAAAATGGAAAGTTTAATACGGGAATATATTGCAATAATATTAGTGTGAATTTAGAACGACTTAAAGAGTCCAATTTTTAGATTTAATAAAGAATTTTTATAATTAAATTAGAACTGTTTACCTAAAATGGTAAATTTGAAAGTTAAAACCATTCTGCTATCTAAGAAGATTTGTTAATATTTATCTAGACAAGAAACTTATTTAAGGTGAGCTACAAATCCGATATTTGATACGTTGATTATGTATCAGTTTTGTGTATGTCATTAATCTATCAATTTTACTATTCAAAACTGATGTATATATATATATATCAGCGACTAAAATCTACAACTTGGAAAGTTTTTAATTCTTACAGAGAGTAAAAAAGATCTGGCTCATCATTTCTTTAAGCATCATAAAACTTTAAAATGAGTGTAAAAGAAATTTATTTTTTAGCACACGCCAGACTTTAAATTAATATTTGTTTTACATGCACAGTTTTTACAAAATTGATAAACGAAAATAAATGCTTGCAGTCTCAATATTATGTTTGCTTATCAAGCAAAGAGTATTAATTTAGAAATAGCACATAATTGAATAAAATATTGAAAATATATGTAAAAATAAGTGTCTTGTACCTGTAAATATTTATTTAATGCTTTATTTTCTGTTTTCATTCGCTTTGTTATGCTTCCCTGTACTCATCGATGTTCAAACATGGTTTATTCTATAGCTTTTTAGTATTTATTTTATGTGCATTGATTGCAAGTAATCTATAAACATTTTCTGGTACTATAATTTAATACATTACATTTACATGCCCCATTAATTTACATGCCCCATTAATGGCGATAAACGACTTTTTGTAGCACCCAATCTTCCTAGAAAGAAATGGGGGACAGGAAACGCCGCGCAGTTCGTGCATTAGAAAAGAGGGGGACGGGGATTTTCGATCAAATTCGGCGCAGTTCGTACCCTACCCACCAGATACTAGGATCAAACCAAAAATTTGTGTGCTGTTAGACATGGTAATGCTCTCGAGTCTTAATTGTTCAAAATTCGACAAAATGCAATGGTATTGTATTTCATTTTTAACTGCAGTATAAATATAAAAATTTTATTAAACCTGCTAGAAGGATACATATTTTGTAGTATTTAAACACATATTTAGTTATATGCATTATGTAATGGAAAGAGTAATTTGCATTAAACATTTCTTCATCTTTATAGTATTTTATATATATAACATTATGAACTGAGAAGTGTCAATAAATTTTAATAAATTAATATTTCCTGATGTCATAAAATAATGCTGTATGCAGTTAATAAAAGTGGATTTAAATGCTATAAGAATAAACTAAAAATATTTTGTTTCATTTTTGATTTTATTTGTCATAAATATAAATCATCTCCAACTTACAGAATGTGATAGAGAAAATTTTGCAGTATTTCCTTCATGATTTATTTAATTTAATTAAATAAACTGAAGTCCTTGATCATTGTTTACAATTACAGCAAGATATTTGAGAATTATTATAAATGAATTGTACAAATAGATAATGCAAATTTCATGCATTACAATGACAGTGAATCTTGTTTATGAAACAGAGATTGATTCTACTGCAGACCTTATCAGGCAATTAGCATCACTGCAGCAGAGACTTGCTGAATAGCTTTCAAAGTATATGGCAATCACTTCTTTGTCATTGTGATGCATGTATTGCAGTTAGTAACAGTTCATCTGAACAATTCTGATAAATATCAAGCATTATTTCTTGCAAATATCTATGATTAAAATGGCATTTTATTCTCTATGTTCTTTGCACTTAATATCTTTCTGTATTCATGTTTCACATTCCACAATACATTGTAGTGCGAAAATTATTACTTAAGCCATGCTATATTTTACCTTAGAGGGTTGACTATAGAGGCAAATAAAAATTAAATTTTATGTATATTAGAAATAGTATTTATATGATAGTTGAATATAGAGTTCATAAGTCATATACATAACTACCTATCAAAATGTTTTGCAATGAAATTTATTATCCTCCATTTTACTAAATAAAAACAAAATGAGGCATTTAACACCTGTAAGCTATATAAATAATGAGGCATAAAAAGTTTGTAAGGCATGTAAATAATGAAACATGTAAAATCCGTTACTCATGTAAGAGCAATACAGTTATTCAACTAATATGTTTAACAATAATATTGATTCTAGATTAGCTAATTGCCCCCCTTCTTGGAAAAAAAAAAAAAACATATAATGCATAGGGCATTTTACAGAATTACAGCTAAACTCAAATTACATACTTTTTAATTACTTATTTAGTAATAGTTTGACTTATTTTATTGTGATTTTCATTTTTATTTTAATTTGATTTGGCTTGGTCTGCATGATTTGTTTATGGCAAAGTATGTGAGAGCCATTTGCATAAGCAGAAGCATGCTTTCATAGAGGACTTTCTAAAAGATATTCACTCGTATCCTCATTACACATGCAGCCAATCTGTTTACCTAGAATTGCAGTTAGGTCAAACTACCAGCTTTGAACAACTTTACTACTCAAGCACTGTTGGGCACATTTTTGTTATGATGGAATAAATTTTTGCATTGTATTTTTACATTTTTCTCTGAAACAGTTATGGACTTATTTTCTGCTTTTAAGCTGTGATATTGAGACTATTGTGGTGTCATTTTGCAAATGACTTGTATTCATACATGTGCCCCCAATAATATGTGTGTAATTAAAAACTTGCTCAATGCTTATTATGCCAAGTATTCAGTTTAAAAGTGTACCCTTCATAAAAATCATAATTGTACACATTCATAAGACATACCTTGTATATATCATACATTCAGGTTTCAGCCTTAGAAGGCCAGCGAGTGATGTTGTTCCATTTGAAAAGATTGATTGGAATGAGCCTGTGCATAAATACTTCATAACAAGATAGATACTTCATTTACTAAAGAATATTACTGAATTATATAGATATTGAAACTATCAAAGTGGTAGTACAAGAATTGGATCAGAGTATGGAATCATTAATCGAAGGATACTATGTATGGCTCCATAGATTGATCTTTGCTTAAATTCACCTTTGAAAACTGCCAAAAATATTTAACAAAAGAAAAAAAGGGGTAGAACTCTTAATGTTATGCAATGAAAAGAATGGGTTTTTATTTCTATAGCAGGCTACATTTCCTGACAATAGATAAATTAGTACACAAAGTAATGAAATCTTGCATCTTAAAAGGAAACCAGATACTTTTTCTGGTAGTAATGAAGAAAATCTGAAGGTATTCCTAAAGGCTTTCTAAAATTTCCAAAAGAAAACTTCCAAAAAAATGCTACTAAATATGTAACTAGTAAAAAAAGGTTGTCATCTTGCTTCATCTAAACTCCAAGATAGCAGTCAGCCTTCTACAAGTAACCCAGATAAACCTAATAGCCAAACAGAATTTGTCACCTCAACCTAGTTCAATTTCATGTATCAAATCTCAGAGAAGACATGAATGTCATATTCTTTCTGGCATGTAGGCATTTGAATTCTGCTGAAGCAAAACTTTCCTAGAGCAGCCGATGATAGAAAAAGATAAATACAAGACCATTGTCTAATGAGTTGCACTTTATTTTGCATACACAATCTTATGCTTTCAAATATATTTTCATTTCAGAGCACGTTTGCCAAAATGGGACCTTCATTTATTACTTGCTTAATTATTACTTATCATTTATTATTTTAAAAAATTGTATTTATTACATAATTTCAAAATTTTAGTGATCAGTTTATTAATTAAACTTACTTAATTTTTACAAAAGTAATTATTGAGATATCTCAGGCTGTTATTAATCTCAATATATCATAAATTTTAAGGTATGTATATATCTGAAACTGTTAATAAGAAATTAGGCACATTCACATTATCAGGTTCAGTGTTCCTCCTTACTTGCTTGGGGAACATTAAATGACCTGACTCGGAACAGGGAGCTTACTAAAGCTATGTTCAATAAATGTGGGAAGTAGACAAAATACACAGGAAGGGTATACGAAACCCTTTATTTTTCTCTCTTTACAATGATTTCCGGACTTCGGAATACAGAGACCAACCACTTGTGGTCTGAACGTAAGAATATAAAAATATTAACTAAACTCTAACTAGACTTAACTTTGGATTAATAAACAAGTGGCTACTTGAAGATTGGCCGTATATTAACAGAAAGGCCGTATGTAGTACAGAGAACTGTTAACACTACGATACGTTTAAAATTATCAAGAGGATTAAACCTCTGGCCTTGAAGGCAACCAGCAACCGAGTAAAACTGCAATGGCAAGCGGCCCGCTCCTAATCACTCCTTCCTCTCTCTCTTGCTTGGCGAAAAGCCACAACTTAAGTACTTGGCGTTCGCAAGACAAATTTGCATAAATAAGTTAAAGCTTTTAATTCTGGCCGGAAGTAGAAAATAAGAAGTGATAGTAAAGATTTAAAATAAAATAAACGTTAGTAAAACTTAAGATCCTTACAACATTATGTAACTAAATTCATTTCATAAACTTGGTATATTTTTAATAGATTAGAGGCATTTTGAACTGTGAGTCATAATTGGTTTGGTTTAGTTGATTATTGCAAAGCAAATTAGAGTTCTCTTTCTAAGGAAAGGATACCTTCGTGGAGGACTTTCTCGGGGAAACTAGCTCATATACATGGTACAGGTAGGGGAAACCATGAAAACACCCATGCAGCCAACCCAATTCTTCTGAAATCGAATACGAAATGCCCGTATTCAGTGATTTTTTACCACTCAGCCACTGGTTACCTGTGAGTTATAAGACATGTGCTGTCATTTACACTGAGTAAAATAAATTCTGCTTTTTCATAATTAATGACACTTTTGTATGTCTTGCATTAAAATCGCATTTAAAATTCTTTTACCGTAAATGCAAAATTCAAGGAGGGGAAAAAACTATTTCTTTCAAAAACATTGAGATTAATAGTTTTAGAAATTTTTATAATACCAAGAGTAGTGAATTACAAATTACAATGTTATATAGAGAAGGGAATGAAATTCTAAAATAAAATGCGTTATAGATAGATTGTACAGTATAGATTACCTTGTATAAATAAAGAAACAAGAAGAAGAAAGTTCACAAGGCTTTCAACTTTACATGTCAGTATTGAAAAACATTCTACAAAAGGATGAGAAGTTTTACACTGAATTTTGACTATGTGATTTAATGTTTTATTAATTATAAGCATATGCATTTCAAGTGCTATCTGCCTGGAACAAGATGCTTTTCAGCACCAAAACCATCGCAGCAGTTCAATTGAAAGCATCCTTAAATCTTCCACAGATTTAAAGATGAAATTATATAACTTCTTCTAAAATTACATGCACAGTATGTAAAATTCAAAACAATTTAATGCCTTACTTTCAGATTTATAGGCATCTTTATCAAGAACTGCAAAAGAGGTTAATTTGATTGTCCTATCAATGGAAAACTGAAGTGTTATACCAAATAAGAAAAATATTGTAAATAATCTTTATTACAAAAAGAAGATAGAATTTATATAGCTAAAAAGTATTTTTCATAAACAGCTGACGGACACTGAAGAAAAGATCTGTCTTAATATGGGAGAAATTCCACTTGTATCCCTGGTATTTAATGAATAATAAGAGGAAAGTTAAGTATTTAGGTAGTGAAGGAATTATTTAATGTAGGAAAAACCAATTTATGAAATCAGCCTGTGAAAATGCTCTATTCTAGCTATAAGATATATAGCAGTCTATGTAAGATTTTATTAGAAAGACACACAAATAAAGGCCATTATTGGTTTTCGTGGTTTCCCCATGCGTAACGTAAATATGAGCCATATTATCTTAATAAGTCCTCCATGAAAGCATCGTTCCTCTTAAGCAGATACCCCTTGTAAACATCGCCATATTCAATTAATTTAACCTACAATTTCAGTTGCATTTCTGTAAAATATAAAACGACACACCAAAAAGGCGTTATCTGAATGAGACGAAAATCTGTAGATGGATTGAAAACGAAACTAGTATGATAGGAATTTAATTTTTTATTTAGGAAATACAGCTAAAAAAGCAAAATAAATAATGCAATGGCCCACCTTTAGCCCTAACGCAAGCTCTAATCCGGTTAGGCATTGACTCGTAGAGTTGGCGGATGTGCTCCTGGAGGATTCCTTGGCATATACTTTCAAACTGGCAAGTTAGATCGGCGCCATCCAGGGAGAGTCGGACATGGCTCCTCAGAGCCCAAACGTGCTCAGTTGGGGAGAGATCTGGCGATCGCGCCGGCGAGGGAAGTGTTGGAGACGCACGAAAACAATTAGTAGAAAGGCATGCCGTGTGCGTCCGAGCATTATCCTGCTGAAATGTAAGCCCAGAGATCCGTGAAGGAAGGGCAAAAATAAAGGGCTAGAATCACATCGAAGTGCTGCCGTGCTATAAGGGTGCCACACCAAACGAGGCCGGCTGTCAAATGAAATGGCACTCCATACCATAGCTCCTGGTTGTCTCGTTGACAGTATTCAGATCAGTATGCATTGCTGTTCTTAACGTCTCCAGACATGTCTTCGCTAGTCGTCGGAACTCACTGCGAAGCAGGACTCATCGCTGAAAGCAATTATATTCCAGTCTGTTAGATGGCAGGTCGAATACCTCCGGCACCGCTGCAAACATGCTTAACGGTATGCAAAGACGATGGGTAGCGGGCGCAATGCCTTCTGTGATTTCAGCCCCCGTTCCCAGAGTCTCATTATCACTAGTCATTAATCCGACGTGTAGCCGGAAGGCTACACGTCGGATTAAAGCATCAGAGGCTGAGGTTGTGAGCGTGTTCGGACGATCACTTTGTCCTTGCGTTCTGCCGTCGCTTTTGCTCGACCGTTACATTCTTGACGCTCTCTACAACCATGGTTCACACATTCCTGTCAACATCATAGAATGGTCGCCTCGTTCGGATCCAAATATCTAGCTATCCTGCGGCCACCCTCATTCCTTAATAGCAGGGGCGTAGCTAGAGGGGGCAAGGATGGAACATCTGTCCCCGGGCGCAGCATCCAAAGGGCGCCAAATTGATATTACGAAATTTTAGAATTAAATGTTTTCCATCCTTGGCAAGCAGTACAGGCGCGAAATCTTCAGTTGTCCCTGGGCGCTGAAAACCCTAGCTACGACTCTGCTTAATAGTGACATCTGCTCATACTTTTGACGAACGCGTCTACGAGACGTTGGTACAGTCCACCTAGATCGACGGACCCATATTCGCATGGAAGTTATGCATTATCAGTGGAATATCTTCCGTTTTATGTACCATCCGTCCATAGCTTAGTTGGCAGAGCAGTGGAGTGTAGAGGTGTTGATACAGCTTTCCATTTCATCTGTATGCTCAGCTGGAGCTCCATAGCTTGTCAATCATTCAACACTAAATGTTAATCATTTCCATATTTCGTCGTAAGGTATAGCCATACGCAATTTCTATTTGGATAACTTTTCAATGAGTAGATTTCTTTATTATAGGCTGTTTGTATACCTGTATGTACGTACGATAGATTTCAATTTATTTGCAACAGTACTTATTTGTCAGCTGATAACATTACGCTACTGCCTATTAAAATTGCAACATCATGAAGGCGACATGAAACAAATGTCAAATTTGCATGAACCCCAAGTACTGCATCCTGGATATAAGAACAATTAGCATTCCAGCTCATGAGCGCAAAGCGTGTATGAGTAATACCATCTGCATTGCTTATAAACGGGGGAAAAAATGAACAACAGCTTTTTCATTTAGAAATCGTATTTAAGTGTTAGTTGCTCAGATTAAGATTATATTACGTCCCCTATAAAAAGAAGAAACTCTTACTAGTATTCATTGGAATTCGACCACGGCAAGATCGTGGATTCTTTGGATTACGATTCATTCTTCCGTGACATTGCTGCCCGTGTTGGTTGGGATCCCATGACTGTAAGGCGAATATGAGATCAATGGGTTCATATTGAACGCCGTGCAAAATCTCAGCGGCCTTGGGGCGTTAAAACCCGAGAGAACATTGCGGGCAGTGAGATGATGTCTGCAGCACTACGGACAATCAGCACAGTGACTACTGTTGTTGCTTCCAATGACGCTACAACAGAAACAGGTGCAACCGACGACATTGGACACAGGAGTGCACCATGTCGTGATTCAGACGAAACCCATTCTGCGTACAGATACGAACGCATTCGTGTGCGGAGGCACAGAGAAGAATGACGTTGCCAACTCACATTCGTGAAAATCATATGAGCCCAGAACTTGTCGTGCTGGTATGAGGTGCCATTTCGCCTTCATCCTGGTTGCGTCTTGTTCCCATAACTGGTAATGTGGGCAAACGTCTTTAGATTTGATGTGTTAGTGCCCGTGGCTGTGCCCTGTATTCAAGGCTTGCGTGACGCCATCTTTCAACAAGATGATACACGACCTTATGTTGCCTGTGCTGTCCTGAAGTTCCTTGAGACAGAATATGTTCGAGTGTTGTCCTGATCAGCACATTCTCTAGATCTCTCACTCATCTTATCATGGGTTGCCGGGAGATTGCCATGCCGTCACTGGCCAGAAAATAGAATTGAAGCTGCATGGAATGAAGTACCTGTGTTTGCCTATCGAGCTTAGTTCGATTAGATGCTCAGCCGGATTATAAATGTTGCTGCTGCCGGAGGTGTTAGCTTTATGTACTGAATTGCGCATGTTATTAACCACATTCCACTTGTTAATTTAATCATATCTTCCTCTCGTTACATTAATAAATACGACGTCTGCAGCACCACGGAGAGTGACCACTGTTGCTGCTTCCCATTACGCTAGAACAGAAACAAGTGCACCTACAATGGGCGTCATCGACGACAATGGGCACAGGAGTGCACCATATCGTGATTCAAACGAAACCTATTCTGCGTACAGCATGAGAACGAATGCATCCCTGTAGGGAGGCATAGAGAATGAACGTTGACAGCTTGCATTCGTGAAAGTCATACGAGCTCAGCACCTGGTGTGTTGGCATGAAATGCCCCTCCACCTTCATCCCGGTCACCTCTTGTTCCCATAACCGGTAATTTGGGAAAAGGTCGTTACATTTGGGATGTCTTAATGCCCGTGCCCTGTCCTCAAAACTTGCTTGACGCCATCTTTCAACAAGATGATGCACGAACTTATGCTGGCTGTGCTGCCCTGAAGTTCTTTTAGACAGAATGTTTCCGAGTGTGGCCCTGATCAGCACATTCTCCAGGCCTCTCCCTCATTGAGAACATCTTAAATTTATAATATCTTCACATTATAAGCCACCATGTGCATGGATGTTTCTCAGCTTATAATGTGAAGCTATTATAAATTTACAGTCATCCATGCTTTCTTCATGCGTGAAGCAAGCGAGCACTCAAAATACAAGGCCAGCCGAAATTCTCTCGAGAAGCTGATAGTAGAGGAATTAAAAGTTGGGAGACCCTCGAAAAGCCGCAGGGCCATCTTCCATTAAAAACTGAGATGCAGCTTACTAGTTAACAAGACTCAGCAGTACACAATGTAATTTCGGGAATGGACGGGTGCTTACCAATTAATTTAACCTACAACTGCCTTTTCCAGTTGGGATGTTATGAATGAAACTTTGACATGATAGAATATGTGAAAAGATTTATTTCCATAAAATTAGAGAGTGTTTTTAAACTTAATAGTAATCAAATAATATTAAAATGATTATTAATGGAAACATAGTGAGATATACCTAAATTTATTTACAACCTCTCCTGTATTCCCGAAAATTCTTAGAAATGCTGTTAGTACAGGAAGTTTTCAAAACTAAAACTTAAGAGCAACATAAATAAATGTATAGTGGGGGATCCAAAATGATTTATATAGTTTTTTTTTTTTTTTTTTTTTTTTTTTTTGTGGTCAGTACAAAATCTTAATTCAAAGTGAATTAGTTTCGACATTGTTTGACTGATTGATAAATAGCGCTCTAAAATAATATTGGCTGGTTAAGTTTCGAATTACAAAACATCACCAGTATTATGTAGACAGACTAGACAGACATTACTAGAAATGTGTATGTAGGAAGTCACTTGATAAAGATTAATAGAGGAATGATGCAGTCCAGAGAGGTTTATTATAAGCAGTTACTATTTTTAGTACAGAAACTGAAAATACCTAAATTAAAATAATGAGTCAAGGGCAAAACAAATTTAAATTAGAATCTTGATTTACATAGTTTTTATCTATCAATCTCTACACTTAACAATATACAAAAAACATTACAAAATTAATATTCTATTTTCTGAGGTATTTTTTAAATATATATGCGGAAAAAGACTTTAATAGCTATAGTTTAGATTTCAGACACAAACTCTCTGCCTAAAGAGATGGATTTATTAACTTATGGAAAAGTATGCTAGTGTAGTATATTCCTTGATAGAATAATGCTGTTAAGGAGGGCTTTCTGACGGAAACTGTCTTGTACTCATGTTATGCAAGGAAGAATCTATGAAAACATGCATGCAGCCAATCTGTTCCCAGGGAATTGAACTTGGACTGAACTATCAGTGTTCAGCTGTCTTACCTGCTGGGCTGTGAAGGAAAAAAGATGCTTTCATGGATATCTTTCTACGAAGAACTGCCTCTGTTCATGTTATATATAGGGAAAACCACGGAAGCATCCATGGAATTTGTTCACCATAATTTGGAGTTTATCTAACTATCAATGTTCAGCAATCTTACCCACCAGATTCCATGGTAGGCTGTATGTATTACAGATACAGTTGTTAATCACATTTATGGATTTTATGCCATCTCAGTGTGTTTCCTAAGTTTCATTCCTTTCCAGTGTGTATGATTTCAAACATGAAAGCAAGATTTCAATATGCAAGCAATAAAAAATTTTTAATACATAGCACTAATGCTGTTATATAAGAAAATAATGCAAAGATTATAAAAAATTCCTGAAAAAAAAAAATCATATGGCAGTAAACTATGTAACACATTTCACAAGTGACAATGTATTGTTTTCAGAAATTGTTTAAAGAATCTATCTCGTAATAAAAAATTTTTCAATTTGTGTGAAAACTGTCACTAAATTTAGTTTGGTAATGACACAGGATTTTCAATGTATTTTGATAATATAGAACTTTGTTATTCTGCATGTGATAGGATACAAAATCAAAATGTTCATGTTATGTCTGAAGGCATGACACTCACACATACAGGCAATAGTTAAAAGAGGCAGAAAAATAGGTGATAACTCCTTATTAATACCATAGACTTGAGCCAACGTTATATGGCAAATATGTTGTTAATAGATATTTTTTTTACTAAATTAGGTTAGATTATTTATATTGCACAGCACATGCGGGTTATCTGGAGAAGGGAGGGTACTTTTGTGGAGAACTTTCTTAAGGTGAGCTGGCTTGTATTACGTTAAACATGTCCAAAACCACAAAAACTCTTATGCAGCCAGCCCATTTACAAGGATTTGAAGCATCCATATTTAGGGATTTCGCCACTGGTGGATGTTTGTGTATAGTATGGAAGACGCAAACATCTACAGAATTCAGGTATGCTTGAGATTTCAGTCTCTATAGGGGTATACTGATAATCAGGGTTAGGTCAGATTAATTTATTAAAGTAAAACACATGAGAATATCTGCTCAAGGAGACATATATCTTCGTGGAGGACTTTCTAGAGGAAACTGGTTTGTATTTATGTTTCATATGGAAAGCCATCCAAACACTCATGCAGTCAGCCTGCTCATTGGAATTTGAACACGAGTCAAACTAACAATATTCAGCTTTCTTATTCACTTGGTCGCTGGTGGGCTACTTAGAAAAACTACAAGAAGTAGGTATGAAATGTCAAAATTTGTATTTCAGCTTTTTATCAGAATTAGTATTTTTATCTCGTACTCTTGCAGGGCAGTGATATTTTTGAATAAAGACTAATCAAAACTTTATCAATGTCCCTTTTTCAACTGACCATTTCTGTTAAAATATTTTACTTACTTAAGCATTTTTTAAAATTTTAATTCCAGATTATTTAATTATATAGATATAAAATATAAAAAGAACTGCCATCTTATTGATTTAAACTTTTATATAATAAATTATGAAAAGTAAAATAACATGATTTCTTAAACAATTCAAAATTAATTTTTAAGATGGTTTTAATATATAAATACCAAAGAAATATTCATCAGACAAAATTATTTCTTTCACAGTTGGAAAAAAAGTTTTTTATTTCTATATTTTATTCATAGACTTCATTGTTGAATTGATAAACAATTTAATTGCATTAAACTGTCACATATCTGTAACTTGATAAAAGTTTAGCACAAATTCAGTATGTATTTTAAAGTACTTCACATTTTCTGTTTCTTTCTGATTTAAAAAAAAAAAAAAAAAAAAAAAAAAACTGTCTTAAAAATGTGTAAGTTTATATGTAATACAGTAGACAATAAACTGAAACCATAAAAACAAAACATTCAAAAAGGTGACATATTTTTTCTTTAAATAACAACAAATTAAAATTGTTAAATAATATACGGCTATTTCACAAAATACTTTATATGTGAATGTACTGTACATTATTTACAAGAATAATATCATTAACATGCAATAGTGACATCTGCCACATTCAAAACATCAGATGGCCTCCAATATTTTAAATCGAGTCCTTTATAACTGTACCAACATCATTAGACTTAGAAAATAAAGCTAGTTAATTTTAACACCATTAAATGCTACAATGTATTACATGTTACCAATATAGATTACTGATTTCAAGAGAAGTTAAAATTTACTGTATTACCATGATTGTTATGAGTGATACTTTGATCCAGTATTTATGGTGTCACATACACTGAATGTATACTCATAATTAAACAAGTTAATAATCATTACTGAATATTCAGTAATGTAATTAATTTCATCACTGTATATAACAGGTAACAACTGCTAATGCTTAATTGAAACTTATATATTTTATGAAATTGATCTCCATTAGCTAAAATCTTTTTCAAAATATATTTTACTTGATGAAACATTCACTTCCCAGAGGCGAAAAAATTAACATACATACATATTAATAATCCTTAGAAAAAACCCTTTAGCCAGGTATATATTTGTAAAAAAGATTAGTTTTAAATATGTTCTTGGCCCATAGATGGCGCCACTGTTTTTATATGCTTCTATAACTGTGCACTCCTTCTATAACTTGTAACTTACAAGCGCCTAGATAGTGGGTTCTCATCTATCCCAGAGTTCTACACTCTCTTCGCTCGCAGTATGTCATTTCCGGTTGTGGGGAGGTATCTCAAATGATAGAATAGCTAGTGAACGGAAATCCTCGTATTGCAATTTTCGTAGTCGAGTGTTTACAAGCTAATTTGATCAAACATCTCTGATCATTTTAAAACAAAACGGTCCTTTTCAGGACCAAATGATCACTTTAATAAAGGGCCCTCTTCAGAGCCAAATGTTCAATCTGATGAAAAAAATCAAACTAATTCGGATATTTCTACGGATATGATTACATCAAACAAGTTTCCATGCGGACGTGGGAAATTCTTTTTTTCCAAATTTAATTTGAAAAGGCATGTAATAAAATGCCATCCAACGGATGAACACATATTGCAGTCTCTAAATTTAAAAGTATGTGAAACATCCAAACTCAAAATATGTGACTCTAGTTGTAATGGTGATCACATTTCAACTAAGAGACAGTATAAATGTCCTTTGTGTAAAGGGGATTTTGAAAATGAGTTGATAAATGAACACTTTTTACAAGTTCATGATGTAAAACTTGAAACATCAGAATTAAAATTTGAATCCTATGAACGTTTTCTTGAATGGAAAGATGATTTAGAAAATAAAGTCGAAATTTATAATACATGTATCTGAAAACCAAATGCCACTGGTACAGTTACATATTTTACATGTCACCGTTCAGGGCATTTTCATTCACAGAGTTCTGGAAAGCGACACATAAAGCTACTGGGCAGTAAAAAAATTAATGCTTATTGTCCTTTGAAAATAAAATTGGTCAAATTCAAAACGAGAGGAATACTGTGCATATTTCCAGAAAACACATGTAGGCCATGAAAATGATATGGGTCATCTTTTCCTTTCAAGTAAGGATAGAACCTTTATTGCATCAAAAATAGCTGCTAAAGTACCATTTGATGCAATTTTGGACAAAATTCATGATTCCATATCTGATTCTGGCCTCGAACGATTGCATCTTATAACGATAAAAGATCTGCAAAACATTGAACGAAGTTTTAAGTTAGCTTCCAGTGCAGTAAAGCATAGTAATGGTGTATTTAATTATGGCAAAGCACACGAGGACTATCTGCCTAAGGGAAGGGATGCCTTTGTGGAGGACTTTCTAAGGGAACTGGCTCGTATACACGTTACACATGGGGAAAACCACAAAAATGCCCATGCAGCCAGCTCATTCGCGGGATTCGAACCTTGGACCGAACTACCAGTGTTCAGCGACTTTACTGCTCGACCGCTGGTCGGCTAAAGCATAGTAAATGACTATGTGAGGGTTGACATGTGGGTGAATGAAATGCTTAGTTCACAGATTTCATGCGTGTTATATTATAAGGCACAAGGTGTAATATCCCCAACACATACATTCCTTAACGATTAAGATTTTATTCTCATCATAATGACAAATATGATGACAATAATCACAAAGTGAAATGCTAAAAAAAATTTAGTTCAGACTGCATACAGTTACAATCAAAAGTCGTTAATTCGGACACCCATAATCCGGAATGATCTATAATCCGGACCTCAAAGCTACAAACTTTCCGCGCATGCGTCGCGTTCACGCATGCGCACAGGCGTTTACGAGAGCGCGTAAGACCCTTACGGCTGCGAATATGTTTGTGCGCATGCGCGTTTAATGTGTAACGGAGTTATACGCTAAGCTGAAGTTATCTAATTCAGTTAATGTTGCAGATTGCGTTGTTTCTTAATCTTCGAATTGGATCCGGCTTATTATTTTTTGCAGACTGTTAGAGCAATTTTATAAAAGTAAGCTTGAACTTTCGATTATGTCAAATAGAATTTCCGATATATATTTACTACAAAGCGAAAGTATGTTTTGAAATCCGAAATCTGTTTATCAATTTCACGCTGCTCTGCGGCAGAGGGGGGGCAGAAACGTCATTATTAGATTATGATAGATTAGAAAGATTATGTCAAATAGAATTTCCAATATATATTTACTAATATGTAATTTGTATCTACAAAGCGAAAGTATGTTTTGAAATCCGAAATCTGTTTATCAATTTCACGCCGCGGATTGGAAGTTGATCTGTCAACACTATCCTTATCTTCAGAGCAGATGTGTTTATTTTATTTGGATTATAATTCCGTACTAAGTTTAGTATTTCATCTCGATGTACTCCGTCTTTGATATGATTTAAATCAAGTTCCTCGTCATTATAATTCGCTTCCGATAGTGAAGAAAGTGACCCAGAGGTTATTGAAAACGAAAACATTTCGACTGACAAATTAGTCGGTATTCTCGACACAGCAATTATAGGACTTGGAACAGCGGAACTTTGTAACTAAACAAGAAATTATGTTTGTTTAATAGAATTAAAGATAAAGTATTATCACATGAAACGAAGCAACTTAAACAACTTACATTGAAAGAAATAATTAATAAAGTAACAAATAAATATTAAGCTTTTTCTTTTTGTAAATTTTGATACCCTTTAGATCATAATTGTTCTTTATTTCATAAATTACGGTTTCATATTTTTAATTTTTTAATTTTTGCATGCCATCTTACCAGATTTAAACTGATGATCTATAATCCGGAAAAATCGATAATCCGGAATCGCCGAAGTCACGACGAGTCCGGATTAACGACTTTTGACTGTAGCTACAAAAGTCTGTGTACAGACTAACTTTTAAATTAAAAAAAGCACTTAAAGCATAGAAAAATGATTTTTAATCATTGCATATTTTTCTTCTATTAGCTAAAATTGTAAGCTTAAATAAAAAGTAAGTAATATCAATGTAATACTTTTTAAATTTTTTCAAAAAACTCAGAAATTCCATCCAATAAGTCTGCGTACACTTTCAAAAAAAAAAGTAAAATATAAGTTTTTTACATTACTTCAATACTTTGTAGGATATCCTTTATTCTTCAAAACAGCCTGCAGACGTCTGGGCATTGACTGAACTAGTTTTTAAGTGTCATCCGACATAAATTTCGTCCATTCTTTCTGCAATTTACTAATTAGCTCATTTCGCAATTTGCCCACAAATGTTCGATTGGATTGAGGTCTGGTGACTGTGGAGGTGTACGCAATTGTCTTGGAGTGTGATAGAGGAGATATTCCTTCACAATTTTAGCTCTATGTTTCGGGTCGTTGTCTTGTTGGAAAATAAAGGTATTAGAAAGGTTTAAATTTCGGGCACTGTCTCGCAGATTTTTCTTCAGAATATCGAGATAAACATACTTATCCATGACTTTATCAATAATGTGAAAATTTCCATCTCCTCTCGACGACATACACCCCCATACCATTACACCGCCAGCTTCATGTTTGACAGTTGGATTTAAATTTCTCAGATTCAGTTCTGTTCCTGGTTTTCTCCATACAATAGGGTGGCCATTAACTTTAAATATTGTAAATTTACTTTCATCTGACCAAATTACATTGTTCTAAAAGTCCTGCGAAGAGTTTAAATATGTTTTGGCAAAAGCAATTCTTTTCTTTCTATTTGTCTCGGAAATGTATGGCTTAGACCTAGGTTTGCGTCCATGATTTCTTTCTATTTGTCTCGGAAATGTATGGCTTAGACCTAGGTTTGCGTCCATGATAATCAGCCTTTGGCAGCACTTTTCGTACAGTTTCAGGAGAAATTTCCTTGTTGCTAGTTAAAAAAATGTCTTTTGCAATGCTTGCAGCAGAAAGTTTAGGATTTTGTTTAATTCGTAAAAGAATTTTTCTTTTTTCCCTCTGCGTTAGCTTCTTCGGTCTCCCACATCTTGGTTTTACAGCAAGACTATCAGTGTCAAGATAGTTTTGAATAACTCTTTGCCCACTAGAAAATGGTTTTCCAATGGTTTTACCAATATAACGAAGAGTTTTATCTTCATCTCTCAATTTGATAATTAGTTGTCTCGTAACTAAAGGAATTTCTTTATTGGTTGTCATTTTCGTCAAAGAAAATAGAAATAACAACTTCCAATCAACGTGAAATTTGCTTCGGAAGTCAATGACCTTGAAAGTGTAACCTTCTTTGCATTCTCAAGTTTGAAGTTTAAAAGTTAGATAAGAAATACCTCGCCTCCTTCGTGTTGTACGCAAACTTTATTGGCTTTGATTTCTGACCACTTATCTTTTAAAATTTAGTGTGCATAAATTATTAGATATGAAAATATTACAGTTAAATAATTTCAAAGTTCCTTATTGAAACTAAATATTAAAAAAAAAACTAAGAAACTACCCTTTTGGCACCATAAATTTGGATTTGATATTACTTTTCTTGATGTACGCAGACTTTATTGACTAACTGTGTATAGATGGCACTCATGGCATGAATGCATATGGCTTTGAGCTTATAGGTTTATTAACTGTCAACAATTTAAGAGAAGGATTTCCTTGTGCATTTTTAATTTCGAATCGAAGTGACCAACCAGTTTTGTCTATATGCTTCTCAATAATCAAGCAAAGCATTGGCACATTACAACCAAAAGTTTTCATGTCAGATATGGCTGATTCTTTTTTTAATGTATAGGTTTCAGAGATGGGCAACACGTGAAAAACGCCTCTTTTGTGCATGGCATGTTGACCGTGCATGGCGAAAGAATTTTAAAAAAATCAGTGGTAGAGAAAAGCAAGCCCAAGAATATCAAGTTCTCCGCACTTCTTTACAAGAATGTGTATACAGAGTTTTAATACTGCAGCAGAAGCTGTGTTAAATTACTTGAAAACTGATCCCGATACACTTGATTTTGCTAATTATTTTTTGACACATTATTTAAAAGATGCAACTACTTGGGCTTATTGTCACAGAGTTCATTGTGGATTAAATACAAATATACATATTGAAAGAATGCATCGAACATTAAAGTACATATATTTATTTACATGGAAAAAATGTTAAAAGATTTGATAAGTCTGTGCATGCAATTATGAAATTTAGGTACTATTTGGTTTCGAGGGCCGTAAAAAAATTGCAATGAAAATGTATGCGCGAAAGCGCCAAATCTAGCAAACACGCCCATTTAACAGCGTGCCAAATCTCGCGTACGCGCTGATTTCAGATTGCGTAAGTTTATATAGTTCTGTACTTCTTAAGACGCCATTGAAATAATAGTTTAATTTTTAATTCCTTTTTTAATATCCTATGGATTTAACAATTTGGGAATTGCCTATGATGAAAAGTCTGCGATAGAATTTTGGGTAAAGTGCAGATTCATCCACTGCTTGACGCGTTTTAAGAATTGCACATACTCAGTATCCATGTACACATCGACTTATTTTCACTTTAAAAAAATTCCCAGAATTGCACAAAAATGGCACTGCGCACACCCTTGACCCTATGTACACATCCGACATATTGTCACTTAAAAAGTAAAAGAAAATTGACAAAATTCCAATTGTTTTTACCCTTGTAAAAAGCGGCAAAGAAATAAACGGGCGATTCTGCATTTTACCGAAAATGTTTTGAAAGAAAAGGCATCATTCATCATAGAAAATTATGTTTGAACAACCAACGAGATGACATTATGCTTTAGCGATAACTCGGTAGCGAAATATTATATGAAATTAACCTTTCATCTAAATTAAAACATCAATATTTAAATAGTTATTTACTATTAAACTTCCTTTCTTACGTTAGGGTTGCCGCAATTGCTTTTGGCAGCACTGGCATCAACAATAGTTTGGCAATTTTTTACGGCCCTCGAAACCGAATAGTACCGAAATTTATTAGGGATAAAATGTTTGATAGAATCATTACATCAAATAAAGAAAAATTGACAAGTAAAATTTGAGACTTGAGAAACAGATATAAAACCAGCTTAACACTGTCATCACAAATTATACAAAATGAAAGTGGCTGGATTATTTCATCAGAAAACAATTTAGATTTGTATACCATACAAAAAGTGATCAGTGAGGGTAACTGTGAATTGAAGTGTACTGAATGTAATGTATGCATACACACATATATGTGCACATGTATAGATACTTCAATTAAGTGGAATATGTGTAAGCATATTCATTATTTATGCCAGATGCAGAAAAACAGTCCAGCAGATACAGTTCATGATTTCTGTAATGATCCTTCATTGATAATAGATGACACAAATGATATAGTAATAGTAAATTAATTAATGCAAAGTACACAAACTTTGACATTAGCAGAAAGAAAAATAGCACTGCTGAATAAATTTACAAGCTTACTAAACTCAATAACAACACCTAATGAAGTAACTAAAATGGAGAAAATTTATAAATCTGCAATAAATACGAGTATACCACACTTTGAACCTCCAACTGTAAACATACCAGCTAATAAAAAAATTGTACAGCAAAGAACCTTTAAACAAACAAAAAGAAGAAAAATAATGAAAAATTTAATTTGGACATCTGTACAAAATTTTCCTCTCACAGTTATGATAAATAACAAGACAAATATTCAGGGGCAACATTCTTCTTAAAATTTTCATTGCTTAAAAATTACATTATATTGAAAATTCATTTGATGACCTATGTCTTAGTAAAATTAACTTATATTAATTTTACTATTACTTTACATGTACAGGACTCTGGTATTTTTTTCTCTTTTTTTCTTATATTTTATTTAACTCATATTCAGTAAATTTCCAGCTATATACATTTTAAACATTTTTAGAGATTTTAAATGTTCTCACTCTGCGGGTAACTGTTTACACAATATGAATGAATTAACTACACAAACATCAAGGAAATGAAAAAAAATTCTGTGCCACCATTTGACACTTTTTCTCTCAGTCTGATATAGACATTTTTAAGTGGTCAAATTAATCAACATATCTCATGATTATTATAGTTTGTGATACCTTAGAAATAACCATAAACCTACCAAAAAAATTTCAGAATATTAAACCGAAAGTACAAAATCACAATGGAACAAATGTTCGGAAAACATTTTCGATAGTCCTGTCCCCTAGTAGCAGTATTTCCTACATGCATGATGGGACAAATTTGTCCCACCTTTTCATTTCAACCATTTTTAATTAATATATATATATGAATTCAAATAATACTTTTTATCTGCAAGAAAAAAATATTCATTCTAATACCAAAAGTTGTCCAAATGATTTAAATTGCATAAGAAATTAAAACAAAAAATGCTTCAAAATTAGACCTGCAAAGAATTTTTTCCTACATGATTTCTATGAATTACTAGTGCCACCATCTGTTATATATTTAGGAAACTGAAAGGTATTATTGTATGTATTTTAAACAGAATTTTGCAGCTATCATCTTGGAGATAAAAACTGATAAAAAAAGCCGTCCCGCTGCCCATCAAAGGGTTAAAGGCTTTATGGACCTCTTTTTTTTTTACCTTCTTATTTTAAAATTTTGATTTCAATGCTGTGTCCAAGAAATCAAACAGTAGCACAAAAAAAAAAAAAAAAAAAAAAGGAGTATGTGTGTATTGTAGAAAAAAAGAAATAGGTGGCACTGGATGCATTATTAAAATAGACACAAAAGTACTCAAATAAACATCTCTCTCCAAAGTTGGCAACAAATTTATAATTTTTGGTGGTGGTGGGGTGTGATAATTAGAAATTACCTAAAAAAATAAATGAATGAAATGCTCCTTTTCAGGAAGGTTATTGTTGACGAACTTAGCAGCATGAATACCAGAGTGATGACTAGGTTCTGTCAAAATTTCTTCTCTCAGTTTCATTTGTTTCTTTGCTTTGCCTTATGTGCTATACTGCCAAGCTTAAGAAAGAGCTTTCAATGATAGGGAAAATGAACAATTTTTCAAAAGAATTTGGAATGGACACTTTTATTGATACATAAGCACCAGAAAAACCACTTAGTGCTCAAAAATTTTATTTTGTAGCATAGCACAAACATACAATTAAGAGGAAGTGTAATGCCAATGAAACAACAAAACATTTACTAGTGTTTACAGCTGCATGTCATGTCATAAGTAGTTCATGAATGATTTGAATTGAATGACATTTTGGAAAGTTAAAAGTCCATCTGCAAAAAGATATTTTGAAAGTGATAAATTCCCTATAAATCTATTTTAAGAAGAACATATTGACATACTGCTTACATTGGTGCAGTTTAGGATATCCAAAGTGTGATTTTGGACAGCAATTCATTTTCATGAATGAATGCTGTGGTAAAATTCATATTTAACATTGCAACTAAAACCTTACATCCTAAAATAACAGATATATTCCTCCTGATAGCAGATGTAGAAAGAAACTAACAGCTTCGGTATATCTCAAGTTTCATCAATAGAATTTATTTCGTCTTAATAGAAGTAAACATGACTATGCCATTCTTTTCCTGAATGATGAGATGTATAAAAAAGGTGAGGCATTTACAGGGTCGTTTCTCAAAATACTGTATCTAAAATGCACACCCTGTACACCTTGCCGAAAAGTTTCATGAATTGTTCACAGACAATTGCAAACTTATTTCTAATGTAAAAAGGATGTTTTTAGAATTACCTGCTAGAGCAAAAGTCTTTAGAGAGATTGCAGTTGATATATTGTTGCCTTTAAATCCAGTTTTGAAAAAGTGAGGAATATGGTAGCGTGAGCTTGCTATTTTGGCAAGTAGTAGCGTTTTTAAGAGGTGGAGGTAGGGTGATTGCACAGAATGCCAAATACTGAAGTTTTTTTATAGATTTCTTTGTGAAATGTTCTATCTTTATTCAGTTATTTCTGGTTTCAGTGAAGGATGATTAACAGATTTTTACTTTCTGTATGCTTTCGTGGGCAGAAAATACAGTAAAGTTGGCCCTAATGACTAGTATTTTGTCAAAACCTCAGATCCTGTCAATATTTTTTATGTTCTTCAATTAAAATGCTTAGGTGTTATTTAAAAAGGCATCTCTAAATAAGAGTCTCACATTTATAGCTTCATATTTCTCTCAAATACAAGCTTCCCTGGAGAAACAGAATCTAAATTTAGTAGCCTCTTTGTATGAATTTGATGTGATGAAAAATGTGTCTCAATATTTACGTTGAAAAAGGTGTAGGTTCAAGCATTGTGAAAACATGTTTGATATCGTTACGAATCCTGTGAATCTCTATGTTTTAAATATGCACCTGTCCCATCAGCAGATGATTGTTTTCCTGCCTCAGGGGCATTTTAACAGATACAACTTGTCAATGGAGAATCTGAAGAAAATGCCTGTGATATTGACACAAGTGAACAATGTGTTACATGGTGATATTCCTTTCTTATGTATCAAGGTAGGGAATCTTTTTTTTTTTTTTTTTTTTGCTGTTTGTTTAGGTAATTCTTGACCATGGTATTTATTATTCATTAGCATATTTTCTCTGGAATTCATGAGAAATACTAATATTTTAATGATATGTAGGAATATGTTTTTATGTACTTTGTTTATCGATATTAAGAAAACTTTATCTTTATCAGTGCTAGTTATAGTACATGAAGTGCGTTAATGAATTCACAACTTAACAAAGTTAACATATTCATTTTTCCCAAACTATATTTTAAAGACATTTTTCTTTATCTATTTACCTACCGCTTTCAGCATTTTAGTTTGACACAACTGCCTGTCCTTATTCATAACATACTTAACAATACCACAGATTTTAAATAGCATTTAAATTCCTTAGAACATCATTATAAATAAAACAGAAAAATTATACATTATGTTATTTTTATGCAGTTTGAAGTCATTTGAATTTAGATTACACCACACCAGTTTGTTAATTTTGGTGACTTTGGGAGTGCATAAAACTTCTCAGTCATCTCACAGAGCCAATAAAATGATAATAATCTTTATTTAACTGAAATCATTTATTGGATGTAACACCTAACATCTTCCGAAAGGTAAATATTAAAAAAAAAATATCATTCGAAATATATTATTTCATTATAATGTTACTCATAAAAACTTATCTGCTTAATATTATAGGTAACATTATAACAACAGAAGTAAAAAACACTGCTTCATTAACCATTTAAAAATGTATATTTTGAGTGCACACGATATTTAAGAGCTGCATGGAATAATACCGCTCTGAGAAAGACGACAACCACGTTAGCTTTGGTTCAACCCCCCCTCCCAACTTATTTACATCTTCTCAAATGGAAGTGACGTCTGGCGAGCAACCGAGAGTGGGGAGCTCTGGGATAGATGAGAACCCAATGTCTAGGCGCTTGTATAAAACTTACACTTGTGTTCCAAACTCCCAACAGGTATGTTGTGTATTATTTATTCTCATGCATGCAAGTAACCACTCTCTGCTATATTGAGTTTCTAATAGGTTATGGGCCCAGGCCAGATTAAGAAATGAGGATAAATAATCTAGTGTCTAGTTAAGTTAGTTTGTTTATTTAATTCTATTTGTAAATTTTTAGAATTACTTTAATCAGAATTGACCACATGATTATGTTAGGGTTAGCCATAGCACATGGTTGCAAAAGCTTAACTAGTACAAATATTTTTGACTGTTAATTATTTTGGGCAAATATTTCTTTGAGAATAAAATTAATTCAATAGAAAGTTTATTTGAATTTATCTCAAATTATAATTTTTTTTTGTCTCTTGTTGATTAAAGTTAAAAAAGGAAAAATGCCAGGGGGAGAAGGTTCATTTAGTCATAAACAATTGAGTGGAAGGGAAAATTACATGGATTGGAAATTTTCCATGAAAATGCATCTTATTAAATTAGATTTATGGGCTTATGTAGAGGGTACAACAGAAGATCCAGTAAAGGATACCAAAGCTTTGTCATATATAGTTGAAGGGGTAAGTGAAATTATTTTCAATGATATAAGGGATTTAACAAGTGGAAAGGAAGCTTGGAAAGTATTAGCTGAAACATATGAGGATAAGGGAATCACAAGAAAGGTTTCAATAATTAAAACATTAGTGAATACCCGTTATACTGATTGTAAGGATATGTCTGACTATTTACATAGGGTCATTTCATCTTATCAGCAGTTAAAATCTACTGGTGTTAAAACTGATGAAGAATTAATTGCAGGAATACTTTTAGCTAATTTACCTGATAGGTTTGAACCTCTTATAATGGCTTTGAAAAATTGTGGTGAGGCAATAACAGTTGACAATGTTAAAAATCGCTTGTTAGCTGAAGATTCAAAACCCCTAGTCAATGAAAGTAAGGAATACGCATTTGTTAATAAAAATATCGGAAGCAAAAGGTACTTTAAAGTAAAATGTTTTAAATGCGATTTGTTTGGCCACAAAAGCTCTGATTGTCAGAAGTCACCTCTCAAAAAGGATAGATATAATGAAAACAAGTTTAACAAAAAGTCTAATGTTGGATTAAAACATAAAAAGGGGGAAGAAGTTTATGTAGTGGAAATTAGTGTAGCTAATTCTAATCCACATCCCAATATTTGGTACATGGATTCTTGTGCTTCTTACCACATGACTCCACATAAAGAATTATTAGATGATTATCAGGATGCTAGTATTCATCAAATAAAAACAGGAAGTTCAGTAATAGAAGTAGAGGTAAAATAACTTTCCTCTTATCTAAAAAAATAAGAAAGGGTAAAATAACTTTCCTCTTATCTAGAAATAAAAAAAGGGAGTCTGTAACTTTTAGTAATGTTTTACACATTCCAAAGTTAACAGCCAATTTGCTGTCCATTAAGTATTTAAATAAAGTATTTGGAATGGTTAGTACTTTTACAAGTGAAAGATGTTTTGTGTATGATGGTAAACATTTAGTTGCTACTGGAACAGGTATGGGAGATAATTTGTATTCTCTTGATTTATGTAATGAGTGGGCTTTAATTACTGATAAAAATATTTCAAATGAATTATTACACAAAAGAGCGGGCCATTTAAGTGAAGGAGGAATGACCAGATTAAAAGATATGGTCGAAGGTTTTACATTTAACGGAAAATTGTTAAATTGTGTGTCATGCATTAAAGGCAAAATGCATAGACAACCATTTCCCAAGGGAAAAGCTAAGCATGCAAAAGAGTTATTAGGCATAGCACATAGTGACCTGTGTGGGCCTATGAATGTTACATCAATTGGTGGTTCTCGCTACTTTATTAGTTTTATTGATGATTTGTCGCGAATGACTTTTGTTTATTTTTTGAAAAATAAATCTGAAGTTTTTGAAAAATTCAAAATATTTCAAGCATTTGTGGAAAGGCAAACTGGCAAATCAATCAAAATCTTACACTCAGATAATGGTACTGAGTATGTAAACAATGAGATGGATAACTATTTAGCATCAAATGGAATTCAGCATCAAAAATCTATTCCATTTACACCAGAGCAAATGGGTGTAGCTGAACGTAGTAACAGAACTCTTGTAGAGCGAGCACGATCAATGTTGGTGGATGCTCACCTTGATCAAAATTATTGGGCTGAAGCAGTGCACACTGCAAATCACTGTAAAAATATATCTCCAACTATTGCAGTTGCAGGTATGACCCCTTATGAAAAATGGTATGGGGATAAGCCAAATTTAGAATACTTGAGAGTATTTGGATGTCGTGCATTTGCTCACATTCCAAAACAAAAATGCAAAAAGTGGGATATAAAAGCAAAGGAATTAATGCTTGTTGGGTACTGTCAGGACAGAAAAGGCTATCGATTAATAGATCCCAAAACTTATGAAATAATAAATGCACGAGATGTACAATTTTTGGAAAATGAAATGTACTACAAAAAGGCAAGTAATATGCCAAAATTCTATGATGAATCCTCATTCAGTGGGAGCGTGATTACGACATTTTCAGATACTGAGAATGCAATAGCTGATGATCAGAACGGTGAATTGGAAGGGATGGTTAATGATAATACTCAGTCTGATCATGAATTAGTTAATGCTAGTATTAAATCTAATCATGATGAACATAATACTGCTCAAAATGATAGCCATGATAACAGTAGTGTAGTTGATGAGCTACCTATGTTGACTAGAAACAGAAAACTTAGATTCCCAAATAGTTATCAGGACTTTGACACACATGGGATGCCAGAAATGCCAATGCCAAATTTAGATCGAATGTGCTTTGTTAAAGCTATGGCAGCAGCAACAAATGGTGTGTATTCTGAACCGAAAACCATTGATGAAGCATTAAGGGGCAATGATGCAAACCATTGGAAGGATTCTATATGGGAGACTATATTAGGCCATATTAAAAACAAAACATGGGAAATAACAGATAAACCTTATGATAAGAACATTGTAGATTGTAAATGGGTTTTCAAAATTAAATGTAATTCAGTAGGCAAGATTGAAAGATATAAAACACGTTTAGTTGCTAAGGGCTATTCTCAGATTGAGGGAATAGATTATACTGAAACATTTGCACCAGTTGTCCGATACGTAACATTAAGAGTTTTATTAGCTTATGCAGCTATATATGATTGGGAAATTGACCAAATGGATGCTGTAATGGCTTTTGTACAGGGAACTCTAAATGAAGACATTTATATGAAAATTCCAGACGGTTTCAGTGAATTTTACAAGCAAAACTTAAAGGGAAAGGTCCTAAAATTAAACAAAGCATTAGATGGTTTAAAGCAGAGTGGTAGACTATGGTACCAATTGTTAGAAAAGGGTTTAATAGAAATGGGACTGAGGCAAAGTTCTTTTGATAGTTATGTCTATATTAAAATAAATGAAAATAAAGATCTTGTTATTGTTACTATTTATGTTGATGACTTACTCATTTTTAGTAATAACATAGAACTTAAAAATTGGGTAAAACAACAACTTAAAGAAAAATTTGAAATGAAAGACTTAAGACCAGCAAATTATTGCTTAGGAATTAAAATTGAACGAGATAGAACTAAAGGGTCCATTAGCCTTAGTCAAACTTAGTATGTAGAGAGTATGCTTTGCAAATATAATATGCATGAATCTCATGGTGTAAAAACACCATTAGACCAAAATCAAGTGTTATCTAAACTGCAGATACCAACTAGTAAGGAACAAAAGCTACCTGTTCCTTATCAGGCTGCCATTGGGAGTCTTCTTTATGCAGCTCAAGCAACACGGCCAGATATAACTTATGCTGTGAATTTCCTTAGCCAGTTCTCCAATAATCCGGCAAGGGTTCACTGGAATGCTGTCAAGCGCATCATGCGGTATCTTCGAGCCACTACAGATGCTACATTGTCTTTTTCAAAGGACCATAGTGCTGATGTCCTTGGTTACAGCGACTCAAACTATGGAGGTGATGCTGGGGATCGACGATCAACCACTGGATATGTTTTCCTCATCGGAGGTGGTGCAGTGTCATGGTGTAGTAAGCGTCAACAAACCATTGCAACTAGTACAACAGCAGCCGAATATATGGCTCTTTCTGCAGCTACTAAAGAAGCCATATGGCTCAACAAAATTGTTAAAAAAATTGGGATTATTACTGCAAAGCCAGTATTATTATACTGCGATAATAACAGTGCTATTAATCTCAGCAAAAATAGTGTGTATCATGGTACATCAAAGCATATTGATATACAACATCATTTCGTGCGAGAAGCTGTGAAACTTCAGCACATTGACATACAATATAAGACTACTAATGATATGATTGCAGACTTTTTGACAAAAATTGTAAACAGTGCAAAACATGAAATGTCTGCAAAAATGATGGGTTTAAAATGAAGACCAATGTAATTTAATGTTTTATTATATGTATGTGTGCTGATGTAATTTCTCATTGTATTTAATTAGGATGATATTTAAAGCTAAAGTGGGAGTGTAAAAAAGGTTAGCTTTAAATATGTTTTTGGCCCATAGATGGCGCCACTGTTTTTATATTCTTCTATAACTGTGCACTCCAATAAAACTTCACTTGTGTTCCAAACTCCCAACAGGTATGTTGTGTATTATTTATTCTCATGCATGCAAGTAACCACTCTCTGCTATATTGAGTTTCTAATAATATTTCATAGCAGCCATCCTTTGAATGCTTTTGTGAGGTAAACATTCAACTTGATTTGAAAAATATGTTACTTTTTTAAAAAAATGTCTTTCCTCTCCTATCTTGATATATCTTCTACAACAGGGATTTTCAACCAAGGGGGCTTCAGGGGGAAGAACATGGTCAGCCTTTTATTTATATGTTAAGTATTTAGTTTTAGTTTATGAATATCAAAATCTACTTTTGTTTAAGTTTTGGCACTTATCAACATTTTCTTCACTTTTATTGTTTAATTTATAAAACAAGTTGAAACATAGTCTGAATTTAAATAAATGTATATGCATTTTTCAAGAGTTGGAGAGGGGGGGAAGGATTTTCTAGGAATGGTGAAAGAGATGCATGGGGCAGAATAGGTTGTTTTATTATTTTTAATACATCTATGTTATAGTATTTATTATAATTAAAGCCATGCCTTTCAGATACAGTCAAAAGTCGTTAATTCGGACACCCATAATTCGGAATGATCTATATTCCGGACCTCAAAGATAAAAACTTTCTGCGCATGCGCCGCGTTGACACATGCGCATTGGCGTTAACGCGTGCGCGTAAGATCTTTTACGACTGCGCATTTGCGTGTGCGCGTTTTATGTATAACGGACGGTATAAGCTAAAATTATCTAATTTTCTATTTCAGTTAATGTTGATGATTGCGTTGTTCCTTAATTTTCGAATTGGATCCGGCTTATTATTTTTTGCAGATTGTAAGAGCAATACTATAAAAGTAAACTTGAACTTTCGATTATGTCAAATAGAATTTCCGATTCTGGAGCTCCCAAAGGAACGTACAAAACGAAAGTATGTTTCGATGCCCATCAAACAAAAAGTGGAATTGCTGCAAAAAATGGATAAAGACATGAAGAATGTTATGGACAGAGAGGTTAGTGAAAACGAAAAAATTTCGACTGACAAGTTAGTCGGTACTCTCGGCACAGCAATTAACGGGACTTGAACAGCGGAACTTTGTAACTGAACAAAAAATTATGTCTGTTTATAGAATTAAAGAGAAAGTATTATCACATAAAACGAAGCAACTTAAACAACTTACATTGAAAGAAATGTTTAATAAAGTAAACAAATAAATATTAAGCTTTTTTTTTTTTGTAAATTTTGATACCCTTTACATCATAATTGTTCTTTATTCCATAAATTACGGTTTCATATTTTTAATTTTACAATTTCTGCATGCCATCTTACGCGATTTAAACTGATGATCTATAATACAGAAAAATTGATAATCCGGAATCGCCGAAGTCCCGACGAGTCCGGATTAACGACTTTTGACTGTACTTTTATAATTGATGAATCAAAGTAATATCCTTTTAATCTTCATTCAAAAACACATTACCATCATAAATATTCATCTAAAATGTGTACGTAGGAAGTATTTTTGTGTTTTTTGCGAAAGGGAAGGCCATGAAGTACTGTACTTCCTTTGTATTCTCAGATTAGTCATGCTACTGTAACATTTATGTTCTCAAAACCTGTGCACTATATTATCATTTTCCAGGTTACAACTTTAGTTTGACTAAAAAGAAAAAATAAATTCAAAAATGTTTTTTTGTGCAGAACTTATAAGTTCACAAAATGTTGAGTAGATACTCAAAATTAAGAAGAGTTGAAAACAGTAAAAATCATACTATGCAACCAACTCAAGAAACCACCTCTTGGTTTTAATGATCTTTTGCACATGTTGGTTCATAAAGACTGGGCAAGTTTCACAAAGATTTAAGAATATTTGCATAGGCAGTTATACTCCTGTATTAGCTAATTCTGTCATCAGACATCATGTCAGTAAGAACTGCATGTTACAATTCAGAAATATTTAAGAAACACAATTAGGTGTTTATCATGTTTCAAAATTAGCAAAGCTTTTCAATAAAAAAGAAATATTTTAAGTAAATTACCAAGGGTTTCTTATTTCAACAATAATGCTTCTTACACGAACAAAGAAATATCGGGATCGAGTTCAGAAATGTATGTATGCGTTTATGTATGCATGTATGTGTTGACTGTATGCATAAGTACAAATATATGTGTGCATACAAATACACATATAAGCGCATACATACCAACACTTGTTCATACATTTCTGAATCCGCTCCCTTGATAATAGAACAGTACCAAAATAACTGTTACTGCTTTTGCTCAGTATCCGAGGAAGCATATTCCTTGGATGTACAAATTGTAAACTTTTCTAGACTTTACTTTTTATAGCTAATAAATAAAGCTTTTCCTTCAGATTTTCAATTTTTCTTTTTCGGTTATAATTAAAAACAGATTTTAATAGCAGTAAACTGAAAATAAGAGAAGCGACGTACTGCTGATTACAATAACGTAAAAATATAGCAGTAATTTGAAAATACACAACTATGGATTTTTACTTGACTCTTTAGCTATACAATCTCCTCATGGTAATGGTAAAAAGCATGGAAAAAAATGAGGGGAATGAGACTGTAAGCTGTCAAACTATTGGGGTTATAGAAAAGTATAGTTAGTTTTTTGCTATTGCATGGGCCTTCAGCCCACTTCAGGATCAATATAGGGATCAAACCTCACTACTGCATCACATAACAACTAATTCGTTGGAAATTTGGATCATTAGATATGTTTTGTATTTCCTGATGCAAATCACAGTACAGATATTTATATGGCATTCAGTACGATTTCAGGTACATTATGAATGCAGGTGCTACCAGGATAAAAACATTTATCTTTTCTGCTACACTGATGACCACTACACAGTTCAAGAGTAATATCAACATGGTAGTTACAGATATGGTACTGTTTGATTTTCGTTTTTACTTATCAGAGATTAGCAAATAAGGCATAGTTTGAAATTATTATACACACATTGCGATTTCAAAAAATTTAATTAGTAATTATTAAAAAGACACACAAATTCTGTTTCAAATGACAATTATGTTTCAAAAGCAAAACAACGTGAGTTGCTTATTATATGAGTAAATTACAACGTGAGTAAATTGTGAATTCCAATTCTCAGTTTGGTCATGCTTGATCTGTACATAAAGTACAGTCAAAAGTCGTTAATCCGGACTCGTCGGGACTTCGGCGATTCCGGATTATCGATTTTTCCGGATTATAGATCATCAGTTTAAATCTGGTAAGATGGCATGCAAAAATTACAAAATTAAAAATATGAAACCGTAATTTATGAAATAAAGAACAATTATGATCTAAAGGGTATCAAAATTTATAAAAAGCAAAAGCTTAATATTTATTTGTTTACTTTATTAAAACATTTCCTTCAATGTAAGTTGCTTCGTTTCATGTGATAATACTTTCTCTTTAATTCTATTAAACAAACATAATTTCTTGTTTAGTTACAAAGTTCCGCTGTTCAAGTCCTATAATTTCTGTGTTGAGAATACCGACTAATTTGTCAATCGAAATGTTTTCGTTTTCAATAACCTCTGGGTCACTTTCTTCACTATCGGAAGCGAATTATAATGACGAGGAACTTGATTTAAATCATATCAAAGATGGAGTACATCGAGACGAAATACTAAACTTAGTACCGAATTATAATCCAAATAAAATAAAAACATCTGCTCTGAAGATAAGGATAGTGTTGACAGATCAACTTCCATTCCGCGCATGAAATTCATAAACAGATTTCGGATTTCAAAACATACTTTCACTTTGTAGATACAAATTACATATTAGTAAATATATATTGGAAATTCTATTTGATATAATCTTTCTAATCTATCATAATCTAATAATGACGTTTCTGCCCCCACCTCTGCCGCAGAGCAGCGTGAAATTGATAAACAGATTTCGGATTTCAAAACATACTTTCGCTTTGTAGTAAATATATATCGGAAATTCTATTTGACATAATCGAAAGTTCAAGCTTACTTTTATAAAATTGCTCTAACAGTCTGCAAAAAATAATAAGCCGGATCCAATTTGAAGATTAAGGAACAATGCAATCTGCAACATTAACTGAATTAGATAACTTTAGCTTAGCGTTTAACTCCGTAAAAATTAAATGCACATGCGCACAAACATATTCGCAGCTGTAAGGGTCTTACGCGCTCTCGTAAACGCCTGTGCGCATGCGTGAACGCGAAGCATGCGCAGAAAGTTTGTAGCTTTGAGGTCCGGATTATGGGTGTCCGAATTAACGACTTTTGACTGTATATGGCATATAATTATAAAAAAATAACTTCTAATAAACAGTATATTCTTAATTTGTTTTAAGAATATGTTCTGAGAATTATTCAGATTTTTGAAGTTTTCAAAAAACAACACTTTTTTTTTTTTTTTTTTTACTTTCATACAATATATAAATTGCTATTTCAGTGTCTATGAAGTATCAGATTTTCAATACTCAGCTACATAAATTTCTATCCATAAAAATTGTTTTCTTACTTTTTCATCATTAACTAATAACATATTTTATTTTATATATAAAAAATGCACTCAGATATATATGTTCTGCTTTACCACTCAGAAATAATACTTAAGTGAATTTTATGGCATGGGCTATACTTTCACATCATTTTGAGTTTATTAACTTTCTTTAGAATATAGTCACTTTTATCTGGTTGCATGTGTAGTCTCTCTTTTATTTTTTGTTTATTATCTCTGTCTTTAAAATATATTGAACTCACATTCTCTACATTGATTATATATTCTTTATGAAAATTAGTATTTAGACAAAATAATGCATAATACAATTAACATTATACAGTCAAAAGTCGTTAATTTGGACACCCATAATTCGGAATGATCTATAATCCGGACCTCAAAACTAAAAACTTTCTGTGCATGCGCCGCGTTGACACATGCGCATAGGCCTTTACGCGTGCACGTAAGACCTTTTACGACTGCGCATATGAGTGTGCACAAGTGCAGAATACGTTTTTGCGTGCGCTCTTTATGTATAATGGATGTATAAGCTAAAATTATCTAATTATCTATTTCAGTTAATGTTGATGATTGCGTTGTTCCTTAATTTTCGAATTAAATCCAGCTTATTATTTTTTGCAGACTGTAAGAGCAATTTTATAAAAGTAAGCTTAAACTTTCGATTATATCAAATAGAATTTACGATATATATTTCTTAATATGAAAGGATCTAAAGCGAAAGTATGTTTTGAAATCCGAAATCTGTTTATCAATTTCACGCTGCTCGGCGGGCGCTTAATGAATTGGAAGTTGATCTGTCAGCACTATCCTTATCTTCAGCGCAGATGTTTTTATTTTATTTGGCTTATAATTCCTTATCAAATGTAGTATTTCATCTCGATGTGCTCCGTCTTTGATATGATTTAAAACAAGTTCCTTGTCATTATAATTCGCTTCCGATAGCGAAGAAAGAGACAGAGGTTATTGAAAACGAAAAAATTTCGATTGACAAATTAGTCAGTATTCTCGACACAGCAATTATAGGACTTGAACAGCGGAACTTTGTAACTGAACAAGAAATTATGTCTGTTTAATAGAATTAAAGAGAAAGTATTATCACATGAAACGAAGCAAAACTTAAACAACTTACATTGAAAGAAATGTTTAATAAAGTAAACAAATAAATATTAAGCTTTTTCTTTTTGCAAATTTTGATACCCTTTAGATCATAATTGTTCTTTATTTCATAAATTACGGTTTCATATTTTTAATTTTAGAATTTCTGCATGCCATCTTACAATATTTAAACTGATGATCTATAATCCGGAATCGCCGAAGTTCCGACGAGTCCGGATTAACGACTTTTGACTGTATAATATTACAGAACTAATTCTAGAATAGCTACTATGTGGAAGGCTATCAAATACTGCATTTTTAAAGTAAATAATAGAAGCATATTTCTATCGTAGTTATATGAGAACTGAATAATATGAGATTATAGTATAGTTATACGAGAATATCTGAAATAATATTTTCACAAGCCTACACATAATGATTCAATACTTGGGTTTTCAAAGCAGAAAAAGTTGTAAAATAATACACATCCAGAAATAAGTGTCAAAAGTAGCTAGTTATCTGATACATATGTAGATCATATGAGCAGGAATGTGATATATTAACATATATAAAATCAGATCGAAAAGTAATTGCCCTGCGTTTTCGCAATAGATGCACATTACTCGACTTTTAATGCTAATTTAGCAACATAACAGAACAAAATTAGCAGATACCAAGCAAATATAAACACATCTTACTCCCGTTTTTCCCCATGTATTTTCCTTTTCTCCCTAGCACCTATTCCCCACATGATATTTTTCTTCCGTTGGCATAATGAAATTTCGCCCATATCCTTAAAGGAGCCAAGTTGGCGCAACCAAGGCTGTTCTCCGAACCTTATCCCAAATTAAAGATCTTTCGACATTACATAACACAGCTGGAAAAAGGTAACCAAAACTAAAATTAAGAAATCGCAGCTTTTTTCTTTAATTGCACCTATTCTGGTATAAAAACCTCTGGTGAGCTAATTACATCATTATTATTCTGCTAGCTTCTTTCTACATTGCTAATATCTTCTTGCATCTCTTGTTTAAAATCCCAGCATCATTCTTTTTAAAAAACCAATGTGCATAAGAAATTATCGTAATTGTATGAATAAAAGGTATTATGAGGAATTATTCTAGTATGCCTGGCAATCTGAAAATAAAGATTATAATTGGCTGAACTTAGTTTACTATCAACTTCTTCCTCTCCCTACCACTCAGCTATCTCGACTGTGCTTCGAACGTATTACACATATAGTTATATTTTCTAACTAAACGGTATAACTTTATATTAATAAACAATTACTTACTAATTTATTAATAAATGTTTTGTAATCAATGGGATCCTGATTATACAGATCAATTGCATATTCGAATACTGGCACTTCAGGCAATCCCTCAATCATCATTGAAACCATTTAATATTTTCTTGTTCCCCCCAAGGCATGAATACTCACTTCACTGAAAATTCATAGTCTAGACAAATACTAAGGAACTTCCACAGAACTTAATTTAAAGACCACTGGTATAATCTAATGCTAGAACTTTTCATTGACGATACTCAAAATTAAAATTCTTTTAAAAGAGAAAAAAAGAAAATTTAGTTTTTGTATTTACACTTGTTCATGACAATTGGAAATACATAACACATTTTTCATGACAAGCACAAAGAATGCCATTTCTATATGTAATGGCACAATAATTCGTAACTACATGCGATTCAGAAACAGTTAAGTTTAACACTTACAGCTTACATATCAGATGTTACATTTTGCTACCTTTTAGAATATCAGTTTTTGAAGTTCTTATCCACACTTCATTATGGAGTAGATATAAATACTCAACACTTATGTAAAAAATACATTTTAAATATTTCATATTGTGAAAAAAAATGGTTTACAGTTTATTTTCATCAAATGAAAATTTATGTTTCCCCCTCAGGATCACCAGAGGGCTGTATGCTATCAGATTTGCCTCTAAATTCTAAGAATTTTGTATTTAAATTCTGTCGACTTATGAGAAAGATACAGACTTGACATCAGATATTGAGGTTTCCTAGCTATATATTCCTAGCTTACTGTAAAGGTTAAGTAAAAGTTGTTTCCAATATATATTCAAACACACTAGGCCTCTCCTCTGTGAACATAACACATACGTTTCTTCAACATTTATCACCTTGAATGACTTGTTACATACATAACTCCTAAGATTAGTCTCTTAAGATATCCACATTTAAAGCCTCTTTATGAAAATGAATGAATATTTACGTAACACACACACAATTTTTCTCTCCAGTATAAATAAGCATATGCCTGTTTAAATTGCCATTTTCAATAAACATTGTCTTACATACTTCACACATATAAGCATCCTCTCCTGTGTGAATAAGCACGTCCTTCCTTATATTAGTTTTCTGATTAAACGATTTCTTACGTACCTCACACATACACGGTTTTTCACCTGTGTGAATATGCATATGCTTGTTCAAATGATCTTTTTGATTTAATGATTTCTTACATATTTCACGTATATAAGGTTTCTCGTATATACAGTCAAAAGTCGTTAATCCGGACTCGTCTGGACTTCCGCAATTCCGGATTATAGATCATCAGTTTAAATCTGGTAAGATTGCATGCAGAAATTATAAAATTAAAAATATGAAACCATAATTTATGAAATAAAGAACAATTATGATCTAAAGGGTATCAAAATTTACAAAAACAATAGCTTAATATTTATTTGTTTACTTTATTAAACATATCTTTCAATGCAAGTTGTTTAAGTTGCTTCGTTTCATGTGATAATACTTTCACGTTAATTATATAAACAGACATAATTTCTGTTTCAGTTCCAAAGTTCCACTTTTCATGTTCTATAATTGCTGTGTCGAGAGGAATTTGATTTAAATCATATGAAAGACGGAATACATCGAGATGAAATACTACATTTAGTAAGGAATTATAAGCCAAATAAAATGAAAACATCTGATCTGAAGATAAGGATAGTGCTGACAGATCAACTTCAAATTCATTGCGTGCGGCGGCATTTCCCCCCTCCCCAGAGCAACGTGAAATTGATAAACACATTTCGGAATGGTTAGGACATTTTTTGCAGCACTTCCTTTTTTGTTTATTGGACTTCAAAACATACTTTCGCTTTGCAGATCCTTGACATATTAGTAAATATATATCGGAAATTCTATTTGACATAATCGAAAGTTCAAGCTTAGCTTTTTAAAATTGCTCTAACAGTCTGCAAAAAATAATAAGCCAGATCCAATTCGAAGATTAAGGAACAACGCAATCTGCAACATTAACTGAATTAGATAATTTTAACTTAGCTTTTACCGTCCGTTATAGATTAAATGCGCATGCGTAAACGTATTTTGTGAATGCGCACATGCATATTCGCGGCCGTAAAGCTTTTATGCGCATATACTTCACATATGTAAGGTTTCTCACGAGTGTGAATAAGCATATGCTTCTTTAAAGTACCTTTTCACTAAACGTCTTCTTAAATACTTCACACATATAAGGCTTCTCTCCTGTGTGAATACACGTATGTATGTTTAAAAAAGCTTTTTCATTAAATGACTTATTACATACTTCACACATATAAGGCTTCTCTCCTGTGTGAATAAGCATATGCCTGTTTAAAGTGCCCTTATGATTAAACGTTTTCTTACATACTTCACATATGTAATTTTACTCACCTGTCTGAATAAGCATATGCTTCTTTAAAGTACCCTTTTCACTAAATGTCTTCATACATACTTCACACATATAAGGTTTGTCTCCTGTGTGAATACCCATATGTATGTTTAAAGAAATTTTTTTGATTATATGACTTTTTACATACTCCACACATATAAGGTTTCTCACCAGTGTGAATAAGCATAGGCTTCTTTAAAGTATCCTTTTTACTTAGACTTTTTACATACACTCACCTGTGTGAATATGCATATGCTTGTTCAATTTACACTTTTCACTTAACGTGTTCTGACATAATTTACAGGAATAAGTTGTCTCTCCTGTGTGAATATGCATATGTATGTTTAAAAAAGTTTTTTCATTAAATGATTTCTTACAAACTCCACATTTATAAGGTTTCTCACCAGTGTGACTACGCATATGCTTCTTTAAGTACCTTTTTCACTAATCATCTTCTTACATATTTCACACATATAAAGTTTATTACTTCTGTGAATATGCATATGCATGTTTAAAAAGGCTTGTTCAAATGATCTTTTTGATTAAATGATTTCTGACATACTTCACACGTATAAGGTTTCTCACCAGTATGAATACACATATACTTCTTTAAAGAACCCTTTTCACTAAACGTCTTCTTACATACTTCACACATATATGGCTTCTCTCCTGTGTGAATATGCATATGCATGTTTAAATAAGCCTGTTGGTTAAATGACTTATTACATACTTCACACATATAAGGTTTCTCACCAGTGTCTATGCATGTGCTTCTTTAAATAAGCCTGTTGGTTAAATGACTTATTACATACTTCACACATGTAAGGTTTCTCACCAGTGTATCTATGCATGTGCTTCTTTAAATTACCCTTTTCACTAAATGACTTATTACATACATCACAGATATAAGGCTTCTCTCCTGTGTGAATAAGCATATGCCTGTTTAAAGTGCTCTTATGATTAAAGGTCTTCTTACATACTTCACATATGTAAGGTTTCTCACCTGTGTGAATAAGTATATGCCTGATTAAACTGCTCTTATGATTAAAGGTCTTCTTACATACTTCACATATGTAAGGTTTCTCACCTGTGTGAATAAGCATATGCTTCTTTAAAGTACCCTTTTCACTAAACGTCTTCTTACATACTTCACACATATAAGGCTTCTCTCCTGTGTGAATACGCATATGTATGTTTAAAAAAGCTTTTTCATTAAATGACTTATTACATACTTCACACATATAAGGCTTCTCACCTGTGTGAATACGCATATGCACGTTTAAATAAGCCTTTTGATTAAATGACTTATTACATACTTCACATATATAAGGCTTCTCACCTGTGTGAATACGCATATGCATGTTTAAATAAGCCTTTTCATTAAATGACTTCTTACATACCTCACATATGTAAGGTTTCTCACCTGTATGAATAAGCATATGCCTTTTTAAAGTGCCCTTCTGACTAAACGTCTTCTTACATACTTCACATATGTAAGGTTTCTCACCTGTGTGAATACGCATATGCCTGTTAAAAGTGTCCTTATGATTAAAGGTCTTCTTACATACTTCACATATGTAAGGTTTCTCACCTGTGTGAATAAGCATATGCTTCTTTAAAGTACCCTTTTCACTAAACGTCTTCTTACATACTTCACACATATAAGGTTTCTCACCTGTGTGAATACGCATATGCAGGTTTAAAGTGCCCTTACGATTAAACGTCTTCTTACATTCTTCACACATATAAGGCTTCTCTCCTGTGTGAATATGCATATGTATGTTTAAAAAAGCTTTTTCATTAAATGACTTATTACATACTTCACATATGTAAGGTTTCTCACCTGTGTGAATACGCATATGCATGTTAAAAGTGCCCTTATGATTAAACGTCTTCTTACATACTTCACACATATAAGGCTTCTCTCCTGTGTGAATACGCATATGCATGTTTAAATAAGCTTTTTGATTATATGACTTATTACATACTTCACACATATAAGGCTTCTCTCCTGTGTGAATACGCATATGTATGTTTAAATAAGCTTTTTTATTAAAGGACTTATTACATACTTCACACATATAAGGTTTTTCACCTGTGTGAATAAGTACATGATTGTTTAAACTACACTTTTGACTAAACATCATCTTACATTCTTGACACATATAAGGTTTCTCTCCTGTGTGAATGCGCATATGTATGTTTAAAGGAGCTTTTCGAGTAAATGACTTCTGACATACTTCACATATATAAAGCTTCTCACTAGTGTGAATAAGTATATGCTTCTTTAAAGTATTCTTTTCGTTAAACATCTTCTCACATACTTGACACATATAAGGTTTCTCTAAAGCGTGACTTTACATATGCATGTTTAAATGAGGTTTGCGATTAAATGACTTCTTACATACTTCACAAGTATAAGGTTTCTCACCAGTGTGAATAAGCATATGCTTCTTTAAACTACTATTTTCAATAAGTGTTTTTTAACATTCTTCACACATGCAAGGTTTTTCTCCTGTTTGAATATACATATGCATGTTTGAATGAGTTTTCAATTAAACGATTTCTTAGATATATTGCACATTAATTTAGTTTCCTAGGTGAATAAACATATGCATATTTAAATGAACTTTTCCTTTAAATGATTTTTGATTGATTTAAATGAAAAGATACTTCACACCTTGATGCTTCTCTCCTGTGTGAATAAGCATGTGCTTATTTAAGCTATCGTTTTATTTGAATGACTGATTAAATTCCTCATACACATGAAATCTGTCCTTTCTATTGGTATCCATATGCTATTACATATTGCTTCTTGCAAAAGATGGGTTGCATACATCTAGATAGGAAGGTTCTTCTTAATACTAAGAACTATATGCTTGTTACATAAATCAGGATGATGTTTGTGCTTTGAATACATGCAAAATAGAGTAATTAATTGAATTTCACCCCAAACTATTTCTGGATATTGCACAATTATTTTCAGTTGCTTCCGTAAATACACGCGTAATTATCTTGATTAAATATTATTACATATTGTTCATGAGACTTATCTAACGTATTGTATAAGCTTGTATTGATTTCCAGGAAAACTTCAGTAAAAATGAATTTGTTACATTACACAGAAATACGATTTCTATTCAAGAATATTTACGTAATTGGGTGTTAATTTAAGCAATTCATCATATATGCCTTATTATTATGACATGAGGTTTTGATTCTTCTACATTTCTTAGTTAGTGCTTAACAGTTATAAATGCTGAATAACGAGCACATTTCACGGCACTGCGAAATCCAGATTCCACATTGCTAAGTGTATGACTAGGGAGAAACAAAACTTCATTTTAATTTGCAACACATACAGCTCATTTATTACTTTATATGCCAGTGTGTCACACAGATAAAATAAAAATTCCTTGTTCGCTTCGTTAACGTAAATATTCGTTCTATTATCAATTGACGAGTTTTCTTCGACTTGTACCAAAGAAGGTTAATGTTCACGTGACACAAGGCCAACTTATATTCAAGGCCTGCCAGTGTGAAAATATTCTTTTGTGTTTTCGGTTGCCTGCGTGATATTCCTACTGACCGCAAGATGGCGCTAGAATTCTGCTACACTTTGCGATGTTTACAAGGTCGCCGCATTTTCAGATGGCCCAGACTTTCCTTTTACTAGCGATAGGCAGCGGAAGTGTCTACCCGTACGACGTCGGACGGCTAGCTCAAAGATGGTAAAAATGCTAAACGTACGACTGGTTGCGCAGACACCATCTGCGCATGAACATGCCTCCAATGTGCCATGCGCATCGAGCGCCATTTTGTTCTCGAAACGTGGTCGGATGGTGTGGTGGTGAGTGTACGAGTGATATCTATTGTTCCCAATTTTAAGTTGAAATTCAAATAAATTAAAATTCTAATGCTTTCTCCACTTAAATAAATAGTCTTTTTTTTAATTTAATTGTCTTTTTAATTAATTTTAATCATTATTATTATTATTATTATTATTATTATTATTATTTTTTTTTTTTTTTTTTTTTTTTTGCACAGACCGCAATTATAGGCATAATTCCTTTTCTGGTGAATGTATAGGTAAGAATTATTTTTGATTTTGTAAATATTTAATTAACTTTGAATACAAAATTATTTATGAATTGTGTGCAGTTAAAAGGAAGAAAAAAAATTCGTGTCGTTTATGTACTTATTCACCCATTTTTCTTATTAAATACTGCGAAATGTAATATATTCTTGTATTTCTGTGTTCTTTTGAACAAATATACTTATTTTTTCATGTTCTCTTTGATATCGTATTAATAGAAATGTTAAACATCTGGGTGAGCAAATTTTTTTGGTTATCTGCGCTCAACTTTCCAGACGTTATTGGAAATCAGCTTTAATAATGCATCTAGTTGAACATGATTAGCCAGAAACATTAACATATTAACTTCAGCCGAGCTAGAGCGTGTAATATTAATACCAAAAGCCTAACATTCTATGTGCATTTATTGTAAGCAATTCTAGTATTATTCTGTTATTTCTAACGAAGTTAAAAATTGCAGCAAGAAACGCTGACTTTTGCTGTGATGTGGTTGTTTTGTTATTAAGCCCAGTTAATGTTTTCTTGCCTGTATGCAGCGTGGTGTGGGTGTGATGCGGCTATTCTCATTCTTGATTGTAGGGTAAAATTAAAATTTATAATCCATTATTTGCTTAAATGAATAGGATTTCGATTGTAATTATTTATGTTAATTCATTTTTTTAAAGCAAACTGGTGAATGCGATCTGGCGATCTTTTTCCCTTAATTTCTGCATGTATAGGTTAGTAAAAACTATATTTGTAATTATTTAATTTCAGTACAAAATGTGTATTAAATGTATGTAATTTGTGTGTATTATTAAATTTCAGAATGTAGTTGCAGATTAAATAATTACATGGTTCTGCTCGATTCAGGGTAAGAAATGAATATGGTGTACTTCAAAGGTATTCTTTCAATGCTGTGCACATAACTCTATTTTCTTATTCAAACGTAATTGGATGGTGTGGCAGTGATATTAATGTGCCTTTATTTATTTATTTTATTTTTTTTTTGTTGTTGCTTACGTACTTATTTACACAAATTTCTTATTACATTCTGTGAACAAATTTATAATTTTGTTGTTATTGGATGAGCATTGGTGCTAAATGTCTAGCTGAACAAATTAGTATTTTTCTTAATATCAGCAAATATTTCAGTTATGTGTTCATTTGACAGCATTTACTGCAAACCAGTTTTAATGTTGCTTCTACTTAACCAGAAACATTAACATCAAAGTTGAGCCAAAGTATGTTTTGCCAGGAAGCGGTAAAATCCTAGTATGCGGTGCAGCCTTGGCGCGACTTTGAAAATTATCGCCAACACCAAAAATGATCCAAAGAACGTCTATATATATATATATATATATACTATACACTATATACTATGTGTGTATATACATAGCATATATATTATATACATAGTATATACTATGTTTAACTATATATTTTCTTTGAATGACCCGTTAACTACTCATCGCAATGTCCGGTTTTTACTGCTCATCACAAAGTCGCCAAAAGTAGCCAAATCCCGTGTGCACCGGATACTAGGATTAAACCCCAGGAAGCTAATGTGTGCTATTTTTTATGAGATTCTGGCCATGTCTAGCCATATGCTTTTGCAGTGCCTTTCTTATTTTGTCTGCCATGGTCCATATGATTTATTTTTCGGATTACAGTATTTTTAAATTGTTAAACTTGTACTCATCTTCTAACATGTCTTTTCACAACAGCAGTATGGTAAAACTAGATATTGCGGTCCAGATTGGTGAGTTTTAAAAAAATTGCCAAGTCGCCAAATCGATTGTTTTCGTGTGTTTTAGAAAATCGCTAACTCATCATATCGCCGGTTACAAATTTGAATTAATTCTGTAAACATGCAAAAATATCTAAAACAGGACTTCAAGAAAAACAACGAAGAAAGTGAAGAATCACCCACTGCTTGGCGCAGTTTTAAGAATTACACATCCTCGGTATCCATGTACACATCGACCAACTTTTTACTTGAAGTAACATCTTACAATTGCACAACTGCAGAGTCGTAGGCGAGAAGTTGTGTATGCAGCTGAAATCATAGAATGAATGTCAGTTTGTGTTTGCTTCACTGTGTTTCAACAGTTCTTGTGTTAAGTTGGCATTAAGGTAAAAAATTACAAGAAAGGCTCAAATTAACCTTTGTATGTATTTATGGGATTTTTGTCTTTGTAAATAAGACAATGATTACCACATCAACAAATACATTTTAAACTATAGGAAAGCCCGTTCTAATAATGTATTGAAAAAAGTGAAAAATGAGGGAAATATTCTTAATAAATTTCAGCACTGTAAAGTGGGGGGGGGGGGAATATAGTAATCCATCATTGGCAGGTCTTGGATAAAGCAACATGCATCGTAATAAGAGATCACATCATCTTTATGACTAAAGGTAAGAATCAACCACAGTGAAAAAAAAAAAAATCCCTATTCTGTTTCGACATTCAGAGTTAAAATATGCATCAGATGATTGTATAGTTCCTTAATGCCATATATTTTGTTAATTTCACAAAACTGGATCAAATTATTTCATAACAGTAGCATATAAATTTCATAAAGTTGCCAGCTGGAATGTCCTCTGGAGCAGGATTTTTAATTTTCTTTTCTGTTTCAAGGGCAAACTTGCTAGCAAATTCCAATCTGTCCAATTATGTCATATATTAACCCATTAAATGCTGTGGTGCTCATTTGGTTATCATAAACAGTCAAAAGTCTTTAACTTGGACTCTCCGGCGATTCTGGATTATCGGTTTTTCCGTATTATAGCTCATCAGTTTAAATCTTTTAAGATGGCATGCAGATATTATAAAATTAAAAATATGAAATAAAGAGCAATTATGATCTAAAGGGTATCAAAATTTACAAAAAAAGCTTAATATTTATTTGTTTACTTTATTAAACATTTCTTTTAATGCACGCATGCATAAAGTGCGCATAATGTATGCACATTCTTTACACGCATACATTACGCATAGTCGAAATTAGAAAATTGCAACCAGAAAACTATTTCATGTGTATTCGTGATATTTATAATGATGAATTTGATTTAAATCATATCAAAGACGGAGTACATTGAGATGAAATACTACATTTAGTGAGGAATTATAATCCGAATAAAATAAAAACATCTGCCCTGAAGATGAGGATAGTGCTGACAGATCAACTTCCCGTTCGTTGCGCACCGCGACGTACCCCTCACCCGCAGAGCAGCGTGAAATTGATAAACAGATTTCGGAATGGTTAGAGAAACAAATCACCTCTCTGTCACTTTCTTCATGCCTTTAACCATTTTTTGCAGGAATTCCACTTTTTGTTTGATGGACATCAAAACATGCTTTCGCTTTGTAAATCCTTTGATATCTCCAGAATCGGAAACTCTTTTTGACATAATCGAAAGTTCAAGCTTACTTTTTATAAAATTGCTCTAACAGTCTGCAAAAAATAATAAGCCGAATCCAATTAGAAGAATAAGACACAACGCGATCTGCAACATTAATTGAAATAGATAATTTTAGCTTAGCTTATACCGTCCACTATACATTTAACGCATATGCGCATGCGTTTTAGCACATGCAGAAAGTTTGTAGCTTTGAGGTCCGGATTATAGATCATTCCGGATTAAAGACTTTTGACTGTACTTTAAGCCACCTAGTAACACAATCTAGCTATCTCGGAGGGAAAAAATGGCAACATTCAACTCATCCACTGAATGTCATTTGTAGAAAACCTAAAGTGATCGCTACCTATACGCTCTTATGCTGAGCTCATGTTCATTTCCACATTCCACTCTCCTCTTATCACAAAAGCGAAACATGTGTTTTGAAAACGGATTAGACATAGTGGATTGAGGCTAATTTTGGTCATTGTGATTTTACTATATTATTAGTGAGTGTTGATTAAAGCGGTTATTTACTTCTAGCAACAGTCCCTGCTAGACGGGACTTTCCTGATAAACAAAGTTTTGGTAGCACTGGTTTAAATGGGAGGATTCTTAGAAAAAAAAAGAATCCCAACTAGCTACAGAAACAATGTAGCGGCTATGTGATATTTCTTCAAACCTCGCCAAAAATGTCTCAGCTGAAACTCTGTCCCGGGTAGAAATGAACCAATCAGATGAAAGTTCTGCTTCTGAAGGATCACGTGGTCCCAATCTGAGTGATAATCGATTATTGTTTGACGTTGTCTTTGTAGTAAGTGAAAATGGTAACCTAGCTACATGGGTTTCCTGGAAATGTGCGGGTTCTGAGAATTGCCCCTTTCGTCATCCAGTTCGGCATAGCCGAAAGATAATGTAATTTAAAAAATTAGATAATGCTTTTTTTTGGTCAGTGTAATTTGTATAGATGAGGGACACAAATTCATAAAGCCGCATTTGGAGGTTACAGTTGATACTGAGTAGAATTTCAACAAGCATTTTATGATTGCATTGTACAAGAAAAGGCTTGAGAAAAGCTTTGAAAGTATTTAAAGATAATATGGGATTCCCAGAACCTCTGTAATTCTGCCTTTGAAGATGATGGCAATGATTTTATATACGTGGAGCTTCCTCCACAGCAGGTTGATGGAGTTTTCTGATGATGGACTAGAGGCAGAATGAGGCATTGCTAGGTGTGACAAGTGTTATTTAAGATTCTGTGCTTAGCAATGAATCATTACGAGCATTTCAATAGAGATTAAAAATTGTCTTCAGTTTTAAATTTAAAATAATTTAAAACGAACACACGAAATGCTAATAATGAAAAGACAAAAAAGTTTTGTAAAGTCATCTTAGTAAGAAAACTGAACGTTGATATGATGAACTGATGAACAAACTGATAATGATGATGAACTGATGAACAAACTGATAATGATGATGAACCGATGAACAAAAGACTAAAAAAAATTGAAAAATATATGCTATTACTTAACAGTACATCGGGAACTCTAAGCATATGCTGCTATGCTGCTTTTAAAATTTTTGTAATTTTGCTGGTGTATTGTATATGCCGATAGTACGAAGAAAATAATGCTTAATAATAAAGCTAAAAAGACAAAAAAAAGGGGGGGAATTGGGTTGATGGGAATGAGTGTCACAGCAGGCTGGTAGACTGCGAACTCAGCGACAGCGCAAGAAACCTTAGCAAACCCTTTTAAGTTTAACAAACCCTGTTTAAGTGTAAGTTAACAAACAAGTAAAACATTTTCAGATTTTTTATTAAGCATGAAGCCATTTTCTTTTTCTAGCATTGAATTTTTGAATATGAATAGTTACTGATTTTTTACTATGAACCTCATTATTTTTTAAAAAAGCTTCGGAATACTGTTTATCAATGGTTTTATATACATTTTTTCACATTAAAAAATACAGGGTGTTTATAAAGTCCCGGACTCATTTTGATGTTTAATAACTCATAAAATAATAAAGATAGATTAAAATTATAAACATAAATGGTTAGATAGACTCAAAAAGTTTCATGACCCTTGTCAATGAACTTCCACGTGTGACCCCTTCGTCGCACGAAGAATATCAAGTCGATATTCAATTTCACGCCAGGTACCGGCAAGCATGTCGGCATCCACAGAGGCTATTGCGGTTGTAATTCTGGCGTTTAAGTCATCCATGTTCGACACTCTCCTCCTGTAAACGTTGTCCTTTACAAATCCCCAAAGGAAAAAGTCCAGCTGCGTTATATCAGGTGATCTGGGTGACCAAGGAATTGGACCTCCTCGCCCAATCCATCTTCCTGTAAAATGGTCATTCAAAGAACTATGAACGATGCAAAAGACATGTGGTGGGAAGGCTGGCTTCTAGGGGATTGTAAGGAAAGTACGGAGAGTTGTTCCGAACATGGTTTAAGTTATACGACTGAATGAAACCGTCTTTCTCTGTAGGATGAAGAAAGGCTCAATGACTCGGTCATGCATTAGTCAACAGCCTCCTGAATTAATAGACTTGATATTCTACGAGAGAAGGGTAAAGGATAGTTCATACCTGAAAAGGAAAATATATAAGTTATTCCATCAATAAATGCCATAAGTTTGTTTATATCTTCATTATTTTATGAGTTATTAAACATCAAAATGGGTCTGGGACTTTATAAACACCCTGTATTTCCTATCGAATGTCTGATGCGGCTGCAGAGACATTTGGTTATCTTTCAAAATGCTGCACTTTACACTGAAACATTTTCGAACGGATAATTGCATTTAGTGTTCATTAAGCTGAAAAAAGTGCAAAGAATTCAAACAACCGGAACGAAATCCTACGGTCAATAGTAGCTTCACTGAAAAAAAGAAAGAAAAATTGCGTTAACTTAACAAAAGTTTATTTTTCTATTGAATTGGCATATGTTCCTTATCACGCGATCGTGAACTGCATCAGGTGCATTTGCCGTGTCACAATTTAGGCACGTTCTTCCATGTGCTGTCCATATGTGACTCTTTGGCTTGATGAGAGCGCCCTCTAGTCCCTTTGTCGCGAAATAACAGATTTTTCTATTGTGATAGCTCACTTTGTGCGAATTGTGTGAAAATTTTCGACAATTCTAACGGTTATTTGAAAATAAATGGTACTCTGTCCTTTCTAATGTATACTGCAATGAAAGAATGATTGTATAACATATCGTGTGTGATTTTTTCCCCATTAAATATATAATAGACATTGATAAGTATGGAGATTTGTGTGAATATTTCCATATATAGGAATAGAAGTTACCGAATAAAAGTCGTTAAGGTAGGAAGTTTTTGAATAGCCAAACATCTATTCGAAGTACGCAAACATATGCTAGTATCGAAAATAAATCCTAGATTTGTTTTGAGTTTGATTTCAGTTTAAAAGGTTTAACTTCATATTAATTCATTTAAGTACAATTAAAATAAAGGTTTTTATGTAATACACTTTTATTTAATATGGGTACGATAGTAAACACAGTAAAAAGAGAAAAATAATTTATCATTTAAGTTTAATGGAAATAATAGATTAATAAGTAATTCTATTCATAGAATTCATCTACAGTTTTATATTGCAAATAATAAAAGGACACTCATGATAAAATAAAAGGATACTCATGATAAAATAAAAGGATACTCATGATAAAATAAAAGGATACTCATGATAAAATAAAAGGATACTCATGATAAAATAAAAGGATACTCATGATAAATTAAAAGAGAAAAATCTGGTGTCGACAACACATAACTTCGTTTACGATCAATTAAATTATACACATTTCTTGCTGCACTTAATTTAAAGTTATTTCGTCCAATTTCATTAGAGATATATTTCTCATTTAATCCATTCAGTTCTTACTCGGCGGCAAGGCAAAAATATATAAAAACTCAAAACATCATCATTAAAAATTGTAAAATACAGAAAAACATAAAACACAAAATACAGTTAAAAACAGTTAAAAAAAATTTTTACAATTAAAATTAGAGTTTCTACTCAAAAACTAGCAACTTGAGCGGAGGGTAAGAAGACAGATTTGCACAAAACTGAAAGTTTACTTTTGGTTACTGAAAGTTTACTGAAAATTTACTTTTGCTCACACTCGGCAAAAAGACATTGAAGTTGGTGCAAAAACTGACGTAATTCACTATTCTACTAAGAGTTTCAAATGTAAACAAATGGCGACTATGTTAGGCTTAGAAGCATTTGTTGTTTAACTAACAACTTATTCGTTTTTTAAACACTAGAAGTTGCTTAACATTTAAATTGTTGATAATTTTACAGCTATTGCATAGAAACTAACTAAAGGCATAAAAACCTTAACCAGAACATAAGAACAGCATAATTTAATCCCTTTTAAAGTAAAAAATGCACAATTTACCAATATATAAGAATAAAAATTGAGCTCACCGGATTAACAGAGTGGGTATATATATATATATATTGTTACGGATTTCGTATTTAAACAGTTAATGTTAGTAGAATTATAAATAAAATTGTTTTATTCCCGTGTAGTGCAGCGCGCGTAACGAATATTTAAAGAAAGCTAAGCCGGAAAATTAAAAATACAAGTGCACGTGCATTTAGCATTTAATAAATAAATATCTGTTTTGGATTTCGAGAAATTGCTAGAACAATATCGCGCGTGATTTTAAAAGCTTGTGAAAAGGAGGAAAACATCTCAATTCAGTTTAGTTGTTGTTTTAAGAGTTTGTTTAGAAAACTGCTCTTGTCGACTATAGCGAATTCGCGGATTAGCTCTAGCTGTTTTGAATTTTCTGTTGAACGTTTCAGTTGTTAAAAGATAACTACTGTGAGATATTGTAATATTGTACGAATACGTGAGGAAATTTAAGCATTTTGTTTTATTTTATCGTGATAATAATAAATTTTATTCATTTTTCATCGAACATGTATTCAATTCATAACGAACCCTTACGCACGTAAGAATATATATACAGGGAAAACCTCCTATAACATTATAGAAAATGGCGTGTTGTACACGCCATTTTCTACAATGTATTTCTACAGTACACTGCACGAGGAATAAAACAATTTTATTTATAATTCTACTAACATTAACTATTTAAATACCAAATCAGTAATAATATATATATACCCACTCTGTTAATCGGGTGAGCTCAATTTTTTATTCTTATATATTGGTAAATTGTGCATTTTTTACTTATTCATCACTGTTACTATCCTCAGAATCGATTTGATTTACGGCTTCGGATGACATTTCCATCAAATCTGCTTCGTCAATTTCTTATATTCCGGATTATAGATCATTACGGATAATGAACGTCCGGATTGCGGACTTTGTACTGTACTGATTTCAACATTCTAAGGCGGATGATTTTTGAGTTAAGCGAGATACATACGTACGTAGGTACAGACAGCCAAGAGCCAGTACAAAAAGAAGGATTACGTTCCGAAAACTTATTAAAAACAAGTATTTTTTTTAAATTCTACATAAATAATTTTAATTTTTATTAAAAACATAAATGTATGTGCAACACAAAACAAAAAATATTATTTTATTTTAACGCAACTTTAATTAATTTCTTCGTCGTCATTGCTTAGTATAATCAAACGAGAACGTGTTTTCGATGGAATCAGATCGCGTTCATTTTCAGAATTTTTTTCTTCATTTAAAGTTCTTGCACCTTCTTCCCTCTTTAAAAAAACCTGTAATTTTATTTGCTTACTAGTTCATACCGAGTCATTGCAAATTTTTCGATATGGAGCTAGACAGTTTTGCAGCTCCCTTTTGAATTTTCGGCTTCTTTCAGCGGAAGGGTTTGCTTTCAAGAAAAATGACTCCAAGTTTTCAGCTGTCTTCTTTTAATTTTTTTACTGTTAAATTACTAACCGCTGAATATTCATCAGTGCTACTGTCCTCAGAATCGATTTGATTTACAGCTTCGGATGACATTTCCATCAAATCTGATTCGTCAATTTCTTCTTCCACGAATAAATCTTCAACGACCTCGATAGCCATATCCAGAAAATCTTCGCCAAGTTCTAATATGCACCAATTTAATTTTCTGACGATTCACGCTCGTTTTCTGTTTCAACTAAAGAGGGCCATATCTTCTTCCAACACGCATGTAACTTTGATGTCTTCAGTTCTTTCAGCGACAACGATATGATGTCGATACAGTGCGTGATTGAAAATTTCTTCCAAGCTTCGATTACATTAATTGATTTCGAATCGGTTATGTCTAAATTCCACTGAAGAAAGGTTGTCGGACAATGACTATCACGAACCTTGAAGGGTGAGGGGAGGCAGAATTTCTCTAAGCCGATTTTTTGAGGCCCTGCAGATCTGGCCTATACTTCGGCCACCGTTTTTAAAGTGGACTATGTTGGTGCATTGCTCAATAGGGAAAAACTTCGCAAAAAAGCAGCCAAAAAGGAAAGTGCACAGCTACATGTTATAGCAGTCCCATATACAGTACAAAGTCCACAATCCGGACTCGTCGGGACTTCGGCGATTCCGGATTAGGTTTTTTACGGATTACAGATCATCAATTTAAATCTGGTAAGATGGCATGCAGAAATTATACAATTAAAAATATGAAACCGCAATTTATGAAATAAAGAGCAATTATGATCTTATCAAAATTTGCAAATTTGCAAAAAATTTGGTATAAAAATTTGCAAAAAAAAAAAAGCTTAATATTTATTTGTTTACTTTATTAAATATTTCTTTTAATATAAGTTGTTTAAGATGCTTCCAGAAAAAATTCAAAAAGTTCCTTTTTCTTGTGTTATCCAATGCCATACTCCTCGCATAATTTTGAGACGGATATGCCTTTATCCAATTTTTGCAGCAAATCCACTTTTTGTTTGATGGACATCGAAACATGCTTTCGCTTTGTGGATCCTTTGGCAGATCCAGAATTGGAAACTCTTTTTGACATAATCGAAAGTTCAAGCTTAATTTTTATAAAATTGCTCTAACGGTCTGCAAAAAATAATAAGCCGGATCCAATTAGAAGATTAAGGAACAGCGCAATCTGCAACATTAACTGAAATGCCTTGGTGTAAACTGAAATGCCTTAAATGTAAAGATAATTTTAGCCTAGCTTATAGCGTCCATTATAAATTAAACGCGCATGCGTAAACTCACTACGCGCATACGTAAGCATATTACGCGCATGCGTAAAGCATACCAAAAAAGTTTGTGGCTTTGAGGTCCGGATTATAGATCATTTCGGATAATGGACGTCCGGTTTACGGACTTTGTACTGTACTGATGCGACTGATTTTTGAGTTAAACGAGATACATACGTACTTAGGCACAGACGTCACTAAAAAAAACACTTCTAAATCCATTTTAAATCCATTCTGGAATTAGTTTGCGGAAAAGAGTCCTTTTTTTGTCCATACGTACATATGTCACGCAAAAACATGGTTCAAATGGATTGGAGAACTGTAAAAATAGTTATTTTCGTTGAAATAACATACCTGAAATTTTTGCCCGATAACAATACTTCCTTTATTTCGTACAGAGGCTGTTCACACATTTTTTAGACGACGTATATTGTATTCACAAAACTAAATTACATAAAATTCTTGTGTTTTAAATATTCTATTCGACATCTCTTATTCTGAACTATCTTTCGACACCGCAATTTCCAGGATAATAATGGCTTTTGAAGTGGCAGAAGAGATATTCTATCCCATTCCTCCCGAACAGCTTTCCAGAGTCCTGTTAGGGTTTTGGGACAACGTTTGGATAATGCAGTTTAAATCCGAAAGCACAAAAATCCATAGGCGACATATCGGGAGATTTAGGAGGGATATCAGTGAAAGGTATGGCCTTGATACCAGTTTTTTGTTTCATTTCTTTTAGGAAATTTACAGTGGATTTTTATGTGTGACTTTGTCCTGATGGAATCTCACAGATTGATGGCACTGTGGGTAAAGCGATGGTATTTCATTCAGAAAAATTGGCGATAAAATATGTTCCTGATAGTATTTGGAGTTAATCTTGACATTTTTTTGCACTCCAACTTGCCATTATAAGAAAAACCAGCAACTATCATGAATCCCTTAGAAAAACTTTCTTTCGATTCTTTGAACCATGTACTTAAATTTTTTTCTCCCCTTTTATGATAAAAAATATCTCTTTTTTTGTTACAATCATTTAAATACACCCATGCTTCATCTATTGTAACAATTGTTTTCCATTTTTCTTTGGATAAGTGTTTCTCATATAGAATTCTGCAGCGTGTCCTGCGTTGAGCGATATGCTTTGGAAGAAGACGATGCACATTGCGTTTTTTCGCTTTCTTAAGATTTAAATCAACGTTTATCATTTTGTTTACAGTGAACACCGAGCATTTTAATGATTTTGTGACTGTCCTTTGATTAAAGGGATTTTCTTTTAACATTAAACAACGTATCTTTGCAATAGTCGAAGATGTCCGTTTTTTCCTTGGGTACTTATTTGGAATTTGAGGCTCCAATTTGACGTATTTCCCCTTTATTGTTGATGATATTACCTATCGACGCTTTAGATATCACAAAACCATGACTCTCACATCGTTTTTGGATAGCGGAGTATGCCTATTTCTCTTCGGAAAGAGCGTAAATGTAGCCTTCGAGCCACTGCTTTGTTAAATTCGCCATTTTGAATAAAAACAAAACTTTCAAGCCACAGACGATAATTTTGACTTTTAAAAACATAGTACAATTGCAATTACTTCTTTTGCGGCAAACGGTTTTTATTACCGCTTACCAAAATCGTCTAAAAAATGTGCGAACAGCCTCTGTACAAAGATGTAATAATGGTTTATATATTATCTGACAATATAATTAAATTATCAGATTTGTTCAATTAGGCTCCACAAGTTTTTTATTATTCGCGATATAAAATTGCAAATTAATTCAATAAACAGACTTATTTAATTTGTTATTATTATTAAATTAAACGATAAATAATTTTATCTTAACGTACACATGTCACACAAAAACATGTTTGCGTGAAATCATAAATTTCATTAAAGTTTTACAAAATATGAAATCGATAATAAAACAAATTCCAAATTTCAAATTTGGGCTTTCAGATTTCCATATTCACAGGAGGATTACGTTATTCAAATTTAGATGGCTCTAGGTATCGTTGTTCTATCACAATGCGAGAAATGTACATACATTTAGGTACATTCTTGATTATTTAATTTCTTTAAATATAACACAGGGCTCTAATATTTGGTGGCAACCATTTGAAAAGTGATTCGCCGTTTATAGTGAATCAACGCAGAATGCCAAAACGAAATTAATAGCCCTTCTGGGCTGGAAAAAAAAAAAAAAAAAAAAAAATTCCGTAATATATAAAAGAAACAGGTAATAAAAAAAAGAACATTTTCTTTAAAACAAAATGACATTCATCAATGAGGATACGTGCAGTATGCCTTACTCCTATAGCATTATAAAATAAAATATTCAGATTTTTTTTTCCCCTTCAATTCGGTAACTCTTCATAAGCCTGATTAGAATTTTTAAAAGTACCCTAAGCTTATAGCTGACTCTAAAAATCCCTCTAATTCACACTTCGGACTCAGAGTTGACTTCTAGGGAGGGAGGGGGTGGCAAGTACCCCCTTTCTCACTTTTTACGCTCCGATCGCCCTCTATGACTGAGGCTAAACAAAGTAAGCTTGGCGTAAAGTTTCCGAAGAATTGAAGCTTGATGTTTTTAGTAAACTCCTGTCGACCCTTCGACCCCCTGGGGCGCCGGTCTCAATACCTGTCACCCTATCTGATTTGTCACGCTCCCCTCCCACTGGGGGTTCCAGCTCCTCCCCCTGATGCAGGTGAGGGCAAGAATAAATGGCTCTATAACATTTATTGAACCCCACGCTATTGAATAGTTTTGGTTGTATTTTATTTTCTTTCCCCTTTTCTGAGCTTGATTCGTGACGTAAGCAAATTGAGTGACGTCATTAAACAGAAGATATTATTTTGTTTCTTTGCTTTTTATTTACCTTCCTAATTGTAGCTTTATTATTATCTTTTAGAATGACAGCTAAAATGTGTTCCAAAGGGGCAATTTGTCCAGAAAGTCTATTAATTTCGTTTTGGCATTTTGCGTCGATTCACGTTCTGCGTTGCTTCACTATAAAAATTGTTGCCACCAAATATTATCACCCTCTATTATAGTTAAACAAATTAAATAATGAAGAATCTGCATAAATGTATGTATGCTTCTCGCATCGAGATAAAACGACGGTACCTAGAGCCATCAAATTTTGAATAACGTAACCTTTCACAGAATATGGGTATGTGGAAGTCCTAATTTGAATTCGAAATTTGTTTTATTATTGATTTCATATTTTGCAACACTTCATCGAATTTTTTCTTATTAACAAACTAAACGATATCAGTACGAGCAATGGCAGCACTGTGCGGGAAAATAAATAAATAAATAAATAAAATTATCTTCAGCGCGCGAGACTGTGTATCGGAAATTCTAAAGATATGCTCATTTTAAAATTATTTTGCGATATTGCTGTTGAACTGAATTTTATGGTTTAAGTGCGAAGAACATGATTTTTAATAAATAAAGGTAACACACAAAATGGTAAAAAAACACTCTCCTTTGGACGTAGTTTAAAATCTGAAAGCCTTCAAGATAGTTTATCTTTTATTGTTCTTCTACTTTTATTTCTCCTGACAAAGCAGGAAATGGACTTCGAGTTACCTGGCAAAGCAGGTTAAGGACTTTACTTATCACGTATTGTTTACTTCATTTATTTAATCATCATTTCAATGTTTTAGTGTATTTGTAAAAATTTTACAATGAAGTTTAATTTTACTAAGATTATTTTACTACGAAGTTTGAATTCTACGTTCGCTATTAGCCAAATCACACCAAGTTGCCTTACTTACATTTCTCATTCTACAGCTTCCAACATGTGACTTAAAAATCCTAAAACCCTAAAAATAAATTTTCAAGATTATTTCTGCATTTACGTAAATTATGAAAGCGAAATTTCATCATTAAATGAATTCATTTAAATGACTCAAGTACCTGCAGTTACATTTCTACAAAATTTTGCCTTGAAGATTAATTTAATCTCAGTTTCGGAAAATAACTTTCCCCATTAGCTGGTTGACGTCACGTGACAAAGAAATCGCAAGTTTCAACATTCTGCATATCTAAAAGACTGTATACATAGTGTATATATGAATTAGAGACTGAATTTCAAGATTTAAGACCACAGTGCTCAATTCACTCACTGATAAGACCTTTGTGAATTTACGATCCTAGCTTCATACTCTTCAGTCTAGCAATCTACAAGACTGCTATTATACTCACTCATACTAACCACATTTTTTATATTTTTTTTAGTCTTTTTTAGCTTTATTTTTAAGCATCCTTTCCGTTATAATTTGCCAAAATAATAGCGCCGCCTCGGTATGTAAAGTGCTATTGCCCCCTAATTCAAAAAATTACCGTGACTGGCCTTAGGCCAACAAAGTAAATCCACTAGTACACTCACGGTAGTTGAAGCTAGTAGCAAAGTAATGGTCCGTGATCCGTGTGAAATCTTTTACCTAGTCTGACATAAACGATGTGTGGAAGATCAAGACATGTCTGTCAGTAGAGGTAAATGAGAGTTCTGGACCGGGAGCTCAGGAAGGGGACCTGAAAGGGAACTCCCGAGAAGCAATGGTCAGCCTTGGGAGTGAGGCTTATCTGAGATGTTTCTTTTTTGTTTTTGAAAATGGTTGATAGGGAACCTTATCGGGAGGTAGATCTGGGTAGAGTAGTTGCTGTTACAGAATAAAAGGTGAGTGCTTAGATTCTTTTTTTTAATTTGGTAATTTAGACATTTATTAGTTATCTGATAATTTGTAAACTTACACAACTTTCTTAAAACAATATATCAAGTAGGTGTTTTAAGTGACTGATACAGTTATTTTCTTTATTATATAATAAATAAAGTAAAGATATTAGTATATAATAAAATGTTTCCTTAACAGTATAACCTCTTTGGAAAATAATTATTTTCTTACTTGTGTTTACCCGAAGGTTGAATATCTACAATACTGCTACATATAATGGGTTTCATACAGATAATAAAAATAAATTTTAAGCCAAATAATAAGTTTATTAAAATTCAAATAACATTGAGTACTATTTTTACTTCCTTGTACAAAGTAAAAAGGAAGTATTGTAATAGCGAAAAGTTTCAGGCAGCATATTTCAACGAAAATATCCATTTGGACCACTATCGAATGCAATTTAACGATGTTTTTGCATGATATCTGTACGTAAAGACAGAATAAAATACTCTTTTTCTCCAAAAAAATTATAAAACTGCTTTAAAATGAATTCTGAAGAGAATTTTTCGTGGCGTCTGTACGAACGTATCTCGCATAACTCAAAAACGAGTAGCCTCAGAACGTTGAAATTTTGTATATAGGACTGCTATAACATGTATATGTGCACTTCGTATTTTGGTTGCAATCGGCGGCACCAAACGTATATAAATATATTTATATATATACCCACTCTGTTACCCGGCTCAGTGATCTCAGTTTCTTTACTCTTATATGTTTGTAAATTGTACATTTTTTGCTTTAAAAAGGATTGAACTATGTTGTTCTTATCTTCCGGTTAAGGTTTTTATGCCTTTAGTAAATCTCTATGCAATATTTTTATCAACAATTTCAAAGTTGTTTAAGTGCCGCTAAGCCTAATAATGTTTTTGATGGCGGCCATTGCTTGTTTACATTTGAAGCAGCAGAATAGTGGATTTCTTGCCAATCTAGAGAAACTTAGCTTCGCGACGACAAAGATAACGCCTTCATATATTATTGCGAATTAAATCATGCTTAATACCTGCTGGAAATTTTTCGAGAAGGTTTACTTCGTAATTTTTAATAGAGATATTTTGAGTTTTTATGTATTTTTGCCTTCTCGCGATGTGAGACCTGAATTAATTGAATGAGAAATATTCAATCGTCTGTGAAAAGCTGTTTCTTTTTTGTTTTGTTTGCTTAATTTCTTTTATACATCGTTCTAGCTTTATTATAGTATTTGAAAAGAACATGTGGCAACGATTATATAATTCTTTAAATGATATAAATTTTGTGCATTCTGAGTTATAATATGAACGAAATTTAATACTGTTAAGTGAACCTAGCACCAGAGTGTCACTATGTTAAACAAATAGAGTGAATTTTAAAGAATGCATTTATTCTATTGTGGTTTATGCGCTGTCGGCGAAGTAGATTTAATTCAATCTAATAAGTTTAAATGAAATGCAAGAAAAAGTGTGTATAATTTAATATTCCGTACAAGGAAGTCGTGTGGTGTGCAAATCAGATTTTTAAATTTGATGATTTAAGCATTTATTAGGCATGTGATCACTTGTGAACTTAGTTATTTATATTGAGTTCTTAAAAACATATATCAAGTACGTGTTTGATTTTATTTAAACAGAAATTACTGTATAATAAAATGTTTCCATCACAGTATTACCTCTTTGGAAGATAACTGTTTTCTTACTTGTATTTACCGTATGACTGAATATCTACAAAACTGCTATATACAATAAGTTTGACATAAACAATAAAGACAACTTTTAAATCAAATAATTTATTAAAATACGAAATGTTTAGTATCATAAAAGACATTTGATAAATGATATAAAATAATATTTGGTAAATGACATAAAATAAATATGGTATGAAATGATTATAAAAGGACACTGAAGATTAACTTAAAATATTAGAAAATTTGATCTATACCATAATGTTCAAATGCTAAACTATTTACCCCGTCATTTAACAAAAACCGTTTATCATCTAATGGGGATAAACTAACAAATTTTTAATATTAATCTATATTAAATTTAAAACCTGACGTCATACGCATACTTGAAGTGTCAAAAGTTTTTGTTTCCTGGCTTGGCAACAAAAAATTGTTTACGACTTGATTGTTGCTTGAAAAGAATAAACTGATTTCATTCGCAGTAAAATGTTTTTATACGATCTGTTTTCATGCGTATATAGAAGGTATAAATTTTGCTTTGGCCGTAGCTCGCTCATTGGGTGGGCTTGCCCGCTAGCTGTAACTTATTTCTTGAGATAATTTACTTTTACCTGATCAGTTATAATACGGTAGCTCAACTTCTCAAAAGTATCTACTTTAACTCCATTTATCCATTCATTAAAAATCTTCTTAACTCATACAGATTTCCTACACTTTTACTGTGAGGAAGAAAATTTTGGCAAAATTTTTTTGGTGCCATCTTGTACCATTTTAATAAGATCTTTTTTATATTCGTTTGCAGTTTCATCCGTTTCTCTGGCCGTTAACTGAGCAATGTCATAAGTGGTCATGAGTGGTCTACATATTTTCCGGTATTTCTGATCAAACGCTCAAACATAACTGAATATAAATTTGTCATTTAGGTAGGGATTAAATTTTTGCATCAAACAGCGAAGCTGTATCTTTGGGTTAAATTGCGTTCTGCAAACATTTTGATAGGCAGCGGAATTGGCAGACCTACGTTCTGCTTAATTTTTGCAGTTCAGATTCCATTTCATACTTTCGTTTTCGTTTCTTATATTCTTCTTTTCGCCAGTGCTCTTCGATTTCTTCCTGACGCTTTCGTTCTTCAATTTCTTTCTTTCATTTATAATAGCGTTCAACCATTCTTTAACACAGAGTTTCTTAACCTGGGAGTCGCGGGACCTGCAGCAGAGTGTCGCAAAAATTTTAGCAGTTTTGATATTTAACTAAATATAATAATTTTACAATTAGTAAATATTTTTACACAATGTATCTGAAAATAGATAAAGATAAGACAATACAGACAAAGAAAAAACGAAAACGTTTCGACGCATTCTTTTTATAATATAAATGTTCATTTTCCTTCCTTTGCACGTGATGCTGTCATTTCGTCTGTTACTTATTTAAAATTTTCACATTGTTCTGTCTTAAAATTAGAAATTAAAGTTAATGACCTAAAACTGCAATAGTATATTAAAGTACAAGTGAAAAAACTGGCAGTTTCACTCACGCGTGTGTCGGATTTGCGCAATGCTTATGGGGTTGCAGAAAATTTTCGTAAATATTATGGGGTCCTGGGGGCGTAATGGCAGACCGCACATTGAGTTGAACAGTGTTAAGCGAATTTCGCTTACTGCGCATGCTTGATGGTGTACCTTTGGCGCGGGGAGAAATATTGGCGACTAAAAGCAACCCTACGCTAACTTATTCGTGATTCGTGGCTGTCGAGTGATGTTTACAACTGCAATGTTGTGGAACTTTGTTTAATAGTTATTTTAACCTTCATAGCGATTGCACTTGCTTATTTTTCTAATATATGTTTCATTTTAATTTGTCTAACAGTGCATTTAATAATTCTTAACATATATTGTGCTTAATAATTCGTTATTTAGATGTAATTTGTTTACATGTTATAATTCTCAGTAATGTAAACTGGATTTTCCCGCTTAGTTTGTTAACGTATATTCGCGCTTTTATTTTCTTATTTCAAAGAATTAAATAAACAGCATTAAGGAATTGTAAAATTTCTTCAATGTTATTTGCAAACACTTGCTATATTTTTTACGTATGTCCATGTTTCTTTGCGTATGTACGAATGTAACGTATGGTAAATTCTGAATTGTTTTTATTCCTTAAAAGTGTGACTAATATATCCTGAATTTCAGTCTTTTTCTGAGCGAAAATTCGTACAGTTCCAAAGTGAAGTGCAGAATTTCATAAGTATAACATCTTACATTTTGAATGCAAACACTGCTTCACATTATTTCGTAATAATTATTTACATCTCCTCCATCTATGCCTGTATCAATTTTTTCATCGGGTTATTTATCAATAATTCCTGATAGAATTAGAAATATATTATTAGAAAAGGTTTTTCCTGTATCATCTGCAAGGAACAGAAATTTAAAGTAATGAATTATTGGAATGAATTTTAGCCAGCATTTGAAGTTATTTAGATTTCTGTTGCATTAAAAATTATTTAAAAGCTGCATAGAAATATTATTTTGAAATGCAAACATTTTAAGTGCCAAAATTAAAAGTATTTAAAAGGTAGCTATTGTCATTGATGATAGATTAATTGACTTGTCAAGGGAAACAAACCAAGACTTCAGTACATAAACAATATATTTTTTATTCTGGGGGGGGGTGAACATTGTTATTAATAGTGATATAATCAAATAAATAACAAAGAATCTGCAAGTGAAATGTATTTTACCATTACTTTGAATTTAGATATTTTTCCGAATATTCCAAGCATTTAAAAGAAATATATTTTACATATTTTGTAACTGTGAATGTATTCGTAGTTCCGGAAGTTCTGAATATCTGCAGAAACACATATTTCGGTCTATGACTTAGCTGGCTTAGTTAAGTTAAGAAATAAATTTTTCTTTAATATTAACAAATGATTATATATTAATAAGAAATTGGTACATTTGTAATTCCCCCCCAAAATTCTTTAAGAGTGGCAAATACGTACGTAAATTTGATTCCCCCCCCCAGTATGTGTGACGAGTACGTTTCATTAGACTTCATGATTATTTTGTAACAGCTCTACTTATTGCCAAAATTGGGTCTTTATGCATATATATATATATAATGCATACAACATACATGCAAAGTTATGATAGCTGTTAATATATCATAATTGACTAAACACTACGAATACTGTTTGTCTTTCAAGACATGTACTTTCAAATGTTTTCATAACAACTTCTGTATTTATTTAAGAAAAATTCTACTGATAAAATACTACACACAGAAATATTTTTAAAATGGTGTTTAAGAATGCTGTTGATTTTTCAGAGACGCAGTAACAATTTAACTGGTTATAACCTTAACAGAACAGAGATGTCAAACAGAAAAAGAAATGCCATTAGAAATGCTCAAATGCCAAATTAAAATATTTGATCATAAAACAAATGCAATTACAGTTAACTTATTTTCGAACTTGAAGATTGATTATCAAGTATAAGTTAATGTTTAATAAAATAATTTCATGAAAACAACCTAAATTTGAAGTACAATGAAAATAGTAGATTTTATTTTACCAAAATAGCTTAGTACAATGATTTTGTCAATGTATTCTTTGTTTATTTATGGGAAATTAACAGAATGTAACCTATGTTATGAATATAAAGGTAATTTTTATTTTTAACTCTCGCTAATTAAATATAAAACAGTTACAAAAGTCTGAATATTTGGTGTAAAATTCGATTTTTCATTATTAAGATTAAATGCCTTTTCCACCGATTACTTTTCTTGATTTAATAAATCTCCTTTTGGTCTTTCTTACACCTTATACGAGTTTCACCCACTTTGATAATATATACTATGTGAGAACTCTGGAAAACTTAAGCGACTTCTCGTTATGTTTTGGAAATTACAACAGAGGTTTGGAATAGGTGTAAAAAAACCCTTTTATAGAACTCGCACAAATTAACAGAGTGCACAGCTTGTTCATACAGAATCAGCCAGCATTTATGGAGTAAATCAAAAGTAACGAAATGAATTCACCTCATTTGAATACACTCAAAATTAGCATTCTGGCAGGAAAATGGAAAGGAAGAAAGAAAAGCTAATTATCATAAAATAGCTGGTGAATAAAAATAAATGAGAACTCTACAACCTCAATTCACTATTTTAATTTAGCCATTTTCATTTTTATGCAGCCTTTATATCAAAGTATGCATTTGTTTTGGTGTCAATAAACTTAATTCTTTCATTTTTTACCCAATTACATAACATCACATGCAACAGCTGTAAATATGAAAAACACATGCATATATCCAGCAGCATGTTAATTTCTTTTGAATATATCGTGTCTGTCATCTACAAAAGAAAACTGTAAATTCAAAATATAAGATGTGAACATAGGTCTCCTGTTGGATAATATAAGAAAGTCACACTTTCTGGTATTACTATTATTTTTTATTAATTGTAGGACCTAAGGTCCTACAAATAATAAAAAATAATAATTAAAAATTAAACATTGTGTAGAGAGTAAAAAGCATAACGCAGAAACTTGTTGAAAAATTAACATGTATATCACTTTGCCCGAGTGTTATGGTCAGAATCCCATTCTGTATAATAATATATGCATTTGACATTATTAGGTATTGCTAATTAAATTAACATTTAAATACTTCAATGAAATATTAAGAAAATGAGAAAAATTATGAATACTACTTACTATATGATATGAATTTTTTAAAAGTGAGCTAATTAATAAACAAAGAGCAAAATATATAGTTCCATATTCCTTACACTGAAGTCTACTTCATGCTTATATCATCATTAGTTATGAGGGCAGAACATTTGTGGTCTTCACCTTGCAAAATCATGAGAAACATTTTAATAATATAGGAAAATTTCATATAATGGCCAGTAGCTGAATTGAATGAAATGAGTATTTTAAATTCACTAGAAATTTAGTGTCGTGTAACGTTTAAACATTTCATGTTTTGGAAGAAACTATTTAAAATGTCTTCTTTTTTGGAGGTGGGTTGCTTTAACTGCTGTTGGGCTACAGATTTCAGTTATATAATCTCATAAATAGGATTTAAAGATTAATTTTTTAACCCAGGCAGATCATATTTCTTCATATGAAATTATTGTTCAAAATTTGTTCACTGCCTTACTTATTCATTACACAGAATATATTCATATACTAATTAATCATATATTAATACAATATTCAAATACTAATAATTAAATCCTTAAAAAATGTTCCTCTATTAAAAGGAAAAACATTTTAAAATGTCCAATTGAGCATTATTTATTTTACCTCAAAATATGTCACTATTGTATTATTTTTCAAATTCGTTAATACATGAATTAAGTAAACTCAAGTATTATTTAGAATTGAGGATTAGTGATATGGGATGTTTAGAATGTTCAGGGTTTTATGGAAAAGTACTACTGAATGGTAAAAAGGTTTATTAAAATTCAAATACAGTAATTCAATGATGTAATATACACATAATTAATATGCACAACAAATGATTAGTATGAAATGCATGACAGAGCAAGAATGAAAACATACATGAATTTACAATAACATAAGTTGCAAAATAAACAGAATACAGGAAAACTTGCATAAATTTACAATAATATGAAACAATTAAGTGTTATGAGTAATAACATTAGTCAGATTTTTCTTTATAGTTAAATCTTCATTTTCATTGCTCTTTTAATATCTTGTGTTGGTGGTTGGCCTGCATGATTTCTTTAAGTGATAATCTCTGTGGCACTTCATCAAACCCTAAATTGTTGAAACAAACATTATCAAATGCTAACTTGTAATGACATTAATACATGCATCATAACAAATACACAATGAATATTAAGAAAATGTTAATGTACCAATATTTCTTGTTTCAGTAGTATCAATTATTGAAATATCATAAAAGAGGAATTAGACATTTTTGATTAAACATTCAATTATACATCTATCAATTTCAGTGTTATAGTGTGGCACCAGGGTAACTATGCAAGACACACTAATCCCCTCGAAGATTTCTGATTTACAAAATAATTTGAATTATTTTGTAAATAATTCAAATTATTTTGTAACAAGTACAAATTACTGCCAAAATATTTGGCAGTAACTTGTAAAGGCTAAATAATATTATCAAAAAGATACAATTCTTAAGTAATTACGTATATTTTGCAGAAATACTTTGGAACTGTTTCAGCTGGTAGTCGTGAGAATCCTTGAGTAATTTTTTGAATGCAGAATAGTTTAACTGAGAAACAACAGAATGCAGCCAAATGATATCCCTAAGTATTATTTCATTTCACTTTCTAATGCATGCATAATAGCATTAATTAAGAATTTAATAAAAACATTAAAAATAATTACATGAAGCAAGATCTCTAAAATTTCAAAATTGCATATAAAAATCTAGTTTAATATCTGCAATACATTTTTAACTCATCATATTTTTATAAATTTAACTTTACAATCTAAGACTAATTACAATAAAGCATACTTTATGACACAAGAATATGAACTTCCAGATAATGTGTATCATTTAGTCTGAGATTAAAAACTATGCTAGGAAACATTCTGGAAAACCATGTTTAATACGTTTTAAACTATTTTACTTTCCTAGATAATCTCATCAAAATTATTAAATATTCATCAATCTTTTGATCGTCAGTTTCTGTTACCTGCCAGCGAGGTAGAATGTATTCACCAAGACACAAAGAATATGTATTATATACATGTAAAATATAGAAAATACAGCGGCTCTGCTCTGCGCGAGCATGCAACCTATAATTAACTTACTGCAGTTTCAGGATCTTATCCTAGACCAGTACTTTCGAGAACATTCTGGCATGTTATATAACCGCTAGTACACATGCTGAATACGTGCCATTTTTCGTCAGACTGCTTTCTTCTACCGCTGCTACGAGACCTTGCAGCTTGTTCCCATCTTGTTCTTTCCTTTGTTAAAGCAGATATGACGTAAAGTCTAAATTTAATCTTACTTAGTTTAAATCAATATTGAATATATAATTTTGAGAATTTCATCTAAAGGCAAAATGATCTGCTGGGAGAATTGAATAAAGATGTGGGATCTAAAAAAAGCTAAATCCTTCTTTGTCGTCATTTTGCAACCTTCTATCCAGCCATAACAATGCCTGGCCTATGATGTAGTTATATTGTCAAGCTTTGGTCATTCCTGTGCCTGCCAAAATATTACATATACACGCATGAAAATTATTAATATAAGCTACATCATGTAATATTAATAATTTTCATACGTGTATAATTTTCTAATGATTGTTTTGTCACAATAATTAGAATTAAAAGTCTGAAATATTGCCATGTCTTGCAAAATATCAACTAAATCTGTACACAAGATACAAAATATGAACTAAATCTATACACAAGAATTTTCCATTAAAAATTTCTGTGCAGACCTGATAATCATTATATATACTGCTCTTTGTATAATGTACTGAACTGTAAAGCTCCAGGTATACAAAACATTTCAAGACACTCGATATTTATTCTGTTGCAGAAGCAAACTGTTTATTTTCAATATATATAATAATAAGCAAAGATGATACATGACAAATCTTTCAGTTCTATAATTTTTATATCTAATATTGAGTGCACTATTATGCTAATAAGCAATCTTTATTCTCAAATCCTTGCATTATATGTTGGTGATTATGGGTGGTCTATTATTCATCTGTTTTCTTATCCGTCATGGCGACTACACTAAGTCTGTTAATCAAAGGTCAAATGTATGCCTGTCTCGTGTAATTTTAAAGAAATATTTGAAGGAAAGATAGGTTAAATTACATAATAATTATACATACTTTGCCTGTGTTTACAGTCAGACATAATATTCAACAACTAATATGCTTGAAAATGCCCAAGTGGGATTTGAATGGCTTCAATAACATATACTGGAAAATTAAAAGTATTATAAAAATATTGCGCCCATTTGGATGGCTTAAATAATAGTTGTGTAATAAAAGAACATTTTAGGTTTGATATTAACTAATTAATTTTTTTTATTTTATCTCTCTGACCTTTAAAATGAAGAGGTAATGTGTCTAGTTGATATTATGTGAAAACCTGAAAAGCAAACAAAAACTACACTAAATCTAAAAATGTTTCCAAAGTTCACACATCTGCAAGAAACTAATAAGGTCAACAATGCCTGATTAACTGAATTTGTTGGCAGATGATGATTCAAATCTGAATATAGAAGACATGTAAACAGTATAAAGGCTTACCAAACTTATATCAGTGTATCATCCATGAACCGGCAGGTTCCTTTCAACGGGCGCCTGGACTGAAGAGTCCTATTCCGATCGAAGTTGCGTCACTTTTCGAACATTGTGGGCATAAGTGTTGTTCGGCAGAGTGATGATAGCATGTCCATAAGCGATGTGAATGACATAAAGTCCAGTTGAAAGATGATTTGATGATACCTGCACTTGGGGAGAAGTATTCGGAGGCTAACTCCTAGGGTGAAAGTCGTTGCGCTGAGGTATAGAAGGCGGCGTCGATGGGCGGAGAGAAGTCTTGAAAATCTTTAGGTCATGTGGGTGGTAATGTCCAATGGGAGAAAAAGTTGGAATTTGGAAATAGAGCTGAGGGGTCTCATGCAAGCAAGTGTATTATGTTCACAGATCAAAGATATAATTTAAGAGTTTTTTTTTTTTTTTTTTAAATTTAGTTAAAGATGTTAGCTTCCTCACATATGGTAAATAGAATTAATAGTTTCTCCATGGGTGTATCTGCTGCTTTTAATTGGTCTAAGTTATTTTTGAGAGTAGAAAAGAATTTAAATATGTTATTGTGGCCGAAAATATTATTGAGTTCTTTTAGTGTAGAGAAAATGTCGGTGAAAATGTTCGCGTTAGGTGTAGTGTTGGTAATCTGATTTCTAGTGTCTTGTGTGTTGTTGGAAGTAACCTGTGCGTATGTTCTGCCTTGTGTGGATGTTGGTATATTTGGGGTGCTGTTGCTTGGAGTAAAAGTGTAATTTGGTGAATTATTTGTGTTTCTGTTTTTAGGGAATTTCTCGCAACCGCGGTATGAAGCTGGATGATTTTTGTGGCAATTTGCGCATGTGGGGTTATCTATTTTGCCTTGTGTAGGGCAGTCTGTTGATTTATGTTGTTGTGCGCATTTAACACACCTAGGTAGGAAGAAACAATTGTCTGATGAGTGATTAAAACGTTGGCAATTGTGGCATTGTGGTGTAATGTTTTTGTTGATATATTTTTCGATTGTAATGATGAACATACCTAGGTGTGTTTCACTGTAGATTTTGTCAATGTTGGGTGTTTGCATGAGTTGTATCTGAAATAGTGGCATAGGTTGTTTGGTCTTGAATCTGGTGAGTTGAACTACTTTGTGTACTGTGTATCCGAGGTTTGTGAGTTCAGTGGAGATTTCATGTGTGTCAGTGGTAATGGGTAGGCCTCGGATAACTACTTTAATTGGGCGTTTGTGCTTGGGTGTAATGATATAATGTTCGATGTTATGTTTTTGTAGGTCTATGGTGAGTTGTCTGTGGTCATCTGTTGTTGAAGGTAGTAATTTTAGATATTCACCACTTATTTTGGCGTAGAATGTAGCTTGAGTAAGTGTAGTGAGTTTCTTGATGTACTGGTTGTGTGTGGCGCCATCTGTCGGCTTGACCATAATCGGTGTAGGTGTGCTGTAGTTGGGAAGTCTTGTATCTGGTGATTGTGAGCTATTAATTTGTTGTGTGGGTTGAGTGGAATGAGTGTCTGGTTGCGAGAGTGCTGTGTAGCTGTTGTGGGTGGGTATAATGTTGGGTGTAACATTTACGGGTACCTTAGCAGTTTTTTGTGGTTTTTGGAATCCTTCCGTATCGTCATCACTGTTTGAGTTATCATGTGGTTTGCGTTTCTGTTGTGTGATTGGCTGTGTAGTGCTTGCATGAGAAAGAGCAAAGTTTAACTTACCCCTCAGCTTTTCGATCAGCTTCATCTTGTTTTCCAAATTCTTTTTCATAATATCTGTGTGGTAATCACGGTCAGTAACTGGTCTGTTGGCCGCTAAGAGCTTGTAGTTTTCTTTAATCTCCTCTAGTCGCACTTCCTGTCCCTTGAGTTCCTGTCGTAGGATAGCAATTTCATGTTCCGTGAGAACGTGATCATCGTCCTGGTCCATATCAGTGGCCGTCGTATTCGAGCTGTCCGAAACAGGATCCATAGCTTTGTCGGGTGGAACCGCTTCACTACGGGGAGTCTGCTTAGTACGAGCCATATCGAGAAGTCACGATTTCGTTATACGAGTCATCATATGTGTCAATGAGTGCCTACTATAAATTAAGTACAAGTCTTACTCTGAACTACTTAGTATGCTTATACACTAATTTTTGCATTTTCTTAATGCATATTTTTAATTAGCATTATTACAAAATTAAATAATATCTGTAATAATTGTAACTGAAACAATTGTATTTGAAATTTCACCTCTTTCATAATAACCACAATTGCCTAGTACATATTCATTAGCAAAGCATACAATTAAGTGCTTCACAGTATTATTAACAGTAAGGATGCTATCACACATCAGTTTGTTTCGGAAGAATAACTGTTTGGCACAATTTTTCTGCTTTGTCACAACAGCCAATTATCATAGATCACTTTGGGGTTAACATGGGAAACTGGTTCCCCATTACAAACAAGCTGATAGCTGACTGATTGAAAACGAACAATTTGCAATTTTTTTAGAAAGGAAGGAAAACATTGCATGTCTTTCTTTCAATAGTAAACCAGGCAGAAAAACTGTCCGAAACAAGTTGTTCATGTGAAACAAATGCCGTGTGATAAGGGTCTCAAACATCATTACTTACATCTAACATTTCACTTCCAGAAACAAGAGTCAAAATTTTTCAGCTGCCATTCACTGTGCCAATGCCTGAAATTAAAAAAAATCATTTTATAAAAATGTTTAAAAGGATGATTCAAGTATTGAAAAATCTTAGATCATAACTTGGTTGTTGAAACTAAATAACGTTTGCATAATCCGAGTTCAGAAAACAAAACATTTATTTTACATATTTTAAAGAAATAACGTTCTGAAACAACATGTTTCATCTACACAATCAATCGACGCTCTCACCAGAGCATTACGCCATCAAACTTGGCACACATCCAAAAGTTCAAATTGAAGAATTACAGAAGCGTTGTTGCCACACAAGAAAAGACATATAGTTACAACTTCACACAGTAATAAAACAAAAACACACTTTTGAAAAATAGACAATAATAATAAAAATAGTAATAATAAAATTCTTAACAATATTTTCTCGATTATGCAACATCCTCCCCCCTTTTTGAGTCAGTGGCAAACGACTCAAAAACATATGTTATCCTATTAAAATGGTCTAGTACATTAGGCTTTTTAACAAGCCGTCCTGACGACGTAAATTTCTGTTTTATATGCTGTACGTTAGTCTGATCGTTTTTCTTATCGTCATTAACGTTAGGCTCTTCAACTAAATAATTTTCATCTAGTTGTATCTCTAGTGGATAAATAAGCTGAACGGGCCTTATGAAAATCCCATTCTGAGTTTTTAGTTTAACTGTTCGAACTTTGCCATCCTGACCAGGAATTTTCTCTATAATTTTACCAAAAGGCCAATACAAGCGTTTTTTGAAATCATCGCCTATTAAGACTATCTCCCCAATTTTAGGCAACCGGGTTACTTTATTTTGTGGTTGTTTCATTATTAATTGCCCCAAATATTCTTTTCGGAAGCGGTTCCTTAAATCTTTAAGAAGTTTTGTGCGGTATTTAATTCTTCTAAAAAAATGCTGAGAGTCAATTTTATCTATATCTGCTACATTCGAAGTACAATTTTCAATTAAAAACATTGACGGAGTTAAACGGATAGCATCTTCAGATTTCTCCGAAATATATGTTAAAGGTCGATAATTAATTACCGACTCACAGTCGCAAATTAAGGTTTCCAGTTCTTCATAAGATAAAACCGATTTTCCCAAAGAACGTCTTAAAAGTTCTTTAACCATGCGAACTAGCCGTTCCCACCAACCTCCCCACCAGGAGGCTGTTGGTGGATTGAATTTCCATACTATTCTCTTTATTTTTGCCTCATTCTCTATTATGTCCCAGTTAAGTTTAGACATTTCGTTATACGTTCCTCGGAAGTTAGTCCCATTGTCAGAATAAATGGTTCGTGGTCTGCCACGTCTGGCTATGAATCGTCTTAAAGCCAAAAGAAAAGATTCTGTTGATAACGAAGTCACCAGTTCTAGATGGATTGCTCTGTACACAGCGCATGTGAAGAGTGCCATCCAAACCTTCTTACCGTTTTTCAAAAACAATGGGCCAGCTAAATCTACTCCCAAAATTTCAAAAGCCCTATAATCTCCTACGCGATCTTCAGGAAGAGGAGTCACTTCGCAAGACATCGGTTTCGCTTTATATCGTTGACATATTACACACCCTTTTAACACATTACGCACATTTTTACGTTGTTTTAGTATCCAGAACCTTTCTCTTAAAATAGATTGAAGCATTTGAGTTCCAGCATGATAATGTTTCTTATGAACTGACTCAATTAACAATGTAGTAAAGATACATTTACTCGGTAACAAAATTGGTTTTAAAAATTCAGAATTGTCTTTGCGTTCCAATATTCTAGTTTTAACTCTGATAATTTTTTCATTATCAATGAATACATCAAGTGGATTAAGAGCTCCAATGTCAGGGAAATTTGAGCTTTGAACCAACCGAATCAAAACTTTTTAGGAATTTATGATTTCAGCAACAGTTAGTTTAGATTCTTTACACAAATTTGACTTCTTCCTACTGTTAGAAATAAAACGTAACACCCAACCGTATACACGAATAATTTTCTCATAATCAGAAACTCTTTCTGCATACCAAGGAATGGTATCCTCTGAAAAGTTAACATTAATAAGTTTTACCTTCCTCTTTTCCAAGTCAGCTTCGCTCGGCTGACAAACAATATTCGTAGGCCAAAATTCAGGGCTTTCTCTTAGCCAGAGAGGTCCCTTAAACCACTCCGAGTTAATCATTTGTTTAGCAGAGCAACCTCGAGATAACACATCTGCTGGGTTCATATTACCAGGCACATGCCTCCATGATTCAGGTTTTGTCAACTTAGCAATTTCTTTAACACGATTGCTTACAAAGTTTGACCAATTACCAGGATTTCTGATCCACCATAATGCGACTGTGGAATCACACCATAAAGTTACATTTATATCAAAATCATTAAGAGCTTTACAAACAGAATATAATAATCGGGATCCAATGCAACAGGACATTAATTCCAATCTAGGAATCGTCAAATTCTTAATAGGAGCTACTCTAGATTTTGCTCTTAAGAGAGTAATTTTTACACTGCATGAATCAACACTTCTCGCGAAAATACATCCTGCATAAGCATATTTGCAGGCATCGACAAATACATGCAATTCAACTGTTGCAAAGGTTCCAATGAATCGGGGTATTGCCACATTTTTCAACAAAAGTATATCAGATAATCACACAAAAAATTTACATACAAAATCATGAGGCAATACCTCGTCCCAAGAAAATTTCAACTTCCATGTTTCTTGTAACAAAAGTTTTGGAAGCAAAGTTATTGGTGCAAGTATTCCAATTGGATCAAAAATTGATTGTATAATAGACAGAATCAGTCTCTTAGTTACCTTAGTATCACAAGTTATCATATTTACATTCATATTACACCTTAAAGTATCATTGTCTAAATTCCACAATATTCCTAAAAGAGGTGTGTCCCCAGAATGTTTTGTAATATATTTGGAAGCAACATTGCTCTCCCATCCCCTTAAATTAAATCTGCCTCTCGACATAAGACTTTTGGCCTTTTGAATTAAATCCTCTTGTTCCTCAATATTGTAAACACCCGTAATACAATTATCTACATAGAACGAATTTTTTAATTTGTCAACCACATCTAAAAAGTCAGATGGACAATTATTTAAGAGATATTTAATAGACGCACCTAGTAGATAAGGGCTGCAGGAAACCCCAAAAACTACTCTGCAGTGCCTATACACTATTTCTCCCTCATCACTTGGATAGAAAAATCGCAAGTAATCTCTATCCTTCGGAGAAATTCCTAACTGCAAGAATGCTTTCTCTATGCCTGCACTCAGACCAATAGGAAAAAATCTCATTCTGTCTAAAATATCAGGGGCTAATTCTATTAAATTAGGTCCTTTCAATAAACACTGATTCAAAGATGGTTTTCCCTTTTCACAAGATGAAGCATCAAAAACGGGTCTTACCTTAGTGCTTTCACTATTCATCTTAATAACCGGTCTGTGTGGTAAAAAGTGGCATTTATTGTTTAATTCCTTTTCCGGAACCTTTTCTATAATATTTAAATTTTCCCACTCTTTAAACACTTCTTGATATTCCTTCAAAGAATTATTTTCTTTTGCCCTCTTTATCATTTTTTGATGACGTGTCAAAGCAATGCTTTTATTATCTGATAAATTGGTAGATTCGCATTTCCAGGGTAATTCTAATTCATATCTACCATCGGGTCGAATAGATAATTTATTCTGAAAATCAATCTCATAGTCACAATGAAGATTTTTCGTTTTACTATTTTCTGTCGGGTCGGAAATACCCAAAACTTCAAGCTCCCATAAAGATTTCAAAGAAGCATTATTTACATGTAAGGAAAGACTTATTAGGGCATTATCCCTGACAGTATCATTTTCTTTACCCATAACCGTCCAACCCAGTTTTGTTTTGACTGCAGTTAAACCAGAGGGTAATTCTAGGTATTCCTCAGTTAACAGTTTACCAATGACATCTGCACCTATCAATAAATCAATTTCACTTTCCTCGCAAAATGTGTCACTGACCTCAATTTTCCTGCTTTTCAATTCCTCTATAATCTGAGAATTCTTGATTGTTGGAACAAATCCACATATCTTTTTTTCAGAAAAAGCTTCAAAACACCTAAAAGTGTTATCTAAACTGCTTATGTCAATAGCAAAAACAGAATGGGTTACAGGCGCAGTTTCCCTCCCCCCAAACAAACCATGAATTACTTTCTCCTGTCGAATAGGATCAGCCTTCATTCGCTTCATAATTTTCTCCCCAACGTATGATCGTTGGGATCCCGAATCCAAGAGAATCCTAATTTTTCTCTCTCGATCTTTAACTTTAATTAGAACACATAAAGTTTGCAAATAAACTTTCTCGCTCTTACTGTTATTAGAAAGGGAAACATCCAACTTAGAGTCATTTTGTTTTACAGAACTAACATTCTGAGGACACATAAATTTTATATGATCACAACTGCAAATGGGGCATTTAATATTGGCTTTACATTGGTTTTTTAAATGGCCAATTCTTAAACATGAAAAACAAACACCTTTCTTTTGTACAAGTTGCCTCTTTTCATTTAAGCTCATATTTTCAGCTTTAAAACACTTAGCACTCCTATGAGGCTTACCACAAAATATACAAACAATATGCTTACCTTTACTGGTTTCATTTGTACTTACCAGCGCGGCAGCTGTTGCTAAATCTGAATTACCTGAAATAACATTTTTATTAAGACGCTTAACAGAATGAGTAAATCCTGATTGTGCTAATCTAATCATTTCTTCCGATTCTACTTCATGCCTTAAAAAACACATTAGTTTTTCAAGCGTTCTTTCAGAACTCTTTTCCTGTCCCTGTTCAGAAGTTCGACTCCGCTCCCAGGCACGTAGAATATTCTCAGGTAGGCACGACTCCACTAAAGGTCCTAAGAAATCAGCAAACTTTTCCTTGGTGCGTCCTAAGCTTTCCAGCGCTCGTAATTTACCTTCTATACTATCATAAAGTACTCCTAAGTCCGACGCCGTTCTGCCTGTTGTAGCATTCTTTGTAACAAGCCCAAGCAAATCTCTTACATAGATCTGCACCAGAAGGTCTTCTCTACCAAATCTTTCTTTCAGCTGCTCGATAGCTTTAGGATAATTCGCGGCGGTAACAGGAAAACTGTTCAAAAGTTGAGCTGCCTTTGAGCCAGGTACTGCACTTTGCACTAAGTACAAAAATTTATCTTCCGGCACAATATCCGCATCTTCATGAATTTTGGAGAATTGGCTCCAAAAGCCTAAAAATTCTCTTGCATCTCCAGAAAATTTTTTCAGCTCAAGCTTAGGAAGTTTGAACTTCCTGTTTTTATTTTCTTTAGGATCCGAAATCGAAAGTGAAGCAATATCTGTAGTAACATTCATCGAATTCAATTGTCCAATTTTATTCTGAAGTTTCACCTTTAAAGCTATAAAGGAATCTCTGTATCCTTCAGCCGTATTAAATTCATTCTCGAAATCCGCTTCCTTGGTTTGTTCTAAAACACTGCTTTGAGTACTGTCCAAGCGTTCAAATTTGTCAATTAGTTGCCCCAACAACACTTGCAATCTCTCAGGATCCGTACAAGTAGGCAATTCTTCTTCCACAATCTTCGTAGTTAACGTAAACGAAGTACGTTCACTTTTACGTTTTGCCTTTAACAACTCCATTTTAACAAAACGCCTAAATCAAAACTACTCGAAATCACACAAACGTCCTGTCAAACGGACGCCAAACTTTTATGTTGAAACTAAATAACGTTTGCATAATCCGAGTTCAGAAAACAAAACATTTATTTTACATATTTTAAAGAAATAACGTTCTGAAACAACATGTTTCATCTACACAATCAATCGACGCTCTCACCAGAGCATTACGCCATCAAACTTGGCACACATCCAAAAGTTCAAATTGAAGAATTACAGAAGCGTTGTTGCCACACAAGAAAAGACATATAGTTACAACTTCACACAGTAATAAAACAAAAACACACTTTTGAAAAATAGACAATAATAATAAAAATAGTAATAATAAAATTCTTAACAATATTTTCTCGATTATGCAACATTGGTCATACACACAAAATATATTATTTTTTATACCAATAAAATAATATGTTGTTCAGTGCTGAATGAATTATTTAACAATAGGAGAGGGTCAATGGTTGTGAAATCACATCATAATAATAAGAGAATTTATAAAAAATAAAATAAGGGGTTTTATTTAAATTTTATTATTTAGTTAAGAATAATTATCCTACTAACTTTAATTCATATATTCAACTCTGAAACACACTTTCTACAACTTATCTTTGGCTACTATAGTCTGTGTAGTCAGCTTGACAGATACAGTCAGCAAATGATGACTGACAGTCATAATTGTTATCTTGTCTTCCTGGTACATGTGCAGTACACGTACATGTTTTCCTACAACTTGCATGATTGCATACATACTTTTTCACAGCAGAAATATACAATTTTATGAAGAACTAATTTGCAATAATATATAGCATACATGAAAACAATCCAAGCATACTTTATATTAAAGTGCAATGTTATGTAATCATTGATGAAAATTACATGCATCAAAATTTCTTTATTGTTGACTTTACTATTACTTTAGGGTTATTAAAAATCATCATCAATTCCTACATGCTGTACAATCATCTGCCTTTTAAAAATAGAACTTGTTACATTTAATATTTCAACAGGTTTTTCTATTCAATAGATATTTGATAATATAAGGAGTTAAGTAAATTTGAGCTAATTATATTTTATTTTTACCAATTCTTTACAGTTATACCACAATTCATTACATTACGAGTTCATTACATTATTTTATATTAACTTCAACCAAAACATTTCAGCACATTTTGAGATAAGACTCAAGTACCTTGCATCAGTTTTAGCTGTAATAAAATTACGCTAATAACTTTCTTCTTGAAGTTTCTCGAAAATGATGTTTCTTTTCGAAAAAATTAAAACAGTAAGGAAACAAATTTCTTAAAACATCTTTCTTAATGCTACATTATATAGAAATTTAGGAAATGTTAAAAAATGTTAATGAACTGTATATGTGTTAAAATACAATATATCACATATTGCACATATAACATATCGAATTTACTGAAATGGGAAAATATATACATACCTGAAAGCAATCTCGCAATAGCATTTGGTTTGAAGCTCGCGCTATCTACTGGAGCATCTGCATTTACGCTGACTTCCTTTACCCATTTTGTGCACTCAAAAATCGAATTTAAACTTGATCGTATCGTTCAACTTTCCAGTTGTTGGAGCAGTACAGGAAAAAAATCTAATTTTACACAGTAATTCCTTTACATTGCACATATACTCTACGAAAGACTTAAACGCCGGATTTGTTTACAATCAGATGGCGGTACATCTACCACATACCGTATTTATCCTCTTTTCAAATCGCGCCAACATAATAATTACGCCAAATTTGTTTCTGGGCATGTGCAGTATGCGACATTCGTTTAACACTGTTCAACTCAAGGAGGTTAGAATAGAAGGAGGGAGGGTTCGCAGTTTCCTCCACTATCGGGGAATGAAACTCCACCGAACAAGCGGCGTCCATGTTAGTAACTTCAAAACATTGCATTACGGCAGTGAAACGTACGTATTTTTAAGCTGTTCCGTACATGTATTTTCCACTAAAAATATGTAAAATTTATAATGAAATGCTTCGCTATTGTTAGGTTTTGTTTTAAAGTAATAAAGATGATATCCGTAATTTACTACGTACAGAAAATCATTAAGAAATAGTTTGAAATCTAAATGCATGTGCATAACATTAAAGCCTTTAAAAATAACGTTTCTGAATATTTCAAGAATTTGTTTAGGTTTTATTAGCAACCTGTTGGGTGTACTTTCCAATTTTTATTTTAAGAAGTGATAGTTCTGATTTATTCACAATATTGTAATTTATTAAAGAATCATTTAAAATAATTTTAAACTGAAATTAATAACAGATAATTATCTAAAAAACTAGTCATAAGTTGCATTTTTTTTAAATGAAAGTTTTAAAAAGATTCTTTTCACAACCAACAATCTTATAACAACAAGAAAATAAATATTAATAAAATAAAACAGATTTATGTGAATTCAGTGATTTCAGTTTATGCGCGTTTCGTATTTATGAATCTCAATGAAATAGCCTTAAATTAAGCTGAATTACAGAAATATACCTATATTTTTCGATATATCTTTCCACATGTTCAGTTGCGTAAATATTTTACTTACTTTTATCGCTATACTGCCCACAAATTTGTAAATTTATGCAAAAGAAATTTTAACAACAGAAAAATTAGTTTATCTTGATCAAATGCACAAATTATATCCCTAACAGTTCACAAAACTTAAAAATAAATAATAATTAATACATAAAGAAAAGCATTATTTTGTTTAACACCTTTACAATTCATAAAAATAGTAACAATTTATGTCTTACTTCTCATGAAAATTATCAAACGAATTACCTAAAACGTTCAATTTATACAGTTTAAATCCTAGCATACATCGTTGTATATTAAGGAATAAAGATGCCAGCTATAAACAGAAACATTAAAATGTACACATTTTGATTATTATTAAGTCCTTTTTTTCACATCTGGAAAGAAAACAACATGACATTGTGATATTTTTTACCTAATTTATCAAATTACATAAAAAAATAGAAAATCAATACTTACGCGTGAAAAGTAATCCCAGGAATCTTTTTCGAAAATCTGTTTGTGCATCCATATACAACACAAGGTGACATGCTTCAAAAAGAAAAGAAAAAAATATTGCAATTACAGACTTCCTTGCACATGTCACAGCGATAACAGGAACATGGCCGCCAAGCTTCACCATTTGAGTTGAACCTTCCCTCCTTCTATTCTAACCTCCTTGGTTCAACTCAATGTGCGGTTTGCCATTACGCTACCCGTACGACGTCGGACGTTTAGCTGAAGGAGTTTACACAATTATGTACAGACAAACGCCAAATGTGTCGGGAAAGTGTACTTTGCTGCGATTGGTTGGAGGGTTATCATTTTCACGCTAAACTGGACACTTGCGCCAAATACGTAATGTAGTAAAAATACAAATCGTATTCCGCCATTTGCGTCGGTGAGTGTTTTTATAGCACGTGCTTATTCTTAATTTGATTTTGTTATTTGTATTATTTTTATTATGTCTTTGTCTAAGCAAACAGGAGAAATGAAGATACTTATAATTCATCATAAATATCTGTACAAGATTATTCAGCGCTTAAACCCGAAGATCATTCTCTTTTCAGGTATCCTCCCGCGGGAACGAAGTTTATTGTCGAACCAGGATTTTTGAGTTTTTATTCCTGCGCCAGAGTATTTCAGTAAAGTTATATGGTTCCATCTTATACAGTTTTATTTTGTTTGTTTCATTTTTAATACATTCATTATGTTGAATAACAGTAGCTTTCTGAAGCTTGCCAAAATCTTCTGCAGGTCATGATTTAAAATGTTTAATGGTTTTTTAAGTACAATTCAATATTCATGTAATGAAGTTTGTTTTAAGAAAATATATTTTTGCTTTATCTGTATAAAAAAACCATGAATCTGTTTATCCGTAGTTCTATTGTTTATAAGATTTTAGTTTTTTGTAATTTTTTGCCAAGCCATTAGAAATGATATTTTTTTTTTTTTTAATGAAAACTCAAGTAAATGGACGTGTCTGAGATAATGAGAGCTAAAGTTTTAACTAGTCTGGTTTTGAATAGTATATTTGTTTTTTAAAATTTTACTTCTCTTGTATGTAGTATTAAATTTAGGTAATTGATGTATTTTATCCAGTATTTCATATTCAAAATAATTAATATGTCCTGAACTTATTTTTTCGATCAGTATTTTGTATCATTTAAGTAAACACTTTAAAAAGAATTTAAACAGCTTATTTTTTTTTTTCTGAAACTTGCATCATAACCCATCTCATGAAGTTAGTTTATTATAGGCCTTTAACAAACATTTTTACTTTGGATAACTACAAACTTTACTTTTAAAACCTAAATAGTAATTATGTAGAACTGAATGTAAAAATGTAATTAGTTTTAGGGAACCATTATGGTGATGAGCTGACACAGTACCTCCTGGGTGGCATAGAAACCTGTGTATTTTTATGCTATGCTATCTCTAAACATTAAATTTTATGAGATCCATCTCTACTTTTTCACATACACTGACTTAGATCCTACAATGAACCTGGCGAATTCTCGCACATGCATGAAATAAATACCAGCACAGAAGAAGGGTGCAAAATAACCCTTTATTAACTCAAAGTAAAATAACAGACAGCACGGGCTTCGTGCGTTACAAAAACACCGTTCACTTGTGGCGATAACTTAAACATAAACGAAAATACAAATAAAATCTGAAAAAAAAAAAAAAAAAAAAAATGAGTGCAAGAACGCACTTCAAAATTACGCCTAAGAGATGGACTCGCAGAAATCTAAACGGGTAAGGCCAAAAGGCTTACTCGAGTGACCGCAAAACGTGTGCTAGGCTAGCGAAACACGCTCTGAATAAACTGATATAATCACATGTTTAAATTGCACTTCACCTAACTTTAAATTTACATCCTGGCGAGAGAATGTGAGGGGGAAGTTGAGAACAGGAAAATAAATTATGCAAATTAGGAAAAACCCTGAAATTTCATACATTCAAAATTTTATGTATTGAAATTTAATAATTAAATTGCTGTGATAAATCTTGTTTTGATTTCATATTTAGGCCTTGATGTCTGTCAGTGTTGGGACTGTTTCTAATGTTAATGATTTTAAATAGTCTCCTAAAATTAGTTTAAATTTTTGTTTCAGGAGAGACTTTTTTTATAATCAATTTCTTTTTCTCTGTTAGCCATTAAAATCTCTGCTGACATTTTTTTATTATTAATATTGAAATAAGAGCTTACATGATGTTTTTGTGTCTGTTTAAAGATATAAATGTAAATTAATTTACGTAGATTTCAATATAGTTTTGACCATATTTCATGAAATCCCAATGGCACTTGTTTTTATGATTGTCTATGTAGTACATTTGGATAGCTTTCAAAAAATAAGTGCTTTTAGGATATTTTCAGATTCCCCTTTTGTGAAAATTAGGACATCTTAGTTCTATGTCTGGTGTCTGGACCCTCCTTAGGATAGCAAGTTCACCTATGCTCAGTTTTGCTTTATTATAGTTTTTCTTGATTGTTATTTTATCATCTGTTGATTATTATATGAAATAAAAATATTTTTTTTTAATATAATGATATTTGTCAAACATTAGTTACACATGTGCATTTATTAGTAACAACTGTGTTTTATAATTAAATTTTGGTACTGTTCTGTTACCGGGACTGGATTCAGAAATGTACAGGTATACACACATACATTCATATGTGTATACATATATATATATGCATACATGAACACATACAGTTCTGAATATGATCCTGATAACAGAACAGTACCAAAATTTTTGAAGGAATTGATTTTAACAGATAGGATGATAGACAAAAAATATGTTAGTTTTTGCATGGGGTGAAAACAAAAAATGGAAATGTGTAATCACTACTTTCAATTAAAGTAGCACAAGGGAAACACTACATTTCAAGACATAAAAGAAATGGTAAGATTTATTTCATAATTATATGTTTTGAAAATTACATAATGCTATTTTTTTTTTTGACATTCTGACAAGGAATTGCAGATATTCCATTTTAAGTGAAGACAGTTTTTTTAAGATTGCTTGGATGTGATTTGCTGTGGATCTTTGAAAACCTTTTGGTAACAGCTGTTCTGACAAGACAGATTGGATTGATGTGAAGGTGCTAAGATTCTTGGTGTAATGAAATGAATGGCTCAGGACATTTTTAACTAAGGAATAATTTTTGTTGTACTAAACAATAGTCGCAATGTCCGAGTCTAGTTATGAAGAAAAAGTGAATCCTGTTGCAACTGTCGAATGTCGTATTGGTGATCAATATGATATTAATAGCCAGTCATCTAATTCGTGTAAAAGGTACAATGATGGCTTGCTGGTATGTGGCTGAAAAGCTGCAACTAATCACATTTCCCTGCTTTCCAGTTGCAAATTGCTGTTCTACAACAAGGTAGTGAAATAGCATCTAATGGAAAATATTTGTAGCAATTAATAAATCTCAAAATGTCTGCCATACTTTCTGTATAATCTAGCAAATCACAATACATGCTTTTGATCAATTTGCATTAAAATCTGTCTTGTTCATTCACAACATACATAATTTTTCCTTTTATTTCTTTCCTTTCTCTTTGAATAATTTTCCTCCTAAATTAATTAATTTTCTTGTTTTTAGAGCAGAAAATGCCTTAACTAACTACTCATTTTCCTATGCTATTATTTTTTGAAAGAACTGTTAGTTTTCCATCATTTGTTGAAAATCGTGAATATTTTTTAATTGGCTTCACAAAACTGCATTCTTCTGAGGCTTTATATATTGGGATGCACTGATACGCACCGGAGGAAAAGTTTCCCAAATTATTTTCATATTTGTAATGTAGTATAGTTAGACAGCTGCTGATAATTTATTGAAATATTGGGGAAAACAGCCTTAATTCATCTGCAAAATCTGATACATTTTGGTGCTATGTTTTTGTTTTTTGTCTTTTATGACCAGGGTTTAGTTTCTAAAATGCCGGAGCCCTATGCAAGACCAGAAAAGAGGAACAAAAGTAAATAAATAAATAAAATGGCTATGAGAATCATTAATAATTTAAAAACTAAGTAGTTATAATAATATATAAAATAGCCCGGATAAGCTGGACCCAACCAGAATTTTTGGTTATAAATTTCGATAGAAAAACTATAAATAGTTTTGTGGAAATAATCCGCGCCTCTCACCTGCACATCCATGTCCATATTGCCTGTCTATATCAAATTTGCGGCTCCGGGTGGTAAGAGTGGGATGACAACTATAATGAGTCTTACATCAGGAAGCAGGCAGATGAATTAGACTACAGACAGTACCTTACCAAATATGTAACACGACACAAACATTATAAATAAATAATGGCGTGTGGACTGCCAGAAAAACAAAACGATAGATTACTGTACTGGTTTGCAAGATAGCAGATAGTAGTGAATAAGGTAAATTATTAATAGTAGTACTAGCAGAGCTACCTGTTCTGAGAATGGATTTTATAGTATTCATCTTTAAAAGTTTTTTTTAAGTATATATATTTCATAAAAGTATTGCTTCCTTTAATCTGGTTACAATAACTCCTTGTAAACTACATTTGTAATATGTTCTTTTGAATCTACGGGCAATGCGATTTTTAAATTGTATCTATTTCTTACTCTACTTAATGTGACAAAAGGTTCAGCTAAGTATATACCTACACTTTTTTGAATGATTGTCCTTGTGCTTTATGTGTAGTCATAGCAAATGCTGGTATAATTATTATTTTTTTAAGAATACTGTTTATTTTTATATATATTTTTACAATAAAAATCAAAATTTTGTTTCATTTGATATCGCTTCTCCTTGGATCTGCCAGTGCCAAGGGGCCCCCTAGATCCTCTGCGCACAGCGCCGGAAATGAGCTTAAACCAGCACTGAAATGTACAGAGATGAATTAAAATTTAATAAGGAATTTTTAATATAATTTTATTGCTAAAAATAAAATTTTTGAGACCATATTTCTACTGAAATTATTGTTCAGTTACATAGAAGTGCCGAAGCGTTCTTATTTAGGACTCCGGTGCGCTCCGTCTAGAATTATGATTCATCTCAAAAACCAAGCTTATACAATTTTAGGTCTGTTTATGACCATATACTGTTGGTTAGTTGGTGGATATTTTGGCATATGACTATAATGGGCAAAAGCATGATAATCTATTCCCTCCTTTAGAAATGGTATGAAATTATAAAAATCAGCTAACACATGTTGAAAATGCATTATGTAATGAGAAAAATGCAAAACAACATAAAAGCAACAAAATAATGAAACGCCTCGTAGCAAAACCGTGATGTGAAGGGATGCATAAAATTCACAAGATCAAATAAAATATAAAGCCAAGTAAAATCTCTAATTATTAAAGTACATTAAAACGCTTTACAACCACTTCAGATTAAAGAATAAAACCCAGTCTCCCTTAAAAACTTAAATGGATTAATATGTGGTTAATGTTTTCATTAAAGTTAGGGAGGAAACATGAAACCAATACCTTTAGTGCGGGCAGTAATCACTTCCCAAATCTATGATTTTCTGCCAAAGTTTTGGTAGTTTTTCGGCATAGAAACTTGTTGGCCAAGAATCCAAAAAACATCACCCTCATTTCAGACGTCCTGTGCAGAATGGAAGATAGCACCAGCAAGATGTAACTGCAGATGTGAAAAAAGGTAGAAATCCGAAGCAGCAATGTCAGGGCTATATGGGGGTGTGTGACAAAAGATTCCATTCGAGTCCTTACAGACTCCAGTCAGTGAAAGCAAACACATGTGGTCTTGTATTATCCTGATGGAACATTACCTCTTTGCTCCGGAACTCAATTCGACGTTTGCCCTTAATAGCAGCGTCAACACAGACTAGCATCTCGCTCTTTATCTTTTTCCAGATACATATTCTAGATAATACCCCGGCAATCCCATCAGATACAAAGCATTATCTTTTTGTTAGCCAAATTGCCCTTTGCGACGCTGCCGATGGGCTCGTCGGGTGCAGACCAACCCCTCTTTTTGGCCTGTGTTGTTGAAGTCCACTTTTCATGACAAGTGATGATCCGGTACAGAATTTTATCTTTGCGTTGATATTCGAGCAGATGAGTGCAGGCCCAAACACGTCCGTCCTTATCTGCTTGAATCATCTCATGCGGCACCCAGCGATTCAACTTTAACGTCAAGTGTATGAGATGCATACTGCGACCAATGGACATGGCACTAACTCATTAACAAGCTCTCAATTGGTTGCATACTGCACTTCTTCCACATACTCTCGCAGGCGGACCTCATCAACATCAGTAGGCCGACTCGAATGCTCTGCCTCTTGAATGTCGTAATGCTTGTTTTTGAAATTTCGATACCAAACCTTCACCAGCACCAGATTTAGATTTGACGAGAGCCTAAGCTATTTGGGATATGGGGCCCTTTATGAGGGATATCAGTCAATTTTTTTATATGGGATATGCTACAATATTTCGGAGGGCCCTAAGCTATGTTCACCTTATACATAAATCTGGCACTGACCTTAACAATGTCAAACATTAGTAGTACCTAAAGCTATACGAGGTTCGAATCCCGCGAACGGGCTGGCTGCATGGGCGTTTTCGTGGTTTTCCCCATGTGTAACATGTATACGAGACAGTTTCCCTTAGAAAGTCCTCCACGAAGGCATTCCTCCCCTTAGGCAGATAGCCCTCGAGGCTTTGCCATAGTCACACACACACACACCTAAAGCTATACACACGATTTGGTGACATTCTGTAGCTGACGTTTTGCAATAAAACTGGAAGTAAATGATAGTTTAAATCTCGTAGCGTGATAGTTCCATTTCAGTCACCTTGTACATAATAATAATGATATTTTTTTACAAATTTCACAATACAGTGTTCTAAAGCAAGTCTCTTCCTTTCAAATGCCAAAAAGCGTTTGACAAAATATGATTCAACACGTCAACGTGAACTATTTGCTCAAACGATATTTGCGGTGGCAGGAAATTTTCGTGAGACCCGATTGGTTTTCCAATTAAATGTCGAGAGAAGTACCTGAAAAAGTGAAATAGTATTTCCTGAAGTCTATCAAAACGTGAGCATTTCTAACAAAATCTGTCATATAGAACATTAACTCCGATTCGGGCAACATTACCTGGCTGCTTCTAGAGCGCCTTAACACGATACAGAGGCCTTCCTCAGTTGACTGCGCTGGCGGGGCGCCAACCCACCGAACAGCCTGCAGGGACTTCTCATGTTCATCGCCATAATCCATCACACTGAGGGCTACGCGGGGAGCTGTCCCCCACCTCGGCACAACACTCAAAATCTACATGAGAGCGCCCCCACAGCAAAGGCAACGGATACGACAGTACCAGTACGGTCCCTGCCAAGCCCGCGTCTACCATAGGATGGACCTGTGGTTCTAGTCCTGTGAAGTCTGATTATTTACCCAACAAATCAAAGCTGGCAAGACACAAGTCCAGCCAGTGGTCTGGGAGAACCCTCCCATAAATGGTCGGTTCCGGAAATTCCCACCAGTCGATCCCCTGGGATTGGTTGCTTAGCGTCATTAGCCTATACGAGCCAAGGCTTGGACCAAGGCACCGTATAGTTTCCAGCGGGACCACGAGGAGGCTGACGCTGAGCTGTGGGAGACGCAAGCAGGCCAGCCTGAAGCCATTCCCACAGTCCTGCCCATCGATCAAACGCCGGGTCTCCTGCCTTCCGCCACTGCCTACGACGATCTCAAGCTCACGGTTCACGCCGCCTATAGCCGGTTCTGGACATTTGTCCTCGGGAGGCCAATCGCCACCCGCCAGTCATATAGGACAGATTAATATTACAACTGGAATATACTGGTTCACTATCCGCTTTTAAGAGATAATTGTGCGTGATTTGGAAGTGACCGTTTGTCAGACAGGTTCAAATGACTTCCTCCTACTCTGATTCCCAATATTTAATTCTAGGCATTATGCTTCTAATTTTATTATTCACTTGCAGGTCCTTGCCATAGACTCAGGATTTTACCGTTGATAATCACTTTAATATTTCTCAAAGTAACAAGCTGATTTAAACAGTCTCACGGCAGATTTTGCTGTGATATCTGCCAGTTCGTTACCCGTTATCTGTATGTGTCCAAGAACCCAGCAGTAAAGGATCTCGTACTCACGGCTTATTAAGTTTTAAGGTAGTCAATAACACTTCTGTCACCATCGGTTTCTGGGTCTAGAGAAACTTTGAAAAGCTTTTTGTGCACTTAACAAATCGGTGTAAGTTGTACAGACATTAGGTTATTTCGAAGAGACAAGAAAAATGAGCAATGCTCTAGCCGGGACTCGAACCAAGGAATGATAGAAAGGCCGGAGAAATAACTTTATAAACTTTTTTTTGGCTTAGATGAATATTTAACAGCGTCATACACCGAATTATTTAAGTTCGTAATACCGATACGTAAGTATCAAAGTAAGTATACGAAGTAACTTGAATGTATCGGCTTCAGCTTTAAATAGTCAGCAAGCACATTGCAGCCTTCTTTTCTCTACGTGACGTCGAAACGCAAATGATGCTTCCACATGACCTGCTGTTTTTGAGCCATTAATGTATATTGGAATGTAATTGCAGTGTCTGTTCCTTGTTCATAGAAAAGCTATTTGTAAGCTAACTCGTTCGTTTTTCTGTTATCATAATCGTAAAAGTTTCTATGAGCCGAATTTCTGGACCATCTCACGGTAGGATATGACGTCATTCTGCTCGGGGCACGGTTATTCACATCAAGCACTGAATATTTTTCTATCAAAGGCTCAGCTCTTGCAAGGAACGAAGGAATGCAGAGAGGCCGTGCTGCAAATAATAAGCTATAGCAGTCATCAAGAGTACTCAGACAAGGATGTTTAGGTTGCGACATTATACAAAACTAGTGATGAAGGGTCAATTGTTCACGTTTTAATTTAAACGATGATTCTAAGCAATAAATGTACTGTTTTTATACAGGAGATATTCTAAAGACTCTAGGGCAAATCCGCAGAGCTCAATGATGAATCGGATCAAGTTTCAATAATACAAAAGTCTGTACCCAATCATTAACTTCTGAGCCTATAGTCCAGTCTAGACATCGCTGGTGGCTCTTGAGGCATCAACCACTAAAACTTTTGACCTCTAGTTGGCGTTGTGCTCTGAGGCCTTTGGCTAGAAATAGAAGGATAAACGCTTTTGCGCGACTTATATTAGTATCTAAGTTAAACAAACATGAAAATGTTATTTGCTATATGGAAAATGCAAAATAAAGTTGAAACATAATAAGCATAGATGAAATAGATTAAGACACTGTATTATAGCGATGAGGATTGAAAATTATATGCAAAGTATATAAATGAGCTAACACTAGAATAATAAAATGTGTTGAGAGTAATAATATGGGTTGAAGTAAGGTACAAAGACCTAATTACGTTTTATCGGGAGTCCAGTCTAGAGCGGATGAATTGCCTATATATGCGGGACAATAATCCCATCCTCTGCACCCCAAAAGGTGTTGGTCAGGACCATTGAGAAGGTAAGAGTTCTGAAACATTTCTTCCTCAGGTACATCATTCGTGGAAGGAAAGTAAGCTTCCGATTGAACAATCACTCATAGGAATTTCCCTTCGGGCGTAGTTGGAATTAATGACCCTTCAAGTTAAAGCTCAGGATGCAGATTTCCCTTTCTGCAAAAGTGTTTGTGACAGCCTTCCGTTTTGAAGACGCAAATCCATTTTTCTTTGACTATATCTGAATCTTATTAATAGTGATCCGTAATTGCCTAGCAAACCTCGTCTTGTTCAAAGTTATATATATATATAAAAAAAAAAAAAAAAAAAAAAAAAAAAAAAAAAAAAAAAACCGTGCCAATTCTAACTTGAAAACTTCTAGCCTTAAAAAAATTTTGAGTGAAAATTGGAATGTTTTCCACGTCACAAAGCATTTATTTAATTACGGATAAAAGTTAACAGACTAAATAGAGATATAACAGTTGTTTAGCCGCTCCTCGCGCTAGATAAACACAAGGAAATTTTTCATTTCTTTATAAAGTCACTTCTTGCTCTCACGGAATCAGAACAAAATAGGAAGTCGATAGCCTTCACCTTCGCGTAGTGTCTATCCTTGTCTGTCTCAGGTAGTGCCCTTTGTTGGCTGCAGAACTTAGCGTTCTTACACACACACACATTAAGAACGGTGTCACTTTCTGAAGATTTTCTGATAGATACTAATTATCAGAAACTGCAGTTTATTTTTTTATTCTTGTCAGAATTTGCATTTGTCTTAACTTTTATAGAAATAGGACAATTTTCATTTTGTTCATGTGTTTGTGTATTAGAAGCCATATTTAGTGAAATAAAAGATTCAGTCCCGGCAGCAGCCCAGCCCACCACAGAGTCCAACATAGGGATGCAGATTCCTGCGACAGGGTGCACTGACTGTATACGCAATCTGAAGCCCCACAGTAAGCTTTCCAAAAAGCGGAAACACCCGAAACCACTGATACCAAGGACTAGTGACTAACCGACTGATACTACAGGGAACAGCTAAAAGCCTCCTGTTTTAATCTGAAGCAGAGGGCAAAGTAGTGTGTTGGGGACAGTACCCCACCCCTCAACTACCAGGATCCTCCTTTGCAGTTTTATGGGTGACAAGGCACGGCAAACGCGTAAGCGGTTTCCTGTTCATTAGAAACTGGAAAGAAAGTGATGTAACAGAATCACACATTCACTCCCAACACCCGAAAAGAAAACCTAAGGTGCAAGAAACGAAAATAGAACAGAAAAGCAGAGACGAAAAAGAAAGGAAGAAAGATCACTAGGGCTCCAGGATCGCGAATCCCATTTCACCAAGAGGGTGATCTTCTGAAGGATTAGGATACTTTGGGATTGCCACACTCACAACAAGCTCTGAGGGTGCTGTTCAGCTGTTATCATTGTTAAATTGATAAGGTATTTCTCCCGCTTTCCTAGCGTGCCTTCGTGGTGTAGTGCTTCTGCACGCTGGGCTGGTATTCCAGAGGTCCGTGGTTCGATTCTAGGCGGAGACGGTTGCTAATTTTTCATCTCTCTGGCTTCCAGAAAATACCTAATGTCTCTACAAATTGATTAAGACAAAGCACAAGAGGCTATTTCTCCAAAAGATTTAACTTTGTAGAGGACTTTAAAAGGGACTCTGGTGAGACATGGGAAAACACGAAAATCATAAACATCCAAACCAGGTCAAACTACTGGTATTCGGTGGTCCTGTCCATCCAGGGATTGGTGGGTGTCAACTGCTGTTCATAGCTCGTTCACTGTGAATTTCTTATTGTATCAAATGATTCCCAGCACAACACAGGATGACTTATATTGTTCAAGCTTCTATCTCCAAGATATAAAAGGTAAAAACGTTTACTCATTGATGATTTTCTTGCCTAAAATAGGCATATCTCTGCTTTTCTTAAAGAAATGCCTTTAGAGAGTTCTACACGTCATATATGTAGAATCTCAAAATTAAGTTACACTATAAGGTGTTTCTCCCGCCTTCCTAGCACGTCATATATGTAGAATCTCAAAATTAAGTTACACTATAAGGTATTTCTCCCGCCTTCCTAGCGTGCCTTCGTGGTGCAGTGTTTCTTCACGCTGGGCCGGTATTCCAGACGTCCGCGGTTCGATTCCCGGCGAAGGCGGTTGCTAATTTTTCATTTCTCCAGCCTCCAAAAAAAAATCCCAATGTCTGTCTCTACAGTGGCGCCCAAACTAAAAGGGTTGTGGATGATGACTCTCCATACCCAGGATTTGACGATTGTCCCCTAAAAACCCCAGTCGCCCTTTAAAAGGGGGGAGTATATAAGGTATTTCTCCCGCGTCCGTGGTTCTGCACGCTGGCCCGGTATTCCAGAGGTCTGCGGTTCGATTCCCGGCTAAGGCGTTTGCTCATTTTTCATCTTGCCTGCTTCCAAACAAAATCCTAATGTCTCTACAACGCCTGCGAAAAGTGTTATCAATCATATGCTCTTTTTTTTGGGGGGGGGAACTATTGATCTAGAAATTTTCAGTTCTATCTATCATCGTACAGTCTTAATGTAGAGTCATTAGGATATTTTCAAGCAAGAGACGTGAGAAATAAGCACTGCTCTCACCGGAGACTCGAATCTGGACTTTTCAATGCACCGACTGTGCTAACTGTTACACCACAAAGGCATGCTGGAAGGAGGGAGAAAATACAAATGGTTCATTACGTTGTAAGATTCTGTAAGTAATCAAGAATATGTGATCGATGACTCATACATTCTTGATATTCAAGTAATGAAAAAAAAGTCTTAAACTTCAAAATTTATGCATGGAAACTTGCTTGTGATATGTAGCAAAAATATATGCTCTATTTTGAAAATGTGAAGTTACAGTAGAGAAAAGCTTTTGTTTTAGTAAAAGCAAAATAATTATAAATTTCGACTATGCAACACATATGTCAAAGACAAGCATGATTGATATACACTGCTGTGCAAAAATTAAGGACGAGACGGTTTTTTCAATATAACTTTGTACAAAAGCTTTCCAAATCAACACATTTAATACCGTAAGATCCCCAATACGTAAGGACATGAGTAATGTAAGCAACACTTACTAAAAGAGAAATCAGAGGGATAAAAAGAAGCTTTATTGAAAAAGTAGCATGGAGCGAAATGTGACTGAAGGCCGAAACATCTCTGTGATGGGTGTCCAGCAAGAAACATCCGGTCTTTAATAGGGGATATGATCTCCCCTGACTGCTAGGCAGGTTTCACAGCGTCTGCCCATGCTGAGAATGAGGGTGTCAATGAGTTGTTGAGGCATTGCTGCCCATTCGTCTTGCAGTGCCAATCAAAGCTCCGGAATCGTTACTGGTGGTAAGATACGAGCTGCCAAGCGTCTGCCTAGAAAATCCCATACATACTCGATGGGATTGAGATCCGGAGATCGTGCCGGCCAATCCATACGTTCAATATCCTCACTCTCCAAGAGCTGTTCGGCAGCTACTGTGCGATGACATGGTGCATTGTCGTCCATGAAAAGGAACTACGGACCCATAGCGCCGCTAAAAAGACGCCCATATGGAAGAAGAATCTCGTTACAATAACGGGTCCCATTGACTGAACCTGCGTCGAAGATGTGAAGGTCTGTATGACTACCAAGCATGATGCCTTCCCAAACGAGAACACCGCCACCTCCATACCTGTCCCTTTCAATGATGTTCGAGGGATAATTGCGGCTTCCCCGCTCTCTCCAGATGAGTATGCGATGAGAATCGCTACTCAGACTGAATCTGCTCTCATCTGTAAAGAGTACTCGTCCCCATTCATTGGCTCTCCAATTCCGGTGTTCCCGGCACCACAGAGAACGCCTTCTCCGATGAGCAGGCGTTAGAGGTACACACCGTACAGGGCGTCGTGCAAACAGACCACCACCGTGCAGTCTTCTGGCCATCGTAAAACGCGATATCGGTCGTCCAGTCGCCTGTGTCGTGTGTCTAGCGATTTCTCCCGCCTGTTTCTTCTGGCCTGTAAGGCAATATACCGGTCATCTGCGAGTGTGGTTCCTCGTGGACGACCACTACTAAACCCCCGGATAGCTGTTCCTGTAGTTTGAAATTGTCTCCAAAGTCGTGAAACGATGCTGTGAGCAATTCCGAACTCTGCAGCCACACTTGTCACACTGCGGTCTTCCTCCAACTTCCCAATGATTCGACCTCGGGTAAAAGCACACCAGATGTCGTCTAACAGATTGATTATTCGCCATTTCTCGCTGAGGCAGCAATTGGGTGTGATTTTAACTGCTATACGGTGTGCAATCTCTTTGCCAGAAATACTGATCTTACACCGAGAACATGCTTTATACTACTCAGACACTCCCCCATTACGTCTACCTGCATATCTGCGCATGTGCTACCGTACATCACCTTACTTAATCTCTTGATTGGTCTTTCTGTCCGCTCTGCCTCTTCGTTCATCTGTTATGCTAATTTTTCGACTTCGTCCTTAATTTTTGCACACCAGTGTACACAAAGCATCCTATGATTCTAAGCCTGCAGAGAATCCTATGATGGTATTGACAGTTCAAGAACACTGGCTACTTATATAAAGGCAAGAACCCCAGATGGCCAGTCATTTCCAATGAAACAGTGCAAAAATTTAGTTTCACATATAAATTAGTAATTGAGCTATAGGAAACTTGCATTAGCCCCTTATTAAATTTATATCTAAGCTATGATAGATACAACTTATTCTTTTTGTTTAGACTCAGAAAATGCTGCTGCTGAATCTACACATGCATGTATAATGAATGGTTAACATTCATACCTATTTTTTTAAAACTATTTGAAGAAAGATTTAATTGCAGTTTGTTCACATACAGCTGGTGTGACATTAAGAAGGGAAAAAAAGTAGCTGTAATCAAACTTTTAGATATTTTTCTTAATATTGTAATTTATTACTGTATTCTGCTTAGCTTCTTATTTACAGTAGTATCACAAGATTCAGTTAGCAAAACCATTAAAGAAATCGTTTTGAAATATTTCTTGATACATTATATGCATTTTATCACCAATCAATGAGATTAACCCTCCAAAATCAATGAGATTAACCTGAGACTGGTAATGGTAAACGTATTGAAATATTTAAAAATTGATATTTTGTGATTTATTGGTAAAAGATATTACGTTTTTCTCATTCATATACAATTATTAGTATTTTCTGTTTGTGTAAAAAATATAACAGTTCATTAGAATTGCATAAGTTGTTTATATAAAATAAAATGCAAACTCTTTGTCAAGTTTTTCATAGCTCACCACTGCATGTAATCCACAAACAGGATATGTCTACAAATTACATTAGTAGCAAATATGTGTTCTATAACCAAACATAGGGAAGATTTTGCAATGTTGATTACAACTAAAACCATATTATTTACAGATGCTGCAATATAAATTTTGCAATCGTATGCATGGAAGACAATTCTTCCACTATCTAGTGGTGAAGCATTTCTTGGATAGGTACGTTTGTGTACTGGACATGGAAAATTGTCATGCTGTTACTGAATAGAAATTATATTTACTTGAACATTTTATATGCCATTTCACTGATAAAGGTACATGGGTTCTTTTTTTCTACAGAAACACTGTAAAAGGTATGTCAGATTTTAATACGTTATAATTGTTATTTCTCTAAATGAAATATTATTCAGAAAAATACACATTTCCTCTCTGAAAACTGTTGTATTACCTAATAATAAATTTCTATCTTTTTTTGGATTGATCAATATCAGAAGATGACTCAATGTTGTTCAGATGACCATGAGATCATTGACCATACACTCCGTAATCTTTTGCTTTTGGAATGTGCTTTAGACTATATTTATATGCTCCTATTGCTAATAATATCAAAACTCCAAGACTGCATTATAGCTCCTTTGATGACCATCAGCAGGGAAATTTTACTATGTTTGTGAATAGAATTGTGATACCCGGTCGATATGTGTCCTGTACCAACAGGAACACACAATGACCTTTATGGTATTATGTCAAATTTGATGAACTTTTATTTCATTTCATGTAGTAATCATTTTTTATCTGTAATATGTTACAGAATAAAACATTTTAAAACTTACAAATCATGTAATATCTGTGTATTTATTAATTTCATTGTACTATAGCTCACTGTATGACTCCCTCTTGAATTTTTGTAGTAATTTAATTGATTTGATTAAAAAAACTGCACCAAATCACAAGGCAAAAATAAAATCCAAATAATGTAATCTGTTTTAGCAGAGTGAATGTACCAAGAAAACAGATAATTCACCCATTTAAATTTTTCATTCAACTCATTTAAGAAATGAAATACGCTCTTAAGTTTGTGTACGATAATTTTAATATTCAATCCTCATACCTTACCTGATTTCACAAAGTAGTTTCAATCTGAAGTATACATGACTAATCATAATTTATCAACAATTCATATAAAAGAAAATAAAAATAGCAAATTATGTATCATATTAAATACATTTAGTGCAACTTTTTGAGTGACATCTCGTGTAATTACTCATCCGTTTCCAATTCATCAGATCTGTTTTACTTTTCGTTTCGGAACCAGACAGCAAATTTCATTTTGTGAAACCACCAAGTCATTTATCTGAACATGATCAACCATTGACTACTTTTTGAAAATAAATAAATAAATAAACTGAAAGCTTTCAGATTTTATATTATGCCCTGAGGTTTTTTTTTAACATTTTGTGTTATCTTTATTTATTAAATATCATGTTCTTCACACTTAAATCATAAAATTCAATTCAACAGCAATATCACAAATATTTAAAAGAGCATGTCTTTCGAATTCCCAGCACACAGTCTCGCACATTGGAGATAAAAATGTTCCCTCCTCCCATACAGAGTTGCTATTGCTCACTTTGAAATCATTGAGTTTCTTAATCAAAGACTTATAAATGCGTTACAAGATATGAAATAGATAATAAAACAAATTCCAAATTAGGGCTTCCAGATGCCCATATTCTAATGGAGACATACATTATTCAAAATTTGATGGCCCTAAACACAGTTGTTTTGTCACAATGTGAGAAACATACATACATTTATGCAGATTCTTCATTATTTAACTTCTTTAAATATAATACTCTAATATTTGGTGGCAACAATTGAAAAAGTGATTCACCATTTATAATGAATCAACGCAAAATGCCAAAACAAAATTAATAGCCTTTCTGGGCAAATTGCCCCTTTGAGCTAAAAAGATTATCTTCAAGAAAGCTGAAAATAAAAAAGCAGGAAAAAAAAGATTGGCCCACTTTGAGAACAGCACATGACACTTTAGGAGACATTAATTTTTCCTCCCAAAGACCCATCCTTTAAGGAGTTGGGAAAAAAAAAAAAAAAAAGAGGAGGAAAAATATTTAAAATAGAAAGCAGATGTCAAATTAAGCATAGCAATGCATATCATAAAGATGAGGTAAATAAAGGTACAGTAAGGACTATACATGCTCTTAATAGAAAAGAAACTAATTATTGATAAAATATTGTAAGCAAAAGCTACAATATCATTTCATCAGAAGTACAGGCAATTATATAAAGCATCGGTTAGAGTAGACTGAAGGGTACCCCTTGTATTATTGCGAAGATGTTGTTTCATTTATTGCCAAGTTGCTGTTTCATTTATGTTGATTGTTGAGTAGTTGAATGTTCTGTACATCCGTAAATATACTCAGTCAGTAAATAAAGTCAAGGGAGTGAACAATGCCAAGTTTCTGCAATTCTCTGGTGATTTTTTAAGTGAAAATAGGTCAACGTGTTCATGGATAAAGAAAGTCAAGGCAGTGCACAATGCCTAGCTTGTGCAATTCTGTGATGTTTTTTTTTCCATTAACAAATGTATTTGTTATACCAATGTTTTATTATAACTCTCTTGTTCTGATCATAATTTGTAATTTTTCGTGTCGCATTTATGTAGGTCAATGTGCACAAACTCGGTATCCATGTGCCGCCAAAAATCACCAATGGGTACTCGTAAATATACTTTTACCAAAACATCACTGTGCAAGTAGTAATACTTTATTGATTATGCCAAAGCATTCAACTAGTTGATTTATACATATATAATGGAGAGAAAATTTATGTGAAGAAGTCCTTTGCGAATGATTAGCATACTTGATATAAAATAAAATAATGGCTGATAATAGAACATCACTAATAGCACATTTCCTTAGATAACCACTCCCATAATACAAATCTATTTAAGTAAGAGTTTATTCTCTTTGGAAAGTTCGATTGCATTTTCTACAAAAAAAGCACACACTGTTTTGCATATCATTACATTCGTCCATATCTGTGTTGATAGCAAAAACTTAATCATAATATTAAATGATGAGAAATATGCCCAAGGAAATTGCAATACAGTTTAACTAAATAAATGGTTGTATAATAGAAATATAAAATTGCATGTTTCCACAGGACTTTTATTAAGAAATAAGAGCTAAAAATTCAATAATAGTGGAGAGCATGCAGTTGTCATGAAAAATTTCATTCATACACAGTTTATGAGCACTGGGTGAGACAGTTTTGAGAAATAATAAGTAAGAAAGTTTTCTCATCATGATATTCAAAGACATTTTTTTCATATTTTGTACTTGGATCTGTTTGGGGAAGTGACTGATTTTGCCATCAGTAAAAGTTATCCTGCTTAAAACAGTTTATTATTGTGTTTTCTGAAACATGGTTTCAAAATATGTATTTAGAAGATGCAGAAAATACACCAAGGAGGTTAGTCCTTATTAATTCATTTGCACTTTCATCCAAATTTTCCACATTATGAAGAATACAGCTCACCTCACGAAGATCATATTCTTTCATCGCTCTATAAAAATTCCTTAATCGCAAACTGGAATAACAGATATCATGTTTTCTGCAAGGAATAAAATTCCAAATTTTCCTCATGAAGAATACAGCTCACCTCACGAAGATCATATTCTTTCATTGCTCTATAATAATTCTCTGATCACAAACTTGAATAATAGCTATCATGTTTTTTGCAAGGAATAAAACTTCGGCATACTTTATGAAGTATGTTTTGTGACATGCAGTTGTGAATCAGATCAAAGGTAAAATTCTTTTCATCTTACAGTTTCTAAATTCATTCATTAAAAATTTCTGCCATCATCTACACCATACGTTATTTTTTCATAATTTCAAATTCATCAAGAAAAAAATCAAATACGTTGCAACATTTTGCTCACATTAAATGACATAATAATTACAACGAACGATGAGTAAATTTCCCATGTTTCTGCACAAGTGCCGATGGAACATTGACATTTTCATACACTTAAAAACTCGCAAAACATTAGAATAAATTTTTATTTCAGAGGCAGAAACAATTTTAAAAATCATCACATCTGAAATTTAGGGTCATTCACTTCACAAATGATGTTAAATTATGCGAAAGCACAGTCATTTTACGATTAACTAAATTATCAGCAGAAAAAATGCGTTCAAAATTCAGTATTAAAATAGTATTTTTATAATTAAACAGTTTCAGTGCTTTCGTAAGAGGAAAAAAAACTCAGCTTTGTATCCCTGATGGTAATAGTTTTAAATCAATATGCACAAAATTTATTCATACCACTAAAAAAATTATATGAAGTGCTAACAGAGATATTAAAAATTGAAATTGTTTTGTTCTTTTATTTATAATACGTTTAGCAGGAAATAAATGTTAATTCAAAGAACACTGCAATGGAAGTTCTCACATGTCCTATCAAACTTTTGTCAGTGATTTTAACTGAATTATCACCAGAAGAAATTTATTAATAAGCGAACACTACAACCAACGAATATCTAAGATATTCTTTGACTACAACAACGTTTGCACAGTATACTCTGAAATATTTTTTAATCACTTAATACTATAACAATAATTCGTATCACTGACATAATTTTTCAGTATTTCCTGAATTAAGTTTTTATCAGGATCATCAAAAGTCTTTCGATATGAAGCATGGTTTATTAATCTTTGAACAAATGTAGTTTCAAAATATTAGTCCTAATTTTATTTTCTAACATCTCATAGTTAGATTGTTCTTTTATAATTTTGAACTTACGTTATCTTTTCTCAAATAAAATTCGTAAATTGTGAATGATCAGAATAGCTATTACTCTACACCGATTTCAGCAGGTTTTTATAACACAAAACAAGTATAATAATAAATGTTTAATAATTTTAATTTAATTTGATCATATGTTTATATAGTAACAGATATGCAACAACAAAATATCCTTGATTCAACTTACTTATGTAAACTTGTCATTGTGATATATAAATTATACTTCATAATTGAGATTTTCATCAAATTTCTATGCACCTCATACAATTACTAATTCAGAAGTCAAACAACAAAAATCAGCGTTATACCTACAAAATTTTCACAGGACTAGTTTCGATGGTTTTACCGAACCATCATCTTCAGCTGCAAAACCGCAAATGAACAAGATAGGAAATAATGATTAGATAAGATAAGAAAGCCTGAACAAGAATAAGCAAGTGGCGCCATCTGTTGGCGAAACCAGAACTAAAACATAATTTCTCTAAAAGCCGAAAGCAAATTTGGATTGGAATTAGGATCGTTAACTAGAACAGAAAGATTTTTATGAATGTGAAATGCCTCTAGAAAATCCAGTTCTCCAATGGAAGATGTTTTTTGAATAATTTTGGCAGCAGAAAAATTGAAAGTATGATTTTCGGACCAGCAATGTTGAGCAACAGAAGACTTCTGTGTTTCCTTTTTTCTAACATATGCCTCATGTTCTTTGACGCGAAATTTTAAGGCTCTCTTAGTTTGGCCAATGTAAATTAAACCACACTGGCAAGGAATCCTATAAATACCCCAGGAATTCATATCCGGAATGGGGTCCTTGAGTATAGAAGTTGGAATTTTATTGATGGGAGAATAAACAACCCGAAAGTTAAATTTCAGCAAATATGTGCAACTTTATAGCTAATTGATGGAAAGAAGGGAATGACAACAGAATTTTTATAATCTCCTAAAATAAGAGTGTGGCTTTTAGTGTGTTCAGATGAGAATTTTTTAACTGCTTGATTAATAATGTTGGGTGAAAAGCCCCTGTCAATAGCTATTGCTTTTAAATAATTTAGTTCTTCATCAAGGGCTAGTTTGGAGGAGCAAACTTGAAGAGCACGGAAAACATAGGAATAAAATGAAGCTAACTTTTGTTTAGTCGGATGACATGATTTAAAGTGTGGTGGAAGGCAAACCGATGAAGGTTTACGGTAAACTGTAGTACTGAAGTTGGATGTGTTACGTGTGACCAGAATGTCGAGAAACGGGAGAGAATTGCAAGTCTCAAGTTCAAAAGTGAACTGAATAGCAGGATCAATAGAATTCATTGTTGAAAGAACTTTATTTAAATCATCTTTATTACCTTCAAACAGGGTAAAAGTATCGTTTACGTAGCGGAACCATGCCGGGAAGTTTAAAGTTTCAAACAATTTTGATTCATAATAATGCATGTAATGCATTATTTACCCTGTTTGAAGGTAATAAAGATGATTTAAATAAAGTTCTTTCAACAATGAATTCTATTGATCCTGCTATTCAGTTCACTTTTGAACTTGAGACTTGCAATTCTCTCCCGTTTCTCGACATTCTGGTCACACGTAACACATCCAACTTCAGTACTACAGTTTACCGTAAACCTTCATCGGTTTGCCTTCCACCACACTTTAAATCATGTCATCCGACTAAACAAAAGTTAGCTTCATTTTATTCCTATGTTTTCCGTGCTCTTCAAGTTTGCTCCTCCAAACTAGCCCTTGATGAAGAACTAAATTATTTAAAAGCAATAGCTATTGACAGGGGCTTTTCACCCAACATTATTAATCAAGCAGTTAAAAAATTCTTATCTGAACACACTAAAAGCCACACTCTTATTTTAGGAGATTATAAAAATTCTGTTGTCATTCCCTTCTTTCCGTCAATTAGCTATAAAGTTGCACATATTTTGCAGAAATTTAACTTTCGGGTTGTTTATTTTCCCATCAATAAAATTCCAACTTCTATACTCAAGGACCCCATTCCGGATATGAATTCCTGGGGTATTTATAGGATTCCTTGCCAGTGTGGTTTAATTTACATTGGCCAAACTAAGAGAGCCTTAAAATTTCGCGTCAAAGAACATGAGGCATATGTTAGAAAAAAGGAAACACAGAAGTCTTCTGTTGCTCAACATTGCTGGTCCGAAAATCATACTTTCAATTTTTCTGCTGCCAAAATTATTCAAAAAACATCTTCCATTGGAGAACTGGATTTTCTAGAGGCATTTCACATTCATAAAAATCTTTCTGTTCTAGTTAACGATCCTAATTCCAATCCAAATTTGCTTTCGGCTTTTAGAGAAATTATGTTTTAGTTCTGGTTTCGCCAACAGATGGCGCCACTTGCTTATTCTTGTTCAGGCTTTCTTATCTTATCTAATCATTATTTCCTATCTTGTTCATTTGCGGTTTTGCAGCTGAAGATGATGGTTCGGTAAAACCATCGAAACTAGTCCTGTGAAAATTTTGTAGGTATAACGCTGATTTTTGTTGTTTGACTTCTGAATTAGTATTTATTCGGCGTGTTATTGTGTCTTACTCATACAATTAGTTAAATAAGTAAATGGTGTATTATGGTGTATATGGTTAAACTTTGTAAAAAATTAAGAAATCATATTGCATGGTTTCAAATTATAAATAAACTGTTTAAATCTTCTTTAATTAGCAAATTAAAATGGTTTGGATAAATTTATGTTACTTTTGTTTTGGATAAGTAATTTTCGTTTCTTTTAGAATTTTCTGTTCAATAGCTCATTTTAATAATTAAACATATGTTTGATTTGGATCCCATCAGTGGCCAAGCACTAAAGTTACTGAATACTAATAGTTTGACCTGAGTTGGATTGCAATCGAAAGGGTTGGCTACATGAGAATTTTTGCAAATTTCCAATGTGTAACTTGGATACCAACCAGTTTCCTCTAGAAAGTCCTCCACAAAAGCATTCCTCCCTTTTGACAGATAGCACTCACATGCTTTGCTGAAGAATTTTCTGTTCAATGGCTAGCTTCATTTATGAAGCAAACTAAACTATGTTTGATTTGAGATTAATTAAAAAAATGAAAGGCAACTAAAAGCTAATTATCATTTATTTTAATATTTTTATTTTTCTCTTCAAGTTAAACAGCAAAATACAACTAATAAGTTAATATAGTATAGAAACTAATACATAATGATCATACTGGATATTTTCTGGGCACTTGATATAAGAAATAATAATAAAAAAAAACTGTTGATTGACTCCATAAAAATAAACAGGTTTAAAGATTTTATTCCAGTTATTGAAAAATTAGACATTATATATATTGATTAAATCTGTGCAAATTAAAGATTAAAACTTTAACATGCAACTGATTTAATAGCAGAGTAGGTAACACTGATTTCTTGAATTTATGGGTTCCTGTGCTAGGCGAGAAAATGCTGACATCCTTAGCTATTTATAATTCATTCTAAGGAAGCTTTAGATTTCTGTATAGTTAATTTTCTTTTTAAAAAATGTACATTAAGATGGTAAATAATGATTTAATGTTTCTACTGGGTTACTAGAACTTGTATTTTAAGGTTATTTTAGTAATGAAGATCAACTCAAATATTACCAGTTTGTCCTGATATATTCTTTGTAGATGTATTCTGTTCCTTTCAAAATGTTTGTTGATCATTTACTTGTAAGATAGTTATAAAGCATTTTCTCCTGTCCTTCCACATGTCTTCATGGTGTAGTTGAAAACAGACTCGATGTATTTTCGAGAATTCCAGGGTTCCTGTGAGAACATTGCACGTGTTTCACACCTCCTGCTTCAAAATAATCTAATGACGTCACATAGTACTTAATTATTCAAAAGCTAGTCAATAATTTTAATGCTTTTGCCATTTTGTAGGGAGAAACATTTATATTATAATGTGAAATATTTTTATAATCACTTTAAATTATTGACAAATTAGTAATTATATTTGTTATTTAATAGCTGATTTAATAACAGAATTGTTAGTGCTGTGGTTTCGTTAATTTTGGTTCCATTTCCAGCTGAGGAGATGCTGATGTCCTTAATTATTTATAATTCATTCTAAAAAAGCATTAGATCTGTGTATAATCAAGTTTCTTATTCAAAAATGTACTTTAAAATGCTAAATAAGGATTTAATGTTTCTGAGTTAAATTATAAAAATAATCCAATTTCTTTGTGATCATCTTGCATTTCATTATTAGCTTAAAATGTATTATGTCATGGATATGTATTAGTTTGCTACTCACACATTTAAAAAATAAATACCTTAAAACTTCCAAAGACATTGATATAATTAAAAGTTCAAGATAGTGTGGTATCTTGATATTGTGCTTACATCAAAATTTTAACTAAGCTTTACACATTTGAGCAATATAATCACAAATTAGATAACTGACCTAAATTTCTGTAACATAACATTTAATGATTATGAAAAAGCACACGATGACTTAACTATCTAAAGATAAAAATTACCTTTATGGCTAGTATTCTATGTAGGATCCAGAAAAACCACAAAAGCACCTTTGCGGCTAGCCCATTTCTAATGATTTCAATGTGCTTTGAACTATTAATATGTGGATGGAGAACCCCAACATACTGTTTTTTTTACCCAAAAGACTTCTTCTTATCTAAGAAATTAAAATTTTTCTAAAAGACATATATTTCATACATAAAATATCAGTAAATGGAACATTTAAGTTTATATATATATTATATATATATATTAGATTTACCTAAAACATTTTAATGAACACTAAATATTATACTTAGGTTCAAGTTATAGAATATCTAAATATTAATTCTGATTATTGATTTAGTCCCACACGTAGCTGAGTAGTTAAGACTGCTGAATGCTGGAAGTTTGATCATAGGTGAAAGTACTGGCTGTATGGTTTTTCCTGTGTGTAACGTAAATGTGAGCCATTTTTCCTTAGGGGAGGCAGATAGCCCTTGTGTTCTTTGCTGTATTCAAATATCCTAATCTAAACTTTTATTCATTTTTTCCATTTAGTGAATATGGCAGAGATAGTTATAATTCTTATGTATTACAGTGCAAGGATAAATTGTTGGTAATAAAAATAAACAAATAAGTTTCATCTTTACCCTCCCCCCTGTGTGTGTGTGTGCATGCATAAAATTTTGATTTTTCCATGTAAATTTGTTTTTGCGTTTAATTATTAAACTTGAAATGTCAGTTTAATGCCGCATATGTAACTCAAGTGCATTTTTATCCAACCACAACTTTTTTTTTTTTAACTGCAGTGTGTGTACAAAACTTATTTCATTTTACTTTGGATTCACTAGAATTTTTAATTCGATACTGCCATTTTACCTCTGCAAGATGATTGTTTTCAGAGATAATCAAATCTTGAGCTTATGAGAAAACAAATCACTCGCGGTAGTTCTAAATACTTTTTAGCTTAAGGAACAATGTAATAAAAAACATGAGCATTTCTTAATCTTTTTCTTGAATCTTCATTGGGCTAGATTTTGTTATTCTATTGAAGTATTTATCATCCTTACTGCATAATACAGTCAAAAGTCGTTAACACGGACTTGTCGGGCGATTCCGGATTATAGATCATCAGTTTAAATCTGGTAAGATGGCATGCAGAAATTATAAAATTAAAAATATGAAACCGTAATTTATGAAATAAAGAGCAATTATGATCTAAAGGGTATCAAAATTTACAAAAAGAAAAAGCTAAATATTTATTTGTTTACTTTATTAAACATTTCTTTCAATGTAAGTTGTTTAATTTGCTTCGTTTCATGTGATAATACTTTCTCTTTAATTCTATTAAACAGACATAATTTCTTGTTTAGTTACAAAATTTCGCTGTTCAAGTCCTATAATTGCTGTGTCGAGAATACCGATTAATTTGTCAATCGAAATTTTTTTGTTTTCAATAACCTCTGAGTCACTATCGGAAGCGAATTATAATGACGAGGAACTTGATTTAAATCATATCAAAGACCGAGTACATCGAGATGAAATACTACATTTAGTAAAGAATTATAAGCCAAATAAAATAAAAAAATCTGCTTTGAAGATAACGATAGTGCTGACAGATCAACTTCCAATTCATTGTACGCCGTGTCGTTTCCCTTCCCCCGCAGAGCAGCGTGAAATTGGTAAACATATTTCGGAATGATTAGATAATCAAAGGATATGCCTTTATCCATTTTTTGCAGCAGTTCCACTTTCTGTTTAATGGACTTCGAAACATACTTTCGCTTTGTAGATCCTTTACATATTAGTAAATATATATCTGAAATTCTATTTGACATAATCGGAAGTTCAAGCTTACTTTTATAAAATTGCTCTAACAGTCTGCAAAAAATAATAAGCCGGATCCATTTCGAAGATTAAAGAACAACGCAATCTGCAACATTAACTGAAATAGATAATTTTAGCTTATACCGTCCGTTATACATTAAACGCGCATGCGTAAACGTATTATGCGCATGCGCACATGTATATTCGCAGCCCTAAATGTCTTACGCGGAAGCGTAAACGCCTATGCGCATGCGTGAACGCGACGCATGCGCAGAAAGTTTTTAGTTTTGAGGTCCGGATTATGGGTGTCCGAATTAAGGACTTTTGATTGTAATTGCCAGTTTTCAGAAGTTATAATTCAGTGTAGTGTAATATTTAATTTATCTTTCACATTAAAACTTCAAAAATAATGATTATCCTTTTTTATATCTTTATTTCATTTTGATTTTTATAATAATTAAGAGATAGAAGTCTTCAAAGGAATATAACTGCAATTTGTTTTAAAATTTATAAAGATCTATAAAGAAGGCAATACAAGAACATGTCATATATGCATAAGAATTTTGGTCCTTGTTCAGTAGCAAGAGGTTTAAAAAAGGAAGAGAACGTTCTGACTGGCTTCCCAATGTAATCTATATATCTTCAAGATTTTGCCATCAAGTAACTTCCTGAATTCTAAAAATTATGTCACCTGTACTTCACCAGGTGACTAGTCCTGAGTTTTAGACACCATACACTGACAATACTGAAAGAGAATTGTCATTTCATGAAGCTCCAGACTTTGAATGCTGTTTTCAACTTTGAATTAACAATTTATTTTATTAATTTGATCTGAAGTGTATGAAATTGTGAAAATTTATCTTATATTAAAATAAAAAAAGAAAAAAAAATATTTTTATTTGCATGCATAAAAGACCTGGGCAGTTTGGAAACATACACTAAAGTTTTAGCATTTTCCTAAAATATGATTAAGTAAAAATAACCTCGACTTGACAATATCCTGATTTAATGAACAATTTCATGAATTATGTCACACTTTGATTACTATTAATTGTTTGAAATATTTTTGTATCCTTAATTGACAAACTTAATGACTAGAGCACATGGAATTAAAAAAAATTACTGAATTTAATTCAGTGAACTCGGGGCACTCGGGGGCAAAATTAAGAGAATTTGCAAATTATGTTTATTTTTAAGAAAAGTTGTGAATCTAAGGTACTAATTATGCCGCCAAAGAATTATGCAAATATTCAAAGTCGAATACGTAAACATACATGTGCGTATCTGCGGAGCTATGATCGTGAAAAGAATGTCAGCGTACGAGGGGTTTTCAACAATTCATTACAATACTGGATATTAATCTGCGTTGTGATTGCACCTGTATATATTTGTGTATGTTTGATACCTCCTTTTTTAATATCTAAATTGTATTATACTTCATTTGTATTCTTATTTCATTGCCCCTTTGCTGTGTATATCAGAGACTTCGAGGATTTTTTCATCCCTCCATTTCATGTGTTCTATAACCACTAGTTGGGACCACATTACAGTAAATCACCTATCTGCATGTTGGAAAATTTTTTATCACCAGTTCGGACTAGCGTCCACTTCTGCGATGGAATCAAAGAGTTAAATGCAATGGTAGCCACAGTAATTTGCTATAGAGTTTCGCCGATTACGGTGTGTATGTATAAAGCCAATGGCCTAGAAGTTTTCTTCCAGATTCGGGTAAAAACCAGTGATATCGGAATACCGCTATTTGATGGTTCGGACTATTTTAATTGGAAAGTGCGTATGATGAAATTTCTTCAATTTAAAAAGTGTAAAGATGTGGTTCAGCGAAAAGTCAGTGAAAATGATGACGTGGAAAAATGGGAAAAAAAGGATATACAAGCTACAAATTACATTTACGGCGCCATAACAAACAAACAGTTGGAATACATTCATGAGTGTTAGACTGCATTTGATATAATTGCGAAATTTGATGCAATGTATTTAAAAACTTCAACATCTCTACAAATTGTTTGTCGAAATAACTTAGAATGTGTGAAATTAAAAAATTATCCTGATGTAAATATATTTTTCGATGATTTTGAGAAGTATGTGAACGAACTGAAACATGCCGGCGCCACCGTGACGGAACAAGAAAAATTGAACTATATGCTAAGAGCATTACCTTCAAATTACAGTCGCATTGGTGACTTAATAGATGTATTACCAGAGAAGGACGGAACAGTCGATTACCTAAAGAGCAAAATCAAATCAAAATTACTTGAAGAGAAAAATGATTATGAAGATTGTGCACCAGCAGAAAAATCAAATGTGTTCAAAATCGAAACAAGCAAATCGGGTCCACAAGGGGAATGTCTGTTATAATTGTGGAAAACCTGGTCACATTAAAAAGAATTGTTGGCATGTCCATCAAAGGAACTATCGTTTTAATGGCTCCACTAATTATCGCGGTCAAAGTTTTTCAAACAATCGAGGACGTAGTCGTGCTTTTAGTGGACATCGTGAACGTGGAGCATACTCTAACCAGAGAATAAACACTCATCAAGGCAATAGTTTTCACACCACTGTTATTGAAAGTAACATGACAAGTTCCAGTGCAAATACTGTGACGAATAAAAATGAAATCGATTGGTTACTGGATAGCGGATGCACAGACCACATTATAAACAGCGAGGAATATTTCAAAGAGCAAGTCACTTTGAAGGATCCTATTCAAGTGAAAGTCGGTGACGGAAGGATTTTGAAAGCTACAAATGTTGGCAATATAATAGTTTCTTTTCCTGTATATAACTCTGAATCTATTGTAACATTGAAGAATGTATTTTATGTAAAAGAAATGAAAGCAAATTTATTAAGTTATTCGAAGATTACTGATAATCATAAAATAGTTTCAAAAGAAAAGTTTTCTAAAATATATGATGTCAATGATTCATTAGTAGCAGTAGCAAAGAAAGAAGAAAGATTATATAAAGTAAAGAGTTATGTTAAAAATAGTAAAATATTTGCAAATTTGACCAACAATAAGTTAACGTTAAAAGAAAAATTTCACCGTTCATTTGAACATGTAAATTTTAAATATCTGGATATTATGTGCAAAGATTAGCTATTAGAAGGAATCCCTAAAGAAACAGAAACCGAATATATGAAGTGTGCCATATGTATTGAAAATAAAATGCACAATTTACCATTCAAGAATAATAGAAGAAAAGCAGAAGATATTCTGGAGATTATACATACAGATGTAAATGGACCTCACAGAACAATTGGATGTAATGGTGAGAAATACTTTGTGAGTTTTATTGATGATTATAGCAAGTTGGCAAAAATTTATTGTATCAAATCTAAGGATCAAGTCTCCGATTGCTTAATTGAATATGTAAATGAAATTCAAAATTTAACAGGTAAGTCTATCAAAGAACTAAGATGTGATAATGGTAGTGAATATATAAATAGCAAGATATACAAATTTGCAAGAGAAAGAGGTTTCAAGATAAAGTCATGATTACCATATGTACACGAATTAAATGGTACTGCTGAGCGTTACAACAGAACTATAATGGATATGGCAAGATGTCTTTTAGCCGAAGCAAAAGTTGGCAGACGTTACTGGCCTGAAGTAATTAAAGCTGCTGCTTATTTGAAAAACAGGACATTAACAAATACTATTGTAAAGAAGACACCATATGAAATATTTTTCAATAGGAAACCATCTGCTAATGAATTGAAATTATACGGAAGTAGAGTGTATGTAAGAATACCAGAAGAAAAGAGAAAGTCGAAGTGGAATAAAAAAGCTGAATTTGGAATTTTACTTGGGTATACAGAAGTTGGATATGGAATTTTGATGAATAACAGAATAATAGTTGCCAGACATGTTGATATTATTGAAGAAGACATAATGTGTGTAGGTTGTGATGATGAAGATAAGAATAATGATGCAAATAAGAAGAATGAACCTCAAGAAGTGTCGTGTGAATGGAGTAATGATAACTCCAAGGACAGTGTGATAAATGAAGATGAAACAAAAAGTGGGATGAGACCAAGAAGCAAATCAAACCACCAGTTCGATTTCATGAAGAATTCGGGTACTACTGTGTTAGTGCAAATTTTTGTGATGCTACAGTTCAGGTAACTTTGAGGAGGCGACAACATGCAGTGAGGCTGGACATTGGAAAGAGGCAATGGACAGTGAAATGAACAGTCTTGTTAAAAATAACACTTGGACACTAGTGACTAAACCAGAGGATAAAGCAATTCTAGATGTGAAGTGGGTATTCAAAAGAAAACCAGGTAATGTTTTTAAAGCTAGATTAGTGGTTCGAGGTTTTCAGCAAAAGGATAGTATTGAGGACACTTACTCCCCTGTCATCAAGATGCAAACCTTAAAATTGTTACTTTCATATTCCTGTCAGTATAATTTAAATATTCATCAAACGGATGTTGAGACTGCCTTTTTAAATGGTTATGTTGTGTCTGAGGTTTATGTTAAACAGCCACAAGGCTATAATGATAATTCGAATAGAGTGTATAAATTAAAGAAAGCACTATATGGGTTGAAAGAAAGCCCTCGTGCTTGGTATGAGTGCTTTAACGAGTATATTGATAGTCTAGGATTTCGTAGAAGTAAATATGATTATTGTCTTTATGTTGTAGGGTTTATATTTATTTTAACTAACATTTATTTTAAGTTTAAACTATCTTTCCTGTCAAGCCTTACTTTCCCCTGGAACTGCCAATGCCAGAATATGTAAATTTGAGTAGAACGCGCAAGCATTCAAATTATCAGCGGAAGTATTATGATTTAAATAGGAAGGAAACAAGTTCGGTGTGTGATATTCTTACTTAGCGAGCGCGGAGGTAGTTAGCGAGAATTTGAAGGACCCCGCGTTTCGGCCTATGTGCTTGGCGGGAAGTAGTGGTAATCGTTCCAGTGAGCTTCAAGTCTGCTGAATTAGCAGCGGTATTGTAAAACGAGGTGAGTTAGTTATTTTAGAGAGCCTCGTAGTTAGAATCTTGTCTTTAGTTTCTTTTCAGGTTATTATTTTTATTTGACTGCCGAGTTGGCACCGTCTGTAAGCGTCAAGAGGACGCAATTGTAATTTATTACGTTGAATAAAAAGGGACTTAAACCCTTTACAAGACTCTGTGTTTTATACAGCTTTCACAGTCACCCCTTGGTTGCGTGCAAGTTAGAGGCGCGCAACGTTATATTGGCGCCCGAACAATTATCGAACTGAAATGGCCGAAAACTGGATGGAAGCCGCTGGACAACACCAAGAAATGACATTTCAGAAGGATTTGGATACCTGGTCCAGACTTTGAGAGCATCAATCAAGCCAAACGTCCATTTCGACGGAAAAAATTCGGTGGCGGTATTTCTCGAAGGTCTAGAAAACCACTTTCAGCTCTACCCTGTGCCTGAAAGACAAAAAGTTGCCATCGCCACATCAGCACTAAGAGGACAGGCCGCGCTATGGTGGAAAAACATAGGCAAATTTTTATTAGGGGAATTTGGAAGCCCGACATATATATTTGAAAATTTCAAAAAATCGTTAGTAAAGGCCTTCCCCATAGTGAAAGATCGCGCACGGCTGGAAGCCGAACTATATAGTTTCTATCAACGGGATACAGCACAATTGACGGACTTTATTTTACGAAAAATCAAGCTAACGGATATGCTGTATGGAAAGAAACCCGATGCGGAGATAATTGAAATAATATTACCAAGATTGTTACCCGCTGTCCAAGACTACTTTGAAATTAGAAACCCAAGCACATTGCAGGAATTGGCGGTGAAGTTTCAAAATCGCAGAATAGCGGAAAAAGCGAGAGGGGAAACATATTCTCAAAGTACCCGAAGGAAGGAGGAAACCAGAAATGGAAATCGCTCTTATGGGGGAAAAAACTATCAAGCTAACGCATCGAAACTCGAAGGTCAAGGCCCAAAAAGAAAATTTGAAAATAAACATCCGCGTACCCAGAAGACACAGATTGAAAGGAAAGCTTTAAACGAATAGAGGGGCCTGTGAAAGGGAGGGTCCAGACCCCGGAAGTTTTAAAAAAACCCTCAAATAGACATTTAAACACGGTCATCGTAAAAAACTCACAGCTACCAATTATACAAGTCCTGGTTGGCGATGTACCAGTGGAAGCCCTCATCGATACAGGAGCAGAAGGAAATTTTATGAGTGAAAATTTCTTCAAAAAGAATTTTTATAGGATACGATTATTTAAAACCAGAAATACGGAAATTATAGCGGCGCAAGGAAAAACATGTCACTGCATCGGGAAATTATCATTAAACTTACAGGTAAAAGAGGAAAGTCTCAAAGTATTAATTTTTGTCGTGAAAGATCTCCAACACTCTCTTATTTTAGGTATGGACTTTTTAAGGGCCGCGAGGGCCAAATTAAATTTTCAAGATAGTTCCGTGGTGTTGGAGATGGACCAGAGGGTGGTGGAACCTGCGGAGACACCTCAGTTGGACCTTAGCCATCTGAATGAACATGAAAGGAAAGCAATACAGCAAGTGGTGAGTAATTTTTCTCATTTATTTTCAGAAAAACCAGGAAACTGCCAAATCGTGACGCACAAGATTCAATTAAATGCCGAAAAACCTTGTAGGACTAAGCCATACCGTTATGACAAACAAAAAGACTTAATCATCGAAGAACATATTCAGGAGATGTTAAAGAATAAAATAATAACGCCCATAAATAGTGAGTACGCGAGTCCAGTCGTACTATGTAGGAAAAAGAACGAGTTTCCTCCTTCGGATAAAAGGGCTTGGAGGTTTGCTATTGATTACAGAAAACTAAATAGTATTACCAAATTTCCAGTTTACCCTTTGCCGGTTATAGACGAGATCATTAGACAGATCAAATCGACAAGATATATGTCTACTTTGGACTTAACGTCTGGCTACTATCAAATAGCTATGAGACCCGAAGATATACATAAAACCGCGTTTATAACAAAATCGGGCACTTATGCATTTTTACGCATGCCTTTTGGGTTGTGTGGGGCCCCATCAACATTCCAGAGAGCTATGGACATTGTTCTAAAGCCTGTCCTAGGAAAATCAACTTTAATTTATCTAGATGATATAATTATAACGAGTAGTACGTTGGAACAACACATTAATGATCTAGAACAAGTTTTTAAATTATTAAAAGAGGTCGGTCTTACAATTAACGCCTCAAAATGCAAGTTCGCAACTAAAGAACTTAAATATCTCGGTTATAAAATTTCGCAAAAGGGTATAGAAACGCAAGATTCAAAAATAAAAGCTATTAAGAATTTCCCACCGCCCAACACCGCCAAGAAACTTTCTTCTTTCCTTGGATTATGTTCTTACTATCGATCTTTCATAAAAGATTTCGCTAATATTGTTGAACCACTCTTAGTAATCAAAAGAAAAAAGGCTAAATTTACGTGGACAGAGGAAGCTAACACAGCTTTTGAAAGATTAAAAGAAGCGCTTATTAATGCCCCTGTTTTAAAATTCCCTGAGGGGGACGAAAACCTGGAAATTGCAGCAGATGCGTCGGACTATGCGGTGGGTGCGATTCTTATGCAAAATAACCATCCGCTGGCATTTTTTAGTAAAACGTTGAATCAGACACAAAGGAATTATACAGCTACAGAAAGAGAAACATTAGCCGTATTAATGGCTGTACACAAATTTCGAGTTTATTTCGGCAAATCGCCAGTAACAGTCTTTTCGGATCATGCGGCTGTGGGTAGACTTTACTCGGAGAAAAATCTAACGCCCAGATTAATAAGATGGGCTTTAAAACTCCAAGAATATAATATCACAATAAAATATAAACCGGGTAAGGAAAACAATGTAGCTGACGCACTTTCTCGTATAAAACTGGACGATGAAGGAAATGAACTTAAATGCGCTGTGTTGACTTTAAAAATTTTAGATTCTAGAGATACGATTATCACTGAACTGAAAGCTGATCCTGAATTTGGAAATATCTATGCATATTTGAAAGACCCCGAAAGCTTTGAGCACACAGATATCGATGCGATAAGAAATAGAGCAGAAAACTATGAAATAATAGATAATTTATTATTTTATACGAAAACAACAAACGAAAATCTTGAGTACAAACCAGTCATACCAGCCTCGCTTCGATTAAGCATTTTGAAGGAATTACACGACGCGAAAACAGCGGGTCATTTAGGGGTCAGAAAGACTTTAAAAAGGGTACGCGAGGCGGTATATTTCCCGCAATTATACAAAATAGTAACGGCGTATGTCAGGTCCTGCAACCAATGTCAGTTAATAAATGATATTAATTACAGCCCGGCCGGGTACTTAAATAGCATTCGCGCTACATTTCCGAATGAAATTTTAGGCATAGATCTTCTTGGTCCCTTCCCCCAGAGTGAGTTAAATAAAAATCGTTTTCTTTTAGTAATTGTAGATCACTTTTCAAAATGGACAGAAATTGTTCCACTTAAACGCGCGTCAGCCAAAACAGTCGCAGATGCATTCTTACACACATACATTTTAAAATACGGTGCCGATAAAAGTCATTAGCGATAACGGAAAACAATTCATTAGTCAAATATTTGAAAACATATGCACTGGACTTGGCATATGCCATATCAAAATGGTTACGTATAGACCGCAGGCAAACATAGCAGAAAGAGTGAATAAAAACATTGTAAAAATAATTTGCAGTAACGTTAGCACACATCACAAGCGCTGGGATGGCTACATAAATGAATTAGCTTATGCTTTAAGAACGGCAATTCACGATACTACGGGGAAAACCCCAGCAGAATTATTTTTAGGCCGAAAGTTAATTACGCCTTTAGATAAATTATTCTTTGTGCAACAATGAGAGCAAGAGTTTAAACAAAAAGATGTGCAAAAGCTAATTGATCAGGCGCTTAAAAGCTCGGATACGGCAAGAAATAGGCAGAAACTATATTTCGATAGAAAACGCCGTGAAGCAGATTTTAAAGTTGGGGTAAAGTATTGAAGCGGAAATTTTCTTTATCAAGTGCCCCAGACAATTTTATGGCAAAGCTAGCTCCAAAGTTTGAAGGCCCCTATGTAATTCAGGAAATCAAAGGAGTAGTCTTATATCTTAAGAACGAGAGAGGGGAAATCTGTAAAGCAAGTCCCGACCAGGTGAAAAAATACTATAATTCAAATGATTTTGAAATCCTTAAAAGTTTCTTGCAGGACTCAAGTCTAAACGAAATAGAAGGTCCAGAGACTACAACAACTATTCCACCACCCAAGAAACAGAGAACTGAAGAGAGACCTAGCACTTCTACAACCCGGACGTCGGAATCAAAAAGAAAAAATAATTTTCAAACTCCAGCGTTTAAGAAAAACAAAAATACAGATGCACCGGGTAAAGAAAGCGTGGTAAAGAGAAAAACACCACCTACAAAGGATAGCAGGAGAAATTACACAGTAAGGAGAACGCGCACACGGCCACAGAGTCAGGTGCCAGCAAGGCCGCCGTTCCGGAAACTGAAATGCCAACAGGAGGCACAAAAATACGAGGAACAGAAGAAATTCAAGAAGGACTCCAGACCGGAGGACGTCAAGACCAGCCGTCCCAGGGAGAAACGGAAAGGCCAACAACCAGACGATTACTCCGCCAAGAGGCCAGCATGTAGAGGACGCAAAAGAAAAAGTCAGGTGGACGACACTCGGAGGGCAGTAAGGAGAAGATTAACATCCATGAAACCTCTAACTTGGGACCAATTCTGCCAAAAACGAATGACGGAGTTTCAAGCATCGAAAACTCAAAGATAAGTTAAAACCTTCTATAATTTTTTTTTTTCTCTTTTGTTCCGAAATGTTATGCATAAGTACGAAGTTCTATGTTTTGACGAAAGTCAATATGTCTCGGTTGAGACTTAGTTTTGTTTTACTTTATTTAGCTAAGGCAAAAGTATTATTTTCTTTAAGTGTAAAAGCTAAAAACAAGCATTTTCTGTTGGTCGAAAGACTAATTCTGTTATGTTAAAGCCAAAATTTGGCCGAAGATAAAAATAACTTCGTATTCTTGTATTAATAAGAATTTTACTTTCAGTGCCGCCAGCTTGGCGAAGAATGAGTAAAGTAAAAATTTATTTTCTCTTATTCATTTTATGGTAAATTGTAAAAAGCATATGTATTAAAATTTTGTAAATGTATGTAAATACTTGAAGGTTATGTAAAAGTAGAATTTAGTCTAGAAGCATAAAATTGTAGATGCTAAAAGTGAATGCTTAAAAGCAATGAAGTCAAAATTTAAGTAGTAAATTGTAGATAAAGTCATGCTTTAGTGCGAAAGCCTGCATGTTTAAAGATGAATGAGGGGGAAGTTAGAATGAATGTGTTTTGTAGGGTTCTCCACCTACATTTGAATTTTTAAGACTATTAAAGTAGCTCATTGAGTTGTAGAATGTCGAGTAAGGTGTGTCTATTTGGTCGTTGAATTCTTGATACTTATTCCTTCCAGATGCTGGAAGGAAAGACCAAGATTGATTGATGAAGTCCAGGAAAATTTGCTGTAAGAAGAGAGTTAAAACGAGCAACAGAATACAATTTGTTACATAAGATTTTTTTGTGTAAACGAGGTTCTCGCCAGTTAGTTCAGAATTAGAGAAACTTACAACAGGTCGTTTGTAGGACCTGCTTCCAGGTTTTCCAAATTCTGGCAGCGGCAAATGTAGGGTTTATATTTATTTTAACTAACATTTATTTTAAGTTTAAACTATCTTTCCTGTCAAGCCTTACTTTCCCCTGGAACTGCCAATGCCAGAATATGTAAATTTGAGTAGAACGCGCAAGCATTCAAATTATCAGCGGAAGTATTATGATTTAAATAGGAAGGAAACAAGTTCGGTGTGTGATATTCTTACTTAGCGAGCGCGGAGGTAGTTAGCGAGAATTTGAAGGACCCCGCGTTTCGGCCTATGTGCTTGGCGGGAAGTAGTGGTAATCGTTCCAGTAAGCTTCAAGTCTGCTGAATTAGCAGCGGTATTGTAAAACGAGGTGAGTTAGTTATTTTAGAGAGCCTCGTAGTTAGAATCTTGTCTTTAGTTTCTTTTCAGGTTATTATTTTTATTTGACTGCCGAGTTGGCACCGTCTGTAAGCGTCAAGAGGACGCAATTGTAATTTATTACGTTGAATAAAAAGGGACTTAAACACTTTACAAGACTCTGTGTTTTATACAGCTTTCACAGTCAACCCTTGGTTGCGTGCAAGTTAGAGGCGCGCAACGTTATAATGTAAAATCTGAAAATGATGTATTTGTATATATTCTTTTATTTGTTGATGATTTGTTGATATATTGCAGAGATACTCGGGTAATTAATGATATTAAGGAACAACTACATAAAAAATTTAAAATGAAGGATTTAAATAAAGTAAAAAGCTACATTGGAATTGATATTGAATATGATAATGAGAAAAGTAATATCTTAACACTGAGTCAGGAAAATTATATTGAATCTTTAGCTAAACTGTATGGTATTAAAAATTCAAAGCTTTATGATACACCAATGGAGACTAATCTTAAACTAAGCCAATCTAATTTAAATCAAAATGTCAGATATAGAAATCTAATAGGAGCACTCTTGTATATTAGTCATGGTACTAGACCAGACATATCTTTCAGCGTGAATTATTTAAGTAGATTTCAAAATTGTTATGATGAGACACATTTCAAATATGCTTTGAGAGTTTTAAAGTATTTGTATTAAACAAAACATCTAAAATTAACCTATAGTAAAAATCTTAAAACTGATATTATGAATTGTTATGTTGATGCTGATTGGGCAGGTGATATTGTTGACAGAAAGTCAACTACTGGGTTTGTTGTTGAATTATTTGGTAATCCAATTTACTGGAAATCCAAAAAGTAAAATTGTGTGACAAAATCTTCCACTTTTGCCGAATATATTGCTCTATCTGAGGCTGTGACAGAAATTAATTTCTTGAAAAATGTTGTGAAGGATTTTTTTGCTGATATAACTCACCCCATTAAAATTTATGAAGATAATTCAGAAGCTTTGGCCATTGCTAATTATGGGAACTTCACTAAAAATTCAAAACACATAGAAGTTCAATATCATTATGTTCACGAAAATGTTCAAAATGGAGTAATTGAAATTGTAAAGATTGATTAAGAATCAAATATTGCAGATATCTTTACTAAGTCTTTAGGAAAGATTAAATTTATGAAATTTAGAGAAGGTTTGAAATTGAAATAAATTTTGTATACTGCTTATTTAAGTGATGTTTATTTAAATATATTTGCTTGAAATGAAATAGATTTTGGTAATGTCCTTATGTAAACAAATTGTGTTTAACTTTGATTTTAACATTTAAGTTAATGAAAGAAACTTTTTTTAAAAATAATTTGTGTTAAGTGTTGAATGTTATTGTTTATATCTATGCTTAATTGTAAATGGTAAAGATGAAAAGATTGCTTATATCTATGTTTGTTTGTAATTAGTAAATATAAATGTAAGGAGGCGTGTTAGTTTGGTACATTTATATTTACCGTATTGGCAACACCAAGTTCTCTCTTCTCTGTGTGCGAGCTATGGATGCCGATGTAATGTTGTGCACGTGTTTTTAAGTTTCAATAAAAAGTGTGAAAAGATACATTTCTTATTTTTCGACTTGTTACTTCATATGACATCGCTCGGCGATTAACGGTAGATTGTCGCCAGATCAATCAGAAGCGCAGCTAGTTAAAGAGCTCAATGTGACACCCAGTGTCGTCAGCAATTTATGGAAACAGTTTCAGGACTTTGAAAAGTTCGACCAAGATCCACAACCAAGGTCCAAAGCCGACCAAAATCCACAACGACGATTGAAGCTCACTATTTGCCTCTTTCAGAGCTGCGACACAGAACTGCTACAGATTCACAACTCTCACCTGAGCTATATGCTGCCGCTGAAATCCGAGTTTCACGGTTTACAGTTGTCTGAAGGCTTCATGAGATAGGGCTGTATGCCAAAAGACCTGCTGTTTGCGTTCCGCTCACTTCAATACACAGACTTCAGTGCGTGCTTTTTACACGAGCCGAGATATGCCTGGCCATTGATTCTTATTGTGTCTGCATCTGGAAAGAGCCTGGAACACGATACAATCCCTCCCTCATCATGGGAAAGGATCATTACGGTGGTGGAGGAGTAATAGTTGGGTAGGTATTATGCTGAACGGCCCCACACCCCCTTCATGTGTTTGACAAAGGCTTTCTGATTTCTATGAGGTATAGAGAGGCAATCTTAGATCATGTGTTTCAGGAGCGCAGTTGGTCCTGTGTTCCTGTTAATGGATGACAAGGCTCGTCCACATAGGGCTCAGCTGGTCAACAGTAACCTGGAAAGTGAGGATATTCGCCACCTGGCTAAACAACGCAACACCTAACTAAAATAATATATCCCTATAAAGCATGTCTGGGACGCTCTTAGGACGGCAATTTTCCCCCCTCCAAGAACCATCCTGGAGTTGCAAACTGTCTTGTTGCAGGAATGAGACCGACTGCCATAGGGGCTCTTCATCTGCGTCCTGTCTAGTATGCCGTCACGCTACACGACCTGTCTGGCTGTTGAAAAAACCATACCTCATATTAGATCTTAGAGAGATGTTAATTTATTTTACCGATGTTTATTTAGAGCTTTATTGATAATCATGAGACATAAAATGACTTGGAATGTCACATTCCTTTCTCTGTTATAAATGTATATTCATAGTGTAATTTTAAAATAATTCATATTCAGCGATTTTAAGTGATTTGCAATAAATTTGACAGATGAACTCCTGTGTAAATAGAAAGTTTAAGAAACATTAATGAAGTTCTGTATTTATGTCTTTATTCTAAACAACGCAACACCTAACTGAAATAATATATCGTTAGTTTCGCTTTCAGTTTCTGGACAGTTCTAAAAAATTAAGTTATTTCAACTTTTTTAAAAATTAACAGTATTCAGGATCTTACCTGTTTTTTGACGTGATCCTCTCTACTTCTCAAGGTTCCATATGATTTCGATCTCGTGCGAAAGTGATTTTCAGTACCGATATTTAGTCTTAGAAATATTTTATTCTTTTCAGAGATGGACGCAACTAGAGAGTTTACTGCATTTTGTTTTATTCCGTCACAAATAAGGTGATGAACGATTTTATCACGTTTAAATATTTGTGAATGATTTCATGTTATGCCCTGTTAATTAAATAAAGGGAAACTTTTTAAAAATTATTTCGTGTGATATTTGAATATGATGCAAATGTTATGCCATTTTTTTAATCATATTTAAAGACAATATCCACATTTTTTTTTTTTTAAATGTGGATATTAAGTTGTTAAAAGTTAAAGCTAACTTTTAACATTATTAAGTTTGTTAAAACTTAATAATGTTAATAATATATAATATTATAATATATAATATTATATATAATAATAATATATAATATATTAACTTAATAATTGGTTATAAACTTAATAATTGGATATTAAGTTTGTTAAAAGTTAAAGCTAACTTTTAACAGTTACCGTTATTGAAGCTAAGAATCTCTAGAAACTATGCATTTTCGTCTCACAAATATAATAAATAATGTAACTGTTCAATAACAGACTGACAATACATTTTATAAATTTTTAATAAGTTTGAATAATTAGTACATTTATCAGTTAACCAGATTTTTAAATCGCTATAACTTAAACACTTTTTTTTAATATGCTTGGCACTTTTATCATTTTTGGCATTGCGAACTTGGTATATAACATTATTCGAATTATCGAAAACAGTTTTAAAAAATTATATTTGAGAATGCAGGTCATGATATAAAGAATTATCGCATTTGGCCTTTGCCTGTTCTCATGACTAAGCACGTCCAGCTGTCATGAAGACCAAACATTAACTTATTCTTGCTGATTTTTTATGGCAGTTTATGTAGCACCGATGTGCGTAATAAAAAAACTGCCCATTAAATTATTCATAAGTCAAATGAAATAGTTTACACAGTTCTTTTTAAGCTGTACAGATATTAAACTATGCACGATTAGCTAAAAAATTATTTTATTTTAGTAATTGAGTTTGTACATGCACTTTAACACATTGACTGCCATGTACATCATCGATGATTCATAGCGGCCTTACTTTTCGGAGCCATGCTCATCGAATGTGACTCAAATTTTGTATTGTTTGAAGCTGTGTGAGTCATCGGTGCTTCACAAATGGATCAATTTATATGGTTAAAATTATTTCTACATTCAGAAAGTTGTTCGTATTCTTGGTTTCGGCTTCTGGAAGCTTTTTTTCATAGATTATTATCTGATTTTAATATAGATTTTGCTGCAATAAGTAATCAGTATTTATGAAGTAAAACAACGAAGTTATAATTAAATGGGATTGTGTTGTTTATTGAAAGAATACAAGACTAGCGATATTTTTTAAGATGTTTACACATTCACTAAGTTATTTATTTTTGGTTATGTATTATGTTTTATTATTTGTATTGTAATACAGTATTTGTCTAATTTTATCAATTTTTCCTATTGAGCCATAGAACTTTTGTGTTAATTTACAATGAACTGAAATGTAATAAATTTATTGTTTTAAACCTGTTATTTGTTTACCTATTTATTAAATATTCATAAAAATATGTTCAGATTAGGTACGGAACTGATTTTTAGGATAAAGGAGACACGAAACCACTAGAATTAAAAAAATGATCCGACAGACTATTTTACCACATTTTGCTGTGGCACTGTGTTAAATAAAGATTACACACCCACGTGTTAAATAAAGATTCTTTTCAAGTACCCTAAAAAACTTTGATTTTAGAAAACATCAATTATGTCCGTGAAGTATTAGCAAGTTTGTTATATTTATAATACCGCTGCCATGGCTTCAGCCATGGCATGCGAATCCCCAAGAGCTAAATAATGATATATTTCATTATTTCGCTCTTTATTATTCATTAAAATGGGGGTATCGCCTCAACCAGAGGTTCATTATAGCCCAAATAAGTCTGTTAGAGTTTAAAAAAAGGTGAATTTGAAGATTTAATAATGTCCTTATTCTTCAGAAACACAATTTGGATACACTAAAATTAAATCATCATGCTAGAAAATTAATTTCTTTAAAGTTGCACAGTAAACACCACGTGATGCGAGGTGGCCAATAGCGAGTGAAGGAGTTATAAGACCGCGAACTAAAATTTTCACTGAAAGCAAAGTCTTTGCTTTAAAACACTACACAGTACTAAATAAATTCTTGGTTAAATGAAAATAATAAGTAAGGAATGTAAGTTGCAATCAAAGTCCATAACGTAAACTGATCTTGAGTAATGAAGAGTAATAAGATACGTAAAATAAGTAGAAATAAAAGATATACACTGTACACTACCACCATAATACATTATGATGGATAGCTCGCGGTCTTTTATCTGTGGTTTCTTTAATGGCTAGGTATTGTGAGTTTTTCAATTTTTCAAAGAAGTTATGTGCTGTAGTTAGTATTTGATCATGAATCGGGAGAATCTTTAAATCCTTATATGGATTTGCGCGTTCCGCACAAACCAAGGTGCATTTGTTATGCTACGGAGAATCTTATTAGGTAAGACTTTTTTTTCTAGCGTTCAGTTTATCCGGCAGTTGCCCATGCAGGAACTGCATAGAGTAGAATTGGTCTGATGAGGGTAATATAAAGATTTCTCTTAGAATTCAGATTTAATTTAGATTTCCTTCCAAGCAGGGAGTAAAGAGACATAAATGCTGCATTAGCTTTATTGATGGTATACTGGATATGGTCCTTGAAATTTAAAGCTTTGTCGACGTACACTCCTAGGTATTTATATGAGCTTGCTACTGGAACAGGTGAATTATCTATTAGAATATTGGAATTAACTGGAAAATGTTTTCTGTATCTGCGATATAAAACAACACAACATTTATCTGCGTTAAGTTTAATTTTCCAATTTTCACAGTATTTGTTGATTAGATTAGCTTGCATTTGGAGTTTGTCAAGACCATTTTGTGGATTTCTAGAGCTGATTAAGATAACTGTTTTGTCCGCATATTTATAAATACTTAAGTGCAGTGGGACAGGCATGTCATTTATAAAAATATTAAAATATTTCGGTCCTAAAACAGACCCTTGAGGAAAATCTCTTCCTTGATGAGAGAATTTCCCCACATCTTTGCTTGAAACGTGCGACGGTAGAGATAAGAGTAGGTAAGTTTAATGAAACTATTAGGCAGAAGGAAATTTGACAATTTGTGGAGTAAGCCAAGCATGCCAGACTCGGTCAAATGCCTTCTCGAAATCGAGAAAGCATGCTGCTACTCCATTCTTTTTTCTAAATTCTTGGGCGATAAATTCTACCAGGTGGAGTATCTGATGAGTAGTACAGTGTCCCTTTCGGAAACCAAAATGGTTCCTATCAATGAGATCCATTTTCTCTAGGTGGTTAGTAAGTCTTGTACTGATGACACGTTCAAAAACTTTGCAGACAACCGGTAACAGGCTGATGGGTCTATAATTTTTGGCATATTTAAGGTCTTTTCCAGGTTTCAAGATGTTAATAATTATTGAATGCTTCCACTGAGAGGGAAAATAGCAGTGACGAATGCATGCGTTGAAAATATTGGTGATAAGTGCTATACATCTGTTATGCAGTGCTTGTAGCGCTTCATTTGAGATATCAAAGCCTTGGCTTTACGTTTTTTGATAATTTAGTGGCTTTATTATGGCTTTTAATTACGATAACATTTTCGCCTCCTCCTCTGTTGTGGGGTTTATCCTCTCTGATGATCTGATAGCCATGAATTTTGAATCTGTCACAAGCTCGAAGATGTGTTTCATTGACTAACATGATATCAATGTCATGTTTTTGGAGGTCGGAGATCATCATTCGTTAAATGGTGTTCGACCCGAAAGCCTTTACCACTACATGTTTATCCATTCCCTAAGGACCTGTAAAAGTTATTTTTGGAGGTAAGAGATGAGCTGAAGATGTTGCTTACGGATACCGTTAGCATTGAAGAAATTAATTTTTAAAAAGCTTTAGCTGAAATAAGATTAGGAATATTATGAATCGGCTTGAAATTCATAATCAATATTTGACAGATAATCAAAAACGGCCATGCTGACCTCAAAATGCTAATTTAAAAATGCTGAAGGAATATTTGAGCATTTTTAAAGTTTTAGAAGAAATCTTTAATTTGTAACTTTAATCTCTCATAAAATCCTAATTGGCTAGTTTTTGATCCTTTTGGTTGGTTTTCATCTCTGGATGGCTGTTGCCAGGCAGGACTACGTTTAGGGATCTCCTTTGGATTGAGCGCCGGGATTTCATTTTTGTCGTAATGGAATTGATTCTTTGTCGCTTCTATTTTGGCTTTAATTTCTTCAATCTGTTTCTGTATATTAAATGGGTGCCTAGGGCAACCTTTAAAAGAAGAAATGTGATCTGCTCCGCAGAGGGCACAGACTGGAGGTTTATCTTTATCATTTTTTGTTTGGGAGCAAGTATAGGTCTCGTGAGGTTTTGCACATTTTAAACAGCATCCTTTGTATTTGCGGCGATCCCGTGTATGCCCGTACCCCTGGCATTTATGGCATTGCATGGGGCCAGGGAGAGATTTGTAAGGTTTCCACGAACACGTCGAGTCCTCTTAATTTCCTTATGTCATATATAGCTTTACCTTCTTTATTGCGGGTGCATTCAGCTAAGTATACAGGTAAATGGATAATTTCCCCCTCAATAACATGAGTGATTTGACGGCTTTTTTGGATGGGTACTTCCATTTCTTTTATTTCAGATTTGATACGTTCAATATTAGCAGTTTTTGGCAGTTTCTCGATTATAGCTTTAACGGGTTTCTCGATGTTCATTTTAAAAGTATGGTAGGGGAGTTCAAGTTTATCTAAAAAATCAGTGAGCATTCTGTTTTGTTCAGAGTCGTAAACTCTGATGGTAAGAGTTCCACCGGATAAATTTCCGAGGAATTTTTTGATTTGTAACTTTTCTTCAATAGCATCTTTTAATTTGTCCCAGTCGCCTGCAAAGTCGGCTAGGACAGTGGGAGGGGGATATGCCCTGCCGTTTTTGTTGGGGCTATAAAATCACCCTGCTCGTTAGTAGAATCCATATTGTCTTCGAGATTTAATTCCTGGAATTTGTTTTTCTGTGCTGGCTCATTACCCTCTGCGTTTGAAAGAGCGCGTTTATGTGTTATGCGAGGTGTAGTAAAACCTTCTTTATCCGTTATGTTTTTCTTACGCTTAATTTTAGCGTTAGTAGATTCGGTAGATTTATTAGTTTCCATGGTAGCTGGGAGTAATTAGTGGGTTCATCCTCAGTTTGAGTTCGATAACGTACTGGCTTAGTGCTGCGATTTGATTTTTGAGATCATTAAGATAAGCTAATTATTCCTTGGACTGATTGGGAACATCTCTAAGTGAGTAATATTCTTCCTCTAGTTTTTGCATAATAAGCATAAGATTAGATGGATGTAATTCTGTAGTATGATTTAAACACCATTGCTCGGTTATTCTGAAAGCCTAATTTCTCTCCATGATAATCTGTTGATCCGTTCACCTAACCAAATGGCTAAGATTGAATGAAAAACATACTTATCAACATATTTCTGGGACTTAATAGCCCTTTTGTGCAGTTATATTTATTTTGTGCTCCAGAAGAATCTTGTTTACAAGCAGGTTACATTATAACATAAAAATCAACGGTACTTTTCCGTTTCGCGGGCGCAAATCCCGCCAAGCAGACTTTATTGGCGACAACATACATAAAAAATATTTAAAAAAAATGTTAGTTCTAAGAATTCCTTTTTTGAAGGCATAAACATTTTAATATCGCTTAAAATTTTATAAAAAGCCAATAAATAAAGACAATAAATTTGTAAAAAGACATTAATTTAAGAATTTACTATGCTTTCATGGTTCAACATCCTGATTCGCCGGTTCATATCACGTGACACCAAGCGATCTCATCTCACGTAAACTACTCTACAAAAATCTAATGCTCTCAGTAATTATCTACATTAATTTCAAATTAAATCTTAATTTGGAACACAAGTTTAAATGCAAGAAATATTTCAATTCGTAAGAATAGGTTACTCAGAAATTATGTAAAACTGCAGTGCTTTACTTCGCTAATGCATTCTCGTTAGAATTGATGAATTTAACCCTTGATTTTACCTTTTCTATATTTTCGGCTTCGGGTTAAGCGCTGTGATTGCATCCTGATTGACTTAATTACCGAAAATGGCCTTAGACATAAAACTGAACTATCTGATAAAAATTCTATGTAATTATATGCCAGTATTGAAAGAAACAATCAATCTGATAAGAAAAAGCTGCGACTTGTTTTGAAAATGAGGCTTAAAAGTTTACCAGCGAGAATATTCCGTTTGGCATCGGTTGTACCATTATTGGCGACTTTATCGCTTGCGCCGGCAAAACGGAAAAGTACCAAATCAACTTGTGTTAAGAATCACTGAACTGTTGTCTCATCGTACGTACCAGGACCACCAGTATGCCTGATTGCGATCAATTTTTCCTCTTCAATCTTCTACGAGATTTTCCTTCTCCTGAATGAACTACTACAAGTGCCACTTCAGCATTACTAGATAGAGCCTGGCATGTCATACCGAAGGTATCATATGGCCAAAAAAATTACGTTCTGTTCAATTTATTTGCAAAATAAGATGGAAAGGTGGGAAAGAGCACATGTGGTGTAATTTTCTTTAATTACCCTAAAGAAATCACATATAGTGCAGTCAAATTGTCTTTCTACTATGACATTAATGTAAATTATTTTAAGATATGAAGTCTAACATATCGTATGTCTTTAAAAGTTCTTATGCCTTATGTAACTGCCAGTCATTTAGACATATATACTTGCACTTACAAACATGTTTTGAATAAGACAAATATTCATGTTTTTGTATTTTTAAATTTAAAATATCAGTTTTAACTCATGAAATTATAAAACCTATGAAATTAATTTTGTAACACTTGCATTCTTTGATTTTATTTTCAAATATCAGTTAATAATAATCAGTAAAATGACTTTTCTTTCACATGTACTATTGTTCATTATTTTGAAAAAAAAAAATAGTCTAAGCGTTTTTTGTTAAAAAAAGATATTCAAAATGTTTTGAAAATGAACTCGTATTCGAAGTCAGTAAAAAATAAATTAATTAATAAAATAACGGGACATTCAATACTCATAATGGTTAAATATCTTAATATAATAAATAGAGTGTAACTTTAGCTAAAAGTTACACTTTTCACAAGCATTTATCTATATTTTTTGAGTAACTGTTGTTCCATTCCTTCACAAGAATAGCTTTAAATAGAACTTTTGAAGAAATGTTACATTTACTTATTCTTTTCTCCAACTCATTCAATACATGTTCAATTTGATTTACGTCTGAAGACTAAATGAAGGAAGAAGTTGTGATAACTTCCAGACAGTTGTATGAAAACCACATGTGAACATTTAGGGCTGCATGTTTAGAATCATTATCCTGATAAACTATGAATGTATTTTGCATTCCAATTTTTTTGCAGATGCTTTCAAATTTTCATATTAGTTATATACTGATCTATATAATTTTCCACTATAAATGATACAAGATTCTAGTAAAATTGGCTACCTTTGGTATCTAGAATACTTGAGAATTGTGTGGCGACTATTCATTGACTTCTAAAAGTCTAGAACGACAAGTCCAAAGTAGAGTTTAAATACCCTTTTATTTAACTTGAGACCATTTACAGTTGGCCAATCCTGGGCTTACATGAAGTCTCCACTTGGGCTTTAACTTAAGATAGAAAATAGGAAACTAATGCTAACTAACTAAAAACTATCAAAAGCTGTACAGAAATAACTAACAGAGTTATCCCTTAATTAAACCTCACTGGCAAATACTAACAGGCACGTAACAATACGGCTGAACGTAGTAAGATTTAGCTTAAAGCAATGACATGGCCAGAAAGGAAGACATGCATTACTAAGCTCTTCCACGGAAGTAACTTCCGTAGAAGAAAAAAATTGACGTGGTCATTATTTTTCGTCGTCTTAAACCTTGTGTAATTTTTCAGTCATGCGTAGCTAAATATTTCTATAAAATTGCATACAGAAGCATTTATATATATAAAGAGTGTGTTCAGGAGATTAATTCAGAAATGTATGTGCATATGCTTGTATGTACGGATGTAGGTGTTCATGTAGCATATGTATATGTGTGTACATACGTTTGTGTGTGTGTGCACAGATATACATGCATACATACATTTTTCAGTCTGGTCTCGAAAAATGTCTTGCTGAAACAGAATGTAAACAAACCACCCAACTCCTTTGAAAAAAAAAAGTTTAGAAATTTTTTATCATAATTTTGGTTTCTACAGCAAACTTTTGTGTGTGGGTTTATTTTAAACTCTTAGAAGAACTCAAATCTTAATATAAAGACGTGAAAATTTTTTACCTTTTGATAGTGTACCTGATGATTTATTAAAAACACAATTGACTCTTTTATATGTAATATTGAAAAGAAGGAGGGGGATATGTACAAAATTATAATAAAGATAATTCTAAGGTACTTTTGGTTGATCTTTAGATTATGGTAACTTGGCGATTTTTTGCGACCAACTCTCCTACAGCAACCTCTATTTTTTTTTCCCGCCGCCATTTTGTCTTCACGAAGTAAAGACATGTTTCTTTTCTTTTTATCTACTGAACACTTCTTCCAACAATCTACTAGCCGAATTACACTGATGCTAGAAATTTTATCTAACAAAACTGCTTAATCATGACAAATATTCACTGCAAAATTGGGAAAAAGTGCAATACCATACTCCTTACGCGTTTTTCAAAATAACACATACACATAAACCATGTACACGTCGACTGATTTTTACTTAAAAAAACATCCCAGAATTACACAAAAATGGCATTGCGCACACTCTTCCCTATATCCATGTACACTGTTTTTTCTCATAAATTAGAAAAATTTCACAAAAATACAATTTTCTGAATCTTTAAACCCGTTAAAAAGAACATATATGAAATTACCTAATAACGAAAAAGTATATACCCTTTCCAAATATTAACATTTCCACTTTGGTGGTCGTGTGCTTAATGCATGATATAATTAAAGAAAATAAGAGTAGACAATCTCCTATAACAAAATAATATATTAAGTACTAAATTACAATTTAAATTACATTGCAGAGATCAACGCAGAGCTCGGAACACAGTTCATGCTACCGCCGCGTACAGTTGTCTCACGAGAAGTCTGAGTGAGTAATGACGTCGCTTTGCTGCTCCGATTAAGAACTGGATTTTACACGTGGCGCCATCTCATGAATAGAAGTTGAAGTATCTGTCGGAACGCCACAGTACTCCCCCCCCAAAGTACCATCAGTACGTTATAAGTACTTTGGGTTGAATTTAACCTTTCTTCCAGATCTGGTAGTTTTAGGTTGCTCTTTAACGGAATGTAAGCTTTCTTCCGGGAGTGATGTTGATGAGGAAGTTGTTGGATCTTGCATTAGAAATGCTGGTTTGAAACGATCGATTCCAATCACTGATTGTTTGCCATTGCAGATGATGGTGAAATGTTTCGGTGTTCGTTTGACAACTTTGAATGGACCATCGTATGAAGGTGTTAAAGTTGGCCTAATTGCATTGTTGCGCACGAATACGTGCGAAGATGTCTCAAGCGCAGGATGTACAAAATAGCTTGGCTGGTTATGCGAAGATGCTGGGGTTGGCGAGATATTGCTCATGGTCTCGCGTAAACGTTGAAGGAATGTTGGAGGGTCGATAACTGGAGTAGATTCTGGGTGAAAGAATTCACCTGGCAGACGGAGGGTTGCACCATATAACATTTCAGCACAAGTGCTACCAATGTCTTCTTTGAATGCTGTGCGAAGACCAAGCAAGACTAGGGGTAAGGCTTCTGTCCAATGTGTGCTACTGTGGCACTTCAGACCTTGTTTGAGAGATCGGTGAAAGCGTTCCACCATCCCATTTCCAGCTGGATGGTATGGTGTTGTGCGAATATGGCGAATGCCAAGAAGAGAGGTGAGGGATGCGAACAAGTGACGTTGAAATTGTCGACCTTGGTCAGTAGTGATGGTGGTAGGCATGCCAAATCTTGAAAGCCACTGGGAGATGAATGCTCGAGCTCCAGTTTCAGCGGATAGATTTTCAATAGGAATGGCTTCAGGCCATCTTGTGTACCGATCAATACAAGTGAGGAGGTAAGTGTAACCATTTGAAGGAGGCAATGGACCAACCAAGTCTAAGTGCACATGATCAAAGCGTATTGCTGGAAGGTTAAATTGTTGAATGGGGCTGTGAGTGTGACGGGATACTTTACACCGTTGACATCTAATACATGAACGAGTCCATTCTGTGATGTCTTGATTCATTGCTGGCCAGACAAATCTGTCTGCGATCAGCCTTTTGGTGGCACGGATTCCAGGATGTGCCGAATTGTGCAAGGCATTAAATACTTCACGTCTAAAATTGACAGGAATATAGGGACGTATTCTATTGTTCTCTATGTCACAGTAAATTTTAAGCGTTGGATCAATGTGCAGCGGTTGTAACTGAAGGGAGGTTTGTGGATTTGAGATTAGGTTCTTGAGTTCCTCATCATGCAATTGAGCTTTTGCAATTTCAGAGAAATCTGGGGTAGTGAGGTTGATATTGTTTACCCGAGACAAGGCATCAGCGACACAATTATCAGTACCAGAGACATATCTGATATCTGTACTAAACTGGGCGATGAAATCCAGATGTCGAAGCTGACGAGGAGAACATGAGCGAAGGTTAATGGTCGATGATCGGTGAAAATGATGAAGTCGTGTCCTTCCAAGTTGTGCCGGAAGTATTTAACAGCACAGTACACAGCAAGTAGCTCCCTGTCATATGTGCTGTATTTCCTTTCTGCAGTAGTAAGTTTTCTGGAGAAGAATGCCATTGGGGAAAGTCCTTTAGTGGTATGGGCTTGAAGCACTGCTCCTATGGCCGTGTCAGATGCATCTACCATTACAGAGAGCTGATCACTAGGTGAGTGATAAGAAAGTGTGGCTGCATTTGCCAGATCGTGTTTGCATTGCACGAATGCTGCAGATGCAGATTCAGTCCAAGGGACGGCTCGTTGATCGTTTTTTTTTTTTTTTTTTTTTTTTTTTTTTTTTTTTTTTTTGCTATTCTTCAGAAACTCATTTAGGCAGGCTTGTGTTTTGGCGGCATTTAGCAGAAAGCGTCGGTAGAAGTTTAACATTGCTAGAAAACGCTTCAGTTCAGAGATGGTTTGATGGTTTTGGGCTGAGGTAGGTCGTTAATTGCTTTGACTCCTTCCGGTAAAAGTTTGACTCCATTCTGGGTGATAAGACATCCAAGAAAGGAAACTGAGGGTTGACCAAGTAGCGTATTTCCAAACCCTACCCCACTTTTCGAATTTTTGACGTCACGGAAATATCGACTAGTTTCACCTGGCAAGACGCCTACCCCACTTTTGACTACTACGGCGCGCTTTCGAAAGAATTGTGCTGTTGAATAGTGTGTTTAGGTGCTAATTGTGAGATTTTCGCAATTTAAATTATTATGAGGTGGAATTTACGCAAAATCTTTAGTGAATGGTTATTGTTTATCGCCTTAGTGTATTTGAGGAAAGAGGAGAATAATTCACTGCTGATGTATACATTAACAGTATGAAAAGTCTGGAAGGTGACACTCGGCAATAAATGTGCTCGCCAGTGAAACAAACGAAAGTGTTCGAAAAACTTATCCACATCTGAAGCCACTATACAAAAATTGTATGTGTGCCAATACAGCAATTTAAATAAAAAAAAATTGCAGAAAACTTCAGATCAAGGAATAAGAAAGAATTGCAGTGCCTCTATGTGCTTAAAAACTACGAAGCATTCTGCAGACTTTCGTGCCAAAAAATCAAGGTTGACAAAGAGATTAATACATTTTATTGTTTCTTTTAGTGTATATAGCAGCGGCCGAGCGGTAAAGACGCTGAACACTGGTAGTTCGGTCCGAGGTTCGAATCCCGCGAACGGGCTGGCTGCATGGGCGTTTTCGTGGTTTTCCCCATGTGTAACGTGTATACGAGCCAGTTTCCCTTAGAAAGTCCTCCACGAAAGGCATCCCTCCCCTTAGGCAGATAGCCCTAGTGTGCTTTGCCATAATTAAATACACCACACCACTTTTAGTGTATATATTTCAAAATTATTAAAATAACTCGCACAGTTGTTTAATTGCTTAAAACAGCAGTAAAGTTCATTTATAAAGATATACAAGGAACTTCATAATTCATTGCTTTGGTGAACAACTGAAATTTACTAAATTACCTAACTTTATAACATTAAATATCTTCGTAACTGTGTATTATGCTCTGTTTTATAAAAACTTAACTACTTTATTCATTTGTTATACATTAAAATATTTTCTGATTTATTTACTAAATGTGTAATCAATTATCAGGATTACTAAATGTATTAAGAATTTCCATACATGCTTGTGCAGTGTGAATGCATGTTTGTGTAATGAACTTTGATTTTCATGAACAAAAAAGAAATACAATCTCCGAATAAGTACTTTTTTGTTTTCCAGTTCCTGTGTTTAGCTGTAAAAGTAAATTCACTTCAACTATGTGTCTGTGCAATTGTGACGATGTAAATGCTGAAATGTATGTATAGTAAAAACTCAACAAAAAAAATACCCGGAAAGCTCTTGAAATTTTGGATAGCCGAGCATATAAAAAATGAAATATTGTAATAAGTGAATAGAAGAATAAACTACTAGTCTAAAATCATAAAAACAGTTCTCTTATTTGTATCATTTTCATTCATCCTTGGAGTCGCTGAATTCTATGCAGTGCAACATACGAGCCAAACTCACTAATTTTTACTCACACTGCCATATACTCATCACTGAATTCCAAAGCTAACTGATGAGAGATGAGATGTTTGTGTGGCGTTTGTAGACGTGGAAGGCGAAAGTACCATAGATAAACTAAACTGGCTCGTGTCACAGGCTATTCCGAGGGTATTTCAAAGCCAAATTAGCCTCTTTTCTACGAAACATGTGAAACCACCTCTCTTTCATTTCACACCACGCTTAAATCTCGCCAGCGATGCCAGTGTTTTCTGTATTTTGTTCATTTCCAGAAAGGATATCTTTTCGTGGTAAGCGATTTTTGTTTCGTGTTAAGAGAAACAAAATGCATGAAAATACATAGTAGTAGTTTGTCGAGACCGTTGCATTATTTCGTGTTAACCGATATTTTGCCTTAAGCGTTTTCATGTTAAACATATTCCACTGTATACAAATGTGGACTATGTATATACAAACAATTTTTTAAAAGGAAAATTTATAATCCTTCCAAAAATTTTTGTGCATTATGCTGTTAAAAATTGATCAGTAAATATATAAAGAAAGAAATTTAGAACCAATTTTTCAGAAAGAATAAAAATTGAAATTCAAATTAACTTGATAAAATCCTGTTTAGACTAGTAAAATCTTTTTAAATTGGAAGATATTTTTAATGATTTTACTTCCCCCCCCCCATTTTCCTTTGCTACTGCTGTTTGATAAGAAGTTCTAGTGAAGTTTTGCGTTAAAATTATTTTGAACTTTCAAAGATTTTAATTTTTTCTACATTTTTAAGGGCATGTTTTCTTTCTTTCTTTTCTTTTCTTTTTTTTTTTTTTTTTTTTAAGATTCTTTTTAGATTAGAAAAATATTTTTAAATCGGAAGATATTTTCAATGATTTTCCTTCACTTTGAGGAGGACTAGAATTTTTTGGTGAACTATTAAGATAAAAAATATATTGAAATGGTTCATCAGCTGATTCTGGATACAGAAAAGCAAGGATATTGTTTTAGAAGGGGAAATGTAATTAAATTCGACATACCTCCTCTTGACGATATTATGTTAAAGTTGGTTGGATTCCTCACCTTTCTTGTTCTTTTATACTACTTTTTGGTTTTTCTTGTGATGGTTTATTTTAACATGTTGACTGCCAGGGGGGGTCACCGGTGACCTGCACTCGACTTGGCTACAGCGCCGTGGGTGCCACTGGCAATGCGACCAATAGTAAAATACATAATTAAAATAAATATTGATACTGATAGATTTTTAAATAGTACCATTGTTACTATAATGGTTTGAAGAATAATAAATCGTAAAAATTTAAATTGTAAATCACAAAAATGGTCTACAGATGTTGAGGTCACTGGTGACCCCCAGCATGAAGCACAATTATATAACATTATGTTCTGTAGATAATATTTCAACATAATATATATTGCATAATAAAAATTTCAAGTTGGCGTCATGTGCAAATCACGTAAAATGCACGCGGCAGTCAACATGTTAATTTTTACATTTTAAATTATTCTTGTTCCACATTTATAGGATTTTATGAAGATCATTTGAACTTCAATTTTTTAGTCTTTGTGAAAAGTTGTTTCTAAATTTCTTTATATACTATATATAAGAACTCTTACACTCCTAGAAAAAACTAATTTATATATTTATTTATCCCAAATTTTCATTTTGAAACATTTTAGTACATGCTTTTCCTCAATATTTTAAAAGTTGATTTTTTGTTGAACTGAAATATGTAATATGGAAAAATTCTATCAAAAAACATAACTCAGAATCAAAACAGGAGATAAATTTGATTCTCTTCCTCTAATAGTCATTTGAAACATTTTAGCGTGTTTTTCCATTCAGCTGAAACAGTAAAAATATAGAAAAATTCCGACAGAAACATAATTCAGCTGAGAAACAAAACAGGCAAAAAAATGGGTTGGCGTCAGGAAACTGATTGGTCTAAAACAGAGCTTCTTAAACTTTTTTTCAGTCGTGACCCTTTTTTATCATAGATTTTTTCCACGACCCCAAAATATTTATGAAAATTTTGTGAGACCCCATAAGCATTGCGAAAATCTGACACATGCGCGAGTGAAAATGTAAGTAAAATGTAAGATAGTATTGCAGTTTTAGGTCATTATCTTTAATTTCTCATTTTAAGACATCGAACAAAGTGGAAATTTTAATTAAGAAACAGACGAAATGACAGCGTCACGTGCAAAGCAAGTAAAATGAACATTTATATTATAAACAGAATGCGTTAAAACATTTTTTTTTTTTTTTTTTGTTTTTTTTTTTTTTTTTTTGTCTGTATTGTCTTATCTTTATCTATTTTCAGATGCATTGTGTAAAAATATTGGGTAATTGTAAAATTATTATATTAAGTTTAAGATAAACCAAAACTACTAAAATTTTTTTAGACTCCCTTGCTGTAGATAGGGGTTACGATCTACAGTTTAAGAAAGTCTGGTCTAAAATAACGTTACAATATTTGATTTTGTTGGAACATTGGATTAACTGAGGACACAGCAAGTGCAGTCATGGCAGGTGTGCAATTTTGGAATTTACAGAAATATCAAGTAGCAAAATTTTTGGAATTTAGGACCCACAGAGATTGCATAGCACAACAAAATGTACCTGCTGAAGCTAGGACTCCAGTGCATGGTTATATTCTTATAAGGAGTGTATGCTTGGATGCAAAGATGCATTTTGAGTCATCATCGCTAGGTCACCAGCCTACACAGCATTGTGTGATACATCATTCATGTAAATAAGAAATAAAATTGACAGCACTTTAGTTAAATAACCTAACTCATTCCTTGTAAGTATTATGCAAGAGTATTGTAATTGTTGAATAAGAATAGAACACTTGCTTTCTGTTCATCTGAAATGGGATAGATATTCTAGCAGTTATTCCAGCAGAAGTTTGCAAGAACGGATCATTCTGTATTTAGTTAGATAATCAAAATACACAAGCTATGAACGTAACATATTAAACCGTAATTCACTTTTCACATTGGACAGCCAATGTTTATCAATTTTCACATAACTATTGTATTTCATACTCTATTGTATGCTGTTCTGTTGAAGACAAGCCTGAAATCATTTTTTTTTTTCTCAAAATGCAATTGATAACTTGTTTTTTTACAAAATTATAACCTGGGAGTCATGAACAAATTTGCGGGGGGGGGGGGTCACCAAATTCAAAGAAATTTATTTGACAATAAAAGATATACGGAATTTGAAGAGAATTTTGGATGTTTTTTAACATTTGTCAGGAATTTTAAATTAAACATTTCCATATTTTAATTCTGATTTTATTGCTTTTCACTTGATTTATGTGTTACGAGGGCAATCCCAAAAAAGGTCTCCTATTTTTGGGGACGTAGAGAGAGTTTTAATACGGTTGTTGGCAACACTGTTGTGAGTGGTGCTTTCTCCACTACCACATAAGCACGCAGGCGCTTCGCTCGGATGCTCAGTCTTGGCTTGGCAGCCATTCGAAATAGAGCTCCCGATAAGCGTTGCCGCCAAGTGCGAAGTGCGCGCAGTTATTCGATTTTTGAATGCAACAGGCGTTAAACTGGTTGAACTTCACCGCCTATTGACGGGAGTGTATGGACAGTCGTGCATGGATGTCAAAAAAGTTCGCAAGTGGTGTAGAGAGTTTACAGCCAGTCGTACTGAAATTCATAACGAAGAAAGGAGCGGGAGGCCGTCAATTGCCGATGAGACAATCGCGAAAGTTAAGGAACTTGGGCGTAAAGATCGGAGGATCACTCTGGATGCTGTCTGCATTTTGGTTCCTGAGGTTTTCAGAAGCACCATCCACAGGATTTTAACGGAAAAGTTGCAATATCGGAAGGTGTGTGCAAGATGGGTGCCGCGTATGTTGACAGAAGACCACAAACAGCAACGGGTTTATTCTTCCCGCGAATTTCTTCGCCGCTATGGAGACGAAAAGGACAACTTCTTGGACTTCTTGGAAAGATGAGGGTCAACACTTCCTGAAGGGCATGGCGGCAAGCTGGTATGACATGGGCATTGTAAAACTGCCACAGCGTCTACAAAAATGCATCGATTGAAATGGCGATTATGTTGAAAAATAAAGCATTCTTCAATCTTTAAAGAGATGTAGCAATTATAGAAAATAAATGTTTCTTTGTATATCTAAAAATATAGGAGACCTATTTTTTGGGATTGCTCTCGTGTGTTTGATGATTTCCAAACAGCTCGAATCAAATTTCAAAGCAACTGCATATGCGCAGCTAAGATTTAGTTTTTTCGGCTATCTTAGCAATGTCTTGCATACAATTTGTAATTGTAATACAAATTGCATCATTTATAAACTACGTTTCTTATTTCTAATCAAATTTGTTGTCAAGTAAGCGCTTAACATTTCCTAAGCATTGGAAAATTCAGTAGTGTCTCAAAGGATAATAAAAACAATGTTGTTTTCGTTGCAATTTTGTTCACGATGGTTAAATGGCCCAAAATCTCTTGTAAGAGAAATGGGATGGATGCACCAACATCAAATAAACTTACAGAAAAACTATTAATGAAAATGCAAAAAAAAAAAAAAAATGTAACCATTGGCTCTCTTTCTACTTCTAAAAATAAAAAAAAAATTTAAAAAAAAAAATTGAGTAAATATCAAGAGTTTATACTGTTTTACATGTTGCATTATTAATGGAAAAAGAATATCTATTGTGTGTTAAATGCAGTGAAAACTTGGCAAATGGAAAGCATGAAACCTGTGAAATTAAAAATACATTTAGAAATGGTACTTTTCCCGTTTGCCGCCGCAAACAATAAAGTCGCCAACAACGGTACTACTGTTTCCAAACGGAATATCTTCGCTGCCAACGTTTTCCGCCTCATTTTCGAAACAAGTCTCAGCCATTTCTTATCAGATTGTTTCTTTCAATACTGGCATACAACTACATAGAATTTTTACAAGATAATTAAAATTTATGCCCCAAGACCATTCGCGGTAATTAAGACAATTAGACTGCAATCACACCACTCACCCGAAGGCAAAATGAAGGGTTAAATTCATCAATTCTAATGAGAATGCAGTAGCGAAGTAAAGCACTGCGGTTTTACATAATTTCTGAGTAAGCTATTTGTACGAATTGAAATAATTCTTGCATTTAAACTTGCATTCCAAATTAAGATTTAACTTGAAATTAATGTAGATAATTACTGAGAGAATTAGATTTTTGTAGCGTAGTTTACGTGAGATGAGATCACTATGGTGTGGTGTGTTTAATTACGGCAAAGCACACTAGGGCTATCTGCCTAAGGGGAGGGATGCCTTCGTGGAGGACTTTCTAAGGGAAACTGGCTCGTATACACGTTACACATGGAGAAAACCACGAAAACACCCATGCAGCCAGCCCGTTCGCGGGATTCGAACCTCGGACCGAACTACCAGTGTTCAGCGATTTTACCGCTCGGCCGCTGGTGGGCCGTGAGATGAGATCACTTGGGATCACGTGATATAAAACGGTGAGTCAGAATGTTCTACCATGAAAGCATAGTAAGTTCTTAAATTAATGTCTTTTTGCAAATTTATCGTCTTTATTTATTGTCTTTTTACAAAATTTTAAATGATATTAAAATGTTTGTGCCTTCAAAATAAAAAATTCTTAGAACTAACGTATGTTTACATTTTTTATGTGTATACTGTATGTTGTCGTCAACTAAGTCTGCTTGGCGACATTTGCGCCAGTGAAACTGAAAAGTACCTCAGAAACTAAACATAAAGATTAAGTAAATAAATCTGAAGAAGGCTGATCTTTGGAATATGGTAACTGACAGTTTGGCGACATTTTGGAGGCGATAAAGGTTACTACCTAGGACTTTGGGAATAATGTGAGAAGCACTCAGTTCCGATTACGCATTATTTTGTGTGAGGGAAATGAGAGATCATGAGATATGTCATGTGACATTAATGGACGAATTACAGTTGTTTAATCGGAAAAGGGGGGAAATCTGGAAATTTCGTATTTAGCTATATTCTGTGTTGTGTGAAACGTGACATTAATGGACGAATTACAGTTCTTTAATCGGAAAAGGGGGTTAATTTGGAAAAGCTTCATTGTGTGTTGTGTGAAATAATGTTGATTAATTTTCAGATTGCATGGCACTATGTAAAGTGAATTCTAAATTTTTAATGCGTTTATCTGATAATAATAATAAGCTGAGATTGAGTGAAAGAAAGGATATTACAAGTTTAAATGGCGGTGCAAGAAACATGGTGAAAATGGACATTTTGTGAAAAGGAGTGTAAGGAAGGGTACGTGGTTTGCTGAAAGTAGTTTGAGTATTGGTGAAATTTTATTAATTTCTTATTACTTGGTGAATAGACTTCTAAATTAAGATTTAACTTGAAAGTTGACTACTGGATTTAGGATTTAGAAATTAGCAGTAGTACTGCAGCGACGTAATGAAGATTCTGAAGAAGATTAGGTAAGTTAGTATTTTTAATCATTTGAGGATATTATTTTTATGCATTGTTTTAAATGTAAGGAGTAAATAAATTAAAATGGTATTATTTGAAAATTGTTATTAGCAATGATTTAGTTTAAAGTAATTAGGATTGTAATCTAATTTTTATTAATTTAACGTATGTGCTTATTTATATTTTAAGTAGTGTTTTTTAATTTAATTATATTTTAATTTAATGATCGTGATTTTGTGAGTTATATCTTTGTAGTATTTTGGAATAGGTTTGAGTAGTATACGTTGACTATTTTCATGCATTTTCGTGAAATTTTTCTAATTTATGAGAAAAAAGCAGTGTACATGGATATAGTAAAGAGTGTGCGCAATGCCATTTTTGCGCAATTCTGGGATGTTTTTTTAAGTAAAAATAAGTCGACGTGTACATGGTTTAGTGATATTTTAATTAAATGATAGTTATTTTGTGAATTTTATGTTTGTAGGAATTTGGTATACGTTTTAGTTGAAGTAAACGTGCATGGAAATAATTTAAATATTTAACATTAAGTATTGCGGTATGAATTCGTTGGTGACGTTTATAATATAATAGATAATTTCGAGGTAAAAGTTTTTAGATATTTTATTTATTTTATACGTGGAAATGTTCATATTTGGAAAGGGTATATACTTTTTTGCGATAAGGTAATTTCATATATGTTCTTTTTACCGGGTTTAAAGATTCAGAAAATTGTCATGCATTTTCGTGACATTTTTCTAATTTATGAGAAAAAAGCAGTGTACATGGATATAGTGAAGAGTGTGCGCAATGCCATTTTTGTGCAATTCTGGGATGTTTTTTTAAGTAAAAATAAGTCGACGTGTACATGGTTTATGCGTATGTGTTATTGTGAAAAACGCGCAAGGAGTTTGCAATTGTGCACTTTTTCCCAATTTTGCAGTGAATATTTGTCATGATTAAGCAGTTTTGTTAGATAAAATTTCTAGTATAAGTGTAATTTGGCTAGTAGATTGTTGGAAAAAGTGTTCAGTAAATAAAAAGAAAAGAAACATGTCTTTACTTCGTGAAGACAAAATGGCGGCGGGGGGAAAAAATAGAGGGTAGTAGCAGAGTTGGTCGCCAAAAAATCGCCAAGTTACCATAATCCAAAGATCACCCCTGAAGAATTTTTTTAAAGAATGAGCTGAGAGCATGAAAAATTAAAATGTATTTTTGTAAAAATATACAACAGTTCCTGAGAAGGATTTACAGGCATCCTTAAAAGTTTCATATTTAATTGCAAAAAATTTAAAACCTCATACAATTGGAGAATCGCTCATTCTTCCTTCAGCAATTAAAATTACATCATTTATGCATGCAGAAAAATATAGTAACGATTTAAAAACAATAGCATTAAAAAAAAGATACTGTTTCTCACCAAATTTTTGTCATATCAGACACTATAGAATACAAAATCCAGTCTTTACTATAAAACTTGATGAAACTACCAACATTACTAAAATGTTTCATTTCATCGTTTATGTGAGATATGTTTTTGAAAACGACGCAGTAAAATATTTTTTATGTTGTAATATTTGGGAAGGAAAAGCAACTGGAGAGAAAATATATGAAATTATTAACAGACATTTTGAAACAAATAATCTTACCCAGACACACTGTGTCGCAGTTTGTACTAATGTAAGCTTTTAAAACTAAGCCAATACTTTGGCAAGGAGAATTGAACAACAACAACAAAAAAAAAAAAAACAAAAAAAAAAAAAATATGTTTTTAACATTTTACTAAAAAAATAATACAGATTTCTTGTTTAAAATAACATATGATAAAATTGACAGAAATTTTTTTGAAAAATTTCCAAATAAGGAATTAGGTTGGATCTGTGACCCATTTTGCCTTTGGTATTTTCCATTCCAATGTATCTCTAAATGAAAAAGAACAATTAATTGATATTTTAAGTGACGGAATACTGTGTGTTAAGTCTCTAACTTGCCAAAAATTTTAGTTGATTGGAAACTAATATGCCGATTTAAAAGGAATGAAAGTAAATTATTATGTTTCTTACATAAAATTGTACAGTAAACTTTTAGCTTATATTTAAAACTTCTAAAATGCTTATCTTACATTTTTCTGTTATATAAGCATTAAAAGATAATATAAGATTTCTCACTGAAATAGAAATAATTTTGCTATTGAATTAACATGGAGAACTTTTTTATTCAAATATTTTTTCTCTGTGACATTAGTTGCATCTACTACAAAATAAAGATTAAAGAACTGTTTTTAAAACATTTTGAATTCGTTGTCATATTGATCTATGAAGCACTAGATTAGTGAGTTTTTATTACATTATTGACAATATAATAGTTTTTAAAAGATCAAAACATTTTCAGCGGAGATAATTATTTGTCAAATATGAATGTGTTTTCAAAGAGGAAATAAATAATAAGTGATAAAAAGAAAATTCAGTTAGAACATTAACATCTCTAACAAAGTAATTTGCTTTGATTTAATCTTTATAATAAAATATATTTTAAAATGATAAGGCAAAATCCAATGCGAAGATTACGATAGTACCTAGAGTATTCAGCATTTCGTATAATCCTATAACCAGATAATAATAATATTAAAATAAATTTTATCTGAATGAAGTTTTCTTATTACAGAAACAGTAAAATTATGCAATTACATAAACGAATACACTTTCAGACAATATACTTTTAATACTGTTTACAAGCGCAAGCCAAAGTTCTGTTTTTGTTACTTCTCGCCCTTCAGCGCATGCTCAAGAATTACAATCCAGGCGAAACTAGTCGATTTGTCCATGACGTCAAAAATTCGAAAAGTGGGGTAGGGTTTGGAAATACGCGACCAAGTACACATTTCGATACATTTAGTTTTAATCCATGATCTTTAAGGCGAGTGAAAATCTGACGCAGATGTTGAAAATGTTCTTCCGCATCTGTAGATGCAACCAGGATATCATCAAAATATGGGATGCAGAAATCGAGGCCAGACAGTACTTGGTGTATGAAACGCTGAAATGTTTGGCCAGCATTGCGAAGGCCAAATGGCATATATAAGTACTCAAAGAGACCAAATGGTGTAGTCACTGCGGTCTTGGGCACATCTTCAGCATGCACTGGGATCTGATGATATGCTCTGGCAAGATCGAGGGTAGAAAATATGTTTGTTCCATGAAAAAGATGGGTACAGTCTTGGATATGTGGGACTGGATATCTGTCAGGGACTGTGACGGCATTAAGTCGACGATAATCTCCACAAGGCCGCCAGTAATCATTAGACTTTTTAACCATGTGAAGTGGACTGGCCCATGGACTTTTAGATGGGCGAATGGTTCCCTGTGCTAGCATGAATTCAAACTCTTTGCGAGCAGCTTTTAGCATCTCTGGAGAAAGACGACGAGGCTTGGAAAATACAGGTGGGCCATGTGTTTCAATGTGATGATACACTTCTGGCTGATGAGTATGCTGCCCTGATTTGGATGGGTTTAAAATGTCAGAGAATTCTGCTAATAACCGATGAATCCGTGTGCTGCCCGATACAACACTTATGTTGGTAGGTACGTTCGATATGTGAGAAGCTTGGCCCTGTGATGTCAGCTGAGTTGTAGCATCAATTAAGCAATTATTCTTGACATCAAGGAAATGTGTCAAGAAGTCGACACCAATAATTGCTTGAGTTACATCCGCAATAATAAAAGGCCAGTTGAAAGTCCGGCGCAAGTTTAAATCAAGTGTCAATAGTTTGGTGCCGTACGTTGCAATTTGGGTACCATTGGCTGCACACAGTACAAGTTTATTAAGTTGGTGAGCATTTGTTTTAGTTCTCGGGAGCACTGATATGTCAGCTCCAGTATCTACTAGAAAACATAACTGAGTTGAACGATCAGCCAGTACTATTCTGTCGATGTGGCGGACATTCTGTTGGCCAGCAGAAGACTGCCCATTTAGTTTCCTGCTTGTTCAAAAGTGCATGGAGGGGCACACTTGCGAGCTTGAGCACCAAAATTCATATGATAAAAACATATGCCACTTGTGGGTTCTTTTTACTGCGTTCGAGTATTGTGACGAGATTGACTCCTGCTTCGGGCACGAAATTTATTACGTGGGCCCTGATTTGATCGATTGTATTTCCGTGAAGCATGAAGACTTGTAGAGAGTTCAGATACTTTTTTGGTCAATTCAGCCACTTGTTGTTCGAGGGATGAACTGGAAGGTGCAGCATTAGCAGCACTGACATAAGCTGGAGTAACAAGTTCATTAATTTTGTCAGCCATTTCTGCTAAACGGGTTAGATCTTCATTGGAAGCAGCAAGAATTATTTGTATGTTATTAGGGAGACGCGAAAGCCATAGTGACTTCAACAAGTTGTCACTAAAATGGCTTCCTGCCAGATCACGCATTCGTGACAGCAAGTATGTAGGTCACTGATCTCCAAGTTCCAGTCCTTGTAGTAAAGTACATATTTTTGAAGATTCACTTTCTGAATAGATTTCAATGATCCGCTGTTTCAGTTTGGAGTATTTATCACAATCAGGTGGTTTGAGAATTAAGTCATGCACTGAATTCAGAATATCAGACTCAAATGCTGCAACTACATGGTTGAATTTTGTAGAATCCTCACTAATGCGAGCGATAGAAAATTGTGCTTCAATCTGAGCGAACCACAATGAAGGATTATTTTTCTAGAAAGGCGGTGGCTTCACTGCAACGCGTGTGATTTGTGGCTCTGGTGGAATATCGTCGGGCATACTGATAAATAATTTTCACTTTAATTAATAAACACTTAACAGCACAAATATTGTAGCGTGAGGATACACTATTGATATTTTACCATAACAATAAATATTTTAACCATGCAGAAAAAATTTACGTAACGATACACACACAAATAATATTTTACCGAAATGCATTTGAAAAGAAACCCCTATTTGAGAAAAAAAACGATGCATTCATTTTGTATTGCGCACACACAAAATCACCACTTCACACTGCTAAGGCACTTTCGAAGGAAAAAAGGAAATCACTCCTGTAGCACATGAGAAAAAAAAAATCACTACTTTCGAACACTGAGGGAAGAATTTTGCCGTAGCACGTTGCAGAAAAATTACTGATGTAGCACATTTAGCGAAAATCACTATTGTATCACACTTGTCACAAAAGTTGAATGATCGAAGAATTATTGCACGACTGGCGAAGTCAGCGGAACGGAACAGATCACATTGATGATTTGCTGAAGCTCCTTGCGATGATATGCAAGACTTTGAAAAAAACACAAGCAATATATATCAATACTTCTAGAAATAATTGAAGAGGTACGTTGTAGCATACGTTTAATGTCCATATTTTATTTTTAGTCAGTTCTTCAGAATGCCTTGGATGCACGTGGCTTAGGGTCGTTGAAAATCCATTGTCAGTAGCGTGCTCAGTCAACAGCTCACCACTTTTGGTGGTCGTGTGCTCAATGGATGATATAATTAAAGAAAATAAGAGTAGACAATCTCCTATAACAAAAGAATATATTAAGTACTAAATTACAGTTTAAATTACATTGGAGCGATCAACGCAGAGCTCGGAACACAGTTCATGCTACTGCCGCGTACAGTTGTCTCACGAGAAGTCTGAGTGAGTAATGACGTCGCTTTGCTGCTCCGATTAAGAACTGGACTTTACACGTGGCGCCATCTCATGAATAGAAGTTGAAGTATCTGTCGGAACGCCACATATAGATATAAAATAAAAAAAGAACTGCCATCGTATTCATTTAAACTTTTATATAATAAATTATGAAAAGTAAAATAACATGATTTCTTAAACAATTCAAAATTAATTTTTAAGATGGTTTTAATATATAAATACCAAAGGAATATTCATTAGACAAAATTATTTCTTTCACAGTTGAAAAAAAAAGTTTATTATTTTTATATTTTATTCATAGACTTCATTGTTGAATTGACAAACAATTTAATTGCATTAAACTGTCACATATCTGTAACTTGATAAAAGTTTAGCACAAATTTAGTATATATTTTACAGTACTTCACATTTTCTGTTTCTTTCAGATTTTAAAAAAAAAAAAAAAACTGTGTTAAAAATGTATAAGTTTATATTTAATACAGTAGACAATAAACTGAAACCATAAAAACAAAACATTCAAAAAGGTGACATATTTTTTTCTTTAAATAACAACAAATTAAAATTGTTAAATAATATATGGCTATTTCACAAAATACTTTATATGCGAATGTACTGTACATTATTTACAAGAATAATATCATTAACATGCAATAGTGACATCTGCCACATTCAAAACATCAGATGGCCTCCAATATTTTAAATCGAGTCCTTTATAACTGTACCAACATCATTATACTTAGAAAATAGAGCTTGTTAATTTTAACACCATTAAATGCTACAATGTATTACATGTTACAAATATAGATTACTGATTTCAAGAGAAGTTAAAATTTACTGTATTACCATGATTGTTATTAGTGATACTTTGATCCAGTATTTATGGTGTCACATACACTGAATGTATACTCATAATTAAACAAGTTAATAATCATTACTGGATCTCATAATTAAACAAGTTAATAATCATTACTGGATCTCATAATTAAACAAGTTAATAATCATTACTGAATATCCAGTAATGTAATTTCATCACTGTATATAACAGGTAACAACTGCTAATGCTTAATTATGCTTAATTGAAACTTATATATTTTATGAAATTGATCTCCATTAGCTAAAATCTTTTTCAAAATATACTTTACTTGATGAAACATTCACTTCCCAGTGGCGAAAAAATTAACATACATACATATTAATAATCCTTAGAAAAAACCCTTTAGCCAGGTAGTATATATTTCATAGCAGCCATCCTTTGAATGCTTTTGTGAAGTAAACATTCAACTTGATTTGAAAAATATATTACTTTTTAAAAAAATTTCTTTCCTCTCCTATCTTGATATATCTTCTACAACAGGGATTTTCAACCCATGGAGGTAGGAAAGGGAGCAGGGGCCATTCCGCGCTAAAAGTGAAGCACTGCTTTGTAGCTTGGGTCACCAGGCGGGGTGTTCTTTGTTTACATTCAGAAGCTCGCTTGACAAGATTCTGATAGTATTTCGACACACGACAGTTCCATAGAAATCGAAAAAGGGACACTCTCGCATGAAAAAAACATTCATAGTGTGATGGATAATAGCAATTCGTATAGTTTACTGACATTTACGCAAAAATCACATCTTGGTTATTTTTTGATAACTAACAACAGCGATTTTGATTATGAATTTGTTTTATAAAATTCTAAGCTGTTGCACTACAAAAATATAGATTTTAAGAAAATTGCTAAAAGAGATCTGCCAAAATTTATTTTCTAGAAGATTTGAAAAGTTTGAAACTTGATGGCTAAATGTAAGTATAAAATTATGTATGTTAAAATATTTGTAATTAGGCACATAGGTCAGATTAAGTTTTTATTAAATAGAGTAACGCATGCAAGGGCTATCTGCCTAAAGAGAGAGATGCCATCGTGGAGGAATTTTGAAGAAAAACTGACCTTTGAGTGGGTATTAAAAATAATACTTATAATTTTCATTCAAATTATATTCATATATATTTTTTATGTAAAACTTTCGGGTGTATGCTAAATTAGTGTAAATTACTTTACACAAAAAATATAGCGAATGCACAGAAATTAAAGATTTGCACATGCCAGAAATGATAAATAGGAAATATGTATGGGTATTTATGCATGTGCTTGCAAAAAGCATGTATCTTCCTTTGACAAAATACTTAAATATTCATTAAATTATTTATAAATGTATTTGAAATGAAGAATTTATTTACTTATAAACAACTGTGAAAGTACCGTGAAGAAATCTAATGATTAAATGTATCTAATTTATAATGATTATAAATGTTATCTAAATATATAATAACCTTAATATTGAATTGTAAACATAAATTGAAATCCTGTTGACAAATACGTTATAAAACTATTTAAGCAAGAATTGTTCGTATTGGAAAGCAATCTGTTAAAAGGTATTGTAAAGCAAATGCTATGAGATGCGCACTTAAGAATGTAATAAAGAGTTTTGGAATATGTATTGTTGAAATGAAGGGAAAAAAAAAACTCATAAGTATAATTAAAAGAATTATTCCCTTTACATTTTATAATAACTCAGTTACAAGTTTTAAATAATACTTTAAAAAAAACTTATTTTATTCCCTTTCAGAAATGTTCAGAGAAAGTCAAATACTATTTAATACCTATTTAATTATTAGGAATTAGCGAAATACTTTAAATAAGTATTTCGCTAATTCCTAATAATTCTCTAATTTAAAATGAACCGAATAGAGCATTAATTATAAATTGACTTATATTTTTCGATTTAAAACAAGCCAAAAATTATGTCATATTTAAGAAAGTATTTGAAAGTATGAAAAGTATAGCATTTAATTCCGTTCAGAATGAAATGTTGTTTAAAAATATGTTGTTTTCACATACTTAGGACTCTGAAGTGTTGTAGAAAAAGAAAATATATACATTTATATGTATATTTGCGACGTAATTACAAAATATTTACACCCGAACGCGTCAAATCCCATAGAACTCAATGGTAAATGACCCAATGTTTTGGTCACCACGTAGAGATCGCCGGTGCTTCAGAGCAGGGTATGGAGAAACTTGTTTAGGGCGACTCCATCTTACTTCCTACCTCCATGTTTCAACCAAGGGGGCTTCAGGGAGAAGAACATGGTCAGCCTTTTATTTATATGTTAAGTATTTAGTTTTAGTTCATAAATATCAAAATCTACTTTTGTTTAAGTTTTGGCACTTATCAACATTTTCTTCACTTTTGTTGTTTAATTTATAAAACAAGTTGAAACATAGTCTGAATTTAAATAAATGTATATGCATTTTTCAAGAGTTGGAGAGGGGGGAAGGATTTTCTAGGAATGGTGCAAGAGATGCATGGGGCAGAATAGGTTGTTTTATAATTTTTAATACATCTATGTTATAGTATTTATTATAATTAAAGCCACGCCTTTCAGATACTTTTATAATTGATGAATCAAAGTAATATCCTTTTAATCTTCATTCAAAAACACATTATCATCATAAATATTCATCTAAAATATGTACGTAGGAAGTATTTTTGTGTTTTTCGCGAAAGGGAAGGCCATAAAGTGCTGTACTTCCTTTGTATTCTCAGATTAGTCATGCTACTGTAACATTTATGTTCTCAAAACCTGTGCACTATATTATCATTTTCCAGGTTACAACTTTAGTTTGACTAAAAAGAAAAATAAATTCACAAATGTTTTTTTGTGCAGAACTTATAAGTTCACAAAATGTTGAGTAGATACTAAAAATTAAGAAGAGTTGAAAACAGTAAAAATCATACTATGCAACCAACTCCAGAAACCACCAAGTAGTTTTAATGATCTTTAGCACATGTTGGTTCATAAAGACTGGGCAAGTTTCACAAAGATTTAAGAATATTTGCATAGGCAGTTATACTCCTGTATTAGCTAATTCTGTTTCAAAGTCATCAGACATCATGTCAGTAAGAACTGCATGTTACAATTCAGAAATATTTAAGAAACACAATTAGGTGTTTATCATGTTTCAAAATTAGCAAAGCTTTTCAATAAAAAAGAAATATTTTAAGTAAATTACCAAGGGTTTCTTATTTCAACAATAATGCTTACTTACACGAACAAAGAAATATCGGGATCGAGTTCAGAAATGTATCTATGCGTTTATGTATGCATGTATGTGTTCACTGTATGCATAAGTACAAATATATGTGTGCATACAAATACACATATAAGCACATACATACCAACACTTGTTCATACATTTCTGAATCCGGTCCCTTGATAATAGAACAGTACCAAAATAACTGTTACTGCTTTTGCTCAGTATCCGAGGAAGCATATTCCTTGGATGTACAAATTATAAACTTTTCTATACTTTTTATAGCTAATAAATAAAGCTTTTCCTTCAGATTTTCAATTTTTCTTTTTCGGTTATAATTAAAAACAGATCTTAATAGCAGTAAACTGAAAATAAGAGAAGCGACGTACTGCTGTTTACAATAATGTAAAAATAAAGCAGTAATTTGAAAATACACAACTATGGATTTTTACTTGACTCTTTAGCTATACAATCTCCTCATGGCAATGGTAAAAAGCATGGAAAAAAATGAGGGGAATGAGACTGTAAGCTGTCAAACTATTGGGGTTATAGAAAAGTATAATTAGTTTTTTGCTGTTGCATGGGCCTTCAGCCCACTTCAGGATCAATATAGGGATCAAACTTCACTACTGCATCACATAACAACTAATTCGTTGGAAATTTGGATCATTAGATATGTTTTGTATTTCCTAATGCAAATCACAGTACAGATATTTATAGGGCATTCAGTATGATTTCAGGTACATTATGAATGCAGGTGCTACCAGGATAAAAACATTTATCTTTTCTGCTACACTGATGACCACTACACAGTTCAAGAGTAATATCAACATGGTAGTTACAGATATGGCACTGTTTGATTTTTGTTTTTACTTATCAGAGATTAGCAAATAAGGCATAGTTTAAAATTATTATACACACAATGCGATTTCAAAAAATTTAATTAGTAATTATTAAAAAGACACACAAATTCTGTTTCAAATGACAATTATGTTTCAAAAGCAAAACAACGTGAGTTGCTTATTACATGAGTAAATTACGTGAGTAAATTGTGAATTCCAATTCTCAGTTTGGCCATGCTTGATCTGTACATAAAATATATGGCATATAATTATAAAAAAATAACTTCTAATAAACAGTATATTCTTAATTTGTTTTAAGAATATGTTCCGAGAATTATTCAGATTTTTGAAGTTTTAAAAAAACAACACTTTTTTTTTTTCACTTTCATACAATATATGAATTGCTATTTCAGTGCCGATGAAGTATCAGACTTTCAATACTCAGCTACATAAATTTCTATCCATAAAAATTGTTTTCTTACTTTTTCATCATTAACTAATAACAGATTGTATTTTATATATAAAAAATACACTCAGATATATATGTTCTGCTTTACCACTTAGAAATAATACTTAAGTGAATTTTATGGCATGGGCTATACTTTCACATCATTTTGAGTTTATTAACTTTCTTTAGAATATAGTCACTTTTATCTGGTTGCATGTGTAGTCTCCCTTTTATTTTTTGTTTATTATCTCTGTCTTTAAAATATATTGAACTTGCATTCTCTACATTGATTATATATTCTTTATGAAAATTAATATTTAGACAAAATAATGCATAATACAATTAACATTATATAATATTACAGAACTAATTCTAGAATGGCTACTATGTGGAAGGCTATCAAATACTGCATTTTTAAAGTAAATAATAGAAGCATATTTCTATCGTAGTTATATGAGAACTGAATAATATGAGATTATAGTATAGTTACACAAGAATATCTGAAATAATATTTTCACAAGCCTACACATAATGATTCAATACTTGGGTTTTCAAAGCAGAAAAAGTTGTAAAATAATACACATCCAGAAATAAGTGTCAAAAGTAGCTAGTTATCTGATACATATGTAGATCATATGAGCAGGAATGTGATATATTAATACATATATAAAATCGGATTGAAAAGTAATTGCCCTGCGTTTTCGCAATAGACGCACATTACTCGACTTTTAATGCTAATTTAGCAACATAACAGAACAAAATTAGCAGATACCAAGCAAATATAAACACATCTTAATCCCGTTTTTCCTCATGTATTTTTTCCTTTTCTCCCTAGCACCTATTCCCCACATGATATTTTTCTTCCGTTGGCATAATGAAATTTCGCCCAAATCCTTAAAGGAGCCAAGTTGGCGCAACCAAGGCTGTTCTCCGAACCTTATCCCAAATTTGAGATCTTTCGACATTACATAACACAGCTGGAAGAAGGTAACCAAAACTAAAATTAAGGGTTAATCTTTAGAATATGATAACAGGTCGTTTGGCGACATTTTGATAAGGCTTTAAAGGTTACTAGCTAGGACTTTAGCAATAATCCGAGAAGTACACAGTTCGAATCGCAGATTATTTTGTCTGAGAGAAATGAGAGATCATGAGACATGTCATGTGACATTTTCCGAAAAATTCCGATCGTGATTTTAGCTAATAAGCACTTACAAACTATTTCTCTGCTAAAGTGCAGAATCGCCCACTTATTTGTTTGCCGCTTTTTACAAGAGTAAGAAGAATTGGATTTTTGTCAATTTTCTTTGACTTTCTAAGTGAAAATAGGTCGATGTGTACATAGATGAAGTCAAGAGTGTGCGCAATGCCATTTTTGTGCAATTCTGGGATGATTTTTTAAGTGAAAATAGGTCGACGTGTACATGGATAACATGTATGTGCAATTCTTAAAAACGCGGTAAGCAGTTTGCGATTCTGCACTTTCTCTCCAATTTCGCACCTAATCTTCGTCATGATTAAGCATTTTTGTTCCATAAAGAGTTCTAGTATAAGCGTAATTCGTCTAGCAGATTGTTGGAAAGAATGTTGAGAAAAAAAAAAAATGCCTTTACTTCGTGAAAACAAAATGGCGTCCAAAACAAAACTAGCAGGTTGCTGTAGCAGGGTTAATCGCCAAATTTTCACCAAAAAATCGCCAAGTTACCATAATGTAAAGATTCACCAAATTAAGAAATCGCAGCTTTTTTCTTTAATTGCACCTATTCTGGTATAAAAACCTCTGGTGAGCTAATTACATCATTATTATTCTGCTAGCTTCTTTCTACATTGCTAATATCTTCTTGCATCTCTTGTTTAAAATCCCAGCATCATTTTTTTTAAAAAACCAATGTGCATAAGAAATTATCGTAATTGTATGAATAAAAGGTATTATGAGGAATTATTCTAGTATGCCTGGCAATCTGAAAATAAAGATTATAATTGGCTGAACTTAGTTTACTATGAACTTCTTCCTCTCCCTACCACTCGGCTATCTCGACTGTGCTTCGAACGTATTACACATATAGCTATATTTTCTAACTAAACGGTATAACTTTATATTAATAAACAACTACTTACTAATTTATTAATAAATGTTTTGTAATCAATGGGATCCTGATTATACTGATCAATTGCATATTCGAATACCGGCACTTCAGGCAATCCCTCGATCATCATTGAAACCATTTAATATTTTCTTGTTCCCCCCAAGGCATGAATACTCACTTCACTGGAAATTCATAGTCTAGACAAATACTAAGGAACTTCCGCAGAACTTAATTTAAAGACCACTGGTACAATCTAATGCTAGAACTTTTCATTGACGATACTCGAAATTAAAATTCTTTTAAAAGAGAAAAAAAAAAAAAGAAAATTTAGTTTTTGTATTTACACTTGTTCATGACGATTGGAAATACATAATACATTTTTCATGACAAGCACAAAGAATGCCATTTCTATATGTAATGGCACAATAATTCGTAACTACATGCGATACAGACTTGACCTCAGATATTGAGGTTTCCTAGCTATACAGACTATTGCTTACTGTAACGGTTAAGTAAAAGTTGTTTCCAATATATATTCAAACACACCTCTGTGAACATAACACATACGTTTCTTCAACATTTATCACCTTGAACGACTTGTTACATACATAACTCATAAGATTAGTCTCTTAAGATATCCACATTTAAAGCCTCTTTATGAAATCGAATGAATAATTACGTAACACACACACAAATTTTCTCTCCAGTATAAATAACCATATGCCTGTTTAAATTGCCGTTTTCAATAAACATTGTCTTACATACTTCACACATATAAGGATCCTTTCCTGTGTGAATATGCACGTCCTTCCTTATATTAGTTTTCTGATTAAACGATTTCTTACGTACCTCACACATACACGGTTTTTCACCTGTGTGAATATGCATATGCTTGTTCAAATGATCTTTTTGATTTAATGATATCTTACATATTTCACATATATAAGGTTTCTCGTATATAAGTCAAAAGTCGTTAATCCGGACTCGTCGGGACTTCCGCAATTCCGGATTATAGATCATCAGTTTAAATCTAGTAAGATGGCATGCAGAAATTATAAAATTAAAAATATGAAAGCATAATTTATGAAATAAAGAACAATTATGATCTAAAAGGTATCAAAATTTACAAAAACAAAAGCTTAATATTTATTTGTTTACTTTATTAAACATTTCTTTCAATGCAAGTTGTTTAAGTTGCTTCGTTTCATGTGATAATACTTTCACTTTAATTATATAAACGGACATAATTTCATTTTCAGTTACAAAGTTCCACTTTTTAAGTTCTATAATTGCTGTGTCGAGAGGAATTTGATTTAAATCATATCAAAGACGGAATACATCGAGATGAAATACTACATTTAGTAAGGAATTATAAGCCAAATTAAAATAAAAACGTCTGATCTAAAGTTAAGGATAGTGCTGACAGATCAACTTCAAATTCATTGCGTGCCGCGGCGTTTCCCCCCTCCCCCCGCCGCAGAGCAGCGTGAAATTGATAAACAGATTTCGGAATGGTTAGGTCATTTTTTTGCAGCACTTCCTTTTTTGTTTATTGGCCTTCAAATTATACTTTCGCTTTGTAGATCCTTGACATATTAGTAAATATATATCGGAAATTCTATTTGACAAAATCGAAAGTTCAAGCATACTTTTTTAAAATTGCTCTAACAGTCTGCAAAAAATAATAAGCTGGATCCAATTCGAAGATTAAGGAACAATGCAATCTGCAACATTAACTGAATTAGGTAATTTTAGCTTAGCTTTTACCGTCCGTTATACATTAAATGCGCATGCGTAAACGTATTTTGTGCATGCGCACATGCATATTCGCGGCCATAAAGCTTTTACTTCACATATGTAAGGCTTCTCACCAGTGTGAATGAGCATATGCTTCTTTAAAGTACCCTTTTCACTAAACGTCTTCTTAAATACTTCACACATATAAGGCTTCTCTCCTGTGTAAATACGCATATGTATGTTAAAAAAAGCTTTTTCATTAAATGACTTATTACATACTTCACACATATAAGGCTTCTCTCCTGTGTGAATAAGCATATGCCTGTTTAAAGTGCCCTTATGATTAAACGTTTTCTTACATACTTCACATATGTAAAGTTACTCACCTGTGTGAATAAGCATATGCTTCTTTAAAGTACCCTTTTCACTAAATGTCTTCTTACATACTTCACACATATAAGTTTGTAGCTTTGAGTTCCGGATTATGGGTGTCCGAATTAACGACTTTTGACTGTATAAGGAATACACTTATGCTTCTTAAAAATAACCTTTTCACTACACATCTTCTTTCATATTTCACAGATATAAGGCTTCTCTCCTGTGTGACTATGCATATGCATGTTTAATGAGGTTTCTGATTAAATAATTTTACATACTTCACACATGTAAGGTTTCTGACCAGTGTGAATACGCCTATGTTTCTTTACCATAAACGCCTTCTTACATACTTCACACATATAACGTTCTTCACTTCTGTGAATATGTATATGCACATTTAAATGAGCTTTTTAATTAAATGATTTCTTACATTCTTCACACACATAACCTTGTGAATACGTGTATGCATGTTCAAACTACCGTCTTCACTAAACTTCTTCTTACCTACTTAACAGATATAAAGCTTCGGTTAATCTTTGGATTATGGTAACTTGGCGACTTTTTGGCGACCAACCCTGCTACAGCAACCTGCTAGTTTTTGTTTGGATGCCATTTTGTTTTCACAAAGTAACGGCATGTTTTTTTTTAAATTTTACTCAACATTTTTTTCCAACAAACTGTTAGCCGAATTACGCTTATGCTAGAAATTTTATGGAACAAAAGTGCTTAATCAGGACTTAGATTAGGTGCGAAATTGCGAGAAAGTGCAGAATCGCAAACTGCTTGTCGCATCTTTCAGAATTGCACATACACAGCATCATCCATGTACACGTCGACCTATTTTCACTTAATAAAACATCCCAGAATTGCACAAAATTGGCATTTCGCACACTCTTGACTTTATACATGTACATTGCTAAAGTTCTAGCTAGTAACCTTTATCACCTTACCAAAATGTCGCCAAACTACCTGTTACCATATTCCAAAGATTAGATAAAGCTCCTTACCTGTGTGAATACGCATATGCAGGTTGAGCTTTTTTATTAAATGATTTCTTACATCCTTCACACATATAAGATTTCTCTCCTGTGTGACTATACATATGTATGTTTAAATGAGATTTTGATTAAATAATTTCCAACATACTTTACACATGAAAGGTTCTCATCGGTGTGAGTATGCATATGCTTGTACAAATGATCTTTTTGATTAAACGATCTCTTACTTACTTAAACTTACATAAAAAGTTTCTCACCAGTATGAATAACTATATGCTTGTTCAAATTACTCTTTTCACAAAACATCTTCTTACATACTTCACACATATAAGGTTTGTCTCCTGTGTGAATACCCATATGTATGTTTAAAGAAATTTTTTTGATTATATGACTGTTTACATACTCCACACATATAAGGTTTCTCACCCATGTGAATATGCATGGGCTTCTTTAAAGTATCCTTTTTACTTAGACTTTTTACATACACTCACCTGTGTGAATATGCATATGCTTGTTCAATTTACACTTTTCACTTAACGTGTTCTGACATAATTTACAGGAATAAGTGTTCTCTCCTGTGTGAACATGCATATGTATGTTTAAAAAAGTTTTTTCATTAAATGGTTTCTTACAAACTCCACATATATAAGGTTTCTCACCAGTGTGACTACGCATATGCTTATTTAAGTACCTTTTTCACTAATCGTCTTCTTACATATTTCACACATATAAAGTTTATCACTTCTGTGAATATGCATATGAAGTTTAAAAAGGCTTGTTCAAATGATCTTTTTCATTAAATGATTTCTGACATACTTCACACGTATAAAGTTTCTCACCAGTATGAATACGCATATACTTCTTTAAAGAACCCTTTTCACTAAACGTCTTCTTACATACTTCACACATATATGGCTTCTCTCCTGTGTGAATATGCATATGCATGTTTAAATAAGCCTGTTAGTTAAATGACTTATTACATACTTAACACATATAAGGTTTCTCACCAGTGTGTCTATGCATGTGCTTCTTTAAATTACCCTTTTCACTAAATGACTTATTACATACTTCACACATATAAGGCTTCTCTCCTGTGTGAAAAAGCATATGCCTGTTTAAAATGCCCTTATGATTAAAGGCCTTCTTACATACTTCACATATGTACGGTTTCTCACCTGTGTGAATAAGCATATGCCTGATTAAACTGCCCTTATGATTAAAGGTGTTCTTACATACTTCACATATGTAAGGTTTCTCACCTGTGTGAATAAGCATATGCTTCTTTAAAGTACCCTTTTCACTAAACGTCTTCTTACATACTTTACACATATAAGGTTTCTCTCCTGTGTGAATACGCATATGTATGTTTAAAAAAGCTTTTTCATTAAATGACTTATTACATACTTCACACATATAAGGCTTCTCACCTGTGTGAATACGCATATGCACATTTAAATAAGCCTTTTGATTAAATGACTTATTACATATTTCACATATATAAGGCTTCTCACCTGTGTGAATATACATATGCATGTTTAAATAAGCCTTTTCATTAAATGACTTATTACATACTTCACATATGTAAGGTTTCTCACCTGTGTGAATAAGCATATGCCTTTTTAAAATGCCCTCTTGACTAAACGTCTTCTTATATACTTCACATATGTAAGGTTTCTCCCCTGTGTGAATACGCATATGCCTGTTTAAATCTCCCTTATGATTAAAGGTCTTCTTACATACTTCACATATGTAAGGTTTCTCACTTGTGTGAATAAGCATGTGCTTCTTTAAAGTACCCTTTTCACTAAACGTCTTCTTACATACTTCACACATATAAGGTTTCTCACCTGTGTGAATACGCATATGCATGTTTAAAGTGCCCTTACGATTAAACGTCTTCTTACATACTTCACACATATAAGGCTTTTCTCCTGTGTGAATATGCATATGTATGTTTAAAGAAGCTTTTTCATTAAATGACTTATTACATACTTCACATACATAAGGCTTCTCACCTGTGTGAATATGCATATGCATGTTTAAATAAGCCTTTTGATTAAATGACTTATTACATACTTCACATATGTAAGGTTTCTCACCTGTGTGAATACGCATATGCATGTTTAAAGTGCCCTTATGATTAAACGTCTTCTTACATACTTCACACATATAAGGCTTCTCTCCTGTGTGAATACGCATATGCATGTTTAAATAACCTTTTGATTATATGACTTATTACATACTTCACACATATAAGGCTTCTCTCCGGTGTGAATAAGCATATGCCTTTTTAAAGTGCCCTTCTGACTAAATGTCTTCTTACATACTTCACATATGTAAGGTTTCTCACCTGTGTGAATACGCATATGCATGTTTAAAAAAGTTTTTTCATTAAACGCCTTCTTACATACTTCACAAATGTAAGGCTTCTCTCCAGTGTGAATACGCATATGCAAGTTTAAAAAAGCTTTTTGATTAAATGACTTATTACATACTTCACACATATAAGGCTTCTTTCCTGTGTGATTAAGCATATGCCTTTTTAAAGTGCCCTTCTGACTAAACGTCTTCTTACATACTTCACATATGTAAGGTTTCTCACCTGCGTGAATACGCATATGCATGTTTAAATAAGCTTTTTTATTAAAGGACTTATTACATACTTCACACATATAAGGTTTCTCACCTGTGTGAATAAGTACATGATTGTTTAAACTACACGTTTGACTAAACATCTTATTACATTCTTGACACATATAAGGTTTCTCTCCTGTGTTTGCATATGTATGTTTAAATGATCTTTTCGAGTAAATGATTTCTGACATACTTCACATATATAAAGCTTCTCACTAGTGTGAATAAGTATATGCTTCTTTAAAGTATTCTTTTCATTAAACATCTTCTTACATACTTGACACATATAAGGTTTCTCTAAAGCGTGACTTCGCATATGCATGTTTAAATGAGGTTTGCGATTAAATGACTTCTTACATACTTCACAAGTATAAGGTTTCTCACCAGTGTGAATAAGCATATGCTTCTTTAAACTACTATTTTCAATAAGTGTTTTTTAACATTCTTCACACATGCAAGGTTTTTCTCCTGTTTGAATTTACATATGCATGTTTGAATGAGGTTTTCAATTAAACGATTTCTTAGATATATTGCACATTAATATAGTTTCCTAGGTGAATAAACATATGCATATTTAAATGAACTTTTCCTTTAAATGATTTTTGATTGATTTAAATGAAAAGATACTTCAGACCTTGATTCTTCTTTCCTGTGTGAATAAGCATGTGCTTATTTAAGCTATAGTTTTATTTGAATGACTGATTAAATTCCTCATACACATGAAATCTGTCCTTTCTATTGGTATCCATATGCTATTACATATTGCTTCTTGCAAAAGATGGGTTGCATACATCTAGATAGGAAGGTTCTTCTTAATACTAAGAACTATATGCTTGTTACATAAATCAGGATGGTGTTTATGCTTTGAATACATGCAAAATAGGGTAATTAACTGAATTTCACCCCAAACTATTTCTGGATATTGCACAATTATTTTCAGTGGCTTTCGTAATTACACTCGTAATTATCTTGATCAAAATATTATTACATATTGTTCATGAGACTTATCTAACGTATTGTATAAGCTTGTATTGATTTCCAGGAAAACTTTAGTAAAAATGAATTTGTTACATTACACAGAAATACGATTTCTGCTCAAGAATTGTAGTGTCGCTTCAGTTCCGTCAACTTTCTAATTAAATGTAGTTAAAGCGGAATGGCAACACCTTCTAGTCTCCGCGAAGAACGAAGTAAACAAACTTCGGTTTTCTGTCACGCGATTGAACGTGCATGTAAAATGTAAATAAATCTTATGAATAAGAATCTATAACTAATAAGGAATAAAATATTGGTTCCATTGGAGTCAGAGAAGTGTTATTTTTCTATATTTGCACACCAGACACATCACTGGTGTATTCCGGCAGCATATAAGCAAAATGTACACTGCTAGGACAACAGCTTAAGTTTGGCCAATGACAATCCAGATAAGGGTCACTATTAACTCCGCCCACATGAGTGATGTCATATTTCTGACGTTTGTTTACATTCTGTTATTCGGCGTTACGAAGTGCGTTGTGTGAATGAAAAACATTTTTACTTTGCAACGTAAATTTGTTCTGGTGACACTATTTTTTAAATTTTCTTTAAAGTATTATTTCCTTGCTGTTCCAGAAAGAATAAAAATTTATGTCTCAAACATTACAAAATTTCTCACTATATGCGTGAGTGTGTATACACATGCATGCTCACACACATATATTTTCAATATGTAATTAATCATATGTGAATTATATCTATTAATATGTGTGTGTTTTATGCATATAAATATGAGTGAGTGTGTGTGTATGCGTGTATTCATTTTTCAGAATGTCAGATTTCCTAGCAAATAGTCTACAAAGCTTTTTTCTCTTAATTTTTCCCATCTTCACATTCAGTTTTTTTAAATAATTAAGATTAATGTATTCATATTTAATATTTCTGCACAACTTGATTTATCAATTAAAAATGCATTTATTTAATTTTCGATAAAGTGAGATGTTAATTCCAGTAGTATATGATTTTTAATAGTAGAATAATTTCTCTAAAGAAGCTTTTGTTTGTTTTTATTTTTTAATTCCTTTATAAGAAAATTACTTAATAATATTAGAAATAATTAATATGTTACTCCTTACACATGTCTGATATATGTTCACAGAAAATTTTCATTCAATAGCTTTATAAATTTAGGTTAATCTTTACATTATGGTAACTTGGCGTTTTTTTGGCGAAAATTTGGCGACCAACTCTCCTACAGCAACCCTCTATTTTTTTTTTCCCGCCGCCATTTTGTCTTCACGAAGTAAAGACATGTTTCTTTTCTTTTTATCTACTGAACACTTCTTCCAACAATCTACTAGCCGAATTACACTTCTGCTAGAAATTTTATCTAACAAAACTGCTTAATCATGACAAATATTCACTGCAAAATTGGGAAAAAGTGCACAATACCATACTCCTTACGCGTTTTTCAAAATAACACATACACATAAACCATGTACACGCCGACTTATTTTTACTTAAAAAAACATCCCAGAATTGCACAAAAATGGCATTGCGCACACTCTTCACTATATCCATGTACACTGCTTTTTTCTCATAAATTAGAAAAATTTCACAAAAATACATGACAATTTTCTCAATCTTTAAACCCGGTAAAAAGAACATATATGAAATTACCTGATCGCGAAAAAGTATTTACCCTTTCCAAATATGAACATTTCCACATATAAAATAAATAAAATATCCAAAAACTTTTACCTCTAAATCATCTATTACATTATATACGTCACCAACGAATTCATACCGCAAGCATTACAAATACTTAGTATCAAATATTTAAATTATTTCCATGCACGTTTACTTCAACTTAAACGTATACCAAATTCCTACAAACATAAAATTCACAAAATAACTATCATTTAATTAAAATATAATTAAATTCAAAAACACTACTTAAAATATAAATGAGCACATACATTAAATTAATAAAAATTACCTTACAATCCTAATTACTTTAAACTAAATCATTGCTAATAACAATTTTCCCAATAATACCAAATTCCTTTACTTGCACCTTACATTTAGAACAATGCATAAAAATAATATCCTCAAATAATTAAAAATACTAACTTACCTCATCTTCTTCAGAATCTCGATTGCGTGTCCGATAAACTTTTCTTTAGTTACGGCCATGGGATCCAAAAATTCACGAACACTGTTTCACACAACACAGAATAAACAAATACAAAATTTCCAGATTTTTTTCCGATTTCCCCCCTTTTCCGATTAAAGAACCGTAATTCGTCCATTAATATCACATGACATATCCCATGATCTCTCATTTCCCTCACACAAAATAATGCGTAATCGGAACTGAGTACTGCTCACATTATTACCAAAGTCCCAGGTAGTAACCTTTATCGCCTCCAAAATGTCGCCAAACTACCAGTTACCATATTGTAAAGATCAACCTAAATTTATTTTAAGCAGTATTTTAATTTAATAAGAACTACTGTTGATAAGTGAATTTCCATTGCTTTCTTTATACATTTAGTTTAAAATTCAGTTTTCAGTGCATGTAATTATTTTCCTTCATGGCCCTCGAGCCCAACAGCGCGAGCGGTAAAGTCGCTGAAAATTGGTAGTTCGGTCTGAGGTTTGAATCCCATGAGTGGGCTGGCAGCATGGGCGTTTTCGTGGTTTTCCCCATGTGTAACATGTATATGAGCCAGTTTCCCTTAGAAAGTCCTCCACGAAGGCATCCCCCCCCCTTTGGCAGTTAGCCTTCGAGGCTTTCCCGTAATTAAATAACCTAACCTTCATGGCCCTCCCCACGCAGCCCAACAGCGGCTGAGTGGTAAAGTGACTGGAACGCTGATAGTTTGATTTCAGTTGGACAGGCTGGCTACATGAGCACTTACCTGGTTTTCCACATGCATAACATGGATATGAGAATTTTCCCTTAGAAAATCTTCCACAAAGACATCTCTCCCACATAGACCTTGTATGCTTTTCAAACAAACTAAACCAACCCTCCAAGAAAAACAGCTCCTCAAAAGAAATTCTTCAAATCTGTCAAGCAAATGACATTCGTTAATGTAATAAACTGTAATCATACATACTAAATCAAACTTGGAAGTTGTTATTAATTATGCTTACAAAGTACTTAATACCAGATTTTGTTGATTAATTTGCATTTTTAGAAATAGTTGAATAAATTTCTGACCTTTAATAAATACAGTGAATCCTCTCTACGATGACCACCAGCAGTTCTACATGAGTTTAATTTTGTGTAAATCTTGTCATTTCAAAAAGAAGATGTTCAGTACCAGAATTTGTATATTGAGGAGAAGTAGTGTTTCAGAAGTGATCACAAAGAAAAAGTTTATTGTGTTAAAATGATAATCTGTTCCTAACTTTTTCCGGGGTTTGATTTGGTTTATGTGATTTATAGCTTGAGGGCTATCTGCCTAAGCAGAGGGATGCCTTCATGGAGGACTTTCTAAGGGAAACTGGCTTGTATACACATTACACATGGGGAAAACCATGAAAACATCCATGCAGCCAGCCTGTTCGCGGGATTCGAACCTCAAACCGAACTACCAGTGTTCAGCGACTTAACCTCTTGACGCTGGTGGGCCCCTTTTTTTGTAGGGAAGGAAGTGTAGGACATAACATATCTAAATAGTCCATGTTAAGATTTAATCTAGGAAATGAATAATGTTGAAGCTGAAATTAAAATTATATAAATTTGAATATCATGTAGTGTTAATTTCAAATTTCGTTTCCTGTGATGTGATTTTTTTTTAATGTAAAGATCAGGCTCTGGTTTATTGATATATATATATAAACTTTAAATATAGTATAAAGTCTTATATTTGAGTATAATACTGAAAAAGGTTCGACATATGAGAAAATAAATATATGTTTTCTTCACATGTTATGGAATATTCATCCTTGACTTAAGGGAACGTGAAGTTACACAGTTTTAAAATAAAGTTTAAAGAAAAATGTATGATAGTCACAAGTTTGATAAAAGATCCTTTGCTCAAATGATAAAAGGCTTTGGGGAATATAGATGCTAATTAGAAATGTGTGCTAAATATGAGGCAATTGGCATCCACAAAATTGCAGTGCATTAATTTTAATACTGTTTTAGGTTCTTACATCATCCCTTTGACCGGCCAAGTAGCATGATTTAGTGATTTTTTTGCCCTCGGTTTGGTTTGGTTTATTTAATTATGCAAAGCACTCGAGTGCTATCTGCTTAACAGGAGGGATGCTTGTATGGAAGACTTTCAAAGGGAAACTGGCTCTTAAACACATTACACTTGAGGAAAACCATGAAAGCACCCATGCATTCGGCAAAATTGGAACCCTGGGCTAAATATCTAGTATTCAGTGACTTTACCACTCAGGTGCTGGTGGTCTGGCCTCGGTTCTATTAAACTAAAATTCATCTATATTTATAAACGGCCTGTCAAAAAAATGCACACACTTTAATAATAAAAGAAAATTTGGTTAATCTTCAGATTATGGTAACTTGGTGAAAATTTGGCGACCAACTCTGCTACAGCAACCTGCTAGTTTTTTTTTTTTTTTTTTTTAAACTCAACATTTTTTCCAACAATCTGCTAGCCGAATTACACTTATGCTAGAACTTTTATGGAACAAAAGTGCTTAATCATGACGAAGATTAGGTGCGAAATTGGAAAAAAGTGCAGAATCGCTTGCCACGTTTTTAAGAATTGTACCTACACGGTATCCATGTACACGTCGACCTATTTTCACTTAAAAAAAATCCCAGAATTACACAAAAATGGCATTGCACACACTCTTGACTTTATCCATTTACACTGCTAAAGTCCTAGCTAGTAACATTTATCACCTTACCAAAATGTCGCCAAACTACCTGTTACCATATTCCAAAGATTAGCCGAAAATTCTTGTCCTTTAGTATTGAACTTAATTATAATTAAATCATACATATCAGAGGCTATGCTAGGTTTAAAAAAATATTTATGAATATGTACCTGTACAGTTACTTGGATTGCTCAGTCACAGCGGTAGCCATTAACAGCTAGAGTTATAGCACAATACTGAGCAGCTATTTGAACAATGTTTAGTCGATGTGTCTGAGGCGACTGCTGCACATTCTGCCATAATTTTTTGATGAAGGAACTCTAGCCTAACCGATTTCTTGTACTACACAACATCCCTCAGAGTCCTCCAAATCCATTTTGATTCACTGTCATGTATTACATATATGCGAGAGTACGAACATGTTAAGGAAATATCATACTACATATTACAAATTAAAAGATAATTCAACTTAGAAACCAATATATAGATATCATCTATTAAAGTTTCTATGTATTTTTCTGACAGATCCTGTATGTGAAGTTGTACGTTTCATTAGTTTCACCTATTAATTAGCTTAGGTATTTATTGTACGGAATATCTATGAAACTGAACTGATAAATTTTCATATCTGTTCATTTGTTTGCTTTTCATATATTTTTTAATAGTTTTATTTTTATGTTGCTTTACATGACGTCAATTTAAACATAAGAAAGCAGAGAAGAAAAGAAATTCACACTGAAACTAAATTTAAAATTAGTCTGAAGATTACTGATGTAAAATGAATAGTGTCTAATTTATCAAAATTACATAAGAGGGCAAATAAATAATTAGCATATTCAGATATTTATTATAAGCAAAAATTTTATATTCTTAACAGTAAAAATGCACATATTACAATGCAATTAATTTATTACTTGCAACCACCTCAGTAAAACTCGTCAAATTTTTAAAATGTGCCAAACTCTAGCAACCATGCTCATAACAATCCTTTAATAGAACAATGTTGCCATTTTTGTATACATTCTTTGTGTTGTATTTCAAGTTTCAACATTTTTTATGAACAAATTGTGATATTTTTTGCCTTAATTTTAAAATATGCTCTTTGGAATTTATCAACAATGGAAAAAACTACAGTGGAAACTCTACAGGAATACAAAATTTCTAAAAGAAAGAAAAAGGAAATGCATTTGGTAGATAGCCGATGCTGCTGAAGTTTATGTAATGCCGAGTCTCAGAAAATTATTTAATTTTTTTTACCGCTTGAGGAAAAGAATAGGGCAAACCAATTACAGAAAGATTTGGAGATGAACGTGCTTTATTTCCTAATTTAATAATTAAAATTTATATTTCAAATTCTAAAGTATGTTTTCTTTTCATAATTTGATAATCTTAGCCAACTTATGATAGATATCAATAATTTGGGTATCTATTTAAGAAAAGTTGTGAAAACCATCAACTTGCACCCAATGAATAATTTTTACATTTTCATGTGTTAAATCCAAATTGAGCTAAGGTGGTTGTGTTAATCTGTAAGTATCATTAATTTTACAGGCAATACACTGTATTCTTTTATATACTGTAATATTTAGTTCGTGCTGAAATTATGTAGTGGCAATAATTTTACTTAAGAGAGAAATTTTTCATTATTACAAGTTTACATTTTGGTTAATTTTTTTATGTGATAAAAAGCAGCATGATAAAAGTTGGAGTTCTTAAATTTTGTAATAGTACTAAGTATTATATTTTAAATTACTCGATGACTAATCCAGAAATAAATAATTTAATTCTGTATACTCGAAGAAAATCATTTCTGACTGGCATAAAAATCAAAATTTTGAAACAGTAGTAGAAAAATCATTAAAAATATAGTTTTAAAACTCGAATGCAATAAAAACAGGTTAGCATGAAATGTCTGAATAAAAGATAACTTGTTATCGTTATGTATATGTTACCATGAAAGACCGAAATTGGAGAATGTTGACTTTCAACGGAGAATGTCAACATTCACCAAATGCGTTGGTGAAAGATCGAATATTGCAGTACATTCTTGTACTTTCAGACCCTCACCGGTGTATGTCGACAATCACAGATATGCTCTGGTGTAGGTCAAAAAGAGAGGAGTAATAAAAGTACATGCTGTCATTGCAAAAGGAAGTGTTCCATAAATAAATGCAGTTGTAAAAGCAAGGACCTCTTTTGCAATTCAAAGGGTAATAATAGTTTATGTTGTTGCAATAAATAAGATTGGAATCACATAATTTATAAAGTTTTTAACTTCTATTATTTTCCTTTCTCATTTTGAATGTACTGTGTGTTTTAAGTTCTTATTTTAAGTCTCAAGTGCGTTTTTCCGAGACTGAATTACGGAAGAGAATATAATATTCTTATATGTTCAATATTCACCATTGGCACATGGTGAATGTCGACATTTACCGGTGTAAGTCAGAAATAAGAGTATTTGCAAAATATTTCGGACATACACCAAGCGACTATGTGAATGTTGACATTCACCGGTGAATGTCGACATTCTCCAGATTTCGGTGTTTCACCGTAACATATATACAGTCATTCTTATGTAAAATAAATGTTACACGATTTCTTAGACCCCCTGCTTTTCAAACTTTATCTATTAATCTGAGAATTTGATTATTTCAGTGTAGTAAATAAATAAGTTTTAATAAATGTGTTATAGACGTCAATATGTTTGTTTTTTGTAACATATACTTTGAACATTTTAATTAAATAATTTTTCATGAATAATGTGTGCATATATTTTACTTATGATGAAGAGAAATTAACATTTAAAAAAGGAATTATAGACTGAAAGTATTTTGTAAAAGAAGATATTGGAAAAGGAAATTATTGCAATTCATAGAACTTGTAAATGAATAAATGTAATAATTAGTATCATATTGTTCTTATTTATTAAGAATGGATATTAAATTATTGATAATAGAATGGACTTCTAAATGTGAAGCACTTATGCGAACAATAATACTAATTCATAACATTCTGATCTTGATTTCAGTACTTAATGTAAAGCATTATTGACAGCTTAGTGGAACTCATATTAAATAGTTACAGTGCAATCTTAAGTCCAATGTATTTATTCCAAGATAATGAAATTATAGTCTGGATTTTAATTCAAAACTCTTTTCACAATCTTTAAAAGCCCAATTTTAACCGGTACTTTTCTGTTATCGGGACAGGATTCAGACATGTAATGTATGTATCCATGAGTGGTTTGGGTTTCATTTTAGTTTAGTATGGCAAAGTACACTAGGTCTATTTGCCTGTGGGAAGGGATGCCTTTGTGGAGGACTTTCTAAAGGAAACTGGCTGGTATACACTTTACAAATGGAGAAAACCACGAAAACGCGTATGAAGCCAAAGAATTTGCCTGGATTCGAATTCAGTGTTCAAAGATTTTACCACTCTGCCACTGGTGGGCCTATGCACGTGTGTATAAGTGTATGTGCATACACACACGTAACATAAATACATCCATCCATCCATACAAAATCTGGTTCCAAAAATAAAATAGTACCTTTTAACCATATATCTTACAGTTTTAATTAATTTTATGTACTGTCATCAATAATACATCTTATTAGGTACATCAATGCATCTTATTATCATTAATTTCTTACTAACAATTCATTTTCAGTTGCCATGAGTTAATGCATGACTCGTACATATATAATATATAAGTTGTTTCAATATCAAGATCACAATATAAGTTACATAGCATATTTACAATAATTATTTATCACTCATACATGTAATGTATAAAATCAGGCAATAAATTGTAAAAAAATACTTTTAATGAAATTGGAAATAAATGAAAATATAATAATCTGCATGTCATTACAATTTTCAAATGCACAAACTTCACAGTTAAAAATACATACTAATGTAAGAAAATCAATATTAAATGCTTTTTCTCAAAAGAAAAAAAAAAAACAATTTTGCTTGTTCAAGACATATTTTATCAAGTCCAACCATCAGTGCAAACCCAGGTAATCAGTCTTTAATACGACAAAATGTAAAGTTTGAAATACAACTCTAAGTTATTTTTTTTAATCCATTCAGTTTTGGCTTATGTAAGTTTCACTGTATTTAACTAGATGTAAAGAACTGTAAACACACATTCACACAATTCACTTGAAGGTATGTTTCCAGGAAATAAAAGTATACTTATTGGAATCAATTCAACATTACACCTTAGAACACGTAATGATACCTCATTGTTAGGCATTTTCGATGTTCTTGAAATAGCATAACATATCTTTCTAAATTCAGTTCTTGTTAAATTATGTTCAGCATTATTTAGCATTTGCAGTTTTATAACTAAATTAGATTTCAGTAGGTCTATTACACTAAGCACTTACAGTTATTCACTATTATTTTCTTAACATTTCAACAAAACAATGAACTTCCTTTCTAAGAATGCATACTGAACAATGAAAATTCCAAATATTATATATATTATATATTATACCTTTATCAGAACTATAATGTCAGTTAATAGTGATTTTTTTAAATTGAATTTGATTAATTCAAGCAATTCACTTGAAGGTATGTTTCCTGGAAATAAAAGTATACTTATTCAATTCAGCGTTACACCTTAGAACAGGTAATGATACCTCATTGTTAGGCATTTTCAATAGTCTTGAAATATCATTACTGGTAGTATATCTTACTAAATTTTGTTCAGCATCATTTAGCATTTGCAGTTTTATAGCTAAATTAGATTTCAGTAGGTCTATTACACTAAGCACTTACAGTTATTCAGTATTATTTTCTTTACATTTCAGAAAAACAATGAACTTCCTTTCTACGATTCCAAATATGATATATGCTTTACCAGAACCATAATTTGTCAGTTAATAGTGATTTAATCTTCGTAGATAAGCATATCCAACAGTCTTGAAATATCAGAGCTGGTAGCATATCTTAAATATATTCAGTTCTTATTAAATAACATGTTCATCATTTAACTAGTAGTTTCACAGCTAAATTACATTCCAATATGTTCATTAGAGTGGACACACTTTTACATCTTTTATACTCTTTACATTCTAATAATGAAATGAAGTTTATTTCTAAGAAAGCATATTGAATCCTGTAAAGCATATTGATTTCTTAATCAAAGCACAATTAATGTTGTAAATATTCAGATAGATATATGTGAAATGTATTTTAAGGATTTCTTGACACACACTATGTCAATTCATTGCAATAGTTACTGGTGGCATTTTGATTCAAAATATTTACTGCATTAATTACTGACACAAAATAGCACTTGGATTCACTAACTTAACATTAACTTCACTTGGTTTAATTCCCGCAGGTACATTTTATATAGTAGATGATTTAAGTCATTATCACTTAAAATTTTTTTACTATCAATATGCAGAATAATTTGTAAACCACACTTTACATGCATCTTCCAGCCATCAGTAACTTCTATCTGACTAGACCTAATTTTGTATTGGAACAGTAGAATAATCCTTAATATTCCGAAACAAACATTAAATCGGTTATACAGTCAAAAATCGTTAATTCGGACACCCGTAATCCGGAATGATCTATAATCCGGACCTCAAAGCTAAAATCTTTCTGCGCATGCGCCGCATTGACGCATGCGCAAAGGCGTTTTACTCGTGCGCGCAAGACATTCACGACTGCGCATATGCGTCTGCGCAAGTGCAGAATACGTTTTCGCGTGCGCGTTTAATGTATAACAGACGGTATAAGCTAAAATTATCTAATTATCTATTTCAGTTAATGTTGATAATTGCGTTGTTCCTTAATCTTCGAATTGGATCAGGCTTATTATTTTTTGCAGACTGTAAGAGCAATTTTCTAAAAGTAAGCTTGAACTTTCGATTATGTCAAATAGAATTTCCGATGCTGGAGCTCCCAAAGGATCTAGAAAACGAAAGTATGTTTCGATGTCCATCAAACAAAAAACGAATTGCTACAAAAAATGGATAAAAGCATATCCTTTGTTTATCTAACCGTTCCGAAATCTGTTTATCAATTTCACGCTGCTCTGCGCGAGGGGGGGGCGTCGCGGCGCGCAATGAGCTGGAAGTTGATCTGTCAACACTATCGTTATCTTCAGGGCAGATGTTTTTATTTTATTCGGCTTATAATGCCTTACTAAATGTAGTATTTAATTTCGATGTACTCCGTCTTTGATATGATTTAAATCAAATTCCTCGTCATTATAAATATCACGAATACAAATCAAATAGATTTCTGGTTGCAATTTTCTAATTTCGGCTATGCGTAAGGTATGCTTTACGCATCCGCGCGTTGAAAGAAATGTTTAATAAAGTAAACAAATAAATATTAGGCTTCTTTTTTGGTAAATTTTGATACCCTTTAGATCATAATTGCTCATTATTTTATAAATTACGGTTTCATATTTTTAATTTTATAATTTCTGCATGCCATCTTACCAGATTTAAACTGTTGATCTATAATCCGGAAAAATCGATAATCCGGAATCGCCGAAGTCCCGACGAGTCCGGATTAAAGACTTTTGACTGTATACAGATTATATACTCTTTTATTCCGAAAAACTAAATGTACATTCAAAAAACGCACTTCGTAACTCTGAACGGTAGAATGTAAACAAACGTCAGAAATATGACGTCACTCATGTGGGCGGAGTTAGTGAAACCCTCATCTGGACTGTCACTGGCCAAATTTAAGCCGTTGTCCTAGCAGTGTACATTTTGCTTATATGCATCCCGGCGTGATCGAATTCTACAATGGCTGACGAAGACGAAACCGAAATTAAAGCAAGAACTCCATCTGTCGCCAAGGTAAGCGTTAAAGTTCCTCCTTTTTGGAAGCCAGATCCTAAAATATGGTTTATTCAACTAGAAGCACAATTTAGAAATGCAAAAATTAGTGCAGATGAAACAAAATATGATTATGTTATAAGTTCCAGTGAACCCGATATTTTGTCACAGGTATCTGATATTTTGCTAAGTCCACCACAAGATAATTGTTATATATGTAAATGTAACTGTATTTATTATTATCTTTAATCATGAATAGTAGATGAGTAATGTATGTGTACATCTTGTGATATACTGATTATTACGGCGAAGTTAGGAGGGTACGGGCGCTGCGATCACGAAAGCTGGAGGCAGTGTCTAAACATAGCTCCGAAATTTTTTAAATAACTGTTTCAGTAAATATTTTCAACTCTCTAAAAAAGTTTAATTCACCTTTCCTATGCAATGTCTCATTCATCAAATTGAAAAAGGAAACTTCGCTTCTTCGAAACTTCGGATGTTTTGTTAGCTGTTTACTATCAACACGAGAAATCCAAAAGAGGCCCTGACACGGAATATTCAGATAAGTAACATTCTGTTCTTTATACAATATATGTTTCTCTATCACTAGAGTGAAATTAAATTTCTTTATTTATTATTTTTCATAAGAATCTAGCATTATACAATAGTTAGTAATAGTAGCAAGTCATGTGGTTCTTTTCTTCGTAACTATTCCGTAGAGACGCCACATTCCTTATCAGTAGTCCGTTCTTATCAGCAATTCACACCCTTCGGAGGCCCCCCTCTTCGTGCTTAGGAATTTCTTGAGAGGGAAAAAATGGGGATCTCTTGACCATCGATGAGTATAGATTGTGATTTTTGTAACTATGATCCCCGACCTTTTTTTTTTTTTTCAGGTATCAAACTTGGAATTATGATCAAATAAAAATACAGGGTGACGGAATTTATTAAACTTGTACTATAATAAATTACAACTGTTAAATTAATAAATTAATTTTATATTTAACTAATATTTAAGAAAAATAAACTGTATAATGTATTTTTGTTGATATGCTCTCACACTGTGTATGGATTTATGATTTTGTCAATTACTGTTTTTCTGAAATATACATGAATTTTTTGGGAACGGCAATAGTTAATGTTACTTTAGTTAAAATATTATGTACATGTCTGTGATGATATATGTCTTTTCTAGTTAGGTCTCAAGATAAGGGCATGCACATTACCATGTAGGAATTCATTCATTTATTTTTTTTTAACTTAGCTAAAGTTTGCTTCTTAAAGACGCTAATTTTTGCAGATGAACTCCTTAACTACACTCATGGACACAATCGTATTTTAGGATATTTTCTACTTCTTTTCCTTTTCTTTCTTTAGGCCCTTTCTTTTTTTTTCCCCTCTATTATTTTTGGGCCATTTATTTTAAATTTTATTTTGTCCCATCTTTTCTTTCTGGCCTTTTGAACTCGTAAAAAATGTACGAGTTCCTTTTTACTCTCCTCAAATACGAAATTGCCCCCCTTTCTATATACCTTTCCTTCGCACCTATGCTTGATTTTTCGCCCATCGGTGCAGAAAGACTTAGCGGGTGCAAAACAAGACATCTGTCTACTTTGTCTGTCTGTCTGTCTGTGTACATCTTGTAATCATCACTGAGCACGTACCCAACACATATAAAATACAACACATGGCGCAGCTCGTCGTTGATTAAAAAAGAAAATCTTTTTTGAAGAACCATGCAGCCTCGGTAAAGATGTTCTAAATAAAAACATCATGGGAAGTTGTTTACTGTGAAATCGAAACTTATATCGCTGGTAAGTGAGTTGTTTATTTTTATTGGAAGTGGCTAAAAATACGTATATATAAACTATTTAAAGTCCTAAATTAAATATGGATGGATTAAAGCCACCAAGTAATCTAAGTTTCGAAGGAAATTTAAGCGAAAATTGGAAGAAATGGAAACAAAAATTCCAAATTTATATGTTAGCGTCTGGTGGTATTACTAAATCACCTGAAATTAAAGTAGCTATTTTATTGCATATAATTGGTGAAGAAGCACTTGAAAAATTTAATACTTTTAATTTAAGTGAAGAAGATAAGAAGGATGTTGAGAAAGTAATTGAAGCTTTCGAAAATTTTTGCATACCGAAAGCAAACAAAAGTGTTGATAGACATATATTTTTCTTTCGAGCACAACATGTAGGTGAATCGTTTGATGATTTCTTAACCGATTTAAAGAAATTAAGTAGCAACTGTGGGTTTGCAGAATTAAAAGATAGTTTAATAAGGGATAGAATAGTAAGTGGAATTCTAAATAAAAATCTCAAAGATAGATTATTAAGGGAAGATCAGTTAACATTGGAGAAATGTATTAAAATGTGTAAAGCTTCTGAATTAGCAGAACTTCAGCTGAAAACTTTAACTGAAGAAAATAAAATAGAAGCTATCAAACGTAATAAATTTCGACCTTCAGAGGAAAAACGTCAGCCTTGTAAGAAAGACTTTCATGTAAAACAAAAGCAACAAAGTACTAAATCTTCTTCAAACTATCAAGGAAATAAGTACAATAATCCAAAACCATGTAGAAAATGTGGAACTTTTCATAAGTTATACAACTGTCCTGCTTATAATAAGATTTGCTTGTACTGTAAAAAGAAAAATCACTTTTCTAAAATGTGCACTTTTAAAAATATTAATGTTGTACAGAATAATTTAGAGCATGAGTTACATAATAATGGTAATGAATATATTTTAGGGTCAGTAGAAGATATAAATCCATTTTCTAAAAATAAAACCGAATGGTTTGAAAAACTAAAAATAAACATATCTAAATATTTATTTGTTAAGTTGGATACTGGAGCTCAGTGTAATGTGCTACCATTGCCTAAATTTAAACAATTAAATTTAAGAGAGAAATGTTTGACTGAATCAAAAGTCACTTTAAATAATTACAATGGTACTACGATTGATGGTAGTTGGAAAATGTAAATTATTATGTGAAACATCGAAAGGGGGCAAGGATGAAATAGAATTTCAAGTTGTAGCATGTGATAAAACTGTTCCAGCTATTTTAGGTTTACCTACATTGCAAAAATTAAACCTAATACAAAGGATTTGTACAGTAAATCCTGATTCTAATGAAAAGTTACCAGAACTTTTAAAAGGATATCAAGATTTGTTTAAAGGAACTGGGAATTTAACTGGATATACATATCATATTAAATTAAAACCAGGAGCTATTGGTAAAATAGAACCCTGTAGGAAAATTCCACTTAGCTTATTAAATCCATTAAAAAAAGAATTAGCAAGAATGGAAAAAGATGGTATTATAAAGAAAGTTAACCAACCAACAGAATTCGTGAATTCATTAGTGGTAGTGAGGAAAAAGGATGGAAATTCAAGAGTGTGTTTAGATCCTCAGCACCTTAATCAAAATATACTGAGAGAACATTATCACATACCAACCTTTGAAGAAATTTCATCTCAAATGACAAATGCAAAGGTCTTTAGTATTTTAGATGCAAACAAAGCATTTTGGCAAATTAAACTGTCAGATTCAAGTTGTGAATTTACTACATTTAACACTCCGTTTGGTAGATATTGTTTTTTAAGGTTTATTTAATGGTCCATATGGACTGAGTTCATCACCAGAAGTTTTCCACAGAAGTTTTTCTGAAATTTTTAGTGATTTAGAAGGAGTTAAAATATATATAGATGACTTATTAGTTTGGGGTAAAGATAAAAAAGAACATGATTCAAGATTAAAGAAGTTGTTGGACAGAGCCAGAGAAAAGAATGTTAAATTTAATTTAAATAAATGTAAATTTGGGCTGAATGAAGTGAAATATATGGGACATATATTTTCTAAAGATGGTTTAAAACCAGATGAAGACAAAATTAAGGCTATTCTAGATATAAAACCACCAAAAAATGTGAAAGAATTAGAAACTTTCCTAGGAATGATTACATATGTTTCTAGATTTATACCTAATGTATCAGAATTGACATTATGTTTAAGAGATTTGTTGAAAAAACAAGTTATCTGGAACTGGAATGCAACACATGAAAAAGCATTTAGAAGACTAAAATATGTCTTGGTAAATAAACCAGTTTTACAGTATTATGATATAAACATGCCTATTCATGTAGTTTTATCTGTAGATGCATCTCAAGAAGGACTAGGAGCAGTCTTACTGCAGAATAATTTACCAGTGGCATATGCATCTAAGGCATTAACAGATACACAGAAGAATTATGCTCAAATTGAAAAAGGAAACTTTAGCTATTGTATTTGCGTGTGAGAAATTTCACCAGTATATATTTGGAAAAAATATTAATGTGGAAAGTGACCATAAACCACTGGAATCAATTTTTAAAAAGCCATTAAATAAATGTCCTGTAAGACTACAAAGAATGCGTATAAGATTACAGCCATATCAGTTTGAGATAAAATATAAACCAGGAAAAGAACTTTTTATAGTGGATGCATTATCAAGATCATTTACTGATGAAGAATCTGATTTCTTTGAAGGAGATATAGAAGCTCATGTGGCACTGGTTGTAGAATGTATACCAATGTCTAATGGTAAAATGGAAATTTTTCAACTGGAAACAGAAAAAGATGAAGAACTACAAGTTTTAAGAAAATTAATTTAAACTGGATGGCCAGATGAAAAATGTATGGTTCCAGAACTGGCAAAACCTTATTTTAACTTCAGAGAAGAACTATCAGAAGCAAATGGATTAATATTTAAAAATTCCTGTGTTGTTGTACCAAGAAGTTTACGAAAAGATATGTTAAGCAGAATTCATTATGGTCATTTAGGAGTAGTAAAATGCAAGATCAAAGCAAGAGAAATATTATATTGGCCATGAATGTCCAAAGAAATTGAAGATTTGGTACTGAATTGTCAAACATGTTTAAGTTTACAAAAAGCTAATACTAAAGAACCAATGATATCTAGAGAAATACCTAATGGTCCATGGGAAGTATTGGGAACAGACCTCTTTTACTTTCAAGGAAGGGATTATCTAATAGTTATAGATTATTTTAGCAAATATGTTGAAATTGGACACTTGGAAGATTTGTCAAGTGTAGCAGTGATAAAGCAATTGAAATCAATTTTTGCAAGACATGGTATTCCGAAAATAGTATATTCGGATAATGGTCCACAATATAATTGCAGGAAATATAAAGATTTTGCAAGAAGATGGAATTTTGAAACCAGAACTTCAAGTCCAAAATACCCACAGTCTAATGGAATGGTTGAAAGACATATTCAAACTGTCAAGCGAATGTTAGAAAAAGCTGTAGTTGACAACAAGGATCCATATTTAGTTTTACTGGAATATCGTAACTCTCCTATTACAGATGAAATTAAGTCACCTTCAGAATTGATGTTTGGAAGAAAAGTAAATGGATTGATGCCTATAAAAGAGAATTTCGTCCAAGCTAAACGATATGAAGACCATAAACAACATTTACTGAAGAGACAAACCTTACAAAAAAGTTTTTATGATAGGAATGCAAGACCATTAAAACCACTGAAAACAGGAGATCATGTTTACATAAAAGAGAAAGGGAAAAAACTAAATGAAAGAAAGAAAATTATAGAAGAAGCAGAAAGACCACATTCATATAGGATTATAAGAACAGATGGAAGAATTGTAGAAAGGAACAGAAGAGACCTTCTTAAAGGAACTAATCAGGAAGAGTTTGCAATACAAAACAACTATGAGAATGAAGTTATAGATGAACCCGAGATACATGAAAATAGTAGGAGCACTACAAATTTAGATGTGATTTAGATGTGCCTGTAAGACCTTTAAAACCTAACAGAAGTGTTGTGTCACTAAATAGTGAAAGATGTATAGTATCATCAAATTTTTCAAATGGACATAACTACGTCACTCGATCTGGTAGGACTGTTAAGAAACCTTATTATTTAAAAGAATATGTTTAATTTTACTATTATTATTATTTTTTATAAAAAAGGGAGATGTTATATATGTAACTGTAACTGTATCTATTATTATCTTTAATCATAACTGTAATATAGAATAGTAGATGAGTAATGTAGAATAAACGATGTTTGTGTACATCTTGTAATCATCACTGAGCACGTACCCAACACATATAAAATACAACACAATAATAAATATGAGGCAGTTAAAAATAGACTAATTTCATTATATGCTGATTCAGAGACTCAAAAAACCCAAAAATTACTGAGTAAGTTAGAAATGGGTGACAAAAAGCCATCTCAATTGCTATGTGAGATGCGAAATTTGGCTGGCGATAAAGTAACAGATACTTTGGAAGCACTTCCGCAGAGAACCCGGTAAATGTAAAAATCGCCAACTTTGGCGATAACAGTTCAAACCTGGTAACCTAGCTAATTCATCCTATTCGCTTGTGCGAAGGTTGTCGTTGTTCGCATTTGGAGATTTATATTATTCTTCTCTTATTTATTGTTATTTTTTCTGAATTTTTTAACAACGAATAGATAGAAATATTTTCGCATAATTAAAGAAGTTTTCGTCGAAAGATGCCGGTTCTCGGCTCATCAGTTCGGGATCAAAGGAAGAAAATATGGCGGGAGGGGTGAATGCTAATTTGTAACATGCTGTTCACGTTATGTTCTTAATTATTAACAGTTGTAAGCATGCAGAACCATGAAGTTTCCAAATCCTAAAATAATTTTAAAATGTATAAAGTTCTAGTTTTATTAACTTAACAATGCTACTGAAGAAAATTTCATTACTGTTGAAGGTTATTTGTATTGTGAAATATATCATGAAAAAGGACAGGTATTTGTTGCAACGTAAAATGCTTTAAGCTGTATGCAAGTAACTTGAAAAAAAAATACTGAAAACTATGTAAAATGGATGTATTAAAGGTCATGCATTCATTAATTTATTACATGGGCATGGCTCTTACCGAAATACATCAATCAACAGGCCAAGTACTTAATAATGAAAAATGACACTTGTAAAAGAAATATTAGTATTCTATATGAATTAGAGAAAATACATATAAGTATAACGTAAACGTAAGTATAAGAATACTCATTTTTATTTTTTAAATGAATTTCTATTTCCCGTTATGCTTAATACACTGTTTTCTGTGCTAACTTGAATTTAATACAAATTTATTTTCGTATATCACATTTAACCTGTTAGTTTTACATCTACACACTTATTATCTGTGAATTTTTACTACCATTGTCTGCTAACTTGAATTTACATACACTAAAAACCACGTTTACGGCTCGGCTCATCGGAGCTTGGCGAGTAAAAATGCAACGGGTTCTTTCCTGAAGCGCCAACGGGTTCACCCGTTAATATGCGTAGCATTATATCTGTTAGTAGTGAAGATTTGTCAAAAGTGGCTACAATGGCCGATAAGATTTGGGAATTAAACCCTGTTACTCCCCAAATAGCTGCTGCATTATCCATAACGGTAAAAACGGAAATGATTGAAAGTTTACAAAAACAGGTTAGTGAACTTAGCTTACAAGTTTCTGCTTTAAACAAGCAACGCCACAGTCGTCCCTATTGTCGTAACCGATCCAAATCACGAGATAGGAGTTACAGTGGTAACAGATCTAGTGATATTTGTTACTATCATAAAAAATTCGGTGATAAGTCATTTAATTGTAAACAACCCTGCAACTACTCATCAACATCACAGACAAATAGTCCGGAAAACCAGCTCCCCGTCTCTCATTGACGACGGAGGGACAAGGGGTGCAGCTGAGTCGTCTTTTCATCAGCGACAAAGAATCGGCTACACAATTTTTAATAGATACTGGGGCAGAAATTTCTGTCATTCCTCCCTTGCCTGCAGATAAAAAAAACATCTCAAAATTAGAACTCTTTGCTGCAAATGGTACGAAAATTTTACGTAATTGGGTGTTAATTTAAGCAATTCATCATATATGCCTTATTATTATGACATGAGGTTTTGATTCTTCTACATTTCTTAGTTAGTGCTTAACAGTTGCTTATAAATGCTGAATAATGAGCACATTTCACGGCACTGCGAAATCCAGATTCCACATTGCTAAGTGTATGATTAGGGAGAAACAAAACTTCATTTTAATTTGCAACACATACAGCTCATTTATTACTTTATATGCCAGTGTGTCACACAGATAAAATAAAAATTTCTTGTTCGCTTCGTTCACGTAAATATTCGTTCTATTCTCAATTTACGAGTTTTCTTCGACTTGTACCAAAGAAGGTTCATGTTCATGACAAGCGCCTAGATATTGGGTTCTCATCTATCCCAGAGCTCCCCACTCTCGGTTGCTCGCCAGACGTCACTTCCGTTTGAGAAGATGTAAATAAGTTGGGAGGGGGGTTGAACCAAAGCTAACGTGGCTGTCGTCTTTCTCAGAGCCGTATTATTCCATGCAGCTCTTATATATCGTGTGCCCTCAAAATATACATTTTTAAATATTTAATGAAGTAGTGTTTTTTACTTCTGTTGTTATGTTACCTATAATATTAAGCAGATAAGTTTTTATGAGTAACATTATAATGAAATAATATATTTCGAATGTATTTTTTTTAATAGTTACCTTTCGGAAGATGTTAGGTGTTACATCCAATAAATGATTTCAGTAAAATAAAGATCATTATCATTTTATTGGCTCTGTGAGATGACTGAGAAGTTTTATACACTCCCAAAGTCACCAAAATTAACAAACTGGTGTGGTGTAATCTAAATTCAAATGACTTCAAACTGCATAAAAATAACAAAATGTATAATTTTTCTATTTTATTTATAATGATGGTCTAAGGAATTTAAATGCTATTTAAAATCTGTGGTATTGTTAAGTATGTTATGAATAAGGACAGGCAGTTGTGTCAAACTAAAATGCTGAAAGTGGTAGGTAAATAGATAAAGAAAAATGTCTTTAAAATATAGTTTGGGAAAAATGAATATGTTAACTGTGTTAAGTTGTGAATTCATTAACGCACTTCATGTACTATAACTAGCACTGATAAAGATAAATTTTTCTTAATATCGATAAACAAAGTACATAAAAACATATTCCTACATATCATTAAAATATTAGTATTTTTCATGAATTCCAGAGAAAATATGCTAATGAATAATAAATACCATGGTCAAGAATTACCTAAACAAACAGCAAAAAAAAAAAAAAAAAAGATTCCCTACCTTGATACATAAGAAAAGAATATCATCATGTAACACATTGTTCACTTGTGTCAATATCACAGGCACTTTCTTCAGATTCTGCATTGACAAGTTGTATCTGTTAAAATGCCCCTGAGGCAGGAAAACAATCATCTGCTGATGGGACAGGTGCATATTTAAAACATAGAGATTCACAGGATTCGTAACGATATCAAACATGTTTTAACAATGCTTGAACCTACACCTTTTTCAACGTAAATATTGAGATACATTTTTCATCACATCAAATGCATACAAAGAGGCTACTAAATTTAGATTCTGTTTCTCCAGGGAAGCTTGTATTTGAGAGAAATGTGAAGCTATAAATGTGAGACTCTTATTTAGAGATGCCTTTTTAAATAACGCCTAAGCATTTTAATCGAAGAACATAAAAAATATTGACAGCATCTGTGGTTTTGAAAAAATACTAGTCATTAGGGCCAACCTTACTGTATTTTCTGCCTACGAAAGCATACAGAAAGTAAAAATCTGTTAATCACCCTTCACTGAAACCAGAAATAACTGAATAAAGATAGAACATTTCACAAAGAAATCTATAAGAAAACTTCAATATTTGGCATTCTGTGCAATCACCCTACCTCCACCTCTTAAAAACCGCTACTACTCGCCAAAATAGCTAAAGAAAAGGAGAATCACTTTTTCAAAACTGGATTTAAAGGCAATAATATATCAACTGCAATCTCTCTAAAGACTTTTGCTCTAGCAGGTAATTCTAAAAACATCCTTTTTACATTAGAAATAAGTTTGCAATTGTCTGTGAACAATTCATGAAACTTTTCGGCAAGGTGTACAGGGTGTGCATTTTAGATACAGTATTTTGAGAAACGAACCTGTAAATGCCTCACGTTTTTTATGTATCTCATCATTCAGGAAACGAATGTCATAGTCATGTTTACTTCTATTAAGACAAAATAAATTCTATTGATGAAACTTGAGATATACCGAAACTGTTGATTTCTTTCTACATCTGCTATCAGGAGGAATATATCTGATATTTTAGGGTGTAAGGTTTTAGTTGCAATGTTACATATGAATTTTTCCACAGCATTCATTCATGAAAATGAATTGCTGTCCAAAATCACACTTTGAATATCCTAAACTGCACCAATGTAAGCAGTATGTAAATATGTTCTTCTTAAAATAGATTTATAGGGAATTTATCACTTACAAAATATCTTTTTGCAGATGGACTTTTAACTTTCCAAAATGTCATTCAATTCAAATCATTCATGAACTACTTATGACATGACATGCAGCTGTAAACACTAGTAAATGTTTTGTTGTTTCATTGGCATTACACTTCCTCTTAATTGTATGTTTATGCTATGCTACAAAATAAAATTTTTGAGCACTAAGTGGTTTTTCTGGTGCTTATGTATCAATAAAAGTGTCCATTCCAAATTCTTTTGAAAAATTGTTCATTTTCCCTATCATTGAAAGCTCTTTCTTAAGCTTGGCAGTATAGCATATAAGGCAAAGCAAAGAAACAAATGAAACTGAGAGAAGAAATTTTGACAGAATTTAGTCATCACTCTGGCATTCATGCTGCTAAGTTCGCCAACAATAACCTTCCTGAAAAGGAGCATTTCATCCATTTATTTTTTAGGTAATTTCTAATTATCACACCCCACCACCACCAAAAATTATAAATTTGTTGCCAACTTTGGAGAGAGATGTTTATTTGAGTACTTTTGTGTCAATTTTAATAATGGATCCAGTACCACCTATTTTTTTTTCTACAATACACACATACTCCTTTTTTTTTTTTTTTTTTTTTTTTGTGCTACTGTTTGATTTCTTGGACACAGCATTGAAATCAAAATTTTAAAATAAGAAGGTAAAAAAAAAAGAGGTCCATAAAGCCTTTAACCCTTTGATGGGCGGCGGGACGGCTTTTTTTTATCAGTTTTTATCTCCAAGATGACAGCTGCAAAATTCTGTTTAAAATACATGCAATAATAACTTTCAGTTTCCTAAATATATAACAGATGGTGGCACTAGTAATTCACAGAAATCATGTAGGAAAAAATTCTTTGCAGGTCTAATTTTTGAAGCATTTTTTGTTTTAATTTCTTATGCAATTTAAATCATTTGGACAACTTTTGGTATTAGAATGAATATTTTTTTTCTTGCAGATAAAAAGTATTATTTGAATTCATATATATATATTAATTAAAAATGGTTGAAATGAAAAGGTGGGACAAATTTGTCCCATCATGCATGTAGGAAATACTGCTACTAGGGGACAGGACTATCGAAAATGTTTTCCGAACATTTGTTCCATTGTGATTTTGTACTTTCGGTTTAATATTCTGAAATTTTTTTGGTAGGTTTATGGTTATTTCTAAGGTATCACAAACTATAATAATCATGAGATATGTTGATTAATTTGACCACTTAAAAATGTCTATATCAGACTGAGAGAAAAAGTGTCAAATGGTGGCACAGAATTTTTTTCATTTCCTTGATGTTTGTGTAGTTAATTCATTCATATTGTGTAAACAGTTACCCGCAGAGTGAGAACATTTAAAATCTCTAAAATTGTTTAAAATGTATATAGCTGGAAATTTACTGAATATGAGTTCTATAAAGAGAAAACAATACCAGAGTCCTGTACATGTAAAGTAATAGTAAAATTAATATAAGTTAATTTTACCAAGACATAGGTCATCAAATGAATTTTCAATATAATGTAATTTTTAAACAATGAAAATTTTAAGAAGAATGTTGCCCCTGAATATTTGTCTTGTTATTTATCATAACTGTGAGAGGAAAATTTTGTACTGATGTCCGAATTAAATTTTTCATTATTTTTCTTCTTTTTGTTTGTTTAAAGGTTCTTTGCTGTACAATTTTTTTATTAGCTGGTATGTTTACAGTTGGAGGTTCAAAGTGTGGTATACTCGTATTTATTGCAGATTTATAAATTTTCTCCATTTTAGTTACTTCATTAGGTGTTGTTATTGAGTTTAGTAAGCTTGTAAATTTATTCAGCAGTGCTATTTTTCTTTCTGCTAATGTCAAAGTTTGTGATGTACTTTGCATTAATTCATTTACTATTATTATATCATTTGTGTCGTCTATTATCAATGAAGGATCATTACAGGAATCATGAACTGTATCTGCTGGACTGTTTTCCTGCATCTGGCATAAATAATGAATATGCTTACACATATTCCATTTAATTGAAGAATCTATACATGTGCACATATATGTGTGTATGCATACATTACATTCAGTGCACTTCAATTCACAGTTACCCTCACTGATCACTTTTTGTATGGTATACAAATCTAAATTGTTTTCTGATGAAATAATCCAGCCACTTTCATTTTGTATAATTTGTGATGACAGTGTTAAGCTGGTTTTATATCTGTTTCTCAAGTCTCTAATTTTACTTGTCAATTTTCCTTTATTTGATGTAATGATTCTATCAAACATTTTATCCCTAATAAATTTCATAATTGCATGTACAGCCTTATCTTTTAACATTTTTTCCATGTAAATAAATATATGTACTTTAATATTCGATGCATTCTTTCAATATGTATATTTGTATTTAATCCACAATGAACTCTGTGACAATAAGCCCAAGTAGTTGCATCTTTTAAATAATGTGTCGAAAAATAATTAGCAAAATTAAGTGTATCGGGATCAGTTTTCAAGTAATTTAACACAGCTTCTGCTGCAGTATTAAAACTCTGTATACACATTCTTGTAAAGAAGTGCGGAGAACTTGATACTCTTGGCCTTGCTTTTCTCTACCACTGATTTTTTTAAAATTCTTTCGCCATGCACGGTCAACATGCCATGCACAAAAGAGGCGTTTTTCATGTGTGCCCATCTCTGAAACCTATACATTAAAAAAAGAATCAGACATATCTGACATGAAAACTTTTGGTTGTAATGTGCCAATGCTTTGCTTGATTATTGAGAAGAATATAGACAAAACTGGTTGGTCACTTCGATTCGAAATTAAAAACGCACAAGGAAATCCTTCTCTTAAATTGCTGACAGTTAATAAAACTATAAGCTCAAAGCCATATGCATTCATGCCATGAGTGCCATCTATACATACAGTTAGTCAATAAAGTCTGCGTACATCAAGAAAAGTAATATCAAATCCAAATTTATGGTGCGAAAAGGGTAGTTTCTTAAAGTTTTTTTTTTAATATTTAGTTTCAATAAGGGACTTTGAAATTATTTAACTGTAATATTTTCATATCTAATAATTTATGCACACTAAATTTTAAAAGATAACTGGTCAGAAATCAAAGCCAATAAAGTTTGCGTACAACGCGAAGGAGGCGGGTATTTCTTATCTAACTTTTAAACTTCAAACTTGAGAATGCAAAGATGGTTACACTTTCAAGGTCATTGACTTCCGAAGCAAATTTCACGTTGATTGGAAGTTGTTATTTCTATTTTCTTTGACGAAAATGACAACCAATAAAGAAATTCCTTTAGTTACGAGACAACTAATTATCAAATTGAGAGATGAAGATAAAACTCTTCGTTATATTGGTAAAACCATTGGAAAACCATTTTCTAGTGGGCAAAGAGTTATTCAAAACTATCTTGACATTGATAGTCTTGCTGTAAAAATAAGATGTGGGAGACCGAAGAAGCTAACGCATAGGGAAAAAAGAAAAATTCTTTTACGAATTAAATAAAATCCTAAACTTTCTGCTGCAAGCATTGCAAAAGACATTTTTTAAACTAGCAGCAAGGAAATTTCTCCTGAAACTGTACGAAAAGTGCTGCGAAAGGCCGATTATCATGGACGCAAACCTAGGTCTAAGCCATACATTTCCGAGACAAATAGAAGGAAAAGAATTGCTTTTGCCAAAACATATTTAAACTCTTCGCAGGACTTCTAGAACAATGTAATTTGGTCACATGAAAGTAAATTTACAATATTTAAAGTTAATGGCCACCCTATTGTATGGAGAAAACCAGGAACAGAACTGAATCTGAGAAATTTAAATCCAACTGTCAAACATGGAGCTGGCGGTGTAATGGTATGGGGGTGTATGTCGTCGAAAGGAGATGGAAATTTTCACATTATTGATAAAGTCATGGATAAGTATGTTTATCTGGATATTCTGAAGAAAAATCTACGAGACAGTGCCCGAAATTTAAACCTTTCTAATACCTTTATTTTCCAACAAGACAACGACTCGAAACATAGAGCTAAAATTGTGAAGGAATATCTCCTCTATCACACTCCAAGACAATTGCGTACTCCTCCACAGTCACCAGACCTCAATCCAATCGAACATTTGTGGGCAAAATTGGAGAAACGAATTCGAAAACACAATATTACATCGCAAAATGAGCTAATTAGTAAATTGCAGAAAGAATGGGCGAAATTTATGTCGGATGACACTTAAAAACTAGTTCAGTCAATGCCCAGACGTCTGCAGGCTGTTTTGAAGAATAAAGGATATCCTACAAAGTATTGAAGTAATGTAAAAAACTTATATTTTACTTTTTTTTTTTTGAGAGTGTACGCAGACTTATTGGATGGAATTTATGAGTTTTTGAAAAAATTTAAAAAGTATTACACTGATATTATTTACATTTTATTTAAGCTTACAATTTTAGCTAATAGAAGAAAAATATGCAATGATTAAAAAACATTTTTCTATGCTTTAAATGTTTTTTTTTTAATTTAAAATTTAGTCTGTACACTTTTGTAGCTAACTGTATGCAGTCTGAACTAAATTTTTTTAGCATTTCACTTTGTGATTATTGTCATCATATTTGTCATTATGATGAGAATAAAATCTTCATCGTTAAGGAATGTATGAGTAGTGTATATATGCCGGAGCTGGCGCAGAGCCATTTACCCTCCCATAAAAATCCCACCCACTTTTAGAAATGTAATGGCTCTGTTTCACCCATATAATTTTTTAAAACAATGGCTCTCCAACCCTCCATTAAAATCGAACCCACTTTTAGAAAACAATGGCTCTCAAAGCCCCCATTAAAATCGAACCCACTTTTAGAAAACAATGGCTCTCCAACCCTCCATTAAAATCGAACCCACTTTTAGAAAACAATGGCTCTCAAAGCCCCCATTAAAATCGAACCCACTTTTAGGACGAACATGCAAAAGTCGCTGACACGGAAGGGTACCCCATTCGGCGAGCACCCCCTTTTTCTTTTAATAGTTCGAAAACTATTAAAAAAATGTATAATATATACCACCCATAGTTTACATTTGTTTATTTTTTTATTGCATAATGTCCTAAGGCCAAAGTATGAACACCATCCTCCAATATGTGTCGCTTGTCATCTTTTCCTGATAGGGCAATCTTATTCACTTGTATGGAATGAATCTCATGCTTTGTGCTCCTGATGAGATTCATGGTCCTGTACTGTACTTCCTGTGAGAACAAACAGCTTTTATAGTCCCCGAAAGATATCCTATTTTTCACTACACATTTCTTAACACCCTTAGAGTTTTTAATTAGCTCTTTTTCAGTTTTACAAGCATACATCTTAGATCTTAAGCCAACGAACTCTTCCAAGATCTTCCCTGCATTTTCATCCTTCATCTTCCCCAATACCTTTTTATTGACTCGCGGTATTCCATACCTGTTACCTTCTGCATAGTCAGATGTATCAAAGTAGTCAATCATTCCTTTCATATCCTCATAAAAGTCCTCGGTCTGTATGTCATAGATGTAACTGTCAGTGTCCATGTACAATAGCTTGATATCGTCCCCGTATTTAGGCTTCATAAGATTATAATGGAAGTCGTACATCAGATGCTTCGATAGATCTAATATACTCATGCCGACGTATATTGGCTTATTAAAGATCACTTTCGTCTTGTTCATATGCACGGCGGCTAACCTTTCGTCGAAAATGGTCCTCCCCTTGAAGTTGGGCTTAGCAATGAGCTTCTCCGCTTTCTTGGGATCACATACTAGTCTGATATCGAGTCGCTTCCTGATATTTTCCATCGTCTTGCCAAAGACCGAGTTGTTCATGAGTTTGAAGAAGTCTTTCTCAAAGTTATTGGTTGCCTTGGTCCTCATTTCAGTGTTCAGGTCTATGTATCTCTTCAACCAGGGAGACTGCTGAAACTCCAACACTTTGTGCACCTCTTTGAGCTTCATCCCCAACTGCAACAGTTGCTTCAAAACCCTGTAATGAACCACATAATGTTCTTTGTCATAGAGGGTCGTCAGTAGTTTTGGTTGTTTTGAGCCATCGGGCATCCTGCTCTCAGGTGCTAGAGGTAGGTCTGAATGGAGGTTGTGCAGATGGGCTGGGTACTGTAGGTCGCAATCGACGATGTATCCTGTGTCTGAGTCATCCGCTACTTGGGTCACATCTGACACAGTGCTCCACTTGAAGCCACCATGCGGTAGGTATTGACTCATGGCCCACCCGTAAAGGTTGTTGGCGTCAAGGTACATCAGGTAATTGGACTTCTTGTTCTCGTCATAGTCCTTCATGTACTTGTTGTTCGCCCTCCCATATCGGTTACAACACTGAGAGACACCTCCTCTGGTCCCCTTTTCTAGCATGAGTATCATGTCATAGTCTGTCAACAGCTCTAACTCGACCTCTGTGGTTTTGAGCATGGCATCCCAGGAGAGTCCAGGTGCGGTGAAGTACCATGCAGGATCCAACTTATAGGTCTTTAGACAGACATCTCGAAAGTGCTCCATGATGTCGGCAAGGATGAGTACATCAGTCTTCACATACAAATCGGAATATCCACCCAATGTCCTAATGTTGAAGGCCCTCCATACCCTTTTGGCGTGCTCGTAGTCCTCATCCTTTATGTGAGACTCATTCAATTGGTTGTAAAAGTCTTCTTGTGGGGGCAGCTTGGTCTCTTCGCATTTGTCCCACGAGTCCATGTAATCGTATGGATAGACGCCTTTTCGGGTGACGAGGTCTAGCTTGTCCTTGGGGAAGTACTTGGCTGTCTCCCTGAACTCCTTTACGTTCTTCGCAAGAATGTCTAGGCTAGCAGCCATGAACTTGAACGAGTCGACAAACCTCAACTTTATGCCAGGCAACTTTACTTTCTTCCCATCGCCTACATCTAACATCTTTGCCCCGACCTCCTTGCTGAATGAAATGTACCTCTCCTCGTTGTTCGGAATGACATCAATGTCTCCTTTCTCCCCACCGAGCTCCTTTATGAAGAGATGGGCGTCGTAGCCAGAGAGGTTGTGGATAAACACCGGAATGAACGAAGGCTCTTGGTACTTTAGGCTGCAAAGGCTGTGAGCAGGCCCTCTGTAGTTCGATTCACATTTCGCCGGATCAAGAAGATGGTCATGATCTCTGACCTTTCGGAAGTCTGGTTCATCCTTGGGTGAATAGGGGGAGGGTTTCTTCCTGATGTCTCCGCCACAGATATGGCAAACATGGGTCCTTTGGAAGTGCTCTTCATCTTCGGTGGTCATTTTAATGGGTTGCTTCTTATCATAAATGTTCTTTATCGCTAGCGCCTCAGCCTTCACTGTATCAAAGAACAGTTTGGTGGCATTGGGTCCTCTGTACGTGATTGGTGCCTTGTAGTCTGCATGTTTATACTTGATGTAGACAGTGAAGCTCATAGGCTCGTGCTTTTGATACTTATGCAAGAAGGATGCGTCTTCATTGGGATGACAGCTGTTTATCTTGTTTGTCAAGCACTCGAAGTCTCCATACATCACAAAGGGTACTCGCAATGACCTTTGGTAGTTTTTGAACCTCAGAGATTCGTCTTCCTTAGGCATTACAATCTTTACTGGCGTGTTCTTCCTACAATCCGTTACATGAACTTGAAGGTCCTCCTCAGAGTGATAAAATAACAGGCACCTTTCACAGGGATATACTCTTTTCTCATGTTTAGTTAATTGAGCACTTATTAATTTCGACATGTCTTTTATCCAACAGTAATGACTGTTTCCTTCTTTATTCCTTGTGTACAGCAAATTGACGTGTTTGTCTTCCTTATTTTTAGTGATTCTCAATGGGTAAATGTCATTACCTTCGTATGAGTATATGCTCACCGATATGTCATTCAACTTCTCGAACCTGTTAAATACTCTGTCTTCCATCTGCACTGGGAACTCAATGCCTTCGAACTTTAGCTCATTCTCATACGGTTTATATTTGGTGACTCTTTGGGCATCTTTTTCCATAGGGTGCAGTGCAGAGAGTATTGCCCACATGAAACACTTATTATCCTCATTTTGTACGTTTATGACGGCTTTTTTAGCTTTAATTCTTTTCGGTAAATCAATGTAGGATGAGCCTCTCAGTGGGTTGTATTTATTGATCCTCACCTCAAGGCTTTTAATTCTGGCAAGCGTCCAGCCTGAACCCCTTGCAACAAACTCCTCCATTTGTGTCAATAACTTTTGGATAACCGATCTGTAATAAGCTACCAAATCAGTTGACTCTAAGATGACTTCATTTGTTGTTTTAAAGTTCATCTCCATTTCTTCCCTCATTCCGTCTTCCCCTTTTTGATAGTCGCAGAGGAACTGGAAATTAACCTTGAGACCATGCAGTCTTTTCAGATGTTTAGCGATCAGACCCCGGACCTGTGATGAAACATCGTTCAGAAAGTCTTTGGGAAGCATCAGATTGTGTTCGTTTTGGATATCATACGTCTTCAAACGAGATTCATAGGCTGTGTCAACTTCATGGGGGGTATATAGCCTTCTCTCTCGTGAATCTGAAAACAGGTCGGAGTCAAATGCGAAGTGACGGTTAAACAATACGCTTTCTATGTATGCTATGATGTCCGCCTTCCTTCCTAGCTTGGAATAGCCCGCAATACCATGCGTTCGACAAAATTCACGGAGTTGGCTGATGGTCATGTGATGCAGCGCCTGCATATATTCAAAATCATCTCTGTGTTCCACCTGGGAGGTGGCTGCCTTCTTTGGTTTCTCCGCCTTCGAACCAGAGTCCCCCTTTTTCATATAGTTTTGGTGAGCTTTAGTTTGCACGTGTTTATTTATGCTTGATTCCTTGATTAACTTTTCGCAACACCTGATCTTACGCACTCTGGTCTTCTTTGGCATGCTGAACAAGTCATTGTGGAAAGGAAAAGTGGAAAGACCGTTATGATATTGAATGAGGGTGATCAGTTCCACTTTTTTAAGGTTCGAGTATCCTCGAATATTATGTTGCCGACAGTAATCTTTCAACTGTCGGACGGTTTTCGATTCTAGATTCATTTTTGTCTTTCTATATACTAGAAACCTTTTCTTTAAATGCTTAAAATGTTGAAGGGGTACAATCAAATTTAAAAGCATTTAAAAGGAAGACTTGCTAAAATAAACATGGATATAGAGGAAGTGTTCGAAGTAATAAGAATGCTAGGTCTAGATATGAAAGTTTCTTCAGACAAAGGATCTGTAGGAACTGAATCTCAAGAATGTGGGCATAAATATGTGATTCAAAATGATGTTGGCTGGTACGTTTGCCAGGCATGTAGTGAAGAGCTGAGGTATGACCCCAATAAACCCCCTATCAAAATAGCAGATTTGTACCGTGGAAAGGCGCAGACAGCTAAGAAGGATAGTAGAATGAAGAACCTTTCTAAATGGTTAGATAAGAATAATCTTCTTTTCGATGATGCGCTAGGGGTTGATTTTTCATCCTTTATCAATAAATACGTTGAATTGTATCCGGACCGTAAAAACTTAATCAGCAAAGACTATATCTTATACCATATGTTACGGAAAAGAGGCTACGACATCCATATTTTGGGGCTTCCATTAAAGTTACCTAAACTCAAGAAGACGCTGATTCAGAATGAAGAAATCTGCAGAACTATCTTCGAAACATTAAACTGGAGTTTTTCCCCAATAAGTGAACGATAATTTTTAATAGCCTTTGTCAGCTATTAAAAATAAACTAAATCTTTCTTATCAATCCAGCTGGTCTCAGGATAACCTAACCATTTTACTAGATACTTGTTCCCTTTCTTTTTGATGACTTTTTCGATCATATACACATCGTCTTTCTTATCATACTTTACTAGTTCATTTTCATAAAAAGTGCCTTTAACTTCATCATTATTTAAATCCTTAACTCTATAAGTGATTGGGTCGGTTTCTAACACTTCAGAAATGACGAATATTTCTTCTGTAAAAGTTGCTTGATAACCCCTTCTGAAGGTAGACTTATATATTGATATTCTTACTTTATCTCCTACCTGGTATTTAGGTTTACGTATGACCTTTTCTTTAAACAAATTGTGGTAGACTTCACCACTGTTTTCTTCTAGACTGGCTTCAGCAGGTGTCATTCTGATACTTCTGTGGTATGAGTTGTAATTCTTCACTAATTGATCCAATGCATCTATGTATCTTTTTGTATTGTTAGCTGCTAAATATTTTCTGATTTTGCCGTTTAAAGTTCTGTTGAACCGTTCCACTATGGAACACTTGATTTCGACGTTTTCAGTAGTAAACCAGTGAATATTATTCTCTTTAAACAGTCGCTGCGTCTCTTTGTTAATGAACTCGGTACCCTTGTCTGTCTGAATTTTTTGAGGAATTCTTTCCTTAAAGATCTTTTTAAACGCTATAGTAACTTCTTCTCCCGTTTTTCTGCGAACTGGTATAGCCCAAGCATATTTGCTAAAAATGTCTATGACTGTTAGTAAGTAGTTGTTACCATCATTAGAACTTGATAATGGTTTTAAAAATAGCAAGTCTGCTTGCCATTGGTCGTCAATGTGTGATACGTAAGTTCTCCTTCTTTTGAATTTACGGATAAGTGGTTTGTGTTTGGTATAAACATCTTGCTGGTGTAAGAACTCTTCGATATCCTTTCTAGGAACATGCACCTTCCTCTGAAGCTCCTTGATGCCGCAATATCCAGTTTCAGGATCATAGTACACATCTCTCAGTCTAGGGGTGTTCTGAGTTACCCCGTCAACTTTAAAAAAGAACTTTTCCTTGATCCACACTTTTCACACTTTCCTTTCATAATAGGCCTTCCGTTGCTTGTTACCGAATTTTCAACATTTAGTGTACCTGTCTTCTTTTTACAAATCAAGCAATATGTCACAATAGCACCTAGTCCAAAAACTCTTTTTGCTTTTATGATAGGTCGGATAACAGCCCTTGCTTGTTTTTCCCCGAGTGGATAAAAACCACTGTTTGGGTTTTCAATGGCGGCTAAATCCTTTAAAAGCTCTTCATCTGCAACATGTCTCTGTTTGGTGTCTTTTGTTTGACTGTATGATATGTCATGCTTCTTGCATGCTTTATCTACTCTGTTGACTCCTGGATCCCCCCTAGTCAATCTTTTAGAAAGCTTCGTAAAAGGTCCACAGTATTGATACCCAGGAAGATGCATTTCTGGTGGTTTGAGCTTGTCTTGCATCCAACCGACTAAATCTCCACCCTTCTTTTTCCTATCTTGCTTACTCATTTATTAAGAATGTAAAATTATTTTCCGTACCCGTTCAAGCCTTTCTCCTTCAAATATTTTTCCATGGGGAAGTACTTTAAGTCCTTAATAAATTCTTGCTCTTTAATCAATGCTTCCTCCTCCGAAATAGTCTTTGCTCTCAAGCCATTTAGTAAAGACTTATAAAACTTGTAGGCAAACTTGTATTCTTCTTTCCGTTCAGAGATATGCAAGGATTTATCAATAATCTCTATGACACTGGCCACGATGCTCAAGGATGCTAAGGGAAGCAGAGCGAAAGCAGTCAAACTCGAAGTACCAAACAGAAACTTCGCAACTGTCAGAGACAGACTAACATCACTGTAGAATTTGTAACTCTTCCTGTATACGTACAACCACGACTCTAATTTTTGTTCCATACTTTATTTAAAGAATCAAAACATTTTCTATACCTCATCTCAGGGTTCACTAAATCAAGCATGAAAAAATCATGAGGTTTCGTGACACACTTTTTGTACATACTATTGAACTCCTCGCTGGTGAGACTACCATCGATTTCCCGCAGGATTTGTTTAACCTCTCTTGGCTGGAGTCGGAAGAAGATAAAGTAGTTACAGTTCTTGCGTATGTTGATGGGTGTTGAGTAATATGATTGCGATATATAGATGATGGAGGCATTTTTCTTTCTACCTCTTATGAATAGGTCCTCAATGACTTTTTGCTTCTTTTCAGTCACGCAGTCATCGAATACCACTAGATTCTTAATGTTAGGATCAAGGTCATCCACTGTAATAAAATCGCCCAACTCTGACGTGAATAATGTATCCTTCTTGAACTTGTGAAACATTTTTAGAAACCTTTCTTTATCAACCTTCTTAATTTTTTTAAGGTTATGAATATCATCTTCCTCTATATCATTAAACTGCGTGTATGTTTCTTGTAGAGATGAATACTTGGGCTCGAAGATGTCTTTAGCACATACGTAGAGATTGTCAAACTTCAACCAATCGTAGATGAAGTTAAGAAGCAAGTTCGTCTTACCACACCCTGAAGGTCCGGTGATTAAAAGTCTGAAGGGATGTTTGGGTAGCAAAGGATGCTGATCAGCATATGCAAACTCTTCAGGTTGCGTGTAATTCTTTATTCGAATCATATCTTTATTTAAGGTGAAAATATTTGCTTTAAGGCAAAAAATATTTACTTTAAGGCAAAAACATTTACTTTAAGGCAAAACTTTATTTGCTAAGTAATAAAGATGAATCAATTAGAAAAGGAACGCATTGAAAAGATAAAGGGGCAGATACTAGCCCAAAAAAGATTGGGTGAGTTACAAAAAGATCTTAGAAGAAAAAACGAGCAGCAGCTTCAAGAAAAATTAGGTGTTCGAGAAATGTTAACAGAGTTTCATAAGCCTGTGACAGAAGAGATGACTAAGCAGGAAGTATCTAGAAACAAACACCTTAAAGCTGTTCAGGATGCAATACAGGAAATATCCTCTCCATCGTTAGAGTCCACAACAATTCCAGAATTGGATTATGGAATAAAAGATTTGGAGCGCAGGATTTATAATTTAAACTTAAATAAGGATATCGACGAGTCTTTCATTCGGGAAGAGGGTTTTGAACTACCATCGGAATTAGTGAACAAAAGTGAGGGCGAGCTGAATGAAATCATAAAACGCGCCAACGACAGAAATAAAGAATTCGGAACTAGAAAAGGGCCTATGAAAAAAGAATGGAAGAACAGTGCAGAAGATAATGAAGATAGGAAAAACTATTTAAGAAAAGAGTTGGACAAGTTCGACTACAAAATTCAAATGATGAGGAACTATACAAAAGCACTCAAAACACTCAGGGATGGAAATTATTATTCAGGCGAGGGTATCGATAGGGTGGAGCTGCTTTCGCGACTGACGGATAAAAGATGTGGAGGGAATAAAAGTAAAACGCTCTACAATAAAATCGTTACTCTGTTGGATGCGCTTTTGAAAAAGGGTGAGCTAACTAATGATTTTGTAAAAAGCTACTACGCAAAGTTTTTGAGCTAACTAAAATTTTCTCTACATATAATAAATGAGTAACTACATTAAAACAAAAGTGCATCTGACTGATCATCAGATCAACAAGTTAAAGACTGCACACAAGAAAAAAGAGGAGGTCACTCTACAGATCAATACCTCCAAGGCGCCAAATCATGATCTATATCTTACACAAACACAGATCGAGCAACTAAAGAAGGGCAAACGCATAAAGATCAGCAAAACACAACTGGAGACAAATGGTGGATTCTTGCCTTTTCTTCTTCCCATTCTTACTACTTTAGCTACCGGTGCTCTTTCGGGGGCAGCTGGATGGGGAGCCAAAAAGATTATGGATAAAGTAAGCGGATCCGGTTGCGGGGGAAAGAAAAAAAAGGGGAAAGGCGTTCTACAAAACTGGGAATCTCGAACAAAATGATTGAGGAATGCATGAATGGTGAGAGAGGATTTCGTGGCGTCTTCACATCAGACTTGCTACCCAAAAAGATGAGAAAGTTTGAAAGTGGAATTATTAATTTAGACTTGTCGACAGGGCCTGGAACACATTGGGTGGCTTACTACAACGATCCAAAAAATAATTTTGTAGAATATTTTGATTCATTCGGAGACTACAAATATAAAGGTACTACTTTAAAGGATGACACTATCCCGGCAAACATATTTCATTACCTGAGAACATCAAACAAAGAAGTTCGGTACAATTCAAGCTTCCTGCAGAAACCCACATCTGAGCGTTGTGGCTACTTCAGTATGACATACATAAAAAAGAGAAATAGAGGACACCCTCCTTGGGACATCTTATACTCCCTAACTCAAGAACCAAGTGATCATAATGAGAAGAAAGTGCTACTTTAATGAAACATGTGTGTTATTTTAATAGGTAAAAGCCCATTAAAATAAAAAAAATAAAATGCTTATAATAAAATGACTCTGCTTATATTAAACTCAAAAGACTACCCGAAGTCAGAAGACTTTACTGTCGAATACGCTACGCCTCTGAGAATCAAGAGGGTTGCTTTGCAATCATTTTCCTTATGGGTTTCATGGTACAACATTTGCAAGGCCTATGAGAACAACATGCTTTCATTCTATGATGGAAGCCTTTGGTATGATCTAACTATTCCGGATGGAAATTATACTCTGGGGGAGCTAAACGATTACATGATGCAGTACTTCAAGGACGAAAGTCCTCCCATACAGTTTGGCGTGATATTCGCTCGACAGAGATTTGTGATAAAACTGAAAGAACACTACAAGCTTGATTTATCAAAGAGTAAGCTTCATGAGATTTTAGGATTTGAACCAAAGATTTACGAAGAAGTGAAACAAGAAGCCAAGTATGTGGCTAATATTTCTCGAAGCATCGATGATATTCATATCCATTGTGATATAATAGAGGGAGCTTATTTGAACCAATTTGCATCAGAAGTTATCCATTCTTTCACACCGGCTCAAGAGCCAGGCAGTTTGCTCTCTAAAGATTTTGACAGACCTATCTTTTTTAAGACAAAGAGTAACCACATATATAGGATCAGGATGCGTCTGACCAATCAGGATGGTGAACCTATTGAGCTCAATAATCAAAGGGTACTTTACAGGTTGCTGGTGGAGTGAAGAAAATTTTTGTACTTACAATAAATGAACAGACATAGACTTTACGGAGCAAGCAAGAGGATACAAGGGCGAGGTTTCTTTGGGAGAAAGCTTTTGAACCTAGCTAAGAAAGAGGTTGAACAAGAGGTGCAGCAAGCAGTGAATAGTAAATTGGAGTCAATCCTTAATAAAACGATTAAAAGAGGCACAGGTTTAAAAGTAGTGAACGAAGCTAAATTAGAAGCTATCCTTGGAAAGAATATGAAGCGAAAATAATTTTACTGCATATAATAAAGATGAACAATATTTGGGAGTTGAAACAAACGTCAGAAGACGTTATCAGAGATATAGAAAGTTTTGAGTATAGAGAAATCAAAGAAACGCACAACACTCAAGATACGAGTGAAGATGCCACGTATAACTTTCACATACTCGATACAAACGCTAAAATTCTCTACTCCAAAGGATATATTCACCAAGAACTCAGAGTCCTAAAAGCAAATGGAGATTCTGTAGGGGAAGAGAACGTGACATTGGTGAATGGTGGAGGTTTACTCAGGAGAAGTATCATGACCATCGGTGCCTATGAGATAGATTCAGATGTGCATGACACATCCTTGATGTTACAGGTTATGGGTTTAATTAACTTCACACCTGATTATGCAACTTCGGAAGCGACCAATATGTTTTACTATATAGATACCTCCGATTCTACCGAGAGAGGATCGTTCAAGTTTAACGGTGCCCTTACCGACGCTACAACAATGACAAATTTTTTCACTAACTTAAGAGTGAATGATGACCATAACGAAGGTTTTACCAAAAGATGGATGTATACCCGAGATAGTCAGTCTGTGCACATATTTATACCGCTCAAATACATTTTCGGCTTCCTCAATGATTATGAAAAAGTCATTACAGGCTTTGATGTAAAATTTCAGTTTCAAAGAAACAGTCATAGGAACATGTTGTATACAAATGTACCTAATCCTAAATATAAAGTACAAGTCAAGAAACTTTCGCTTTGGCTACCTTATGTTAAATTCAATTCTTCTGTTGATGGTCAGTTTACAAAACTGATTCTGTCGGACCAATCCATCGACATTAACTGGAGGCAACCTAGAGTAGTCAAGTCCAACATTTTAGAAAATAGCAGCGGATCATGCAACATACCCGCCACTACTGATGAAGTGATGAGCCTTTACGTTGTGCCCCAATATGATAAAAGAAACGAAAACTTTTCTCAAAACAACATGCTGTTCGATAACTTAAACATGATTGATTGCTGGCTTATGGTCAATAACGTGAGGGTGCCAAACATCAATTATACTATGGACTTTGAGAAAAAAGATTATTCGAGACTCTACGCCGCTCTCTTAGATGCAGGGCTTAACAATATCACTTCCGAAGCCGGATGTCTGATCAACTATGAAACCTTTAGAAGTCTCTATCCAATCATATGCTTCAACTTATCTTTTCACGAGCCGTACGTAAATGTTAGCAACCTGATGATTGAATTTCACTGGAGACTGAAGAGCAGCCCTGATGATAAGTATGTATTTTACTTTGTTTTGAATGAGAGAAAGAGATGCAAACTCAATATGGCAGAAAAGAAGATCATAGTGTTGAATACTTTAAGGATGTAATATTTAGAGATTATTTTTAGATTTTAATAGATTGTAATCTATTAAAAACTTATTTATATAATAATAAAGATGGCTTGGTATCCTTTTGGAATATACTATCCCAGAAAAGCGGTGGGTCTTCGCGGTCCACCTGGAATAGGGTTTAAACTCACAAACGATGGGAATTATGATATGGAATACAAGGTGCTGAAAAACTGTAAAGATCCAGTAGACGCCAACGATGTCACCACGAAGTCCTTCGTTTCCGGAGAATTGGAGGATTTAAAGCTGGAAATTAGGACACTTTATGATGTTATGACCAACAGAATAGAGGAATTAAAGCTGGAAGCTAGGAGAAGTAATGATGCTATGGTAAACAGCTTTAAAAATTATTCGTCAGAGACTTCGAAGAAGCTTAAAAGCTTGGAAATAGGATTCAAGCATACTGAAGAAAAATTACAGGAATATACTCAAAGTGTTTATATATGCGCAGATCCTCCTGAAAGCGGGTACAGCAGCTCAAAATTTCAGAAGGTGACATTTACTTCGTTCAGTAATAATTTACTGAATGGAGCACTCATGACATTGAATGAAAGTGTAAAGGCTAAAATAACCTTCTTCGCACTCATAGATAATAATGGTACTTATCTTGAAAGTGTGGTTGAAGCTCAAATTTTTAACGGTAATAAGATGCTGCGGGAGTTCAATTATAACACCGAACAGGTATCATTTATAAACTATATTAAGAAAGATAAAGAGATACAAGTATTCGTTAAGACTAAGGACCTAAAAACTTATGTATACTTGAAAGTAGAAATTCTTTTGTGTTTATAATAAATGGCTGACGTAAATTGGAACGATATTTCGAAGACCGGTTTGTTGGAAGGACAAATCAGGGCATTACAACAGAATATAAGTTGGTCGCTCGTGAGTCGATACTCGACTCTTTCGGAGGAGTTCATCGAAGAATTCTCAAATCAGGTGAACTGGAAGGTCATTTGTCAGTATCAGACGTTATCAGAACCATTTATAGAAAAACATGAAGGTTTAGTTGAATGGTATGAAATCTCCAAATACCAGAAATTGTCGGAACCCTTCATGGACAAATATGCCTATAGTTTAGACTGGGAACAAGCTTGCAGGTACCAAAAGATGACAGAACCTTTCCTCGATAAACATATAACAAAAGTGCATTGGATAACAGTTTCCCACTACCAAGTACTGAGCATAGACTTCATGCGGAAGCACAAAGACTATATCGATATGGTTCTTATCTCTTCCCAACAAACACTCACTGAAGATTTCATGAGGGAATTCGCAGAACAGCTGGAATGGGAACGAATTGTCAGATATCAAACCTTTAGCGAAGAGTTTATCTTAGAACACCAGGATAAGATAGACTTTTGTCATCTGATGACTTATAAACACCATTTACTATCGAATGCCTTTTACGAGATGCACTATAAAAAACAAATTTGCATCCTTCTAACTAACATATGCAACAGAAATTTATATAGATATAGCAGCGAAAATGAACCTTAAACCTAGTAATTTTTTAATGCTGTGTAGCATTAAAAATAAAATAACTACCCGCAATTTGTTATGATCGTGTTTCCGTTTTCAACGTCCCGCGTGGGGAAAAAAAAAATCGAAGCGAACGCTGATGAAATGACCTTGGAGTGAAACGTGTTCCTAGCTTGAGGAAATGATAAGTGCTTTTTTTTTATTCTATCGTATACGTCACGACCTTGACTGCGTCTAAATGCGTAGTATTAGAAAGTGACAACAGATGGCAGCACCTCACAAAACATGTTTGATATGTTACATTTATAAGACAGTTAGCAATTATTGAATACGGGTACCCTGGCTGAACGGTTAGCGCGCAGGACTACTAACATCAAAGTCCCAAGTTCAAACCCCGACCTCTCCCGGATTGATGTCATTCAATCCGGATTGATGGTCTTAACCTAGCCAAAAAGACATGTCAGCTTACTCTCGCCGTTGAACCAATAGAGTAGCATTCACCGTTATTCCAGCTTACTCTCGCCGTTGAACCAATAGAGTAGCATTCACCGTTATTCATAAGTGGGATCCCCGACGCTAAAGCGTCAGAGTCTTACAGTGTATGTCCTCTATGTTGTCCTATATATGTTGTATATATGTCCTATATATGTTGTATATATGTATGTCCTATATATGTTGTATATATGTATGTCCTATATATGTTGTGCGAGAGGTGGCCTGTGAGCCCTGTGAGTCCAGTCAGACCACAACTCCAGGCGACTGAGAAAAAGTTGGAGGGCGCTGCGCCCTCCAACCTCTACATTGGGAAAAAGTATGATAGCTTATCTTATCATGATGGTAAGGCCGTCTATATTTACTGTGTATGTGCGTGTTGTAATGGCTGTTCGCTCAAAGTTTAGTCCAATGGGGCAGAGTGTCCGCGGGGTCCTTCGGTCATGCTTGCGGGGCCTTCCTGGCTTTGTTCTCGGTACCTCGGCGAGCGAGTCCTTGGTATCGTTGGTGAGTGTCATCATAGTTAATTACTACAGCTTATGAATATACTGATCTCAGAGTCATTTCAAACGAAGGTTTCGTAAAATTTCGAGGGGTCTTATGAAACCTAGTGAATATTAAAAGCATTTAAAGAGATGCATTCTATATGTAAAGATGGCAAATATTTATGACTTATTCGGTGATATTAGAGCTTTATATAGCTCAGGTAATAACAGCAGAATGTGCGGCCTTGCTAGAATGTGTCAGCATTTACTGACTGCTGTTGAAGAAGAAACAGATATGAATAATAATTATCCTGAAATTCATTCGCTAATTTTAAAATATATTATTCAAATGTATCAAATACTACACGAAGAAAAGAATAGTAAGGTACAGAATATGGGTTATGACACTCTATCAAAAATGACCAGATTTCTTTTGTGTAACTAAGCCTACTTTATTTTTTAATGACTCTAAAACCATTAAAAAAAAGTTATTGCTCAAATTTAAACATGTTTCCAGGTTGGGCTTTCCCGACATCTTTACTTCCTAAATAAACAAAATAAAGAGGTTTAATGCCATTGAGCTTTAAATAATCAGATGCTTTGTTATCACATCGCTTCGGTAAAGATACAACACACTCAGGTAAATGGACTATTATTTTTTTACCATACTTTGTGTTTATTTCTCTAATTTCTGTAACCGGATACTTTTCATTGATATTAAGTTCGCTCATTTTCTTGAACTCATTGAGAGAACTAAATGTGTTTAATTCTTGTAACAATTCCATCTTTACATATAGAATCCATCTCTTTAAATGCTTTTATTATTCACTAGGTATTATTAATCAATTACCCATTGTCTCTCCTTTGACGCTCTAGAAGCCATACATAATGGTGCACTGATGGGGGTAATCTACTGTGCATAGCCAAAGAGTAAAGGCCGGGCTCATAGATCATCACCTGTTTACCATCGTGGTAAGATAGAGGTTCAGAGCAAAAGTTGGACATCAATTCAGTGTCCAACTTTTGCTCTATTATTTGAGCCAGAGTTGTTTTATGTTTCGGTTTTACATGTTGTTGTAGTGCGTGTCCTCTGCCAGACAGTGAAGGCAGATATGATGACAGTGATCGTCCCCGATAAATATGAAACATACGTGAAGACTGCAGAGGACGAATGCCAGTGGATTATGTGGGGGACGAATGCCCCCTTGCAAAAGAAGCATGCGATGAAGAGGAAAAGTGGCGTTTGTAAAAGCGGCGTTTTGGAAAAGTGGGTGGGATTTTTAATGGAGGGTTGGAGAGCCATTGTTTTCTAAAAGTGGGTTCGATTTTAATGGGGGCTTTGAGAGCCATTGTTTTCTAAAAGTGGGTTCGATTTTAATGGGGGCTTTGAGAGCCATTGTTTTCTAAAAGTGGGTTCGATTTTAATGGAGGCTTTGAGAGCCATTGTTTTCTAAAAGTGGGTTCGATTTTAATGGGGGCTTTGAGAGCCATTGTTTTCTAAAAGTGGGTTCGATTTTAATGGAGGCTTTGAGAGCCATTGTTTTAAAAAATTATATGGGTGAAACAGAGCCATTACATTTCTAAAAGTGGGTGGGATTTTTATGGGAGGGTAAATGGCTCTGCGCCAGCTCCGGCATATATACACTACTTGTATGTGTTGGGGATATTACACCTTGTGCCTTATAATATAACACGCACGAAATCTGTGAACTAAGCATTTCATTCACCCACATGTCAACCCTCACATAGTCATTAATTACTATGCTTTAGCCGACCAGCGGTCGAGCAGTAAAGTCGCTGAACACTGGTAGTTCGGTCCGAGGTTCGAATCCCGAAAATGAGCCGGCTGCATGGGCGTTTTCGTGGTTTTCCCCATGTGTAACGTGTATATGAGCCAGTTTCCCTTAGAAAGTCCTCCACGAAGGCAACCCTCCTCTTAGACAGATAGCCCTCGTGTGCTTTGCCATAATTAAATACACCAACACCATTACTATGCTTTACTGCACTGGAAGCTAACTCAAAACTTCGTTCAATGTTTTGCAGATCTTTTTTTGTTATTAGATGCAATCATTCGAGGCCAGAATCAGATATGGAATCGTGAATTTCATCCAAAATTGCATCAAATGGTACTTTAGCAGCTATTTTTGATGCAATAAAGGTTCTATCCTTACTTGAAAGGAAAAGATGACCCATATCATTTTCATGGCCTACATGTGTTTAGTGGAAATATGCATAGTATTCCTCTCGTTTTGATTTGACCAATTTTATTTTCGCATGACAATAAGCATTAATTTTTTTACTGCCCAGTAGCTTTATGTGTCGCTTTCCAGAACTCTGTGAATGAAAATGCCCTGAAAGGTGACATGTAAAATATGTAACTGTACGAGTGGCATTTGGTTTTCAGATACCTGTATTATAAATTTCGACTTTATTTTCTAAATCATCTTTCTATTCAAGAAAACTTTCATAGGATTCAAATTTTAATTCTGATGTTTCAAGTTTTACATCATGAACTTGTAAAAAGTGTTCATTTATCAACTCATTTTCAAAATCCCCTTTACACAAAGGACATTTATACTGTCTCTTAGTTGAAATGTGATCACCATTACAACTAGAGTCACATATTTTGAGTTTGGATGTTTCACATACTTTTAAATTTAGAGACTGCAATATGTGTTCATCCGTTGGATGGCATTTTATTATATGCCGTTTCAAATTAAATTTGGAAAAAAAGAATTTCCCACGTCCGCATGGAAACTTGTTTGATGTAATCATATCCGTAGAAATATCCGAATTAGTTTGATTTTTTTCATCATTGAACATCATCATTTCATCATTTCATTGAACATTTGGCTCTGAAAAGGGCCCTTTATTAAAGTGATCATTTGGTCCTGAAAAGGACCGTTTTGTTTTAAAATGATCAGAGATGTTTGATCAAATTAGCTTGTAAACACTCGTCTATGAAAATTGCAATACGAGGATTTCCGTTCACTAGCTATTCTATCATTTGAGATCCCTCCCCACAACTGGAAATGACATACTGCGAGCGAAGAGAGTGTGGAACTCTGGGATAGATGAGAACGCAATATCTAGGCGCTTGTATGTTCATGTGACACAAGGCCAACTTATACTCAAAGCCTGCCAGTGTGAAAATATTCTTTTGTGTTTTCGGTTGCCTGCGTGATATTCCTACTGACCGCAAGATGGCGCTACAATTCTGCTACACTTTGCGATGTTTACAAGGTCGCCGCATTTTCAGATGGCCCAGGCTTTTCTTTTATTAACGATAGGGGCTGTGTCTACCCGTACGACGTCGGACGTTTAGCTGAAACATGGTAAAAATGCTAAACGTACGACTAGTTGCGCAGAGACACTTTCGTGATTTCTGCGCATTCCGACCAGTCGTAAAGAGATGTTTGTTTACATTTGTGTTGGTTATCGGCAAGGAGGTTAGAATAGAAGGAGGAAAGGTTCAACTCAAACGGTGAAGCTTGGCGGCCATGTTACTGTTATCACTGTGACTTGTGCAAGGAAGTCTGTAATTGTAACATTTTTTTTCCTTTTCTTTTTGAAGCATGTCTGCTTATATTGCATATGGATGCACAAATAGATTTTCGAAAAATATTCCTGGGATTACTGTTCACTCGTAAGTATTTTCTTTTTTTTTTATGTAATTTCATAAATATGTTAAAAAAATGTCACAATGTCATGTTGTTTTCTTTCCAGATGTGACAAAAAAGACTTAATAATAATCGAAACATGTTAAATACAATACATTTTAATGCTTTTGCTTACAGCTGGTATCTTCGTTCCTTAACATACAATGATATATGCTAGGATTATATGCTTGCTGTATAATTTGAACGCTTAGATAATTCGTTTTATAATTTTCATGAAAAGTAAAAAATCAATTGTTACTATTTTTATGAATTGTAAAGGTGTTAAATAAAGCAACGCTTTTCTTTATGTATTAATTATTATTCATTCTTAAGTTTTGTGAACTGTTACGAATATAATTTGTGCATTTGATCAAGATAAACTGTTCTGTTGTTAAAATGTTTTTGCATAAGCTTACAAATTTCTGGGCAGTATAGCGATAAACGTAAGTAAAATATTTACACAATTGAACATGTGAAAAGATATATCCAAAAATTTATATAGGTATATTTCTGTAATTCAGTTTAATTCAAGGTATTTCTTTGAAATTCATAAATATGAAACGCGCATAAACTGAAATCATTGAATTCACATAAATCTGTTTTATTTTATTAAGATTTATTTTCTTGTTGATATAAGGTTGTTGATTGTGAAAAGAATCTATTTAAAACTTTCATTTAAAAAAAAAGCAACATGTTACCATTTTTTTAGATAATTATCTGCTATTAATTTCAGGTAAAAATGATTCTTTAATAAATTATAATAATATTGCGAATAAATCAGAAATATCACTTCTTAAAGAAAAAATTGGAAAGTATACCAGAGAAGTTGCTAATAAAACCTAAACAAATTCTTGAACTTATGCAGAAACATAATTTGTAAAGGCTTTAATGTTATGCACATGCATTTAGATTTCGAAATATTTCTTAATGATTTTCTGTACTTAGTAAATTACAGATATCACCTTTATAACTTTAAAATAAAAAACTAACAATAGCGAAGCATTTCATTATAAATTTAACATATTTTTACTGGAAAATTCATGCATAGAACAGCTTACAAACACGTACGTTTCACTACCGTATTGCAATGTTTTGAAGTAACAAACATGGACGCCGCTTGTTCCGTGGGGTTTCATTCCCCGATAGTGGAGGAAACTGCGAACCCTCCCTCCTTCTATTCTAACCTCCTTGATTATCGGAAGGGTGAATTGCTTTACCGTGTAGTGCTAGAATGTCAAGAAAAAGTTATTTTTTATTTCGTTTGATGACTAATTACTATCATTCTTTGATAGATATCTAAAACATTATATAAAATAAAGAACTTTGAATATATCTGAATATTATTCTTGTTTTAAATTGCTAATGTTTGATCAGTTTATACTGATGTGGAGTTTACACAAATAATCAAAATTTCTTGAAATTCTTATCAACAGATTTAGATAAATCATGCATGCAAGCAGTAAAATCACATTCTTATGAAACGAAATTCAAAAATCGTCTTAAAACCTTGTGTAATTTTTCTGTCATGCGTAGCTAAATATTTCTATAAAATTGCATACAGAAGCATTTATATACATAAAGAGTGTGTTTGGGAGATTAATTCAGAAATGTATGTGCATATGCTTGTATGTACGGATGTAGGTGTTCATGTAGCATATGTATATGTGTGTACATGCGTTTGTGTGTGTGTGCACAGATATACATGCATACATACATTTTTGAGTCTGGTCTCGAAAAATGTCTTGCTGAAAAAGAATGTAAACAAACCACCCAACTCCTTTGAAAAAAAAAAAGTTTAGAAATTTTTTATCATAATTTTGGTTTCTACAGCAAACTTTTGTGTGTGGGTTTGTTTTAAACTCTTAGAAGAACTCAAATTTTAATATAAAGACGTGAAAATTTTTTACCTTTTGATAGTGTACCTGATGATTTATTAAAAACACAATTGACTCTCTTATATTTAATATTAAAAAGAAGGAGGGGGATATGTACAAAATTATAATAAAGATAATTCTAAGGTTTTTATAAATATATGTGACTGATTACACACTCTGAATATAGAAAAAATAATCGCTTACAAATGACTTATGCAGTATTTGTTTTATTATCATATCCTGCCCTCATAAGCTCAAAAATAAAAATTTATACAGGAAAGTCATTTTACCTCCAAATATATTTTATGGTATTGAAGTATGATAACAGATGATTATTTTTGTTAGAAAAATTATAATGTTATGAATATTTTCCTGAAAATAATTATACATTATATTCAAGCATATTTATATATTAATATATATATATTATATTCAAGTAATCGATGACATATTTATATATTCTATTTAAGAAATAAATGGCAGCACTATGTCTTGTCATTAACTTTATCAAAAGAACTTATAGGTTCAAAGCACCTAATTTCTAGTATAAGAACTGTACTTCAAATGTCCTTTTCTTTTCCCCCTTTTTTTTTTTTTTTTTTTTTTTTTTCTGTAAGAGTTTTGCTTTATACTATTTACAGATGACATCTAAAAATGCTTGGCCTTTTTTATCCAAATATCTAAATATGGAAGTCTGAAATAATGCAATATATTTGTATGTATATAGAGTAAAATATTAGTAAATTCTACATAAGTACATTATTATTCTAAGATAATGTATTTAAAAATATTCAGTTTAATGCAAATATGTGAATCAATTTATACATATAAATTTTAAGTGTATGACTTCTGTTGGATGTTTTAAGTAAACAATCAAAAAAATTAACCTTTTTATCAACTTATCTTGCACATATATACATTATTACTTTTTTTCATATAAGAATAAACTTAGTCTAATATAATAATCTAAAAATAAATAATACACAACATCTATTAAGGCAGACCATTTTTAGTACAGTAACAAATAATACAAGCAATATAATTTAATACTTTCAGTCGTCAGAGAATGAAGTGAGTTTTGTGAAGCTATTTAATGAAAAAATCTGAAAACAATTTTTGATGGTCTAAAATACAAGTTCTAAAAGAATTAAAATATGTACATGAGATAAATGCCACTCTTTTTTTTAACCCCTTCGAATAAATTTTAACCAATTCGATACTTTTTTTACTTCTTTTCAAAACCTTGAAATACATGAGAAACTGATTTCAGGACCAACACATTTCAAGAAATATTGCTAACTGCAATGAATCAGCACACATGTATGACTTCATCAGAACCATCAGAATGTCTTGTATTACCTTTATTTATTTATTTAAAGTTACTAATGGATTTATATGTAGAAGAGCTGAGATTTCGAATACAGTTACCACACTGGCAATTTTAATGATCTTTTCACTAATGATTTAAAATCTCTCTATATTTTTTTTATTATTATTCAAATGAAAAGTTTTTGTTCATTTGTTTCCAAAATAACAGCTACTTCCTTAGTTCAATTATTATTTTTTTTTAACTGGTTTGTCTGGTGAACTCATGTGAATTTTTTTTTTTTTTTTTGTGAATACATTAATTCTGTAATTTGTTGTTTTCAGTTTTTAATTTCTCTTTTGAAAAGTTTTCTGCAGTTTAACTTAATAGCCTTGAAACTTATTATCAACATTCAAAATCTAACTTCCATTTTAAATTTCAATGTTTACCTGGATTCATAACAAGTGTATTATTTTTAAATTATTCAGACAACTTAAGAGCTCTGTGTCTTACATCTTCATAATGGTAGAAAATTTCATTGTACAGCCTATGTACATTTTAGTTTTGTCATGTCATGCCATTTGTGAAATATTCCTTCTCTCTGCTTAATTTTATTCCATATATAGAGATATTCAGTAAGTTTAAGCATAATAAATTTGTAGAAGATAAATGTCTAAAATTCCATTCTGAGCTTCCTATGTAGACTTAAATGCATTTAGTATAGCAATCAATTACGCATTGAATTCCAATATAAAAATATTTTTTATCACAGCCTTCAGATCATTCCTGAACATCATTCAAATCATCATCAGACTGCAGTATGAAATATACAAATACTTCTTCTGTTTTTGAAACAAAAAAGAAATCATTTGATGACAAGGTCTAGTGAACATTGTGCATAGGGTATAAGCTGAAATTATCATTCCTGGAACAGCAAACTGGCAAATTTTAGTCTTGTGTGCTGCAGCGTTTTTATGCATAGTGGAATTTTACTGCTAAGTTTGCTACACAGTTTTATAGTTAATAGGAATTGTATTGGATTATTACGTCAAAAAAATGTGAGAACTATCTGTCTAAGAGAAGATATGCCTTTTCAAAGGAACAATATAAGGAAAAACTGGCTCTGATTCACTTTATACATGAGGAAAACAGCAAAATCTCCTCTGGAGCCAGCCTATTCGTCAAGATAAAACTCTGAGCGAATTACTAGCATTCAGCGGATTTACCTCTCGTCCGCTGGTGGGCCTAGTACAAGTTAAGTCAACAGGTTAGCGTAATAAACTTTTATCATGATATTATGTGACCTATAATCTATAAGCAATGCTCTTCATAAAAAATGTTAATTCTGTTTGCTTTCTGGATTCTGAACTTAGCTCTTGTTTATCTATTCTTTTGTTTTGAGATCTGCTCATCAAAACAGAGCAGCAGGTCAATTAAAGAAGGGTATGCATGCAGTGCAATCATCTTCAGTACGATCTCAAGTCATAGTCACGTCTTTAATCCACCTAAAATCCAGTCCCAGTACTTTTCACTCTTTGAGCAAAAGTATAATTCCTGTTGGAGTCAAATTAAGATGAGCTCCGGTATTTCAATTTTCTACTGAACTATTTTCATTAATTAAATTGAATTATCTAATTTTATTTATTAATTTACATTTTATTTTTATTTTTTTCTTTATTTTTATCTTTGTTGACGACCTTTCATAGTCCTTCTTCTTTTAGAAATTAAGTACTGACCACAATGCATTGAGGCATAAAATTGAACAGGCACTCGTATAATCCTATGGCAAACATTCCACACTTGCTAGATAATGTGTTTCACATTGAGGACATCGAAGCACTGAGCCTACGCAGGCCAGATACAGCTTAAGTCACATTATTTTGATCACGGCAAAGCACGCAAGGGCTTTCTGCCTAAGAGCAGGGATGCTTTTGTGGAGCACTTTTTAAAGGTTCGATTTGGTTTGTTTGATTTTAGAAAAGCACTTGAGGGCTATTTGTCTAAGAAGAGCAAAGATTCTTGATGGCTTCATGATGGACTTTTCGAAGAAAACTAGCTGGCATTCACATTTCGCAAGAGAAAACATCAAAAACTCCCATGCGACCAGTCCGTTCGCTGGGATTTCAAACCAGTCGAACTAACAGTATTCACCAAATTTACTGGTAGGTTTATGCTCAACAAGGGACATATTTTTGGAGCAGGTAGGTTGTGTAAGTGTCAGTAAATGACGTAGCCAGTCTTGGGCAAGAAGCTATGAGTGGCGTTCATTATTCTACTGAAATATCGTGCTTGGATTCTTTGTCAGGTATTGGTGTATATTGGTTGCGACAGACAAATTTTCGCATGTTATGTCTCATGTGCAAGCAGTAATTAGAATGGTGCAAAGCATAGTACAACATCGTCAACGTATTAGACAGTGAGAAATGTGACAACCCTGACTAAGAAAGGAATGGAAAGGATACAAAAGCAGATTCGAAATACATCTGTATTCTACTCAAATTAGAAGGTGAATGCCCATATGATAAGGGTAACACAAACGCAATTATCACTAGGGGATATAATCCTACTTAATTGTGATGCAGTCTCTCTACTATATATTCATGCTCTGTACGAGATCGTCCACGAATTTCTGAGAAATTATGTTCAATTCTTCTTGCAGGGCTGATTACATCTATGAAAGCATTGAAAGACACTAGCGACGGGCTGTCAAAAGTCCCCAGACCATACATCATATATTAAGTTGGAGCATACGACAGCCTTCAGAATGCCTACGCTAAGACAGGTGCTACATCTTCACTCCTTAACAAGCTAGCGACAGTTGGTATACCATGAAGTGTAGCACTATTGTTCGCGAAGAACCTTGGAAAAGATGCACGTGAGGAGAAGAACATTAGCACAACTGCAGTCAGTAGTGAATTAATCTTCTTCAGATGTATGGAGCTACATATAGCGATCAAGCATTTCACTTCCACAAACGAAAATGTGAGCACTTGCAAACTGTTTCCTTTCGATGATCGTAGAGGGACGACTGCGTAATCTCTGCTTTATCTAGATATTTAGACTTCCAGAATGGCTAGATAATCTAAATATCGGAAGATTAAAGCTGTTATCTTATTCTTCAACCTGGATGATAACCCCCTCATATAATATTGCAGCGGCTGCTCTATTGTCCTAGAAATCTGGATGACACCCCCTTTCCCTGTTTAGTCTTGCCAGCGACTGTTGCTATTCTTAAAGCTCAACTCCATTGCTGAGCTACTCAGTGGCGTAAAGGGGGTGTATGATACGCCGGTCGCAGAGGGGCGCCAAATGGTCTCCAAACAAGATTTTCATCATATCACTGTGTTTTTTTCGGGAAGGGGGGGCGCCTAAAAGGTATTTTGCCCCGGGCGCCAGTTATGCTCGCCACTCTACTGGAGCCACTCAGATCTTTTGTTTGCAACACTACAGAAGACACTGCCTCCGACGAGAAGGCATCAAGGCCCGCAAAGCGATCAAAACACCATCAGATTATTTCGTAGTGATATCAGTGTTATAGCTAGAGACGGGCGAGGGTGGACAACTGTCCCTGGGCGTAGTGTCACGGAAATGCCAAACTGACGAAGTTTTAGAATGAAACAGTTTCCATACTTAGAAAACAGAAGAGTGTACGAAATCTGAAGTTGTCTTTAGGCGCTGAAAAGTATAGCAAGTCTTTAGCCATATTGGATGTCCAGTAATAGATTGCATGCATCTTAGGATGTCACCCACTGTCACCACCACCAGATGATGGGAGTCATTAGCATAGATATCGCATCATCTAAAGACGGCTCTCCAGTGGCCGAGCGGTAAAGCCGATAAACTCGGGCCGGGGCTCGAATCCCGGCGAGCAGATTGGCTGCTAACTAAGCGTTTTCATGGTTTCCATATGTGTAACCTATATACAGTCCAATTTTCCTTAGAATGTCTTTCACGAAGCCATACCTTCCCTTAGACAGGTAGCCCTCGAATGTTTCGCCATAACTAAATAAACTGAACCCAACTCATCATCTGTAAGAGAAGATATCAGTTCTTCATATCCTGGCATGGTTGTTTGTGGAAAACCACTACCAGAGTTGGATTAGCCATTAAGGAAAGTATTCACGTGCTTAGGGCATCAGGTAAAGGCGGCGTTACAAGAAGGTGCTTAAAGATTCAAAGAAAGAGTGCAAAGGCTCCACAAAAATAAAATTCTCACTGCAGATTTTAGAAGGGAATACATAGTGCAGTTAATCCAAGCCCGAAAAAGAGGGAATGATGAGAAAGAGGCGTTATACTATAGATGGGTATGTGGAGGCAGCAAAATCTTTGAAGTGCTACGGGCATATAAAAGTCTAATTTGGCAATGAGCATTACTAAACCTTCAGATAGCTCCTCCCTTTGTTCGAAATGTAATCCAAACTATTAACATGATGTGTATAGTCGCACTTTGGCCTTCTTTCAAACTTCCAGACAAAGTCGTCCAGATATTGTCTATAGAACTGTCACGCTGAGACTACAAATCGATGTTGTTAAAACCAAATGTACCGTTCAGTAGCTTCCGTTCATGTTTTGAACATACACCATGCTTTATACCCTCTCCTACACCCCATAGATGTCATGCTACGTATGTGCATGCTGTACAATACCGGACCCTAAGTGATCTCCTAATTGATCTTTTTGTTGCATCTTCTTGTTTGTACTAACGTTACATTAATTTCTCCATTTCATTCTTAATTTTTAATATTTATATAATTGTAGAACTGATCAGCTATCGTGGATGACTTCTTAAATCGCAATATTTTACAGGAGCGGAAGCACGCTGTCCACTAGGAAGGTTGGGATTAATGCTACTCACCGGGAAATTCACTTAGCTACAGATGGGAACTGTGTGCAGCCAAAATAAAATAAGATACTAAGTCACTAATTTTCTCTTTCCTTACCGCTTGGCTTCGTGTTCTAATTAGAAGCACGTTCGGCTGGCAATAGGGAAGTCCAGAATGCAAATCCTGGGGCGGTCATTCGCTGATATTTTCTATTTCAAATAAATACCTAAAGGCTCAACCAACTAACCAAGTGGTTCCCAAACTAAAATGTGGTAGACGAAAATTCTTCACCACCAGCAGGTGGCGATTAGGTTACCACCTCCCCAACTGCCTTTTAAATGGGGAAGAGTGTACGGAATTTTCTTTTTTCTCAACGCATGCTTTCATGATGTAATTAGAAGCACTTCTGAATGGCAGTTTTTAAGCCCAGATTTCGAATCCAGGATAGGTCATTTCTAATTTTTTTTTTTGCTCCTAAATAAACCTAATATTATATATCACCATCCTATGGTGCTCTACACTCATCTATAGTAGCACAATCGCAAATAGAGCTACCAGTGCTTTAATATCGAGATTAGTGTACATAGTGACTCTGAAATTGCAGTTTCGATGGTAATGGTTCAGAGGCACATGTTCTACTGTAGTGTGGATTAGGTTAACATGTCTTTCTGGAGCTGTTTCCAAAGCAGAAGGGTGCTGATCATTCTACAGATTTAAGGCGAATGATAAGGCCTTTACCGAAGCTTATAAGTTGGGTAAATCAATCTCTACATGATATTTTTTCTGATTACATACTTTTTGTTTTGTGTCATATGGGGACAAACTGTATACTAGTTTTTATGCCTGCTTTGAATCAGACACTAATTTTTGTTAGCAGCACCACTATAGGGTTTGCAGTCATACCCTGCTACACGACACTTGAACCATTAGCATCTATGTTCACATATTGCTCAATTGATTTATTATAGTTTATGTGCATACATTTCTTTGTCATATGTGTATGTATTTTAATATGAATCTTTTATAAAAAATAAATTAGACTTGCCTATATGCATAGGCAAGCTAGTTTGCTATACGAAAAGAAAATAAAATTAAAAACCCTGTTCCTTAGACCATATCAACTGGCTGTTTACCCAAGTCACATATATTGCTATAGCACCAGATGTGAAATTTAAATCGACCACTTCATTTGAAAGTTATAAAATGGACATCTGTATACTATGTTATCTTTTAGTATATAGTTTATGTCTTGTATATAGCTCAGCTGTTGAATTTTTATGGCAAAGGTCCTGAGGGCTGTCTGCTTAAAAGAAGAGATGCCCTTCTTTGAGCACTTTTTGAATGAAACTGACTTGTATTCGTATTAAACATAGGGAAAACTGTAAAAACAGAGATGTAGCTAACCCATTAGATAGAATTCAAACCTAAATTGTATCACCACTATTCTGTGGTCTTATCTATTCGAGAACCGAAACCGGTGGAATTCTTCTAAAGCAAGATTTTGGTTTATGTTTGCATATAGATATTACTTATGCAGTAGATCATTATCAGACATATAAAAATAGTGATATCAGTGAATGAAATAAAAAAAAATAATAATTCCATTTTGCTACAAACTTCATACACAGAAAACAAGAGAAATAATGCTTTGAATTTTGCTCATCAGAAGAAGCATTAAATAATACAGCACTTTTGATGAGCACAGTTAATTGGTGTGTATATGTATTTTAATCAGTGAGCTGTTCTAAAAGATTTTTCATGGAATGGTCAGACTTTCTTAATTTCTCAACCAGACTAGCAGCATTGTTCATCTGACATGAGACAAACTTAAATTAAGATATACATAATTTTTAAAACAGGGCACATAAATTTCTATATAATGGCTAACATAAATTATATTTTATGTTAGCCATTATATAGAAAACTGGCTAAATAAACAGAAAATCTAAAAAATACAGCCTCCTATTCCACAAACAAAAAAAGAACAAATAATCTTAAAATGAACTCAATGATTGCAGACTATAGTAATAACAATTTATTCAAAATGAATGTAGATGCAATATTTTACTTTTAAATATGTCAAGAAACTCGTAGTCATCATCCAGCTAATTCAGTTTGCTTTTAGTATTGTTGGGGTAGTGAGGAAAGTGAAGTTGTACGGAGCAGGGGTGTTAAGGAAGTTATTGACCACCTGGTTGACCCGTTCAATATGGTTACTGTCGTACGGAGTGGGATTAAGAGTGAATGTATTTTCCATATAGTCCGCAAAAGATTTAGCTTTATCTTCTTCTGTATATGAAGTTCCACTAGGTCCATGGATAGGTGGAATAGGTTTATAAGGTTTCTTGAATTTGCGGAAAATGTCAAATAGGGAATTGTCCTCTATAGCAAGGTTATTTAAGAAATTGGTCCATTTTTGGTTTTTGAAGTTTCTTCCAGGCCTTTTGAACTCGTATAAAACAATACGAAGTTCTTTTTACTCTCCTCTGGAAACCAAAATTGCGCCTCCTTTCTATATACCTTTCCTTCACACCTAAACTTGATTTTTCGCCCATCGGGATTAAAAATCTTAGCGGGTGCAAAACAAGACATCTGTCTACTTTGTCTTTTTGTCATTCGTATTCGCAAAGCAACCGCATCGTACGTATTCGAATAGCAACCGCAAGTACCGAACAGAGATGCCAGTAACGAAATGAATTTGTGAGTACCGAATCGGCACTTCGAGTCAACCGATGTACCCGTTACTCGGTAACGAATACATGGGGTTTGCTGCAGCTCTAATGTATATTGGTACGATGCAGTAAGAACGTCTATTATGTTATATACTTTACGTGTAGGTTATTAAATAACGAGTACGATTTATCTTTAAATAAATGTTTGTCTTTTACAATCGTTTTATGAGTGATTAATTTAACTGCTAAAGGAAGCTAACACACATTTATCTAAAAACATAGTAATCGGCTAGGAATCTGCCAGCACATAAAACAGAAAATGAGCATGAAAAAAATGCGCATGCAGAAATTACTTTTCATATTTAATAATAAATGTAAGATATAAAGCAAACACTTGCCAGAGAATTAAAAAACTTGGTTGACAAACTCGACGAACAACCTGAAATTTGTCATTGCGCACATCTAAAACAACTTCTAATTAATCAAGCAAAATGTGTAAATTTGGAAAACCAGGTAGTAAAAATTTATGGAAGAATTATAACATACTTACGGTTCCAAAAGACGCCACTCTTCAACCACAGTTCCAGAAATAAGAATGAGCCGATGACTACGAATCACTTTACAAGAAAGTTGTTAGTAGATCTTCATACAACCCAGAGAATCTCGTAACTCCTCCCATTTTTTGCCTCTTGTCTCTCGTAAAGAGAACCTGTCAACAACGAATTCCCATATGCATAGTCACACAGGAGAGAAACCAACATGTAATCAAAAAGTTCATTTAAAAATACACATGCTTAGTCACACAGGAGAGAAGCCTTATATGTGTGAAGTATGTAAGAAGACATTTAGTGCAAATTGTAGTTTAAAGAGGCATATGCTTATTCACACTGGTAAGATACCTTATATGTGTGAAGTATGTAAGAAATCATTTAATCAAAAAGCTCATTTAAAAAGACACATCCATGGTCTCACAGGAGAGAAACCTTATATGTGTGAAGTATGTAAGAAATCATTTAATCAAAAACCTAATTTAAACATGCATATGCGTACTCACTCTGGAGAGAAACCATATATGTGTGAAGTATGTAAGAAGACATTTAGAGAAAAGGATAATTTAAAGGTGCATATGTGTATTCACACAGGTGAGAAACCATATATGTGTGAAGTATGTAAGAAGACATTTAATGTAAAGAGTAATTTAAACAAGCATATGCGTATTCACACTGGTGAGAAACCTTATATGTGTAAAGTATGTAAGAAGCTGTTTCGTATAAAGGGTACTTTAGACAATCATATGCTTATTCACATAGGTGAGAAACCTTATATGTGTGAAGTATGTAAGAAGACATTTAGTCATAAAGGTAATTTAAAGAAGCATATGCTTATTCACACAGGTGAGAAATCTTATATTTGTGAAGTATGTAAGAAGACGGTTAGTTCAAATAGTAATTTAAGGAACCATATGCTTATTCACACTGGTGAGAAACCTTATATGTGTCAAGTATGTAAAAAGACATTTAGTGCAAATAGTAGTTTAAAAAAGCATATGCTTATTCACACTGGTGAGAAACCTTATATGTGTGAAGTATGTACGAAGACATTTAGAGCAGATTGTAGTTTAAAGAAGCATATGCTTACTCACACTGATAAGAAACCTTATATGTGTGAAGTCTGTAAAAAGACGTTTAGGGTAAAGTGTAATTTAAAGAACCATATGCGTATTCACACTGGTGAGAAACCTTATATGTGTGAAGTATGTAAGAAGATGTTTAGTCATAAGGGTAATTTAAACAAGCATATACTTATTCACAGAGGTGAAAAATCCTTTATTTGTGAAGTATTTAAGAAGGCGTTTAGTGCAAAAAGTAGTTTAAAGAAGCATATGCTGATTCATACTGATGAGAAATCTTATATCTGTAAAATATGTAAGAAGTCATTTAATCAAACAGACCATTTAAACGAGCATATGCATATTCACTGTTTAGTGAAAGGGGCAATTTAAACAGACATACGGTTATTCACATTGAAGAGAAAATATGTGTCTGTGATACATAAATATTAATTCATTTTTATAAAGAGGCTTTAAATATCGATATCATCCTAAGAGACTAATATTATGAGTTATGTGTGTAACAAGGTATTTAAGGCCAGAAAAGTTGAAGAAACATATCTATTATCTACACAGGGAAGAAACCTACTGTGTTTTGAATATGTATTGGAAACAACTTTTAGTTAACACTGATACGAGTAAGTATGTAAGAACGCACAATATTAGTCATCTGTAAAAAGACGTTTAGAGAAAAGGGTAATTTAGGCAAACATATGCTTATTCCCATGGACGAGAAACCTCATATGTGTGAAGTATGTAGGAAGTCATTTAATCAAAAACCTTATTTAAATATGCATATGCGTATTCACACAGGTTGGAAACCTTATATGTGTGAACTATGTAAAAAGATCTTTAGTACAAACAATTATTTAAACAAGCATATGCGTATTCACACAGAAGAGATACCTTATATGTGTGAAGTAGGTAAGAAAACATTTAGTGAAAAGTTTACTTTAACGGAGCATATGCGTATCACACTGGTGAGAAACCATGTATGTGTAAAGTATGTAAGAAAATGTTTCGTTTGAAGGGTATTTCAGACAGTCATATGCTTATTCACGCAGGTGAGAAACCTTATATGTGTGAAGTATGTAAGAAAACATTTAGTCAAAAGAGTAATTTAAACAATCATATGCTTATTCAGACAGGTGAGAAATCTTATATTTGTGAAGTATGTTAGAAGATGTTTTGTGCAAATCATAGTTTAAAGAAGTCTATGTTTATTTACACAGGTAAGAAACCTTATACAGTTAAAAGTCTTTAATCCAGACGTCCATAATCCGGACCTTGAAGCTACAAACTTTCTGCGCATGCGTCAACGCATAATGCATTAACGCATGCGCATCTGCGTCTACACATGTGCATTTAATGTATAACGGACGGTATAAACTAAGCTCTAATAATCTATTTCAGATAATATTGCAGAATGCGTTGTTCCTTAATCTTCTATCTGAATCCGGCTTGGTTAATCTTTGGATTATGGTAACTTGGCGATTTTTTGGCGAAAATTTTGCATCCAACCCTGCTACAGCAATCTGCTAGTTTTGTTTTGGATGCCATTTTGTTTTCACGAAGTAAAGGTTTTTTTTTTTTTACTCAACATTTTTTCCAATAATCTGCTAGCCGAATTACGCTTATACTAGAACTTTCATGGAACAAAAATGCTTAATCATGACGAAGATTAGTTGCGAAATTGGGAGAAAGTGCAGAATCGCAAACTGCTTACTGTGTTTTTAAGAAATGCACATACACGGTATCATCCATGTACACGTCGACTTATTTTCACTTAAAAAAACATCCCAGAACTGCACAAAAATGGCATTGCACATACTCTTGACTTTATCCATGTACACTAATAAAGTCCTAGCTAGTAACCTTTATCGCCTTACCAAAATGTCGCCAAGCTACATGTTACCATATTCCAAAGATTAGCCATTATTTTTTGTAGACTGTTAGAGCAATTTTATAAAAGTAAGCTTGAACTTGTGATTATGTCAAAAAGAATTTCCGATTCTGGAGCTACCAAAGGATCTACAAAGCAAAAGCATGTTTTGATGTCCATCAAACAAAAAGTGGAATTGCTGCAAAAAATGGATAAAGGCATATCCTTTGATTCTCTAACCATTCCGAAGTTTATCAATTTCACATTGCTCTGTGTGGGGGGGGGGGCGGCGCACAATGAACTGGAAGTTGATCTGTCAGCACTATCCTTATCTTCAGGGCAGATGTTTTTATTTTATTCCGCTTATGATTCCTTATTAAATGTAGTATTTCATCTCGATGTACTCTGTCTTTGATACGGTTTAAATCAAATTCCTCGTAATTATAAATAGTTTGAATACACATCAAATAGTTTTCTGGTTGCAATTTTCTAATTTCAACTATGCGTAATGTATGCTTTTCGCATGCGCACATTGAAAGAAATTTTGGTACAACTCTGATATACGTCCTAATTTCACCAAATGTGGCGATATGTGTTCTGCGCTGGTTTTTGGCACGATTGGCAACCCTGTTGACGTTGAAAAGTCTTTCGCTGGAGTTCGTTGGTTCCCGTCATGCTTTGTGTCTGAGAAGCTAAGGGGAAAAGATTTAATGGTGAAAGTTGTTGAATTGAAGTTCGGCATAAGGAAATATCATCGTGGTCATCCTGTTGAGGGGCAATGGGTATTTGGAGGTGTGGAAAGAAGGTATGGGAGATTATTTTTAGTGGTTGTGCGTGATAGAAGTAGGGATTTGTGATTATTTGTTATTTTATTTATTTGTGAACCATAGTAGGAATTTTCTGGATAGTGTGTCTGGCTGTCATATAAATACGATACTAGTGATTACGTGGTGGCATGTTAAAGGCGGTATGAAATTGGTATATCTGCTCTTCGAAAAGCATTAATGGTAAGTGGATTTTATTTTATTCTTATTTTGTAGAATGTAATGTTCATTATTTTTTTTAGTATGAATTTCTGTCGTTATTGTTGTTTTTTTGAATTGTTTGAAATTTATTTTATTTATTTTGTTGATTAGTGCGTACCATCTGAATTGTGCAATTCGTAGATGTTTTTTTAAGTTGAAACAGGATGCTGTGTACATAGTATTCTTTGAAATTTATTGTTATGTTAATTTATTAAAGCGAGGTGTGCGTAGTTCGTAAATTCGTTCGTTGCCTAGATTGTGCCATTCGTAGATGTTTTTTTAAATTAAAACATATCGCTGTGTACATGGACTCTTGTAAAATAATTTTGGTTAGAAACTTCACGGTTTTCCTATCTAAATTTTTTGTTTTTGTTTCGGATTTTTAGCTTAAATTGTGTGTTCAAAACGTGGTTTTTGCATTCGCGAAAACCGTGTTTTTGGAGACATTTTAGGCTTAAAGTTGGAAATGTAGACAAAAAATTTAGATAGCAATATGGCAGCGTGGAGTTTCTCACCAAAAATATTTGGCGAGAAATTTGGTGCCTTGAGGGCGCATATCAGAGTAGTTCCGAAATTTTTAATAAAGTAAACAAATAAATATTAAGCTTTTTTTCTGTAAATTTTGATACCCTTTAGATCATAATTGTTCTTTATTTCATAAATTACAATTTCATATTTTTAATTTTATAATTTCTGCATGCCATCTTACCAGATTTAAACTGATGATCTATAATCCGGAATCGCCGAAGTCCCGACGAGTCCGGATTAAAGACTTTTGACTGTATGTGTAAAGTATGTAAGAAATCATTTAATCAAAAAGCTCATTTAAGAATACACGTGTGTAATCACACAGAAGAGAAACCTTATATGTGTGAAGTCTGTAAGAAATCATTTAATCAAAAGTCTCATTTAAACATGCATATGTGTAGTCACACAGAAGAGAAACCATCTCTTTGTGAAGTATGTAAGAAGACGTTAAGAGAAAAGGGTAGTTTAAACGTGCATATGTGTATACACAGAGGTGAGAAAGCATATATGTATGATGTATGTAAGAAGGCATTTAATGTAAAGCTTAATTTAAACAACCATATGCGTATTCACTCTGGTGAGAAACCTTATATTTGTAAAGTATGTAAGAAGACATTTCGTATGAAGGCTATATTAGACAGTTATATGCTTATTCACACAGGTGAGAAATCTTATATGTGTGAAGTATATAAAAAGACATTTACTCATAAGGGTAATTTAAACAAGCATATGCTTATTCACACTGGTGAGAAACCTTATATGTGTGAAGTGTGGAAGAAGATGTCTAGTGAAAATAGTAATTTAAAGAAGCATATGCTTATTCATACTGATGAGAAATCTTATATTTGTGAAATATTTAAGAAGTCATTTAATCAAAAAAATCATTTAAACAAGCATATGCATATTCAACCATGTGAGAAACCTTATATGTGTGATGTAGGTAATGAATCATTTAATCAGAAAACTAATTTAAACAAGGATATGCATATTCACACAAGACAGGATCCTTATATGTGTGAAGTATGTAAGAAGATGTTTAGTAAAAAGGGCAATTTAAACAGGCATATGGCTATTGACATTGGAGAGAAAATGTGTGTCTGTGATACATAAATATTAATTCATATTCATAAGGAGGCTTTAAATATGGATATCATCCTAAGAGACTAATATTATGAGTTATGTATGTAACAAGGCATTTAAGGCGAGAAAAGTTGAAGAAACGTATCTATTATCTACACAGTTAAGAAACCTACTGTGTTTTGAATATATATTGGAAACAACTTTTACTTAACCTTTGCAGTAAGCAATAGTCTGTGTAGCTAGAAAACCTCAATATTTGAGGTCAAGTCTGAATGTTTCTCATGGGTCGACATAATTTAAATACAACAAAATTCTTAGAATTTAAAGGGGGAAATCTGAATTGCATACAGCCTACTGGCGATCCTGTGGGAGAAACATAAATTCTCATTGGATGAAAATAAATTATAAACCATTTACAGTACAAAGTTCGTAATCCGGACTCATCGGGACTTCGGTGATTCCGGATTATAGATCATCAATTTAAATCTGGTAAGATAGCATGCAGAAATTATACAATTAAAAAAATATGAAACCATAATTTATGAAATAAAGAGCAATTACGATCTAAAGAGTATCAAAATTTACAAAATAAAACCTTAATATTTATTTGTTTACTGTATTAAACATTTCTTCCAATGTAAGTTGTTTAAGTTACTTCAGTTTTTGTGCTAATACTTTCTCTTTAATTCTATAAACAGACATAATTTCTTGTTCAGTTACAAAGTTCCACTGTTCAAGTCCTGTAATTGCTGTGTCAAGAATACCGACTAACTTGTCAATCGAAATTTTTTTGTTTTTAATAACCTCTCTGTCACTTTCTTCACTATTGGAAGGATGCCTGGGTAAACGCATGCGCGCATTAAGTGCGCATGCGTAAGTTTGTGGCTTTGAGGTTTGGATAATGAACGTCCGGATTACGGACTTTGTACTGTATTTGTTTCCACAATATGAAATATTTTTCAAGATATATTTATATAAGCATTGAGTATTTAATATTCATATAAGCATTGAGTATTTATATCTGCTCCATAATGATGTGTGGATAAGAATTTCAAAAACTGTAATTCTAAAAGGTGGCAAAATGTAACATCTGATATTTATCCTGTAAATTATATATGTGTGTTGTGTGAAATTTAACTCTTTCGCATCAAGAGAGGGCAAAATCTCAATTCCCCAAACATCGAAAACGCCCGTATCTAAGAATTTCTCCTGGAATGCTTTTCCTTTCCCCATGACAAGTTGAATACTACAGCGCTAACAATAGCCTTACTTAAGTAAAGCGAGAACTTCTTTCTTCGACGCTTTGACACTGTGTGAAGTTCCCCCTTGGGACGGGATTGCAATTTCGGGCATCAAAAGCTAAACACTGACAGTAAACAAAGGAAAGGAAGGAACAAAGGAAACAAGGAAGCTACTTTTAGTAGCTTCAAAAGAATGATTGACATGTGATTTAACAACACCTGAAAGGAATGAGTAATGCAGTAACGTGATGGGGGAAAGCACTGGGTAGGAAATTATTCGGGCGTCCAGCCGATGTCTGAATGTTTGGGCGTTTGGGGCGACTTCGATGCAAAAGATTTAACGGTTTCTGAATTTCAAGTAGTTATGAATTAGTGTGCCATTGCAGATAGAAATGCCATTCTTGGTGCCTGTCATGAAAAATGTATTATGTATTTCCATTTGTCATGAACAAGTACTGAAGAGCAAGCCTATCTCGCTCCAGTAGGAAATGTGCCAGTATGTAAAATTTTGAAAATCAGTTCAGTGTTCCATAGTAATGTTAGGAAGGCGAAATGAAATCTCCTACATTTTTAGTCAAATTTTGGACATAACAAGTTGAACAATCCCAGGTGTGTAAAGGATATAAGAAGAAATTTGGGAAACATAATTTCTGTGCAGGTAAGAAATCTATGTATAATAGATATTTATTTTGAAAACTCCTTTATATTTTTTCATGTAATAGTTAATGAAAGCTAAAAGAATTCATTTTTATTTTCTGCTATTATACTATAAGATGAAATTATTTTCCATTTTGAGATTTTAGGAATATTTTATCTCTGAAAATTAAAATATTAAATACTATAAAGCATATATTTTTTAAAAATAAAGAAGTTAATAAATGCCATGGTTTTGCTAGGCGCTTCGGAAAGGATGGAAGTGCAAAAGTAAAAATGTCACTGTAATTATCATAAGATTAGTTTCATTTCTCTTCTGTAATATTTTTGGTAAAAGTATATTTACAGATACCCCTAGGCAATTTTTTAGTGGTACATGGGTACAGAGTTTGTGCAATTCTTTGACTTGTTATTTTTTCTTTGTGTATGTTCAGTATCCATGTACACAATGACCTATTTTCACTTAAAAAAAAGTTCCAGAATTGCATAAACTTGGCATTGCGCATTCCCTGCACTTTATCCATGTACACATCGATCTATTTTCACTTAAACAAACATCAGTGAATTGCACAAACTAGGCATTGGCCACTCACTTGAATTTGTCCATGTACACATTGAACTATATTCACTTAAAATGTCAAAGGAGCAGCCATCAAAAAAATATTTAATCTCAATAAACTGCATTTTAAATCAAACAATGAAATATTATGAAAAAATTATCTTTGCACTACATAAAGAAAATATCCATTTACCTTATTTACAAATAAACATGTCTTCAGTCAAACAAACTTCCTTAACAGCATCCCAAAACTTCCTAAAATTATCTGATTTAGAATCTGTATACTGGTGTTGCCACATAAATTCACAAAATAAGAGTAAAAAATATCCTCCATAGCGCCTATCTGTTAGAACCCAGCCTCATTTGTTATTTTTCTTTTCATAGTTTGTCACTGCACGAGTGGCAACCAGCTGATCTTTGTTGTAGTTTCTTGTAGTTCTATGGATTTTGAAAATAAATATGACGCTTTGGAATTATATATATAAAGTTATTTTATTTTAAGTGTATTAGGAAAAAGGAGAACGGGTAGTTCTTGCAAATCTCGAACACTATGGTCTGACCAAACACATTTCCTTCCTACAAACAGGACACTTAATAATGTCTACTAAGTAAAATTTCATTTACACACCAGTCAAGTAATGTTCTTTTACCCTTTCTTTCCAAATCGTACAGAAACTTCAAATTAATCTTACCACATTCAGCCATTTTACCGTTTAAACCACAAAACAAGCAATATACTTCCTAATTAACACATACACAAGCTCTCATGTCACTTGACTTCATATCTGCAGTAGTCACATGACGAGTCTGTTCTTTAGTGCACTTGCATCCAAAGTAAATTCAATTGAACAATAGGACAGCAGCCAATGCATGTACAATCCTATAAAAGTTTTAAAAAAATATATATATATGTTACGGTGAAACACCGAAATCTGGAGAATGTCGACTTTCACCGGTGAATGTCAACATTCACATAGTCGCTTGGTGTATGTCCGAAATATTTTCCAAATACTCTTATTTCTGACTTACACCGTTGAATGTCGACATTCACCATGTACTAATGGTGAATGTTGAACATATAAGAATATTATATTTCCTTCTCCGTAATTCATTCGTGGAAAAACGCACTTGAGACTCAGAATAAGAACTTAAGAACTTAAAACACACAGTACATTCAAAATGAGAAAGGAAAATAATAGAAGTTATAAACTTACCAAATTATGTGATTCAAATCTTATTTATTGCAACAACTTAAACTATTATGACACTTTGAATTGGACAAGAGGCCCTTGCTTTTACAACTGCATTTATTTGTGGAACACTTCCTTTTGGAATGGCAGCGTGTACATATACTCCTCTCTTTTTGACCTACAGCAGAGCATATCTGTGACTGTCGACATACACCGGTGAGGGTCTGAATGTACAAGAATGTAAAGAAATATTCAATCTTTCACCGACGTATTTGGTGAATGTTGACATTCTCCGGTGAAAGTTGACATTCTCCAATTTCGGTCTTTCACACTAACATATATATATATATGAAAAAAAAGTCAAAGGATGTATAAATAAATGCAAAACTGAAAATATTCTTTAATCATAACACAATACAGTTAAAAATGTTAGTCTAAAAGCGTATAAAAACTGTTTGATAGTTAATAATTAGAAGAAAACTCGTAAATTTTTAAAAAAAAAAATTCAATTAATTCTGGCTAAAGTGCAGAATTACCCACTACTTATTTGTTTAGCGCTTTTTTACAAGAGTAAGAAGAATTGGATTTTTGACTTTTTAAGTGAAACTAGGTCGATGTATACATGGATAAAGTTAAGAGTGTGCGTAATGTCATTTTTGTGCAATTATGGGATGTTTTTTTAAGTGAAAATAGGTTGACGTGTACATGGATACCGAGTATGTGCAATTCTTGAAAACATGCGAAGCAGTGGGCGATAAAGTTAAGAGTGTGCGTAATGTCATTTTTGTGCAATTATGGGATGTTTTTTTAAGTGAAAATAGGTTGACGTGTACATGGATATCGAGTATGTGCAATTCTTGAAAACATGCGAAGCAGTGGGTGATTCTGCACTTTCCTCTTTTTTTTTATAACAGTCCTCAGTTATCAACAGCTCAAAGATGGTGAAATTGTTCCCAATTAGATGGATTTCATTAGCAAATCAGAAGTTATTGCCACTTTCACTTGCAAGAAATACTTGAAGTAAGCCTCATCCACAAATAATCCTGTGAAAGACAGCATAACCTTGAATAACTAAGCCTTTTCTTTATCAAATTATTGAACCGCATAGCATTAATTTATGATAAAAGAATGTATCCTTTTGGAGGGGGTGTATTGTATTTTGCAGTAATTGACAAAATAACAGATAAAAACATAAATTTTATTTTTATTTTAAGGAGATAGATAATTTGAATACATTTCTTTAGTGGCAAAATTTTCATAGAACTACTAGCTGGTCAAACTTAAGAATAATTATTTTAAACAATTTCTTACTTTGCTGAGCAACAGTTACATCATACAAATATGGCATTGCCACTTCAATAATAAATATAGTTATTTGTTAAATAACAAATATTACAACCTCTCTCCCCTCCAAATAAACTTTAATTTATATTTTTATAAATTAAAGTTTACAATTTTCTTTTTCGAAACAACAGAATATCAACACAATACATAACTGAAATATTACATATAATATAATAATATACAGTAAGGAAGAAGGAAAAAACAAAATTTCTTAAAATATATATAGGGAAATAAATTATTTAATCAGGCCAGGGAGTACGACTTAATGCATCTACATTTTTATGATTTTTACCACTTCAATGTATGACAGTGTAATTGTAAGGTTGTAGTACTAGTGCCCATTTCATAAGACGTGGATTTAGACTCACATTATTTTTTATCCAAACTAGGGGATTATGTTCAGTCATGATGAGGAATTTAGTATGCCCGTCTAAATAACATTTAAGTTTCTTTACAGCAAATATTATGGCGGCGCATTCCTTTTCTGTGGTAGAGTACTTTTTTCACTTTCTGTAAACTTCTTACTGAGGTATAATACTGGATGTTCATTGTCTCATTCATCTTTTTGAGATAAAATGACACCCATATCAGAGTCTGAAACATCAATTTGCAAAATAAACTTTTTACTGAAATCAGGTGAGTGTAATAGAGGCTTTTGCGGCAGTTTTACTTCTTCAACAACTCTCCCTCTTGTCTGTTTAGTTTCTTTAAAAGCTTCTCCTTGACTTTCATCTGAACTGCAGAACTTGGCAATTCATCTAGAATTTTTAACTGAGAATCGGCTAAATTTGTCAGTTCCTTCTTTTCAGATAGTTTTTGCTCGTTGCGAGATGAACTTTTGTTCTTATCTGTTACTTGCATTCTCATTGAATACGGCAACTTTGAGTATCCTTTATCATGTTAATGCCTCTTTGCTAAGTTTTTTGACGTGTGCTTAGATTCTGAACGTATTTTTAATTTCTTAGCTTTAGAAGCAACTTCGTGAGTTCTTTTACTAGAAGTTGTTTGATCTGCTGTTAACAAACTGTCAAACGCATCTTTGCTTTTTGGAGAAGAAGGAACTGGGGAACTTGTAGGGGAATAATCATACACACACTATCCACAAAAGATGAATCAGCAGTTAAACAAGCTGAGTCAAGTTCCATATCAATAACTTCAGTTTTCTCATCAGAAGATGAACGTTTAGATTATTTATCAGAGTTTTGTGAAGCATTGACAGAAGCTTGACTGTTAGAAGGGACCAAATTACTGTGAGTTGTAGCACTAGTATTTGTTTGGTTCTGTATCAAAGATGTATAGTTCTGCATTTGATCCGTAGATTTTTCAGGAATAACAATTAATTCCCTTTCATTTCCATTTTTATCTAATTTCTTTTTCACCAACAACCCGTTCTCCTTTACTTTTAAATCATTTGTCTTGGTGGAATTTTCATTTTTAGCTTCACTAAGCAATGAGGCTAGATCTCTGCTTTGATGCTGAGATTCAATTATATCCTTAGAATTAATATTAATCACTTTCTTGATTTCCTTGTCTTTCTCATCAGCTTGCAGTAAAATATCTTCGTCAGTCTCAATAAACGTCAGTTCTTCTAGTTTCTCTATTCCAGTTACTCTATTTCGATCTTTTTCATGAGATCTTTCTTTTTGAGATCGTGTCAAAACCGCATTTATTTTTTCTAAATTTAAGAATGATTTATTTTTGAACAATTGGGCAGTTTTGTTACCCAATACATATCTGCCGGGATCATTTGTAACAACAGCTGCCTTTTTCTTTATATGACCAAGTTCGCAGTTAATTTCAACTAGACACACCAAATGGTCATTTAAAAGATATTGTACCCAGACTAGTTCTACAGTTACTTTTGCGTTATCTATGTATTTTTGAGAAATAACATCAAAAGTGGCTCCTGTGTCTCGAAGAATAGGCATTTCATACCCATTAACTAAACCGTTAATTGTATGTGTCTTTAACAAATCATACGAAAATACGCAATTTACCTTTTCATTTGGTTTTAAGCGAGGGCACTGAGGCTTAAAATTTTCGTTTGACCCACACTCGAAACAAGGTGGTCGATATCTTTTGTCATATAAGTTTTCTTGGTTCTTGTTTTCAAATTGACTTCTTTTTCGGTGATCTTTCTGGTATTTTGAATCATCCCATTTATCAGAATGCTTAAAATGAGGAGGATGCTCTATTTTTTCACAAAATTATCATAACGAGGTTTAAATGATTCTTTGTTAATTTTCTCAGTCTGATTGACAGAAAATTTCGGTTTTATTGTTTTTCTCACATTTTCAAAATCTTCAATTTTCTAAACCATTTCAGTAGGTGAAATGCTGGTTGTCCATTGATCCATAAAATGTTCTTTGAAATCAGGAGAAGTACGCTTTTTAATTGATCAACCAGCATGAGATCTTTTAGCTGTTCAAAAGTTTTAATGCTTAATCCGTTAAGCCATCCTTCTAAATAATTCTTTAATTCATAGTAGAAATCTTACCAAGTACTTTCAATAGATTTTTGGTGTTTTTTAAATAGTTGTCGAAAATTTTTCCCCACTCAATTTAAATTGTTGTAACAGTAAAGTTTTTACATATTCATACTTTTTCACGTCCTCTTCTGGTTCTCTCGCAATAAGCTGAACAATATCTGGAGACAGCAATGAAATAAGTTGAGTCACTTGATTTTCAGCAGGTATATTCATCATTTTAGCTTGATGCTCAAATAACACCAGAAATAAACTTATTTCATCTTCTTTAGGTTTGAAACGTGGCATGACATTGTGAATTCTGAATTTTAAAGGCTGCTCCGGCAACTGCGTGGTTTCTACCGGCTGTGCTGTTGCAGCCATCGCTTCCAACTGAAGTTTCTGTAGTTCAAAGGCTCTAATTCGCTCTTCTCTTTCGCGTTCCTTTTCTCTTCCTTCCTTTTCGCGTTCTTTTTTTTCTTTCTTCTCTTTCGTGTTCTTATTTTCTTTCCCTTTTTTTCTCTAATTGAAGCCAGTAGTTCTCGAGTAAACTCCTCATCATAACCGGGACTTTCAATAATCAATTTTGGCAACTGAACAGTCTTAAATTCATGTTTCACGGTTAAACCTAACTCTTCTGCCAGTACTTTTAAATCCTGTTTTTTTACTCCTAGCTAAGAATGACATGTTTAACAAGTTACCTTTAATAGGCTTTCTTTTAAAGTTGAATCTAAAAGATCGTACTTGTATTAAAATTGTATAATTTCTAGTGAGACTTAATTTGTCAAAATTCACACTAACCAATTGGAGAAAATTATTTAAGCAACTTTGCCAGTTTGACACAAAATAAAATAACATTATACCGGGTTGACGTTTTAACTCACTATTCACAAGTCTCGTTAGCTATAACTATATAAACACCAGTTAGGTAATGCAATGGAATTTTACTCACGTCAGTTTGACGATTTTACTATCTTTCTCCACGCCTGTTTGGCAATAACAAAAACAATTTTTTCCCAGTTTGGCAATACAGTTTTTACAATATAGAATCTGTAATACGTCGGGATGACGTTACTATCTACCACATGCCTGTATGGTGAGAACTAAGAATAGACTTTAGCCAATTTGGCAGTACATTCAAAACATAGTACGTCAGTTTGACCTTACTACTTATTTTCCACGTGCCTGCTTGGCAACAAATTCAAAAACACAGCTAGCAGTTCTCTCTCTCTCTCTCTTTTTTTTTCTTTTTTCTTTTTTTTTTTTTTTTTTATATATATATATATAAATTCTGGGATGGCTTACACATATCAATTATGAACATAAAAATTCGATACAAATACCAGTAAAGCCTAAATAATAATTTTTCAAATATTTCTTCACCTCAAATATCAATTAAACTGTACCCCTAATATTTTTAGTATCAGTTATTTTACACAAAAACTTACACTATTTAAATAGAATTCTGAAGTAAAATATTAAAATTCAATGAACACTTCTTAAGAAAACCAAAAGTTAATCTTATCTTTGTAAATCAGCAGTATCCTTATCTGATAAGTCTTTCCTCGGACACAAGTTATATTAACACAGAAGATAACTTTTGAATTATCCGCTTCAAAATCTGGCTTTAAAACGGCAGACTTTTGACATCCGTTTCTCCTTGAAACAAACTTACTTAACTATTGGTACTAGCAAACTTGTTCTAAAAAATTCAGCAGCTTTCTGGGATTAGGAGACCAGCACCATCAAAATTGATAACTGCTCCCCTAATTTCCAGTATCTCGGTGGAACCGCCAAATTTATAAGACTGTAATGTATTTTGCAGTAATTGACAAAATAACAGATAATATTCTTAGTAAAACATAAATTTTATTTAAGGAGATAGATAATTTGAATACAATTCTTTAGTGGCAAAATTTTCATATGACTACTACTAGCTGGTCAAACTTAAGAATCATGAATTTAAACAATTTTTTACGTTGCTGAGCAACGGTTACATCATACAAATATGGCATTGCCACTTCAATAATAAATGTAGTTATTTGTTAAATAACAAATTATTACAGAGGCTTCAACTATGGACATATCAGCAGATGTTACAACATGACTATAAATAGAATAAAATGAACCTATGAAAATGTTTCACGAAAAACCTTGTCAAAAGCAGATATTGCAACTTTGAAATAATAAATCAATCAAATTTAATAGATGTATTTTTGTGAATAATTTTCTTTTGCAAGAGAAAGTAATAGCAGAATAGGTTATTTTAATGAGGAAAATAAATTAGTATCAAAATTTTAAATTATTTTTAACTCTATGCTGTATAATCTACGGTAGCTAACGACTTCAAAGCAATGATACATAATAACTTTTGATTGAAATACTGGAATCTTAAATTGCCATAGCTAATTACAGCATCATAAAAAAAAGAAAGAAAAGAAAGAAGACGAAAGGGAAAAAAGAGCATTTGAAAAAAACTGAAAGGGTTCAGATTTTAATGATTGTCCAAAATGGACGATCTTTTAGATATGTTTGTCAGAAGATATAATCTGTAAAGGTGACCCAGATAGAATAGTGAAACATTTTATAGGATAGTAAAATAATATGTCTTTTGCCTATTTAAAATGTGTAATTCCATAAAAATATTTAATGCTTTTAATTAGACATATCATGAAATAAATGTACTTTTATTTAAAGCAGAATTAGACATATCATGAAATAAATGTACTTTTATTTAAAGCAGTCTGATAAAAAAAATAATATTCTAAAGAACTGAATCTGTGCTTTTAAATAGTTTAATTTTTTAATGAATAAGACAGAAGAAATAATGTGAAAGAATGATAACTTATATTTTTTCTAATGGCAAGAGACTCAAATGAAAAGCCAAACAATGCAAAATTGTGTTACGAGACTAAGCTTCAGAAAAAAAAAAGCTTAATCAGGAAATGTAGAGGACACAAACCATAAATATTTCCTTCAGCATTAATATGATAGATTACTTTTCAAGACAATTACATATTGCAGCAATTGCGCAAGTAGTAGTAACTTGTTTTCTCACTAAATGCATTTAAGATTATACCACATTTTATTTTAATATATATGTATATATATGTGTGATGGCTTTACGGATGAATAAGGCACCATAACGAAAACGAAACAAACATTTATTAAAAATTAACGTTCAAAGAATAATGGTAAAAAAATTAACGTTTAAAGAATAATGGTAAATTCGGAGCACTACCTCGCTCCTACAACATAGTTAATCTACCACCTACCTCCTCTGAGGCTAACATGCAACTGTCGTCTCTCTCACTTGCTGGGCAGCTGATTGGTTCACCGCAGCCACACACCCGCCCGGTAAAATTGTGCTACGCCAAAGCGAAGCAGAATCTGAAAACTGAACCTGCAAATACAAACTTAAATTGTATACTCCACATACCAAATTAATTCAAAATATATGAACATGTATACATGACGTAATAACATACTTTAAAATAAGTGCAATAAACATTCATCTCACAACAGATGAACAGACGACTTGATACAATACCGGAGTTCTGTGACAAAACATATATGCAATACTATATCAAAACACGATATTATAATGTAATATTAAATGGAAACTAGTAAATTGATTTTCAAAACAGATGGGAAGTAGCTCTCGTACAATTCCGGAACAAAAGAAACTAACTAATGCAAAGTTTTAAAACGTATTAGTTCATACTTAATTCACATCTATTTCATTCACCAACTAGTCTTGAAAGACTATCTGCATTTTTTAATTGTGCACCAGGGCAATGAGAAATATGAATATTATAACGCTGAAGTGCCATTGCCCACCTCTGTAATTTGGCTGAATGCGGTGCCGACTTATACAAATATAATAATGGATTATGGTCTGTGATCAGCTCGATATTTGATCCAAACACCCAACACTCGAACTTTTTTAATGACCACACAACGGCATAAGCCTCGCGTTCAATAGTTGACCAGTTCTGCTGAGTCTTCGAAAGTTTTCGACTGGCAAAGCTGATAGGATGCAAACTGCCTTTCCTGTCTCGTTGTGACAAGCAAGCACCAACAACATATGAACTAGCATCACACTGTATGGTGTAAGGTTTTTCTGGTTCTGGAGTGTACAGTTTTGGTTCTTCACACAGTCGACGTTTCAGATCTTGAAATGCTGATTCCTCAACAGCAGCCCATGGAATTATCTCAGGAATTTTCTTTTTCGTAAGCTCCGTCAAAATGGGCGAGCTATTTCTGCATAATTCTTTATGTAATCACGTTAATAGTTGAATAAATGCACTCTTTAGAGCAGTCTTTGTTTTAGGACTTTTTATAATTTCAATGGCTTGTAATTTTTCAGGATCAGGTTGATGTCTTCCAGCTCCTATTATATGTCCTAAATACTTTATCTCCGAACGTGCAAAAACACATTTCTTTACGTTCACCGTAAACCTGAGATCACTTAATGTAGTTAGCACAGCATCTAAATGTTTGAGATGAGAATTCCAATCTGGTGAAAAGATAGCAATATCATCAATATGCTTTGCAAAAATCACTTTGTTTTCGTCTTTCAAATATCACTCCCACAGTTTGTGCTCGAACATAAAATTTTCTTATTTTGTTTACATGAACATGCCGCACACTCCCATCTGGTAATTTAACTTTATAAGAATGAGGATTTACTCTTTCAACAACTTCACATGGACCTGTCCACCTAACATATAGCTTGTTGCTAGAGTCTGGTATAAGTATACTAGATCACCATTTTTAAATTCTTTCAAACTTTTGCGACGGTTAAAATAATATGCATAAGCTTCTTGTTTTCCCGCGGAAGATAAAGAAGCGAGCTCAGATGCTTTCTCTAAATTTATCTTTAATTCTTGTAGATAATCAACTGCTGAATTATTCAGATTAAGTGGTAATGGTATTTCACCGGACCATGATGATTTTAACACAGCTAAGGGACCTCTAGCTCCACGACCGTACATAAGCATAAATGGAGATACACCGGTAGTGCAATTTGGAACTTCACGATACGCAAAAAGTAAATAAGGTGTGTGCTTGTCCCAATTAACAGGATCTGTGCGAATTACATGATGTAACATTTGTTTAAATACCCGATTCCATTTTTCCACTCAGCCGTTTGATGCTGGGTAACCAGGTGTCGAAAAACGAGGATGAGTTCGTAACCTTTTTTCGAATTCTTGAGCTAATCGTGAGGTAAAATTAGTGCCTTGATCACTATTTCTGGAATTTTTTTTTTTTTTATTATTAATTTATTTCTGGAATGCCGGTTCTCATAAAAATATCCTCACAAGTAACTTTAGCGGAAAGACTTTTTAAAGGTATGACTTCTGGCCATTTTGAATAATTGTCTATCAAACACAAACAATATTTAAATTTCCTTCCTGAAGGCGGTGAAATTTCACCAATAATATCTATGTTTACTGTATGAAAGGGATATGGCGCGCGAGCAATAGGAGTAATCGGAATTTTATCCGATTGTCTTTCCGGACTTTTTAATTGACATCTTTCGCATGTTCTACAATAATTTTCTACATCTTTGGATATGTTCGGCCAATAAAATGAAAGCTTAATTCTTTCTTTAGTTTTCCTCATACCTAAATGATTTCCGAATATGGAATCATGAGCTAATTGAAGGATTTTATTTCGATAATTCTCGAGAAAACTAACTGTTGTATGTTTTCCCCACAAATTTTTTCTTTATGAAATAATAATTCGTTCTGTAAAAAGAAATTAATTATTCTTCCCTAATTCTGCGTCCTTAAAAGAATTTATTAATGTTTGACAGTTTCTCTGATCCACCTTAAATTTATTCGATTCCGAACAACTGCTTAGTCTTTCATCATTCTGATTCGCAACTGAGCTATAAAAATGATTTACATTTGACAGTTCAACGGCGCCAACCTCAAGTTGTTTTTGTTCATGAGTTTCCGGTTTCGTTTCAGGAAAGACTGTTGATTCATTCTCGTCTTCAAATATGCGATCCCATACATCTGGTGTAATTAAACATTGAACATTGAGCTTATCTGTCAACGCGAGAAAAGCTTCTACGCGCGAATATAGACAACTGTTTGTTTTTTTTGTAATAAATGGGAATAGTTGCTAACGTTGCCTCTATGACGTCGCCAAATGCAGAACTTAAAATGATTTTACCCTTACTTTCTATTTTTAAATCAGGAATTAATGTAGTGTTCAAAATTGGTATTTCCGTACCTGAATCTTTTATAGCTTCTACTTGCTTCCCTGCAATGTAAATAGTAATCTTTTCCAAGGAATAAAAATTAAGTTTTCCGTCGGAAAACTCGCGTTTTTGTAAATGTTTAGAATTTACATTTGTAACAACCGCATTGTCCTTCGGTTTACTTGAAGTGTTAACTTTCAGTTTGACCAGGAAATTATCGTTCTGTTTGTAGGGTTTATATTTATTTTAACTAACATTTATTTTAAGTTTAAACTATCTTTCCTGTCAAGCCTTACTTTCCCCTGGAATTGCCAATGCCAGAGTATGTAAATTTTAGTAGAACGCGCAAGGATTCAAATTGTCAGCGGAAGTATCTGAGTTAAATAGAAAGGTGGTGGTGTATTTAATTACGGCAAAGCACACTAGGGCTATCTGCCTAAGGGGAGGGATGCCTTCGTGGAGGACTTTCTAAGGGAAACTGGCTCGTATACACGTTACACATGGGGAAAACCACGAAAACACCCATGCAGCCAGCCCGTTCGCGGGATTCGAACCTCAGACCGAACTACCAGTGTTCAGTGACTTTACCGCTCGGCCGCTGGTGGGCGTTAAATAGAAAGGAAACGAGTTCGAAATTGTGCTTTCTTACTTCACTAGCGTGGAGGTGGCTAGTTAGAAATTGAAGAAACACGCGTTTCGGCTTGTGTGCTTGCCTCGGTAGTTTGTTAATCTTTCAACGTAATATTCAGAAGCTTGCTGAATTATCAGCGGTATCTTAGAACGCGGTTAGGTTAGTTACGTTTAGAGAGCCTCGTAGTTAGTCACTTGTTATTATTATTATTATTATTATTATTATTATTATTTTGAGTTTCTTATTTTTATTTTACCGCCGGGTCGGCGTAGTTTGTGAGCGTCAAGAGCACGCATCTGTAATTTCTAAAGTTGAATAAAAAGGGATTTCAACCCTTCTCAAGACTTTGTATACTTTCCAGTTCATAGCAGTCACCACTATTGTTGCGTGCAGGTTGAAAGCGCGCAACATTACATGTTTATTGGACCTCTCAAATTTATTTCGCCTGTTCGGGCAATCCTTAGCCAAATGTAAACTGCTACTACACACGTAACATTCTCGCGGTTTAAACGAATGTTTCTGTTCATTTACCACTGAATCTTTTCTTAACGCTGGTGGAATATATTTAGAGTTTTTGTTGCATGAATTACGAAAATTAGTGCGTTTTTCACCTCTAATGTCATCAAGAGATTCACCTTTTGCGATGAAATAAGTGTCGCATTTCTTCGCTAGTTCTTCTGGACGTAGCCAACTTTCACCTTGTCGAACTGCAACATGGCACGCTAAATCACTATCCAATGTTTGAAAAAGTTTTTCGGAAATTATTAATTAAAGACTCAAAATCATTGACGTTTCTACTTTTACAATAATGGATCCAACATGACCTTAAACGAGAGGCGAACTGCAAATGAGTTTCCCCCGTCAACCTTTGAGCTTGGCGAAACTTTTCTAAACATATAATTGGTGATGGTTCATATTCCTTAAGGATTAAGGATTTAATTTTCTCATAATCTTTCAAATCATCATCTTTAATATATACTAGAATATTAGAAGATTTATCACCTATCAGTTTAAGTAAAATTTCATTTGGTACGTCAAAAAACTCATTTGGTACGTTCTTATGCTTAAAAGCTCTTTCTATTGAATCAAAAAATAAGTTCCATGCTTCACCCTTTTTAGGTACAGAAATCGATAATGCCTGTACAGCTTTCAAAAGCTTATCTAATGGAAGTGTATTTTCTACGTTGTTACTAGATTCGTTGCTACTTTCGATTTGCAGCAAACGCAATTTCACAATTTCTTCTGACTTTTTCCTTTCTTCAACCGTAGTATTAAGGAATTCAATAACAAAATCTTTATCTTTCAAATATTCTTTAGAACTTAAAAGCTTATCTTTTAATTCTACAACTTTTAAACTAGAATCGGCTTCTTCACCGAGTTCCTTCAACAGCGAAATCAAATCACTTTTAACTACTCCCTTAAACATATTTAGAAGAAATTTTCCTTAAAGTTACAACAAAAATTTCTCACCTTTTCTCAAAATCCAGTTACCTTCGTTCGCTCTGGTTCTCGAAAGAGAGCGTGTTGTGGTGGCTTTACGGATGAATAAAGCACCATAACGAAAACGAAACAAACATTTATTAAAAATAATTGTTCAAAGAATAATGGTAAAAAAATTAACGTTTAAAGAATAATGGTAAACTCGGAGCACTACCTCGCTCCTACAGCATAGTTAGTCTACCACCTGCCTCCTCTGAGGCTAGCATGCATGGACCTTATAAGAAATAGACTAACCCAAATGGGTTTTCTCCCTCATCTGAGGCGTTCCCGGCTGTCACCTTGATCACATCCGAAGGAGTAGGGACGACTTGCAGAAATTTAACAGTGGTTGTCTGTTGCAGCGTGTATAATTGTCAAGAAAAAGCTGGTTGTAGCGCCTCATTTAACAAATTAGGATTTCTCCATATTTTTATTTTTGAAATTGAGATTGATAAAAAAAAATTTAGCATATTTATATATAACTAACGTTCCAAATAATTATAAAGTTATTGCATGCTTTTAGGGCTGGAGATTTTTTTTAGCTTTTCCTATGCTGTAAGGAAATTTGTAACTTCTTCTTTTAGAAAATAATATTTTAAATCTGAACTAGCAATTTTCTCTTGCAATTTTTATACTTTTTATTGGTGTAAATAAGTAAAAAATACTAAAATATTTAAAAACGAATTTTTGAAAGTTTTGTTTAAAATTCTAAATTGTGCTGCTTTTTTAAAATTATAGATGAATATTATAGCACAATTTTTATAAAGGAATTTTATTTCAATTATATTTCATAATACATCATAGTGATAAACACTTTTGACTTCTTAATAATTTTTATACATTTAATTCTAATATTAAAATTGTATTTAACCGTAATAATTAATTTTGCTTGTATTTTATAGTGATTATTTTTTAAATTTATTTTTAGTTCTGCATAAGATTTTTTTTATTTACTGTTAAATTAATTTATTAGCCCAAAGGGGCGGTAGCCTAGAAAGGCTGTTAGTTTCGAAACGGCATTTTGCGCTGTTTTACTGTAAATGTCCGTGTCTCTTTGCAAATTGTTGTTACCAAATATTATCGCCCTGTATTATATTTAATTATTATTGTATTATATTTAAAGAAATTAAATAATGAAGAATCTGTATGTTTCTCGCACTGTGACAAAAACGACAGTATCTAGAGCCATCAAATTTTGGATAATGTAATCCTCCACCCGAACATGGGCATTTAGACGGCTGAATTTCGAATTTATTTTAATGTATTTCATATTCTGTAAAACTTTAACGAATTTTTGATTAACAAACTCAACGAGTTTAGAGAGAGCTCTGTACGGAAAATAACAGTTTTATCTCCAGTGCGGAAATTCTAAAGATATGCTGTTTTCAAATGTATGTGGTTTACGGGCGAAGAACATGATATTCAATAAATATAGGTAACACACAAAACGTTAAAAAAAAGGTTCCTTTTGGGCGTAATATAATATCTCAATGCTTCTAGATTTTATTTTACCTTTTTTCCCCCTTCATTACACTCAGAAAATTTTATGCTCCAAATTTTATAAATTACTAAAATAAATATTCCACTTTAATGTTAATAAGTTAATGATGATATAAATCAAATAAATGATTGTTTTGTAATGTTATTATGGTTTTGAAAATCACTGCCCGAAAATGGTCATTAAATTAAAAAAAAAGTTATGAGATCTTGTTTAATTTTACCTTATTTATTTCAAAGCATCACGTACTATCAATCTTATTTAATTTTACGTTATTTGTACGCAAAATTAAATTCATAAATTTTGTGCTTAGAGTTTTTACCGTTTTACCAAAGTAAAGATGTTTGTACAAGAATTACGCGTGAAAAAAATGCGCGAAATGCAGCAAAAAGTGCTTTAATGAGATATATTAAATCCTGTTTGGAAAAAAATGTGGCTTTCATAATCTCATCACTATACAACGTATCCCATTTAATAATTAAAAAAGAGTTATGTGGTACAAACGCCATAGGTTTCAGTGTTAAAGTAAAACAGATCGTCCCTACTCTTTCTTGCCGACATGTCGGTGACGCGTGCCCCGCCCACTGGGTTAGTCTATCTCTTATAAGGCCCATGCTAACATGCAACTGTCGTCTCTCACTTGCTGGGCTCTGCCAGGCAGCTGATTGGCTCACCGCAGCCAGATACATGACAATATATATAAAAGCATACTATTAGGTTACTTCTAAAAGATAAAATACAAAATCTTATTTGATAAAAAAAAATAGCAGTGTTACTCCAAATATCCAAATAAAAAATGTTCTTTTACGAAATACAACTTGTGATCTCATCTACTCTTACTGTCGTAAATTTAAAAGGATTTATAATGCCAATATTACTTCCCTATTAGCTTTTTAACACCAGGTTCTGAAAATTTAAAAAATATTCAAATAATTTTCCTCTTCCTCAATGCCTTCCGAGAAATGGGCTTCCCTTAATTTTAAAATGGATTTGTCCATGTAGTTATTGTTTTCGTATTAACGGCTTGCCTGATTATCCCAAGTTATCCTGGGTTCGTATATTGCAGTTAATTATTGTCCCGAGAAAACTCGGGCAAAGCAGTATTTGTCAGTACGATTTGTTTTATCACGGTTTTACTCGGCCTGGAGGAAATGGAATGAAATATTCAGCTTTTATTGGCAGTTTGCCAAGTTTTGTTGGTTTCACGATTCTTTTGGCGGGACTGGTCACTTGTTTTCCTTATTGTCTAGTATATGTCGGCTTGTGGATTAGTAATGTATAAAGAATGATAGTTGCATTGAAAAAAGTAAAATAATGGCGATAATGCAAGATATCAAAAGCGATGTTTTTCAGATATCGATTATAACCTCAAGCCATTTTCTCTGTGCTCCTGTAAAAGAAATTCCAGAGTTAAGCCAGTAATAAAAGAGACCAGATACCAGTGTATAGAATGTCAGGTATCACTTTGTGTTGTCCCTTGTTTCAAAAACTCTGATACAAGGACTAATATTTATTTTTTTTTATTTGCCCGAGATAACTCGGGATAGTAAACTAATATTAAAACTAAATGCTTTTACACCTGTAAAAAATTTAAAAAATTTAACTTAAAACCTATATATTTTGTTTTGTTTTGTTTCCTTGTATTTAATAATAAAATTTAAAAAAATGTAATGATTTTTTGCAATTTTTTCAAAAAAAAAAAGGTGTAAGGCAAGCAGTTAACAAGCCATTGCAAACTACTTGTGAAGGTTATGCGGAAACTTGCCCTTCTAGATGTGGAACTTGATGCCAGCCTGATACAAGAACCCTCCAATTGCAGCAAAGCAATGACATTCAGCATACAATTCCACAAAGCCAGTTGCCAATTCGCCTTTTTAAATTACTTACACATGATTCTTGGTAACCTCTGGCCTTGCAAAGGCCACCTAAACCGTAGCAGACTTACAAGGAGATTCAAGTCACAGGAAAGTAGAAATGAAGATACTTCACTAGATATTGTAATGCCAATATTATTTTGTGCTCTTTATTGGAATGTACATTTCTCTCAAAGAAATAATATTGTGAGAGTTACTTGTAGTTTATTCCATGTCTACTTATTTATTATGTTCTTACTGCAACCACATAGCTATTAACTGTTATTCACATATTTTCCCTTCTCCTCCTCCTTCAGTTTCACTACAGCCTATCACAGGCCATCTCAACAAGTTTCCTCCAATGCATCCGATTAGTCACAATGGTCCGACAATCACTAATTTTTAGACATCTGAGATCTTCCTCCAGATAGTCTATCCATCTTATACAAAGTCTTTCTCTTTTCCTGGTACCCTCTACCCTTGCAAAGGTCACCTTTTTAACAGGGTTCAAGGGTAAAACTATATTTTTCGGGTACCCCATTAAATATAGTTTTACCCTTCGCCGTTACACAAAGCCAAAATAACAAAATAAAGAATTGCACAACCTTGGTATCCATGAGCACATCAGCCTATTTTCATTTCAAAAAACAACCCAGACTTGCACAAACTTGGCATTGTACACTCCTTTGACTTTATCCATGTACACATTGACCTATTTTCACTTAAAAAAACATCAGAGAATTGCACAAACTAAGCATTGTGAACTCCCTTGACTTTATCCATGTACACATCTATATTCATTTAAAAAGTCAAAGGAGCAGCGAACAAAAAATATATAATTTCAATAAACTACATTTTAAATCCAACAATGAAATGCCATAAAAAAGGAAATTCATATTTGCACTTCACAAAAGAAATATCCGCTTACCTTATTTACGAACTAACATGTCTTCAGTCAAACAAAATTCCTTAACAGCATCCCAAAACTTCTAAAATTATCTGAACTGGAATCTGTATACTGGCGTCGCCGCATAAATTCACAAAATAAGAGTCAAAAATATCCTCTGTAGCACCGTATCATCCAATCATATGCATTTCCTTCCTACAAACAGGACATTTAATCATGGCCACGAATTAAACCTTCATTTACACTCCAGTCAAGTAATGCTCTTTTCCCCTTTCTTTCCAAATCATAAAGAAACTTCAAATTAATATTACCGCATTCAGCCATTTAACTGTCTAAACCAGAAAACAAGCAATGTACTTCCTAACCAACACACGCAACGAGCTTTTACAAAATCACCGCAATCATGCAACCGATTAGGTCATAATACGGTTTCCATAACATTCAACTACTCCGACTACCATAAATAAACCACCACTTCGCGATAAATGATACAACACTTTCGCGATAATACAAGGGATAATTTTCTAATTAACCCAAAAGTGGTTTTTCAAATAAATATAATGGACAACTATTGCCATTTATTAACAAATCTTTCAATTTTAAACTAAAAGCACTCAAAGAGAAAAAATACAGGAGAAATAGAAAAGGAATCGGTGGAATAATTCTGAACGCATGACGTATCGCCAAATCAAGAGTTGGAAATGACAAGTGAACATACGGTGTATGGTCAAAACTAGCAAGTGGTTAAAGAATGCTTTGAACACCGTCAAAAACAGTGAAACAGTTTGTAGGTGCAAATCTTACGAATTCATGTATGGAGGTATTAACCATTCTTCTTTGTTTGTTATTTACGGTACTACTTTTACATATGCCCTCGGATGTATGTTGGTGCAAAATGTGGCGATATGTGTTGTGCGCTGGTTTTTGGCGCGATTATGTGTTATGCAATGGTTTTTGGCACGATGTTGTTTGTATGGCAACCCTTTTTACGTTGAAACATTATTTTTATGGAATGGTTGGTTTATTTGGTGGGCATTTTGAAATGGCTTATGTTGCAATGAAAGACGTGGTGGTAAAATTTCAGTCGCGTATTTTGGATTGTGTGCAAGGTAAATTTAGTATTAAAAGGTACGGTGTTGGAGTTGTTCAAAAGTTTTTTGTTCATGACTGTGTTTATGTGGATTTTATTCATGAATGTAATGCCGGATTTTTTATGCTTTGTGTTTCAGAAGATAGGGTGGAAGGATAAAGTGGCGGAAATGGATGAGTTTTGCTGATGCTTGAAATTGATATTTCTGCTCTTTGAAGAAGCATTCACAATGGTAAATGCATTTTATTTTAGTGTTGTTCTTATTTTGTAGAATGTGATGTCCATTATTTTTTTGCTATGAATTTCTGTAGTTATTGTTGTTTTTTGAATTGTTTGTAATTTATTTTAGTTTATTTTGTTGATTTGTGCTCAATGCATAGATTGTGCAATTCGCTGATTTTTTTTTTTAGTTAAAACAGAACGTTGTGTACATGGTATTGTTTGAAATTTTCTGTTATGTTAGTTTATTTTAGTGAGGTGTGCATAATTCCTAGATTCCTACACTGCATCATAGACTGTGCAATTCTCTCATGTTTTTTTAAGTTAAAACAGATCGTTGTGTACATGGATTCTTGTCAAATATTTTTGGTTATAAACTTTGTTTTTGATATCTAAATTTTGTGTTTTTGTTTCAGACTTTTGGCGTAAGTTGTGTGTTAAAAAGGTGGTTTTTGCACATGCGAAAACCGTGTTTTTGCAGACATTTTAAGCTTGAAGTTGTAAATGTAAACAAAAAATTTAAATAATACTATGGCGCCATGGAGTTTCTCGACAAACAGGCGAAAAATTTGTCGCCAACTCAGGCCGTGTATAAAAGTATTTCCTTACTTACTATTGTTTTTATGGTTTGACACTACTTTTAGACAAGAACCGCACAGCAAAAATATGGCGCATAACTGCCTATCTTTATACCTTATAAGGGAATAAAAATAAATAAGTAAATAAATAAATGCATTTCAGACATAACAGATGACTTACTCGTAATCCTTGAATTTGAAAGTAAAATATTTGCTTTGAAATCTCGCCGAACACGAAAGTGTAGGCGAAGGTATCGCCAATCATTTCGACAGATGTTTGAACGCAAAGATCTTCTTTATTTAGTTAGATAAAAAAAGAGCTAAAAATTACAGATATAGCATAACTTATTTATTAACTTAACTCCTAACTTATTTATAATTTTTAATTTTAAATACTCATTGTTTATTCGTTCCTGAAGTCACGTATCGGGCTTTTCTTGACGCTTGGATCCAGTAACTTAGAAAATACTCCACTTCATGCACCCTGAAATGTTAATAATTGTTTTAAAGGCAGGAAAAATATAACTTAAATCCTTCTTTGTAAAAATTAGAACAGTTTATCGAGAATTAACCGAATTTGCATTCAAACAAAACGAACTTCTTAATGTTATGCTATCGCGTCGTGTTTTACCATTACTGACGCTAAATCACACTGTTTCGCGGCAATATACACCTATTAAAAATATTACGAGCTGTATAAAAGCGGTGCAGTAGCCTAGATGGTCATGTCTTTGACTGCCGTATCGAGGGGACAGGATTCAAATCAGTTAAATGCCGGATAGTCGGACATTTACTGTAATATAATAAAAAGTTCTATTTTTTTTTAGTTTTAATTCTTTTCTAGATATTCATTTATTGATAAAAATAAGCTGATATTACGTATTAGGCACATTTATTTAAAACTTCAGTAAGCGCAGTCTTGGGTTTTATGATGTTCCTGCAATTTATTAATTATTGATTTTGAAATGATATTTATTAGATTATTTATCAGTTATTATCACATAATCTTATCTTAAAGGTTAAAATCACATAATCTTACCTCAAGCATCTTTGATCGCATGCAGACACTGATTATTTTTCACATTGATGTAAATACAAGACATATTCAATAAACTTAAACTATAGCTTCTTCTTCTTTTTTTTTTTTTTTTTTTTTTTCCGGGGGGGGATGATGCGTGGATGTCTAGCACTTTGACATCTACTGCTGGTTTCACCGTTATTTACCCACATTGCATAAATACTAACAACGACAAATTGTTAGCAAACTACCAGTTGCACAGTTTCGAAGACACTCTTATCGAGTATTCAGACCATTGCAATGTGCCGCTTATCAAATTTGGTTAGATCAGCAGCTTTTCCCAACATTCGAAAAAGCAAGTGCGAGAACGATTCCTTAATAATGCTTTGATTGCATATTCTGATTTACAGCGGGAATTAAATCCGCTCTTGCCAGAGCTTATCAGAGAATCAAACGAGGAACCTCGGATAAGATAAAATATAGTCAAAATAAGAAAACAATGAAACGCATTGTCTCTGAAATCTTACTGGCGGGTGACGATGCGATAACAGAAGACTAGCATTGTCCTATGAGGGGTGTGGCGGCAGTCCTATGACTCCTGAGCTACTGAAAGATTTTAAGTTCAAAAATTGCAATAAAATTAATACGAAGGTTACTTATGTTGATCTTGTTTCTGCGTGTTTGCGCTAAGCGATAAAGCTGCAAATGGCCTCTTATTCTTGTCTTCTTCAATGATTCCTTACTTTCTCCAAGCAGCAGTTAAATACCATTCCCATTTAATCACGTGCCCTCAACGTCATCCAGGCGAATTCCTTGAAAAATGTGGGGATGGTCATAATGTTTTGGCCAGTCAGGGTATATTTCCATCTGATGTATTCATTTTCAGCCTGGAATTATTCATTGCATCTGTATTTGTACTCTTGTTCGCTTTTACTTATGTTTATTTCCCCATTCCAAATTATTACAAACTTGATCATCGAGGCAAGAGCGTCAGTATTTCCTTTGTGTCTCCTCACTGGAACACATCACTGAATTTGTGTACTATGAGGTTTCACAAAACTAGGTCATTTGAAGGTGCTAGCAATAGCGCTAAATTTTTAGTTCTGAATCTAGAATAATTTAGGTATCCAAATATCCAACTTTAGATTTCTTCTACCTCACCACTTGTGTGAAACATAAATTAAAATTATGCAACACAAAATTACCAGTCACTTGGATCTGGCTGAAAACTGTTCTAATTATAAGCAATCTGCTTTCTTATAACATTATAACAGAGGCTACAAGATTCACTTGAGGCCACAATAGTTTTTTAGACTTCTAACTTTCCATATCAAATGTATATTTACCCTTTCTATCTAGCTCTCGACAAGCTGTGAAATCGAATGGAGAAAACCATTCTCTAGGACTGCAGAGTCAGCGGGAATATCAGAACTATCATGTTAGCTATGCGCAATTATTCTAATTTTAAAATAAAAACTTCTTGCCATTCAAATCTACATAGATTTTGAAATGAGAGAATCTAATGGCAGAATGAAGCAAAACAGGATAGTGTTGACATTTGTTTGAGAAACTAAAACACAATGCCACGCTTTTTATGCAAATTTTTAGAGAAATTTTTGAACTTGAGATTAACAGAAGTATAGATTCAAATTGCAATATAAACAAACTTCTTTTAATTTCATAGTATGTATTAAATTTTATATTGTTCTTACTATGTATATAAACTTAGGAGATTATATACATACATATATATATATATATATGTGTGTGTGTGTGTGTGTGCGTGCTTTTTTCATATTTTTTGAAGTTTAACTTGACTGTTTTAGCTGGGGAAATTCCTGGGGAGAAAATGGCTACATTAAAATGTCAAGAAACAAGCACAATCAGCGTGGTATTGCTTCTCATGCAGTTTATCCTTTGGTTTAAAATCTCACCAACATCTCTATACTTTGACATAAATTAAACAGAATCATCATAGGCTTTGTTACTAGATTTATGTATTAAATCAAGTGAAAACAGAGAATGATCATATGTATTATGTCTCTTCATGGCTGTATATTTTGTCATGCAGCATAATATTTATAATATTAATAAAACTTTATTTTCATAATGACTGCTCATTATTTTAACCGGTACCCCAGAAACAAACGTCGAGTGTGCCTCTCGTTACACCACGAAGTAATGCGGAAAGGAGGGAGAAAATACCTTATAAAATAATTTAGGCTGACTTATACCAGTTTGAAAGGTAACTTCTAGTTACTGAACTAGAAATTACTACAAATTATGATAAAAGTAATAGAACTAGAATTTAATCGCATTGAAATAAAGACTAGTAATTACACTAGAAATTATGAAAGTAAATTATTCAAGGAAAACATTTAGAATCTCAGTTAGACCTTTTTATTTTTGCAAATAATGGTACAGCAATATATCTCTTTAAAATATATAATTTGTAAACTTATTTTCAGTTTTATGTGCAGTTAAATTAACAGAAGTATGATTATTAGAGCTTTAAATGAAAAATGCGAAAAAAGTAGAATTAATATCTGTATACGTGCTAAGAACAGTAGATTGAAGAATCGATGATAACAGGTAGGTAAGATTTTTTATTCACGAAATGTTTTCGTGCACAATGATAACAACTGTGCATAGTTCCCAAACTTAGACAGCTGAAGAACACTTTTAGCAGATCCTTACTTTATTTATGAGCTGTATCTCTATAATGCTTCTTACTTGATTCAATCTTTCCCCCAAATATCCTTTGGTTAAAAACATTGCCAATCTTTAGAAATCTCACAAATGTCAATAGAAAATTTTCTCAGATGCAAATGATATAAAAATTTTAAGAGCAATTACATAGCATATGCCACTTAGACAACCATGTGTTTTGATAACATTCACGCTTTCGACTTTCGAAGTTCGCATCTTCATCGAGTCGTTAACGATACATGGACGTCTATTTCAAAACCAATAAAGCGGTTTGTCGAAAGACATGAAACAGAGTAAGTAAGCACAGAGAATTAATTTCTGTAATTATGTTCAGTAATGTATAATTCCGACAATAGAATGTTTCTAAAGTATTATCAGTGCTAAACAACAAATTATCAGTACTAATTTAAGTATTACTTTATTAATTTCCATTGAAACCAAATTGTAACTAAGACTCAATGCTTAGGTAACATATAACCATTATTTTTAGAATGATTCCTAATAATCAACGCACACATATTCTGTAGCTGTATTTAGTTAAATATATTGCTATCATAAGTTTCTACATAATTTTATCTTATTAAGTCCCTTTCAAAAAACCTTAATTTTTTTAAGATATTATTTTCCATTGAAAGTTATATTATTTGTTTTTTAGTTCAGCTTCAACCAAAAAAGTAGATTATTTAAAAAAATGGACTATAGGTATGATATTTACGCGGCAGATGTAAGAGAAGAATTATGTGAAGAAAAAAGAAAATTTTTTTGTACTTCTTTATTGAGATCATAATTTCGAGAGATTTTTTTAATGTATTAAACTGGTGTTGTAACTATTACCTACTTTCACCAGAGCGTCGAAAGAAGCATTTCCGCGAATTTTCATTTTCGAGATACTCCGATTAATTGACTACACTAAAACCATTTCTTTGGAAGAAAGCTACGAGGAATACAACTTTGAAGGAAATATCTTTATCTCGATAGTAAAATATGTCTCGCGTAGCTAGGCAGGGCTTCGGTTCCAGAGAAACATGTTCCGGCTAGAAACCTTCCAATGGTAAGAGGACAGGCTCAGTTCTAGGAAGTTTCTCTTAGCCTCACACGTTATTAGGTGTGATAACTCCATTACCTATCAATAATACAGTTTTCGTTTCCGTTCATTTATACTCTTATCAACAAACAAATCGAATTCCTTTTTTTTTCTGCCCAGTTTTTGGCTGAAGTCAAGTTATTGTATAAGAAAAAAGGCACAGGCAAAAGTCAAAAGCAAAACTGAGCAAAAATACCATCTGAGATTGTGGTCGATTTAAAAGATAAAGGGAAGAACTTCAGATTATGTTGCAATCAGGGTACATTAAATTAGGTTATTTAATTATGGTAAATCACACGAAAGCTCTCTACCTAATGGGAGGGATGCCTTAAGAAGATAGCCCCTTTTGGTGAACTTTCAAAGGGAAACTGGCTCGTATTCACGCTACACATGAGAACCACAAAAAACAAATATCTGACCACGTTTTCGCCAGGGTTCGAACCTGGATCCAGCTGCCAACATTCAGAGGTCTTAATCACTCAGCTACTAATGAGGAAAGGACTGCTTTGCTATTTCAAGGAACAAAAGCATTTTTCCTAAATTCTTCGCAATTTTGTTTTCGAAATGCCGAAGCTGAAAATAAAATTAGGTAAGAATTCAAATTAAGATTTCGTTGATTTAGAAGAAATCCTTTTATTTTGCAGGAGTCAAACAAGAAATGCACTGTCACAGGCACGTCTACGGTCCATGCGCTTTATGATATCAGAGAACCATTGATTTTAAAAATGCGTTCGATACACTATGGTGGACGGATATCAAAGAGGCTCTGCGAAAGGCACAATGCCCGAGCAACCTGTATAAGATCATATGCAACAACCTACAGGATAGAAGACTCCTGGCAATCCATAACGCGGGAACTTTAGAGCAGGAGCAGACAAGAGGATGCCCACGGGGGTCGTACTCGGGCTCACATCTGTCGAATTTGACTTTTAACGAAGTTCTATCAGCAACATGGCTAGCGCACACCCAGATTTACGCATATGGTTATGACGTGGCATTAATAGTAGAAGGTCGGACTAGAGATGAGTTACAAACCAACTGTAACGAGGTATGTCAACTATTCCACGTCCTATGCAATAACTTAAAACTTCAAATTGCAGAACACAGTTCGACGATTCTATTAATCCCAAAAAAGGGAGTATCTTTTGTAAGAAACCCACAATTAAGATCAATGGACAAAAGATACAGATAGTTGATCAGCTGAAATATCTGCGTCTAACTTTCGACTATAAGATGACCTGGATTCCACACATCCAGGACATCAAACTCAGGACAATGTCCATAGCAAAACAGATGCGGCAATTCTATGGTCATAAATGGGAACTAAATCCCCTCATTCAAAAGGTTTTTTTCATTACCGTGGTGGAAAAAATATTTACTTACGCAGGTGCTGTTTGGGCTCACCCAATGCAAGGCAGGAAAGTAAAGCTCCTTTACACTATACAAAGACCCTTTGCATTGAGCATCACCAGAGCTTACCGTACGACCTCCGCAGACGCCATTAGACACACACATATAGAAATGTGCTCTTTGGCCTCCTTCCTCTACACATTCGTGTCGAAAAGGAGGCAGCAAGACAATTCGTATTGCAACTGAAATGACCAGTTTCCTTTGATGAAGTCAATTACCATCCGGAGGATTACGAAACCAACAGCTGCCAGTTCAGTGTCCATCCAGCGGTCAAAGGCACGGGAGTAACTATTACCATCAATCCCACTACGACTCACCATCCTGCACAGCACACCATCTACACGGATGGTTCGAAGATTGACGAAAAAGTGGGAAGTGCGTTTGTAGTTATGCAACAAGGTACAGTAAAAGACCAAGGAAAGGGACAGCTGCGGCAAAATAATAGCGTATTTCAGGGAGAAGCAGTGGAGATTGAGCAAGCAATTCGCTACTTGCAATCCCACAACATCCGCAACGCTACTATCAAGACCGACAGCCTCTCATCCCTGTATGCAATAGGAAATCCAGACCATCCTTCCGGCATAATACAAGGTGTCCGAGAAGACTTGCGGAAAAATCTATCTCTCCGTGCCAAATTGGAATGGATAAAAGCGCATACCGGCCCCCACGGTAATGAATTGGCAGACCATCTCGCCAAAGAAGCAGCTACAGGACCGACCGGTTTACAAATTGACATCCCATGGCCTGTCTCATTCCTGAAGAGGACTCTGCGTTTAAAGGCAATCGAGCTATGGCAGCAGACATGGGACAATAGCGAAACTGGAATACGGCCTCATTACCACATCAGCTACGTGGATACCACCAGGAACATCGCTAACACGCAACTGATCGGGTACATAACGGGTCACGGACCATTTCCAGAATATTTCAACAGATTCGGCATAAGCCATACCAGTCAGTGCACCTGTGGACAGACTGGCTCTCCGGAGCACTACCTAACATCCTGCCTCCTTACAGAAGGGCTTCACATCAACTTCCCGTCCACAAATCGACAAGCCTTCTGTAAGTTTTTAATAAAACAAAGGCACCTGGTGAGAAAAATCGGGCTCTGGGCAAACTGGCAGAACTAAATATGGACCTGTGCCAAACTTAACCTAACTCACAGATTACCACAATAGACAAAGAGCGATTTAGTGACTGACACCAGTATCTAATACCTTTGAATAATATTAAATGTGTGTACAACACTGATAGTCCTATTGCATGCATATACAAGTATTATTTAACGAAATTATATTATGCCAATTATCTGCATTATGTTAACTAACTGAACTGTACAATGGAATTAGCATTATATGTAACTGCAGATATTTATATCGTCTGTACCTTATATCATTTATCTCGTATCATCCTGTATCATGCAAACTATTCAACACTCTGTATCATGTATTCTGACATCCGCATATATTATCTCGTATCATCCTGTATCATGTAACTTATTGATTCAACTTATCATGTGCTTTGTATCAAGTATCCCGGCATTAGCATAAATTTGTATTTCCAGCACCTAGTATCATATATTTCGCAAAATCTTAGTTATGTAACTTATTTTGGATCCAGTATCATGTATCCTGGCATCTGCATATATAATCATCCTGTAGCATGTAACATATTCTGCACCATGTATCATGTATCTTGGATCTTGGTATCTGCCTATATTAGTATCTTCTGCACCTTGTAATCATATATCTTGTAACATCCTGCAATACGTAACCTATGTTGTAAAATATAATCCTGTATGTTTTAACAAATATCTCGTATCATTGTGTAATATATATCATATTTCTCGTATCTTCCTGTAATAGGTATCATATGTTCCGTATCATCCTTTAACATGTAACCTATTTTGAGCCTTCTTTTCTTAAGTATGTGTATGTCACCTTATGTATGTCCTTATATCTGTCACCTTACATATCTACTGCACCTTATGTTCTACGTATCACGCATCCTGGCATCTGCCAATATTTGTATCTTCTGCATTTGTAACATATATCTCGCATCTTATTTCGCACCTTCTACCATGTATCCTGGCACTTATATCACTCTGCACCTCGTATTATGTATCTTGGCATCTGCATATATCTGTATGCACAACATCTTGTATCATATATCTCGCAACATCCTGTAACATGTAACTGATTATGCTCCTATATATCTTACATTCATACGTATGTGTACATCACCCAATGTGTGTCATCTTAGATATGTTCTTATTAATATCCCCTTATACATATCATGCAACCCATGTTTCTACATAAGATGTATTTAGGCATCTGAATATATATGTATCTTCTGCACAGTCTATCTGTAGCCACCGCATGTTCTTATGTATCATGTATCTGGTCAATAGATAAAGGTGGACGTGGCGCTATACCGTTTAACCGTATTGGTAGAGGGATGGTGCCCACGTCCTCCATCACATGTCGCATGTCGCAAGGAATGCTCCGCTTCTTAAAGGATTTAAAGTATTACTACTAATTTTACAATGTTAAAATTTCAGATTTTTCTAAATTCCTGTTTTCCAAAACGGTGTTGTTAATAAAAAGCATTTAAATTCAGCAAAATTTTAGAAACACTGAAAGAGATTATTACTTATCACTTGATTAATGTTAATTTAAATAATAATTCATGCAATTCTAATTTTAATTGAGGGAAATAAAAGCCTTACTTGAAATTCATTATAAATTAATTATTATGATTCTAAAACCAATAAAAGTGACCAAACTGTTGTTTTATACAAAAGTAGACATACTTGAGGAGTCACAAAACTCATAAATAAAGAGCATACTGCTCGATATCGAGATATCCGTCAATTGTGTTACCTCTAAAATATTTCTTTGCAGTCTAGTTCTATCAGAGTAAACGACTGTTCCGATTTCACAGAGATCACAAATCACACAGATTTCACAGATCTTTTTTAACGTTATTTCTTACCAGCAGCAACCAGTTAACTGGATATTTTACTCTTAATTTATTCAGGTTTTTCTGCAAATATTTCACTGGAAGAAAAAATTCTGATGTGTACACCACATGACTTCCTTGTACGGAATATTAAATTATACGCATTCAAAACTCAAAATATCTGTATTAAAAATTATGAAGTAAATCTTAAAAACTTATTTCCTCGAAAAAATTCCAGAAAGGTTTAAGCATGATTTAATTCGCAATAATAAATGAAGGCGCCATCTTTGTTGTTGCGAAGCTAAGTTTCTCTAGATTGGCAACAAATTCACTATCCTGCTGTTTCAAATGTAAACAAGCAATGGCCGCTATCAAAAAAATTATTAGGCTTAGCGGCACTTAAACAACTTTAAAAATTGTTGATAATTCTAAAAATATTGTATACAGATTTACTAAAGGCATAAAAACCTTAACCGGAAGATAAGAACAACATAATTCAATCATTTTTAAAGCAAAAAATTACAATTTACAAACATATAAGAGTAAAGAAACTGAGATCACTGAGCCAGAGTGGATACATATATAAATATATTTATATACGTTTGGTGCGGCCGATTGCAACCAAAATACGAGGTGCACATCTATATGTTATAGCAGTCCTGTATACAAAATTTCAACGTTCTGAGGCTACTTGTTTTTGAGTTATGCGAGATACGACGTACGTACGTACATACGTTCGTACAGACGCCCCGAAGAATTCTCTTCAGAATTCATTTTAAAGCAGTTTTATAATTTTTTGGGAGGAAAAGAGTATTTTATTCTGTCCTTACGTACAGATATCACGCAAAAACATCGTTAAATTGCATTCGATAGCGGTCAAAATGGATATTTTCGTTGAAATATGCTGCCTGAAACCTTTCGCGATTACAATACTTCCTTTTTACTTCGTACAAAGGAAGTATTGTAATGGCGAAAAGTAAAAAGGAAACTGAATTTAGTGAGAATAAGCTGTTTTACTAGTGTTAACACCATTAGTATAATTAAATTTACAGTAAGAAAAATCCGATTTCCTTTAAAGTGCGAGTAATATACAGGGTTATCCAAATTAAACTTCCCCCACTCAGAGGCCTGAGCAGAGTGTTGTATGGGTCATAATGTGATGAAATTTTAAAAACAGACACTTCAAATCATGCGCTCGAGATTTATTAAACAAAAAAAAAAAAAAAAAAAAAAATAGTACAAGAAGTTGCCGATTGATGGCGCTGCAGATCAACAAGACATTCTACAGATGTTCTATATGTGTGCCGTGGTTCTCCACAACTCTTTCCATTCGCAAAGCAGTGTGTTCTCAGCGGAACGCAGTAAGTCCACATTAATTCCACGAACATGTCGAATAATTGCGTATTTCAGATGTGCCAAGTTTGCTGGGTGTTCTCGGTAGACCCGATCCTTTAAGAATTCACATAACCAAAAGTCGTATGGCGTGAGATCAGGCGAGCGGGAAGGCCAAGCTGTAAGAAAACAGCAGCTGATCACACGTGCATCGGTAAAAGTTGCCCGTAACACCTGTTGAACGCCACGAAGAATATGGGGTGGTGCACCCTCCTGCATAAATATCGTGTCCTGGAGGTCGCCGCGTTGTTGCAGTTCAGGGATCACAAACGTTGTCAACATGTCCTGATACCGTTTTCCTGTGACAAAGCAGATTTTGAACCCTGTTGGAGTCACCTCTTCAAACAATAAGGCCCAATGACGAATGTTGCAGTGAAACCGCACCATACAGTAACCTTTGGAGGTTCAAGGGCACTTGATGGATTGCGCGCGGGTTTCCACTTGCCCAAATGCGGCAGTTGCGCGTATTCACTTGACCATTCAGGTGAAAATGGGCCTCATCCGTCTAAAGGATGTTCCACGGCTAAGCAACATCGACTTCCATTCTGGCAAGGAACTGCAACGCAAATGTTTCCCGAACTACAGGATCCCCGTCAGACAGCTGATGACGACTATGGATTTTCGAAGGAAAATAACCGAGGATTCGACGCATCACACGCCAGACGGTCGTATAGGGCATATCAGCAGCACGAGAAACAGTTAGCACACTGACAACACCATGTGGCGATTGTCTAGTGGGGTCCACGACCGCCAAAGCAATGTCTTCTACTCGTGCAGATTCCACAACTTGTCGTCCTCTACCTGGTAAAATTCCCAGCTGTCCCGTTCTTTCGAACTTCTTCATCATGTCTTGTAGAGCGCGTGGTGTCATTAGTCCTCGGCGTAAGATCTTCAGCCGAAGGAATGCTCTTATCGCAGCACAAGAGTTCTCGTCTTTCTGGTAGAAACGTTTCACTAACAGAGCTTTGTCTTTCAAAGTCGCCATTGTGCATCAGCGAGCTGGAAACAACTGCTTGTGCAAGGCCTGTCTTCCACTTTTGTAGGGCTCGTCTTTTGGATACGTTGCTCAGAAGCTTTATTTCTGCAAATCACGGTGCTGCAATATGCACATTACTAGTGTTACAGCGCCACCTATCGGCAACTTGTACTAATTTTTTTTGTGTAATAAATCTCAAGCGCATGATCTGAAGTATCTGTTTTTAAAATTTCATCACATTATGACCCATACAACACTCTGCACAGACCTCTGAGTTGGGGAAGTTTAATTTGGATAACCCTGTACATTGAATGTATTAATTTGGTATTTTAATATTTCTTTAAATATTTCTGTGACAGCTGTTTCATATGACAACAAAAATATATTTTAATTGTGAACCTGTTGCTATATTTTGATGGGAGGAAAACAAATTAGGTAGTTTTTCATAACAGAAACATGTTTTTAATTGTTTTCAACCTATATGCTAATTTTTACTAATTCCAGTGAGATCCCAAACTAAAATAAATCAAACAGAATTGTCTAAATAAAATATATCACAAATTCTAAAAATAATTGCTTTTAGGCCATAGGAGAAAATACACAGCGTTTTGACTCGAAAATTTACTCTAATGATATTTGATTACACATTTAATATTTATGAATTTTCCTTAAATTATTTCCGGAACTCTGTGTTCTCCACGATCAAAGCAGGACTTCATGCACCAAATGAGAAACTGAAGAAAAAATCGGTTTGGAGAAAGTGTGTGAGTGTAGGAAAAAAAGGGGACTATTTTTCCTTAGCTCCGTACCAGAATATTTGCCCTTGGTGTACTAGAACTAAACTTTTAATAAAGTATTATATAGATACACTTATTTTTTAAATAGATAATTAGAACTAAGTTAATAATCTTGAATTTGTTAGTAGCAGCCTTTAAAGAGTTTATCTTTATAGTTTGTAGAAACCCTATAACAACCTGTGTTTTTAAAAATACGGTTTCTTTAGAAAAGATAATCGTTTTTAAAAACTTTAAGATATGTTACACAATTTGGCAATTGCCTAAAGACGAAAAGCCAAGCATCCAATTATTCCAATAGAAGGGAATTCTTCATAAAGTAAGACGGTATTCAAATGTCGGTATTAATTATATTCAATATATAAATTCAATTAAGACGATCTTCGATGCGAGGAGGTTTTTCTCACGGGTGATTCATCACTAAGATGGCGGTATAGTTTACGATCATGCAGAAAAAGAAAGGAATGCTGACATAAAACCTGGTTCGATGGATCACATGTTTCTTTTCTCACTGTTCTACGATTTGTGTATGTATGGTGTTAAGAGTTAATATCGGCTGAATTTTACTTCAATGAATTTACTTCAATTTACAATTACTTCAATTTACGTGATTCAGCTTCAAATGAACCACAATACGACTGTAAATAGAAACAACTATATGAGGGAGGTTTGTGCTAACGCTTTGTTTTTACGGAAAAAAACAAAAGATTGGAGGAGCCAATAGAATAGCTGAAATAGACAAAAGTCTTTTTATTCGAAGAAAAAACAAGGTCAGGAGCATTTTCCCACCCTATTGGGTTTTCGGTGGATTATGTCGTGAAACTAAAGAATATTTCCTTGTTAAATTCTCAGATAGAACACCAACCATTTAAATGCCCGCGATGGAGGAACATATAGCTGATGGTAGTACCATATATTCCCACTGTTGTAAAGGCAACAAAGCTAAAAAACTGAAGAATTTTGGATTATAACATTTTACTGTCAATCACTCATATAATTTTGTGGACACCAAAGCCGGATGAAACCGGAAAAAATCAGCCGAACTCGCAAAGGCAGGTTGATAATAGCAATAGATGTTTTTGTTTTCTTTTTGCGAAAACTAATATTGAGGATCAGCAGGATGCTGTTGCCATTTCACAAAGAGAAGATCTCTTTTAGCGTTAAGCTGTTGCCTGTAGCAGCCAATTAATAGAATATTTTGCTCTTCATGTAGTTGGACTTTGCTTCAATCATTCCATTGGATAAAAAAGGGAACTGAATTTAGTAAGCATAAGCTATTTTGCTAGTATTAACATCGTTAGTACAGTTAAAAAAAGAAGTTCCTATAGCGACACTATAGACTTTTTTCTAATTTTTCTTTCGACGCAATACTGTCTGTATCAAAATAAAACCTAATAATAATAACAACATTCTTTAACAATATACAGCTTGCGATTGAAATTGAGTAAGATCCTGGCTTTTTGAGATTGTAACAACCGGTATTATGTTTCTTTAAATAGGGAAACTTATGTTATATATGAGTGTCTTTAACAGACGTTTCAAAATACAGGTTTCGAATAAAGCATTCTTACAATCCTTACATGATTTTATATTATAGGTAGGAATGAATACGTATTTCCAAAGACAAAAATATTTGAATTTGAAGCAAACTGTAAATGTAATGTTTTCGCAATGGCGGACCCTCAGCCGACTTCGGTTTGGCCACTACTAAGGCGAAACGTGGTGGTCACTTTATTATGGCGGCACCTAATAGGTGGGCCACCTTTGCCTCCTATGAAGAAATGGACAGTTACAGCCATGCCTTCTCCGGGATATGAACTCGAGTCCTTTGGTGTCGTGCTCAGACGGTATAGTTCTGCAAAGACGGTATAATGGTATCGCAGTCGGCTCCTCTATTCACTATATCATCTGGGCGGAGCTTAAAGTAAAAATTTATATAAGGGAATCCCTTCCAAAACGTTACAAGGAAATCTTTCTAAAGTTCTAATGATTTCGCTTTTCTTCAAGATTCCCTTAAAGGAAATGACTGATTTTGATGTTCAGCACTGATATTTACTAACATACTCAGATGAAATACTCTTCATTATTAGCGAGAACCGCCTATAGGAGATGTTCGGTATGAAAAGTTCCATTGTATTTTGACGTAAAGAGCTGATTTTACTCAATTTAAATTTGATTAGAGGAGATTAGTACGAAAATACTTTATTGATTAAATTTTTAATATTGTAGGGTTTATATTTATTTTAACTAACATTTATTTTAAGTTTAAACTATCTTTCCTGTCAAGCCTTACTTTCCCCTGGAACTGCCAATGCCAGAGTATGTAAATTTTAGTAGAACGCGCAAGGATTCAAATTATCAGCGGAAGTATTCTGAGTTAAATAGAAAGGAAACGAGTTCGAGGTGTGCTGTTCTTACTTCACGAGCGCGGAGGTAGTTAGCCAGAAATTGAAGAACCCCGCGTTTCGGCCTGTGTGCTTGCCTGGAAGAATTGTTAATCGTTCAACGTGATCTTCAAGTTTGCTGAATTAGCAGCGGTATTGTAAAACGCGGTGAGGTTAGTTACTTTTAGAGAGCTTCGTAGTTAGAGTCTTGTCATTAGTTTCTTTTCAGGTTACTATTTTTATTTTACCGCCGAGTTGGCGTAGTTTGTGAGCGTCAAGAGCACGCACTTGTAATTTATTACGTTGAATAAAAAGGGACTTAAACCCTTAGCAAGACTCTGTTACTTTTCCAGTTTCAACAGTCACCTCTTGGTTGCGTGCAAGTTGGAGGGGCGCAACGCTACATTGGCGCCCGAGCACTTGTCGAACTGAAATGGCCGAAAATGGGATGGAAGCCGCTGGACAACACGAAGAACTGACAAACCAATTGGAAGGATTTGGATAGCTGGTCCAGACTTTGAGAGCGTCAATCAAACCAAACGTCAATTTCGACGGAAAAAATTCAGTGGCGATATTTCTAGAAGGCCTAGAAAATCACTTTCAGCTCTACCCTGTGCCTGAAAGACAAAAAGTTGCCATCGCCACATCCGCACTAAGAGGACAGGCCGCGCTATGGTGGAAAATATAGGCAAATTTTTATTAGGGGAATTTGTAAGCCAGACATATACATTTGAAAATTTCAAAAAATCATTAGTAAAGGCCTTCCCCATAGTGAAAGATCGAGCAAGGTTGGAAGCCGAACTATATAGTTTCTATCAACGGGATATAGAAGAATTGACGGACTATATTCTACGAAAAATTAAGCAGACGGATATGCTGTATGGGAAGAAACCCGATGCGGAGATTATTGAAATAATCTTACCAAGATTGTTACCCGCTGTTCAAGACTACTTCGAAATTAGAAACCCAAGCACATTGCAGGAGCCCTTCGAATTGGCGGTGAAGTTTCAAAATCGCAGAATAGCGGAAAAAGCTAGAGGGGCAACGTATTCTCAAAGTACCCGAAGGAAATCTTCAAATGAGGAAACCAGAAATGCAAATCGCTCTTATGGGGGAAAGAGCTATCAAGCTAATTCATCGAACCTCGAAGGTCAAGGCCCAAAAAGAAAATTCGAAAATAAACATCCGCGTACCCAGAAGGCACAAATTGAAAGGAAAGCTTTAAACGAGTAGAGGGGCCTGTAAAAGGGAGGGTCCAGACCCCGGAAGTTTTAAAAAAACCCTCAAAAAGACATTTAAATACGCTCATCGTAAAAAACTCACATCTACCAATTATACAAGTCCTGGTTGGCGATGTACCAGTAGAAGCCCTCATCGATACAGGAGCAGAAGGAAATTTTATGAGCGAAAATTTCTTCAAAAAGAATTTTTATAGGGTACGATTATTTAAAACCCAAAATACGGAAATTATAGCGGCGCAAGGAAAAACATGTCACTGCATCGGGAAATTATCATTAAACATACAGGTAAAAGAGGATAGCCTCAAAGTATTAATTTTTGTAGTGAAGAATCTGCAAAATCCTCTTATTTTAGGTATGGACTTTTTAAGGGCCGCGAGGGCCATGCTGAATTTTCAAGACAGTTCCGTGGTGCTGGAGATGGACCAGAGGGTGGTGGAACCTGTGGAGAAACCGCAAGTGGACCTTAGCCATCTGAATGACCATGAAAGTCAAGCCATCCAGCAAGTGGTGAGTAAATTTTCTAATTTGTTTTCAGAAAAGCCGGGTAATTGTCAAATAGTTACGCATAAGATACAATTAACTGCCGGAAAACCTTGTAGGACTAAACTTTATCGGTACGACAAACAAAAAGACGTAATCATCGAAAAACATATTCAGGAGATGTTAAAGAATAAAATAATAACGTCCATAAATAGTGAGTACGCGAGTCCAGTCGTACTATGTAGGAAAAAGAACGAGTTTCCTCCTTCGGATAAAAGGGCTTGGAGGTTGGCTATCGATTACAGAAAACTAAATAGTATTACTAAATTCCCAGTTTACCCTTTGCCGGTTATAGAGGAAATTATTAGACAGATCAAATCGACAAGATACATGTCTACTTTGGACTTAACGTCTGGCTACTATCAAATAGCTATGAGACCCGAAGACATACATAAAACCGCGTTTATAACAAAATCGGGCACTTATGCATTTTTACGCATGCCCTTTGCGTTGTGTGGGGACCCATCAACATTCCAGAGAGCTATGGACATTGTTCTAAAGCCTGTCCTAGGAAAATCAACTTTAATTTATCTAGATGATATAATTATAACGAGTAGTACGTTGGAACAACACATTAATGATCTAGAACAAGTTTTTAAATTATTAAAAGAGGTCGGTCTTACAATTAACGCCTCAAAATGCAAGTTCGCAACTAAAGAACTTAAATATCTCGGATATAAAATTTCGCAAAAGGGTATAGAAACGCAAGATTCAAAAATAAAAGCCATCAAGAATTTCCCACCGCCCAACACCGCCAAGAAACTTTCTTCTTTCCTTGGGTTATGTTCTTAATATCGGTCTTTCATAAAAGATTTCGCTAATATTGTTGAACCACTCTTAGTAATCAAAAGAAAGAGAGGTAAATTTACGTGGACAGCGGAAGCAAATACAGCATTTGAAAGATTAAAAGAAGCGCTCATGAATGCCCCCCTGTTTTAAAATTCCCGGAGGGAGACGAAAACCTGGAAATTGCTGCAGATGCGTCAGACTATGCGGTGGGTGCGGTTCTTATGCAAAATAGCCATCCTCTGGCATTTTTTAGTAAAACGTTGAATCAGACACAAAGGAATTATACAGCTACAGAAAGAGAAACATTAGCCGTATTAATGGCTGTACACAAATTTCGAGTTTATTTCGGCAAAGCGCCAGTAACAGTCTTTTCGGATCTGTTGGTAGACTTTACTCGGGGAAAAACCTAACGCCCAGGTTAATAAGATGGGCTTTAAAACTTCAAGAATATAATATCAGAATAAAATATAAACTGGGTAAGGAAAACAATGTAGCTGACGCACTTTCTCGTATAAAATTGAACGATGAAGGAAATGAACTTAAATGCGCTGTGTTGACTTTAAAAATTTTAGATTCTAGAGATACGATTATCACTGAACTGAAAGCTGATCCTGAATTTGGAAATATCTATGCATATTTGAAAGACCCCGAAAGCTTTGAGCACACAGATATCGATGCGATAAGAAATAGAGCAGAAAACTATGAAATAATAGATAATTTATTATTTTATACGAAAACAACAAACGAAAATCTTGAGTACAAACCAGTCATACCAGCCTCGCTTCGATTAAGCATTTTGAAGGAATTACACGTCGCGAAAACAGCGGGTCATTTAGGGGTCAGAAAGACTTTAAAAAGGGTACGCGAGGCGGTATATTTCCCGCAATTATACAAAATAGTAACGGCGTATGTCAGGTCCTGCAACCAATGTCAGTTAATAAATGATATTAATTACAGCCCGGCCGGGTACTTAAATAGCATTCGCGCTACATTTCCGAATGAAATTTTAGGCATAGATCTTCTTGGTCCCTTCCCCCAGAGCGAGTTAAATAAAAATCGTTTTCTTTTAGTAATAGTAGATCATTTTTCAAAATGGACAGAAATTGTTCCACTTAAACGCGCGTCAGCCAAAACAGTCGCAGATGCATTCTTACACAGATACATTTTAAAATACGGTGCACCGATAAAAGTCATTAGCGATAACGGAAAACAATTCATTAGTCAAATATTTGAAAACATATGCAATGGACTTGGCATACGCCATATCAAAATGGTTCCGTATAGACCACAGGCAAACATAGCAGAAAGAGTGAATAAAAACATAGTAAAAATAATTCGCAGTTACGTGAGCACACATCACAAGCGCTGGGATGGCTACATAAATGAATTAGCTTATGCTTTAAGAACGGCAAATCACGATACTACGGGAAAAACCCCAGCAGAATTATTTTTAGGCCGAAAGTTAATTATGCCTTTAGATAAATTATTCTTTGTGCAACAAAGAGAGCAAGAGTTTAAACAGAAAGATGTGCAAAAACTTATTGATCAGGCGCTTAAAAGCTCGGATACGGCAAGAAATAAGCAAAAAGCATATTATGATAGAAAACGCCGTGAAGCAGATTTTAAAGTTGGGGATAAAGTATTGAAGCGGAAATTTTCTTTATCAAGTGCCCCAGACAATTTTACGGCAAAGCTAGCTCCAAAATTTGAAGTGCCCTATGTAATTCAGGAAATCAAAGGAGTCGTATTATACCTTAAAAACGAGAGAGGGGAGATCTGTAAAACAAGTCCCGACCAGGTGAAAAAATACTATAATCCAAATGATTTTGAAATCCTTAAAAGTTTCTTGCAGGACTCAAGTCTAAACGAAGTAGAAGGTCCAGAAATAACAACAACTGTTCCACCACCCAAGAAGCAGAGAACTGAAGAGAGACCTAGCCCTTCTACAACCCGGACGACGGTACCAAAAAGAAAAAATAAAAACTTTCAAACTCCAGCATTTAAGAAAAACAAGAAGGCAGATGCACCGCGTAAAGAAACCGTGGTAAAGAGCAAAACACCACATACAACGTATCGCAGGAGAAATTATACATCATGGAGAATGCTCCCAGGGCCAGAGAGTCAGGTGCCAGCAAGGCCGCCGTTCCGGAAACTGAAACGGCAGCAGGAGGAACAAAAATACTAGGAACAACAGAAGAAATTCGAGAAGGACTCCAGACCGGAGGACGTCAAGACCAGCCGTCCCATGGAAAAACGGAAACGACAACAACCCGACGATTACTCCGCCAAGAGGCCAGCATGCAGAGGACGCAAAAGAAAAACTAATGTGGACGACACTCGGAGGTCAGTAAGGAGAAGATTGACGTCCATGAAACCTATAACTTGGGAACAATATTGCCAGAAAAGAATGACGGAGTTTCAATCATCGAAAACTCAAAGATAAGTTAAAATTTTCTATAAAAAGTTTTTTTCTCTTTTGTTCCGAATTGTTATGCATAAGTACGAAGTTCTATGTTTTGACGAAAGTCAATATGTCTCGGTTGAGACTTAGTTTTGTTTTACTTTATTTAGCTAAGGCAAAAGTATTATATTCTTTAAGTATAAAAGCTAAGAACAAGCATCTTCTGTTGGTCGAAAGACTAATTCTGTTATGTTAAAGCCAAAAATTTGGCCGAAGATAAAAATAACTTCGTATTCTTGTATTAATAAGAATTTCAGTTTCAGTGCCGCCAGCTTGGCGAAGAATGAGTAAAGTAAAAATTTATTTTCTCTTATTCATTTTATGGCAAATTGCAAAAATCATATGTATTAAAATTTGTAAATGTACATAAATACTTGAATGTTATGTAAAAGTAAAATTTAGTCTAGAAGCATAAAATTTTAGATGCTAAAAGTAAAATGCTCAAAAGCAATGAATTTAAAATTTAAGTATTAAACTGTAGATAAAGTCATGCTTTAGAGCGAAAGCCTGCATGTTTAAAGATGAATGAGGGGGAAGTTAGAATGACTGTGTTTTGTAGGGTTCTCCACCTACACTTGAATTTTTAAGAATGTTAAAGTAGCTCATCGATTTGTAGAATGTCGAGTAAGGTGTGTCTATTTGGTCGTTGAATTCTAACAAATCATGGTGGTTAGGGGAAGTGTTGTAAGACTAAAACACGAATATTCCCGTTTGAGACCACACATGGTGGAGAGCCAGGGTAAAGTTAAATTAATGCTTGAAAAATTGAATGAATGTGAATTAAGCAATAACTAAGGAAAACGAATCGTTTAAAAACAAAAATTTATAGTGTCAAGAAAGTGTAAATTATAATGTATTTAGAAAGATACTGATACTTATTCCTTCCAGATGCTGGAAGGAAAAGACCAAGATTGATTGATGAAGTCCAGGAAAAGTGGCTGTAAGAAGAGAGAGTTATAAGTATCCACAGAAATTTAGTATACAATTTGTTACATAAGATTTTTTTTTTTGTGTAAACGAGGTTCTCGAGAGTTAGTTCAGAATTATAGAAACTTACAACAGGTCGTTTGTAGGACCTGCTTCCAAGTTTTCCAAATTCTGGCAGCGGCAAATGTAGGGTTTATATTTATTTTAACTAACATTTATTTTAAGTTTAAACTATCTTTCCTGTCAAGCCTTACTTTCCCCTGGAACTGCCAATGCCAGAGTATGTAAATTTTAGTAGAACGCGCAAGGATTCAAATTATCAGCGGAAGTATTCTGAGTTAAATAGAAAGGAAACGAGTTCGAGGTGTGCTGTTCTTACTTCACGAGCGCGCAGATAGTTAGCCAGAAATTGAAGAACCCCGCGTTTCGGCCTGTGTGCTTCCCTGGAAGAATTGTTAATCGTTCAACGTGATCTTCAAGTTTGCTGAATTAGCAGCGGTATTGTAAAACGCGGTGAGGTTAGTTACTTTTAGAGAGCCTCGTAGTTAGAGTCTTGTCATTAATTTCTTTTCAAGTTATTATTTTTATTTTACCGCCGAGTTGGTGTAGTTTGTGAGCGTCAAGAGCACGCACTTGTAATTTATTACGTTGAATAAAAAGGGACTTAAACCCTTAGCAAGAGTCTGTTATTTTTCCAGTTTCAACAGTCACCTCTTGGTTGCGTGCAAGTTGGAGGCGCGCAACGCTACAATATATTGGTGAATACAAATATGATATTTTACGAATTCTTCCGTTATATCTTTTTGCTTGGCTTCTCTCTCTCTCTCTCTCTATTTTATTTTATTTTATTTTTTTTTATAGGTTTAGCGTTTAGTAAAAATTTTCTGCTTTAATCACTTACTATTTGTTATATTTAATTATCTCGTATTGAAAATATTAATTGAATGAATAAAAAAATGCCCTTCTTTTATAATAGTAAAAACTGCGATAAAAATTTCACCCGACTTCGTATTATATATATTTCTGCAATCATTAATACTATTTTATAGAATAACAAGTCTACGTTATTTGCTTTAAAAACTTTTTGCCGCAAATAACAACCGTAAGAACAGCAATGTTTTATTTTGAATATAACTTATTATTATAGCAACAGATATTAAAAACTTTCAGATCATCTGTAGTCATAATGAAATAACATTAAACTGAACGTTTATTCATAGTTAATGAAAAAAAATCTGTTGAATTCATTTTTATTTGATTTATTCAGGCTTATATTATCATACGATGACTGAATTTCGCATAAGAAAACACTAGGCAGATAAAATGTTCTGCTGACTGCATTACTGCGTTTATCTGCATTTAGCCTGTGATGTTTGTTCTCTCAATGACGAATAGTTGTCCAAATAGCATGCTAATTCACTTTCTCCATTCTGAATTGTCTTTAGTGAGATTAAAAATAAACCAAAATAAACAACTGCTTGACATCATTCGCGCATATTTTTATCTCAAGTTTGCTTTTCATGACCAGTATAATCATCGAAGACTGAACTTCAGTAATCATTCTTTTAATGATAGGATTTTGTTGCATCCAAAGACATAATATTTGTAAATTTACACTTTTTGCATATTTTTATTTCCGAAAGCGAAAGTTATAAATTTTAAAACAGATTAATTTTTTAAACATATTTTTAGTTCCATTTTAGTGTTCGTCATATTTTTATTGCCTTTACTTATTTCAATTCAGTATATATATCGTAACAAGTAAAATTTTATATTTCATGACATTATTTTTAATTCAAATATTATCCTGAATACTGAAATAGTAGAAGTTATGATCATTAATAGGTTGGTCCGGGTACTTATTACCTATGTTGACAAAACGAACTGTGTCCCATTTTCATTTGAGAATACCCCAGGGAATGTATTCCGAGATTCTTATACCTCTCTTATCAAATCAAGAGCTACTTAAGAAGAATTTTAGTTTGGTTTGATTTATGTGATTACGGCAAAGCTTCGAGGGCTAGCTGCCTAAAGGGAGTGATGCCTTCGTAGAGGACTTTTTAATGGAAAGAGGCTCGAATACACCTTACACTTGGAGAAAACCTTGAAAACGACCGTGCAACTAGCCAGTTTGCGGCATTCGAACCTGGCACCGAGCTACCAGTGTTCAGCGACTTTATCGCTGGGCCGCTGGTAGGCCTAACAGGATTTTCAAATCGACAGCTTTATTCCGCTCTTAGTTAAAGACTTTACTTGGCTTATCAATGATTTATAAACTATGACTACTTTTTAATTCAAATGTGCTTAAAATATTTCAAGATGCAAGTTTCAAACTCAGTATTAGATCGGACCTTCCGCTAAGCAGTCAGCCACTTAAAGAAAATACTTTAACCTCTGCACCCTCCGGTATTCCTAAAAAAAAAAAAAAAAAAAGGATTTAAGTAGAAGCTATCTTGCACCAGTTCTTGAATTACCTTCGAATTATTAATTTTAAATACAATTAAAAGTAATCATTTCTGAGATAGTTCAATCTTGTTTAAAAGCGTTTTATTACTATAATTGGTTTTGTCTTGGTATATATTGGATTGAACTAACTTGAATTGGGTTGTATAATGTTTAAAAAAAATGAAACACATTTAATCAAATACAGTGTATTTTGGTGATTTAAAAAGCAATTATTCCTTTTAATTGATACTCAGTTATGCTTTAATTTTTAATAAAGATGACTATTTCAACTTATAAAATTATAATATCTAAAGACATTTCGAATTGTTCTTGACTTGAAACGCATATTCCATCAGAAAATGTAATAACTATTTTCAAAAATTGCTCATCGAAAAGCATATATAATTTCTGGCATTCGTTGTAATTTATACACACAAGAAGAGACTAATATGCACAATATTTAATGACGGGAAAGCTTTTGTTATCTTGTATTTCTTTCTCTGTTGTTCTAGAGAAACTCTCGGTCTACATAAATTTGATACTTCCGAATTGTACAATGGATACTTTAAAATTGTTGCGTCATTTTGTTTTACTGCTTGCTACGCGCGGAGTTTTGTTTGTACTGATAAGTGGTCCTTTGTGTTTGAATTATAGTTTAATAAAAATGCTTTCGAAGGAATTTGTCGCATTTAAAGAAACGAACCGATGACTCGCTTGTCAGCCTATAGGATCTGAAGAGAATTTTCATTAACATTACACAGTTATTACCCTATATGAGTAGTTCTGCATTTTGACTTAGAAGTTTTTTAGAAATGTCTAATTAAACCAGATAGTCATTGAAAATGAAAAGTACAGTTTTTGGCTAATTTATACGTAGGTCATAGCACACCTAACCAAAGATTAACAGGCGGAAGAAACCGAAGGGTAGCTGATCTAAGAATCAAAAGAGAAGCGTATAAGTTTATTCGTATGTTAAACGTTTTGGAGGCAAAATGTTAAGTCTTAAAGTCTAGTCTTAGTTTACAGTGCTGCAAACTTATACCTAATGCAAATTTGGGTTAATATTACTTATTTAGGATTTCACTTTCTTATATTTCTCATTTCTGGTAACTGTAGTTTTTTTACTGTTGTTAATAGTTTAATTTTTATTCATCAATATTGTTACTGAAGGTGTACTGTTAGGTTAGGTAAGATTATTCGAGTACGGTAAAGCACATAAGAGCTCTCTATGAGAGCACGGATGCTTTCACGGGGGAATTTAAGGGAAACTAGCTCATATTCATATTATACGTGAGGAAAACCACAAAAATCGACCATGCAACCAGCCCATTCGTTTAGGATCGAACTGCCGGTATTCAGCGGTTCTAACCACTCGGCCACAGTGAGATCCCTGAAGAAGTACAAAGGATTAATCCCTTAACTTAAATCCTAAGCTTCCCATAAATTGAATTTAATTTACATTAATTCTTAATAAAATTTCAATAATAATGAACTTATTATTCATATTAAAGTGAAGAATCAGAACAGTATTTCTCTTTGCAAATGTGGAATTGCTATTGCTGAAACACGCAGTAAAGTAACATTTACAGATTAAGCAAACACTTCAGTAAATTGAAAAATTACTAGATCTAAAATGTGATTTAAAAGGATCAACATTTTTCATTTGAAATGGATACAAGATCAGGATTAATTCCTTTTACAGTTTTAAAGTTTAATTAATTTGGATTTCCTCTCTCATCTATTACATACAGGGTGATCAGCGAATAAGCCCTGATTTCAAAATTAAATATCTCTACAACAAAAATCGATAGAATTATGCGGTAAACTGTACATTTATTAGCAAAACTGTAAAAATGGGGTACAAAAGTTCAGAAATTTATTTACAAAAATCGTTAACAGATGGCGCTCTGCACTAAAAATTCTTTCTCTGAAAGTAGTCAAAAAAATTAATTAAAAAAATTAAGTGAAGCAGCGTTTGCAATCAAAATACAATTTTTTCAAAATGTTCACCGTTCGAAACAATGAGGTGGCGTAAACGAACAATGAAATTTGACATCACGTCTTGCAATGACTCGACGGAAATGGTATCACTTTCAACACCAATCAACGATTCAAGCTCATCTAGAGTAGCAGGATTGTTTCGATAAACAGCGTCTTTCAATGTGCCCCACAGAAAGAAGTCACAAGGACTCAGATCGGGAGAATATGGAGGCCAAACTATTCCTGTGTCAGTAAATTGAGGATAATCTAACGCAATTACTCTATTCCCAAAGTATTCATAAAGAAAGTGAAAAACTTTATTTGTTCGATGTGGTCGAGCCCCATCTTGCAGGAACCAGTCGATCCTGCAACGCTAGTTGAGTTCTGACAAATTGTTCCAAAATTGTAACGTAACGTTCAGTAGTTATCGTTTCTCGTACGAAAAAAGGTCCGATAATGCCTCTGGCGCATACCTCAGCCCATGCCATAACTTTAGGCGAATGCAGTGCTTTTTCTTCATACAAATGAGGATTTTCGGTACCCCAAAATCTCCAGTTTTGTTTATTAACGATTCCATTCAAATGAAAACGTGCCTCATCTGTGAACCAGATGCAGCATCGGGTCTAACTGGAACATTGAATCGGTTTTGAAAACTGCGACGTGTTGCCGTAAGACTATGTTCTCAGTGGTGAACTTCCAGAACCAAAATACACGTTGTTCAATGGAATACATTGTTTCACTTTCTACGCTAGCCTCTTTTCACTAGCCAACAGTTGTACTGATCACTTTCGACTTCGAAGCACATTTTAAAGGCTATTGTTAGGTCATTGCGATTAAAGCGCCATCTGTTAACAATTTTTATAACTAAATTTTTTAAACTTTTGTACACCATTTTTAAAGTTTTGCTAATAAACGTACAGTTTACCGCATAATTCTATCGATCTTTGTTGTAGATATATTTAATTTTGAAATCCGGGCTTATTTGCTGATCACCCTGTATATACATTTGAACGTTTTTAGTGACGGAGGACGGGGACGCCTGGTGTTTAACAGGGGTAAGCAGGCATATGTCCCACGCCTTCCACTAACCAGATGCAACAACTCCCTGGAGCCGCACAAACTCCAATTAACACATACTCCAATTAATACATACATACATACACTTTGTAACTGCATAAAATATCTTTATATTAATAGTAATTGTAAAACACAATTACTATTAATATAAAGATATTTTATGCAGTTACAAAGATATTTTATTAAAGCAAATATTCTTGCTTTTTTACTGTTAAATTTCAAACTAAGTTTTGGAGAAATGCGAAATTTAACTTTTTGTATGGTTTTTGGTCCCTATATTTATAAAAACGAACCTCATTGTAAAACATGAAACACTAAAGTTAACCCTTGTATGACAAATTCTGACCGAGATATTTATTTTCAAAATTGGGCAGTTTTATCATGTTTCTCAACTTGTTTGAAGACGTGGTTTAAAAAATAATTTAGAATAATTCTAGTGTGATTATTTCAGTTTTAATGCCCTTTATTCATATGTTTTCGTGGTTTACTATTATGTTACATTCTTTAATTTACAGTTTAATTACACTTGGCATCCAAAAGAATTTTTACACAAGTAATTTACAAGTTCTTATACAGTAAAAATGCTTGCGATGAATTTTAGTTTTAGTTTATTGCAAAGAACATATCCATACAAATTATCTTCTTTTTCTGACAAGAATGTGATTAATATTTGAAATGGAAAGTAACACAAACTGAAAATCACGGCTGTTATCTTCTGCGATCAAAATGCGGGATAGTTAGAACAACATAACCACTTATAAAAACTTTCAAAAATCAAACTAAATTCGTTATCATTTCATGTTTCTTAACATAATGAATTCAGGTAAGAACACATTACTCAGCGGCATAGTCTTAGGTCATGCGATATATGTGATCATGTTTATAAATCTGAAACTGTGAGAAAGGAATTATTACTTTTTAGCTGAATAGCTTGATTGTTCTGAAGTACAGTTCAGCCGGGCCCAGCGTGTAAGAAATTTTATGTGGAAATATATTTTAATCGCCAAAGAGGGCGTAAATCTTTCATGATGCATACTTCTTGTTCTTGAATCTGGCAGCGCCAGTTGAAAGTGTGTTAGACGTGAATAAACTTGGCAGTTTTGAAACATGATTCGTAGTGTTAATTTACCTTGATATTATGTGCGATTGAATTAGTGTTTTTTGAACCAGGATAACTCGAAGTTCTTGACGGTTATTATAATATTTTATAGCCATGTTATTTAGCAGTTAATAAAACTGATTTTGTTACCAGACATACAAATGAAAGACTCAATTTCTCTAGAAAGAGCAAATTATGTGGGAAAATGTCAGCTAACGAGAAGAAAATTTTCTCTTGTCAAAATCAGGAACCTATGAGGAAGAAGGATTTTTATGGACTATACTCATTTGGTCTTTAAATATATTAGAAGCCAAAAAAGTGCACTTACAACTTAGTGTTAAAAATGTTGCGCAGAGTGATCTGCTCGGATATTCAAGAGAAATGAGAAAGAAATAATTGTCCAGCCATTTGGGGAAAATAAGAGAGAAATAACTGTCCAGCCATTTAGAGAAAACAAGAGAGAAAGAAAACTACCTTTTATTCTCTCTTTCATGTCTTGTTATTATGAACTTAATAATTATCTTTCATTTGTTTAATTATTTAGACGCTATTTTATCTTTTTATATTTTATTTAATTATTCGTTATTTATTGTTTAGCTATTACTTAAAATATTTATTTTCGTTTCCGTTTTTAGCGGCATTCTACACAGTTCCAGCCTTTCTAATTTTAAAAATTGAATCCTGGCAATAATAAGTTTAGAATGTTTAACATACCATCGATAAATAATAGATTTTCAGTAAAATAAGAAAAGAAAATATTTCAAAGTATTTAAAAAAAAATACAGTAACAAAAGCAATAAAATATCAAATCGATTGGTAAGTGATATACATGCCTATATAAACAAGAACCTGTCTTTAAGGTCTTGGTCAGTCTGCTGATTACACGAATAGATAAAATTAAACAAAATTGATTACTTTAACAGTAAAACATGTAGGCAAAATTTAGCATCGCATTTCTTATCGCTAGGAATGATTTTATAGATTTCACTCAGAAATCATATGAAAACTTTATTAAGGAAATAGCGACTTATCAGTTTATTTCAATGAAAAGCACAGTCGCAAATCACAAAAAGACAATATATAAGGAAAAGAAAAAGAGATATTTTTCCCCTGAACAGAATGTTATCGAAAATTGTGAAATCAGTTACCTGTATTGTGAGATTGCAACATATCCAAGTAAATATTTGGAAAGATTCATTCTAACAATTATTTACGTACTTTCTGAGCTCAGAGAAATTTTATCTGTTTAATATTAGTTTTTCCAAAATTCTATAGAATAATCTTACGAATTATTTGAGTTGAATATTCTCTACTTTTTCCTCGAAACTGAAAATATATTTGTTCGTAAATTTATACCATGTATAAATACCAAAAATATAAAAGTACAAAAAAATTACAAAATCCTCAAAACTTATAAAAATACTAACGATGTTTAAGTTTTGTTTTTCTTGAGACTGTTGTTACAGTTTATGTAGCTGGCCACGAGAGGGCGCAGCGTTTTTTACTTTTAGCTTGTTATATTTTTCTTACCGCATTGCGGATTTTTGAGATAGATTTAGTGGCAACCAAAAAAACATGATGAATGTTCTAATGTAAGCATACGATTCTTGTACATAGCTGTAAATAAAGCTTCTGTGTGATAAAAATCAAAAGGAATTCCAAGCGTTCCTGTGGATATTCATTAAGAAAGGTAAGCAAAATTTCACTTATCGATGTTGTTAAATGTAAATAATAAGAATAAGAAAAAAGATCATAAGTTGCAACATGGTGCCGAAACCCGGGATAACAGTGATCTTTAGATATATTGTGATTTAAGTATTTATTATTCTTCGATTAGTGATTGAATATTGATTATTAAGATGAATAAGTTAAAAGCACTAAAAAAGAAGCGAGGAATGTTAAGAGCATCAGTAACAAGACTGATAGCTAAAATGGAAAAGGAAATAGAATCAGATAATATTAAATTTGATTTATTAGAAGATGATTTATCTATCTTAAATGAAAATGAAAACGATATACTAATATTGAACTCTGAAATCGAATCTATCCTAACAGATGAAAAAGAGTACGAAACTGAAATACAGGATAGCTTGGAATATAAAAATAAAATTACCTTGTGTAAATCGAAGATCAGTAGAATATTTAGAAATAGAAAATGTGTTAAATTAAATGAGATGCCATCTAATTCTACTACTATAGATACGGTAGAGAACACAAATACAAATGGCGCTAAACTTCCGAAACTAACCATAAATAAATTTAAAGGCGAAATATGTGAATTTCAAAGATTTTGGGCTCAATACGAATCTGCTATACATAATAACTCTGCTTTAAAGGATGTAGACAAATTTAATTACCTCAAATCTTTACTAACGGACACAGCTTTAATGTCAATAAAGGGATTACCGTTAGTTGCCGAAAATTATGCTAAGGCAATAAATATTCTGAAAGAAAGGTTTGGTAGAAAGGACATTTTAATAAATGCACATATGAATCGTCTGCTGAATTTAAAGCCAGTTAAAAAATGGATGATATTAAAACATTACGTAACTTATATGATAGCTTAGAAATTGAAATTAGAAGCCTTGATTCCCTTAACGTTACTTCGAATTCTTACAGTTATTTGTTATGCCCACTGTTAATGAGGATACTTCCTAGCGAATTGGTTTTAGAGTTTAATCGATCTTTAACCCCTGACACAGAAACCACAGTGACTAACATTTTGGAATTTCTGAAGAAGGAAGTTGAAAACAGAGAGCGTACGTTTTTCCAAACATCGCCAAACTATTCCGAGTTTAACATTAGAACCGAACAACATAAACATCATTCGCGAGACCTTATTAAAAGTGAGAAATATCATACTGCCTTCAAAAACAAACATTTTGTTCCAGCAGTTGCGTCGTTGAATACGAATACATCAACAGCCGATTGTATATTTTGTGGGAAGATAGAAAATGAATCTTTGAAACATTCTACTTCAAATTGCGCAATTCCAATTGAGGGAAAAAGAAAAAAATTAAAATTGCCTAACTATGCTATTTATGCTTTCGTAAGTCTCATACATCTGCCTGTTGCAGCTCGGATATACGCTGTGATTTATGTTCATTAAGGCATAATACTATTTTACATGATAATAAATTTGAAAATAAACGGGAAAATAATGGTGAGCTTAAAACAGACACAGTAGTGGCGTCAATTTCGGAAAGAGATAACAAAAATAGGGTTTATTTACAAACTGCAAATGCAATAGCTTTAGGTCAGAGTAGAAGAAAAAATGTAAGACTCATTTTCGATTCTGCCTCTCATAAATCTTTCATCCTGACAGAATTATCAAAACAATTAAGTGTTGTGGGGGAAGAAGAACTTCAGATTTACACCTTCGGCTCTACTGAGCCTACAGTTAAAAGGCTAAAAAAGGTTAAGCTTATTCTTAAAGATATGTGTGGACCTGGGAAAATAATAATTGAAGCTCTTGAAACTCCAGAAATTAATCAAGCTGTTATTGGTATGCCAGGAAAGGAAATACTTAATTATTGTAAGGAAAATTTATATTCAGACAATGCAAAATAATATATTCAGACAATGCAAAAACCTTCAAAAGAGCAGACAAGGATTTACAAAAACTATGGAATACCATCAAGGACACAGAAGTTCAAAATTATTTTGGTAATAAAGGTATTGAGTGGAAATTCAATGTGGAGAAGGCGGCTTGGTGGGTCGGTTTCTGGGAAAGGCTTGTTAGATCTATCAAGACATGTTTGAAGAAAATACTCATGAAGGCTTCACTTAAATTTGAAGAGCTGGAAACAGTTTTAATTGAAATTGAGGCGATATTGAATTCGCATCCACTGACGTATGTTTATAGTGAAGTTGGAGAACCAGAACCGCTGACGCCAGCTCATTTTCTAGTTGGACGAAGACTGACATCCTTACCATCTGGCAAAATTCTTGAACCTGATTCAACTAAAGAAAATTTAACAAGGCGATATAAATACCGGTTAAGGTTATTAGAAGAGTTTTGGAAAAGATGGAAAAGAGAATACTTACTTGAAATAAACGTAAAACAAATTCAGAGAGGTAATGCCGTAACAGATCTTTTGAAAGGCTCTGTAGTTCTAGTACATGAAGAAAAATTACCAAGATTATTATGGAAGATGGGAGTTGTACAGGAGTGTCATCCAGGACGAGATGGGAAAATAAGGGCTTGCACTGTCCGTTTAGATAATGGAACTCATCTTCGTCGTCCTGTGCAGTTATTGTACCCATTAAAAATGACTAACTTAAATTGCGAACACTGCATCTATGAACATTTAAACTTGTAGAACATTAAAAACATTTAGTGTTTAAGATAACTTCAGAATCCAATCCTTTGATGAACCAAGAGTTCATCGAGGGGAGGATGTTACAGTTTATGTAGCTGGCCACGAGAGGGCGCAGCGTTTTTTACTTTTAGCTTGTTATATTTTTCTTACCGCATTGCGGATTTTTGAGATAGATGTAGTGGCAACCAAAAAAAACATGATGAATGTTCTAATGTAAGCATACGATTCTTGTACATAGCTATAAATAAAGCTTCTGTGTGATAAAAATCAAAAGGAATTCCAAGCGTTCCTGTGGATATTCATTAAGAAAGGTAAGCAAAATTTCACTTATCGATGTTGTTAAATGTAAATAATAAGAATAAGAAAAAAGATCATAAGTTGCAACACCTGTGGCTCCCTCTATTGAGCACCAAGTTAAACACTTATGCATTTTTCCTATTTCTGCTCACTATTTATTAATTATGATGTGGAGGTACATGGTTTTGAACCATAGACACTCCGTAATTTTTAATCATTGGCATTGGCATGTATAAATACCAACAGTATTCGCAACATAATAAGTGAAACTGAGTCACTGATTTTGCCAATATCAGCATTAACAGCGTTCAGCTTTTATCTAGCACTAGGATGAATTAATAATTGATTAAATTAATTTATTAACTTGTAAGGAATATCCTGATTTTATAACAGTTAAGTTCATGATCTTTTCCTATCTCCTCTAGCTTCAGCATACAATTCCTTACTAGAATGAGTTTTTAGAATCCCATTAAATGCAAATGAGAAGTAGAAAGCATTGCTGGCTAGTTTAATATTACGGGACAAGTAGATTATAATGTGTGTTAGCTTCGGTTAAATCTCTTTAGTTGGTCATTAATTAGTTCTTATTTCTTACATTTTATGTTAAGCCCAAGTGGAGGCTTTGTTTTCCGTCCTAAGAAAGGAGCCTTCTGTACATCTTTATTTGAAATAAATAAAGGGTATTGAACCCTTCTTGAGTTTACGTTTCTGCTCTTGGACTTAAGCGATTATTTGCTTAGTAGTTCACTAGGTTCCTCAGCACTTAGTTTAGTAGAATAGAAGAGACGAACACTACAAACTGGTTATACTTAAATATATATAATGCGATTTGCATAAATCAAGCAGAATCAAATTAAGACTTTAAATCTGGTAAATACACGAATTTCATTAATTAGGAAATATTTAACAATATATACGCAAATACTATAGCCAACATTCGAATACACGTAATTCTAACTTCCGTCCATTAATATAAATTTTAAAAAATGTGATTTGCATCAGACATGCTCTTTATGAAAACTTAGGATACTCACTAAAATTGCTTTACATTTACATTAGAAAAATATTTAAACAACAGGAATAAGTAATAAGCTTTTAAGCACGGACAGAAAAAAACAAAAATTTTTTTGCGAAATGAGGAGCTTCATGTGCTAAGCCTGTTTTCTTAATTTCTTGGCGTTGTTACAATTTATTCTTCAATTTATTTATCTTAGTTATCTTGTAATAGAGGCAGAAGAAGCATGTTCTTAACTTCTAAAATCAGAATTTCTAAATCAGATGGCTACATATCCTAGCCACCAGCCCAAAAAAGGTTAATCAGCCAACAATGAAATATTTGCTGTCAGAAACTCGTAATATAGTCTTAACAAACAAGTGATCCACAGAGTGGGAAGTACAGGAATTCTGTCACAAAATCATCCTTCACTCACTTCGAAATTAAGACCCAATCTGATTTACAATTAAGATCTCTTTTAAATAAGCCACTTCTATTACTAGTTAATTATTTAGTGCAAACTTCTTTCTTACTGAAAGTTCCTACTTAAATTGCTGCTCAGGATCAAAGATTATTTTGCTGACTTAAGGGGGCACAGCACCCTTAAGCATTCAAAAAAAATCATTTTTTTTATTTTTCCGATTCTATTAACATTTCTGAGCACTATGCAAAAAACCGCATTGAAAAATTCCTATTATTTCTCTAGTTATGACCATTTACGCAAACCCTTATGCAAGAGACAATCTGATAAAAGGGCAGCCATTGCCATTTAAAGGGGCGGACACGCCCACGTGACTGTTTACGTTCCATATCTGCAGCTGCGATATTTCTTTCCTTTCGAATGTTTTCTTTATGATTGGTGCCTCACAATTTTTTATTTTCCCTCCTCTTTTGAGATACAGGAAGGTAACTACTCATCTTTATATCTTCGTTTCCGTTAGCTGTTTGTTTACCTCGTGTTAGAATTACGCATTATCGTTTTCTTTCAATTTTGAAAGTTTGAATTGCCGTTTTCACAAAACAAAACTGGTTTTTTAAAAGCAAAATGAATGCTGTTAATCTAAAAGGGCATCTGGTCAAAGACCAAAAATACGGAAGAGGCATCAGTATTATGGAAATCAACATACAAAGCGCGAGTGCGTTGACATAGACTTAAACATTTCTGCATCAGCAAGAAAGAGCGGTAACGATTCATCTGCGTCAGCTGAATTTGTGGATAACATGAATGATAATTTTGATGGTTATGCTATTATCGATAAAAAACTGTTATTTTCAGCATTAGAACAACGTTTATGTTGTTCGATATGCCATAATAAAATACATATAAATTCAGAAATAAATTATGGGCTGACGATAAAAATCAGTTCTTGTGGAATAATTTCCTCTTTCAAAACCTCTAAGATGGTTGGAAAAAGCAGAATGCTTCTGACTTAAATAGACGATTTATTCTGGCCATGAGATGCATTGGCAAAGGACTAGCAGAGTGTAAAACCTTTTGTGGACTTATGGACTTACCATCGCCTGTCGTACAAAAATCTTATGACAAGATTGTAAATCATATACATGCAGCTACATATACTGTTGCAGAAAAAAGTGTGAAAAATGCAGCTGATGAAGAGGTCCAGTTGACTGGTTCCATGGATTTGACAGTTAGTGGCGATGGCACCTGGAAAACTAGGGGCCATTCGTCACGTTTCGGTGTGACGTCTATAATTGGCAGTGAGACAGGCAAAGTTATAGACAGATATACTTCTAGTGCGAATTGTAAAGATTGTAAAACTGCGAAAGATTTTCGTTCAACAGAAAACTATTTAGAATGGAAACGTCTTCACGCGAAAGTGTGTGCAAAAAATCATGCGGGATCATCTGCCAAGATGGAAGTGAATGGGATGGTTGAAATGTTTTCTCGATCAGAAGAAAAATATGGTGTTCGTTATGTGAACTATATTGGTGACGGTGACTGTAAAACTTATTTAGCACTTTCGAATAATAACACATATAGTGATCCCATTTCTAAAATAGAATGTGTTGGTCATGTTCAAAAAAGAATGGGTACACGTTTAAGAAAATTAAAAAGTGAATTTCGTGGAAAAAAGCTAAGTGACGGAAAACCTCTTTGTGGTAAAGGTCGTCTTACCGATGTCTTGATCGACCAACTTACTACGTATTATGGTAATGCCATACGAAAACACTGTAACAACTATCGTGATATGCAGAAAGCAATATGGGCTATATGGTATCATAAAAGCTCGAATGATGACGAAGCAATTCACGATTTTTGTCCAGATTGAGCAGATTCTTGGTATCAATACAAAAAAGCTCTTTTTATTGGTGCACTAAAAAATTTTAAACATAAAATATCTGTACCTGTGGCTGTTATGGATGCCATAAAGCCTATTTTTAAAGATTTGTCTCACCCAGACTTGTTAAAAAGGTATATTGGCCCAAAATGCGAATGAATCGTTAAATTCATTGATTTGGACATTTTGCCTGAAAACAACAAATTACAAAAACATTGTGGAAATTGCAGTAAATTTAGCTGTAGCAAGCTTCAATCATGGAAAATGTGCAATTTTATCTTTGATGAGTTAATTACAATTGACATCTGGTGCTGAAAGCAAAACATTTGCTAAAAACGCAGATGAACTTCGCTTAAAATTTGCTAAGCAACGAGCGCTGATTAACAGTTTAGAGGCTCGTATAGCTAAGCGAAGGGAGAAAAAGAAACAAGATGAAATGAATAAGCTAAAAGAAGGAGTTGTTTATGCACCTGGAGCATTTTGATTAATGTTACTAAAATATAAATAAGGAAAAATTAATATTAAAACTTTGAATTGAGTTTTCTCAAAATGTTAAATTTTAAGACTGCGCGCATAATTGCTTTCAAACTATATATGATAAATACATGAAAATTGAATCATACGTGTATCTTTATATTATCTACATGTTAAAACAAAAAAATATCATATTTTGATATAAAATTTTTAATTTAAAAAGTATCGAAATATTTTGATAATTTTTAATTTTTTAAAATTATTTTACCATTTTATAAATTTAAGTAGTTTTTTTAATATATTCTGGTTTTAGATTAAAGTTAGATATATTCTAAAAGGATTTTGATTAAAAGGATTTTAAAAGGATTCTAAAAGGAGCCACTTCTATTAATAGTTAATTATTTAGTGCAAATTTCTTTCTTACTGAAAGTTCCTACTTAAATTGCTGCTCAGGATCAAAGATTATTTTGCTGACTTAACTGATATCTAAGCCAGTGTAGGCAAAAGCTGACTTGTGGGCTGAATAAGGCCGTTTTAGTTGCTTAATCGCGCACGTTATGAAATTCTATTCAAATATTAAATATACAGTACTTTAAATAGCAATTAAATAAAATAGATACAACATTAGTAGCATTACGATCAAATGTTCATCCTGTAAAATCACGATATCATTCACACTTAAGTAGTTCTTTGCACGGTGATTGTTCACACAATTTGCAGATTTCAGATTCAACAAATAATCTTTATAAAAGATTTTCCAAAATTTACTTAATAATTTTTCACGATATAGATGCGCTTTCAAGAGAATTTCTTTAGTACTGCACACTTCATGAGTGTATTTGACAGGAGGCAAATTAGCAAGTTTCTGCCCTAGCAGAAAATGAGCTGGTGACAGAATTTGGGGCTCATTATCTTAGACGTAAGTCAAGGGTCGACGATTTGTCACAGTCTCAATTTCAGTCAGTACAGTTTCCAATTCTCAGGTATCAGTGATGTTCTACCAAGAATTTTTCTTAATATTGTTTTGACGAATTGCACAAGTCTCTCGTAAAATCCGCCCCACCATGCTCCTCTTTCGATGATATACCTCCATTGACTGCCCTTTGCTGCATAATAATTCTTTACATCGGGATGGCTTAATACCTGCCACATCTCCGGACTACATTATAAACAAAATTAAGGACAAGAACCGCACAGCAAAAATATGGCGCAGAACTGCCGATCCAGTAGTTAAAAGAAACTTAAATAGGAAGAACATATATCAAAAACCTTTTAAATGAGTACAGATCAGATTGCTGGGATAGCCTTTTAGACTCAATGGATTTTAGCCGAGACACAATGTGGAATATTCGTAAAGCGTTGAGAAAAACCCATAATGATAATATCGGTCCGTTACACAGATACAGGCATTGCTTATTCGGAAAAAGACATGGCAGATTTTTTTTCCGATATTTACTTTTGGAGAGTTAGTTCGTTCGTTCGGAGAGTAAGCCTGTAAGGATCTTAAGTTTTACTAACGTTTATTTTATTTTAAATCTTTACTATCACTTCTTATTTTCTACTTCCGGCCAGAATTAAAAGCTTTAACTTATTTATGCAAATTTGTCTGGCGAACGCCAAGTACTTAAGTTGTGGCTTTTTGCCAAGCGAGAGAAGAGGAAGGAGTTAGTAGAAGCAGGCCGCTTGCCTTAGCAGTTTTACTCGGTTGTTGGTTGCCTTCCAGGCCAGAGGTGTAATCCTCTTGATAATTTTAAACGTATTGTAGTGTTAACAGTTCTCTGTACTACATACGGCTTCCTGTTAATATACGGCCAATCTTCCGCGTAGGCCCTTGTTTGTTATTCGAAAGTTAAGTTAAAGTGTAGTTAATATTTTTATATTCTTACGTTCAGACCACAAGTGGTTGGTCTCTGTATTCCGAAGTCCGGAAATCATTTGTAAAGGGGTTCATATACCCTTCCTGTGTATCTTGTCTACTTCCCACATTTATTGAACATAGCTTTAGTGAGCTCCCTGTTCGGAGTCAGGTCTTTGCATGTTCCCCAAGCAAGTAAGGCGGAACACTGAACCTGATAGTGGCGCCCGACGAAGAAGAATAACCATGGCCGAGTTTCAACAAGAACCTGTGCTGCCTTCAGAAGCGGCTCAGAATCCAGAAATGCCAGCTGCCGCCCTGGAAGGATTTGGTTACATCGTCCAGACCATTCGCACAGCGATGAAACCAGAAGCAACATTTAATGGAAACTCACCGGTAACCAGTTTTTTGGAAAAACTAGATGACCACTTCATGATGTATCCCGTGCAAGAGTTCCAAAAAGTCACCTTAGCTACCAGCGCTTTGAGGGGCCAAGCGTTTAATTGGTTCAAATGCATAGGCAGAAGTCTCTTGGGTCAAGCAGGAAGTCCCACCTATAATTACGAATATTTCAAGACTGCCTTAGTAAAAGCCTTCCCTGTCGTAAGGTATCGTGCGAAATTAGAAGCGGAACTTTTCAGCATATACCAGACACCAACTGAAAATCTCTCAAGCTTTATTTTAAGAAAAATTCATGTCTTAAAACTCTTGTATGGAAATCGTCCGGATCCTGAGATAATTCAAGTGATTTTGCCTAGGTTACTTCCCCAAGTGCAAGACTTTATTGAATTAAGGAATCCGACTACACTGGAAAAGTTATTTGAGCTAGCAATCCAGTTTGAAAGTAGAACAACGGCGGACATTGAAAGAAGACGCCAATATCAACAACGAAACCAATTTGATGAGCCAAGACCACAGCAAAGTCAAGCACACGGCTACGGAAGCAAAGCGAATCAGTGGGCAAGGAAACCCGAGCATCCAAAAACAGCCGGCGAACGTCAACAGTTCAATAGCAATCTAGGAAAAAAGTCTCAAGGTCAGTGGAAAAAGAAGGAAAGCATGGAAAGAAAAAAAGATTTAAACTAAAACGGATTTCTGCTGACGGGAGGGTGCGGAAATCCGAATGCCAAGAAATCCCCTCTTCCTTCAAGTTAAATACAGTAATGGTGAAAAATTTGACTCTTCCGAAGATTGAAGTGTTGGTGAATAACATCCCCGCCACTGCACTCCTGGATACAGGCGCGCAGTGTTCCTGTGTGGCAGAAGATTTTTTAGAAAGTATTTTCGTAAATATCGCATATATAATTCGGATAATACGACAGTGTTAGCTGCGCAAGAAGAAAGATGTAAGTGCATAGGTAAATTACCGCTATACATTCGTATCAAGGACGAACAAGTAAAGGTTATGTTTTTTATAGTAAAGAATCTGCAAGCACATATCATCTTAGGAATAGATTTTCTTTCAGAGGCAGAAGCAACGCTGGATTTTAATGAAGCGTCCCTTAAGCTGACGATGAAACCAGTTCGAGAAGAAAAAACGGAACCGCCAATGTTAAACCTTGACCACCTGCCTGAGGAAGAGCAACAAAGAATCCGACAAGTGGTAAGTGAATTTGCTTCGTTATTTAGTGATATTCCAGGATTTACTCAAGTTACTAACCATAGTATCGACACCGGAGAATCATTGCCAGTTCGCCACAAAGCATACCGGTATGATAAGAATAAAGAAAAAATTATAGAATGGCACATTAGCGATATGCTACGTAAAAAGATCATAACGCCCATCTCAAGTAGTTATGCTAGCCCGGTGGTTTTGTGTAAGAAAAACAATGACTATCCATTAACACATCCAAAAAGGTGGAGTTTCGCGATTGACTATCGTAAATTAAACTCCATAACTAAATATCCGGTATATCCGTTACCTATTATTGAAGAAATTCTAAGGAACATAACATCGACCAAATATATGACGACTTTAGACTTAACGACTGGTTATTTTCAAATAGGGGTTAGACCGGAGGACGTGCCTAAGACTGCTTTTATAACCATGTCTGGCACTTATGCATTCCTGCGTATGCCGTTTGGCCTTTCAAGGGCACCTGCAATATTTCAGCGATGTATGGACATTGTGCTAAGGCCTGATCTTGGAAAGTCCACATTTATCTATTTAGACGATATCATTATTACTAGTGATAATCTGGACCAACATGTACAGGATTTAAGACGGGTGTTTTCATTATTAAATGAGGCCAGTCTAAAAGTTAATGTCGAAAAGTGCAAATCTGCAGCCCCTGAATTAAAATACTTAGGTTACAAAACATCTCAGAAAGGAATCGAGACAGACGAATCAAAAATAATCGCTGTACAAAAGTATCCGCCGCCAAATACGGCGAAGAAGCTCTCTTCTTTTCTAGGATTTTGTTCATATTATAGGTCCTTTATAAAAGATTTTGCAGCTATTGCTGAACCATTGTTAAAATTAAAAAGGAAAAAGGCAAGATTCTCGTGGACGGCCGAAGCCAATAGTGCTTTCGAAAAATTAAAGCAAGCATTAACGCAAGCCCCTGTTTTGAAATTTCCTGAAAAGGATGAGAATTTAGAAATTTCATCGGATGCTTCGGATTATGCGGTAGGAGCGGTACTTTCGCAAAATCAGCAGCCCGTAGCATTTTTTAGTCGAACTTTAAATCAAACACAAAGAAATTATTCCGCGACCGAGAGAGAGGCACTTACAGTTCTGTTAGCAGTGCTAAAGTTCCGAGTCTATTTAGGAAGGTCGCCAATAACAGTGTATTCTGATCATGCGGCGGTAACTAGATTGTACTCAGGGAAAAACTTATCCCCAAGGTTAATAAGATGGGCACTCAAGCTACAAGAATATAATCTGGTAATCAAGCATACTCCCGGAAGGGAAAATATCGTAGCAGAGGCCCTATCCAGAATAAAAATAGATGAAGAAGGTAATAATGTAAAGGTGGCAATGCTCACAGCATGTACAATAAATTCCCGAGAAACTGTAATAACCGAACTGGGTAAGGATCCTGAGTTTGGAAACATTTATGAGTATTTAAAGGATCCTGAAAATTTTAGCCACCAAGATATTGTGGCGATAAGAAATAGGGCGGCGCATTACGAACTAATAGATGGTCTATTATTTTATACAAAAACTACAAATTGCAACAACGAATTTCGACCTGTTATCCCAGCTAGTCTTAGATTAAATATCCTGCAGGAGTTGCATGACAGTCCTTTAGCTTCTCATGCTGGTATTCGAAAAACTATCCAACGCGTACGCGAGACAGTCTATTTTCTTGAACTGCAAAAGTTAACAAGGGCGTATGTCCAGTCCTGCCCAACATGTCAAGCAGTTAATTATATTAATTTCCGCCCGGCCGGGTTTCTAAATAGTATTAAATCCGAATTTCCAAATGAAATAATTGGCATCGATTTATTGAGCCCTTTCCCAAAAAGTCAGTTAAATAAAAGTCGCTATCTCCTTGTTATGGTCGATCATTTTAGTAAATGGACCGAAATTGTTCCCTTAAAACGAGCCTCCGCGAAATTAGTTACTGATTCTATTTTAAATAAATATATTTTAAAATACGGGGCGCTCCTAAAAGTTATATCGGATAATGGTCCTCAATATGTAAGTAATATATTTGAAGACATGTGCCAAAAACTGGGCATACGTCATTTAAAAATGGTCCCGTATCGGCCGCAATCAAATATAGCGGAACGGGTCAATAGAAATATAGTGAAAATTATCCGTAGTTATGTTAAAAATTTTCATAAAAGCTGGGATAACTATGTCAATGAATTTGCTTTCGCCCTTAGGACCGCAAAACATGATACAACGGGCAAAACTTCTGCTGAGTTATTTTTAGGCAGAAAGATTATAACGCCGTTGGATAAATTATTTTATGTTCAACAAAGAGCCCCAGAATTTAAAATGGGTGATATAGAAAAATTAATTAAAGAAGCAAAAAAGAACTCTGAAGTAGCACAAAGAAAACAGAAGCTCTATTATGATTTGAAACGACGGGGAGTAACTTATAAAGTAGGAGATGAAGTATTAAAAATTAAGCATTGACTTTCTTCAGCACCAGAAGATAAAACCGCCAAATTTTTTCCACGATTTGAAGGACCATATATCATAGAAAAAATAACTCACTCTGTAGTGGTGTTAAAAGCCAGGAATGGTGAAACATGCTCCGCAAACATTGACAAAATAAAACCATACTATGACCGTAATAAAATGCAAATATTTAAAGATCTTTTGCAGGATCCGGTATGGCAGGCACTGCAGGCACAAGCTCCAGAGGTGGAACAACGACAAGCATAAGGACAAGCCATGAGGAGGCAGGAGCAATTGAAAAGAAAGTTTCCCCGTTGGAAAATTGAAGGTAACAAGAAAAAGAAGCCGTTCCACCGACCACAAAAGAGAGCGCAGGACCACCCCCAGAATGAAGAAGGGAGAAGTACGACGAATGCAAAGAGAGCCAGGAGAAATAACAGCAACTATAACCCGGCTCCCAAACGGAAGATCTACTCATCGGACAGGACTCTACGCAGCAAATGTCGCCGAATTGCGGAAGGACCACCAGCGGCGGAGGAAAAGATACAAGGAAAATTTGAACGGCCAGCAACGAGATCCAAGCAGGAACGAGAGAGAAGTGTCCCGGTTCTGCCAAGACCAGCGGCCATCAAACGGCCAACACCACAGGCAGAGGCGAAAAAGAAGGTATTCAAGGGTGACCGAACTGGAGGGAAAAGAAGCTCCTAGAGGAAGGTTCTGAAGGGCGAGCCCGCACAAGAAGGAGGATAAATCAAACACGAATCTTAGCTACCTTCCAGGACTGGGCAGAGAAAAGAATGTCCGAATATCACAAAGAAAAGTAAAATTTTATGTTACTTTGCAAACTTAAGTTAATCTTTCATTCTTACTGCAAGTGGCAGATTTCAAGACGTTTTACCTCATGTGAGGTCTACCTTTATCGCGAAAAAGGCGAGAAATGAGTTTTTACCTATTTTGGTATTATGTTTTTCAATTACTCGCGAGTAAAACTAAAGTTGATGTATAATAGGAATGTGGAAATACTTGAATATTGTAAAAGTTATTGTATAAATTTTATTTAAAACATTCTGGCAAGAAAGAAGTTTTAGTCTGAAAGACTTTTGAAATGTAGTATTTCAATGTAGAAGAATTGGCACTTGCTTGGAAAAGAATAGAAGTTAACAATGTACTACTAATGTATGTTTTAAATTGCGTAAAATTCACGGCATGTTAATATGTTCTTATATACAATGTGAACTGTTATTTTAAATGTTAAGAAATACCGTGATATGGTAAAAGTGAAAGTAATGCCAAAAATTTTAAACTTATTCGTGTGACTGAAAAAAAAAAGAGAAAAGTATTGTGAATATGTGTTAAAGGTTGAATGAATGTAGTTAGGCTCTCTGACGCTACACTTCAGAGTTAGCCACTTTCAGAATAGTACCTCAGAGTTGAAGATAGGGTGTTTTACCAGGTCTTGTTATGTTGAATTTTAACACGTTAGTGTTTTGATTGTAGGAGGCAGTGTTGAACACTAGTACATAAACACATTCGTGTTCGGTGTTTTCTTTTACAACACTTGTCAGAGAGCACAGGGAGAGATAATTAAATAAAAGTCATGAATGAAATAAGAATGTTAGGAGAAATATAAATATTCATGTGACTTTCCATTTAATTGTGTAACATTTCATTAAACTAGTTTTCCTTCCAGAGATCTGGAAGGAACCAGATTTCAACTAAAAGCTCCTGTTTAGATGCAGTACAGATGAAAAGTAATTGTCCATGGAGCTGATAATGTAAAAACAATTTTTTTTTTAAAATTTCTAGTTTCTAGTGAGAAATTTTTGTAAAAGATTGGCCTCGCGTTAGATTCTAGAGCTAAAAGTTTTCAACAAGATCGTTTTAGACCTCAGTTTCAAACTAATTAACTCTGGAGGGAAGTATGTAAGGATCTTAAATTTTACTAACGTTTATTTTATTTTAAATCTTTACTATCACTTCTTATTTTGTATTTCCGGCCAGAATTAAAAGCTTTAACTTATTTATGCAAATTTGTCTGGCGAACGCCAAGTACTTAAGTTGTGGCTTTTTGCCAAGCGAGAGAAGAGGAAGGAGTTAGTAGAAGCAGGCCGCTTGCCTTAGCAGTTTTACTCGGTTGTTGGTTGCCTTCCAGGCCAGAGGTGTAATCCTCTTGATAATTTTAAACGTATTGTAGTGTTAACAGTTCTCTGTACTACATACGGCTTCCTGTTAATATACGGCCAATCTTCCGCGTAGGCCCTTGTTTGTTATTCGAAAGTTAAGTTAAAGTGTAGTTAATATTTTTATATTCTTACGTTCAGACCACAAGTGGTTGGTCTCTGTATTCCGAAGTCCGGAAATCATTTGTAAAGGGGTTCATATACCCTTCCTGTGTATCTTGTCTACTTCCCATATTTATTGAACATAGCTTTAGTGAGCTCCCTGTTCTGAGTCAGGTCTCTGCATGTTCCCCAAGCAAGTAAGGAGGAACACTGAACCTGATAAGCCTAACAATGTCAGAAGAAACTGCTATTTCGTTTCTTGAATTATACTTTTTTGGAGTTGTGTTTTTTCGACTGCTTTGAGTGATTTGTGTTCTACCTGTGGATTATTATGGAGAAAACTAAATTGTGTGAATTTATCCTGGATACTGTCGGTCATACTGCGTCTGATGTTTCTGCCTCATGTGAAAATGGTGTTACTAGCCCTATCGCGTGGGGTTAAATTATGGACCGGATCGATGATACGGACACGAATTCTGCTGCTAGCTCAAGCTGCGTACCCTGTGCTCAGACAGTGTTGGATATAATCGAACATATTTATAAATTAAACCTTTCCGATGTGGATACTATCAAGAAAATAATCCAGCTCGATGCATCCTTGATCAAGCGTCTCGAACCCTCACGCATCGACCGTGTGATTAAGAAAATCGGAAATTGCATAAGTGATCTACAGCTAATAGTTAATAGCAAACAAAAGCTTTACAAGAATTGTATTTCTTCATTAACTGGTAAGTGTGCATTTCTTCTTTGCTCTAGAGTTGGTACTATTAAGCCAAATGCCAGTGTTAAACCTAAACTTAATAAGCGTAAAAATGATGGGAATCTCAGTGATTCCAGTATCGAAGATGTTGTTTTTAAAAAAACCAACCAAAACTGGTAAAGCTGTTAAATGTCCTCCTCCTAAAATTGATATTACACTGAATAATAGATTTGCTAAATTAGCTGATAATACTTCATCTTATTAATAATGTAAATGTTGACGATACTCCTAACAATAGTATTTGTAATAATGTATCTCCTAATGAGTGTTCTATTCCTAGTAATAATGTTGATTCTGGTAACGTGATTAATAATAATGTTCCTGTAAACTCTGCTAATAAGAATGATGCTACTCCTCGTAAATTACCTCCTATCATGGTTAAATATCCGCAAGGCACCACTTATTATGACCTTTTTAAAACCATTGTTGGAAACATTCTCTGCAAACAAGTTCTTTGGCCGCACTAGCGGAAGGTTTCTAAAAATTTAACCTGCAGCTCCAGATGACCATCGCATTCTTAGTAGTTATTTTGATAATAATTCCATTGAGCATTACCTAATTAAGCCTAGGCACAAAAGGCATGTTAAAGTTTTAATACAAGGTCTGCTCTCAGAATCTAACATTGATAGAATTTCAGAGTCCCTTCGCAATCTTGGATATAATATCCATAAAGTTGTTCAGTTAACTAAATACAAGACCAAGGCTCCCATGCCTCTATTTCAGGCTCAATTAATTTCCAATGAGAAGATCGAAAATATTTATCTCAAAAAATATCTTATGCATTTTCATATTTCTATTGAAAAATATGTGTCTAAAACACAGGTTCCCCAATGTCACAATTGCCAGAAACGCATCACTCATCCGAGAACTGCCACTTTGCACCTCGGTGTGTGAAGTATGCAGGGTTGCATAAGACTGGCAATTGTGACAAGGGTCACAAATATACCCATTTGTGTAAATTGCCAAGGCCCGCACGTGGCCTCCTATAGGGGTTTCCCTAAGTTTCCTAAGGCTAAGAAAAGTCTAAAAATACTCGCAGTTAAACTAGGCACCAGTTATGCGCAAGCACTGCAACCTAAACCCACTTACCTGAAACTACCAGTAGTCAAGTGGCTGCTGCCGATCTTCCACACACCAGTAGGAATGCAGTACCCAGTAATAATTATGCTTCTGTGATACACTCTGCTTCACCTAATTGCACGCAATCCAATATTTTTGAGTTATTAAATATCATGAGAGACGTTGAAAATATGTTTGGCCGTAATATCAGTAAAATTATTTCAATTTTTAAAAACAAAATGGATGAACTTAGGAAGTGTGACAGTATATTAAACAGAATTCAAATCCTGTACCTCATATTAGAGGAGATACACCAGCTTGATAACAATACACCTTAATTTGTTCATTATTTCTACTGTACTCATTATGAGTCTCACTAGTTAACTCCACAATTCACCTTATTCCTTATCCAATAAGCTACTCCTAAGTCCTTGATCCCTAACTTACTTTAATTATTCCCTCAGTCTTCTTATGTGCTCATGCAACTTCTTCCGCACATTAATTGTAATTGACAGTTACTTGCATTATTGGCATTTCTTTATATCACGGTTTTTGTTTGCACACTTAGCCTTCGACTTCAATAGTTATTGCACGCTGCAGGAGTAGATGTATCTTATATGTTTTCTCACTCGTACGTATGTGTCTTCTTTTATGCAAAATTCAAGTTCGAACTTTTCTCCTGTACATTCGAAACTACTATGCGTTCGAAAACGGCTATTTAATGTTATCCTGGGATTGCGTTACGTACGCTGGTGCCCGTCAATGTAAGCTACAATGCTGCCTGAGCCGATGCTCTAGCTAGGCACTTAGAGAGCACTTTTACGAATAATAATTCCCAGAATGATGACACGGAAGAAGAGGTACTTAACTTTATCACCCACCTTCCTGTCAGAACCGAAGTCCAGCACTTTAGCCCCACTTCACCCATGGAAATTGACAGTATTATCAAGAAATTAAAGGATAGAAAGCCCCCCGGTTACGATGGGATTACTAACAGGATACTAAAATCTCTCACCCAGAGGCTATATATATTTAATTACCAACATAATCAACACATGCATGAGACTTAATTATTTTCCTCAGCAATGGAAGAATGCTCACATCATAACTTTTGTTAAACCGGGTAAAGATAAAAAAAAATGCTAGCTCGTATCGCCCAATAAGTTTACTAACTAGCCTAAGTAACGTTTTTGAGCGTGTTCTACAAAAAAGACTTATCTATAAGAGAAAGAGATAATTCGGAATGAGCAGAACGGCTTCCGCCCAGAACATAGTACAGTGCATCAGCTACTTAAAGTTACTGAATTCATAGCAAACTCCTTTTCTAAGAAAAATACCATAGCTAGCTGCTTCCTGGGACTTAGAAAAGGCATTTTACAAGGTGTGGCATGAGGGTCTCCTCTGTAAGCTGCACTTTGCTTACTTGTCTATTAATTTTATCAAACTCATGCAAAGCTACTTAAAGCACCGTACCTTTCATGTCAAGATTAATAATACTCTTTCCTCCAGAAAAAGAATCAAAAGTGGCGTTGCTCAGGCAAGTGTCCTTGGCCCGCTTCTCTTTAACATTTTTACTAATGATATGCCTATCCCTGTAAATACTAAAATTGTGAAATATGTAAATGACACTGCTATTGTTACAAGATCCTTAAAGCCGCAGCTCGCCGTTGACAAGCTAGTGGAAGCAGTTAACATCATTGTTCATTACTATAATTCCTGGAAGCTCAAAGTTAACCCCGCTAAATGCCAAATTTTATTCTTTAGAAGTGGTAAAAAATTTACCCCAGTTAACGTTAACATCAAGATAAATGATCAGCCACTCCCTGTCGTCAATAGAACGAAGTACCTGGGTGTTATTTTCGATTCACAACTTCTTTAAAGACCGTACGAAATATACTATGAGAAAAGCTACTGCTGCAAAAATGGCCGTTTATCCGCTAATCAAAAGAGATTCTAAATTAAATATCAACATTAAGAAGAGAGTTTACACAATGCTAATTAGATCGACCCTGCTGTATACTATCCCAATATGGGCTACGGTGTTTAAAACCTAGACATAAACTTCAAGTCTTCCAAAACAAAATTCTGCGAGAAATTGTTAATTCTCTTTGGTTCGTTAAAAATCTGTAAACCATAAGAAACTAAAAATTCGACCCATTGCTGACCAGATTATTTCAACATGCCATAAATTCTATAGGAAAATTGAACAGTCACAGTACAATCACATTAAAGAACTGATTGACTATGATCCAACAGTTGAAAATGCTGCTAAACGTCCCAGGAGCATTTTTCATAACCCTAAATGGTGAAAACGGTGTATATAGCGTACATATTGTAAATAGCACCACTAGAGACTTTGTGTTTTTATATGTGGACTTGATTTGGACTCTAAAAGCTCACATGGTTATCTTCATTTATTATAATTTGTTCATTTAGTATATTATTATTTTCATTTAGTATTCGTATTATGTGTTTCCTTACAAGAGATTTTGTTAATATCGGACTTGGACTTGAAAACCTCTTTTTGGTCACACGTGTGTAGAAATGATTTTATGTGTGTTTTCACCATTCCGTTACCATTAACTTCAAAATGTGACTTACGTTGTTCAGTGTGCGTTAAGTAACACCTTGCAAGTGAACTGTGATTGCGTGCATCGCCCTCGAGCTTTGTGCTCCGATTTAAGTGTGAACTTTTACTGACATAGTGAGAACAGTGTGCGTACTTGAAAAACAGTTTTCTTAAATTTTTGTGTGTACTCCATCGCTTCTCTGATAAGAGTCCTACCTTTCAAGCAGCATCGGCCGTGGTTAGCTCACGAGAGGGTGACCTCCACGTGACTGCCACCGTACTTTCAGTGTGATGTTCAACTACATATAAGTGTAAATGAGTTAGTTTTTAAGCTGATAATTCCTCACTGTGCCACTTAATATCTATAACTAGTGTATTTATGATCTTAGATGAACGTGTTTCAAAAACCTTGCGTCTTCTTCAAATGACTTAATTTTAGTTTTTTCAAAGCGCGCTACTAAAGCTGCATATCTCCGGGTCAGCACCCGGGTGGTCGACCACCCACGTGACAGGCCTCGGCCAATCAGACTGTTCGGATCAATATGTCGAAGGCTTCCGAATGCTTCATCATTCCATATACTTAATGTATTTTCCAGCTTAGACTAGTAGGCGCGGCGATATACGCGTAATTTTATAATCTTACCAACGCCTTAGGGCAATTACTCAAAAGCGGTGGTCAAAGAAGCGGAGGCTGCTACATGCCACCTAAACCACGCAACTGTTCCTGATCCGTTTGAATCTTGAATTTTTGTCCGTCTAAGTAATGATCTAGTTTATTCAGTCCATAAATAATGGCTGCTAGTTCCCTTTCAATGGTGCTATAATTTCGCTCCGCTTTAGAAAACATTTTTCTAAGATACAGTATAGGGCGTTCCTCCCCATCCTGGATTTGAGACAACACAATACCTGCACCATAGAAGCTTGTGTACAATAAATTCTTTAGAATAATCTGGTGCAACGGACTTTTTACTAGTTTGGCCAACTTGATTGAAAGCATCGTAGAACTCTTTTGTCCAAATTACTTCTTCTCTTTTATTTTTGCCCTTCAAAGCGTCTGTCAGAGGTACCTCAGTACGCGCGTAGTCTTTTATGTACCTTGCATAGTACTTGCATAGTAGTAGCTAATCGCCCCGACGGTGCGAATAGCTAAGAGGCTATTCACATCACCTACGTTAGCGCATACGCACAATCAGCGCAGGTACCAGGGTTTTATGCTGATTTCCGTAAGGCAGGCGGTAGCGAGAGCGAAGGTTGTTAATCCCAACTCAGCAATAGAAAGGGCTGTTAATAGTTCACCAGCAAGAGAATAATTTGCAAGTAATAATTATCAGTTACAAAGACGCGGTCAATCTATATGCATGATAATGTTCAGGAAATGATTAGATAAAATAGGGATTTAATTATGATTGCAAGCGAGGACGTGTAATTAGTTAAAAAATTGACAAAAAAGCTACAGAAATTACCTAAATTCTTTTATTTAACAGAGGAATTTTTATGCAAACTTAGACCCTAGTCTTATAGCATAGGACTGTCAGAATTTATTATTCAATAAAAAAACTAACTGAAAATTATAATATTCTTATATATTCATCATTTTTTCAGTGGCCACACATGTTTATAGGTTCAAATGCACATTTCAAAATCAAAGTTATTTATGAAATAAAACCTTATAAAATCTGATAAATCATTTATGTATGCAATTTTTTAAATCTAAAACTCTTACATTAAATTATTTCGGTCTTTTAAATTACATCCCATTATTTATTTCAATTTAATTTATGAATGTGTTTGTACTAATATTTCAAAGTTCTTTGAAATACTTTTTGTGTCTTGAAAATGCCAAGTATTTCCATAAATTTTTTTTTAAATGCATACAGAATTGTTAATAACCAGTATTATATGATTAATTGTTCATTTAATAGCTGATTTAATCGCTTTTAACTTATTTCATGTCTAAATTTTGTACACAGAAATCCTACGTCTAATTTTTATTGTCTTTTCCCAGACGAAAATTTTCAAAAAGGAAGGAATTAAAGTCTTGATTGCGTAAAACACATCTTTGAAGCTAAATGTATTCTAAGAAGTACAAAAAATGTAAACAAGAGTTTGTCTCCATCCCCCATATCAGTCATTTACACTATTCAGCAAAACGATAAACATTGCGAACATAAAAATCTTCCTTTTTTATATATACTTTAATAAAAGGAAATGTGTTCCTTCTTTTTTAACAAAAAGAACCCATTTTCCTTTCTAAACGTTTGAAAGTCGCCAACGCTTAAAAATGATAAACTACGCCAAGGTTAAAAAAAAAAGATTCACTACGACACTTAGGCAGTTCGCGTACGTATAATCCGTTCTTTTCGATTGGGTTCAAATGACGGATCTGACAACTCAATGCGCATGCGTGGTTAATGTTGGTGAGAATCAGGACTTGAAAGAGAAGAGTAAATTTCACAGTATTCCTCAAGGAGTCTGAGAAATCCCTACTGGAGGGAGAACATGAAGAAATGTAAGCAAAAAGGCTCATGTAGCCAGTGAAATACAGTAGCTTGAACTGAGTTGGGAGGCAGGAAAGCTCTAGCTCTAACTAACCTTGGAGGAGGTGATGTCAGTCGGCGAGGACCAAGCAGCATTGTTGTCGTTAGTTGGTAGGACGTTGTTGTTTTGATGAAGAAGTGATAAGCAATTATTAATTAATAGGCACATCACCTATCAAAATAGTCGAAAAAATATGGACAATAACATAGCGAAGTTGAACGGTAGTACTTAGCACTTAATTATCTGATAAATATTAGTTCCTGTAAGCCGTAGCTGCATGGTGATTGGCTAAACAGTGTGACGCAGAGTAGTTTAGTTATTTATAAGCTCTGGTTTTATTTTTCGATTGGTTAAGAGATAGCCACACTGTCGATAAATTTTGATACATTGCAGATGCTGGGAGAGAGACATCTAAAAAGGGAATTTAAAGGTCTACTTGCCAGTAGTTAATAGTTTTGTTAATGACTTAGTTTCATATTTCATCATGGACATACTAATTTTCTTTCCATTAATACAGATTTGAAAGAATTTTCAGTTGATGCTGCACTATACTAATATCTTTCCTAAAAAGGCAAAAATTGGCAAAATAAATGACAGACATAGGCTTTGCGATAAGGAGACGAAATAGCTTCATGCGATCCTTCTGCTTCAAATACTGCAAGAATTTAATTACTGCCAGTACTCTTTGATAGTCACCCGCCTATTAAAGTACACTTGTAGTATCTTCTTTCATTTAACTGCTGGAAAGAAGGCGCTTTTAAACGAACTACTAAATTAGCTACCTCATTGAAACTTCCTTTAACAATTAGATTTCCCTTTCGTTTGCAAGAAGGGCGATTCCACAGGATTTTGTGTTGTCTATAGATGTTAAATGACGCCAAAAAGAAAATTAATTATTCAACGCCTCAGACTGATGATTTCTTGTACACGTAACAGAAATTAAGTTGCTTTCAAATCTGGATTTACGAAATAGATTTTTAAGTAGAAACATACCTTAAAGGTCTTGAGAAAGCTGCAGTTTCTGTAAGGCAAGGAGTAGAATAGTTTAAAGTAATATAATGCCAGTAATATGATGTCAAAGAGAGAGACTAGTTTTGGCAATGTGACTAGAGTTGTAACTAGGGTTTTTAGCGTCCAGGAAGAACTGAAGATTACGTGCCCCTCCTGTTTGCCAAGAATGGAAACATTTAATTTTAAAATTTCGTAACAGCAGTTTGTGTCTCCAGAATGCTGCGCCCGGCAACAGATGTTGCCCCTTGCCCTTTCTAGCTTAGCCATTGAATGCAGGGTACCATTCTAATGACCAATGGAGATAGTTTTGGGGAGACAATTATACGAGGTCCGACTTGGACAAATGACAACATTTCAACAGTGGGTGGATCTGGAAAAATGTCTTTAAATAATATCACGAAAGAATTGAAAACCTTAAAGAAGGCAATTTCAAGTTTAACACTTCCAAAATGTCACTGTTTCATTTAAAAGGTACTAATTTTGGATATATTAACTTCTTTAGCTTGGATGTTTGTGATGGGTAATTTGAAGATTTAATCAAAATCTTTTCTGACAATTCAACCAATGTTATCAATTGAATAAAGTAAAAGGAATAAGCAGGATACCGTTTTCTTTAATAAGTTATACAAAACAGACGACCTGACCATTTGCGCTCATTTGCGTCTACCATATCCATTCGAACTGGACTTTCTTCGAAGTGGAGTCCAGTAACTTACGGTGCAGTTCTTTTGCAAGAACATGTTACTGCTTATTTCTGTAACATTTTTTCAAATCCTTGTCGGAATTTGTTTTTTCGCCACGAAAGAATTGTCAAGATACTTGAATATTTTCATCAGAAAGGTCCCACATTCCTACATTAAATACGCCCGCATGAAATTTAATTTAAAAAATATATGTGATCAAGTAGCCACATGGATAAAAGGGCAACAAGGAATATGATATCTAATGGTAATTCGACGTTGCAAGGAATCTTCGCATGGTAATTCTGATGCAATTCGAAAACAGCAAAGGTTGAAAGCCGAGGAGTTTTTAAGTAGTCAGCCAAGTTAAGACGAACTCTAAAATATCTATGGTATAGAATATTATAGAAAAATTATTTAAAAAATATTATGGCAAAAAGGAATTAAAAAAATAGCGAAGCAATGATCTTGAATTGCAGCCACAAAGGGACGCTACAAGTGTAAAACCTGACTGATGGAAATGACATTTAATCTGATGAAGAAACGTTAACAAGATTCTGTGGGATTTGCATCGCTTACGAAAAGAGTGCTCTACCACCTATGGAGAGATTCTTAAATGGCATGAGTTCTTAATGTTCTTTTACAGCTTTATAGTGGTCAACTAATTTGTAGTGTTTCGTGGGACGACAACCTTTAATAAAGTATGTGAATGTCTCTTTTCAGATAAAATCAGTGCAAAGGTAGGGCTGCAAATCATGTGTATGCTTTGAAGCTGGAAAATGCCCGTAAGCAAATGCTAATGTGCTACAGTCTTAGCCTATTTGAGGATTGCATAGAATAGTTTTGGATACATACTGGTTATTGAGGTTTATTTTCAGTAGATCATTGGAGGCCTATCCTATTTCTGACAAAGAATACTAGCCTGCCGCAGAAACTGTTATTGCATTTTCCAGTTAGTAAAGTTCCATACTCTCTTGGGTAAAATTCCAATTTCACCTCTGTTATATTTAAAAGAAATTTTGAATCTTTCGACATGGAAAGTACTCAATTTGGACGATGTAGCAGAAAGTTTAAAAAGCCAATCCTGAATCGTCTCTAAATATTCGCATCAAACACTCAAGAGGACTGGAAATAAACTGCTTTTGTTCCCGTTTGTTAAGGATAGTCTGATTTACACCACCACATAATCTCTTAAAAGTGATCTTCATATGCCTTGAGGTCTGTTTTTTTGGACGTCTGCCGGATTCACCTTTACAGGTTCATTTAAACTATAATTTGACATTAAAAGCATCTATAATCAATGTGTCAAAATTCAAACTTGCCTATCCGTATATTGTGAAAGTATGCATTATCCATTCTTCCTGACAAAATGCCAGTTTACAAATGGTGCCGTTCGAAATAACATAAGTCCTTTAATTTATCTTTCAAATTGAAAGTATATATTTCTTAAGTAACTGGCAATTTAAAAGCAATATTTTTATTATTTTGTAAGAAGCAGTCGTCCTAAAGAATAGCATTATAATTATTAAAATCAATCTTTATTTACGTTTTCAGAAATTTGTCACTTTTCTAGGTAAGGATCATAATGATAGGGTGCCCTCTGAATTTCAATTAAAAATGCTTTTATCACTCTATCCAAACTCTAATTTACCATTGAATAGCTACTGTGATGCGACAATATAAAAGCAAGCTCTTTATATGTCAAGATTTAACCCTTTAACTGCTTAAGACGTGTTTAAACGTTTTTCGAATTTCTTTAAAAATGCTTAAGACGTCTTTACACGAATTTCAAATTGCACGAAAAATGCTTAAGACGTGTATACACGAAGCCCGAATTTCGCGAAGATTGCTTAAGACGTGTTTAGACGACGCGATCTGGTCTTCCTTCCCCTACCTTTCTGCAGGCGGCTGTCAGTTGACACAAAGGTCTTAATAGGGTGTGAAGTCTCTTTGCAAAGAGCACTTTAGGAAAAAGTCCTTAGAGTGAAGTATCTTTGTCAGACAGCAGGTATGTATTATCTGTGTGCCGACTAATAGTTTGCGAAAGAAGATAAATCGTTTTACAACTGTTTGCCTTGTGGTACTTTATACAAATGAAAGTCAAACAGGATCCGACGTTGTTATAGTATATTGCTGAATTTTAGTAGAAACAAGAAAAAATAAGAATTGTAACGGAGGACGTCTTTATGCCTATATGTTATAGAATCAAATATTTTATTTTTGTATTGAAAAATGATTACAATTTCTGATTCGTCAGAAAAAAATATAAAATGTTGCAACCAGCTTTCTTGTTTGCCTTCGTATTTCAAATGCGCGTTATTATAATGGTATATTCTTCTTTTTACATTCTTAAATGTTAAAACTGTGCTTTCAGCATGCCTGAGTTTTGTACTCGTATGTGTGGCTCTATGCTCCGTAGAAATGGCGAACTGACATATAAAAATTATATGAATGTTGAAAGGAAGATATTCTACTCGAAACTTCAACTAAATGGAATAAATGAATACGTCGAAGGAATTTCTAGAAATATTTGTTTTAAAAATTCTATTATTAAGATTTTAAATCCAAAATGTTTTGAAATCTAAAGAAAAAAATATGTAATCCTTGAAACATTTTTGGAAAGAAATCTATCGATATAAAATCTCTTAAAATTAATGGAGTGTAAATTAATTAAAACAGTTAGTGTACGGAAGGGTTAGATATACTCCGCACAAAAAATTACAGTCAGAAGATCAATTATTTAAAGATATAAATTAATTACATTAAAAGAATTTAAAATAAATTAACATCTGTCCAAATGTCAATGCTAACAGCAATAGCGCAAATGAAAGTTATTCTTTAAATTCCGAAGTTCATCCGTCGGTACGCAATGATTGTGTCTTTGCGATTACATTTCTTATAGATATTACAAAAGTCCGCCAACAAAGTAGCGGTAAAATCGTTGAATACTAATAGTTTGAAGCTGGTTCAAATCCTGATGAATGGATTGCCTGAATACCAGTTTTAGCGAATGTTTGTTGGGCATGTTTAATGTGAATAGAGCCAATTTTAGTTAGCTTTTCATGATGACGTGCCTTGACTACGAGTCCTCGCTCGGGTTGTGTTTGGTTTGTCTTGTTAGATTATTAAGCACGTGAAGGCGATATGTCTAAGGGGAGGTATGCTTTCGTGACAGATTTTTTAAGGGAAAAATCTCGCACTACAAAAAGTTAAAACCATAAAAACTCCCATGCAATCAGCTTGTTCACGGGGGTTTGAATGCAGGTCAAACTACCACTATTTTAAGAGAAGCGATTTCAAGAATGTTTAATTATTTTATTTACTTTGTCATAAGCTAAATAAACTAATTAAACATTCTTGAAATCTCTTCACATTACTGAAATGGCAATAACTTCGAATTATACTATGCTACCACTTTTCATCTAATATGAAATTTTGAACTTTTCCGTTATCGGACAGCCCACCAGCGACTGAGCGGAGTCTAACGGAACAACTGGTGGTTCTGTCCTGGGTTCTAATCCCGGCAAACGGGCTGGTTGCCAGGATGATATTCTTAGTTTTCCATATGTGAAACATGTATGCAAGCCAATTTCCGTTAGGCAGTGCTCGAACGAAGGCATTCTTCACCTTAGGCAAATAACCATCGAGTACTTTGCCATAATCAAATAAATCTTTATCCATAACATGCTTCAAATATTTTTATGTTGATAAGTTCATGCGCCAAAGTTGGCCCCCGTTGAATGAAATATGTTGTTTATTTTTTCTTTGTTATTTATCACAACAATGTTCTTGTTTTCAGAATCTGAATTATCAATAAAATTCTTTTAATAATATTCGATTCTATTTTGTTTTTTTGCTTAATGAAAAATTAATTTAAGCGACAAATCTCTTACATTTAGAAAAATTTTCAATTTTCGAAACGAGTTGCTGTCAAAAGCGCATTTTCTCGTTGCTGCATATATTTATTTAAAGCAAACTGCTTGGCGCGTGTGCTTTTATATTTGAAAAGATTCAGAGAATTTTCAACAGGGAAATAAAGTTATTAATTTTACTGAATTTTGTGGATTCTTTGTGTTTTGAGGTAAAAGTCAAACCATCGGATATGTGATAACCTTAAAATAAGGGTATATATAATCAGGATTTTGCGGCCAGGCATTCGAAGCGAAATACATTACAAAAAATTATCTACGTAGAATTAATGTATATTCCGTTTAGTATTTTAATTTATCAGTGTTATTATACATCAGTTTAACAGTGTAAGTTATATCGAGTTTTAGTTCTGTTCGATATAAGAATTTTATTTGCTTTATATAAATCCGATTCGTTTAATAGTATTATATTTATTAAATACTATTTATAAGGTTTCCAAATCTGTCAAACGCAATCAATGGCCTCCTGGCTAAGATATCTGATTATCGCTATTTCGACTCATATTCGAACCCAAACAAACGAACTGGTTGAATTTTGTGATTTTCCCTATGTGTAACATGAACATGAGTACGTTTCACTTAGAAAGTCGTCCATGCAGACATTCATTGCTTTCGGCTGATAGATCTCGTTTCCTTTGCCATACTCAAAAAATCTAAAAATTTTTCAAAAAGACTAACAGATGCATATAACAAAATAAAATTAAGTAAATGCATATAAAAAACTGAAGTAAATGTATATAACGAAAAAAAAAATGAGGTAAAAACAAATTTTCAATAATTTTTCAATACAGTAGTTTTTAAATTGCTTGTTTTTAAATTTTATTTCATTTTTATGTATGTACTAATATACAGTGTATGTGTGCGAAAGTGTGCTTGTTCGTCATATCCATATATATTAATTAAATAAATCTGATTTGAAAATGCATGCACTAACCCGCTATTCTCGTAATTTGAAAAACACTAAAGCATTGTCTGAGAAAAATATTTATAAAGAAAATTAAATTTCGTCTCCTTACTCGGTGCTGTGTAAAAAATTTAAATAAGCTTATTAATTTTTTTCTTCTTTATTAAAAACAAATTAGTTTCTCTTCATCTATATATGAAAAATAACAAAATCTTGCTGTCAGAATGGAAATTCTTAAAATTATAAAACTCGTTTTTTTCGAACAAAAGTTTGAGAAATTTCTCTAGGTCAGCAGGTAGTAACAGGACCACTGACTGCTTTGTTTGAAAAACCCGATGAAGTGGATGATTTTACCCCCAAAAGGTTTTCTTTAACAAAGCAGATGCGGTCCAAATGGCTTTGCTGAGAAGCGTTCGTATTTGAATAGCTTGAAGCTTGAGTTGGAAGACTTACAGTTCTCGAAGCAATCAGTCAGACAGCAATAAAATTTGTTATAAATATTTCTCTCTCTCTCTCTGTGAGTTCTTGAAACCTTGTAATGGGTGAAAGTTTATTTTGTTTTACATATATAAGGAAACTGCGTGTAAAGCAAAATAATTCAAGGCACCCATTGTATGTTAATCATTGTACGTCCCCTCAGCTCTTCGGTTGGGTATTAAGAAAAGAAATTCCTATACTGATTTTGCATTACTTGTATAGTGAAAGATTTGAAAAAAAATAGCTTCATATGAAAAGTTTTTCTCCGATGAACGAATACAGCTGAAACATGTTTCTGTCTTCAAGTATATCCACAAAACATGAAATAGTATTGTACTCTTTTGTATTCTATTGCATTTTATTACTTCGTGGTAAATTTTTTTTATTCTTAAATTTCTCTCTCTCTTTTCTTATAATACACAAGTACTCTTTCAAATATGGTTGACCTATGAACCTAAATTTTTATACTATAAAATTTTATATAAAAATTAGCCGTAATCATTAGACACAGCTTTGTGTATATTATATTCTTGAATACATGCCTGCAATTAATACTAAGAATACTATTGATAAAATTCGTGATATAATTAATAATGAAAATACTGTTTAAGCTAAAAACTGATTTGAATCTTTTTATTCATTATAGGGTAACATGAGCCAAACAATTTTCGTTAGAAATATACAATTATGCTAACTTGACACATCAGATAGAAAATATTTTATCGTCGTCATCGGCTATGATAAAAGATTTTTACGCTTAAGATTTCGGATTATGGTAAAGCAAACAGGACCTATTTGTCTAAGGGAAAGGAAGTCTTCAGGGTAGATTTTTTTTTTTTTTTTTTTTTTTTTTTTTTTTTTTTTTTTTGGGAAACAAACTGTTAATTCACAATCAATTGTACTTATGAAAAACTCCTAAACATCCCATGCAGCCGCTAGAATTTACCGGTGCTCAGCTATCTTACAGCTTGGAGACTAGTTGGCTTTCTGAACTTACGCAATATGTATCTGAATTTGAATATTTGCATAAAAAACGAGCAAAATAAAATGACACATTGTAAATAGTACATTTTATTGAAATCAAACTTTCTTTGAAAAAGAAAAATTAATTGTAAGGAATAAGATGGATGCATTTAATTAAACGGCGGGCAATAACAGCGCTGATCATATGTTTCGTACAGGAAATCATTTTCTTCGTGTTATCGTATAACGGAAAATATCCACAGATTATATTTTACAGTTTTTAAGAAGTCATGGGTTATCTGCTTTAAGAGAACACCTTCGTGGGCAATTTTCTAAATAAAATTGGCTTGAATTCACGTTACGCATCGAGAAAATCATAAAGACCACAAGCAGCTAAACTGTTCGGTTGCCAACAACAAACTACCAACATCCAGCAATTTTATTCACTCAACTATAGTGAACTTAAACTAATGTTTGTATATTATTAGTAGTATTAAAATAACGAAATATTTATTCTAATAAAAATTTTTATTTGAATATCCTCCCTAGTAAGGTATTTCCTTTGGTTGGAGATTTGTCAACAATAAATGCTATGTTCAAACAAGACATTTATTTAGAGCATAATGCTTCAAAAATGTATGCTGGTATCCCTAGGAAAAAAATATCGCCGGAAAATATATCTCCGAAAAAATATTTAATTATTCATATTCTTATGATTAATTATTAAATAATTAATAACTTTTATAATTATTAAATGAAATGCTTATTTATACTTTACCAAATGTAGAGCAACACTCTTTCTTTACAAAAATACCATATTGAATAAATTATATTGTAAGCTAATAAGTAACAACATTGCTTTGTTTAATTAAGATACAATAACAAGCCGAACAAACATTAAATTGGAAGTCAAACAACAAAAATCAGCGTTATATTTTCAAATGTTCACAATCTAATTTTCATTATATCTTATCTCGTTCATTTGCGCTTTTGCAGCTGAAGATGATGGTTCGGTAAAACCATCGAAACCAGTCCTGTGAAAATTTGAAAATATAACGCTGATTTTTGTTCTTTGACTTCCAAATTAATTGCTCTGTTTGTTATTAATATAACTCATCTTTCCTATTTCAGATAAAATTTACTAGTGTTTCTTGGACAGGAAAGCAAGAATTTTTAATTTGAATAAATAAATTTATGATACACTGAAAACGGTTTCAGGTTATAATTCCCTTTCTGAATATCTTGAATGTATATGAAAAAGTAAAATGCAAATTTAATATTAATATTATCACCTTAAAAACACCCAAATATTTCGTTTATTACTCTCTTAAAACTACGTAATAATTAAGGAAAAATGAAATTATTTAAAATAATTATTAGTTGCATGCAGTTGAAGAATATAGGAAAATTCTGAAGGTTTTAAAGATTTTTAATTAATGACAAAAATACAGAAAATCGGAAATAATACGAAATGTTTCAGCAATATCTCAGAAGGAATGAAAGTTGCACCAGATATTTGTCAGAATATAATTTTAGTGATAGCAGTTTAATCAGTCTGCATTGAAATTCCGGTGATAATCAGTGACATACAGATTTAGGTTAGGGTAAAAATGCGTTATAATTTATAATTTAACCGGGTAAATTTTAAAACCAATTTATTTGAAAACTAGCAGCTTTGCTGCGAGCCTTCGTCTGGCTCTTAAATGTACCGGAGAATGGCTGAAGGGAACTCCAAACGTTAAATTTAAAAAATGCGTAGGATTTTACTCTGCAGAACAACTTCATAAAAAAGTTTTACGTATAACAAAATTACAATGAAATAAGCAATGTCCCTTAATACAAATATTAATTATCCTAATAAATAAATTAACCAAATTCCCTTTGCAAATACTTAAGAACTGAAATGGTATAAAGAAGGTTAAGAATTTTTTTCCTAAAAAAATCAGTCAAAACTTTTCAATATCTTAAAAACAGTGAAATGAGCAATATATAAAATAAAGGAATGCAAAAAACAAAAAATTCTGAAAAGCAAAGTATAATTAATGATATTTTATCTTATGTTTTCAAGGGAAAAAATTACAATGAAATAAGCTATATCTCTCAATACAAATATGAATTATCCTAATTAAAACATTAACCAACTTTCCACAGAAGAACAAAAATCATGCAAAACTTTTCAATATCATTAAAACAGTGAAATAAGGAAAAAATAACATGAAAGCAACTCAAAAAACACAAAATTCCGCGCAGAATTTTACTCCACAGAACTTTATCAAAAAGAAATCAATAAAAATATACTATATTTATATAAAAATGACAATGAAATATGCCAATCTCTTAAAAACAGTGACATAAGAAATACGATGAAAAATTGTTGCCAAACCCATATTTCTAAAAGAATGAAACTATTCAAAATGATGCGATTTCATCAAAAATCTGTCTGTCAACAACAATAAGACAGGAAAATTGTTGCCAAAATCGCATTTTTAAAGATGTGAGATGTGAGAAGTGTACTCGGAAGCTTCATTTAAAAGATCTTTTAAAAATACAAAATATTATCATTTTTCCAAAATTCTTTTTGTAAAAGCATTCGCAAGGATGAAAGTTTAACGTGTCCAAAAATCAAAGAAAAATAAACTGTACATTTTTAAAAATAAACTTTTTTAGAAAAAATCCCATTGAAAAAGTGTTAAGCTCTTTTTGTTCAATAAATTCGTATTTAATCGATTTATTAAAACACGAAATTTATTTTAAGTTCGTAAAATAGCTAAGTTCCTACGTTTCATGACGTTGTGAAAATGTAGTGTGTAGAGTAAAATCTCGCATTCCTATAGCCCATTATGTTTCAAAATGATACGATTTCGTCACAAAACATGAAATAAAAAAAAATTCGAATTCGAATTTCGAAAAAATCGCTTCGAAGTGCACTGGCTCTTGTGTAGATGTACCTATGTACCAAATTTCGTAGCCGTGGGCCTATTAGCTTACGCGCAGCGCGAACGAAAGGCACACACACAGACACTTTCTTTTATTATATGTAGAGAAGATATGTAGAGATAAGATTGTTTAAGGGAAGGAAACTTTTAAGTTTCGCAGCTGTACCTCCTGCGGCATTAAGACGGTCATCACGGAGAGTCTAGCCTTTTGCAATTCTCTTGAGAGCTCACCGAACAATATTTAGTAATCAATCTCACTTAGCGGAATCATTGAAGTAAAATTCTGGGAGGGATGGGAAATAACAAAAGAACTGCTTGACAATTTTCAGAGGTTTAGGGTTATTTTCGCGACATTTTACGGGAAGTTCGGTCCAAAACTAGCGACAGTTTTAAAGGGACTCGCAGAAAATCACTCGACAGGCTAAGGGTTAAAGTATTAATTTGAGATTGGTGCTTTTTCGCTAGTTATTTTGATGCAGAAGTACCTGAGATAGCTGCCACAAAAATTTTACAAATACATTTTCAAACAAACGTTCTATCACTTGCACATCTTTTTGGTAAGTAATTAAAAATGTACTTGATGCATTTTTGCTAAGCAAAGGATATTTGGGAAAATACAGATGAAACTACCTACTTTTCCAACCAGAATAAAGATATAAAAACCTAACAGAGTTCGATGATTCAATGCTACATGTTGAACTACGAGGGCAATTCGCAAATTAACCTCGTTTTGCCGTAAATAAAAAGCCCGCATAGACTCTGCAAATTTTTGTATACATGCGAAAGGTACAGCTACCTCTATTTTTTAAATGGTCACCCATTGTACATTCAACCATTTGCGATAGCGTTTTCCTAACTTAGCAAATTTGTTCTGCAAAACTTCAGCCGCATGCGACTTCAACCAACCTGTCACAGAGATTTAAAGTTGCTCATCATCAGCTAAGTGTTGTCTCCAAAGCCACTTGTTCATTGCGAGGAACAGACTGTAATCAGGCGTTCTATTCTGTTTTGTCTGTATTCGTACTCTGTTCAAAAACTCCTCCCCTGCCGTGTGGTACCGGGCAAACGTCGAGACTGCAGGGGGATGTTGAAACACGTCCCATCTGAATTGGCGCAAAAAGATCGTGTGTTCACTGATCACTGTGAGAACCCACCCCGATGTCCGTGGGCCGTGACTTTTGTTGTGGATGGCCCTCTTCTCAAAGTGTTAAAGTATACTTCAGGACTGATTATCGAACCACTTTTATGGATTCGACAAACAAGATTCCATTAGCATTCCTAATCACGGCGACCATAACCTTTCTTCCATGACGAATTTCGACAGGCTTTTCTCAGCCGGGATTGCCATTGACCCTGTTGTTGCCATGCAGTTGACTGTTGGTCTCAGCGTTCACATGCGCTACCAAAGTCTCATCGTCAGTCACTGGTCAGTTCAAAAATTCCTCCCCTTCCATATGGTATCGGATAAAAAAGTCCTTAGACTTTTTTAATCCGATACCATCCTACCAGTCCTCAGACTTTTTTATCCGAGTCAGCGACCATTCGACTGGTTTTGTCGATCTTCGTGAGAATTTTCGGTACCACCATCAACTTCTGGTTCTGGTAGCCTAATTTTCCGACGATTACCCCGTACAAAACAGTCCGAGAAATGTTCGGAAATTGTTGCAGAATTTCCGAGATTGTGAATCGACGGATCTGACGGATCTTGTGGTCATTATAAGTAAGATACTAGTGTCATCAACAATTTCTCTAAAATTACTTATACATATACAAAATTCGTAACAATACTGATCAACACAGGAGAGAAACTTCGTGTGTTTTGAGGAAAAGTTACACTAAAAAGAACATATACTTGTCTATATTATAAGGCATATTGGATACAGGAAAGAAACTTCCCTACATGATGTACATAATTTCTTATTTCATCTAAGTGTTTAATAAATCATTTATTCATTTCCGTAAAAGAAAAACTTATTGTAAGCAAAATAAATCTCAAGCAATTTTAATAATCGTATAGCTTTATCGTTTTGAAATTATTCCGAAAGTTAAGCCATTTTGAACCGTCATCTCCACAGAATCAAGGAATATGGTATTTTGGAACTTTAATATGAATGCTATCAGAGTTAGAAATTTTTTCTAATCGAGGCGCTCGTAGGTTGTGACGACTTCAACTTTCGAAAATTCTTCGGTTTTTTTCTTCGCACGAAATTGCCAAAGCAATACCTTTTCTATTACTTGTGTAGTTTCAAATTCGATATCAGATTTCCCAAGCTTCAAAAGTGGTTTAAGCTGTTGATTCATTAAGGCTAGGGGCTCAAATTTAATGAAGAGAATTTCTATAAGCTCATCTAGCATTTAATTCTGTGTTGATAACTCAGGTTCTAAAACCTAAGCCAGCTATTAACTAACTTAGGGACAGTTCTTCTCAGCGATTTGCGCTTACCTTTTAATAACTTATATGATTGTGCTTCGGCCATATTTTAAAACATATGTGAATTTCCAGAATACTGTAAATTCAAATTAATTTCAAAAGATAAAAATTTTCAGTAAAACTCAGTTTATTCGAATGTATACAAAACACAATTAACTTTATCAATGTAAACTCACCTTATCAACTCACCTTTAAATTCGAAATGTTAAGCTTCAGTTTTTCTCAATGATAAAATAAACACAAGCTCGACATTCAAGTTATTTCAAAATTATTCCTAGTTTCGATTTCAGTATTATTAATTATTCAATCTAAAATTAATTATTTAAACTCAGAGTCTCGGTAGAGATGTCATGTTCAAAAACTATAACAATTTTCAATTCAAAATTCTAAATTAAGAAAAAAGATTTCACTTACCTTTTTTCTTTCAAAAGTTTTTTTCGAGGCGAGTTTAAGAGGTAGAAAATCATCAAACACTATTTGAAGCCTAATTTTTGTAGAAAACACTTTTATTTTTATAATTCTTACATGTCGACACGAAAAAAAAATATGTACACAGAAACAGACGATCGAAAACGAATTAAGCCGACGTGTAATGTCATTGATGTCAGCATTAATGACATGAAAAGCATAACATATCGCGCCGCGTGCCATCTGTTGGAAATAGAAGTGCTATTCCTTTTAATTATGTTTTTTTCTTTGGAGGCTACTCTCGACTGCTCATGATAGGCGGAGCTTAGTAATTAGGTGGTGCTAAAGTTGGAAGTTATGGTCTCTAACTAGGAATTACAGAGCTCGCAGATTTAGATTTCACTATAGCTGAAATTCCGGTAATAGTGAAAACAGTGATAAAAATCTTAATTAATATTACTCGTACATAGGAGTTTAGTTCTTTCAATGCTAAGAATTTTAGTAACATCTGAATGAAGAGGCGTAGTCAATAAAAAGTACCGCAGATAGACGGTTCTAATTGTTAGATTTATTATTGTATATCATGGCCAGAACTTAAAAGAGAAGGGCTAGCTCATAGAGCTCTTCCCCCTGAAACAGGCAGTGGGGAGTGATGACGTAGCAATGATGCCACTGAGCGAAGATGCAGTTGACAACATAGAAATTAGCGTTTTAAATTTGAAGAACCAGCGTTTAAAATGAGCTGTGTGTGAAAGATAGCTATAATTTGGAAGAGACAATGTTACTGCAGTATGCATTTTACACTGAACATTAAAAAATTTAATAGTTCTTAAACAATTTTATAATAATCGATAAAATGCGCTAATCTTAGCATAAAAGTTCACCCCTTCTTTTTTTTTTTAATTTGCATAGATTTTTTTTTCTTTAAATGCCTGTTTGTTTCTAATCATTTCTTTTATCTGCATGTTAACTAAGAGAACTTTACTACTGCTTCTAAGATAACTATAATAACAGCTATTTAAAATTAATCAATAAACAACCTTAAATTGGCACAGTTTTAAACATGTATGGTTATATATGGCAAAATTTCTGCTAATCTAAGTTTGAATTTCAGCGTAATTGTAAATTTTACATTCGCATATTTTTCTCACGATTCAATATATATATTCTTTATATTAATAAATTAATTAATAACAAATTTATATTAATATTATTAATTTTGTAACTTAGGCTTACATCAATATTTCATTTAAATAAATACATGTAAGGTTCTTATCTTAATTTAGACAAAACAACTTTACTCACAGTACCTAAAAAAATTATTTAATTTTTCAGAAGTGGGAGTTAAGGGGACAGGTCTTCTTATGCCATTATTACTTTAATGTTATACTTTATATATATATATATTGTCTGGAATGCTAAGCTAGCACAAAATCGAATCAATAATAACAGAGAATACAATAAAAATAACTGTAACAATAACTTAACAGAATTAGTTCTCATCTGAAATATGCTTTACGCTATTAACTTCTAAAATGTCATTTAGAAATACAAATCAAAACATATTATATATACTTACTTGTACAGTCGCAATGCAACTACAAGTTGTTGAAACATTATTTATTGGCTGTCACATTCGAAGCAATCCATTTTTTTACCTTTTGTGTTGCTTTGCTTTGGGAAAAAACATATGCATTTCTATTTAAGAAACATATTCTAATAAACGTTCGCACTCTGCAAAATAAACGAATTGCTTCTCTGTTAACTTCAGGATAATGTTTCTCCAGTTTATTAATTAAAGAGCCAATTACATGCTTCCATTTATACTAAGTTGTACCATGAACTGCACAAAATATGTTTTCGAACTCATAAACTGTATTCATCCTTGAATGAGAAGGTGTAGTCGAACTTCCTAAGGACAATAATTTAATCAATTCTGAATTAAATATTGGTTCAGGAGCACTATTTTTAGATATTGTTCCCAATGATGGGTCTTTATCTCGCACACGATAGGCAATATAACCTGCAACATATGTTAATGCTTCTTTTCGGGGGTCGAAAATTGTCTGTCGGAATTCAATTCTAATTCCCAAGCCATAGATGGTTCCTCTATGAAATCCAAATCCAAATCATCAATAGCATTTAATGGAAAAGCATCTTTCTCCTCAGTATTGAAAGCCCTTTCAAGTATTTCTGATGTTAAATATGAATCAATATTTCTGCTTTCTTTAGCCATGGATACTTTTGAAGACAAATTTGGCAGCTTATTAGCGAGTATTAATGGCTTTAAGCGGCGTATAACTTCACTAGGTGATGGATGGTCATTAAACCTACCAAGCCTACGAATCTGAATAAAGAGACTTTCAAGTGAACCCTGAGTTAAGCTAGAGTTTAAATACATTTAGCGTCATACGATGATTTCAAATCCTGGTGTAGGCCAAAAAGAGAATTTATTGAAATTATTATTCCTTTTTGGAAAGGCAGTAAGTTGGCTTTTCCCTGAACTCTTAATCAACCAATGAATTTCTTCAGTAATTCCAAAACTTGAATTTTTTTTTCATGATGTTCATTTAATCCAAATGCTGCTTTAAGTATTATCTGAAGGAGGGTATGGTTTGGCACTATTCATAATATCGAAAAATTTGTCGATTAACTCAAAAAAGTCGGATGCTTTTTATTTCCTGTGAGTGGAGTACACCTTTTGCGGTAGTTCTTGAAAATAATGTTTTCGCTGGAGCGACCTTTTGTCTCTCGTTTCCCTTGACCATTAAATAATTTGGTTTTAGCTTATGACGCAATTTAATTTTTCCTGAATCTTTATTTAAAACCTCTTTAATAATATCACCATTTTAAAACAGTTCCATTTTCTAAAATAAGTCCTTTATCTAAAAAGTGGTTTCTCAGTAAATTGCGGCGGGTGCGCTAAATCTGCAAAAACCCATATATTTTCGTTTGCAATACTGGATTTGGAAACTGAGAACTATTAATCGAAATCTGTAACTCTTTCCGCAAATTACTAGATCCTCCTTAATCAGACACGGTTGCTTTCACTTCTACTCCAGATTATTGAATATGTCTTATGAGTGAAAAAAGAAATTCTTTCTTCATTGGAGTGTTAAAATCAAACAATATTGGTTGTTTCCACCGCGAAATGAGACCTCTGATTAAAACAAACTGCACTTTTTGAAAAGGACCGAGAATTTGGTCCAGTTTAGAGTCATAGCACAGTTTAGAATCTACGTGCTATTCGTCGAAACTGAGAACGCAAATTTTTTCTACAGAATTCAAATATTCGCATCTTTCCTTCATTACAGCAAGAACATCACTCTGAATTCCTGAACTACATGAAAATTTAGCGCACATTTAATGTGCTAGTGCTAGATAAAGGAATTCCCATTTTTTCTTTCCAAAAATCGTAGCTTTTAGATGACAGAGCTCTTATGACAATGCAACGTGAAATATCTTCACTAGTCCACATGATCTTTTCCTTCTTCTCTAGCAATGCGTTAATCTCCGTCTTTGTAAAAATATGCTTTAGACATTTTTCCAAATTCTGTGATCTTTTCTGTTTTTTTTTTTTTTTTTTTTTTTTTTTTTTTTTTTTTTTTTTTTCCCCTAAATTTTGCTGTTCGGGATTTTAATTTCTGAATTTCCGATACAAATTTCTTTCTAGATGTCGTCCACCTTCTTTGTCGCTGAGCAAACGTTCTAAATTTTTTCTTTTCTCTATTTTTCAATATTTTATTAGAATTTTCTAAGGATATTATTTTGTTCTTCAAATTATGAATACATTCTTGTTTATCTTTACACTTAGGGCATTCAGGGATATTGTCACATAGGGCATTGTCTTTTGTAAGTTTTATTTCAAAATCATTCACATTTGATTTATTATCATCGGCTTCAATTTTGTTCTCGGCCTCAAAATAAATTTTCTTTAGGCTAAATTCATGTAGTCTTTCAAAAGCACTCTGCATTAGTTTTCTTTTCAAATGTCTCCGATTTCTTGGTGTTATTTCGTTCACTGCACACGATAAATTTACTTCTGGCGCAGTATTGCATTTCAACAGGTTTTTTTTTTCTTTTCTTTTTTCTTTTTTTTTTTTTTTCTTTTTTTTTTTTTGGCAATACAATCAAGCGATTTCTCAAGTCATCTTCATAATCACTGCACAGAAAATGTTCCCTGCAAATTCTTGCGTTTTTCACATTAATAGAATCCTGCCTTCGACATTTATGTATCCATTCTTTCGACAAAAGCAAACTGTCCTTTGGGAAAGCATGAAAAACAATATCTCTTCCTCTCCTATTTCTATAAGTGTTACGGCACGTTGCTAGAGCACAAGAAGCCATATTACATAAAGAATACTTTAAACATAGAATTTAAAAGGAAAACTGACTAAAACTATAGTACACAAATTATTAAATACTTGCATTATTAGAAAATAAATAGGTATGATTAAAATTAATTTGGGATATGCGACCTCCAGAAAATCGTCTCGCAACTGAATGAAACTACAGTTTTAAACGCGCGAAATCAGAGCAGGTGCAACAGAGACACGTCAGATTACTTCCAGTTCACCCCCTCCATGAGTCTCGCGTCGACGAGGAGTCGGAAAAAGGAATGAGCTAGCCCTTCTATTTATCCCTGTATCATGGCAATGAGAAGGAGTCCATTATGTTTTTAAGTGTAAAAATATAATGTATTTATTTAACTTTATCATTTGTGAATGGCACTTAAAAAATTACTATGAAAAATAACATTAAATTTTACAAATGAAATGTTTCTCGGTATTAATAAACAACAGACACAGGAAACTAAGTGAGTTTACCTGAATTTATCTATTTATATATCAAAATTGGCAACATGTACTAGCTTCCCTTTATAGGTATTGTAAAGCACCTAGGCAAGCACTTTAAACTCAGTGTCATTGTCTAAAGAAGCTCGCACATGCGCATTACTTTTTCTAAGCCACGCCTATTAAGGCTATGTTTTCCACCATTTTTGGTTTCCAGTTGGCAGCAAGAACATCTCCATGTGTCTTATCTCCTTAGCCAGCTAAAAGGATGGACAAATGCCAGCTAAAAGGATATCCAGTCTCTGCAGATTATACAAAATAAGATTCTCGGGATTATCACTGGAGCCCCGAACTTTGTACGAAATAAAAGTCTTCACGATTACCTGAAATTTGAGCTCCTCTCCTGGTTTCTGCACAGACTAAATTCAAAATTTTATTACTAGGCCATCAGAAATACGTCAGCCTGCCTTTCGGACATCTTTGCCTATAAAATACTGGATGAGGACATTAATATCAGGCCCTACGCAGCATTTCTTCAAAAGTCAGAAAATGCAGAGCCAAGACATCAGCAGCAGATTGTCCTTTTTAAGACCATGCCTTAACGATTTCTTTCAAAATAATTCTATCATTTAGAGAAAAAATAATTTCCAGTTCATTCTGTTCAATTCAATTCTTTTCTGCCTACCTATAAAGTTCTGCATAAGATTTTTTATTTATTGTTAATTTAATTTATTAGCTCGAAGCGGCATTTTGTTCTGTTTCACTATAAAAGTCGTGTTTTCTTGCAAATTGTTGTTACCAAATATTATCGCCCTGTGTTATATTTAAAGAAATTAAATATAGAAGAATCTGCATGAATACATGCATGTTTCTCGCACTGTGACAAAAACGACGGTATCTAGAGCCATCAAATTTTGAATGATGTAATCTTCCACCCCAACATGGGCCTCTGGACGGTCGAATTTCGAATTTGTTTTAATCTATTTCATATTTTTTAAAACTTTGACGAATTTTTGATTAACAAACACAACGTGTTCAGAGCGAGCGCTGTACGGAAAATAACAGCTTTATCTCCAGTGCGGAAATTCTAAAAATATGCTGTTTTCAAATGTATGTGGTTTACGGGCGAAGAACATGATATTCAATAAATATAGGTAACGCACAAAACGTTAAAGAAACAGTTCCTTTTGTGCGTAATATAAAATCTAAGTGCTTCTAGATTCTTCTAGATTTGATCTTTTTTTTTTCCCCCTTCATTACACTCAGAAAATTTTATGCTCCGAATTTTATAAATTATTAAAATAAATAATGCACTTTAATGTTAATACTTTAATGATGATATATTCAAATAAATGATCGTTTTCCAATGTTATTATAGTTTTGAAAATCACTTCCTGAAAATGTTCATTAAATTTTTTAAAAAAATTATCCGATCTTGTTTAATTTTACGTTATTTATTTCAAAGCATCACGTACTATCAACCTTATTAAATTTTACTTAATTTTTACGCAATATTAGGTTCATAAATTTTGTGCTTAGAGTTTTTACCGTTTTACCAAGAATTATGCGTGAAAAAAATGCGCGAAATGCAGTAAAAAGTGCTTTAACTGTGACTTTCATAATCTCATCACTATACAACGTACTACATTTAATAATTAAAAACAGTTATGTGATAACAAACGTTATAGGTTTCAGTGTTAAAGTAAACCAGATCGTCCCTACTCTTTCTTGCGGACATGTCGGTGACGCACGCCCCGCCCACTGGTTTAGTTTAGCTGTTATAAGAACATGCCAAAGTATCTCTTTAGCCTAGACGGTTCCCGAAGAGTGCGCCGCGAAGGCCAGGTGTGGCCCTTCCTTACTTCACTTGCGCTGAATGCTCGGGAATAATTTTTATTAATTATACGTTCATTAATTTTATTCTATTTCTTAAAACACTAGTTAATAAATTTTTCTCAGTATTTTGATTTCAATTTGTCATCTAATTCCATTTAAATTATATTTTTATTTCTCCTTTTAATCTAAAGTGCTTACTATCAAATTCCTTTCTTTTAAAGAACTATTTTATTCTATCACCTTGCAATAATTTTATGTGTTTGTTTCAGATTCTACTCGATTATTCTCATATACTTAACTCCCTACAGATTCTTTGCTATCACTTCCTTGAATTTACTTAGCGAAATTCATGTTTATGGATTTTATTTTGCTAGGATGCGATTTCACTTTACAGGAAATCATTTCTCAATTCAAAGAAATCCCAACATATATTCACATAATACTAATCATGTGCGCAATAGGCCGAAAATGGCATTTTACTCAACGCGTAATCACTTACTACACATGTTGGGTTCTTTTCTTTAACTACATCCCACCACAAAGCGGGATTCCAAAAATACTTTCAAGCTCATTATAATGTTCCTCTCCACGGTAATCTTTAGTAAAAGACGAAAGATTAACTCGAGTGATGAAGGGAAACCAGACATAACAAAAAAAGTTTGAAAAACATCTAAAATTTACTTCTGTCAGTACAAAAACTGGTAGATAGTGACTATAAATATTAGTTTTTGTTTGAGATTAATCATTCTTAGAACCATTTCTTCAAATAAACAGTCAAGAATTAATTAATCTCACTTATTAATCTTAAAAGTATTGCATTTTTTAGTTTGAATTTATTTATTTACGGATGTTACTAAAATCAGACGGGAATTTGTTATTTGTTTAATTTAAATTAATGCAGTTGCTGTTGGTGACAAATGACAATTTTATATTCGAAGCATAATCTCGTCTAGAACCTTAGCATAAGAATTTTTCATAAATTTCTTAACTTACTTTTACATAGTAAATTTCAATTAACATAGTAACTTACATTTTTTATAAGCTGACTGAAATCTGGTAAGGCCTGACATACTATTATTTAAACCATCGGATGTTTTTACAACTCTATATTAAGTATAATTAATAAATGGCGTATGTTATGCATCTTATTTACGGAATAAACGTTTTTAGAATAACTTTTTTTATATGACACTATCTTTTTTCCTATATGTTGGCAAATATCACCTAAACAGAATGATTAATTCGATAAAATTTCGTACCAATTTTTGTCACCAGTTTTGGAAGTTTTCGTACCAGTTTTTGGTACCTGACCACGCCTTAACGATATTTTTCAAATTCTATCATTCAGAGAAAAAGAAAAAAATCCAGTTCATTTTGCTCAATTCAATTCTTTTTTGCTTGCCTGTAAAGTTTCTATGTGCGAATCTTATGAAAATGCGAATGCATGTTCTACAAATTCTGTTATCAATAAAAAAAGTAGTGAAAAATTAGATCGCATCCTCTAATTGGATGCATAAAAGATACACCTTCCAGGGCTCTGAGTTGGAAACATTTTTAGTGATTGAAGGAAGCTCATTTTCTTCATCAAATGTACTTTTACCAGTTAATCAGGCCATCGCCTGCAGAGTGAAATAACTAGAACTGAGCCCAGAAAAATAGATTATTTTCAAGTCAAAAAGCAAATTGGAACTGTGCAGGGGGGACGGTACACCCATTTCTAATACAAGGCGGGAAATAAGTGCGGAGCATCTAGAGTTGAAACTACAGTTCCCAGGACTTAAAAGAGAAGGGAGAGAGCTTTTCCCCTTGAAACAGACAGTGGGGAATGATGACGTAGCAATGATGCCACTGAGCAAAGATGCAATTGACAACATAGAAATTAGCGTTTTAAATTTGAAGAACCAGCGTTTAAAATTAGCTGTGTGTGAAAGATAACTATAATTTGGAAGAGACAATGTTACTGCAGTATGCATTCTATATTGAACATTAAAAAATTTAATAGTACTTATTCCATTTTAAAATAATAGATAAAATCCGCTACTCTTAGCATAAAGTTTTTTTTTTTTTTAATTTGCAGGGATCTTTTTTTTTTTCTTTTTTTCTTTAAATGCCTGTTTGTTTCTAATCATTTCTTTTATCTGCATGTTAACTAAGAGAACTGTACTACTGCTTCTAAGATAACTATAATAACAGCTATTTAAAATTAATCAATAAACAACCTTAAATTGGCACAGTTTTAAACATGTATGGTTATATATGGCAAAATTTCTGCTAATCTAAGTTTGAATTTCAGCGTAATTGTAAATTTTACATTCGCATATTTTTCTCACGATTCAATATATATATTCTTTATATTAATAAATTAATTAATAACAAATTTATATTAATATTATTAATTTTGTAACTTAGGCTTACATCAATATTTCATTTAAATAAATACATGTAAGGTTCTTATCTTAATTTAGACAAAACAACTTTACTCACAGTACCTAAAAAAATTATTTAATTTTTCAGAAGTGGGAGTTAAGGGGACAGGTCTTCTTATGCCATTATTACTTTAATGTTATACTTTATATATATATATATTGTCTGGAATGCTAAGCTAGCACAAAATCGAATCAATAATAACAGAGAATACAATAAAAATAACTGTAACAATAACTTAACAGAATTAGTTCTCATCTGAAATATGCTTTACGCTATTAACTTCTAAAATGTCATTTAGAAATACAAATCAAAACATATTATATATACTTACTTGTACAGTCGCAATGCAACTACAAGTTGTTGAAACATTATTTATTGGCTGTCACATTCGAAGCAATCCATTTTTTTACCTTTTGTGTTGCTTTGCTTTGGGAAAAAACATATGCATTTCTATTTAAGAAACATATTCTAATAAACGTTCGCACTCTGCAAAATAAACGAATTGCTTCTCTGTTAACTTCAGGATAATGTTTCTCCAGTTTATTAATTAAAGAGCCAATTACATGCTTCCATTTATACTAAGTTGTACCATGAACTGCACAAAATATGTTTTCGAACTCATAAACTGTATTCATCCTTGAATGAGAAGGTGTAGTCGAACTTCCTAAGGACAATAATTTAATCAATTCTGAATTAAATATTGGTTCAGGAGCACTATTTTTAGATATTGTTCCCAATGATGGGTCTTTATCTCGCACACGATAGGCAATATAACCTGCAACATATATTAATGCTTCTTTTTCGGGGGTCGAAAATTGTCTGTCGGAATTCAATTCTAATTCCCAAGCCATAGATGGTTCCTCTATGAAATCCAAATCCAAATCATCAATAGCATTTAATGGAAAAGCATCTTTCTCCTCAGTATTGAAAGCCCTTTCAAGTATTTCTGATGTTAAATATGAATCAATATTTCTGCTTTCTTTAGCCATGGATACTTTTGAAGACAAATTTGGCAGCTTATTAGCGAGTATTAATGGCTTTAAGCGGCGTATAACTTCACTAGGTGATGGATGGTCATTAAACCTACCAAGCCTACGAATCTGAATAAAGAGACTTTCAAGTGAACCCTGAGTTAAGCTAGAGTTTAAATACATTTAGCGTCATACGATGATTTCAAATCCTGGTGTAGGCCAAAAAGAGAATTTATTGAAATTATTATTCCTTTTTGGAAAGGCAGTAAGTTGGCTTTTCCCTGAACTCTTAATCAACCAATGAATTTCTTCAGTAATTCCAAAACTTGAATTTTTTTTTCATGATGTTCATTTAATCCAAATGCTGCTTTAAGTATTATCTGAAGGAGGGTATGGTTTGGCACTATTCATAATATCGAAAAATTTGTCGATTAACTCAAAAAAGTCGGATGCTTTTTATTTCCTGTGAGTGGAGTACACCTTTTGCGGTAGTTCTTGAAAATAATGTTTTCGCTGGAGCGACCTTTTGTCTCTCGTTTCCCTTGACCATTAAATAATTTGGTTTTAGCTTATGACGCAATTTAATTTTTCCTGAATCTTTATTTAAAACCTCTTTAATAATATCACCATTTTAAAACAGTTCCATTTTCTAAAATAAGTCCTTTATCTAAAAAGTGGTTTCTCAGTAAATTGCGGCGGGTGCGCTAAATCTGCAAAAACCCATATTTTTTTCGTTTGCAATACTGGATTTGGAAACTGAGAACTATTAATCGAAATCTGTAACTCTTTCCGCAAATTACTAGATCCTCCTTAATCAGACACGGTTGCTTTCACTTCTACTCCAGATTATTGAATATGTCTTATGAGTGAAAAAAGAAATTCTTTCTTCATTGGAGTGTTAAAATCAAACAATATTGGTTGTTTCCACCGCGAAATGAGACCTCTGATTAAAACAAACTGCACTTTTTGAAAAGGACCGAGAATTTGGTCCAGTTTAGAGTCATAGCACAGTTTAGAATCTACGTGCTATTCGTCGAAACTGAGAACGCAAATTTTTTCTACAGAATTCAAATATTCGCATCTTTCCTTCATTACAGCAAGAACATCACTCTGAATTCCTGAACTACATGAAAATTTAGCGCACATTTAATGTGCTAGTGCTAGATAAAGGAATTCCCATTTTTTCTTTCCAAAAATCGTAGCTTTTAGATGACAGAGCTCTTATGACAATGCAACGTGAAATATCTTCACTAGTCCACATGATCTTTTCCTTCTTCTCTAGCAATGCGTTAATCTCCGTCTTTGTAAAAATATGCTTTAGACATTTTTCCAAATTCTGTGATCTTTTCTGTTTTTTTTTTTTTTTTTTTTTTTTTTTTTTTTTTTTTTTCCCTAAATTTTGCTGTTCGGGATTTTAATTTCTGAATTTCCGATACAAATTTCTTTCTAGATGTCGTCCACCTTCTTTGTCGCTGAGCAAACGTTCTAAATTTTTTCTTTTCTCTATTTTTCAATATTTTATTAGAATTTTCTAAGGATATTATTTTGTTCTTCAAATTATGAATACATTCTTGTTTATCTTTACACTTAGGGCATTCAGGGATATTGTCACATAGGGCATTGTCTTTTGTAAGTTTTATTTCAAAATCATTCACATTTGATTTATTATCATCGGCTTCAATTTTGTTCTCGGCCTCAAAATAAATTTTCTTTAGGCTAAATTCATGTAGTCTTTCAAAAGCACTCTGCATTAGTTTTCTTTTCAAATGTCTCCGATTTCTTGGTGTTATTTCGTTCACTGCACACGATAAATTTACTTCTGGCGCAGTATTGCATTTCAACAGGTTTTTTTTTTCTTTTCTTTTTTTCTTTTTTTTTTTTTCTTTTTTTTTTTTTTGGCAATACAATCAAGCGATTTCTCAAGTCATCTTCATAATCACTGCACAGAAAATGTTCCCTGCAAATTCTTGCGTTTTTCACATTAATAGAATCCTGCCTTCGACATTTATGTATCCATTCTTTCGACAAAAGCAAACTGTCCTTTGGGAAAGCATGAAAAACAATATCTCTTCCTCTCCTATTTCTATAAGTGTTACGGCACGTTGCTAGAGCACAAGAAGCCATATTACATAAAGAATACTTTAAACATAGAATTTAAAAGGAAAACTGACTAAAACTATAGTACACAAATTATTAAATACTTGCATTATTAGAAAATAAATAGGTATGATTAAAATTAATTTGGGATATGCGACCTCCAGAAAATCGTCTCGCAACTGAATGAAACTACAGTTTTAAACGCGCGAAATCAGAGCAGGTGCAACAGAGACACGTCAGATTACTTCCAGTTCACCCCCTCCATGAGTCTCGCGTCGACGAGGAGTCGGAAAAAGGAATGAGCTAGCCCTTCTATTTATCCCTGTATCATGGCAATGAGAAGGAGTCCATTATGTTTTTAAGTGTAAAAATATAATGTATTTATTTAACTTTATCATTTGTGAATGGCACTTAAAAAATTACTATGAAAAATAACATTAAATTTTACAAATGAAATGTTTCTCGGTATTAATAAACAACAGACACAGGAAACTAAGTGAGTTTACCTGAATTTATCTATTTATATATCAAAATTGGCAACATGTACTAGCTTCCCTTTATAGGTATTGTAAAGCACCTAGGCAAGCACTTTAAACTCAGTGTCATTGTCTAAAGAAGCTCGCACATGCGCATTACTTTTTCTAAGCCACGCCTATTAAGGCTATGTTTTCCACCATTTTTGGTTTCCAGTTGGCAGCAAGAACATCTCCATGTGTCTTATCTCCTTAGCCAGCTAAAAGGATGGACAAATGCCAGCTAAAAGGATATCCAGTCTCTGCAGATTATACAAAATAAGATTCTCGGGATTATCACTGGAGCCCCGAACTTTGTACGAAATAAAAGTCTTCACGATTACCTGAAATTTGAGCTCCTCTCCTGGTTTCTGCACAGACTAAATTCAAAATTTTATTACTAGGCCATCAGAAATACGTCAGCCTGCCTTTCGGACATCTTTGCCTATAAAATACTGGATGAGGACATTAATATCAGGCCCTACGCAGCATTTCTTCAAAAGTCAGAAAATGCAGAGCCAAGACATCAGCAGCAGATTGTCCTTTTTAAGACCATGCCTTAACGATTTCTTTCAAAATAATTCTATCATTTAGAGAAAAAATAATTTCCAGTTCATTCTGTTCAATTCAATTCTTTTCTGCCTACCTATAAAGTTCTGCATAAGATTTTTTATTTATTGTTAATTTAATTTATTAGCTCGAAGCGGCATTTTGTTCTGTTTCACTATAAAAGTCGTGTTTTCTTGCAAATTGTTGTTACCAAATATTATCGCCCTGTGTTATATTTAAAGAAATTAAATATAGAAGAATCTGCATGAATACATGCATGTTTCTCGCACTGTGACAAAAACGACGGTATCTAGAGCCATCAAATTTTGAATGATGTAATCTTCCACCCCAACATGGGCCTCTGGACGGTCGAATTTCGAATTTGTTTTAATCTATTTCATATTTTTTAAAACTTTGACGAATTTTTGATTAACAAACACAACGTGTTCAGAGCGAGCGCTGTACGGAAAATAACAGCTTTATCTCCAGTGCGGAAATTCTAAAAATATGCTGTTTTCAAATGTATGTGGTTTACGGGCGAAGAACATGATATTCAATAAATATAGGTAACGCACAAAACGTTAAAGAAACAGTTCCTTTTGTGCGTAATATAAAATCTAAGTGCTTCTAGATTCTTCTAGATTTGATCTTTTTTTTTTCCCCCTTCATTACACTCAGAAAATTTTATGCTCCGAATTTTATAAATTACTAAAATAAATAATGCACTTTAATGTTAATACTTTAATGATGATATATTCAAATAAATGATCGTTTTCCAATGTTATTATAGTTTTGAAAATCACTTCCTGAAAATGTTCATTAAATTTTTTAAAAAAATTATCCGATCTTGTTTAATTTTACGTTATTTATTTCAAAGCATCACGTACTATCAACCTTATTAAATTTTACTTAATTTTTACGCAATATTAGGTTCATAAATTTTGTGCTTAGAGTTTTTACCGTTTTACCAAGAATTATGCGTGAAAAAAATGCGCGAAATGCAGTAAAAAGTGCTTTAACTGTGACTTTCATAATCTCATCACTATACAACGTACTACATTTAATAATTAAAAACAGTTATGTGATAACAAACGTTATAGGTTTCAGTGTTAAAGTAAACCAGATCGTCCCTACTCTTTCTTGCGGACATGTCGGTGACGCACGCCCCGCCCACTGGTTTAGTTTAGCTGTTATAAGAACATGCCAAAGTATCTCTTTAGCCTAGACGGTTCCCGAAGAGTGCGCCGCGAAGGCCAGGTGTGGCCCTTCCTTACTTCACTTGCGCTGAATGCTCGGGAATAATTTTTATTAATTATACGTTCATTAATTTTATTCTATTTCTTAAAACACTAGTTAATAAATTTTTCTCAGTATTTTGATTTCAATTTGTCATCTAATTCCATTTAAATTATATTTTTATTTCTCCTTTTAATCTAAAGTGCTTACTATCAAATTCCTTTCTTTTAAAGAACTATTTTATTCTATCACCTTGCAATAATTTTATGTGTTTGTTTCAGATTCTACTCGATTATTCTCATATACTTAACTCCCTACAGATTCTTTGCTATCACTTCCTTGAATTTACTTAGCGAAATTCATGTTTATGGATTTTATTTTGCTAGGATGCGATTTCACTTTACAGGAAATCATTTCTCAATTCAAAGAAATCCCAACATATATTCACATAATACTAATCATGTGCGCAATAGGCCGAAAATGGCATTTTACTCAACGCGTAATCACTTACTACACATGTTGGGTTCTTTTCTTTAACTACATCCCACCACAAAGCGGGATTCCAAAAATACTTTCAAGCTCATTATAATGTTCCTCTCCACGGTAATCTTTAGTAAAAGACGAAAGATTAACTCGAGTGATGAAGGGAAACCAGACATAACAAAAAAAGTTTGAAAAACATCTAAAATTTACTTCTGTCAGTACAAAAACTGGTAGATAGTGACTATAAATATTAGTTTTTGTTTGAGATTAATCATTCTTAGAACCATTTCTTCAAATAAACAGTCAAGAATTAATTAATCTCACTTATTAATCTTAAAAGTATTGCATTTTTTAGTTTGAATTTATTTATTTACGGATGTTACTAAAATCAGACGGGAATTTGTTATTTGTTTAATTTAAATTAATGCAGTTGCTGTTGGTGACAAATGACAATTTTATATTCGAAGCATAATCTCGTCTAGAACCTTAGCATAAGAATTTTTCATAAATTTCTTAACTTACTTTTACATAGTAAATTTCAATTAACATAGTAACTTACATTTTTTATAAGCTGACTGAAATCTGGTAAGGCCTGACATACTATTATTTAAACCATCGGATGTTTTTACAACTCTATATTAAGTATAATTAATAAATGGCGTATGTTATGCATCTTATTTACGGAATAAACGTTTTTAGAATAACTTTTTTTATATGACACTATCTTTTTTCCTATATGTTGGCAAATATCACCTAAACAGAATGATTAATTCGATAAAATTTCGTACCAATTTTTGTCACCAGTTTTGGAAGTTTTCGTACCAGTTTTTGGTACCTGACCACGCCTTAACGATATTTTTCAAATTCTATCATTCAGAGAAAAAGAAAAAAATCCAGTTCATTTTGCTCAATTCAATTCTTTTTTGCTTGCCTGTAAAGTTTCTATGTGCGAATCTTATGAAAATGCGAATGCATGTTCTACAAATTCTGTTATCAATAAAAAAAGTAGTGAAAAATTAGATCGCATCCTCTAATTGGATGCATAAAAGATACACCTTCCAGGGCTCTGAGTTGGAAACATTTTTAGTGATTGAAGGAAGCTCATTTTCTTCATCAAATGTACTTTTACCAGTTAATCAGGCCATCGCCTGCAGAGTGAAATAACTAGAACTGAGCCCAGAAAAATAGATTATTTTCAAGTCAAAAAGCAAATTGGAACTGTGCAGGGGGGACGGTACACCCATTTCTAATACAAGGCGGGAAATAAGTGCGGAGCATCTAGAGTTGAAACTACAGTTCCCAGGACTTAAAAGAGAAGGGAGAGAGCTTTTCCCCTTGAAACAGACAGTGGGGAATGATGACGTAGCAATGATGCCACTGAGCAAAGATGCAATTGACAACATAGAAATTAGCGTTTTAAATTTGAAGAACCAGCGTTTAAAATTAGCTGTGTGTGAAAGATAACTATAATTTGGAAGAGACAATGTTACTGCAGTATGCATTCTATATTGAACATTAAAAAATTTAATAGTACTTATTCCATTTTAAAATAATAGATAAAATCCGCTACTCTTAGCATAAAGTTTTTTTTTTTTTTAATTTGCAGGGATCTTTTTTTTTTTTCTTTTTTTCTTTAAATGCCTGTTTGTTTCTAATCATTTCTTTTATCTGCATGTTAACTAAGAGAACTGTACTACTGCTTCTAAGATAACTATAATAACAGCTATTTAAAATTAATCAATAAACAACCTTAAATTGGCACAGTTTTAAACATGTATGGTTATATATGGCAAAATTTCTGCTAATCTAAGTTTGAATTTCAGCGTAATTGTAAATTTTACATTCGCATATTTTTCTCACGATTCAATATATATATTCTTTATATTAATAAATTAATTAATAACAAATTTATATTAATATTATTAATTTTGTAACTTAGGCTTACATCAATATTTCATTTAAATAAATACATGTAAGGTTCTTATCTTAATTTAGACAAAACAACTTTACTCACAGTACCTAAAAAAATTATTTAATTTTTCAGAAGTGGGAGTTAAGGGGACAGGTCTTCTTATGCCATTATTACTTTAATGTTATACTTTATATATATATATATTGTCTGGAATGCTAAGCTAGCACAAAATCGAATCAATAATAACAGAGAATACAATAAAAATAACTGTAACAATAACTTAACAGAATTAGTTCTCATCTGAAATATGCTTTACGCTATTAACTTCTAAAATGTCATTTAGAAATACAAATCAAAACATATTATATATACTTACTTGTACAGTCGCAATGCAACTACAAGTTGTTGAAACATTATTTATTGGCTGTCACATTCGAAGCAATCCATTTTTTTACCTTTTGTGTTGCTTTGCTTTGGGAAAAAACATATGCATTTCTATTTAAGAAACATATTCTAATAAACGTTCGCACTCTGCAAAATAAACGAATTGCTTCTCTGTTAACTTCAGGATAATGTTTCTCCAGTTTATTAATTAAAGAGCCAATTACATGCTTCCATTTATACTAAGTTGTACCATGAACTGCACAAAATATGTTTTCGAACTCATAAACTGTATTCATCCTTGAATGAGAAGGTGTAGTCGAACTTCCTAAGGACAATAATTTAATCAATTCTGAATTAAATATTGGTTCAGGAGCACTATTTTTAGATATTGTTCCCAATGATGGGTCTTTATCTCGCACACGATAGGCAATATAACCTGCAACATATATTAATGCTTCTTTTTCGGGGGTCGAAAATTGTCTGTCGGAATTCAATTCTAATTCCCAAGCCATAGATGGTTCCTCTATGAAATCCAAATCCAAATCATCAATAGCATTTAATGGAAAAGCATCTTTCTCCTCAGTATTGAAAGCCCTTTCAAGTATTTCTGATGTTAAATATGAATCAATATTTCTGCTTTCTTTAGCCATGGATACTTTTGAAGACAAATTTGGCAGCTTATTAGCGAGTATTAATGGCTTTAAGCGGCGTATAACTTCACTAGGTGATGGATGGTCATTAAACCTACCAAGCCTACGAATCTGAATAAAGAGACTTTCAAGTGAACCCTGAGTTAAGCTAGAGTTTAAATACATTTAGCGTCATACGATGATTTCAAATCCTGGTGTAGGCCAAAAAGAGAATTTATTGAAATTATTATTCCTTTTTGGAAAGGCAGTAAGTTGGCTTTTCCCTCAACTCTTAATCAACCAATGAATTTCTTCAGTAATTCCAAAACTTGAATTTTTTTTTCATGATGTTCATTTAATCCAAATGCTGCTTTAAGTATTATCTGAAGGAGGGTATGGTTTGGCACTATTCATAATATCGAAAAATTTGTCGATTAACTCAAAAAAGTCGGATGCTTTTTATTTCCTGTGAGTGGAGTACACCTTTTGCGGTAGTTCTTGAAAATAATGTTTTCGCTGGAGCGACCTTTTGTCTCTCGTTTCCCTTGACCATTAAATAATTTGGTTTTAGCTTATGACGCAATTTAATTTTTCCTGAATCTTTATTTAAAACCTCTTTAATAATATCACCATTTTAAAACAGTTCCATTTTCTAAAATAAGTCCTTTATCTAAAAAGTGGTTTCTCAGTAAATTGCGGCGGGTGCGCTAAATCTGCAAAAACCCATATTTTTTTCGTTTGCAATACTGGATTTGGAAACTGAGAACTATTAATCGAAATCTGTAACTCTTTCCGCAAATTACTAGATCCTCCTTAATCAGACACGGTTGCTTTCACTTCTACTCCAGATTATTGAATATGTCTTATGAGTGAAAAAAGAAATTCTTTCTTCATTGGAGTGTTAAAATCAAACAATATTGGTTGTTTCCACCGCGAAATGAGACCTCTGATTAAAACAAACTGCACTTTTTGAAAAGGACCGAGAATTTGGTCCAGTTTAGAGTCATAGCACAGTTTAGAATCTACGTGCTATTCGTCGAAACTGAGAACGCAAATTTTTTCTACAGAATTCAAATATTCGCATCTTTCCTTCATTACAGCAAGAACATCACTCTGAATTCCTGAACTACATGAAAATTTAGCGCACATTTAATGTGCTAGTGCTAGATAAAGGAATTCCCATTTTTTCTTTCCAAAAATCGTAGCTTTTAGATGACAGAGCTCTTATGACAATGCAACGTGAAATATCTTCACTAGTCCACATGATCTTTTCCTTCTTCTCTAGCAATGCGTTAATCTCCGTCTTTGTAAAAATATGCTTTAGACATTTTTCCAAATTCTGTGATCTTTTCTGTTTTTTTTTTTTTTTTTTTTTTTTTTTTTTTTTTTTTTTTCCCCTAAATTTTGCTGTTCGGGATTTTAATTTCTGAATTTCCGATACAAATTTCTTTCTAGATGTCGTCCACCTTCTTTGTCGCTGAGCAAACGTTCTAAATTTTTTCTTTTCTCTATTTTTCAATATTTTATTAGAATTTTCTAAGGATATTATTTTGTTCTTCAAATTATGAATACATTCTTGTTTATCTTTACACTTAGGGCATTCAGGGATATTGTCACATAGGGCATTGTCTTTTGTAAGTTTTATTTCAAAATCATTCACATTTGATTTATTATCATCGGCTTCAATTTTGTTCTCGGCCTCAAAATAAATTTTCTTTAGGCTAAATTCATGTAGTCTTTCAAAAGCACTCTGCATTAGTTTTCTTTTCAAATGTCTCCGATTTCTTGGTGTTATTTCGTTCACTGCACACGATAAATTTACTTCTGGCGCAGTATTGCATTTCAACAGGTTTTTTTTTTCTTTTCTTTTTTCTTTTTTTTTTTTTTTCTTTTTTTTTTTTTTTGGCAATACAATCAAGCGATTTCTCAAGTCATCTTCATAATCACTGCACAGAAAATGTTCCCTGCAAATTCTTGCGTTTTTCACATTAATAGAATCCTGCCTTCGACATTTATGTATCCATTCTTTCGACAAAAGCAAACTGTCCTTTGGGAAAGCATGAAAAACAATATCTCTTCCTCTCCTATTTCTATAAGTGTTACGGCACGTTGCTAGAGCACAAGAAGCCATATTACATAAAGAATACTTTAAACATAGAATTTAAAAGGAAAACTGACTAAAACTATAGTACACAAATTATTAAATACTTGCATTATTAGAAAATAAATAGGTATGATTAAAATTAATTTGGGATATGCGACCTCCAGAAAATCGTCTCGCAACTGAATGAAACTACAGTTTTAAACGCGCGAAATCAGAGCAGGTGCAACAGAGACACGTCAGATTACTTCCAGTTCACCCCCTCCATGAGTCTCGCGTCGACGAGGAGTCGGAAAAAGGAATGAGCTAGCCCTTCTATTTATCCCTGTATCATGGCAATGAGAAGGAGTCCATTATGTTTTTAAGTGTAAAAATATAATGTATTTATTTAACTTTATCATTTGTGAATGGCACTTAAAAAATTACTATGAAAAATAACATTAAATTTTACAAATGAAATGTTTCTCGGTATTAATAAACAACAGACACAGGAAACTAAGTGAGTTTACCTGAATTTATCTATTTATATATCAAAATTGGCAACATGTACTAGCTTCCCTTTATAGGTATTGTAAAGCACCTAGGCAAGCACTTTAAACTCAGTGTCATTGTCTAAAGAAGCTCGCACATGCGCATTACTTTTTCTAAGCCACGCCTATTAAGGCTATGTTTTCCACCATTTTTGGTTTCCAGTTGGCAGCAAGAACATCTCCATGTGTCTTATCTCCTTAGCCAGCTAAAAGGATGGACAAATGCCAGCTAAAAGGATATCCAGTCTCTGCAGATTATACAAAATAAGATTCTCGGGATTATCACTGGAGCCCCGAACTTTGTACGAAATAAAAGTCTTCACGATTACCTGAAATTTGAGCTCCTCTCCTGGTTTCTGCACAGACTAAATTCAAAATTTTATTACTAGGCCATCAGAAATACGTCAGCCTGCCTTTCGGACATCTTTGCCTATAAAATACTGGATGAGGACATTAATATCAGGCCCTACGCAGCATTTCTTCAAAAGTCAGAAAATGCAGAGCCAAGACATCAGCAGCAGATTGTCCTTTTTAAGACCATGCCTTAACGATTTCTTTCAAAATAATTCTATCATTTAGAGAAAAAATAATTTCCAGTTCATTCTGTTCAATTCAATTCTTTTCTGCCTACCTATAAAGTTCTGCATAAGATTTTTTATTTATTGTTAATTTAATTTATTAGCTCGAAGCGGCATTTTGTTCTGTTTCACTATAAAAGTCGTGTTTTCTTGCAAATTGTTGTTACCAAATATTATCGCCCTGTGTTATATTTAAAGAAATTAAATATAGAAGAATCTGCATGAATACATGCATGTTTCTCGCACTGTGACAAAAACGACGGTATCTAGAGCCATCAAATTTTGAATGATGTAATCTTCCACCCCAACATGGGCCTCTGGACGGTCGAATTTCGAATTTGTTTTAATCTATTTCATATTTTTTAAAACTTTGACGAATTTTTGATTAACAAACACAACGTGTTCAGAGCGAGCGCTGTACGGAAAATAACAGCTTTATCTCCAGTGCGGAAATTCTAAAAATATGCTGTTTTCAAATGTATGTGGTTTACGGGCGAAGAACATGATATTCAATAAATATAGGTAACGCACAAAACGTTAAAGAAACAGTTCCTTTTGTGCGTAATATAAAATCTAAGTGCTTCTAGATTCTTCTAGATTTGATCTTTTTTTTTTCCCCCTTCATTACACTCAGAAAATTTTATGCTCCGAATTTTATAAATTACTAAAATAAATAATGCACTTTAATGTTAATACTTTAATGATGATATATTCAAATAAATGATCGTTTTCCAATGTTATTATAGTTTTGAAAATCACTTCCTGAAAATGTTCATTAAATTTTTTAAAAAAATTATCCGATCTTGTTTAATTTTACGTTATTTATTTCAAAGCATCACGTACTATCAACCTTATTAAATTTTACTTAATTTTTACGCAATATTAGGTTCATAAATTTTGTGCTTAGAGTTTTTACCGTTTTACCAAGAATTATGCGTGAAAAAAATGCGCGAAATGCAGTAAAAAGTGCTTTAACTGTGACTTTCATAATCTCATCACTATACAACGTACTACATTTAATAATTAAAAACAGTTATGTGATAACAAACGTTATAGGTTTCAGTGTTAAAGTAAACCAGATCGTCCCTACTCTTTCTTGCGGACATGTCGGTGACGCACGCCCCGCCCACTGGTTTAGTTTAGCTGTTATAAGAACATGCCAAAGTATCTCTTTAGCCTAGACGGTTCCCGAAGAGTGCGCCGCGAAGGCCAGGTGTGGCCCTTCCTTACTTCACTTGCGCTGAATGCTCGGGAATAATTTTTATTAATTATACGTTCATTAATTTTATTCTATTTCTTAAAACACTAGTTAATAAATTTTTCTCAGTATTTTGATTTCAATTTGTCATCTAATTCCATTTAAATTATATTTTTATTTCTCCTTTTAATCTAAAGTGCTTACTATCAAATTCCTTTCTTTTAAAGAACTATTTTATTCTATCACCTTGCAATAATTTTATGTGTTTGTTTCAGATTCTACTCGATTATTCTCATATACTTAACTCCCTACAGATTCTTTGCTATCACTTCCTTGAATTTACTTAGCGAAATTCATGTTTATGGATTTTATTTTGCTAGGATGCGATTTCACTTTACAGGAAATCATTTCTCAATTCAAAGAAATCCCAACATATATTCACATAATACTAATCATGTGCGCAATAGGCCGAAAATGGCATTTTACTCAACGCGTAATCACTTACTACACATGTTGGGTTCTTTTCTTTAACTACATCCCACCACAAAGCGGGATTCCAAAAATACTTTCAAGCTCATTATAATGTTCCTCTCCACGGTAATCTTTAGTAAAAGACGAAAGATTAACTCGAGTGATGAAGGGAAACCAGACATAACAAAAAAAGTTTGAAAAACATCTAAAATTTACTTCTGTCAGTACAAAAACTGGTAGATAGTGACTATAAATATTAGTTTTTGTTTGAGATTAATCATTCTTAAAACCATTTCTTCAAATAAACAGTCAAGAATTAATTAATCTCACTTATTAATCTTAAAAGTATTGCATTTTTTAGTTTGAATTTATTTATTTACGGATGTTACTAAAATCAGACGGGAATTTGTTATTTGTTTAATTTAAATTAATGCAGTTGCTGTTGGTGACAAATGACAATTTTATATTCGAAGCATAATCTCGTCTAGAACCTTAGCATAAGAATTTTTCATAAATTTCTTAACTTACTTTTACATAGTAAATTTCAATTAACATAGTAACTTACATTTTTTATAAGCTGACTGAAATCTGGTAAGGCCTGACATACTATTATTTAAACCATCGGATGTTTTTACAACTCTATATTAAGTATAATTAATAAATGGCGTATGTTATGCATCTTATTTACGGAATAAACGTTTTTAGAATAACTTTTTTTATATGACACTATCTTTTTTCCTATATGTTGGCAAATATCACCTAAACAGAATGATTAATTCGATAAAATTTCGTACCAATTTTTGTCACCAGTTTTGGAAGTTTTCGTACCAGTTTTTGGTACCTGACCACGCCTTAACGATATTTTTCAAATTCTATCATTCAGAGAAAAAGAAAAAAATCCAGTTCATTTTGCTCAATTCAATTCTTTTTTGCTTGCCTGTAAAGTTTCTATGTGCGAATCTTATGAAAATGCGAATGCATGTTCTACAAATTCTGTTATCAATAAAAAAAGTAGTGAAAAATTAGATCGCATCCTCTAATTGGATGCATAAAAGATACACCTTCCAGGGCTCTGAGTTGGAAACATTTTTAGTGATTGAAGGAAGCTCATTTTCTTCATCAAATGTACTTTTACCAGTTAATCAGGCCATCGCCTGCAGAGTGAAATAACTAGAACTGAGCCCAGAAAAATAGATTATTTTCAAGTCAAAAAGCAAATTGGAACTGTGCAGGGGGGACGGTACACCCATTTCTAATACAAGGCGGGAAATAAGTGCGGAGCATCTAGAGTTGAAACTACAGTTCCCAGGACTTAAAAGAGAAGGGAGAGAGCTTTTCCCCTTGAAACAGACAGTGGGGAATGATGACGTAGCAATGATGCCACTGAGCAAAGATGCAATTGACAACATAGAAATTAGCGTTTTAAATTTGAAGAACCAGCGTTTAAAATTAGCTGTGTGTGAAAGATAACTATAATTTGGAAGAGACAATGTTACTGCAGTATGCATTCTATATTGAACATTAAAAAATTTAATAGTACTTATTCCATTTTAAAATAATAGATAAAATCCGCTACTCTTAGCATAAAGTTTTTTTTTTTTTTAATTTGCAGGGATCTTTTTTTTTTTCTTTTTTTCTTTAAATGCCTGTTTGTTTCTAATCATTTCTTTTATCTGCATGTTAACTAAGAGAACTGTACTACTGCTTCTAAGATAACTATAATAACAGCTATTTAAAATTAATCAATAAACAACCTTAAATTGGCACAGTTTTAAACATGTATGGTTATATATGGCAAAATTTCTGCTAATCTAAGTTTGAATTTCAGCGTAATTGTAAATTTTACATTCGCATATTTTTCTCACGATTCAATATATATATTCTTTATATTAATAAATTAATTAATAACAAATTTATATTAATATTATTAATTTTGTAACTTAGGCTTACATCAATATTTCATTTAAATAAATACATGTAAGGTTCTTATCTTAATTTAGACAAAACAACTTTACTCACAGTACCTAAAAAAATTATTTAATTTTTCAGAAGTGGGAGTTAAGGGGACAGGTCTTCTTATGCCATTATTACTTTAATGTTATACTTTATATATATATATATTGTCTGGAATGCTAAGCTAGCACAAAATCGAATCAATAATAACAGAGAATACAATAAAAATAACTGTAACAATAACTTAACAGAATTAGTTCTCATCTGAAATATGCTTTACGCTATTAACTTCTAAAATGTCATTTAGAAATACAAATCAAAACATATTATATATACTTACTTGTACAGTCGCAATGCAACTACAAGTTGTTGAAACATTATTTATTGGCTGTCACATTCGAAGCAATCCATTTTTTTACCTTTTGTGTTGCTTTGCTTTGGGAAAAAACATATGCATTTCTATTTAAGAAACATATTCTAATAAACGTTCGCACTCTGCAAAATAAACGAATTGCTTCTCTGTTAACTTCAGGATAATGTTTCTCCAGTTTATTAATTAAAGAGCCAATTACATGCTTCCATTTATACTAAGTTGTACCATGAACTGCACAAAATATGTTTTCGAACTCATAAACTGTATTCATCCTTGAATGAGAAGGTGTAGTCGAACTTCCTAAGGACAATAATTTAATCAATTCTGAATTAAATATTGGTTCAGGAGCACTATTTTTAGATATTGTTCCCAATGATGGGTCTTTATCTCGCACACGATAGGCAATATAACCTGCAACATATATTAATGCTTCTTTTTCGGGGGTCGAAAATTGTCTGTCGGAATTCAATTCTAATTCCCAAGCCATAGATGGTTCCTCTATGAAATCCAAATCCAAATCATCAATAGCATTTAATGGAAAAGCATCTTTCTCCTCAGTATTGAAAGCCCTTTCAAGTATTTCTGATGTTAAATATGAATCAATATTTCTGCTTTCTTTAGCCATGGATACTTTTGAAGACAAATTTGGCAGCTTATTAGCGAGTATTAATGGCTTTAAGCGGCGTATAACTTCACTAGGTGATGGATGGTCATTAAACCTACCAAGCCTACGAATCTGAATAAAGAGACTTTCAAGTGAACCCTGAGTTAAGCTAGAGTTTAAATACATTTAGCGTCATACGATGATTTCAAATCCTGGTGTAGGCCAAAAAGAGAATTTATTGAAATTATTATTCCTTTTTGGAAAGGCAGTAAGTTGGCTTTTCCCTGAACTCTTAATCAACCAATGAATTTCTTCAGTAATTCCAAAACTTGAATTTTTTTTTCATGATGTTCATTTAATCCAAATGCTGCTTTAAGTATTATCTGAAGGAGGGTATGGTTTGGCACTATTCATAATATCGAAAAATTTGTCGATTAACTCAAAAAAGTCGGATGCTTTTTATTTCCTGTGAGTGGAGTACACCTTTTGCGGTAGTTCTTGAAAATAATGTTTTCGCTGGAGCGACCTTTTGTCTCTCGTTTCCCTTGACCATTAAATAATTTGGTTTTAGCTTATGACGCAATTTAATTTTTCCTGAATCTTTATTTAAAACCTCTTTAATAATATCACCATTTTAAAACAGTTCCATTTTCTAAAATAAGTCCTTTATCTAAAAAGTGGTTTCTCAGTAAATTGCGGCGGGTGCGCTAAATCTGCAAAAACCCATATTTTTTTCGTTTGCAATACTGGATTTGGAAACTGAGAACTATTAATCGAAATCTGTAACTCTTTCCGCAAATTACTAGATCCTCCTTAATCAGACACGGTTGCTTTCACTTCTACTCCAGATTATTGAATATGTCTTATGAGTGAAAAAAGAAATTCTTTCTTCATTGGAGTGTTAAAATCAAACAATATTGGTTGTTTCCACCGCGAAATGAGACCTCTGATTAAAACAAACTGCACTTTTTGAAAAGGACCGAGAATTTGGTCCAGTTTAGAGTCATAGCACAGTTTAGAATCTACGTGCTATTCGTCGAAACTGAGAACGCAAATTTTTTCTACAGAATTCAAATATTCGCATCTTTCCTTCATTACAGCAAGAACATCACTCTGAATTCCTGAACTACATGAAAATTTAGCGCACATTTAATGTGCTAGTGCTAGATAAAGGAATTCCCATTTTTTCTTTCCAAAAATCGTAGCTTTTAGATGACAGAGCTCTTATGACAATGCAACGTGAAATATCTTCACTAGTCCACATGATCTTTTCCTTCTTCTCTAGCAATGCGTTAATCTCCGTCTTTGTAAAAATATGCTTTAGACATTTTTCCAAATTCTGTGATCTTTTCTGTTTTTTTTTTTTTTTTTTTTTTTTTTTTTCCCCTAAATTTTGCTGTTCGGGATTTTAATTTCTGAATTTCCGATACAAATTTCTTTCTAGATGTCGTCCACCTTCTTTGTCGCTGAGCAAACGTTCTAAATTTTTTCTTTTCTCTATTTTTCAATATTTTATTAGAATTTTCTAAGGATATTATTTTGTTCTTCAAATTATGAATACATTCTTGTTTATCTTTACACTTAGGGCATTCAGGGATATTGTCACATAGGGCATTGTCTTTTGTAAGTTTTATTTCAAAATCATTCACATTTGATTTATTATCATCGGCTTCAATTTTGTTCTCGGCCTCAAAATAAATTTTCTTTAGGCTAAATTCATGTAGTCTTTCAAAAGCACTCTGCATTAGTTTTCTTTTCAAATGTCTCCGATTTCTTGGTGTTATTTCGTTCACTGCACACGATAAATTTACTTCTGGCGCAGTATTGCATTTCAACAGGTTTTTTTTTTCTTTTCTTTTTTTCTTTTTTTTTTTTTTTTTTTTTTTTTTTGGCAATACAATCAAGCGATTTCTCAAGTCATCTTCATAATCACTGCACAGAAAATGTTCCCTGCAAATTCTTGCGTTTTTCACATTAATAGAATCCTGCCTTCGACATTTATGTATCCATTCTTTCGACAAAAGCAAACTGTCCTTTGGGAAAGCATGAAAAACAATATCTCTTCCTCTCCTATTTCTATAAGTGTTACGGCACGTTGCTAGAGCACAAGAAGCCATATTACATAAAGAATACTTTAAACATAGAATTTAAAAGGAAAACTGACTAAAACTATAGTACACAAATTATTAAATACTTGCATTATTAGAAAATAAATAGGTATGATTAAAATTAATTTGGGATATGCGACCTCCAGAAAATCGTCTCGCAACTGAATGAAACTACAGTTTTAAACGCGCGAAATCAGAGCAGGTGCAACAGAGACACGTCAGATTACTTCCAGTTCACCCCCTCCATGAGTCTCGCGTCGACGAGGAGTCGGAAAAAGGAATGAGCTAGCCCTTCTATTTATCCCTGTATCATGGCAATGAGAAGGAGTCCATTATGTTTTTAAGTGTAAAAATATAATGTATTTATTTAACTTTATCATTTGTGAATGGCACTTAAAAAATTACTATGAAAAATAACATTAAATTTTACAAATGAAATGTTTCTCGGTATTAATAAACAACAGACACAGGAAACTAAGTGAGTTTACCTGAATTTATCTATTTATATATCAAAATTGGCAACATGTACTAGCTTCCCTTTATAGGTATTGTAAAGCACCTAGGCAAGCACTTTAAACTCAGTGTCATTGTCTAAAGAAGCTCGCACATGCGCATTACTTTTTCTAAGCCACGCCTATTAAGGCTATGTTTTCCACCATTTTTGGTTTCCAGTTGGCAGCAAGAACATCTCCATGTGTCTTATCTCCTTAGCCAGCTAAAAGGATGGACAAATGCCAGCTAAAAGGATATCCAGTCTCTGCAGATTATACAAAATAAGATTCTCGGGATTATCACTGGAGCCCCGAACTTTGTACGAAATAAAAGTCTTCACGATTACCTGAAATTTGAGCTCCTCTCCTGGTTTCTGCACAGACTAAATTCAAAATTTTATTACTAGGCCATCAGAAATACGTCAGCCTGCCTTTCGGACATCTTTGCCTATAAAATACTGGATGAGGACATTAATATCAGGCCCTACGCAGCATTTCTTCAAAAGTCAGAAAATGCAGAGCCAAGACATCAGCAGCAGATTGTCCTTTTTAAGACCATGCCTTAACGATTTCTTTCAAAATAATTCTATCATTTAGAGAAAAAATAATTTCCAGTTCATTCTGTTCAATTCAATTCTTTTCTGCCTACCTATAAAGTTCTGCATAAGATTTTTTATTTATTGTTAATTTAATTTATTAGCTCGAAGCGGCATTTTGTTCTGTTTCACTATAAAAGTCGTGTTTTCTTGCAAATTGTTGTTACCAAATATTATCGCCCTGTGTTATATTTAAAGAAATTAAATATAGAAGAATCTGCATGAATACATGCATGTTTCTCGCACTGTGACAAAAACGACGGTATCTAGAGCCATCAAATTTTGAATGATGTAATCTTCCACCCCAACATGGGCCTCTGGACGGTCGAATTTCGAATTTGTTTTAATCTATTTCATATTTTTTAAAACTTTGACGAATTTTTGATTAACAAACACAACGTGTTCAGAGCGAGCGCTGTACGGAAAATAACAGCTTTATCTCCAGTGCGGAAATTCTAAAAATATGCTGTTTTCAAATGTATGTGGTTTACGGGCGAAGAACATGATATTCAATAAATATAGGTAACGCACAAAACGTTAAAGAAACAGTTCCTTTTGTGCGTAATATAAAATCTAAGTGCTTCTAGATTCTTCTAGATTTGATCTTTTTTTTTTCCCCCTTCATTACACTCAGAAAATTTTATGCTCCGAATTTTATAAATTACTAAAATAAATAATGCACTTTAATGTTAATACTTTAATGATGATATATTCAAATAAATGATCGTTTTCCAATGTTATTATAGTTTTGAAAATCACTTCCTGAAAATGTTCATTAAATTTTTTAAAAAAATTATCCGATCTTGTTTAATTTTACGTTATTTATTTCAAAGCATCACGTACTATCAACCTTATTAAATTTTACTTAATTTTTACGCAATATTAGGTTCATAAATTTTGTGCTTAGAGTTTTTACCGTTTTACCAAGAATTATGCGTGAAAAAAATGCGCGAAATGCAGTAAAAAGTGCTTTAACTGTGACTTTCATAATCTCATCACTATACAACGTACTACATTTAATAATTAAAAACAGTTATGTGATAACAAACGTTATAGGTTTCAGTGTTAAAGTAAACCAGATCGTCCCTACTCTTTCTTGCGGACATGTCGGTGACGCACGCCCCGCCCACTGGTTTAGTTTAGCTGTTATAAGAACATGCCAAAGTATCTCTTTAGCCTAGACGGTTCCCGAAGAGTGCGCCGCGAAGGCCAGGTGTGGCCCTTCCTTACTTCACTTGCGCTGAATGCTCGGGAATAATTTTTATTAATTATACGTTCATTAATTTTATTCTATTTCTTAAAACACTAGTTAATAAATTTTTCTCAGTATTTTGATTTCAATTTGTCATCTAATTCCATTTAAATTATATTTTTATTTCTCCTTTTAATCTAAAGTGCTTACTATCAAATTCCTTTCTTTTAAAGAACTATTTTATTCTATCACCTTGCAATAATTTTATGTGTTTGTTTCAGATTCTACTCGATTATTCTCATATACTTAACTCCCTACAGATTCTTTGCTATCACTTCCTTGAATTTACTTAGCGAAATTCATGTTTATGGATTTTATTTTGCTAGGATGCGATTTCACTTTACAGGAAATCATTTCTCAATTCAAAGAAATCCCAACATATATTCACATAATACTAATCATGTGCGCAATAGGCCGAAAATGGCATTTTACTCAACGCGTAATCACTTACTACACATGTTGGGTTCTTTTCTTTAACTACATCCCACCACAAAGCGGGATTCCAAAAATACTTTCAAGCTCATTATAATGTTCCTCTCCACGGTAATCTTTAGTAAAAGACGAAAGATTAACTCGAGTGATGAAGGGAAACCAGACATAACAAAAAAAGTTTGAAAAACATCTAAAATTTACTTCTGTCAGTACAAAAACTGGTAGATAGTGACTATAAATATTAGTTTTTGTTTGAGATTAATCATTCTTAGAACCATTTCTTCAAATAAACAGTCAAGAATTAATTAATCTCACTTATTAATCTTAAAAGTATTGCATTTTTTAGTTTGAATTTATTTATTTACGGATGTTACTAAAATCAGACGGGAATTTGTTATTTGTTTAATTTAAATTAATGCAGTTGCTGTTGGTGACAAATGACAATTTTATATTCGAAGCATAATCTCGTCTAGAACCTTAGCATAAGAATTTTTCATAAATTTCTTAACTTACTTTTACATAGTAAATTTCAATTAACATAGTAACTTACATTTTTTATAAGCTGACTGAAATCTGGTAAGGCCTGACATACTATTATTTAAACCATCGGATGTTTTTACAACTCTATATTAAGTATAATTAATAAATGGCGTATGTTATGCATCTTATTTACGGAATAAACGTTTTTAGAATAACTTTTTTTATATGACACTATCTTTTTTCCTATATGTTGGCAAATATCACCTAAACAGAATGATTAATTCGATAAAATTTCGTACCAATTTTTGTCACCAGTTTTGGAAGTTTTCGTACCAGTTTTTGGTACCTGACCACGCCTTAACGATATTTTTCAAATTCTATCATTCAGAGAAAAAGAAAAAAATCCAGTTCATTTTGCTCAATTCAATTCTTTTTTGCTTGCCTGTAAAGTTTCTATGTGCGAATCTTATGAAAATGCGAATGCATGTTCTACAAATTCTGTTATCAATAAAAAAAGTAGTGAAAAATTAGATCGCATCCTCTAATTGGATGCATAAAAGATACACCTTCCAGGGCTCTGAGTTGGAAACATTTTTAGTGATTGAAGGAAGCTCATTTTCTTCATCAAATGTACTTTTACCAGTTAATCAGGCCATCGCCTGCAGAGTGAAATAACTAGAACTGAGCCCAGAAAAATAGATTATTTTCAAGTCAAAAAGCAAATTGGAACTGTGCAGGGGGGACGGTACACCCATTTCTAATACAAGGCGGGAAATAAGTGCGGAGCATCTAGAGTTGAAACTACAGTTCCCAGGACTTAAAAGAGAAGGGAGAGAGCTTTTCCCCTTGAAACAGACAGTGGGGAATGATGACGTAGCAATGATGCCACTGAGCAAAGATGCAATTGACAACATAGAAATTAGCGTTTTAAATTTGAAGAACCAGCGTTTAAAATTAGCTGTGTGTGAAAGATAACTATAATTTGGAAGAGACAATGTTACTGCAGTATGCATTCTATATTGAACATTAAAAAATTTAATAGTACTTATTCCATTTTAAAATAATAGATAAAATCCGCTACTCTTAGCATAAAGTTTTTTTTTTTTTTTAATTTGCAGGGATCTTTTTTTTTTTTCTTTTTTTCTTTAAATGCCTGTTTGTTTCTAATCATTTCTTTTATCTGCATGTTAACTAAGAGAACTGTACTACTGCTTCTAAGATAACTATAATAACAGCTATTTAAAATTAATCAATAAACAACCTTAAATTGGCACAGTTTTAAACATGTATGGTTATATATGGCAAAATTTCTGCTAATCTAAGTTTGAATTTCAGCGTAATTGTAAATTTTACATTCGCATATTTTTCTCACGATTCAATATATATATTCTTTATATTAATAAATTAATTAATAACAAATTTATATTAATATTATTAATTTTGTAACTTAGGCTTACATCAATATTTCATTTAAATAAATACATGTAAGGTTCTTATCTTAATTTAGACAAAACAACTTTACTCACAGTACCTAAAAAAATTATTTAATTTTTCAGAAGTGGGAGTTAAGGGGACAGGTCTTCTTATGCCATTATTACTTTAATGTTATACTTTATATATATATATATTGTCTGGAATGCTAAGCTAGCACAAAATCGAATCAATAATAACAGAGAATACAATAAAAATAACTGTAACAATAACTTAACAGAATTAGTTCTCATCTGAAATATGCTTTACGCTATTAACTTCTAAAATGTCATTTAGAAATACAAATCAAAACATATTATATATACTTACTTGTACAGTCGCAATGCAACTATAAGTTGTTGAAACATTATTTATTGGCTGTCACATTCGAAGCAATCCATTTTTTTACCTTTTGTGTTGCTTTGCTTTGGGAAAAAACATATGCATTTCTATTTAAGAAACATATTCTAATAAACGTTCGCACTCTGCAAAATAAACGAATTGCTTCTCTGTTAACTTCAGGATAATGTTTCTCCAGTTTATTAATTAAAGAGCCAATTACATGCTTCCATTTATACTAAGTTGTACCATGAACTGCACAAAATATGTTTTCGAACTCATAAACTGTATTCATCCTTGAATGAGAAGGTGTAGTCGAACTTCCTAAGGACAATAATTTAATCAATTCTGAATTAAATATTGGTTCAGGAGCACTATTTTTAGATATTGTTCCCAATGATGGGTCTTTGTCTCGCACACGATAGGCAATATAACCTGCAACATATGTTAATGCTTCTTTTCGGGGGTCGAAAATTGTCTGTCGGAATTCAATTCTAATTCCCAAGCCATAGATGGTTCCTCTATGAAATCCAAATCCAAATCATCAATAGCATTTAATGAAAAAGCATCTTCCTCCTCAGTTTTGAAAGCCCTTTCAAGTATTTCTGATGTTAAATATGAATCAATATTTCTGCTTTCTTTAGCCATGGATACTTTTGAAGACAAATTTGGCAGCTTATTAGCGAGTATTAATGGCTTTAAGCGGCGTATAACTTCACTAGGTGATGGATGGTCATTAAACCTACCAAGCCTACGAATCTGAATAAAGAGACTTTCAAGTGAACCCTGAGTTAAGCTAGAGTTTAAATACATTTAGCGTCATACGATGATTTCAAATCCTGGTGTAGGCCAAAAAGAGAATTTATTGAAATTATTATTCCTTTTTGGAAAGGCAGTAAGTTGGCTTTTCCCTGAACTCTTAATCAACCAATGAATTTCTTCAGTAATTCCAAAACTTGAATTTTTTTTTCATGATGTTCATTTAATCCAAATGCTGCTTTAAGTATTATCTGAAGGAGGGTATGGTTTGGCACTATTCATAATATCGAAAAATTTGTCGATTAACTCAAAAAAGTCGGATGCTTTTTATTTCCTGTGAGTGGAGTACACCTTTTGCGGTAGTTCTTGAAAATAATGTTTTCGCTGGAGCGACCTTTTGTCTCTCGTTTCCCTTGACCATTAAATAATTTGGTTTTAGCTTATGACGCAATTTAATTTTTCCTGAATCTTTATTTAAAACCTCTTTAATAATATCACCATTTTAAAACAGTTCCATTTTCTAAAATAAGTCCTTTATCTAAAAAGTGGTTTCTCAGTAAATTGCGGCGGGTGCGCTAAATCTGCAAAAACCCATATTTTTTTCGTTTGCAATACTGGATTTGGAAACTGAGAACTATTAATCGAAATCTGTAACTCTTTCCGCAAATTACTAGATCCTCCTTAATCAGATACGGTTGCTTTCACTTCTACTCCAGATTATTGAATATGTCTTATGAGTGAAAAAAGAAATTCTTTCTTCATTGGAGTGTTAAAATCAAACAATATTGGTTGTTTCCACCGCGAAATGAGAGCTCTGATTAAAACAAACTGCACTTTTTGAAAAGGACCGAGAATTTGGTCCAGTTTAGAGTCATAGCACAGTTTAGAATCTACGTGCTATTCGTCGAAACTGAGAACGCAAATTTTTTCTACAGAATTCAAATATTCGCATCTTTCCTTCATTACAGCAAGAACATCACTCTGAATTCCTGAACTACATGAAAATTTAGCGCACATTTAATGTGCTAGTGCTAGATAAAGGAATTCCCATTTTTTCTTTCCAAAAATCGTAGCTTTTAGATGACAGAGCTCTTATGACAATGCAACGTGAAATATCTTCACTAGTCCACATGATCTTTTCCTTCTTCTCTAGCAATGCGTTAATCTCCGTCTTTGTAAAAATATGCTTTAGACATTTTTCCAAATTCTGTGATCTTTTCTGTTTTATTTTTTTTTTTCCCTAAATTTTGCTGTTCGGGATTTTAATTTCTGAATTTCCGATACAAATTTCTTTCTAGATGTCGTCCACCTTCTTTGTCGCTGAGCAAACGTTCTAAATTTTTTCTTTTCTCTATTTTTCAATATTTTATTACAATTTTCTAAGGATATTATTTTGTTCTTCAAATTATGAATACATTCTTGTTTATCTTTACACTTAGGGCATTCAGGGATATTGTCACATAGGGCATTGTCTTTTGTAAGTTTTATTTCAAAATCATTCACATTTGATTTATTATCATCGGCTTCAATTTTGTTCTCGGCCTCAAAATAAATTTTCTTTAGGCTAAATTCATGTAGTCTTTCAAAAGCACTCTGCATTAGTTTTCTTTTCAAATGTATCCGATTTCTTGGTGTTATTTCGTTCACTGCACACGATAAATTTACTTCTGGCGCAGTATTGCATTTCAACAGTTTTTTTTTTTTTTTTTTTTTTTTTTGCAATACAATCAAGCGATTTCTCACGTCATCTTCATAATCACTGCACAGAAAATGTTCCCTGCAAATTCTTGCGTTTTTCACATTAATAGAATCCTGCCTTCGACATTTATGTATCCATTCTTTCGACAAAAGCAAACTGTCCTTTGGGAAAGCATGAAAAACAATATCTCTTCCTCTCCTATTTCTATAAGTGTTACGGCACGTTGCTAGAGCACAAGAAGCCATATTACATGAAGAATACTTTAAACATAGAATTTAAAAGGAAAACGGACTAAAACTATAGTACACAAATTATTAAATACTTGCATTATTAGAAAATAAATAGGTATGATTAAAATTAATTTGGGATATGCGACCTCCAGAAAATCGTCTCGCAACTGAATGAAACTACAGTTTTAAACGCGCGAAATCAGAGCAGGTGCAACAGAGACACGTCAGATTACTTCCAGTTCACCCCCTCCATGAGTCTCGCGTCGACGAGGAGTCGGAAAAAGGAATGAGCTAGCCCTTCTATTTATCCCTGTATCATGGCAATGAGAAGGAGTCCATTATGTTTTTAAGTGTAAAAATATAATGTATTTATTTAACTTTATCATTTGTGAATGGCACTTAAAAAATTACTATGAAAAATAACATTAAATTTTACAAATGAAATGTTTCTCGGTATTAATAAACAACAGACACAGGAAACTAAGTGAGTTTACCTGAATTTATCTATTTATATATCAAAATTGGCAACATGTACTAGCTTCCCTTTATAGGTATTGTAAAGCACCTAGGCAAGCACTTTAAACTCAGTGTCATTGTCTAAAGAAGCTCGCACATGCGCATTACTTTTTCTAAGCCACGCCTATTAAGGCTATGTTTTCCACCATTTTTGGTTTCCAGTTGGCAGCAAGAACATCTCCATGTGTCTTATCTCCTTAGCCAGCTAAAAGGATGGACAAATGCCAGCTAAAAGGATATCCAGTCTCTGCAGATTATACAAAATAAGATTCTCGGGATTATCACTGGAGCCCCGAACTTTGTACGAAATAAAAGTCTTCACGATTACCTGAAATTTGAGCTCCTCTCCTGGTTTCTGCACAGACTAAATTCAAAATTTTATTACTAGGCCATCAGAAATACGTCAGCCTGCCTTTCGGACATCTTTGCCTATAAAATACTGGATGAGGACATTAATATCAGGCCCTACGCAGCATTTCTTCAAAAGTCAGAAAATGCAGAGCCAAGACATCAGCAGCAGATTGTCCTTTTTAAGACCATGCCTTAACGATTTCTTTCAAAATAATTCTATCATTTAGAGAAAAAATAATTTCCAGTTCATTCTGTTCAATTCAATTCTTTTCTGCCTACCTATAAAGTTCTGCATAAGATTTTTTATTTATTGTTAATTTAATTTATTAGCTCGAAGCGGCATTTTGTTCTGTTTCACTATAAAAGTCGTGTTTTCTTGCAAATTGTTGTTACCAAATATTATCGCCCTGTGTTATATTTAAAGAAATTAAATATAGAAGAATCTGCATGAATACATGCATGTTTCTCGCACTGTGACAAAAACGACGGTATCTAGAGCCATCAAATTTTGAATGATGTAATCTTCCACCCCAACATGGGCCTCTGGACGGTCGAATTTCGAATTTGTTTTAATCTATTTCATATTTTTTAAAACTTTGACGAATTTTTGATTAACAAACACAACGTGTTCAGAGCGAGCGCTGTACGGAAAATAACAGCTTTATCTCCAGTGCGGAAATTCTAAAAATATGCTGTTTTCAAATGTATGTGGTTTACGGGCGAAGAACATGATATTCAATAAATATAGGTAACGCACAAAACGTTAAAGAAACAGTTCCTTTTGTGCGTAATATAAAATCTAAGTGCTTCTAGATTCTTCTAGATTTGATCTTTTTTTTTTCCCCCTTCATTACACTCAGAAAATTTTATGCTCCGAATTTTATAAATTACTAAAATAAATAATGCACTTTAATGTTAATACTTTAATGATGATATATTCAAATAAATGATCGTTTTCCAATGTTATTATAGTTTTGAAAATCACTTCCTGAAAATGTTCATTAAATTTTTTAAAAAAATTATCCGATCTTGTTTAATTTTACGTTATTTATTTCAAAGCATCACGTACTATCAACCTTATTAAATTTTACTTAATTTTTACGCAATATTAGGTTCATAAATTTTGTGCTTAGAGTTTTTACCGTTTTACCAAGAATTATGCGTGAAAAAAATGCGCGAAATGCAGTAAAAAGTGCTTTAACTGTGACTTTCATAATCTCATCACTATACAACGTACTACATTTAATAATTAAAAACAGTTATGTGATAACAAACGTTATAGGTTTCAGTGTTAAAGTAAACCAGATCGTCCCTACTCTTTCTTGCGGACATGTCGGTGACGCACGCCCCGCCCACTGGTTTAGTTTAGCTGTTATAAGAACATGCCAAAGTATCTCTTTAGCCTAGACGGTTCCCGAAGAGTGCGCCGCGAAGGCCAGGTGTGGCCCTTCCTTACTTCACTTGCGCTGAATGCTCGGGAATAGTTTTTATTAATTATACGTTCATTAATTTTATTCTATTTCTTAAAACACTAGTTAATAAATTTTTCTCAGTATTTTGATTTCAATTTGTCATCTAATTCCATTTAAATTATATTTTTATTTCTCCTTTTAATCTAAAGTGCTTACTATCAAATTCCTTTCTTTTAAAGAACTATTTTATTCTATCACCTTGCAATAATTTTATGTGTTTGTTTCAGATTCTACTCGATTATTCTCATATACTTAACTCCCTACAGATTCTTTGCTATCACTTCCTTGAATTTACTTAGCGAAATTCATGTTTATGGATTTTATTTTGCTAGGATGCGATTTCACTTTACAGGAAATCATTTCTCAATTCAAAGAAATCCCAACATATATTCACATAATACTAATCATGTGCGCAATAGGCCGAAAATGGCATTTTACTCAACGCGTAATCACTTACTACACATGTTGGGTTCTTTTCTTTAACTACATCCCACCACAAAGCGGGATTCCAAAAATACTTTCAAGCTCATTATAATGTTCCTCTCCACGGTAATCTTTAGTAAAAGACGAAAGATTAACTCGAGTGATGAAGGGAAACCAGACATAACAAAAAAAGTTTGAAAAACATCTAAAATTTACTTCTGTCAGTACAAAAACTGGTAGATAGTGACTATAAATATTAGTTTTTGTTTGAGGTTAATCATTCTTAGAACCATTTCTTCAAATAAACAGTCAAGAATTAATTAATCTCACTTATTAATCTTAAAAGTATTGCATTTTTTAGTTTGAATTTATTTATTTACGGATGTTACTAAAATCAGACGGGAATTTGTTATTTGTTTAATTTAAATTAATGCAGTTGCTGTTGGTGACAAATGACAATTTTATATTCGAAGCATAATCTCGTCTAGAACCTTAGCATAAGAATTTTTCATAAATTTCTTAACTTACTTTTACATAGTAAATTTCAATTAACATAGTAACTTACATTTTTTATAAGCTGACTGAAATCTGGTAAGGCCTGACATACTATTATTTAAACCATCGGATGTTTTTACAACTCTATATTAAGTATAATTAATAAATGGCGTATGTTATGCATCTTATTTACGGAATAAACGTTTTTAGAATAACTTTTTTTATATGACACTATCTTTTTTCCTATATGTTGGCAAATATCACCTAAACAGAATGATTAATTCGATAAAATTTCGTACCAATTTTTGTCACCAGTTTTGGAAGTTTTCGTACCAGTTTTTGGTACCTGACCACGCCTTAACGATATTTTTCAAATTCTATCATTCAGAGAAAAAGAAAAAAATCCAGTTCATTTTGCTCAATTCAATTCTTTTTTGCTTGCCTGTAAAGTTTCTATGTGCGAATCTTATGAAAATGCGAATGCATGTTCTACAAATTCTGTTATCAATAAAAAAAGTAGTGAAAAATTAGATCGCATCCTCTAATTGGATGCATAAAAGATACACCTTCCAGGGCTCTGAGTTGGAAACATTTTTAGTGATTGAAGGAAGCTCATTTTCTTCATCAAATGTACTTTTACCAGTTAATCAGGCCATCGCCTGCAGAGTGAAATAACTAGAACTGAGCCCAGAAAAATAGATTATTTTCAAGTCAAAAAGCAAATTGGAACTGTGCAGGGGGGACGGTACACCCATTTCTAATACAAGGCGGGAAATAAGTGCGGAGCATCTAGAGTTGAAACTACAGTTCCCAGGACTTAAAAGAGAAGGGAGAGAGCTTTTCCCCTTGAAACAGACAGTGGGGAATGATGACGTAGCAATGATGCCACTGAGCAAAGATGCAATTGACAACATAGAAATTAGCGTTTTAAATTTGAAGAACCAGCGTTTAAAATTAGCTGTGTGTGAAAGATAACTATAATTTGGAAGAGACAATGTTACTGCAGTATGCATTCTATATTGAACATTAAAAAATTTAATAGTACTTATTCCATTTTAAAATAATAGATAAAATCCGCTACTCTTAGCATAAAGTTTTTTTTTTTTTTTTAATTTGCAGGGATCTTTTTTTTTTTTCTTTTTTTCTTTAAATGCCTGTTTGTTTCTAATCATTTCTTTATCTGCATTTTAACTAAGAGAACTGTACTACTGCTTCTAAGATAACTATAATAACAGCTATTTAAAATTAATCAATAAACAACCTTAAATTGGCACAGTTTTAAACATGTATGGTTATATATGGCAAAATTTCTGCTAATCTAAGTTTGAATTTCAGCGTAATTGTAAATTTTACATTCGCATATTTTTCTCACGATTCAATATATATATTCTTTATATTAATAAATTAATTAATAACAAATTTATATTAATATTATTAATTTTGTAACTTAGGCTTACATCAATATTTCATTTAAATAAATACATGTAAGGTTCTTATCTTAATTTAGACAAAACAACTTTACTCACAGTACCTAAAAAAATTATTTAATTTTTCAGAAGTGGGAGTTAAGGGGACAGGTCTTCTTATGCCATTATTACTTTAATGTTATACTTTATATATATATATATTGTCTGGAATGCTAAGCTAGCACAAAATCGAATCAATAATAACAGAGAATACAATAAAAATAACTGTAACAATAACTTAACAGAATTAGTTCTCATCTGAAATATGCTTTACGCTATTAACTTCTAAAATGTCATTTAGAAATACAAATCAAAACATATTATATATACTTACTTGTACAGTCGCAATGCAACTACAAGTTGTTGAAACATTATTTATTGGCTGTCACATTCGAAGCAATCCATTTTTTTACCTTTTGTGTTGCTTTGCTTTGGGAAAAAACATATGCATTTCTATTTAAGAAACATATTCTAATAAACGTTCGCACTCTGCAAAATAAACGAATTGCTTCTCTGTTAACTTCAGGATAATGTTTCTCCAGTTTATTAATTAAAGAGCCAATTACATGCTTCCATTTATACTAAGTTGTACCATGAACTGCACAAAATATGTTTTCGAACTCATAAACTGTATTCATCCTTGAATGAGAAGGTGTAGTCGAACTTCCTAAGGACAATAATTTAATCAATTCTGAATTAAATATTGGTTCAGGAGCACTATTTTTAGATATTGTTCCCAATGATGGGTCTTTGTCTCGCACACGATAGGCAATATAACCTGCAACATATGTTAATGCTTCTTTTCGGGGGTCGAAAATTGTCTGTCGGAATTCAATTCTAATTCCCAAGCCATAGATGGTTCCTCTATGAAATCCAAATCCAAATCATCAATAGCATTTAATGAAAAAGCATCTTCCTCCTCAGTTTTGAAAGCCCTTTCAAGTATTTCTGATGTTAAATATGAATCAATATTTCTGCTTTCTTTAGCCATGGATACTTTTGAAGACAAATTTGGCAGCTTATTAGCGAGTATTAATGGCTTTAAGCGGCGTATAACTTCACTAGGTGATGGATGGTCATTAAACCTACCAAGCCTACGAATCTGAATAAAGAGACTTTCAAGTGAACCCTGAGTTAAGCTAGAGTTTAAATACATTTAGCGTCATACGATGATTTCAAATCCTGGTGTAGGCCAAAAAGAGAATTTATTGAAATTATTATTCCTTTTTGGAAAGGCAGTAAGTTGGCTTTTCCCTGAACTCTTAATCAACCAATGAATTTCTTCAGTAATTCCAAAACTTGAATTTTTTTTTCATGATGTTCATTTAATCCAAATGCTGCTTTAAGTATTATCTGAAGGAGGGTATGGTTTGGCACTATTCATAATATCGAAAAATTTGTCGATTAACTCAAAAAAGTCGGATGCTTTTTATTTCCTGTGAGTGGAGTACACCTTTTGCGGTAGTTCTTGAAAATAATGTTTTCGCTGGAGCGACCTTTTGTCTCTCGTTTCCCTTGACCATTAAATAATTTGGTTTTAGCTTATGACGCAATTTAATTTTTCCTGAATCTTTATTTAAAACCTCTTTAATAATATCACCATTTTAAAACAGTTCCATTTTCTAAAATAAGTCCTTTATCTAAAAAGTGGTTTCTCAGTAAATTGCGGCGGGTGCGCTAAATCTGCAAAAACCCATATTTTTTTCGTTTGCAATACTGGATTTGGAAACTGAGAACTATTAATCGAAATCTGTAACTCTTTCCGCAAATTACTAGATCCTCCTTAATCAGACACGGTTGCTTTCACTTCTACTCCAGATTATTGAATATGTCTTATGAGTGAAAAAAGAAATTCTTTCTTCATTGGAGTGTTAAAATCAAACAATATTGGTTGTTTCCACCGCGAAATGAGACCTCTGATTAAAACAAACTGCACTTTTTGAAAAGGACCGAGAATTTGGTCCAGTTTAGAGTCATAGCACAGTTTAGAATCTACGTGCTATTCGTCGAAACTGAGAACGCAAATTTTTTCTACAGAATTCAAATATTCGCATCTTTCCTTCATTACAGCAAGAACATCACTCTGAATTCCTGAACTACATGAAAATTTAGCGCGCATTTAATGTGCTAGTGCTAGATAAAGGAATTCCCATTTTTTCTTTCCAAAAATCGTAGCTTTTAGATGACAGAGCTCTTATGACAATGCAACGTGAAATATCTTCACTAGTCCACATGATCTTTTCCTTCTTCTCTAGCAATGCGTTAATCTCCGTCTTTGTAAAAATATGCTTTAGACATTTTTCCAAATTCTGTGATCTTTTCTGTTTTTTTTTTTTTTTTTTTTTTTTTTTTTTTTTTTTTTTTCCCTAAATTTTGCTGTTCGGGATTTTAATTTCTGAATTTCCGATACAAATTTCTTTCTAGATGTCGTCCGCCTTCTTTGTCGCTGAGCAAACGTTCTAAATTTTTTCTTTTCTCTATTTTTCAATATTTTATTACAATTTTCTAAGGATATTATTTTGTTCTTCAAATTATGAATACATTCTTGTTTATCTTTACACTTAGGGCATTCAGGGATATTGTCACATAGGGCATTGTCTTTTGTAAGTTTTATTTCAAAATCATTCACATTTGATTTATTATCATCGGCTTCAATTTTGTTCTCGGCCTCAAAATAAATTTTCTTTAGGCTAAATTCATGTAGTCTTTCAAAAGCACTCTGCATTAGTTTTCTTTTCAAATGTATCCGATTTCTTGGTGTTATTTCGTTCACTGCACACGATAAATTTACTTCTGGCGCAGTATTGCATTTCAACAGGTTTTTTTTTTTTTTTTTTTTTTTTTTTTTTTGCAATACAATCAAGCGATTTCTCACGTCATCTTCATAATCACTGCACAGAAAATGTTCCCTGCAAATTCTTGCGTTTTTCACATTAATAGAATCCTGCCTTCGACATTTATGTATCCATTCTTTCGACAAAAGCAAACTGTCCTTTGGGAAAGCATGAAAAACAATATCTCTTCCTCTCCTATTTCTATAAGTGTTACGGCACGTTGCTAGAGCACAAGAAGCCATATTACATAAAGAATACTTTAAACATAGAATTTAAAAGGAAAACTGACTAAAACTATAGTACACAAATTATTAAATACTTGCATTATTAGAAAATAAATAGGTATGATTAAAATTAATTTGGGATATGCGACCTCCAGAAAATCGTCTCGCAACTGAATGAAACTACAGTTTTAAACGCGCGAAATCAGAGCAGGTGCAACAGAGACACGTCAGATTACTTCCAGTTCACCCCCTCCATGAGTCTCGCGTCGACGAGGAGTCGGAAAAAGGAATGAGCTAGCCCTTCTATTTATCCCTGTATCATGGCAATGAGAAGGAGTCCATTATGTTTTTAAGTGTAAAAATATAATGTATTTATTTAACTTTATCATTTGTGAATGGCACTTAAAAAATTACTATGAAAAATAACATTAAATTTTACAAATGAAATGTTTCTCGGTATTAATAAACAACAGACACAGGAAACTAAGTGAGTTTACCTGAATTTATCTATTTATATATCAAAATTGGCAACATGTACTAGCTTCCCTTTATAGGTATTGTAAAGCACCTAGGCAAGCACTTTAAACTCAGTGTCATTGTCTAAAGAAGCTCGCACATGCGCATTACTTTTTCTAAGCCACGCCTATTAAGGCTATGTTTTCCACCATTTTTGGTTTCCAGTTGGCAGCAAGAACATCTCCATGTGTCTTATCTCCTTAGCCAGCTAAAAGGATGGACAAATGCCAGCTAAAAGGATATCCAGTCTCTGCAGATTATACAAAATAAGATTCTCGGGATTATCACTGGAGCCCCGAACTTTGTACGAAATAAAAGTCTTCACGATTACCTGAAATTTGAGCTCCTCTCCTGGTTTCTGCACAGACTAAATTCAAAATTTTATTACTAGGCCATCAGAAATACGTCAGCCTGCCTTTCGGACATCTTTGCCTATAAAATACTGGATGAGGACATTAATATCAGGCCCTACGCAGCATTTCTTCAAAAGTCAGAAAATGCAGAGCCAAGACATCAGCAGCAGATTGTCCTTTTTAAGACCATGCCTTAACGATTTCTTTCAAAATAATTCTATCATTTAGAGAAAAAATAATTTCCAGTTCATTCTGTTCAATTCAATTCTTTTCTGCCTACCTATAAAGTTCTGCATAAGATTTTTTATTTATTGTTAATTTAATTTATTAGCTCGAAGCGGCATTTTGTTCTGTTTCACTATAAAAGTCGTGTTTTCTTGCAAATTGTTGTTACCAAATATTATCGCCCTGTGTTATATTTAAAGAAATTAAATATAGAAGAATCTGCATGAATACATGCATGTTTCTCGCACTGTGACAAAAACGACGGTATCTAGAGCCATCAAATTTTGAATGATGTAATCTTCCACCCCAACATGGGCCTCTGGACGGTCGAATTTCGAATTTGTTTTAATCTATTTCATATTTTTTAAAACTTTGACGAATTTTTGATTAACAAACACAACGTGTTCAGAGCGAGCGCTGTACGGAAAATAACAGCTTTATCTCCAGTGCGGAAATTCTAAAAATATGCTGTTTTCAAATGTATGTGGTTTACGGGCGAAGAACATGATATTCAATAAATATAGGTAACGCACAAAACGTTAAAGAAACAGTTCCTTTTGTGCGTAATATAAAATCTAAGTGCTTCTAGATTCTTCTAGATTTGATCTTTTTTTTTTCCCCCTTCATTACACTCAGAAAATTTTATGCTCCGAATTTTATAAATTACTAAAATAAATAATGCACTTTAATGTTAATACTTTAATGATGATATATTCAAATAAATGATCGTTTTCCAATGTTATTATAGTTTTGAAAATCACTTCCTGAAAATGTTCATTAAATTTTTTAAAAAAATTATCCGATCTTGTTTAATTTTACGTTATTTATTTCAAAGCATCACGTACTATCAACCTTATTAAATTTTACTTAATTTTTACGCAATATTAGGTTCATAAATTTTGTGCTTAGAGTTTTTACCGTTTTACCAAGAATTATGCGTGAAAAAAATGCGCGAAATGCAGTAAAAAGTGCTTTAACTGTGACTTTCATAATCTCATCACTATACAACGTACTACATTTAATAATTAAAAACAGTTATGTGATAACAAACGTTATAGGTTTCAGTGTTAAAGTAAACCAGATCGTCCCTACTCTTTCTTGCGGACATGTCGGTGACGCACGCCCCGCCCACTGGTTTAGTTTAGCTGTTATAAGAACATGCCAAAGTATCTCTTTAGCCTAGACGGTTCCCGAAGAGTGCGCCGCGAAGGCCAGGTGTGGCCCTTCCTTACTTCACTTGCGCTGAATGCTCGGGAATAATTTTTATTAATTATACGTTCATTAATTTTATTCTATTTCTTAAAACACTAGTTAATAAATTTTTCTCAGTATTTTGATTTCAATTTGTCATCTAATTCCATTTAAATTATATTTTTATTTCTCCTTTTAATCTAAAGTGCTTACTATCAAATTCCTTTCTTTTAAAGAACTATTTTATTCTATCACCTTGCAATAATTTTATGTGTTTGTTTCAGATTCTACTCGATTATTCTCATATACTTAACTCCCTACAGATTCTTTGCTATCACTTCCTTGAATTTACTTAGCGAAATTCATGTTTATGGATTTTATTTTGCTAGGATGCGATTTCACTTTACAGGAAATCATTTCTCAATTCAAAGAAATCCCAACATATATTCACATAATACTAATCATGTGCGCAATAGGCCGAAAATGGCATTTTACTCAACGCGTAATCACTTACTACACATGTTGGGTTCTTTTCTTTAACTACATTCCACCACAAAGCGGGATTCCAAAAATACTTTCAAGCTCATTATAATGTTCCTCTCCACGGTAATCTTTAGTAAAAGACGAAAGATTAACTCGAGTGATGAAGGGAAACCAGACATAACAAAAAAAGTTTGAAAAACATCTAAAATTTACTTCTGTCAGTACAAAAACTGGTAGATAGTGACTATAAATATTAGTTTTTGTTTGAGGTTAATCATTCTTAGAACCATTTCTTCAAATAAACAGTCAAGAATTAATTAATCTCACTTATTAATCTTAAAAGTATTGCATTTTTTAGTTTGAATTTATTTATTTACGGATGTTACTAAAATCAGACGGGAATTTGTTATTTGTTTAATTTAAATTAATGCAGTTGCTGTTGGTGACAAATGACAATTTTATATTCGAAGCATAATCTCGTCTAGAACCTTAGCATAAGAATTTTTCATAAATTTCTTAACTTACTTTTACATAGTAAATTTCAATTAACATAGTAACTTACATTTTTTATAAGCTGACTGAAATCTGGTAAGGCCTGACATACTATTATTTAAACCATCGGATGTTTTTACAACTCTATATTAAGTATAATTAATAAATGGCGTATGTTATGCATCTTATTTACGGAATAAACGTTTTTAGAATAACTTTTTTTATATGACACTATCTTTTTTCCTATATGTTGGCAAATATCACCTAAACAGAATGATTAATCCGATAAAATTTCGTACCAATTTTTGTCACCAGTTTTGGAAGTTTTCGTACCAGTTTTTGGTACCTGACCACGCCTTAACGATATTTTTCAAATTCTATCATTCAGAGAAAAAGAAAAAAATCCAGTTCATTTTGCTCAATTCAATTCTTTTTTGCTTGCCTGTAAAGTTTCTATGTGCGAATCTTATGAAAATGCGAATGCATGTTCTACAAATTCTGTTATCAATAAAAAAAGTAGTGAAAAATTAGATCGCATCCTCTAATTGGATGCATAAAAGATACACCTTCCAGGGCTCTGAGTTGGAAACATTTTTAGTGATTGAAGGAAGCTCATTTTCTTCATCAAATGTACTTTTACCAGTTAATCAGGCCATCGCCTGCAGAGTGAAATAACTAGAACTGAGCCCAGAAAAATAGATTATTTTCAAGTCAAAAAGCAAATTGGAACTGTGCAGGGGGGACGGTACACCCATTTCTAATACAAGGCGGGAAATAAGTGCGGAGCATCTAGAGTTGAAACTACAGTTCCCAGGACTTAAAAGAGAAGGGAGAGAGCTTTTCCCCTTGAAACAGACAGTGGGGAATGATGACGTAGCAATGATGCCACTGAGCAAAGATGCAATTGACAACATAGAAATTAGCGTTTTAAATTTGAAGAACCAGCGTTTAAAATTAGCTGTGTGTGAAAGATAACTATAATTTGGAAGAGACAATGTTACTGCAGTATGCATTCTATATTGAACATTAAAAAATTTAATAGTACTTATTCCATTTTAAAATAATAGATAAAATCCGCTACTCTTAGCATAAAGTTTTTTTTTTTTTTAATTTGCAGGGATCTTTTTTTTTTTCTTTTTTTCTTTAAATGCCTGTTTGTTTCTAATCATTTCTTTTATCTGCATGTTAACTAAGAGAACTGTACTACTGCTTCTAAGATAACTATAATAACAGCTATTTAAAATTAATCAATAAACAACCTTAAATTGGCACAGTTTTAAACATGTATGGTTATATATGGCAAAATTTCTGCTAATCTAAGTTTGAATTTCAGCGTAATTGTAAATTTTACATTCGCATATTTTTCTCACGATTCAATATATATATTCTTTATATTAATAAATTAATTAATAACAAATTTATATTAATATTATTAATTTTGTAACTTAGGCTTACATCAATATTTCATTTAAATAAATACATGTAAGGTTCTTATCTTAATTTAGACAAAACAACTTTACTCACAGTACCTAAAAAAATTATTTAATTTTTCAGAAGTGGGAGTTAAGGGGACAGGTCTTCTTATGCCATTATTACTTTAATGTTATACTTTATATATATATATATTGTCTGGAATGCTAAGCTAGCACAAAATCGAATCAATAATAACAGAGAATACAATAAAAATAACTGTAACAATAACTTAACAGAATTAGTTCTCATCTGAAATATGCTTTACGCTATTAACTTCTAAAATGTCATTTAGAAATACAAATCAAAACATATTATATATACTTACTTGTACAGTCGCAATGCAACTACAAGTTGTTGAAACATTATTTATTGGCTGTCACATTCGAAGCAATCCATTTTTTTACCTTTTGTGTTGCTTTGCTTTGGGAAAAAACATATGCATTTCTATTTAAGAAACATATTCTAATAAACGTTCGCACTCTGCAAAATAAACGAATTGCTTCTCTGTTAACTTCAGGATAATGTTTCTCCAGTTTATTAATTAAAGAGCCAATTACATGCTTCCATTTATACTAAGTTGTACCATGAACTGCACAAAATATGTTTTCGAACTCATAAACTGTATTCATCCTTGAATGAGAAGGTGTAGTCGAACTTCCTAAGGACAATAATTTAATCAATTCTGAATTAAATATTGGTTCAGGAGCACTATTTTTAGATATTGTTCCCAATGATGGGTCTTTGTCTCGCACACGATAGGCAATATAACCTGCAACATATGTTAATGCTTCTTTTCGGGGGTCGAAAATTGTCTGTCGGAATTCAATTCTAATTCCCAAGCCATAGATGGTTCCTCTATGAAATCCAAATCCAAATCATCAATAGCATTTAATGAAAAAGCATCTTCCTCCTCAGTTTTGAAAGCCCTTTCAAGTATTTCTGATGTTAAATATGAATCAATATTTCTGCTTTCTTTAGCCATGGATACTTTTGAAGACAAATTTGGCAGCTTATTAGCGAGTATTAATGGCTTTAAGCGGCGTATAACTTCACTAGGTGATGGATGGTCATTAAACCTACCAAGCCTACGAATCTGAATAAAGAGACTTTCAAGTGAACCCTGAGTTAAGCTAGAGTTTAAATACATTTAGCGTCATACGATGATTTCAAATCCTGGTGTAGGCCAAAAAGAGAATTTATTGAAATTATTATTCCTTTTTGGAAAGGCAGTAAGTTGGCTTTTCCCTGAACTCTTAATCAACCAATGAATTTCTTCAGTAATTCCAAAACTTGAATTTTTTTTTCATGATGTTCATTTAATCCAAATGCTGCTTTAAGTATTATCTGAAGGAGGGTATGGTTTGGCACTATTCATAATATCGAAAAATTTGTCGATTAACTCAAAAAAGTCGGATGCTTTTTATTTCCTGTGAGTGGAGTACACCTTTTGCGGTAGTTCTTGAAAATAATGTTTTCGCTGGAGCGACCTTTTGTCTCTCGTTTCCCTTGACCATTAAATAATTTGGTTTTAGCTTATGACGCAATTTAATTTTTCCTGAATCTTTATTTAAAACCTCTTTAATAATATCACCATTTTAAAACAGTTCCATTTTCTAAAATAAGTCCTTTATCTAAAAAGTGGTTTCTCAGTAAATTGCGGCGGGTGCGCTAAATCTGCAAAAACCCATATTTTTTTCGTTTGCAATACTGGATTTGGAAACTGAGAACTATTAATCGAAATCTGTAACTCTTTCCGCAAATTACTAGATCCTCCTTAATCAGACACGGTTGCTTTCACTTCTACTCCAGATTATTGAATATGTCTTATGAGTGAAAAAAGAAATTCTTTCTTCATTGGAGTGTTAAAATCAAACAATATTGGTTGTTTCCACCGCGAAATGAGACCTCTGATTAAAACAAACTGCACTTTTTGAAAAGGACCGAGAATTTGGTCCAGTTCAGAGTCATAGCACAGTTTAGAATCTACGTGCTATTCGTCGAAACTGAGAACGCAAATTTTTTCTACAGAATTCAAATATTCGCATCTTTCCTTCATTACAGCAAGAACATCACTCTGAATTCCTGAACTACATGAAAATTTAGCGCGCATTTAATGTGCTAGTGCTAGATAAAGGAATTCCCATTTTTTCTTTCCAAAAATCGTAGCTTTTAGATGACAGAGCTCTTATGACAATGCAACGTGAAATATCTTCACTAGTCCACATGATCTTTTCCTTCTTCTCTAGCAATGCGTTAATCTCCGTCTTTGTAAAAATATGCTTTAGACATTTTTCCAAATTCTGTGATCTTTTCTGTTTTTTTTTTTTTTTTTTTTTTTTTTTTTTTTTTTTTTTTTCCCTAAATTTTGCTGTTCGGGATTTTAATTTCTGAATTTCCGATACAAATTTCTTTCTAGATGTCGTCCGCCTTCTTTGTCGCTGAGCAAACGTTCTAAATTTTTTCTTTTCTCTATTTTTCAATATTTTATTACAATTTTCTAAGGATATTATTTTGTTCTTCAAATTATGAATACATTCTTGTTTATCTTTACACTTAGGGCATTCAGGGATATTGTCACATAGGGCATTGTCTTTTGTAAGTTTTATTTCAAAATCATTCACATTTGATTTATTATCATCGGCTTCAATTTTGTTCTCGGCCTCAAAATAAATTTTCTTTAGGCTAAATTCATGTAGTCTTTCAAAAGCACTCTGCATTAGTTTTCTTTTCAAATGTATCCGATTTCTTGGTGTTATTTTGTTCACTGCACACGATAAATTTACTTCTGGCGCAGTATTGCATTTCAACAGTTTTTTTTTTTTTTTTTTTTTTTTTTTTTTTTTTTTTTTTTTGCAATACAATCAAGCGATTTCTCACGTCATCTTCATAATCACTGCACAGAAAATGTTCCCTGCAAATTCTTGCGTTTTTCACATTAATAGAATCCTGCCTTCGACATTTATGTATCCATTCTTTCGACAAAAGCAAACTGTCCTTTGGGAAAGCATGAAAAACAATATCTCTTCCTCTCCTATTTCTATAAGTGTTACGGCACGTTGCTAGAGCACAAGAAGCCATATTACATAAAGAATACTTTAAACATAGAATTTAAAAGGAAAACTGACTAAAACTATAGTACACAAATTATTAAATACTTGCATTATTAGAAAATAAATAGGTATGATTAAAATTAATTTGGGATATGCGACCTCCAGAAAATCGTCTCGCAACTGAATGAAACTACAGTTTTAAACGCGCGAAATCAGAGCAGGTGCAACAGAGACACGTCAGATTACTTCCAGTTCACCCCCTCCATGAGTCTCGCGTCGACGAGGAGTCGGAAAAAGGAATGAGCTAGCCCTTCTATTTATCCCTGTATCATGGCAATGAGAAGGAGTCCATTATGTTTTTAAGTGTAAAAATATAATGTATTTATTTAACTTTATCATTTGTGAATGGCACTTAAAAAATTACTATGAAAAATAACATTAAATTTTACAAATGAAATGTTTCTCGGTATTAATAAACAACAGACACAGGAAACTAAGTGAGTTTACCTGAATTTATCTATTTATATATCAAAATTGGCAACATGTACTAGCTTCCCTTTATAGGTATTGTAAAGCACCTAGGCAAGCACTTTAAACTCAGTGTCATTGTCTAAAGAAGCTCGCACATGCGCATTACTTTTTCTAAGCCACGCCTATTAAGGCTATGTTTTCCACCATTTTTGGTTTCCAGTTGGCAGCAAGAACATCTCCATGTGTCTTATCTCCTTAGCCAGCTAAAAGGATGGACAAATGCCAGCTAAAAGGATATCCAGTCTCTGCAGATTATACAAAATAAGATTCTCGGGATTATCACTGGAGCCCCGAACTTTGTACGAAATAAAAGTCTTCACGATTACCTGAAATTTGAGCTCCTCTCCTGGTTTCTGCACAGACTAAATTCAAAATTTTATTACTAGGCCATCAGAAATACGTCAGCCTGCCTTTCGGACATCTTTGCCTATAAAATACTGGATGAGGACATTAATATCAGGCCCTACGCAGCATTTCTTCAAAAGTCAGAAAATGCAGAGCCAAGACATCAGCAGCAGATTGTCCTTTTTAAGACCATGCCTTAACGATTTCTTTCAAAATAATTCTATCATTTAGAGAAAAAATAATTTCCAGTTCATTCTGTTCAATTCAATTCTTTTCTGCCTACCTATAAAGTTCTGCATAAGATTTTTTATTTATTGTTAATTTAATTTATTAGCTCGAAGCGGCATTTTGTTCTGTTTCACTATAAAAGTCGTGTTTTCTTGCAAATTGTTGTTACCAAATATTATCGCCCTGTGTTATATTTAAAGAAATTAAATATAGAAGAATCTGCATGAATACATGCATGTTTCTCGCACTGTGACAAAAACGACGGTATCTAGAGCCATCAAATTTTGAATGATGTAATCTTCCACCCCAACATGGGCCTCTGGACGGTCGAATTTCGAATTTGTTTTAATCTATTTCATATTTTTTAAAACTTTGACGAATTTTTGATTAACAAACACAACGTGTTCAGAGCGAGCGCTGTACGGAAAATAACAGCTTTATCTCCAGTGCGGAAATTCTAAAAATATGCTGTTTTCAAATGTATGTGGTTTACGGGCGAAGAACATGATATTCAATAAATATAGGTAACGCACAAAACGTTAAAGAAACAGTTCCTTTTGTGCGTAATATAAAATCTAAGTGCTTCTAGATTCTTCTAGATTTGATCTTTTTTTTTTCCCCCTTCATTACACTCAGAAAATTTTATGCTCCGAATTTTATAAATTACTAAAATAAATAATGCACTTTAATGTTAATACTTTAATGATGATATATTCAAATAAATGATCGTTTTCCAATGTTATTATAGTTTTGAAAATCACTTCCTGAAAATGTTCATTAAATTTTTTAAAAAAATTATCCGATCTTGTTTAATTTTACGTTATTTATTTCAAAGCATCACGTACTATCAACCTTATTAAATTTTACTTAATTTTTACGCAATATTAGGTTCATAAATTTTGTGCTTAGAGTTTTTACCGTTTTACCAAGAATTATGCGTGAAAAAAATGCGCGAAATGCAGTAAAAAGTGCTTTAACTGTGACTTTCATAATCTCATCACTATACAACGTACTACATTTAATAATTAAAAACAGTTATGTGATAACAAACGTTATAGGTTTCAGTGTTAAAGTAAACCAGATCGTCCCTACTCTTTCTTGCGGACATGTCGGTGACGCACGCCCCGCCCACTGGTTTAGTTTAGCTGTTATAAGAACATGCCAAAGTATCTCTTTAGCCTAGACGGTTCCCGAAGAGTGCGCCGCGAAGGCCAGGTGTGGCCCTTCCTTACTTCACTTGCGCTGAATGCTCGGGAATAATTTTTATTAATTATACGTTCATTAATTTTATTCTATTTCTTAAAACACTAGTTAATAAATTTTTCTCAGTATTTTGATTTCAATTTGTCATCTAATTCCATTTAAATTATATTTTTATTTCTCCTTTTAATCTAAAGTGCTTACTATCAAATTCCTTTCTTTTAAAGAACTATTTTATTCTATCACCTTGCAATAATTTTATGTGTTTGTTTCAGATTCTACTCGATTATTCTCATATACTTAACTCCCTACAGATTCTTTGCTATCACTTCCTTGAATTTACTTAGCGAAATTCATGTTTATGGATTTTATTTTGCTAGGATGCGATTTCACTTTACAGGAAATCATTTCTCAATTCAAAGAAATCCCAACATATATTCACATAATACTAATCATGTGCGCAATAGGCCGAAAATGGCATTTTACTCAACGCGTAATCACTTACTACACATGTTGGGTTCTTTTCTTTAACTACATTCCACCACAAAGCGGGATTCCAAAAATACTTTCAAGCTCATTATAATGTTCCTCTCCACGGTAATCTTTAGTAAAAGACGAAAGATTAACTCGAGTGATGAAGGGAAACCAGACATAACAAAAAAAGTTTGAAAAACATCTAAAATTTACTTCTGTCAGTACAAAAACTGGTAGATAGTGACTATAAATATTAGTTTTTGTTTGAGGTTAATCATTCTTAGAACCATTTCTTCAAATAAACAGTCAAGAATTAATTAATCTCACTTATTAATCTTAAAAGTATTGCATTTTTTAGTTTGAATTTATTTATTTACGGATGTTACTAAAATCAGACGGGAATTTGTTATTTGTTTAATTTAAATTAATGCAGTTGCTGTTGGTGACAAATGACAATTTTATATTCGAAGCATAATCTCGTCTAGAACCTTAGCATAAGAATTTTTCATAAATTTCTTAACTTACTTTTACATAGTAAATTTCAATTAACATAGTAACTTACATTTTTTATAAGCTGACTGAAATCTGGTAAGGCCTGACATACTATTATTTAAACCATCGGATGTTTTTACAACTCTATATTAAGTATAATTAATAAATGGCGTATGTTATGCATCTTATTTACGGAATAAACGTTTTTAGAATAACTTTTTTTATATGACACTATCTTTTTTCCTATATGTTGGCAAATATCACCTAAACAGAATGATTAATCCGATAAAATTTCGTACCAATTTTTGTCACCAGTTTTGGAAGTTTTCGTACCAGTTTTTGGTACCTGACCACGCCTTAACGATATTTTTCAAATTCTATCATTCAGAGAAAAAGAAAAAAATCCAGTTCATTTTGCTCAATTCAATTCTTTTTTGCTTGCCTGTAAAGTTTCTATGTGCGAATCTTATGAAAATGCGAATGCATGTTCTACAAATTCTGTTATCAATAAAAAAAGTAGTGAAAAATTAGATCGCATCCTCTAATTGGATGCATAAAAGATACACCTTCCAGGGCTCTGAGTTGGAAACATTTTTAGTGATTGAAGGAAGCTCATTTTCTTCATCAAATGTACTTTTACCAGTTAATCAGGCCATCGCCTGCAGAGTGAAATAACTAGAACTGAGCCCAGAAAAATAGATTATTTTCAAGTCAAAAAGCAAATTGGAACTGTGCAGGGGGGACGGTACACCCATTTCTAATACAAGGCGGGAAATAAGTGCGGAGCATCTAGAGTTGAAACTACAGTTCCCAGGACTTAAAAGAGAAGGGAGAGAGCTTTTCCCCTTGAAACAGACAGTGGGGAATGATGACGTAGCAATGATGCCACTGAGCAAAGATGCAATTGACAACATAGAAATTAGCGTTTTAAATTTGAAGAACCAGCGTTTAAAATTAGCTGTGTGTGAAAGATAACTATAATTTGGAAGAGACAATGTTACTGCAGTATGCATTCTATATTGAACATTAAAAAATTTAATAGTACTTATTCCATTTTAAAATAATAGATAAAATCCGCTACTCTTAGCATAAAGTTTTTTTTTTTTTTTTAATTTGCAGGGATCTTTTTTTTTTTTCTTTTTTTCTTTAAATGCCTGTTTGTTTCTAATCATTTCTTTTATCTGCATGTTAACTAAGAGAACTGTACTACTGCTTCTAAGATAACTATAATAACAGCTATTTAAAATTAATCAATAAACAACCTTAAATTGGCACAGTTTTAAACATGTATGGTTATATATGGCAAAATTTCTGCTAATCTAAGTTTGAATTTCAGCGTAATTGTAAATTTTACATTCGCATATTTTTCTCACGATTCAATATATATATTCTTTATATTAATAAATTAATTAATAACAAATTTATATTAATATTATTAATTTTGTAACTTAGGCTTACATCAATATTTCATTTAAATAAATACATGTAAGGTTCTTATCTTAATTTAGACAAAACAACTTTACTCACAGTACCTAAAAAAATTATTTAATTTTTCAGAAGTGGGAGTTAAGGGGACAGGTCTTCTTATGCCATTATTACTTTAATGTTATACTTTATATATATATATATTGTCTGGAATGCTAAGCTAGCACAAAATCGAATCAATAATAACAGAGAATACAATAAAAATAACTGTAACAATAACTTAACAGAATTAGTTCTCATCTGAAATATGCTTTACGCTATTAACTTCTAAAATGTCATTTAGAAATACAAATCAAAACATATTATATATACTTACTTGTACAGTCGCAATGCAACTACAAGTTGTTGAAACATTATTTATTGGCTGTCACATTCGAAGCAATCCATTTTTTTACCTTTTGTGTTGCTTTGCTTTGGGAAAAAACATATGCATTTCTATTTAAGAAACATATTCTAATAAACGTTCGCACTCTGCAAAATAAACGAATTGCTTCTCTGTTAACTTCAGGATAATGTTTCTCCAGTTTATTAATTAAAGAGCCAATTACATGCTTCCATTTATACTAAGTTGTACCATGAACTGCACAAAATATGTTTTCGAACTCATAAACTGTATTCATCCTTGAATGAGAAGGTGTAGTCGAACTTCCTAAGGACAATAATTTAATCAATTCTGAATTAAATATTGGTTCAGGAGCACTATTTTTAGATATTGTTCCCAATGATGGGTCTTTGTCTCGCACACGATAGGCAATATAACCTGCAACATATGTTAATGCTTCTTTTCGGGGGTCGAAAATTGTCTGTCGGAATTCAATTCTAATTCCCAAGCCATAGATGGTTCCTCTATGAAATCCAAATCCAAATCATCAATAGCATTTAATGAAAAAGCATCTTCCTCCTCAGTTTTGAAAGCCCTTTCAAGTATTTCTGATGTTAAATATGAATCAATATTTCTGCTTTCTTTAGCCATGGATACTTTTGAAGACAAATTTGGCAGCTTATTAGCGAGTATTAATGGCTTTAAGCGGCGTATAACTTCACTAGGTGATGGATGGTCATTAAACCTACCAAGCCTACGAATCTGAATAAAGAGACTTTCAAGTGAACCCTGAGTTAAGCTAGAGTTTAAATACATTTAGCGTCATACGATGATTTCAAATCCTGGTGTAGGCCAAAAAGAGAATTTATTGAAATTATTATTCCTTTTTGGAAAGGCAGTAAGTTGGCTTTTCCCTGAACTCTTAATCAACCAATGAATTTCTTCAGTAATTCCAAAACTTGAATTTTTTTTTCATGATGTTCATTTAATCCAAATGCTGCTTTAAGTATTATCTGAAGGAGGGTATGGTTTGGCACTATTCATAATATCGAAAAATTTGTCGATTAACTCAAAAAAGTCGGATGCTTTTTATTTCCTGTGAGTGGAGTACACCTTTTGCGGTAGTTCTTGAAAATAATGTTTTCGCTGGAGCGACCTTTTGTCTCTCGTTTCCCTTGACCATTAAATAATTTGGTTTTAGCTTATGACGCAATTTAATTTTTCCTGAATCTTTATTTAAAACCTCTTTAATAATATCACCATTTTAAAACAGTTCCATTTTCTAAAATAAGTCCTTTATCTAAAAAGTGGTTTCTCAGTAAATTGCGGCGGGTGCGCTAAATCTGCAAAAACCCATATTTTTTTCGTTTGCAATACTGGATTTGGAAACTGAGAACTATTAATCGAAATCTGTAACTCTTTCCGCAAATTACTAGATCCTCCTTAATCAGATACGGTTGCTTTCACTTCTACTCCAGATTATTGAATATGTCTTATGAGTGAAAAAAGAAATTCTTTCTTCATTGGAGTGTTAAAATCAAACAATATTGGTTGTTTCCACCGCGAAATGAGACCTCTGATTAAAACAAACTGCACTTTTTGAAAAGGACCGAGAATTTGGTCCAGTTTAGAGTCATAGCACAGTTTAGAATCTACGTGCTATTCGTCGAAACTGAGAACGCAAATTTTTTCTACAGAATTCAAATATTCGCATCTTTCCTTCATTACAGCAAGAACATCACTCTGAATTCCTGAACTACATGAAAATTTAGCGCACATTTAATGTGCTAGTGCTAGATAAAGGAATTCCCATTTTTTCTTTCCAAAAATCGTAGCTTTTAGATGACAGAGCTCTTATGACAATGCAACGTGAAATATCTTCACTAGTCCACATGATCTTTTCCTTCTTCTCTAGCAATGCGTTAATCTCCGTCTTTGTAAAAATATGCTTTAGACATTTTTCCAAATTCTGTGATCTTTTCTGTTTTTTTTTTTTTTTTTTTTTTTTTTTTTCCCTAAATTTTGCTGTTCGGGATTTTAATTTCTGAATTTCCGATACAAATTTCTTTCTAGATGTCGTCCACCTTCTTTGTCGCTGAGCAAACGTTCTAAATTTTTTCTTTTCTCTATTTTTCAATATTTTATTACAATTTTCTAAGGATATTATTTTGTTCTTCAAATTATGAATACATTCTTGTTTATCTTTACACTTAGGGCATTCAGGGATATTGTCACATAGGGCATTGTCTTTTGTAAGTTTTATTTCAAAATCATTCACATTTGATTTATTATCATCGGCTTCAATTTTGTTCTCGGCCTCAAAATAAATTTTCTTTAGGCTAAATTCATGTAGTCTTTCAAAAGCACTCTGCATTAGTTTTCTTTTCAAATGTATCCGATTTCTTGGTGTTATTTCGTTCACTGCACACGATAAATTTACTTCTGGCGCAGTATTGCATTTCAACAGGTTTTTTTTTTTTTTTTTTTTTGGCAATACAATCAAGCGATTTCTCACGTCATCTTCATAATCACTGCACAGAAAATGTTCCCTGCAAATTCTTGCGTTTTTCACATTAATAGAATCCTGCCTTCGACATTTATGTATCCATTCTTTCGACAAAAGCAAACTGTCCTTTGGGAAAGCATGAAAAACAATATCTCTTCCTCTCCTATTTCTATAAGTGTTACGGCACGTTGCTAGAGCACAAGAAGCCATATTACATAAAGAATACTTTAAATATAGAATTTAAAAGGAAAACTGACTAAAACTATAGTACACAAATTATTAAATACTTGCATTATTAGAAAATAAATAGGTATGATTAAAATTAATTTGGGATATGCGACCTCCAGAAAATCGTCTCGCAACTGAATGAAACTACAGTTTTAAACGCGCGAAATCAGAGCAGGTGCAACAGAGACACGTCAGATTACTTCCAGTTCACCCCCTCCATGAGTCTCGTGTCGACGAGGAGTCGGAAAAAGGAATGAGCTAGCCCTTCTATTTATCCCTGTATCATGGCAATGAGAAGGAGTCCATTATGTTTTTAAGTGTAAAAATATAATGTATTTATTTAACTTTATCATTTGTGAATAGCACTTAAAAAATTACTATGAAAAATAACATTAAATTTTACAAATGAAATGTTTCTCGGTATTAATAAACAACAGACACAGGAAACTAAGTGAGTTTACCTGAATTTATCTATTTATATATCAAAATTGGCAACATGTACTAGCTTCCCTTTATAGGTATTGTAAAGCACCTAGGCAAGCACTTTAAACTCAGTGTCATTGTCTAAAGAAGCTCGCACATGCGCATTACTTTTTCTAAGCCACGCCTATTAAGGCTATGTTTTCCACCATTTTTGGTTTCCAGTTGGCAGCAAGAACATCTCCATGTGTCTTATCTCCTTAGCCAGCTAAAAGGATGGACAAATGCCAGCTAAAAGGATATCCAGTCTCTGCAGATTATACAAAATAAGATTCTCGGGATTATCACTGGAGCCCCGAACTTTGTACGAAATAAAAGTCTTCACGATTACCTGAAATTTGAGCTCCTCTCCTGGTTTCTGCACAGACTAAATTCAAAATTTTATTACTAGGCCATCAGAAATACGTCAGCCTGCCTTTCGGACATCTTTGCCTATAAAATACTGGATGAGGACATTAATATCAGGCCCTACGCAGCATTTCTTCAAAAGTCAGAAAATGCAGAGCCAAGACATCAGCAGCAGATTGTCCTTTTTAAGACCATGCCTTAACGATTTCTTTCAAAATAATTCTATCATTTAGAGAAAAAATAATTTCCAGTTCATTCTGTTCAATTCAATTCTTTTCTGCCTACCTATAAAGTTCTGCATAAGATTTTTTATTTATTGTTAATTTAATTTATTAGCTCGAAGCGGCATTTTGTTCTGTTTCACTATAAAAGTCGTGTTTTCTTGCAAATTGTTGTTACCAAATATTATCGCCCTGTGTTATATTTAAAGAAATTAAATATAGAAGAATCTGCATGAATACATGCATGTTTCTCGCACTGTGACAAAAACGACGGTATCTAGAGCCATCAAATTTTGAATGATGTAATCTTCCACCCCAACATGGGCCTCTGGACGGTCGAATTTCGAATTTGTCTTAATCTATTTCATATTTTTTAAAACTTTGACGAATTTTTGATTAACAAACACAACGTGTTCAGAGCGAGCGCTGTACGGAAAATAACAGCTTTATCTCCAGTGCGGAAATTCTAAAAATATGCTGTTTTCAAATGTATGTGGTTTACGGGCGAAGAACATGATATTCAATAAATATAGGTAACGCACAAAACGTTAAAGAAACAGTTCCTTTTGTGCGTAATATAAAATCTAAGTGCTTCTAGATTCTTCTAGATTTGATCTTTTTTTTTTCCCCCTTCATTACACTCAGAAAATTTTATGCTCCGAATTTTATAAATTACTAAAATAAATAATGCACTTTAATGTTAATACTTTAATGATGATATATTCAAATAAATGATCGTTTTCCAATGTTATTATAGTTTTGAAAATCACTTCCTGAAAATGTTCATTAAATTTTTTAAAAAAATTATCCGATCTTGTTTAATTTTACGTTATTTATTTCAAAGCATCACGTACTATCAACCTTATTAAATTTTACTTAATTTTTACGCAATATTAGGTTCATAAATTTTGTGCTTAGAGTTTTTACCGTTTTACCAAGAATTATGCGTGAAAAAAATGCGCGAAATGCAGTAAAAAGTGCTTTAACTGTGACTTTCATAATCTCATCACTATACAACGTACTACATTTAATAATTAAAAACAGTTATGTGATAACAAACGTTATAGGTTTCAGTGTTAAAGTAAACCAGATCGTCCCTACTCTTTCTTGCGGACATGTCGGTGACGCACGCCCCGCCCACTGGTTTAGTTTAGCTGTTATAAGAACATGCCAAAGTATCTCTTTAGCCTAGACGGTTCCCGAAGAGTGCGCCGCGAAGGCCAGGTGTGGCCCTTCCTTACTTCACTTGCGCTGAATGCTCGGGAATAATTTTTATTAATTATACGTTCATTAATTTTATTCTATTTCTTAAAACACTAGTTAATAAATTTTTCTCAGTATTTTGATTTCAATTTGTCATCTAATTCCATTTAAATTATATTTTTATTTCTCCTTTTAATCTAAAGTGCTTACTATCAAATTCCTTTCTTTTAAAGAACTATTTTATTCTATCACCTTGCAATAATTTTATGTGTTTGTTTCAGATTCTACTCGATTATTCTCATATACTTAACTCCCTACAGATTCTTTGCTATCACTTCCTTGAATTTACTTAGCGAAATTCATGTTTATGGATTTTATTTTGCTAGGATGCGATTTCACTTTACAGGAAATCATTTCTCAATTCAAAGAAATCCCAACATATATTCACATAATACTAATCATGTGCGCAATAGGCCGAAAATGGCATTTTACTCAACGCGTAATCACTTACTACACATGTTGGGTTCTTTTCTTTAACTACATCCCACCACAAAGCGGGATTCCAAAAATACTTTCAAGCTCATTATAATGTTCCTCTCCACGGTAATCTTTAGTAAAAGACGAAAGATGAACTCGAGTGATGAAGGGAAACCAGACATAACAAAAAAAGTTTGAAAAACATCTAAAATTTACTTCTTTCAGTACAAAAACTGGTAGATAGTGACTATAAATATTAGTTTTTGTTTGAGATTAATCATTCTTAGAACCATTTCTTCAAATAAACAGTCAAGAATTAATTAATCTCACTTATTAATCTTAAAAGTATTGCATTTTTTAGTTTGAATTTATTTATTTACGGATGTTACTAAAATCAGACGGGAATTTGTTATTTGTTTAATTTAAATTAATGCAGTTGCTGTTGGTGACAAATGACAATTTTATATTCGAAGCATAATCTCGTCTAGAACCTTAGCATAAGAATTTTTCATAAATTTCTTAACTTACTTTTACATAGTAAATTTCAATTAACATAGTAACTTACATTTTTTATAAGCTGACTGAAATCTGGTAAGGCCTGACATACTATTATTTAAACCATCGGATGTTTTTACAACTCTATATTAAGTATAATTAATAAATGGCGTATGTTATGCATCTTATTTACGGAATAAACGTTTTTAGAATAACTTTTTTTATATGACACTATCTTTTTTCCTATATGTTGGCAAATATCACCTAAACAGAATGATTAATCCGATAAAATTTCGTACCAATTTTTGTCACCAGTTTTGGAAGTTTTCGTACCAGTTTTTGGTACCTGACCACGCCTTAACGATATTTTTCAAATTCTATCATTCAGAGAAAAAGAAAAAAATCCAGTTCATTTTGCTCAATTCAATTCTTTTTTGCTTGCCTGTAAAGTTTCTATGTGCGAATCTTATGAAAATGCGAATGCATGTTCTACAAATTCTGTTATCAATAAAAAAAGTAGTGAAAAATTAGATCGCATCCTCTAATTGGATGCATAAAACATACACCTTCCAGGGCTCTGAGTTGGAAACATTTTTAGTGATTGAAGGAAGCTCATTTTCTTCATCAAATGTACTTTTACCAGTTAATCAGGCCATCGCCTGCAGAGTGAAATAACTAGAACTGAGCCCAGAAAAATAGATTATTTTCAAGTCAAAAAGCAAATTGGAACTGTGCAGGGGGGACGGTACACCTATTTCTAATACAAGGCGGGAAATAAGTGCGGAGCATCTAGAGTTGAAACTACAGTTCCCAGGACTTAAAAGAGAAGGGAGAGAGCTTTTCCCCTTGAAACAGACAGTGGGGAATGATGACGTAGCAATGATGCCACTGAGCAAAGATGCAATTGACAACATAGAAATTAGCGTTTTAAATTTGAAGAACCAGCGTTTAAAATTAGCTGTGTGTGAAAGATAACTATAATTTGGAAGAGACAATGTTACTGCAGTATGCATTCTATATTGAACATTAAAAAATTTAATAGTACTTATTCCATTTTAAAATAATAGATAAAATCCGCTACTCTTAGCATAAAGTTTTTTTTTTTTTTTTTTTAATTTGCAGGGATCTTTTTTTTTTTTTTTCTTTAAATGCCTGTTTGTTTCTAATCATTTCTTTATCTGCATTTTAACTAAGAGAACTGTACTACTGCTTCTAAGATAACTATAATAACAGCTATTTAAAATTAATCAATAAACAACCTTAAATTGGCACAGTTTTAAACATGTATGGTTATATATGGCAAAATTTCTGCTAATCTAAGTTTGAATTTCAGCGTAATTGTAAATTTTACATTCGCATATTTTTCTCACGATTCAATATATATATTCTTTATATTAATAAATTAATTAATAACAAATTTATATTAATATTATTAATTTTGTAACTTAGGCTTACATCAATATTTCATTTAAATAAATACATGTAAGGTTCTTATCTTAATTTAGACAAAACAACTTTACTCACAGTACCTAAAAAAATTATTTAATTTTTCAGAAGTGGGAGTTAAGGGGACAGGTCTTCTTATGCCATTATTACTTTAATGTTATACTTTATATATATATATAATTTGAAATGCTAAGCTAGCACAAAATCGAATCAATAATAACAGAGAATACAATAAAAATAACTGAAACAATAACTTAACAGAATTAGTTCTTATCTGAAATATGCTTTACGTTATTAACTTCTAAAATGTCATCTAGAAATACAAATGAAAACATATTATATATACTTACTTGTACAGTCGCAATGGAACTACAAGTTGTTGAAACATTATTTATTGGCTGCCACATTCGAAGCAATCCATTTTTTGCCTTTTGTGTTGCTTTGCTTTGGAAAAAAACATATGCATTTCTATTTAAGAAAAATATTCTAATAAAAGTTCGCACCCTGCAAAATAAACGAATTGATTCTCTGTTAACTTCAGGATAATTTTTCTCCAGTATATTAAATAAAGAGCCAATTACATGCTTCCCTTTATACTAAGTTGTACCATGAACTGCACAAAATATGTTTTCGAACTCATAAACTGTATTCATCCATGAATGAGAAGGTGTAGTCAAACCTCCTAAGGACAATAATTTATTCAGGTCTGAATTAAATATTGGTTCAGGAGCACTATTTTTAGATATTGTTCCCAATGATGGGTCTTTATCTCGCACACGATAGGCAATATAACCTGCAACATATGTTAATGCTTCTTTTTCGGGGGTCGAAAATTGTCTGTCGGAATTCAATTCTAATTCCCAAGCCATAGATGGTTCCTCTATGAAATCCAAATCCAAATCATCAATAGCATTTAATGGAAAAGCATCTTTCTCCTCAGTATTGAAAGCCCTTTCAAGTATTTCTGATGTTAAATATGAATCCATATTTCTGCTTTCCTTAGTCAAGCATACTTTTGAAGATAAATTTGGCAGCTTATTAGCGAGTATCAATGGCTTTAAGCGGGGTATAACTTCACTAGTTGATGGATGGTCATTAAACCTAACAAGCCCTCGAATCTGACTAAAGAGACTTTCAAGTGCACCCTGAGTTAAGCTAGAGTTTAAATATATTTAGCATCATACGATGATTTCAAATCCTGGTGTAGGCCAAAAAGAGAATTTATTGAAATTATTATTCCTTTTTGGAAAGGCAGTAAGTTGGCTTTTCCCTGAACTCTTAATCAACCAATGAATTTCTTCATTAATTCCAAAACTTGAATTTTTTTTTTCATGATGCTCATTTAATCCAAATGCTGCTTTAAGTATTATCTGAGGGAGAGTATGGTTTGGCACTATTAATAATATCGAAAAACTTGTCGATTAACTCAAAAAAGTCGGATGCTCTTTTATTTCCTGTGAGTGGAGTACACATTTTGCAGTAGTTCTTGAAAATAATGTTTTCGCTGGAGCGACTTTTTGTCTCTCGTTTCGCTTGACCATTAAATAATTTGGTTTTAGTTTATGACGCAATTTAATTTTTCCTGAATCTTTATTTAAAACCTCTTTAATAATATCACCATTTTAAAATAGTTCCATTTTCTAAAATAAGTCCTTTATCTATTCGCGTCATGGACGCCAAGAGTGACGGACGTACGAGCTCTGAGGCCCGTAATGTTAGCGATGGAGCCACGAATACGGCGCCGCCAGGAGGCAATCAATCCACTTCTCCTCCGCCTCTACATATTCTGACTGATATGGATACCACTACTTCAACTCCTCCTGCTTCTCCTTCTGCACTAGAGCTTTCTAAAAGTGCACTCCAGATCTACTCTCTCAAAACTCGCCATACTGACCTTCTCTTCGACATACAGCGACTACAACGACCTGAGACACCGAATAAGGACCTTATGCTGAAACAACTACAGGATGAGGGTGAGAAAATTTTATTTTCTTTACATACACTCTGTACCAAACTTAACATCAATTTATTCACTTTACCTGCTACCGAAGAAGAGTTTATCAAAGAAATGAAAAAAATCTACAATAGCCCCTGATTCTGACTCCAAAACTCCTAAACCAAAATCACCCTCATCCTTAGACAATCAGAACCCACCTAAAGAAATTTCTAAGCAAGACTGAAAAAAACGCACCAGACCAGTCGACAGTGACGGCTTTGCAATCCCCCCTAAACACTTGATTGCAAAGAAATTACCCAGCACTAGTGAAAATACCAACAACATTCCAACATCAAACTCATACGCAAACATTCAAAACATCACAGAAAACACTGAAAACGTAACACAGCAGCCGGCTGATACTCCAAACCCAAAATTCAAACTCCACCACCCATATTCATTAAACCACGTGCTGATTGGTTCCTTTTGCTAAATCAGTTACGCAGACACGCACCAACTGTCCTATCCAAACATGACATAGAATTAAGACACAATAACACGCCGAATAAATACTAATTCAGAAGTCAAACAACAAAAATCAGCGTTATATTTACAAAATTTTCACAGGACTAGTTTCGATGGTTTTACCGAACCACCGATTTACCGATTTTTTCATAAAAATCTTTCTTTTCTAGTTAACGATCCTAATTCCAATCCAAATTTGCCTTCGGCCTTTAAACAAATTATGTTTTAGTTCTGGTTTTACCAACAGATGGCGCCACTTGCATATTCTTGTCCAGGCTTTCTTATCTTATCTAATCATTATTTCCTATCTTGTTCATTTGCGGTTTTGCAGCTGAAGATGGTGGTTCGGTAAAACCATCGAAACTAGTCCTGTGAAAATTTTGTAAATATAACGCTGATTTTTGTTGCTTGACTTCTGAATTAGTAATGACATAGAAATTTTACGCCTCACCACCACTAATGAAACAGATTACAGGACAGTTGTTAGATTCCTTACAGAAAACAACATACAATTTAAATCACATACATTAAAATCAGACAGACCACTCAAAGTGGTCATTAGGGGATTACCCTCAAACACACCGATCAACGTTGTGCAGACTGCGGTCGAAGTGCTTGGTTTTAAAATCCACAAGATATCTCAATTAAAGAAATGGAAGACCAAAATGCCGATGCCTCTTTTCTACATTCAGATACATAACAGCCTCAAAGCATCTGAAATCTACTCCATCACAGAACTCCTTGGTACGGAAGTCGCCATGGAACTCTTCAAAGGGCAGAAAGGTCCCTCTCAATGCTGGCGTTGCCAGGGATTCTTCCATTCATCGGAAGTATGCACATTACCACAACGCTGTGTCAGATGCGCTGGTCCGCATCAGGCTAAAGATTGTACCAAGCCCTTTGAAGAACCCAACAAATGTGCTAACTGTTCCGGTAACCACGCAGCTAACTGGAGATCATGCCCAAGATTCCCAGGATCCAAAAATAGACAGCCACCAAAACCAAGTACCAAGCCCAGTCAGACCGTTGACAACACAAACAAATTTAATCTACAAAGCACTACATTCCCAACACTGCCGGCTGCACACACACCCAGTGCAAATAATATTCGCCCTGGAGTTTCCTACTCCGCTACCCTTACGGGTATGCAACAGACTGCACCCCAACTTATTCTAAATTTATCGGACCCCATTGGAGTTAATTCGAACCTAAATTGTACGAAATCCTTTTGGCTATTATCCAAATTTCTAACCAGCCTGGTATTGACCAGAGAAGACCACTTTTGGCATTCAAAAACGCCTTACCGCAGCTCAGAGTGGCTCCATCTGGTGCTGACGCGGCTTACTACATCTTTGAGAGTTATGTCACTCTCCAATTTTCTGATTCCCACAATCATTAAAATTCAATACTTTGAAAGGGTTGAAAAATCTTAAACTATGCACCTGGAAAGCAAATGGCATTCTTTCCAAATTCCATGAGTTTAGAGACTATGTAGAAGAGAAGGAATTTGATATCATTTTTGTCCAAGAGACCAAACTCCAGCCAGGGAGAGCACCCAAGCTTGTAAATTATGCATTGTATAAAAATGACAGACAAGCTTCAGATACACGTGATGTTTATCATGGTGGCACTTGTGTCTACATAAAAAATTCAATACCACATAGAGGAATTGACACACCGAGTATGAGCAAACCCGAAGCAACAATTATCGAAATTTTTATTCAAAATTCGCCTTCCCTAGTTATGATCTCTGCCTATCTCCCACCAGGTGGAAATTTTCCTGTGGTAGATTTCAACAAACTGCTCAATTTTTCAAATAATCTAATCATAGCTGGTGATTTAAATTGTCACCATCAGCATTGGCGTTGTCGCAGATCAAACCCTGCTGGTCGTAGCCTCCTAAAATGGGCTCAGTGCGCCCAAATTAAAATTATTGCGCCGGATTCCCCCACTAGATATGGTTCACGGGGTGCCCCCTCATTCATTGACTTGGCACTTTTTAGAAACATCCCTTTTGGATACAAAGTGACTGTTGAAAATTGTTTATCATCAGATCACAACCCCGTGATCATCGACCTTAGCTGTACTGTTTTTACTCAAAATTTTCCGGCACTCGTCTCTACAAATTGGGACAATTTTCGTTTTAAACTTAATACTAAAATTTTGCCCTCCCTCGAAATTAAATCCAGCCATGATATAGACACGGCAGTAGATCAGTTAACGAACACCTTAACTCATACTTATAAGGAAGTATCAAAACCCACCCTCAGACCCAATTTTCATAAATTACCTCAAGAAATTAAACTCAAAATTAAAGAAAAGAATAAATACGGAGACTTTCAAAAAGAAATAGAAATCCTGGCTTAAAAATTCCACTCCGTACTCTCCAAAATGAGATCAAGGCATCATGTGACCAGTTCTTCCAATCACAATACACGAATTACATTCAGTCCTTAACGACCAATGATAAAAGTCTTTGGCGCGCATCTGCCCGCCTACGCAAACACAAATCTCACATTCCGTCCTTAGCTACGGACGCAGTGGTGGCTCACACAGACGCTGAGAAATCCGAACTAATTGCGGATTCTCTTCAAACACAATCTACACCACATAATGAAGGAATTTTTGCGAACAACGCAAGTTCTTTCCCACAAGATGTTGAACGCTTCCTCTCCTCTCCTTTCGCGAGCGAAATACAGTGCACTTCCATGAGCGAGGTAAATGAATACATTACCAAGCTCAAACCCAAAAACGCCCCTGGTATGGACTCTATTTCCAATCGTATGATTAAAAATTTACCCACCAGCTATCTACTTTTCTTAGTAATGCTTATAAATTTTATGATAGAGCATTGCTATTTTCCTCAAAGCTGGAAACGAGCACTCATTGTGCCTATTCCAAAACCAGGCCAAAGCCTTTCAAATCCTCAAAATTATAGACCTATCAGCCTCCTATCATCGTTATCAAACATATACGAATTTGTGTTACTTAAACTCCTGAATGATTTTCTCCGAAATCACAACGTTCTGATTGATGAACAATTTGGATTTCGAGCAAAACACTGCACTACGCACCAGCTACTGAGGAGTTCATTCACGAAGGGTTTCGTAACAATATGCTTACTGGCGCTTTATTTCTTGATATAGCCAAAGCATTCGATACGACTTGGCATATAGGAATCATTATCAAGCTCATACGGCTTGACGTTTCGGCCCATTTAATTCATATAATTAACTCGTACCTCACTAATAGATCTTTTTCTGTACGAGTTAATTCTTTCATTTCGGCACCCCGTCCTATACTAAGCGGCGTCCCCCAAGAGTCACTTTTAGGCCCAATTTTGTTCAACATTTTCATAAATGACATACCAAAATCACCTAGTATCACTCTTGCACTTTATGCAGATGATACGGCCATCCTAGCTCAAAACAAACGCCTTGAAAACTTGGTTCACATCATTCAGAGATATCTCTCCAGCCTTGAGCACTGGCTCATCACTTGGAAAATTAATGTTGCTAAATGTGCTGCTATGATCTTCAAACGTAGCCCCCTCCCGCACCCAGCCATTAATTTAAAGTTTTTCGACGACTATGTTCCCTGGTCAAATTCTTACAAGTACCTAGGTATTGTACTTGATTCAAAATTACGCTGGCACCTTCAAATTGAAAATTTTCTCAATAAAGCAAAAGGTGCTAGAGCCCAACTTTACCCTCTCTTAGCTCGAAAGAGCCATCTGTCAATTATAAGACCTGTCTTTATGTATGCATGTACAATCTGGGGTACTGCTGCAAAAACTCATGTGAAAAAACTTCAATCTTTTAAAAGTAAGACCCGACGTATGGCCCTTAATGCAGCCTGGTACGTCCGTACTGACGTGATTCATTCGGACTTTAACATTAAACCTGTTGATTACTATATTAAAAAAACTTAGTCAAAATTTATTCCTCAAAATTGAACAGATTGATAACCGAGCACTCCAGCAGATTCCAGCATACGATCCTGCTATTCGCAGCTCACAGAAGAGACCGAGAGCCGTGATCGCCGAGAGTTCGGCATCTACCCTCCATCCAAAAGGGCAAGACACGCCCTCTCAACTTCTATTCCAGCTCCCACGCCATGATTATTATGTTGAACTGCGGTGCTTAACCACCAGGGAGCCTGGGCGCCATAGCCCTACCCCTCATCGAATAACATGATAAAAGTTTCGAATTATGAGAAATATAACTGAATGTGCTAAATAATTAAATGAGCAAGAGTTTAAATTCATAATTGCTAATAGTTAAATACAAATTTTTTTCCTTAAGTACCTAATTACTAATCCATACATAATTAACTATTTTTTAACAACTATTTCACAGAAGAATACATGTACACACAAGAGAAACAAAATACGAAGTGCGACGCCTTAGTGCCACTAGTAAAAACAAAAAGCAAGAAAAAATAACAATATACAATAAAGAATCTGAGCAACAATTTGCATAACACATATACAAAATTACACGTTACTAACATTTAGGATCGCCCTTGGGCGTTTCCTGAAATTGGGGTCCCTAGTATCATAACAATAGTTAACAACCACAGGATTGTCCAGAAGTTCCTGTTTATCATAAAATGCCCTAGATAGGCGGCAATAAAAATCACAAAGATCCTCTATTCTTAACTCTTTACGAATTTGGCTATTCCGAATGTACCAGGGGGCATTACTTATCATACGCAATACCCCGTTTTGGGCAGCTTGTAACTGCCTTCTCAAACTTTTGCACGAGTATGCCCAGACCTGGCATGCATAACTAAGAATTGGACGCAACATGGTTTTGTAAATGAGCAACTTATTATCAATAGATAGAACACTGTTTCGAGCAATTAAGGGGAAGAGTGAAGCTTTACTAGCTCGAAACTTCCTGAGAATATGTGTAACGTGTGGGTTCCATGTAAGAGATTTACTGAGGATCACCCCAAGATAAGGGACCTGCTTGACCCAGGGAATGTCCACACCATACATTTGCAGGTGAGTCGGGAAATTTTTCTTAGTAGTAAACAGTATGGCATGTGTCTTGTCGACATTCACTTTGACTTTCCATTTGGTCAGCCAAGTCTCTAGCGAATGGATGTGGTGTTGTAGCTGTTGTATTGCTGAGCTAACAAATGCACTTTGAGTTAGGATCGCTGTGTCGTCTGCATACATGGCTAGTGTTGTGTTGTGTGTAGTGGGGATGTCGTTCACGTAAATATTGAATAGGGTAGGGCCCAGAAGGGATCCCTGTGGAACACCAGCCCGTATAGACCGGTTTGCGGATAATGAACCAGAAACATGAACGACAAAGTGTCTACCGGTTAGGTAGGATTTAATTATGTTTGTGATGTAGCCTGGGAGTCCCAGGTTGTGTAATTCGTATATGAGGGCATCCAGCCATACTCTATCGAAGGCTTTGGCGGCATCTAAGAAAAGTCCACCAGTGACACGATGTTGTTGCATCCCACTGCTTATTAATTCAACAACTCTGTAGAGTTGATGCGTTGTCGAGTGCTTACGCCTGAACCCAAACTGATAGGGTATGAGGATCTTCTGATCATCCAGGAAGATGTTTAGTCTATGTAGAATAACTGCTTCCACGATTTTGCTAATTGAGCTTAGCAAACTGATTGGTCGGTAACTCTCAGGAGCAGTCGCAGGCTTGTTGGGCTTTAGCAGAGGGACAATCTTGGCAGTTTTCCAACAAGTTGGGAAGTACTGCCATCGTAGTATGATATTCACTAACTTGGTGAAGTAGAGTATTATCTTGACAGGGAAGTGCTTGATCATCTCATTTGTGACCCCGTCTACTCCAGGGCTCTTCCTTTTCGCAATTCGCATGATATAGAGACAGACCTCCGATGGCATGGCTGAAATAATGTTGTCTGTGCATGGCTGTGTGGTAAAATTGGAGTGGAAGTCGGCAATAAGTTCAGTGTCTGAGTCTGAAATGTTGTTAATGCAGAACTGAGATTCCAGATGCTGAGCTAAAAGTTCTGCTTTCTCAGTTCCGGTGTAATGGATCCGTTGAGGGCCGTGAAGGGGCGGAATGGCGTTATAGCATTTTTTGTACCTCTTCACTGCTTTCCATAAGGAGTTATCCTCTGCAGAAAGAGATCTGAGGTAGTTAGTCCAGCGATCTTGTGAGAGTTTATTTGTAAGAAACTTGACCGCTTCGCACAGGCGATTGAAGTTCCTTTTATCATCACGGTGTCTAGTACGTTGATACGCTCGTCTTGCAGCATTTCTCTCTTTAATCAATAATCTGAGCTCTTGAGGCTTGTGTTTCATACCAGGTTTAACTTCAACTTGTGCTTTCGCATAAGCATTTTGTATATTTTCAGTGAGGTCCTTGACCAAACTATCAATGTCACTCCTCTTGTGTATCGTGGGTAAAGTGTACTGGGTGTTGGAGAGGGCTTTGGCAAAGACCTGCCAGTCTGTACGAAAGGCCCTGGTGTCTGATGTAGTATATCTGCTGAGGTCCAGAATAATCCTAACAGGATTGTGATCACTTGAAAGTTCGTCCAGTACGTAAATATCCAGTGGAGAACTGGTGTTCCGCAACAGGAAAAAATCAATAATTGCGGTGGACCCAGCAGCATACCGTGTTGAATACTTGGAACTGCCAATTTAAACCGTGCCGACGCGGCCAAGGAATAAATCAGTCTGCCTGTTGCATTAGAAGTGTAGCAGTTCCATGCGCGGTGTCTTGCGTTCAAGTCTCCACCAATAATAACATGTGTACCAAGTGTGAGTAGAATTTCAAGGTCTGCCTGAACGACAGCCACAGGTCTCATGGGAGGAATGTAGGTGGAGACAAAAGTATATGGAGTGTTAGTGTCTGTTGTGATGCAGATAGCTGTGGCCTCTACGGCTGAGAGCTGTGGAATGTTCACGTGATAATGGGGAATGCAGCGTTTGACAAGAAGTGCAGTGCCACCTCCACGTGGGCGAGGAGCGGTAGTACTTCTGTGCGACTTGTAGGTATAGTAATTTGCCACACACAATGGTATTTTAGGGTCAAGCTTGTGTTCTTGTAGGAAAAATAAGTCGGGACTGTGCTCACTTGCAAAATCCCGCAATTCATTAATCTTACGGAACAAACCATTTGCGTTCCAAGTAATAATACTTAAGTACCTATTGTTTACACTATACATAATTATTCAACATTGGAAAAAATACTATCAAAAACATTAAATAATATAAACAACTTATCGATTGAATGCTCCGCAGCTCGCAATTCAGGCATGGCTGCCGAGATTTTTTGAAAAACATTCATAACTGTGGTGCCTTTAAAAACATCACACACCTCTTTGATTATTTTGAGAAAGTCCATAAACATACCCGAACCAACAGTAGCACTAGCAGCACCACCACTGCTGACAGTCTGTTTATGCATATCAACATTAAAATTATTAACAGTATTTACAGATCTTTGAACGTCACCCTTGGCTACACTAGCATAACTGCGCCCGGAGGCAACAGCAGAATAACTCAAATTTGCATTAGAAGTACTAGGCATTTTAACACCATTATTTACATTTTCTGAGTTTGCACTCTTATTCACAGTTTTATTTCCGACTATACGTCGGGGGAATTTCGGACATCCGCGATAATTGGCGGTGTGTCCTTCTTGCAGGCAATTACAACAAATAGGAGAGTCTAATTTTTTAACATTACATTTATCAGTACGATGTACACCCGCACATTTCACACATCTTGGTTGTAGTTAGCAATTTTCACTACTGTGGTGGAAATGTTGGCAGTTGTGACACTGCACAACATTTCCACGCACTTTATAAGGATGTATTTCAACAAAGAAACATAGTAGTTTTTTAACATCATAAATAGATTGCACCCCTGGTACATTCTCTAAATGAACCTGAAACAAAGGCATAGGAGCCTTAGATTTGGTTCTGTGCATTTGGGTAACTTTTCGAGGTTTATACTTTAAATTAATCAGCTCCTCAAAAATGTCATCTGAGGGGCAATCGATAGGTAAACCTCTTATAACTATTTTGATGGGCCTATCTATCTTTCTAGTAATTAAATAATGATCTACACTTTTTTCATCCAAATATTTTGTTATCTGACGGTGATCATTTTCTGTTTTCGGAAAAACTTTTAAAAACTCGCCAGTAACTTTAGCTGCAAAGTCTAAATTAGTTTCAGCCCTCAATTTTTTAGAGAAATCCGAAAATTTAATTGGAGGCTTCACCATTATCGGTTTCACCTTCGGTTGTTGCATTTCAATAACCTCATTCTCTTCACTAACTTCCATATCATTATTAGTGGCAGTATTATCTGCATTAGCATTTTCACCTAGCTTATCAAATTTATTGCTAACATTAATTTCTGCATTAGCTTTGACTAATTTAGCAGGCCGAGCCGTATTACGCGGCTGTGTAAAGCCCTCTGAATCCTGAATTTCGCTAATACATCTTTTTCCTTTTTTCGAAGGCCGTTTAAGCAAAATTTTTGTTTTTTCTCCGCTAGGAGTTTGTGCAATTGCACCAGATTTATCACTAACATTTTTTACACTTGATATAATATCATTACAGTTAACAGAAGTAACAGTAGATATAACCTGCATCTTAGGGACATGCTTAACAACATTCACATTCAACTTATCACAAGATAAATTTACAATACTAGGATTTTGGGCACTAAAAACGTCGCACTTACCCTGAAATAACAAAGCCAGTCTTTTGGCTATTCCACTCCTTTTTTGGTGTATATCCAGACGTTTTTGCTTATCCTCCTCACTGGATAATGTATTGAGATCATCTTCCGTTAACTGCTCATCTACATGAACTGCAACATTCAGAAGCAGAACTTGCTGAAGCGCGAGTTGATAATCCTCCGCATCGTAACAATCCTTGTTTAATAGCTGACTCCAACCTTTTCCTAACACCTTGTCTGCATACGCACATATCTCCTCGGGTAAACCAGAGAGATTTTCTTTACTAACGTTCACAACCTCGGGCGGAGGAAGCGGCGGGTAATCCTTCGGATCCATTGCTGACACTAGCACGTGTTAGGCTTAACAGCCACAACGCACACCATAGCACAAAACACGGTCAAAAACGTATTAATCCACAATAATTAAAACCAGAATTACAGTAGAAACACACTGAATAACACAAAACACTAATCGGATCCCGAATAATCCACTCTTCATAAGAAAAAAACAAGCTGAACACGGGAGCACGTGAAATCGTAGTGAAAGTTAAGTGATGAAACGCTATAAAAGTCCTACGCCATGAGGGAAGGACGTCTCTTCAACGAGCTGCCATATAATTGCTTATAACATCATCAGCACCAGCAATCAAGATCTTCAAGCAAAGTTATCAATCTGTTTACTTAAGAATCACATCTCCCGCAGATTCTAAATCTGCCTTAGGATATTTTCACCGCGTTCCCATTTTATTATTTGCACTATCCAACACAAGCCACATGCCAATGAGCCTATTAATAGTAAACTCTTTCCTATCCGCTTTTTGCTTTAGTGTTTGTATCCTGTATTAAAAAAATTATAAAAACCAAAAAAAGTACAAAATATAAAAGTACAAAAAAATTATAAAAACTTATAAAAAATTATGATATTTAAGTTTTTATTTTCTAATCCCTATCCCTAAACTTTATCGAGCCCGTGGCTCCATCTATTGAGCATCAAGTAACTCACTTATGAAAAATTTTTCCTATTTCTGCTCATAATTACTAATTCTGATGTGGAGGTACATGGTTTTGAACCATAGGCATTCCGAAACTTGCAAATCATTGGCATTGGCAAGTCCTTTATCTAAAAAGTGGTTTCTCAGTAATTTGCAGCAGTGCGCTAAATCTGCAAAAACCCATATTTTTTTCGTTTGCAATACTGGATTTGGAAACTGAGAACTATTAATCGAAATCTGTAACTCTTTCCGCAAATTACTAGATCCTCCTTAATCAGACACTGTTGCTTTCACTTCTACTCCAGATGATTGAATATGTCTTATGAGTGAAAAAAGAAATTCTTTCTTCATTGGAATGTTAAAATCAAAAAATATTGGTTGTTTCCACCGCGAAATGAGACCTCTGATTAAAACAAACTGCACTTTTTGAAAAGGACCGAGAATTTGGTCCAGTTTAGAGTCATAGCAGAGTATAGAATCTATGTGCCTTTCGTCGAAACTGAGAACGCATATTTTTTCTACAGAATTCAAATATTCGCATCTTTCCTTCATTACAGCAAGAACATCACTCTGAATTCCTGAATTACATGAAAATTTAGCACACCATCTCTTTAATGTGCTAGTGCTAGATAAAGGAATTCACATTTTTTCATTCCAAAAATCGTAGCTTTTAGATGACAGAGCTCTTATGACAATGCAATGTGAAATATCTTCATTAGTCCACCTGATGTTTTTCTTCTTCTCTAGCAATGCGTTAATCTCCGTCTTTGTAAAAATATGCTTTAGACGTTTTTCCAAATTTACTGAACTGCGCTGTTTTTTCCTAAATTTCGCTGTTCGGGATTTTAGTTTCTGAATTTCCGATACAAATTTCTTTCTAGATGTAGTCCACCTTCTTTGTCGCTGAGCAAACTTTCTAAATTTTTTCTTTTCTCTATTTTTCATTATTTTATTACAATTTTCTAAGGATATTATTTTGTTCTTCAAATTATCAATACATTCTTGTTTATCTTTACACTTAGGGCATTCAGGGATATTGTCACTAAGGCATTGTCACTTGTAAGTTGCATTTCAAAATCATTCACATTTGATTTATTATCATCGGCTTCAATTTCGTTCTCGGCCTCAAAATAAATTTTCTTTAGGCTTAATTCATATACTCTTTCAAAAGCACTCTGCATTATTTTTCTTTTCAAATGTGTCCGATTTCTTGGTGTTATTTCGTTTACTGCACACAAAAAATTTACTTTTGGCACAGTATTGCATTTCAACAGTTTCTTTTGCGGCAATCCAATCAAGCGATTTCTCAAGTCATCTTCATAATCACTGCACAGAAAATGTTCCCTGCAAATTCTTGCGTTTTTCACATTAATAGAATCCTGCCTTCGACATTTAGGTATCCATTCTTTCGACAAAAGCAAATTGTCCTTTGGGAAACCATGAAAAACAATATCTCTTCCTTTCCTATGTCTATAAGTGTTACGGCACGTTGCTACAGCACAAGAAGCCATATTACATAAAGGATACTTTAAATATAGAATTTAAAAGGAAACCTGACTAAAACTTTAATACACAAATTATTAAATATTTGAATTATTAGAAAATAAATATGTATGATTAAAATTAATTTGGGATATGCGACCTCCAGAAAATCGTCTCGCAACTGAATGAAACTACAGTTTTAAACGCGCGAAATCAGAGCAGGTGCAACAGAGACACGTCAGATTACTTCCAGTTCACCCCCTCCATGAGGCTCGCGTCGACGAGGAGTCGGAAAAAGGAATGAGCTAGCCCTTCTATTTATCCCTGTATCATGGCAGTGAGAAGGAGTACCTCCATTATGTTTTTAAGTGTAAAAATATAATGTATTTAGCTAACTTTATCATTTGTGAATGACATTTCAAAAATTACTATGAGAAATAACATTAAATTTTACAAATGAAATTTTTCTCGGTATTAATAAACAACAGACATAGGAAAGTGAGTTTACCTGAACTTATCTATTTATATATCAAAATTGGCAACATGTACTAGCTTCCTTTTATAGGTATTGTAAAGTACCTAGGCAAGCACTTTAGACTCAGTTTCATTGTCTAAAGAAGCTCGCACATGTGCATTACTTTTTCTAAGCCACGCCTATTAAGGCTATTTTTTCCACCATTTTTGGTTTCAAGTTGGCAGCAAGAACATCTCCATGTGTCTTAACTCCTTAGCCAGCTAAAAGGATGGACACACGCCAGCTAAAAGGATATCCAGTCTCTGCAGATGATACAAAATAAGATTCTCAGGATTATCACTGGAGCCCCGAAATTTGTACGAAATAAAAATCTTCACGATTACCTGAAATTTGAGCTCCTCTCCTGGTTTCTGCACAGACTAAATTTAAAATTTTATTACAAGGCCATCAGAAATACGTCAGCCTGCCTTTCGGACATCTTTGCCTATAAAATACTGGATCAGGACAGGAATATCAGGCCCTACCCAGCATTTCTTCAAAAGTCAGAAAATGCAGAGCCAAGACATCAGCAGCAGATTGACCTTTTTAAGACCACGCCTTAACGACTTCTTTCAAAATAATTCTATCATTTAGAGAAAAAATAATTTCCAGTTCATTCTGTTCATTTCAATTCTTTTCTGCCTACCTGTAAAGTTCTGCATAAGATTTTTTTATTTATTGTTAATTTAATTTATTAGCTCGAAGCGTCATTTTGCGCTGTTTCACTATAAAAGTCCGTGTCTTCTTGCAAATTGTTGTTACCAAATATTATCGCCCTGTGTTATATTTAAAGAAATTAAATAATGAAGAATCTGCATGAATACATGCATGTTTCTCGCACTGTGACAAAAACGATGGTATCTAGAGCCATCAAATTTTGAATGATGTAATCTTCCACCCGAACATGGGCATCTGGACGGTCGAATTTCGAATTTGTTTTAATCTATTTCATATTTTTTAAAACTTTAACGAATTTTTGATTAACAAACTCAACGAGTTCAGAGCGAGCGCTGTACGGAAAATAACAGCTTTATCTCCAGTGCGGAAATTCTAAAGATATGCTGTTTTAAAATGCGTGAAAAAAATGCGCGAAATGCAGTAAAAAGTGCTTTAACTGTGACTTTCATATTCTCATCACTATACAACGTATTACATTTAATAATGAAAAACAGTTATGTGATAACAAACGTTATAGGTTTCAGTGTTAAAGTAAACCAGATCGTCCCTACTCTTTCTTGCGGACATGTCGGTGACGCACGCCCCGCCCACTGGTTTAGTTTAGCTTTTATAAGAACATGCCAAAGTATCTCTTTAGCCTAGACGGTTCCCGAAGAGTGCGCCGCGAAGGCCAGGTGTGGCCCTTCCTTACTTCACTTGCGCTGAATGCTCGGGAATAATTTTTATTAATTATACGTTCATTAATTTTATTCTATTTCTTAAAACACTAGTTAATAAATTTTTCTCAGTATTTTGATTTCAATTTGTCATCTAATTCCATTTAAATTATATTTTTATTTCTCCTTTTAATCTAAAGTGCTTACTATCAAATTCCTTTCTTTTAAAGAACTATTTTATTCTATCACCTTGCAATAATTTTATGTGTTTGTTTCAGATTCTACTCGATTATTCTCATATACTTAACTCCCTACAGATTCTTTGCTATCACTTCCTTGAATTTACTTAGCGAAATTCATGATTATGGATTTTATTTTGCTAGGATGCGATTTCACTTTACAGGAAATCATTTCTCAATTTAAAGAAATCCCAACATATATTCGCATAATACTAATCATGTGCGCAATAGGACGAACATGACATTTTACTCAACGCATAATCATTTACTACACTTGTTGAGTTCTTTTCTTTAACTACATCCCACCACAAAGCGGGATTCCAAAAGTACTTTCAAGCTCTTTATAATGTACCTTTCCACGGTAATCTTTACTAAAAGGCGAAAGATTAACTCGAATGATGAAGGGAAACCAGAGCATAAAGAGAGAAGTTTGAAAAAAATCTAAAACTCACCACTGTTAGTACAAAAACTGGTGGATAGTGGCTATAAATATTAGTTTTTCTTTGAGGTTAATCATTCTTAGAACCATTTCTTCAAATAAACAGTCAAGAATTAATTTATCTCACTTATTAATCTTAAAAGTATTGCATTTTTTAGTTTGAATTTATTTATTTACGGATGTTACTAAAATCAGACGGGAACTTGTTATTTGTTTAATTTAAATTAATGCAGCTGCTCTTGGTGATAAATGACAATTTTATTTCGAAGCATAATCTCGTCTAGAACCTTAGCATAAGAATTTTTCATAAATTTCTTAACTTACTTTTACATCGTAAATTTCAATTAACATAGTAACTTACATTTTTTATAAGCTGACTGAAATCTGGTAAGGCCTGACATACTATTATTTAAACTATCGGATGTTTTTACAACTCTATATTAAGTATAATTAATAAATGCCGTATGTTATGCATCTTCCTTACGGAATAAAAGTTTTCAGAATAAGTTTTTTTATATGTCACTATCTTTTTTCCTGTATGTTGGCAAATATCACTTAAACAGAATGATTAATCCGATAAAATTTCGTACCAGTTTTTCGCACCAGTTTTTGGCACCAGTTTTGGCAGTTTTCCTACCAGTTTTTGGTACCTGACCACGCCTTAACGACATTTTTCAAATTCTATCATTCAGTGAAAAAGAAAAAAATCCAGTTCATTTTGCTCAACTCAATTCTTTTTTGCTTACTTGTAAAGTTTCTATGTGCGAATCCTATGAAAAAGCAAATTGAAACTGTGCTAGGGGACGGTACAGCCATTTCTAATACAAGGCGGGAAATAAGGGCGGAGCATTATCTGAATGTTGAAAGGAAGACATTCTACTCGAAACTTCAACTAAATGGAATAAATGAATACGACGAAGGAATTTCTAGAAATATCTGTTTTAAAAATTTTATTATTAAGATTTTAAATCCAAAATGTTTTGAAATCTAAAGAAAAAATATGTAATCCTTGAAACATTTTTGGAAAGAAATCTATCGATATAAAATCTCTTAAAATTAATGGAGTGTAAATGAATTAAAACAGTTAGTGTACGGAAGGGTTAGATATACTGCGCACAAAAATTACAGTTAGAAGATCAATTATTTAAAGATATAAATTAATTACATTAAAAGAATTTAAAATAAATTAACATCTGTCCAAATGTCAATGCTAACAGCAATAGCGCGAATGAAAGTTATTCTTTAAATTCCGAAGTTCATCCGTCGGTACGCAATGATTGTGTCTTTGCGATTACTTTTCTTATAGATATTACAAAAGTCCGCCAACGAAGTAGCGGTAAAATCGTTGAATACTAATAGTTTGAAGCGGGTTCAAATCCTGATGAATGGATTGCCTGAATACCAGTTTTAGCGAATGTTTGTTGGGCATGTTTAATGTGAATAGTGCCAATTTTAGTTAGCCTTTCATGATGACGTGCCTTGACTACGAGTCCTCGCTCGGGTTGTGTTTGGTGTGGCTTGTTAGATTATTAAGCACGTGAATGCGATCTGTCTAAGGGGAGGTATGCTTTCGTGACAGATTTTCTAAGGGAGAAAATCTCGCACTACAAAAAGTTAAAACCATAAAAACTCCCATGCAATCAGCTTGTTCACGGGGGTTTGAATGCAGGTCGAACTACCACTATGTTAAGAGAAGCGATTTCAAGAATGTTTAATTATTTTATTTAGTTTGTCATAAGCTAAATAAAATAATTAAACATTCTTGAAATCTCTTCACATTACTGAAATGGCAATAACTTCGAATTATACTATGCTACCACTTTTCCTCTAATATGAAATTTAGAACTTTTCCGTTATCGGACAGCCCACCAGCGACTGAGCGGAGTCTAACGGAACACCTGTTGGTTCTGTCCGGGGTTCGAATCCCTGCAAACGAGCTGGTTGCCAGGATGATAATCTTAGTTTTCCATATGTGTAACATGTATGCAAGCCAATTTCCGTTAGGCAGTCCTCGAACGAAGGCATCCTTCACCTTAGGCAAATAACCATCGAGTACTTTGCCATAATCAAATAAACCTTTATCCATAACATGCTTCAAATATTTTTATGTTGAAAAGTTCATGCGCCAAAGTTGGCCCCCGTTGAATGAAATATGTTGTTTATTTTTTCTTTGTTCTTTATAACAACAATGTTCTTGATTTCAGAATCTGAATTATCAATAAAATTCTTTTAATAATATGCGATTCTATTTTGTTTTTGTTTAATGAAAAAATAATTTAAGCGACAAATATCTTACATTTAGAAAAATTTTCGATTTTCGAAACGAGTTGCTGTCAGAAGCGCATCTTTTCATTGCTGCATATATTTATTTAAAGCAAACTGCTTGGCGCGTGTGCTTTTATATTTGAAAAGATTCAGAGAATTTTCAACAGGGATGTAAAGTTATTAATTTTACTGAATTTTGTGGATTCTTTGTGTTTTGAGGTAAAAGTCAAACCATCGGATATGTGATAACCTTAAAATAAGGGTATATATAATCAGGATTTTGCGGCCAGGCATTCGAAGCGAAATACATTACAAAAAATTATCTACGTAGAATTAATGTATATTCCGTTTAGTATTTTAATTTATCAGTGTTATTACACATCAGTTTAACAGTGTAAGTTATATCGAGTTTTAGTTCTGTTCGATATAAGAATTTTATTTGCTTTATATAAATCCGATTCGTTTAATAATATTATATTTATTAAATACTATTTATAAGGTTTCCAAATCTGTCAAACGCAATCAATGGCCTCCTGGCTAAGATATCTGATTATCGCTATTTCGACTCATATTCGAACCCAAACAAACGAACTGGTTGAATTTTGTGATTTTCCCTATGTGTAACATGAACATGAGTACGTTTCACTTAGAAAGTCGTCCATGGAGACATTCATTGCTTTCGGCTGATAGATCTCGTTTCCTTTGCCATACTCAAAAAATCTAAAAATTTTTCAAAAACATTAACAGATGCATATAACAAAATAAAATTAAGTAAATGCATATAAGAAAATAAATTAAGTAAATGCATATAAAAAAAACTGAAGTAAATGTATATAACGAAAAAAATAATGAGGTAAAAACAAATTTTCAATAATTTTTCAATACAGTAGTTTTTAAATTGCTTGTTTTCAAATTTTATTTCATTTTTATGTATGTACTAATATACAGTGTATGTGTGCGAAAGTGTGCTTGTTCGTCATATCCATATATATTAATTAAATAAATCTGATTTGAAAATGCATGCACTAATCCGCTATTCTCGTAATTTGAAAAACACTAAAGTATTGTCTGAGAAAAATATTTATAAAGAAAATTAAATTTCGTCTCCTTACTCGGTGCTGTGTAAAAAATTTAAATAAGCTTATTAATTTTTTTCTTCTTTATTAGAAACAAATTAGTTTCTTTTCATTTATATATGAAAAATAACAAAATCTTGCTGTCAGAATGGAAATTCTTAAAAATATAAAACTCGTTTTCTTCGAACTCGTTTCTCGTTTCGAAGTTTCTGAGAAATTTCTCTAGGTCAGCAGGTAGTAACAGGACCACTGACTGCTTTGTTTGAAAAACCCGATGAAGTGGATGATTTTACCCCCAAAAGGTTTTCTTTAACCCTCTGAGCGTTATGACCGGGTTTAGGCGGTCAAGACAGCCTACCTCGAAAGCGTTACGGACGCTTCTAGGCGGTCACTGGAAAAGTGTTCGAAAGCGTTACTGACGGTTCCAGACGGTCAGTGGTGAAGACCTCGAAAGCGTTATGACCGCCTTAAAGCGGCCGTGCAGATGTCTCCTGCCCCCCTTATTTCTGGAACCCTGGAGATCTCTCAATGACAGTTCTCAGTAGGAGGCAAAGAGGGTTGCTCTTTTTCGTTTTAGACCGCTATGTTTAATCGCCAATAAAACGCTTGAACATGTAATTGTTTATAAACAACAAACAAACGTGGACATTCTTCGCGAAATAAATAGCATGTAAGCATGTTTTTTCAATAGTCTCTTTAAACAGATAACATTTTCATAAAATATCCTTTAGTTTTTAAATTGATTGTTCAGAAATATGCGAAATGCTCGTGAATTCAATTAAAAAATAGCATTAGGAACTATTTAAACAAATTTACTTATGGATATATAGATACATAATTAAAACCGACAAGTTATAAGTTTTAATTATTCGAGCGAACGAATAGCGCATTTAATTACTGGATTTAATATGAGTTATATATAATTACATGTAAAGAATAACATAATTAAGCAATAATTCAAATAAAAATTAGCCATCAACAGTAATTTATAATAAGCGTATTTTGAACTGGTTTATGAAGCATAATCTAATTTTATAGTAAAAATAATAATGGCGGATTATTTATTCATTTTGGAACAATATTCGTCGCTCATACTGGTTTGATGAAGTTCTGTTCAAATTCATTTCAAATATTCCAAATCTTTATATGAACATTGATTTCAATGCGATTTTTATTAGAAAAAATTCAATGAGTTTGATTTTCTTACATAATTGTAATTACATTGTTCAACGCAAAATAACTACAAGCAGAAAGGCAAAGGAGTGTTAAAATTTCTGTATTTTGCTATATAAATTATTAAAATAACCAACCTACAGCCTAACAACTGAATGTCCGAAATATAATCCGCAACTTTTCTAAAAGTAACAAATTTCAGTTTAAAAAAAACCGCAGTAAATAAATAAAACGAAATACTATTAAGAAAAGAAGCACGAAAATTTACTTTTTTATGTTTGCTTACTTTATTTTTAGTTCAAAGGGGCAATTTGCCCTGAAGGACTTTTAATTTCGCTTTGGCATTTTTCATTGAAAACTATAAACGGCGGATCACTTTTCAAATTGTTGCCACTAAATTTTATCACTCTGTATTATACTTAAAGAAATTAAATAATGAAGAATCTGCATGAATGTACGTATGTTTCTCGCATTGTAATAAAACAACAGTACCTAGAGCTATCAAAATTTCAAAAATGGAAGCCCTAATTTGAATTTGAAATTTGTTTTATTATCGATTTCATATTTTATAACACTTCAACGAATTCTTGATTAAAAACTAAACGATTTCAAAGCGAGTTTCAAAGCGATTTTATCTCCAGCGCGAGAGACTAAGATACGCTCATTTTAAAACAATTTTGAGATATTGCTGTTGAACTGATCTTTGTGGTTTGAGTACGTAGAACATGATATTTCATGAGGTAACACACAAAACTTTAAAAACACTCCTTTGGACGTAGTTTAAAATCTGAAACCTTTCATATTTTTATTTATTAGTCCAAAGGGGCGTATTAGTATTTAAAACAATAGTCCTTGAGAGACTATTGTTTTAAATACTAATACTAATTGTTTTAAATACTAATAGTATTTAAAACAATAGTCCTTGAGAGACTATTGTTTTAAATACTAATACTGTTTTCGTTTTTGCGATTTTGCGTTGAATCACTATAAACGGCGAATCACTTTTCAGACTGTTGCCACCAAATGTTAGAGTCCCGCATTACATTTGAAGTAAGTAAATAATGAAAATCTGCGTAAATGTGTGTATATTTCTGGCATTGTGATAAAAAAAAGGTTTGAAAAAAGGCCATCCAAGTTTGAATGACGTAATCCTCCTACGAATATGGGCATGTGGAAGATCAAATTTGATATTATCTATTTCATATTTTGTGAAACTTTAACGAATTTTTGAGTAACAAACTCAACGATTTCAAAGCAAACAATAGCAACACTCTACGGGGGTGGAAACCTTTTTATCTCCAGCGCGCGGAATTGTGTACCGGAAATTCTAAATATATGCTCATTTTAAAATTAATTATCGACATTGCTATTGAACTGAATTTTATGGCGTAAGTGCAAAGAACATGATATTTAATAAATAAAGGTACCACACAAAACGTTAAAGAAATGTCCTTTTGGACATAATTTAAAATCTGAAACCTGTAAGAATTTTTTTAAAAATTTTTTATTGTTTTTTGAATGTATGTTGTTTGCGAATGACGCAGTAGTCGTGTATAATTTGAATATATAATAATTATTTGTGCTATTTTTTATTTGAAATGCATATAATTCTCTAAAATAGTAGCATTCTTAGATTGAATATTGTCTAAGCAGGTTCAATGATATTTTAACTTCATTACCATATCAAATACAGTTTCTTTTTAATTTAAAAACTTCGTCAGCGGTCTGAAGCACATTTTTGAATCAAGGATGAGTTTTTGAATCAAGGATGAAGGATGAGTTTTACTAAAATTTGTAGTAGTCCGAATTTTTATAAGTATTCAGAATTACTGAAATAAAAAAAGCTAAACTTTTTAGAATTTCTTTATCAGAGTATTACATCTTAGGCCAGCAAGACCTGATTAGTAAAATCTGAGAAAGGATCTATGATTGTTTAGTAAGAAGTAAAAAAAAAAAAAAGTACTCTAGGTCTAAGCAGTAAAAAAAAGCTTGTCCCTCTATCGAAAATTGTCACGTATGTTAGAAAGATTTTGCAAGACATTAATATTTTAGCTCAAACATGATTTATTTTTTAATTTAGTCTCTTGTTTTGGAGATGGTGTTCAAGCATCATAATTTTAATTTCACATGTGCAGAATTTTTATATTTTTTATTGATCGCTGTATTTTTAACTTCCATAGCATAAATTAAAGAAATACACATAGCAACTTCATCCATAAACAGATGACTTAAGAGAAATTTGTTTTGACATATTATGTGAAAGACTAAATAAATATTAAATGCTTTTGCATTTATGTTACATGACAGTAATTAGAAAACAATAACTGTAGATGCGCAAAAAACCTGTACTTATAACCTTCTGCATTTTTAAAGAAAGTACAAAATAGTTCAGAATAGCAGATGGTTTTCAGATCATTCAGTAAGGTCATCGTAAGTATATTCTCTTCACGTTTCGGAAGAACTGCAGTAGTTCAGATTTGTCCTAAAAGACTAATTACACCCCTGGGGATTGGCGTACTTACGGAACGGGAAAACAAGGTTTGAAACGTACTCATACAAAAGTCCTACCTTTTCTTCGACAGATAAATGACAGATGTGATAATTTGAACACATGCTTTCAATCAGTTGTTTCCTTCTAACAAAGCGTCTTGGGCGGCTAACAGGATTCTAGCAAAGTCTTGTAATAGTCTCTTGTTTTAAATATGCTGTATTCGAACTCAAATTCAAAGATGGGTATTTAAAGATTTTATTAATGCTTTTTTTTTACATTCGACGATTCAATATTTGTTTAAAAAATAAACACATAAATAAACTTGCATAGCAGATCAAAATTATGTTGCTGTGGAAATGTTTCATCAACAGTTATTAGTAGTTATAACAGCATAACTAAATAAGCCCATTTCGAAATATGGATGATATTGCATTCATTATTTTTAATCTGAAACAATATCAAGTTGTTATTACTAGGTAAAATGGCTTAAAATAAGCTCACACATTATAAGAAAATTTTTTAAAATGAAAATTGGATTCACTTTCTTTCACATAATTTCTGACCAGTTCTTCCAAAATATTTTAAAGCTTACTTTACTACATAATAGAAATGTCTCCACGTTCGTTTTTTTTAGTTAGTAATTTTAATTGGGGCTTTTATATAAGAAGGCTATTTATCGTTGTTGTGTTATAGTACTTATTTTATTGTATAATGCAAATTTTTATCAATTGGTTAAATTTATAATGTATAGAGGAATTTAAAAAAGAACAAAAGTAATTTCCACCATTATAATATGTCCTTAAATGGTTCCCAATAAAAACATAGTTAACTAAGTAGTATACTACATTATATTAATTAATTTACTAACCAAATAGCAAAAACATTTCAAATTCGAAATCCATCCTTTCATTAAGTACTTTTTGAAAAGTAACAAAAATTCTAATCCCTTTGTCGTTTAAATTAAAGATAAACAAAAAATGTTGTTTTTTTCCCCATGAAATGCTAATTTTATGTTATTTGATAAAAACTGGGAAGTGCAAAATCAAAATCCTGGCGAAATACATATACTTATGAATGAACACAGCACACAAACATTTCTTCACCCTAAGCACGAACACAAATAATATTTTAAACAGCTTAAAATGAATCTACTTTCAAAGTATTTAATTTGTGATAGATAATGACAGCTGAAAATATTTTCCAATATTACAAGATAAAATGAGGTTATTTCTCAAATAGTTTCACAAATAAACTCACAAAATAAAGAACGCTTTTTTAAATTTTTAATTTGCAATACGTTAGATGCTTTATTGAAGAATTTGCAATAATATCGTTCTGATTTTCATTTTATACAAGATTGCCATCATGTTTCACTGATGAGCAACTTGCTAATTATTAGTTCAATGTAGAGTCCTCCTTCTGTTTTCTCATAAAATCGCCTTTGTAAATTTAGAGTTTAATTTAGCAAAACGTTTTCCACCTAAGTGGTAAAATGTCTTCGTAAAGAATTCCCTAAAGAAATCTGCCGTGTATTTATGTTGCATTTAGGGATATTTTCAAAAATACACGCTGCTGATTGTTATTTTTAATAGGTGAACAAAAGAAATATTTGTTTAAGAAAGAATATAACTTAACTGCAAGCTATGTCTTATTCCTAGATAGCGAAACTTGATTACAAACTCAATTTTTAAAATACATTTAATTATCTTTATGCTTTAAAAAATGTCTTGTCTTGTATTTGGCCACCCACTTAACTTACGCGTTGACAATTTAAATAGAGCACTACCAAATGGCACATTGAAAATGATCATATTCATCTCAGTGAGATGGATATGATTCGCATATCTTTTCTGTTTCGCATCTCTTTCTCGGAAACAAATCTACCTATGTAGTATATTAATGTATAGGTAGCATACATTTTGTCACTGTCAGCCGAGCGGTAAAGTCGCTGAATAGTCGCAGAATACCGAGTTCTGACTTAAGTTCGATTCTAAGAGAACGGCTGGCTGCATGGGCGTTTTCATAGTTTTCCGCATATATAACATATATACGAGCAGTTTCTTTAAAAAGTCCTGGGGCCCACCAGCGGCCGAGCGGTAAAGTCGCTGAACACTGGTAGTTCGGTCCGAGGTTCGAATCCCGCGAAAGGGCTGGCTGCATGGGTGTTTTCGTGGTTTTCATCATGTGTAACGTGTATACGAGCCAGTTTCCCTTAGAAAGTCCTCCACGACGCCATCCCTTCCCTTAGGCAGATAGCCCTCGAGGCTTTGCCGTAATTAAATTACCTAACCTTTAAAAAGTCCTCCACGAAGAGACCCTCCTCTTAGGCAGACAGCTCTAGTATGCTTTGATGTAGTCAAATAAGCCAAAACATTCTGTTGGCGAAAAAGCAAGATTGCATTTATCATGAATAATTTCAAATGCAAAAGTTATACTTGTCACTAAGGAAAGAATTTATTTTTGTGTAAAATTCAGATTGCTTGAATTTTAATAATTCTCAGAAACGAAACACAAATAACAAAAAACTAAAAAAATATTAATAATTAATTAGGATATATAAACGATGTAATCATTAAGCATATTTTTAGTAAGAAAGAATATTTTGTAATAAATAAATGAAAAATATATTTAATACTAAAGAATCCTCTATATATCTCTACAAAGTATAAAAATTACAAATATTTTTCAAGGTGCATGTGTATATGTACCTGATAAAAATATTTACATTGTTTATTATTCTAGCGATATTTTTAACCAGGTGCATATTTTCCGTGAGGCATTTTCCGGAGATTTTTTTTCCCGATATACATTTTCAGGATATTTTCTTGGCATTCGTTTTACTCAAGTGGTTAGATTAAAGTGTTATTTTGTATGCTGTGAAACCTAACTAGAATTTATTTTCATTCCATAGTTGCTTCACATAAATTTTCGATTTCATGTAATATTCAGTTTCATAATTGCACTATCATTTTGAGATTTACTATACTTTTCAGTTTTTTTTTTTATTAAATGTTGTCTACAACTACTTTCAATAAAATACTGATATGATATATAGGGAAATATAACATACACGCGCACACATGCTCACAAACTTACATCACCATATGTATACACAGTGTTTTGTATTGTGTGTTTACATATATATATATATAGTTTACATGCAAAACAGTTTTAATAATTCCTACGAAAAATGTGATAAATTTTCATGAAATAAACTGCTTAAATTTATATATATATATATATATATATATTGCGCTTTCCATAGTTTAACATAAATGAAGTTTTTAAAGTCTGAATTTAAATAATGATATTGTGTTTATATGTACTGTAATTACTGATGAAAGGATGTTTCTGAATTTAAAGCCTTAAATTACTAACAGACGACAAATACACAACTTGAAATCAGAGTCTTTGGAAGAAACAATAAATTTAGAATTTTCGGCAGCTCCATTTCTCGTCATAGTTAACAAAATGAAAGAACTGAGAAAAATAGATAGCGGATGCTTTTTTGTCCTTGCACAAAGGTAATGGTCTCCCATATAAAGTAGAAAATGTACAAAGGTGGTAAGCTTTTAGTTCAGTACCCCCTGGAGGTATATTTACGTTGTCGACTTGGAGATTCCGCTATTAGGTGTTTTCTTTGAAAAGGGTAATATCTTTTTCAGCACATAACCAGAAATAAGAGTTTATGTTTTCATTACTTAATCTTCAAAGCTGTATAATTTTGAGCATCTGCTCGAAAAACTGTTAACTTATTTTTCATCATTCATGAAAAGAATACGGTTGTAGGAAAAAATGTCACCCGGAAAAAAGGGAAACGGAAAGAATATCCCCGGAAAATAAGGAACGGAAAAATGTCCCCCTTCGTTTGCAATGGAAAATATAAGGCATGTTTAGAAAGATCGCCAATCTGGGTGATAAAAGTTTTATCTCAACAACCGTAACTTCGGATGACCGGAAACATGTGCGAATAGAAGCAAGAAGATGTGTTGGCTGCTTGTTTCTTCCATGGAGCCTACCTCCATAGTTTCTTCTCTAAGGTTAAAAATAGAGGGTTGTTTAAAGAGGGAAGCTTTCGCGATGGACGGCAGGGGGGAAAGGCGGGTTGCCCAGCGTCGGTCATTGTCAGGTCTTTAGTAATTACTCTCCTCGCACTGCATGTAGTTATAGCCTTAAGCTGCGGTTTAGTGAAACATTTATTGACGCACAACAGAAAACTAATTCATCCTGAGCTTTGGTATAAGAAACAGCTGTAGATGCAATTTCAAGTTACGGTTTGCGATAAGAATCGGACTAAATTTTTTACCTAATTAATTTTCGCATAATTTTTTTTTTCTCATTTGATTTTAATTAAAAGTAACGCATCTGCACAGGAAACATTTGTTTAAATTTGCACTTAAGTTTGAAAACAAGAATACCACAGTTATTAAAATTAAGAGGTTTATTTCAAAATTATTAGTCTCTGAGGGACTAATGTTTTCATTTTGCGTCGAATCACTCTGAATGTCCGTTTCACTTTTCAAACTGTTGCCACCAAATATTGTGATAAAACAACGGTACCTACAGCCATCGAGTTTCGAATGACGTAATCCTACTGCGAATATGGGCAACTGGAAGCCCAAATTTGAAATCTGGAATTCGTTTTATTATCGATTTTATATTTTGTAACGAATTTTTGATTAACAAACTCAAGAATTTCAAAGCGAGCCATGGCAATGTTGTACAGAAAAAACATTTTTATCTCCAGCGCGTGAGACTGGGAATCGGAAATTCTAAAAATGTGCTCAATTTAAAATTATTTTGCGATACTGCTCTTGAACTGAATTTTATGGTTTAAGTGCGAAGAAAATGATGTTTAATAAATAAAGGTAACACACATAATGTTAAGAAAAGGCCCCTTTGTACGTAATTTAAAATCTGAAACCTTTCAGATTTTTTATTTTACTAAAATTTTAAAATCTAATTAAAATGGATCCCATAACCACGCGATCTGGATTTAAACATTTAATATGCAATGAATCATCTTATGGCGACCTCTTCCAAAATAATTTCTCAGAGTAGAAATTAACACTTGTATCGAGCATTATCTCTTTAAGATGACCACTTCCACCAAAGACCAAAATAATTAGAAACGTAGATGATCGTATTAGAGAGGATTTAAATGCATTTTACAATGCACCAATGCGTAACCTACTCAGAGCCGGACCATCTAGTAGCCCATAAACGATTGGCGACCATCTCCTTAAGACGATCACTTCCAAAAGTGACCGGCATTTTCAAAAATATAAACAAACACTTGCACTGAATATCATCTTTCTAGGGTGGTGATCTTCACAGATATCAAAAATCAACTAGAAACATGGATGGATTAGGATTATTCAATTATGGCAAAGCGCACGAGGGCTATATACCTAAAGGGAGGGATGCCTTCGTGGAGAATTTTCTAAGGGAAACTGGCTCGTATACATATTACACATGGGGAAAACCACGAAAGTGCCCATGCAGCCAGCCCGTTTGCGGGATTGGAATCTCGGACCGAACTACCAGTGTTCAGAGTCTTTACCGCTCGGCCGCTGATAGGCTGAAATCTGATGGATGGCTGATGGATATCTTAGAAAGGATTTTTACTTATAGTAGTTATATTAATTACAATTACGTGTAGAGCTTATGGAAACTTAAAAGCGGCCGAGCGGTTAAGTTGCTGAATACCCTGGTTGTTATATCTGGGTACGATTCCTAGCAAAGCAGCTTTTCGTGGTTTTTCCCCTATATAACGTGGTTACGAGCTAGTTTTCCTTAGGAAGCCCTCCACGAAGGCAACCATTCTATTAGGCAGATACCTTTCGTGCGCTTTGTTATAGTCAAGTAAACCAAACCAAATTAAAGAAGCTTATTTATTCTACTCTCCAAATTGAGATCCAAATAAGTCATACGTGGGAGCTTTTCGTATTCATAACGTAAAACGTATCAAAATGGGGAAATTAAATAAATTTAATTATTTAACTTGGTTATCTAGAATTCCAGTTTTTAATTTATCTCTTGTTTCCAAAAATCTGAGCATGAATAAATGTGTAATAAAGCATAGACAGATAACTTTGAAATTCAGAGAATAACTTAAATGACCTTTGACCACTAGCAGCCGAGAGGTAAAAATAGTTGAATATTGGTAGTTCGACTGGCACGCCACGATAATTTTCTGGTAAGCAGCACATCCGCCATGGCGTTCAAACCATGGCGGATGTGCTGCTTACCAGGAAATTTTCGTTTTTTTCTCCATGTGTAACATAAATACGAGGTAGTTTCTATCAGACGTATGAAATAATTTTTGTCAACTACTCGCTATAAACAGTCCTCCATGAAGGCATCCATATTCACTTCAGCAGATAATCTTATGGTACTTTGTCATAACCTAAATAATCTGATTTGATGATCATGCTAATTTTTTCTCATAGTGAAGCCTGTAATGCTTTAATTAATGTTTTATTTATCATAAACTGTGTTAACTGCTTTAAATTAACCAAATCAGGATTTTTTTTCTGTTACATTTCCTTTTTGAAATTTTTGACATCATTTTAGAAGCCTAAATATGTCAGAACGTTTTATCAAGACGTATTATTTGTAACTGTTTTACATATAAGTACAGAGAATCTCATGACGGTGAACTCTAAAAGTGTTTCCTACAACATAAACAAACAGGCTTTTATACATTTTCCTCTCGTATGCAACCATCTATAGAAGTGGCCTAAAAATCGCTTGAAGCGGCCGTTAGTGGTCGCATTAGAAAAGTCTCATTATATTTGCATTTTTGTGGCATTTAATAATTTCAGTTACATGTCTGCCTTATTGATTTTTAAAGGGCGTGTAACAACTTTCAATATAAATTAGAATAGTAATAATCTTTTACATTTTAAAATTTCTTAATTATGATATTTTCCGATATTCGGGCTTTAAATGCCCAAGTTATTTAATTTTATGCCAAGATTTAAACTTTGTGGATTTACAATAAGAAGGTCTTAATTCTGGAACTTTTTAACATCTGAAGCTGGTTAAAACTGGTTGTTGCAGTCGCAGTTCGTATGCAAAACCATTCTCGCACTGATTTGTTTTATGCTTAATTTATAGCAATTTCCCTAAGTAACCAAATTTTAGATTTATATCATTTTTTTTTAAAATTGTGAAAATAAACAAAAAGAAAGGAGAAAATTTTTCTTTCTTACATTATAACTATTTTCAGTTCATCTTTTATGATAATTAGTGTATTTTTCAATTTTCCTCAACTGTCAAATCTTGTATTTCTAAATATTAGATTATTTACAGTCCCTGCAATTTTAGAGTTTTTATGTTAATCTCTAAAATAGTTATTAGAAGAATTATTAGAAGCATTTGATGTAATTAACGACGCACGTCGCCCATAGATTTGCCCATAGATTCGCAAATTTTGAATTTTCAATATTGTTGGAAGCACTTGAGCAGAAAATTCGTCTTTTCTGGCAAATTGAAAATTTTAAAATTCAAAAAATTCAACTCCATCAATCCAATTTTCAGACTCAATTAAAGGCACTGAAGTTATTTTACATTTAAAAACTCTCGGTGATTTAGAACTCCCCGGAATTGGTACTCAAGAAATGATTTCAAAAATGCTCTTCTACATCTATTAATAACTGTTCTATCCCTTGAATAGCTAGTATCTACTGCATTTTCTTCTCATTTCTTCTTTGGTGGTTATTTGAATCATGGCAAAGCACGGGAACTGTCTGTCTAAGAGAAGGGATGAATTCGTGGAGGACTTAACGAAGTATGAGAAAGGGAAACTTGATTGTATTTACCTTACACATGAAGAAATAACTAAATTATCTTGCAACCAGCTTGTTTGCTGGGATTTGAGCCCCTGTCGAACTATTAGTGTTAAGCGACCGCCAGAGTCGTAGCTAGGGTTTTCAGCGCCCAGGGACAACTGAAGATTTCGCGCCCCTTACTGCTTGCCAAGGATGGAAAACATTTAATTCTACAATGTCTAAATTCAATTTCGCCAGATAAATTTTCCATAAAATGAAAAAAACGATTTTCAGTACACATAAATAATTAATTGAATGAATGTAAATTTTTACTGCAAAATACATAAACTTATTTTCAGCTCAATGTAAAACTGTTCCCACGCAAAATTTATATTATAAGAAAAAGTTAAATGTCTGTTATGTCGAATATTTCTTCACTTAGATTGCAGAGACATTCGGTATTTTATGGAAGCAGGAGACTTGAAAAATGAGCAACCCCCTCTCCGGGAATCGAGCCGCGGATCTCTGGAATACGCGCCCAGCGTGCAGACCACTACACCACGAAAGCACGTCAAGAAGGCTGAAGTCTAAAATTTATGCATATTTAGTATTAATTCTATATTTTGCATATTAACATTTTAAAAATACCTGACTAAATTACTCCTGGACGGTTGTGTATAAACCTATGGTTTGTTTGATCAAGTGCGACTCATTTGTAAAGTATTGAATGGTGTACTCGCTTGCAAAACCTTGTGAATTTTGTTTTTCTTGAAAAATCGGCAATACTAAGTATGATTGCTAAATATTACATTCTTTTTAAGGGAACATTATAGTATAATAATAAGAATATTTTCTCCTGGGATATACTTTTATCAATGATATGTTACTGTAGCGCAGTTTTGCTAAATTCCTATCAATCAGTTCTAATTATTCTAAGCTAATTTACTAAGACTTGGAATGATGCTCAAGGCCGGCGCTAGACGTTTTGCCGCACGGTGCCTGCTTTACAACTTCAAAATTCTGCCGCCCAGCTCTTTCCAAAGTTCTAAAAATTTTGCGTTCTCTCAATTCTGCCGGCCGGTGCGGCCGCACCGATTGCATATGCTCTGGCACCGGCCCTGATGATACTAGGAATGACTAGGAAACGATAATTCAGATAATACTTATTATCTGAATTGTCATTTCCTCATAAACATGATGCTTATTAAAAATTACAGATGTTTTAATTAATAACAACCTTAAAAACTGGTTGTTAGTAGCTTTAATTTTGACTCCATACACTTCAACAATTAAAAAAGCCAAAAGATAGGAAGTTTCCTTGTCAGCTCTTTTTGAGTCCTTTTCTAATACTGCTAAAATTCTGCATGATATTTGTTTTAGAACTGCTAACAAACTGCTAACAAAATTTTAAATACAAAAGTTATACTGCAATTTTAAGTCTGAAAAGTAATTAATTCAGACTTGAAAGCTCTTGAAACATAGAACTTGAGCTCAAAACAATAAGAATAGAATTTTGCATTCATTTTTTTAATTATACGATTGTTGCTTCATTGATAACAATGTTATAAATAGTTAATTTAGAATTACACTACAATTGCTGCATTAGAATCCATATTTCTTACTAATTATTTAAACATGAAAAATGAGAACTATAATATTTATATGTACTTTTTAATCTCCAAAGTCATAATAAAGTTTTCTCATAAATAGGAAATTGACTGTTTTCAACAGTTTTCACCTCTTCGTCAAGATGCATTTCTTTTACGGTCCTAATTAAAAATTACAGAACAGCAGAACATAATCTTCTATCTCACGAAATTTGCTAAAACAAATTCTTTCGCATTAATTTTGAATTTTATTTAACTCTAACTTATTCAATATTTCGAGTTCTGGATAATCAAATTAGCGGTATCCTTCTATAGCTGCAAAATGTAATTAAGAAGCTCAGCTTCGTTTTTAATGATTCATTTTACCACGCCACTGGGGAAATAAAAAATATCTGAGTTTTCAGATTTTCAATTACGTCCAAAGGGCGTTTTCTTAACATTTTGTGTGTTACCTTTATTTATTAAATATCATGTTCTTTGCACTTAAACCATAAAATTCAATTCAATAGCAATGCCGCAGCACATCTTTAGAATTTCCCATACACACTTCCGCGCGCTGGAGACAAAAAGGTTTTTCCCAGCCGTAGAGTGTTGCCATTGCTCCCTTTTAAATCGCTGAGTTTGTTACTCAAAAATTCGTTAAAGTTTTGCAAAATCTAAAATCGATAATAAATCTAATTCCAAATTTCAAATTTGGTCTTCCACATGCCCATATTCGTAGGAGGATTACGTCATTCAAAATTCGATGGCTCTATGTACCGTTGTTTTATCACAATGCGAGAAATATACATACATTTATGCAGATTTTTCATTATTCAAAGGAAAATCTGAGAGCTTTCATATTTCATATTGCGCCCAAAAGGATTTTTTTAACGTTTTGTGTGGTACCTTTATTTATTAAATATAATGTTCTTCGCACTTTACCATAAAATTCAATTCCACAACAATATCACAAAATATTTAAAAAGCGCAAAATTTAAGAATTTCCAATACACAGTTTCGGGCGCTGGAGATACATTTCTTTTTTCGTACAGTGTTCCCGTTGCACGCTTTTAAATCGATGAGTTTGTTAGTTAAAAAATTCGTTAATGTGTTGCAAAATTGGGAATAGCTAATAAAACAAATTCCAAATTCGGAATTTCAAGTGCTCATGTTTGGTTGGAGTACTGCGTTATTCAAAATTGGATGGCTCTAGGTACTGTTGTTTTTTGAAAATGCGGAAACATTCATGCATTCATGCAGAATCTTCATTATTTAGTTTCTTTAAATATAATGCATGGCAATAATATTTTGTAGCAACAGTTTGAAAAGTGAAACCACGCAAAATGTCGTTTTGAGACTAATAGCCCTTTGGGTCTAACGCCCCTTTGGGCTTAAAAAAAAATAAATAAATGTTAGATTAGCAAGTTAAAAGTCAGAAATAGCAACATTTAACCGATAAGAAAGTCAGAACTCTTTACTACCTCGCTCGAAAAATGCAATTTTGAATAAAATGATAATTTTGCTTCTTTATTAAATTTTTCTTATAACAGGGCTTGCATGAATGGATTATATTCTACTATAAGAAATTTTTTCATACCAATAAATTGCCACAGTTAGAGACAGAAAGTACAGTAAACCCTTTCTAAGATGACCACAGGTTCATAAGATTTTGGGCTTTTGCGAATTAGAGAAATAGCTCTCAGCACCGATGTCCAAGTTCTCAGAAATACTGATCATCATAGGAAGATAATCACCAGAAGAAAGTTCACTGTTCACATTCGGAAGTGCATTATTCTATAAATGAAAGTACATTAAGCCGATTCGATTGCGTGTATGGCCGTATCTATTTATATATAGGAAAAATTTTAATATAAAATAAATATAGTGTAAAATATATGTTACCGTTAAAGCGTATAATTAAGTTATTTCCTCGAATAAGTAAGTATTTGGCAGGGGGGGGGGAAACTAGCCAAGCCGGTTTAGCTAATTATTTTAAAATAACTATATTAATTAGTATAGAATATAATATTCTATAAACTAACCAATGATAAATGCCGCTCAGACGGTGTAGTGGTTAGGGGAGCCAACTTCGATACCTAACGGCTTGGGTTCGAATCCAAGGGAATGCATAGTTCTAATGGTCCGTCTCTTCATAGGAGGCAAAGGTGGCCCACCTATTAGGTGACTGCATAATAAAGTGACAACTGCTTCTGGTCAAGTCGAAGTCGGCTGAGGGACCATCATTCATATTAAAAAAAAAAAAAAAAAAAAAAAAAAACTTAATAACACACAAAAATCTCAAAGGTTTCAGGTTTTAAACTACGTCCAAAGAGGCGTTTTTTTTTAACGTTTTGTGTGCTACCTTTATTTATTAAATATCATATTCTTTGCACTTAAACCATAAAATTCATTTAAATAGCAATGTCGCAAAAGAATTTTAAAAAAGCATATCTTTAGAAGAATTTCCGATACACACTTCCGCGCGCTGGAGATAATTTTTTTTTCGTATAGTGTTGCCATTCCTCGCTTTTAAATCGTTGAGTTTGTTAATCAAAAATTCGTTAAAGTTTTACAAAATATGAAATAGATAATAAAACAAATTTCAAATTTGGGCTTCCAGATGCCCATATTCGCAGGAGGATTACGTCATTCAAAATTCGATGGCTGTATGTACCGTTGTTTTATCACAATGCGAGAAATATGCATATATTTATGCACATTTTTCATTATTTAATTTCTTCGAATATAATGCAGGACTCTAACATTTGGTGGCAACAGTTTGAAAAGTGATTCGCCGTTTATAGTGATTCAACGCAAAATCGCAAAACGAAAAGAATGGTCCTCCAGGATCAAAGTCTCTTACACCTAATGATAAACCGTTAAAGTGGGGAAAAAAAATGACACTATAAAATATCTGTCGTTTTATAAATTAACTGATGATAAACCGTTAGTGTTTAGAAAATTATGTGTCATATTACGGATAGATTAAATAATAACAGAATGCATAATATTATTGCTAGATTCGTTAAACCGTAATAAAAAATAACAAACTATACTACGCCAATAGTTCTGTTTAGCAGCTTTCGTGTGCCGTCTTTACTGAAAATTCGTCATTTATCAACACTTTAATGTGAACAAGCTGTTAGCTTCCAGTTAGGGATGGATGAAATTTAGTTTAAAGACTGGCAATCATTATTTAACAGAGGAGAAACATTTGCTCCCCGTGAATTTTTTCCTTCCGGGTGAGGTGGGTCGGTTTCTTTAAGGAAACGGGTGAAGCAAACCACGGGGGAGAACATACGATTTTCCCGCAGGCAAGTTGGAAAAACCTGCTATCGAAATGACCTTGCTCAGCTGCAGCCAGCTCAACGTCTTACCCTTAAAACCTCTCTCAAGAGAGCCCGCTATAACCCTGCCCGTTTGGCAAGTTTCCCCATCTCCAATCGGCGACATTATTTGGCGAGATTTTAGAGTTCCTTTTTTTCCGTTCCTTATTTTCCGAGTGACATTTTTTCCGTTCCTTATTTTCCAGGGACATTCTTTCCGTTTCCCTTTTTTCCGGGTGACATTTTTTCCGCACACCAAAGAATACACACCTGCGTAAATGTCTTGGAGAAATAATATCGTTAACAATTTTGCTACAAAGAATTTTTTTTTTTTTTTTGGTTTCTATTAACATCTCGATAATGCACGTAGTATATAAATATTTGCATTTTAACTCATATATAGCTAATTACAAGGAAATTGCATTGTAACTCGAAAATACATTTATTTTCTCAAGAAGCTCCTTTGTCCAAGCTGTTCACTTGTTTTCTACCCCCAAAGTGATTTTACTCTATAAAAGCCGAACTGCCTGATCTCATTCATCAGCCACTTCATCTATTCTGCTGTTGAGTTATGCGATATACATGCATACATACGTCGCGCTAAAACTAGTCATAAGTCCCAAATATAAAATTTCAACATTTTATGTTAAGTTATGCGAATGCGACATACGTACGTGTAAACGTCATGATAGAACTATTCAAAATGGAAATTTCCTTTGAAATATGAAAATCGAAATGTTTCGCGATTACAATACTTTATTTATTTCTCACAAGTCAAAACGGTGTCATAAATAACTAACTACTAATAAATTTATGGTGCAATCTAAAGAATTATTTAAATCTAACACTTTAAACTGGAATAAACTTATAATATTTGAAAATTAAATACAAACATAATACTAAAATAAGTTGCGAATAATTTGTATTCGAAAAATTGGAACACGAGAGAAAAAAATTCTCACAAATTCCCTTTGTATATTAAAAAATATTTCCTCAGAAAATAAGGATAAAAAAATGCAAGATTAATTTTTCACCATTATCGAAGCAATTCCTTACAGAAACTGGAAATTTAAAGTATTTTACGTAGTTTCTCTTACTGATGTATATTGACTAACTTTCTGTATTCGGCACATATCTTGATTTTAAGGTACGAGTAATGTACAGTAATATGTGTTAGTGTGCAAATTATAAAGTAGCCAAATAGGAGATAAAATACTATTTTAGCAACCAGTCTCGTGACGAAGATACCATAGGGAGAAAAACTAATTTCACTCGCTAAATTCAACGGAGGGGAGAATTAGCTTAATTATATCCATATGGTAAGGGGGGCCCGCTTTTGAAGCAGTTTGAGTAAAAATGCTTGCCGCTTTTGCGACAGACCTGGTAAGAAAACACGATTATTTTTACGTCGTTTCCTGAAAAAACCCGTAACGCTCGGGGGGTTAACAAAGCAGATGCGGTCCAAATGGCTTTGCTGAGAAGCGTTCGTATTTGAATAGCTTAAAGCTTGAAAGCTTGAGTTGGTTGTTTCCGAAGCAATCAGTCAAACAGCAATAAAATTTGTTATAGATATTTCTCTCTCTCTGTGAGTTCTTGAAATCTTGGAATGGGTGAAAGTTTACTTTGTTTTACATATATAAGGAAACTGCATGTAAAGCAAAATAATTCAAGGCACTTATTGTATGTTAATCATTGTACGTCCCCTCAGCTCTTCGGTTGGGTATTAAGAAAAGAAATTCCTATATTGCTTTTGTATTACTTGTATATTGAAAGATTTGAAAAAAATAGCTTTATATGAAAAGTTTTTCTCCGATGAACGAATACAGCTGAAACATGTTTCTGTCTTCAAGTATATCCACAAAACATGAAATAGTATTGTTCTCTTTTGTATTCTATTGTATTTTTATATTACTTCGTGGTAAATTTTTTGATTCTTAAATTTCTCTCTCTCTTTTCTTATAATACACAAGTACTCTTTCAAATATGGCTGACCTATGAACCTAAATTTTTATACTATAAAATTTTATATAAAATTAGCCGTAATCATTAGACACAGCATTGTGTATATTATATTCTTGAATACATGCCTGCAATTAATACTAAGAATACTATTGATAAAATTCGTGATATAATTAATAATGAAAATACTGTTTAAGCTAAAATCCGATTTGAATCTTTTTTTCATTATAGGGTAACATGAGCCAAACAATTTTCGTTAGAAATATACAATTATGCTAACTTGACACATCAGATAGAAAATATTTTATCGTCATCATTGGCTATGATAAAAGATTTTTACGCTTAAGATTTTGGATTATGATAAAGCACACAGGACCTATTTGTCTAAGGGAAAGGAAGTCTTCGGGGTAGATTTTCTTTGTGGGAAACAAACTGTTAATTCACAATCAATTGTACTTATGAAAAACCCCTAAAACCCCCATGCAGCCGCTAGAATTTACCGGTGCTCAGCTATCTTACCGCTTGGAAACTAGTTGGCTTTCTGAACTTACGCAATACCTATCTGAATTTGAATATTTGCATAAAAAACGAGCAAAATAAAATGACACATTGTAAATAGTACATTTTACTGAAATCAAACTTTCTTTGACAAAGGAAAATAAATTGTAAGGAATAAGATGGATGCATTTAATTAAACGGCGGGCAATAACAGCGCTGATCATACGTTTCGTATAGGAAATCATTTTCTTCGTGTTATCGTATAACGGAAAATATCCACACATTATATTTTACATTTTTTAAGAAGTCATGGGTTATCTGCTTTAAGAGAACACCTTCGTGGGCAATTTTCTAAATAAAATTGGCTTGAATTCACGTTACGCATCGGGAAAATCATAAAGACCACAAGCAGGTAAACTGTTCAGTTGCCAACAACAAAATACCAACATCCAGCAATCTTAGTCACTCAAGTATAGTAAACTTAAACTAATGTTTGTATATTATTAGTAGTATTAAAATAACGAAAATATTTATTCTAATAAAAATTTTTGTTTGAATATCCTCCCTAGTAAGGTATTTCCTTTGGTTGGAGATTTGTCAACAATAAATGCTATGTTTAAACAAGACATTTATTTAGAGCATAATGCTTCAAAAATGTATGCTGGGATCCCTAGAAAAAAATATCGCCGGAAAATATATCTCCGAAAAAATATTTAATTATTCATATTCTTATGATTAATTATTAAATAATTAATAACTTTTATAATTAATAAATGAAATGTGTATTTATACTTTACCAAATGTACAGCAACACTCTTTCTTTACAAAAATACCATATTGAATAAATTATATTGTAAGCTAATAAGTAACAACATTGCTTTGTTTAATTAAGATACAATAACAAGCCGAACAAACATTAAATTGGAATTCAAACAACAAAAATCAGCTTTATATTTTCAACTTTTCACAATCTAATTTTCATTATATCTTATCTCGTTCATTTGCGCTTTTGCAGCTGAAGATGATGGTTCGGTAAAACCATCGAAACTAGTCCTGTGAAAATTTGAAAATAACGCTGATTTTTGTTTTTTTGACTTCCAAATTAATTGCTTTGTTTGTTATTAATATGTCTCATCTTTCCTATTTCAGATAAAATTTACTAGTGTTTCTTGGACAGGAAAGCAAGAATTTTTATTTTGAATCAATAAATTTATGATACACTGAAAACGGTTTCAATTTATAATTCCCTTTCTGAATATCTTGAATGTATATGAAAAAGTAAAATGCAAATTTAATATTAATATTATGACCCTTAAAAAACACCCAAATGTTTCGCTTATTACTCTCTTAAAACTACGTAATAATTAAGGAAAAAAGAAATTATTTAAAATAAATATTAGTTGCATGCAGTTGAAGAATATAGGAAAATGCTGAAGGTTTTAAAGATTTTTAATTAATGACAAAAATACAGAAAATCGGAAATAATACGAAATGTTTCAACAATATCTCAGAAGGAATGAAAATTGCACCAGATATTTGTCAGAATATAATTTTAGTGATAGCAGTTTAATCAGTCTGCATTGAAATTCCGGTGATAATCAGTGACATACAGATTTAGGTTACTTAGGTTAAAAATGCCTAATAATTTAAAATTTTACCGGGTAAATTTTAAAACCAATTTATTTGAAAATTAGCAGCTTCGCTGCGAGCCTTCGTCTGGCTTTTAAATGTACCGGAAAAATGGCTGAAGGGAACTCCAAACGTTAAATTTAAAAAATGCGTAGGATTTTACTCTGCAGAACAACTTCATAAAAAAGTTATTACGTATAACAAAATTACAATGAAATAAGCAATGTCCCTTAATACAAATATTAATTATCCTAATAAATAAATTAACAAAATTCCCTTCAAAATCTTAAGAACTCAAATGGTATAAAGGAGGTTCAGAACTTTGTTTCCTAAAAAAATCAGTGAAAACTTTTCAATATCTTAAAAACAGTGAAATGAGCAATAAATAAAATAAAGGAATGCAAAAAACAAAAAATTCTGAAAAGCAAAGTATAATTAATGATATTTTATCTTATGTTTTCAAGGGAAAAATTTACAATGAAATAAGCTATATCTCTTAATACAAATATTAATTATCCTAATTAAATTATTAATCCTTTCCGTAGAAGAACAAAAATCATGCAAAACTTTTCAATATCTTATAAACAGTGAAATAAGCAAAAAAATAACATGAAAGCAACTCAAAAAACATAAAATTCCGCGCAGAATTTTACTCCACAGAACAACTTTATCAAAAAAAAAAATCAATAAAAATATATTATATTTATATAAAAATGACAATGAAATATGCCAATCTCTTAAAAACAGTGACATAAGAAATACGATGAAAAATTGTTGCCAAACCCATATTTCTAAAAGAATGAAACTATTCAAAATGATGCGATTTCATCAAAAATCTATCGACAACAATAAGATAGTAAAATTGTTGCCAAAATCACACTTTTAAAGATGTGAGAAATGTACTCGGAAGCTTCATTTAAAAAATCTTTTAAAAATACAAAATAAATTATCATTTTTCCAAAATTCTTTTTGTAAAAGCATTCGCAAGGATGAAAGTTTGACGTGTACAAATATCAAAGAAAAATAAACTGTACGTTTTTAAAAATAAACTTTTTTAGAAAAAATCCCATTGAAAAAGTGTTAAGCTCTTTTTGTTCAATAAATTCGTATTTAATCGATTTATTAAAACACGAAATTTATTTTAAGTTCGTAAAATAGCTAAGTGCCTACGTTTCAGGACGATGTGAAAATGGAGTGTGTAGAGTAAAATCTCGCTTTCCTATAGCCCATTATGTTTCAAAATGACACGATTTCGTCACAAAACATGAAATAAAAAAAAATTCGAATTCGAATTTCGAAAAAATCGCTTCGAAGTGCACTGGCTCTTGTGTAGATGTACCTATGTACCAAATTTCGTAGCCGTGGGTCTATTAGCTTACGAGCAGCGCGAACGAAAGGCGCACACACACAGACAGACTCTTTCTTTTACTATATGTAGAGAAGATATGTAGAGATAAGATTGTTTAAGGGAAGGAAACTTTTAAGTTTCGCAGCTATAGCCTGCGGCATTAAGACGATCATCACGGAGAGTCTAGCCTTTTGCAAATCTCTTGAGAGCTCACAGCTACCGAACAATATAGCGCAATCAATCTCAATTAGCGGGATCATTGAAGTAAAATTCTGGGAGGGATGGGAAATAACAAAAGAACTGCTTGACAATTTTCAGAGGTTTAGGGTTATTTTCGCGACATTTTACGGGAAGTTCGGTCCAAAACTAGCGACAGTTTTAAAGGCATTCGCAGAAAATCACTCGACAGGCTAAGGGTTAATGCAGCTGATGTTGGTGATAAATGAAAATTTTATATTCGAAGCATAATCTCGTCTAGAACCTTAGCATAAGAATTTTTCATAAATTTCTTAACTTACTTTTACCTCGTAAATTTCAATTAACATAGTAACTTACATTTTTTATAAGCTGACTTTAAACCATCGGATGTTTTTACAACTCTATATTAAGTATAATTAATAAATGCCGTATGTTATGCATCTTCCTTACGGAATAAAAGTTTTCAGAATAAGTTTTTTTATATGTCACTATCTTTTTTCCTGTATGTTGGCAAATATCACTTAAACAGAATGATTAATCCGATAAAATTTCGTACCAGTTTTTCGCACCAGTTTTTGGCACCAGTTTTGGCAGTTTTCCTACCAGTTTTTGGTACCTGACCACGCCTTAACGACATTTTTCAAATTCTATCATTCAGAGAAAAAGAAAAAAATCCAGTTCATTTTGCTCAACTCAATTCTTTTTTGCTTACTTGTAAAGTTTCTATGTGCGAATCCTATGAAAAAGCAAATTGAAACTGTGCGAAGGGACGGTACACTCATTTCTAATACAAGGCGGGAAATAAGGGCGGAGCATCTAGAGTTGAAACTAGAGTTCCCAGGACTTAAAAGAGTAGGGAGAGAGCTTTTCCCCCTGAAACAGACAGTAGGGAGTGATGACGTAGCAATGATGCCACTGAGCAAAGATGCAATTGACAACATAGAATTTAGCGTTTTAAATTTGAAGAACCAGCGTTTAAAATTATCTGTGAGTGAAAGATAACTATAATTTGGAAGAGACAATGTTACTGCAGTGTGAATTTTCCACTGAAAATTAAAATATTTAATAGTACTTATTCAATTTAAAAATAATAAATAAATGCACTACTCTTAGCATAAAGTTCCTTTTTTTTTTTTTTTTTTTTTTTTTTTAAATTTTCAGGGATCTTTTTTTCTTTAAATGCCTGTTTGTTTCTAATCATTTCTTTATCTGCATTTTAACTAAGAGAACTGTACTATTGCTTCTATTATAACTATAATAACAGCTATTTAAAATTAATCAATAAACAACCTTAAATTGGCATAGTTTTAAACATGTATGGTTATATATGGCAAAATTTCTGCTAATCTAAGTTTGAATTTCAGCGTAATTGTAAATTTTACATTCGCATATTTTTCTCACGATTCAATATATATATTCTTTATATTAATAAATTAATTAATAACAAATTTATATTAATATTATTAATTTTGTAACTTAGGCTTACATCAATATTTCATTTAAATAAATACATGTAAGGTTCTTATCTTAATTTAGACAAAACAACTTTACTCACAGTACCTAAAAAAATTATTTAATTTTTCAGAAGTGGGAGTTAAGGGGACAGGTCTTCTTATGCCATTATTACTTTAATGTTATACTTTATATATATATATATTGTCTGGAATGCTAAGCTAGCACAAAATCGAATCAATAATAACAGAGAATACAATAAAAATAACTGTAACAATAACTTAACAGAATTAGTTCTCATCTGAAATATGCTTTACGCTATTAACTTCTAAAATGTCATTTAGAAATACAAATCAAAACATATTATATATACTTACTTGTACAGTCGCAATGCAACTACAAGTTGTTGAAACATTATTTATTGGCTGTCACATTCGAAGCAATCCATTTTTTTACCTTTTGTGTTGCTTTGCTTTGGAAAAAAACATATGCATTTCTATTTAAGAAACATATTCTAATAAACGTTCGCACTCTGCAAAATAAACGAATTGCTTCTCTGTTAACTTCAGGATAATGTTTCTCCAGTTTATTAATTAAAGAGCCAATTACATGCTTCCATTTATACTAAGTTGTACCATGAACTGCACAAAATATGTTTTCGAACTCATAAACTGTATTCATCCTTGAATGAGAAGGTGTAGTCGAACTTCCTAAGGACAATAATTTAATCAATTCTGAATTAAATATTGGTTCAGGAGCACTATTTTTAGATATTGTTCCCAATGATGGGTCTTTGTCTCGCACACGATAGGCAATATAACCTGCAACATATGTTAATGCTTCTTTTTCGGGGGTCGAAAATTGTCTGTCGGAATTCAATTCTAATTCCCAAGCCATAGAAGGTTCCACTATGAAATCCAAATCCAAATCATCAATAGCATTTAATGGAAAAGCATCTTCCTCCTCAGTTTTGAAAGCCCTTTCAAGTATTTCGGATGTTAAATATGAATCAAAATTTCTGCTTTCTTTAGCCATGGATACTTTTGAAGATAAATTTGGCAGCTTATTAGCGAGTATCAATGGCTTTAAGCGGCGTATAACTTCACAAGTTGATGGATGATCATTAAACCTAACAAGCCATCGAATCTGACTAAAGAGACTTTCAAGTGCACCCTGAGTTAAGCTAGAGTATAAATATATTTAGCATCATACGATGATTTCAAATCCTGGTGTAGGCCAAAAAGAGAATTTATTGAAATTATTATTCCCTTTTTGGAAAGGCAGTCAGTTGGATTTTCCCTGAACTCTTAATACACCAATGATTTTCTTCATTAATTCCAAAACTTGAATTTTTTTTCATGGTGTTCATTTAATCGAAATGCTGCTTTAAGTATTTATCTGATGTAGGGTATGGTTTGGCACTATTCATAATATCGAAAAAATTGTCGATTAACTCAAAAAAGTCGGACGCTCTTTTATTTCCTGTGAGTGGAGTACACCTTTTGCGGTAGTTCTTGAAAATAATGTTTTCGCTGGAGCGACTTTTTGTCTCTCATTTCCCTTGACCATTAAATAATTTGGTTTTAGTTTATGACGCAATTTCATTTTTCCTGAATCTTTATTTAAGACCTCTTTAATAATATCACCATTTTAAAATAGTTCCATATTCACAAATAAGTCCTTTATCTAAAAAGTGGTTTCTCAGTAATTTGAGGCAGTTCGCTAAATCCGCAAAAACCCATATTTTTTTCGTTTGCAATACTGGATTTGGAAAGTGAGAACTATTAAACGATATCTGTAATTCTTTCCGCAAAGTACTAGATCCTCCTTAATCAGACACTGTTGCTTTCACTTCTACTCCAGATGATTGAATATGTCTTATGAGTGAAAAAAGAAATTCTTTCTTCATTGGAGAGTTAAAGTAAAAAAATATTGGTTGTTTCAATTGCGAAATGAGACCTCTGATTAAAACAAAGTGCTTTTTTTGAAAAGGACCGAGAATTTGGTCCCGTTTAGAGTAATAGCAGGGTTTAGAATCTATGTGCATTTCGTCGAAACTGAGAACGCATATTTTTTCTACAAAATTCAAATATTCGCATCTTTCCTTCATTACAGCAAGAACATCACTCTGATTTCCTGAACTACATGAAAATTTAGCGCATCATCTCTTTAATGTTCTAGTGCTAGGTAAAGGAATTCCCATTTTATCTTTCCAAAAATCGCAGCTTTTAGATGACAGAGCTCTTATGACAATGCAACGTGAAATATCTTCACTAGTCCACCTGATGTTTCCTTCTTCTCTAGCAATGCGTTAATCTGCGTCTTTGCAAAAATATGCTCTGATCTGTGCTGTTTTTTCCTAAATTTCGCTGTTCGGGATTTTAATTTCTGAATTTCCGATACAAACTTTCTTTGTCGCTGAGCAAACTGTCCTTTGGGAAAGCATGAAAAACAATATCTCTTCCTTTCGTATTTCTATAAGTGTTACGGCACGTTGCTACAGCACAAGAAGTCATATTACATAAAGGATACTTTAAATATAGAATTTAAAAGGAAAACTGACTTAAACTATAATACACAAATTATTAGATATTTGCATTATTAGAAAATAAATATGTATAATTAAAATCAATTTGGGATATGCGACCTCCAGAAAATCGTCTCGCAACTGAATGAAACTACAGTTTTAAACGCGCGAAATCAGAGCAGGTGCAACAGAGACACGTCAGATTACTTCCAGTTCACCCCCTCCATGAGGCTCGCGTCGGCGAGTAGTCGAACAAAGGAATGAGCTAGTCCTTCTATGTATCCCTGCATAATGGCTCTGAGAAGGAGCACCTGCATTATGTTTTTAAGTGTAAAAATATAATGTATTTAGCTAACTTTATCATTTGTGAATGCCATTTCAAAAATTACTATGAGAAATAACATTAAATTTTACAAATAAAATTTTTCTCGGTATTAATAAACAACAGATATAGGAAACTAGGTGAGTTTTCCTGAATTTATCTATTTATATATCTCTGGGTGAGAATAACATCGGCCCTTTTAGTCTGGCAGTCCTTGAGGCATGTTCCTAAAACTTACTCGTCCCCCCGTTGAGTTTCAGACGAATCGCTGTTGGTCAGTTTAAAGAAATAAGTCAACTCCTAATCAGAAAATCTATCCTTTACAAATTCCTTTTAGCGAAGCGTTGTTTATACTTTCGCTTGCGTTTTGTTATTTATCTGTATTTTAAATCGTATCTGTATTTTAACTATTTTCACAGATGTAAATTATTTGTGTCGTATACAAATTGAAGTTTATATATCATCACGTGAAAATGGATAATGCTTTACCAAAATTGCCGGATACATTTTCGTATCGTATTGAAGGAAAATGTGTTCACATTAAGGAAGTTGTAGATGAAAAAACTGCTGAGGTAAACTGCAGTTTTACTTTATTTCAATATTTAAAAGTTATGAAACTATAATTTGAGATTGAAGCTAACTACTGAACGCAGAAAGTGCACTTCATAGGCTGAAATATACAATTCTCTATTGCTTGCTAGCCATATATGTTTAGTTTTCAGATTAGTGTTTTTATATTTAATTGTGTAAATTCTTGATATTATAATCTAGCAAAAATGTAAGTTTGAAATGAACTAACTGTAGCTAGAAGTATTGTCATAGTATTATATTTTCCAAGTGAACATTCTGAAAGCAGCTGTACATTATTGCTCAGTTTCTTTTGTAATAAATTATAATCACATAATATTTGTACTGTTATTTTAAACATGCAAGGAATCTATCTAACAACTTATTGTAATTTCGCCTTGTTTCTTAATAGTAATTTCACCTTGTTTCTTAATACTTGTGCATTTTTATCATAATAGTAAATATATATTACAGGATTGGGTTCACATTTTGTGCAATGAAAATTTGACCACTTAAAAGTATCTAGAACTTTTCCTTCTTCTACGCGTGGACAAATATATATTTCTAAAAAGGATTTTCGGTGCCACCACAATACTAGGAGGCAAAGTACAGCTTCCTGTACATCACGAAAAACAAAGAATACATGCTGTCCAGCAGTAATGAAGCTCAGAATTAAACGGTACGTATGAAACTATACCAACTTCTTACCCCTATGCATATAAAATATTTTGCAATAGAAATAAGGCTACGCATAAATCTAAGAACACGTTAATACACACATAAAATCAGTTTCTAATAATCTTGTGATTATCTGCACTCCATGTTGACAAAAAGTATATAAGTGTCAACTGATATTTGTATAGCAGCCAACCCCCTCTCAATTTTGGCCGTGAGACTGTAGATTATGGAATGGATTTCCCAATGGAAATTTCACCATTTTAACATGGTGGTAGACTGCATGCTGCAATTTTAATTGTCTTTGGCGAAATCGTCTTAGCTATCTACAGGTATAGAGCATAATATGGCTTATATAAAGATATCATATACTTTTTCTTCCTTTTTATTTAGGATTTTGGTACTATGGTCATGCACGTTATTAAGTTTGTCGAGTTCGAAAAATGAAAAGTGTGTGCCCTATATGCAGAAAATAATGTAAACAGAAAAATGTCCCATTGGATGTATTGTTGAAATAGACAAAGATACCCAAACAAACATTTCTCTCCAAGTCGGCAACAAGTTTGTGACTTTTAGTTATAGGTATAGATAATCGGAAAATACCAAAAATATATGGTGCTAAAAGCTATTGAGGCTTCTGCTACGTTTAACATGTTGACTGCCACGGCACTTTTCGGATTCCGGTCCGAGAAGCCAAATCGATTTAATCGTATTATATTATTAAAAATACTAATTACGATTCGTCACAATCATTAAAAAGTTTACGGGATTTTTTTTTTTTTTTCTTTTTTTTTTTTTAGAAGAAAGGGTCTTATGAATTATTTCGTAGTCGGCTTTTGTTAGAAAAAGCCCTTCGTAGAAGCCCACTACGAGTTGATTCATACAGACGTTCTTCGACTTGTCGCCTTGATGCAGCTAAAACAAGCGCTAAGCGAGTAAGTTAACTCATACCGGCGCAAAAGTGGCAAGTACGAGGTAAATCGTATTGGGCGTCCTGAAGAAGAGTGCTGATATTTGACTACCCAACACGAGTTATCTCGTGTTGGGCAGTCAACATTTTAAAGTTAAATTGTTACATTTTGGCTCTATTAAACGTTTGTCCATTTGTACATTCAACTGCTGGCAGGAAACTTATATTTAATGGTACACAAGTAACAGCTGTTTTGATAGACCATAATATTTTCATAAATAATGAAACCATTTCAATGCCACAGTTTACTAGAATTTTAGATGCATTTATAAAACGATTTCAGAATCTTATGTGAAAGAACAAAATTAATATTGTTGCCTTTCCAAACTACATATCACTGTGAAACAGAATTTAACACTTCTACAGATATCAAACAAAATAGAGAACCAAACATTTTACCATTATCAACGTTTAAACCTAAAATAAGAGAATTATAGAAATACATAAAAATGAGGCTCATTAATGCTTGCCTCTTATATCTTATTTTGGCATATTATTGTATAACATTTAGCAAAATTGAATTGAATTTGGATATAATGAAGAATAAAAATTTTGCAGAACAAAGAATTAAATTGGAAGAATTTCATTTACTCTATGGACCTTTTTATTACTGTCACCAATAAGGTAAAATATTACGCAACTGGTTTGATGTATTGAGTTATGAATGATCTTTTGTGTATGCCAAATTTTGATTATAGCTTGCATAATGGTAAGAGCTTAAATTAAAATAGTATGATAAATTTTAATTCATTGCATAGATATTATGCAGCTGTTTAGATAGATCATTACTTCACTCTTGCTAGTTGCATGTCAATATTCCTCAACGTTAACTTGCGAGATACAGGCTAGGCCTAAAGTGCTCCGCCACGGAAATTGTTTCTAAAAAGGCTCCACAAAGTAAGAAGTTTGAGAATCACTGTTTTAGCTCAACTATTTTACACAATTCAACCATTCAGCACAGGTATAGCAGTTACATGACTGGACTTATTGACTGACATACTTCTTTATCTCAATATTCCAACTCAGATTTGCCCCTATTGTTTAAGATTGATAATCATCCATCTTGCATCTAGAGCTCAGCTCTATGTGCAAGCTTTTTATGTTCACCTCGCAAACAGAAAATGGTACACATCAGCTATTCAGGATAACAACAATGTACTAGAGCTTGGTTCTCAAGTACTAGAGTCACTCGAGTCATCTGTATTTCCCATAAGTGGATACCTCTCCTTTGGCACATGCAGAATAGTTATGAAAACTAAATACTACTTCACTGCCTCTTTTTTGCAATTTTTTCTTTGCTTACAAGTATGAGCGTTAAATATAACACGAATGTCTCCCTTTTGTAATTTCCTCTTTGTTAGAATCTTAAAAACTGTTGTTGGTTTTCACCATTAATAAAAATTTCCAGATTTATATTATGTCGCATAACTATATGCTGAGATTTATATTATGTTGCTTAAATAAAAAATATGTTTTACTCTAGTCCAGCATTTCTTAAACTGTGGGTCATGACCCCCAAATGGGGTCACAAAGTGAAATGTTGGGGATCATGAAATTTTATTCAGATGCACAAGTTTATAGAAACACTTATGCCACAAAGGCACAGAACATAACGTACTGTGCAAGACAAGTCTGCTGAGAATAAGGTCCAACCACTGCTACTAGTATAGTGCTCGTAAGCTTTTCCAGCTCTGCCTCATCGCAATAAGCATTTACCTACTGCTTCTAGATACTTCTTAAGTATTTCTATCATTTTCATAGTAGCAGGTAATACAAGATCTCCAAATGGTATATAGCTTTTTATTTTTAACAATCAACTATAAGCTTGTGACCTAGCTTTACTCGTTGGAATGGCGCACATTATTTAACTAGGATTATTAACGAACTAATTATTGACATCTTTACATATAACTATATGCTGGGAATTAACATATTGCTAATACATTCGTTTGCTCTCTTCTATCTGGCATTTCTAAATTTTGCGCTTTCTGACGGTGGCTTCCTTAAATGGTGCTCTATCTGCACTTACATATTGTTGCGAAATGTTCAGGCGCGGTAAGATGGCTTCCCCGTAAAGCAGTTTTAGGGTTGCCATAAAATGGCAAGATAAGGCATGGTTGTCACATTTGGCAAGAAATCGCCCATTTGGCGACAAAATTAGTGATATGCCATGGACGGATGGAGAACCTTCTGGAACGAATTCTTACCAGTTTAGCCCAGAATGTTCTCGAACACCAGCCAAAAGCTATTTAACCCTGCTGGTACATGGAGAGTTAGTATCGAGTTGGTGTCTCGTCTAGTGAGTTAATCCCTGCGAGGTCGATCGAGTTGACAGCCGAGCAGCGAGTACCGAGTGCACCGAAAGAGTCTCATAGTGTATCGCGGTTAGTGCATCGTCGATAGAGCGTGTTGAGCTCCGGGAACCACGTAACCGAAGAGTCGGGAGCTGTGCTCTGTGTGTCATCGTGTGCATCGCGAATTATATCGTGGAGTTCCGAGAACGACCAAGCAGAGTCGGGAGCTGTACTCTAGTGCTTTGCCGTGAAGCTATCTCCACCATGATAGCCTGATAACCTGGAGGCTGTGTCGCTGATCGTGTTTATCGTAGTTCATCGACGACTGTAAAAACATGTTTTGGAGCTGTTCTGACAATACTGTCTAATAAAGTGCATTTCGATACTTCATCAAAAGTCGTCGTTATTCACTCCCACACGAACCCCGTACGGACTTGAAGGAAGAAAATAACGTAACAACTGATGTCAGAAAAAAAACGCAACAATATAAAACTTTGTATGACATTAATCAATATTTTTTGGTAATATGACAATGTTGCCAGTAAAATTTCCGAATTAGCTACGACTAATTCGAGCACATTATTACTAGACTTAGAGACAGCTCAAAATTTACAAGTTATTTGAACAAAACAACTGATACTTTTAAAATAACTCAGTTTTCAGTGTATGTCAAGTACATTTATAAAGAGAGCATCAATGAAAAATTATTATTTTGTCATCTTTTGGAAGAACATGCAAGACGAGAAGATATATATAGTAAAGTTGTCGAATTTTTTAAAACTGAAATCTTAAAATGGAAAAATTGCTTTGGAGTATGCGCAGGTGATATAAAAGCAATGACAATTAAAAATAATTGTTTTAAATAATTTGTTAAAATTACTAGTAGTGATTGTGTAACTTTTACACACTGCCTGATCCATTGAGGGCCCTAGCAAAATTTTAGCATCGAAATTAAACGATACGCTATAAAAATTATAAACTTTATTAAAAGCTATACCTCATCAAAACAAAAACTTCAAATACAAAAATTTATTATTACACTCAGAAATAAGATGGATGTCAAAAGGGCGACGTTAAATAAGACTGTTATTATTAAAAGGTGAAATTGTATTTTTAATCGAACAAAAATCTTATCTTGCTACTCGATTTGAAAATAACTTTGCCTACAAAAGCTGTATCATTTATCAGATATTTTCGAGAAATTAAACAATCTATTTGTGTCCTTAAGGAAAAACCAGAAGTACATTTACTTTAATTGATAAAACTGGAGTTTTATTAAAAAGACATCATTTGGAAAAATGAAGTGGAAAAGGATTCATTTGAAGTGTTTTCAATTAAACTTTATTTGCAACTTTATTAAATTAAATTGTTAAACTTTATTTGCAAAAATTATAACAAACCACTTAAAAGGCCTAAAATATAGTTTTAGAAATACTTTATATTGAATTTTGATTGCAAATGTATCATGGATTCAAAATAGTTTCTGATTGATATAAATGAGATTAATCACCTGCCATATAAAGCCCTAGAGAAATTTGCTGACATATAGAGTAACGCAAAATTAAATCTTGAGTTTCCACAAATATCCTAGAGTGAATTCTGCATCAGAACGAAATATGCATTTTCCACAATTTCTGAAGTTCCATTAAATGTTCTTTTGTCATTCAGTGCCGCATATTTTCTTGAAACCACTTTTTATTTTTACAATTTACTAAATTCAGCTATTGCTCAATGCTGAACACTGAAGCTGTTTCACATCCAGCAAAGTCAAATATTATCCCAAGATTACATTTGTTATGGTAAGCACACCAATCTCATTAAAATACCATTTTTTTCCATTAATTTTTGCGTGCTTAAAAAGAACCCCTTAAAAATACACTTTTTTTATTTCTATATTGCTTACAAAGAAATAAATAATTTATGGGAAAATAATTTTTTATAAGTTTATTTTATGTTTAATAACGTAGGGTTGCAAAAAATTCTTAATGATAAAAAGGGGTCAAAATGAAAAAAGTGTAAGAAGCTCTGCTCTAAGTACAAAACATGTATTTCAGAAATTAAAATCTCTGAAGAACATGGTTATGCAAGTATCTAATTGAAATTTATCGCATTTCTAAGCAGAGTTGTGATATTCATTTTTAAAATGCCTCTCGTGCAAAATAAAATAATTTCAAGACTTCAGAAATGCCATGTAGGGAAGATGAAAGTATTAAGCCATCAGTTTTATTTTCTCTTATTAAATACAATCAAAATGTTACACTGAAAATAACAAAAAATAAAATTCATGTTCTTTATGATATCGTTGTATACAAAGGTTTTTAAAATATTTTCTCGCTGTTTGTGAAAAATTTTTTGCATTTTCAAAACGATATATACACAAACACATAATGAAACCAACACAATGATGAAAATATGACATTTTAAATTGCATACTGATAAGAAATATTACATCTGTATTAAATGTAATTTCAAAACAGAAAACATTCAATACCACTTCATTATGCAGTGCACCCTGGAGACTATGGATAAAATTAAAACTATTTTATAGTACACTCACTATACATCACTTTTCATTATTTTTTAATTGTTGTACATTTACTTCAATTTATTTACGTTAAATATAAATAAAAGTTCAGTCATTTGCTACAAAAATTCTTTTTATTAACAATTTATGGATATAATTTAAAATTTCTTTTATAAATCTGCACTTTAGATATGAAAAAGACTGGCCATGCTCTGTAGAATTTTCTGGAGAACACAACCATTCATTAACATCAGCTGCTGCTCTGACTTACAGACCAATTTCTCCGGATGTATTAGAAACTACAGTCAAAAGTCGTTAATTCGGACACCCATAATCCGGAATGAGCTATAATCCGGACCTCAAAGCTAAAAATTTTCTGCGCATGCGCCACGTTTACACATGCGCACAGGCGTTTTACGCGTGCGCGTAAGACCTTTACGACTGCGCATATGCGTGTGCGCAAGCGCAGAATACGTTTTCGCCTACTTTAATGTATAATGGACGGTATAAGCCATAGGTCGGGAGCCTGCGGCCTCCGCGAGGTTCTTGTGCGGCCCTTTGCCACCTAGTACAAAATGGTAGAGTTCGTTTCAAGCAACTATTGTACATCAACGCTATGACAGTTGCGCGAAAAATCCCGCCAAAGACAGTCATATTGTAACATGACGTCAGAATACTAGTCTGAAACGGACTCTAACACGCATGAGCGAGGCTCTGGCCCACAGCTAGCAGCGCCAACTACCTTGTCTAAGAAGTAAACAAAACTCGGTTTCAGATCTCCCATTTGAGTGTCACACCTTGCTTTGGCTTCTCTGACTCGCATCTCTCAACGCTTCCCTGTTGCGATCTTCAGCTAACTGTAGTTAACAGTGCGTGCTTATAACAGGTACACGGTTTTTATTGTATTTCTAGAAAGTACACACTTTGTTAAAGATATTATTTGATATTCGTTTTTTTATCCATCATGTCAAATAGTAAGAGACGAAAATTAGGTGATGAAAACAGAACATTTAATGTAGAATGGGAGTTAGTTTTTTTCTTTACTGCTGAGAAAGATAAAATGATGTGTTTGTTGTGCAATACAATTTTAAATATTTTTAAAAAAGCGAATGCAAATAAACACTATTTGACTCATAAAGAACATAAATATTTCGCTTTAGAAGGTGAATCACGAAAAGCTGCACTTCAAAAGTTGAAAAGTGAGAAGCATCATCAGCAGGCATCTTTTAGTGCCTTTGTAAATCAAAATTCCGCTGCAGTTGCTGTTACGTATAAAATAGCATATATACTTGGAAAAAGGGGCAAACCATTTAGTGACATTCAAACAATTAAAGAATGTATTGTTGAAGCAGTGAGTATGTTAGATCCAAGAAATGTCGACAAATACAAATAATTACCTGTTTCAAGAAGAACTGTAACAGATCGACAGCACGAATTAGCGCAAAATGTAACAGAGTAACTTCATGCAATTATACAAAATGAAAATGTTTATTTTTCATTTGCTTTAGATGAAAGCACTGATAAAACATATTCGGCACAAGTTTTATATTTTATTCGTGCTATAACTAAAGATTTTCAATGTTACGAAGAACTACTTGCGTTGGGTATACTAACTTGAAGAACTCGCGGAGCCGATATTTTAGAAAACTTCAAAGAAGTATGTAATAAATTACAATTGAATTTCAGTAATTTAGTCAGTGTCTGTACCGATGGCGCACCTTCCATGAGAGGCAAAAAAGAAGGATTCGTTGCTTTGTTAAAAAAAGAAAAACTTGAAAAAATTGATATTATTTCACTGCATTTTGCATCAGCAAAATCTTTGCGTAAAATCTACCATTTTGCAAGACACTCTGGATAGAACCCTTGCCATTGTCAACTATATTCGCGTAAATAGAATGCGTCATCGTGAATTTCGGCAGATGCTCTCTTTAGATGAGGAAACGTATAGTGTTGACCTGCCATACTACTGCAAGGTTCGCTGGCTATCAACAGGTCAGGTTTTGATAAAAGTTTTGTCTTTACGACGACAAATTTTAAACTTTTATAAAGAACAAGGAAAACAATGTGATCTATCAGATGAAGTATTTCTCAGAAACCTTGCATTTTTGTCTGATATGATGACAAAATAAAACAATTTAAATATTTGCCTGCAAGGTGAAACGAGGTATATTTATGAAATGTGGCAAAAGATCCAAGCGTTTAGAAAAAAATTATCATTTTTCAAAACATTGCTTTGTCGATCGGAAATATCTGCACAACACTTCCCGGAGCTAGCTAAAATGTTAAATGAGCAGAGCTGTGAAAATAAAATATTCGATGAATATGTAGGTGTCTTGGATTGTTTAATAGAAGAGTATACTAATAGATTTTCTGATTTTGACGAGCACACTCCTGCTGTGAAACTGGCATTTGAACCACATTTAATAGATATATCCGAGGCTCCTGCAGAACTAAAAATGGAGTTAATTGATTTAGGGAAAGATAGTATCATCAAATCCCTTTTTAACGCTAAAAAGGATCCCATAGAAATCTGGAAAAATGCTTTTGAATATCCATGCCTTCAAGAACATGCTTGCCGTTTACTTTCCTGCTTCGGAAGTACCTACTGTTGCGAGACAACATTTTCTCTCATGTCAAAAATAAAAACAAATTTAAGAACGTAAATTACAGATGCACATTTAGAGGATCAATTAAAGCTGTGTGTTACGAAGCTTGATCCAAATATACAATTACTGTCAAACAAAAAACAAAGCCAAATAAGTCACTAACTTAGTGAATAAAAAAATATTTTTTATTGTATTTTTTTATAATATTTTTATATTATTTTATATGTATATTATATTTAAAATTTTATAATAAGCTAAAATTATCTTTTTCAGTTAATGTTGATGATTGCGTTGTTCCTTAATCTTCGAATTGGATCAGGCTTATTATTTTTTGCAGATTGTAAGAGCAATTTTATAAAAGTAAATTTGAACTTTCGATTATGTCAAATATAGTATTATATTTTATTTTTTCTATATAATTCAATAAATTGTTAAATCTATAGAAAAACTATAATAATTTCACAAAAGTCGCTTTCTTAGGTCAATCAGCTTATGCGGCCTCTCTTATTGCTGCCTAATTTAAATGTGGCCTCTAATGGTAAAAAGGTTCCGCACCTCTGGTATAAGCTAAAATTATCTATTTCAGTTAATGTTGATGATTGCGTTGTTCCTTAATCTTCGAATTGGATCCGGCTTATTATTTTTTGCAGACTGTAAGAGCAATTTTATAAAAGTAAACTTGAACTTTCGATTATGTCAAATAGAATTTCCGATGCTGGAGCTCCCAAAGGATCTACAAAACGAAAGTATGTTTCGATGTCCATCAAACAAAAAGTGGAATTGCTGCAAAAAATGGATAAAGACATGAAGAATGTTATGGACAGAGAGGTTAGTGAAAACGAAAAAATTTCGATTGACAAGTTAGTCGGTACTCTCGGCACAGCGATTACGGGACTTGAACAGCGGAACTTTGTAACTGAACGAGAAATTATGTCTGTTTATAGAATTAAAGAGAAAATATTATCACATAAAACGAAGCAACTTAAACAACTTACATTGAAAGAAATGTTTAATAAAGTAAACAAATAAATATTAAGCTTTTTTTTTTTTTTTTTTGTAAATTTTGATACCATTTTTCATAATTGTTCTTTATTTCATAAATTACGGTTTCATATTTTTAATTTTAGAATTTCTGCATGCCATCTTACGAGATTTAAACTGATGATCTATAATCCGGAAAAATCGATAATCCGGAATCGCCGAAGTCCCGAAAAGTCCGGATTAACGACTTTTGACTGTATAAAAGAATTGTTTTGTAGAGGCCACACTCCTTCTACAGCATATATTACATATTGCACCACAATGATGGAAGAACTAGGAAGTAATTATTATGATGTGTGTGGTGACAGAAACTTGTTTCCCACAAAAAAAGATATTCAGAACCTATGGAGAAAAGATTTCCAAGCGAAATATGGTGAGAGGTCTGGCACAGGAATGTTTACAATATTAAATGAGAGAGTAGAAGAACTCAGATTACAAGGACACAAAATAACAATATCTACTAGTGATGAAGCATATGTTGTGAGCTTATGTACTCCAACTATGCAAAGGGCACTTACTTTGAGGTCTGGAAGTGAAATTCTATTTGTAGATGCAACAGCAAATTGTGATGTACAGAATCACAGAATTTACTTTCTATCAACGTATTTCGGTGCAGTTGGTGCCCTACCACTTGCATGCTTAGTTACAAACATTTTAAAAGCAGATATGTTTGATAAAGGCATAGAAACTTTATTATATGATTTCAAACTTTTTACTGAGCAGCCAAAAATCATCATAACAGACGATAATTTAAATGAAAGACGAATACTAGAAAAATACTTTCCAAATACAAAATTACTGTTGTGCATTTTTCATGTATTAAAGGCCTGTTGGAAATGGCTTTTAGTAAGCCAGAAATAAAAAAAAGAAGATCAGCAGAAATTCTACCTAACTTTCAAGGAACTTGTATATGCCAAAAATATACAAGACTTTGCAAAAAAATCTGAGGAAATGAAAGTGCATTTTCAACTCTATCCAACTTTTCTCAAGTACGTAGAAAATAATATAATTCGGAAAGAACAATGGGCATTATGTTTCAGAAGTGATCTGTTAACTCGGGGAAATGACACAAACAATAGCATAGAAGTCATATTCAGGCTATTGAAAGATATACCGTTGGAATGGACTAAAACCTTTAACTTGAACCAGTTAATCGATTATATTGCAAACTGTTTTGAAAACTACTATGTTCAGAGACTCATAGATACAGCACATAAAAGAATAAATTTACAGTCACTAAGAAGGTATGTACGCGATCATTCAGATATTAAATCTGAAAACATAAACCGTGACAGGGGAACATTTAGCATAATAAGCAATTCGTCACACGTATATACTGTCGACATAGATACAGGGATCTGTTCTTGTTTTGAAGGTAGTCAGGACAAAATATGTAAACATCAGATGGCTATTATAGAAAAATATAATATGCTGTAACCAATAAATGCATTAACAACAGGCACACAAAAACAGCTATTTTGGATAGCAACAGGAATTGACAAACAAGTTGACTATTTTAGGCCTTTGTGTGATAAACCATTTGAGACTACTGAAAATGTAAATATTTTCCATAGCGAAAGTCTCAGAATTGAAGACAGTCAAAAACCTTGTACTTTCAATTCCACTCAAGTCTTTTCCGAGTTGGACATCAAAGCAAGGCTTGAAAAAATGATGTAATTTGTGATATTCTAAAAATTTAGGTACAGAAAGATCCTGAAAATTTGATGCCAGCAATTGATAAATTTTTTGATGCCTTTAAATTGCAAGCAAACAATTCATCCAAACTTGTGTCAGCCCTTCATACTGCATTTTCTGGAATGCAGCCTCCTACAAACAGAAATGTGTTTAAAACAGTACGTCGTGGTCGATATATCCCTATACAGTCAACTTCCTTAAGTAAAAGAACTGTAAAATTTACAGGTTAAAGAAAATTTATTGGTGGTAGGCCATGTGGGCCAACATGGAAAAAAAATCAAAAAGTACATAATTACACAACACTAGGTCGTTTGCCCAGCAAGAAAAGAAAACGCCCTCATTCCTTGGCTGATTGTGTTGACCAAAATATTTCTCTAGGAAACACTAAAAAAAAGTCATTTTTATATTGTACATTTGCAATTTTCTGTTCTGTGTATCAATGAAATTTCTGCTCATAACAAATGATTTTTTATTTATAAAGATGAATGTTACTCTGATGAAGTATATCAAAATGGCTGAACCTGTAATGTAGTTTGTTTACATTACAGGTCCAGTAATTACACAAAACATTATATAAAACATATAAAAACATAAAAATTCTGCACAAATTTAGTGAAATTTAAAAAATTCTTTGCTTTTATATAATTTTAAAAAATATATAAAATTTAAAAAAATTTATACACTTAACAAATACAATTAAAAATAAACTTATACAAATTAAAAAATTTATAATCGGGGAGATCAAAATTTCTCATTTAAAAACCGCCCTTTTTATTTTTATGATTTTTATACTAGACTAGGTGACTTATGTTGCATATTTTGTCAGAGGAAGAATTAATGACTAATTTCAATACGAGCATATATTAAATTTTTATATGTAACAAAATATTATTTCTTCTCCGATGCACACGCTAAGAGAACTCGGTAATCATGACCCTACGGTGGACAGCGTGGTGAAGATACCTCCGTCAATTCACCATAATGCGCGGTGGTGATGTAAATATGTAAAATAGTGTACATATGAAGTTGTGTTTTGTGCTCTATCTAACCTTATTTAACCAGTACTGTGTTACTGCCAAAATTGGCTATTTGCCTGGAAGCAGGCTAGAGACTCTGAACTACCCACTACTGCTGAAACCGAAAATGATACAATGGATACCACTGCTCCGGAAACGGAACAATCTCAAACCGAAACAAACTCACAAAATAAAGACGAAAATGAGATAACTGACACAAACTTTGTCAGAAAATATAAAATTCCACCTATTACCATTAAAGTGACTAACAAGGTTTGGAATAATATCAGGAAAACCTTTCAAGAGCGTAATATTGAAGTCGATAGCCGTCAAACCCCTAAAGGCATTAGAATTATGACTAAAGATGACGAAGACTACAGGGTGATAGTTAAGCTGCTTCAGGCCGCAAAAATAGAACATCACTCATTTATCTTGCCACAAGATAAAGATATTAAAGTAGTCATAAGGGGACTACTTCATGATACCGAAATCAAGGAAATTAACGAGGAATTAAAATTTAAAAATTTAGTCGTTAGTTCTATCAAACAAATGACTAGCAGGAGAAATGGTGAGGTAATTAAATTACCTCTATTCCTTGTTTCACTACCCAGAAAGGATAAATCGAAGGAAATACATAACATCACTAACCTATGCGGGCTTAGAGTAAGAATTGAAGATTATAAAGGCAGAGCTGGGCCCCTACAATGTTACCGTTGTCAGGGGTTCCACCACACCCAAGCAGGATGTTACTTTACGCCCAAATGTGTTCGGTGCGCTGAAGAACATTTATCATATCTTTGCCCCAATAAAAATAAAGAAAAACCACCGAAATGTGCCAATTGCCTTCAGGAACATACATCGAATTTTCGAGGATGTGACAAATTCCCTAAGAAAAAACAAGAGAAAGTGAAAGCCTACACAAGCAGAGTAGTGGAAAGCAAAAGTTACGCACAAGCTCTCTCTACTGGAATATATTCTGACACGATTAGTGAAGCGAAAAAGGTGTTCGCCGACTTGGCTGAACTTGTTAATGTAATTAAAAGCTCAGGCTTTTTGCTTTCACAGCAAATTCAACAGACCAAAGCAGTAATTCAAGAAACTCATCATTCCGGAGACCATAATGGCCAATCACAACATTAATACGGCCCCCCACTCGAGCAGTTTTTTGGAATGCTCACAGCATTCTTAATAAAATCACGGAACTACACAATTTCCTCACTACTCATGAGATTGACATCGCTTTAATTTCTGAGACTTACGCCACTCGGTGTAAGAACATAAATATTAATAATTATCGCACATATAGATGTGATCGCTTGAGTCAAAGAGGTGGGGGAGTCGCAATTTATGTACGAAACTCTCTGCAATCTTGTTTTATTTCCGATAAAAGAAACTCCACAAATGAAATGGTCACAGTTTCAATATTACTACCTTACATAGGGACTGTTTATTTTAGTGCTTTTTACAACCCACCCTATGTTGAGCTTAATGAAGATATACTGAAAAGTATTTTCCCTGACAATCATCAGTTTATCGTTGCTGGGGACTTTAATTCAAAAAATAAAGAATGGGGATGCAGACAGACAAACAAAAATGGAAAAATTCTACATGATTTTATTACGAATCACCCCATTGCATTAGAGGCGCCGGCTGAATACACTTACCGGCCAAATGATCCTCGCAGAGCAGAGATTTTAGATCTCCTTCTTACTAATACTTCCTTTCCCATGACCATTGAAGTTCTACACGAACTCACTTCTGATCATCTGCCAGTGGTTGTCACACTAGGAGTTGCCAGGGATAAAAATGCAAATACAAATAAAATTAAACTCACTGACTGGAATCTCTATAGAGATATTCTTCAGATAAATCCCCCGAAAATCGATCCACTCAAAACTAGAAAAGATGTTGACGTTGCAATTGAAAACTTGACTAATGGCGTCAAATCTGCCATTAATAATGCCTCAAAAGAAATCAGCAGAGAACAATTCGCCAATTTTCTCCCCCGCAGCATTAAGGATCTTATTTCTGAACGGAATAAATTACGCAAAAGATGGCATCTGACCTGGAGTCCCCATGTTAAAAGAGAATGGAATAAATTAAACAGAGATATTAAAAAGAAAATTGCTGAATACCGTAACGAAGTTTGGGAAGAGAAACTTCTCAATCTCAACCCTGCTGACGGCTCTATTTGGAAATTTGCTAAAAACTTAAAACGTAAGCCTTGCAGCAACAGACCCATTTACTCGGACAACTACGTTGCCACCACCAATAGTGAAAAAGCACAGATCTTTGCTAATCATTTTGAACAACAATTTATGCCGAACAGAGAACCCAGAAACATCAGTTTTACTTATGAAGTTCCCTATTTCATTAGAGACTGGCTAAATGCACCGACCGCTAGGAATCTTACCAAGTTCACTTCGCCTATTGAGGTTAAAGAAGTTATTAAAAGACTTAAAGCTAAGAAAGCACCAGGTTATGATACTATTAGCAACAACGCTATCAAAAACCTACCTGATAACTGTGTCACTAAATATACAAGCATCCTCAACGCATGTTTGAATATGAGCTATTTTCCCACCGCATGGAAGCATGCAAAGATGATTTTAATTCCAAAGCCCGGAAAAGACATCACAAAACCGGATGGTTACCGGCCCATTAGTCTGCTCGCCGGTTTTGCAAAAATATTTGAACGAATTATACTTACCAGATTAAGACCCTACTTATATGTACTTCCACCTGAGCAGTTCGGGTTTCGCAGCCAACTTTCCACCACCAAGCAACTGATTAGATTGGTCGAGTTTTGCGGTGACGCACTGCACAAAAATCAAAATGTGGCTCTCCTCATGCTGGACGTGGCGAAAGCTTTCGACCGCGTCTGGCATGAAGGACTTATCTATAAATTAATTCATCACAATCTTGACAGAGAGATCATCTTGCTCATAGTCTCTTTCATCTCCAACAGGACTTTTTCAGTTTCCATAGGAGATGACTCCTCTTGTGTCAAACCAATTAATGCTGGAGTCCCCCAAGGATCTATTTTGGGACCCATTTTATATCTCCTATACGTCGCAGACTTCCCTAATGTTGACAATGATCCTAACTATTTTCTTGGTTGCTACGCGGACGACACGGCTTTAGCCGTTAAGTCCGCTAGCGCCAAACATGCTATTTTCAAGCTACAGCGACGCATGCCTGACATTGAAGAATGGTGCCAAAGATGGCGTATCTCTATTAATGCACAAAAATCGAACCTATTAATGATTAGGAAGAAACGTAGACTTATTCAATTAAATGAAAATATTAAACTGTTTGGGAAAACAGTCCCGCATGTTGAAGAAGCCACTTACTTAGGAGTCGTATTTAACAGACAACTCACCTGGAAGAATCACATTAAAAACCTTAAGAGAAAAGCTTACAGCATTATTAACTGCCTCAGGCCTTTACTTGGCAAATACTCTAACCTTGATCTGCGCAGGAAAAGACTTCTGTATATTACTATGATCAGGCCTATTTTAACTTATGCATCGCCTGCATGGGCCACTGCAAAAGATAATGAAATTAAACAGTTACAGATTATACAGAATAAAATGCTCAGACAAATGACTAATGCGCACATGTACGTTAGTAACGTCACGTTGCATCACGACTTTCAACTGCATTCAATTAAAGAACACCTGCACAAGCTGAATTCACAATTTTTCAATAAAGCACTGAACTGTGACCATCTTGCTATATTTGATACTTTTAATTATATCATCCTTTCTGACGACGAAAAATTGAGACCTCTCGCGGCTCACCTCACTCACGACTCTAATTTTCCAACATAATCAAGAATTGTAAATATTTGTAAAGCATCTTGTATATTATATTTTTACTTTATGATTGTATCTTTATTATAAAAGTTTTTGTATTTATTTATGTATTTTGTTATTTCACACTGATGACTTTCACACTACCCGTCTGTCCATGATCGTCTCCTTGCTTGGTCTGAGATGTTGGCCCCCCTTATTACCACCTACCTCTCTAAACTGATGATTGTACTACTGCGATGTGCCTTCATGGCAATTTATGGAGCCGGACAAGCGGCCATGTGCTGCATTCTGGCAATATACAAACAGTCAGTCAGTCAGTCAGACTCTGAATTAATTAATAAGTGTTAAGGACTGTGTATTGTGTGATCTCACCACGCCCACTGCTGTGGTTCTACTCCTGATTCGCTGCTGGACTGCGCACCCTATCTCAGTAACCTTACGCTACTATCCTGACCAAATGCATCATGCATGGACTTGAATGCTGGATGATTTTGTTTTTCCAAGTACTAATTTCCCAATTTTCGTATATTCAGCTTGACTTCGCCACGGAATGATTGCACCTTGTTCTAATGTCACGCCCCCGGGCGAGGTGCAGTAGCACCTTAATGTACTAAAAACCGTGAATGGCCTTCATAGGCTGCACAGATTGAACAGGTCAAAACTCAAAGTAGTTGTATACCTGAGGTGAATCAGACCTAAATAAATAATAAATAAAACATTATTTCTTGCAGTTAATTTGATACTTGTATTAGAGATGTAACTGTTGTGAAGTTAAAGTTTATTCTAGCAAGATTAAATACTATTTATCCTGATTTTGAAGTATTTGAGATTCAAATATCAAAAATTCAGTTATATTAACTAAAAATATTAAAGAGTTCTAAGATCTACAAAATTAAATGTTTTACAGTACCTGCAATATTTGCCTGTTTTCATGAATGAATATGTTCAGAAATAAACTGTGCAAGTTTTAACAAAGGGCTTGCACAAAATATATTCTAATTCAATGTTTTATATCAGAAAAAAAAGGGTTCTTTTCTAGTATGCATTTTGGCGGTACTAATCTCCAGATGGTGCTATCATCGAGTCTCGGCATATGTTTGGCTTCCTTTTTACAGGGATCAGAAAACATGGATGCACAATGGAAAAGTAGCAAAGCATTTTTAAATTTTTCAAAGTTAAAGAGAAAAAAAATCACAGAAATTACATAAAATAAGAAGTAAATATAATATCACTCTTTTATACACAATTTGTTACATGAGTGAGAACACCCACTATTTACAGCATGAAATTTACAACGTGATAGAGCAGCGTGAAATTGATAAACAGATTTCGGAATGGTTAGAGAAACAAAGGAAATGCCTTTATCTATTTTTTGCAGCAATTCCACTTTTTGTTTGATGGACATCGAAACATACTTTCGTTTTGTAGATCCTTTAGGAGCTCCAGCATCGGAAATTCTATTTGACATGATCGAAAGTTCAAGCTTACTTTTATAAAATTGCTCTAACAGTCTGCAAAAAATAATAAGCCGGATCCAATTCGAAGATTAAGGAAAAACGCAATCTGCAACATTAACTGAAATAGATAATTAGATATTTTAGATTATACCGTCCGTTATACATTAAACGCGCATGCGTAAACGAATTATGCGCAGCCGTAAAGGTCTTACGCGCAGGCGTCAACGCGTCGCATGCGCAGAAAATTTGTATCTTTGAGGTCCGGATTATAGACCATTCCGGATTATGGGTGTCCGAATTAACGACTTTTGACTGTATATCAATAGTACAAAATCTCATATCCAGAAGTCCAGTAACCGGAATGATCTATTCTCTCCACCTAATATATACTTATATTCCCCCTTTTTTAAAAAAAAAATTTGTTCTCTTGACATAGTGTAGGAACAAATATGATATTTAAGTGAAAGCAAGTGTGGCATAAATGGATTTATGTTCCAATTAACATTTAATTATGCCCTTGAATAAGATCATCATAATACATCCTGTGGTGTAGAAAAATTAAAATTTCTGCTGCTCTGTGCTTGCATTTTAACAGTATAATAAGTCATCCAGATTTCATAACGATCTGAAAAACTAAAAAATTTTAAAACCAAATAATTTGCAATTTTTATTACATATAAAATTGATGTTTAAAAATTTAGTATATAAGTACCTGTATTATATTGATCATTATATTGTATAATTTTAATTCCATGTTTTTAAAAATATTACAATAGCTGCATATTTATTTTTTTCTTAGGATTGTTTTCTCTATAAATTCATTTGGTACTCTTCTGTTTTTGTGACCAGATTCAAAGATGTATGTATGCATGCACATATAAAAATGTATGTGTACATGTATGCATGCATCTATGTATGTATACATACACACATTTCTGAGTCCAGTCCTGATATCAAAAGAGTACCATTCTTTTATTTGTGTTACATGTGCAACCGTGAAGGTGAAAGTTGAGATAGGAGATATGAATAAACATTGAACTTCTTTTCTGAGGTGTTTTAATATTTGAAAAATATGTTGCTTTATTTAGTATAAGATAACTGTAATTCATAGTGCATAATTTCAGTTACTGTAAACAAGTTATGTGTTTAGAAATTGTATAATTGCTATATGTATAATTTTATTTTTATTGCTATATATTCTTCATTTACTGTTGATATGCGTACAGAAATAAAAGTTTAAAAACCAAGAGTAGTGTATGAGCCACTGTATAGAATTATTTTTATTCTTATATCTATGTATACACTAAACAGATAAAGTTACAAAAAAAGAAAAAAAAAAAGATTTAAAGGCAAATTATGATTTAATATCTGTCATGATTAAAATACTACATTAAAAAATTATGCATTCAACAACTGCTTTAGCATTATTATAATGTATGCATTTAGTTACTACATATATAAATATATTTAACCCTTTGGGTACTCATCAAATTGATGAGTGAGACTTGTCATCTGCTTACTTGGGTGAAGATTTCAATTTTGTTTCATGTATATATTTATTTATATTTTGTAACTAAAATGAGGTTTCAAAAATATATTTATATCACCAATATAAGCATATCCCAAATAAAATGTATTACTTTTAAAACAGTCATCCAAATTCAAAAGCTTTCATTCATTCATGCATTATAACTTATGCCGAGATATTGCATTAAATGCAACGTGCCCGGCTCATGACATAGAGAGTCGAAGCTCATGCTTTCATCACATTTCTATTTCTTACTGGTGAGGAAATCACCTTTTTCATCACCATTAGTTCCACAGTGGAAAGATACCCACTGAACAGTTATTCTGAGCTGAAAGTATCTAAAAATTTGTCTAGGCGTCTTAAAATATAGATCTGATATACAACATATAAGCAAAATCAGTACTCTACTCTTATCGGGACCATATTCAGAAATGTATGTATATATGCAAGTGTGTATACACATACATATATACATGCAGACATAAACACACATATGCATACACACATACATTTCTGAATCCAATCCTGATAACAGAAGAGTACCGTAAAATCTATTTTTGTGATTATTACCATCTTTCATAATTAGTATTTATGAGCAGACAAGTGGATAAGACTAACGAGCATTGGTAGTTTGAACGCTAGTGGACAGGCTAGCTGCATAGGATATTTCTCGTGTGTCACATGAACAAAAGTCATGGGTAGAGTATAGTTTAAGGTACCCCTTGTATTATCGCCAAAGTTGTTGTGGTAGTCTGAGTAGTTGAATGTTATGGAAACCCTATCGTAACGTAATCGGGTGCATGATTCTGGGAAATTTTGAATCATGGAATGCTTTGTAAGCGTTTTTGTGGTGTGTGTTGGTTTTATTCATACAATGTAATAAGATTAATTTGAAGTTTCTGTACGATTTGGAGCGAAAGGTGAAAAGAGCTTTAATTGACTGGTGTGTAAATGAAGGTTTACTTAGTAGCCATTACACGTGTCCTGTATGTAGGAAGGATATGCGTCTAGTCGAACGTAGAAAACCGTTTAGATGGATTTGTAGGAAGAAAGGTTCAGATGGTCATTATGTGAAGCGTTCGATCAGAAAGAGTACCTGGTTTGAGAAAAGTCATTTGAGTATGATTAATATTTTGATTTCTACGTGGCTCTGGGTGTACGAAGCGAACTCGAAAATCATGGTAAGTGAATATTTGCTTTTGGTAGTGCTTAAATGTATAACATGTTTCCTTTTTTATGTTATTTTATTGTTTGGTTTAAAATGTATTTTAAAAGAGTGCGCAATGCAATTTTTGTGCAATTCGGGTATTTTTTTTAAGTGAAGATAAGTTGATGTGTACATGGATACCGAGTTTGTGTAATTGCTTGTCTTATTATTTTGGCTGGTGTAGCGGCGATTTTTGCGAGCCAAAATAACGAGTCAAAGAATTGCACAAATCGGTATCCATGTACCGCCAAAAATCGCTGAGTTTCGCCAAGGAGAACCCTAAACTATACTTTTACCAAAGTCATTTTCTGTTAAATATACTTCATGAAAATCTTCTATCCTCAAAATACTGTTTTTATGCTTTGTAATAATCAGTTAAGTGGATAAAGAAACATTCTCATTTACTACCATTGGTATAAAACTCTAGAATAGTTTTGAAAAAATCGAACAGTCTCTTATCAATTGTAATATTTTTATGCATATTCTGATTTACGAGTACAAAAAATTTATTTATCAAAAAACAACGAATTTATTTTTTGATATTTATATTTCTACTGAAAGAATACAGAATCATGAAAACTCACCATAATTCCACAATCGGAAATGATACCAAATTATAGGAACATAGGTAGTAGATGTGTAGGCAACAGTATAAAATTTGTTACTCCTTACAAACTAAAAATTAGAGGCATCCAATGGTGGTAGCTGTTATTGGAATATTTTATTTATACAGAAAAAGAAAATGCATCGGATTTCAAGAAAACTTATACAGAATTTCGGCTAGGGATTAATACATGACATCTGAAATCATAAGCAAATGGAATTAAAATTGCAGATTAAAGACTGTGTGATTTCCTAAAATATAATTACAAACTCTGGAGACTAGTTAAGGTGATAAATTATGGCATATTATTCAGAAAAGTCTTGACAGTAAAAGAAAATAATGTACATAGCAACACATACAAGTGTAAAATGCTCCACAGACTTGTCCTGAACACAAATTACTTGATTACGCTAATGTTGCAAAACTTTAAAAAATACATCTTTATTTTTACATAACACAATGAAATGAAATAGAATTATTTAGATGGAGAATAATGCATAAACAAGTTTCATGTTATTTTCTGAATTATTTTTTCTTTTGAGAGTTACTGAGTTACCTGATTATGGGTTTACTGGGTTATTTTATGAGTTATCCCACATCAACATTTTAATATATTGATTCTCTGAATAATCATTGTACTTTTTATATTTTACTAGGAGCTTTTGTTGGTATAGTTTTGCCTACAGAAAAATACACAAAAGATAGATTCCTTAAAGTTTTAAAAGTAATTTAAATAAAAAAAAAGACGTATTCTTAAATTATTTTTTTTATTGAATTTTACGATGTTTACAGTACATGAAATAATAAGAACACAAAGAGCCATGAAATTTCGCAAAACAATAATTTTTATCAATTATTATTTTTACGCTTTATTTCAAAGTGTATCAAAAAGTTATTCGGTATCGAGATAGCAAATTGAGAGGAATATAAAGTTGTATTTGTTTTCGAAATTAAGAGTTACATACTTCATTTATCGCCCCTACAATAAATTAAATATGAAATCATATCAGCGTACCACAAAATAACCAAAACAAATAAACTACTTCTTCTACCCAAGAAGTACAAACAATCATTCCGAGGTGGGACAGCGTTCGAGATAGACGTCTTATCGCTTCGCTATCCGTTTCCTTGCGTTGCTGCCATCCCCGCTACTGTACCGACTTCATCGACCTCGCCTCACGGGCTCTGGGTTGTTTCTTCTTTGGCTTTCGCCTCTCAAAAGCGTCGCCTTAACTCCACTGCTGCACCCTTCGCTGGATAAAACAGGTCGTATTTTATTCTTTCTTCTGATTTTCTTTATTCACCGTGCTGATATGGGTACCTTTGGGTACGGCCTCTAGTTAGGCCTTTTTCCAACTTATTTGCCTAACATGATTAATCAATACGACACAACAAACATAACTGTAACTAATAATAACATAAACATGGAAAATTCACCTCCAAACTCAGAAAATCCTCACATGAGACATCCCAATGATGAACCCAACGTTCTCCAAATATTAAGTCACAAAATTACTTTATCCAATGACATCGAAACTACCAGATCCTTGGTGGAAGATATCCAAGATATCCGTAACGACCCAAATGTGATTATGTCCACTAGTAATAAAAAAGAACTAAACTTTCTCCTTGTAAATGCCATTAATCAACTGCGTATGCAGGAAAACGAGATGGCCAATGCAAAAATAAACGAATTACAAACCTCTAACGAAAAGCTCGCTAAACAATTTGAAGAGATTAAAAACTTCTGCGACATACTTCAACCCACTAGTGGTTTCAAAGAACAAAGAAAAAGAAAATTGCGCCATAGACAAACGGATTCTGACTCCGATGAGGAGCCTTCCCTCAAAACCAGCAATCGATTAGATAACCAAATAGACGACATGCATTTGGACAACGAAGATGAATCAGCCACTCAACTCACTACCACCACAAAAGACCAACCAAACAAAAGTGACACCATTCCCGCATATAGAAAACCAAACTCCAGCCCCAAAACAAGCAGAATTGATAAAGTGCTAATTATTGTCGTAGATGACGTACCAAAAGCGGATGAATTCTTAAAAAACTTAAACAAGCAAACCGGAAAAGAGATAACTGGCACCTTAGAAGGACGCCACCTTGAAATACAGCCTGCAGACTCTGACTCACATCGATTCATTCGCAAAATAGTTGAAGAAACAAAGCTTAAAGCCCACACCTACTTATTGCCCGAAGATAAAGTTTTAAAAGTCATAATAAAAGGCTTACCCATCACCATAGATCCCCAAACTATCACTCAAGGATTTAATAAGAACAATTCGGTTTTCGTAATCATCATAGCACTTGCCACAAACTTCTTAGAGTTATCAACATTATCCCTGAAGGCTACAACTGCAAGCTTCCGACCGGTGCTATATTTCTCGACATCGCGAAAGCTTTTGACAGGGTATGGCATCGAGGCCTTATTTACAAACTAATCACTCTAAATTTTCCAGATCATTCTATTCGCTTAATGGCCACTTTTCTCAGCAACAGAACATTCAGAATCAAAATCGGTACTGCTTACTGTACCACCAGAGTAATCAATTCTGGTGCCCCACAGGGGTCGGCACTTTCGCCGTACCTTTTTTTGCACACTTTGCCGATGACACCGCCATACTTACTAAAGCCTCCACAGTTATCGCCGTAAGAAACCAACTCCAAAGCTATCTCATAAAACTGGAAAAATGGCTTACTCTTTGGAGGATTGAAATTAACACTGATAAAACCAAGGCAATAATTGGTTGATCTTTAGATTATGGTAACTTAGCGATTTTTTGGCGAAAATTTGGCGACTAACTCTCCTACAGCAACCCTCTATTTTTTTCCCGCCGCCATTTTGTCTTCACGAAGTAAAGATATGTTTCTTTACTTTTTATCTACTGAACACTTCTTCCAACATTCTACTAGCCGAATTACACTTATGCTAGAAATTTTATCTAACAAAACTGCTTAATCATGACAAATATTCACTGCAAAATTGGGAAAAAGTGCACAATACCATACTCCTTACGCGTTTTTCAAAATAACACATACACATAAATCATGTACACGTCGATTTATTTTTACTTAAAAAAACATCCCAGAATTACACAAAAATGGCGTTGCGCACACTCTTCACTATATCCATGTACACTGCTTTTTTCTCATAAATTAGAAAAATTTCCCGAAAATACATGACAATTTTCTGAATCTTTAAACCCGGTAAAAAGAACATATATGAAATTACCTGATCGCGAAAAAGTATATACCCTTTCCAAATATGAACATTTCCACATATAAAATAAATAAAATATCCAAAAACTTTTACCTCTAAATCATCTATTATATTATAAACGTCACCAACAAATTCATACCGCAAGCATTACAAATACTTAGTGTCAAATATTTAAATTATTTCCATGCACGTTTACTTCAACTAAAACGTATACCAAATTCCTACAAAAATAAAATTCACAAAATAACTATCATTTAATTAAAATATCACTAAACCATGTACACGTCGACACGGATTTTTTTTACGCAAAAATAATTGCGTAAAAAAAATCCCAGAATTGCACAAACATGGCATTACGCAAACTCTTCACCATATCCATGTACACTCCTTTTTTCTCATAAATTAGAAAAATTTCACGAAAATGCATGACAATTTTCTGAATCTTTAAACCCGTTAAAAAGAACATATATGAAATTACCTAATAACGAAAAAGTATATACCCTTTCCAAATATGAACATTTCCACGTATAAAATAAATAAAATATCCAAAAACTTTTACCTCTAAATTATCTATTATATTATAAACGTCACCAACGAATTCATACCGCAAACATTACAAATACTTAGTGTCAAATATTTAAATTATTTCCATGCACGTTTACTTCAACTAAAACGTATACCAGATTCCTACAAACATAAAATTCACAAAATAACTATCATTTAATTAAAATATAATTAAATTCAAAAACACTACTTAAACTATAAATAAACACATACATTAAATTAATAAAAATTAGCTTACAATCCTAATTACTTTAAACTAAATCATTGCTAATAACAATTTTCCCAATAATACCAAATTACTTTACTTCCGCCTTACATTGGCTTCTTGATTACGTGTCCGATAAACTTTTCTTATTTCCTCCTCTAAATAAAAAGCAAGCGTATGTGCGCCTGTTTCAGGATCTTTAAAATCATACTTATAGTTCACAGCAAGGTACCAGGTAAAATAAATAACTTAATAAAAAATCTTTACTTCTATCTCGCACAACCTTAAAGAAACACTTATTACTACCCCTTTCAGTACCACTAAATACCCATTTCGAATTCACTTTAGTTAGGGCCATGGGATCCAAAAATTAACAAACACTGTTTCACACAACACATAATAAAGCCAAATACAAAATTTCCAGAATTTTTCCCGATTTCCCCCTTTTCCGATTAAAGAACCGTAATTCGTCCATTAATATCACATGACATATCCCATGATCTCTCATTTCCCTCACACAAAATAATCGGAACTGAGTACTGCTCACATTATTACCAAAGTCCCAGGTAGTAACCTTTATCGCCTCCAAAATGTCGCCAAACTACCAGTTACCATATTCTAAAGATCAGGATCCCACCAGCGGCTGAGCGGTAAAGTCGCTGAACACTGGTAGTTCGGTCTGAGGTTCGAATCCAGCGAACGGGCTGGCTGCATGGGTGTTTTCGTGGTTTTCCCCATGTGTAACGTGTATACGAACCAGTTTCCCTTAGAAAGTCCTCCACGAAGGCATCCCTCCCCTTAGGCAGATAGCCCTAGTGTACTTTGCCGTAATGAAATACACACCACCACACACCTAAAGATCAGCCCAATAATTTTCCGTAAAGGAAACATAAAATACTATCCTCCACCCCCTGAAATATTTGACGAAGAAATAGACTGGATTAATGAAACCAAATACCTTGGAGTCATCCTTTACCAAAAACTTACTTTCAGAACCCATTTCTGGTCCGTAGTACAAAAGTATAAAATCACCACAGCTACTATGCGACCTCTTCTTGGTAGAAAAAGCAACTTATCTACTACAAAAAAATTAATTCTATATCGCTCAATACTGCGCCCAGCTCTTCTTTATGCAGCACCGATCTGGGGACATGCAGCTAAAACCAACATTAAACAATTACAAATTCTACAAAATAAAATTCTACGAGAAATTATCAATTGATTGACAGGGAATTTAATTTCAAAATTTGCAGTGTTTGATGCCATTTGTAACATGCCTTCGGGTATCGCTTAATTAAGTTAGAATAATTCGAGGAAATAAATTTAAATGATGTGCAGCAAAAATAAGCATAATTTAAAAAGTTATGCGGTATCCATATCAAATTTCACTTTTCATAATGACAATAAAACTTTCCCACGTTCTGATTCCCAACGTTCTGATTGATGAACAATTTGGATTTCGAGCAAAACACTGCACTACGCACCAGCTGCTGAGGACAGTGGAGTTCATTCACGAAGGTGATGTTTTCAAAGTAACAATATGCTTACTGGCGCTTTATTTCTTGACATAGCCAAAGCATTTGATAGGACTTGGCATATAGGAATCATTATCAAGCTCATACGACTTGACGTTTTGGCCCATCTAATTCATATAATTAACTCGTACCTCACTAATAGATCTTTTTCTGTACGAGTTAATTCTTTCATTTCGGCACCCCGTCCTATACAAAGCGGCGTCCCCCAAGGGTCACTTTTAGGCCCAATTTTGTTCAACATTTTCATAAATGACATACCAAAATCACCTAGTATCACTCTTGCACTTTATGCAGATGATACGGCCCTCCTAGCTCAACACAAACGCCTTGAAAACTTGGTTCACACCATTCAGAGATATCTCTCCAGCCTTGAGCACTGGCTCATCACTTTGAAAATTAAAATTAATGTTGCTAAATGTGCTGCTATGATATTCAAACGCAGCCCCCTCCCGTACCCTTCCATTAATTTAAAGTTTTTCGACGATTATGTTCCCTGGTCAAATTCTTACAAGTACCTAGGAGTTGTACTTGATTCAAAATTACGCTGGCACCTTCACATTGAAAATATTCTCAATAAAGCAAAAGGTGCTAGAGCCCAACTTTACCCTCTCTTAGCTCGAAAGAGCCATCTGTCAATTAAAAACAAAATTCTTCTCTATACATCAATTATAAGACCTGTCTTCATGTATGCATGTACAATCTGGGGTACTGCTGCAAAAACTCATGTGAAAAAACTTCAATCTTTTCAAAGTAAGACTTTACGTATGGCCCTGAATGCAGCCTGGTACGTCCGTACAGATGTGATTCATTCGGACCTTAATATTAAACCTGTTGATTACTATATTAAAAAACTTAGTCAAAATTTATTTCTCAAAATTGAACAGATTGATAACCGAGCACTCCAGCAGATACCAGAATACGACCCTGCTATTCGCAGCTCACAGAAGAGACCGAGAGCCGTGATTGGCCGAGAGTTCGGCATCTATCCGCCGTCCAAAAGGGCAAGACACGCCCTCTCAACATCAGTTCCAGCCCTCGCGCCATGACGGAAGGACGTCTCTTCAGCGAGCTGCCATATAATTGCTTATTCATCTTCTACAACTGCAATCCAAGATCTTCAAGCAAAGTTATCAATCTGTTTACTTAAGAATCACATCTCCCGCAGATTCTAAATCTGCCTAAGAATATTTTCATCGCGTTCCCATTAATTATTTGCACTCTCCTACACAAGCCACATGCCAATGAGCCTATTAATCGTAAACTCTCTCCTATCCGCTTTTTGCTTTAGTGTTTGCATTGTGTATAAAAAATTATAAAAACCAAAAAAGTATAAAATATAAAATACAAAAAAATTCTAAAAACTTATAAAAAATTATGATACTTAAGTTTTTATTTTCTCATCTCTATCCCTAAACTTTCTCGAGCCTGTGGCTCCCTCTAATGAGCATCAAGTAAATCACTTATGCCAAATGTTTCCTATTTCTGCTCACTTTTAGAAATTCTGATGTGGAGGTACATGGTTTTGAACCATAGGCACTCCGAAAATTGCAAATTATTGGCATTGGCAAACTTTCCCAAATACAAATAAAGAAACTGGGTTGGTGTTGGTGTATTTAATTATGACAAAGCACACTAGGGCTATCTGCCTAAAGGGAGGGATGCCTTCATGGAGGACTTTCTAAGGGAAATGGCTCGTATACACGTTACACATGGCGAAAACCACGAAAACACCCATGCAGCCAACCCGTTCGCGGGATTCGAACCTCAGACCGAACTACTAGTGTTCAACGACGTTACCGCTCGGCCGCTGGTGGGCTAAAGAAACTGGGAGACCGCATTAAAGATTAGATTTCGTTATTTGTCCGTTATTCGTAATTTCGTTTGCTGCTGCTCCCCATTCCTTTCATCAGAACCGTTAATGACGAAAGGGTGAATTTCTAGTAAAGCATGTATATTAATGTTCATTATACATTTGTCACATTTTTGCTTTCTTTCAAAACAGCGATAATGTGGTTCTATTGCTTTAGAAATTAATAAAATTGGCCCTATGTTATAAAAACCTAATTATATTCAGATACACACCTTTTGCACATGTTTGAAATCCATTATTCTAATCAGAATGCCTACAGAAAATATTCAATCAATATTAGAAATCAAAAGCTAAGTGAGAATGAAGTAGTAAGAGTCATATCGTCTAACCTGTTTTAATTGAAGAAAACAGGTGCTTGCTTTATCGTAAAGTGAACACATATTTTTCAAACAGCGAAGAGCCCACCAGCGCTCGAGCGGTAAAGTCGCTGAAGACTAATAGTTCGTTCCAGGGTTCAATTCCCGGCTAACGGCTGGCTGCATGGGCGTTTTCGTGGTTTTTCCCATGTGTAACTTGAATATGAGCCAGTTTCCTTTAAAAAGTCCTCCACTAAGGCATCCCTTCCCTAAGGCAATAGCCCTAGTGTGCATTGCCGTAACTAAATAATCCGAAACCGAAAAAAAAAGAGAATTGGTGGGGGAAAGCAGCGACAAAACATCCTTTTAGAAGAATAGGCTACATAACCAAATTTCTCAGTTATAATTCACATATATTCGAAACTATACTATAATTTGTTCGATGAGGGGTAGGGTTAAAAATACCCAGGTACCCTGGTGTCTGACTCCACTTTATAAACAACTAGGATCTATACTCTGGTAAACAGCACATTATTTGCTCTTCAAGGGCCTAAATTTAGCTAATGCTTGGCTTGGTTCTTAAATTGCAATTTCAGCCACAGCCCCCAAACTAGATGATGTCTGGTATTTTATTTCATTACTTAGTTGTTCATCATTAATTTAAGAATTAATTAAATTTTCATTTGTCTTTAAATTTTTATTGAATTATAATAATAATCATTTAATATTCTAGTTGTTAATTATTTTATTATTGCATTAGTTATTTTATTTATATTTTATTTTTATTTATTTATTTATTTATTCATCTTTCCTGATTGGCCTTCCATAGAGCTCCAGCACTTCTAATTTTAAAAATTAAGTCCTGACTACAACCAACGATTGCGAAAATAAAAGCCAAGTAACTTACTTAGTGATAAATAAATAAAATAAAAACCAAGGCTTTTATTTTCGCCTTACTTGGCTTTTATTTTATATATATATATATATGTGTGTGTGTGTGTGTGTGTGTGTGTGTACTTTACATTTAATTATAATGACATATATATATGTACTTTACATTTAATTATAATTTATTTAAAATATACATATTTACGTTTTTTTAGTATTACCGATTGCAATAAAAAGGGAGGTGCACATCTAGATGTTATAACGGGCCCGTATACAAAATTTCAACGTTCTAGAACTAATCGTTTTTGAGTTATGCGAAATGCATATATACGTATTCACACATCACGAAAAAATCCCTTTCTAGTATCAACTTGAAGTCATAAGTATCAGCTTAGAGTAAATGGGATTACATTTAACAATCCGTTTCTGGGGGGAAAAAAATGTGTTTGTTTGTACAGACGTCACCCAAAAAATAATCGTCAAAAATGGATATTTCCATTGAAATATGATACCCAAAAATTTTTCTCGATTACAATACTTACTTTTATTTCATACAAGGAAGTAAAGAACTAATATTAACCTATATATTCTTATTTAAACAATACCTAAGTGCAGTATATATATATATTTCAAATCAATAAAATCTCCCTATGGCACACTCATGAAAAAAATCAATAATCATCTAAATTTTCAAATTACAGACATAATATGTGCTATAAATCTAAATGTAAAAAGCAAATACAAAATAACGCTTCACGCTATCAAAATTGATCATTTTTTTTAATATCAACAACTAATTTAACACCAATATTACAACTAAAACAATACAAATACAACACCAATAAATAATAACAATAAATAGTACAACAATAAATAATACAACACCAATATTTCAACTAAAACACATAATGTAAACAAGAGTTTGTCCGATGAGTTCACCGAAAAAATTCGAAATTATCAATGAAAAATGTGGCATACGGGTATTGTTAGCAAATGTATCATTCGTATTCGAACAGCAACCGCATCATTCGTATTCGAACAGCAACCGCATCATTCGTATTCGCATGGCAACCGCATCATTCGTACTCGAATAAACCGCATCGTACGACAGATGCGAGTAACGAAATGAATTTGTGAATACCGAATCGGTACTTCGAGTCAACCGATGTACCCGTTACTCGGTAACGAATACATGCGGTTTGCTCCAGCTCTACCGGCGGGTTTTAGCCGCCCCACCGTGAGGATTCCTCCGACGGTCGTTATCATGAATGCGTTAGATAAGTCTCATGAACGATATGTAATAATATTTTGATCAAGATAATTAGGTGTGTCATTACGGAAGCCACTGAAAATAATTGTGCAATATCCAGAAATAGTTTAGGGTGAAATTCAGTTAACTACCCTATTTTGCATGTATACAAAGCATTAACATCATCTTGATTTATGTAACAAGCGTATAGTTCTTAGTACTAAGAAGAACCTTTCTACCTAGATGTATGCAACCCATCTTTTGGAAGAAGCAATATGTATTAGCTTATGGATACCAATGCAAAGCACAGATTTCATGTGCATGAGGAATTTAATTAGTCATTCAAATAAAAGTGTAGCTTATGAGCACAGGCTTATTCACACAGAAGAGAAGCATCAAGGTGTGAAGTATCTTATCATTTAAATCAATAAAAAATCATTTAAAGGAAAAGTTCATTTAAATATGCATATGTTTATTCACCTAGGAAACAAAATTGTGCAATATATCTAAGAAATCGTTTAATTAAAAACCTCATTTAAACAGGCATATGTATATTCAAACAGGAAAAAAAAAACATTGCATGTGTGAAGAATGTTAAAAAACACGTATTGAAAATAGTAGTTTAAAGAAGCATATGCTTATTGACACGGGTGAGAAACCTTTTAAGTGTAAAGTATGTAAGAAGTCATTTAATTGCAAACCTCATTTAAACATGCATGTGCGAAGTCACGCTTTAGAGAAATGTTTTAGATGTGTCAAGTATGTGAGAAGATGTTTAATGAAAAGAATACTTTAAAGAAGCACATCCTTATTCACACTAGTGAGAAGCCTTATATCTGTGAAGTATGTCAGAAATCATTTAGTCAAAAAGCTCATTTAAACATACATATGCACATTCACACAGGAGACAAACCTTATATGTGTCAAGAATGTAAGATGATGTTTAGTGTGAAGGGTAATTTAAACAAGCATATGCTTATTCACACAGGTGTGAAACCTTATATGTGTAAAGTATGTAATAAGATGTTTAGTCAAAAGTGTAGTTTAAACAATCATGTGCTTATTCACACAGGTGAGAAACCTTATATGTGTGAAGTATGTAAGAAGACATTTAGTGAAAAGGGTAGTTTAAACAAGCATATGTTTATTCACACTGGTGAAAAACCTTATATGTGTATAGTATGTAAGAAATCATTTAATCAAAAAGGCCATTTGAATCTGCATATGCATGTTCACACTGGTGAGAAACCTTATATGTGTGAAGTATGTAATAAATCATTTAATCAAAAAGCTTATTTAAACATGCATATGCGGCGTATTCACACAGGAGACAAGCCTTATTTGTGTGAAGTATGTAAGAAAACATTTAGTGAAAAGGGTACTTTAAAGAAGCATATACTTATTCACACAGGTGAGAAACCTTACATATGTGAAGTATGTAACAAGACGTTTAGTCAAAACGGCATTTTAAACAGGCATATGCTTATTCACACAGGAGAGAAGCCTTATATGTGTGAAGTATGTAATAAGTCATTTAATCAAAAATTTTATTTAAACATGCATATGCGTATTCACACAGGAGAGAAGCCTTATATGTGTGAAGTATGTAAGAAGATGTTCAGTGAAAAGGGTACTTTAAAAAACCATATGCAAAGACACACTGGTGAGAAACCTTATATGTGTGAAGTATGTAATAAGTCATTTAATCAAAAGGCTTATTTAAACATGCACATGCATAATCACACAGGAGAGAAGCCTTATATGTGTGAAGTATGTAATAAGTCATTTAATCAAAAAGCATTTTTAAACATGCATATGCATATTCACACAGGAGAGAAGCCTTATATGTGTGAAGTATGTAATAAGTCATTTAATCAAAAAGCTTTTTTAAACATGCATATGCGTATTCACACAGGAGAGAAGCCTTATATGTGTGAAGTGTGTAGGAAGATGTTTAGTGAAAAGGGTTCTTTAAAGAAGCATATGCTTATTCACACAGGTGAGAAACCTTATATATGTGAAGTATGTAAAAAGACGTTTAGTCATAAGTGCGGTTTAAACAGGCATATGCTTATTCACAGAGGAGAGAAGCCTTATATGTGTGAAGTATGTAATAAAGCATTTAATCAAAAAGCTTATTTAAACATGCATATGCGTATTCACACAGGAGAGAAGCCTTATATGTGTGAAGTATGTAAGAAGACGTTTGGTGAAAACGGTACTTTAAAGAAGCATATGTATAGACACAGTGGTGAGAAACCTTATATGTGTGAAGTATGTAATAAGTCATTTAATCAAAAGGCTTCTTTAAACAGGCATATGCATATTCACAGAGGAGAGAAGCCTTATATGTGTGAAGTATGTAATAAGTCATTTAATCAAAAAGCTTATTTAAACATGCATATGCGTATTCACACAGGAGAGAAGCCTTATATGTGTGACTTATGTAAGAAGACGTTTAGTGAAAAGGGTACTTTAAAGAAGCATATGCATAGACACACTGGTGAGAAACCTTATATGTGTGAAGTATGTAATAAGTCATTTAATCAAAAGGCTCATTTAAACATGCATATGCATATCCACACACGAGAGAAGTCTTATATGTATGAAGTATATAAGAAGACGTTTAGTGAAAGGGTTCTTTAAAGAAGTATATGCGTATTCATACTGGTGAGAAACCTTATACGTATGAAGTATGTCAGAAATCATTTAATGAAAAAGGTCATTTGATCAAGCTTATTTAAACATGCATGTGCATGTTCACAGAAGTAATAAACTTTATATGTGTGAAGTATGTAAGAAGATGTTTAGTGAAAAAGGTACTTAAAGAAGCTTATGCGTAGTCACACTGGTGAGAAGCCTTATATATGTGAAGTTTGTAAGAAATCATTTAATGAAAAAACTTTTTTAAACATACATATGCATATTCACAAGGGAGAGATACCTTATTTCTGTAAATCATGTCATAAGGCATTACGTGAAAAGTGTAAATTGAACAAGCATATGCATATTCACACAGGTGAGATACCTTATATGTGTGAAGTATGTAAAAAGTCTAAGTACAAAAGGATACTTTCAAGAAGCCTATGCGTATTCACACTGGTGAGAAACCTTATACGTGTGGAGTATGTAAAAATCATTTAATCAAAAAATTTCTTTAAACATACATATATTCTCACATGAGACAAACCTTATATGTGTGAAGTATGTAAGAAGATGTCTAGTGAAAAGGGTAATTTGAACAAGGATATACATTATTCGGTACTTTTCCGTTTTGCCGGCGCAAGCAATAAAATCGCCAATAATGGTACAACCGATGCCAAACAGAATATTCTCGCTGGTAACCTTTTACGCCTCATTTTCAAAACTTTTTCTTATCAGATTGATTGTTTCTTTCAATACGGGCATATAATTACATAGAATTTTTATCAGATAGTTCAGTTTTATGTCTAAGGTAATTAAGTCAATAAGGATGCAATCACAGTGCTTACCTGAAGCCGAAAATATAGAAAAGGTAAAGTCAAGGGTTAAATTCATCAATTCTAATGAGAATGCATTAGCGAAGTAAAGCACTGCAGTTTTTACATAATTTCTGATTTAGCTTTTCGTACAAATTGAAATATTTCTTACATTTAAACTTGTGTTCCAAATTAAGATTTAACTTGAAATTAATGTAGATAATTCCTGAGAGATTTTTTTGTAGAGCAGTTTATGTGAGATGAGATCGCTTGGGGACACGTGATATGAACCGGCGAATCAGGATACTGAACCATGAAAGCATAGTAAATTCTTAAATTAATGTCTTTTTACAAATTCATTGTCTTTATTTATTGGCTTTTTATAAAATTTTAAGCGATATTAAAATGTTTATGCCTTCCAAAAATAAAAGGAATTCTTAGAACTAACATTTTTTTAAATATTTTTTATGTGTATACTGTATGTTGTGGCAAATAAAGTCGTCTTGGCGAGATTTGCTCCGGGAAAATGGAAAAGTATCCATTATTCATACTGGTGAGAAACTTTATATCTGAAGTAAGTAAGAAATCATTTAATCAAAAAGATTGTTTGAACAAGCATATGCATATTCACACAGATGAGAAACTTTTCATGTGTAAAGTATGTTGGAAATTATTTAATCAAAAAACTCATTTAAACATGCATATGTATATTCACACAGGAGAGAAATCTTGTATGTGTGAAGGATGTAAGAAATCATTTAATCAAAAAGCTCAACCTTCGTGCAGGTAAGAAGCTTTATATGTGTTAAGTAGGTAAGAAGACGTTTAGTGAAAATGGTAGTTTGAACATGCATATGCGTATTCACAGGGTTATGTGTGTGAAGAATGTAAGAAATCATTTAATCAAAAAGCTCATTTAAATGTGCATATACATATTCACAGAAATCAGGAACCTTATATGTGTGAAGTATGTAAGAAGACATTTAAGGTAAAGGGTATTTTGAAGAAACATATGCGTATTCACACTGGTCAGAAACCTTACATGTGTGAAGTATGTAAAATCATTTAATCAGAAACCTCATTAAACATGCATATACATAGTCACACAGGAGAGAAGCTTTATATGTGTGAAGTATGAAAGAAGATGTGTAGTGAAAAGGTTAATTTTAAGAAGCATAAGCGTATTCACACTGGTGAGAAACCTTATATATATGAAATATGTAAGAAATCATTTAATCAAAAAGACCATTTGAACAAGCATATGCATATTCACACAGGTGAAAAACCTTATATGTGTGATGTACGTAAGAAATCGTTTAATCAGAAAACTAATATAAGTAAGGACATGCATATTCACACAGGAGAGGATCCTTATATGTGTGAAGTATGTAAGGCAATGTTTATTGGAAAGGGCAATTTAACCATGCATATGGTTATTTATACTGGGAGAAAAATTGTGTGTGTGTGTTATGTAAATATTCATTCATTTTCATAAAGAGGCTAATGTGGATATCATCTTAAGAGACTAATGTTATGAGTTAGGTATGTAACAAGTCATTCAAGGTGATAAATGTTGAAGAAACGTATGTGTTATGTTCACAGAGGAGAGGCGTAGTATGTTTAAATATATATTGGAAACAACTTTTACTTAACCTTTACAGTAAGCAGTAGTCAGTATAGCTAGAAAACCTCAATATTTGATGTCAAGTCTGGATCTTTCTCATCACTCGACAGAATTTAAATACAAAATTCTTAGAATTTAGAGAGGCAAATCTGATAGCATACAGCCCTCTGGTGATCCTGAGGGGAAAACATAAATTCTCATTTGATGAAAATAAACTATATACCATTTATTTGTTTCCGCAATATGAAATATTTATAAAGATATTTCTTACATAAGTGTTGAGTATTTATATCTACTCCGTAATGAAGTGTGGATTAGAACTTCAAAAACTGATATTCTAAAAGGTAGCAAAATGTAACATCTGATACGTAAGCTGTAAATTATACGAGTTTTGTCTTAACTGTTTCTGAATCGCATGTAGTTACGAATTATTGTGCCATTACATATAGAAATGGCATTCTTTGTGCTTGTCAGGAAAAATGTAGTATGTATTTCCAATCGTCATGAACAAGTGTAAATACAAAAACTAAATTTTCTTTTTCTTTTTTAAAAGAATTTTAATTCAGAGTATCGTCAATGAAAAGTTCTAGCATTAGATTATACCAGTGGTCTTTAGATTAAGTTCTGCGGAAGTTCCTTAGTATTTGGCTAGACCATGAGTTTCCAGTGAAGTGAGTATTCATGCCTTGGGAGGACAAGAAAATATTAAATGGTTTCAATGATGATCGAGGGATTGCCTGAAGTGCCGGTATTCGAATATGCAGTTGATCAGTATAATCAGGATCCCATTGATTACAAAACATTTATTAATAAACTAGCGGGCAAGCCCGCCAGCTGAGCGGGCTGAAGCCCATTATATATTGCTCGTGTGTAAAAGAGTTCCCGTGTTAAATTTCCCCGGTATACGAAAGTTGGTCCGAAATATCAGTGTTCACCGGTTTTACCGGGGCTGCGCTCGCTTAATTCACGTATGTATCGAGAAGATACTGCGTACACGTTACACATGCGTAAAATCACGAAAACAACTTGCACCCAGCCCGCTTGCCGAAAGTTGGAACGAACTACCAGTGTCTAGCGGTTTTGGGCGGGCTGCGCCCGCTTTATTAAATTATGCATCCAGAATATACTGCATATAGGACACACATGCGGAAACTCAAGAAAACGCCCATAGATCCAGCCCATTGGCCTTTATTCGAAAGTTCGTCCGAACTACCAGTGTTCAGCGATTTTACCCGGGCTGCGCCCGCTTTATTCGCGTATGCATCCGAAAGATACTGCATACACATTACACATGCGGAAAATCATGAAACATAGATGGAGGCAGCCTGTTCGCCGAGATTCGAAAGTTGGATCGAACTACCAGTGATCAGAAGATTTGCCCGGGCTTCGCCGGCTCTATTCTCGTATGCATCCAGAAGATACTGCAGACACGATACACGTGTGTGAAATCACGAAAATACCCATACAGACAGCTTTTTAACGGCTATTCGAAAGTTGGACCGAACTACCAGTGTTCAGCGGTTTTGAGCAGGCTGCGCCCGCTTTATTCACATATGCGTCCAGAAGATACTGCGTCCACGATACACATGCATTAAATCACGAAAGTACGCATGCAGCCAACCCGCTCGCTGGTATTCGAAGGATGGACTTAACTACCAGTGTTTAACGCGGACTGCGTCCGCCTTATTGGCGTATACGTCCAGAAAATACTGCATACACGATAAACATACCTAAAATCATGAAAATACTTATGTAGCCAGCCCGATCGCTTTTATTCGAAAGCTGGACCGAGCTACCAGAGTTTTGCTGTTTGGGAGGGCTGTGCCCGCTTTATTTAGGTATGCATTCACAATATACTGCATACACGTTACACATACTCAAAATTACGAAAACATTTATGGAGCCAACCCGTTTGCCGGGATTCGAAATTTGGACTGAACTACCAGTGTTCAGCGATTTTACTGCTCAGGCTTTTTGAGAAGTGTAACTGCAAAACTTTTTGGGTTTAATATTCAGACAGTAGATTCGTTATTAAAACTCCTTTTGATAAACTTCAACATAATCACACACAAAAGTGCATCAATATATATTAATGTAATTAATCAACCATAATTATTTATATTAAGAAAACTTTCCATATACCATGTTCAAGCAACAGAAATTTAATTTAAAATCCTGAACGAAAAAATAATTAGTCGGAATTTAAATAAATAGTTTATTTATATTTATATTTATTTTTTTGCAATTAAAATTTCTTAATTAAAATTATATTTAATATTAGCTTTATGCGAACAGAAACATTTGTTACCAAAAATACGACAGTATATATATTAATTAATGAATTTATATATAATAACAAAAGCAGTGAATGATTACGTAGCTTAGTAACACGAATGAGCACGCTGATTTAAGCTATTAGAAATATTAATTTGTATTATTCAAAGTTGCTTTTCTTATTCAGATCCAAAAATCACGAATTGTTCGAAAAATGTACAAAAAATACGTATCTCAACAACTAAGAGTCCGATCGGCTCGAAATTTACAATCTTATAATTGCCAGATTTTAAAAAGAGGTTTTGTGTTTGTTCCAAACAGAGCGTGCGGGGGGGGGACGTTGCGTCGCGCAATGAACTGGAAGTTGATCTGTCAGCACTATCGTTATCTTCAGGGCAGATGTTTTTATTTTATTCCACTTATAATTCCTTACTAAATGTAGTATTTAATCTCAATGTACTTCGTCTTTGATATGATTTAAATCAAATTCCTCGTCATTATAAATATCACGAATACAAATCAAATAGTTTTCTGGTTGCAATTTTTTAATTTCGGCTATGCGTAAGGTATGCTTTACGCATGCGCGTGTTGAAAGAAATGTTTAACAAAGTAAACAAATAAATGTTAAGCTTCTTTTTTTGTAAATTTTGATACCCTTTAGATCATAATTGCTCATTATTTTATAAATTATGGCTTCATATTTTTAATTTTATAATTTCTGCATGCCATCTTACCAGATTTAAACTGATGATCTATAATCCGGAATCGCTGAAGTCCCGACGAGTCCGGATTAAAGACTTTTGACTGTATTAGTTTTGGTTACCTTTTTCCAGCAGTGTTATGTAATGTCGAAAGATCTCAAATTTGGGAGAACAGGTGAATTTAGGGAAGCATTTCCGCAGAGAACCCGGTAAATGTAAACATTGCCAACTTTAGCGATAATAGTTCAAACCTGGTAACCCAAGGGATTTATTCTGTTCGCTTGTTTGAAGTTCTCAACTATTCCTCTTGCGTTCAAAGTTTGTTGAATTATCACTGTCCGCATTTGCAGATTTATATTATACTTTTATTTATTATTATTCTTTCTGAATTTTTTAACAATCAATAGATAGAAATATTTTCGTTGTTAGATGCCGGTTCTCGGTTCGGGATGAAAGGAAGAAAATACGGCGGGAGGTTTGGATGCTAATTTGTAACACGGCTGTTCTCGTTGTGTTCTTAATTATTAACATCTCTAAGAACCATGAGCAGAAAGAACATGAGGTTTCCAACCTCTAAAATAATTTGTTTTCGTAAGCCGCAAAAGTGTGCATGTACATTTTGGCACATTTCAGATAACCAGCCCTTGGCGATTTTTCGGTCGCCATCTTGGATTTCAAAAATGCGCTGGAATTCGGAGAGGGAAAACAATTCTGAACTACCAAACATGCAACATGCAAAGAACAAGACAAAGTTTAACTTACCCCAATTTATGCTGACATACTGACAATTATAACATTTTTTGCTGAGTACAAGTTTATGAGATATAAATTAAATTACTTAAATTGCATTCAGTGTGATTAATTTAATGTGGATGATCAAAATAAACTAAACATTAAAATTTTAATATTCTTGTTTTTTCCATTATTTAATAATTCTTAATTGATCTACATGACTATAATATATGTAATATTTGCTTTAAAAAATACTTTTAGCCTGAAATCACTTTAGACTTAAGTTTCATTAAGTATAGTTCTTATATTTAAGTATTGAGGTCAAAATACAGAAAGTGCAAAAAATTAGAATTTTCTGCAAATCGCATATTTGAAAACAGCATTACAAAATACAGTTTCATACATTAAAACTAAAAGAAATATGTCATAAAAATAATCAAGAACTGTACCCTTATATAAATAATAAATTTATAAACTATTTTGATAAATCTAGGAAAGCTGTAAGCTTTAAAATATACAGTAACAGTTTTTTAAAAAATTCTTTTAGTATCGTTAATAAAAAATTAAGTAAGGATGTTAAGTATTTACTTTATTCTGGTATCATCCTCCAACAATATACGGAATTAAAGTTAATTTATATTAGAATATAATTACGCTCAGTAAATTTCTGCGCATAAATTGAAACATGCTTGTGTAATATGAATTTCAGAAACAGAGAAAATTTTTCTGAAAATACTACAGATGCTAACTAAATACATACCAAATATTAACGTTTTAACATGTATAGCTTTCCAATATACTCTTGTGTTTATTTTAAATCACTGAGAAACATATGAGATTTCAGTTTTAAATTCATTCTGTTAACATTTCCAATACATTTTATCTAATAATTAGTGTTTTGTGCTTTAATTTCATCATTGTATTAGAAAAAAAATTAATATTTGTTTCTCTATATATAATTCAAATGAATAATTAATTAATTTAAAATTACTAACATTTTGTAAAAAATGGGACTACTTGTATTATTTTATTGTATATCTGAAAGGAATCTGGTTTAAATATAAATTATTTGCATAATCTTTGGATGGAAAAACTATCATGTAATATATTTAAACAAAAGATCTACTGGAAGATTTTTATTTTAGTTTTTGCATGTTCAGAATTTTTTAATGTGTATATAAGTTTGTTCTGAATAGTTTTGAAAAATATATTGCACCCACACTAAATTTAAATAACAAATTTTTATCCTGTGAAATACACCCAAATTTTAATATGAATGAGCCCTTGTGAAGCTGCCAAGGTATTTTCATAGAAAGCTAATATCAATTTAAGGCTTAAAAATGACTTCAGAGATGGATTCCATGCTTTTCTAGTGTAGATACGAGCCAGTTTCCCCCAGTCCTCACAAAGACAAGTCCCTTATGTGCTATAATCAAATAAATTAAATTTCAAGTCCTCACAAAGACATCCATCATTTTAGGTTGATAGCCCTTATGTGCTATAATCAAATAAATTAAACCAAGCTTTCGTAAGGATGTTCTTTCTTCTTTATTATTATGGATCTTGTTTATTAAAGTTGTCAAGATTTTTTATGAATCGCCAATGTAAACTATTCTGAAACATCTGGCAGCCCAACAATGATGATTTACAGTTTGCTTATAATGAGAAGAGCTTCGAGGAGACCATGTGATCATATTTCTTCCCATGCAAATGTTAATAATTCATAATCGCTCAGAATTCTCTCATCACAAGAAGAGCTCTCAGTATTCTATACGTTAATGAATTTTATTTATATTTTAATCTTAAAATTCTTAATTTAATGAGAAGTAAGGAAGATGCTTGGTATATCTTTCTTTCAAGAAATGCACATATTTTACATCACATTCGAATATACAAAAAAGGACATTCAATAAAATTTCACATCAGTGAAAGCATTTAGAGGTGCAGCTTGAAAATTTGCTAATGAAAGAAAAGTATATGTTTTAACAGCTGGTTTATTGGTTTTAGAATACTGTTTGTAACAGCATAAAATGAAAGAAACACTAGAAAAATGTGACTATTCACTGAAACATTTTTACGAGAGAGGTATTCTCTGCATATGATCCGCCAACCAAATATGTGAATAGGTGACCCTGAAAAAATTTTGAACATAGCAGAAAATCTGTTCATACAGCAAAAAACCAAAACTGGCATGATTCTTCCATAATGCTGTATAAATAACAAGTTATGCCAAAAAACTGAAAAATTATTTCTTGTTCAGTTTCTAAATAGAGAGCCATCCACACTCATGCCAAAAGTTGTTGACCATCTACAAGAGGGAGTGACAATTTATTCAAACTTCTGGTGAGAATATAAAAGACAAGAACTGGTAAATACTAGCTTACAGATATTTTTCTGCAGACAGTAAATTTCATTTTCTTGATCTAACAACAGCTGCTCATATATAAAATATAGAAAGACTGTGGAGCTTCACTAAGTGGTGGAATAAAAATTGAAGAGGCACGTTTCCTTATCATCATGAATCTTACTTTGCAGAGTTAATATAGCAAAAATCTTTGAGACCTTGGAATGCTTCTTATGCCATATTAAAAGCAATTGAGAAAGCAGGGCAGCAACATAGTGTACATGAGATATGAAGTTGGAAATAATTCTGATGCCAGCTTGATGTTTTAAAAAAAAAGGGAAGCTGCAATACTAAAGAAGTATTGTAACATTTTTAAAACTAAGGTTCTGTTTATATTTCAGTTCATTTCGTTGCCATATCAGTATGTTTTGATTTTGATGTCCTCCAATTATGAATGTCTTTTAATTTCTTTTTAAAATATAGAAATGTGTCATTACTATGTATTACGTATGTTTTAGTTAATTTCATAAAACTCTACATTACACTTGGACTTGAAAATTTACTGATGTCTCCTCACAGGAAATTTCTAAATCTATAAATGTTTGAGCAAAAAGAGGCTGTGTTGAAGTATGTAAAGGATATTTAACTGGTTGATAAGGGCGTTATTTTAGTAGCCACTGTATTGTCTATTAAACACATAATTTATCTATTTCTGTGTAATATTTGGCACTGTTCCTTTATCAGGACCTAATTCAGAAGTGTAGATATGTATATATGGATGTATGTGTTCATATATGTAAGTACGAATGTATGTGTATACACATACGCATATATGTGTACATGCATACATTTGTAAATCCGGTCCCGATAATAAAACAGTACCTAATATTTTGCCAGTTGATTTTTTTTCGTACACCTCCACCCATAAGCCATGAGAATATATTGATGAAGCAACGCACCATGTCGCCAAGAAGCAATTACGTGGCAACCCATGATGTCACCAAAATATATTTATTGTTCAACCTAGGCATATGTATAGCATTCTCCCAGATGGTTTTTCAGTAGCATGACTGCAGATTATGATCCCTCCAATGGGAATTTTAATATTTTAGCCTAGTGGTTGGCAGCATAGTGCAGTTTTGATTGTTTTCGGCAAAATCTCATATTTAGCATTCTGCATGCATAGACTGTAATGTGGCTTGCTTTAAAGACATCATGCACCTCTTTCTTCTTTTTGTTTTTAGAATTTTAATAGCAAGTTTATAATATTCTCAGATGTTTCCTTACCTGAAAACAGATGACTGTGTATATGGTGAGAAAAAAAGCACAAAAACTTAGACGTATATGTGTATTATATAGAAAAACAAGTGGTAGTAGATGAATCGTTGCAATAGATATAATGTTTCTTTCCAGTGATGCAAATGAGTTATTACAGTTAAAGGCCTAATGACCTTACAGGGTATGGATGTCTAGTAATACGAAACGATCAATAACACATATTACAGATAATGAGCAATTTTCTCTATAGTTCAAGAAATTTTAAAAAATACCTTAAAATGTCTGATTTACCATAACTGAAAACTGCATTCAAATTTAAGGTTAGATTATTTTAATATGGCACAGGTACACAAGGGCTACATGCCTAAGGACAGGGATACCTTTGTGGAGAACTTTCTAAGGGAAACTAACTCATATTCATGTTACACATGGAGAAAAACAACCATGCAGCTAGATCATTTGAGTGTGTTCAAACCTGGGTTGAACAACCAGTGTTCAGTGGTCATAACTTCTCAGTGACTGGTGGGACCCATATTTAATGTGTATTAACAATATTTTCCTGCAATGGAAATGGTTCGCAATAGGTAAAACTGAGAAGTGTTGTTAGTTCAACCCAGTTTCAAATTCCAGTAAATGGATTGATTGTATGAGAGTTTTGTGGTTTTTCCCATGTGTAACATGGAAGCGAGGAACTTATCTTATAAAAAGTATTCCACAAAAGCATTCTTCCTCTTGGCAAATAGCTGTTCAGTCCTTTGTTATAATCTAAATAATGCAGTGTTAATTTGTAAGTATAATTATGATCCAAACAGAACTATATTCAATAATTTAAAAACTTAAAATTATAATTTTAGAAAAAAAAAATAGCTTGTTTATAGACTGTACCAATTGCGTTAATAGCAAAGTATAGAATCATTTCTTTAAAACATGAGGTATCATATTTCCCTTCAGAGTTTATACTCTATAAACACTAATGTAATAGTAATATTAAGTGCAGCTAAAGTTACTTAGCACTACATAACAAATCTTTCCAAGTTTACTCTATGTTATGAACTATCAAACAGAAGTATTTACAGAGAAGATAGTTCATGCATAGTGCAACAAATTTTGAAGAGACTGATTGCCTGTATGATGCAAAATGTTTTGTTATATTATTTGATACAGGCTAGCCAAAACTAGATCACAAAAGAAGATCTGTTTGGCATGTACAAAATTTGAAGAAATTTTTTATATACCACAAGGCACGTTTTTGCAGAATTTGTGATAGTTTACTATAACTTTTTAAAACCCTAGTCCGAGCTTGGCACCAAATTAGCACCATTCCTGTGGAAGTACATGCCGGCCATCTTTCAAAGTATATGCCAGTTACCTCATTGTGGTTGTGATGCGTGTGTTGCTGTTAGTGATAGTTTATTTGAACAGTTCTTATAAATGTTAAACATTATTCCTTATGAATATTCATTATTAAAATCATATTTTGTTCTCCACACTTTTATTTATTGAGTATTTAAATTTTGAAACAGTCATGGATTTATTTTCTGTTTTGTAGCTTTGAAAAATTAAAAAGAAAGATAAGAAAATGTATTGCTGCTGAAAATTCTGAAATAGCAAATTATATTATTGATTGGTTTGTTGGATTATGTCGATTTGTCTATTAAGATATAATTTATGTCCTTTAAAACAATTCTTTTCCTGCATGCTTATATTATTTTTAGCAATATACCATTGCAAGTATCTTACTTACTAATAATTTTTTTAACTAATGAAACCAATTCCATGTACGCATACCTGAGAATTAAAATAATAGTTTAATACTAAATCAAGTTCAGTGACAGAAATATAGGCAGTAAAGATCAATGCTGAAAACAAAGAAAGTAATTAAGACACAATAACACGCCGAATAAATACTAATTCAGAAGTCAAACAACAAAAATCAGCGTTATACCTACAAAATTTTCACAGGACTAGTTTCGATGGTTTTACCGAACCATCATCTTCAGCTGCAAAACCGCAAATGAACAAGATTAGATAAGATAAGAAAGCCTGGACAAGAATAAGCAAGTGGCGCCATCTGTTGGCGAAACCAGAACTAAAACATAATTTCTCTAAAAGCCGAAGGCAAATTTGGATTGGAATTAGGATCGTTAACTAGAACAGAAAGATTTTTAAGAATGTGAAATGCCTCTAGAAAATCCAGTTCTCCAATGGAAGATGTTTTTTGAATAATTTTGGCAGCAGAAAAATTGAAAGTGTGATTTTTCGGACCAACAATGTTGAGCAACAGAAGACTTCTGTGTTTCCTTTTTTCTAACATATGCCTCATGTTCTTTGACGCGAAATTTTAAGGCTCTCTTAGTTTGGCCAATGTAAATTAAACCACACTGGCAAATCTAACTGCGAGAGAAAGAGCTACAAGGCGCGAAATTCATTCTAACCCGGATATTATCATTTCAAAGGCGGCCAGATAGTCGTCATGGATAAGAAGACTTACATCGATGGTGTCACTAAACTCTTAAACGAAGGACCATATAATCCGATCCCTAAAGATCCTTCACCTTCGGACTTATCCAAAATAAAAACTGCGATCAAATCTTCGCAAATCATTTCAAGCAACTTAAAACATTCGCTTATCCCATCTGTTGCGAATTGTGCCAGATTATATGCTCTTCCCAAAATTCATAAAAGTGGTATTCCTTTCCGCCCTATTGTATCAAATTTAGGTACTGCCTCGTATCCTTTAGCTAAATATTTAGTTTCTAGATTTTCCACTCTATTAGACAATAACATTTACACCATAAAAAATTCAATAGATTTTGTAAAAAAGGTTAAAAACATTTCTCCTAGTAATTTACTCATGGTTTCTTTTGATGTAAAATCATTATTCACCAATGTCCCAGTGGAGGATGCATTAAGATGTCTAGAAACCAGACTTCGCGAATTTCATTTCTCTTGCATCGAAATTGAGGAGCTAATTTCTCTCACTCAATTCTGTTTGAAACAAACACATTTTGTTTTCCAAAATAAATATTACAAACAAACTGAGGGATTAGCCATGGGAAGCCCCCTCAGTCCCATCCTGGCTGATATCTACATGCATTATTATGAATCAAAATTGTTTGAAACTTTAAACTTCCCGGCATGGTTCCGCTACGTAGACGATACTTTTACCCTGTTTGAACAACACCTCCTTATAGAAGGAAGCCGGGACACTGAAGCGAGGGGAAGCTCTGACGTCACAGGTAGTCGTCTCTGACTCACCTCGCTCCTTCAAATAAAATCAAAGACCCGTAGTTGAGCCAAGAGCGACGAACGTGGAGCGGTTATTTGCGTTAGCGACAGAGTTTTTATATTGTCTCGTGCTTTTATAATTTCATACGATGCCTCATAAATGTGCTGTAGCCACATGTCGTGGTAATTATAAAAACGGACCAAAAGAGGCTGTATTCAAGTTTCCAAATGAGACTGAACTCCGGATGAAATGGATAAGGAGTCTACGAAGAAAAGATGGCTTTCAACCTACTAAACATACCAGAGTAAGTTCAATTTTACTGCATTTTTTATGTTTTGTATCTTTACATTTTTTTATTACTTTTATTGATAGGTATGTGATGTTTATGCTTACGATATTAGATTTTGATCTGTGGGTAAAAAGTTTTATGTTTGAAAGATTTTAATCTTGCCTGTTTTAATCATTTCAAAAAAAATATTTTCCTTCAAAGTTTTATGAATGAAATAAAGTTCCATATAACAGGAATAATTCTAAATTTAGTAGTTACATAAATGCCAATAATTTGTAAATGCTTTCTAGTATACTGTGCAGGCAGATTCTGTAGTTATTCCAAATTTATCATAATTTATATGACAAGGAACTACTAAGTAATCATAATAGGTTTCATTTTAAAATTTTTGTAATGATATATGAAAGTTTGGTATGATGTATTCAAGGTAATTATTTGTATTTGGTAACCAGTGTTTGTTGTAAACAATTATCTCAAATATATAATTTTCTTTAAATGTAAATAAAGCTGTAATCATTATGATGAGCATTCCAGATTTTACAAATTACTTAAATTATACACGTAATTGAAATGATATTACTGGTTTTTTAATTCGTATTTATGTATCAAATTATTTATTTAAATCATAGGGCTTATTGACTTCTGTTACTAAATATTAACATGCATCTAACTTTTGTACTCACAACAAGTTGATTTTTGAATATTTTCTTTTATAGGTATGTGAATTACATTTTCGATCAGATGAAATAATAAGAGAAATCGAAATGTATGATGAGAAATCAGCGAAGTTAATTAAAGCCCCAATTTCTAGGCCACGTTTGAAAAAAGGATGCATACCTTCTCAGTTCCCTGATGGTCCATCCTACATGTCATCAAATTCTGTATCAAGAATGTCACCAGAAAAGAAGAAAGCTCATTTAGAAGAGAAATACCTGGAGAAAGCGATAGAAGAAAGTTTGAAAATGAAAGAACGGTATGATAATGAATGATCATTTGAAAGTTTAATTGAATTCAATAATTGCCTAGAACATCAGATTTTAGAAACATTTTGGACAACTGTACATACTGAAAATTCAACTATGTTACTTGATATTTTAAGTGACCCAGCTCCAGAAATTCAGAAATCGGTAGTAATAAATGAGGATTTAACAGTATGTGTTTATATTAAAAACATCGCTATAAAATCTATTGGTAAATTTGTTTTCCCTCTAAAAATTAGTAATGTAAATATGTTTCTAGAAGTACTAAAGGAAGTTGAAAGTCTGTCTCATAACTTACAAAATGAAGAATATATTAAGAATTCTATACAAATTGTGGATGGTATGCTTTCAGAATTGAAAAGAGTGTTACCTGAAAAAGAAACTGAACTGAACTTCCTTTCAGAGCAAGTAAATAAACTAAATGTAAAGAAAGAGAAGTATCGATATACTCCAGATTTACTTATTTTTTGCAGTTTGTTAAACTCGATCTCACCGCATGCATACAAGTTTTTACGACATTCAGGTTACATTTCTATTCCCCATCCACGTACTATTCGTAGAATTTGTTCAATGTTTTCTCTTAATCCTATTACTGAGCAATTTAATGATGACTTTTTAGGATATGTTAAACAAAGATGCAAGGATTTAGAAGAAAATGATAAAACTGTAATTATTATGATGGATGAAGTGCATTTAAATTCATGTTTCGATTTTAAAGGAGGAAATTTGTGTGGCATGGCCTACAACTGTGAAAAAGCTGCTACAAGTGCTTATGTTTTTATGATACGTAGCTTATTATCACCTTTCAAGGATGTGGCACATATATTACCAGTTAAATCATTAAATGCTGAGGATCTGTATCAATATCTTAAGAAAATTATAATTGGTTTAGAAAATATAGGTTATAGAATTGTGGCAGTTGTCTCTGACAATAATTCAATAAATAAAAAAGCCATGTCATTATTTTGTATGCCTCCAAAAATTAGTATTGTGTATAAAAACCCTGCAGACTTATCTCGGCCACTATTTTTTGTTATTGACTCAGTGCACATCTTGAAGTGTGTCAGGAACAACTGGATAAATCAAAAAACTTCTGGGCAATGTTTATTTTATCCAAATTTTGAAAATTTTTCCAAGGTCGAAACAGCGGCATTTGCATGCATAAAAAGTCTCCATTCATTAGAGGCAGGCAGAATTGTAAAATATAGTTATGGTTTGACTCTGAAAGCTCTGTATCCAACCAATTTGGAAAGACAAAATGTCAAGCTAGCATTACAAATATTTGACAGTCGTCTTGCAGAGGCAATAATGGTTATTGGTAAAGAAAATAGTATTTTAAATTACGAAACAACAGCTGAATTTATTAAAATTATATCTACATGGTGGTCAATAGTCAATGTCAAAAGTATCTTTAAAGGACAGCATAAGATGAATGAGTATCAAAAGTCGTTAACTGTGCAAAATGATGATGTTAGATATATTTATTTAAATAAGTTACTTGAGTGGTTAGATCAGTGGAAACTTTTAGGCTGTTCTAGTGGTGGACTAACTAAGGAAACACATTTTGCATTAACACATACTAGCTATTCGTTGCTCGAAATGGCAAGGTATTGCATTGAGGAGCTAAAATTTACTTACTTTTTACCAGGAAAAGTTCAGACAGATCTCCTAGAGAATAGATTTGGAAAATATAGACAGCTGGCTGGTTCACAACATAATATTTCTATAAGGCAAGTATATGAAACTGAAGCAAAATTAAGATTACAAAGTCTTCTGCCAACTGTTATTAAATCATCAAAGTATGGAGGAATTCCTATTTATCTAAATTGTAAAAACCTGTGTATTGAATCTCTGGAGCAAGAAAATATTGGATGCACTTTCTCAGGAAGAATAACTATTACAAATGAAGATATACAAAATGTTCAAAATGACATACCAATTTTAATGTATATAGCTGGTTACTGTAGTTATAAAGTTGTGAAACTATTAAGCTGTGATATTTGTAAAGGCAATCTAACTATTGATAAAGAATTAATTGTAGAAAATGAAGGACAGTCTTGGATAAAAAGATTTGATAGAGGACTTCTATATCCTCATCCTGATGTACTAAATTCAGTAATATATAATTATGTTGTTATTCAAAAACTTGTATCTGAAGAATTTGAGAATGAATTTTTATTTTCTGCAAATCAGAGGGATATAGCATGTAACTTAACTCTAGGCATACTGATAGAAAATGACATTTTTTTAAATCTAGATGATTGCCCTAAAGCTCATGAGTCACAGAAAGTGTTAAAGCAGATTCTTTGGTCATCAACGAACACATTTTTAAATAATTATTGCAAATTAAAGAATGATACACTAAACCAGAAAAGCATTGCAAAAGAGCGCAAATTGAAAACTTTAAAGCATAAATAAAAATATAATGGGTGTTTAGCAATTAAACATTTAAAAAATGTAGGTTTTAATTCAAATGATGCTGTATTTCATAGACTAGTAAGTTTAGTAACTTTAATGCATGTAACAAGACACAAAAATTAATTGCAAAGCCTAGTGATGTTAGTTCAGATTTATTTCTGTTGAAAAAATATTTTCGCATCTAACAGTTACTGTTACACATTATTGTGAATTCCTTATTATTTTTTTTCTACTCATGTATGCTGTCTGTTTAACCTTGAGATCACTTGAAAAGTAATAGTAACGAAAAATTCATTTCTGTGCATCTATGTAAATAAGTGTCTGGGTTGTATTTTAAGTGGTCCTTATTATTAATGTGGATATTAACATATGGTAAGATTCTTTATCATTATAATTGACTTGAAATATTGAAAAATTCATTTCCTTGCCCTTAATTTGTTGTGTAAAAAAGTGTCTGCGTTATGTTTTTATGTGGCCACTACTTTTATCATTTGGGTATAATTTTGGTGTTAACATGATAAAATACTTTATCAAAGTAACAGTTATATGTTTCAAAATGCTTACAAAATGTTATGTATATAATAACTGCCACTGTTATACTGGTAATGGGTCATTATACTTTTGTTGATATGGACAGATACTGACTGTTTAACATTCAGATGACTTGAAATATTGAAGAAGGCATTTCCTTGCCTCTAAATTGTCATTGCGTAAAAAGGTGTCTCGGTTTGTGTTTTAGTGCAGCCACTACTTTTATCATTTGGGTATAAGTTTGGTGTTGACATATGGTAAAATGCTTTCTCCTGATAAAAGTGATGTTTCAGCATGCTTACCGAATGATATGTATATAACTGCCACTGTTATACTGGTAATGGGTCATTATAATTTTGTTGATATGAACATATACTGACTGTTTTATATTTAGATGACTTGAAATATTGAAGAAGGCATGTCCTTTTTTTAATTTGTCATCACGTAAAAAAGTATCTCGGTTTGTGTTTTAGTGCGGCCACTACTTTTATCATTTGGGTATAAGTTTGGTGTTGACATATGGTAAAATGCTTTCTCCTGATAAAAGTGATGTTTCAGCATGCTTACCGAATGATATGTATATAATAACTGCCACTGTTATACTGGTAATGGGTCATTATAATTTTGTTGATATGAACATATACTGACTGTTTTATATTTAGATGACTTGAAATATTGAAGAAAGCATGTCCTTTTTACTTCCTTGTACGAAGTAAAAAGGAAGTATTGCAATCGCGAAAAGTTTCAGGCAGCATATTTCACCGAAAATATCCATTTTGACCGCTATCGAATGCAATTTAACGATGTTTTTGCACCATATCTGTACGTAAGGACAGAATAAAATACTCTTTTCCTTCAAAAAAATTATAAAACTGCTTAAAAAAACTGAAACTAAAATTAATTCTGAAGAGAATTTTTCGTGGCTTCTGTACGAACGTATGTACGTACATTCGTGCGTACGTACATATCTCGCATAACTCAAAAACGAGTAGCCTCAGAACGTTGAAATTTGTATATAGGACTGCTATAACATGTATATGTGCACCTCGTATTTTGGTTGCAATCGGCCACACCAAACGTATATAAATATATTTATATATATATCCACTCTATGACTTGAAATATTGAAGAAGGAATTTCCTTGCCTTTAATTTGTCATCGCATAAAAATGTGTGTGGGTTATGTTTTAAGTGGCCATTACTCTTATCATTTTGATATAATTTTTGTGTTAACATATGGTAAAATGTTTTATCGAGGTAACAGTTATATGTTTCCAGCATGATTAGAAAATTGTATGTTTATAATAGCTGCTGCTATTATACTGGGAATGGGTCATTATAATTTTGTTCATATGGACATGCACTGACTGTTTTATATTCAGAGCACTTGAAAGATGATAATATTGAAAAATTCATTTTCGTGCTGTTGAGTGTTTGCTGCATAAAATGGTATCTGGGTTGTATTTAAATGGCTACCACTTAATGTTTAGTAAGTGGTTATCATTTGGTGTTAACATACTGTAAAATGCTTTCTCATGATAAAAGTTATGTTTCAGCATGCTTACAAGATGACAAGTTTATGGTAACTGCTGCTTTTATACTGAGAATGGGTCATTATAATTTATATTTTTTATATGGGCATGTACTGACTGTTTTACACTTAAAAATATTGAAAAATTCATTTCCTTGTCTTTAATTTGTTGTTGTGTAAAAAAGGGTCTATGTTGTGTCTTTAAGTGGCCATTACTTATATCATTTGAGTATAATTTTCATGTTACCATATGATAAATTACTTTATCAAGATAACAGTTATGTGTTTCAGCATGGCGACAAAATAACAGGTTTGTAATAACTCCTACTATTATTCTGGGAATTGGCTGAATAAAGGGTGTCTCTGATTAGGAGCACTCATTTCACAAACCTGTGATTTTCATGTGCATTTTGAAATTACCGGTGTCCCATAATTAAGACTGGTGGCTTTCTGGACAAATCATTTTGATATATTCTTTGCTTAAATTAAACAAGCCTGATAGCGAGTAACTTAGAAGATCACGATTTTAGCTTGGAAAAATTACAACAAAATTGTGTTGCATGTAGTGACCAGATACTTTCAAATTGGATACTGGTGCATAGGTAAAACATTTTTATTATTTTCTATATTTGAAACATTAACTGATAATCACTTCCTTTACACAACATCAATAAATGTTTTTACATATACTGGTGATGCTGACATCCATTTGCTGTTGAATGTATCTTTATATGCTTCATAAATAATAATAGCCATCGTATAAAATTTAATATCATTTGTGCACCTGAAGTGTTTTAAATGGTAATGGACGGTCTTCTCAAGTGTTTGCCCGATATTTATCCATATTATGGCAGTATCGTAATACATTTTGAAACTATTAATTGGCTGTTGTAAAAAGTTAATAACGGTGTTTGTAATTGCCTGACAAAATGGGTTGAAATTTAACGAATAGAAACTTGAACTTGCAGTCTCAAAATTTAAATATTAAGGTCACATAGTCTCATCTTATTGTTTCTGATGAGACCCAATTAATATAGAAGCAGTTTTGAAATTTTCACACCTGTTAATAAATAAGAATTGATGAGATTTCTTAGTATGGCAATATGCTTAATGAGATTTCTGCTTCAATTTTTACAAGAAAGTTTGAATAATTTATTGATAAAAAGAGATCAGCTGGTTTTAACTTATTTGTATGTTATAACTTAGGTGTTGTGTTGTTATGCTGACTGCTTGCATAAAATTGTAAATAAATTTTTTTTATTTTTCACTTGTGAATCTTTATTTTCAAGTTCAGCTATATAACTAACAGAATACAGTTAAGTACATATACAACTAATATTATTGGTTCTACAGATTTAAGCAATAATTTTAAATTGCACATTGAATTATTTGCTAAGCAAACCTCTGATATACTAATTTATTTGAAACTTGCAAGACACATAGCATATTATAGACAAAATTTAGTGCATTTTTATACCATTTTCTTTTAAAGACAAATTACTGATTGGAAGAAAAATGAAATGATAAGTAATAGTTTGTATGCAGATAATTTGGGTTTTTTTCATAAATATTAGAAAAATATAAAGCAATATTAAATTATGAGGGAAAAGTCAGAAATTCCTTTTTTGAGTTAGTATGGCTGATTTTTAACTTTTTAAATGCTGCTGTGAAACCTACAAGGAAGTATAATTCATTAAAGTCAAGAAATAAGAAACAAAAAATTCTTAATATGTCAGATTTTATTGTGTTAAATTTTGAAGTAATTAAATTATTCATTATATATAATTGAATCTCTGAATAAAATCCCACCCAAGTATCTATATCAAATACTGAAATCAACGTTAAGTACGGCACTAGCGTGCAGCCTGTTTTGTTTCGTTGCTCTCTCGGGGTTTCGACATAGACGACTACGCGTGACGTCACAATCCAGTGTCCCGGCTTCCTTCTATAAGGAGGTGTTGGTTTGAAGGTAATAAAGATGATTTAAATAAAGTTCTTTCAACAATGAATTCTATTGATCCTGCTATTCAGTTCACTTTTGAACTTGAGACTTGCAATTCTCTTCCATTTCTCGACATTCTGGTCACACGTAACACATCCAACTTCAGTACTACAGTTTACCGTAAACCTTCATCAGTTTGCCTTCCACCACACTTTAAATCATGTCATCCGACTAAACAAAAGTTAGCTTCATTTTATTCCTATGTTTTCCGTGCTCTTCAAGTTTGCTCCTCCAAATTAGCCCTTGATGAAGAACTAAATTATTTAAAAGCAATAGCTATTGACAGGGGCTTTTCACCCAACATTATTAATCAAGCAGTTAAAAAATTCTCATCTGAACACACTAAAAGCCACACTCTTATTTTAGGAGATTATAAAAATTCTGTTGTCATTCCCTTCTTTCCATCAGTTAGCTATAAAGTTGCACATATTTTGCAGAAATTTAACTTTCGGGTTGTTTATTCTCCCATCAATAAAATTCCAACTTCTATACTCAAGGACCCCATTCCGGATATGAATTCCTGGGGTATTTATAGGATTCCTTGCCAGTGTGGTTTAATTTACATTGGCCAAACTAAGAGAGCCTTAAAATTTCGCATCAAAGAACATGAGGCATATGTTAGAAAAAAGGAAACACAGAAGTCTTCTGTTGCTCAACATTGTTGGTCCGAAAATCACACTTTCAATTTTTCTGCTGCCAAAATTATTCAAAAAACATCTTCCATTGGAGAACTGGATTTTCTAGAGGCATTTCACATTCATAAAAATCTTTCTGTTCTAGTTAACGATCCTAATTCCAAACCAAATTTGCCTTCGGCTTTTAGAGAAATTATGTTTTAGTTCTGGTTTCGCCAACAGATGGCGCTACTTGCTTATTCTTGTCCAGGCTTTCTTATCTTATCTAATCATTATTTCCTATCTTGTTCATTTGCGGTTTTGCAGCTGAAGATGATGGTTCGGTAAAACCATCGAAACTAGTCCTGTGAAAATTTTGTAGGTATAACGCTGATTTTTGTTGTTTGACTTCTGAATTAGTTCAAAGAAAGTAAGTTGAATGGTTGATATATGTAGAAAAAAACGCATTCCTAGCATTGCTTCCTATTATTTCCCAATTTGGCAGAATCTGCACTTAGTTTGTCTTTCGTAAAGAAGCAGCCTATACAATTGATATTCATTTTTTATTTTTTGAATACTCAGAAATGCAGTGTTTCATAAAATTATAGCAGAGGCAACACTGCAGAACAAAAGTGTGTTGAGTGCCACATATAAAATCTGATATTTATTAATTTTTTTCAGGTTCACTTTAATGCATGATAAAAGTACACAAACATTTTAAAAACATACTTATTGGAGAAAAAATGAGCATAAACTTTTTAATAGGAACATTGTGCAGAATTTTTTTTAACACATGTGAGCTCCTTCTTTGAAAAATATGATAATGATAGTACAAGATATGTGCCTGAAATTTTGCTCATTTTATATTTTAATTGCATCATATAAAATTTTTACTCAAATGCACCTAATTTCAGCTTACAATAAAAAACTGTCTTTTTTTTTTTTTCTTTTTTTTTCTTTTTTTTTTTTTTTTGTAATTTCTCATTTATGTATCTGTTGGATTAGTGAAGTCAGATAATAGAAACTACTTTTTTTTTTAACTTCATTGAATTGGCAAGGAAATTATTTAAAATTAGGTAAAAAAAAAAAAATTGGAGCCTAGATTTCGGATAAAACTAAACTGATTTTGAAAGCGAGGAAACACAAATCCCAGTTTGCCTGGAGCAAAGAAATTCGGTTTCTAGTTGTGTTGATATAATTATAAACTGTTATATGAGAGTTGGATATTTATCCACAAGTATGAATGGTGGCATGATAAATATCTGTTATTACGCAAGCATCATAAATCCAATAAAACACACAGATGTTTTAGTAGCAACTATATAAATTTTATTCACATGTTTGCCCATGATGATGAATGATGTGACATGAGAAAAAAATAGCAAATATATGAAAATGCAGTTGATTTTCAAAAACTTAGAATCTATTTTTAAGGTCTGCTAACAAAATAACAGATAACTGTTTATTTATACTTTTTTTATTCAAACACAGTTCCATTGTGAATTAAACTATTAATCTTACTGTGAGGTTACCATAATCCCAGTTTTATTCTGAATATTCTTTGAAACAGAAATTTATAGACTATATTTGCCTAGTTTAGCTTAATTAGTGAACTTGACAAAGCAATCGTATCGTGTAAAAATAAGATTAAAAATATCTGATACTAGAATATCGGAAGCACTTCCGCAGAGAACCCGGTAAATGTAAACATCGCCAACTTTGGCGATAATAGTTCAAACCTTGTAACCCATCGGATATATCCTATTCGCTTGTTCGAAGTGTGCAACCATTCCTCTTGCGTTTATTTTGTTGAATTATCACAGTCGTTGTTCGCATTTGCAGATTTATATTATTCTTCTCTTATTTATTATTATTATTTCTGAATTTTTTAACAACGAATAGATAGAAATATTTTCGTAGATAGATGCCGGTTCTCAATTCGGGGTGAATGCTAATTTGTAACACGGCTGTTTACGTTGTGTTCTTAATTATTAACAGCTCTAAGAACCATGAGGTTTCCAACGTCTAAAATAATTTGTTTTCGTAAACCGCAAAAATGTGCATGTGCATTTTAAACAATTAAGTAATGCTTTTATTTTTATTATTGGTTATTGTCATCTAAAATTCTGAGAATAAATCAATTTTTATTGCGTAAAATTTTAACAAGATAATATATTAATGCTTTTCTAACAATAACCTTTCAGAGGATGGCAGTTGTGACATAAATAGATGACTAATTGAAATAAAAAAATATTCATTATCTAGGATGACAGAATAGTTTCATGCATCACCATGGTCATCAAAATTAGCAAACCACTGCTGGAGTAAGGAATATATTGTTTTCTGTGTTAACTGGAATTTAAGACAAATTATATCGTATATCACCTTTAACCGGTTAATTTCAGTATATTAATACTAATTAAAATTTTTAAATGAATTATTATTTCCGTTATAAATGCTCTTGTGCTTAATATATTCTTTTCTGTACTAACTTGAATTTAATACAATTTTCGTATATGACATTTAACCGGTTAGTTTTACATCTACAAGCTTATTACCTGTGAATTTTTACTACAATATGCTTAATATATTGTTTTATCTGCTAACTTGAATTATGCACTAAAAATCACGTTTACGGCTCGCTCGGCTCATCGTCGATGAACCGCAAGCTTGGCGAGTAAAAATGCAACGGCGCCAATGGGTTCTTTCCCAAAGCGCCAACGGCTTCTCTGATATCTTACTGAAGATTTTTTTTACGTGCACTACATTTTATATATAAGACCAATCTAAAAAATGATCACTATTTATTCTTTTGCTTTCTTATACGGAGAAACATAACCAAGCCATTCAGTTGTATAATGCTCGAAATCGTTCAAACATACATATTCACAGATATCCACAAAGACTTATTTCAGATTTCCGAATCAAAGTTGAGAACCATGCTTACATCGAACGAACATGTTGATGCTGGGCGGAGCTTCGTTGTGACGTCGGCTTACGCATGAAGCGACGATCATGTGACCTCCCTGCGCGTTCGGGGATTTAGCGACGGATAGCAAAGTAGACGACATATTAAAAGTCTGGAGTCTTCTTTAAAGAAGCGAGAGCTGCGGCTTTAAAACCACTTAAACACCCAGGTGTTAGGCTCCCACCTGAGACTAAATTCAAAATTAAGCAGCGGAACTACTTGCGAAGAATTTGGCAAAGGTCACGAGATCCAAATATCCGTGCCCAGTTTCGCAAGATACCGAACGAGATAAGGATCGAAACCCGCTTATTAAAACAAGCGGAGTGGAAAACATAGATTGAGTCCCTAACGACTGAAGACAAATCGATTTGGCGCGCAGCCGCCCGATTACGCAAACACAAAACACCCATTCTGCCCCTTCAAACGGCCGATGGCGCACAGATGGCCTACACTGACTCAGAAAAGGCTGAAGTCATTGCTGACAGCCTTGCAACTCAATTCACACCTAATCAGGACTCCTACTGTAACCGTCCGGTTACACAGGGGCGCATACAAGCACGGGTTAAAGATTTTTTAACACAACCCATCACAACTGAACTCCGACCAACGGACCCTACTGAAGTTATGGTTTTCATAGACAAATTGAAACCTAACAAGGCACCTGGCATAGATTCTATTTCGAATCGCATGATCAAAAACTCCCCCCCCCCCAATGTTTATCATCTGGATCACGGTACTTATAAATTTAATGCTCAGGAGGAGCTATTTCCCTGACTGTTGGAAAATTGCAGCAGTCGTCCCCATTCCAAAACCGGGACAAAATTTAAACTTACCCGTCAATTGCAGACCCATAAGTCTGTTATCCTCTCTCTCAAAGATCTATGAGTTTGTCTTACTTAATCGCCTGAATGAATTCTGTCGGGATCAAAATTTATTAATCCCGGAACAATTCGGCTTCCGACCTAAACACTCCACAGTACATCAGTTACTACGTGTAGTGGAATTCATTCATGAAGCGAGAGAAAACTGGTATTGTCTATTTAGACGTTGCCAAAGCCTTTGACAGGACTTGGCATATACAAGTTCATGCGGCTTGGCTTTTCGGCTCATCTCATTAAAATTATTAACTCGTACTTGACCGTAGTTTCCGCGTGCGTGTTAACCACGAATTCTCCTCTCCCCGCCCAATCTATGCCGGTGTAGCTCAAGGTAGTCTCCTTGGACCTTCAATCTTTAGCCTTTATGTAAATGATGTTCCAAAGGCCCCAAATATCGATCTTGCATTATGCGCAGACGATACAGCCATCATTTCACAACATTCCATCACCCTCCAGGTAATCTCCCAACTGCAGAGTTACCTTTCGGCCTTAGAACTCTGGCTCGGTCTGTATAAAATCAAAATTAATGTCGCAAAATGTGCTGCCACTATGTTCATCCGAAGAAATATCCCAAGTTTACCTAATTTAATCCTCTTCGGTGAACCCATTCCCTGGGTGTCTTCTTATAAATATCTAGGTGTTAATATCTAGGTGATTATATAAATTAGATTCAAAATTAACTTGGCAGCCTCACATTCGCAAAATCATAGCGAGTGCAACAGCTGTCAAAACCAACTTACGCTCCTTTTTTGCTATAAATAGCGACCTGTCACTTGATAACAAAATCCTGCTCTACAAATCTATGATAAGGCCTGTTCTTACATATGCGTGTCTCATCTGGGGCCCATCTGCACTAACAGAAAACATGTTCAAATTTTTCAATCCAAATTGCTTCGGCAAATACTAAAAGCTCCGTGGTTTGTAAGGAACGAAGAGATTCATAACGACCTCAAAATTACGCTCATTAATTACTTTATACAACGACTTTCGGAAATTTTTTTCAGAAATATTCAACATGTTGCTAATCCTGTGCTTCATGTGCTACCCGTATATGATCCTGCTGTCGCTTCTTCCCGGAAAAGACCCCAAACGGTTCTTAACCCGGAGTATTCAGCTCTCCCATTTAAGCGGGCTAGGTATGAGCAAACAGATGGCCATGTGAATAACTACCTCTCGTTCCTTAACCCCCCCCCGCGCCTCTAAAGTTCTTTAATGCACACAGCATTAACCTGAGGAACCCGCTTTAACGTTTATTTAATAAGAAACATCACAGCCTAAAAGGACTGAATTAAATTTCTATAACCTTTCTGAAAAGTTTTTTTAACTGATTAAGATTTCTAAATACATCTCTTATCTTCCTTTAAGAAGGAACTCTTTCAGGCGTTTAACAACGTCATTTTCGGTCTTTTAAATACCGCATTGAATAGCGGTCAAAAACGAAACTTCTCCCTCCCAGCTGATCACTGGCAGAACTACTTTTTCGACCTGTAACCAGGTCCGCCCCTCCCTCCCACCCCTGAAGAACGCGCATCGGAAACGATCTTTTGATCTCTCCTCTGCGTATTCTTCGCTTCTGACGTATGCAAAACGCGATTATCAAGGTTCAAGGAAACTTCACCTATTATTTATCTGGTCAAAATTTTATGATGACTGCCCCTATCAAAATTATTCTGGCCCTTTTACGGCACAAAATTAAGACCTTCTGAGTTTTTTGCCTTTTTTTTTGTCTCAGTGCGAAGGCACTTATTCCAAGTCATTCGGCTTCTCAAAATTTTTACCCTATTAGACAATCCCCTCTTTTTGGTGATCTAAATTCCTATGATGATGTGGAGGTAAAGGCGTAATTGCCTATGAGCTCCGTAAATTGCACGTCCTTCATCCTTGATCCAAAGTAGACGGGACACGTTGTTAACCGGGCCTCTTCTCGCTCCTCCCACTAAAGGCCACCCTCTCATTGGTTATAGTGAATGTCAATCACGCATGACATTCATATGAAGATTTTTGTCTCCGGGTTACTAGAAGAAGAACTTTATGTTTGTCATAGTAATGAAGAGCAACTCAAATGTCGCCAATTTGTCGTGATTTGGGGATCTTCGCGCATTTTCTTTGTTGTTTACTGAAATTTTTTGTTCGTTGTTGTTCGTATGCAGACAGAAATTTTCCATAAGCTAATCACTAATTTTAATGCTTTAACGTATTAAACGCTATTTCATAAGGAGAAGCATTTACAGTATATTCTGAAATATTTTTTAATCACTTAATACTATAACAATAATTCGTAGCACTGAAATAATTTTTCATTATTTCCTAAATTAAGTTTTTATCAGGATCATCAAAAGTCTTTCGATATGAAGCATGGTTTATTAATCTTTGAACAAATGTAATTTCAAAATATTAGTCCTAATTTTATTTTCTAACATCTCATGGTTATATTGTCCTTTTATAATTTTGAACTTACGTTATCTTTTCTCAAATAAAATTCGTAAATTGTGAATAATCAGAATAGCTATTACTCTACTCGAGTTCAGCAGGTTTTTATAACACAAAACAAGTATAATAATAAATGTTTAATAATTTTAATTTATCTTAATTTAATTTGATACTGTGTTTATATTGTAACAGATGTGCAACAACAAAATATCCTTGATTCAACTTACTTATGTAAACTTGTCATTGTGATATATAAATTATACTTTATAATTGAGATTTTCATCAAATTTCTATGCACCTCATACAATTAGTTAATGATAAGTAAATGGTGTATCATGCTGTATATGTTTAAACTTTGTAAAGAATTAAGAAATCATATTGCATGGTTTCAAATTATAAATAAACTGTTTAAATCTCTTTTAATTAGCAAATTAAAATGGTTTGGATCAATTTATGTTACTTTTGTTTTGGATAAGTAATTATCGTTTCTTTTAGAATTTTCTGTTCAATAGCTCATTTTAATAATTAAACATATGTTTGATTTGGATCCCATCAGTGGCCAAGCAGTAAAGTTACTGAATACTAATAGTTTGACCTGAGTTGGATTCCAATCGAAAGGGTTGGCTACATGAGCATTTTTGCAAATTTCCAGTGTGTAACTTGGATACCAGCCAGTTTCCTCAAGAAAGTCCTCCACAAAAGCACTCCCCCTTTTGACAAATAGCACTCACATGCTTTGCTGAAGAATTTTCTGTTGAATAGCTAGCTTCATTTATAAAGCAAATGAACTATGTTTGATTTAAGATTAATTAAAAAATGAAAGGCAACTAAAAGCTAATTATCGTTTATTTTAATTTTTCTCTTCAAGTTAAACAGCAAAGTACAACTAATAAGTTATTATAGTTTAGAAACTAATACATAATGATCATACTGGATATTTTCTGGGCACTTGATATGAGAAATACAAAAATAAACTGTTGATTGACTCCATAAAAATAAACAGATTTAAAGATTTTATTCCAGTTATTGAAAAATTAGTATATATATTGATTAAATCTGTGCAAATTAAAGATTAAAACTTTAATGTGCAACTGATATTAAATCAGGTAACACTGATTTCTTGAATTTATGGGTTCCTGTGCTAGGCGAGAAAATGCTGACATCCTTAGCTATTTATAATTCATTCTAAGGAAGCATTAGATCTCTGTATAGTTAATTTTCTTTTTTAAAAATGTACATTAAGATGGTAAATAATGATTTAATGTTTCTGCTGGGTTACTAGAACAAGTATTTTAAGGTTATTTTAGTAATGAAGATCAACTCAAATATTACCAGTTTGTCCTGATATATTCTTTGTAGATGTATTCTGTTCCTTTCAAGATGTTTGTTGATCATTTACTTGTAAGATAGTTATAAAGTATTTTCTCCTGTCCTTCATGTCTTCATGGTAATTGAAAACATACTCGATGCATATTCGAGAGGTCCAGGGTTCCTGTGAGAACATTGCACATTTTTCACACCTCCTGCTTCAAAATAATCTAATGACGTCACACAGTACTTAATTGTTCAAAAGCTAGTCAATAATTTTAATGCTTTTGCCATATTATAGGGAGAAACATTTCTATTATAATGTGAAATATTTTTATAATCGCATTAAATTATTAAAAAATTAGTAATTATATTTGTTATTTAATAGCTGATTTAATAACAGAATTGTTAGTGCTGTGGTTTCGTTAATTTTGGTTCCATTTCCAGCTGAGGAGATGCTGATGTCCTTAATTATTTATAATTCATTCGAAAAAATCAGTAGATCTGTGTATAATTTCTTATTCAAAAATGTACATTAAAAGGCTAAATAATGATTTAATGTTTCTGAGTTAATTATAAAAATTATAAAAATAATCCAATTTCTTTGTGGTGATCTTGCATTTCATTATTAGCTTAAAATGTACTATGACATGGACATGTCATAGTACATTTTACTACTCACACATTTAAAAAATAAATATCTTAAAACTTCCAAAGACATTGATATAATTAAAAGTTCTAGATACTGTGGTATCTTCATATTGTGCTTACATCAAAATTTTAACTAAGCTTTACACATTTGAGCAATATAATCACAAATTAAATAACTGACCTAAATTTCTGTAACATAACATTTAATGATTATGAAAAAGCACACGATGACTTAACTATCTATAGATAAAAATTACCTTTATGGCTAGTATTCTATGTAGGATCCAGAAAAACCACAAAAGCACCTTTGCGGCTAGCCCATTTCTAATTATTTCAATGTGCTTTGAACTATTAATGTGTGGATGGAGAACCCCAACATGCTGATTTTTTTTACCCAAAAGACTTCTCCTTATCTAAGAAATTAAAATTTTTCTAAAAGACATATATTTCATAAAATATCAGTAAATTAAACATTTAAGGTGTTTTATATATATATATATATATATATAATTAGATTTACCTAAAACATTTCAATGTTTAATGAACACTATACTATATTATACTTAGGTTCAAGTCATAGAATATCTAAACATTAATTCTGGTTATTGATTTAGTCCCACACGTAGCTGAGTAGTTAAGACTGCTGAATGCTGGAAGTTTGATCATAGGTGAAAGTACTGGCTGTATGGCTTTTCCTGTGTGTAACGTAAATGTGAGCCATTTTTTCTTAGGGAGGCAGATAGCCCTCGTGTTCTTTGCTGTATTCAAATATCCTAATCTAAACTTTTATTCATTTTATCCATTTAGTGAATATGACAGAGATAGTTATAATTCTTATGTATTACAGTCCAAGGATAAATTGTTGGTAATAAAAATAAACAAATAAGTTTTATCTTTACCCCCCCCCCGGTGTTGTGTGTGCATGCGTAAAATTTTGATTTTTTCATCTAAATTTGTTTTTGCGTTTAATTATTAAACTTGAAATGTCAGTTTAATGCCACATATGTAACTCAAGTGCATTTTTATCCAACCACAACTTTTTTTTAACTGCAGTGTGTGTGCAAAACTTATTTCATTTTACTTTGGATTCACTAAAATTTTTAATTTGATACTGCCGTTTTACCTCTGCAAGATTATTGTTTTCAGAGATAATCAAATCTTAAGCTTATGAGAAAACAAATCACTCGCGGTAGTTCTAAAATTTTTTAGCTTAAGGAACAATGTAATAAAAAACATGAGCATTTCTTAATCTTTTTCTTGAATCTTCATTGGGCTACATTTTGTTATTCTATTGAAGTATTTATCATCCTTGCTGCATAATAACTGCCAGTTTTCAGAAGTTATAATTCAGTGTAGTGTAATATTTAATTTATCTTTCACATTAAAACTTCAAAAATAATGAGCATCCTTTTTTATATCTTTATTTCATTTTGATAAAAATTAAGAGATAGAAGTCTTCAAAGGAATATAACTGCAATTTGTTTTAAAATTTATTAAGATCTATAAAGAAGGCAATGCAAGAACATGCCACATATGCATAGCAATTTTGGTCCTTGTTCAGTAGCAAGAGGAAGAGAACGTTCTGGCTGGCTATATATCTTCAAGATTTTGCCATCAAGTAACTTCCTGAATTCTAAAAATTATGTCACCTGTACTTCACCAGGTGACTAGTCCTGTCTTTTAGGCACCATGCACTGACAATACTAAAAGAGAATTGTCATCTCATTAACCTCCAAACTTTATGAATGCTGTTTTCAACTTTGAATTAACAATTTATTTTATTAATTTGATCTGAAGTGTATGAAATCGGGAAAATTTATCTTATATTAAAATAAAGAAAAAGAAAAGCAATATTTTTATTTGCATACATAAAAGACCTGGGCAGTTGGAAAACATACACTAAGGTTTTAGTATTTTCCTAAAATATGATTAAGTAAAAATAATCTCGACTTGACAATATCCTGATATAATGAAAAATTTCATGAATTATGTCACACTTTGATTACTATTAATGGTTTGAAATGATATTTTTGCATCCTTAATTAACAAACTTAATGACTAAGTAGCACAAGGAATTAAAAAAATTACTGAATTTAATTCCATGAACTTTTCATTAAGTCTGTTATACACTCGTGGGCAAAATTAAGAGAATTTGCAAATTATGTCTATTTTTAAGGAAAGTTTTGAATCTAAGGTACTAATTATGCCGCCAAAGAATTATGCAAATATTCAGAGTCAAATACGTAATCGTACATGTGCGTACCTGCGGAGCTATGATCGTGACAAGAATGTCAGCGCACGAGGGGTTTTCAACAATTCATTACAATTGAATACAAACAATTCATTACAAATATATACAGGTGCAATCACAATGCATATTAATCTGCATTGTGATTGCACCTGTATATATTTGTGTATATTTAATATCTCCTTTTTTAATATCTAAATTGTATTACACTTCATTTGTATTCTTATTTTTTCACTGCCCCTTTGCTGTGTATATCAGAGACTTCGAGGATTTTTTCATTCCTCCATTTCATGTGTTCTAAAATCACTAGTTGGCACCACATTACAGTAAATCACCTATCTGCATGTTGGAAATTTTTTATCACCAGTTCGGACTAGCGTCCACTTCTGCAATGGAATCAAAGAGTTAACTGCAATGGTAGCCACAGTAATTTGCTATAGAGTTTCGCCGATTACGGTGTGTATGTATATAAAGCCAATGGCCTAGAGAGTTCTCCCAGATTCGGGTAAAAACCAGTTAGTTACATGCCTGTTTCAAAACCACGCTCGGCGATTAACGGTAGATTGTCGGCAGATCAATTAGAAGCGCAGGTAGTTAAAGAGCTCAATGTGGCACCCAATGTCGTCAGCAATTTATGGAAACAGTTTCAGGACATTGAAAAGTTCGACCAAGATCCACAACCAAGGTCCAAAGCCGACTAAGATCCACAACGACGATTGAAGCTCACTATTTGCCTCTTTCAGCGCTCCGACACAGAACTGCTACAGATTCACAACTCTCACATGAGCTGTATGCTGCCGCTGAAATCCGAGTTTCACGGTTGTCTGAAGGCTTCATGAGATAGGGCTGTATGCCAAAAGACCTGCTATTTGCGTTCCGCTCACTTCAATACACAGACTTCAGTGCGTGCTTTTTACACGAGCCGAGATATGCCTTGCCATTGATTCTTAATGTGTCTGCAACTGGAAAGAGCCTGGAACACGATACCATCCCTCCCTCATCATGGGAAAGGATCATTACGGCGGTGGAGCTGTAAAAGTTGGGTAGGTATTATGCTGACGGCCCCACACCCCTTCATGTGTTTGACAAAGGCTTTCTGATTTCTATGAGGTATAGAGAGGCAATCTTAGATCGTATGTTTCATGAGCGCAGTTGGTCCGGTGTTCCTGTTAATGGATGGCAAAGCTCGTCCACATAGGGCTCAGCTGGTCAACAGTAACCTGGAAAGTGAGGATATTCGCCACCTGGCTAAATAACGCAACACCTAACTGAAATAATATATCTCTATAAAGCATGTCTGGGACGCTCTTAGGAGGGTAATTTTCCCCCTCCAAGAACCATCCTTGAGTTGAAAACTGTCTTGTAACAAAAATGAGACCTGCTACAAGGAATGAGACCTGCTACAAGACTGCTCTTCTTCTGCGTCCTGTCTAGTATGCCGTCACGCTACACGACCTGTCTGGCTGTGGAAAAAACCATACCTCATATTAGATCTTAGAGAGATGTGAATTTATTTTACCGATGTTTATTTAGAACTTTATTGATAATCATGAGACATAAAATGACTTGGAATGTCACATTCCTTTCTCTGTTATAAATGTATATTCATAGCGTAATTTTAAAATAATTCATATTCAGCGATTTTAAGTGATTTACAAAAATTTGACAGATGAACTCATGTGTAAATAGAAAGTTTAAAAAACATTAATGAAGTTCTCCTATATTTATATCTTTATTCTAAACAACGCAACACCTAACTGAAATAATACATCGTTAGTTTCGCTTTCAGTTTCAGGATAGTTCTAAAAAATTAAGTTATTTCAACTTTTTAAAAAATTAACAGTATTCAGGATCTTACCTGTTTTTGAGGTGATCCTCTCTACTTCTCAAGGTTCCATATGATTTCGATCTTGTGCGAAAGTTATTTTCAGTACGGATATTAGTCTTAGAAATATTTTAATTCTTTTTAGAGATTAGAGATGGACGCAACTAGAGAGTTTACTGCATTTTGTTTTATTCCGTCATAAATAAGGTGATGAACGATTTCATCACGTTTGAATATTTGTGAATGATTTCATGTTATGCCCTGTTAATTAAATAAAGAGAAACTTATTTTTAATTATTTCTTGTGATATTTGAATATGATGCAAATGTTATGCCATTTTTTCATTTGTGGCATTGCGAACTTGGTATATAACATTATTCGAATTATCGAAAACAGTTTAAAAAAATATATCTGAGAATGCAGGTCATGATATAAAGAATTATCGCATTTGGCCTTTGCCTGTTCACATGACTAGCACGTCCAGCTGTCATGAAGACCAAACATTAGCTTATTCTTGCTGATTTTTTATGGTAATTTAAGTTTATGTAGCACCGATGTGCATAATAAAAACTTGCCCATTAAATTATTCATAAGTCAAATGAAACAGTTTACACAATTCTTTTTAAGCTGTACAGATATTAAACTATGCACGATTAGCTAGAAAATTATTTTATTTTAGTAATTGAGCTTGTACATGCACTTTAACACATTGACTGCCATGTACATCATCGATGATTCATAGCGGCCTTACTTTTCGGAGCCATGTTCATCGAATGTGACTCAAATTTTGTATTGTTTGAAGCTGTGTGAGCCATCGGTGCTTCACAAATGGACCAATTTATGTGGCTAAAATTATTTCTGCGGATTCAGAAAGTTGTTCGTATTCTTGGTTTCCGGCTTCTGGAAGCTTTTTTTCATAGATTGTTGTCTGATTTTAATATAGATTTTGCAGCAATAAGTAATCATTATTTATGAAGTAAAACAACGAAGCTATAATTAAATGGGATTGTGTTGTTTATTGAAAGAATACAAGACTAGTGATATTTTTTAAGATGTTTACACATTCACTAAGTTATTTATTTTTGGTTATGTATTATGTTTTATTATTTGTATTGTAATACAGTATTTGTCTAATTTTACCAATTTTTCCTATTGAGACATAGAACTCTTGTGTTAATTTACAATGAACTGAAATGTAATAAATTTATTGTTTAAAATATAAATAGGATTTATATGTTAAACCTGTTATTTGTTTATCTATTTATTAAATATTCAGATTAGGTACTGAACTGATTTTTAGGATAAAGGAGACACGAAACCACTAGAATTTAAAAAATGATCCGACAGACTATTTTACCAGATTTTGCTGTGGCACTGTGTTAAATAAAGATTACACACCCACGTGTTGAATAAAGATTATTTTCAAGTACCTTAAAAAACTTTTATTTTAGAAATCATCAATTATGTCCGTGAAGTATTAGCAAGTTTGTTATATTTATAATACCATGGCATGCGAGTCCCCAAGAGCGACATAATGATATATTTCATTATTTCACTCTTTATGATCCATTAAAATGGGGGTATCGCCTCAACCAGAGGTTCATTGTAGCCCAAATAAGTCTGTAGAGTTAAAAAAAAAAAAAAAAAAAAAAAAAAAAAAGGTGAATTTGAAGAGTTAATAATGTCCTTATTCTTCGGAAACACAATTTGGGTATAGTAAAATTAAATAATCATGCTAGAAAATTAATTTCTTTAAAGTTGCACAGTAAACATCCCGTGATGCGAGCTGGCCAATAGCGAATGAAGGAGTCATAAGACCTCGAACTAAAATTTTCACTGAAAGCAAAGTCTTTGCTTTAAAACACTACACAGTACTAAATAAATTCTTGGTTAAATAAAAATAATAAGTAAATAAGTAAGAAATATAAGTTGCAATCAAAGTCCATAAGCTTTGTCAGAGCATAGTCCATAACGTAAACTGATCTTGAGTAATGAAGAGTAATAAGATACGTAAAATAAGTAGAAATAAAATATATACACTGTACACTACCACCATAATAATGCATTATGATGGATAGTTCGCGGTCTTTTATCTGTGGTTTCTTTAATGGCTAGGTATTGTGAGTTTTTCAGTTTTTCAAAGAAGTTATGTGCTGTAGTTAGTATTTGATCATGAATCGGGAGAATCTTTAAATCCTTATATGGATTTGCGCGTTCCGCACAAACCAAGGTGCATTTGTTATGCTACGGAGAATCTTATTAGGTAAGTCTTTTTTTTTCTAGCGTTCAGTTTATCCGGCAGTTGCCCATACAGGAACGGCATAGAGTAGAATTGGTCTGATGAGGGTGATATAAAGATTTCTCTTAGTATTCAGATTTAATTTATATTTCCTTCCAAGTAGGGAGTAAAGAGACATAAATGCTGCATTAGCTTTATTGATGGCATACTGGATATGGTCTTTGAAATTTAAAGCTTTGTCGACGTACACTCCTAGGTATTTATATGAGCTTGCTACTGGAACAGGTGAATTATCTATTAGAATATTGGAATTAACTGGAAAATGTTTTCTGTATCTGCGATATAAAACAACACAACATTTATCTGCGTTAAGTTTAATTTTCCAATTTTCACAGTATTTGTTGATTAGATTAGCTTGCATTTGGAGTTTGTCAAGACCATTTTGTGGATTTCTAGAGCTGATTAAGATAACTGTTTTGTCCGCATATTTATAAATACTTAAGTGCAGTGGGACAGGCATGTCATTTATAAAAATATTAAAATATTTCGGTCCTAAAACAGACCCTTGAGGAAAATCTCTTCCTTGATGAGAGAATTTCCCCACATCTTTGCTTGAAACGTGCGACGGTAGAGATAAGAGTAGGTAAGTTTAATGAAACTATTAGGCAGAAGGAAATTTGACAATTTGTGGAGTAAGCCAAGCATGCCAGACTCGGTCAAATGCCTTCTCGAAATCGAGAAAGCATGCTGCTACTCCATTCTTTTTTCTAAATTCTTGGGCGATAAATTCTACCAGGTGGAGTATCTGATGAGTAGTACAGTGTCCCTTTCGGAAACCAAAATGGTTCCTATCAATGAGATCCATTTTCTCTAGGTGGTTAGTAAGTCTTGTACTGATGACACGTTCAAAAACTTTGCAGACAACCGGTAACAGGCTGATGGGTCTATAATTTTTGGCATATTTAAGGTCTTTTCCAGGTTTCAAGATGTTAATAATTATTGAATGCTTCCACTGAGAGGGAAAATAGCAGTGACGAATGCATGCGTTGAAAATATTGGTGATAAGTGCTATACATCTGTTATGCAGTGCTTGTAGCGCTTCATTTGAGATATCAAAGCCTTGGCTTTACGTTTTTTGATAATTTAGTGGCTTTATTATGGCTTTTAATTACGATAACATTTTCGCCTCCTCCTCTGTTGTGGGGTTTATCCTCTCTGATGATCTGATAGCCATGAATTTTGAATCTGTCACAAGCTCGAAGATGTGTTTCATTGACTAACATGATATCAAAGTCATGTTTTTGGAGGTCGGAGATCATCATTCGTTAAATGGTGTTCGACCCGAAAGCCTTTACCACTACATGTTTATCCATTCCCTAAGGACCTGTAAAAGTTATTTTTGGAGGTAAGAGATGAGCTGAAGATGTTGCTTACGGATACCGTTAGCATTGAAGAAATTAATTTTTAAAAAGCTTTAGCTGAAATAAGATTAGGAATATTATGAATCGGCTTGAAATTCATAATCAATATTTGACAGATAATCAAAAACGGCCATGCTGACCTCAAAATGCTAATTTAAAAATGCTGAAGGAATATTTGAGCATTTTTAAAGTTTTAGAAGAAATCTTTAATTTGTAACTTTAATCTCTCATAAAATCCTAATTGGCTAGTTTTTGATCCTTTTGGTTGGTTTTCATCTCTGGATGGCTGTTGCCAGGCAGGACTACGTTTAGGGATCTCCTTTGGATTGAGCGCCGGGAATTCATTTTTGTCGTAATGGAATTGATTCTTCGCCGCTTCTATTTTGGCTTTAATTTCTTCAATCTGTTTCTGTATATTAAATGGGTGCTTAGGGCAACCTTTGAAAGAAGAAATGTGATCTGCTCCGCAGAGGGCACAGACTGGAGGTTTATCTTTATCATTTTTTGTTTGGGAGGAAGTATAGGTCTCGTGAGGTTTTGCTCCTTTTAAACAGCATGCTTTGTATTTGCAGCGATCCCGTGTATGCCCGTACCGCTGGTACTTTTGGCATTGCATGGGGCCAGGGCGAGATTTGTAAGGTTTCCACGAACACGTCGAGCCCTCTTAATTTCTTTATGTCATATATAGCTTTACCTTCTTTATTGCGGGTGCATTCAGCTAAGTATACAGGTAAATGGATAATTTTCCCCTCAATAACATGAGTGATTTGACGGTAGTAGATAGAAAATGACAGTTCCTCGCCACGAGGGTCAGAGGGTCAGGGGGCGTGGCCAATGACGTCACACAGAGGGCGGGGCCAAAGGCAACGTCATCACACTAGGAAGCGTGGTCACGAGTTGAGTTGAGTTGTTGGTAGACTGCTGATTGAGTTGTAGACCTCCTGCTTTTCATTTAAAGTTAGTTTTTTAATTGGCAACGGGGTACAATTGCTCATGGCGTCCTCTAGGGATGAAAAAAGAAAATAAAATATTTTTAAAATGCTCATGGTGTCCTCTAGGGACGAAAAAGTGAATTATATGTTTTAGAAATACATTTTTTAAGTCTGGTGTTAAAATTATTCAATGCGCGACTCTGAAAACAATGTAAAAGAAACAAATATAAAAACAAAAGACTTTCCTTTAATGATAGTTCATCATGTCATGAAAATGAAACTACAAAATAATATGTTTTTATTAATCAATTTTATTCTGATACGTTTATCCTTTTTAGCTTTCCATGAAACTTTAACTTATTTCTCAGGTTTTTTGTTGATAATAACATATTCATTTACTGTCATATTTTTTTAATACTTAACGTTTCTAATTTGTAATATATTATTTAATTTCCACATATTATTTTTTTCATAGCTTTCATAAATTTCAGCATACCCTGATTTCTACCTTATATTTCACAAACGTTCCCGCACATGCTGTTTATTTTGTTACATTACTTAATTTTAAATGCAATTTCACACTTTTTTAACGTTATAGTGTTCAATATATTCTGAATTTTACCATCATTTAATTTTTTTTTAAACCACTCTAGTATTTTATACACACTTTAACTTAGTGGTTTTAAATTCTGTTTAAAAAGAAACGTTTATTTTTCATGATCTTAGTTATTTTACTAAATTTTCTACAGAATTTTTAATTTCTTTCACAGGTTTAAAAATATCATGCTTACATTACCGAATATTTTTTTAAAAAAATTTAAGTTTGTAACTGTTAATTGCTTTTCTTACGTTCATGATTTCCCTTCTGTGTTTATATTTCATAATTCTAGATTAACTTATTTATTATAAGGTTTTTATTTCTGTCTCATCACTCGTAATTCCAACATTTTATCCCTTTTTATTCATTTTAACGACATGGATTGTTTTCATTTACTCCATATTCAAATATTTCCTTACAATTTTTAAAATACTTGTTTTATTCTCCGATCATAATAGATCATCTACAGGTTTTACTCAGAAATTTCCATTCACAACTTTACAGTTTAATACCATTTATATCTAAATGTATTTCTTTCTCATATAGTTTTATGGTCTTCAAAGTTTCTAACATCATGTTTAGTTTTAAATTTCATTTCTAATTCTACAACCACGTTCAGTGTTTCCTCCACACATACCAAAATATTTCTTACATCTTCTGATTTTTAGTCTATGTCATATTTCAGTACTTCAGATTAATTTACACTGCTCACACTATTATTTTTTCATGTTTTAGAGACACTGTACTAATTTTACTATTTTTCCTACACTAATTGCATCTATGCCAGCACTCATGATAAACTGGCAATTGTTTTGCATCACATGCATAAAGAAATTCTTAAAAACAACTTTTTCTATATCGTATTCAAATTACTGTTTTCCAGATGGGAATTACCAGTATTCTTTGGTTTTACTCTGTTACATCTTTTTAAATTTTAACATCTTACTTTTAATTCTAACATACATCTTTTGAACAGTTTTTTCTTTTAATGATAGCCTTACCTTATTTGTTCAAATTAATTCTTTAATTCACCTTCTTTACTACCTTTCAGTACCTTGATAATTCACTATGCAAAAGCGATGTCTTTCACTGACATTCTGTTTGATAATACTACAAGTTTCCCTAATTGACAAAAAGCGAATTATTTCTCATTTCAAAATTAAATTACTATATTTTTGCACAAACATTACCTTCATCCATTCAAGACACCCCTTAACCTGTAACTGACGTAGCGATAGGAAAGGAGACTCTTAAAATATGCTCTTTCGACATTTGACGTTTTTAGAACTTCTTTGGCAAGTATATCAATACCGTCAGAAAATATACTTGACACTTTTACTCAGTTTAAAGGCAACATACTGTTGTAAGAATGGTTTTAGTTAAATTTATGACACAAATAAACACATTTTGTGCTAATAGGCATAAACATTTAGATTCAGAATATTTCTTTTTAATCCGATGTAAGACTTGAATTTCATTCATGATACGGTTTGTCTCTTGATTTTTTGTTTACCTTACGCTAATAGAAAATTTTTATTTTACAAGTTCAGCTTTTAACGAAATAGAAATAAAAACTACGATACACCTGCTGTTTTTAAGAAAAGGAACTTTAATATATTTCTGAAAATGTAAATACTTCTAGAGTTTTCTTTCAATAACGTTGATTTTCATTACTTTACTAATTTCAATAATTTTCTTATTAGCTAATATGAATGAAAGATTGTCAAAAATGGGACACAGTATAACTCTTACGAACCCTACGTACCTTTACCGGCATACAGATATTACCGATTGAAATGAAGAAAGATACAGATATTTTACTCCAATCTACATTAAATTTAAAAAAAAAATATTTAATCTTTCATACATTCCAAAGAACAAACGAAAACTAAATAGATATTGTCATGTTTGTATATATGAGATAAAAGTTTTATGAATGATATTTAAAGTAATGCTTAGAACTTCATAAAAGTGAACATTCACTATATTAATACACATATCATCAGTTATTTACATTAATCATTACATGTACTATATGCATATATATTTAAAGATTAATTGTCTTACAATTGAATAATTAACTATTGAGAGAAAGAGATTCATATCTTGCACTATTTAATTCACATGGAACAAATTTTCCCATCAACCACATTGAACCACGTTTATTAAATTCGCCAAAGCTCTTTTATTTCTGCATTTTCACACTCACGACCCATTTCTGATTCTTTTGACACCGGCTACATTTTAAAAAAAAAGTTTCGTGAGATTTTCTTCAAATTTTGTTTTACTTGAAAAAATGTCCGATCATTCAATACGATGTAAAGTTTCATATTGTTTTAAATTCTCATGCTCACTAAATATTTTTGTCATGATTTACTCTTAAAAGTAACTTTATAAATTTTCATATCCTTTTTACATGAAAAGAACTTGTGATTATTCACTACAAAATTCTAAGACGAGAAGCTTCGCGACTTTTCAAACTATAAACTTAAATTTCTTAGGACATACACTGCATCTGATGTTTCTTTCATGAGATTTCAAATATTTCTTCAGATTACTCGTATTCAAGAAACCTCGCAAATATATCACATAAGTAAAACTTCAACGAATAATTGCTTCATAAACTCTTAAATTTTCAACACGAGTGAATCACTTAAAGCATATACTGCATTGTAAACATATAATACTTAAAAAAATTGTTATAAAAAATAAAAATACATTCATTTCACCAAGAAGCTTTTCTATTTAAATCCAGTTATTTATTTCCAAAGAACAAGTTTCTGTATTATACATAAAATATACTTAGAATTTTCTTTCATTAGTTAATATAAAATTAACAGCAATATCCATTTACTCACATTTGATATACATGTTTGCTTTAAAATTAAGACTAAAATTTCAATATATTTCTATTAAAAAAACAAGAAAAAAATAGTCATAACATCAACCAAACACAAAAATTTAAATAGAATAGCTGTACTTATATTAATGCATTTTTATAATCTTCATAACATTTCGATTCAAAAAACCTATTACAAAATAAATGAACCATTTTTTTCTGCCTTAAAGAATCTCTTATATTTTTAAAATTAATACATAAAAATATATCTTCACCAATATATTTAATTCTGTCATCAACACTTATTATAATGCAATCATGTCTTGTTTGTGAAGGATGATTTACAATGCAACCTTCGCATTTAAATAGTTTTTTAATCACTGAATTTAATTCAGTTTTGATACAGTTTATGAGTTCTTTAAAACGTTCATCATCATCACTTGCCACATCCGAACAATTGTTTTTACATTTGATTTGCAACGGTAAAATAATTTCAAAAATACTTTATATTAAAGTATTAGATACACCAGGAATAATTTCTTTCAGTTTTTTTAAAATATCAGTTTACTTTTAGGTATGTAGGTTTTACTTTAAAAGAATTTTCATCTTGTTTAAAAACTTGTTGAAAAATACACTCACCTTCTTTGTTGAAAACTACGAACTCATTATTACAAATGATGCTGGCACTCGTATAGACAAGATTAAATTCATATATTTTTGAGGAAAATTCTTGCCATGTTGCAGGAGTTATAACAACACCGCTTGTAGTAGGGTATAATATTTTATTTTGTTCCACACATTCACGTAGATGAATGTTCATTCTGTTTTCAAACTGATTTATGGACACAAAATATCCCCAACCAAGAGTCCACTGTGCAATCAACTTCGAACTTTCTTTTTTCTGTTCTCGATTATTCGGCATGAAGATATTTTCAGGAACAGATTTCATATAGTGGACAAACCAGTCATCCTCTGGAAGTTCATCCTCATTATCTTCCAAGCGTCGTTTTTTAATTTTCGAAATTTTTATGTTACGGAATGTGACACTAATTCTAGGATCTTTAACGCCAGGTTGAGAGGGTAATCCGTGCATTATGTTACGGAATGTGACACTAATTCTAGGATCTTTAACGCCAGGTTGAGAGGGTAATCCGTGCATCCAAAATTGATTCGTTGGTGGTTTCATTACAAGGAGAGATCCATGAGTTATGTCCACGCTTCGAGATGCGAAATTTCGCCTGGTAAATACCATTTGACGTTTTGCACCTAAACTGATGATAGATATATCACTTTCAGGTTCGAGACAAGTTTCATTGTCTTTATGCATCGAAATTTTAGCAACTCCGTCAGGATAATAGTTCAATAAAGCAAAATTATATTTTTTGCCAGTTATCGTTTCAATACAATCTTTTACATTTAGAAGAGTTTGAGTCCAAGACTCTGCACAAATGCTCGTTCCAGAGAATTCGTAACTAAGTTCTTCATCACCAAAACCGAGTACTTTTCTTCGTGGACTATACTGACTCCCATTAATTTCAATACTAATATTTTTAAAATCATAATTTGATAGTTCATCTAGCAAAATATCAGCTTCATTTCGTGAATAAAATTTTTCGTATAATTCCAAATTTAACTCTGTATCACATATATTCCTCATATTCGATTTTGAATCTAACGACAATTCTGAATGATGTAGAAATACGTACCATTCTTAAATAACAAAAATTATCTAAAAAATACATTAGCGAAATGATTTCTTCATTCTCATACAATAGCATTCATGTCTTGTTTGCGAAACCAGTCTATCGGGCGTCATATGTGTAAAAATAATCTTCTGTTACCGTGAAAAGATTAAGCGCTGCATCGGAAAAGTGCAATTGCGTTATCGTGGTAAGATAGGTTAATGGAAAACTCTGATAATCACTGAAAAACCTATTTGAAAGAGTTGTTATTCTTAAGTTTGACATTACTTACACACGTACATATAAGGTAAAGGGATAAATCTTAAAAGGAAAATTTCTGGAAATATTCCGCTTTTGGCGTCAAGGCTGTTCTCCGAAGAATATCCCTGGGATCTTCATGGATTTACTATTATCGGTTTCTGAAGAGAAGCTAGACTGCCATCCTATATCCCATAGATAGTCAAAATAGAAAGAATATAAAACTACGAAAGAAGTTTCCCCCAAAATAGGGAAATGTCAATTCATATGATAAATAGGAGTGTAATTTATTATGGACAATTTCTTTTAGAATATGGCAACTGGATTTACTCTAAAGATCTGGCAACTGTTGCAACTTAGGTGTATTCATCGCACGTGGCGTCTGAAGTGTAAAATTTTACCGTCAAAATGAAGACAATTTTGGCGTCCCAAATTGTTAAAATCCCCAAAAATGTTAACGTTAAAGTAAAATCTCGAATCGTTACTGTTCGAGGACCTCGAGGCTTGCTTCGTCGTGATTTTCGCCACGTGCAAGTTGACATGGAATTAATCGGCAAGGATAAGCTGCGAGTGCAAAAATGGTTTGGAATTAGAAAAGAACTGGCTACAGTTCGTACCGTATGCTCCCATATTGAAAATATGATTAAAGGAGTAACCAAAGGCTACTTGTATAAGATGAGATCAGTGTATGCCCATTTTCCTATCAACATAACTACATCTAAAGATGGCGGTCTGGTGGAAATTCGAAATTTCCTTGGTGAGAAGATCATTCGCAGAGTCCAGATGCAGCCCGGAGTTGTTTGCCAGAATTCAACTCAACAGAAGGATGAGCTCATTATAGAGGGTAATGATATTGAATCAGTTTCTCGGTCTGCCGCACTTATTCATCAATCAACATTGGTGAAGAGGAAGGACATTCGAAAATTCTTGGATGGTATTTATGTATCTGAGAAGACAACCGCTGTAAAAGATGAATAAAAATGCTACATTGTGAAATGTATTAAATGTCATTTATAAAGGTATCTTTTTAATTTTTTTCTTGTTTGTTTACATCTGAAAATACTTGATGCTCTACTCGTTTCTCATGTTAAAACCGGGATCTTAATTGATTTTTAAAAGAAAGTCTTTTATGATTACCATATTGTATGCAATGAAGCGCAAATATTCTAAATAGTGCTTTTTCAAATGGTTATATTTATCAGGTAATGTGATTAGTACTTAATGTTTTATTAAATAATGCATAATGTACTATCTTCGATCTTGTGTTCAACTGAGAAAAATGTAGGTTACTCAAGTGGAAAATTATCATGTTAGTATCTAATTGGTTAAATATCAGTCAGGCATGAGAGTAGATAGAAAGATTTATAATTTTACTAGCAATGTATAATAGTTTTACATAGAATAAATATATGACAGTTCAGCTGTTTTCTATTTCTGATCAAATATCTTGTTCGTTCTGAGCTTCCAGAATGATGAATATTGATACAATGATGCATCCTTTTTCTAAAATGGCTTCATTAGAAATGAAACATGGTAGAATAATGCTCCTGTGACTCTTAGATTGTAAGGGTCCTACTTGAATGGCAATCATTTGTCAAAATTTCAGATCCTTACAATAAAACCTAAGAACATTAGGGGATTTCCAAAATATGTATTTTAATGCTGATACAGATTGAAGAAAGTTGTGAAATTCTTTTGTAGAATTTTTAATTCAGTATCTTTTATAGTAAGTATTTTTTGAAGTAGAATTTCCTGTGCTAAATTTCTTTTCAAATTGAACAGGAAATTCACTAAACTGTATAAAAGCATATTTAAGTATTTTGAATGTCTTAGCTTAAAATAAGTTTTGTTTTTGTGATATTAGTTCATCGCATCTAAAGAAGTTTGACTTCGTATAAAATAACATGCAAGTATCAGTTACATCATTGAATAATTATGCCACGTAAGACCATGTTCTTACTATTCACTAAGTTGGAAAGACATTCAGATAAGAAATTTGACTTAATTCATTTCATAAATCGGATACAATAACAAAAATTTGATGAATTTTATACTTTTATACAAAATTGTAATGGTGTAAATCAGCAATAATAAGTGGCCTAATAGAAGCTGATTAGGTTAATGATTAAGTACTTTTTGATTATTAGCGCTTTCATTTCTTACAACATTAGGTAGGATAAGTGTGTTTTTGGCATATTTAATAAAGATAATGCAGAGATAAGGAGCAAACCATACATGCATGTATTGTAGCATTGAGTACATATATTTAACTTATATTGTTGAATTAGTATCCATCAGCTATAAAAATGTAAATATTAGCCATGTAGATTTTTATTTTTGCTCTAAAAAATTGAAATTTTCCCCTTTATTATTATTTATGGACAGAACAATACTAATGAGCCAAATATATGTCATCAATTGACTAGTCAGTAACAGATTATCCACATTTGTAAGAAATACAGCTAATCAGAAAGATCCATTGAGTTAGATCATTATGTAAAGTTTGCAACAAATTTAGCCATTGAACGGAGATGGCAAGTTTGTTCCATTTTGTTAGAGGAAGAAAATCGTCTAGGTCAGGATTTCTTAAACTGGGGGTCGCTAAGTTTTGATATTTCTTTTAATTTATTATAATACTTTTACAAAATGTATCTGAAAATAGATAATACAGATATACAAAATGTTTCGACGCATTCTTTTTATAATATAAACATTCATTTACCTTGCTTTGCACATGACACTGTCATTTCGTCTGTTACTTATTTAAAATTTTCTCATTGTTCTATGCTTTAAAATTAGAAATTAAAGTTAATGACCTAAAACTGCAATAGTAGATTACACTAAAAGTGAAAAAATTGACAGTTTCACTAACATTTGTGTTGGATTTGTGCAATACTTATGGAGTCCTGGGGGGTCGCGAAGAAATTTCAGTGATAAAAAGATGTCATCAACTGAAAGCCTTGTTCTAGGGAATGCTGGCATTTCATACTTTACCCAAATAGCGTTTGTCATGCTATAGAATATATAGGTATTAAAGACAATGCCCAGGAAAAGTATTTAACAAATCTCATATTTCATACTTTGCCTAAATAGCATTTGTCATTCTACAGAACACTTAGGTATTATAAACCTTGATCTAGGTTAATGGTCGCCAACTCCAATTGTTTCATGTCTGAATGGACAATCTGAAAGCAGTTGAAAATTATTTTAAATTCACTTGCTAGGTATTTTCCAAAATTTAATATGCAACATTAATAATTACAGTCAAAAGTCTTTAATCCAGACCTGTCGGGACTTCGGCGATCCCAGGTTATCGGTTTTTCCGTATTATAGATCATCAATTTAAATCTGGTAAGATGGCATGCAGAAATTATAAAATTAAAAATATGAAACTGTAATTTATGAAATAAAGAGCAATTATGATCTAAAGGGTATCAAAATTGACACAAAAAAAAGCGGTTGATCTTTACAATATGGTAACTGGTAGTTTGGCGAAATTTTGGAGGCGATAAACGTTACTAACTGGGATTTTGGTAATAATGTGAGCAGTACTCAGTTCCGATTACGCATTATTTTGTGTGAGGGAAATGAGAGATCATGTGATATTAATGGACGAATTATGGCTCTTTAATCGGAAAAGGGGGGAAATCGGGAAAAAATCTGGAAATTTTGTATTTGGCTTTATTCTGTGTTGTGTGAAACAGTGTTCGTGAATTTTTGGATCCCATGGCCGTAACTAAAGTGAATTCGAAATGGGTATTTATGTATGTATTAATTTAATGTGTGTGCTCATTTATATTTTAAGTAGTGTTTTTCAATTTAATTATATTTTAATTAAATGATAGTTATTTTGTGAATTTTATGTTTGTAGGAATTTGGTATACGTTTTAGTTGAAGTAAACGTGCATGGAAATAATTTAAATATCTGACAATAAGTATTTGTAATGGTTGCGGTATGAATTCGTTGGTGACGTGTATAATGTAATAGATGATTTAGAGGTAAAAGTTTTTGGATATTTTATTTATTTTATATGTGGAAATGTTCATTACTTTTTCGCGATCAGATAATTTCATATATGTTCTTTTTACAGGGTTTAAAGATTGAGAAAATTGTCATGTATTTTCGTGAAATTTTTCTAATTTATGAGAAAAAAGCAGTGTACATGGATATAGTGAAGGGTCTGCGCAATGCCATTTTTGTGCAATTCTGGGATGTTTTTTTAAGTAAAAATAAGTCGGCGTGTACATGGTTTAGTGATATTTTAATTAAATGATAGTTATTTTGTGAATTTTATGTTTGTAGGAATTTGGTATACATTTAAGTTGAAGTAAACGTGCATGGAAATAATTTAAATATCTGACACTAAGTATTTGTAATGGTTGCGGTATGAATTCGTTGGTGACGTGTATAATGTAATAGATGATTTAGAGGTAAAAGTTTTTGGATATTTTATTTATTTTATACGTGGAAATGTTCATATTTGGAAAGGGTAAATACTTTTTCGCGATCAGGTAATTTCATACATGTTCTTTTTACCGGGTTTAAAGATTGAGAAAATTGTCATGTATTTTTGTGAAATTTTTCTAATTTATGAGAAAAAAACATTGTACATGGATATAGTGAAGAGTGTGCGCAATGCCATTTTTGTGCAATTCTGGGATGTTTTTTTAAGTAAAAATAAGTCGGCGTGTACATGGTTTATGTGTATGTGTTATTTTGAAAAATGCGTAAGGAGTATGGTATTGTGCACTTTTTCCCAATTTTGCAGTGAATATTTGTCATGATTAAGCAGTTTTGTTAGATAAAATTTCTAGCATAAGTGTAATTCGGCTAGTAGATTGTTGGAAGAAGTGCTCAGTAGATAAAAAGAAAAGAAACATGTCTTTACTTCGTAAAGACAAAATGGCGGCGGGAAAAAAAAAATAGAGGGTTGCTATAGGAGAGTTGGTCGCCAAATTTTCGCCAAAAAAACGCCAAGTTACCATAATGTAAAGATCAACCAAAAAAGCTTAATATTTATTTGTTTATTTAGCATTTCTTTCAATGCGTGCATACGTTACACGTAGTCGAAATTAGAAAATTGCAACCAGAAAACTATTTGATGTGTATTCGTGGTATTTATAATGATGAGGAATTTGATTTAAATCATATCAAAGATGAAGTACATCGAAATGAAATATTACATTTAGTAAGGAATTATAAACCGAATAAAATAAAAACATCTGCCCTGAACATAAGGATAGTGCTGACAGAACATTGCGCGCTGCGATGTCCCCTCCCCTCGGCAGAGCAGCGTGAAATTGATAAACAGATTTCGGAATGGTTAGAGAAACAAAAGATATGGCTTTCAATTTTTTGCAGCAATTCCACTTTTTGTTTGATGGACATCGAAACATACTTTCGCTTTGTAGATCCTTTGGGAGCTCCAGAATCAGAAATTCTTTTTGACATAATTGAAAGTTCAAGCTTACTTTTATAAAATTGCTCTAACAGTCTGCAAAAAATAATAAGCCGGATCCAATTCGAAGATTAAGGAACAACGCAATCTGCAACATTAACTGAAATAGATAATTTTAGCTTAGCTTATACCGTCTCTTATTCATTAAATGCCCATGCGTAAACGTATTATGCGCATGCATAATGCATTTACAGATGCGCAGAAAGTTTGTAGCTTTGAGGTCCGGATTAAAGACTTTTGACTGTATATCACAGAGAAAAAAAAATTTCAAACTCATTTTTATTTTCTGTTTTAAGTTTTGTACATACAAGAGTTTTTCTATCAGAGCTATTAGCGAAATATTTAATTTTATGTAAAATACTTCTAACATGTTTAATTAATCATCAGATAACTTACTTTAATTTAAACTCGAATATATTTTAAAAGTCTTCGTACTTTTTTGAAAAATTCTCTAAGTTTGGGACAAAATTTGAGAATCTGTCTAGCATTTATTAAATTTTTCCTTGATGCGTAAACTTCTTTTATTTCTTACTGCAGCTTGAAACATGATGGCCTTTCGATTTTAATAAAGTTCGTAGCCTTGGGAGAGAAAGTATCTTAATCACAGATTGTAGATGCTAATCGGTCAATTCTTTTTTTCAATAATTTGGAACTGATAAAAAAAAAAGACTTCACAAATAAATGTGTTTCTGGACAAAGAAATTATTTTTAATGGAAAAATTCATATTTCATTTATTTTTTGACAAGTACGAATAAAAGTTTGTAAAATCTCTATCCTCAAATCTTTGAATAAGATTTATATCACACTGTAAATTAGCCTATTTATGAATTTTCTAGTGTATTATTTCTGTTTATTGGTAAAAATATATTTCAGTGTGCCCCTTGGCAAAAATTGCCGATTGGCCAGCAAGACACAATTTCAAGATGGCCGTACACAAAACCAAAATAACTAGTCAAAGAATTGCACAAACTTGCTATCCATGTACACATTGGTCTATTTTCACTTGAAAGAACACACTCCCTGCAATCTTAATCTTAACACTTCCTCTCTTGGCTTTGTCCATGTACACATTGATCTATTTTCACTTTAAAAAAATCAGGAGAATGATGACATCATATAATGTTAAAACAAAGTTCTTTGTAGCTAGTTCAAGCTCATTAAACTGCATTTTAAATCACGTAAAAAAGGAAATGTATGTTATCGTGTATATACGCACTAGAAAAAAGAAATATCGACTTATATTTCGAAATTTCTGTGTCTTTCGTCTGTGGCACACAAAATTCTGTAACAGCATCCAAAAATTTTCTAAAATTACCTCAACTAGAATATGCGTAGTGCTATCGCCACATAAATTCATAAAAATAGAGAGTCTAAAATATCCTCTATAGTGGCGGACTGTAGGTGGCCTTTCTTGCGATAAAACCATCTGAACGACCTTTACGTTCGACCATACGCATTTCCTTCGTATAAACAGGACACTTATAATTACTACTAAGAAAACCTTCATTTACACATCAGTCAATGAATGCCTTTCTTCCCTTTTGTTCCAAATCGTACAGAAACTTCAGATTAATTTCATCATATAACGCCACTTTATGGTGTACAGCACAAAATAAGCAATTGACATCCAATGCAGAAATAAGCCCTTACAAATATTTTCCCATCAGTCAAATTCACCACAATCGTGCAACCAATCATGTCATATTAGGGGTTTCCATAACATTCAACTACTCAGGTCACCATAAATGAAACAACAACTTAGCGATAATTTAAGGGGTACCCTAAAATATAGACTAACCTGTTCCTTTTTAACCGTAATGAAACTAATATGTACTTTTGAAATCTTTATAACACTGTATTTGCAGCAAATACACAATTAAGACATTTTCAGGGCCTGCAAATTTGAAACCACTTATATGGCGTACAAAGACATTTCCTTGTGTTTGCTTACTGTGGCATTTTGTAGTATATCTTTTATATTAAGCTAATTTCTATGAGCACAAAGGAAGTCCATATTGTAATGTATGTATCTGCCAAGTATAAAGCGCCTGTTAGATATGACAGTAAATGTGCACCAATTTGTCCATTCATCAACTCATTTTAAAGTTCACTTAAGCATTTATTTTAAAGTTCACTTAAAAGTTTATTTTAAAGTTCAAAAGTCCTTAAATCTAGAAGGCACCTTTATAGCTCAATCACTTCATCATCTAATCTATAGTACTCATTCAAATAATCATTAAATGTTTTACCATCTGGATCAAAAACTGGTTTAGCTTTAGAAATTACTTTATGAAACAAGGATTTCTTTCTAACCTTTATCCTTTCTGTGAGTCGACTCAATCATTTCTTTCTTAACCTGTGATTTAGAATAAATTTTGGAATTTGTAATCTCAACACCTGATGTTTCAGAAGCACTATCTTCAAGTTGTTCTTCACCATACTCATCACTTTTACTTGATCCAGTGGTCCCAATCTTCATTATTGAGTTTCTCATCATATGGGAATTTTGAACATGCTTCTTGAATAGCATAATAATTCATTAAAAAGCTCTTTCGTTTTCCGGTCAAGTTTTTCAGGTTCAAAATCTTTTTCAATATCATGTTCGTTAAGGTTCAATTCATTTTGACCAGGCACTTCTCTCAACTTTAAAAATTTGTCTTCAAGTTCTTTTCTCATTAAATCTTTCAAATGTTTCAGATCTTTTCTGTTCTTCATTTTTTTCTTTCAATGTATTCTTCATGCTGCTTCTTTCTTTTATTATCAATACATCTGAGAGAATCTTCAATCATCCTTGGATATCGTTTAATGAATTTTTAATCCGGCTCTTCGAATCAAAAAAATATACTTGCATTCAAACAATTCTTGCCTTTTCATATCTTTTTCATTATCACTTAAAATTGCAATATCTGTTTCTTCATAAGTCGGAATCTCGTCATTTTTATATTTTCCTTTACACTTCTTATCTAAAATAAAATCTTTTAAAATTGTCTTATTCTTATCCAGGTTTGGATCATTCCTAAACTTCTTCTAAAAGGACATTTCTTTCTTAACATTTTTGGGTACTTCTTTTTCTTGACCTTTTAAACATTTTAAATAGTCAGCCTCTTCATCTTCTCTGTAATTTACCTTAAAATGATCATTTATGACCTTATCAATTTCATTTCTAGATTTCAATTCAAAGGAATATGTATTGACAATGGCTTCTAATTCCCAGAGGTTTCTGATATCTTGATTGTGAATCAAGAGGGAGGTAACTACGGCAGCAATAGAATTTTCACCTCCAGTTGTTGGCGATTTACCCATCAACATTCATCCGAGCAAAAATGCCTATACTTAATTTCTTTATTTTTCCTGTATAAATATTTCCTTCAAAGTCTGAGACTATCAAAAGATCAATCTGTGGATTGACACAATCAATATCTGTGATATGAATTCCATTTACAGCTAATTCTGATATCCAAGGTCCTTTCTGTAGACTAGGTATAGATCCACAAATTATAGGCTGATCTAACACAGGAATCTTACAGCTATAACCAGTATGCAGATTCTCAACATTTATTTTATAACATCTATGATTCATATTAGATATCTTTCCTCTAAACACAACGTGTTAATATTTTATGAGCTTCTGGTCTTATTCCTAAAGATTCTACTGTTGATTTTAAAACATAGGAATATTCAGATCCACTATCGATCAAAGCTCGAAGACGTAGTTTCTTTCCTTCATGTTGAATGGCAACCACTAAAGTTTGAAGCAAAACTCTTTCTAAAGTACACGTTGAAGAAAGTGTACTAATTTCACAATTTTCTTGATTGTGTTCTACAGGAAATTTTGATTTCTGCTTAAATTCTAGACAACATACAATGTAATGCTTCCTACCACAAAACATGCATAGAACTTTACTTTTTCAATTTTTAGCTTGATGGTTTGTTTTCAAACACTTAAAGCAACATTTTTTCTCTAATTTTCAATTTTTCATCATGACTTAAATTTTGTGCTTTGTAGTAATCTTTGCTTTGATGAGATTTTTTACAGAAAATACAATTTACTTTATTCTTATTTATTTCTTTTGCTTCCGAAAACAAGTTGCTTTCCTATCTTTCCTATCCTTATGAACTTTTCTATAGGAATCACTTTGCTTCATGCCTGACTTTGCTAGAGTTATTCTTTCTTCCCCTTCCTCAGCCTTTAGAAAATTTAAAAATTGGCTCACTCTTGCACTATATGATTTTTCTTCATTTACTGAGTTTGTAAACCAAACTGTCAACATGCCTTCTGGAATATACGACTCCACAAGGGGGAAGAGCATTGCAGAATATTTGTCTGATGTCATCCCAATGGATTCTAAAGATCTGGGGTGGGATTCAAGTTTATCATATAATTGAGTGATACTACGCCTTGATTTGGTAGCATTTTTAACAATTAATTGTTCACGAATATAGTATTCCACTAACAATTCCTCACGGCCAAATCTTGCTTTGAGGCTTTCAATCACTTTTGAATAATTTTCTGCCGTAGGTGGATAGCTATCGATAATATCTTTCACTTTTGTACCTGGTGACATACATTATATTAACCGTTTAACTGCTGTGCTGCGGAAAAGCGCTGCGTTCATTTGTCTCGAAAACTGCGACGCAGTTAGTTATTTTAGAATGCACTCGCGTTACAAAGTACACATGAGGCCAGACTACGTTCACACCCACGAAGCAACAAAGACACAATAGCGCTGCGTCGTGGTTTTCGAGACAAATGAACGCAGCGCTTTTGCATCGCATAGCAGTCAAATGGTTAAATATTGGAATTTGCCTTCCAATTTCATTTCTTTATGATCGTGAATTCGTTTAAACTAACTCCAGAAACATAACCATTTTTTAACTTCACCACTAAATTTCATTAGTTCAAGTTTGGGAAGTTTTATTTTTGATTTCTCATTTCTTAATATATTCCTGTTTGGCTGTGATTTACTTTCTACAAAAGAATTGACACAAATTATAGCTTTATCAAATTTGACTTTATATTCTTCTACTTCTAAAATTTCGTTATCAAGTGTCATTAAACTAGCACTAATTCATTCTAAAGTAGCTAATTTAATCTTAACATCACTTATTTCTATATTTTCATAATCAAATAGAGACATTAAACTTTTATATGCCTTAGTAAACGATGTTCGTAATGGAGATCGCTTCTTAACAAGATGCTCCATTGCAAACCAAAACCAAAATTCAACTAATTATTTCTTATACAGTCAAAAGTCGTTAATTCGGACACCCATAATCCAGAATGATCTATAATCCGGACCTCAAAGCTAAAATCTTTCTGCGCATGCGCATAGGCGTTTACACGTGCACGCAAGACTTTTACGACTGCGCAAGCGCAGAATACGTTTCCGCATGTGCGTTTAATGTATAATGGACGGTATAAGCTAAAATTATCTAGTTATCTATTTCAGTTAATGTTGATGATTGCGTTGTTCCTTAATCTTCGAATTGGATCCGGCTTATTATTTTTTGCAGACTGTAAGAGCAATTTTATAAAAGTAAGTTTGAATTTTCGATTATGTCAAATAGAATTTCCGATGCTGGAGCTCCCAAAGGATCTACAAAACGAAAGTATGTTTCGATGTCCAGCAAACAAAAAGTGGAATTCCTACAAAAAATGGATAAAGGCATATCCTTTGTTTATCTAACCGTTCCGAAATCTGTTTATCAATTTCACGCAGCTCTGCTTGGGGGGGGGGACGTCGCGGCGCACAATGAACTGGAAGTTGATCTGTCAACACTATCGTTATCTTCAGGGCAGATGTTTTTATTTTATTCGGCTTATAATTCCTTACTAAATGTAGTATTTCATCTCGATGTACTCCGTCTTTGATATGATTTAAATCAAATTCCTCGTCATTATAAATATCACGAATACAAATCAAATAGTTTTCTGGTTGCAATTTTCTAATTTCGGCTATGCGTAATGTATGCTTTACGCATGTGCGTGTTGAAAGAAATGTTTAATAAAGTAAACAAATAAATATTAAGCTTCTTTTTTTGTAAATTTTGATACCCTTTAGATCATTATTGCTCATTATTTTGTAAATTACGGTTTCATATTTTTAATTTTATAATTTCTGCATGCCATCTTACCAGATTTAAACTGATGATCTATAATCCGCAATCGCCGAAGTCCTGACGAGTCCGGATTAAAGACTTTTGACTGTATAAAGTACTCACCTCTTATATTTAATCACGTACTGAGGGTCACCAAATGTTAGATACGACTGTAAATGTGCACCATTTTGTCCATTCATCAACTCATTTCTACCTAAATAATCTATATAATTTAAACACAACCAAACAGTTTTATTCTACCAAAAAAATAATAGTTTACAGCTGTTGCCACTAAAAGGAAATTAATATTACACTGGTTGAATGTAGATGAACAATGTTATACTTTACAACACCTGTGTGACAATGAATTATCGCAGAAGTTTTTCAGCAGTTGTATTTAAACCACTATGTAATTTGAAGGAAAATTGGAAGAGCATCCAGCATAAAGTTGCTAATTTCTTTATGGAAATCAGTTTATCATGGAAAGCAAATACTTTCAAAACTAAAATTTCATTTATATGCAGTTCAGCATTCATTTAACGATACATCATCATTTTGTTGGCATTAGCTATGGTGAGAAGTTATCAATAATTTTGAAATAATGATTGAAAGTAAAGCCAAAGAAATCTTATATAATACAGTACAAAGTCCATAATCTGGACATCCATTATCCGGAATGATCTATAATCCAGACCTCAAAGCCACAAACTTTACGCATGTGCGTAGAGAATGCGCATGCATTTCTCACATTGAAAGAAATGTTTAATGAAGTAAACAAATAAATATTAAGCTTTTTTTTTTTTTTTTTGTAAAATTTGATACCCTTAGATCATAATTGCTTTTTATTTCATAAATTACTTATTCATATTTTTAATAGTATAATTTCTGCATGCCATCTTACCAGATTTAAATTGATGATCTATAATCCAGAATCACCAAAGTCCCGACAAGTCCAGATTACGGACTTTGTACTGTATTGCAAAAGCAATGGATGGTAAATGATTTTGCGGATGTGAAAGATGAAGAACTGGATAACATAGATGTACATGAAAGCAGTGATAATGGAGATAAAGTGCCTTTAATTTACAAGAAGTTAATCGAAGAGCTAGGAAAAAAAAAGGCATAAGAATTGTCAGTGAAGATTGAGTCAGATGACGAAAGTAGAGAACACATAGAGTTGTATTAGTGTTTATCCCAAACAAAAATCACCGGCTTTTTGAAAATAATAATTTTATTGCATACTTTAAGCAGTAATAAAAATTCTTTCAATTAATATTTGTTTCATTTTCTCCCCTTTTAACTGCTACAGTATTTAGGTTTGTTTAACTTATACACATTTTCTAATCTGAATTGTACGTAACACATTTTTCTCATAGGAAGGTACCTTTTGCAAAATTCGTACAATGTATTTATGATGAAATCCATGCATTCAGCAAAGGTTTACTGTATTGGCCTAATATGTAATGATTTTAATGTTATGCATATATGCAAATTTTCAAAGATTATCTGTAGAGTTATTTTCTTTTAGGATGTGTCTGCAAATTTGCATAGTCTAGACAACTAAGGATGCAAAACTAGGGTAGACTTCTGCTGGAAATCCATTGTCAGTATTTTACTTTTTAGGCATCATGTCCTTATTTGACATAACTAGTTTTCAGTGCAATTCCAGAATAAATTTTCCTAAGATAATGTCAAAAGTATAATGAAATTAATTTCTGCAGAACTTGGCACACATTATTTTTTAAACAAATAAAAAAATAATGGGTGTAAACCTGCAGTGTTATTTGGAATAGAAGTACAAGGTGTTCAAAATTAAACTTGAAATTTGCTAGCAGTCTGTAGCAAAAACTATGCAGCACAATTGCATGGAAATTGGATAATAGCAGAATGAAATGATGGGAATTTTATCGAGGGAAATAAATGAGTTTCAAACACTACCACTAGATGATGTTGTCCAATGTAAACTATTGGCATATGCAACTATAGTAATCCTAGTTCTAGCCATAGTAATCCTGTTCACGCACAACAATTCTATAAAGATGCAAGAGGCGAACCACAGTCATATTCCTTTCCAAGTCAGGGAAGATAATGTTCACTCTCCAGGAACGTGCTTTACTGGTGAAATTGTTTTACCAAAATGGAGACTGCTACTGAAGCTTTGTGGAAATTTCGGTCTTTGAAGCAGTTACAAAAAAGGTCCACTCGCTAGTCAAGGACTAACAAACATGATTAGAAAATATGAAGTAACGGGAACTTTGGTGATTCAGCCAGGAAGGGAACAAAAGTGTGTTGCAGCACAGGTAATGGATGATGTAGTGATGCAAGTGCAGGAAGACAGATAGCAAACACTGGTGTTCGGTGTATTGTAGCATCTGTTGACCAACCTCGTTCCACAGTTCATAAGATTCTTCAAAAGGTTTTACATTACTATCCCTATAAACTGTTACCAGTGCAGCAGCACTTACCAGCTGATCTGGATAGTCAACAAACTTTTGCATTGCGGTTTCTTGCACAAGTTGAGCTCCAGCATAAATGGTCATGGAACATATTGTAGACTGTCGAGGCCCACTTTTATATGGAAGGTGCAGTTAACATGCATAACTGCCATATTTGGGCTGCTAAAAACCCACATCAAGTCCTACAAATTCCACTACACTCTTTGCATGTAACGGTTTGGTACGACTTTACTGCAACCTTCTTAGTGGGTTCGTTTTTTTTTTTCGAAGAGCACAGCGCCGCAGAGCCTGCGACATGCACCGTCACTGGTCAATGATAGGCTTCATTATTAGAGCAAACTGTTATTCTGCCTCTTTAGGCAAGGTGATGTGATACAACCACAGTGTTTATGCTGTATGGTGCTCCGCCACCATTTTGGTGACGACAGAATCATCAGCTGGCTATTTCTCAAAGCTTGGTCTCCTAGATCCCCTGACTTGAATCCTTGAGTTTTTTAGCTGTGGGGATACCTCAAGACCATGATCTACCCATCACATCTCTATCCGACCGTAAAGCAAGCATAGAATGCCATGTGCGTAACATTCCCCAATTCATGCTGCTTTCAACAGTCGCACATACGATTTTACACTTCCAGTTGGTAGCAGACAATGGTGGACATCATATTGAGCATGTAGATTATTTATATGTTCTCAATAAAGCTATGATACGCCACCTAGGGGTGGATTTTGAAACACATTGTTTTCCCCCTCGATAAAATTCCCATCATTTCATTCTGCCATTACTCAATTTTCATACAATTGCACTGTAGTTTTTGCTATAGACTGCTCGCAAATTTCAAGTTTAATTATGGGCACCATGTATATTTTATGAGCATATTTTAAAAAGCTTTTTTTGATTATCCATGCGCTTACTGAAAAATTGATAAGGTAATGCACCAGCTTGCCAAAAAGTATTCATTAGGGAAACCAGGTATGCACATAGTATTCCCCAGATGGATTCCACTTGCGTACATTTTTGTCATTATGGTTGCAGATTGTAATTTTAGCAAAGCAACAGACTCCAGCTTTCATCCTCTTCCCTGAAATCTCAGACATAGCTTTCTGCATTATAGATTATAATGTGGGTTAACCATCATCAAGCCATCATGCACTTCTTTTTCCTTCTCATTTTAAAATTTTAGTTCTTGGTTGCATCGTTATATACATGGGGAGAACAGCATAATAAAACTACAAAGCATGCATGTCTTGCTTGGAAAAATAAGAATGAAAAAAATATAAGCATCATTGGATACATCATTGAAATAGACATTAAGATACCCTAACAAACATTTCTCTCCTGCGTCACCAATGAGCTCATGAATTTTTGATGGGCAAACAGATAATCAGAGTATATCAAAAAAGCTAAAGATAGGAAGTTCCCAGGAGATTAATTTATGTAACTGAAAACATGACCTTTGATGGAATTTACTATTCTGTTTGTATGAGTAAAGTTATATTTTATTTATCATGCACTCTGATGGTAAGCTATGTTTCAATATTTTGATATTTAGAAACTAAAAACTTAATTTAATGGTCAGCATAGATATATTTATTGTCAAGTGTGAAATTAGTGAAATGATTCATAATTTCCTGAATGCAATATCCATATTTGAGAGCATGTAAAGTATGCCTTCCATTTGCAAACAGTGTATTTTTGACCAAATTAACTCTTGGCGAGCAAAAACTTCAATGTTATTGATGAAATCTGTGCAGACTTTAATAATAAGTAACTTTAATATCCATGAATACTGCAGAAGCAATATTATGTGTTAAAATCTAAACAATAATATGGTAAAAAATGCAGCATTACAGAATGGGATGAAAATTAACATCATGGCTGTAATACAGTTTAAATGATTATACAGAAGACCAAAAATCCACAATGCTTGGTTGGGACCATAAGTTGTGCCTATTTCAGGACAGAAAGGATAAATTATAATATTTAGATTAAAAGTGCAGAATAAATAAGGACAATGAAATAATATAAAGACATAAAAACAAGGGACATAAGCATAAAATATTTCATTTTTTGTTACATGTTTCAAACATTTCTCTGGCAGAGGTTCATTTTAAAACTTTACGGTGCTCCAAAAATTTTGTGTGTGTGTGTTTGTAATTTATAGTTATAATCTCTTGTTCTGTTATAAAAATTTTAGGTATTTTTCACCATGTTCAAAACTTTCATTAAAAATATTTTTTCACTTCTATCATATTCGCTATCTGTGTCAAAAGCCTTTTCATGTGTCAAATTCAAAATAAAGCCAATAATTTCATCATCGGTCTTCTGATATGCCATTGTTGGTTAATTTGGACACATCATCCACTCAATGATATCTTCTTCCAAAGCCTCCTCATTTGTTCTTTCGAATAGAGAAGCAATTCTCATGCTATAACCTTAAAACCAGCAATATCACTGTCATTGCTCTTGGTTTCAGTAAATGGAGAAGATGTTCCTACATTATGACAGCCATTTATTAATGTTTGGGAAACAGAATTCCGTGTTCTCTTAACAGATACATGCAGTCTTTGATAGTGAAATTAATTTTTTTATAATCATAAAGTGAAATAGAATGGGCTTCTGAAAGAAGTTTTTCAAAAACTCCAATTTATAATGGCATTTAATATTATGACTTCGATCAATAACAGAATATGGAAAAGGGGGCAAAAAATGGGCCACAACATTATGGTTGCATTTGAATGTATGGAGCAGTTGTCTAACAATAGTGAAATTTTGATGGTAACCCCACACTGTTACAATGCCTTCTAGCCTCTTTAATGAACTGTTCCATGATCCATTCGGTGATAAGCTGTTTCGGGAACCAGGAATTTGTATACGATTCTAAAGATAAGATCAGAGAGAGGACAATAGAGGGACTCCAAGCGTCGCTGGCAATGTCAGATGACCCTGTTCCTCTACCAACCCAACATGTAATTTTATTGCAAAGGTACTCAGTAAACTCCTTGGTTCTTTGTCCGTGTAAGTGATACTTGAGTCCCTCTGTTATCCTCTCTCTCTCTCTAAGCAGGGATATTCAAATGAGAAACAGAACGACAGCATAGAATTTTCATACCGACACCTCTTGCGAAATAAATGGGGAAGCATTGTAAATTGTAATTTATTCCTAATACTCAATATAAATTAACCTTGGACCAATGAAATAATTCAAGTTAATGTACGTCAAGAATATACAACAGAAATGAAGTAAAGTATTTTGATTTTTTACAGCTAGTTGGCAACATAGGTTTAAAAATGGATATATTATTTTTATAGTTTTTAAAGTTTTTTTTTTTTTTTATTTTTTTATTTTGGGGGGTTTTCTGTTTTCTCATTTCTTTTAATATGTCTACTTCCAGTATTCCTCACCATATTTAGCGAGACGCAACCGTTTAGTTAGCGGCCCTAAGACTGTTGAGTGTAATTACATCAATTTCTAGCTTTTCTTATTAAGGTAAGTTAATACTGTATATTATTTAGGGTAAAAGAAATCATGAAAGCATCTAGAAAAAGCTCTCAGGGGCAGAATATAGAAAAAGAGCAAAGGACAGATCAGAGAAAACAAATTGCAGCTAAAATGAAAAAAAAAAAAAAAAGGCTTCACAGAAAAGACGAACCGTCAGACCCTGCCGCAACTTCCAATGGTGCCGAGATTCTAAAGGATATTAATATTTCTTGCAATTTGAATGACCAAGATGAAGAATCTTCATGTATCATCCTCAAGCAGACTACATTTCAGCAACTGAGAGAGCAATCTTCTTCATCGACCTCAAACGAACATCTAGAGGATATAAAGTATTTTCTCATTTAGGTGCATGTGGGCAGCAAAAAGAAGACTTAAAAACTTTTGATTTGTCGGACCCAGGTAGTTGGCCAATTACAGAAAAAAAAGGAAAAAAAAAAATTTAACGATCAGCAACGATTTTTCTCAAGCAGTCAAGCTGTATTATTAGCCGAAAATCATCCAGAAAATGGAGACCTTAGGTCCACTGAACATGGCGGAAAACATCTTCATCATGGCACAGAACATTAACAAATAATAAAACGATTAAGATCTTGGCTTATATATTATAAAGTATTTCTCCCGCTTTCCTAGTGTGTCTTTGTGGTGTAGAGGTTCTGCACACTGGGACAGTATTTCAGAGGTCTGTGGTTCGATTCCCGGCAAAGGCATTGCTTATTTTTCATCTTGCCTGCTTCCAAAAAAAAAATCCTAATGTCTCTACAGTGGTGCCCGAATAAAAGGGTGTTGGATGAGATTTTTCCACACCCAGGATTTGGCAATTGGGTCCCCTAAAAAAACCCCAATCGTCCTTTAAAAAGGGGAGTATATAAGGTATTTCTCCTGCTTTCCTAACGTGGTGTAGTGGTTCTGCACGCTGGACCGGTATTCCAGAGGTCCGTGTTCCATTCCTGGCAATGGCGGTTGCTCATTTTTCATCTCTCCGGCTTTTCCAATTAATCTAATGTCTCTACAATATTCTAAAGTTAAAAATGAAATTTTTGTACACCCTGTGAGATTTACCAGAAACATGCCACTGCCGCTACATCAGCATTCTGTACTTAGAGATTCATTAACTGGAAGAAAGCTTCAGAAAAGTTAATTGAGCAAGAAGCATCTAAATCCACAGAGAGTGCATGATTAAGTGGAAAATTCGACTGTAACAAATGAAACAGTGTCAAGGCATCGATCACGATATTAAGCGACTAATTCACACAGAGAAAGAAAAATGGAGAGAGATCCTACAGGTAGTTATGGGTGCTGTATTGTATCTTTCAGCAAACAGTCTTTCTTTCAGTGGGTATGATGAAACCCCTAGCAATGAAGGATATTTCTCAATTAAATCTATTAATAATTAAAATTCAACATTTACAATGTATGTGCATGTATATAAATAATACTGATAGGATAGAGCAGTACTGGGTGAAAATTCTTTACTTGGAACCATACAAAGCTTCCTCAGTCATAGTAGCATAATTTATCTCTACTCTAATTGAATTTTTCTCTCTACCTTAGAATTACTGAAAATAACCATGGTGTAATTCGGTGATTTTTTTAATTGAAGAAGGGGGGGGATGACTTGTAATTGGAAAAACATTTATACAAAAAGAGAATAAATAGAAATCTTTTACAGGTTCTATGGGAAAAAAAATAATTTTAAAAAAAATGTATCAAATAAAACTGCTATTTTTATTTAATAGTGATAAGAATAATATTCCTGTCGCATACATTTATTTTCCGAGCTCTATATTATACTAACCTCCTTGCATTTTTGCATCTTTGTAATGAAATATGAAATATTTTCAAAAGGTAAAACCATCCATTTTAAGCACAGAAAAATAGTTAATAATGTTACCAATATTTTTGAGGAGGAAGTGAAACCTTCGGATTCCTATTTGACAAGCGTAAAAACGTGCAGCTGCAGCCACTGTAATAATAATACCATTTAATGGTATCATACCACTTAACGATGCCATTAAGCCAAACCTTAACTCCTCTGCATTAATTATCCAACCCTGGAAAAAAAATTAAAATGGCTGTAACAGATGATTGACATGTAAATGCCTAAAGAAGTAGCTGCAGTCATGTCCTGTCTAATATATCTTTATTTTCATTAACAAACATTTACCTTTAATGTGTCACTGATAGAGTGGCACTAAGCAATGTAATTCTTTGAATAAATTTTACATTAATAAATATGGGGGTAAGAAAATGAATAGCAGCAATCTAGATAAGCAGAGAGTGGATGTGACATTTGTAAGTTGAAAACTTAGTTCAGGATGATTTGGTTTAGCCAATTACAAGTCTCTAGAGCAATTAATTATAAGCAGTTACTATTTTTAGGATATAAAGCAGATACTTGATGATTCTTATCAGTGTATACAGACTGACAGAATTGTGGAGATTTGCAAATTCAGATAATGGAGAACTACTTTACAAATGTGGCTTAGATAACAACATATAATTTTATTCCTTGATAATTTGTTTTGAGGATACATATTCATTTTTTCAGATCTTCATTATGAATGTGATAAGCACTCCACAATTTTTTGTAGTATATCACATTTCTTAGATAATGGACTACATAGAGAATAGAATGATGCAACAGTATAGTGAGAGGATGACAGGTAAAGTAATTGTGCATTTCAGCAGCAAAGGGTATTTATAGATTTGATTTCTCTTCTTAAATTTTGAATAGCATTTGGACAAGAACTAACTGCACTGCAGGATTAATAAGATGACATAATGTGAATTAGTTTTCAGGTGATGTAGTTTCGATTCAAACAGGAAGGGGATGTAGCCAAATTAAAAGGACTATTTCAAAATTAAAGTTAGTAGTTTTCTTTCATATTTTATACATATATAGTAAGAAATTTAGAACCAGTTTTACAAAGACCAAATTTTGAAATTCATAAGTAATAAATTTTATAAAATCCAATAAATGAAAAAAGAATTCAATCAGTGTTAAAACTAAAAATTTTAAACAAGTAATACCCTAATTAAAAAAAAAAAAATCAATGACATTTAAAGAAAAGAACATAATAGAAGAGGAATTCAATCACCTTATCTTTAAATTTCATTGATTTTTTTTTAATTAGGGTATTACTTGTTTAAAATTTTTAGTTTTAACATTTGTTAAATTCTTTTTTGCATGTACTGGATTTTATGAAATTTATTACTTATGAATTTCAAATTCTGGTCTTTACAAAATTGGTTCTAAATTTTCTTACTTTGTCTTTATTGATACTTTTCAGCCACTTAATGCGCGAAAATACTAGATATGATTATATTAGATTTTAATAAATATTGTATTTTATATATATGTAAGGTATAACAAAATACAATTGCTGCTTTATGAAATAATTGGTGACCTGAAAATTAACTATTCTAGATTTTATGCTCTCTCTCTAAATTCATCTGTTCTCCCAAATTTGATATGTTTCCATGTTATGTAACAACTTGAAATTAACCAATCTTAACTTAGAGTATTTTCTGTGTCATGCTTAGTATAAATACTCTTTGCACAACAATTACATAATTTCTTTTCATAACTTCTGCTCTGGCAACACCACCTTGCTTGAATGCTTACGTCTTCCTTTTAAAACCAATGTGTATAAAAATTATCATATTTCATTATGATTGGATAAATGTCTATTAAGATGGTTTTATATGCATGAAAATAAAGACTGATACTTCAAGGAGTTCAGTTGTGTTAACGGTACTGAACTTCAGCCATGACGAATATTGAAAGCTGTTAAAAGTTCCAGTGTTTTCTTCTGCACATTAAATTATGACATATGTATGTGTGTGTCTGTGTATCCCCTTTTCATCCTGAAACAATAGCTGCTCTAAATTGTCTCTCTCTAAACTAAAAATTAATCACCATATCATTTCAAATTTCTTTGCCCGAAAGTCATTTCAAGAGATTCATTTGTGGTAGAGGAAGGGGGGAAAGAAGCCTTGGATTTGTCCTCCCCAAGGGTTCTTCATCAAAATTAGGGCAGAGTTAAACAATGAAAAAATCAGCAGTAATTGACATGCTAAAACATCAAGTCTTAAACTTTAATACTGTCTGCAAAGTAGAAACAGATGAATAGCAGTTAATTTATAACCTCCTTTATAATAACTAAACCAGGTTATTTAGCTTAATCTGGGTTATATGAAACCAAATCAAAGATGCTGTGTTGTAACATCATACTTATTCATTATTGTTGCTAAATCACACTGTTTGATGATAGCTTCTGTTTGTTAAAAATGAAAGGGGGAAAAAAAAAAACAGTTGATGTTAAACAAACTGATGAGAGTATTTCTAACAAAGGATAAAATATCTACCATGAACTTTGGAATCTCTTATATGTTCCCCTGCTATACTAACTCCAGATTCTCTGTAAGGAATTTTTATTTCCAAGAGCAAATTCTTGAAATAACACAAGAAATAAAATGGTCGAGAATGATCAACATTTGAAAGACAGCTGAGTAACTGTGTATATACATTTGAGATGTTATAAGCAAGGTTCTGTGTCTTAGTTCTATACATCTTTTATGATTTTACTAGTCTCTCACTTTAATTTTTCTTTAAGAAAATTCCAATTATTTGAGCTTTCCAATTAGTCAAATGATTGATAGTCAGGCTTTTACTGTATTTTCATATCACTAATGTTGAATATGTTACCATGGTAGGTATACTTCTTATTATAGAAATTTCACATCAAATATGGGTTTTGCAATTCATTAAACATTTAATGGGAAAGATAATTCAATTTTATCTCCATAAAATTCGTTTCTTAGTGACTACTTTACTTTATGATATAAAATATGAATTTTCAGCAGGTGGAAAAAATACAATTTGATGCAATAAAATTTATTTTTTGAATTAAAAAATTGTTCTTTAAAAAAATATTGAAATATGAACATTTCAGCTGAAGTGAAAATAGTCTTTTCCTTCTATAAGACACAAAGATGCTAAGTTTTCTTCAAATTTACCACCAGTCATATCCTGAAAAATAGCACCAAGTCAAAATTTATTAATTTTTTTTATTAATGAACAAACAATGAGTAGATAGATAGATGGTGCATTTACAATTTTATGCATTCACTTTATAAATAAGTTATAAATAGGTATTAACAATGGAAAATAACTTATTATTGAAAGATTGTGAACAAAATTATAAATTATTATACAAGGATTTATTTTATTTAAAATACACATATTAAAGTTGGTATTATTCATATAAAATCTTTAATTATATACACTGGTGTGCAAAAATTAAGGACGAGACGGTTTTTTCAATATAACTTTGTACAAAAGCTTTCCAAATCAACACATTTAATACCGTAAGATCCCCAATACGTAAGGACATGAGTAATGTAAGCAACACTTACTAAAAGAGAAATCAGAGGGATAAAAAGAAGCTTTATTGAAAAAGTAGCATGGAGCGCAATGCGACTGAAGGCCGAAACATCCCTGTGATGGGTGTCCAGCAAGAAACATCCGGTCTTTAATAGGGGATATGATCTCCCCTGACTGCTAGGCAGGTTTCACAGCGTCTGCCCATGCTGAGAATGAGGGTGTCAATGAGTTGTTGAGGCATTGCTCCCCATTCGTCTTGCAGCACCAATCGAAGCTCCGGAATCGTTACTGGTGGTAAGGTACGAGCTGCCAAGCGTCTGCCTAGAAAATTCCATACATGCTCGATGGGATTGAGATCCGAAGATCGTGCCGGCCAATCCATACGTTCAATATCCTCACTCTCTAAGAGCTGTTCGGCAGCTACTGTGCGATGACATGATGCATTGTTGTCCATGAAAAGGAACTGCGGACCCATAGTGCCTCTAAAAAGACGCACATATGGAAGAAGAATCTCGTTACAATAATGGGTCTCATTGACTGAACCTGCGTCAAAGATGTGAAGGTCTGTGCAACTACCAAGCATGATGCCTCCCCAAACGAGAACACCGCCACCTCCATACCTGTCCCTTTCAATGATGTTCGAGGGATGATTGCGGCTTCCCCGCTCTCTCCAGATGAGTATGCGATGAGAATCGCTACTCAGACTGAATCTGCTCTCATCTGTAAAGAGTACTCGTTCCCATTCATTGTCTCTCCAATTCAGGTGTTCCCGGCACCACAGAGAACGCCTTCTCCGATGGGCAGGCGTTAGAGGTACACACCGTACAGGGCATCGTGCAAACAGACCACCACTGTGCAGTCTTCTGGCCACGGTAAAACGCGATATCGGTCGTCCAGTCGCCTGTCTAGCGATTTCTCCCGCTGTCTGCCGCCTGTTTCTTCTGGCCTGTAAGGCAATATACCGGTCATCTACGGGTGTCGTTCCTCGTGGAAGACCACTACTAAACCCCCGGATAGCTGTTCCTGTAGTTTGAAAGTGTCTCCAAAGTCGTGAAACGATGCTGTGAGCAATTCCGAACTCTGCAGCCACACTTGTCACACTGCAGCCTTCCTCCAACTTCCCAATGATTCGACCTCGGGTAAAAGCATCCAGATGTCGTTTAACAGATTGATTATTCGCCATTTCTCGCTGAGGCAGCAACTCGATGTGATTTTAACTGCTATACGGCGTACAATCTCTTTGCCAGAAATACTGATCTTACACCGGCAACATGCTTTATAGTACTCAGACACTCCACCATTACGTCTACCTGCATATCTGCGTATGTGCTACCACACATCACCTTACTTAATCTCCTGATTGGTCTTTCTGTCCGCTCTGCCTCTTCGTTCAGCTGATATGCTAATTTTTCGACTTCGTCCTTAATTTTTGCACACCAGTGTATATAGGAATAAGTTTTTATATTGCAATGAAATTTAAAGTAATTCAATTATAGCATTTAAAATAATCAACTAAAAGATCATGTGATTTATTAAAATTAATCATGAAATGTCAAAAAAGTTATATGCATTTAAGAACCATATTAAAATTTCATTTAGAATAAAACAACATTGTTTCTACCACAATAAAATATCAATAACTAAGCTCTGATAATTTCGTTATATTGGTAAAATAAACTTTCATTTCTTTTTATGATGGCAGTAGACAAAACTTATTATCTGTGTTGTCTTTCAAAAAGTAGAACTGAGCTAAATTTGGAATGTCACCCATATGGTGCTCAAGGTTCTAGCCAACGAAAGGCACATTTGACTCCTTGCCATGATGAATGTTGTGGACTTGTACTGACCTTTTTCAGACAAGTGAGATTGGTAACAAAAGCATATTTGTATTCATGTAATACATGAGGAAAACAAGCTATGCAGCCAGCTCTTTCGCCTGGGCTTGAACCTTTGTCGAACTACCAGTATTTGATGGGGGCCTTCAAAATACTGTGATGCAGCAGATTGAGAAAATGAATAAGAATATATGAGAACAGTTATAGAGGGTGTATCAGTATAGTGCTGACAAATGTTCAGGAGAGAATAGAGTTCACTTAGACGATGGAAAATCACACAGGAATGCATGGTCGGAAACACTTTCCTGGCGTGGTAGTGATGACACAAAAAGCAAAAATGGAAGGACAAAACATGTTTTATTATGTTTAGTACAGCAGAAACCTACAAATAAGAACAAAAACAAACCTTACGAACCTGGACCATGATGCAGGCCTCACTTCTCTGCATTGAAGATTTGATTTAAGAATGAAAGATGCATAACGCGCGGTTCCTGCATCACGATCTAGGTCATTATTTCGATCACATTCTTTGATGATGATTGTTGTCTCTTTATGTTGCTTTTGTTGTACTCTGAATAGAAAACATGTTTTTTCACCCCGCTTGTGTCCTTTCTTTCTTGACTTTTGTGTCGTCACTATCGCACCAGGAAAGTGTTTCCGACCATGCATTCCTATGTGATTTCCCATCAGCTAGGTGTACTCTATCTCTCCTGAAAGTTTGTCAATGCTGTACTGATACACCCTGTATGATGGTATTTATAGCTGTTTTTGTTTTCCCCTTCAACTTAATCAACAGATACAAGTGACACAGCTCAACTGCTTTTGTGTGTAATTTTTTTTTTTTTAATCATATTTTTTATTTGAAATGATTTCTTTGAAAGAAAGGACTAGAAATCTTTAAAAAAACCTTCTTCACTAGCTTAAAAGTACCATATTTTAAATTATTTTCAATAACCACAGATGTAGGAGCAATGACAGACTGCATAAATTATTCATAAGTGTATCCCAAAATTATGATGAATTGCCTAAGTTTCTGAGCTACCACTGCATACATCACAAAAATGTGTTAGCCAGAATTAAATATGAAAGAAATAATGGACATAGCAACCAAAATTTTAAATCCATTTGAGGAAGTTCTCTTAAATGGTGTTTTTTCCAATTGAAACTTGATGAAGGACTGCTAGAATTACTGTTACATAGTGATGGTTAAACAGAAGTAAATTTCAGCAATGATTTCTGATTTGAAAATGTTTTCTCTAAGAGCAATATCAAGAATGTGCAAATTTATTAATGAAACTTGGTTCAGTGATTTAGTGTTTCTTACAAATTTTACACCAAAGTTAAGTGATTTAAATTAAGAATTTCAAAGGACATACAAGACAATTATTGAAATGATCAACAGCATTGATGCGTAGGAAACATAACTGTTATGTTAAATAGAAGATCTTCAAGGAAACAATTTCAATCATTTTCCAAATATGGCTGATCTATCAAAACATCAGAATTATAGTTATAACACTGAAAAATACTTTCCAGAAATTGAAAAGGTGATTGAAGACTTCTGAGGTTAGATTTCATTACTCCGAAAAAGTTAAGGTGCAGTATCTGTCTTTCCCTGTTAGTAAGTATTTAAATGTTAAACATACAGCTACAGAAGATTCTGACATATTCAGTTCTACAAGAAAATCTCATTCGAAGATGAAATTATGACTTGTAAACTGATCTGTCCTTACTAGTCAGAGATCATAAGCAAGATTTTTGGAAAACTGTCAGTCAAGATAAGTATTCCCAAATCACCAAATGTAGTGAACATGTCTACTCTCATTTTGGATCTAACTACTTACATGAATCAGCCTTTTCACATTTAAATTTCATGAAGACTAAACATCAAACCTACTTACTGATTTTCAAACTGAAGATTCAATATGATTACATATATCTGGATATAAAGAAAAATTACAAATGCTCAGTTGCAGACATGTAGATGTAGATTTCCCATTAATGATAAAGTAAAATTTAATCTGTATATTTTCTGTGGCTATTTTTCAACGAATAAATATTATTTATAAAATATTATGCTGGTTAAATACCCCCTTCCCCATTGTCACTTATTAGTACATTAAGAGACAAGTTTGAATGTGTTAAATGCCAAGATTTTCGTAGACACATCACAACACACTTTAAGGGAAAATGTCAATCATATACATATGGAGTTTAGCCACTCCTGATACATAACAAACATCAATACAGAATCGCTTGGTTTTCATTTTTAAATACATTGTGGATGAAAAACAAATGATTAAATTCTTGATTAGGCAATATGGAAAAAACTACTCTGTATGTAATATATGGCATGAGAATATCTTTTTATTACTTACAATAATGCTGCAAATCTTAATAAAATTTATCATTTTGATATATTACAAGTCAAGTGTATTATAAATTATTTCAATTGGATATATTAATAAAACATAAACTATGAATTATTACAGACATTTATTTTTAAACTGCTGAATTTATTAAGTAACTAAAATTATTGATTGAAAGATAAATTTAAGCTATTGCAGAGTATCAAATGTCAGTATTCTGAGAATCAGCTATTTGCTAGGCCAAAAGAAAATTGTATTAAAGAGGCTATGCTATATGCAATGAAAACATTGCACTTGTTATATTGTATGGTTGATAAATAAAATAATATAACTTTATCTGGAACGATGGCTGGTTGTCTTGAGAGGGTTTACTTCATTTTTATTAAGGTTAGGTTAATTGATCAAGGCACAGCAACTTGAAGGCTATGGAAAGGGATGCCCTCGTGGAGGGCCTTTTAAAGTCAGAAAAATATCAACCAGTTTTCTTTAAAAAGATATCATCCAGATATCTTTTTAAAGAAAACTGGCTTGCATCCATATTACACATTGCGAAAACCACAAAAACTTCCATGCAGCCAGCCTGATTGCAAGGATTTGAAACCAGCTTGAACTACAAGTGTTCAATAACACTTCTGTATTTTAATTTAAGGTATAATTTTTCAATAATTAAGAACTGCTTCATACAATCTTCCACCACTTGGGATATTTTATAGTAACAGTATATTAGACTTTTAATCACGACTAAGCCATACAATCTAAAAAAGTTCAAGAACCATTAATAAACATTTTTATAATTAATCAGAACTTCTCCAACAGAATAACAAAGAAAGAACACAAAAAGAAATTATACTTGCCAATTTTACACACAAAATAAATGGAGGCTTTGCTTTCCTAAAATGAATAATTGGAATACGTGGCTTGGGAATGGTCTGTGAATAAAGAAAATCGCTTATATAAAAGCACATTGTTTAATATGTATACTTTTCACATTATAAAAGAAACAATGAGATTCATAATACAGTAGTGCTTTATATAACAGATACACGTTTAGATAAAAAAAAAAAAGTGCCATATATAACGAGCTCAATCTCTCATTATGAACCCACACACAATAAATGTAAAAATTCATTAAAGAATGAGCATGCCTAGCATTAGTTTATCAGTGATACATCTATTTTGTAAAGAAACAAATGAAGAATTCTACCGGCTTGACAACTGCTATTATCTTTATATATCAAGATCTAAATCATTATATTTAAACAGTGGCTCACATTTGTTTTAGGATGCTTGTGTTTTTTACCATTATTTGCAAATATCAGTTACTAAATATTTGGAAAAAGACTTTATTCTTTTTATATACATACTATTTATCAATTATTTTAAAGCCTGCTTGTTTTTAAAAAAATATTCAAAATGCAAAGTAAAAAAGAAAAAAATAATTATTCAAAAAGTGCCGAAAATGAACTTGCATAAATATTCCGCAAATTAACAGTTTTGAAAATGTGAAAAATAATGGGACATTCAATATTTCACTGGATACCTTGTAGTTAAAATTACACTTTCATGCAATTTTATAGGGATTCAACTAACTTTTTGGGTAAGCACTATATTATAATAAGAATTGTTTTCAATAGAGCTTTTGAAGAAGTACTGTGGTTCCTTATTCTCTCCTTCAATTTATCCCATACCTGTTCCACAGGATTTAAGTCTTGAGAATATGGAGAAATTCTGATAATGTTGGGGCAGTTATGTAATAAATGAGCATTTAAGATGTATGTTAAGGATCATTATTCTGATAGAACTTCAGTGCATTTTGCATTCCAAGTTCTATCGCAGATGCTTTCAGTTTTTTTATTATAAATAATTATGCATTGACACGAATCCATATTATTTTCAATAAAAATTAATTTTCTTAATTTGAAGGCAGTAAAACATTTCCAAAGCTCTACCCCTGTGTGTAACAGTAAACAATAGGTTTTCAAATTGAATTCTTAATGTGGTTTTCGCCATACATTAATTTATCTATTGAACTCAAATATATTGAATTTTGACTATTCTGCAAATATGACATTTGTTCAATATGATAAAACTTTGTCTACAATAGATTTTCCTTGTTTTCTTCTTTCTAATCACTCATGATATCCAAGAACTCTAAATGATTCTTCTAAAAACTTCAGAGTAGGCTTTTATTGTAAACTGTCCTAAATCTGATGAGCATTTTACAGTGCTTTTTAGACTTTTTAAAAATATACATGTAACAAATCTGCAATTCCTAATTCCTTGGTATTAGGATGAAATGTTGTCCAAACTTCACAGTATTTTCAACAGTTCCATGCAATTTCCATCTTTTATTAGATAACGCTTTACATCAAGGAGTTTTTGGTTATTTTAAATACTTTTACCATCTTTAAAATGTTGAATTACTAAATTCTTAATAGAAATTATCAATTTGTAACATCTTGCCATGTTCATTTCTGACAGGTAACCATTAATACATTTTGATGAACAAATAACAATTTCCAAATGCAGATGGTGATTTTTGTGATGTATTTAATTTAAAACAAAAAAATTATGACAAAAATATGTTCGAAAATATCTCAACAAAACTTTGGAGCATCCAATTATTATGTCAGTTACTCATTAATACTTTCTGAACAAATTACTTACTGCATGGATTATTTTACGGATATTTATTTTAAAAATAGAAAAAAGTTGAAGTCTATGCTTCAATGTTTAGTACAAGATCTATGCAAATAAATTTCAATATACAATTGCCCCAAAACAAATGTGAGCCATTGTATATAATTTATACACATGCATATCTAATATTTCAGTTTGTTTATACAAAGACACACACATACTGAAGTGTCCAAAAAATTTTCACAGGTAAGTCTATGAAAATTATGCAATAATTATTTATCAATGGTTGTGCATACATAAAATGTTATATATGTGTGAAAAGTCCTAGAGCTGTTTTCAACTAAAGAATGGCAAGTTCTAAGGATTTAAAAGAGTTTGAAATGAATGAGTTGAGCAGTTGCATCTCATGAAATGGATCATAGCATTCCAAAGGTAGGGTTTAAATTTTATTATTAGTATCAAAATTTTATGATGTGGGGCCTTAATAAATATTAGAGTGAGAGCTGTGAAATTATCTCTTTATGACACAGGGTTTACAATCAAAATGCTCCCAATGAATATAAAACATTCATTGAATGGGCAAAAAGCTGGGCAATTCGAATGCTGGATAACTGAAGATTAAACACAAAGAGCTTGGTGTAACTATTTATGTTCCCAGCAATTTCAACATGCAGAAGGATCTGTATGTGAAGAAAATCTCTGGAATGCACAGAAGTTCTCTGTCAGCAGGAGACTTTGGTAGCTCCATAATGATTTGACATTTGTTTGCCTGGCACTTAACAGAATCCCTAATATATCTATAAATGTCTCGGACAAATAAACTAAATTCACATCTTTACATACATCAATGAGTTATACCCATTTATGCCTTACACTCATATTAATGGATTGGGCACTACACATGATGAATTATTATTAGATGAACACTCGTCTGAGTTTGGATTCCTGCTATGGCCATCTAGATCACCATTATCAGGCACATCTAAAGATGAAAAAAAATAATCTCTAGAACACAGAATTCCTGAAGCATGATGTTCAATGCCAATAGAATATTTCTGCATACTCATGGATTCCACTTTTCTGCAGTGCTATGCAGATTCTATAAAGAACACATATTAGGCTGGTATACCAGTTTTTTTTTTTTTTTTTTTCCATTTCATAATACATATATGCAGTCAAATGGAGCTAATGGCTATTACAAACAAGCCAACCCATGGATATGAATTTGTATGCCTTTCCCATGTAGGTTTCACTCATTATGGAAGCACTAATTTGTAAAAAGGAAACTGTGCCCCCATTTCATTCTGAATTTGATTGTATAAATGTGTGAATGCTTCTATAATTATCTAATTAACTTGACTATGCCTTTAATTTGCATAAAAATTTATAGATCACTTACAAGGAAAACATTATGAATGGCTGAGCTATGATATCATGAATTCTAACTTACTTTACTTTCTTCATAGATGTATACTCCCTTCCCAAGCTTTTTTATATCAACATCGCAAAATGTCTGTACCTGTGAATTATTTACATGACCATTTTTTATTTAAAAATAAAATAAAAATTTTTGAAAATATGTAATAAAAACAGTCATCTGAAAATTTCAAATCGCAGCATAAACACTGTTAAGTTTTAAAATGTTAACAAAATGCTTACATGTTTATAATATATAAAAATTACGAGATTGAAAAGAAATTATAATCTGATCTTGATGTGGATAGTTTATATAAAACAATTACGGGATTAAAAGGAAATTACAATCCAATCATGATATGGATAATTTAATGTCTTAAACAATAGTTGTCCAGAAATTCTTCAAGATATTGAATATAAATATCAGGTATTTAAAATGAGATCTTAACACATTGACTGCCATGCACATTTTATGTGGTTTGCCCACAGCCCAGCATGAAATTTTTATCATGCAATGTATATTGTGTTTAAGTATTATCTACAGAAGATAAGGTGAGTTATATATTTGTATTTAATGCATTTTTCATGTTTGGGGTCACTGGTGACTCCCCAAGGTGCTGCAGACCATTTTGCGATTTATTAATTCTTCAAACCATTACAGTAACAATGGTATTATTTAAAAATTTATCAGTATCTATATTTACTCTAATTATGCATTTTTAGTATTGGTCACATTGCCAGTGGCCCCTTTGGTGCTGTAGCAAAGTCGAGTGCCAGCCGTGGGTGATCTCCATTGTCGGCAGTTAATCTGTTAAAAACAGCAATGCCAACCAAAGGGGGAAAAATTCCTATTACAATATTTTACCATAAATGAATGCCACATGATGAAGTCTTGTGCACTTATTTAACAAGGAAAAGACTTAATTATTGAAGAAATAGCTGTGCACTTATTTCACTGGATTGTTTGGACATAAAGGTATACAACAAATATTTCCCCCAAATGGAAATAATTTTTATTTTGCCAGGACAAGAAATGTAATTACTGAAAACACTCTATTGTTTTATTGTATTATTATATTGCAAATTTATTGTATTTCATACTTAAGGGATTTATTGCTTTCAGTATAATGATTTTCACACAAATTTCAACATGATATTTAAGGCAGGTTTATTTTTTTTTAAATAATTACTGTCTTTTGCAGAAACCAAGAATATTTCAACATGATATATATACTATAACGGATTTCTGTTGCCAGCAACTGCATTTATATCTGTAGCAAAAATACCTTTTCTTTCTAATTGATGCCATAGAACCTCGTTCATCTGGATAAATAATAGTGCAGCTATTTTGAATAAATCATAGAAATCATTTTTGCCATTTGAAAAAAATATGTGTAACTGTGTTTCAGTAATATATTTGTATAGCTTTCTGTTCAAAGTGGATTATCTTCACTTCTTTTCTTGTAATGCTTACCAACAGCTAAACAGTATTATCATTTGATTAGCAGCATATATGATAGTCAAACTCACTCAAATTTCACAGTTCATTAATTCTACATACAATATTCTGAAATAACTCTATTTCATATAATACATATATTTTGTTCCTACTAATTGCAATTATAAGGAAAATTAAAAAATAAAAAAGGTAAAGGAAATGATTGATTTTTGTATACAGGGTGTACCGTAAATGTTGCAACAAACTTCTAGGACAGATAGGGCACGTTAGGGTAGTACACAAGGATTAAGAATTGCATAGGAACCTATACGTGGAAATGTCAGGGGTAAGTGGTAGCAGAGGTAGAAGATGGGAAAAGAAGCAAAAGTGATTAATTTGAAACCTTTATCCATCAATTTTTTCATGGCCTAAATAGTGACAAACATCGCAGACATACAGATTGCTTATAAGATTGCTACTTTATTTCAAAAAGCACAACTAGCTTGACAGTCACAGCACCACTGTTTTTTTAATGAATAATTTCTTGGACATATCTTAAGACATCTCATCTTGGTTTATACAACATTATAAGTGCTATAAACACTCTACAATTTTAATTCACACATATCACATCTTTAAACAATAGATGAAAGCAGCAACACAATTAATTATGTATGTGAGATTAGAAGAGAAAAGTATGTATTCAGCAGCTAGCGTATTTATTAACTTGACTCCTTCGTTTCAGTTTTGAATGGTGATTGATCAAGAGCCCTACAGCATTGCATATGAAATAATGACAGAAGTGACATAGTACAGATTCTTTGAAGGGAATGTAGTCAAATTAAAGTTAGGAATTTAAACAACTCTTGCCAAAGTGAGTAATTTTGAATTTCATCTTGTTTTATCTAACATATTTATGTAAGATATAAAATATGAAACTCGAAATGTTCTAATAGTTGAAATTATTTATAATAATTTTACTGGACTGCATCTTCCAAATTAATCCATCCAGCTTGCTTATGTAATCCTGCAAGCTACAGCTTTTATCCAGTCATATTAAAGGACCTTTTGAATATTCTTCTAAATGTGCACATACTTTTCTTTTTTCACTTTGCTTTGCTGCTGGTAATATGCACGCATATTTTGCCATTCTGTTTTGATGTGATATGTTATATAAAATTATGGTTTGTATATCACACCCATAATGAATCAATATTGCTTCTCAAGGCATGCTTTATTATTAAAAAAAAAAAAAAAAAATTGTGTTGAATTTATTTCCATGCCCGTCTCCAAGTGTCTCCCTAAATGCATCAAGTGCATTGCAGCCATTCCTAAATCAGTTTATTACATATATATTTGTTCAAGATATTAGTTTCAACATATTTCTCCATAAAAGTTAAAGGAAGTTTATTATAACCATTTTTCAAAATACATAAAAAAAAGCATACATTTACTTAATTTATATTTTTTAATAAAATTAGTTGTTATATTTTTTTAGATACAGCTTTTGAAAATTGAAATTTTATTATACTGAATTAATTTGCAAAATAGACAGACCTTTTCTTTGTTTTCCGGTGATAAAGATCTGTAAAATTTACGCCCTTGTTTTCCTGCATTCCATATTGTAAAAGTTGCCCAATTAACTAAAACATTCTTTTCCAGCTCTTTAAGACGTACATTCCACACTGTTTCCCTGCAAAATATATAATAGATATCAGCATTTTATATCATATAATTTTAGCATTATTTTTTATCTTATTTAAAGAAATGTTGAACTGATTTCAAAAAGATATTTTACTTTGCTTTTTAATACAAGTGGTTGAAAAAAACATTTAATTTTTGGGCCATTTACAGTTAAAATGTACAAAAATAATACTTTTAGAAAAATGAATGAATTTCCCTGTTGTATTATGAATATATACAACAGGGAAAAGTCCCTGGGAAAAAGCAGACAGAAGAAATAGGTTTGAAAATGAAAGAAACTAATTTTTGAACTTATTTCATGTTTGAATTATTTCATGTTTATATTATTTTTTCTATATTTTATTCATATATTAGCACTTATACCACTATTTTTTTATTTCCAATATAATTTAAGAAGCCTAATATGTATGCTTTCAATAACCTATTAAATCCTGTTGAACATTTATATTCTTAAAAAACTTTAAGTAATGGACTTTTTAGTAAAACTCTGATGGGGGGGGGAGGAAAGGCCTGAGAATACAGCATTAAGAAAGGTAAAATTTTTCTCCAGGCTGGCAATTTAAATCTGTTTGCCCAAAATATTTTCTGAAAATTCTTCAAAAAGGAGATATATTTTATATGTTTGTTTTCAGAGATAGAAGAAGAAGATTAATGTCTATCAGATTCTTTTTTTTTTTTTTTTTTTTTTTTTTTTTTTTTTTTTTTTTTGCGATTTAGAAAATACTACAATAAAACATAATGAAATTACTGATCTTCAGTGCATGTAGGTAAGTTATGTTAATTCTATACCTGGTGTAGTTAATGAAGCAATAAGGTTTCTTTTTTTTTTTTTTTTTTTTTTTTCCTAATTCAGGAGAAGATTAAGACATTTGGGGTTTGAGGCACAAAATTTTTTCAGAAGTTTCCAGCACTGACTTTTACAATTTTTATGAAGGGGGGAGGGAAAGGACGATAATGAATTAATATGGGGATTTTGGCTCCCCCTAAAATATGGGAGCTAGGCCTAGGCAGAGTTGGTTTAAGACTTTTGAAGGTCCTAAGCACTTAAAAGAGTTTGTTACCCCTCACATACACTTTCTACTCTTCCCCCATTTGCATGTTTCTATCTATTTTATTGAAAGACTTAATTTTTCTTTTCATTTTTAGACAATTCTAGAGTTTTGAATTTAAAATTAGTGAATAAATTTAAAATTAAGGCCTATCATCTATGCAATTCTAATAATTGAAAAAAATATACCATAATAAACCGAAACTTTCATGAGGTGGATAAAATTCTTTTAAAAGACAAAATTAAAGAATAATCTTTTGAAGGTACGATATAGTATCAATCTCAAAATATTTAGAGAAATTGCATGACTATTATCTGGCTTAATTTTAAGACAATAAAAGTATGTTTGAAATATTGCTAGAATTACTATAATGTTATACAAGGATACAAAGTAAGCACACACGGTAGATGAAAGAACGACAACTTATTAACTTTTGAAGAATAATCACAGACCTTCCATCTACAGAAAAAAGCAGTATGAATATTTGTTTAATTAGTTATAGCAAAGCATTTAAGACTATCTGCCAAAAGGAGATGGATGCCTAAGGCTCAACAACTATGAAACATTATAATATGAAGCATACTAAAATGAGATATGCCTGGATAAGAATTAATTTAGACAAATATCAAATATATTTCTTGCTTTCACATGTATATCATGCTCAATTCAATTAAAGCAGAAAAGAAAATTTCATTGTTTTGGCTTATTAAACTTGTTTATTCACAAAAAAACATGTTTGTAATTAAAAACAGAAATAATTTTTAGAACATAGCAATAATAATTCCTTAATAAATTTTTTGTTTTGCAAATAAATTACACCTGATACGTAAAAGAAAATGTTATGAAAAATGAATAGCATATTATATAACCTTTCAACACTGCAAAAAACAGTTTAATAAAATATTTATACTCAGAGACTGAAAATGTAGTAGCTGCAGCATGGTATCTGTACATTAACAGGTCTTCATCAACTCTTAATAACTTTCCTCCCAATTTTAAGTGATCATAGAAAAACAAAAGGTCTTCTGGTGTACCCTAAAATGTATTTTAACATCAAGTATAATTAAAGAAAATTTTATCAAATATAGTTATTGATTTTAATGAAAGTTATTGAAACAGTCTTTCATGTTTCTCAAAAATTTTATTTCATGAAGGTTATTAGTATACTCTATTTCAGTGCATTACACGTTTTATAACTTAAGAGTTAACAAAGTTATTTATATTATAATTTGTAACTTAATAGCATATTTGAAATTACTATATTAAGATCTGATTTTGTTTGATTACAATATATAATGTTCATAAAAAAATTATTGCATCATCCAGAAATTGTGATTTTTTAATGATACATACAAACAAAACAATGCAAAAGCATAAGAAAATTCAGTGAATCACATATGCACTATTTTTATTCTGTGACCTTTTGCTATCTCCGTGGCAGTTGGGAAAAAACTTATCAAGTTTATTCGCAAAGATATAATTGAAGTGCTATTTAACAGTCGCCAGTGAAGACACTTGAGGCCATCATCATCAATATTGCCGGCATATTGCTGTTTTTACGCAACGTTTCCGGCTCATAGCATTTCGGCCTGAAGGGCGCATGACGGTAGTTGGCAATGACGATTGAAAGGAGGCATCAGTCGTGCAAAGAGGGGGTGACAGCATGACGTCACAAGTTTAGAGAAACACGCAGACGAAGCCCAGGACCAGGAGAGGCGAAGACAGGGTGAAAATCAGACTTGTTCTGTTGTTCATGATAGGTATAAACTTGATTCCATTCACACAATTCTGAAGTAATTTGAAAAGATGAAAATCTGAGAGTGGTGAATATGGGAAGTGACAACACATCTCAGCCATACTCAACAAATCTTTCTGGCATTAACCAAAATGTGGGGCCAAGCACTGTTAGACTGAAAGACTGTTAGACAATGATTGGTCAAATATGCGCCTTTTTTTTTTTTTTTTTTTTATTTCAATTTCTGTTAATAAAATTGTCATTTGTTCAATTTGAAAAACAGCAGAACTTGCTGGATGACCGCATACTATTGACATGTAAATAATACATTACATTTCTCACTATTTAACATTTTTATGTTATTCCCTCTGCCTTATTTTACGAATGATACTCAACTACAGTACAAAGTTGTTAATCCGGACTCGTCGGGACTTCGGCGATTCCGGATTATAGATCATCAGTTTAAATCTGGTAAGATGGCATGCAGAAATTATAAAATTAAAAATATGAAACCGTAATTTATGAAATAAAGAACAATTATGATCTAAAAGGTATCAAACTTTACAAAAAAAAAGATTAATATTTATTTGTTTACTTTATTAAACATTTCTTTCAATGTAAGTTGTTTAAGTTGCTTCATTTTTCATGTGATAATACATTCTCTTTAATTCTATAAACAGACATAATTGCTTGTTCAGTTACAAAGTTCCGCTGTTCAAGTCGTATAATTGCTGTGTCTACCGACTAATTTGTCAAACGAAATTTTTTCGTTTTCAATAACCTCTGTTACTTTCTTCACTATCGGAAGCGAATTATAATGATGAGGAATTTGATTTAAATCATATCAAAGATGGAGTACATCGAGATGAAATACTTCATTTAGTAAGGAATTATAAGCCAAATAAAATAAAAACATCTGCCCTGAAGATAAGGATAGTGCTGACAGATCAACTTCCAATTCATTGCGTGCCGCGGCGTTAAAGATAAACAAAGTTTACATAAACAAACGTTAAAGTTTAGATAAACAAAGGATATGGCTTTGTTTTTTTTGCAGCAATTCCACTTTTTGTTTAATGAACTTCGAAATATACTTTCGCTTTGTAGATCTTTTACATATTAATAAATATATATCAGAAATTCTATTTGACATAATCGAAAATTCAAGCTTACTTTTATAAAATTGCTCTAACAGTCTGCAAAAAATAATAAGTCGGATCTAATTCGAAGATTAAGGAACAATGCAATCTGCAACATTAACTGAAATAGATAATTTTAGCTTAGCTTATACCGTCCGTTATACATTAAACACGCACTCGTAAACATATTTTGCGCACGTGCACAAGCATATTCGCAGCCGTAAAGGTCTTACGCGCATGCGTCAACGCGACGCATGTGCAGAAGGTTTGTAGCTTTGAAGTCCGGATTATAGATCATTCCAGATTATGGGTGTCCGAATTAACAACTTTTGACTGTATTCAGCATAACTTCATTCATCATTAATAACAACAACAAAAGTCTTATTAAACTGAAAATTAAGATTTAAAATGTTTTCTTTTAATTTCCATGATTTTATTATGAATATTCTTTTCCATTCCAGCCATTCTCAAGACAACTGGTTTTCCATACCAGCACACATGCTTAAGTGTTTCCTAGTATGTGTATTTTGCTTAATGGTTAATCCAGTTCTGGGTCTAGGTAGTAGTCAGGCCCTGTGTATATTCGTGGTCTATAAAGCAATAAGAATGTTATCATATTTGATGCAGTCCTTTAAACTGCCTTAAAATTTTTTTTTTCCTTACTTGTAATTCTAACTAACTATGTAATCACTTACTAACCATGTAATGCATGTGGCCTAGTTTTTGCTTGTCTTGGCATAAAACATGTTTTTTCCTCTATGTTTGTCATATGTTATAAATGTTATACAGATATTTAGAGAAACTGTATGACTATTATTTGGACTAATTTTAAGACAATAAAAGAAAGGTTGAATAAAAGAGTAATACAATAAGTAATAAATTAAATAATACAAATTAATAATTACTATCATTCATATTATTCTTATGCTCATGTTGATAACAAAACAACTTTATAATTTACAGTAAAATTATATGGCCTATTTCACATTTGACATAAAGCTGCATTTTATGTAACACAAACATCTATCTTGTTAAAGAACAAATAGAATTTCAGTGACATGTAATTTATGATGGCAGTATCAGCACCAGTCAGTATGGTAATTAGCAATGGCTAGCCACCATATCTTTATTCACAACCATATATTTATTGATGAGAGTAAGCTTTTGCTTTCATGTACAGTTGGGGAGCATTGTTTTGTTTCTCTGCTCTGATACAGATGTTAACTGTTCTATAACATCTTTCACAACAGCCTTCCTTAAATAAGTTATAAATTGCCTCATATGCCAAAGTGAGTAAACAGCTGACTGAACAGTAATAGAGTTGAATTTCTGCCAGATTTTAAAATTTTCTGCTCAGAGCGTCAATATGGCTCACCAATGCCCAAGTGGTAGAAGCCACTGAACACTAGTAGTTCAGTCTGGGGTTCAAGACCGGGCTAGCTGCATAGATGTTTTCATGGCTTTCTCCATGTACAGTAAACTCTCGCTACAATGATACCCGATACAACAATAACTCCCTCTACTACAATAATGTTTTGTGGTCCCGGTGATTTTGCATATAACTAATGTTAATCTCCCCTCAATATTGTTATATTCTCTAGAACAATAAATCTCTGTAAAACGATTTTTTCAATCTAAATTTCAGTATTATTTTCTCCCTTTATAATAATATTTTGATTTTCAAATGCTTTTTTTTTTTTTTTTTTTTTTCGTTTTCTTTTGTTATTTTTTCCGTCTATTAAGACTCATTGTGGATATTCAACTTATCCCTGAGTAAATAGCTATTGTTCAGATTTCAAAACAGATGAAGACCACCCTTTTGGGAATTGGAGTGGGTGAGGGGGGTATGAAGTGTAAATGTATGCTTAGTCTCATTTCCCAGTAAGCTTTGGAATTCTGATAAGGTTTAAGGACATCTAGACCTGTCTGGTCACCTTGTCACAGAACAAGCGCCCTTTGTTAGAGGAACAGGGGCAGATGGAGGCGGGGCGTTGTTAAGTGACGTACTGAAAAGTGAGTTCAAAGGTTGTTTTGTAGTCTTTAACGATTTTGAGTTCTACGCGAAACATTTGGTTTAAACTTTTCTTTCTTTCACGCGATATTGTTCCCTAAGATGGCAGGGCGAAAGCAACTATCTTTTCGAGATAAACTGAACGTTATCAATGATATTGATGAGGGAAGGAAGCAGATTGATGCGGCTAAGAAACATGGATTATCGCAATCTACAGTTGCAACGTTCCTAAAGAAGAGAAAGCAAATTGAAGATGCTGTAACTTCAAATGAAATTAACCCAGAGCGAAAACGACTGAAAGTTGCGACAAATGAAAACATTGATGTTGCTGTTTTAAAATGGTTTCAAGAGATGAGAGCAACAAATGTCCCAATAAATGGACCTTTATTATGTGCAAAAGCACGGAAATTTGCAGCAATGCTAGGGAATGAAACTTTCAAAGCTAGCAATGGTTGGTTAATGCATTTTCGAGATCGTCATGGAATAACTTTCCAAGAAGTTCACGGAGAGAAAAAGTCAGCCCCGATAAACGACGCAAATGAATGGCGGCAAAACAAGATGACAGAAATCTTAGAAAAGTATGCTCCAGAAGACATTTATAATGCAGATGAAGCTGGGCTGTTTTTCCAACTCCTACCCGATCGAACATTGGCATTCAAGGGTGAAAAGTGTTATGGAGGGAAGAAATCAAAGCAGAGACTGACTGTTCTTCTGTGTACAAATAGCACAGGAACGCATAGAATACAACCTCTCGTCATTGGTAAATCATTGAAGCCAAGGTGCTTTAAGAACATGAAAAGTCTTCCCGTGGAGTATAAAGCAAATAAGAAGGCTTGGATGACGTCTAAATTTTTTTCCGAATGGTTACAGAAGTTAGACAATGAAATGAAGAAGAGAAAGAAAAATCATTTTGTTGATGGATAACTGCGGTGCTCACACGTCATTTCCAAAGCTACAAAATATCGAAATCGCTTTTTTCCCTGCCAATTGCACTTCAATTTTACAGCCTCTTGATATGGGCATAATTAAGTGCTTCAAAGGATATTACAGAAAACGGTTGGTGGACTCCATACTTGTAAACTTTGAAAATAAAGTAGAAGACCCTTTCAAAGCTGTAAATATCAAGGAAGTATGTGACAATATTGCTGGAAGTTGGTGGGAAGTAACAGAAAAAAACCATTCGGAATTGCTGGAAAAAGGCCGGTCTTTGTGTTATGGAAGATAAGAAATCTGATAATGATGAAAATTCCATGAACAATGATCTCTCAGATGATCAAGAATGTGTTTTGCACATCAAAAAATCCGTATCCCAACTTGAGAAAACAAGCGGTAAAAAATTTGGAATTAGTATAGAAGACTATTTAACAGCAGATGATGATCTTATGGTTTTCACAGGAGTTACTGATGAAGATATTCTCTCTGAAATTACTGATGAGATAGGAAACAATGATGAAGATGATGATGATATTGATGATGATAATACAGGTCCATCACAGTCCTTATTGTCATCCCAGGAAGCTCTTCAATCTGTGAATTCTCTACGGACATTTTTTTCAAGCCTTCCGTCAACAAATGAAGAACATTTTCGTGCACTAGACTCAATGCATACAGTATTGGTGAACTTAACAGTTAAAAACAAACAAAAATATTGGATTATTTTCAATAAAAAGTGTTTTCAGGTATGTGAATATTTCTGTGCTTATTTTCTGAATTTATCTTATTTATTTATTTTTTTAGTATTTAAACCACTATTATTAGTATTTTATAAATTAATTTCTTCTAAATATAGACTTAAAAGTAGTATGTTATGCACCTTAAACTAATAATAATAATAATTAAAAAAAAATGCTCAAAATATGTGGGCCCTCAATATAACAATATACCTCTCTACAACAATATATTTATTTGGTCCCTAAAATATTGTTGTAAGGAGGTTTCACTGTATATCCTGGATATGAGCCAGTTTCCCTTAATAAGCTTATTTTAACTGTTTGTCCAATGGTACCAGGCATCCCTCCCTTTCCCTGTAGTGCCAAATGTCAAAGTAGGTACTACTACTAATAATAATAATAAAATAGCTTCAGTATGAAAGTACAGAAAATCATACAAAGCTAAATATATTATTTAATACTGAACTAAAGCTAGATTCAGATTATTTAATCTAATTATTTAACTTTCCATGTCAATGTAAGTTTTTAATTAAACATCAGATAATTATGTAATAACAATTCTTCTATTAAATTTATTAATTAATGTTATCTAAATTACCTACTTAATATGTTACAGGTATTCATCACAATAGCAATTTAACATTTAAAATTTTAACACATTTTAAATTTAAAAGAAAAATTAACTAAATTTACCTTTCCTGCTTCGCTAAAGCCACCAACTTTTCTAAAAACATTTCGGTGGCAAAACCACGTTGGCATAACAATAGTAGGGCCAAAGGCTGTATATATCTGGAAATGTGCAATAATAAATAAAATGTTATCATTCATTACAATTTATTTAAATTTCACAGCATTTATTATCTTTAACAGACAGAACACATGACCACAGATAACTGTTAAAAATGTACAAATGAGGCCATAATGGCAGCATACTGTTATACGATTAAGGTAATCCACTTTATAAAGAGTATGGGTTGAAAACTTTGCATTTTTCATCATCAAGTTAAATACACTGATTAACTTTGTTTTCCTTGAAACAATTTAAAAGCAATTATATTGTTTTTACTTACTCTCGTGCATTTAAAATTACTCATATGATGATACATAAAATTAAACATTTTAAAATTGTGAAATTCCCTCTCCTTCCATATTTATAGTTTTCAATTACTTTAGGGAGAAGGAAGACGTAACAATTTTCCTGTATTCCTCCACTACATATTCCAAGCAGTCAAACTTGAGTAGTTTATCTATGTCACTGAATATTTACTACCACCTTTAGGCAGATTTACAAACTAATTGCAGGTAAAATAATTTCCAGGCAACAGACTTGACATGAAGTCGAAGACAAATTATTATTTTTATTTATTTGCTAAAAAATTATTCTGTAATTAATTTTTATCATGAATATAACACACTAATAGTTCATATTTAAAAAATTACACTTCTTAATTTAAAAAATAAATTATCTTACAAAACAAAGAGGTTAAATAACATAAAACCTGAAAGGAACAGGCATTTTTGCCTACAATCCTATTTTTTAAGATTCATATCTAAAAAATTTCATTTGATTTTTTTTTATATTTTAAATTCTAGAAATGTGTTTATAGTCATCTTTATGCAATGCATTGCTCAAGTTAAACTTTAAATATACTTTATCTTGAATTTTCTTTCTTTTCTTATGGGATAACATATGTAAGCAAAATTTGACAAATGGGTCGTATATATATATAAAGAATATTGATTATATTATCTCCTAAGATTAATTTTAGTAGAATTATCTTAAAAGAGTGAATCTATACTTAGTAAGCTCAATTTCGAAAAATGTTTTAAAGTAACTTGAATGTAAATTGTTAAAAATGTTTAACGGGGACTTGAATTAAATCATGAATGACAAAATTTCAATTGTAAAAAGAAATAAATTAAAAGCAAGTAATTAATTAAATGCTAGTAATCATTGCCATTGATCGGAAATTAGTTGACTTTACAAGGGGAACAAACCAACTCCCGTTCAATAAACAATAATTAAGAAATAAATAGGAAGGTGTTTCGTCCTTTACTCGAGCAATAAGGTGATGCTAAACTGGCAATTCAAGCTCGGCCAAACATTTCCGTGAAAAGAAGGGATTAAGAACCAATGCAGAGAACCAAAGAACTCATTCCGATTAAGCATTTTAGCTAATTCAATTTTGAGTGTAAAGCAATTTCTGCAGTAAAATTGATATCGCTCAAGTAATTGTCCCCCGACGCCCTCATATTTATGCATTTTAGTTAAACATTGGAAATTGTCAATATGAAATAGAATTCAAAGTAATTGAAATAAACATTCGAAAATTACAAAATATAAGAAAAATAATGCAATCTTTGCAAAAACAAATCAAAAAATAAGAAATTAAAATTAAAAAAATACATATATAAGAAGAAAAGGGAATGTACATGAAGACATAAAGGCCAGAAAAAGCATTAATTAACTTATGTTCTTTCTAGTGGGAAGTGCGCCAAGTGTTTTCTTCGCGTCTGACTCAGAAGGGTTGTGTTTCAGAAATTCTTATCGGCAGCGGGGGCTTTGAATTATATCAGTTGGTAAGACTTGTGTGAAGTAATTTATGGTAGTTTGGGAGGGACTAGGAATTCTTGAGGGACGTATATGCTGTGGAGCTCTTATTTGAGTGAAACCGTCTGTTAAAATTTTTTTGAAAATACTAGTGAATGGAAATTAATTAATTTCTGGCTAATTGTTGTGTCGTAACTATTAAGAAATTAAGAAAAGAAAAAAAGAAATTTTCACTGTCAAAGAGCTATTTGACAGACTAAAGAACAGACGTTTTCACTCACATAAGAACTCCGCAACAAACGTCCCTCAAGCATTTCTAGTCCCTCCCATGTCCCATAAATTACTTCTCAGAAGTTTCGCTGCCTGAAATAATTCAAAGTATCCCCGCTGCCAATAATGGAATTTCGGACACACAACCTTCTGAGTAAGACACCGAAGAAAACACTTCATCGACATCCCAGTAGAAAGAATGTAAGTTAATTAATGCATTTTCTGGCCTTTTATATCTTCATGTACATTTCCAATTTTTTTCTTATTATATATATATTAATTTTTCAATTTTTATTATTTGATTTGTTTGCAAAGATAGCATTATGTTTCTTAATTTGCTAATGTTTATTTCAATTACTTTGAGTTCTATTTCATAATTCCAATTAAGATTACCACTGTTTAATTTTTATACAAATAGTTTTGAATTAACATGCATAAAAGCGAAGGTGTCGAGGGACATTTACTCAAGTATTTTATAAATTTTACTACATAAATTGCTTTTCACTCAAAATTTGTATTAGCGAAAATGCTTAATTCAGAATGAGTTCTTTGGTACTCTACTTTGGTTCTAAATCCCATCACTTCACGGAACTATTTGGCCTAACTTAATTTGCCAGTTTGGCATAACCATTCTTACTTGAGTAAAAGATGAAATACCTTCGAATTTATTAATTGTTGTTCATTGAATGGGAGTTGGTTTGTTCCCCTTGAAAAGTCAACTAATTTCCAATCAACAGCGATAATTACTTGCTTTTAATTTCTTTTACAAAGTTTGAAATTTTGTTATTCATGATTTAATTCAAGTCTCTGTAAAACATTTTTAATAATTTACATTCAAGTTACTTTAAAACACAATTTTCGGAATTAATCTTCCTACATATGGGTTCACTCTTTTTTTGATACTTCTACTAAATTTATATTAGGAGATAATATAATCAATATTTCTTTAGTAAATAAATTATTATTATCTTACTTTGCAGCTACTGCACAAGTATTAGAAAAACTTGTTTCCGAACTAAGTGAATTTAAGATCATACAATATATGTATATATAAATATATAAAGAAACTTAATAAGAGGCAAAACTAAAAGCAAATTTTTTATACCTATCCTGACTATAGCTGCAGGACTGAAGTAAAATAAACTTAAAGCATCTAAAGTAAACGCAAAAGAATATGCACATGGCTTTCTCCCTTTGTTGAAGATTTTTTTGCTCCTGATGAAGAGAGACCTGTAGCTGTTTGCCCTCGTAATCGATAAAGTCTTAATTAAAATCTATGCCAAACACAAGGTTCTTGCTTTGCCTAATTTTGTGTTTTACCTCACCATGTTTATCTTATCTCATGATTAAGTATGCTTGTATTTCAGCTTGCCTGCTGTTAAAAATGTCGAGTATTAAAACTGAACAGTACGTGAATTTGAAATTTTTGATAAACTGAACAAAACATCAATCATTTTGTTTAATTTCATGTGAATTAATTAATTTAATTCCAGTGCAGTGAAGCAGTTTTGGGTTGAAAATGGATTGGAACACTTGAGCACCCTCTATATTCCTCTGACTTTCCTTTTTTCAGAAATAAAATCTGTGTTAAAAGTAAGCTGTTTTGAGTCAGTAGAGGCTGTTAAGAAGAAAACATCCCAGTTATCAGAAAATCAACTGCAAAAGCTTTCGACCAATGGAAAATAACAATGGGTCGACACACGACTGCCAATAGGGCATCAAAGGGAACAAACAATATATTTGATATAAATTGTAAATAATTATCCCTTTTAAAGTTAGTCCTATTACTTTATAAATAAACCTTGCATATGTACAAATACTTGGATTACTTTATATTTTAGAGTGCCCCTTGGATTATCGCCAAGTTGTTGTTTCATTTATGGTAACCTGAATAGTTGAATGTAATGGGAACCCTATTATGACATGATTGGTTGTGTGATTGCGGTGAATTTGACTGATGGGAAATATTTAAAAGGGCTTATATATGTGTTGGATGTTGGTTAGGAAGTATGTTGTTTATTTTGTGCTTTACACCATAAAAATGCCTGCTGGTGGTACGATTGACCTGAAGTTTCTGTACACTTAAGAACGATTGGGAAAGAAAACATTGATTGAATAGTGTGTAAATGAAGATTTAAATGGCTTCATTCACCTCTCGGTAAATTACGCAATGAGATTTGAGGATTTGGAAACCGGAGCTCATATCAACACTATGGAAATTATGTGGAATGTAATAAAAAGGTACTTTCAAAAGAAATGCCATCGACAGTCCACAGAATAATTTTTATTTCTACTTTTGTGAATTTATATGGCAATGGCAGTACACAGATTCTAGTTTAGATAATTTTAAATAGTTTTTGCATGCTGTTAAGGAATTCTGTGTGTCTCACGTACAAGAAACAGATACTTTTAAATAAGGTTAAGTCGATATTTCCTTTTTGTATTGTGTACATTACATAGCATGTATTTCCATTCTTATGTTATTTCTATGTTTGATTTAAAATACAGTTTATTGAGATTATATATTTTTTGTTTTAATTATGTTTTATTGCATTATGTTTTGGACACCATTTTACTGGGTAGGGCATTGGATGTAAACAGGAGTGACGCCGAAAAATTGCCAGGGAGTGCAAAATATACTTTTACCTAGACAAACGGTATATTTGCTAATAAATTGTAAACGATTATCCCTTTCTAAGCTAATCTCATTACTTTATATACAAACCTTGCATATGTACAAAGGCCTGTTTATTTGAACAACGTGAAGATGATCAGAAGAAAACGTGAGATGGAAAAACAGAAAGACTGGATGGATTCTTCATCAAAATACAGCTCTGAATCACATGATCATAGAATATAAGGCATTGCTAATGCTAGAACAGAGCTTTACGATAACAAAACTATCTTATTTGACAAATTTATCATTCTTTAATTATTCTTTCTTATGATTTAATGACATGAATGTTTCCAGGCAATCAAGTTACTCAAAATCGTGAGACAGCCTGACAATGATAAACACCACAAAGGGCATTTCGCAGTGCTTCCAGGAATGACTGCAGTAAATATATGTGTATTCTGATGGATGTTACTTTAACAGTGATTAGGTAATAAATTTTTAGGCTCAAAATAAATGTCATACAAGCATGTTTCAGGAAGTTCACAGTGCTGCTTGTGAAGACTAACTGTGCTATCTGTAAAAGTAGCAGAAACTATTATTATTTGAGAAAATAAGGGTTTTATGCACACTTATTACCTGAGTGTAAAGTTGTGATGAACTTAAATTGTTAGCCCAGTTGGTGTACCTAGGAGTGGAATCCTCAGGCTCCCGATGAAACTGGCAACCAACTATCTTTGAAACATGAAAAACATAAATGCATAATGCACAAATAATAATAATAATAAACTAAAATGCTAAAAAAACTATTTATACTTTTACAAAAATTTAAAACAAAGTAGCAAATGTAATAACAAATCTCTTGTCTTGAACTATGCAATCAAGACTAGCTGCCCAGATGGCACAGTGATTAGGGAAGTCGATTGAAATACCGAAGGGCCCGGGTTCGAATCCCGGAGAAGATATCGATGTAAATTGTATGTCCCCTCATATGGGGGCCACCTATTAGGCGCCTCCACAATAAAATGGCCAGAACTTCTGGCCTTGGGAGTGGTTAATGCATTTGTGGCCTTGGCTACTAATATTCAAAACTAAATTATAATTAGGATCAGCATGAATTATAAACAAATAGCTAAATTTATTGCTTTTTATTTTCCAGCTATCGAAATGCCACGCTACTAGAATAGCAACGTTTTGAAACCAAAAACAAGCAATCATGAATAGTTGCCATTCAGCATAAAGAAATTTAAATATAAATATGAACTACTTGTTGCCATTCAGCATAAAAGAAATATAAATATAAATATTAACAAAATATTAAAGTTAATTTTATAAAATAGTTAAAGACATGAACAAATATATGAAATAAAAAATAATTATTTCTCATGCAATAACTAGGTCACTACACTACTCCCCCACCAGTAACTAAGTTACGTTACGAAGAGGGAGAAATAGGTAGTAACTAGCAATGCAGTGTTAACCACTATCAGAATAATTTAGAGTACTTGAATCTAACAGGTAAATGTATAGTTCTGCCTGTGCGAGAATGTTTTTGATTCACATCTGAATTTGACTTCGGTCTCTGCAGGTTACTGTAGTTAGGTTGTGTCAACTGAGAATTTTCTTCAGCTAAAATATATGCTGGTTTCAAGCGATCCAGAGATACATTAATATGTTTTCTTTTTATGCTAATAGTAAAATATTTGTCCTTCTGATCAATAACAGGAAATGGTTCTTCATAAGGAGGTTCCAAAGGTTTTTTTACCCGATCTATTCACTGAAACACATGAGAACAATTTTTTAAGTCTTTATGTACAAATATCCGTTCAGATGAATTTTTACGAATTAGTGTAGGTCCAACAACTTCCATCTGTTTCTGGAGGTTATTAGCAAAAGTCTCTGATGCTGTCTGGATACTTGGTTCGCTGAAAAACTCTCCAGGAAGTCTGAGACTCTGGCCATAAACTACTTGCGTAACAGAATGATTTGTATCTTCTTGAATAGCAGTACACAAACCCAAAAGTACCGTTGGTAATGTGTCCGTCCAATATATGTTGTTGTGGGCTTTTAATGCTGTTTTTAATGTTTGTGAATGCGCTCAACTTTGCCATTACACGAGGGGTGATAGGCAGTAGTGTGTTGTAAATAGATGCCACAGATTTTGGACAAAGCTTGTAATGTATCACTTTTAAATTGGGATTCACAATCACTAATGAGTTTACTTGGCATTCCGAAACACGCAATCCAGTTGCTATAAAAGGCTCTAGCAACATTCTCAGCTGAAATATTTTCTAAAGGAGTTGCTTCCATCCAATTTGAAAATCTATCAATGCAAGTAAGACAATAAACATTTCCTTTAGATGGGGGAAGTGGTCCTATGAGATCAATATGGATGACATAAAATCTTCCTGGTGGTACTTCAAACTCACCTAATTTTGTTTTGGTACACCGACTGAGTTTAGCTTTTTAGCAAGGAATGCAGGTTCTTGTCCACAACTGTACATCTTTTTTTATGTTAGGCCAAATGAATTTTGATGTTATGAATTTCACAGTTGGTTTTATTCCTGGATGTGATATACCATGAATTCACTGAAAGACGTGTTTCCTGAAAGCCTGAGGAATATATGGCTGAATATGTATAGTTGATGTATCACACCACAAATATTTCCCCGAAGGGTAGAGAACATTGCGTTAAATTCAAGGAAGTTAGTGGTTTGCAAACTCTTCAGTTCTTCCTCTTGAGTCTGTTCATCAGCTATTTTATCATAATCTATCGATGAAACTTCATTAACTCTAGATAATGTATCAGCCATAATATTATTCTCACCTTTTACATATTTGATATCAGTCGAAAACTGTGAGATGTATTGAAGTTGGCGAGCTTGTCTAGGTGCTGCTTTGTCATGTTTTTGACAAAAGGCAAATATTAAGGGCTTTTGATCTGTATAAATTGTAAGTACTCTTCCTTCTAGATACTGCTTAAAGTGTCTAACTGAAAGATATATGCTTAATAATTCTCTATCATAGGTTCTATATTTTTGCTGAGTATCATTTAATTTTTTAGAAAAAAATGCTATTGGTTTTCACAAGGAGTTTTCATATTGTTGCAACAATGAACCAATTGCCGTATCTGAAGCATCTGTAAATAACGCCAGAGGTAGTTCAGAATTGGGAAAAGACAACAGTGCCGTGTTCACCAGGTCATTCTTGCACTTTTCAAACAGTTTTTCAGCTTCTTCAGTCCATTCGATTTTACATTTGTCCCTCTTTTTAGCTCCCTTAAGATACACATGTAACAATGCTTGATTCTTCGCTGCATCTTTTATGTAATGACAATAAAAGTTAAGTATTCTAAGAAAAGTTCTAAGTTCATGAATTGTTTCTGGTCATTTGTAGTTAGTAATAGCTTGAACTCTTTCTGGCAAAGGATGGGAACCCTTAGGTGTAATTAGGTAGCCTAGAAACTCGATTTGTCGAACAGCAAACGCAGATTTTGAAATATTATTTCTTAACCCAAATGTATTTAATCTTTCGAAAACTAATGTAAGGTGCTTTTTGTGTTCTTCATGGGTACTGGATGCAATGAGTATATCGTCTAAATATTGAAAAATGAATTCTAATGAATCCTACTGCAAAAACGTTGTGAATAAATCGTTGGAACATTGCAGGAGCATTTTTTAAACCGAAACTCATTACATTAAATTCGTATAAACTGCAAAGAGTGATAATGGCCGTTTTACATTTGTCTTCTTCTGCAATGGGAATATGAAAATAAGCTTTGAATAAATCAATTTTAGAAAAAAATATTTGTACTTAAAATATGATGAAAATCTTCAATGCGAGGAATTGGGTATCGATCAGGTATCGTCTGTGCATTCAATCATCGGTAGTTCCCGCAAGGATGATATGAACCATCCTTTTTTCAAGGTGCAAGGGGCTTGACCACTGGGAGCTTGATGGACGAATTATTCCATTGTCAAGCATAAATTTAAATTCCTCTTTAGCTAAGTGTTTTGGATCAAGCTGTTGTACCTTTGAATAAACAGGTTGACCATCAATCGTAATAAAATGTGCTATACCATGTTTAATTTGTGTAGAAAAAAGGTTAAGTTTAGAAATTTCGAGATATTTCGACAGAAAATCGAAAATTTTTATGGATTTATTTAATGTGGTTACTGAGTAATCACTGGAAATAGCAGCGATATCCCACAGGACACAAAGCTGTGTTATGCCATCAATTAATTTTTTTCTTATTTATATCGATAAGCAATTTATATTTGTGAAGAAAGTCAGCTCCTAAAATACCTATTGTGACATCAGCAATTATGAATGGAAAATGAAAATCAGGATGTAATCCCAAATCAAGAGTTAGCGTTTTTATGCCATAAGTGTAAATATCTGTGCCATTAGCTACATACAGTTTGTATTCAGTTTTACATTTATTCTGTGAAGTAGCAGGAATTATGCTTACATCAGCTCCGCTATCAATAACAAAGTGCAAATTTGATCTTCAGTCACGAACGAATAAACGAAATTTGCGACAATCCTTCATATTTTCTGCAGAAGCTTTTGCCGCTGAACCTACTGCAAATTCAAGTTTTCCTGGTTTGGGGAATTGTTTACCCAAGCACACAGAAGCCGGCATTTCTCTGGAATACATTTTGCTCCAAATCGAAAGTGATAGAAACAAAATTTGCCAGTAGAATCATATCGTTTACGAGATCGTGAATAACGTAAATCCGAGTCCCTGCATCTTGAGCGAATGGTTATTTGATAAATTTTTTGTTCAAGAGAGGTAATTCTTTGCAACAAATCATTTACAGGAACGGAAGTGGCATTAGCACTAACTACTTCTGGTTTCTGATTCATATAACTAATTTTATCTGCCATAGACGCTAACTTGGTTACATCTTCATCACTAACTAATAATATATTTTTTATTGAGTCAGGTAGCTTCTCTAGCCGTAATGTTTTGATTAAATTTTCAGACGCATCTGTACTAGCAACTGATCTCAACTTCTGCAAAAGTTGGCTTGGTTTCATGTCTCCAAGCCCGATACCAGTAATCAAACGTTTAATCCGTACATTTTCACTTTCTTTGAATAAATGTAATAACCTAATTTTAGCATCTGAATATTTTGTGGCACTATCGATTGTTACAATGTCCCAAAGGTTTTCGACGAACTTAGGTTCAAGCTGTGAAACTAAATAATTAAATTTTGTTTCTTCTGAAACAATATTACTAATTTTGAACTGAGCTTCAACTTGAAAAAACCATATTTCCGGTCTATCAGTCCAAAAAGGAGGAATTTTTACACTTACCTTATGAAGCTCCGGTGACTGGATCGTATCTTTCGTAACAGTTTCAGAAGAGTCATTTAGTGACATTTCAAAAATTAATAAGGGTCACCACGATGTGGCCTTGGCTACTAATGTTCAAAACTAACTTATGATTAGGAACAGCATGAATTATAAATAGCTAAGTGTATTGCTTTTTATTTTCCAGTTATTGAAATGCAACGCTACTAGAATAGCAACGTTTTGAAACCAAAAACAAGCAATCATGAATCAGAACTAGTTGCCATTCAGCATAAAGAAATTTAAATACAAATATGAACTACTTGTTGCTATTCAGCATAAAAGAAATATAAATATGAATATTAACAAAATATTATAGTTTTATAAAATAATTAAACACATGAACAAATATATGAAATAAAAAATAATTATTTCTCATGCAATAACTAGGCCACGACACATTAAACAGGCAAGTGCCCAACATTCAACTTAAGGAAAAAAAAAACTGAAGGGTTTCAGATTTTAAATTATGTCCAAAGGGGTGTTTTTTTAATGTTTTGTGTGCTACATTTATAAACTATAAAATTCAGTTCAACAGCAATATCGTTAAATTAATTTTAAAATTAATTTTAAAACAAGCATATCTTTAGAATTTCCAATACAGAGTCTCGCACACTGGAGATAAAAATGCTTTTTTCGTGCAGTGTTGCCATTGCTCGCTTTGAAATCGTTCAGTTTTTTTAATAAAAAATTTGTTGAAGTGTTACAAAATCTGAAATCAATAATAAAACAAATTTCAAATTCAAATTAGGGCTTCCACATGCCCATATTCTATGGAAAATTACATTATTCAAATTTTGATGGTTCTAGGTAACTGTTGTTTTATCACAATGTGAGAAACATACATACATTTAAGCAGGTTCTTCATTATTTAATTTCTTTAAGTATAAGACAGGGCAATAATATATGGTGGCAATGATTTGAAAAGTGATTTAGCCTTTTAAAGTTTTCGACGCAAAATGCCAAAACAAAATTAATAGTTCTTGAGGGCAAATTGCCCCTTTGGACTTTAAAGAAAAAAAAAAAAAAAATCAATACTGAAAAATTCAAAGAAAAATAACTAAAAAATTAAAAGAAAATAAGGTTTCTTTTAGATAGAGATTTCTTATAATCTTAATATTCACAGTGTTAAAATTTCCATGGAAATGTTTAGTCTCAAATTTTTAATAATGATGCTGTGTCTCAGGTTTCCTTACCATATGTGTATATATATATATGCAAGAATCTAAAAGGACTATAATTTTAGTGAGTTAATTATGATACTGATGGCAAAGGTAGTTAATAATACATACAGAAAGACAACAATAAAAATATATTATTTAAAAAACATAAATTTTGCATTAAATTACATTAAAACATGCTGAAGTAATCTAAAAAACACCAGCATGAAGAATATAATAAATGCCTCTTCTCTTTGATTTGATACAAAATGTGCCACACATTATGACACATAAAATATTAGAAATAATTAACAAATAACATAATGAGATATTTTTATCTGATAAACAACTAAAATTGAAATGATTATACCTGACAATCACATAATAAACTCATATAATAAACTTTAATCAGCAATTCTTTGCAATTTTTTTTTTAAATGGCAGGCTCTAGACATGCTTAGGCTCTAACCACTGTGGCCATTTTTAGGTTTTTGCCAATTTTTTTTTATATAAAACATTAAAGGTAGTAAAAAAAGGCCCAGTTTAAATCAAACAATTAAAAATATAAATAGAGAGACTGAAATAAAATTTACTGATTTGATACAGAATTTTGTTCTATTAATAAAAATTTTACAAAATGATACATACCATATCATCATTCGAGTCACATGCTTCATACTGTTTTCGAACTCGACAGGGATGCATAACATCATCCTAAATTTCAAATAAAATAAATACATAAAATTAGGGTACAAATCAAAATTTATTTAATTTAGTGACACAAAAATAATTATAAAACCACCAGTTTTCTTTGATTCTAAGGCTAACCTCTTTTTCAGATATAAATGTCACTAAAAATGGAGTGTGCTTTAGAAATGAAAATTCTTCCAGATTGCTATATATTTGAAAGTAATTAATTTAAAATATTATTGATTTAAATAAATGTATTATTGTTATTCGTAAACTGAAGTCGGTTATAGAATCTTATTTACTAGATAAATTGGGATGTTTTATCTTATTTATTTTATTTACTTGGAATCAAAAACTTTTATTTCATTCATGGTATTGAAATGAAGAGAAGAAGGTTATAACCAATGACATCATAGAATAAAAGAAACATAGCATTTTATTATGAACAAACAACTAAATATTAACAAAATACAAAAGAATTCAGAACACAACTAATAATATGAAAATTTTAATGATACAGACAAAATCAAAGACTTATTCTACAAACATATTAAAATATAAAACATATGTAATAACAACGTACAGAAATTTCTAGATACTGGATTGCTTGTTCTTTCTAGGTTAAGTAAAAATACACATTAAAAAAATTAAATCAGATCATGAGGTTTTAGCAAAATACGCTAAAAAGTAATTTTTTTAGACATCACAATATTTTTGTTCAGATAAAGCTAAAAATGAAATGTTAGTATATCTAAAGAACTTAACTGAGACATTAACAGAATTTTAAGGAACAACAGAAAGGACAACATAGAAATAACATAACATTGAAATGACTGCATTAATTTCAACTTGATTATTTTGACTGAATTTTTCTTTGCTTTACACTTTTAAATAAAAGAAATCATATAAAATACTTGGATAGTTTTCTTTTCATTTCATGTAATATTTATCCCTCTATACTAAAAGATTTCAGAAATAAAGTCATTTCAAATCAGATTAATCATTCTGAATTACTCTAGGATTCACTTTTTCTTTCTTAGCCCAGAAGGGCTATTAATTTCGTTTTGGCATTTTGCATCAATTCACTATAGTTGGCAAACCACTTTTCAAATTGTTGCCACCAAATATTATCTCCCTGTGTTATATTTAAAGAAATTAAATAATGAAGAATCTCCATAAACGTGCTTCATAAAATAATAAAATAGTAAAACTTACTGCATCCAAGAAGCACAAATATTCCCCACAGCTATTTTTGACTGCTTCATTTTTTGCAAATCCCACTGTAAAAAAATCGAATATATGTGTTATTAAATACATACCTAAAAACTTTTATTGATGCTTAAAATGTATTAATCACAAATTTATACAGTTTCAGATTTTAACAGCCACAATTTATATTAATAATCATAACTACTATCCTAAAATGTAAAATTTCTTAATTAATAGTTTGCTGCATATTAGTATTGCATGAATCATGCTTTGAATACATTTCACAAAACATAGAAATGGGTGGTAACTTACATCAAGACATTTTGTATCACTACTGAAGTTTAATCAATTAAAAGGGATCAAAGTTATTTATTTATAGTAAACCCTTGCTGAACATGGGAGTTAAGTCATTAACACATTGCGCTATGGTAAAATTGTGTTCCATTGAATTTAACTTTCTTCAGGAAAAACATATTAGGTATAGTTCAGATAAAGAAAGTACGTATTATTTACACAAATCTAAATATTGCAATTAAAAGGGAAAATGAAATAAATGTAAATTGAAAGGATTTCTATTACTGCTTAATAATGAGAGGCCAGAACGGGTAGTGGTTCTGCATGCTGGGCCGGTATTCCAGAGGTCCATGGTTTGATTCTCAGCGAAGGCGTTCGCTCATTTTTCAATCTCTCTTGTTCCAAAAAATCCTAATATCTCTACAGTGGCACCCAAACTAAAAGGGTTGTTGGGATGATGATTCTCCGCACCCAGATTTGGCGATTGGGTCCCCTAAAAACCCCAGTCACCCTTTGAAAAGGGAGTATATATGGTATTTCTCTTGCTTTTTCCTAGCATGCCTTCGTGGTGTAGTGGTTCGGCATACTGGGCCGATATTCCAGAAGTCTGTGGTTCGATTCCCATCAAAGGCGTTTGCCCATTTTTCAATCTCTTCTTGTTCCAAAAAATCCTAATGTCTCTACAATATAATTATTCTTTTAAATAGCTGGTGATTTTTGCTTGGAACTATGGCTGATGCAATTCAATAAAAGTTTCACAGTAAGGAGCAAAATGTTTTTCAATACCTCTTGTAAAGTTCCTCTTCTTTCTTTATTTGGATCCCTTTTCATTACAAAATCAGACAGTTTCTTTTTAACAATTCATTTAACTCCTTACGAGTGAAAGGAGCTTTATATTCTTCTATTACAGCTTTTACTTTCGACTGGTATTATAAGATAACACTATCATTTTAGAATCATCATTTTCTTTACTGTTTCTTTGATTTCTCCTTCTTCCATATCTGAAAATCTTTTGCTACCTATTACTTTTGCAGTTTGTACGATTTCCTTGGCTTCATTTTCAATCAAAGCAAAACCTTTAACGTTGTTGAAAATGTTTTGGCCAGTGCTGATGCCAGCAACCATTCATTGTTAATGAATTCACTCGTTCCCATGCAAGTTTAATCATTTCTGGGCAGCGTCTCATGTTGAATTGCTTCCAAACGCCTTTAGTGTGTCATGTGTTTCTTCATACAGTGCTTTATTAGGAGAGCTGCAAATAATAACTGAACTTTATTAGGAGAAATACAAATAGTACTGACATAATAAGTTTTGAATGTTTTTATGATTCCTTGATCCATTAGTTGAATTAAGGAAGTGGTGATTAGCGGAAGAAATAAAACCTCTACATTTGGATGCAACATTATGAGGGCTTCAGTACATATATCAAAAAATCCTGTTTTGTTACTCTATATTCAGTACGGGTTTACTGTTTGTAGCTTAAGATTTAGTTGATTTTTAGCACTCATATGAAACTATTGACTATTACTAAGAAGTGTTACATTTTTCAGTTGAACTGAGCACTGACATTAAGATGTTATATATAAATGCACAATTTAATAACATTAATTAATATTTATTGGATATAATATTAAATCACGTATAAGTTCAATTAAATAATCATTATATATCAATTAATATTTCAGTTTATTTCCCCTTTCAATATTCTAGTTAAAACTATGCCAAATTTCATTCTAGGAAAAACAATACAAATTTTAATTTGAGAAGTTGATATTTCTCTTCCTTTACTCAAGGAAAGAAAAAGTGCTTGTGGGGCAAAAAATTTTTCACGTTATACAAGGATTTTTATAAAAGAATTTTATATACAGTCAAAACTCTTTAATCCGGACTCGTCGGGACTTCGGCGATTCCGGATTATCGGTTTTTCCAGATTATAGATCATCAGTTTAAATCTGGTAAGATGGCATGCAGAAATTATAAAATTAAAAATATGAAACCATAATTTATGAAATAAAGAGCAATTATGATCTAAAGGGTATCAAAATTTACAAAAAAAAAAGCTTAATATTTATTTGTTTACTTTATTAAACATTTCTTTCAATGCGCGCATGCATAAAGCATACATTACGCATAGTTGAAATTAGAAAATTGTAACCAGAAAACTATTTGATGTGTATTCGTGATATTTATAATGACAAGGAATTTGATTTAAATCATATCAAAGACGGAGTACATCGAGATGAAATACTACATTTTGTTTGATGGACATCGAAACATGCTTTCTCTTTGTAGATCCTATGGTAGCTCCAGAATCGGAAATTCTTTTTGACATAATTGAAAGTTCATGCTTACTTTTATAAAATTGCTCTAACAGTCAGCAAAAAATAATAAGCCAGATCCAATTAGAAGATTAAGGTACAACGCAATCTACAACATTAACTGAAATAGATAATTAGATAATTTTAGCTTAGGTGATACCGTCCATTATACATTAAATGCGCATGTGTAAACGTATTATGTGCATGTGTAGATGCATATGCACATGCTTAAAGGTATTATGCGCATGCGCAGAAAGTTTGTAGCTTTGAGGTCCAGATTATAGATCATTCCGGATTATGGATGTCCGGATTAAAGACTTTTGACTGTACACTCATTGCCATAAAAATTTGAACACCAAGAAAGAGTTGTCAGAATGAAACGAAATTTTACATATGTAAGTACTACTTTGATACAAGTACGTGATTAGAAAATCAAAGAAAAAAGGATCATTTATTGCAAAAAAAAAAGTACACATAAACGGAAGTTTTAGTACTTTAGTACTCTGCTGGACCACCTCTAACTTGAATGCACGATGCGATACAAGCGGGCATTGATGCATACTAGTTCCGTATGGTCTCCTGAGACATCTCGTTCCACAGTTGCTGTACATGTGCCTCTAATTCAGCCAACCTTGTAGGCTGTCCAACTTGCCATCACAAATGATCCCAGATATGCTCGATTGGTGAAAAATCTGAGGATCGAGAAGGACAGGTAAGGGTGTAATGTGGAAGCAGTCTTTTGAGATCCGTACTGTGTGTGGTCGAGCATTGTCTTCTTGTACACAGGCTCCTGGGAGCCCTGCCATGAGTGGCAACATATGTGGCTGAAGGATGTCATGGACGTACCGCTGTCCTGTCGTTATGCCATGGATCAATATTAGGTG